>NC_141879.1:397658375-400129625 GCF_056163025.1 Triticum urartu | reverse complement strand
ATCATGTGTGATGCAAAGCATGGGTCACGAATGCATGGCAAAGGCATAGTAATGAGAATATCATGCAAAGTGAACATGGCAAGATGGGCATATAATATGTAATGGACAATAACCCATAGCCAAGTGAGGGTCATGTAGAAGGAATGCGCGAAGTCTTTGCGCGAAAAGAGCGGTGGGAAAGACAATCCATGGGATCCCAAGTCATAATTGCTCTCTAGAGCTCGTTTTGTCAACTCGTGGGATTGTGAGGTTGACAAGTATTCGTGGGTACCTACACAAAAGAGACACAAGCCAAAGAAATTGTGTGTGTGGTAAATGTACACATCATCCATCACGATGTGTATGTGCACATGAGAGTTAGTACAAGATAAGTATCGCTCAAAGAAATTTGATGCATGGCATAAGAACATGTCATCCATCATGAAAGAATAGTTATTGTGTATGACACAATGGGGACACAAATTGAGCGTGCAAGTATAAGGCACATCAATAGCATGTTTGTTCATGGGGAGCATATTGTGCACACAAGTATTGGGATCATGCAATGAATGGGATGAATCAAAATATCCTAAAATGTATGAGGAAACAATGGGGGTCTCCTCATGAGCAATAATGGAAACATCATATGGAGAAAATGGACAACATCCAAAACAATGCATATCCGAAGCTAGGTGTTCACGGCATGGCATATGAGATAAATGATGCAAAGGGAGCATATCAATATTATCACAAGAAAAACAAATGCCAATAACCATGGGCTTGTCATCTATGCCATATGTGCAAATTGGGTTAATTTTAATGGCATATGCATAGTCACTATGAAGAGATTGCAAATATGACATACGATTGATCTCATGCATATCATATGACAAGTCAAGCGGATTGTCAAACATGATGTGACCTAGAGAATTGTCACAAGAAATCCTATGTAACATGGCATCACAACTAAAAGACTCCACATGGAAATCATCATACTCATCATAAATGGGTAAATCATCGCATGGGGAAATCATACTAGCATGAAGCATGTCAATAGGGGGATCAACATCATGCAAGCAATCAATGTCATGAATGTCCACTAGTGGGACTAGAGCATCACCTTCACCTATGTTACCTTTGTCATTCCACTCATGTGGTGTAGGTGAGGTGGGAAAGACCAAATGGTGGTCATCTTCATCTTGATGGAACCATGTGGGGGTGCATCATATTCCACCATGGCCATCGTCTAGTCCAAAGGGAGGACGAAGTCATTGCGAATCGACGTGTCATCATAGATGGGACCTAGCACCAAATGAGAAGACACAATAGAGGTAGAGGTCAAGTCGTTAGTGTTGAAAGTGGCCTCACATGACCTATCAACTCTCTCACTCTCTCTATGTGGTGGTTCACTCACTCCCTCAAGGTAGGTGCACTCAGTCTCACGTATGGTGGAGTCACTCATCTCACTCAAGTGGTGGGGGTTGTGGCTCTCCTCACATGGTAATTGTGGTAACACATCATATATGGGGCTAGTGGCGAAGTCACTCTCACTCTCAATATGGTGGCAAAAGTCACTCAAGTCATCATACGTCGCCGTGGTCGAAGGGAAAATCCCAGGCTCAACCATCTCATCGCCGTCGCCATGGATGAAGGCCGAAGACATCATCACTCTCGCCTCCTAAGATGGAAGCATCATCCTTGCTCATCACCATGCCACTCGCCTCCAAAGGTTGGTCCTTGATGGTCTCCGTAGTCGTAGTCGTTGCCGCACCATCTTCAAAAAGAGTCGAAGTAGACTCGGCATCATCAATGCCACAAAGAGGGATGGCGGTGAAGTCGAACTTGGGCGCATCGTCTTGGTGCTTGTCGGGCTTGGACATCGTGGTGGTACTAGCCTCATGCTCGTTCTCATGGAGCTTGGTCGTCGCGAAATGAGCTTGGGGTGGAGAAGCTTTGGCCTTCATGAGTTCTTGTTCCTCCTTGAGAGCACCAATGTAGTTGTCGTCGAGGGACTTGTAGTTCGCGAGGAAGATCGTCTTGGAGATGTCGTTGTGCAATCCCATCATGAAGTGGAACTTCATCGAAATGGGGTCGTCCACGCCGACTCGTCGCAAGGCAATCTTCATCTCCTTGAAGTACGCGTCGATGGACTTGGATCCTTGGATGGTGTTCTCCAATTGGCGTAGAAGTTGTTCCGTGTAGGTTGGAGGCACGAACTCTTGCCGCAAAGCTCTCTTCGTCTTGGGCCAACTCATGTTGTAGGTCTCCGAAGATGCGTGAAGCCACCATGTGGACGCGTAGTCGTGGAAGTTCCTTGTGGCGCACTTCACTTGATCTTTGGGAGGAACTTGAGTCCCATATAAAGGAACCGCGTGGTCGATGTCGAGGTCGTAGTAGCTCTTGGAAGTCGCGGACTTGAGCTTGGGGAGCTTCTCTTGAGGTGCTTGTGGGCGAAGATGCCGTATGTCCATAGGCGAAGATGCCTTGAAGTCGCTTGGCGAAGATGCCAAGGGAGATGGTGAAGTCGTTGAGAGGTTGTTGGTGTTGAGCTCTTGACCTTCACGTCCTTGTTGGTGATGGTGTCGATGCCGATGTGATTTTGCCGGAGATGGTAGCTCGGAGACATGTGCTCTTGAGCGTCTTCTCGAAGATGAGGAAGATCGCTTGTAGGACTTGATGAGGGCTTTGATCTCCTCCATTTGAGCTTGCATCTTGGCGTCGTTGGAGTTGTTCATGGCATCGAACTCATCGTTGTTGTTGTAGACCGAAGATGAAATGCCTTGCCTATCCATCACAAGACTCGAGCAAATGTGAGTGGAGAAAGGAGAAGAACTATACCAATTGTACCTTGACCGATGTTGAAGATGGATCAAAGATCACTCAATGATGTAACAAGGAAATAGCACAATTGGTACCAATCTTGTCGATTTCTCACACCTACACAAGTAAGGCTTATGGTGGAGCTCGGTGAGGATAGTGGCACAAAAATTTAATGCAAAATGTTAGCAAGAGTCAATAATGTTGAAAGAGATTCACAAATTCGCAAGTGAAACAAGTAGACCAATAGCAATGAATGGCACACGAAAACTCACACACGGATAGATAAATGGGGTCGTGCAACCAAGTAATGAGCTCAAAATGTGGAATCCATGGAAAATGCTCTTGCTGCACAACTCTAGAGAGACGCTAGAACGATTGCTCAATAGGTGGATACGACACTTGTGCACAACATATAGGAGACAAAAATGCAACGACTTCTATCCCAAGTATGCTATGTATATGATGTTCCAGTGGTATGATCCAAGATGATTGGATATGGCAATCTTATATGCAATGTGGTATGATGCTATGGCACTTGCTTACGAGCTCTTTTTTCTCTCTTCTGCTTAAAAGCTTATTCTTCTTTTTTTATGGCCACAATGCGAAATGCACAAACCAAGATAGCAATTGGGTATATACGGGAACAATCTTGTGACACAAGGGATGATATGATACCAATATGATATGGTATGTATGCGATGGAAGGTGTCGATCACTAATGTGCACAAGTAACTTTGCCGGCAATACTCAAACGGCTAGTCTCGATAGGCAAGTAATGCAAAATGGGCTAGCAGTTATCAATGCAATGGCAAAGGAATATACAAAGGAGGGATACCACGATACCAAGATGATATGGAGGTTACCGTCCTCGGCGATGATGAGTGGCGGTGATCTTGATGGAGATACCAAGATGACGGAGACTCGTCCCTAAGTAGCCGAAACACCTTAGGAAACGGTAAAACCGCAAACTCAAAATCTCAAACGTCAAATGCCAAATGGTGGTAGCAGGAAAGCGGTGGTGGTTGCGGAAGCTCAATGGGATTGCGGAAATGCAATGATGGGTTTTGAGACGCACTGTGGAAGTGGAGGGTAAGGTGTTGGACTATACATGGTGTCGGAGTTGGAAGCACGATCCCTAAGTAGCCGAAACACCTTAGGAGACACAACTCACAACACTAACAAAATTGGGTTAAGTTGGGGTGGTGGAAGTGTATGGTGGGCAAGCCTATGCGGAAGTTATGGTGGTGGCGGTGGTTGATGAAGAAGGAACCGTCCCTAAGTAGCCTAAACACCTTAGGAGACTCAAATCACAACTCAAACAACCACAAATGCGATGGAGAACAAAATTGGTTAGGTTGCGGAAGTCGGTGGTGGTTATGCGGAGGTTGTGGTGGAAGCCCTAGGCAAAGATGCCAAAGTTCCAAAAATTTGATGGAGTCAAATTGTGATGGTAGTATTTTTGTGGGAAGGGGATGTCAAGAGCTTTTCAATGAGCTAAATAACGCGAAAATCGGACTCCGGATGAATTAGTTACGGATAAAACGGTGAAACAGGGGTGGCTGAGATGTCAGGGGCCGGACATCTGGGCTCGGGGCCGGAAATCCGGGACCCGATGTCGAGAACCGTGCAGATTTGGCGCTCCAGGATCCGGATGTCCGGCCCAACAATTCCAGATCTCGTTTGGGGCGGAAATTTTCGAATTGGGGGCGGAAATTGATGATTTTAGGGGTAAAATTGGAGAGATTTCGTGGATGGAAAGTGGGGAAACTTGGGGATATGTTAGATCCACTTGAAACCAAGAAGATCCATGGATAAAATCAAACAAAACATACTCAAACCAACAAATCACAAAAAATGGGGCTATTTTGGTGGGGATTTTCGAAATTGGGGAAGAACACAACAAAATTAGGCTAGAAAACAACGAGGGGAGGCTCTGAAATCGTGATCAACATGGCTCATGATACCAAGATGATGTAGGGTGGAACCCTAGATGACCGATCTTTCACGAAAGGAGTGGATCCCGCGAAGAACATGAAGAACACGAGGGGTAACACGAGGGGAAACATGAGAGAATCACTCAAACCAACAAGAACGATCACACATGTGCTAGATCCTCGAAACACAGAGAGAGATACACGATCCAAAGTCAACAAAGGACGATACAAGAGGTAACTAGTTCTTCTCCGTGAGGAGGTCTTGATGGTCTTCTCCGTGAGGAGGTCTTGAATCCAACGTGGATCTTCTTCGTAGAGGGGCCGCGGTCTCTCTCGTGGAGTAGATCCGATGTGAATGAGCGAGGCTCTATCTCTAATATGAGCTATCACAATGCTAGCCCTAAAACGTAGGTGGAGGGGGAGTATATATAGTCTAAGGGGCGAAGGGGTACATGGGCCACAGCCCAGATGCGCTGTACGCAGGCAGGGGGGGCGGATGTCCGGGCGTCGGGCCGGATGTCCGGGCCTTCCCGAGACGCCGGATGTCCGGGCGCTGGGGTCGGAAGTCTGGGCGCTGGGGCCGGATGTCCGGGCTGGCAGGGTCCAACCTTGTTGCTCTCTGGAATGGTGGGGTACGGATTTCCGGGCTGGAGTCCGGATGTCCGGGGGCTCAGGATGCGCAAGATGTCCGGGCTGGTCGCCGGATGTCCGGGCCCTGTAGACTTGGCCACTGGCTCCTTGCTGCTGGTGACACTTCCAGGGGCCGGATGTCCGGGTCCTGGGAGCTGTCTCCGTCTTCTTCCGTCATCGCTTCCATGCTTCCCTTGCGGATGGTGTAGTTGTTCCTTGGCGCTTGCACTCCTCCTCGTCGTCCATAGTGTTCTGACAATACCTATGCATGCACACAAGAGGGGTGTCAAGTAGTATACCATCCTCGAAGGGGTCAAGTAAGCACGTGTAAAGGAGATGATTCTCCTTTGGGTATGTCAAGTAGATGTCGCACGTGTCACTCGTCAAACGTACTCTTGACATGGTGATGTCGATAGGATGCTCCGCATCAGAGCTGATGCATACAATGCAATATTTGGGAAGCCAAAGTGTACTTCTAAAAGTATTCAGACTTTTCTTTCTTGAAAGTATGTGTGGCCTAATAGAGCCCTGGTATTGAATCTGTACCAAAATGTATATGTGGCAATATTAGCACAAACGGGGAATGCAGATTATGAAACAAGCCAAGACCGAACGAGGGTTGGTGAAAAGTTGTTTTCATTGTAATCAGTTTGATACGTCAAGACGTGCTATTACAGATAGTGAAAAGGCTATTTTACATGCCAAAATGTGTACACAAGGGAAAGTTGTATACGGGGCCTCAAAAAGATGGTCTTGAAGATCTCATTGATGCCTTGCCGCACGTCTGTGTCACTTTCGTCCTTGTGGAAAAGATTCCTTGAAAGAAACGGTCCACGGTCGTTATATGAAAATGGGCCCGGAAAGAGTCCCTGCACGACCGTGAAGTTTCTAGGCTTTATTGCACCTATGGTATTTGAGAGAGAAAAAAGATCAAAGGAAAAAAGGACAAGGTCGCATAGGGTCGAGAGGCACTATGGACTTATCCGTATTGTTCCTCCATCGTTGCCCAGGGTATTTTGAGTGCATAATTATGCACAGGCGGTACATATGCAGTGAATGTGTGTGGCGATCGACGGAGGCAAAACTGCTAGTCTAGCTCTGGAGTCACCGAGTTGTCATCATGCATAGTAGACCGGAAACATTTAACAGTGTCCGAGGGTTTGATGGCCAATGAGGTGTTCGGCCTAAGGAGGCCGCTCTGCACTTCAGCCATGAGGGTCGCGGTGTGCTCCTCAGTTCGAAGGGAGCGCTCCGTGTTTCCATTAACTGTGATAACACTGCGGGGACCGGGCATTTTGAGCTTTAAGTAAGCATAATGCGGGACCACATTGAAGCAGGCGAAAGCGGTTTGTCCGAGCAGTGCATGATAACCACCGTGGAAGGGGACGACGTCGAAGATCAAGTCTTCGCTTCGGAAGTTATCCGGTGAACCGAAGACTACTTCCAATGTGATTGAGCCCGTGCAGCAGGCTTCTATGCCAGGTATTCACTCCTTTAAAGGTGGTGTTAGTAGGCTTGATTCTTGATGGGTCAATACCCATTTTGTGGACCGTGTCTTGATAAATCAACTTAAGACTGCTGGTGCCATCCATGAGGACTCTAGTGAGATGGTATTCGTCAATGATTGGATCAAGGACCAGAGCTGCTGAACCTCCATGACGGATACTGGTCGTGTGGTCCCTGTGATCGAAGGTGATCGGACAAGCCGACCGTGGGTTGAATTTAGGGGCGACGGGCTCTATGGTGTAGACGTCCCTTAGCGCGTGTTTGTATTCCCTCTTGGGGGTATGCATGATGTAGATCATGTTCACTGTTTTCACCTCAGGGAGAAATTTCTTTTGCCCCCCTGTATTCGGTGGGCGGGGCTCTTCATCGTCCTCGCTTGGCGGTCCTTTCCCCTTATGTTTGGTGTTTAACTTACCGACATGTTTAAAGACCCAAAAATTTCTGTTGGAGTGGTTGGCAGGCTTATCAAGGGTGCCATGAATCTGGCAAGGCCGATTGAGTGTTTTGTCCAAGTTGGATGGACCATCTTTATTTCCTTTGAATGGCTTCTTCCGCTGACCGGATTTAGCGTCACTAAATTCGGCGTTGACCGCCGTGTCTTCGGTATCTTCATTGTTGCTTCGACGCTTGTGTTTGCTGCGTCGTGGCCTGCCGTTGCCGTCTCTAGCTTTGGAGGTGCCTGGGTCACTGGTACTGTTGCTTCTACGCGCTAACCAACTGCCTTCTCCCATGCAAAAGCGGGTCATAAGTACGGTAAGGGATGCCATGGACTTCAGCTTTTCTTGGCTGAGGTGTCGGGCGAGCCATTCGTCACGGACGCTATGTTTGAAGGCCGCGAGGGCTTCGGCGTCTGATCAATCAACGATTTGGTTCTTTTTAATTAAGAACCTAGTCCAGAGTTTGCGGGCTGACTCTCCGAGTTGCCGGACTATATGACTAAGGTCATCGGTGTCTGGGGGGTGGACATAGGTGCCTTGGAAGTTGTCTCTAAAGGCATCCTCTAAATCTTCCCAGCTACCAATGGAGTTCTCTAGGAGGTTGTTTAACCAGTGCCGTGCTGGTCCCTTCAACTTTAAGGGGAGGTATTTGATGGCGTGGAGATCATCACCGCGAGCCATGTGAATATGGAGGAGAAAGTCTTCAATCCATACCGCAGGATCCATCGTTCCATCGTATGCTTCAATGTTTATGGGCTTAAACCCTTCTAGAAACTGGTGCTGCATTACCTCATCGGTGAAGCATGAGGGGTGTCCGGCGCCTCTGTAATGGGCAATGTCATGACGGAGTTCGGATGACATCCGTATTCGGTTTTCGGCCCGGGTGAGGTTATGCCTATTACGCCAGGCTTGATGGCCGTCGTCTGGCATTGCGGCATGCCCCCTTCATCCATAGTTTGATCTGGCCTAACTGGCTCTATTGTCCAGGTCCTGGCGTAAGTCATAGGTATAGCCCGAAGCTGCTACCTCTTTGCCTCGACGGTGAGGTGGTAGGGGCTGGTGTTCGGCATAAGTAGCCGCTTTATCTCGCTCACGTGGTGATCGGTCTGGTTCATCAGCGCGGTCGTATCTCGACGGTATTGGCTCAAGGGCCTCGTCATCGAATTTTGGTAGTAGCCGACGCTTCGGATAACTCTTTGTTGGGCGCTCGAGGCCATATTTTTCGGCAGCTAGGATTTGGGTCCATCTGTCGTTAAGGGTATCCCGTTCGGCCTGGAGCTGTTGCTGCTTCTTCTTTAGGCTTCACGCAGTTGTGATTAGCTGACGCTTAAAGCGCTCTTGCTCGAGGGGTTCCTCTGGCACGATGAAGTCTTCATTGCCGAGGATGACATCATCCTTGGAGATTGGTAGATAGTTACTATCTTCTGAATCCTCTTTCCTGACTAGCTGGTCAGGGTTAACTTGTCCCTCCTCCCAATCATCATGTTCGGACATAAGCTCAACGGGGTCTTCAGGATCCTCGGCATTGTCCGGAGTGTTATTGTCTCCGGTGTCGGTATTACTGTCCTTTTCATGACACGATTTTAAGCGGCGTCGCTGACGTTAATGTTTTGGTGGTGCGTCTGCGGGCTTGTCCTCTCTTGGATCTTTCCTGCCTTCGTCGTCGACTTTGGGTGTATCCACCATATATACATCATATGTGGAGGTAGCTCCCGGTAAATGGCGGTCTTGTCTTTGTTTGTCTTCGGCATCGTCGTCCATACAGTCGATGTCTTCGGAGGCATAATCTAGCATGTCGGTCAAATCCTCGACAGTGGCTATTAAGTGGGTGGTGGGTGGGACATAAAATTCCCTGCTCTCAGCCCCTTGTCTGGGTTGTGCGTGGTTCGGAGGTGACACTTCCATATTGGTGAGGGATTGCATTAAGTCCAAGGCCTCGTTTAAGAGCGAAGGCCGGACGGGGGACCGAGGACCTGCAGGGCCAGGCACGGCAGATTCTAGGTTGTGCCCACCATATGCAAGCCTCGAGAGTTCGAAGTTTGCATCCTGAGGCGGGTTCGGTTGTCCGATGATCGGGAGAGTCCTGTTTGACTCCAGGCTCGCCGAAGACATAGCTGCCTCCGAGTCTTCGGAGAAAAGTTCCATAATAGGAGAGGGTCCGGTGGGTTTTAGATACCCATCTTCAGAAGAAGTAGTCTTCCTTGGATCTAAGGCCAGGGCAGGGATGATAGTTGGTCCTTGAACGGTGCCTGATGACGAGTCCGATGAGTTTCCTCTTGGAACAGAGGAGCGGTGGTCGAGGCTGTGAACCCTTCGAAGATCAAGTCTCCTCAAACATCGGTGATGTAATTCAGGCTCCCGAATCTGATCTGATGATCAGGGGCGTAGTTGTCGATCTGTTTGAGGTGACCAATCAAATTGGTGCGCAGACCGAAGCCACCAAACACAAAAAGTTGACTGGGGAGGAAGGTTTCCCCGGAAACAGCATCGTTGTTGATGATTGAACGAGCCATCGAACCTTCTGCTGACGACACAGTGGAACTCTCAATGAAAGCACCAACGTCGGTGTCAAAACCGACCGATCTCGGGTAGGGGGTCCCGAACTGTGCGTCTGAGGATCGGAGGTAATAGGAGACAATGGGGCCATGATGTTTACCCAGGTTCGGGCCCTCTTAATGGAGGTAATACCCTACTTCCTGCTTGATTGATCTTAACTGAGAATAGGGGTTACAAGAGTTGATCTACCTCGAGATCGTAATGGCTAAACCTTAGATGTCTAGCCTATATGAATTCTGATAGCCTCTACGGACTAAGACCTCCGGTTTATATAGACACCGGAGGGGCCTAGGGTTGTACAGGGTCGGTTTACAGAGAAAGGAAAGCACACATCCGGACGCCAATCATGCCATCCGCGCAAAGGAGAGTCCTATCCACACACCGGGGAAGGCCTTCTACCTTGTAACTTCACGGCCCATCAGTCCGGCCCATGTCACATAGCTCGGACACCCGAGGACCCCATAACCGAGGAATCCCTCATCGGGATCATTGCTTTCCAAGAACTTAGACATGGTGAACTTAATCTTGTCATAGCATTGTTCGTCGTTGTGTGCGGGTTGATTGTGAAGGCGCTCTTGCGTTGGTTGAGGGTCTTCGACTGCTTGGTGCACGTGCTCTTCTTGATTAGCTTGATGTTGAGGACGTGGGATTCTTGCATGGTTCCTCCTTTATTGGCGTTCCTAAAGGCGTGCGACTTCTTCCTGACACTCTCATCGGATGGCCTCTTCTTGTTCCTAGTTGTGTGCGCGGACAGCTTGGGCCGCCTCATTTAGAGCATGTTGGGCTTCAAGGGCTTGTTCACTATGGCGTTGTTGCTCTTGTCGAATGGCATCGCCATCTTGGTTTACTTGGTGATCTTGGCGTATTGGACCTTGCTCTTGGACAGTAGGATCATTATCATGTTAACATAGTTGTTCACGCTCTCAAAGGCGGTCTTGCAAACCATTTCCGTGGAATGGATTTTATGGATCTTGATGATCGTCATGGTCTTGACGACGATCCAAATGAGGTCTTGAGTGAATTGCATCCGAAGAAGTGTCTAAAGAGTGTCGACTTGACTTGTGCCATCTTGACGATGATGATGATCTTGTCGAGGACCGATTAACCAACAAGGCGTGGAAGTCGTCCATTTGTGTTGCCATTTTGGCGTTGAGCTCTTCCATGTGGTTGGAAAGTGTGGTGTCGAGGTAGTTGTCGGTGTCAAAATCGGCAGATCTTGGGTAGGGGGTCCCGAACTGTGCATCTAAGGATCAAAGGTAATAGGAGGCATGGGACAGGATGTTTACCCAGGTTTAGGCCCTCTTGATGGAGGTAAAGCCCTACGTCCTACTTGATTGACTTTGATGAGTATAGGGGTTACAAGAGTTGATCTACCACGAGATCATAATGGCTAAACCCTAGATGTCTAGCCTATATGATTATGACTGCCTCTACGGACTAAACCCTCCAATTTATAGAGATACCGGAGGGGGCTAGGTGATGCGGAGCATCCTTCCATCATCCCCATGGACTCTACACCGACACATCAAGCCCCACGTGGACCTATGACAAGAGCAAGAACACGTGCTTTGGAAACCGAGGTGAACTCTTTCCTACTTAGCTTGCATATGGATACAAATGGAACATTGTTGCTACCTCACCAAGATATGCTATGCCTCATTAGGTACGAAGAGGAACACCACCAAGAGGCTCAGGAGCACCCCCAAGGAGAAGAGGAACCACCCCAAGGCCACGCGGACCAAGACGGAGTGCAACACCAGCAAAACTGGAAGTCCCAGGTGACCCCGTGCGCACGGGCCCCCGAGACCCTGTGCCCACGGGCTATCCAGGAAGTTGGCGCTGGAGCACCCCGTTCGCACGGGCATGTACCGTGCCCACGGGACCCCCGTGCGCACGGGCCCAACTTACCCCGTGCGCATGGGCCTCCCAGGATGGACGACTGAGATCCCCAAACAGAGCCCCTCTTCATCTCTTTCGACCCCAAGACTATATAAACTGTACCTAGGGCAATGTATAGGGTTAGCAAAGTATGAGATGAGATATTTGTGAGCTTTGCTCCTCCTACCTTCCCATTTGTGGAATCAAGACCCCTTTGGGAAGAATCCTAGTGGATTTCAAGACCTCCTCTAGGAGAAGACTATCTTCAAGACCTCATCTCCTAGGAGTGGGAAGAACTTTGCCATTGTATCTTTCCTTTGATTGTGCTTGTGACTTGTGGATCTTATTTTGCTATTCTAGTGGATATGTGATTGGGGAATTGTTTGTGTGATTTCCTCTTTGTGTTCTTGAGAGTTTGCCCTTTCCCCCCTCCAAGTGTGAAAAGATCCCCCTCTAGGATTTCATCCTATATCATTTTGGTATCAAGAGCAAGGTTGATTCACATCTTGGAGTCCCATCCCCCCATTTGCTAGCTTGATTTTGTTGTTTTTCGTCCAAATTCGAAAATCCCCACAAAAATAGCCCCCAAAAAAAATTTCTTGCAATTTGTTGGATCTTGTGAGATTTGGTTGTTTTGATCCACGAATTTGGAGTTTGGCAAGTGGGTCTACCCATTTTCCTGCTTCCCCACCTTCCAAATCCTCGGAATTGCCCTTATCTTCGAAAATACCCACGGATCCGGAGCTGTTCATCCGCTCGCAGCACACCACGTGCACACGGGCCCTCGAGACCCCGTGCACACGGGACCCCGTGCACACGGGCCCCACTTACCCTGTGTGCACGGACCTTCCAGAAACTGCCGGCCATCTTTGTTTTGCACCATTTTGCATCCATACCAACACTCGTGTTCTTCCGGACTATTTCTCGTGGTTGTTTGAGTTTCGGACCGCGGTTTCTCTTGTGTCATAAGGTGTTTAGGCTACTTAGGCGCATTTGGACATCATCATTGCCGCCACTCGATCATCAACTCGGACACCACACCGGCTTCACCAACTTCATTCTTACCGTACGATCGGACAGTAACCTTGACGACATCTCGCCCTTGCTTTTGCATTGATAACCCGAGCCATTTCGCGTCGCTTACCCATCGAGACTAGCAAGTTGAGAATTGTCGGGCCATGCTTTTGTGCACCATAGTGATCTTCTTACCATCTTAGTGCCATAAGTCTCTCCCATGGATATCTTACATACTTGTCTCATATCATACTTGGCTCTAGCTTAAAAAAACAAGAAAAGCTTTTAAGCAAAAGAGGAGCAACAAAGAGCTTGTAAGCAATAGCATCGAGTCATTTTTGCATATCATCTTCGACACCTCATGCGTAGCATAGTTGGGATTGAAGACGACATGTTTCTCTTATAGGTTGGTGCACATGCGTATCTAGCCCATTTGAGCAATCGAGCTAGTGTCTCTCTAGTATTCGCACAATAAGAGCATTTTCCGTGGTTGCACATTTTGAGCTCACCCCTTGGTTGTGCGGATCCCATCTATCTTCCGTGTGTGTGTTCCTAGTTATATCTTTGGGTTGGATCTATTTGTTTTTACTTGCATTTTTGTGAATCTTCTCAACCTTATAGATATCTTGACTAACATTTTCTTGAATTTTTTGCCAGCATCCTAACCGAGCTCCTCCATAAGCCTTTTACTTGTAGGTGTGAGAAACAATTCCCGGTACCAATTCCCCTATTATAGCATCGTGAGATCGTACTTGTTACATCCACAATCTTCGGAAAAGGTAACTTTGGTTTTGTTCTCTCATTTTTCCTACTCACCACCACTATCTCATGATGGATAGGCCAAGTACTTCTATCAACCCACTCTACATGGAGCAAGACGACGACATGAACTCCTTCGTCACCAAGAGTCACCTCTTGGGTGCACAACGTGCTTTGCATCAAGAGCAACAAGCTATGAGTGATCGCATCGACAACCTTGCCGCCGACTTGCGACTTTCCGAGCAACGTACAAGGGACTACTTCAACCACAAGCTCGACGATCACAAGCAAGATAATGATGCAAGGATGGACGAAATTCGTGCTTTGTTGCTCAACCACTCGTCTTCCACTTCAAGAAGGAGCCGTTCAAGCCGCCACTCCAACTTCACCCTCTCTGGCTCAAGTACACCGACATCGAACACTCTTTGTCGAGCCGCGCGCACCGACCGTCAAGCAAGCCTCAATCCACTTTGAGACACCGACTCTCAAGAGCACCGACAACGTCAAACTCAAGAGGCCTTTGTCCTAGCACGAGAACGGCAACAACAACGCCAACATGAAGAGGAAGAACGTGCATGTCTCCACCAACTTGCACAAGATGCCGAGACACAACGTCAAGAACAACAACTCCGTGACGCTAAAGCACTTGCGGCGCAACAAGCTCTACGCGATTCGAGTCGAGCCATTGCCGAGCGAAGCTGTCAAGCCCGTGAACAAGATGAAGCACTTCGCGAAGAAATTCAAGAACAATGATTTCAAGCTTGCGTGCATTGTCAAGTTCCTCCTCGAGCTCGCGAAGCTCCCCACAAGCTCGCAAACACCATCAAGTTCATCAAGAGCATGAAGACAATGGAAATCCTCCACGACAAGAGCAACATGAGGTTGACAACCTTCCGCGTCAAGAGCACCATGAGTTGAACAATCATCTACAACATGGGTGTCATCATCCACGACCCCAATACAATGAAGAGCAACGCTACGGCAAGCTCAAGTTCACCATGCCCAAGTTCAACGGAAGCAACGATCCCAAAGAGTACCTTTCATGGGCATTGAAAGTTGACAAGATCTTCCGTTTGCACAATTATGAAGAAGAGAAGAAGATCGCGATGGCATCCCTTGAGTTCCAAGACTATGTCCTTATTTGGTGGGAACAAGGCATTGTGCGCCGAGAGGCAAGAGGTGATCCACCCATCACTACTTGGGCGCAAATGAAGGATGTCATGAGAGCACGCTTCGTCCCTACCTACTACAACCGCGACCTCTTCAAGAAACTCCAACAACTCAAGCAAGGAACCAAGAGCATTGAAGAATACTACAAGGAGATGGAGATTGCTATGATAACAGCCAATGTCACGGAAGATGATGAGCAAACAATGGCACGCTTCTTGAATGGCCTCAACCATCCCATCAAGAAGATCGCCGACTTCCAACCATACTCAAATCTCATAGAGCTAGTGCACCAAGCCACCAAAGAGGAACGCCAAGTGCAAGATGATTTCAAGTATGCCAAGTTCTCATCCAAGTCCTACGGCTTCTCCAATAACCAAGCTTCAACGACTCCAACGCCTACTACAAGCAATCCTACTACGAGCAACTTCAAGCCGAGAGCTTCATCATCCTCAACCCCAACCGATGAGACCGTCAAGACGAGTTCCTTCAAGTGTTTCACTTGAAGCGGCCGAGGCCACAAGTCCTATGAGTGCACCAACAAGCGCACCATGATCCTCAACGACGATGGCACTTATGACTCCATGAGTGAAGGGGAAATGGAAGCCCTTGAGCAAGTCGTCATGCACTGCCAAGTGAACAATGAAGAAGAACAAGCGTCGGGTTGCAAGTATTTGTTCTTTGTGTGTAGGTGCCGTTCACATAGTGTTGCGTGGTTCTCCTACTGGTTCAATAACCTTGGTCTCATCACTGAGGGAAATACCTACCATAGCTGTGTTGTTTCATCCCTTCCTCTTTGGGGAAATCCCGACGTAGTTCAAGCCGTATCACTATGACCCATGTCGCCTAGTCAAGTGATCACCAAGAAGCAAGCATCCACCCATCATGGATAGAATAGTGAGAGAGTGAGCCACCAAAAAGAAAGTGAGTGCCACAAAACAAAAATGAGTGCTTCCTTGATGAGCGACAAGAAAAACTTAGTGCTTTTAGCCACCAACCGAGAGATGAGAGAAGTGTGTGAGAATCCCTCGAGTGTTACGCACTATGTACTAGTGTGCAAAGATGAGCCGACAAGAACTAACACCCCTCACCATCTACCTCTAGTGTTGTCTCATCTATTTCAGGAGTCCGCAGACGTTTTCCCCGATGAGCTACCTTCGGGACTACCTCCACTACGAGGCATCGAACACTACATTAACCTCATCCCCAACGCACCTTTACCGAACAAGGCATCATACCGTGTCATCCCCGACGAAACCAAGGAAATACAAAGGCAAGTACAACACTAATACGGCTGCAACGTATCTATAATTTATGAGGTATTCATGCCATGTTTACAATAATTTTATATGGTTTGGGTGAAATTTTATGTGATTCAAATGAAACTAACATGGACTGACACTGTTTTTAGCAGAACTATCGCCGTGTTTTTTTGTGTGCAGAAATCAAAGTTCTCCAAATGCAGCAAAACTTTTTGACGATTTTTTTGGAACGAAAGAGGCACTAGAAGCTTCGTGGGAGGACCAGGAGGGGAAGGAGGTGGCCACTAGGAACCAGGGCATGCCCTAGTGGGTAGTGGGTCCCTCAAAGCCCATCTGGACGTTAGACCGACGCCAAAAAGTCCTATTAATACGAAAACCCACAGAAATAACCTTTGATCAGAAGTTCCGCCGCCGCAAGCCTCTGTAGCCATGAAAAACCAATCTGGACCCTGTTCCGGCACTCCGCCGGATGGGGAGATCATCACTGGAGGCCATCTTCATCATCACGGTAGCCACCATGATGAGGAGGGAGTAGTCCACCCTCAGGGCCGAGGGTTTGTACTATTAGTTATGTGTTTGATCTCTCTCTCTCGTGTTCTTGATTTGGCACAATCTTGATGTATCACGAGCTTTGTTAATATAGTTGGATCATATGGTGTTTTCTCTTGTTGTGATGAATTGAGTTTTACCTTTGAGATTTCATTATTATCGGATTGAATACTTTTATGGATTTGAGAACAGCTAATGTATGTCTTGCTATGAATACCCGCTGTGACAATGGCTTATCATATTGATTCACTAGATGTATGTTTTGGCACTCAACTCATGGATTCACGAGGTGAAATTGGGGTAATCTATGCATAGGGGTTGATGCATGTTTTCGTCTTTGTTTCTCTGATACAAATCTTGGGGCACTCTTTGAAGTTATTTGTGTTGGATTGAGTATTATGACTCTAAAGTTGTTTGATGCATATCGTATAATCAACTCGCGGATACTCGTGCTGACATTGGAGTATTGATGTGGAGCATCCTATGGTCATCCCCATGGACGTACCATCGTCTGACGAAGTGCCAAGAGGACCTATGACACGAGCTAGAGCTAGAGCTCTCGAGACCGAGGTGACTTCCTTCCTTAGTGATATCACATATGATCCTCTCGAGACATGGCTACTACCTAAGTCCGGAATGTTGTGGATGATCAGGTACCAAGAGGACCCTCCCGAAGATGCACGTGACGATGGACAAGTCCCCAAGTTTGCGGATGAAGAGAACCAACGAAAGGAGTCTAGATCAGCTTCCAGGCCCCGAACATCCGGCCACGACCCCAGACATCCAGCCCCTGGAGTAGTAGCCGCCAAGCACCTACAGGCCCCAGACATTCGGCCCTAGCCCGAACATCCGGCCCAAAGCCCGGAAATCCGGCACCCTCCATCCAGAGAGTGTCATGGCCAGCCCCGACAGCCCGGACATCCGGCCACCCTAGCCCGGACATCCGGCCCCTCGCGAAAGCCCGGACATCCAGCCCGACGCCCGGACACCCGTCCTCCCCTGTCTGCGCACAGTGTAAGGGCCAAGGCCCGTGTACTACTTCGTCCACCTAGACTATATATACTCCCCCTCCTCCCTCTTTCTAGGGTTAGCATTGTGATAGCTCATTTGTGAGATAGAGCCTCGCTCATCCATATGGATCTACTCCTTGAGAGAGACCGCGACCCCTCTTCAGAGAAGATCCACGTTGGATTCAAGACCCCCTATAGGGTGGCCCCATCAAGACATCCTTTCGGAGAAGAACCTGTTACCCTTTGTATCGTCCCTTGTTGACTTTGGATTGAGTGATCTCTATGTGTACTCGGATCTAGCATATGTGTGATCGTTCTTGTTGGTTTGAGTGATTGTCTCGTGTTTCCCATCGTGTTTTCCCTCGTGTTCTTCGTGTTCTTCACGGGATCCGCTCCTTTCGTGAAAGATCAGCCATCTAGGGTTCCACCCTACATCATCTTGGTATCTAGAGCCACGTTGATCACGATTTCGGAGCCTCCCCATTGTGTTTTCTATCCTCGTTTTGTTGATTTTGTCCCTAATTCAAAAATTCCCCACAAAAATAGCCCCCAATTTTTTTTGTGATTTGTTGCTGTGATGAAGTTTTGTTGGATTTGATCCGTGGATTTCATGTGTTGCAGGTAGATCTAGCTTTCCCCCATCTTTTCCCCAATTTCCATCCACAAAATCTCCCAAATTTTGCCCGATTTTGCCTCATCCATGAGAGTTCCTTGAGTTCGTCCATGGATCCAGAGCCCGGACATCCGGCCCGAACCCCCGGAGATCCGGCCACCCCGGACATCCGGCCCCCAAGCCCGGACATTCGGCCCCTGACAGCATCACTTCCATCCACCACCCCGTTTTCCGTCCAAATCTTGTCAAATTTTGTCCCAGTGCCCACATCTACTTCCTCATACCACCACCACTTCCGCATAGCACCACCATTTCCCACATACACCACATCGCTTACCCATTACCAATTCCGACAATTATGACACATTTTGCTTTGAGAATTTGAGTTGCGGTTCTATGTCCTATTGTGTTTCTGCTATTTAGGTACGGTTCGACATCAACATCACCGCCGCTCATCTTCGCCACAGATTCATCATCGACAAATACCACTTCACCATTTTTCCACCATACTGTAAGCAAGAATCGGTAACCTCATCGTGATATCATGATATATCATTCTTGCCATTACATTGATAGCCATCATAGCCCAATTTTGCGTATCCTACCCATCGAGACTAGCCTTTGAGTATTCCCAACAACATCACTTGTGCACATTAGTGAGCATACTTCCCATAGCATACATACCATATCGTTGGTGCATATCTTGGTATCATCTCTTGTGTCACAAAGTTGTCATCGTGTACACAATTGCTATCTTGGTTCGTGAAGCATTGCATGAGAAAAGAGCTCAAAAGAGAAAGAGCCAAACAAGCTTTTAAGCAAAAGGGAAAGATAAACAAAGAGCTTTTAAGCAAGAACCATAGCATCATACTACATTAAGATTGTCATACTAGATCATCTTGGATCATATCATCGGTATACCATACATAGAGCATACTTGGATAGAAGCCGTTGCATTTTTGCTTAGTAGGAGAGATCACAATGATACGAGCCAATGTCACGGAAGATGATGAGCAAACTATGGCACGTTTCTTGAATGGACTCAATCATCCTATCAAGAATATCGCTGACTTCCAACCATACTCGAACCTCATCGAGCTAGTGCATCAAGCTACCACGACGGAACATCAAGTGCAAGATGACTTCAAGTATGCCAGGTTCTCATCCAAGTCCTATGGTTTCTCCAACAACCAAGCTTCAATGACTTCAGCACCTTCTACCTCAACCAAGCCATCTACAAGCAACAACGACAAGTCGAGTTACAAGAAAACTTCGACAACTCCAAGTAATCCTCCTACAAAAAGAAACTTCAAGCAAAGAGCTTCATCATCATCTACCCCAACCGATGAGACCATCAAGACAAGTTCCTTCAAATGCTTCACATGCGGAGGCTGAGGCCACAAGTACTTTGAGTGTACCAAAAAGTGAACCATGATCCTCAACGACGATGGTACATAGTCCCATGAGTGAAGGATAAATGGAAGAACTTGACTAAGTGGCAATGCACCAGAAAGTGAACGACGATGAAGAAGAACAAGTGTTTTGTGACTAAGATTCAAGCCCCGCTCTCGTTGTCTCCAAGGTCTTGACTCTTCAATATCAACAAGAAGAAGACCAACGATGTCATATATTCCATACCAATGCCGGCATCAATGGAAGGTCTGTCAAGGTCATCATCGATGGAGGGAGTTGCCATAACTTAGCAAGTGAAGAACTATGCTCCAAGCTCCAATTGGTCAAGATGAAGCACCCACATCCCTACAAAGTTCAATGGCTTAGCGACTCCGACACTATCCAAGTCGAGCATAGAGTGCAAGTATCCTTCAAAATCAGAGCTTACGAAGACACTTTGGAGTGTGATGTCGTTCCAATGACCGTTTGCCACCTTCTTCTTGGGCGACCATGGCAATTTGATTGTGGTGTCATCCACAACGGTCGTAGGAATCACTATATCTTCAAGATGAAAGGAAAGGAGTACGTACTTCGACCTATGTCTCCAAGCCAAGTGATCGCAGACAAGCAAGCCACCCATAATGGAGAGAATAGTGAGAGAGCGAACCACCAAAAAGAGAGTGAGCGCCACAAGCCCAAAAGGAGTGCCTCTACGATGAGCAACAAGAAGACCTTAGTTCTATTTGCAACCAAAAGTGAGATAAGAGAAGTGTGTGAGAACCCATCTAGTGTAATGCACTATGTCCTTTTGTGCAAGGACGAGGCACCAAAACCTAACACCTCTCACAATCTACCTTTAGTGTTGTCTTCTCTTTTACAGGAATTCCAAGATGTTTTCGCCGATGAGCTACCTCCGGGTCTGAAGGAAATATGCCCTAGAGGCAATAATAAAGTTATTATTTATTTCCTTATATGATGATAAATGTTTATTATTCATGCTAGACTTGTATTAATCGGAAACTTAGTACATGTGTGAATACATAGACAAACAGAGTGTCACTAGTATGCCTCTACTTGACTAGCTCGTTGAATCAAAGATGGTTAAGTTTCCTAGCCATAGAAATGAGTTGTCATTTGATTAACGGGATCACATCATTAGAGAATGATGTGATTGACTTGACCCATTCCGTTAGCTTAGCACGATGATCGTTTAGTTTATTGCTACTGCTTTCTTCATGACTTATACATGTTCCTCTGACTATGAGATTATCCAACTCCTGAATACCGAAGGAACACTTTGTGTACTACCAAACATCACAACATAACTGGGTGATTATAAAGGTGCTCTACAGGTATCTCCGATGGTACTTGTTGAGTTGGCATAGATCGAGATTAGGATTTGTCACTCCGATTGTCGGAGAGGTATCTCTGGGCCCTCTCGGTAATGCACATCACAATAGACCTTGCAAGCATTGTGACTAATGAGTTAGTTGCAGGATGATGTATTATGGAACAAGTAAAGAGACTTGCCGGTAACGAGATTGAACTCGGTATGAGGATACCGACGATCGAATCTCGGGCAAGTAACATACCAATGACAAAGGGAACAACGTATGTTGTTATGCGGTTTGACCGATAAAGAACTTCGAAGAATATGTAGGAACCAATATGAGCATCGAGGTTCCACTATTGGTTATTGACGGGAGACGAGTCTCGGTCATGTCTACATAGTTCTCAAACCTGTAGGGTCCGCACGCTTAACGTTCAGTGACGATTGGTGATATGAGTTTATGTGTTTTGATGTACCGAAGGTAGTTCGAAGTCCCGGATGAGATTGGGGACATGACGAGGAGTCTCGAAAAGGTCGAGATGTAAAGATCGATATATTATACGACTATATTCGGACATCGGAGATGTTCTGAGTGATTCGAGTATTTTTGGAGTACCGGAGAGTTACGGGAATTCGCCGGGGAGTATATGAGCCTTATTGGGCTTTAGGGGAAAGAGAGAGGGGAGGCTGCGTGCCCCCCAAGGCTTAGTCCGAATTGGACTATGGGGAGGGGCTGCACCCCCTCCTTCCTTCTCTTATCTTTTCCTTTTCCTTCTCTCCTACTACTACTACATGGAAGGGGGGAATCCTACTCCCGGTTGGAGTAGGACTCCCAGGGCGCGCCATAGAGAGGGCCGGCCCTCCCCTCCTCCACTCCTTTATATACGGGGGAAGGGGGCACCCCATGGACACACAAGTTGATTGTTACAAGCCATGTGCGGTGCCCCCCTCCACCATAATCCACCTCGATCATATCGTAGCGGTGCTTAGGCGAAGCCCTGCGTTGGTAGCAACATCATCACCGTCATCACGCCATCGTGCTGACGGAACTCTCCCGTGAAGCCTTGCTAGATAGAGTTCATGGGACGCCATCGAGCTGAATGTGTGCTGAACTCGGAGGTGTTGTGCGTTCGGTACTTGGATCGGTCGGATCGTGAAGACGTACGACTACATCAACCGCATTCTCATAACACTTCCGCTTACGGTCTACAAGGGTACATAGACGATACTCTTCCCTCTCGTTGCTATGCATCACCATGATCTTGCGTGTGCGTAAGGAATTTTTTTGAAATTACTACGTTCCCCAACAGTGGCATCCGAGCTAGGTTTATGCGTAGATGTTATATGCACAAGTAGAACACTAAGGAGTTGTGGTCGTGGGTATATACATATTGCTTGCCGTCACTAGTTGATTCTTGATTCAATGGCATTGTTGGATGAAGCGGCCCAGACTGACATTACGTGTATGCTTACGCGAGACTGGTTCTACCGATGTTCTTCGCACACATGTGGCTAGTGGGTGTCTGTTTCTCCAGCTTTAGTTGAATCGGATTCAATGAACAGGGTTCTTTCTGAAGATCAAAAAGCAATCACTATACCACGTTGTGGTTTTTGATGCGTAGGTAAGAACTGTTCTTGCTCAGCCCGTAGCAGCCACGTAAAACATGCAACAACAAAGTAGAGGACGTCTAACTTGTTTTTGTAGGGCATGCTGTTATGTGATATGGTTAAGACGTGATGAGATATAAATTGTTGTATGAGATGATCATTTTTTTAAGTTATCGGCAACTGGCAGGAACCTTATGGTTGTCTCTTTATTACATAAGATGCAAGTGCCATGTAATTGCTTTACTTTATCACTATGCGATAGCAATAGTTGCAAAAGCAATAGCTGGTGAGACGACCATGTGACGACACGTTGATAAAAGATCAAGATGATGGAGATCATGGTGTCATGCCGATAACAATGGGGATCATGACAGTACTTTGGAGAGATCAAAGGCACAAGATGGTGATGGCCATATCATGTCACATATTTTTGATTGCATGTGATGTTTACCTTTTATACATCTTATTTTGCTTAGTTCGGCGGTAGCTTTATAAGATGATCTCTCACTAAATTTCAAGGTACAAGTGTTCTCCCTGAGTATGCATCGTTGCCAAAGTTCGTCGTGCCGAGACACCACGTGATGATCGGGTGTGATAAGCTCTACGTTCACATACAACGGGTGCTAGCCAGTTTTGCACACGCAGAAATACTCGGGTTAAACTTGACGAGCCTAGCATACGCAGATATGGCCTCGGAACACTAGAGCCGAAAGGTCGAGTATAGTAGATATGATCAACATAATGATGTTCACCATTGAAAACTACTCCATCTCACGTGATGATCGGACATGGTTTAGTTGATTTGGATCACGTGATCATTTAGATGACTAGAGGGATGTCTATATAAGTGGGAGTTCTTAAGTAATATGATTAATTGAGCTTAAATTTATCATGAACTTAGTCCTAATAGTATTTGCATATCTATGTTGTAGATCAATAGCTCTCACATAGCTTCCCCATTTATTTTTTATATGTTCCTAGAGAAAAATAAATTGAAAGATGTTAGTAGCAATGATGCGGATTGGATCCATGATCTGAGGATTATCCTCATTGTTGCACAGAAGAATTATGTCCTTGATGCACCGCTGGGTGACGGACCTATTGCAGGAGCATACGCAGACGTTATGAACGTTTGGCAAAGCTTGGTATGATGACTACTTGATAGTTTAGTGCACCATGCTTTACGGCTTAGTACCGGGACTTCAAAAATGTTTTGAATGCCACAGAGCATATAAGATGTTCCAAGAGTTGAAATTAGTATTTCAGACTCGTTCCCATGTCGAAAGGTCTGAGACCTTTGGCAAGTACTTTTCCTACAAAATGGAGGAGAATAGCTCAGCTAGTGAGCATGTGCTCAGAATGTCTGAGTGCTACAATCACTTGAATCAAGTGGGAGTTAATCTTCCAGATAAGATAGTGATTGACAGAATTCTCTAGTCACTATCACCAAGTTAGTAGAACTTCATGATGAACTATAATATGCAAGGGATAACAAAAATGATTCCCAAGCTCTTCGGGATACGGAAATCGATGAAGGTAGAAATCAAGAAAATCATCAAGTGTTGATGGTTGACAAGACCACTAGTTTCAAGAAAAGGGCAAAGGGAAGAAGGGGAACTTCAATAAGAACAGCAAGCAAGTTGCTCCTCAAGTGAAGAAGCCCAAGTCTAGACCTAAGCCTGATACTAAGTGCTTCTACTGCAAAGGGACTGGTCACTGGCAGCAGAACTACCCCAAGTATTTGGCGGATAAGAAGGATGGCAAAGTGAACAAAGGTATATTTGATATACATGTTATTGATGTGTACTTTATTAGTGTTTATAGCAACCCCTCAGTATTTGATACTAGTTCAGTTGCTAAGATTAGTAACTCGAAACGGGAGTTGCAGAATGAACAGAGACTAGTTAAGGGTGAAGTGACGATGTGTGTTGGAAGTGGTTCCAACATTGATATGATCATCATCGCACACTCCCTATACTTTCGGGATTAGTGTTGAACCTAAAATAAATGTTATTTGGTGTTTGCGTTAAGCATGAATATGATTGGATCATGTTTATTGCAATACGGTTATTCATTTAAGTCAAATAATAATTGTTGTTCTATTTACATGAATAAAACCTTCTATGGTCATACACTCAATATAAATGGTTTATTGAATCTCGATCGTAGTGATACACATATTCATAATATTGAAGCCAAAATATGTAATGTTAATAATGATAGTGCAACTTATTTGTGGCACTGCCATTTAGGTCATATTGGTGTAAAGAGCATGAAGAAACTCCATGCTGATGGGTTTTTGGAATCACTTGATTATGAATCACTTGATGCTTGCGAACCATGCCTCATGGGCAAGATGACAAAGACTCTGTTCTCCGGAACAATGGAGCGAGCAACTGACTTATTGGAAATAATACATACTGATGTATGCGGTCCGATGAGTGTTGAGGCTTGCGGTGGGTATCGTTATTTTGTGACCTTCACAGATGATTTGAGAAGATATGGGTATATCTCCTTGATGAAACATAAGTATGAAACATTTGAAAAGTTTAAAGAATTTCAGAGTGAAGTGGAAAATCATCGTAACAAGAAAATAAAGTTTCTGTGATCTGATCGTGGAGGAGAATATTTGAGTTACAAGTTTGGTCTTCATTTGAAACAATGCGGAATAGTTTCGCAACTCACGCCACCTGGAACACCACAGCGTAATGGTGTGTCCGAATGTCATAACCATAATTTATTAGATATGGTGCGATCTATGATGTCTCTTACCGACTTATCACTATCATGTTGGGGTTATGCATTAGAGACAGTTGCATTCACGTTAAATAGGGCACCATCTAAATCCGTTGAGACGACACCATATGAACTGTGGTTTGGCTAGAAACCTAAGCTATCGTTTCTTAAAGTTTGGGGTTGCGATGCTTATGTGAAAAAGTCTCAACCTGATAAGCTCGAACCCAAATCGGATAAATGTGTCTTCATAGAATACCCAAAGGAAACTATTGGGTACACCTTCTATCATAGATCCAAAGGCAAGATCTTTGTTGCTAAAAGTGGATCCTTTCTAGAGAAGGAGTTTCTCTTGAAAGAAGTGAGTGGGAGGAATGTAGAACTTGATGAGGTAATTGTACCTTCTCCCGAATTGGAAAGTAGTTCATCACAGAAATCAGTTCTAGTGATCTCTACACCAATTAGTGAGGAAGCTAATGATGATGACCATGAAACTTTAGATCAAGTTACTACCGAACCTCGTAGGACAACCAGAGTATGGTCCGCACCAGAGCGGTATGGTAATCCTTTTTGGAAGTCATGTTACTAGACCATGACGAACTTACGAACTATGAGGAAGCGATGATGAGCCCAGATTCCGTGAAATGGCTTGAGGCCATGAAATCTGAGATGGGATCCATGTATGAGAACATAGTATGGACTTTGATTGACTTGCCCGATGATCAGTCAGTCATTAAGAATAAATGGATCTTCAAGAGGAAGATGGACGCTGATAGTAGTGTTACTATCTACAAAACTCAAATTGTCGCAAAATGTTTTTGAAAAGTTCAAGGTGTTGACTATGATGAGATTTTCTCACTCGTATCAATGCTTAAAAGTCCGTCTGAATCATGTTAGCAGTTGCCGCATTTATGAAATCTGGCAAATGGATGTCAAAACTACATTCCTTCATGGATTTCTTAAAAGAAGAGTTGTATATGATGCAACCAGAAGGTTTTGTCGATCCTAAAGGTGCTAACAAAGTGAGCAAGCTCCAGCGATCCATCTATGGACTGGTGCAAGTATCTCGGAGTTGG
The DNA here is from genome assembly GCF_056163025.1 of Triticum urartu. NCBI lineage: Eukaryota > Viridiplantae > Streptophyta > Magnoliopsida > Poales > Poaceae > Triticum > Triticum urartu. The sequence continues at coordinate 400,103,372 of NC_141879.1, read as the reverse complement.
AATATATTCTTTGATAAAGTGATCAAAGCATATGGTTTTATACAGACTTGCGGTGAAGCCTGTATTTACAAGAAAGTGAGTGGGCACTACAACATTTCTTATAAGTATATGTGAATGACATATTGTTGTTCGGAAATAATGTAGAATTTTCTGGAAAGCATAAAGGAATATTTGAAAAGAGTTTTTCAAAGAAAGACCTCGGTGAAGCTACTTACATATTGAGCATCAAGATCTATAGAGATAGATCAAGATGCTTGATATATTTTCAATGAGTACATACCTTGACAACATTTTGAAGTAGTTCAAAATGGAACAGCCAAAGAAGGAGTTCTTGCCTGTGTTGCAAGGTGTGAAGTTGAGTAAAGACTCAAAATCCGACCACTGCAGAAAATAGAAAGAGAATGAAAATTCATTCCCTATGCCTTAGTCATAGGTTCTATAAAGTATGCTATGCTGTTTACCAGTCCCATTTTATACCTTAGCATCATTCTGGTAAGGGAGTACAATAGTAATCTAGGAGTAGATCACTGGACAATAGTCAAAATTATCCTTAGAGGACTAAGGAAATATTTCTCGGTTATGGAGGTCATTAAAGAGTTCTTCATAAAGAGTTACGTCGATGCAAGCTTTTTACATAGATCTAGACGACTCTAAGTCTCAATCTAGATACATATTGAAAGTGGGACCAATTAGTTAGAGTAGCTTCGTGAAGAGCATTGTAGACATAGAAAATTTGCAAGATACATATGGCTCTGAATGTGACAGACCCATTGACTAAATTTCTCTCACAAGCAAAACATGATCACCCTTTGGGTGTTAATGACATAGCGATGTGAACTAGATTATTGACTCTAGTAAACCTTTTGGGTGTTAGTCACATGGAGATGTGAACTAATCGCATAAAGATGTGAATTATTGGTGTTAAATCACATGACGATGTGAACTAGATTATTGACTCTAGTGCAAGTGGGAGACTGAAGGAAATATGCCCTAGAGGCAATAATAAAGTTATTATTTATTTTCCTCATATCATGATAAATGTTTATTATTCATGCTAGAATTGTATTAACCGAAAACTTAGTACATGTGTGAATACATAGACAAACAGAGTGTCACTAGTATGCCTCTACTTGACTAGCTCGTTGAATCAAAGATGGTTAAGTTCCCTAGCCATAGACATGAGTTTTCATTTGATTAATGGGATCACATCATTAGTGCATGATGTGATTGACTTGACCCATTCCGTTAGCTTAGCACGATGATCATTTAGTTTGTTGCTATCGCTTTCTTCATGACTTATACATTTTCCTCTGACTATGAGATTATGCAACTCCCGAATATCGGAGGGACACTTTGTGTACTACCAAATGTCACAACGTAACTGGGTGATTATAAAGGTGCTCTACAGGTGTCTTCGATGGTACTTGTTGAGTTGGCATAGATTAAGATTAGGATTTGTCACTCTGATTGTCGGAGAGGTATCTTTGGGCCCTCTCGGTAATGCACATCACAATAAGCCTTGCAAGCATTGTGACTAATGAGTTAGTTGCGGGATGATGTATTACGGAACGATTAAAGAGACTTGCCGGTAACGAGATTGAACTAGGCATGAGGATACCGACGATCGAATCTCGGGCAAGTAACATACCGATGACAAAGGGAACAACGTATGTTGTTGTGCAGTTTGACCGATACGGATCTTCGAAGAATATGTAGGAACCCATATGAGCATCCAGGTTCCTCTATTATTTATTTACCAGAGACGAGTCTCGGTCATGTCTACATAGTTCTCGAACCCGTAGGGTCCGCACGCCTAACGTTCGGTGACGATCGGTAATATGAGTTTATGTGTTTTGATGTACCGAAGGTTGTTCGGAGTCTCGGATGAGATCGGGGACATGTCGAGGAGTCTCGAAATGGTTGAGACGTAAAGATTGATATATTGGACGACTATATTCGGACATCGGAAATGTTCCGAGTGATTCGGGTATTTTTCGGAGTACGAGAGAGTTACGGGAATTCGCCAGGGAGTATATGAGCCTTATGGGGCTTTAAGGGAAAGAGAGAGGGGAGGCTGTGCGCCCCCCAAGGCTTAGTTCAAATTGGACTAGGGGGAGGGGCTGCGCCCCCTCCTTCCTTCTCTTCTCTTTTCCTTTTCCTTCTCTCCTACTCCTACTACATGGAAGGGGGGGTCCTGCTTCCGGTGGGAGTAGGACTCCCCAGGGCGCGCCATAGAGAGGGCTGCCCTCCCCCTCCTCCACTCCTTTATATACGGGTGAAGGTGGCACCCCATGGACACACAAGTTGATTGTTCCAAGCCATGTGCGGTGCCCCCTCCACCATAATCCACCTCGATCATATTATAGCGGTGCTTAGGCGAAGCCCTACGTTGGTAGCAACATCATCACCGTCATCACGCCGTCGTGCTGACGGAACTCTGCCGTGAAGCTCTGCTGGATCGGAGTTCGTGGGACGTCATCGAGCTGAACGTGTGCCGAACTCGGAGGTGTCGTGCGTTCGATACTTGGATCGGTCGGATCGTGAAGACGTACAACTACATCAACCGCGTTCTCATAACGCTTCCGCTTACGGTCTATGAGGGTACGTAGACGATACTCTTCCCTCTCGTTGCCATGCATCACCATGATCTTGCGTGTGCGTAGGGAATTTTTTTGAAATTACTATGTTCCCTAACAGGGTCTACCTCCTCTACGAGGCATCGAGCACTGAATCGACCTCATCCCCGGAGCTCCTCTTCCTAACAAGGCTCCCTACCGCGTCATGTCACGACCCGTATTTGGTAGAATCCAAGTCTCTCTGCTTACTGTGCTATCCCTGCATCATAGCTAGCACACACAGTAACAAAAATGAATATCAGTAAGACATACATCATTCTACTACAATGGTAGATCCATATATATATATATATATATCATACCTTAGGCACAACTCAAGCTGGCACATAATACAATGGAATTATACGTAGTTGCTAAGTTAGGGCTCCATCAACGCCACTGGGCTCGTTGAGTGTAAACCATAACCCTATCGTCTCTTAATCTGTCGAGATTTGCACATGACAGGTGCAGATGAGTACGTGAAATGTACTCGCAAGTTGCAAAGGGAAGTATAACAGATTATATATGCTGGGTAAGTATTGGTGGAGGTTTCTTTTGCATAAAGCCAATTTTCTTCCTATACTAAATTTTGTAAACTTCTTTTGAAATAGAAATAGTTTTTAGTATAAAAGGTAGGAGTGACACACTTGGATATAAGCACCCGTGCTCATTCTCCAAAAAATAGTTTAAAACATACATAAGGCTGAAGTTAAACACATTCACTGTGCTCATTCCTCAACTTTAACCCTTAAAACAGATTTTTAGAAAAGAGAGGGGAGATTCTTCTTCAGTCCAAGTCTTCAATTGCTCAAATTACCCATAACGGCATGGCTAATCGATTAGGTTAAACCCTTTGCAGAGGTCGTACACGTTCCCCACATGACACAACCAACCCTGTTTATCATTACACACTTGGGTGTACGACTAGGAGGAGGTTGTGACGAAGCCTTTCCGTAACAGCCCCCTATACCTGACCAAGCCGCCGGCAACTTAGGCAATGAAAGCCCCTCTCCGATGGCGCTCCTGAGGTAAGGGTTTCCCGTTAGTACTAAGCTAAGCCAGAGCCCATAGTAGCATGTGGTTGTACTGGAAGCTACATCAAACTGTACTTGGAAGATCTCATTCCCCTAAACGGCGGTCCCCACCAAAAACCTGTGTGCAAGACCCCAGTCGGGCGCATTCACCTCAAGACCCAGTCGGGCACATTCACTTGTAGACGCTCCCGTCATACCATCCTTCCCAGGGAGTAGAAGTAAAACAATATATAATTTTGTTTTAAAAATATTTTCTCAAAACTTTGCTCCAAAGAGAGCAAGTTTAAAGTTCAAAACAAGGTTGGTTTTCATCCCACCCATTTTGTGCAAGCATGGCCAATGGTGAGTCTTGAACCTATGGCTCTAGCTAAATATAATACTTTGCAAAACTTTTATAAAACATGCATAGTATTAAAATTTAAAGAGTTATGCATAGTATGAAAATATAGGGTGAAGCATGATCAATTTGCAACTTGCCTTCGGTTTCATAGTCACAAGGTTCTACCTCCTCATAGAATTCACCTTCGCACTCGCCGCAATCTAACGCGATAAATAACTCAAGTAAGACACTCGGCATATCCACATTCACATAACAATGATTCAAGCAAGCATTCAACACAAAAATAACTTCCAAATCAAAATCCGTATAACAACACAAATTATTCGATTGGCACTATCATAATTTCTAGGGCATGGTTAGGGTTGATATAGGATCAGGTGTGGTCTTTGAAGAAAATATGACAGACATATACTTGGGTTGGATAATATTGATAGTAAGTGAGGACTATGGTTTGAAGGGTTGTGTGACCAAGTTCTACGACAGTCTATAATAGGTTTGATTGGAATATTTGACTTGGGTCCAATGAAAATGATAGATGGAGTTGATGCCATAAGGTTTATGTTACAAAAATTGATGTAAAATTTCCTAAATCCAAATTTGTATGATGATGGCACATGACCAGAGAGGTTTTCTAGGGATCAATCTAAGAGATTTAACTTCGTGTCAAATCTTATTTTAATGAAGTTATTAAACAATGATCGAGAACGTCAAATTAAGGTGTTGAAGTTAAAACAGTGACTAAATCATGCTGGAAAAAAATTACGCCATGAGTTCCAACAGAAAGGTGAGGTCCTAAGGTCCAACTTTGATATATAAAAAAAATTATATGATTTACGGAATAAAAGTGTAGCCAAAATACTCAATTTCGTATTTAAATAAAAACTGAATTATAGTTTGCTCAAAGGTGAAATTATATATTTTTATAATAAACTAAGGTTTCAACAAATCCGGGATATCTTATTTGTAAAAATCGTACATATGGTTTAGGAGATATGAATTTCCGAAGATTGGATATTTTCCTAAAATTGAATTATAGAATTAAGAGAGAGCTCACCGGAGTTGGTCGCCGGTGATGAGGAAGATGGTGGTTCGGGCGTGCTCCGGCGAATTAGGAGTGGCGGACGATGGATAGATGGTGATGGAGAATTCAATGGACTCTCTAAGGATCTCGGGACCTTTCTGCTTCACTCGACAGAAGCGGCTGAAATTGCGCACGGCGGCAGTGAGCCTCGGTCCTCGCGGTTCTCGTTCTCCTACTGCGAAATAGAGAGGGGAAAGGGGTCAACGAGATACGCATCAACAAGGGGAAGAGAAAGGTGGATGTAGCGACCCGACCTCAAACGGTCAAGTCTCTTTGCTTTAGTGTCATCCCTGGATCGGTAATGCTGACACACACACAGTACTCGAAGGATTTATAACAGAGTAGAAATCACACACTTATTACATCGGATGTCTCAAAAGAGATCTGATTACAATAAATATGGCTTAGGGCCATCTAACAAGATAACAGCAGAAGGCTTGGAAGATAAAGTGAGTCCATCAACTCCAACAGCATAGCTGAGCTGCATGGCAACGACCTAACAAACCTTACCCCTCGTCTGAAAAGTCTGCAACATAATATGTTGCAGCCCGGAAACGGGTCAGCACATGGAATATGCTGGCAAAGTGACACAGTAGAGCAAGAACAGAATAATGCTATCACTACATGCATATATGGCTGGTGGAAAGCTCTATGGTTATAGTTTTACAAAAAGCCAATTTTTCCCTACAACAAAGGAATAGATTTTAATTTAACTATCAAGGTAGTTGAAACATCATTGAGAAGGTTCCTCCAACTCAATCCCAATTAAAGTGATTAACAACCCATCAATATTAATTAAGAGTGGCGAGATACTTAAGGTACTCCAAGTACTAGATACTCAAGATTGTCCATAACCGGGGACACGGCTAACCATGATTAGTTTATACACTCTGCAGAGGTTTGCACACTTTTCCCCACAAGACTCGATCGGCTCCGTTGGATTTCTCGCACTACATGATGTTTGAGAAACGGATGACCGAGACACGGTCTTTCAGAAACATTAACTCTCTACTCCGGGTAGACCATACCAAACCTACAAACCCACTACCTGCTGATCTACCTCTTCAAGAGCTTCACGTAACGTACTCAACTATGCTAGAGCCCATAATAGCTTGTGGCTGCACACGGAAGTTTCTAGCATGAAAAATCTCAGTTCCCTTTGAGCCTGGGTGGCGGTCCATAGGAAGATCACATGAGTACTCCGGGATTTCCAAAAAAATACAGGCAACACTGGGTACTCCAGGTGCCTCAATCCACCCAGATGTAAATTTAAGTGGCCAGCTTAAGTTGAACCATTAATTAACAATCTCACATCTATCATGGATTTCACTCACCCAAACAACGTCTACGAGCATAGCATAGCAATATAAGCAACGCGTAGAAGTAACTCCCATGGGTTTGAATGTAACAGGGCAATAGGTTCTACCTCATCAACTACTTCCCAACCCACAAGTTAATGTCATCCTAACCATGCAATGGTTGAGGATTGAAACTAATGCATAAAAACTGGGTGATAAAGGGATATGATCAAAGTGTTACTTGCCTTGCTGACGATCCGCGCAACCTAGAGACTCCAAATAACACGCTTCGCACTTCGGGAATTCTATCGCAAACAAACAATAGCATACATAAGCAACTAACAAAGAAGCACGGGTAAAACTCAAATAAGAAGATCTAACCGGAAAGTTCAACTCAAGAACTCTGGTTTGCAAAAAGAATCAAACCAAACCGAGCAACGAAACTCAAACGACGAAAGAAACGAGATCCATTTACTAATCTGAACTAAGGTCAAATTTTATAGTACCAAAATCTTGTTCAAGCTTGTTAAGTGGAAAGAGAGTCTCGAGACGAAGATCTAGGCGTTTATATCGCCTGATTCCGACTAACCAGCGAAAAGATAAACTGAAACGAAAATCGGATCAGAAATCGCGATCGAGAATAATCGTGGAAAGAATTCGATAAAAGAAAACTGGCGAATAGACTAACGAACGAGCGTTCGTTAGCTGTAACTAACATGCGAAAACCGTTCGTTAAAACGAACGTACGGACGAACATCCGCTAGATAAAAGAATCGCGAAAAACTGGCAAACCGATCTAAAAAAACGAACTAGGGGTTTTTTCAAAAAAAACCCGAATTGGGTTTCTTAAAAAAAACCGAGCGGCGGCTAACGGTGCGTTACCTCTTCGGCGAGGCTCCGGCGAGGCAGGGCTCGAGCGGCGGGGCAGCGGGCTTGCGGGGCGGCGGGGTTTGGTGGTGGTGGCGGCGGGGTGGCGCGATATATAAGGGGGGAGAGGTGTCTTGGAGGAGGGGGCAAGGCGGCGGCGGTGGAGGAGTCCGGCTCGGACTCCGGTCCGAGTCGGGGCGGTGGCGGGCGCGACTTCGCGCGGGAGACGGCGGCGGCGGCGGTTGGGTCGGCCCGGCTGGGTTTGTTCCAGTCGGCGCTTGGGAGTTCTTTTTTTAAAATAATTCCGCCGAACAGGAAATAAATCCTAGAAAATAAAATAAAAATCTAAAAATGCGAAAATAAATTTTCAGCGTCTAAATAAAATATTTAGAACAAGATGAACATTTTATTGGCCCTAAATGCAGTTTTGAAAAACGTGCAGTTTTTCTAATGCAAACAAAATTGCAATAAAATCCAAATAAAATCAAATAAATGATTTTAATATTTTTCCTCCAATATTTCATTTATTTTGGAGAAGTCATATTATCTCCTCTCATATATTTTTAACTATGAAATATTTTCGGAGAGAAAAATAATTAAAACCAAAATCCTCGTTTCACTATTTGATAAAAATCAGATAAGGAAACCGGGAAATCCCCAACTCTCTCCGTGGATCCTTGAGTTGCTTAGGATTTCGAGGATTGCTGAGCGAAAATGCAATAAAATATGATATGCAAGAATGACCTATGTATAACATTCCAAATTGAAAATTTGGGATGTTACAAACCTACCCCCCTTAAGATGAATCTTGCCCTCGAGATTTGGGTTGGCTAGAAAAATAGGTGTGGGTGGTCTTTGCATAGATCATCCTCTCGTTCCCAGGTGGCTTCATCCTCGGTATGGTGGCTCCACTGAACTTTGCAAAACTTGATGACCTTGCTGCGGGAGACTCGGCTAGCAAACTCAAGAATCTTAACTGGCTTTTCCTCATAAGTCAAATCACTATCCAACTGAATCGCCTCCAAGGGTACTGTATCTCTTAACGGTATATCAGCCATCTCAGCATGACACTTCTTCAATTATGAAACGTGGAACACATCATGAACTCCTGACAGTCCCTCGGGTAATTCCAATTTGTAGGCAACTTCTCCCTTCCGTTCCACAACAAGATACGGTCCTACAAATCTCGGGGCTAACTTTCCTTTAACTCCAAAAAGTTTTAATCCTCACAAGGGCGATACTCGCAGATATGCTCTATCTCCAATTTCATAGGTTACCTCCTTGCGTTTCGAGTCTGCATAACTCTTCTGCCTGGACTGAGTAATCTTCAGTCTATCACGAATCAGCTTAACCATCTCTTCAGACTCCTTGATCAAGTCTGGTCCAAACAAGTGTCGGTCTCCTACTTCATCCCACATTAACGGCGTTCTGCACCTTCGTCCGTACAGGGCTTCGAACGGTGCCATCTTCAAACTGGCTTGGTAGCTATTGTTGTATGAGAACTCTGCGTAAGGCAAATTGTCATCCCAACTAGATCCATAATCTAGCGCACAGGCTCTCAACATGTCCTCCAAAATCTGGTTGACTCTCTCGGTCTGTCCATCCGTCTACGGGTGAAATGCTGTACTGAACTCCAGTCTTGTTCCCATGGTCTGGTGTAGCTGATGCCAAAACTTTGAGGTAAACTGTGTTCCTCTATCTCATACGATGGTCCTCGGAACTCCATGCAGACATACGATCCTGGACATATATATCTTGGCCAACTTCGCACTTGTATAAGTAGTTTTCACTGGGATAAAGTGAGCCACTTTGGTCAAGAGATCAACTACTACCCATATGGAATCATATCCTGATTTGGTCCTGGGTAATCCGGTGATAAAGTCCATGCCAAGTTTATCCCACTTCCATTCGGGTATCGGCATAGGCTGTAACAATCCTGTCGGCTTTTGATGCTCTGCCTTCACTCTCTGACATACATCACATACGGCTACATACTCAACAATATCCTTCTTCATACCTGTCCACCAGAAATGTCCCTTCAAATCCAAATACATTTTGGTGTTTCCGAGGTGTATTGAGTATGGTGAGTCATGAGCCTCCTGTAGTATTAACTTTCTGATCTCTGTGTTATTGGGCATGTATATCCGGTCCTCAAACCATAAGGTATCGTGCTCATCCTCACGAAAACCTTTGGCCTTTCCTTTGCTCATCTTCTCCTTTATCTCGGCAATCTCTTTGTCATCCTTCTGAGCTTCTCGAATCTTTCCCAACAATGTAGACTGAACCTCCATTGTTGCAACAAAACCTCTAGGTACAATTTCTAATTGAAGTTCCATGATATCCTCTGCTAACTCCTTTGGCACTCCCTTACTCACAAGGATATTAGCATAACTCTTCCGGCTTAAAGTGTCTGCTACGACATTGGCCTTTCCTGGATGATAGTGCAACTTCATGTCATAATCCTTTATAAGCTCCAACCATCTCCTTTGCCTAAGGTTCAGTTTCTTTTGTGTGAAGATGTCCTTCAAACTCTTATGATCCGTGTACATATCACAACGGTTTCCAATAAGGTAATGTCTCCAAGTCTTCAATGCATGCACTACGGCTGCTAACTCCAAATCATGCGTGGCATAATTCAACTCGTGAGGTTTTAGTTGTCGCGAGGCATACGAAACAACTCTTCCGTCCTGCATAAGCACACATCCAAGTCCTAAGCGAGAGGCGTCGCAATACACTTGGAAATCCTTATGTATATCTGGCAGCGTCAGCACTGGGGCTTTAGTCAAACGTTTCTTCACCTCCTAAAAACTTGCCTCGCAGTCTTCTGTCCATTTAAACTTGGTATCCTTCTTCAATAACTCCGTCATTGGCTTTTCAATCTTGGAAAAATTCTCAATGAATCTCCGATAGTATCCGGCGAGTCCAATAAAACTGTGGATCTCGCTAACTGAAGTGGGTGCTATCCATTCAATGACTGACTGAACCTTGCTGGGGTCTACTGCTATACCTTCTCCTGATATAACATGCCCAAGGAATCCGACTTCCTTCAACCAAAACTCGCATTTGCTGAACTTGGCATACAACTGGTGTTCCCTGAGTTTCTCGAGAACTAGTCGCAAATGCTCCTTGTGCTCCTCTTCATTCTTCGAGTATACCATAATGTCATCAATGAACACCACAACAAACTTGTCCAAATACCTCATGAACACCTTGTTCATCATTCTCATGAAATAGGCAGGGGCGTTAGTCAGTCCAAATGACATGACCATATATTCGTATAATCCGTAACGCATGGTGAATGCTGTCTTGGGTATATCTTTCTCTCGAATCTTCAACTGATGGTATCCCGATCGCAAATCGATCTTCAAAAACACCTTAGCTCCTTGCAGCTGATCAAACAAATCATTGGTCATCGGAAGTGGGTACTTGTTCTTGATCATTACTTCATTCAAGGCCCGATAATCAACAACCATTCTTAGAGATTTATCCTTCTTCTCCACCAAAAGCACTGGGGCTCCCCAAGGTGATGAACTCCTTCGAATGTATCCTTTCTCCAACAACTCCTTGATCTGTTTCTTAATTTCCTCCAGATCATTCACGGGCATTTGATAGGGTCTCTTGGATATTGGCCCGATACCTGGCAATAGCTCTATCAAAAACACGATATCTCGATCCGGTGGCATGCCTGGTAACTCCTCTGGAAAAACATCCGGGTAATCCTTCACTACAGGCACTTCCTCCTGAACAACTCCTGTGAGAGTATTCACTTGACTCCTCCTAGGCACATGCCTAGATACATACTTAATCCTTTTTCCCTCCAGGGTGGTGAGATAAATCGACTTACTAGCACAGTCAATGCTTCCTCCATACTTTGACATCCAGTCAATACCTATTATCACACCAATCCTTGTGACTCCAAGATAATTAGGTCGGACGGAAAAACATGGGTGCCAATGGTTAGGGGTATCTGGTCGCACCATCGACTAGCCATATACTCTGCTCCAGGTGAACTCACTAAGAGAGGGGTCCTAAGGGTTTGGGTTTGTAGTTTAAACTTATCCACAAATCCCCTTGATATGTATGAATGAGATGCACCAGTATCAAATAGAACAAAAGCGGTAAATGACTTAACCAAAAACTTACCTATTACCGCGTCCGGCTGCTCTTCAACCTCCTCCATGTTAATGTGGTTCACTTGTCCTTTGTTGAATGGATTGGGCTTATTCCCAGCGCTCCCATTTCCATTTCCATTCTTTTCTTCAGGGCACTCTGTGGCATAGTGTCCAGTCTTCCCGCACTTGAAACAAGTAACGTGACTTAGATCTCTTTTGGCGGGTGTGGCTGGACTAGGGCGGTTTTGATTGTTATTGGCTTCGTTCCCACTCCCATTCTTAGTACCATTGTGATTATGCGATCCTCCTCCGGTGTGGTTATGACCTCCATGGTTATGAACAAGTCCTCCCGAGTTCGGGGTTAGGCGAGGCTTCTGCTGAGATCCTGAGTTATACCTCCCTTGTCCATACTTCCTCTTACGGCTCGCAATATGCTGTTGCTTCCCTTCAATCATAAGAGCCTTATCTACCAACTCCTGGTAGTTGTTGAAGGTGGCTACCATCAACTGCATACTCATCTCATCATTCAGCCCTTCCATAAACTTCTCCTGCTTCACGGCATCTGTGGCCACATCGTCAGGGTCATAGCGCGATAGCTTGCTAAACTCATCCACGTAGTGAGCCACAGTATGGTTCCCCCGGCGTAAGTTGCGAAACTCATGCTTCTTCATACTCATAGCTCCAGTTGAGACATGGGCTGTGCAGAAACCTTGCTGAAACTGGTCCCATGTCACCGTGGCTATAGGGTAGGTGACAGTGTAATTCTCCCACCATGATGCTGCTGGTCCATCCAACTGATGTGAGGCAAAAAGCACCTTCTCAGCATCAGTACATCATGCAGTGGTCAACTCCCTTCCAATCTTGCAGGGCCAATCATCTGCTACTATAGGCTCGGTGCTACTGGAAAACATCGGCGGCTGCAACCTCAGAAAACTGGCTAAGTTGTCAAATGGTGGTGGTGGTGGTGGATTGTTGTTGCTGTTATTGTTGCCCTGATTCTGAACTAACAATTGCATCAGGGTATTCTGCTGCTGGATCAACTGAGTGAGCTCAGGCGGGAAGGCAAATCCGGGGTCACGTCTCGGAGGCATTTGATGGGTTTAGATGGAAGAGATTAGAATAGAATGAGGTCTAATGAGAAGGCACTACCCAAATGCACATGAGACAAACACAATCATTTCACCCAATCAATCAAGCAAGGCATACAATCGATCTAACTATCGCAAAAGTGCTCGGACTACTTTATTTACATGGTGGAATACTAAAAATATTCCTCGATTGCAGACTCCATGATATCTACTCCAGCTTCGTCTTCACAGTCATCATCGCTAAGGTCGGAGTTAGTGTCGTTGATGATGATGTAGTCCTCCGGTTGAATCTCCTTGGATTCTTCATCTTCTTCTACTGGTGTGGGGTCTCCCATAAATATTCCGATCTTCTTAATCAGGTCATCATTCTTCTCCAATAGTATTGCAATTTCCTCCTCATATCCATCGCGTGTAGACTTAAGTTCTTCTTCTAGCTCGATGATCCTTGTCTTCGCCTTCTTCAAATCTATCATGTCTGCGCACATCTGATTCTCCTGGCGTCGAATGTGTTGGTTTAGTTCCTGGATGAAAGCTGCAATTGATCTATCCTTCCTGGTGCTGATCATCTCCCATTGCTCGTCTCGGCGCCCACATATCTGGTAGATAGTGTCCTTAAGATCCTTGTGATATACTTCTCCAATGCGTCCCATGGTGATGTGAGCTGCCATACTCTTTCCTAAACTCCAGGTTGGTGCGTCGAAGGAAAATTCTATGGGCTTAGTGACTAGCGTGAATGTCCTTCCTGGAACTTGAACTTGAATCATCCATCGCTCCTCTTTTGGTAAAGTGGCGTTGTAGGTCTCGGTGAAGCTTGGTATTCCTATATTCAACTACCTAGTGACTTCCTTCAAGTGTCGTCCAAAAGGTGTGTCTTCATCCGGTTGTGCAAACTTGTTCTTCATCTCCGTCATCCTAAAGAGTAGAAAATGGAGAGGAGTTGGAAATGAGAAGAGAATAGTGATCTAGGGCTTTAGCTTAATGGTCGTGTCCTACACTCAGCGTGTGCTCTGATACCATCTTTGTAGCGACCCGACCTCAAACGGTCAAGTCTCTATGCTTTAGTGTCATCCCTGGATCGGTAATGCTGACACACACAGTACTCGAAGGATTTATAATAGAGTAGCAATCACACACTTATTACATCGGATGTCTCAAAAGAGATCTGATTACAATAAATATGGCTTAGGGCCATCTAACACGATAACAGCGGAAGGCTTGGAAGATAAAGTGAGTCCATCAACTCCTACGGCATAGCTGAGCTGCACGGCAACGACCTAACGAACCTTACTCCTCATCTGAAAAGTCTGCAACATAATACGTTGCAGCCTGGAAAAGGGTAAACACATGGAATATGCTGGCAAAGTAACACAGTAGAGCAAGAACAGGATAATGCTATCACTACATGCATATATGGCTGGTGCAAAGCTCTATGGTTACAGTTTTGCGAAAAGACAATTTTTTCCTACAACAAAGGAATCGATTTTAATTTAACTATCAAGGTAGTTGAAACATCATTGAGAAAGTTCCTCCAACTCAATCCAAATTAAAGTGATTAACAACCCAACAATATTAATTAAGAGTGGTGAGATACTTAAGGTACTCCAAGTACTAGATACTCAAGATTGTCCATAACCGGGGACATGGCTAACCATGATTAGTTTATACACTCTGCAGAGGTTTGCGCACTTTTCCCCACAAGACCCGATTGCCTCCGTTGGATTTCTCGCACTACATGATGTTTGAGAAACGGATGACCGAGACACAGTCTTTCAGAAACATTAACTCTCTACTCCGGGTAGACCATATCGAACCTACAAACCCACTACCTGCCGATCTACCTCTTCAAGAGCTTCACGTAACTTACTCAACTATGCTAGAGCCCATAATAGCTTGTGGCTGCACACGGAAGTTTCTAGCATGAAAAATCTCAGTTCCCTTTGAGACTTGGTGGCGGTCCATAGGAAGATCACACGGGTACTCCAGGATTTCCAAAAAAATACAGGCAACACTAGGTACTCCAGGTGCCTCAATCCACCCAGATGTAAATTTAAGTTGCCACCTTAAGTTGAACCATTAATTAACAATCTCGCATCTGTCATGGATTTCACTCACCCAAACCACGTCTACGAGCATAACATAGCAATATAAGCAACGCGTAGAAGTAACTCCCAAGGGTTTTAATGTAACAGGGCAATAGGTTCTACCTCATCAACTACTTCCCAACCCACAAGTTAATGTCATCCTAACCATGCGATGTTTGAGGATTGAAACTAATGCATAAAAACTTGGTGATAAAGGGATATGATCAAAGTGTTACTTGCCTTGTTGACGATCCGCGTAATCTAGAGACTCCAAATAACACGCTTCGCACTCCGGGAATTCTATCGCAAACAAACAATAGCATACATAAGCAACTAACAAAGAAGCACGAGTAAAAATCAAATAAGAAGATCTAACCGGAAAGTTCAACTCAAGAACTCCGGTTTGCAAAAAGAATCAAACCAAACGAAGCAACGAAACTCAAATAGCAAAAGAAACAAGATCCGTGTACTAATCTGAACTAAGGTCAAATTTTATAGTACCAAAATCTTGTTCAAGTTGGTTAAGCGGAGAGAGAGTCTCGAGACGAAGATCTAGGCGTTTGAATCGCCTGATTCCGACTAACGAGCGAAAAGATAAACTAAAACGAAAATCGGATCAGAAATCGTGATCGAGAATAATCGCGGAAAGAATCCGATAAAAGAAAATTGACGAATAGACTAACGAACGAGCGTTCGTTAGCTGTAACTAACGGGAGAAAACCGTTCGTTAAAGCGAACATACGAACGAACGTCCGCTAAATAAAAGAACCGGGAAAAACCGGCAAACCGATCTAAAAAAACAAACTAGGGTTTTTTTCAGAAAAAACCGAATCGGTTTTCTTAAAAAAAAACCGGGTGGCGGCGAACGGTGCGTTACCTCTCCGGCGAGGCGGGGCTCGGGCAGCGGGGCAGCGGGCTTGCGGGGCGGCGGGGTTTGGTGGTGGTGGTGGCGGGGTGGCGCGATATATAAGGGGGGGAGAGGTGGCTTGGAGGAGGGGGCAAGGCGGCGGCGGTGGAGGAGTCCGGCTCGGACTCTGGTCCGAGTCGGGGCGGTGGCGCACGCGACTCCGCGCGGGAGACGGCGGCGGCGGCGTTTGGGCCGGCCCGGCTGGGTTTGGCCCAGTCGGCGCTTAGGAGTTCTTTTTTTTTAAATAATTCCACCGAACAGAAAATAAATCCTAGAAAATAAAATAAAAATCTAAAAATGCCAAAATAAATGTTCACCGTCTAAATAAAATATTTAGAACAAAATGAACATTTTTTTGGCCCTAAATGCAGTGTTGAAAAACGTGCAATTTTTCTAATGTAAACAAGTTGCAATAAAATCCAAATAAAATCAAATACATGATTTAAATATTTTTCCTCCAATATTTCAAGTCATATATTCTCCTCTCATATATTTTTAACTATGAAATATTTTTGGAGAGAAAAA
The DNA here is from genome assembly GCF_056163025.1 of Triticum urartu. Taxonomy (NCBI): domain Eukaryota; kingdom Viridiplantae; phylum Streptophyta; class Magnoliopsida; order Poales; family Poaceae; genus Triticum; species Triticum urartu. The sequence goes on along the minus strand of NC_141879.1, from coordinate 400,087,424 downwards.
TAATTAAAACCAAAATCCTCGTTTCACTATTTGATAAAAAATCAAATAAGGAAACCAGGAAATCCCCAACTCTCTTCGTGGGTCCTTGAGTTGCTTAGGATTTCGAGGATTGCTGAGCAAAAATGCAATAAAATATGATATGCAAGAATGACCTATGTATAACATCCAAATTGAAAATTTGGGATGTTACAGTGGAGGAGTTGGGGTTTGGGGTGACTCGGTCACGACGGAATCCTCGTCGGACTTTGGTGCTATTGTTGAACTCCGGTGAGCAATTGCTCGTGTAGGAGAGCGAGACAGAGAGGGGTTTCTAGCTTAGGGATGGTGAGATATGTTGTGCTTTCCGGGGCCCTATTTATAAGGGAAGAGGGGGTCGATACGGGGAGATCAAGGGAGCTCACCGTGGCGTTTAATGGCTGATTGTGCAGGAACGTTTCATGGATCCGTTCGTCCAATTAAAGCAATGAAGTTGAGTTTTAATTTCCTGAATGAGTTCTCCTGACATTCCTCTTAATTTTCATGTTGGTGGCAAGTTGAAAGGATGGCTGTGGTTAGAACTAGAGGGAGAGGAAGAGGTGGAAGTCATGAATGTGGAGGTTCTGCAGGTTCTGTTCATGTTCACGTACAGAACAGAGCAGGAAGACGCCCGGTGCCTCGGCTTTCACTTTGGGATGGGCTTTAGTGAGAAAAGTGGCCCAAGGGCAAAGGAAAGAAAAAATATAGAAGAGATAGATGGGCTAGATAGGCTGGCAGAGAGAAAGCATAACTAATAACAATATTAGACTAGATAATCAATGAATAAATTGTTCGCTCTCTCAGAATTATTATTTAGATCTGAGGACAAAATTGTTCACATATTATCGTTAATTACTTCTAGACTAGGAAAAGTGGTTTCAAATATTTCATAGGAGTCCGCAAGAGACGAAATCCAAAATTGATATTTTTTAAAAAATACTCAAAAATATTTTAATTTACCCTAAAAATCGTAACATTTCACTCCATAATAATAAATATTAACATCCAAAATTTGGAAAATTTTGGGATGTTACAGACTACCACACTTAAAATAAATCTCGTCCTCGAGATCTGCAGAGGCTAGCAAGAAATAGGTTAGGGTTTGGATTCCTTGGGTTACTTCCCCAGGGTTTGGTCATATCATCTACAGGTTTGCGGTTCATCCTTTTGCCTCCTTTCTTGAGAGAATGTCTTCTATTAATTCAATTCTGTGCATTGCAGTTCCTCGGCATGCCTATGTCTTCCCGCACCATTCTGGAGTCTCTGTTGATTTGTCGTATGACCAAATTGTCCTTCGAGGGTGTTGGGGTGATACCACCCTTAAGAACAAACTTGTAGGGATTTCCAGAATTGCTTTATTCCATGATGGTTCTTCATTGCGCTTCTCTGGTTTAGAACTGGGCTTTTCCTCAAAAGAAAAGTCTTTCTCAAAATCCATAGATTCCAAAACTACTTCCGAGACTTTCATGGTGGCCGATAGCTTCCGATGGAACTCCCTTAAGATCTTTGCATTTTTCCTCACCGTTCATCTATGTTAGGCACGGTTGCCTATATATATTGGTAATACGTCTTACCATTCTATGGTTTCAAGCTTGTCGTGTGACACTGAACTATGTTCTCAAATCTCTCCGATTTACCCATCAAACATACAAAAGTGTAAAATAAGAGTCTCTGGTATGGTGATCAATCCATCCCGTACTCAAATCATTACCTCATATGTAGATTAGCGAATCGCGTGTTCTAACACTCGGTCATTCTTACTCCTCTTTAAGAGGTCTTCACCTACAACACTAATAAAACGCCTTTGGGTGACGTTGTTCCTTCACATGTGTGTATAACTTACATGCGATAAATAGCAGAACAGTTGTGTGCCAAAGTTGCATTCTCCTTATGAATAGATTCCTTATTATATCCTTTAACCTCTCATACAACTTCGAGTTCAACATAGCTTATTACAAGTGCTACCATCCACATGGATTGGTATGGTCAAGCGTGTAAACCCAACATTATTCCTTACTCCTTCGTAAGAAGTTTAGTCTAGCTGAAAACATGCGATGTAGTCCTTGAACTCAGTAATCCTATGCTCCTTCACGACGACCATGAACTTCATGTCCATCAGCTCAGCATATACTTCCCTCAAGTACTCTTGGGTATGACGGAGTCTGACTTCAAGGATTTCCCCAATATGACGTATGGCTTCCATGTCAGCTTCACCAATAGAGTCGAAGAAGGTGGTTCGAGGTACTCGGGAAATGAAAAAGTATTGCCCAGTAGTCTTTGGACAAACTCCTTTTTCATGGAGGAGGTGTACTTCCACGTACCAAAGTTCCACTCCATTTTCAATGAAAGGATAACCCTTGTAGACTTCATCTCCTTCAAGGTGAATATGTCCCATCATATCCTTCAGGATCTTTGGAAAATCATGGTCACTAGTCAAAGTCAAGATCATTTCTGGGCCCTTGTGGAATGATTCGTAAAGGGTTGCCATCTGCAGGTGAAGAGGAAAGGCAGAGTTCAAAACAACAAGGTATTTATCCCCTTCGAAGAAATGTGGAGGTTTCTACGAGGAAAAGTTTAGTGGTTGGTTCATCCATGGTTCAAGGATTTGATCTAGGTGAGATAGAGCTTAGGGAGGAAGAGAGATGGATCCACACACACCACAATCAACAATCAGCTTCTATCATACCGTTCTCAGCATTTCTAATAGGCTCGTTTACTATGGCTTCGTCATGAAGTCTATAATTCTTCAAAGTCATCAGTGTGTTACGCTTTACCCGTATGAAGGTCTTCTTGTTATTTATCCGTAACTTGCACCTCTCAGGGCTAAATAAATAATACAAATCTATGGAGTTCGTATACTAATAACACAATATTTTAAATCACACAAGTAAAATGAAAACTATAGTTAAATTAATGAAAAAAAATCAAAAAAATCCAAATCCACACATAATTTTATTCAATCAATCCTATGTACCGCCATCCACATACGTTCGGCATGGTCGGTACACTACTCGCAAGCGTTCCTCCTTTATTACAGCCATGGTGGTCTTAAGTTCTACATTCAACATTCAAGTTGATGCTGCTGAGGGAGGTATTGCCGCTCTCATCAGAGGAGTTAACTGAGAAGTCCTCTTCTTCAGCCTTTTCTCCTTTTAGAACCCTGTTTTCTAGCTTGAGTTTCTTATTGCCAGCCTTTTCTTCCCATAATCCCTTCTGAAGTTTTCTTGATTTCTGTCTCTTGAGCTTGGACTTTGTCTTTGTTTTCCTCCAAATATTCTCGCATTATCCCCACCTTCTGCTCCAGGAGGGTTCTAACTTCCTTCATGGCCTCTATCTTCTGCAAAGCTTCGGAATGCTCCAATTGAAGTCCTTTGATATACCTTTCTAAATCCAGATTATAATTCAACATATCGTTGAGTTTTCTCTTGTGATCTTCCTTGATCCTGCCAGGTTCGCCAGTGATCTCTTGCCACCCCAAATCACGAAAGAAGGTGCCTCCTAGCTCCTAGTGATAACGTCCGCATAGACGTGCTATTATGCCATGTACGGCATCACTCACAACTCCCTCAAGAGTTGGATGCGTTTTGAAGAAGATCATGTTCTCCATCTCTGGAAGTCCATAAATGGTAATGTTGGCATTCCAGTCGCTTCTCCCCTCCAAATGGTGCCATGCTACAATCTTGGGGACTCGAAGTCTTAGTGTCTGAACCAACCTTAAAAGATGGGTTCCAAATAAAACTCTTTCATAGTGGGATGCCTGGCTCAAGTCACAATGTTCCATCTACATGTTTGAAGTAGGAGAGACTTAGTAAATAAAGCAAAAGGTACGAGAATTGCAGTTTTAGTAATACCAAAAATAATTGTTGTTCCTATCAAGGTCTTCCTATTTCTAAACCATTTTCTAGGGTCACATCCTACAATCAACATATGCTCTGATACTATTTTGTCACGACCCGGATTTGGTAGAATCCAAGTCTCTATGCTTACTTTGCTATCCCTGGATCATAGCTAGCACACACAGTAACAGAAATGAATATCAGTAAGACATATATCATTCTACTACAATGGTAGATCCAGATATATATAAATCACACCTTAGGCATAGCTCAAGCTAGCACATAATACAACGGAATTGTATGTAGTTGCTAAGTTAGGGCTCCATCAACGCCACTGGGCTCGTTGAGTGTAGACCATAACCCTATCGTCTCTTAATCTGTCGAGATCTGCACATGACAGGTGCAGATGAGTACGTGGAATGTACTCGCAAGTTTCAAAAGAAAGTATAACAGATTATATATGCTGGGTAAGTATTGGTGGAGGTTTCTTTTGCATAAAGACAATCTTCCTATAGTAAATTATGTAAACTTTTGTTGAAATTGAAATAGTTTTTAGTATAAAAGGTAGGACCGAGACACTTGGATATACGCACCAGTGCTCATTCTGTAAAAATAGTTTAAAACATACATAAGGTTGAAGTGAAACACATTCACTGTGCTCATTCCTCAACTTTAACCCTTAAAACAGATTTTTAGAAAAGAGAGGGGAGATTCTTCTTCAGTCCAAGTCTTAGTTGCTCAAATTGCCCGTAACTGAGGGCACGACTAATCGATTAGGTTAAACCCTCTGCAGAGGTCGTACACATTCCCCACATGACACAACCAACCCCGTTTATCATTATACACTTGAGTGTACGACTAGGAGGAGATTGTGATGAAGCCTTTCCGTAACAACCCCCCTATACCTGACCAAGCCGCCCGCAACTTAGGAATGAAAGCCCCTCTCCGATGTCGGTCTTGAGGTAAGGGTTTCCCGTTAATACTAAGCTAAACCATAGCCCATACTAGCATGTGGCTGTACTTGAAGCTACATAAAACTGTACTTGGAAGATCGCATTCCCCTAGACGGCGGTCCCCACAAAAAACCTGTGTGCAAGACCCCAGTTGGGCACATTCACTTGTAGACGCTCCCGTCATACCATCCCGCCCGGGGAGTAGAAGTAAAACAATATATAATTTTTTTTAAAAAGATCTTCTCAAAACTTTGCTCCAAAGGGAGCAAGTTTAAAGTTTATTTTTTTTTTGCTTTTCATCCAACCCATTTTGTGCAAGCATGGCCAATGGTGAGTCTTGAACCTATGGCTCTAGCTAAATATAACACTTTGCGAAACTTTTATAAAACATGCATAGTATTAAAATTTAAAGAGTTATGCATAGTATGAAAATATAGGTTGAAGCATGATCAATTTGCAACTTGCCTTCAGTTTCGTAGTCACAAGGTTCTACCTCCTTGTAGAATTCACCTTCGCACTCGCCGCAATCTAACGCGATAAATAACTCAAGTAAGACACTCAGCATATCCACATTCACATAACAATGGTTCAAGCAAGAATTCAACACACAAATAACATCCAAATCAAAATCCATATAACAACACACATTATTCGATTGCCACTATCATAATTTCTAGGGCATGGTTAGGTTTGATATAGGATCAGATGTGGTCTTTTAAGAAAATATGACAGACATATACTTGGGTTGGATAATATTGATACTAAGTGAGGACTATGGTTTGAAGGGTTGTGTGACCAAGTTCTACGACAGTCTATAATAGGTTTGATTGCAATATTTGACTTGGGTCCAATGAAAATGATAGATGGAGTTGATGCCATAAGGTTTATGTTACAAAAATTGATGTAACATTTCCTAAATCCAAATTTGTATGATGATGGCACATGACCAGAGAGGTTTTCTAGGGATCAATCTAAGAGATTTAACTTCGTGTCAAATCTTATTTTAACGAAGTTATTAAACAATGATCGAGAACGTCAAATTAAGGTGTTGATGTTAAAACAGTGACTAAATCGTGCTAAAAAAATTACGCCATGAGTTCCAACAGAAAGGTGAGGTCCTAAGGTCCAACTTTGATATATAAAACATTTTTATATGATTTACGGAATAAAAGATATAGCCGAAATACTCAATTTAGTATTTAAATAAAAACTGAATTATAGTTTGCTCAAAGGTGAAATTATATATTTTTATAATAAACTAAAGGTTCCAACGAATCCGTGGATATCTTATTTGTTAAAATCGTACATGTGGTTTAGGAGATATGAATTTCCGAAGTTTGGATATTTTCCTGAAAATGAATTACGGAATTAAGAGAGAGCTCACCGGAGTTAGTCGCCGGTGATGAGTAGGATGGTGGTTCGGGCGTGCTCCGGCGAATTAGGAGCGGCGGACGGTGGAGAGATGGTGATGGAGAATTCAATGGACTCTGTAAGGATCTTGGGACCTTTCTGCTTCACTCGACAGAAGTGGCTGAAATTGCGCACGGAGGCAGTGAGCCTCGGTCCTCAGGGTTCTCGTCTCCTGCTGCAAAATAGAGAGGGGAAAGGGGTCAACGAGATGCGCATCAACAAGGGGAAGAGAAAGGTGGAGGAGTTGGGGTTTGGGGTACCTCGGTCACGATGGAATCCTCGTCGGACTTTGATTCTATTGTTGAACTCCAGCGAGCAATTGCTCATGTAGGAGAGCAAGACAGAGAGGGGTTTCTAGCTTAGGGATGGTCATATTTGTTGTGCTTTCCAGGGACCTATTTATAAGGGAAGAGGGGGTCGATACGGGGAGATCAAGGGAGCTCACCGTGGCCTTTAATGGCTGATTGTGCAGGAATGTTTCACGGATCCGTCCGTCTAATTAAAGCAACAAAGTTGAGTTTTAATTTCCTGAATGAGTTCTCCTGACATTCCTCTTAAATTTTCGTGTTAGTGGCCAGTTGAAAGGATGACTGTGGTTAGCACTAGAGGGAGAGGAAGAGGTGGAAGTCATGAATGTGGAGGTTCTGTAGGTTCTGTTCATGTTCACGTACTGAACAGAGGAGGAAGACGACCGGTGCCTAGGCTTGCACTTCAGGATGGGCTTTAGTGAGAAAAGTGGCCCAAGGGCAAAGTAAAGAAAAAATATAGAAGAGATAGATGGGCTAGATAGGCTGGCAGAGAGAAAGCATAACTAATAACAATATTAGACTAGATAATCAATGAATAAATTTTTCGCTCTTTCAGAATTATTATTTAGATCAGAGGACAAAAATGTTCACATATTCTCTTTAATTATTTCTAGACTAGGAAAAGTGGTTTCAAATATTCCATAGGAGTTTGCAAGAGAAGAAATCCAAACTTGATATTTTTTAAAAAAATACTCAAAAAGATTTGAATTTACCCTAAAAATCATAACATTTCACTCAATAATAATAAATATTAACATTCCAAAATTTGGAAAATTTTGGGATGTTACAGACTACCAACCTTAAAATAAATCTCGTCCTCGAGATCTGCAGAGGCTAGCAAGAAATAGGTTAGGGTTTGGGTTCCTTGGGTTACTTCCCCAGGGTTTGGTCATATCATCTACAGGTTTGCGGTTCATCCTTTTGCCTCCTTTCTTGAGAGAATGTCTTCTATTAATTCAATTCTATGCATTCCAGTTCCTTGGCATGCCTATGTCTTCCCGCACCATTCTGGAGTCTCTGTTGATTTGTCGTATGACCAAATTGTCCTTCGAGGGTGTTGGGGTGCTACCACCCTTAAGAACAAACTTGTAGGGATATCCAGAATTGCTTTATTCCATGATGGTTCTTCATTGAGCTTCTATGGTTTAGAACTAGGCTTTTCCTCAAAAGAAAAGTCTTTCTCAAAATCCATAGATTCCAAAACTACTTCCGAGATTCTCATGGTGGCCGATAGCTTCCGATGGAACTCCCTTAAGATCTTTGCATTTTTCCTCACCGTCCATCTACGTTAGGCATGGTTGCCTATCTATATTGGTAATACGTCTTACCATTTTATGGTTTCAAGCTTGTCGTGTCGACACTGAACTATGTTCTCAAATCTCTTCGATTTAGCCATCAAACATACAAAAGTGTAAAATAAGAGTCTCTGGTATGGTGATCAATCCATCTCGTACTCAAATCATTACCTCATATGTAGATTAGCGAATCGCGTGTTCTAACACTCGGGAATTCTCACTCCTCTTTAAGAGGTCTTCACCTGCAACACTAATAAAACGCTTTTGGGTGACGTTGTTCCTACTCATGCGGGTATAACTTACATGCGAGAAATAGCAGAACTTTTGTGTGCCAAAGTTGCATTCTCCTTATGAATAGATTCCTTATTACATCCTTTAACCTCTCGTACAACTTCGAGTTCAACATAGCTTATTACAAGTGTTGCCATCCACATGGATTGGTATGGTCAAGCGTGTAAACCCAACATTATTCCTTACTCCTTCGTAAGAAGTTTAGTCCAGTTGAAAACGTGCGATGTGGTCCTTGAACTCATTAATCCTATGCTCCTTCAATGAGTAGGAAAGTTCCACTCCATTTTCAATGAAAGGAGGAGGTGTACTTCCACGTACCAAAGTTCCACTCCATTTTCAATGAAAGGATAACCCTTGTAGACTTCATCTCCTTCAAGGTGAATATGTCCCATCATATCCTTCAGGATCTTTGGAAAATCATGGTCACTAGTCAAAGTCAAGATCATTTCTGGGCCCTTGTGGAATGATTCGTAAAGGGTTGCCATCTGCAGGTGAAGAGGAAAGGCAGAGTTCAAAACAACAAGGTATTTATCCCCTTCGAAGAAATGTGGAGGTTTCTACGAGGAAAAGTTTAGTGGTTGGTTCATCCATGGTTCAAGGATTTGATATAGGTGAGATAGAGCTTAGGGAGGAAGAGAGATGGATCCACACACACCACAATCAACAATCAGCTTCTATCATACTGTTCTCAGCATTTCTAATAGGCTCGTTTACTATGGCTTCGTCATGAAGTCTATAATTCTTCAAAGTCTTCAGTGTGTGATACTTTACCTGTATGAAGGTCTTCTTGTTATTTATCCATAACTTGCACCTCTCAGGGTTAAATAAGTAATACAAATTGCATAATTGGATGGCACAGAACGCTGCTGCTAATGATGTGCAGCAACAAGGTGGGCAACAGGGTGTTCAGGCCAATGATGTGCACTTTCAGGTTAATTGGGGGGAGTGGCCTCCTTCTCCTCCACAAGCACCACCGGTTTTGTACAATTTTCAGGAATGGCTTGCTGCAGAAGGATTACATGTGCAAGACGGTGTGCTTCCTGCCAACAATCTTCATGATAGCCCTAGAATGGCATGGAATGATTCAATTTCTTCCTATACTAGCACCGACTCCAGTGCCACTCTGTCTGACAGCTTTGTTCTTGTGCCAGTTCTTCACTCCATGGTTACTGGAACTAGCTCTACTACTGCCCCTGTTCTGATACCTGGAGAAAGCTCTCTAATTGCACCTGCTCTGTCTACTGAAGATACCTCTGATGCTGTTGTTGAACCAACCCGTGTCAACTCCTTGACAATTGACCTCTCCCTCTCCACTGTGGGCTTACATCTTGAGCTGACGTCCCAAGGAGATACTGTCTCCTCCATGCTGCTGAATTCTGGAATTCCTTTTGTCAGAATCAACACTTTCCTCACAGCTGCTATAATGCCAATTATTGCTAGTTATGGCCCTTGGAGCACCGGGTTTGGTTTTAGAAACAACAGCATTGACATCAAAGTGGTTCTTTCTGAAGATAGGGGCTCTTTTGAGGTCTACCAAGCTTCCATGAACACTCACCATGCCTCCTCGGTCTCTTGCACTAACCTGATACCTGGTCTGTCTGCTTGGATGCCTTCGGCACAGGAAAATGCTGGTACTGGTTTGCCCCTACTTGACACGGCTTCAAACATAGTCCCTGCGGTTGCAACTTCTGAAACTGTGGTCCTGGGACTTGTGCTTGAAAACTCATCTAGTATTAATGTTAATTTGGGATCTTCAGTTCCATGTGATGCTAATCCAACGGTCCTTGCTCTGACACAAACGGAGGATTTGTCTGTTCCATCTGGCTCTTCTTCGATTGGGCGTCGTGGAAAGCCTGTGGCTCCAGATTGTTCCATTGTTCTGCGCAGGAGTACTCGCTCTAACAAATACGATGGTTTCAAAGTGCCTTCTGTCGCGGACACGTCCAACAAAAAATCCAAGGTCAAGCCAAGGACTCTGCCTTCTGCCTCCTCTGTCATGATCTCCGACAACACTAAAGCCACAACAACTACTGCAGTACCACCGCCTACTCCAATCTAGGTGATTCAGCATATTGGCACAACCCTCTGCGCTATCCCAGCTGCGGAGCTCTCGGAGGAAGCTCTCCTTTATGATAAGGACGCAGGGCCATCTTCGGCCTTTGCCTAGCCTTTTTTTGTTCTCTAGCTACCTTTTATTATGGTTCTGTCAGTTAATTGGAACATTCTCTGCTGGAACGTTTGGGGTTTGAACTCTGATGCCAAGCAGATAGCCCTGACCAACGCCATCAGCTCTAGTGGTTGTGCTGTTATTTGCTTGCAGGAAACTAAAATGGCCTCTTTTGATAATGCATTCATTAAATCCTGTTTCCCGTGCCGCTATGATAAATTTGCTTTTGTCCCCTCCCGGGGAGCCTCTGGTGGTCTCGTTACAATCTGGAACAGCTCCATTTTCATGCAGATATTGTCTCTTATAATGATTTTGCTCAGGTCATTAACTTCAAATCAATGCAGTCCGCTCACCTTTGGACTCTTGTGAATGTCTATGGACCCCGCCAGGGGGATCAGAGACTAGCATTCATTCAATGGCTTGTCCAATTAAACATCCCTGATAATGAAGATTGGCTATTAGTCGGTGACTTTAATTTCATCAGAAGCCCAGATAACCGCAATAAACCAGATGGTAATCTTAATGACATGATAACCTTTAACGATTTCAATCGTTCACAAGCCCTCATTGAACTACCTATTAAAGGACGATCGTTCATGTGGAGCAATATGCAAACAGACCCCCTCTTAGAGCAACTAGATTGGTTCTTTACTAGCTCCAATTGGACCACTTCTTACCCCAAGACCATGGTTAAACCCCTAGGGAGACCAGTTTCAGACCATATTCCTTGTGTTGTCACAATTGAGACCTCCATACCAAGATCAAAGGTGTTCCATTTTGAATCTTATTGGGTCCAACATCATGGCTTTTTTTATATTGTCCAGCAAGTTTGGGGCAGACAAATTTGGTCCAACAATATGGCCACGGTTCTCTGCAGAAAGCTAAATGCTCTCTGACATGCTCTTAAGGTTTGGAGTAAAGGGATTTCTAGACTTTCTATTGCCATTGAAAATTCCAATAAGGCACTTTTTGAACTTGATGAGTTAGAAAACAAACACCCCTCTCATTACCAGAAGCAAACTTTAGGAGGATTCTCAAGACACATATTCTACGTCTCTTATCCTATCAGCAACAATATTGGAAAAAACGTTGCACTATATGTTGGGTTAAGTTCGGAGATGAGAATTCAAAGTTCTTTCAAGCAATGGCCTCTGAACGGATGAGATTTAACAACATTGCCTCCCTGACTACTGATAATGACACCATTGTGGAGGATCATGCTGGAAAAGAGGCACTCATCTTCAATACTTTCAAGCAAAGGCTGGGCTCTGCATCACATCATGATATGAAATTCAATCTTGATAGAATCATTGAAAAAGTTGATGGGTTAGAAGAGCTTATTGTACCATTCACCACGAAGGAGATCGATAATGTTATTAAGCTTATGCCAGTCGATCGTGCACCTAGCCCAGATGGCTTCAACATGCGTTTATGAAATCTTGTTGGCACATTATCAAGCATGACTTCTACAAGCTCTGCAATCAATTCGTTGATGGTAATCTCAACCTTGAAAGCATAAATGATGGTTTCATCACATTAATCCCCAAAACTAATGCCCCATCATCAGTCAATGATTATCGTCTGATCACTTTGCTAAACTACTGCCCCAAAGTGCTAACCAAACTGCTTGCCAACTGCCTGCAAAGAGTGATCCTACGTATAATTCATCAAAACCAATATGGATTCCTCAAAGGTCGCACCATCCAAGATTGCCTTGCTTGGGCATTTGAATACATTTACCAGTGCCAGGCCTCTAAGAAAGAAATTTTGCTACTTAAGCTTGACTTTGCCAAGGCGTTTAGCACTATTGATCATGAGGCCATGCTAACCATAATGAAGAATATGGGTTTTAATGACAAATGGCTCAGATGGGTGCAATGCATTTTTGGGTCTGGTAAATCTGCGGTTCTCTTGAACAGTGTGCTCGGACGACAATTCCATTGTAAATGTGGGGTCCGGCAAGGCGATCCCTTCTCGCCCCTGGTGTTTGTCTTGGCGGCTGATCTCTTGCAAGCAACAATCAATGACGCCTACTCTAGAGGAACAATTCAGCTGCCTTTCCCCTCGACCAATCAAACAGATTACCCAGTCATTCAATACGCGGACGACACTATTCTGGCCATGCCATCATGCACAACGCAAGTGGTGATCATCAAAGATATCCTCTCGGACTATGCAACCTCAATTGGCCTCAAAATAAACTCCCACAAGCCGACTCTGATCCCCATAAACTGTCATGCAGACACGTACAACTGCCTTGCAACTATCTTCGGGTGTGTGGTTGGTAAAATGCCTTTCACCTATCCCGGTTTGCCTATGGGGACGACCGGGCCATTAGTGATAGATCTTTTCCCTCTTGTCTGTCGGGTGGAACGAAGGCTTTCTGCTACACTCAACATGATATCTTATGGGGGTAAACTATCACTCCTCAACTCGGTCATAACCTCCCTAATAATCTTCGCACTATGTACTCTCAAGTTGCCTGTTAGCATTATTGAACTACTGGATAAAATCAGACACAAATGATTATGGACCAAAAAAACGGAGAATGGGGACTCTTGCTACTCTCTTGCGGCTTGGGACATGGTCTGCCATCCCAAGGTTTCGGGAGGCCTCGGTGTCATTAATATCAAGGTACAAAGTGATGCACTTCTGCTAAAATACCTCCACAAATTCTATAACCGATGGGACCTACCTTGGGTGGAACTCATATGGAGCACGTACTACAGCAACAAGATCCCCCATGCAGCTGATCCCTGCGGGTCTTTTTGGTGGCGAGATGTGATGAAACTAATGCTAATTTACTGTGGGATTACCAAAGTCCAAGTGCACATGGGGGAGGACATACTTTTTTGGAAGGATCATTGGACGGATGGTATTCTGGTAGAAACACATCCGTAGGCATTTTCATTCACCATCCAGGAGGATATTTCTGTTAAAGATTTCTTGGGGGCCACGACATTGCGCGAAACGTTTCACCTGCCGCTTTTGGTCTAGGCACATGCAGAGACTAGAGATCTTCAATGTCTTGTATGTGACATTCAACTGCAAGACAGCCTCTCTGGGAATGATAACTGGAACTGTACTTGGTCGACTCAGATGTACTCGGCCAGCAAATACTATAACTTTTACTTCAGGGAGGTTCGGGCCCATCAAACTTATACCTGGCTATGGAAGTCTAAGGTTACAATGAAAATAAAGGTTTTTGGGTGGCTCCTTCTCTCTGAAGACACTACAACATTGGCAATGACTATACTTGCCCCCTCTGCGAGTCCAACATGGAAGAAACACTTGAGCATATTTTCTTTGATTGTTCCTTCAGCAAGGATTGCTGGTCTGATATTGCCATCTGGTGGAGTTCTCAAGGTTCATGTTTGGATTGGATAAGCACAGCTAAAACAGCATGGAACAAGCCAATGTTCATGGCAATATTTCTACAAGCAGCATGGAGCATCTGGAAGGAAATAAATAATAAAGTCTTAAGAAGAATAACACCCACGAAAGCATCCTGGAATTCAAGACTAAAAGAGGATCTCTCTCTCCTAACTCATAGGGTTGGAGAAAAACACACCTCCTTTCTCACCTCCTTTGTAGCTACTCTTTGATTTGTTTCCCTCCCCCCAACCATCCCCAAAGGGGATGACATGTACAGAACCATATGTAACTCCACCCATTTATTAATTTAATTACACAGTAGGAGGCTCTCCTACTGTTTTAGGTGTCAAAAATAAATAAATAATACAAATCTATGGAGTTCGTATCCTAATAACGCAATATTTTAAATCACACAAGTAAAATGATAACTATAGTTAAAACAATGAAAAAAATTTCAAAAAAATAAAAATCCACACATATATTTTATTCAATCAATCCTATGTACCGCCATCCACATAGGTTCGACATGGTTGGTACACTACTCGCAAGCATTCCTCCTTTATTACACTCATGGTGGTCTTAAGTTCTAGATTCAACATTCAGGTTGATGCTGCTGAGGGAGGTATTGCCGCTCTCATCAGAGGAGTTGACTGAGAAGTCCTCTTCTTTGGCCTTTTCTCCTTTTAGAACCCTGTTTTCTAGCTTGAGTTTCTTATTGCGAGCCTTTTCTTTCCATCATTCCTTCTGCAGTTTTCTTGATTTCTGTCTCTTGAGCCTGGACTTCGTCTTTGTTTTCCTCCAAATATTCTCGCATTATCCCCACCTTCTGCTCCAGGAGGGTTCTAACTTCCTTCATGGCCTCTATCTTCTGCAAAGCTTCAGAATGCTCCAGTTGAAGACCTTTGATGTACCTTTCTAAATCCAGATTATAATTCAACATATCGTTGAGTTTTCTCTTGTGATCTTCCATGATCCTGCCAGGTTCGCCAGTGATATCTTGCCACCCCAAATCATGAAAGAAGGTGCCTCCTAGCTCCTGGTGATAACGTCCGCATAGACGTGCTATTATGCCATGTATGGCATCACTCACAACTCCCTCAAGAGTTGGATGCGTTTTGAATAAGATCATGTTCTCCATCTCTGGAAGTCCATAAATGCTAATGTTGGCATTCCAGTAGCTTCTCCCCTCCAAATGGTGCCATGCTGCAATCTTGGGGACTCGAAGTCTTAGTGTCTGAACCAACCTTAAAAGATGGGTTCCAAATAAAACTCTTTCATAGTGGGATGCCTGGCTCAAGTCACAATGTTCCATTGACATGTTTGAAATAGGAGAGACTTAGTAAAGAAAGCAAAAGGTACGAGAATTGCAATTTTAGCAATACCAAAAATAATTGTTGTTCCTATCAAGGTCTTCCTATTTCTAAACCATTTTCTAAGGTAACGACCTATAGTCAATGTATGCTCTGATACCCTCTATAGAGGTCATACACGTTCCCCACATGACACAACCAACCCCGTTTATCATTACACACTTGGGTGTACGACTAGGAGGAGATTGTGACGAAGCCTTTCCGTAACAGCCCCCTATAGCCGCTCGCAACTTAGGCAATGAAAGCCCCTCTCCGATGGCGGCCCTGAGGTAAGGGTTTCCCGTTAGTACTAAGCTAAGCCAGAGCCCATAGTAGCATGTGGCTATACTGGAAGCTACATCAAACTGTATTTGGAAGATCTCATTCCCCTGGATGGCGGTCCCCAACAAAAACCTGTGTGCAAGACCCCAGTCGGATGCATTCACTTCAAGACCCTGATGGGCGCAATCACTTGTAGACACTCCTGTCATAAAATCCCGCCCATGGAGTAGAAGTAAAACAATATATAATTTTTTTTTAAAAAGATTTTCTCAAAACTTTGCTCTAAAGAGAGCAAGTTTAAAGTTTAAAACAAGTTTGGTTTTCATCCCACCCATTTTGTGCAAGTGTGGCCAATGATGAGTCTTGAACCTATGGCTCTAGATAAATACAATACTTTGCAAAACTTTTATAAAACATGCATAGTATTAAAATTTAAAGAGTTATGCATAGTATGAAAATATAGGTTTAAGCATGATCAATTTGCAATTTCCCTTCGATTTCGTAGTCACAAGGTTCTACCTCCTTGTAGAATTCACCTTCGCACTCGCCATAATCTATCGCGATAAATAACTCAAGTAAGACACTCGGCATATCCACATTCACATAACAATGATTCAAGCAAGCATTCAACACAGAAATAACATCCAAATCAAAATCCATATAACAACACAAATTATTCGATTGCCACTATCATAATTTCTAGGGCATGGTTAGGGTTGATATAGGATCAGGTGTGGTCTTTGAAGAAAATATGACAGACATATACTTGGGTTGGATAATATTGATACTAAGTGAGGACTATGGTTTGAAGGGTTGTGTGACCAAGTTCTACGACAGTCTATAATAGGTTTGATTGGAATATTTGACTTGGGTCCAATGAAAATGATAGATGGAGTTGATGCCATAAGGTTTATGTTACAAAAATTGATGTAACATTTCCTAAATCCAAATTTGTATGATGATGGCACATGACCAGAGAGTTTTTCTAGGGATCAATCTAAGAGATTTAACTTCGTGTCAAATCTTATTTTAACGAAGTTATTAAACAATGATCGAGAACGTCAAATTAAGGTGTTGATGTTAAAACAGTGACTAAATCATGCTAGAAAAAAAATTACGCCATGAGTTCCAACAGAAAGGTGAGGTCCTAAGGTCCAACTTTAATATATAAAACATTTTTATATGATTTACGGAATAAAAGATATAGCCGAAATACTCAATTTCGTATTTAAATAAAAACTAAATTATAGTTTGCTCAAAGGTGAAATTATATATATTTATAATAAACTAGAGGTTCCAACGAATCTGGGGATATCTTATTTGTTAAAATCGGACATATGGTTTAGGAGATATGAATTTCCGAAGTTTGGATATTTTCCTGAAAATGAATTACGGAATTAAGAGAGAGCTCGCCGGAGTTGGTCACCGGTGATGAGGAAGATGGTGGTTCGGGCGTGCTCCAGCGAATTAGGAGTGGCAGACGGTGGAGAGTTAGTGATGGAGAATTCAATGGACTTTGTAAGGGTCTCGGGACCTTTCTGCTTCACTCAACATAAGCGGCTGAAATTGCGCACGGCGGTAGTGAGCCTCGGTCCACGCGGTTCTCGTTCTCCTGCTGCGAAATAGAGAGGGGAAAGGGGTCACCGTCATGCGCATCAACAAGGGGAAGAGAAAGGTGGAGGAGTTGGGGTTTGGGGTACCTCGGTCGCGACGGAATCCTCGTCGGACTTTGATGCTATTGTTGAACTCCGGCAAGCAATTGCTCGCGTAGGAGAGCGAGACAGAGAGGGGTTTCTAGCTTAGGGATGGTGAGATATGTTGTGCTTTCCGGGGTCCTATTTATAGGGGAAGAGGGGGTCGATACGGGGAGATCAAGGGAGCTCACCGTGGCCTTTAATGGCTGATTATGCAGGAACGTTTCACGGATCCGTTCGTCCAATTAAAGCAATGAAATTGAGTTTTAATTTCCTGAGTGAGTTCTCCTGACATTCCTCTTAAATTTTCGTGTTGGTGGCAAGTTGAAGGGATGGCTATGGTTAGCACTAGATGGAGAGGAAGAGGTGGAAGTCATGAATGTGGAGGTTCTGCATGTTCTGTTCATGTTCACGTACAGACCAGAGGAGGAAGATGACCGGTGCCTCGGCTTTCACTTCGGGATGGGCTTTAGTGAGAAAAGTGGCCCAAGGGCAAAGGAAAGAAAAAAAAATATAGAAGAGATAAATGGGCTAGATAGCCTGGCAGAGAGAAAGCATAACTAATAACAATATTAGACTAGATAATCAATGAATAAATTGTTCGCTCTCTCAGAATTATTATTTAGATTTGAGGACAAAAATGTTCACATATTCTCTTTAATTATTTCTAGACTAGGAAAAGTGGTTTCAAATATTTCATAGGAGTCCGCAAGAGAAGAAATCCAAACTTGATATTTTTTTTAAAAATACTCAAAAAGATTTTAATTTACCCTAAAAATCATAACATTTCACTCAATAATAATAAATATTAACATTCCAAAATTTGGAAAATTTTGGGATGTTGCACGTCAACCCCGAGGAAACTAAGGAGATCCAACGGCAAGTACAACAACTCATCAACAATTGCCATGTTCGAGCAAGTTTGAGCCCTTGTGCCGTCCCGGTAATCCTTGTTCCCAAGAAAGATGGTACATTTCGCATGTGTTCCGATTGCCTTCGTATCAATGCTATTACCGTGCGTTATCGTTACCCCATACCACACCTAGATGATATGCTTGATGAGCTTAGCGGAGCCACAATTTTTCTCTAAGATTGATCTTAAGAGTGGCTACTATCAAATACGCATCCAAGAAGGTGATGAATGGAAAATCGCATTTAAGACCAAGTTTGGCTTATATGAATGGCTTGTTATGCCAATGGGTTTATCCAAAGCACCATGTACTTTCATGCGACTCATGCATTTTGTTTTTCAACCTTATATTGGTGTATTTGTTGTTGTCTACTTTGATGATATTCTTGTGTTTAGCAAATCTCTCAAGGATCATGTCACACACCTTAGGACCGTGCTACAAACTCTTAGAAAAGAACACCTTTTTGCTAATATGGACAAATGCCTTTTCGGTGTTGACAAGCTTGTTTTCTTGGGTTTCGTTGTGTCTTCTAAGAGTGTTCATGTTGATGAATCTAAGACCAATGCTATTAAAACTTGGCCCCAACCAACCAACTTGCAACAAGTGCGTAGTTTCCTTGGTCTAGCCAGTTTCTACCATCAATTTGTGAAGGATTTTAGCACCATTGCTTCACCTTTGCATGCTTTGAGTAAGAACAATGCACCCTTTGTTTGGGGACCATCCCAAGATAACACATGCAATGAGCTTAAGAATTTGCTTACTCATGCTCCCGTGCTTGCATTACCAAACTTTGACAAACCCTTTGAGATTCATTGGATTCTTGTGGTAATGGCATAGGAGGTGTGTTAACGCAAGAGAAGCGCCCCATAGCTTACTTTAGTGAGAAACATTCTAGGGCGCAACTCAATTACCCCATCTATGACAAAGAGCTATATGCTTTAGTGCGAGTTTTGCATGAATGGGAACATTATCTTCGCCCTCATGAATTTTTCATTCATACCGATCATGAAACGCTTAAATACCTTAAGGGTCAAACTAAGTTGAGAAAGCATCATGCTAAGTGGAGTGAATTCATTGAGTCATTTCCTTATATCATCAAGTACATTAAAGGTAAGGAAAATGTTGTGGCGGACGCTCTTTCCTGCATATGCATGCTTGTTACTCAACTTGAATTGGATGTCATTGGCTTTGAGCACATAAAAGACTTGTATGCGCATGATCCTACTTTTGCTATTCCTTATACCAAATGTTTGATGCATACATCTTGGGAACGTTATTACATCAAAGATGGTTATCTTATGAGAGCTAACAAACTATGCATCCCCGAGTCTTCTGTTCGTTTGTTGCTTTTGCAAGAATCTCATGGAGGAGGACTAATGGGACACTTTGGACATGACAAGACATTTGCTACACTCTCCAAGAACTATTATTGGCCCAAGACGTTCTGCGACGTCAACCGCTTCACCAACCGATGTTCGGCATGTCGCAAAGCTAAGTCCAAAGCTCAATCATGGGAAGATATTAGCATGGATTTTGTGCTTGGTTTGCCTAGAACTTGAAATGGAAAGGATTCCGTATTTTTTGTTGTGGACCGATTCTCTAAGATGTCTCATTTAATTCCTTGCAACAAGATAGACGATGCTTCACATGTTGCCAATATCTTTTGTAGGGAAATATTGCACCTCCATGGAGTACCAAAGACGATAGTCTCGGACCGCGACGCCAAGTTCCTAAGCTACTTTTGGAAAACCTTATGCGTCAAGATCAGAATCAAGCTACTCTTCTCCACAGCATACCATCCACAAACCGATGGCCAAACGAAGGTGACCAACCACACACTCTCTGTTCTACTTTGCGTGCTAATAAAGAAGAACATCAAGGAGTGGGAGGAGTGTCTACCTATCTCCGAGTACGCCTACAATCAAGCAAGACATTCGACTACCGGCAAGTCCCCCTTCAAGGTCATCTACGGTTTCAACCCGTTATCCCCATTGGACATTCTTCCTCTACCACTACAAGAGCGCACAAACATGGACGCGAGTGCCCAAAGTCAACTATCTCAAGAAGATGCATGAAGATACAAGGCACACCATTGAGCGCCAAGTACAATGACTCGCGACCAAACTCAACCTCAACAAGCACCACATGGTATTCAACATTGGAGATCTTGTGTGGCTACACCTTCGCAAGGACCGCTTCCCCCACGAACGCAAGTCCAAAGTTCTACCACGAGCGGACGGACCCTTCAAGGTGCTCGAACGCTACAACAACAACGCCTACAAGATCGACATCCCACGGGACAAGTACTCCGTGAGCGACATCTTCAACGTCAAAGATCTCTCTTCCTACCATGGTGATGAAGATTTTGATCCGAGGTCGGATCTTCCCCAAGGGAGGGGAGATGATGCGGAGCATCCTATGGTCATCCCCATGGACCTACCATCGTCTCACCAAGTGCAAAGAGGACCTATGACACGAGCTAGAGCTAGAGCTCTCAAGACCGAGGTGACTTCCTTCCTTAGTGATATCACATATGATCCTCTCGAGACATGGCTACTACCTAAGTCCGGAATGTTGTGCATGACCAGGTACCAAGAGGACCCTCCCGAAGATGCACGTGAATACGGACAAGTACCCAAGTTCGCGGATGAAGAGAACCAACGGAAGGAGTCAAGATCAGCTTCCAGACCCCGGACATCCGGCCACGATCCCAGACATCCGGCCCCTGGAGCAGCAGCCACTCAGCCGCCAAGGACCTACAGGCCCCGGACATTCGGCCCTAGCCCGGACATCCGGCCCGAAGCCCGGAAATCCGGCACCCTCCATCCGGAGAGTGTCAAGGCCAACCCCGATATCCCAAACATTTGGCCCCTCGCGAAAGCCCGAACATCCGGCCCGACGCCCGGACATCTGGCCTTCCCTGTCTGCACACAGTTTAAGGGCCGAGGCCTGTGTACCACTTCACCCACCTAGACTATATATACTCCCCTCCTCCCTCTTTCTAGGGTTAACGTTGTGATATCTCATTTGTGAGATAGAGTCTCGCTCATCCATATGGATCTACTCGGTGAGAGAGACCGCGACCCCTCTTCGGAGAAGATCCATGTTGGATTCAAGACCCCCTCTAGGGTGACCCATCAAGACCTCCTTTCGGAGAAGAACCGGTTACCATTTGTATCGTCCCTTGTTGACTTTGGATTGTGTGATCTCTATGTGTACTCGGATCTAGCATATGTGTGATCGTTCTTGTTGGTTTGAGTGATTCTCTCGTGTTTCCCCTTGTGTTTTCCCTTGTGTTCTTCGTGTTCTTCACGGGATCCTCCCCTTTCGTGAAAGATCGGCCATCTAGGGTTCCACCCTACATCAAGTATCTAGGTGATATTAGAGTTGGTTGATGTGTATCATATGGTGTTATTTGAGTAGGAACTCTTGGGCTGTTTGTGACACTTATAGGAATAGCTCGATAGGTCGATCGGAAAGGAAAACTTTGAGGTGATTTTGTACCCTACAAGCAATTTCGTCTTATGTTCTCCGCTAGATAAGAACTTTGGAGTGATTCTTTATCGCACATTGAAGGATTTCCATATGATCTAACTATGTTAGCATTGTTGAGAGATTGCACTAGCGAAAGTATGAACCCTAGGCCTTATTTTCAAGCATTGCAATACCGTTTGTGCTCATTTTTGTTACTTTCTACCTTGCTATTTGTTTATTGTTCCTATTAAAAAATCAATATCTACTATCATTACTGCACTTGTATCACCATCTTTTCGCCGAACTAGTGCACCTATACAATTTACCATTGTATTTGGTGTGTTGGGGACACAAGAGACTCTTTGTTATTTGGTTGCAGAGTTGTTTGAGAGAGACCATCTTCATCCTACGCCTCCCACGGATTGATAAACCTTGGGTCATCCACTTGAGAGAAAATTACTACTGTCCTACAAAACACTGTGCTTGGAGGCCCAAGACGAGTCTATAAGAATAAAGTTGCATAGTAGACATCAAGCTCTTTTCTGGTGCCATTGTGGGGGAGGTGTGTGCTTGAAGGTATATCTTTAGATCTTGCAACTGAATCTTCTAGTTGCTTATTTTATCACTAGTTTGGTTTATAAAAAAAGGAATTGAGGTTGCCTCATATTATTCATCTTTATGATGTCTTTCTTGAAAATGATGGAAAGGAAAATTGTGCTCAATTGATAAAAGAAGAATTCAATAAAATGTTTGGCATAAAATATATGAATGATGAGCATGATTGCAATGTTGCTAGTATGAAGCTTTGAATATCCATGATGTTAATGATATGTGATGTCGCTTGAAACTGTGTCGGTATTTCCCTAAAGAGGAAGGGATGATGCAACACATCTACTGTAGGTGTTTCCCTCAGTTATGAAACCAAGGTATCAATATAGTAGGAGAACCAAGAAACACTATGTAAATGGTACCTGCACACAAGGACAAATACTTGCAAACCCACGCGTAAGAGGGGTTGTCAATTCCTCCACGGTAAAAAGATAGGTAAATTTGTGGTAGATTAGATAAATAGATCTCGATAAAACACGAAATAAAAGATGCAAATAAAAAGTGCAGCAAGGTATTTTTGTGTTTTTGGAATAATAGATCTGAAAATCAAAGTGGCAAATAATAGATCGAAAAGCAAATATGATAAAGAATAGACCCGGGGGCCGTAGATTTCACTAGTGGCCTCTCTCAAGAAATTGCACATGGTGCGTAAAGAAATTACTGTTGGGCAATTGATAGAAGATCAAATAATTATGACGATATGCAAGGCAATGATCAATATATAGGCATCATGTCCAAGATTAGTGGAACGAAACAATTTTGCATCTACTACTATTACTCCACACATCGATCGATATCCAACATGCATCTAGTGTATTAACTTCATGGAGAAACAGAGTAATGCAATTAGAACGATGACATGATGTAGAAGAGATCTATCCATGTACGAATAGCCCCATCTTGTTATCCTTAATAGCAATGATACATGCGTGCCTTGCTGCCCGTTCTGTCACTAGGAAAGAACACCGCAAGATCGAACCCATAACAAAGCACCTCTTCCCATGGCAAGAAAAATCGATATAGTTGGCCTAACTAAAGAAAAGATTCAAAAAAGAAATACGAGGCTATAAATAATCATGCATATAAGAGATCAAAGAAGACTCAAATAATATTCATGAATAAGAATCTAATAATAAACTCAAACTTCATCGGATCCCAACAAACACACCACAAAAATTCATTACATCAAATAGATCTCTAAGAGACCATTGTATTTTAGAATCAAAAGAGAGAGAGGAAGCCATCTAGCTACTGCCTACGTACTCATAGGTCTATGGTGGACTACTCATACATCATCGGAGAGGCACTAGTGAGAATGATGAACCCCTCTATGATGGTGTTAGACTGGATCTCATGGTTCTGGAACTTGCGGTGACTAGAATTGTGTTTCGTCGACTCCTCTATGGTTTTTGAAATATTTGGGAATTTACAGGGCGAAGAGGCGGCGGCGGAGGAGGCCCCCATGGGCCCCACAACCCCCTGGGCGCGCCTTGGTGGGTTGTGGTCCCCACGGGCACCCCCAGGTGCTTTCTTGATCCTGAAGGTATCTTTTGGTCCAGAAAAATATCCAAAAAGTTTCGCTGTGGTTTGGGCTCTCTTTGGTACTGATATTCTACGAAGTAAAAAACAAGCAAAAACAACAACTTACACTAGGAAATATGTCAATAGGTTAGTCCCAAAACATGATATAAAGGTTCTATAAAATAATGGTAAAACATTCAAGAATGATAATATGACAGCTTGGAACAATAAAACATTATAGATATGTTGGAGGCGTATCAGCATCCCCAAGCTTAATTCCTGCTCGTCCTCGAATAGGTGAATGAGAAAAACATATTTTTTGTTGTGGAATGCTGCCTAACATGTTCATCACATATTCTTTTCTTTTGTAGCATGGGCATTTGGAATTTTATACGGTTCAAAGCAATATTCTAGTTTTCTCATGAAGATTTCAATACTCAAGCATATCAACAAGCAACCATGTCTTTCAAAATATCAACACTAAAGAAAGTTATGCCTAGCCCATCATTCTCAGTCATTGGCCATTCACAAAACACACTCGCATATTAGCTACATCCAATGCTCAAGTATGATCATAGTGCTGCCTAGTTGGTGCTTTATAAGAGAACATGGAGACTCAAATAAAAATAAAAATTGCATGAAGTAAATAGATAGGCCCTTCGTAGACGGAAGTAGGGATTTGTAGAGGTGCCAGAGCTCAAAGCTTAAATTTAGAGATAATTGTTTTTGAGAGGCATACTTTTCCCGTCAACGAAAACAACCGAGTAATTCCCAACAGTTTCCATGCTAGATACATCATAGGTGGTTCCCAAACTTAAAATAAAGTTTATTCCTTTTTCCACAATATTTTCACACTCCATGGCTAGCCGTATACACGGGTACCGTCCATACCAACTATTTCCAAGGAATTTATTATTTTACAACATAAAGTAAGTTTTTTTTTTCATTTCGGGACTGGGCATCCCTATTACCGCCGTACTCTCGTGCAATGACAAGTGAATAAACACTCATCTTGAGAATAACACATATAGCATGGAAAATATTGGCCAGCCCTGCCGCTTCATGAGCGGTATGAGCACACAAAAAGGAAATTCATTTTGAAAATTTAGAGATGGCACATACAAATTTACTTAGAACGGCATGAAAATACCGCATATAGGTAGGTATGGTGGACTCATATGGAAAAACTGGGTTTAGGGATTTTGGATGCACAAGAAGTATTTCTAATTAGTACAAAGGAAGGCTAGCAAATAGATTGAGAAGCAACAAACCAAGAAACGAAAATTCACATAAGCGAGCATTAAGCGTAACTAACACCGAATAATGCACCATAAGTAGGATATAATTTCATTCCATAACTATTGACTTTCGCGCTTGCACAAGGAATGGCAAACCTTAACACCAATATTCTTACTAAAGCATAATTACTCGCTAACATGACTCTCATATCACTATCATCATATCTCAAAACTATTACAAAGAATCAAGGTTATTTTGTCCAATGATCTTCATGAAAGTTTTTATTATGTCCCTCTTCAACATCTATTACTTTGGGACTAATTTCATATGTTGCAATTACTTTTGATGAGCTCAAACAAATTTAAGTGAAGAACATGAGCATAAAAATTTTCATCTCTCAAAATAGTATAAGTTAAGCATGAGAGAATTTCTTCAAAAAATTACTAACTCTCAAATTAATCTTAGTGAAGCATGAGAGCATTTTTTTCAAAAATATTAAAGCACAATGTGCTAAAAAGATATAAGTGAAGCACTAGAGCAATTCCATAGCTCAAAAAAATTTAAGTGAAGCGCATAGAGCAATTCTAACAAATCATAGCATAATTTTGGCTCTCTCAAATAGGTGTGTCCAACAAGGATAGATGACACAAACTAAAAAGAAAAACAAGCAAAGAATCATATAACACAAGACGTTCCAAGCAAAACTCATGATATGTGATGAATAAAAATATAGCTCCAAGTAAAGTTACCGATGGTTGTTAGAAGAAAGAGGGGATGCCTTCCGGGGCATCCCCAAGCTTAGTTTCTTGGTTCTCCTTGAATATTAACTTGGGGTGCCATGTGCATCCCCGAGCTTAGGCTCTTTTCACTCCTTATTCCTTCATCCATCGTGATCTCACCCAAAACTTGAAAACGTCAATCACACAAAACTTAACAAAACCTTTGTGAGATCCGTTAGTATAAGAAAACCAATCTTTGCTTTAAGTACTATTGAAAACCCATCCATATTTTTATTTTTCATTATACCTACTGTATTCTAACTTTACCATGGCTTATACCCCCGATACAAACCATAGATTCATCAAAACAAGTACACAATGCAAAGAAAACATAATCTGTCAAAAACAGAACAGTCTGTAAAGATGGGAATTTTACTCATACTTATGTAACTCCAAAAATTCTGAAAATTTAGAAAAACATAGTGTCGGGGATCTACCCCGTGGTATGACCGGGCTGGACTTGGCGACTCACTGGTGACCCGCCCTGACTTGGTGACTCACCAACTGACCCGCCGGGATCTCTCCACTCACTGATGACCCGGCCGAGACAGGTGATTCATTGGTGACCCAGCAGGTGGGTCAGAGGAGCGACAAGACTCAGTGGCCCAGAAGGTGGTTCATAGAAGGCCTACTTATGTTATTGTGGGCCAGCTTAAGAGAAAAGGCATAAGAAATATTCCCTTACAAAGGAAGCAAGACTAGGACTCCACTTGTAATAGAGTAATCCTAATCCTACTCGAACTAGTCATGTAACCCGCTCCTTCAACTTATATAAGGAGGGGCAGGGCATCCCAAGAGGGACAAGTTTTCACAAGTTGGACAAGTTAGGGTTAGACAGACAAGTCTATAGCTCTTAAGATAGAGCACCGTGTAATCATGCTCATCATCATCAATATCAATGAAGCATGATGTAGGCTTTTTACCTCCAACGTGAGGGGCCGAACCTGGGTAAAACCTTGTGTCTCTCGATTCCGACCAACCCTTTCAAGCTACCACATAGATGCGTTGGCCTCATGACTAAGTCCTCACAGTAAGGACATCTGCCGTGACAAATCCACGACAGTTGGAGCCCACCGTGGGGTTCGCACACGGTGGTGTTGAGTTCTTGAAGGGATTTCTTCCAGAGATCGGGAAGTTTGCAATTTTCCGGATGAGCCGGTTTGGAAGGGTTTGCATCAACTTCAAGTTCATCAGTCCAGGTTTAAGATTTGTGAGATTTAAGGTTCAAGGAAAATTAGAGTTACAACTTGTCAGTCGATATCGTCGGGCAATCTGCTGAGACAAACGACCAACAAGAATTTAATGCTCGCGTCACTGTACAATCGGGTGGACGTGATCAACTTTTCTCGGCGGCTGTTGTGCACGGCGTCTAAACAATCCATCAAGCCGTCAAATCACCAAGTCGCTGAGACCGTCAGCTTATGTTGAAATCTGATTGGGCATACTACTTGGTGCATCTACTCGTGGTTGTTGTTGTTACTTCATTCAATGTACAATGATTCGAAGCCAGATCGATGTTGGGAGCACCGCCTGCAAGAGGCCGAGACCGACACAAGTCATGTACATGTACAAGTCACCGAGTTTGCTGCTCCACCGTCCCGTATAATTTTCTGCCATCAATACATTGAACAAGGCCAAGTGCTAGCCACGAAGGACAAAAGATGAGGAGAAAAAATAAATCAAGGGCAGCCCACAACGCTCGTTCACATGGGCCGCTACTCCTAGTGTGGCCTTTCGAGCCGCCGATGCACCCGCCTTGCCGCCTCTGTCGCGGTCATCTCTGAGCCGCGTCGGATCGTCCCCTGCCGGAGCTCCCCCGTTAAGCCGCCTTGTTAGCGGCCTTGGCCCGACCATCTCCTCTGCAAGTTGCAGTCGAGACCGCTCCGCCTTTGTCGACCCGTGTCACTTCCTCTGGCCCTCCGCGATGGCCACCTCAAGCCGCCGCCGTCACACATCAAGTCGGCCGCACCCAGGGCCGCCTTTGTCGACCCGCCTCATTGCTTCTGCCGCGAACCCGCCGGCGCGCCAAGCTGCCGCTTCAGGCCGCCCGAGCCGTCACACCTCTTCTGGCCGGGCCTGAGCCGCCGCGCCTGAGATGCGCTTGAAATGCCACGAGCGTCCGCGTTGCGCGGCTCCATGTTGTTCACCTCACCCTCGACTCTGACCGCGTCTGTGCCATCCTGCGACGGCCTGATGCCCCGCCTCATGGGCTCCCCAACCGATGCCATGTCGCCGCACCAGGGGCTGTCGCCTCCGCCGCCGACGCCCGATGTCGCGGCCTCATCTTGCTGGGTGTGTGTCCGCCACCGCGGCCCCTCCTGGCCGGCCGCGCAGCCGCCGCTCCGAGCCGCCAAGCCCCTGCGCCATCGTGGCCATGGCTTCGCCTGTTAGCCCGCCTCTGTTGTGGCCGTTTTTTGCTCCAGCCGCCGGTGACGACGAGCCGGTGGCGACTTGCTATTGTTGCGTAAGTGAAGTGGATGGGCATCCCGTTTCTTGCATCATGCGAAGGCCAAAAGGCTGAGTGCTAGTCCAGTTTTTTGGACTTTTCATCTCTAATTACTACGTACATCTACTCAGAGTATGCTGCCAGCGAGACCTCCAAGGAAGCTCTCACGTGGTCACAAGGGACAAGCCATCACATCAAAAATCAAATGACAGTACGCATCAAAACATGTACTGAGACGGAGATGTGGTCGTTGCAACACCGAGAAGTTGGCCTACTGGTCGTACTCAACAGACGCATCATGCCACGTGGGTGCTACTGCTTTATCAGACCTACGCCTAGGCGATCGTCTGACGCTGTACCGCATTATCTAATGCTAACATCAGTGTACATTTGACAAAATATATTAGGTGCTATTATGTCTATCTACTTTTGGTATAGATTTTTTAATCAAAGAAAAATCACTTTGGTATGTACAGTTTTATGTGTAGAACAATAATGCATTATAAAGGTGGTGCCATGCCTATGGGGTATGCATTAGCATCATCATGCACGGGCGTCCACGCTTGCTTGTTGTTGAATGGGTGTGTGCAAGCCGCGGTCCGTGCAGCTTGATTTACATCAACACGACGCGACGGACTCACCCATCCACGCGGCTTACAGCGCCTGCAATTGACTCGCCCGTCCGCGCTGGCTTACAACGTCGCGGCCGACTCATCTGTCTGCTCTCGTGTTTGACTCGGCCATGATTGATGTCAGCTTCACCATGATAATCATCAACTCCGCGGCGGATAATTACTGGCCTGACATATCAGGTGAAATCTATTCAGTATATGTTTATATTACATATTGCTTTCTTTAAAAAAGCAATTACTCTTGCTTGCAAGTTCTCCAATGCAGGACAATTTGTCTATTACAAAAGGGACTATTATATCACTAAGCTGTTGAATAACTCATACCCGTTTATATCACGGTCAAATATGGAGAATCTCAAGACAACTCCTCGAGTCGTCTTAAGGCTCGGTGGCTACAATGACATGACTTAGCAAATATTGCTAGTTTCAGCAGATTCAAGATCTCCGGGTTATTGGTGGGAAAATAATCTGATCCCAGAGGCTACTGCTATATTGATGAAAATTTAAAGGCCGTCAGAAAATTTCCAGCTCAAAATGAAGAATTCCGGTTTAAAATACGGCTCAAGGGAAATCTGTCTCTCACAAAGCTTTGAAGCTCTCAATATCCGGTTTAAAATTCCTGTTCAAAAGAATCCATCTCTCGCAAGTTCGAGTTCTCATAAATATTACAGGTTGCCAAAGAGAGCTTGTTGTTATGATGCGCGGTTCAAACATGGGTATCCTGCCTTATTGGCTTATCACATTACTGGTCACTTGGGGGCTTCCTGCTCATTGAGCATAACTATGATTACCCTTTTTGATCCGGCTTGTACGCCATGATTGTAAAATATTTGGGGGCTTATTGCTCATTGAGCATAGCTATGATTATCCTATTCATCCGGCTTGTACGCCTGGAATGAAATATTACTTGGGGGCTCTTTGTTCAACGGACAAGAGTTTTTATGACCCTTGTAATAGGCTTGGAAGCGAGGTGTATTCATCTAAAAACCTGGGTTATCCTAGCTTTTTAAGTCTGCCACTCCCCCAGATTGACTAGAATGACTCGTCGTACTTTTGACGGTCAATCTTATATAGACCCTGAACTTTTCAAAGTTAAGACGATGATTGGTCACGTGAGTCCCGGCTTATAAGGTTGAATGAAGGTTGAACTCAACGGTTGTGCGGCCCTTTGAAAGCACTTGACTTGAAGGTTTGGCAGCCTGTGAAAGCCTTGTTTTTGTCTTTTGATTTATATTTGATTTGAACATTTTTTGAGGTTCATCTCTTGTGACATGTTAATACATGGTTGAAAACCGATGAGGGCTATGATGCCTTATGGTTCATATATGAATTTCCTCGGCGCTTATTAACCCGGCCTGGCTTTGGACGATAAGTCGCCAGTGTGCTTTGATTGTGCACTTAGAGCGCTGCACTCTAAGTCTTTGGGCTGTTACCCTTGCTGCATCTAGCGTTGTAAGCCGTCAGTATGAACTGATTTCACAGGCCATGTAGCCTTGATTATATGACTCATAATTGAGCATCTTTGGGTTTGATAACCCGCCCTGATAGCAGACTTTAAGTCGCTAGGATATTTTGCCTTGAGCAATCAAAATGATGATATTTCATGATTTCGGGTTGATATTGACCCCGGATTATAATTATCAAGGCATCACCATGGTATTAATCTATAGGTATGTCTTTCAATGATGGTATGAATATTTTAGTTTGATAAACCGCCCTCTCTTTGGACGTTAAGTCGCCAGTATATATTTGGATTGCGCCATTGGAATTATGCGCTTATAAATCTTTGGGATTGACATCCTCACTAGATGTGGCGATGTAAGCCGGCAATTTGAGCCAATCTTCCAGGTATATTTTTAAATTGTTGGATGAATATGTGAGGTTTGATAACCCGCCCTGGTTTTGGACATTAAGTCGCCATTATATTTTGGATTGTGCCATTGGAATCATGCGCTTATAAATCATTGATTGTTACTTTCACTGGGTATGGCAATGTAAGCCAGCAATATAAATCAATCCTACAGGTATGTTTTCATGGTTATTTGAATATGCGAGGTTTGATAACCCGCCCTGGTTTTTAAACTTTAAGTTGCCAGTATGTTTAGGCTTGAATGACCTTAATGCTAGTCTTTCCGTAGTTGCATAAGACTATATTATGTTGTTACCCGCCCTGGCTTTTGACGTTAAGTCGCGAGGGCATATGTTGTTTAAACTTTGTGCAGGATTTGTACAACTATGACTTACATAAATGATTAAGTTCAAGCCCATCATCAAAAAATGAAATTGGTGTTTCAAAAGGGTTATCAATTATTGATTTTCACAAAGGCTATAAACCGCCGGGTTACAAAAATTCCGGATTACAATGGATGCGCATTAAGTCGCCATCAGCCAAGAGCCATCGATATTTAAATTCCGGATTTACTTGCCAGCCGATATGGTATTCAAATATTTAATAGCCAAACTCGGCTGGATTGTCATGATGATATTGAATGATTGAGGTTTTCATACCGTATTATATTATTAAAATCTTGAATAGCCAACATGGCTGGATTTTTGTTATGGTTATCAATAACCAGTATTATGATTGAGGTTTTTAAAGTCGCTTCAGCGCAATGGCTATTATTTTATCAATGGATATGATTTTATTCTACAATGGAAGGAATAGTCCTGAGTCGCTATAGGCTTACAACCCGGCACTTGGGGCTACATTATTCAAGTTGAGATTACATCAAATATGCAAGTCCCATGTCACTACTAGAATGCACCATGGCACTTGGGGGCTAATGCAAAGTCATTTTTTGCTCGCCTTATGGAAGACCCAACTCATCACATCGTAATGAGCCAACCCTTGAGGGCTACCAATTGCTCCTGTCAAAAATTCAAAGTACACTAGCCTTAATCCATTATATTGAAGGGTCCATTGCTCAGTTGGCAGAGCACAAGGCTCTTAACCCTGTGGTCGTGGGTTCAAGCCCTGCAATGGAGGCTACATCATATGATGCTATTTTCAATGAAGTATATATAAAGTCCTAGCTCAGTATTGTCTTGCTGATCCGGCCCTTGGGGGCTACACATTGTTGTTCAAGTCTACATGATCATATATACAAAGTCCCTGCTTATTATTGCATAATGACCCGTCCCTTGGGGGCTACACTGGTTGAAGTTTTTATGAGCATTAAGGCAATTTCATGTCCCAG
The DNA here is from genome assembly GCF_056163025.1 of Triticum urartu. Lineage (NCBI taxonomy): Eukaryota > Viridiplantae > Streptophyta > Magnoliopsida > Poales > Poaceae > Triticum > Triticum urartu. Next base: position 400,055,641 of record NC_141879.1, on the reverse strand, counting down.
GTTGCTGCAAGCATGACAACCCGACACTTGTGGGCTACATATGTGGAATATTCAGTTTTGACTAGTGATCGAGATGAACAACCTGGATTTCTTCAAGGTTGTGATATTTATATTGAAGCAAGTCTTAAGATGTTACTACGCTCCCTTCTTAAGACTTGGGGGCTACAAGTGATATGCATATAAGGGAGGTACATTTTCAAGCTTGATGTTAGCAATAATTATGACCCGGTGCCATCAATATTTTCAAACTGACAGTTTTGGCAATGATAAACCGGCAAGTTCATCTTCAAGCCGGGTGAAAATCAGATGAGTATTTCAAGACCAATATTTTTGTTAAGCATTGCGAGCTGAATCAAATGAATTATTCTTCACAATATTTTTCTGTGAGAAACCAATGTCAGGAAATTGATTACGAGGCTGGCCTATTGACCCGGACTTTCTAGAAGAAGGAAAAGACAAGGACTTAAGGATGATCAGGTGCCGGCTTACAAGAATTTTTTAACCGGAGCACAACCTATCAAATTTGTTCTTGTGTGTTATTTTGCATGATCAGTTTAACATGGATAAATCCAAATTAAACTAGGGGCTAATGTGTGGGATATACCCTGAGGTATGACCCGGCCGTACTTGGTGACTCACTAGTGATCTGTCCTGACTTGGTGACTCACTAAGTAACGCGCCCGGATCTCTCCACTCACTGATGACCCGGCCGAGCCAGGTGATTCATTGGTGACCCGGCAGGTGGGTCAGAGGAGCGACAAGACCCGGAGGCCTAGAAGGCAGTTCATGGAAGGACGGCTTATGTTATTGTGGGCCAACTTAAGAGAAAAGGCAGAAGGAATATTCCCTTACAATGGAAGCAAGACTAGGACTCCACTTGTAATAGAGTAATCCTAATCCTACTAGGACTAGTCATGTAACCCGCCCCTTCAACTTATATAAGGAGGGGCAGGGCACCCCAAGAGGGACAAGTTTTCACAAGTTGGACAAGTTAGGGTTAGACAGACAAGTGTATAGCTCTCGAGATAGAGCACCCTTGTAATCATGCTCATCATCATCATCAATATCAATGAAGAAGGATATATGCTTTTACCTCCACCGTGAGGGGCCGAACCTGGGTAAAACCTTGCGTCTCTCGATTTCGACCAACCCCTTCAAGCTACCACATAGATGCGTTGGCCTCACGACTAAGTCCTCACACTAAGGACATCTACCGTGACCAATCCACGACACATAGGCAATTTATATATCAATGTTGTGTAAAAAATTCAGAACTTTTTGCGCTTCTATGATTTTTAAGAATTGTTTTACTGGATGCAAAAGTTTCTGTTTTCCAGCAAGATCAAATCAACTATCACCAAATGTAATCCCAAAGGCTTTACTTGGCACAAACACTAAATAAAACATGAAAAACACAATCATAACAGTAGAATAATTGTGCAAACACTCAAAAACAGAAAGAAAAAGGCAAAATATTTTTTTCATTAGGTTGCCTCCCAACAAGCCCTATCGTTTTATGCCCCTAGCTAGGCATAATCCATAGATTCAAGTATTGTCATCTTTAGTTTCAGTCCCATAGGATGTCCTCGTGATTGATTTATATGGTGGCTTATTTATTGTCCTAGGGAAGTGTTCCATACCCTTTCTTAGCGGAAACTGAAGTTTAATATTCTCTTCTTTCATATCAATCAGGACACCTATAGTGCAAAAAAACAGTCTACCAAGTATGATAGGACAAGATGGATTGCAATAAATATCAAGAACAATGAAATCTATGGGCACATAATTCCTATTTGCGAGAATAAGAACATCATTAATTCTTCCCAAAGGCTTTTTAATAGTGGAATCTGCCAAGTGCAAATTAAGAGAACATGCTTCAATATTGGTAAGACCAAGCACATCACATAGAGATTTCGGAATTGTGGAAACACTAGCACCCAAATCACATAAAGCAAAACACTCATAATTCTTAATCTTGACTTTAATGGTAGGTTCCCATTCATCATAAAAATTTCTAGGAATTGAGATCTCTAGTTCCAACTTCTCTTCTAAAGCTTTCATCATGGCATCTACGATATGTTTAGTAAAAGCCTTATTTTGTTCATAGACATGAGGTGAATTTATCATGGATTGCAACAAAGAAATGCATTCAATCAAAGAGAAATTACCATAATTAGAGTCTTTATAATCCAAAAGAGTGGGCACATCACTAGTTAAAGTTTTGACCTCTCCAAACCCACTTTTAGCAATTTTTTCATCAAGACTTTCACCATCTGAATTATTGGGACGCCTTCTAACTAAAGTTGACTCTTCTTAAGTCCTTTTATCATCAATTTTAATCTTACTAAACAAGGAATCAATAGAAGAAACACCAATCATCTTAAGATCTTCATCATTTTTATGAAAGCAATCAGTAGAAAAATGCTCTTTCTAAAAATTGTCTTTTAGCTCTAAGCATAGCGGTTCTTTTCTTACTTTCATCCGTTGAAACATATAAATATTTAATTGATTCATTGAGATCAAATTTGGGTGGAAAATTTTTAATCTTGAGATTTTCTACATCATGCGAGATTCTATCAGTGCTTCTAGACACATCATTAAGTTTACTCAATTTTTCTTCTATCGTAGTATTGAAAACCTTTTGAGCATTGATAAATTCTTTAATATTAATTTCAAGATCAGAGGGATTCCTATTAGTATTGTAAGAAGAATCACCATAGGAATCACCATAGTTATTAGAGGAATTTCCAGGAAAAGGCCTAGGATTAAAATTACCTCTATAAGCATTGTTATTGAAATTGTTTCGCGAGACAACATTCACATCTACGGGATCACTATTTTGCTAAATCAAAGTAGACAAAGGCACATCATTAAGATCAATAGGAGCACTTTTAATAGCAACCAATTTCATAAGAGCATCAACTTTTTCACTCAAAGTACTAATTTCTTCAATCAATTAACCTTTTTACTAGTAGGAGCTCTTTCGGTATGCCATTGTGAGTAAATTTCCATAATATTATCAAGTAATTTAGTAGCTTCATGAAAACCCACAAGTATATGGGATCAATCATAGCCTCTTTCGATAAGTAAGAGTGTCGAACCCAACGAGGAGCTAAAGGTAGAACAAATACTCCCTCAAGTTCTATCGACCACCGATACAACTCTACGCACGCTTAATGTTTGCTTTACCTAGAACAAGTATGAAACTAGAAGTACTTTGTAGGTTTTGTTGGATAGGTTCGCAAGATAATAAAGAGCGCGTAAATAAAAAGTAGGGGCTGCTTAGATGAAGACACAACTAAGTTAGTTTTAGTAGAGAGCTTGTTGTGACACAAGAAAGTTATTTGTCCCTAGGCAACTGATAACTAGTCCGGTAATCATTATTGCAATTTTATTTGAGGGAGAGGCATAAGCTAACACACTTTCTCTTCTTGGATCATATGCACTTATGATTGAAACTCTAGCAATCATCCGCAACTACTAAAGATCATTAAGGTAAAACCCAACCATAGCATTAAAGCATCAAGTCCCCTTTATCCCATACGCAACAATCCCCATACTCGGGTTTATGCTTCTGTCACTCAAGCAAACCACTATAAGCGAATCATGAACGTATTGGAACACCCTACAGTGGGAATCCCTCACACTTGTGCGACACAGAGAGCACCATAGGACAACACCAATAATAAAACATGCAACTCAAACCAATTACGATCATCAATTAACCCATAGGACAAAACGGATCTACTCAAACATCATAGGATTTACATCATTGGGAAATAATATATAGCATTGAGCACCATGTTTAAGTAGATATTACAGCGGGTAAAAGAGGGGTTACACTGCTGCATAGAGGGGGGAAGAGTTGGTGAAGTTGTTGGTGTAGATCGTTGTCGCGATGATGGCCCCGATGGCGTTCCGGCGCCACCGGGAGAGAGGGGAGAGAGCCCCCCTTCTTCTTCTTCCTTAACCTTCTCCCTAGATGGGAGAAGGGCTTACCCTCTGGTCCTTGGTCTCCATGGCATGGGAGGGGCGAGAGCCCCTCCGAGATTGGATCTGTCTCTCTGTCTCTCTCTGTTTCTGCGCTCCCGGATCTGGCCTTTCACCGTTTCTTATATTCCTGGAGATCTGTAACTTCGATTGGATTGAAATTTGAACACGATTTTTATCTGGATATTAGCTTTCTTGCGGCGAAAGAAGGGCACCAACCGCCTTACGGGGTGTCCACGAGGGTCAGGGGCGCGCCCCCTTCCTTGTGGCCCCCTCGGGCATCGTCTCGCGTTGATTCCACTTCCCAAAATTCACATATATTCCAAAAAAATCTCCGTCAGTTTTTATCCCGTTTGGACTCCGTTTGATATGGATTTTCTGTGAAACAAAAAGCATGCAACAAATAGGAACTGGCACTGGGCACTGGATCAATATGTTAGTCCCAAAAATAGTATAAAAAGTTGCCAAAAGTATATGAAAGTTGTATAACATTGGCATGGAACAATAAAAAATTATAGATATGACGAAGACGTATCAGCATGCCCAAGCTTAATTCCTGCTCGTCCTCGAGTAGGTAAATGATAAAAAAGATAATTTTTGATGTGGAATGCTACCTAGAAAAATCTTGATCATGTAATCTAATCATGGCATGAATATTATGACACGAGTGATTCAAAGCAATAGTCTATCATTTGACATTAAGACAATAATACTTCAAGCATACTAATAAAGCAATCATGTCTTCTCAAAATAACATGGCCAAAGAAAGTTATCCCCACAAAATCATATGGTCTGGCTATACTACATCTTCACCACACAAAATATTCAAATCATGCACAACCCCGATGACAAGCCAAGCAATTGTTTCATACTTTTGATATTCTCAAACCTTTTCAACTTTCACGCAATACATGAGCGTGAGCCATGGTCATAGCACTATGGGTGGAATAGAATATGATGGTGGAGGTTGTGTGGAGAAGACAAAAATGAGAAAGGCTCACATCGATGCGGCTAATCAACGGGCTATGGAGATGCCCATAAATTGATGTCAATGTGAGGAGTAGGGATTGCCATGCAACGGATGCACTAAGAGTGATAAGTGTATGAAAGCTCAAACTGGAAACTAAGTGGGTGTGCATCCAACTTGCTTGCTCATGAAGACCTCGGGCATTTGAGGAAGCCCATCATCGGAATATACAAGCAAAGTTCTATAATGAAAATTCCCACTAGTATATGAAAGTGATAACTCAAGAGACTCTCTATATGAAGAACATGGTGCTACTCTGAAGCACAAGTGCGGTAAAAGGATAGTAACATTGTCCCTTCTCTCTCTCTCTCTCATTTTTTGGTGGGATTCTTTGGCCTTTTTTTATTTGGGCTTCTTTGGCCTCTTTTATTTTGATAACCTCACATGGGACAATGTTCTAATAATGATGATCATCACACTTTTATTTACTTACAACTCGATACTAGAACAAAGATATGACTCTATATAGATGCCTCCGACAGTGTACCGGGATGTGCAATGGTCTAGCATAGCAATGACATCAAAAAACGGACAAGCCATGAAAACATCATGCTAGCTATCTTACGATCATGCAAAGCAATATGACAATGATGCTCAAGTCATGTATATGAAGATGATGGAAGTTGCATGGCAATATATCTCGGAATGGATATGGAAATGCCATGATAGGTAGGTATGGTGGCTGTTTTGAGGAAGATATAAGGAGGCTTATGTGTGATAGAGTGTATCGTAACACGGGGTTTGGATGCACCGACGAAGTTTGCACCAACTCTCGAGGTGAGAAAGGGCAATGCACGGTACCGAAGAGGCTAGCAATGATGGAAGGGTGAGTGTGCGTATAATCCATGGACCCAACATTAGTCATAAAGAACTCACATACTTATTGCAAAAATCTATTAGTCATCGAAACAAAGTACTAAGCGCATGCTCCAAGGGGGATAGATTGGTAGGAAAAGACCATCGCTCGTCCCCGACTGCCACTCATAAGGAAGACACTCAATAAATAAATCATGCTCCGACTTCATCACATAACGGTTCACCATACGTGCATGCTACGCGAATCACAAACTTCAACACAAGTATTTCTACAATCCACAGGTACCCACTAGCATGACTCTAATATCACCATCTTTATATCGCAGAACTATTGCAACGAATCAAACATATCATATTCAGTGATCTACAAGTTTTATGTAGGATTTTATGACTAACCATGTGAATGACCAGTTCATGTCATCTCTCTAAATAGATATAAGTGAAGCAAGAGAGTTTAATTCTTTCTACAAAAGATATGCCCACGCTCTAACAAATATAAGTGAAGCAAAAGAGCATTCTACAAATGGCGGTTTTCTATGTGAAGAGAAACAGGCAATCCAAACTTCAAAATATATAAGTGAAGCACATGAAGAATTCTATAAAGCCATACTCAAAAGATATAAGTGAAGTGCAATGAGCATTCTATAAATCAACCAAGGACTATCTCATACCAGCATGGTGCATCAAAGAAAAGTGAAAACTAAATGCAAAAGATGCTCCAAGATTTACGCATATCATGTGACGAACAAAAATATAGCTCCAAGTAAAATTACCGATGATCGCTAGAAGAAAGAGGGGATGCCTTCCGGGGCATCCCCAAGCTTGGTTGCTTGGGAGTCCTTTAATATTTCCTTGGGGTGCCTCGGGCATCCCCAAGTTTAGCCTCTTGCCACTCCTTATTCCTTCATCCATCATGATCTCTCCCAAAACTTAAAAACTTCAATCACACAAAACTTAACAGAAAGTTTGGTAAGATCCGTTAGTATAATAAAGCAAATCACTACTCTAAGTACTGTTGCAAACGAATTCATATTTTGTTTTTGCATTGTAGCTACTGTAATATAACTTTTCCATGGTTTCATCCACTGATAGAAATTGATAGTTTCATCAAAACAAGCAAACTATGCATCAAAAACAGAATCTGTCTTAAACAGGACAGTCTGTTGTAATCTGAATATTCACCATACTTCTGGTACTCCAAAAATTCTGAACAAATTAGTAAAAATAAACAATTTGTATAGAAACACAGTGCAAAAAGTTTCAGAACCATTTGACGTTCCAGTAAAAAAATTGTAAAATCGCGCACTACAGCCGAAGTTTCTGTTCTGCACCGCACAAACCAACAAGCATTGTAAACATCCTAAAGGCAAATCTTGGCACATTATTTTATAATACAATGGAATTGTACAAGGGGATAATTATTTTTGTCGAAAATTTTCTGTAATCAAGATTCACAAAGTTTCCGTGAGCATGAACAAGGTTCATGGAGCTCCCCCACTTCAACAATGCTTGTCTCTCTCACTTTCACTTTCCTTTTTGAAAAGTTTTGGGTTCCCCTCTTTAATATTTTTGTTCTTAAACTATATAAAAGCACTCAACAGAAATAAATGACTCTCTAAAACTTCCGGGTTGTCTCCCTGGCAGCGCTTTCTTGAAAGCCATTAAGCTAGGCATATAGTGCTCAAGTAATGAATCCACCCGGATCACAAGGTATATCAAAGCCAATTTTATTTAACAATGATTTGTGATTTAGTAGTGAGAAAAAAGTAACATATATCATGCAACAATGAAGTCTAAATCTCTTCCTATGCATCAGCATGTCATAAAAGAACAATTCATGCACACCTAGTAAAGGCCAATGCATAGTATAAACAGTTTCTTGCAATTTTATCGTGTGGGTAACATAGAGAGGTGGAGATATAGTTCCTCTCTCACAATAATTGCAAGTAGGAGCAGCAAGCACATGCATATTATATCTATCAAAATCATCATGTGTAGTAGTAAAACGCAACCCATTAATATAATCCTTAATAATGGCAAACTTCTCTGATATAGTGTAGTCAGGAGAATTCAAAAAGATAATGGGACTATCATGCGTGGGTGGAATAGCAATAATTTCATGTTCAACATAAGGAACCATAGCAAGTTCATCTCCATAAGCATAATTCATATTGGCATCTTGGCCACAAGCATAGAAAGCATCATCAAAAAGGGATATTTCAAATGAATCAACGGGATCATAGCAATTATCATGGCATTCATCCTTCGGTAAGAACGAAGGGACATTAAATAATGTATGAGTTGGAGAGTTACTCTCATTAGAAGGTGGGAACGGGTAGCTAATCTGATCTTCCTCCTTTTGTTCTTCGCTCTCCTCATCATCTTTTTCACCCAATGAGCTCACAGTTTCATCAATTTCTTCTTCCATAGACTCCTGCAAAATATTAGTCTCTTCTCGGACAGCGGAGACTTTCTTAATAAATTCATCAATATCATAATTGTATTTATAATTCTCATTGCAATATTTAAGGATAGCTAAATTTTCTAGTCTATAAACTGAATCATCAAAATCTTCAAACTCTTTAAACAAAGATTCAATTTCACAAGCAGCCTTAAAAGTAACAAATTCTTCTATTCGTTCCACATCATAGTAATCATATGTACCATTAGCATAAGAAGCTAAGGTTTCATTATCATTGAATTTGCATGAAAAGGGAAGGTGTGGAGCCCACATCATAGTAATCATATATACCATTAGCGGAGGAGTCCTCAATATATGGTTTAATATAATGATTAGAAGCATAATTATCATAGCAATATTTAAGTATGGCCAAATTTTCAGATTTGTAGAGAGTAGTATCACACTCTTCAATAGAAGAAGCAATTTCACAAGTACCCCTAAAAGCAACAAATTCTTCAATTTGTTGAACATCATAGTAATTATGAACACCCTTAGTATACGAAGATACTATTCCATTATCACTAAACTCACGTTGGTAAGGAAGGTGTTTCTTAGGGTCTTTAGAACAACAAGTACAATCATATATTTCACATAAATTCCAAGCATAGCACTACAAACGATGAATTTGATCCAGTAAAAGTTTCCCTTTTTTAGATATGCGGTGTCGCACATAACAAGCATGCACATCTAAAGATTTGCCCTCAACTAAGCTAGTTGGGGTTTCAGCACGAGCACATAGGGATCGAAGATGATCCAAGTAAAAAACTTCAGGAGTGTGATAGATTTTGAGTGGTTCTTCAACCATTAGTGTAGTAGGTACAACTATTTTTTTTGGTAATTTGCGTTTCCTACCCTAACTAAATATAGAAAACAAGAGCACAAAATAAAAACTACTTAGTGATAAAGCGAACAAGCACACACGAGAATATTCACCCCACGTTATAACTCCCCGGCAACGGCGCCAGAAAAAGGTCTTGATAACCCACAAGTATATGGGATCAATTGTAGCCTCTTTCGATAAGTAAGAGTGTCGAACCCAATGAGGAGCTAAAGGTAGAACACATATTCCCTCAAGTTCTATCGACCACCGATACAACTCTACGCACGCTTAACGTTCGCTTTACCTAGAACAAGTATGAAACTAGAAGTACTTTGTAGGTGTTGTTGGATAGGTTTGCAAGATAATAAAGAGCGCATAAAGAAAAGGTAGGGGCTGTTTAGATGAAGACACAACTAAGTTAGTTTTAGTAGAGAGCTTATTGTCACACAAGAAAGTTATTTGTCCCTAGGCAACCGATAACTAGACCGGTAATCATTATTGCAATTTTAGTTGAGGGCGAGGCATAAGCTAACACACTTTCTCTCTTGAATCATATGCACTTATGATTGGAACTCTAGCAAGCATCCGAAATTACTAAAGATCATTAAGGGAAAACCCAACCATAGCATTAAAGCATCAAGTTCCCTTTATCCCATACACAACAATCCCCTTACTCGGGTTTATGCTTCTGTCACTCAAGCAACCCACTATAAGCGAATCATGAACGTATTGCAACACCCTACAGCGGGAATCCCTCACGCTTGCGCGACATGGAGAGCACCATAGGACAACACCAATAATAAAACATGCAACTCAAACCAATCACGATCATCAATTAACCCATAGGACAAAATGGATCTAAACAAACATCATAGGATAGCCATACATCATTGGGAAATAATATATAGCGTTGAGCACCATGTTTAAGTAGAGATTACAGCGGGTAAAAGAGGGGTTACACCGCTGCATAGAGGGGGGAAGAGTTGGTGATGAGGGCGGTGAAGTTGTTGGCGTAGATAGTTGTCGTGATGATGGCTCCGGCGGCGTTTCGACGCCACCGGGAGCGAGGGGGAGAGAGCCCCCCTTCTTCTTCTTCTTCTTCCTTACCTTCTCCCTAGATGGGAGAAGGGTTTCCCCTCTGGTCATTGGTCTCCATGGCATGGGAGGGGTGAGAGCCCCTCCAAGATTGGATCTGTCCCTTTGTCTGTCTCTGTTTCTGCGCTCCCAGATCTGGCCTTTCGCCGTTTCTTATATTCCCGGAGATCCGTAACTCCGATTGAATTGATATTTGAACACAATTTTATCCGGATATTAGCTTTCTTGCAGCGAAAGAAGGGCACCAACCATCTTCCGGGGTGTCCACGAGGGCCAGGGGCGCGCCCCTGCCTTGTGGCCCCCTCGGGCATCGTCTCGCGTTGATTCCACTTCCCAAAATTCACATATATTCCAAAAAAATATCCGTCAGTTTTTATCCCGTTTGGACTCCATTTGATATGGATTTTCTGCGAAACAAAAAACATGCAACACCCTACAACGGGAATCCCTCACGCTTGCGCGACATGGAGAGCACCATAGGACAGCACCAATAATAAAACATGCAACTCAAACCAATCACGATCATCAATTAACCCATAGGACAAAATGGATCTACTCAAACATCATAGGATAGCCATACATCACTGGGAAATAATATATAGCTTTGAGCACCATGTTTAAGTACAGACTACAGCGGGTAAAAGAGGGGTTACACCGCTGCATAGAGGGGGAAGAGTTGGTGATGAGGGCAGTGAAGCTGTTGGTGTAGATCGTTGTCGCGATGATGGCTCCGGCGGCGTTTCGGCGCCACCGGGAGAGAGGGGGAGAGAGCCCCCCTTCTTCTGATTCTTCCTTGACCTTCTCCATAGATGGGAGAAGGGTTTCCCCTCTGGTCCTTGGTCTCCATGGCATGGGGGGGGGGGGCGAGAGCCCCTCCGAGATTCTCTCTCTCTCTTTTTGTTTCTGCGCTATCAGATCTGGCCTTTCACCGTTTCTTATATTCTCGGAGATCCGTAACTCTGATTGAATTGATATTTGAACACAATTTTTATCTAGATATTAGCTTTCTTGCAGTGAAAGAAGGGCACCAACCGCCTTACGGGGTGTCCACGAGGGCCAGGTGCGCGCCCCCTGCCTCGTGGCCCCCTCGGGCATCATCTCACGTTGATTCCACTTCCCAAAATTCACATATATTCCTAAAAAAATATCCGTTAGTTTTTATCCCATTTGGACTCCGTTTGATATGGATTTTCTGCGAAACAAAAAACATGCAACAAACAGGAACTGGCACTGGGCACTGGATCAATATGTTAGTCCCAAAAATGGTATAAAAAGTTGCCAAAAGTATATGAAAGTTGTATAATATTGGAATGGAACAATGAAAAATTATAGATACGATGGAGACGTATCACTTCACCCAAAGTAATTTCCATAAAAGTACCACCCGCGGCGGAATCCAAAAGATTGCTAGAAAAAAATTCAATCCCACATAAATTTTTTGTATGATCATCCAAAGATTTAAACCATGCATAGGAAAATTTCTTAGCATTAATTTAATTCTTTCCCAAGATTGTGCAACATGTTCATGCTAAAGTTGCTTAAAATTTATGATCTGAGTTATAAGGGCAGTAATTTTCGGTGGCGAAAAATACTTAGTAATAAAAGCATCTTTGCACTTATCCCAAGAATCAATACTATTGCGAGGCAAAGAAGAAAACCAAGTTTTTGCACGATCCTTCAAAGAGAAAGGAAATAATTTCAAATTCACAATATCATTGTCCACATATTTTTTCTTTTGCATGTCACACACATTGTTACATCGATGTGCTATACAAATAGTTTTTAACCCCTTTCAGCGACGACATTTGGAACCGTCGCCAAGTGAGTGTGGGCGATAGAGGGGTCCTTCCCACACGACCCAGAAACCATCGAGGATAGGCCTTCCTGGGACACCAAATGAGCGCCTGAGCGATCGGGCGAGGCATCGAAACCCAATCATTTCTGTAGGTATGTACATCCCACACGGTGAATCCTAGAAAATCATTTTCGTAGGTATGTACATCCCACACGGTGAATCCCAGAAAATCATTTCCATAGGTATGTACATCCCACACGGTGAATCCTAGAAAAACATTTCCATAGGTGTGTGTATCACACACAGTTCTTTGTGTGGAAACGTTTGTGCAATGTGGCCTAACGCAAACAGTTCGCTGCCAGAAGTCGTGTGTGATTGTTAGTTGATCGAACACGCCTACTTTCTAGAAATCGTGCGGGTTGTTTGAGTTCATCCCCCACGGTGCTATCTGAGTAACCGTCTGCAATAGAAAACCCCAATAAGGAGGGTAATTATCCTATTATTGATAATCCATGTACTAATCAAACTGATATTTCTTATAGAACACGCTAGATATTTCATATCCATATAAAAGCAACCAGGATTTCATAATAGAATTACATCAGATAGCTTCGGCACTCAGTTGCGCCATTACACAACAGCACCAAGTTTCACATGCATCATCAAAAACCTTTGGATAGTAGCATCATACATGGTAAATAGATAGATAAATCTCATCTGGGAAATTGCAGAAGCGGAAGGCAAATATTGAGCCTTCAGTGATGTTGAATGTCCTTGCAACATTAGGCCAGTGGCTATGGATAATTGCCCGCCCAACCTTCGTCCTCTTTAGCAAGACTTCAATATTGTACCTTGGGTGTTGAATGAATACCTTCCTCGCCTGTTGACCATGCAGGTAGTTTGAGAGGTAATCATGGGTGAACTGCTTTGAAAAGTACTGAAAACAAAGGTATGCATAAATCACGGTTGTAAATTTTGAAATGGCGCAAGGGGTAAAAACAAGGTAAAAGAGTTGGTACCATCCTATAGTTGACTGATGTCTTCTTCATTGTGCAAACAAAGATCTTTAAGTTATTCATCGCAAGTTTCTTCATCCTAAAAATCTTTTTGAGTTTCTTGACTTGACTGATATTCATGGACATCTCATTTCCCCATATGCAAAATAGGTTGAACAGTGGGTCTAAGCCTCTGATAGGAGGACCTACCTGTGCAAGACCAAATTGTAAGAAACCTAAATATTAGAATGATTCCTGGAACTGCACAATAATGTGCTATTAGCCAAAGGACCCTGCTTGAACAAACCTCGATGGTAAACCGCAGTGTCTTCCATTGTTTCCCTGCAACACACATAAGGAAGATCTTGATCAGGTTAACTGAGAGTTGCCATACTATCAGTAGAATATGTATTGAGTATAGCCAATTTCGATTTGTGTCACATGCATAACAATACAAAATTGTACCCACAGCAAATGAAAATCAATTTGCAGAACTGAACCAAATAGTTAAATGGACAGCAGACCAAATGAGCCAAAATAGTTAACTAAGCACAACATTGCAGAATAGAAACATGTACTAGAAGATAAGACAATTAACAAAACAAAGAATGCTTAAGAACAGTACTACTAAATGTAGCAATTGTTGGACCAAAGTGTTAACTGGACATTACAATTCATAGGACCAAACTGTTAACTGAACATCAGATTGCATATTAACATTACAGAGGACAAATCACTAGAAGGCACTGGCGGTGGCCTCGAGAAAACAACATGAACTGTATTTTAAAGTAGACAACCGCGTGGCGGTGTCGATGGTGGCCTCGAAGACGAGGTGCTCCTCCAAGATCTGGCGGTCGACATGCATGGCAGCCATAGTGACCTCGTGCGCGCGTGCCGCCGCATGCTACTGAGATCCATGCTATACTGCGTGCAAAATGGCTGTGGGCGGCACTTAATTGGAGGAGGGGGCCGTGATTTCGGTGGAAGGTGTCGCGTCATCGGTCGGGGCATGTGGGATGGGAAAGGAGGAGGATGGTGTGGGTGGGGTGTGTATTACCTCACCATATCGATGAGGCCGCGCAGCAAGAGGAAGGGTCGGCGGCGAGGACACCGCACATCAAGAAGAAGGGTCGCCGGCGAGGAGGCGGCGCTGCAAGAAGAAGGGTCGCCGATGAGGAGGCGGCGCTGCAAGAAAAAGGGTAGGAGGCGAGGAGGCGGCCCTGCAAGCAGAAGGGTTGCCGGCGAGGAGGCTGAGTTGCCAGTAAGCAGCAGTGAAGGTTTGAACTTGGAAAGGAAGGAGGAACGGTGGAAATGTGGCTTTTGATAGGAGGGAGGGAGCGGGGAGATATATATATTTCCGTGGTGGCAAAAAAATTTCGCTCGGTGCCGTGAGAAACTAGCGCGCAAGTATGGTTCAAGCGGGGGCGTTGGACTGTAGACGACGAAGCTTCCTGCATAAGCCGGACAATGACGGTGCGCCAAGATATTTTATATCGCATCCCACACGATTCTTTATAGTAAACTGTTTGTGGTATACATGGTTTTTTCATTACGTTTTGAAAGACAAAATAGTGTTACGGAGGGAAAGGATGGTGTTTTAATTGCTAGAACATTTACGTACAATGAAAATGCAACTAGTACATGAGTGCCGTGTTTAAATTTGGAATTATTCCGGGTACATTTGGCATTTTTATGCATTAATTGAGTTTCTGGGCATTTAATGTGCATAATTCAAATTTGAACTATGAGCACATGCTCCAAAGCACCAAAGTTTGTTGAAAAATCACATGTGTGTCTTTGGGTGAATTTATAGGTCCCATGCAAGAAATGGGAATGAAATTCAAACATCTGGGCGTCGTGGCTCGGCCGGAAAGATTGAGAAACTTGGATTTTTAATTCCTGTAAATCCAAAACACTCCTGAAAATCATGAAACTTGGAATGGTGTAATGACATGGCACCAACATGCCGCGGTAATTTTTTTGGCTGAATTGGGACAAGCTTTGGTGTAAGCTTCTTGCAAACCGAAGCTTCCCTAAAGAAGGCTCGTGGTTCCGAGAGGGAACGTGTCACCTCCGTGTGCGAAACGACACTGCCTTCTCCCGCCTTAATTTTTTTACACTGGCAGATTAGACCAAATAGAAGTATCGTGCTAAAATTTGAAATTATTCCGGGTTCGTTTGGCCCTTTTTATACATTAATTGAGTTTCTGGGCATTTAATGTGCATAATTCAAATTTGAATTACAAGCACATGCTGCAATGCACCAAAGTTGGTTGAAAAATCACATGTGTGTCCTTGGGTGAATTTATAGGTCCCATGAAGAAATGGGAATGAAATTCAAACATCTGGGCGTCGTGGCTCAGCCAGAAAGATTGAGAAACTTGTTTTTTTATTCTTGTAAATCCAAAACACGCCTGAAAATCATGAAACTTGGCATGGTGTCATGACATGGCACCAACATGCTGCGGTAATTTTTTTGGCCGAACTGGGACAAGCTTTGGTGTAAGCTTCTTGCAAACTGGAGTTTCCCTCAAGAAGGCTCGTGGTTCCGAGAGGGAACGTGTCACCTCCGTGTGCGAAACGAGATACGTACATTGCCTTCCTCCCACCTTTATTTTTTATACAGACAGATTAGACCAAATAGAAGTATCGTGCTAAATTTTGGAATTATTCCGGATTTGTTTGGCCTTTTTTATACAATAATTGAGTTTCTACGCATTTAATGTGCATAATTCAAATTTGAACTAAAACCACATGCTCCAGTGCACCAAAGTTGGTTGCAAAATCACATGTGTGTCCTTGGGTGAATTTATAGGTCCCATGAAAGAAATGAGAATGAAATTCAAATATCTAGGCATCGTGGGTTGGCCGGAAAGATTGAGAAATTTGGTTTTTTATTCCTGTAAATCCAAAACACGCCTGAAAATCATGAAACTATGCATGGTGTCATGACATGGCACCAACATGCTGCGGTAAATTTTTGGCCGAATTGGGACAAGTTTTGGTGTAAGCTTCTTGCAAACCGGAGCTTCCCTCAAGAAGGCTCGTGGTTCCGAGAGGGAACGTGTCACCTCCATGTGCGAAACGACATATGTACACTGCCTTCTCCCGCCTTAATATTTTATTACACAGACAGATTAGACCAAATAGAAGTATCGTGCTAAATTTTGGAATTATTCCGGGTTTGTTTGGCTTTTTATACATTAATTGAGTTTTTGTGCATTTAATGTGCATAATTCAAATTTGAACTACAAGCATAGGCTGAAGTGCACCAAAGTTGTTTGAAAAATCACATGTGTGTCCTTGGCTGAATTTCTAGGTCCCATGCAAGAAATGGGAATGAAATTCAAACATCTGGGCGTCGTGGCTCGGCCAAAAAGATTGAGAAACTTGTTTTTTTAATTCCAGTAAATCCAAAACACGCCTGAAAATCATGAAACTTGTCATGGTGTCATGGCACAAACATGATGTGGTAATTTTTCTGTCAGATTTGCAAAGGAACACACATTAACAATCAACAAAGTCATTTTGGAACAACTGCTATCACATTACAAATTGGAAACACAAGTATTATTGAAACCATGGACGTTCTACTTACTAATTACGTGCCACCACGCGTCCCCTTTTTTATTGGATAGGAGGTGCCGTGCGGGGTAGCAATTTGAGTGCGGGAGGCATGCGATCAGACCCCTGCGCGTGCTCATCGGGAGCAGAGCCCTTTGACCGCTACCCGCTGCGCACCTCCCTCCCAACGTCTCCATTAATGGCACCCGAGCCCCTGTTCTATGGCGTGGCTATATGTCTCACTGCACTGAGATTTAAGAGACAAAAATGAAAATCTGAAAAGAAAGTTTTGCACAGATCTAGATGTAAGATCTGATGGACCTATATAGCATCGACTACAACTTATAGCAAGCATGATGAATATAAGTACGATGATAGTGGATAATAATTGTCTTACATATTTACGAACATAATTAAAAAAAGCCACATGCGGCAACGCCTGAAATACACAAGGGAACTGATCTCTACGTTGCTGCAGGCCGCGGGAACTAGTCTCCACAGCGAGCGGCAATGAGCTCTTTCTTGTCCTCAAGATGCTGCCTGAGAGCATCCAGAGATTCCTCCACCAGCCTTTAACGCTCGATGCGCAGCATGGCATACTCGTCCATAAGTTTCTCGATGATGACGCCAGTCCTCTTCAACAAGGCAGTGGTCTCCTCCTACTGCTCTGGACTTCCGACGATCTTCGCCCCCAGCAGGTCGCACTCTGCCCGGAGCTTCGCATTGCTCTCATTTAGTTGACGGATGACACCGATAGCCTCTTTAAAAGAGGCTTTCATGTCATCCTGCAACCTCGCCCAGCCGGAGATCTGATCCATCTAGCTAAGGACGATCGCATGCATGCGCCTGTAAGAGTCCTCGACTGCCCATGAGACATTTTCCTAGGCAGCCGCAGTGCGGGAGGACATCTCTGCTGCATTTGCGGCACGACGGGACATCTCTTCTGCTTCCGCGGCGCGACCGGACTAGTCTGCCGCATCGATGGCGCAGCAGGACCTACATGCTGCTTCGGCAGCGCGGCGGGACCTCTGTGCTGCTACGGCCGCGCGGCGGGACATGCCTGTTGCGTTTGTGGCGAGGCGAGACATCTCTCGTCCTTCTGCTGCCATGCTCGCATCTCCCTGGTGGCAATCTCTTGACCCAGAACTCACACTGGCCATGGCAGACGCAAAGGGAACAATAATGAATGACTTTGTTTTTGTGGATGAGGAGTTGAGGAGGAATGTGCAGTCATCTTGGAGTAGTAGTATTTATAACCGAGTGGTAATACGCTCCTAAGTGGGAAACCGTTTAGGTTTTGATCAGCGTGAACAGGTTTACAATTTGGAATGTGACGGGACGCATGCTCAAAATTTACTAACAGTTATAAGTGCGGCACTATTCCCGGAAGGCGTAACATGGACACGTACGCCTTCTCGGTCGCGTACGTGGCGTTTGCACCATAGGGTGCACCACAATAGGCAATGTCAGCACATGTCTTGTTCCAACAACCGTGCACGCTCGTTATTACCATCACACACGCTTCATTTAATTAGAATGTGTGTGCCTGTCTAGCGCACACACATTGATCTATCTAACTGTTTCAGTTTGTTGTGGCTAATCGCAAACAGTTCATCCATGTGAAGTGTATGCCATCAATCGCAGACACTTTGATCTGGCCGACCCATTTCTGTTCTGTTGCCTAATCGCAAACAGTTAATCCTTCTGAAGTGTATGCCCTCAATCACACACACCTTGATCTGGCTGACCCTTTCTTTTGTGTTGCCTAATCACAAACAGTTCATCCGAGTGAACCGTATGCTGTATATCGCACACGCCTTCATCAGGCTGCCCGTTTCTTTTGTTCCGCCTCATCGCAAACAAGTTCATTGGACTGAACCGTATGCCCTGCATCCCACACACAACTAAACTCTGAACAGTGTTTGATGGCTCCGCCATCGCAAATGTTTTTCACCTTTTTTGATGGTTCTTTTACACCACCGTTTGCAATTATTGCATCACACACAGTTTCGTTGAAGGGTCTCTGGTCGTAGTGTCGCGTTAGCAGCATCCTACAGTAGTGACAATTCTACGAATGTGTTTAGATGGGATGCGGCGTCCTCATTAGGAGTACTGGAAAATTGATGTTTCATGCTGAGCCCTCCATCCTTCAATCAGGGCTGGACAAAGAAGGCGGAGCGGATCAAGTGTCCGGCTTCGCTAACCGAAGACCCGGCCATTCCCCTGCTAATGAGGATGCTGGCCCCGGCGCCGTATCAGCCGCTGGAGAAGAAGGCCAAGAAGAGGAACAAGGAGGCCAAAGGTGGCCTTCACCGTAAAGGTACTTTGAACGCTGTGTCCGGAGAGATCGAAGTTCCCTCCTCCCACGAGGAAGATGAAGACGAAGAGGAGGAGGAGGCAGAGAGCGATTCTCCCATTAAGAGGAGGAAGAAGAAGAGGACGACCTTTGTAGACCCGGAGGCAGGGACGTCCAAGAGAGGGAAAATATCCCTCTCGGACGGCTCAGATTCGGATGCCAAAGTCATCCCCGAGCAGCGCCCCAGGGTGAAGCCCCAGACCGCATCACGAGTATCCAAGATGCTTTACATATATCCAGTCTTTTATGATTGTAGGATAACATATTATATTACGTGTTTTAGTCCGGCCCGTGAACTCCCCCAACTATCATCATCTTCGGGGAACTCTCTGGCGCCGGTGATGGTGGAAAGCGAGACGCCTCCACGAGCCTCCCCGCCACTCACCGCGGATGACACCGAGGTGTTATCCCAAAGGACCTCTCCGGGCCACGGAGAGGTGCAGGAGGCCACCAAGACGGCGGCAGAGGGTAATGCCTCGGCTGCCGAGAACATGGGGGGCACAACCCCCATGGAGACTAACAACGGGGGCCTTGACCAGTCCGGCCCCAGCCGAACACCATTCTAGAGACCCATGTGGCTCCGGAATCGAGTGAGAAACCCCCTTTAAAGGAGGGGGAGCGCAATCTCCGGCGGCGACCTCCACTAATCCGGAGGTGCCGAACACTCTGATAGAGGCATTGCAACGTGCTTCCATCATGGAGGAGCACCGCACCCTGATGGGTGTAGTGGTTGAGAAGGTTTAGTCTGCCAAGAGCGGGCTGAACGAATCATTCACCAGCCTGTTAACAGGCTTCGAGGTATGCAATGTAATTTTCTTAGCCACTTTTCATATAAAAAATATGTATGTGTATAGATAGTAGCCCCTGAGGCTCTGTTTGGTTTTAAAAAACTGCCGAACAGAGGATCAAATAACAATCGCAGGACGTAACATACTGGTCTATTGATAAACACGCTTCCCTATTGGCAACTACCGCCCAGGCCGCTGAGGTTTCCGAACTCAAGCGGAAGCTGCAGCTGGCCGATGATGATATCGTCTGCATTAACATGCGGTTCGACGAGGCACAAGATATGTTTTGAAAAATTGTTTACACACCTGAAGTAATATGCCAATGCGGAGTCTAAGCTCCTGTGTTACCCTAATAATTATTGCAGGTAGTGTGGCCGAGGTCGAGACCCTGAAGAGCGCCATTGCCCAAAGCGGCCGCTGACAAAGCGGCCGCGGATTTAAAGGACGAGCAGGTCGCCTGCCGCCGATATGAGGAGCGGGTGACCGAAGTGGAGCAAGAGCTCAAGGACACCGCCGGCAAGTGCGATGCCTTGGAAGAGAAGAATAAGGCCCAAGCGGCCGATCTCGCCAAGGCTCTCCAGGGGGCCAAGGAGGTGCGGACCAAGTCCCGTGCGGCTCGCGAGGAGATCAAGTAGGCCGAACAGATAGCGGCTAGCAAGCCCTTTCTTTTGCAGAGTAAATTCGGCAGTCAGAAATATGCCTTGCTCACCCGACTATGGAGTTCTCCAGACGCCTTTGCAGATCTTCTGAGGAGTGTGGCCGACGCCGCACAATTCTTCCGGGCCCAGTAGGGGAACACCACGGAGAAGCTCTTGTGGTCACAATACCTGGCGCCAGAGCGTCCGGCGCTGCTGAACAACCAGATGATGCAGTTGGCGGAGCTGCCTAGGATGTCCGGTTTGGCCATGAAGGACGTCATAGTCCGGCTCT
Source organism: Triticum urartu (assembly GCF_056163025.1). NCBI lineage: Eukaryota > Viridiplantae > Streptophyta > Magnoliopsida > Poales > Poaceae > Triticum > Triticum urartu. The sequence continues at coordinate 400,035,004 of NC_141879.1, read as the reverse complement.
GGCCAACCGAACCCATTCCAAGCTGTTACTTTGGCATGGTGAAGCGACTCGCCGACGCGCTGCCCTGAATTGAAGCCGTCAAGCGCTCGGCGTGCATCGAGGGTGCACGGATGGCCTTCGCCCGCGTCAAGATGCAATGGGCTAAGATGAAGGCCACCATCATGGCGACCGAGGTTCCACCCGAAGGCAAGGACCACCACAAGCCGGAGCGGTATTTTGACAACGTCCTGGAGGGTGCCCAGATAATAGAGGGTCAATGCTCGAAGGATATCATATTTGTATGAATGTATCCGAGCTGTCCATGTGTTTTTTATGAACCAAGGCTTTGTAATATATTTATGCCTTTATCTAAAATTATTTTCCTCCTGTGCGGCCGTTTTTATTCTTGAGAGTTTACCAATTGTCGGCTTGGGCCCCCACGTAGATGCTACGAGGGTGTTCGGTATAGCGCACGACCACACTTGATCCAACATCTTGGTCCATAAGGGAGGTGTCTGCGCAACGAACTAGGCAATCAGACTATGCGACTTATCACTCTCACTTAGCCATAGGGGTTTCACAATGGGACTAGGAACTAGCCCCTGGTGCGTGTGCGCCTATCCGAACTTGGATGCCTTAGGCACGTGGCCGGATGAAGGCCGGTCCTTCTTATAATACAGAAGAGATCGCAACAGACTTTATGGTGAGTCACCGAATCGCTAACCATCTCTCACCATATCATGCCAGTAAGTTCTCGCCTTTGTCTACTGAGGTGCTTGACCGAACGAGCTAGAAACACAATCACAGTAGTTCTCCCTTTACCACCTTATCTGAACAAGCGGAACGTAAGGTAGCAACCACAGGAGCCGGGCAACCCAAGTATTGAACAAAGACATGATTCGGAGCTTGATGTAGGGTGGAACCCTAGATGACCGATCTTTCACGAAAGGAGTGGATACCTCGAAGAACACGAAGAACACGAGGGGTAACATGAGGGGAAACACGAGAGAATCACTCAAACCAACAAGAACGATCACACATGTGCTAGATCCTCGAAACGCAAAGAGAGATACACGATCAAAAGTCAACAAAGGATGATACAAGAGGTAACCAGTTCTTCTCCGTGAGGAGGTCTTGATGGTCTTCTCTATGAGGAGGTCTTGAATCCAACGTGGCTCTTCTCCGTAGAGGGGCCACGGTCTCTCTCGTGGAGTAGATCTGGTGTGGATGAGCGAGGCTCTATCTCTAATATGAGCTATCACGACACTAACCCTAAAACGTAGGTGGAGGGGGAGTATATATATAGTCTAAGGGCGAAGGGGTACATGGGCCACGGCCCAGATGCGCTGCACGCAGGCAGGGGGGCGGATGTCCGGGCGTCGGGCAGGATGTCCGGGCCTTCCCGAGACGCCGGATGTCTGGGCGTTGGGGCCGGATGTCCGGGCTGGTAGGGTCGAGCCTTGTTGCTCTCTGGAATGGTGGGGTCCGGATTTTCGGGCTGGAGGCCGGATGTCCGGGGGCTCGGGACGCGCCGGATGTCCGGGCCCTTCAGACTTGGCCGCTGGCTCCTTGCTGCAGGTGACACTTCCAGGGGTCGGATGTCTGGGCCATGGCTAGATGTCCGGGTCCTGGGAGCTGTCTCCGTCTTCTTCCGTCATCGCTTCCATGCTTCCCTCATGGATGGTGTAGTTGTTCCTTGGCGCTTGCACTCCTCATCGTCGTCCGTAGTGTTCCGACAATACCTATGCATACACACGGGAGGGGTGTCAAGTAGTATACTATCCTCGAAGGGGTCAAGTGAGCACGTGTAAAGGAGATGATTCACCTTAGGGTATGTCAAGTAGATGTCACATGCGTCACTCGCCAAACGGACTCTTGACATGGTGATTTCCATAGGATGCTCCGCATCATCTCCCCCCCTCCGTGGGAAAGATCCGACCTCAGATCGAATACCAAATCACCATGGGAAAGAGATGGCGTCGCCGTGTAGAAGTGGACGTTCACCAAGTACTTGTCGTCTTGAAGCTCGAAATGGGCACTCTCCAATGTTTCACCGTCTAGTGATTCCTTCAAAAGGAGCAAGGATAACAAACACTTGGAAAAACAAATGTGGTTAGCGTTAGTGCAAAACCAAGCATTCAAGAGGTGATTCACCAAACAAGTTTCGTCATCAAGCATAGCATAGGGTGTGACAAAGGATTGTGACATGACATGTAAGCATATCAATCGAGCACAAGCAAACAAATCATGGGGGCAAGTATGCAATTGTGAGGTAGAGATGCAAATATGTTTGACAAGTGAACAAGCATCTACCTCAAGATCATAGAAATCATGCACAAAGAACTCGACAAATGGGCGATGGTAGGCATAAGAAACATTCACAACGCCAAATAAAATGAAGTGTCTAAACACATGGTTCAAGTGCAAGACAATCCAAGCATAATGTGCATGGAGTGTAGTGAATATCGTGTGGCACTCAACACAATGGAAAGAGCAATTGTTCATCATGTGTGAGGCAATCAAGGCAAGCATGTAGCAATCAATGGGCATGGCATATGTGAAGTGATGACATTGTTGCACCCAAACATATGAGAGGAGCAAGTAATCCAAGAATTGGATGCAACACACAAGGCATATATATCATGATGCATGGAACGGTGAAAATGACAAGTCAAAGCAAGATCCTAACACGTGTGCAATCAAGTGGTCCAAGATGAACAATAAGTCTCATGGTGCAAGCAACACAAGTAGTATGATCCGTCATATCCATACTCAAGAAAGATGTCACCTTGAAGGTGTGTCCTTGTGCGTCCTTCACAATGCCAAAGTGGTATGAAAGGTGGTGTAGAAGCGAGTCATCGTCGAATGTATGAGGCTCGCTCTCAAGAGCTCGAATGGTCAACTCACGTGAAGTGGAAGTCGACACAAAGTCCAAGTATCCTACACATGCACACAAGAAAGCAAATAATGTATGCGCATGGTAGATAAACACATCATCCATCGTGATGGTTCTCTTCTTTTGCACATAACCATTAGAAGCACAAGTGCATGAATAATATGATGCAACAATGGAAATATTCATGGCACGAGGTATATGGTGCAAAGAAGGAAGGCAAGCATGCTTCACAAGAAATATGTCAAAATCTCCAAATATATGTGAGAATGCTATGGGGGAAAACTCATTATCAAGACTAAAGGCATAATTGCACTCAATACATGGCAAATCATCTAGCATGAGAGAGGCAACATATGGAGAGATATGACAAGAAGCAATAACAATCATGCCATGCACATCATGTAGATGGTTGTCATCAACCGCATGAAATGAGCAAGTATGAATCATTGGTGATGCAACATAAGCAAGCATATAAATCATGTCTTGCAAACTATTGGAGTGAAGATGCAACACACTAGAGGAAATCGTGGCAATGATGTCATGTGAGTAAATAATAGGCATAGGCAATGCACATGACATATCGCAAGCACGAACACAAAGCAAGATCATAGTATAATCATAGGCATGGGCACAAAGCAAACATGGCAATAACAAGTGATATCTCCACCAAGCTTGCATATACACATACAAGTATGAGAATCAATCATCATGTGTGATGCAAAGCATGGGTCACGAATGCATGGCAAAGGCATAGTAATGAGAATATCATGCAAAGTGAACATGGCAAGATGGGCATATAATATGTAATGGACAATAACCCATAGCCAAGTGAGGGTCATGTAGAAGGAATGCGCGAAGTCTTTGCGCGAAAAGAGCGGTGGGAAAGACAATCCATGGGATCCCAAGTCATAATTGCTCTCTAGAGCTCGTTTTGTCAACTCGTGGGATTGTGAGGTTGACAAGTATTCGTGGGTACCTACACAAAAGAGACACAAGCCAAAGAAATTGTGTGTGTGGTAAATGTACACATCATCCATCACGATGTGTATGTGCACATGAGAGTTAGTACAAGATAAGTATCGCTCAAAGAAATTTGATGCATGGCATAAGAACATGTCATCCATCATGAAAGAATAGTTATTGTGTATGACACAATGGGGACACAAATTGAGCGTGCAAGTATAAGGCACATCAATAGCATGTTTGTTCATGGGGAGCATATTGTGCACACAAGTATTGGGATCATGCAATGAATGGGATGAATCAAAATATCCTAAAATGTATGAGGAAACAATGGGGGTCTCCTCATGAGCAATAATGGAAACATCATATGGAGAAAATGGACAACATCCAAAACAATGCATATCCGAAGCTAGGTGTTCACGGCATGGCATATGAGATAAATGATGCAAAGGGAGCATATCAATATTATCACAAGAAAAACAAATGCCAATAACCATGGGCTTGTCATCTATGCCATATGTGCAAATTGGGTTAATTTTAATGGCATATGCATAGTCACTATGAAGAGATTGCAAATATGACATACGATTGATCTCATGCATATCATATGACAAGTCAAGCGGATTGTCAAACATGATGTGACCTAGAGAATTGTCACAAGAAATCCTATGTAACATGGCATCACAACTAAAAGACTCCACATGGAAATCATCATACTCATCATAAATGGGTAAATCATCGCATGGGGAAATCATACTAGCATGAAGCATGTCAATAGGGGGATCAACATCATGCAAGCAATCAATGTCATGAATGTCCACTAGTGGGACTAGAGCATCACCTTCACCTATGTTACCTTTGTCATTCCACTCATGTGGTGTAGGTGAGGTGGGAAAGACCAAATGGTGGTCATCTTCATCTTGATGGAACCATGTGGGGGTGCATCATATTCCACCATGGCCATCGTCTAGTCCAAAGGGAGGACGAAGTCATTGCGAATCGACGTGTCATCATAGATGGGACCTAGCACCAAATGAGAAGACACAATAGAGGTAGAGGTCAAGTCGTTAGTGTTGAAAGTGGCCTCACATGACCTATCAACTCTCTCACTCTCTCTATGTGGTGGTTCACTCACTCCCTCAAGGTAGGTGCACTCAGTCTCACGTATGGTGGAGTCACTCATCTCACTCAAGTGGTGGGGGTTGTGGCTCTCCTCACATGGTAATTGTGGTAACACATCATATATGGGGCTAGTGGCGAAGTCACTCTCACTCTCAATATGGTGGCAAAAGTCACTCAAGTCATCATACGTCGCCGTGGTCGAAGGGAAAATCCCAGGCTCAACCATCTCATCGCCGTCGCCATGGATGAAGGCCGAAGACATCATCACTCTCGCCTCCTAAGATGGAAGCATCATCCTTGCTCGTCACCATGTCACTCGCCTCCAAAGGTTGGTCCTTGATGGTCTCCGTAGTCGTAGTCGTTGCCGCACCATCTTCAAAAAGAGTCGAAGTAGACTCGGCATCATCAATGCCACAAAGAGGGATGGCGGTGAAGTCGAACTTGGGCGCATCGTCTTGGTGCTTGTCGGGCTTGGACATCGTGGTGGTACTAGCCTCATGCTCGTTCTCATGGAGCTTGGTCGTCGCGAAATGAGCTTGGGGTGGAGAAGCTTTGGCCTTCATGAGTTCTTGTTCCTCCTTGAGAGCACCAATGTAGTTGTCGTCGAGGGACTTGTAGTTCGCGAGGAAGATCGTCTTGGAGATGTCGTTGTGCAATCCCATCATGAAGTGGAACTTCATCGAAATGGGGTCGTCCACGCCGACTCGTCGCAAGGCAATCTTCATCTCCTTGAAGTACGCGTCGATGGACTTGGATCCTTGGATGGTGTTCGCCAATTGGCGTAGAAGTTGTTCCGTGTAGGTTGGAGTCACGAACTCTTGCCGCAAAGCTCTCTTCGTCTTGGGCCAACTCATGTTGTAGGTCTCCAAAGATGCGTGAAGCCACCATGTGGACGCGTAGTCGTGGAAGTTCCTTGTGGCGCACTTCACTTGATCTTTGGGAGGAACTTGAGTCCCATATAAAGGAACCGCGTGGTCGATGTCGAGGTCGTAGTAGCTCTTGGAAGTCGCGGACTTGAGCTTGGGGAGCTTCGCTTGAGGTGCTTGTGGGCGAAGATGCCGTATGTCCATAGGCGAAGATGCCTTGAAGTCGCTTGGCGAAGATGCCAAGGGAGATGGTGAAGTCGTTGAGAGGTTGTTGGTGTTGAGCTCTTGACCTTCACGTCCTTGTTGGTGATGGTGTCGATGCCGATGTGATTTTGCCGGAGATGGTAGCTCGGAGACATGTGCTCTTGAGCGTCTTCTCGAAGATGAGGAAGATCTCTTGTAGGACTTGATGAGGGCTTTGATCTCCTCCATTTGAGCTTGCATCTTGGCGTCGTTGGAGTTGTTCATGGCATCGAACTCATCCTTGTTGTTGTAGACCGAAGATGAAATGCCTTGCCTATCCATCACAAGACTCGAGCAAATGTGAGTGGAGAAAGGAGAAGAACTATACCAATTGTACCTTGACCGATGTTGAAGATGGATCAAAGATCACTCAATGATGTAACAAGGAAATAGCACAATTGGTACCAATCTTGTCGATTTCTCACACCTACACAAGTAAGGCTTATGGTGGAGCTCGGTGAGGATAGTGGCACAAAAATTTAATGCAAAATGTTAGCAAGAGTCAATAATGTTGAAAGAGATTCACAAATTCGCAAGTGAAACAAGTAGACCAATAGCAATGAATGGCACACGAAAACTCACACACGGATAGATAAATGGGGTCGTGCAACCAAGTAATGAGCTCAAAATGTGGAATCCATGGAAAATGCTCTTGCTGCACAACTCTAGAGAGACGCTAGAACGATTGCTCAATAGGTGGATACGACACTTGTGCACAACATATAGGAGACAAAAATGCAACGACTTCTATCCCAAGTATGCTATGTATATGATGTTCCAGTGGTATGATCCAAGATGATTGGATATGGCAATCTTATATGCAATGTGGTATGATGCTATGGCACTTGCTTACGAGCTCTTTTTTCTCTCTTCTGCTTAAAAGCTTATTCTTCTTTTTTTATGGACACAATGCGAAATGCACAAACCAAGATAGCAATTGGGTATATACGGGAACAATCTTGTGACACAAGGGATGATATGATACCAATATGATATGGTATGTATGCGATGGAAGGTGTCGATCACTAATGTGCACAAGTAACTTTGCCGGCAATACTCAAACGGCTAGTCTCGATAGGCAAGTAATGCAAAATGGGCTAGCAGTTATCAATGCAATGGCAAAGGAATATACAAAGGAGGGATACCACGATACCAAGATGATATGGAGGTTACCGTCCTCGGCGATGATGAGTGGCGGTGATCTTGATGGAGATACCAAGATGACGGAGACTCGTCCCTAAGTAGCCGAAACACCTTAGGAAACGGTAAAACCGCAAACTCAAAATCTCAAACGTCAAATGCCAAATGGTGGTAGCAGGAAAGCGGTGGTGGTTGCGGAAGCTCAATGGGATTGCGGAAATGCAATGATGGGTTTTGAGACGCACTGTGGAAGTGGAGGGTAAGGTGTTGGACTATACATGGTGTCGGAGTTGGAAGCACGATCCCTAAGTAGCCGAAACACCTTAGGAGACACAACTCACAACACTAACAAAATTGGGTTAAGTTGGGGTGGTGGAAGTGTATGGTGGGCAAGCCTATGCAGAAGTTATGGTGGTGGCGGTGGTTGATGAAGAAGGAACCGTCCCTAAGTAGCCTAAACACCTTAGGAGACTCAAATCACAACTCAAACAACCACAAATGCGATGGAGAACAAAATTGGTTAGGTTGCGGAAGTCGGTGGTGGTTATGCGGAGGTTGTGGTGGAAGCCCTAGGCAAAGATGCCAAAGTTCCAAAAATTTGATGGAGTCAAATTGTGATGGTAGTATTTTTGTGGGAAGGGGATGTCAAGAGCTTTTCAATGAGCTAAATAACGCGAAAATCGGACTCCGGATGAATTAGTTACGGATAAAACGGTGAAACAGGGGTGGCTGAGATGTCAGGGGCCGGACATCCGGGCTCGGGGCCGGAAATCCGGGACCCGATGTCGAGAACCGTGCAGATTTGGCGCTCCAGGATCCGGATGTCCGGCCCAACAATTCCAGATCTCGTTTGGGGCGGAAATTTTCGAATTGGGGGCGGAAATTGATGATTTTAGGGGTAAAATTGGAGAGATTTCGTGGATGGAAAGTGGGGAAACTTGGGGATATGCTAGATCCACTTGAAACCAAGAAGATCCATGGATAAAATCAAACAAAACATACTCAAACCAACAAATCACAAAAAATGGGGCTATTTTGGTGGGGATTTTCGAAATTGGGGAAGAACACAACAAAATTAGGCTAGAAAACAACGAGGGGAGGCTCTGAAATCGTGATCAACATGGCTCATGATACCAAGATGATGTAGGGTGGAACCCTAGATGACCGATCTTTCACGAAAGGAGTGGATCCCGCGAAGAACATGAAGAACACGAGGGGTAACACGAGGGGAAACATGAGAGAATCACTCAAACCAACAAGAACGATCACACATGTGCTAGATCCTCGAAACACAGAGAGAGATACACGATCCAAAGTCAACAAAGGACGATACAAGAGGTAACTAGTTCTTCTCCGTGAGGAGGTCTTGATGGTCTTCTCCGTGAGGAGGTCTTGAATCCAACGTGGATCTTCTTCGTAGAGGGGCCGCGGTCTCTCTCGTGGAGTAGATCCGATGTGAATGAGCGAGGCTCTATCTCTAATATGAGCTATCACAATGCTAGCCCTAAAACGTAGGTGGAGGGGGAGTATATATAGTCTAAGGGGCGAAGGGGTACATGGGCCACAGCCCAGATGCGCTGCACGCAGGCAGGGGGGGCGGATGTCCGGGCGTCGGGCCGGATGTCCGGGCCTTCCCGAGACGCCGGATGTCCGGGCGCTGGGGCCGGATGTCCGTGCGCTGGGGTCGGAAGTCTGGGCGCTGGGGCCGGATGTCCGGGCTGGCAGGGTCCAACCTTGTTGCTCTCTGGAATGGTGGGGTACGGATTTCCGGGCTGGAGTCCGGATGTCCGGGGGCTCAGGATGCGCCAGATGTCCGGGCTGGTCGCCGGATGTCCGGGCCCTGTAGACTTGGCCACTGGCTCCTTGCTGCTGGTGACACTTCCAGGGGCCGGATGTCCGGGTCCTGGGAGCTGTCTCCGTCTTCTTCCGTCATCGCTTCCATGCTTCCCTTGCGGATGGTGTAGTTGTTCCTTGGCGCTTGCACTCCTCCTCGTCGTCCATAGTGTTCTGACAATACCTATGCATGCACACAAGAGGGGTGTCAAGTAGTATACCATCCTCGAAGGGGTCAAGTAAGCACGTGTAAAGGAGATGATTCTCCTTTGGGTATGTCAAGTAGATGTCGCACGTGTCACTCGTCAAACGTACTCTTGACATAGAGCTGATGCATACAATGCAATATTTGGGAAGCCAAAGTGTACTTCTAAAAGTATTCAGACTTTTCTTTCTTGAAAGTATGTGTGGCCTAATAGAGCCCTGGTATTGAATCTGTACCAAAATGTATATGTGGCAATATTAGCACAAACGGGGAATGCAGATTATGAAACAAGCCAAGACCGAACGAGGGTTGGTGAAAAGTTGTTTTCATTGTAATCAGTTTGATACGTCAAGACGTGCTATTACAGATAGTGAAAAGGCTATTTTACATGCCAAAATGTGTACACAAGGGAAAGTTGTATACGGGGCCTCAAAAAGATGGTCTTGAAGATCTCATTGATGCCTTGCCGCACGTCTGTGTCACTTTCGTCCTTGTGGAAAAGATTCCTTGAAAGAAACGGTCCACGGTCGTTATATGAAAATGGGCCCGGAAAGAGTCCCTGCACGACCGTGAAGTTTCTAGGCTTTATTGCACCTATGGTATTTGAGAGAGAAAAAAGATCGAAGGAAAAAAGGACAAGGTCGCATAGGGTCGAGAGGCACTATGGACTTATCCGTATTGTTCCTCCATCGTTGCCCAGGGTATTTTGAGTGCATAATTATGCATAGGCGGTACATATGCAGTGAATGTGTGTGGCGATCGACGGAGGCAAAACTGCTAGTCTAGCTCTGGAGTCACCGAGTTGTCATCATGATAGTAGACCGGAAACATTTAACAGTGTCCGAGGGTTTGATGGCCAATGAGGTGTTCGGCCTAAGGAGGCCGCTCTGCACTTCAGCCATGAGGGTCGCGGTGTGCTCCTCAGTTCGAAGGGAGCGCTCCGTGTTTCCATTAACTGTGATAACACTGCGGGGACCGGGCATTTTGAGCTTTAAGTAAGCATAATGCGGGACCACATTGAAGCAGGCGAAAGCGGTTTGTCCGAGCAGTGCATGATAACCACCGCGGAAGGGGACGACGTCGAAGATCAAGTCTTCGCTTCGGAAGTTACCGGTGAACCGAAGACTACTTCCAATGTGATTGAGCCCGTGCAGCAGGCTTCTATGCCAGGTATTCACTCCTTTAAATGTGGTGTTAGTAGGCTTGATTCTTGATGGGTCAATACCCATTTTGTGGACCGTGTCTTGATAAATCAACTTAAGACTGCTGGTGCCATCCATGAGGACTCTAGTGAGATGGTATTCGTCAATGATTGGATCAAGGACCAGAGCTGCCGAACCTCCATGACGGATACTGGTCGTGTGGTCCCTGTGATCGAAGGTGATCGGACAAGCCGACCGTGGGTTGAATTTAGGGGCGACGGGCTCTATGGTGTAGACGTCCCTTAGCGCGTGTTTGTATTCCCTCTTGGGGGTATGCATGATGTAGATCATGTTCACTGTTTTCACCTCAGGGAGAAATTTCTTTTGCCCCCCTGTATTCGGTGGGCGGGGCTCTTCATCGTCCTCGCTTGGCGGTCCTTTCCCCTTATGTTCGGTGTTTAACTTACCGACATGTTTAAAGACCCAAAAATTTCTGTTGGAGTGGTTGGCAGGCTTATCAAGGGTGCCATGAATCTGGCAAGGCCGATTGAGTGTTTTGTCCAAGTTGGATGGACCATCTTTATTTCCTTTGAATGGCTTCTTCCGCTGACCGGATTTAGCGTCACTAAATTCGGCGTTGACCGCCGTGTCTTCGGTATCTTCATTGTTGCTTCGACGCTTGTGTTTGCTGCGTCGTGGCCTGCCGTTGCCGTCTCTAGCTTTGGAGGTGCCTGGGTCACTGGTACTGTTGCTTCTACGCGCTAACCAACTGCCTTCTCCCATGCAAAAGCGGGTCATAAGTACGGTAAGGGATGCCATGGACTTCAGCTTTTCTTGGCTGAGGTGTCGGGCGAGCCATTCGTCACGGACGCTATGTTTGAAGGCCGCGAGGGCTTCGGCGTCCGATCAATCAACGATTTGGTTCTTTTTAATTAAGAACCTAGTCCAGAGTTTGCGGGCTGACTCTCCGAGTTGCCGGACTATATGACTAAGGTCATCGGTGTCTGGGGGGTGGACATAGGTGCCTTGGAAGTTGTCTCTAAAGGCATCCTCTAAATCTTCCCAGTTACCAATGGAGTTCTCTAGGAGGTTGTTTAACCAGTGCCGTGCTGGTCCCTTCAACTTTAAGGGGAGGTATTTGATGGCGTGGAGATCATCACCGCGAGCCATGTGAATATGGAGGAGAAAGTCTTCAATCCATACCGCAGGATCCATCGTTCCATCGTATGCTTCAATGTTTATGGGCTTAAACCCTTCTAGAAACTGGTGCTGCATTACCTCATCGGTGAAGCATGAGGGGTGTCCGGCGCCTCTGTAATGGGCAATGTCATGACGGAGTTCGGATGACATCCGTATTCGGTTTTCGGCCCGGGTGAGGTTATGCCTATTACGCCAGGCTTGATGGCCGTCGTCTGGCATTGCGGCATGCCCCCTTCATCCATAGTTTGATCTGGCCTAACTGGCTCTATTGTCCAGGTCATGGCGTAAGTCATAGGTATAGCCCGAAGCTGCTACCTCTTTGCCTCGACGGTGAGGTGGTAGGGGCTGGTGTTCGGCATAAGTAGCCGCTTTATCTCGCTCACGTGGTGATCGGTCTGGTTCATCAGCGCGGTCGTATCTCGATGGTATTGGCTCAAGGGCCTCGTCATCGAATTTTGGTAGTAGCCGACGCTTCGGATAACTCTTTGTTGGGCGCTCGAGGCCATATTTTTCGGCAGCTAGGATTTGGGTCCATCTGTCGTTAAGGGTATCCCGTTCGGCCTGGAGCTGTTGCTGCTTCTTCTTTAGGCTTCACGCAGTTGTGATTAGCTGACGCTTAAAGCGCTCTTGCTCGAGGGGTTCCTCTGGCACGATGAAGTCTTCATTGCCGAGGATGACATCATCCTTGGAGATTGGTAGATAGTTACTATCTTCTGAATCCTCTTTCCTGACTAGCTGGTCAGGGTTAACTTGTCCCTCCTCCCAATCATCATGTTCGGACATAAGCTCAACGGGGTCTTCAGGATCCTCGGCATTGTCCGGAGTGTTATTGTCTCCGGTGTCGGTATTACTGTCCTTTTCATGACACGACGTTAATGTTTTGGTGGTGCGTCTGCGGGCTTGTCCTCTCTTGGATCTTTCCTGCCTTCGTCGTCGACTTTGGGTGTATCCACCATATATACATCATATGTGGAGGTAGCTCCCGGTAAATGGCGGTCTTGTCTTTGTTTGTCTTCGGCATCGTCGTCCATACAGTCGATGTCTTCGGAGGCATAATCTAGCATGTCGGTCAAATCCTCGACAGTGGCTATTAAGTGGGTGGTGGGTGGGACATAAAATTCCCTGCTCTCAGCCCCTTGTCTGGGTTGTGCGTGGTTCGGAGGTGACACTTCCATATTGGTGAGGGATTGCATTAAGTCCAAGGCCTCGTTTAAGAGCGAAGGCCGGACGGGGGACCGAGGACCTGCAGGGCCAGGCACGGCAGATTCTAGGTTGTGCCCACCATATGCAAGCCTCGAGAGTTCGAAGTTTGCATCCTGAGGCGGGTTCGGTTGTCCGATGATCGGGAGAGTCCTGTTTGACTCCAGGCTCGCCGAAGACATAGCTGCCTCCGAGTCTTCGGAGAAAAGTTCCATAATAGGAGAGGGTCCGGTGGGTTTTAGATACCCATCTTCAGAAGAAGTAGTCTTCCTTGGATCTAAGGCCAGGGCAGGGATGATAGTTGGTCCTTGAACGGTGCCTGATGACGAGTCCGATGAGTTTCCTCTTGGAACAGAGGAGCGGTGGTCGAGGCTGTGAACCCTTCGAAGATCAAGTCTCCTCAAACATCGGTGATGTAATTCAGGCTCCCGAATCTGATCTGATGATCAGGGGCGTAGTTGTCGATCTGTTTGAGGTGACCAATCAAATTGGTGCGCAGACCGAAGCCACCAAACACAAAAAGTTGACTGGGGAGGAAGGTTTCCCCGGAAACAGCATCGTTGTTGATGATTGAACGAGCCATCGAACCTTCTGCTGACGACACAGTGGAACTCTCAATGAAAGCACCAATGTCGGTGTCAAAACCGACCGATCTCGGGTAGGGGGTCCCGAACTGTGCGTCTGAGGATCGGAGGTAACAGGAGACAATGGGGCCATGATGTTTACCCAGGTTCAAGCCCTCTTAATGGAGGTAATACCCTACTTCCTGCTTGATTGATCTTAACTGAGAATAGGGGTTACAAGAGTTGATCTACCTCGAGATCGTAATGGCTAAACCTTAGATGTCTAGCCTATATGAATTCTGATAGCCTCTACGGACTAAGACCTCCGGTTTATATAGACACCGGAGGGGCCTAGGGTTGTACAGGGTCGGTTTACAGAGAAAGGAAAGCACACATCCGGACGCCAATCATGCCATCCGCGCAAAGGAGAGTCCTATCCACACACCGGGGAAGGCCTTCTACCTTGTAACTTCACGGCCCATCAGTCCGGCCCATGTCACATAGCTCGGACACCCGAGGACCCCATAACCGAGGAATCCCTCATCGGGATCATTGCTTTCCAAGAACTTAGACATGGTGAACTTAATCTTGTCATAGCATTGTTCGTCGTTGTCTGCGGGTTGATTGTGAAGGCGCTCTTGCGTTGGTTGAGGGTCTTCGACTGCTTGGTGCACGTGCTCTTCTTGATTAGCTTGATGTTGAGGACGTGGGATTCTTGCATGGTTCCTCCTTTATTGGCGTTCCTAAAGGCGTGCGACTTCTTCCTGACACTCTCATCGGATGGCCTCTTCTTGTTCCTAGTTGTGTGCGCGGACAGCTTGGGCCGCCTCATTTAGAGCATGTTGGGCTTCAAGGGCTTGTTCACTATGGCGTTGTTGCTCTTGTCGAATGGCATCGCCATCTTGGTTTACTTGGTGATCTTGGCGTATTGGACCTTGCTCTTGGACAGTAGGATCATTATCATGTTAACATAGTTGTTCACGCTCTCAAAGGCGGTCTTGCAAACCATTTCCGTGGAATGGATTTTATGGATCTTGATGATCGTCATGGTCTTGACGACGATCCAAATGAGGTCTTGAGTGAATTGCATCCGAAGAAGTGTCTAAAGAGTGTCGACTTGACTTGTGCCATCTTGACGATGATGATGATCTTGTCGAGGACCGATTAACCAACAAGGCGTGGAAGTCGTCCATTTGTGTTGCCATTTTGGCGTTGAGCTCTTCCATGTGGTTGGAAAGTGTGGTGTCGAGGTAGTTGTCGGTGTCAAAATCGGCAGATCTTGGGTAGGGGGTCCCGAACTGTGCATCTAAGGATCAAAGGTAATAGGAGGCATGGGACAGGATGTTTACCCAGGTTTAGGCCCTCTTGATGGAGGTAAAGCCCTACGTCCTACTTGATTGACTTTGATGAGTATAGGGGTTACAAGAGTTGATCTACCACGAGATCATAATGGCTAAACCCTAGATGTCTAGCCTATATGATTATGACTGCCTCTACGGACTAAACCCTCCAATTTATAGAGATACCGGAGGGGGCTAGGTGATGCGGAGCATCCTTCCATCATCCCCATGGACTCTACACCGACACATCAAGCCCCACGTGGACCTATGACAAGAGCAAGAACACGTGCTTTGGAAACCGAGGTGAACTCTTTCCTACTTAGCTTGCATATGGATACAAATGGAACATTGTTGCTACCTCACCAAGATATGCTATGCCTCATTAGGTACGAAGAGGAACACCACCAAGAGGCTCAGGAGCACCCCCAAGGAGAAGAGGAACCACCCCAAGGCCACGCGGACCAAGACGGAGTGCAACACCAGCAAAACTGGAAGTCCCAGGTGACCCCGTGCGCACGGGCCCCCGAGACCCTGTGCCCACGGGCTATCCAGGAAGTTGGCGCTGGAGCACCCCGTTCGCACGGGCATGTACCGTGCCCACGGGACCCCCGTGCGCACGGGCCCAACTTACCCCGTGCGCATGGGCCTCCCAGGATGGACGACTGAGATCCCCAAACAGAGCCCCTCTTCATCTCTTTCGACCCCAAGACTATATAAACTGTACCTAGGGCAATGTATAGGGTTAGCAAAGTATGAGATGAGATATTTGTGAGCTTTGCTCCTCCTACCTTCCCATTTGTGGAATCAAGACCCCTTTGGGAAGAATCCTAGTGGATTTCAAGACCTCCTCTAGGAGAAGACTATCTTCAAGACCTCATCTCCTAGGAGTGGGAAGAACTTTGCCATTGTATCTTTCCTTTGATTGTGCTTGTGACTTGTGGATCTTATTTTGCTATTCTAGTGGATATGTGATTGGGGAATTGTTTGTGTGATTTCCTCTTTGTGTTCTTGAGAGTTTGCCCTTTCCCCCCTCCAAGTGTGAAAAGATCCCCCTCTAGGATTTCATCCTATATCATTTTGGTATCAAGAGCAAGGTTGATTCACATATTGGAGTCCCATCCCCCCATTTGCTAGCTTGATTTTGTTGTTTTTCGTCCAAATTCGAAAATCCCCACAAAAATAGCCCCCAAAAAAAATTTCTTGCAATTTGTTGGATCTTGTGAGATTTGGTTGTTTTGATCCACGAATTTGGAGTTTGGCAAGTGGGTCTACCCATTTTCCTGCTTCCCCACCTTCCAAATCCTCGGAATTGCCCTTATCTTCGAAAATACCCACGGATCCGGAGCTGTTCATCCGCTCGCAGCACACCACGTGCACACGGGCCCTCGAGACCCCGTGCACACGGGACCCCGTGCACACGGGCCCCACTTACCCTGTGTGCACGGACCTTCCAGAAACTGCCGGCCATCTTTGTTTTGCACCATTTTGCATCCATACCAACACTCGTGTTCTTCCGGACTATTTCTCGTGGTTGTTTGAGTTTCGGACCGCGGTTTCTCTTGTGTCATAAGGTGTTTAGGCTACTTAGGCGCATTTGGACATCATCATTGCCGCCACTCGATCATCAACTCGGACACCACACCGGCTTCACCAACTTCATTCTTACCGTACGATCGGACAGTAACCTTGACGACATCTCGCCCTTGCTTTTGCATTGATAACCCGAGCCATTTCGCGTCGCTTACCCATCGAGACTAGCAAGTTGAGAATTGTCGGGCCATGCTTTTGTGCACCATAGTGATCTTCTTACCATCTTAGTGCCATAAGTCTCTCCCATGGATATCTTACATACTTGTCTCATATCATACTTGGCTCTAGCTTAAAAAAACAAGAAAAGCTTTTAAGCAAAAGAGGAGCAACAAAGAGCTTGTAAGCAATAGCATCGAGTCATTTTTGCATATCATCTTCGACACCTCATGCGTAGCATAGTTGGGATTGAAGACGACATGTTTCTCTTATAGGTTGGTGCACATGCGTATCTAGCCCATTTGAGCAATCGAGCTAGTGTCTCTCTAGTATTCGCACAATAAGAGCATTTTCCGTGGTTGCACATTTTGAGCTCACCCCTTGGTTGTGCGGATCCCATCTATCTTCCGTGTGTGTGTTCCTAGTTATATCTTTGGGTTGGATCTATTTGTTTTTACTTGCATTTTTGTGAATCTTCTCAACCTTATAGATATCTTGACTAACATTTTCTTGAATTTTTTGCCAGCATCCTAACCGAGCTCCTCCATAAGCCTTTTACTTGTAGGTGTGAGAAACAATTCCCGGTACCAATTCCCCTATTATAGCATCGTGAGATCGTACTTGTTACATCCACAATCTTCGGAAAAGGTAACTTTGGTTTTGTTCTCTCATTTTTCCTACTCACCACCACTATCTCATGATGGATAGGCCAAGTACTTCTATCAACCCACTCTACATGGAGCAAGACGACGACATGAACTCCTTCGTCACCAAGAGTCACCTCTTGGGTGCACAACGTGCTTTGCATCAAGAGCAACAAGCTATGAGTGATCGCATCGACAACCTTGCCGCCGACTTGCGACTTTCCGAGCAACGTACAAGGGACTACTTCAACCACAAGCTCGACGATCACAAGCAAGATAATGACGCAAGGATGGACGAAATTCGTGCTTTGTTGCTCAACCACTCGTCTTCCACTTCAAGAAGGAGCCGTTCAAGCCGCCACTCCAACTTCACCCTCTCTGGCTCAAGTACACCGACATCGAACACTCTTTGTCGAGCCGCGCGCACCGACCGTCAAGCAAGCCTCAATCCACTTTGAGACACCGACTCTCAAGAGCACCGACAACGTCAAACTCAAGAGGCCTTTGTCCTAGCACGAGAACGGCAACAACAACGCCAACATGAAGAGGAAGAACGTGCATGTCTCCACCAACTTGCACAAGATGCCGAGACACAACGTCAAGAACAACAACTCCGTGACGCTAAAGCACTTGCGGCGCAACAAGCTCTACGCGATTCGAGTCGAGCCATTGCCGAGCGAAGCTGTCAAGCCCGTGAACAAGATGAAGCACTTCGCGAAGAAATTCAAGAACAATGATTTCAAGCTTGCGTGCATTGTCAAGTTCCTCCTCGAGCTCGCGAAGCTCCCCACAAGCTCGCAAACACCATCAAGTTCATCAAGAGCATGAAGACAATGGAAATCCTCCACGACAAGAGCAACATGAGGTTGACAACCTTCCGCGTCAAGAGCACCATGAGTTGAACAATCATCTACAACATGGGTGTCATCATCCACGACCCCAATACAATGAAGAGCAACGCTACGGCAAGCTCAAGTTCACCATGCCCAAGTTCAACGGAAGCAACGATCCCAAAGAGTACCTTTCATGGGCATTGAAAGTTGACAAGATCTTCCGTTTGCACAATTATGAAGAAGAGAAGAAGATCGCGATGGCATCCCTTGAGTTCCAAGACTATGTCCTTATTTGGTGGGAACAAGGCATTGTGCGCCGAGAGGCAAGAGGTGATCCACCCATCACTACTTGGGCGCAAATGAAGGATGTCATGAGAGCACGCTTCGTCCCTACCTACTACAACCGCGACCTCTTCAAGAAACTCCAACAACTCAAGCAAGGAACCAAGAGCATTGAAGAATACTACAAGGAGATGGAGATTGCTATGATAACAGCCAATGTCACGGAAGATGATGAGCAAACAATGGCACGCTTCTTGAATGGCCTCAACCATCCCATCAAGAAGATCGCCGACTTCCAACCATACTCAAATCTCATAGAGCTAGTGCACCAAGCCACCAAAGAGGAACGCCAAGTGCAAGATGATTTCAAGTATGCCAAGTTCTCATCCAAGTCCTACGGCTTCTCCAATAACCAAGCTTCAACGACTCCAACGCCTACTACAAGCAATCCTACTACGAGCAACTTCAAGCCGAGAGCTTCATCATCCTCAACCCCAACCGATGAGACCGTCAAGACGAGTTCCTTCAAGTGTTTCACTTGCAGCGGCCGAGGCCACAAGTCCTATGAGTGCACCAACAAGCGCACCATGATCCTCAACGACGATGGCACTTATGACTCCATGAGTGAAGGGGAAATGGAAGCCCTTGAGCAAGTCGTCATGCACTGCCAAGTGAACAATGAAGAAGAACAAGCGTCGGGTTGCAAGTATTTGTTCTTTGTGTGTAGGTGCCGTTCACATAGTGTTGCGTGGTTCTCCTACTGGTTCAATAACCTTGGTCTCATCACTGAGGGAAATACCTACCATAGCTGTGTTGTTTCATCCCTTCCTCTTTGGGGAAATCCCGACGTAGTTCAAGCCGTATCACTATGACCCATGTCGCCTAGTCAAGTGATCACCAAGAAGCAAGCATCCACCCATCATGGATAGAATAGTGAGAGAGTGAGCCACCAAAAAGAAAGTGAGTGCCACAAAACAAAAATGAGTGCTTCCTTGATGAGCGACAAGAAAAACTTAGTGCTTTTAGCCACCAACCGAGAGATGAGAGAAGTGTGTGAGAATCCCTCGAGTGTTACGCACTATGTACTAGTGTGCAAAGATGAGCCGACAAGAACTAACACCCCTCACCATCTACCTCTAGTGTTGTCTCATCTATTTCAGGAGTCCGCAGACGTTTTCCCCGATGAGCTACCTTCGGGACTACCTCCACTACGAGGCATCGAACACTACATTAACCTCATCCCCAACGCACCTTTACCGAACAAGGCATCATACCGTGTCATCCCCGACGAAACCAAGGAAATACAAAGGCAAGTACAACACTAATACGGCTGCAACGTATCTATAATTTATGAGGTATTCATGCCATGTTTACAATAATTTTATATGTTTTGGGTGAAATTTTATGTGATTCAAATGAAACTAACATGGACTGACACTGTTTTTAGCAGAACTATCGCCGTGTTTTTTTGTGTGCAGAAATCAAAGTTCTCCAAATGCAGCAAAACTTTTTGACGATTTTTTTGGAACGAAAGAGGCACTAGAAGCTTCGTGGGAGGACCAGGAGGGGAAGGAGGTGGACACTAGGAACCAGGGCATGCCCTAGTGGGTAGTGGGTCCCTCAAAGCCCATCTAGACGTTAGACCGACGCCAAAAAGTCCTATTAATACGAAAACCCACAGAAATAACCTTTGATCAGAAGTTTCGCCGCCGCAAGCCTCTGTAGCCACGAAAAACCAATCTGGACCCTGTTCCGGCACTCCGCCGGATGGGGAGATCATCACTGGAGGCCATCTTCATCATCACGGTAGCCACCATGATGAGGAGGGAGTAGTCCACCCTCAGGGCCGAGGGTTTGTACTATTAGTTATGTGTTTGATCTCTCTCTCTCGTGTTCTTGATTTGGCACAATCTTGATGTATCACGAGCTTTGTTAATATAGTTGGATCATATGGTGTTTTCTCTTGTTGTGATGAATTGAGTTTTACCTTTGAGATTTCATTATTATCGGATTGAATACTTTTATGGATTTGAGAACAGCTAATGTATGTCTTGCTATGAATACCCGCTGTGACAATGGCTTATCATATTGATTCACTAGATGTATGTTTTGGCACTCAACTCATGGATTCACGAGGTGAAATTGGGGTAATCTATGCATAGGGGTTGATGCATGTTTTCGTCTTTGTTTCTCTGATACAAATCTTGGGGCACTCTTTGAAGTTATTTGTGTTGGATTGAGTATTATGACTCTAAAGTTGTTTGATGCATATCGTATAATCAACTCGCGGATACTCGTGCTGACATTGGAGTATTGATGTGGAGCATCCTATGGTCATCCCCATGGACCTACCATCGTCTGACGAAGTGCCAAGAGGACCTATGACACGAGCTAGAGCTAGAGCTCTCGAGACCGAGGTGACTTCCTTCCTTAGTGATATCACATATGATCCTCTCGAGACATGGCTACTACCTAAGTCCGGAATGTTGTGGATGATCAGGTACCAAGAGGACCCTCCCGAAGATGCACGTGACGATGGACAAGTCCCCAAGTTTGCGGATGAAGAGAACCAACGAAAGGAGTCTAGATCAGCTTCCAGGCCCCGAACATCCGGCCACGACCCCAGACATCCAGCCCCTGGAGTAGTAGCCGCCAAGCACCTACAGGCCCCAGACATTCGGCCCTAGCCCGAACATCCGGCCCAAAGCCCGGAAATCCGGCACCCTCCATCCAGAGAGTGTCATGGCCAGCCCCGACAGCCCGGACATCCGGCCACCCTAGCCCGGACATCCGGCCCCTCGCGAAAGCCCGGACATCCAGCCCGACGCCCGGACACCCGTCCTCCCCTGTCTGCGCACAGTGTAAGGGCCAAGGCCCGTGTACTACTTCGTCCACCTAGACTATATATACTCCCCCTCCTCCCTCTTTCTAGGGTTAGCATTGTGATAGCTCATTTGTGAGATAGAGCCTCGCTCATCCATATGGATCTACTCCTTGAGAGAGACCGCGACCCCTCTTCAGAGAAGATCCACGTTGGATTCAAGACCCCCTATAGGGTGGCCCCATCAAGACATCCTTTCGGAGAAGAACCTGTTACCCTTTGTATCGTCCCTTGTTGACTTTGGATTGAGTGATCTCTATGTGTACTCGGATCTAGCATATGTGTGATTGTTCTTGTTGGTTTGAGTGATTGTCTCGTGTTTCCCCTCGTGTTTTCCCTCGTGTTCTTCGTGTTCTTCACGGGATCCGCTCCTTTCGTGAAAGATCAGCCATCTAGGGTTCCACCCTACATCATCTTGGTATCTAGAGCCACGTTGATCACGATTTCGGAGCCTCCCCATTGTGTTTTCTATCCTCGTTTTGTTGATTTTGTCCCTAATTCAAAAATTCCCCACAAAAATAGCCCCCAATTTTTTTTGTGATTTGTTGCTGTGATGAAGTTTTGTTGGATTTGATCCGTGGATTTCATGTGTTGCAGGTAGATCTAGCTTTCCCCCATCTTTTCCCCAATTTCCATCCACAAAATCTCCCAAATTTTGCCCGATTTTGCCTCATCCATGAGAGTTCCTTGAGTTCGTCCATGGATCCAGAGCCCGGACATCCGGCCCGAACCCCCGGAGATCCGGCCACCCCGGACATCCGGCCCCCAAGCCCGGACATTCGGCCCCTGACAGCATCACTTCCATCCACCACCCCGTTTTCTGTCCAAATCTTGTCAAATTTTGTCCCAGTGCCCACATCTACTTCCTCATACCACCACCACTTCCGCATAGCACCACCATTTCCCACATACACCACATCGCTTACCCATTACCAATTCCGACAATTATGACACATTTTGCTTTGAGAATTTGAGTTGCGGTTCTATGTCCTATTGTGTTTCTGCTATTTAGGTACGGTTCGACATCAACATCACCGCCGCTCATCTTCGCCACAGATTCATCATCGACAAATACCACTTCACCATTTTTCCACCATACTGTAAGCAAGAATCGGTAACCTCATCGTGATATCATGATATATCATTCTTGCCATTACATTGATAGCCATCATAGCCCAATTTTGCGTATCCTACCCATCGAGACTAGCCTTTGAGTATTCCCAACAACATCACTTGTGCACATTAGTGAGCATAATTCCCATAGCATACATACCATATCGTTGGTGCATATCTTGGTATCATCTCTTGTGTCACAAAGTTGTCATCGTGTACACAATTGCTATCTTGGTTCGTGAAGCATTGCATGAGAAAAGAGCTCAAAAGAGAAAGAGCCAAACAAGCTTTTAAGCAAAAGGGAAAGATAAACAAAGAGCTTTTAAGCAAGAACCATAGCATCATACTACATTAAGATTGTCATACTAGATCATCTTGGATCATATCATCGGTATACCATACATAGAGCATACTTGGATAGGAGCCGTTGCATTTTTGCTTAGTAGGAGAGATCACAATGATACGAGCCAATGTCACGGAAGATGATGAGCAAACTATGGCACGTTTCTTGAATGGACTCAATCATCCTATCAAGAATATCGCTGACTTCCAACCATACTCGAACCTCATCGAGCTAGTGCATCAAGCTACCACGACGGAACATCAAGTGCAAGATGACTTCAAGTATGCCAGGTTCTCATCCAAGTCCTATGGTTTCTCCAACAACCAAGCTTCAATGACTTCAGCACCTTCTACCTCAACCAAGCCATCTACAAGCAACAACGACAAGTCGAGTTACAAGAAAACTTCGACAACTCCAAGTAATCCTCCTACAAAAAGAAACTTCAAGCAAAGAGCTTCATCATCATCTACCCCAACCGATGAGACCATCAAGACAAGTTCCTTCAAATGCTTCACATGCGGAGGCTGAGGCCACAAGTACTTTGAGTGTACCAAAAAGTGAACCATGATCCTCAACGACGATGGTACATAGTCCCATGAGTGAAGGATAAATGGAAGAACTTGACTAAGTGGCAATGCACCAGAAAGTGAACGACGATGAAGAAGAACAAGTGTTTTGTGACTAAGATTCAAGCCCCGCTCTCGTTGTCTCCAAGGTCTTGACTCTTCAATATCAACAAGAAGAAGACCAACGATGTCATATATTCCATACCAATGCCGGCATCAATGGAAGGTCTGTCAAGGTCATCATCGATGGAGGGAGTTGCCATAACTTAGCAAGTGAAGAACTATGCTCCAAGCTCCAATTGGTCAAGATGAAGCACCCACATCCCTACAAAGTTCAATGGCTTAGCGACTCCGACACTATCCAAGTCGAGCATAGAGTGCAAGTATCCTTCAAAATCAGAGCTTACGAAGACACTTTGGAGTGTGATGTCGTTCCAATGACCGTTTGCCACCTTCTTCTTGGGCGACCATGGCAATTTGATTGTGGTGTCATCCACAACGGCCGTAGGAATCACTATATCTTCAAGATGAAAGGAAAGGAGTACGTACTTCGACCTATGTCTCCAAGCCAAGTGATCGCAGACAAGCAAGCCACCCATAATGGAGAGAATAGTGAGAGAGCGAACCACCAAAAAGAGAGTGAGCGCCACAAGCCCAAAAGGAGTGCCTCTACGATGAGCAACAAGAAGACCTTAGTTCTATTTGCAACCAAAAGTGAGATAAGAGAAGTGTGTGAGAACCCATCTAGTGTAATGCACTATGTCCTTTTGTGCAAGGACGAGGCACCAAAACCTAACACCTCTCACAATCTACCTTTAGTGTTGTCTTCTCTTTTACAGGAATTCCAAGATGTTTTCGCCGATGAGCTACCTCCGGGTCTGAAGGAAATATGCCCTAGAGGCAATAATAAAGTTATTATTTATTTCCTTATATGATGATAAATGTTTATTATTCATGCTAGAATTGTATTAATCGGAAACTTAGTACATGTGTGAATACATAGACAAACAGAGTGTCACTAGTATGCCTCTACTTGACTAGCTCGTTGAATCAAAGATGGTTAAGTTTCCTAGCCATAGAAATGAGTTGTCATTTGATTAACGGGATCACATCATTAGAGAATGATGTGATTGACTTGACCCATTCCGTTAGCTTAGCACGATGATCGTTTAGTTTATTGCTACTGCTTTCTTCATGACTTATACATGTTCCTCTGACTATGAGATTATCCAACTCCTGAATACCGAAGGAACACTTTGTGTACTACCAAACATCACAACATAACTGGGTGATTATAAAGGTGCTCTACAGGTATCTCCGATGGTACTTGTTGAGTTGGCATAGATCGAGATTAGGATTTGTCACTCCGATTGTCGGAGAGGTATCTCTGGGCCCTCTCGGTAATGCACATCACAATAGACCTTGCAAGCATTGTGACTAATGAGTTAGTTGCAGGATGATGTATTATGGAACAAGTAAAGAGACTTGCCGGTAACGAGATTGAACTCGGTATGAGGATACCGACGATCGAATCTCGGGCAAGTAACATACCAATGACAAAGGGAACAACGTATGTTGTTATGCGGTTTGACCGATAAAGAACTTCGAAGAATATGTAGGAACCAATATGAGCATCGAGGTTCCACTATTGGTTATTGACGGGAGACGAGTCTCGGTCATGTCTACATAGTTCTCAAACCTGTAGGGTCCGCACGCTTAACGTTCAGTGACGATTGGTGATATGAGTTTATGTGTTTTGATGTACCGAAGGTAGTTCGAAGTCCCGGATGAGATCGGGGACATGACGAGGAGTCTCGAAAAGGTCGAGATGTAAAGATCGATATATTATACGACTATATTCGGACATCGGAGATGTTCTGAGTGATTCGAGTATTTTTGGAGTACCGGAGAGTTACGGGAATTCGCCGGGAGTATATGAGCCTTATTGGGCTTTAGGGGAAAGAGAGAGGGGAGGCTGCGTGCCCCCCAAGGCTTAGTCCGAATTGGACTATGGGGAGGGGCTGCACCCCCTCCTTCCTTCTCTTATCTTTTCCTTTTCCTTCTCTCCTACTACTACTACATGGAAGGGGGGAATCCTACTCCCGGTTGGAGTAGGACTCCCAGGGCGCGCCATAGAGAGGGCCGGCCCTCCCCTCCTCCACTCCTTTATATACGGGGGAAGGGGGCACCCCATGGACACACAAGTTGATTGTTACAAGCCATGTGTGGTGCCCCCCTCCACCATAATCCACCTCGATCATATCGTAGCGGTGCTTAGGCGAAGCCCTGCGTTGGTAGCAACATCATCACCGTCATCACGCCATCGTGCTGACGGAACTCTCCCGTGAAGCCTTGCTAGATAGAGTTCATGGGACGCCATCGAGCTGAATGTGTGCTGAACTCGGAGGTGTCGTGCGTTCGGTACTTGGATCGGTCGGATCGTGAAGACGTACGACTACATCAACCGCATTCTCATAACACTTCCGCTTACGGTCTACAAGGGTACATAGACGATACTCTTCCCTCTCGTTGCTATGCATCACCATGATCTTGCGTGTGCGTAAGGAATTTTTTTGAAATTACTACGTTCCCCAACAGTGGCATCCGAGCTAGGTTTATGCGTAGATGTTATATGCACAAGTAGAACACTAAGGAGTTGTGGTCGTGGGTATATACATATTGCTTGCCGTCACTAGTTGATTCTTGATTCAATGGCATTGTTGGATGAAGCGGCCCAGACTGACATTACGTGTATGCTTACGCGAGACTGGTTCTACCGATGTTCTTCGCACACATGTGGCTAGTGGGTGTCTGTTTCTCCAGCTTTAGTTGAATCGGATTCAATGAACAGGGTTCTTTCTGAAGATCAAAAAGCAATCACTATACCACGTTGTGGTTTTTGATGCGTAGGTAAGAACTGTTCTTGCTCAGCCCGTAGCAGCCACGTAAAACATGCAACAACAAAGTAGAGGACGTCTAACTTGTTTTTGTAGGGCATGCTGTTATGTGATATGGTTAAGACGTGATGAGATATAAATTGTTGTATGAGATGATCATTTTTTTAAGTTATCGGCAACTGGCAGGAACCTTATGGTTGTCTCTTTATTACATAAGATGCAAGTGCCATGTAATTGCTTTACTTTATCACTATGCGATAGCAATAGTTGCAAAAGCAATAGCTGGTGAGACGACCATGTGACGACACGTTGATAAAAGATCAAGATGATGGAGATCATGGTGTCATGCCGATAACAATGGGGATCATGACAGTACTTTGGAGAGATCAAAGGCACAAGATGGTGATGGCCATATCATGTCACATATTTTTGATTGCATGTGATGTTTACCTTTTATACATCTTATTTTGCTTAGTTCGGCGGTAGCTTTATAAGATGATCTCTCACTAAATTTCAAGGTACAAGTGTTCTCCCTGAGTATGCATCGTTGCCAAAGTTCGTCGTGCCGAGACACCACGTGATGATCGGGTGTGATAAGCTCTACGTTCACATACAACGGGTGCTAGCCAGTTTTGCACACGCAGAAATACTCGGGTTAAACTTGACGAGCCTAGCATACGCAGATATGGCCTCGGAACACTAGAGCCGAAAGGTCGAGTATAGTAGATATGATCAACATAATGATGTTCACCATTGAAAACTACTCCATCTCACGTGATGATCGGACATGGTTTAGTTGATTTGGATCACGTGATCATTTAGATGACTAGAGGGATGTCTATATAAGTGGGAGTTCTTAAGTAATATGATTAATTGAGCTTAAATTTATCATGAACTTAGTCCTAATAGTATTTGCATATCTATGTTGTAGATCAATAGCTCTCACATAGCTTCCCCATTTATTTTTTATATGTTCCTAGAGAAAAATAAATTGGAAGATGTTAGTAGCAATGATGCGGATTGGATCCATGATCTGAGGATTATCCTCATTGTTGCACAGAAGAATTATGTCCTTGATGCACCGCTGGGTGACGGACCTATTGCAGGAGCATACGCAGACGTTATGAACGTTTGGCAAAGCTTGGTATGATGACTACTTGATAGTTTAGTGCACCATGCTTTACGGCTTAGTACCAGGACTTCAAAAATGTTTTGAATGCCACAGAGCATATAAGATGTTCCAAGAGTTGAAATTAGTATTTCAGACTCGTTCCCATGTCGAAAGGTCTGAGACCTTTGGCAAGTACTTTTCCTACAAAATGGAGGAGAATAGCTCAGCTAGTGAGCATGTGCTCAGAATGTCTGAGTGCTACAATCACTTGAATCAAGTGGGAGTTAATCTTCCAGATAAGATAGTGATTGACAGAATTCTCTAGTCACTATCACCAAGTTAGTAGAACTTCATGATGAACTATAATATGCAAGGGATAACAAAAATGATTCCCAAGCTCTTCGGGATACGGAAATCGATGAAGGTAGAAATCAAGAAAATCATCAAGTGTTGATGGTTGACAAGACCACTAGTTTCAAGAAAAGGGCAAAGGGAAGAAGGGGAACTTCAATAAGAACAGCAAGCAAGTTGCTCCTCAAGTGAAGAAGCCCAAGTCTAGACCTAAGCCTGATACTAAGTGCTTCTACTGCAAAGGGACTGGTCACTGGCAGCAGAACTACCCCAAGTATTTGGCGGATAAGAAGGATGGCAAAGTGAACAAAGGTATATTTGATATACATGTTATTGATGTGTACTTTATTAGTGTTTATAGCAACCCCTCAGTATTTGATACTAGTTCAGTTGCTAAGATTAGTAACTCGAAACGGGAGTTGCAGAATGAACAGAGACTAGTTAAGGGTGAAGTGACGATGTGTGTTGGAAGTGGTTCCAACATTGATATGATCATCATCGCACACTCCCTATACTTTCGGGATTAGTGTTGAACCTAAAATAAATGTTATTTGGTGTTTGCGTTAAGCATGAATATGATTGGATCATGTTTATTGCAATACGGTTATTCATTTAAGTCAAATAATAATTGTTGTTCTATTTACATGAATAAAACCTTCTATGGTCATACACTCAATATAAATGGTTTATTGAATCTCGATCGTAGTGATACACATATTCATAATATTGAAGCCAAAATATGTAATGTTAATAATGATAGTGCAACTTATTTGTGGCACTGCCGTTTAGGTCATATTGGTGTAAAGAGCATGAAGAAACTCCATGCTGATGGGTTTTTGGAATCACTTGATTATGAATCACTTGATGCTTGCGAACCATGCCTCATGGGCAAGATGACAAAGACTCTGTTCTCCGGAACAATGGAGCGAGCAACTGACTTATTGGAAATAATACATACTGATGTATGCGGTCCGATGAGTGTTGAGGCTCGCGGTGGGTATCGTTATTTTGTGACCTTCACAGATGATTTGAGAAGATATGGGTATATCTCCTTGATGAAACATAAGTATGAAACATTTGAAAAGTTTAAAGAATTTCAGAGTGAAGTGGAAAATCATCGTAACAAGAAAATAAAGTTTCTGTGATCTGATCGTGGAGGAGAATATTTGAGTTACAAGTTTGGTCTTCATTTGAAACAATGCGGAATAGTTTCGCAACTCACGCCACCTGGAACACCACAGCGTAATGGTGTGTCCGAATGTCATAACCATAATTTATTAGATATGGTGCGATCTATGATGTCTCTTACCGACTTATCACTATCATGTTGGGGTTATGCATTAGAGACAGTTGCATTCACGTTAAATAGGGCACCATCTAAATCCGTTGAGACGACACCATATGAACTGTGGTTTGGCTAGAAACCTAAGCTATCGTTTCTTAAAGTTTGGGGTTGCGATGCTTATGTGAAAAAGTCTCAACCTGATAAGCTCGAACCCAAATCGGATAAATGTGTCTTCATAGAATACCCAAAGGAAACTATTGGGTACACCTTCTATCATAGATCCAAAGGCAAGATCTTTGTTGCTAAAAGTGGATCCTTTCTAGAGAAGGAGTTTCTCTTGAAAGAAGTGAGTGGGAGGAATGTAGAACTTGATGAGGTAATTGTACCTTCTCCCGAATTGGAAAGTAGTTCATCACAGAAATCAGTTCTAGTGATCTCTACACCAATTAGTGAGGAAGCTAATGATGATGACCATGAAACTTTAGATCAAGTTACTACCGAACCTCGTAGGACAACCAGAGTATGGTCCGCACCAGAGCGGTATGGTAATCCTTTTTGGAAGTCATGTTACTAGACCATGACGAACTTACGAACTATGAGGAAGCGATGATGAGCCCAGATTCCGCGAAATGGCTTGAGGCCATGAAATCTGAGATGGGATCCATGTATGAGAACATAGTATGGACTTTGATTGACTTGCCCGATGATCAGTTAGTCATTAAGAATAAATGGATCTTCAAGAGGAAGATGGACGCTGATAGTAGTGTTACTATCTACAAAACTCAAATTGTCGCAAAATGTTTTTGACAAGTTCAAGGTGTTGACTATGATGAGATTTTCTCACTCGTATCAATGCTTAAAAGTCCGTCTGAATCATGTTAGCAGTTGCCGCATTTATGAAATCTGGCAAATGGATGTCAAAACTACATTCCTTCATGGATTTCTTAAAAGAAGAGTTGTATATGATGCAACCAGAAGGTTTTGTCGATCCTAAAGGTGCTAACAAAGTGAGCAAGCTCCAGCGATCCATCTATGGACTGGTGCAAGTATCTCGGAGTTGGAATATATTCTTTGATAAAGTGATCAAAGCATATGGTTTTATACAGACTTGCGGTGAAGCCTGTATTTACAAGAAAGTGAGTGGGCACTACAACATTTCTTATAAGTATATGTGAATGACATATTGTTGTTCGGAAATAATGTAGAATTTTCTGGAAAGCATAAAGGAATATTTGAAAAGAGTTTTTCAAAGAAAGACCTCGGTGAAGCTACTTACATATTGAGCATCAAGATCTATAGAGATAGATCAAGATGCTTGATATATTTTCAATGAGTACATACCTTGACAACATTTTGAAGTAGTTCAAAATGGAACAGCCAAAGAAGGAGTTCTTGCCTGTGTTGCAAGGTGTGAAGTTGAGTAAAGACTCAAAATCCGACCACTGCAGAAAATAGAAAGAGAATGAAAATTCATTCCCTATGCCTTAGTCATAGGTTCTATAAAGTATGCTATGCTGTTTACCAGTCCCATTTTATACCTTAGCATCATTCTGGTAAGGGAGTACAATAGTAATCTAGGAGTAGATCACTGGACAATAGTCAAAATTATCCTTAGAGGACTAAGGAAATATTTCTCGGTTATGGAGGTCATTAAAGAGTTCGTCATAAAGAGTTACGTCGATGCAAGCTTTTTACATAGATCTAGACGACTCTAAGTCTCAATCTAGATACATATTGAAAGTGGGACCAATTAGTTAGAGTAGCTTCGTGAAGAGCATTGTAGACATAGAAAATTTGCAAGATACATATGGCTCTGAATGTGACAGACCCATTGACTAAATTTCTCTCACAAGCAAAACATGATCACCCTTTGGGTGTTAATGACATAGCGATGTGAACTAGATTATTGACTCTAGTAAACCTTTTGGGTGTTAGTCACATTGAGATGTGAACTAATCGCATAAAGATGTGAATTATTGGTGTTAAATCACATGACGATGTGAACTAGATTATTGACTCTAGTGCAAGTGGGAGACTGAAGGAAATATGCCCTAGAGGCAATAATAAAGTTATTATTTATTTTCCTCATATCATGATAAATGTTTATTATTCATGCTAGAATTGTATTAACCGAAAACTTAGTACATGTGTGAATACATAGACAAACAGAGTGTCACTAGTATGCCTCTACTTGACTAGCTCGTTGAATCAAAGATGGTTAAGTTCCCTAGCCATAGACATGAGTTGTCATTTGATTAATGGGATCACATCATTAGTGCATGATGTGATTGACTTGACCCATTCCGTTAGCTTAGCACGATGATCATTTAGTTTGTTGCTATCGCTTTCTTCATGACTTATACATTTTCCTCTGACTATGAGATTATGCAACTCCCGAATATCGGAGGGACACTTTGTGTACTACCAAACGTCACAACGTAACTGGGTGATTATAAAGGTGCTCTACAGGTGTCTTCGATGGTACTTGTTGAGTTGGCATAGATTAAGATTAGGATTTGTCACTCTGATTGTCGGAGAGGTATCTTTGGGCCCTCTCGGTAATGCACATCACAATAAGCCATGCAAGCATTGTGACTAATGAGTTAGTTGCGGGATGATGTATTACGGAACGATTAAAGAGACTTGCCGGTAACGAGATTGAACTAGGCATGAGGATACCGACGATCGAATCTCGGGCAAGTAACATACCGATGACAAAGGGAACAACGTATGTTGTTGTGCAGTTTGACCGATACGGATCTTCGAAGAATATGTAGGAACCCATATGAGCATCCAGGTTCCTCTATTATTTATTTACCAGAGACGAGTCTCGGTCATGTCTACATAGTTCTCGAACCCGTAGGGTCCGCACGCCTAACGTTCGGTGACGATCGGTAATATGAGTTTATGTGTTTTGATGTACCGAAGGTTGTTCGGAGTCTCGGATGAGATCGGGGACATGACGAGGAGTCTCGAAATGGTTGAGACGTAAAGATTGATATATTGGACGACTATATTCGGACATCGGAAATGTTCCGAGTGATTCGGGTATTTTTCGGAGTACGAGAGAGTTACGGGAATTCGCCAGGGAGTATATGAGCCTTATGGGGCTTTAAGGGAAAGAGAGAGGGGAGGCTACGCGCCCCCCAAGGCTTAGTTCAAATTGGACTAGGGGGAGGGGCTGTGCCCCCTCCTTCCTTCTCTTCTCTTTTCCTTTTCCTTCTCTCCTACTCCTACTACATGGAAGGGGGGGTCCTGCTTCCGGTGGGAGTAGGACTCCCCAGGGCGCGCCATAGAGAGGGCTGCCCTCCCCCTCCTCCACTCCTTTATATACGGGTGAAGGTGGCACCCCATGGACACACAAGTTGATTGTTCCAAGCCATGTGCGGTGCCCCCTCCACCATAATCCACCTCGATCATATTATAGCGGTGCTTAGGCGAAGCCCTACGTTGGTAGCAACATCATCACCGTCATCACGCCGTCGTGCTGACGGAACTCTGCCGTGAAGCTCTGCTGGATCGGAGTTCGTGGGACGTCATCGAGCTGAACGTGTGCCGAACTCGGAGGTGTCGTGCGTTCGATACTTGGATCGGTCGGATCGTGAAGACGTACAACTACATCAACCGCGTTCTCATAACGCTTCCGCTTACGGTCTATGAGGGTACGTAGACGATACTCTTCCCTCTCGTTGCCATGCATCACCATGATCTTGCGTGTGCGTAGGGAATTTTTTTGAAATTACTATGTTCCCTAACAGGGTCTACCTCCTCTACGAGGCATCGAGCACTGAATCGACCTCATCCCCGGAGCTCCTCTTCCTAACAAGGCTCCCTACCGCGTCATGTCACGACCCGTATTTGGTAGAATCCAAGTCTCTCTGCTTACTGTGCTATCCCTGCATCATAGCTAGCACACACAGTAACAAAAATGAATATCAGTAAGACATACATCATTCTACTACAATGGTAGATCCATATATATATATATATATATATATATATCATACCTTAGGCACAACTCAAGCTGGCACATAATACAACGGAATTATACGTAGTTGCTAAGTTAGGGCTCCATCAACGCCACTGGGCTCGTTGAGTGTAAACCATAACCCTATCGTCTCTTAATCTGTCGAGATTTGCACATGACAGGTGCAGATGAGTACGTGAAATGTACTCGCAAGTTGCAAAGGGAAGTATAACAGATTATATATGCTGGGTAAGTATTGGTGGAGGTTTCTTTTGCATAAAGCCAATTTTCTTCCTATACTAAATTTTGTAAACTTCTTTTGAAATAGAAATAGTTTTTAGTATAAAAGGTAGGAGTGACACACTTGGATATAAGCACCCGTGCTCATTCTCCAAAAAATAGTTTAAAACATACATAAGGCTGAAGTTAAACACATTCACTGTGCTCATTCCTCAACTTTAACCCTTAAAACAGATTTTTAGAAAAGAGAGGGGAGATTCTTCTTCAGTCCAAGTCTTCAATTGCTCAAATTACCCATAACGGCATGGCTAATCGATTAGGTTAAACCCTTTGCAGAGGTCGTACACGTTCCCCACATGACACAACCAACCCTGTTTATCATTACACACTTGGGTGTACGACTAGGAGGAGGTTGTGACGAAGCCTTTCCGTAACAGCCCCCTATACCTGACCAAGCCGCCGGCAACTTAGGCAATGAAAGCCCCTCTCCGATGGCGCTCCTGAGGTAAGGGTTTCCCGTTAGTACTAAGCTAAGCCAGAGCCCATAGTAGCATGTGGTTGTACTGGAAGCTACATCAAACTGTACTTGGAAGATCTCATTCCCCTAAACGGCGGTCCCCACCAAAAACCTGTGTGCAAGACCCCAGTCGGGCGCATTCACCTCAAGACCCAGTCGGGCACATTCACTTGTAGACGCTCCCGTCATACCATCCTTCCCAGGGAGTAGAAGTAAAACAATATATAATTTTGTTTTAAAAATATTTTCTCAAAACTTTGCTCCAAAGAGAGCAAGTTTAAAGTTCAAAACAAGGTTGGTTTTCATCCCACCCATTTTGTGCAAGCATGGCCAATGGTGAGTCTTGAACCTATGGCTCTAGCTAAATATAATACTTTGCAAAACTTTTATAAAACATGCATAGTATTAAAATTTAAAGAGTTATGCATAGTATGAAAATATAGGGTGAAGCATGATCAATTTGCAACTTGCCTTCGGTTTCATAGTCACAAGGTTCTACCTCCTCATAGAATTCACCTTCGCACTCGCCGCAATCTAACGCGATAAATAACTCAAGTAAGACACTCGGCATATCCACATTCACATAACAATGATTCAAGCAAGCATTCAACACAAAAATAACATCCAAATCAAAATCCGTATAACAACACAAATTATTCGATTGGCACTATCATAATTTCTAGGGCATGGTTAGGGTTGATATAGGATCAGGTGTGGTCTTTGAAGAAAATATGACAGACATATACTTGGGTTGGATAATATTGATAGTAAGTGAGGACTATGGTTTGAAGGGTTGTGTGACCAAGTTCTACGACAGTCTATAATAGGTTTGATTGGAATATTTGACTTGGGTCCAATGAAAATGATAGATGGAGTTGATGCCATAAGGTTTATGTTACAAAAATTGATGTAAAATTTCCTAAATCCAAATTTGTATGATGATGGCACATGACCAGAGAGGTTTTCTAGGGATCAATCTAAGAGATTTAACTTCGTGTCAAATCTTATTTTAATGAAGTTATTAAACAATGATCGAGAACGTCAAATTAAGGTGTTGAAGTTAAAACAATGACTAAATCATGCTGGAAAAAAATTACGCCATGAGTTCCAACAGAAAGGTGAGGTCCTAAGGTCCAACTTTGATATATAAAAAAAATTATATGATTTACGGAATAAAAGTGTAGCCAAAATACTCAATTTCGTATTTAAATAAAAACTGAATTATAGTTTGCTCAAAGGTGAAATTATATATTTTTATAATAAACTAAGGTTTCAACAAATCCGGGATATCTTATTTGTAAAAATCGTACATATGGTTTAGGAGATATGAATTTCCGAAGATTGGATATTTTCCTAAAATTGAATTACAGAATTAAGAGAGAGCTCACCGGAGTTGGTCGCCGGTGATGAGGAAGATGGTGGTTCGGGCGTGCTCCGGCGAATTAGGAGTGGCGGACGATGGATAGATGGTGATGGAGAATTCAATGGACTCTCTAAGGATCTCGGGACCTTTCTGCTTCACTCGACAGAAGCGGCTGAAATTGCGCACGGCGGCAGTGAGCCTCGGTCCTCGCGGTTCTCGTTCTCCTACTGCGAAATAGAGAGGGGAAAGGGGTCAACGAGATACGCATCAACAAGGGGAAGAGAAAGGTGGATGTAGTGACCCGACCTCAAACGGTCAAGTCTCTTTGCTTTAGTGTCATCCCTGGATCGGTAATGCTGACACACACACAGTACTCGAAGGATTTATAACAGAGTAGAAATCACACACTTATTACATCGGATGTCTCAAAAGAGATCTGATTACAATAAATATGGCTTAGGGCCATCTAACAAGATAACAGCAGAAGGCTTGGAAGATAAAGTGAGTCCATCAACTCCAACAGCATAGCTGAGCTGCATGGCAACGACCTAACAAACCTTACCCCTCGTCTGAAAAGTCTGCAACATAATATGTTGCAGCCCGGAAACGGGTCAGCACATGGAATATGCTGGCAAAGTGACACAGTAGAGCAAGAACAGAATAATGCTATCACTACATGCATATATGGCTGGTGGAAAGCTCTATGGTTATAGTTTTACAAAAAGCCAATTTTTCCCTACAACAAAGGAATAGATTTTAATTTAACTATCAAGGTAGTTGAAACATCATTGAGAAGGTTCCTCCAACTCAATCCCAATTAAAGTGATTAACAACCCATCAATATTAATTAAGAGTGGCGAGATACTTAAGGTACTCCAAGTACTAGATACTCAAGATTGTCCATAACTGGGGACACGGCTAACCATGATTAGTTTATACACTCTGCAGAGGTTTGCACACTTTTCCCCACAAGACTCGATCGGCTCCGTTGGATTTCTCGCACTACATGATGTTTGAGAAACGGATGACCGAGACACGGTCTTTCAGAAACATTAACTCTCTACTCCGGGTAGACCATACCAAACCTACAAACCCACTACCTGCTGATCTACCTCTTCAAGAGCTTCACGTAACGTACTCAACTATGCTAGAGCCCATAATAGCTTGTGGCTGCACACGGAAGTTTCTAGCATGAAAAATCTCAGTTCCCTTTGAGCCTGGGTGGCGGTCCATAGGAAGATCACATGAGTACTCCGGGATTTCCAAAAA
Source organism: Triticum urartu (assembly GCF_056163025.1). NCBI lineage: Eukaryota > Viridiplantae > Streptophyta > Magnoliopsida > Poales > Poaceae > Triticum > Triticum urartu. Next base: position 399,998,904 of record NC_141879.1, on the reverse strand, counting down.
AATACAGGCAACACTGGGTACTCCAGGTGCCTCAATCCACCCAGATGTAAATTTAAGTGGCCAGCTTAAGTTGAACCATTAATTAACAATCTCACATCTGTCATGGATTTCACTCACCCAAACAACGTCTACGAGCATAGCATAGCAATATAAGCAACGCGTAGAAGTAACTCCCATGGGTTTGAATGTAATAGGGCAATAGGTTCTACCTCATCAACTACTTCCCAACCCACAAGTTAATGTCATCCTAACCATGCAATGGTTGAGGATTGAAACTAATGCATAAAAACTGGGTGATAAAGGGATATGATCAAAGTGTTACTTGCCTTGCTGACGATCCGCGCAACCTAGAGACTCCAAATAACACGCTTCGCACTTCGGGAATTCTATCGCAAACAAACAATAGCATACATAAGCAACTAACAAAGAAGCACGGGTAAAACTCAAATAAGAAGATCTAACCGGAAAGTTCAACTCAAGAACTCTGGTTTGCAAAAAGAATCAAACCAAACCGAGCAACGAAACTCAAACGACGAAAGAAACAAGATCCATTTACTAATCTGAACTAAGGTCAAATTTTATAGTACCAAAATCTTGTTCAAGCTGGTTAAGTGGAAAGAGAGTCTCGAGACGAAGATCTAGGCGTTTATATCGCCTGATTCCGACTAACCAGCGAAAAGATAAACTGAAACGAAAATCGGATCAGAAATCGCGATCGAGAATAATCGTGGAAAGAATTCGATAAAAGAAAACTGGCGAATAGACTAACGAACGAGCGTTCGTTAGCTGTAACTAACATGCGAAAACCGTTCGTTAAAACGAACGTACGGACGAACATCCGCTAGATAAAAGAATCGCGAAAAACTGGCAAACCGATCTAAAAAAACGAACTAGGGGTTTTTTCAAAAAAAACCCGAATTGGGTTTCTTAAAAAAAACCGAGCGGCGGCTAACGGTGCGTTACCTCTTCGGCGAGGCTCCGGCGAGGCAGGGCTCGAGCGGCGGGGCAGCGGGCTTGCGGGGCGGCGGGGTTTGGTGGTGGTGGCGGCGGGGTGGCGTGATATATAAGGGGGGAGAGGTGTCTTGGAGGAGGGGGCAAGGCGGCGGCGGTGGAGGAGTCCGGCTCGGACTCCGGTCCGAGTCGGGGCGGTGGCGGGCGCGACTTCGCGCGGGAGACGGCGGCGGCAGCGGTTGGGTCGGCCCGGCTGGATTTGTTCCAGTCGGCGCTTGGGAGTTCTTTTTTTAAAATAATTCCGCCGAACAGGAAATAAATCCTAGAAAATAAAATAAAAATCTAAAAATGCGAAAATAAATTTTCAGCGTCTAAATAAAATATTTAGAACAAGATGAACATTTTATTGGCCCTAAATGCAGTTTTGAAAAACGTGCAGTTTTTCTAATGCAAACAAAATTGCAATAAAATCCAAATAAAATCAAATAAATGATTTTAATATTTTTCCTCCAATATTTCATTTATTTTGGAGAAGTCATATTATCTCCTCTCATATATTTTTAACTATGAAATATTTTCGGAGAGAAAAATAATTAAAACCAAAATCCTCGTTTCACTATTTGATAAAAATCAGATAAGGAAACCGGGAAATCCCCAACTCTCTCCGTGGATCCTTGAGTTGCTTAGGATTTCGAGGATTGCTGAGCGAAAATGCAATAAAATATGATATGCAAGAATGACCTATGTATAACATTCCAAATTGAAAATTTGGGATGTTACAAACCTACCCCCCTTAAGATGAATCTTGCCCTCGAGATTTGGGTTGGCTAGAAAAATAGGTGTGGGTGGTCTTTGCATAGATCATCCTCTCGTTCCCAGGTGGCTTCATCCTCGGTATGGTGGCTCCACTGAACTTTGCAAAACTTGATGACCTTGCTGCGGGAGACTCGGCTAGCAAACTCAAGAATCTTAACTGGCTTTTCCTCATAAGTCAAATCACTATCCAACTGAATCGCCTCCAAGGGTACTGTATCTCTTAACGGTATATCAGCCATCTCAGCATGACACTTCTTCAATTATGAAACGTGGAACACATCATGAACTCCTGACAGTCCCTCGGGTAATTCCAATTTGTAGGCAACTTCTCCCTTCCGTTCCACAACAAGATACGGTCCTACAAATCTCGGGGCTAACTTTCCTTTAACTCCAAAAAGTTTTAATCCTCACAAGGGCGATACTCGCAGATATGCTCTATCTCCAATTTCATAGGTTACCTCCTTGCGTTTCGAGTCTGCATAACTCTTCTGCCTGGACTGAGTAATCTTCAGTCTATCACGAATCAGCTTAACCATCTCTTCAGACTCCTTGATCAAGTCTGGTCCAAACAAGTGTCGGTCTCCTACTTCATCCCACATTAACGGCGTTCTGCACCTTCGTCCGTACAGGGCTTCGAACGGTGCCATCTTCAAACTGGCTTGGTAGCTATTGTTGTATGAGAACTCTGCGTAACGCAAATTGTCATCCCAACTAGATCCATAATCTAGCGCACAGGCTCTCAACATGTCCTCCAAAATCTGGTTGACTCTCTCGGTCTGTCCATCCGTCTACGGGTGAAATGCTGTACTGAACTCCAGTCTTGTTCCCATGGTCTGGTGTAGCTGATGCCAAAACTTTGAGGTAAACTGTGTTCCTCTATCTCATACGATGGTCCTCGGAACTCCATGCAGACATACGATCCTGGACATATATATCTTGGCCAACTTCGCACTTGTATAAGTAGTTTTCACTGGGATAAAGTGAGCCACTTTGGTCAAGAGATCAACTACTACCCATATGGAATCATATCCTGATTTGGTCCTGGGTAATCCGGTGATAAAGTCCATGCCAAGTTTATCCCACTTCCATTCGGGTATCGGCATAGGCTGTAACAATCCTGTCGGCTTTTGATGCTCTGCCTTCACTCTCTGACATACATCACATACGGCTACATACTCAACAATATCCTTCTTCATACCTGTCCACCAGAAATGTCCCTTCAAATCCAAATACATTTTGGTGTTTCCGAGGTGTATTGAGTATGGTGAGTCATGAGCCTCCTGTAGTATTAACTTTCTGATCTCTGTGTTATTGGGCATGTATATCCGGTCCTCAAACCATAAGGTATCGTGCTCATCCTCACGAAAACCTTTGGCCTTTCCTTTGCTCATCTTCTCCTTTATCTCGGCAATCTCTTTGTCATCCTTCTGAGCTTCTCGAATCTTTCCCAACAATGTAGACTGAACCTCCATTGTTGCAACAAAACCTCTAGGTACAATTTCTAATTGAAGTTCCATGATATCCTCTGCTAACTCCTTTGGCACTCCCTTACTCACAAGGATATTAGCATAACTCTTCCGGCTTAAAGTGTCTGCTACGACATTGGCCTTTCCTGGATGATAGTGCAACTTCATGTCATAATCCTTTATAAGCTCCAACCATCTCCTTTGCCTAAGGTTCAGTTTCTTTTGTGTGAAGATGTCCTTCAAACTCTTATGATCCGTGTACATATCACAACGGTTTCCAATAAGGTAATGTCTCCAAGTCTTCAATGCATGCACTACGGCTGCTAACTCCAAATCATGCGTGGCATAATTCAACTCGTGAGGTTTTAGTTGTCGCGAGGCATACGAAACAACTCTTCCGTCCTGCATAAGCACACATCCAAGTCCTAAGCGAGAGGCGTCGCAATACACTTGGAAATCCTTATGTATATCTGGCAGCGTCAGCACTGGGGCTTTAGTCAAACGTTTCTTCACCTCCTAAAAACTTGCCTCGCAGTCTTCTGTCCATTTAAACTTGGTATCCTTCTTCAATAACTCCGTCATTGGCTTTTCAATCTTGGAAAAATTCTCAATGAATCTCCGATAGTATCCGGCGAGTCCAATAAAACTGTGGATCTCGCTAACTGAAGTGGGTGCTATCCATTCAATGACTGACTGAACCTTGCTGGGGTCTACTGCTATACCTTCTCCTGATATAACATGCCCAAGGAATCCGACTTCCTTCAACCAAAACTCGCATTTGCTGAACTTGGCATACAACTGGTGTTCCCTGAGTTTCTCGAGAACTAGTCGCAAATGCTCCTTGTGCTCCTCTTCATTCTTCGAGTATACCATAATGTCATCAATGAACACCACAACAAACTTGTCCAAATACCTCATGAACACCTTGTTCATCATTCTCATGAAATAGGCAGGGGCGTTAGTCAGTCCAAATGACATGACCATATATTCGTATAATCCGTAACGCATGGTGAATGCTGTCTTGGGTATATCTTTCTCTCGAATCTTCAACTGATGGTATCCCGATCGCAAATCGATCTTCAAAAACACCTTAGCTCCTTGCAGCTGATCAAACAAATCATTGGTCATCGGAAGTGGGTACTTGTTCTTGATCATTACTTCATTCAAGGCCCGATAATCAACAACCATTCTTAGAGATTTATCCTTCTTCTCCACCAAAAGCACTGGGGCTCCCCAAGGTGATGAACTCCTTCGAATGTATCCTTTCTCCAACAACTCCTTGATCTGTTTCTTAATTTCCTCCAGATCATTCACGGGCATTTGATAGGGTCTCTTGGATATTGGCCCGATACCTGGCAATAGCTCTATCAAAAACACGATATCTCGATCCGGTGGCATGCCTGGTAACTCCTCTGGAAAAACATCCGGGTAATCCTTCACTACAGGCACTTCCTCCTGAACAACTCCTGTGAGAGTATTCACTTGACTCCTCCTAGGCACATGCCTAGATACATACTTAATCCTTTTTCCCTCCAGGGTGGTGAGATAAATCGACTTACTAGCACAGTCAATGCTTCCTCCATACTTTGACATCCAGTCAATACCTATTATCACACCAATCCTTGTGACTCCAAGATAATTAGGTCGGACGGAAAAACATGGGTGCCAATGGTTAGGGGTATCTGGTCGCACCATCGACTAGCCATATACTCTGCTCCAGGTGAACTCACTAAGAGAGGGGTCCTAAGGGTTTGGGTTTGTAGTTTAAACTTATCCACAAATCCCCTTGATATGTATGAATGAGATGCACCAGTATCAAATAGAACAAAAGCGGTAAATGACTTAACCAAAAACTTACCTATTACCGCGTCCGGCTGCTCTTCAACCTCCTCCATGTTAATGTGGTTCACTTGTCCTTTGTTGAATGGATTGGGCTTATTCCCAGCGCTCCCATTTCCATTTCCATTCTTTTCTTCAGGGCACTCTGTGGCATAGTGTCCAGTCTTCCCGCACTTGAAACAAGTAACGTGACTTAGATCTCTTTTGGCGGGTGTGGCTGGACTAGGGCGGTTCTGATTGTTATTGGCTTCGTTCCCACTCCCATTCTTAGTACCATTGTGATTATGCGATCCTCCTCCGGTGTGGTTATGACCTCCATGGTTATGAACAAGTCCTCCCGAGTTCGGGGTTAGGCGAGGCTTCTGCTGAGATCCTGAGTTATACCTCCCTTGTCCATACTTCCTCTTACGGCTCTCAATATGCTGTTGCTTCCCTTCAATCATAAGAGCCTTATCTACCAACTCCTGGTAGTTGTTGAAGGTGGCTACCATCAACTGCATACTCATCTCATCATTCAGCCCTTCCATAAACTTCTCCTGCTTCACGGCATCCGTGGCCACATCGTCAGGGTCATAGCGCGATAGCTTGCTAAACTCATCCACGTAGTGAGCCACAGTATGGTTCCCCCGGCGTAAGTTGCGAAACTCATGCTTCTTCATACTCATAGCTCCAGTTGAGACATGGGCTGTGCAGAAACCTTGCTGAAACTGGTCCCATGTCACCGTGGCTATAGGGTAGGTGACAGTGTAATTCTCCCACCATGATGTTGCTGGTCCATCCAACTGATGTGAGGCAAAAAGCACCTTCTCAGCATCAGTACATCATGCAGTGGTCAACTCCCTTCCAATCTTGCAGGGCCAATCATCTGCTACTATAGGCTCGGTGCTACTGGAAAACATCGGCGGCTGCAACCTCAGAAAACTGGCTAAGTTGTCAAATGGTGGTGGTGGTGGTGGATTGTTGTTGCTGTTATTGTTGCCCTGATTCTGAACTAACAATTGCATCAGGGTATTCTGCTGCTGGATCAACTGAGTGAGCTCAGGCGGGAAGGCAAATCCGGGGTCACGTCTCGGAGGCATCTGATGGGTTTAGATGGAAGAGATTAGAATAGAATGAGGTCTAATGAGAAGGCACTACCCAAATGCACATGAGACAAACACAATCATTTCACCCAATCAATCAAGCAAGGCATACAATCGATCTAACTATCGCAAAAGTGCTCGGACTACTTTATTTACATGGTGGAATACTAAAAATATTCCTCGATTGCAGACTCCATGATATCTACTCCAGCTTCGTCTTCACAGTCATCATCGCTAAGGTCGGAGTCAGTGTCGTTGATGATGATGTAGTCCTCCGGTTGAATCTCCTTGGGTTCTTCATCTTCTTCTACTGGTGTGGGGTCTCCCATAAATATTCCGATCTTCTTAATCAGGTCATCATTCTTCTCCAATAGTATTGCAATTTCCTCCTCATATCCATCGCGTGTAGACTTAAGTTCTTCTTCTAGCTCGATGATCCTTGTCTTCGCCTTCTTCAAATCTATCATGTCTGCGCACATCTGATTCTCCTGGCGTCGAATGTGTTGGTTTAGTTCCTGGATGAAAGCTGCAATTGATCTATCCTTCCTGGTGCTGATCATCTCCCATTGCTCGTCTCGGCGCCCACATATCTGGTAGATAGTGTCCTTAAGATCCTTGTGATATACTTCTCCAATGCGTCCCATGGTGATGTGAGCTGCCATACTCTTTCCTAAACTCCAGGTTGGTGCGTCGAAGGAAAATTCTATGGGCTTAGTGACTAGCGTGAATGTCCTTCCTGGAACTTGAACTTGAATCATCCATCGCTCCTCTTTTGGTAAAGTGGCGTTGTAGGTCTCGGTGAAGCTTGGTATTCCTATATTCAACTACCTAGTGACTTCCTTCAAGTGTCGTCCAAAAGGTGTGTCTTCATCCGGTTGTGCAAACTTGTTCTTCATCTCCGTCATCCTAAAGAGTAGAAAATGGAGAGGAGTCGGAAATGAGAAGAGAATAGTGATCTAGGGCTTTAGCTTAATGGTCGTGTCCTACACTCAGCGTGTGCTCTGATACCATCTTTGTAGCGACCCGACCTCAAACGGTCAAGTCTCTATGCTTTAGTGTCATCCCTGGATCGGTAATGCTGACACACACAGTACTCGAAGGATTTATAATAGAGTAGCAATCACACACTTATTACATCGGATGTCTCAAAAGAGATCTGATTACAATAAATATGGCTTAGGGCCATCTAACACGATAACAGCGGAAGGCTTGGAAGATAAAGTGAGTCCATCAACTCCTACGGCATAGCTGAGCTGCACGGCAACGACCTAACGAACCTTACTCCTCATCTGAAAAGTCTGCAACATAATACGTTGCAGCCTGGAAAAGGGTAAACACATGGAATATGCTGGCAAAGTAACACAGTAGAGCAAGAACAGGATAATGCTATCACTACATGCATATATGGCTGGTGCAAAGCTCTATGGTTACAGTTTTGCGAAAAGACAATTTTTTCCTACAACAAAGGAATAGATTTTAATTTAACTATCAAGGTAGTTGAAACATCATTGAGAAAGTTCCTCCAACTCAATCCAAATTAAAGTGATTAACAACCCAACAATATTAATTAAGAGTGGTGAGATACTTAAGGTACTCCAAGTACTAGATACTCAAGATTGTCCATAACCGGGGACATGGCTAACCATGATTAGTTTATACACTCTGCAGAGGTTTGCGCACTTTTCCCCACAAGACCCGATTGCCTCCGTTGGATTTCTCGCACTACATGATGTTTGAGAAACGGATGACCGAGACACAGTCTTTCAGAAACATTAACTCTCTACTCCGGGTAGACCATATCGAACCTACAAACCCACTACCTGCCGATCTACCTCTTCAAGAGCTTCACGTAACTTACTCAACTATGCTAGAGCCCATAATAGCTTGTGGCTGCACACGGAAGTTTCTAGCATGAAAAATCTCAGTTCCCTTTGAGACTTGGTGGCGGTCCATAGGAAGATCACACGGGTACTCCAGGATTTCCAAAAAAATACAGGCAACACTAGGTACTCCAGGTGCCTCAATCCACCCAGATGTAAATTTAAGTTGCCACCTTAAGTTGAACCATTAATTAACAATCTCGCATCTGTCATGGATTTCACTCACCCAAACCACGTCTACGAGCATAGCATAGCAATATAAGCAACGCGTAGAAGTAACTCCCAAGGGTTTTAATGTAACAGGGCAATAGGTTCTACCTCATCAAATACTTCCCAACCCACAAGTTAATGTCATCCTAACCATGCGATGTTTGAGGATTGAAACTAATGCATAAAAACTTGGTGATAAAGGGATATGATCAAAGTGTTACTTGCCTTGTTGACGATCCGCGTAATCTAGAGACTCCAAATAACACGCTTCGCACTCCGGGAATTCTATCGCAAACAAACAATAGCATACATAAGCAACTAACAAAGAAGCACGAGTAAAAATCAAATAAGAAGATCTAACCGGAAAGTTCAACTCAAGAACTCCGGTTTGCAAAAAGAATCAAACCAAACGAAGCAACGAAACTCAAATAGCAAAAGAAACAAGATCCGTGTACTAATCTGAACTAAGGTCAAATTTTATAGTACCAAAATCTTGTTCAAGTTGGTTAAGCGGAGAGAGAGTCTCGAGACGAAGATCTAGGCGTTTGAATCGCCTGATTCCGACTAACGAGCGAAAAGATAAACTAAAACGAAAATCGGATCAGAAATCGTGATCGAGAATAATCGCGGAAAGAATCCGATAAAAGAAAATTGACGAATAGACTAACGAACGAGCGTTCGTTAGCTGTAACTAACGGGAGAAAACCGTTCGTTAAAGCGAACATACGAACGAACGTCCGCTAAATAAAAGAACCGGGAAAAACCGGCGAACCGATCTAAAAAAACAAACTAGGGTTTTTTTTCAGAAAAAACCGAATCGGTTTTCTTAAAAAAAACCGGGTGGCGGCGAACGGTGCGTTACCTCTCCGGCGAGGCGGGGCTCGGGCAGCGGGGCAGCGGGCTTGCGGGGCGGCGGGGTTTGGTGGTGGTGGTGGCGGGGTGGCGCGATATATAAGGGGGGGGGAGGTGGCTTGGAGGAGGGGGCAAGGCGGCGGCGGTGGAGGAGTCCGGCTCGGACTCTGGTCCGAGTCGGGGCGGTGGCGCACGCGACTCCGCGCGGGAGACGGCGGCGGCGGCGTTTGGGCCGGCCCGGCTGGGTTTGGCCCAGTCGGCGCTTAGGAGTTCTTTTTTTTAAATAATTCTGCCGAACAGAAAATAAATCCTAGAAAATAAAATAAAAATCTAAAAATGCCAAAATAAATGTTCACCGTCTAAATAAAATATTTAGAACAACATGAACATTTTTTTGGCCCTAAATGCAGTTTTGAAAAACGTGCAATTTTTCTAATGTAAACAAGTTGCAATAAAATCCAAATAAAATCAAATACATGATTTAAATATTTTTCCTCCAATATTTCAAGTCATATATTCTCCTCTCATATATTTTTAACTATGAAATTTTTTTGGAGAGAAAAATAATTAAAACCAAAATCCTCGTTTCACTATTTGATAAAAAATCAAATAAGGAAACCAGGAAATCCCCAACTCTCTTCGTGGGTCCTTGAGTTGCTTAGGATTTCGAGGATTGCTGAGCAAAAATGCAATAAAATATGATATGAAAGAATGACCTATGTATAACATCCAAATTGAAAATTTGGGATGTTACAGTGGAGGAGTTGGGGTTTGGGGTGACTCGGTCACGACGGAATCCTCGTCGGACTTTGGTGCTATTGTTGAACTCCGGTGAGCAATTGCTCGTGTAGGAGAGCGAGACAGAGAGGGGTTTCTAGCTTAGGGATGGTGAGATATGTTGTGCTTTCCGGGGCCCTATTTATAAGGGAAGAGGGGGTCGATACGGGGAGATCAAGGGAGCTCACCGTGGCGTTTAATGGCTGATTGTGCAGGAACGTTTCACGGATCCGTTCATCCAATTAAAGCAATGAAGTTGAGTTTTAATTTCCTGAATGAGTTCTCCTGACATTCCTCTTAATTTTCATGTTGGTGGCAAGTTGAAAGGATGGCTGTGGTTAGAACTAGAGGGAGAGGAAGAGGTGGAAGTCATGAATGTGGAGGTTCTGCAGGTTCTGTTCATGTTCACGTACAGAACAGAGCAGGAAGACGCCCGGTGCCTCGGCTTTCACTTTGGGATGGGCTTTAGTGAGAAAAGTGGCCCAAGGGCAAAGGAAAGAAAAAATATAGAAGAGATAGATGGGCTAGATAGGCTGGCAGAGAGAAAGCATAACTAATAACAATATTAGACTAGATAATCAATGAATAAATTGTTCGCTCTCTCAGAATTATTATTTAGATCTGAGGACAAAATTGTTCACATATTATCGTTAATTACTTCTAGACTAGGAAAAGTGGTTTCAAATATTTCATAGGAGTCCGCAAGAGACGAAATCCAAAATTGATATTTTTTAAAAAATACTCAAAAATATTTTAATTTACCCTAAAAATCATAACATTTCACTCCATAATAATAAATATTAACATCCAAAATTTGGAAAATTTTGGGATGTTACAGACTACCACACTTAAAATAAATCTCGTCCTCGAGATCTGCAGAGGCTAGCAAGAAATAGGTTAGGGTTTGGATTCCTTGGGTTACTTCCCCAGGGTTTGGTCATATCATCTACAGGTTTGCAGTTCATCCTTTTGCCTCCTTTCTTGAGAGAATGTCTTCTATTAATTCAATTCTGTGCATTGCAGTTCCTCGGCATGCCTATGTCTTCCCGCACCATTCTGGAGTCTCTGTTGATTTGTCGTATGACCAAATTGTCCTTCGAGGGTGTTGGGGTGATACCACCCTTAAGAACAAACTTGTAGGGATTTCCAGAATTGCTTTATTCCGTGATGGTTCTTCATTGCGCTTCTCTGGTTTAGAACTGGGCTTTTCCTCAAAAGAAAAGTCTTTCTCAAAATCCATAGATTCCAAAACTACTTCCGAGACTTTCATGGTGGCCGATAGCTTCCGATGGAACTCCCTTAAGATCTTTGCATTTTTCCTCACCGTTCATCTATGTTAGGCACGGTTGCCTATATATATTGGTAATACGTCTTACCATTCTATGGTTTCAAGCTTGTCGTGTGACACTGAACTATGTTCTCAAATCTCTCCGATTTACCCATCAAACATACAAAAGTGTAAAATAAGAGTCTCCGGTATGGTGATCAATCCATCCCGTACTCAAATCATTACCTCATATGTAGATTAGCGAATCGCATGTTCTAACACTCGGTCATTCTTACTCCTCTTTAAGAGGTCTTCACCTACAACACTAATAAAACGCCTTTGGGTGACGTTGTTCCTTCACATGTGTGTATAACTTACATGCGATAAATAGCAGAACAGTTGTGTGCCAAAGTTGCATTCTCCTTATGAATAGATTCCTTATTATATCCTTTAACCTCTCATACAACTTCGAGTTCAACATAGCTTATTACAAGTGCTACCATCCACATGGATTGGTATGGTCAAGCGTGTAAACCCAACATTATTCCTTACTCCTTCGTAAGAAGTTTAGTCTAGCTGAAAACATGCGATGTAGTCCTTGAACTCAGTAATCCTATGCTCCTTCACGACGACCATGAACTTCATGTCCATCAGCTCAGCATATACTTCCCTCAAGTACTCTTGGGTATGACGGAGTCTGACTTCAAGGATTTCCCCAATATGACGTATGGCTTCCATGTCAGCTTCACCAATAGAGTCGAAGAAGGTGGTTCGAGGTACTCGGGAAATGAAAAAGTATTGCCCAGTAGTCTTTGGACAAACTCCTTTTTCATGGAGGAGGTGTACTTCCACGTACCAAAGTTCCACTCCATTTTCAATGAAAGGATAACCCTTGTAGACTTCATCTCCTTCAAGGTGAATATGTCCCATCATATCCTTCAGGATCTTTGGAAAATCATGGTCACTAGTCAAAGTCAAGATCATTTCTGGGCCCTTGTGGAATGATTCGTAAAGGGTTGCCATCTGCAGGTGAAGAGGAAAGGCAGAGTTCAAAACAACAAGGTATTTATCCCCTTCGAAGAAATGTGGAGGTTTCTACGAGGAAAAGTTTAGTGGTTGGTTCATCCATGGTTCAAGGATTTGATCTAGGTGAGATAGAGCTTAGGGAGGAAGAGAGATGGATCCACACACACCACAATCAACAATCAGCTTCTATCATACCGTTCTCAGCATTTCTAATAGGCTCGTTTACTATGGCTTCGTCATGAAGTCTATAATTCTTCAAAGTCATCAGTGTGTTACGCTTTACCCGTATGAAGGTCTTCTTGTTATTTATCCGTAACTTGCACCTCTCAGGGCTAAATAAATAATACAAATCTATGGAGTTCGTATACTAATAACACAATATTTTAAATCACACAAGTAAAATGAAAACTATAGTTAAATTAATGAAAAAAAATCAAAAAAATCCAAATCCACACATAATTTTATTCAATCAATCCTATGTACCGCCATCCACATACGTTCGGCATGGTCGGTACACTACTCGCAAGCGTTCCTCCTTTATTACAGCCATGGTGGTCTTAAGTTCTAGATTCAACATTCAAGTTGATGCTGCTGAGGGAGGTATTGCCGCTCTCATCAGAGGAGTTAACTGAGAAGTCCTCTTCTTCAGCCTTTTCTCCTTTTAGAACCCTGTTTTCTAGCTTGAGTTTCTTATTGCCAGCCTTTTCTTCCCATAATCCCTTCTGAAGTTTTCTTGATTTCTGTCTCTTGAGCTTGGACTTTGTCTTTGTTTTCCTCCAAATATTCTCGCATTATCCCCACCTTCTGCTCCAGGAGGGTTCTAACTTCCTTCATGGCCTCTATCTTCTGCAAAGCTTCGGAATGCTCCAATTGAAGTCCTTTGATATACCTTTCTAAATCCAGATTATAATTCAACATATCGTTGAGTTTTCTCTTGTGATCTTCCTTGATCCTGCCAGGTTCGCCAGTGATCTCTTGCCACCCCAAATCACGAAAGAAGGTGCCTCCTAGCTCCTAGTGATAACGTCCGCATAGACGTGCTATTATGCCATGTACGGCATCACTCACAACTCCCTCAAGAGTTGGATGCGTTTTGAAGAAGATCATGTTCTCCATCTCTGGAAGTCCATAAATGGTAATGTTGGCATTCCAGTCGCTTCTCCCCTCCAAATGGTGCCATGCTACAATCTTGGGGACTCGAAGTCTTAGTGTCTGAACCAACCTTAAAAGATGGGTTCCAAATAAAACTCTTTCATAGTGGGATGCCTGGCTCAAGTCACAATGTTCCATCTACATGTTTGAAGTAGGAGAGACTTAGTAAATAAAGCAAAAGGTACGAGAATTGCAGTTTTAGTAATACCAAAAATAATTGTTGTTCCTATCAAGGTCTTCCTATTTCTAAACCATTTTCTAGGGTCACATCCTACAATCAACATATGCTCTGATACTATTTTGTCACGACCCGGATTTGGTAGAATCCAAGTCTCTATGCTTACTTTGCTATCCCTGGATCATAGCTAGCACACACAGTAACAGAAATGAATATCAGTAAGACATATATCATTCTACTACAATGGTAGATCCAGATATATATAAATCACACCTTAGGCATAGCTCAAGCTAGCACATAATACAACGGAATTGTATGTAGTTGCTAAGTTAGGGCTCCATCAACGCCACTGGGCTCGTTGAGTGTAGACCATAACCCTATCGTCTCTTAATCTGTCGAGATCTGCACATGACAGGTGCAGATGAGTACGTGGAATGTACTCGCAAGTTTCAAAAGAAAGTATAACAGATTATATATGCTGGGTAAGTATTGGTGGAGGTTTCTTTTGCATAAAGACAATCTTCTTCCTATAGTAAATTATGTAAACTTCTGTTGAAATTGAAATAGTTTTTAGTATAAAAGGTAGGACCGAGACACTTGGATATACGCACCAGTGCTCATTCTGTAAAAATAGTTTAAAACATACATAAGGTTGAAGTGAAACACATTCACTGTGCTCATTCCTCAACTTTAACCCTTAAAACAGATTTTTAGAAAAGAGAGGGGAGATTCTTCTTCAGTCCAAGTCTTAGTTGCTCAAATTGCCCGTAACTGAGGGCACGACTAATCGATTAGGTTAAACCCTCTGCAGAGGTCGTACACATTCCCCACATGACACAACCAACCCCGTTTATCATTATACACTTGAGTGTATGACTAGGAGGAGATTGTGATGAAGCCTTTCCGTAACAACCCCCCTATACCTGACCAAGCCGCCCGCAACTTAGGAATGAAAGCCCCTCTCCGATGTCGGTCTTGAGGTAAGGGTTTCCCGTTAATACTAAGCTAAACCATAGCCCATACTAGCATGTGGCTGTACTTGAAGCTACATAAAACTGTACTTGGAAGATCGCATTCCCCTAGACGGCGGTCCCCACAAAAAACCTGTGTGCAAGACCCCAGTTGGGCACATTCACTTGTAGACGCTCCCGTCATACCATCCCGCCCGGGGAGTAGAAGTAAAACAATATATAATTTTTTTTAAAAAGATCTTCTCAAAACTTTGCTCCAAAGGGAGCAAGTTTAAAGTTTATTTTTTTTTTGCTTTTCATCCAACCCATTTTGTGCAAGCATGGCCAATGGTGAGTCTTGAACCTATGGCTCTAGCTAAATATAACACTTTGCGAAACTTTTATAAAACATGCATAGTATTAAAATTTAAAGAGTTATGCATAGTATGAAAATATAGGTTGAAGCATGATCAATTTGCAACTTGCCTTCAGTTTCGTAGTCACAAGGTTCTACCTCCTTGTAGAATTCACCTTCGCACTCGCCGCAATCTAACGCGATAAATAACTCAAGTAAGACACTCAGCATATCCACATTCACATAACCATGGTTCAAGCAAGAATTCAACACACAAATAACATCCAAATCAAAATCCATATAACAACACACATTATTCGATTGCCACTATCATAATTTCTAGGGCATGGTTAGGTTTGATATAGGATCAGATGTGGTCTTTTAAGAAAATATGACAGACATATACTTGGGTTGGATAATATTGATACTAAGTGAGGACTATGGTTTGAAGGGTTGTGTGACCAAGTTCTACGACAGTCTATAATAGGTTTGATTGCAATATTTGACTTGGGTCCAATGAAAATGATAGATGGAGTTGATGCCATAAGGTTTATGTTACAAAAATTGATGTAACATTTCCTAAATCCAAATTTGTATGATGATGGCACATGACCAGAGAGGTTTTCTAGGGATCAATCTAAGAGATTTAACTTCGTGTCAAATCTTATTTTAACGAAGTTATTAAACAATGATCGAGAACGTCAAATTAAGGTGTTGATGTTAAAACAGTGACTAAATCGTGCTAAAAAAATTACGCCATGAGTTCCAACAGAAAGGTGAGGTCCTAAGGTCCAACTTTGATATATAAAACATTTTTATATGATTTACGGAATAAAAGATATAGCCGAAATACTCAATTTAGTATTTAAATAAAAACTGAATTATAGTTTGCTCAAAGGTGAAATTATATATTTTTATAATAAACTAAAGGTTCCAACGAATCCGTGGATATCTTATTTGTTAAAATCGTACATGTGGTTTAGGAGATATGAATTTCCGAAGTTTGGATATTTTCCTGAAAATGAATTACGGAATTAAGAGAGAGCTCACCGGAGTTAGTCGCCGGTGATGAGGAGGATGGTGGTTCGGGCGTGCTCCGGCGAATTAGGAGCGGCGGACGGTGGAGAGATGGTGATGGAGAATTCAATGGACTCTGTAAGGATCTTGGGACCTTTCTGCTTCACTCGACAGAAGTGGCTGAAATTGCGCACGGAGGCAGTGAGCCTCGGTCCTCGGGGTTCTCGTCTCCTGCTGCGAAATAGAGAGGGGAAAGGGGTCAACGAGATGCGCATCAACAAGGGGAAGAGAAAGGTGGAGGAGTTGGGGTTTGGGGTACCTCGGTCACGACGGAATCCTCGTCGGACTTTGATTCTATTGTTGAACTCCAGCGAGCAATTGCTCATGTAGGAGAGCAAGACAGAGAGGGGTTTCTAGCTTAGGGATGGTCATATTTGTTGTGCTTTCCAGGGACCTATTTATAAGGGAAGAGGGGGTCGATACGGGGAGATCAAGGGAGCTCACCGTGGCCTTTAATGGCTGATTGTGCAGGAATGTTTCACGGATCCGTTCGTCTAATTAAAGCAACAAAGTTGAGTTTTAATTTCCTGAATGAGTTCTCCTGACATTCCTCTTAAATTTTCGTGTTAGTGGCCAGTTGAAAGGATGACTGTGGTTAGCACTAGAGGGAGAGGAAGAGGTGGAAGTCATGAATGTGGAGGTTCTGCAGGTTCTGTTCATGTTCACGTACTGAACAGAGGAGGAAGACGACCGGTGCCTAGGCTTGCACTTCAGGATGGGCTTTAGTGAGAAAAGTGGCCCAAGGGCAAAGGAAAGAAAAAATATAGAAGAGATAGATGGGCTAGATAGGCTGGCAGAGAGAAAGCATAACTAATAACAATATTAGACTAGATAATCAATGAATAAATTTTTCGCTCTTTCAGAATTATTATTTAGATCAGAGGACAAAAATGTTCACATATTCTCTTTAATTATTTCTAGACTAGGAAAAGTGGTTTCAAATATTCCATAGGAGTTTGCAAGAGAAGAAATCCAAACTTGATATTTTTTAAAAAAATACTCAAAAAGATTTGAATTTACCCTAAAAATCATAACATTTAACTCAATAATAATAAATATTAACATTCCAAAATTTGGAAAATTTTGGGATGTTACAGACTACCAACCTTAAAATAAATCTCGTCCTCGAGATCTGCAGAGGCTAGCAAGAAATAGGTTAGGGTTTGGGTTCCTTGGGTTACTTCCCCAGGGTTTGGTCATATCATCTACAGGTTTGCGGTTCATCCTTTTGCCTCCTTTCTTGAGAGAATGTCTTCTATTAATTCAATTCTATGCATTCCAGTTCCTTGGCATGCCTATGTCTTCCCGCACCATTCTGGAGTCTCTGTTGATTTGTCGTATGACCAAATTGTCCTTCGAGGGTGTTGGGGTGCTACCACCCTTAAGAACAAACTTGTAGGGATATCCAGAATTGCTTTATTCCATGATGGTTCTTCATTGAGCTTCTATGGTTTAGAACTAGGCTTTTCCTCAAAAGAAAAGTCTTTCTCAAAATCCATAGATTCCAAAACTACTTCCGAGATTCTCATGGTGGCCGATAGCTTCCGATGGAACTCCCTTAAGATCTTTGCATTTTTCCTCACCGTCCATCTACGTTAGGCATGGTTGCCTATCTATATTGGTAATACGTCTTACCATTTTATGGTTTCAAGCTTGTCGTGTCGACACTGAACTATGTTCTCAAATCTCTTCGATTTAGCCATCAAACATACAAAAGTGTAAAATAAGAGTCTCTGGTATGGTGATCAATCCATCTCGTACTCAAATCATTACCTCATATGTAGATTAGCGAATCGCGTGTTCTAACACTCGGGAATTCTCACTCCTCTTTAAGAGGTCTTCACCTGCAACACTAATAAAACGCTTTTGGGTGACGTTGTTCCTACTCATGCGGGTATAACTTACATGCGAGAAATAGCAGAACTTTTGTGTGCCAAAGTTGCATTCTCCTTATGAATAGATTCCTTATTACATCCTTTAACCTCTCGTACAACTTCGAGTTCAACATAGCTTATTACAAGTGTTGCCATCCACATGGATTGGTATGGTCAAGCGTGTAAACCCAACATTATTCCTTACTCCTTCGTAAGAAGTTTAGTCCAGTTGAAAACGTGCGATGTGGTCCTTGAACTCATTAATCCTATGCTCCTTCAATGAGTAGGAAAGTTCCACTCCATTTTCAATGAAAGGAGGAGGTGTACTTCCACGTACCAAAGTTCCACTCCATTTTCAATGAAAGGATAACCCTTGTAGACTTCATCTCCTTCAAGGTGAATATGTCCCATCATATCCTTCAGGATCTTTGGAAAATCATGGTCACTAGTCAAAGTCAAGATCATTTCTGGGCCCTTGTGGAATGATTCATAAAGGGTTGCCATCTGCAGGTGAAGAGGAAAGGCAGAGTTCAAAACAACAAGGTATTTATCCCCTTCGAAGAAATGTGGAGGTTTCTACGAGGAAAAGTTTAGTGGTTGGTTCATCCATGGTTCAAGGATTTGATATAGGTGAGATAGAGCTTAGGGAGGAAGAGAGATGGATCCACACACACCACAATCAACAATCAGCTTCTATCATACTGTTCTCAGCATTTCTAATAGGCTCGTTTACTATGGCTTCGTCATGAAGTCTATAATTCTTCAAAGTCTTCAGTGTGTGATACTTTACCTGTATGAAGGTCTTCTTGTTATTTATCCATAACTTGCACCTCTCAGGGTTAAATAAGTAATACAAATTGCATAATTGGATGGCACAGAACGCTGCTGCTAATGATGTGCAGCAACAAGGTGGGCAACAGGGTGTTCAGGCCAATGATGTGCACTTTCAGGTTAATTGGGGGGAGTGGCCTCCTTCTCCTCCACAAGCACCACCGGTTTTGTACAATTTTCAGGAATGGCTTGCTGCAGAAGGATTACATGTGCAAGACGGTGTGCTTCCTGCCAACAATCTTCATGATAGCCCTAGAATGGCATGGAATGATTCAATTTCTTCCTATACTAGCACCGACTCCAGTGCCACTCTGTCTGACAGCTTTGTTCTTGTGCCAGTTCTTCACTCCATGGTTACTGGAACTAGCTCTGCTACTGCCCCTGTTCTGATACCTGGAGAAAGCTCTCTAATTGCACCTGCTCTGTCTACTGAAGATACCTCTGATGCTGTTGTTGAACCAACCCGTGTCAACTCCTTGACAATTGACCTCTCCCTCTCCACTGTGGGCTTACATCTTGAGCTGACGTCCCAAGGAGATACTGTCTCCTCCATGCTGCTGAATTCTGGAATTCCTTTTGTCAGAATCAACACTTTCCTCACAGCTGCTATAATGCCAATTATTGCTAGTTATGGCCCTTGGAGCACCGGGTTTGGTTTTAGAAACAACAGCATTGACATCAAAGTGGTTCTTTCTGAAGATAGGGGCTCTTTTGAGGTCTACCAAGCTTCCATGAACACTCACCATGCCTCCTCGGTCTCTTGCACTAACCTGATACCTGGTCTGTCTGCTTGGATGCCTTCGGCACAGGAAAATGCTGGTACTGGTTTGCCCCTACTTGACACGGCTTCAAACATAGTCCCTGCGGTTGCAACTTCTGAAACTGTGGTCCTGGGACTTGTGCTTGAAAACTCATCTAGTATTAATGTTAATTTGGGATCTTCAGTTCCATGTGATGCTAATCCAACGGTCCTTGCTTTGACACAAACGGAGGATTTGTCTGTTCCATCTGGCTCTTCTTCGATTGGGCGTCGTGGAAAGCCTGTGGCTCCAGATTGTTCCATTGTTCTGCGCAGGAGTACTCGCTCTAACAAATACGATGGTTTCAAAGTGCCTTCTGTCGCGGACACGTCCAGCAAAAAATCCAAGGTCAAGCCAAGGACTGTGCCTTCTGCCTCCTCTGTCATGATCTCCGACAACACTAAAGCCACAACAACTACTGCAGTACCACCGCCTACTCCAATCTAGGTGATTCAGCATATTGGCACAACCCTCTGCGCTATCCCAGCTGCGGAGCTCTCGGAGGAAGCTCTCCTTTATGATAAGGACGCAGGGCCATCTTCGGCCTTTGCCTAGCCTTTTTTTGTTCTCTAGCTACCTTTTATTATGGTTCTGTCAGTTAATTGGAACATTCTCTGCTGGAACGTTTGGGGTTTGAACTCTGATGCCAAGCAGATAGCCCTGACCAACGCCATCAGCTCTAGTGGTTGTGCTGTTATTTGCTTGCAGGAAACTAAAATGGCCTCTTTTGATAATGCATTCATTAAATCCTGTTTCCCGTGCCGCTATGATAAATTTGCTTTTGTCCCCTCCCGGGGAGCCTCTGGTGGTCTCGTTACAATCTGGAACAGCTCCATTTTCATGCAGATATTGTCTCTTATAATGATTTTGCTCAGGTCATTAACTTCAAATCAATGCAGTCCGCTCACCTTTGGACTCTTGTGAATGTCTATGGACCCCGCCAGGGGGATCAGAGACTAGCATTCATTCAATGGCTTGTCCAATTAAACATCCCTGATAATGAAGATTGGCTGTTAGTCGGTGACTTTAATTTCATCAGAAGCCCAGATAACCGCAATAAACCAGATGGTAATCTTAATGACATGATAACCTTTAACGATTTCAATCGTTCACAAGCCCTCATTGAACTACCTATTAAAGGACGATCGTTCATGTGGAGCAATATGCAAACAGACCCCCTCTTAGAGCAACTAGATTGGTTCTTTACTAGCTCCAATTGGACCACTTCTTACCCCAAGACCATGGTTAAACCCCTAGGGAGACCAGTTTCAGACCATATTCCTTGTGTTGTCACAATTGAGACCTCCATACCAAGATCAAAGGTGTTCCATTTTGAATCTTATTGGGTCCAACATCATGGCTTTTTTTATATTGTCCAGCAAGTTTGGGGCAGACAAATTTGGTCCAACAATATGGCCACGGTTCTCTGCAGAAAGCTAAATGCTCTCTGACATGCTCTTAAGGTTTGGAGTAAAGGGATTTCTAGACTTTCTATTGCCATTGAAAATTCCAATAAGGCACTTTTTGAACTTGATGAGTTAGAAAACAAACACCCCTCTCATTACCAGAAGCAAACTTTAGGAGGATTCTCAAGACACATATTCTACGTCTCTTATCCTATCAGCAACAATATTGGAAAAAACGTTGCACTATATGTTGGGTTAAGTTCGGAGATGAGAATTCAAAGTTCTTTCAAGCAATGGCCTCTGAACGGATGAGATTTAACAACATTGCCTCCCTGACTACTGATAATGACACCATTGTGGAGGATCATGCTGGAAAAGAGGCACTCATCTTCAATACTTTCAAGCAAAGGCTGGGCTCTGCATCACATCATGATATGAAATTCAATCTTGATAGAATCATTGAAAAAGTTGATGGGTTAGAAGAGCTTATTGTACCATTCACCACGGAGGAGATCGATAATGTTATTAAGCTTATGCCAGTCGATCGTGCACCTAGCCCAGATGGCTTCAACATGCGTTTATGAAATCTTGTTGGCACATTATCAAGCATGACTTCTACAAGCTCTGCAATCAATTCGTTGATGGTAATCTCAACCTTGAAAGCATAAATGATGGTTTCATCACATTAATCCCCAAAACTAATGCCCCATCATCAGTCAATGATTATCGTCTGATCACTTTGCTAAACTACTGCCCCAAAGTGCTAACCAAACTGCTTGCCAACCGCCTGCAAAGAGTGATCCTACGTATAATTCATCAAAACCAATATGGATTCCTCAAAGGTCGCACCATCCAAGATTGCCTTGCTTGGGCATTTGAATACATTTACCAGTGCCAGGCCTCTAAGAAAGAAATTTTGCTACTTAAGCTTGACTTTGCCAAGGCGTTTAGCACTATTGATCATGAGGCCATGCTAACCATAATGAAGAATATGGGTTTTAATGACAAATGGCTCAGATGGGTGCAATGCATTTTTGGGTCTGGTAAATCTGCGGTTCTCTTGAACAGTGTGCTCGGACGACAATTCCATTGTAAATGTGGGGTCCGGCAAGGCGATCCCTTCTCGCCCCTGGTGTTTGTCTTGGCGGCTGATCTCTTGCAAGCAACAATCAATGACGCCTACTCTAGAGGAACAATTCAGCTGCCTTTCCCCTCGACCAATCAAACAGATTACCCAGTCATTCAATACGCGGACGACACTATTCTGGCCATGCCATCATGCACAACGCAAGTGGTGATCATCAAAGATAACCTCTCGGACTATGCAACCTCAATTGGCCTCAAAATAAACTCCCACAAGCCGACTCTGATCCCCATAAACTGTCATGCAGACACATACAACTGCCTTGCAACTATCTTCGGGTGTGTGGTTGGTAAAATGCCTTTCACCTATCCCGGTTTGCCTATGGGGACGACCGGGCCATTAGTGATAGATCTTTTCCCTCTTGTCTGTCGGGTGGAACGAAGGCTTTCTGCTACACTCAACATGATATCTTATGGGGGTAAACTATCACTCCTCAACTCGGTCATAACCTCCCTAATAATCTTCGCACTATGTACTCTCAAGTTGCCTGTTAGCATTATTGAACTACTGGATAAAATCAGACACAAATGATTATGGACCAAAAAAACGGAGAATGGGGACTCTTGCTACTCTCTTGCGGCTTGGGACATGGTCTGCCATCCCAAGGTTTCGGGAGGCCTCGGTGTCATTAATATCAAGGTACAAAGTGATGCACTTCTGCTAAAATACCTCCACAAATTCTATAACCGATGGGACCTACCTTGGGTGGAACTCATATGGAGCACGTACTACAGCAACAAGATCCCCCATGCAGCTGATCCCTGCGGGTCTTTTTGGTGGCGAGATGTGATGAAACTAATGCTAATTTACTGTGGGATTACCAAAGTCCAAGTGCACATGGGGGAGGACATACTTTTTTGGAAGGATCATTGGACGGATGGTATTCTGGTAGAAACACATCCGCAGGCATTTTCATTCACCATCCAGGAGGATATTTCTGTTAAAGATTTCTTGGGGGCCACGACATTGCGCGAAACGTTTCACCTGCCGCTTTTGGTCTAGGCACATGCAGAGACTAGAGATCTTCAATGTCTTGTATGTGACATTCAACTGCAAGACAGCCTCTCTGGGAATGATAACTGGAACTGTACTTGGTCGACTCAGATGTACTCGGCCAGCAAATACTATAACTTTTACTTCAGGGAGGTTCGGGCCCATCAAACTTATACCTGGCTATGGAAGTCTAAGGTTACAATGAAAATAAAGGTTTTTGGGTGGCTCCTTCTCTCTGAAGACACTACAACATTGGCAATGACTATACTTGCCCCCTCTACGAGTCCAACATGGAAGAAACACTTGAGCATATTTTCTTTGATTGTTCCTTCAGCAAGGATTGCTGGTCTGATATTGCCATCTGGTGGAGTTCTCAAGGTTCATGTTTGGATTGGATAAGCACAGCTAAAACAGCATGGAACAAGCCAATGTTCATGGCAATATTTCTACAAGCAGCATGGAGCATCTGGAAGGAAATAAATAATAAAGTCTTAAGAAGAATAACACCCACGAAAGCATCCTGGAATTCAAGACTAAAAGAGGATCTCTCTCTCCTAACTCATAGGGTTGGAGAAAAACACACCTCCTTTCTCACCTCCTTTGTAGCTACTCTTTGATTTGTTTCCCTCCCCCCAACCATCCCCAAAGGGGATGACATGTACAGAACCATATGTAACTCCACCCATTTATTAATTTAATTACACAGTAGGAGGCTCTCCTACTGTTTTAGGTGTCAAAAATAAATAAATAATACAAATCTATGGAGTTCGTATCCTAATAACGCAATATTTTAAATCACACAAGTAAAATGATAACTATAGTTAAAACAATGAAAAAAATTCCAAAAAAATAAAAATCCACACATATATTTTATTCAATCAATCCTATGTACCGCCATCCACATAGGTTCGACATGGTTGGTACACTACTCGCAAGCATTCCTCCTTTATTACACTCATGGTGGTCTTAAGTTCTAGATTCAACATTCAGGTTGATGCTGCTGAGGGAGGTATTGCCGCTCTCATCAGAGGAGTTGACTGAGAAGTCCTCTTCTTTGGCCTTTTCTCCTTTTAGAACCCTGTTTTCTAGCTTGAGTTTCTTATTGCGAGCCTTTTCTTTCCATCATTCCTTCTGCAGTTTTCTTGATTTCTGTCTCTTGAGCCTGGACTTCGTCTTTGTTTTCCTCCAAATATTCTCGCATTATCCCCACCTTCTGCTCCAGGAGGGTTCTAACTTCCTTCATGGCCTCTATCTTCTGCAAAGCTTCAGAATGCTCCAGTTGAAGACCTTTGATGTACCTTTCTAAATCCAGATTATAATTCAACATATCGTTGAGTTTTCTCTTGTGATCTTCCATGATCCTACCAGGTTCGCCAGTGATATCTTGCCACCCCAAATC
Source organism: Triticum urartu (assembly GCF_056163025.1). NCBI lineage: Eukaryota > Viridiplantae > Streptophyta > Magnoliopsida > Poales > Poaceae > Triticum > Triticum urartu. The sequence continues at coordinate 399,974,579 of NC_141879.1, read as the reverse complement.
ACGAAAGAAGGTGCCTCCTAGCTCCTGGTGATAACGTCCGCATAGACGTGCTATTATGCCATGTATGGCATCACTCACAACTCCCTCAAGAGTTGGATGCGTTTTGAATAAGATCATGTTCTCCATCTCTGGAAGTCCATAAATGCTAATGTTGGCATTCCAGTAGCTTCTCCCCTCCAAATGGTGCCATGCTGCAATCTTGGGGACTCGAAGTCTTAGTGTCTGAACCAACCTTAAAAGATGGGTTCCAAATAAAACTCTTTCATAGTGGGATGCCTGGCTCAAGTCACAATGTTCCATTGACATGTTTGAAATAGGAGAGACTTAGTAAAGAAAGCAAAAGGTACGAGAATTGCAATTTTAGCAATACCAAAAATAATTGTTGTTCCTATCAAGGTCTTCCTATTTCTAAACCATTTTCTAAGGTAACGACCTATAGTCAATGTATGCTCTGATACCCTCTGTAGAGGTCATACACGTTCCCCACATGACACAACCAACCCCGTTTATCATTACACACTTGGGTGTACGACTAGGAGGAGATTGTGACGAAGCCTTTCCGTAACAGCCCCCTATAGCCGCTCGCAACTTAGGCAATGAAAGCCCCTCTCCGATGGCGGCCCTGAGGTAAGGGTTTCCCGTTAGTACTAAGCTAAGCCAGAGCCCATAGTAGCATGTGGCTATACTGGAAGCTACATCAAACTGTATTTGGAAGATCTCATTCCCCTGGATGGCGGTCCCCAACAAAAACCTGTGTGCAAGACCCCAGTCGGATGCATTCACTTCAAGACCCTGATGGGCGCAATCACTTGTAGACACTCCCGTCATAAAATCCCGCCCATAGAGTAGAAGTAAAACAATATATAATTTTTTTTTAAAAAGATTTTCTCAAAACTTTGCTCTAAAGAGAGCAAGTTTAAAGTTTAAAACAAGTTTGGTTTTCATCCCACCCATTTTGTGCAAGTGTGGCCAATGATGAGTCTTGAACCTATGGCTCTAGATAAATACAATACTTTGCAAAACTTTTATAAAACATGCATAGTATTAAAATTTAAAGAGTTATGCATAGTATGAAAATATAGGTTTAAGCATGATCAATTTGCAATTTCCCTTCGATTTCGTAGTCACAAGGTTCTACCTCCTTGTAGAATTCACCTTCGCACTCGCCATAATCTATCGCGATAAATAACTCAAGTAAGACACTCGGCATATCCACATTCACATAACAATGATTCAAGCAAGCATTCAACACAGAAATAACATCCAAATCAAAATCCATATAACAACACAAATTATTCGATTGCCACTATCATAATTTCTAGGGCATGGTTAGGGTTGATATAGGATCAGGTGTGGTCTTTGAAGAAAATATGACAGACATATACTTGGGTTGGATAATATTGATACTAAGTGAGGACTATGGTTTGAAGGGTTGTGTGACCAAGTTCTACAACAGTCTATAATAGGTTTGATTGGAATATTTGACTTGGGTCCAATGAAAATGATAGATGGAGTTGATGCCATAAGGTTTATGTTACAAAAATTGATGTAACATTTCCTAAATCCAAATTTGTATGATGATGGCACATGACCAGAGAGTTTTTCTAGGGATCAATCTAAGAGATTTAACTTCGTGTCAAATCTTATTTTAACGAAGTTATTAAACAATGATCGAGAACGTCAAATTAAGGTGTTGATGTTAAAACAGTGACTAAATCATGCTAGAAAAAAAATTACGCCATGAGTTCCAACAGAAAGGTGAGGTCCTAAGGTCCAACTTTAATATATAAAACATTTTTATATGATTTACGGAATAAAAGATATAGCCGAAATACTCAATTTCGTATTTAAATAAAAACTAAATTATAGTTTGCTCAAAGGTGAAATTATATATATTTATAATAAACTAGAGGTTCCAACGAATCTGGGGATATCTTATTTGTTAAAATCGGACATATGGTTTAGGAGATATGAATTTCCGAAGTTTGGATATTTTCCTGAAAATGAATTACGGAATTAAGAGAGAGCTCGCCGGAGTTGGTCACCGGTGATGAGGAAGATGGTGGTTCGGGCGTGCTCCAGCGAATTAGGAGTGGCAGACGGTGGAGAGTTAGTGATGGAGAATTCAATGGACTTTGTAAGGGTCTCGGGACCTTTCTGCTTCACTCAACATAAGCGGCTGAAATTGCGCACGGCGGTAGTGAGCCTCGGTCCACGCGGTTCTCGTTCTCCTGCTGCGAAATAGAGAGGGGAAAGGGGTCACCGTCATGCGCATCAACAAGGGGAAGAGAAAGGTGGAGGAGTTGGGGTTTGGGGTACCTCGGTCGCGACGGAATCCTCGTCGGACTTTGATGCTATTGTTGAACTCCGGCAAGCAATTGCTCGCGTAGGAGAGCGAGACAGAGAGGGGTTTCTAGCTTAGGGATGGTGAGATATGTTGTGCTTTCCGGGGTCCTATTTATAGGGGAAGAGGGGGTCGATACGGGGAGATCAAGGGAGCTCACCGTGGCCTTTAATGGCTGATTATGCAGGAACGTTTCACGGATCCGTTCGTCCAATTAAAGCAATGAAATTGAGTTTTAATTTCCTGAGTGAGTTCTCCTGACATTCCTCTTAAATTTTCGTGTTGGTGGCAAGTTGAAAGGATGGCTATGGTTAGCACTAGATGGAGAGGAAGAGGTGGAAGTCATGAATGTGGAGGTTCTGCATGTTCTGTTCATGTTCACGTACAGACCAGAGGAGGAAGATGACCGGTGCCTCGGCTTTCACTTCGGGATGGGCTTTAGTGAGAAAAGTGGCCCAAGGGCAAAGGAAAGAAAAAAAATATAGAAGAGATAAATGGGCTAGATAGCCTGGCAGAGAGAAAGCATAACTAATAACAATATTAGACTAGATAATCAATGAATAAATTGTTCGCTCTCTCAGAATTATTATTTAGATTTGAGGACAAAAATGTTCACATATTCTCTTTAATTATTTCTAGACTAGGAAAAGTGGTTTCAAATATTTCATAGGAGTCCGCAAGAGAAGAAATCCAAACTTGATATTTTTTTTAAAAATACTCAAAAAGATTTTAATTTACCCTAAAAATCGTAACATTTCACTCAATAATAATAAATATTAACATTCCAAAATTTGGAAAATTTTGGGATGTTGCACGTCAACCCCGAGGAAACTAAGGAGATCCAACGGCAAGTACAACAACTCATCAACAATTGCCATGTTCGAGCAAGTTTGAGCCCTTGTGCCGTCCCGGTAATCCTTGTTCCCAAGAAAGATGGTACATTTCGCATGTGTTCCGATTGCCTTCGTATCAATGCTATTACCGTGCGTTATCGTTACCCCATACCACACCTAGATGATATGCTTGATGAGCTTAGCGGAGCCACAATTTTTCTCTAAGATTGATCTTAAGAGTGGCTACTATCAAATACGCATCCAAGAAGGTGATGAATGGAAAATCGCATTTAAGACCAAGTTTGGCTTATATGAATGGCTTGTTATGCCAATGGGTTTATCCAAAGCACCCTGTACTTTCATGCGACTCATGCATTTTGTTTTTCAACCTTATATTGGTGTATTTGTTGTTGTCTACTTTGATGATATTCTTGTGTTTAGCAAATCTCTCAAGGATCATGTCACACACCTTAGGACCGTGCTACAAACTCTTAGAAAAGAACACCTTTTTGCTAATATGGACAAATGCCTTTTCGGTGTTGACAAGCTTGTTTTCTTGGGTTTCGTTGTGTCTTCTAAGAGTGTTCATGTTGATGAATCTAAGACCAATGCTATTAAAACTTGGCCCCAACCAACCAACTTGCAACAAGTGCGTAGTTTCCTTGGTCTAGCCAGTTTCTACCATCAATTTGTGAAGGATTTTAGCACCATTGCTTCACCTTTGCATGCTTTGAGTAAGAACAATGCACCCTTTGTTTGGGGACCATCCCAAGATAACACATGCAATGAGCTTAAGAATTTGCTTACTCATGCTCCCGTGCTTGCATTACCAAACTTTGACAAACCCTTTGAGATTCATTGGATTCTTGTGGTAATGGCATAGGAGGTGTGTTAACGCAAGAGAAGCGCCCCATAGCTTACTTTAGTGAGAAACATTCCAGGGCGCAACTCAATTACCCCATCTATGACAAAGAGCTATATGCTTTAGTGCGAGTTTTGCATGAATGGGAACATTATCTTCGCCCTCATGAATTTTTCATTCATACCGATCATGAAACGCTTAAATACCTTAAGGGTCAAACTAAGTTGAGAAAGCATCATGCTAAGTGGAGTGAATTCATTGAGTCATTTCCTTATATCATCAAGTACATTAAAGGTAAGGAAAATGTTGTGGCGGACGCTCTTTCCTGCATATGCATGCTTGTTACTCAACTTGAATTGGATGTCATTGGCTTTGAGCACATAAAAGACTTGTATGCGCATGATCCTACTTTTGCTATTCCTTATACCAAATGTTTGATGCATACATCTTGGGAACGTTATTACATCAAAGATGGTTATCTTATGAGAGCTAACAAACTATGCATCCCCGAGTCTTCTGTTCGTTTGTTGCTTTTGCAAGAATCTCATGGAGGAGGACTAATGGGACACTTTGGACATGACAAGACATTTGCTACACTCTCCAAGAACTATTATTGGCCCAAGACGTTCTGCGACGTCAACCGCTTCACCAACCGATGTTCGGCATGTCGCAAAGCTAAGTCCAAAGCTCAATCATGGGAAGATATTAGCATGGATTTTGTGCTTGGTTTGCCTAGAACTTGAAATGGAAAGGATTCCGTATTTTTTGTTGTGGACCGATTCTCTAAGATGTCTCATTTAATTCCTTGCAACAAGATAGACGATGCTTCACATGTTGCCAATATCTTTTGTAGGGAAATATTGCACCTCCATGGAGTACCAAAGACGATAGTCTCGGACCGCGACGCCAAGTTCCTAAGCTACTTTTGGAAAACCTTATGCGTCAAGATCAGAATCAAGCTACTCTTCTCCACAGCATACCATCCACAAACCGATGGCCAAACGAAGGTGACCAACCACACACTCTCTGTTCTACTTTGCGTGCTAATAAAGAAGAACATCAAGGAGTGGGAGGAGTGTCTACCTATCTCCGAGTACGCCTACAATCAAGCAAGACATTCGACTACCGGCAAGTCCCCCTTCAAGGTCATCTACGGTTTCAACCCGTTATCCCCATTGGACATTCTTCCTCTACCACTACAAGAGCGCACAAACATGGACGCGAGTGCCCAAAGTCAACTATCTCAAGAAGATGCATGAAGATACAAGGCACACCATTGAGCGCCAAGTACAATGACTCGCGACCAAACTCAACCTCAACAAGCACCACATGGTATTCAACATTGGAGATCTTGTGTGGCTACACCTTCGCAAGGACCGCTTCCCCCACGAACGCAAGTCCAAAGTTCTACCACGAGCGGACGGACCCTTCAAGGTGCTCGAACGCTACAACAACAACGCCTACAAGATCGACATCCCACGGGACAAGTACTCCGTGAGCGACATCTTCAACGTCAAAGATCTCTCTTCCTACCATGGTGATGAAGATTTTGATCCGAGGTCGGATCTTCCCCAAGGGAGGGGAGATGATGCGGAGCATCCTATGGTCATCCCCATGGACCTACCATCGTCTCACCAAGTGCAAAGAGGACCTATGACACGAGCTAGAGCTAGAGCTCTCAAGACCGAGGTGACTTCCTTCCTTAGTGATATCACATATGATCCTCTCGAGACATGGCTACTACCTAAGTCCGGAATGTTGTGCATGACCAGGTACCAAGAGGACCCTCCCGAAGATGCACGTGAATACGGACAAGTACCCAAGTTCGCGGATGAAGAGAACCAACGGAAGGAGTCAAGATCAGCTTCCAGACCCCGGACATCCGGCCACGATCCCAGACATCCGGCCCCTGGAGCAGCAGCCACTCAGCCGCCAAGGACCTACAGGCCCCGGACATTCGGCCCTAGCCCGGACATCCGGCCCGAAGCCCGGAAATCCGGCACCCTCCATCCGGAGAGTGTCAAGGCCAACCCCGATATCCCAAACATTTGGCCCCTCGCGAAAGCCCGAACATCCGGCCCGACGCCCGGACATCCGGCCTTCCCTGTCTGCACACAGTTTAAGGGCCGAGGCCTGTGTACCACTTCACCCACCTAGACTATATATACTCCCCTCCTCCCTCTTTCTAGGGTTAACGTTGTGATATCTCATTTGTGAGATAGAGTCTCGCTCATCCATATGGATCTACTCGGTGAGAGAGACCGCGACCCCTCTTCGGAGAAGATCCATGTTGGATTCAAGACCCCCTCTAGGGTGACCCATCAAGACCTCCTTTCGGAGAAGAACCGGTTACCATTTGTATCGTCCCTTGTTGACTTTGGATTGTGTGATCTCTATGTGTACTCGGATCTAGCATATGTGTGATCGTTCTTGTTGGTTTGAGTGATTCTCTCGTGTTTCCCCTTGTGTTTTCCCTTGTGTTCTTCGTGTTCTTCACGGGATCCTCCCCTTTCGTGAAAGATCGGCCATCTAGGGTTCCACCCTACATCAAGTATCTAGGTGATATTAGAGTTGGTTGATGTGTATCATATGGTGTTATTTGAGTAGGAACTCTTGGGCTGTTTGTGACACTTATAGGAATAGCTCGATAGGTCGATCGGAAAGGAAAACTTTGAGGTGATTTTGTACCCTACAAGCAATTTCGTCTTATGTTCTCCGCTAGATAAGAACTTTGGAGTGATTCTTTATCGCACATTGAAGGATTTCCATATGATCTAACTATGTTAGCATTGTTGAGAGATTGCACTAGCGAAAGTATGAACCCTAGGCCTTATTTTCAAGCATTGCAATACCGTTTGTGCTCATTTTTGTTACTTTCTACCTTGCTATTTGTTTATTGTTCCTATTAAAAAATCAATATCTACTATCATTACTGCACTTGTATCACCATCTTTTCGCCGAACTAGTGCACCTATACAATTTACCATTGTATTTGGTGTGTTGGGGACACAAGAGACTCTTTGTTATTTGGTTGCAGAGTTGTTTGAGAGAGACCATCTTCATCCTACGCCTCCCACGGATTGATAAACCTTGGGTCATCCACTTGAGAGAAAATTACTACTGTCCTACAAAACACTGTGCTTGGAGGCCCAAGACGAGTCTATAAGAATAAAGTTGCATAGTAGACATCAAGCTCTTTTCTGGTGCCATTGTGGGGGAGGTGTGTGCTTGAAGGTATATCTTTAGATCTTGCAACTGAATCTTCTAGTTGCTTATTTTATCACTAGTTTGGTTTATAAAAAAAGGAATTGAGGTTGCCTCATATTATTCATCTTTATGATGTCTTTCTTGAAAATGATGGAAAGGAAAATTGTGCTCAATTGATAAAAGAAGAATTCAATAAAATGTTTGGCATAAAATATATGAATGATGAGCATGATTGCAATGTTGCTAGTATGAAGCTTTGAATATCCATGATGTTAATGATATGTGATGTCGCTTGAAACTGTGTCGGTATTTCCCTAAAGAGGAAGGGATGATGCAACACATCTACTGTAGGTGTTTCCCTCAGTTATGAAACCAAGGTATCAATATAGTAGGAGAACCAAGAAACACTATGTAAATGGTACCTGCACACAAGGACAAATACTTGCAAACCCACGCGTAAGAGGGGTTGTCAATTCCTCCACGGTAAAAAGATAGGTAAATTTGTGGTAGATTGGATAAATAGATCTCGATAAAACACGAAATAAAAGATGCAAATAAAAAGTGCAGCAAGGTATTTTTGTGTTTTTGGAATAATAGATCTGAAAATCAAAGTGGCAAATAATAGATCGAAAAGCAAATATGATAAAGAATAGACCCGGGGGCCGTAGATTTCACTAGTGGCCTCTCTCAAGAAATTGCACATGGTGCGTAAAGAAATTACTGTTGGGCAATTGATAGAAGATCAAATAATTATGACGATATGCAAGGCAATGATCAATATATAGGCATCATGTCCAAGATTAGTGGAACGAAACAATTTTGCATCTACTACTATTACTCCACACATCGATCGATATCCAACATGCATCTAGTGTATTAACTTCATGGAGAAACAGAGTAATGCAATTAGAACGATGACATGATGTAGAAGAGATCTATCCATGTACGAATAGCCCCATCTTGTTATCCTTAATAGCAATGATACATGCGTGCCTTGCTGCCCGTTCTGTCACTAGGAAAGAACACCGCAAGATCGAACCCATAACAAAGCACCTCTTCCCATGGCAAGAAAAATCGATATAGTTGGCCTAACTAAAGAAAAGATTCAAAAAAGAAATACGAGGCTATAAATAATCATGCATATAAGAGATCAAAGAAGACTCAAATAATATTCATGAATAAGAATCTAATAATAAACTCAAACTTCATCGGATCCCAACAAACACACCACAAAAATTCATTACATCAAATAGATCTCTAAGAGACCATTGTATTTTAGAATCAAAAGAGAGAGAGGAAGCCATCTAGCTACTGCCTACGTACTCATAGGTCTATGGTGGACTACTCATACATCATCGGAGAGGCACCAGTGAGAATGATGAACCCCTCTATGATGGTGTTAGACTGGATCTCATGGTTCTGGAACTTGCGGTGACTAGAATTGTGTTTCGTCGACTCCTCTATGGTTTTTGAAATATTTGGGAATTTACAGGGCGAAGAGGCGGCGGCGGAGGAGGCCCCCATGGGCCCCACAACCCCCTGGGCGCGCCTTGGTGGGTTGTGGTCCCCACGGGCACCCCCAGGTGCTTTCTTGATCCTGAAGGTATCTTCTGGTCCAGAAAAATATCCAAAAAGTTTCGCTGTGGTTTGGGCTCTCTTTGGTACTGATATTCTACGAAGTAAAAAACAAGCAAAAACAACAACTTACACTAGGAAATATGTCAATAGGTTAGTCCCAAAACATGATATAAAGGTTCTATAAAATAATGGTAAAACATTCAAGAATGATAATATGACAGCTTGGAACAATAAAATATTATAGATATGTTGGAGGCGTATCAGCATCCCCAAGCTTAATTCCTGCTCGTCCTCGAATAGGTGAATGAGAAAAACATATTTTTTGTTGTGGAATGCTGCCTAACATGTTCATCACATATTCTTTTCTTTTGTAGCATGGGCATTTGGAATTTTATATGGTTCAAAGCAATATTCTAGTTTTCTCATGAAGATTTCAATACTCAAGCATATCAACAAGCAACCATGTCTTTCAAAATATCAACACTAAAGAAAGTTATGCCTAGCCCATCATTCTCAATCATTGGCCATTCACAAAACACACTCGCATATTAGCTACATCCAATGCTCAAGTATGATCATAGTGCTGCCTAGTTGGTGCTTTATAAGAGAACATGGAGACTCAAATAAAAATAAAAATTGCATGAAGTAAATAGATAGGCCCTTCGTAGACGGAAGTAGGGATTTGTAGAGGTGCCAGAGCTCAAAGCTTAAATTTAGAGATAATTGTTTTTGAGAGGCATACTTTTCCCGTCAACGAAAACAACCGAGTAATTCCCAACAGTTTCCATGCTAGATACATCATAGGTGGTTCCCAAACTTAAAATAAAGTTTATTCCTTTTTCCACAATATTTTCACACTCCATGGCTAGCCGTATACACGGGTACCGTCCATACCAACTATTTCCAAGGAATTTATTATTTTACAACATAAAGTAAGTTTTTTTTTTCATTTCGGGACTGGGCATCCCTATTACCGCCGTACTCTCGTGCAATGACAAGTGAATAAACACTCATCTTGAGAATAACACATATAGCATGGAAAATATTGGCCAGCCCTGCCGCTTCATGAGCGGTATGAGCACACAAAAAGGAAATTCATTTTGAAAATTTAGAGATGGCACATACAAATTTACTTAGAACGGCATGAAAATACCGCATATAGGTAGGTATGGTGGACTCATATGGAAAAACTGGGTTTAGGGATTTTGGATGCACAAGAAGTATTTCTAATTAGTACAAAGGAAGGCTAGCAAATAGATTGAGAAGCAACAAACCAAGAAACGAAAATTCACATAAGCGAGCATTAAGCGTAACTAACACCGAATAATGCACCATAAGTAGGATATAATTTCATTCCATAACTATTGACTTTCGCGCTTGCACAAGGAATGGCAAACCTTAACACCAATATTCTTACTAAAGCATAATTACTCGCTAACATGACTCTCATATCACTATCATCATATCTCAAAACTATTACAAAGAATCAAGGTTATTTTGTCCAATGATCTTCATGAAAGTTTTTATTATGTCCCTCTTCAACATCTATTACTTTGGGACTAATTTCATATGTTGCAATTACTTTTGATGAGCTCAAACAAATTTAAGTGAAGAACATGAGCATAAAAATTTTCATCTCTCAAAATAGTATAAGTTAAGCATGAGAGAATTTCTTCAAAAAATTACTAACTCTCAAATTAATCTTAGTGAAGCATGAGAGCATTTTTTTCAAAAATATTAAAGCACAATGTGCTAAAAAGATATAAGTGAAGCACTAGAGCAATTCCATAGCTCAAAAAAATTTAAGTGAAGCGCATAGAGCAATTCTAACAAATCATAGCATAATTTTGGCTCTCTCAAATAGGTGTGTCCAACAAGGATAGATGACACAAACTAAAAAGCAAAACAAGCAAAGAATCATATAACACAAGATGTTCCAAGCAAAACTCATGATATGTGATGAATAAAAATATAGCTCCAAGTAAAGTTACCGATGGTTGTTAGAAGAAAGAGGGGATGCCTTCCGGGGCATCCCCAAGCTTAGTTTCTTGGTTCTCCTTGAATATTAACTTGGGGTGCCATGTGCATCCCCGAGCTTAGGCTCTTTTCACTCCTTATTCCTTCATCCATCGTGATCTCACCCAAAACTTGAAAACGTCAATCACACAAAACTTAACAAAACCTTTGTGAGATCCGTTAGTATAAGAAAACCAATATTTGCTTTAAGTACTATTGAAAACCCATCCATATTTTTATTTTTCATTATACCTACTGTATTCTAACTTTACCATGGCTTATACCCCCGATACAAACCATAGATTCATCAAAACAAGTACACAATGCAAAGAAAACATAATCTGTCAAAAACAGAACAGTCTGTAAAGATGGGAATTTTACTCATACTTATGTAACTCCAAAAATTCTGAAAATTTAGAAAAACATAGTGTCGGGGATCTACCCCGTGGTATGACCGGGCTGGACTTGGCGACTCACTGGTGACCCGCCCTGACTTGGTGACTCACCAACTGACCCGCCGGGATCTCTCCACTCACTGATGACCCGGCCGAGACAGGTGATTCATTGGTGACCCAGCAGGTGGGTCAGAGGAGCGACAAGACTCAGTGGCCCAGAAGGCGGTTCATAGAAGGCCTACTTATGTTATTGTGGGCCAGCTTAAGAGAAAAGGCATAAGAAATATTCCCTTACAAAGGAAGCAAGACTAGGACTCCACTTGTAATAGAGTAATCCTAATCCTACTCGAACTAGTCATGTAACCCGCTCCTTCAACTTATATAAGGAGGGGCAGGGCATCCCAAGAGGGACAAGTTTTCACAAGTTGGACAAGTTAGGGTTAGACAGACAAGTCTATAGCTCTTAAGATAGAGCACCGTGTAATCATGCTCATCATCATCAATATCAATGAAGCATGATGTAGGCTTTTTACCTCCAACGTGAGGGGCCGAACCTGGGTAAAACCTTGTGTCTCTCGATTCCGACCAACCCTTTCAAGCTACCACATAGATGCGTTGGCCTCATGACTAAGTCCTCACAGTAAGGACATCTGCCGTGACAAATCCACGACAGTTGGAGCCCACCGTGGGGTTCGCACACGGTGGTGTTGAGTTCTTGAAGGGATTTCTTCCAGAGATCGGGAAGTTTGCAATTTTCCGGATGAGCCGGTTTGGAAGGGTTTGCATCAACTTCAAGTTCATCAGTCCAGGTTTAAGATTTGTGAGATTTAAGGTTCAAGGAAAATTAGAGTTACAACTTGTCAGTCGATATCGTCGGGCAATCTGCTGAGACAAACGACCAACAAGAATTTAATGCTCGCGTCACTGTACAATCGGGTGGACGTGATCAACTTTTCTCGGCGGCTGTTGTGCACGGCGTCTAAACAATCCATCAAGCCGTCAAATCACCAAGTCGCTGAGACCGTCAGCTTATGTTGAAATCTGATTGGGCATACTACTTGGTGCATCTACTCGTGGTTGTTGTTGTTACTTCATTCAATGTACAATGATTCGAAGCCAGATCGATGTTGGGAGCACCGCCTGCAAGAGGCCGAGACCGACACAAGTCATGTACATGTACAAGTCACCGAGTTTGCTGCTCCACCGTCCCGTATAATTTTCTGCCATCAATACATTGAACAAGGCCAAGTGCTAGCCACGAAGGACAAAAGATGAGGAGAAAAAATAAATCAAGGGCAGCCCACAACGCTCGTTCACATGGGCCGCTACTCCTAGTGTGGCCTTTCGAGCCGCCGATGCACCCGCCTTGCTGCCTCTGTCGCGGTCATCTCTGAGCCGCGTCGGATCGTCCCCTGCCGGAGCTCCCCCGTTAAGCCGCCTTGTTAGCGGCCTTGGCCCGACCATCTCCTCTGCAAGTTGCAGTCGAGACCGCTCCGCCTTTGTCGACCCGTGTCACTTCCTCTGGCCCTCCGCGATGGCCACCTCAAGCCGCCGCCGTCACACATCAAGTCGGCCGCACCCAGGGCCGCCTTTGTCGACCCGCCTCATTGCTTCTGCCGCGAACCCGCCGGCGCGCCAAGCTGCCGCTTCAGGCCGCCCGAGCCGTCACACCTCTTCTGGCCGGGCCTGAGCCGCCGCGCCTGAGATGCGCTTGAAATGCCACGAGCGTCCGCGTTGCGCGGCTCCATGTTGTTCACCTCACCCTCGACTCTGACCGCGTCTGTGCCATCCTGCGACGGCCTGATGCCCCGCCTCATGGGCTCCCCAACCGATGCCATGTCGCCGCACCAGGGGCTGTCGCCTCCGCCGCCGACGCCCGATGTCGCGGCCTCATCTTGCTGGGTGTGTGTCCGCCACCGCGGCCCCTCCTGGCCGGCCGCGCAGCCGCCGCTCCGAGCCGCCAAGCCCCTGCGCCATCGTGGCCATGGCTTCGCCTGTTAGCCCGCCTCTGTTGTGGCCGTTTTTTGCTCCAGCCGCCGGTGACGACGAGCCGGTGGCGACTTGCTATTGTTGCGTAAGTGAAGTGGATGGGCATCCCGTTTCTTGCATCATGCGAAGGCCAAAAGGCTGAGTGCTAGTCCAGTTTTTTGGACTTTTCATCTCTAATTACTACGTACATCTACTCAGAGTATGCTGCCAGCGAGACCTCCAAGGAAGCTCTCACGTGGTCACAAGGGACAAGCCATCACATCAAAAATCAAATGACAGTACGCATCAAAACATGTACTGAGACGGAGATGTGGTCGTTGCAACACCGAGAAGTTGGCCTACTGGTCGTACTCAACAGACGCATCATGCCACGTGGGTGCTACTGCTTTATCAGACCTACGCCTAGGCGATCGTCTGACGCTGTACCGCATTATCTAATGCTAACATCAGTGTACATTTGACAAAATATATTAGGTGCTATTATGTCTACCTACTTTTGGTATAGATTTTTTAATCAAAGAAAAATCACTTTGGTATGTACAGTTTTATGTGTAGAACAATAATGCATTATAAAGGTGGTGCCATGCCTATGGGGTATGCATTAGCATCATCATGCACGGGCGTCCACGCTTGCTTGTTGTTGAATGGGTGTGTGCAAGCCGCGGTCCGTGCAGCTTGATTTACATCAACACGACGCGACGGACTCACCCATCCACGCGGCTTACAGCGCCTGCAATTGACTCGCCCGTCCGCGCTGGCTTACAACGTCGCGGCCGACTCATCTGTCTGCTCTCGTGTTTGACTCGGCCATGATTGATGTCAGCTTCACCATGATAATCATCAACTCCGCGGCGGATAATTACTGGCCTGACATATCAGGTGAAATCTATTCAGTATATGTTTATATTACATATTGCTTTCTTTAAAAAAGCAATTACTCTTGCTTGCAAGTTCTCCAATGCAGGACAATTTGTCTATTACAAAAGGGACTATTATATCACTAAGCTGTTGAATAACTCATACCCGTTTATATCACGGTCAAATATGGAGAATCTCAAGACAACTCCTCGAGTCGTCTTAAGGCTCGGTGGCTACAATGACATGACTTAGCAAATATTGCTAGTTTCAGCAGATTCAAGATCTCCGGGTTATTGGTGGGAAAATAATCTGATCCCAGAGGCTACTGCTATATTGATGAAAATTTAAAGGCCGTCAGAAAATTTCCAGCTCAAAATGAAGAATTCCGGTTTAAAATACGGCTCAAGGGAAATCTGTCTCTCACAAAGCTTTGAAGCTCTCAATATCCGGTTTAAAATTCCTGTTCAAAAGAATCCATCTCTCGCAAGTTCGAGTTCTCATAAATATTAAAGGTTGCCAAAGAGAGCTTGTTGTTATGATGCGCGGTTCAAACATGGGTATCCTGCCTTATTGGCTTATCACATTACTGGTCACTTGGGGGCTTCCTGCTCATTGAGCATAACTATGATTACCCTTTTTGATCCGGCTTGTACGCCATGATTGTAAAATATTTGGGGGCTTATTGCTCATTGAGCATAGCTATGATTATCCTATTCATCCGGCTTGTACGCCTGGAATGAAATATTACTTGGGGGCTCTTTGTTCAACGGACAAGAGTTTTTATGACCCTTGTAATAGGCTTGGAAGCGAGGTGTATTCATCTAAAAACCTGGGTTATCCTAGCTTTTTAAGTCTGCCACTCCCCCAGATTGACTAGAATGACTCGTCGTACTTTTGACGGTCAATCTTATATAGACCCTGAACTTTTCAAAGTTAAGACGACGATTGGTCACGTGAGTCCCGGCTTATAAGGTTGAATGAAGGTTGAACTCAACGGTTGTGCGGCCCTTTGAAAGCACTTGACTTGAAGGTTTGGCAGCCTGTGAAAGCCTTGTTTTTGTCTTTTGATTTATATTTGATTTGAACATTTTTTGAGGTTCATCTCTTGTGACATGTTAATACATGGTTGAAAACCGATGAGGGCTATGATGCCTTATGGTTCATATATGAATTTCCTCGGCGCTTATTAACCCGGCCTGGCTTTGGACGATAAGTCGCCAGTGTGCTTTGATTGTGCACTTAGAGCGCTGCACTCTAAGTCTTTGGGCTGTTACCCTTGCTGCATCTAGCGTTGTAAGCCGTCAGTATGAACTGATTTCACAGGCCATGTAGCCTTGATTATATGACTCATAATTGAGCATCTTTGGGTTTGATAACCCGCCCTGATAGCAGACTTTAAGTCGCTAGGATATTTTGCCTTGAGCAATCAAAATGATGATATTTCATGATTTCGGGTTGATATTGACCCCGGATTATAATTATCAAGGCATCACCATGGTATTAATCTATAGGTATGTCTTTCAATGATGGTATGAATATTTTAGTTTGATAAACCGCCCTCTCTTTGGACGTTAAGTCGCCAGTATATATTTGGATTGCGCCATTGGAATTATGCGCTTATAAATCTTTGGGATTGACATCCTCACTAGATGTGGCGATGTAAGCCGGCAATTTGAGCCAATCTTCCAGGTATATTTTTAAATTGTTGGATGAATATGTGAGGTTTGATAACCCGCCCTGGTTTTGGACATTAAGTCGCCATTATATTTTGGATTGTGCCATTGGAATCATGCGCTTATAAATCATTGATTGTTACTTTCACTGGGTATGGCAATGTAAGCCAGCAATATAAATCAATCCTACAGGTATGTTTTCATGGTTATTTGAATATGCGAGGTTTGATAACCCGCCCTGGTTTTTAAACTTTAAGTTGCCAGTATGTTTAGGCTTGAATGACCTTAATGCTAGTCTTTCCGTAGTTGCATAAGACTATATTATGTTGTTACCCGCCCTGGCTTTTGACGTTAAGTCGCGAGGGCATATGTTGTTTAAACTTTGTGCAGGATTTGTACAACTATGACTTACATAAATGATTAAGTTCAAGCCCATCATCAAAAAATGAAATTGGTGTTTCAAAAGGGTTATCAATTATTGATTTTCACAAAGGCTATAAACCGCCGGGTTACAAAAATTCCGGATTACAATGGATGCGCATTAAGTCGCCATCAGCCAAGAGCCATCGATATTTAAATTCCGGATTTACTTGCCAGCCGATATGGTATTCAAATATTTAATAGCCAAACTCGGCTGGATTGTCATGATGATATTGAATGATTGAGGTTTTCATACCGTATTATATTATTAAAATCTTGAATAGCCAACATGGCTGGATTTTTGTTATGGTTATCAATAACCAGTATTATGATTGAGGTTTTTAAAGTCGCTTCAGCGCAATGGCTATTATTTTATCAATGGATATGATTTTATTCTACAATGGAAGGAATAGTCCTGAGTCGCTATAGGCTTACAACCCGGCACTTGGGGCTACATTATTCAAGTTGAGATTACATCAAATATGCAAGTCCCATGTCACTGCTAGAATGCACCATGGCACTTGGGGGCTAATGCAAAGTCATTTTTTGCTCGCCTTATGGAAGACCCAACTCATCACATCGTAATGAGCCAACCCTTGAGGGCTACCAATTGCTCCTGTCAAAAATTCAAAGTACACTAGCCTTAATCCATTATATTGAAGGGTCCATTGCTCAGTTGGCAGAGCACAAGGCTCTTAACCCTGTGGTCGTGGGTTCAAGCCCTGCAATGGAGGCTACATCATATGATGCTATTTTCAATGAAGTATATATAAAGTCCTAGCTCAGTATTGTCTTGCTGATCCGGCCCTTGGGGGCTACACATTGTTGTTCAAGTCTACATGATCATATATACAAAGTCCCTGCTTATTATTGCATAATGACCCGGCCCTTGGGGGCTACACTGGTTGAAGTTTTTATGAGCATTAAGGCAATTTCATGTCCCAGGTTGCTGCAAGCATGACAACCCGACACTTGTGGGCTACATATGTGGAATATTCAGTTTTGACTAGTGATCGAGATGAACAACCTGGATTTCTTCAAGGTTGTGATATTTATATTGAAGCAAGTCTTAAGATGTTACTACGCTCCCTTCTTAAGACTTGGGGGCTACAAGTGATATGCATATAAGGGAGGTACATTTTCAAGCTTGATGTTAGCAATAATTATGACCCGGTGCCATCAATATTTTCAAACTGACAGTTTTGGCGATGATAAACCGGCAAGTTCATCTTCAAGCCGGGTGAAAATCAGATGAGTATTTCAAGACCAATATTTTTGTTAAGCATTGCGAGCTGAATCAAATGAATTATTCTTCACAATATTTTTCTGTGAGAAACCAATGTCAGGAAATTGATTACGAGGCTGGCCTATTGACCTGGACTTTCTAGAAGAAGGAAAAGACAAGGACTTAAGGATGATCAGGTGCCGGCTTACAAGAATTTTTTAACCGGAGCACAACCTATCAAATTTGTTCTTGTGTGTTATTTTGCATGATCAGTTTAACATGGATAAATCCAAATTAAACTAGGGGCTAATGTGTGGGATATACCCTGAGGTATGACCCGGCCGTACTTGGTGACTCACTAGTGATCTGTCCTGACTTGGTGACTCACTAAGTAACGCGCCCGGATCTCTCCACTCACTGATGACCCGGCCGAGCCAGGTGATTCATTGGTGACCCGGCAGGTGGGTCAGAGGAGCGACAAGACCCGGAGGCCTAGAAGGCAGTTCATGGAAGGACGGCTTATGTTATTGTGGGCCAACTTAAGAGAAAAGGCAGAAGGAATATTCCCTTACAATGGAAGCAAGACTAGGACTCCACTTGTAATAGAGTAATCCTAATCCTACTAGGACTAGTCATGTAACCCGCCCCTTCAACTTATATAAGGAGGGGCAGGGCACCCCAAGAGGGACAAGTTTTCACAAGTTGGACAAGTTAGGGTTAGACAGACAAGTGTATAGCTCTCGAGATAGAGCACCCTTGTAATCATGCTCATCATCATCATCAATATCAATGAAGAAGGATATATGCTTTTACCTCCACCGTGAGGGGCCGAACCTGGGTAAAACCTTGCGTCTCTCGATTTCGACCAACCCCTTCAAGCTACCACATAGATGCGTTGGCCTCACGACTAAGTCCTCACACTAAGGACATCTACCGTGACCAATCCACGACACATAGGCAATTTATATATCAACGTTGTGTAAAAAATTCAGAACTTTTTGCGCTTCTATGATTTTTAAGAATTGTTTTACTGGATGCAAAAGTTTCTGTTTTCCAGCAAGATCAAATCAACTATCACCAAATGTAATCCCAAAGGCTTTACTTGGCACAAACACTAAATAAAACATGAAAAACACAATCATAACAGTAGAATAATTGTGCAAACACTCAAAAACAGAAAGAAAAAGGCAAAATATTTTTTTCATTAGGTTGCCTCCCAACAAGCCCTATCGTTTTATGCCCCTAGCTAGGCATAATCCATAGATTCAAGTATTGTCATCTTTAGTTTCAGTCCCATAGGATGTCCTCGTGATTGATTTATATGGTGGCTTATTTATTGTCCTAGGGAAGTGTTCCATACCCTTTCTTAGCGGAAACTGAAGTTTAATATTCTCTTCTTTCATATCAATCAGGACACCTATAGTGCAAAAAAACAGTCTACCAAGTATGATAGGACAAGATGGATTGCAATAAATATCAAGAACAATGAAATCTATGGGCACATAATTCCTATTTGCGAGAATAAGAACATCATTAATTCTTCCCAAAGGCTTTTTAATAGTGGAATCTGCCAAGTGCAAATTAAGAGAACATGCTTCAATATTGGTAAGACCAAGCACATCACATAGAGATTTCGGAATTGTGGAAACACTAGCACCCAAATCACATAAAGCAAAACACTCATAATTCTTAATCTTGACTTTAATGGTAGGTTCCCATTCATCATAAAAATTTCTAGGAATTGAGATCTCTAGTTCCAACTTCTCTTCTAAAGCTTTCATCATGGCATCTACGATATGTTTAGTAAAAGCCTTATTTTGTTCATAGACATGAGGTGAATTTATCATGGATTGCAACAAAGAAATGCATTCAATCAAAGAGAAATTACCATAATTAGAGTCTTTATAATCCAAAAGAGTGGGCACATCACTAGTTAAAGTTTTGACCTCTCCAAACCCACTTTTAGCAATTTTTTCATCAAGACTTTCACCATCTGAATTATTGGGACGCCTTCTAACTAAAGTTGACTCTTCTTAAGTCCTTTTATCATCAATTTTAATCTTACTAAACAAGGAATCAATAGAAGAAACACCAATCATCTTAAGATCTTCATCATTTTTATGAAAGCAATCAGTAGAAAAATGCTCTTTCTAAAAATTGTCTTTTAGCTCTAAGCATAGCGGTTCTTTTCTTACTTTCATCCGTTGAAACATATAAATATTTAATTGATTCATTGAGATCAAATTTGGGTGGAAAATTTTTAATCTTGAGATTTTCTACATCATGCGAGATTCTATCAGTGCTTCTAGACACATCATTAAGTTTACTCAATTTTTCTTCTATCGTAGTATTGAAAACCTTTTGAGCATTGATAAATTCTTTAATATTAATTTCAAGATCAGAGGGATTCCTATTAGTATTGTAAGAAGAATCACCATAGGAATCACCATAGTTATTAGAGGAATTTCCAGGAAAAGGCCTAGGATTAAAATTACCTCTATAAGCATTGTTATTGAAATTGTTTCGCGAGACAACATTCACATCTACGGGATCACTATTTTGCTAAATCAAAGTAGACAAAGGCACATCATTAAGATCAATAGGAGCACTTTTAATAGCAACCAATTTCATAAGAGCATCAACTTTTTCACTCAAAGTACTAATTTCTTTAATCAATTAACCTTTTTACTAGTAGGAGCTCTTTCGGTATGCCATTGTGAGTAAATTTCCATAATATTATCAAGTAATTTAGTAGCTTCATGAAAACCCACAAGTATATGGGATCAATCATAGCCTCTTTCGATAAGTAAGAGTGTCGAACCCAACGAGGAGCTAAAGGTAGAACAAATACTCCCTCAAGTTCTATCGACCACCGATACAACTCTACGCACGCTTAATGTTTGCTTTACCTAGAACAAGTATGAAACTAGAAGTACTTTGTAGGTTTTGTTGGATAGGTTCGCAAGATAATAAAGAGCGCGTAAATAAAAAGTAGGGGCTGCTTAGATGAAGACACAACTAAGTTAGTTTTAGTAGAGAGCTTGTTGTGACACAAGAAAGTTATTTGTCCCTAGGCAACTGATAACTAGTCCGGTAATCATTATTGCAATTTTATTTGAGGGAGAGGCATAAGCTAACACACTTTCTCTTCTTGGATCATATGCACTTATTATTGAAACTCTAGCAATCATCCGCAACTACTAAAGATCATTAAGGTAAAACCCAACCATAGCATTAAAGCATCAAGTCCCCTTTATCCCATACGCAACAATCCCCTTACTCGGGTTTATGCTTCTATCACTCAAGCAAACCACTATAAGCGAATCATGAACGTATTGGAACACCCTACAGTGGGAATCCCTCACACTTGTGCGACACAGAGAGCACCATAGGACAACACCAATAATAAAACATGCAACTCAAACCAATTACGATCATCAATTAACCCATAGGACAAAACGGATCTACTCAAACATCATAGGATTTACATCATTGGGAAATAATATATAGCATTGAGCACCATGTTTAAGTAGATATTACAGCGGGTAAAAGAGGGGTTACACTGCTGCATAGAGGGGGGAAGAGTTGGTGAAGTTGTTGGTGTAGATCGTTGTCGCGATGATGGCCCCGATGGCGTTCCGGCGCCACCGGGAGAGAGGGGAGAGAGCCCCCCTTCTTCTTCTTCCTTAACCTTCTCCCTAGATGGGAGAAGGGCTTACCCTCTGGTCCTTGGTCTCCATGGCATGGGAGGGGCGAGAGCCCCTCCGAGATTGGATCTGTCTCTCTGTCTCTCTCTGTTTCTGCGCTCCCGGATTTGGCCTTTCACCGTTTCTTATATTCCTGGAGATCTGTAACTTCGATTGGATTGAAATTTGAACACGATTTTTATCTGGATATTAGCTTTCTTGCGGCGAAAGAAGGGCACCAACCGCCTTACGGGGTGTCCACGAGGGTCAGGGGCGCGCCCCCTTCCTTGTGGCCCCCTCGGGCATCGTCTCGCGTTGATTCCACTTCCCAAAATTCACATATATTCCAAAAAAATCTCCGTCAGTTTTTATCCCGTTTGGACTCCGTTTGATATGGATTTTCTGTGAAACAAAAAGCATGCAACAAATAGGAACTGGCACTGGGCACTGGATCAATATGTTAGTCCCAAAAATAGTATAAAAAGTTGCCAAAAGTATATGAAAGTTGTATAACATTGGCATGGAACAATAAAAAATTATAGATATGACGAAGACGTATCAGCATGCCCAAGCTTAATTCCTGCTCGTCCTCGAGTAGGTAAATGATAAAAAAGATAATTTTTGATGTGGAATGCTACCTAGAAAAATCTTGATCATGTAATCTAATCATGGCATGAATATTATGACACGAGTGATTCAAAGCAATAGTCTATCATTTGACATTAAGACAATAATACTTCAAGCATACTAATAAAGCAATCATGTCTTCTCAAAATAACATGGCCAAAGAAAGTTATCCCTACAAAATCATATGGTCTGGCTATACTACATCTTCACCACACAAAATATTCAAATCATGCACAACCCCGATGACAAGCCAAGCAATTGTTTCATACTTTTGATATTCTCAAACCTTTTCAACTTTCACGCAATACATGAGCGTGAGCCATGGTCATAGCACTATGGGTGGAATAGAATATGATGGTGGAGGTTGTGTGGAGAAGACAAAAATGAGAAAGGCTCACATCGATGCGGCTAATCAACGGGCTATGGAGATGCCCATAAATTGATGTCAATGTGAGGAGTAGGGATTGCCATGCAACGGATGCACTAAGAGTGATAAGTGTATGAAAGCTCAAACTGGAAACTAAGTGGGTGTGCATCCAACTTGCTTGCTCATGAAGACCTCGGGCATTTGAGGAAGCCCATCATCGGAATATACAAGCAAAGTTCTATAATGAAAATTCCCACTAGTATATGAAAGTGATAACTCAAGAGACTCTCTATATGAAGAACATGGTGCTACTCTGAAGCACAAGTGCGGTAAAAGGATAGTAACATTGTCCCTTCTCTCTCTCTCTCTCTCATTTTTTGGTGGGATTCTTTGGCCTTTTTTTATTTGGGCTTCTTTGGCCTCTTTTATTTTGATAACCTCACATGGGACAATGTTCTAATAATGATGATCATCACACTTTTATTTACTTACAACTCGATACTAGAACAAAGATATGACTCTATATAGATGCCTCCGACAGTGTACCGGGATGTGCAATGGTCTAGCATAGCAATGACATCAAAAAACGGACAAGCCATGAAAACATCATGCTAGCTATCTTACGATCATGCAAAGCAATATGACAATGATGCTCAAGTCATGTATATGAAGATGATGGAAGTTGCATGGCAATATATCTCGGAATGGATATGGAAATGCCATGATAGGTAGGTATGGTGGCTGTTTTGAGGAAGATATAAGGAGGCTTATGTGTGATAGAGTGTATCGTAACACGGGGTTTGGATGCACCGACGAAGTTTGCACCAACTCTCGAGGTGAGAAAGGGCAATGCACGGTACCGAAGAGGCTAGCAATGATGGAAGGGTGAGTGTGCGTATAATCCATGGACCCAACATTAGTCATAAAGAACTCACATACTTATTGCAAAAATCTATTAGTCATCGAAACAAAGTACTAAGCGCATGCTCCAAGGGGGATAGATTGGTAGGAAAAGACCATCGCTCATCCCCGACTGCCACTCATAAGGAAGACACTCAATAAATAAATCATGCTCCGACTTCATCACATAACGGTTCACCATACGTGCATGCTACGCGAATCACAAACTTCAACACAAGTATTTCTACAATCCACAGGTACCCACTAGCATGACTCTAATATCACCATCTTTATATCGCAGAACTATTGCAACGAATCAAACATATCATATTCAGTGATCTACAAGTTTTATGTAGGATTTTATGACTAACCATGTGAATGACCAGTTCATGTCATCTCTCTAAATAGATATAAGTGAAGCAAGAGAGTTTAATTCTTTCTACAAAAGATATGCCCACGCTCTAACAAATATAAGTGAAGCAAAAGAGCATTCTACAAATGGCGGTTTTCTATGTGAAGAGAAACAGGCAATCCAAACTTCAAAATATATAAGTGAAGCACATGAAGAATTCTATAAAGCCATACTCAAAAGATATAAGTGAAGTGCAATGAGCATTCTATAAATCAACCAAGGACTATCTCATACCAGCATGGTGCATCAAAGAAAAGTGAAAACTAAATGCAAAAGATGCTCCAAGATTTACGCATATCATGTGACGAACAAAAATATAGCTCCAAGTAAAATTACCGATGATCGTTAGAAGAAAGAGGGGATGCCTTCCGGGGCATCCCCAAGCTTGGTTGCTTGGGAGTCCTTTAATATTTCCTTGGGGTGCCTCGGGCATCCCCAAGTTTAGCCTCTTGCCACTCCTTATTCCTTCATCCATCATGATCTCTCCCAAAACTTAAAAACTTCAATCACACAAAACTTAACAGAAAGTTTGGTAAGATCCGTTAGTATAATAAAGCAAATCACTACTCTAAGTACTGTTGCAAACCAATTCATATTTTGTTTTTGCATTGTAGCTACTGTAATATAACTTTTCCATGGTTTCATCCACTGATAGAAATTGATAGTTTCATCAAAACAAGCAAACTATGCATCAAAAACAGAATCTGTCTTAAACAGGACAGTCTGTTGTAATCTGAATATTCACCATACTTCTGGTACTCCAAAAATTCTGAACAAATTAGTAAAAATAAACAATTTGTATAGAAACACAGTGCAAAAAGTTTCAGAACCATTTGACGTTCCAGTAAAAAAATTGTAAAATCGCGCACTACAGCCGAAGTTTCTGTTCTGCACCGCACAAACCAACAAGCATTGTAAACATCCTAAAGGCAAATCTTGGCACATTATTTTATAATACAATGGAATTGTACAAGGGGATAATTATTTTTGTCGAAAATTTTCTGTAATCAAGATTCACAAAGTTTCCGTGAGCATGAACAAGGTTCATGGAGCTCCCCCACTTCAACAATGCTTGTCTCTCTCACTTTCACTTTCCTTTTTGAAAAGTTTTGGGTTCCCCTCTTTAATATTTTTGTTCTTAAACTATATAAAAGCACTCAACAGAAATAAATGACTCTCTAAAACTTCCGGGTTGTCTCCCTGGCAGCGCTTTCTTGAAAGCCATTAAGCTAGGCATATAGTGCTCAAGTAATGAATCCACCCGGATCACAAGGTATATCAAAGCCAATTTTATTTAACAATGATTTGTGATTTAGTAGTGAGAAAAAAGTAACATATATCATGCAACAATGAAGTCTAAATCTCTTCCTATGCATCAGCATGTCATAAAAGAACAATTCATGCACACCTAGTAAAGGCCAATGCATAGTATAAACAGTTTCTTGCAATTTTATCGTGTGGGTAACATAGAGAGGTGGAGATATAGTTCCTCTCTCACAATAATTGCAAGTAGGAGCAGCAAGCACATGCATATTATATCTATCAAAATCATCATGTGTAGTAGTAAAACGCAACCCATTAATATAATCCTTAATAATGGCAAACTTCTCTGATATAGTGTAGTCAGGAGAATTCAAAAAGATAATGGGACTATCATGCGTGGGTGGAATAGCAATAATTTCATGTTCAACATAAGGAACCATAGCAAGTTCATCTCCATAAGCATAATTCATATTGGCATCTTGGCCACAAGCATAGAAAGCATCATCAAAAAGGGATATTTCAAATGAATCAACGGGATCATAGCAATTATCATGGCATTCATCCTTCGGTAAGAACGAAGGGACATTAAATAATGTATGAGTTGGAGAGTTACTCTCATTAGAAGGTGGGAACGGGTAGCTAATCTGATCTTCCTCCTTTTGTTCTTCGCTCTCCTCATCATCTTTTTCACCCAATGAGCTCACAGTTTCATCAATTTCTTCTTCCATAGACTCCTGCAAAATATTAGTCTCTTCTCGGACAGCGGAGACTTTCTTAATAAATTCATCAATATCATAATTGTATTTATAATTCTCATTGCAATATTTAAGGATAGCTAAATTTTCTAGTCTATAAACTGAATCATCAAAATCTTCAAACTCTTTAAACAAAGATTCAATTTCACAAGCAGCCTTAAAAGTAACAAATTCTTCTATTCGTTCCACATCATAGTAATCATATGTACCATTAGCATAAGAAGCTAAGGTTTCATTATCATTGAATTTGCATGAAAAGGGAAGGTGTGGAGCCCACATCATAGTAATCATATATACCATTAGCGGAGGAGTCCTCAATATATGGTTTAATATAATGATTAGAAGCATAATTATCATAGCAATATTTAAGTATGGCCAAATTTTCAGATTTGTAGAGAGTAGTATCACACTCTTCAATAGAAGAAGCAATTTCACAAGTACCCCTAAAAGCAACAAATTCTTCAATTTGTTGAACATCATAGTAATTATGAACACCCTTAGTATACGAAGATACTATTCCATTATCACTAAACTCACGTTGGTAAGGAAGGTGTTTCTTAGGGTCTTTAGAACAACAAGTACAATCATATATTTCACATAAATTCCAAGCATAGCACTACAAACGATGAATTTGATCCAGTAAAAGTTTCCCTTTTTTAGATATGCGGTGTCGCACATAACAAGCATGCACATCTAAAGATTTGCCCTCAACTAAGCTAGTTGGGGTTTCAGCACGAGCACATAGGGATCGAAGATGATCCAAGTAAAAAACTTCAGGAGTGTGATAGATTTTGAGTGGTTCTTCAACCATTAGTGTAGTAGGTACAACTATTTTTTTTGGTAATTTGCGTTTCCTACCCTAACTAAATATAGAAAACAAGAGCACAAAATAAAAACTACTTAGTGATAAAGCGAACAAGCACACACGAGAATATTCACCCCACGTTATAACTCCCCGGCAACGGCGCCAGAAAAAGGTCTTGATAACCCACAAGTATAGGGGATCAATTGTAGCCTCTTTCGATAAGTAAGAGTGTCGAACCCAATGAGGAGCTAAAGTTAGAACACATATTCCCTCAAGTTCTATCGACCACCGATACAACTCTACGCACGCTTAACGTTCGCTTTACCTAGAACAAGTATGAAACTAGAAGTACTTTGTAGGTGTTGTTGGATAGGTTTGCAAGATAATAAAGAGCGCATAAAGAAAAGGTAGGGGCTGTTTAGATGAAGACACAACTAAGTTAGTTTTAGTAGAGAGCTTATTGTCACACAAGAAAGTTATTTGTCCCTAGGCAACCGATAACTAGACCGGTAATCATTATTGCAATTTTAGTTGAGGGCGAGGCATAAGCTAACACACTTTCTCTCTTGAATCATATGCACTTATGATTGGAACTCTAGCAAGCATCCGAAATTACTAAAGATCATTAAGGGAAAACCCAACCATAGCATTAAAGCATCAAGTCCCCTTTATCCCATACACAACAATCCCCTTACTCGGGTTTATGCTTCTGTCACTCAAGCAACCCACTATAAGCGAATCATGAACGTATTGCAACACCCTACAGCGGGAATCCCTCACGCTTGCGCGACATGGAGAGCACCATAGGACAACACCAATAATAAAACATGCAACTCAAACCAATCACGATCATCAATTAACCCATAGGACAAAATGGATCTAAACAAACATCATAGGATAGCCATACATCATCGGGAAATAATATATAGCGTTGAGCACCATGTTTAAGTAGAGATTACAGCGGGTAAAAGAGGGGTTACACCGCTGCATAGAGGGGGGAAGAGTTGGTGATGAGGGCGGTGAAGTTGTTGGCGTAGATAGTTGTCGTGATGATGGCTCCGGCGGCGTTCCGACGCCACCGGGAGCGAGGGGGAGAGAGCCCCCCTTCTTCTTCTTCTTCCTTACCTTCTCCCTAGATGGGAGAAGGGTTTCCCCTCTGGTCATTGGTCTCCATGGCATGGGAGGGGTGAGAGCCCCTCCAAGATTGGATCTGTCCCTTTGTCTGTCTCTGTTTCTGCGCTCCCAGATCTGGCCTTTCGCCGTTTCTTATATTCCCGGAGATCCGTAACTCCGATTGAATTGATATTTGAACACAATTTTATCCGGATATTAGCTTTCTTGCAGCGAAAGAAGGGCACCAACCATCTTCCGGGGTGTCCACGAGGGCCAGGGGCGCGCCCCTGCCTTGTGGCCCCCTCGGGCATCGTCTCGCGTTGATTCCACTTCCCAAAATTCACATATATTCCAAAAAAATATCCGTCAGTTTTTATCCCGTTTGGACTCCGTTTGATATGGATTTTCTGCGAAACAAAAAACATGCAACACCCTACAACGGGAATCCCTCACGCTTGCGCGACATGGAGAGCACCATAGGACAGCACCAATAATAAAACATGCAACTCAAACCAATCACGATCATCAATTAACCCATAGGACAAAATGGATCTACTCAAACATCATAGGATAGCCATACATCACTGGGAAATAATATATAGCTTTGAGCACCATGTTTAAGTACAGACTACAGCGGGTAAAAGAGGGGTTACACCGCTGCATAGAGGGGGAAGAGTTGGTGATGAGGGCAGTGAAGCTGTTGGTGTAGATCGTTGTCGCGATGATGGCTCCGGCGGCGTTTCGGCGCCACCGGGAGAGAGGGGGAGAGAGCCCCCCTTCTTCTGATTCTTCCTTGACCTTCTCCATAGATGGGAGAAGGGTTTCCCCTCTGGTCCTTGGTCTCCATGGCATGGGGGGGGGGCGAGAGCCCCTCCGAGATTCTCTCTCTCTCTTTTTGTTTCTGCGCTCCCAGATCTGGCCTTTCACCGTTTCTTATATTCTCGGAGATCCGTAACTCTGATTGAATTGATATTTGAACACAATTTTTATCTAGATATTAGCTTTCTTGCAGCGAAAGAAGGGCACCAACCGCCTTACGGGGTGTCCACGAGGGCCAGGGGCGCGCCCCCTGCCTCGTGGCCCCCTCGGGCATCATCTCACGTTGATTCCACTTCCCAAAATTCACATATATTCCTAAAAAAATATCCGTTAGTTTTTATCCCATTTGGACTCCGTTTGATATGGATTTTCTGCGAAACAAAAAACATGCAACAAACAGGAACTGGCACTGGGCACTGGATCAATATGTTAGTCCCAAAAATGGTATAAAAAGTTGCCAAAAGTATATGAAAGTTGTATAATATTGGAATGGAACAATGAAAAATTATAGATACGATGGAGACGTATCACTTCACCCAAAGTAATTTCCATAAAAGTACCACCCGCGGCGGAATCCAAAAGATTGCTAGAAAAAAATTCAATCCCACATAAATTTTTTGTATGATCATCCAAAGATTTAAACCATGCATAGGAAAATTTCTTAGCATTAATTTAATTCTTTCCCAAGATTGTGCAACATGTTCATGCTAAAGTTGCTTAAAATTTATGATCTGAGTTATAAGGGCAGTAATTTTCGGTGGCGAAAAATACTTAGTAATAAAAGCATCTTTGCACTTATCCCAAGAATCAATACTATTGCGAGGCAAAGAAGAAAACCAAGTTTTTGCACGATCCTTCAAAGAGAAAGGAAATAATTTCAAATTCACAATATCATTGTCCACATCTTTTTTCTTTTGCATGTCACACACATTGTTACATCGATGTGCTATACAAATAGTTTTTAACCCCTTTCAGCGACGACATTTGGAACCGTCGCCAAGTGAGTGTGGGCGATAGAGGGGTCCTTCCCACACGACCCAGAAACCATCGAGGATAGGCCTTCCTGGGACACCAAATGAGCGCCTGAGCGATCGGGCGAGGCATCGAAACCCAATCATTTCTGTAGGTATGTACATCCCACACGGTGAATCCTAGAAAATCATTTTCGTAGGTATGTACATCCCACACGGTGAATCCCAGAAAATCATTTCCGTAGGTATGTACATCCCACACGGTGAATCCTAGAAAAACATTTCCATAGGTGTGTGTATCACACACAGTTCTTTGTGTGGAAACGTTTGTGCAATGTGGCCTAACGCAAACAGTTCGCTGCCAGAAGTCGTGTGTGATTGTTAGTTGATCGAACACGCCTACTTTCTAGAAATCGTGCGGGTTGTTTGAGTTCATCCCCCACGGTGCTGTCTGAGTAACCGTCTGCAATAGAAAACCCCAATAAGGAGGGTAATTATCCTATTATTGATAATCCATGTACTAATCAAACTGATATTTCTTATAGAACACGCTAGATATTTCATATCCATATAAAAGCAACCAGGATTTCATAATAGAATTACATCAGATAGCTTCGGCACTCAGTTGCGCCATTACACAACAGCACCAAGTTTCACATGCATCATCAAAAACCTTTGGATAGTAGCATCATACATGGTAAATAGACAGATAAATCTCATCTGGGAAATTGCAGAAGCGGAAGGCAAATATTGAGCCTTCAGTGATGTTGAATGTCCTTGCAACATTAGGCCAGTGGCTATGGATAATTGCCCGCCCAACCTTCATCCTCTTTAGCAAGACTTCAATATTGTACCTTGGGTGTTGAATGAATACCTTCCTCGCCTATTGACCATGCAGGTAGTTTGAGAGGTAATCATCGGTGAACTGCTTTGAAAAGTACTGAAAACAAAGGTATGCATAAATCACGGTTGTAAATTTTGAAATGGCGCAAGGGGTAAAAACAAGGTAAAAGAGTTGGTACCATCCTATAGTTGACTGATGTCTTCTTCATTGTGAAAACAAAGATCTTTAAGTTATTCATCGCAAGTTTCTTCATCCTAAAAATCTTTTTGAGTTTCTTGACTTGACTGATATTCATGGACATCTCATTTCCCCATATGCAAAATAGGTTGAACAGTGGGTCTAAGCCTCTGATAGGAGGACCTACCTGTGCAAGACCAAATTGTAAGAAACCTAAATATTAGAATGATTCCTGGAACTGCACAATAATGTGCTATTAGCCAAAGGACCCTGCTTGAACAAACCTCGATGGTAAACCGCAGTGTCTTCCATTGTTTCCCTGCAACACACATAAGGAAGATCTTGATCAGGTTAACTGAGAGTTGCCATACTATCAGTAGAATATGTATTGAGTATAGCCAATTTCGATTTGTGTCACATGCATAACAATACAAAATTGTACCCACAGCAAATGAAAATCAATTTGCAGAACTGAACCAAATAGTTAAATGGAC
Organism: Triticum urartu; assembly: GCF_056163025.1. Classification (NCBI taxonomy): domain Eukaryota; kingdom Viridiplantae; phylum Streptophyta; class Magnoliopsida; order Poales; family Poaceae; genus Triticum; species Triticum urartu. The sequence goes on along the minus strand of NC_141879.1, from coordinate 399,943,946 downwards.
AGCAGACCAAATGAGCCAAAATAGTTAACTAAGCACAACATTGCAGAATAGAAACATGTACTAGAAGATAAGACAATTAACAAAACAAAGAATGCTTAAGAACAGTACTACTAAATGTAGCAATTGTTGGACCAAAGTGTTAACTGGACATTACAATTCATAGGACCAAACTGTTAACTGAACATCAGATTGCATATTAATATTACAGAGGACAAATCACTAGAAGGCACTGGCGGTGGCCTCGAGAAAACAACATGAACTGTATTTTAAAGTAGACAACCGCGTGGCGGTGTCGATGGTGGCCTCGAAGACGAGGTGCTCCTCCAAGATCTGGCGGTCGACATGCATGGCAGCCATAGTGACCTCGTGCGCGCGTGCCGCCGCATGCTACTGAGATCCATGCTATACTGCGTGCAAAATGGCTGTGGGCGGCACTTAATTGGAGGAGGGGGCCGTGATTTCGGTGGAAGGTGTCGCGTCATCGGTCGGGGCATGTGGGATGGGAAAGGAGGAGGATGGTGTGGGTGGGGTGTGTATTACCTCACCATATCGATGAGGCCGCGCAGCAAGAGGAAGGGTCGGCGGCGAGGACACCGCACATCAAGAAGAAGGGTCGCCGGCGAGGAGGCGGCGCTGCAAGAAAAAGGGTAGGAGGCGAGGAGGCGGCCCTGCAAGCAGAAGGGTTGCCGGCGAGGAGGCTGAGTTGCCAGTAAGCAGCAGTGAAGGTTTGAACTTGGAAAGAAAGGAGGAACGGTCGAAATGTGGCTTTTGATAGGAGGGAGGGAGCGGGGAGATATATATATTTCCGTGGTGGCAAAAAAATTTCGCTCGGTGCCGTGAGAAACTAGCGCGCAAGTATGGTTCAAGCGGGGGCGTTGGACTGTAGACGACGAAGCTTCCTGCATAAGCCGGACAATGACGGTGCGCCAAGATATTTTACATCGCATCCCACACGATTCTTTATAGTAAACTGTTTGTGGTATACATGGTTTTTTCATTACGTTTTGAAAGACAAAATGGTGTTACGGAGGGAAAGGATGGTGTTTTAATTGCTAGAACATTTACGTACAATGAAAATGCAACTAGTACATGAGTGTCGTGTTTAAATTTGGAATTATTCCGGGTACATTTGGCATTTTTATGCATTAATTGAGTTTCTGGGCATTTAATGTGCATAATTCAAATTTGAACTATGAGCACATGCTCCAAAGCACCAAAGTTTGTTGAAAAATCACATGTGTGTCTTTGGGTGAATTTATAGGTCCCATGCAAGAAATGGGAATGAAATTCAAACATCTGGGCGTCGTGGCTCGGCCGGAAAGATTGAGAAACTTGGATTTTTAATTCCTGTAAATCCAAAACACTCCTGAAAATCATGAAACTTGGAATGGTGTAATGACATGGCACCAACATGCCGCGGTAATTTTTTTGGCTGAATTGGGACAAGCTTTGGTGTAAGCTTCTTGCAAACCGGAGCTTCCCTAAAGAAGGCTCGTGGTTCCGAGAGGGAACGTGTCACCTCCGTGTGCGAAACGACAGTGCCTTCTCCCGCCTTAATTTTTTTACACTGGCAGATTAGACCAAATAGAAGTATCGTGCTAAAATTTGAAATTATTCCGGGTTCGTTTGGCCCTTTTTATACATTAATTGAGTTTCTGGGCATTTAATGTGCATAATTCAAATTTGAATTACAATCACATGCTGCAATGCACCAAAGTTGGTTGAAAAATCACATGTGTGTCCTTGGGTGAATTTATAGGTCCCATGAAGAAATGGGAATGAAATTCAAACATCTGGGCGTCGTGGCTCAGCCAGAAAGATTGAGAAACTTGTTTTTTTATTCTTGTAAATCCAAAACACGCCTGAAAATCATGAAACTTGGCATGGTGTCATGACATGGCACCAACATGCTGCGGTAATTTTTTTGGCCGAATTGGGACAAGCTTTGGTGTAAGCTTCTTGCAAACTGGAGTTTCCCTCAAGAAGGCTCGTGGTTCCGAGAGGGAACGTGTCACCTCCGTGTGCGAAACGAGATACGTACATTGCCTTCCTCCCACCTTTATTTTTTATACAGACAGATTAGACCAAATAGAAGTATCGTGCTAAATTTTGGAATTATTCCGGATTTGTTTGGCCTTTTTTATACAATAATTGAGTTTCTACGCATTTAATGTGCATAATTCAAATTTGAACTAAAACCACATGCTCCAGTGCACCAAAGTTGGTTGCAAAATCACATGTGTGTCCTTGGGTGAATTTATAGGTCCCATGAAAGAAATGAGAATGAAATTCAAATATCTAGGCATCGTGGGTTGGCCGGAAAGATTGAGAAATTTGGTTTTTTATTCCTGTAAATCCAAAACACGCCTGAAAATCATGAAACTATGCATGGTGTCATGACATGGCACCAACATGCTGCGGTAAATTTTTGGCCGAATTGGGACAAGTTTTGGTGTAAGCTTCTTGCAAACCGGAGCTTCCCTCAAGAAGGCTCGTGGTTCCGAGAGGGAACGTGTCACCTCCATGTGCGAAACGACATATGTACACTGCCTTCTCCCGCCTTAATATTTTATTACACAGACAGATTAGACCAAATAGAAGTATCGTGCTAAATTTTGGAATTATTCCGGGTTTGTTTGGCTTTTTATACATTAATTGAGTTTTTGTGCATTTAATGTGCATAATTCAAATTTGAACTACAAGCATAGGCTGAAGTGCACCAAAGTTGTTTGAAAAATCACATGTGTGTCCTTGGCTGAATTTCTAGGTCCCATGCAAGAAATGGGAATGAAATTCAAACATCTGGGCGTCGTGGCTCGGCCAAAAAGATTGAGAAACTTGTTTTTTTAATTCCAGTAAATCCAAAACACGCCTGAAAATCATGAAACTTGTCATGGTGTCATGGCACAAACATGATGTGGTAATTTTTCTGTCAGATTTGCAAAGGAACACACATTAACAATCAACAAAGTCATTTTGGAACAACTGCTATCACATTACAAATTGGAAACACAAGTATTATTGAAACCATGGACGTTCTACTTACTAATTACATGCCACCACGCGTCCCCTTTTTTATTGGCTAGGAGGTGCCGTGCGGGGTAGCAATTTGAGTGCGGGAGGCATGCGATCAGACCCCTGCGCGTGCTCATCGGGAGCAGAGCCCTTTGACCGCTACCCGCTGCGCACCTCCCTCCCAACGTCTCCATTAATGGCACCCGAGCCCCTGTTCTATGGCGTGGCTATATGTCTCACTGCACTGAGATTTAAGAGACAAAAATGAAAATCTGAAAAGAAAGTTTTGCACAGATCTAGATGTAAGATCTGATGGACCTATATAGCATCGACTACAACTTATAGCAAGCATGATGAATATAAGTACGATGATAGTGGATAATAATTGTCTTACATATTTACGAACATAATTAAAAAAAGCCACATGCGGCAACGCCTGAAATACACAAGGGAACTGATCTCTACGTTGCTGCAGGCCGCGGGAACTAGTCTCCACAGCGAGCGGCAATGAGCTCTTTCTTGTCCTCAAGATGCTGCCTGAGAGCATCCAGAGATTCCTCCACCAGCCTTTAACGCTCGATGCGCAGCATGGCATACTCGTCCATAAGTTTCTCGATGATGACGCCAGTCCTCTTCAACAAGGCAGTGGTCTCCTCCTACTGCTCTGGACTTCCGACGATCTTCGCCCCCAGCAGGTCGCACTCTGCCCGAAGCTTCGCATTGCTCTCATTTAGTTGACGGATGACGCCGATAGCCTCTTCAAAAGAGGCTTTCATGTCATCCTGCAACCTCGCCCAGCCGGAGATCTGATCCATCTAGCTAAGGACGATCGCATGCATGCGCCTGTAAGAGTCCTCGACTGCCCATGAGACATTTTCCTAGGAAGCCGCAGTGCGGGAGGACATCTCTGCTGCATTTGCGGCACGACGGGACATCTCTTCTGCTTCCGCGGCGCGACCGGACTAGTCTGCCGCATCGATGGCGCAGCAGGACCTACATGCTGCTTCGGCAGCGCGGCGGGACCTCTGTGCTGCTACGGCCGCGCGGCGGGACATGCCTGTTGCGTTTGTGGCGAGGCGAGACATCTCTCGTCCTTCTGCTGCCATGCTCGCATCTCCCTGGTGGCAATCTCTTGACCCAGAACTCACACTGGCCATGGCAGACGCAAAGGGAACAATAATGAATGACTTTGTTTTTGTGGATGAGGAGTTGAGGAGGAATGTGCAGTCATCTTGGAGTAGTAGTATTTATAACCGAGTGGTAATACGCTCCTAAGTGGGAAACCGTTTAGGTTTTGATCAGCGTGAACAGGTTTACAATTTGGAATGTGACGGGACGCATGCTCAAAATTTACTAACAGTTATAAGTGCGGCACTATTCCCGGAAGGCGTAACATGGACACGTACGCCTTCTCGGTCGCGTATGTGGCGTTTGCACCATAGGGTGCACCACAATAGGCAATGTCAGCACATGTCTTGTTCCAACAACCGTGCACGCTCGTTATTACCATCACACACGCTTCATTTAATTAGAATGTGTGTGCCTGTCTAGCGCACACACATTGATCTATCTAACTGTTTCAGTTTGTTGTGGCTAATCGCAAACAGTTCATCCATGTGAAGTGTATGCCATCAATCGCAGACACTTTGATCTGGCCGACCCATTTCTGTTCTGTTGCCTAATCGCAAACAGTTAATCCTTCTGAAGTGTATGCCCTCAATCACACACACCTTGATCTGGCTGACCCTTTCTTTTGTGTTGCCTAATCACAAACAGTTCATCCGAGTGAGCCGTATGCTGTATATCGCACACGCCTTCATCAGGCTGCCCGTTTCTTTTGTTCCGCCTCATCGCAAACAAGTTCATTGGACTGAACCGTATGCCCTGCATCCCACACACAACTAAACTCTGAACAGTGTTTGATGGCTCCGCCATCACAAATGTTTTTCACCTTTTTTGATGGTTCTTTTACACCACCGTTTGCAATTATTGCATCACACACAGTTTCGTTGAAGGGTCTCTGGTCGTAGTGTCGCGTTAGCAGCATCCTACAGTAGTGACAATTCTACGAATGTGTTTAGATGGGATGCGGCGTCCTCATTAGGAGTACTGGAAAATTGATGTTTCATCACAAGATTCAACAAAGCGGCATTAATATCACAAGACTCCGCACTAGTGGCGGCCGGAGCAATCGGAGTGCTAATAACATCATTATTATTGGTATTGGAAAAACCAGACAATTTGGTATTTTCTCGAGACATCGTGAATACACAAACAAGAACGCAAACAAAAAGATAGATCTGGCGAGAAAACAGCGAACAAAAAAGAGGGCAAATAAAAATGCAAAATTTTGTGAAGTGGGGGAGATGAAAATGAGAGGCAGATGGCAAATAATTTAACTTGCTAGGAGATGAGATTTGTGATTAGGAACCTGATAAATTTGAAGATTTATCCCCGGCAAAGATGGTAGAAATTCCTTTTGATGTCGATTGAAACTGTGTCGGTATTTACCCAAAGAGGAAGGGATGAGGCGGCACAACTACATTAGGTATTTCCCTCTGTTATGAAACCAAGGTATCAATCCAGTAGGAGAACCAAGTAACACTAAGCAAACGGTACCTGCACACAAAGAACAAATACTTGCAACCTGACGCTTAAGAGGTGTTGTCAATCCCTCCATGGTGAAAAGATAGATAAATTTGTGGTAGATTGGATAAATAGATCTCAATAAAATATGCAAATAAAAAGTGCAGCAAGGTATTTTTGTGTTTTTGAAATAATAGATCTGAAAATAAAAGTGGCAAATAATAGATCGGAAAGCAAATATGATAAAGAATAGACCCGGGGCCATAGATTTCACTAGTGGCTTCTCTCGAGAAATAGCACACGGTGGGTGAACAAATTATTGTTGGGCAATTGATAGAAGATCAAATAATTATGATAATATCCAAGGCAATGATTAATATATAGGCATCACGTCCAAGATTAGTAGACCGAAACGATTCTGCATCTACTAATATTATTCCACACATTGACCGCTATCCAACATGCATCTAGTGTATTAAGTTCATGGAGAAATGGAATAATACAATAAGAACGATGACATGATGTAGAAGATATCTATTTTTCATGTGATCCTTAATAGCAACGTTACATGCGTGACTTGCTGCCCCTTCTGTCACTGGAAAACACTACTAGGGAAAAGCCTATACACACAGGTATAGCAGTAGCGCTGGTTAAAATAGGGCGCTACTGCTACTTTATAGTAGCGCGTTCCAGGAAAGCACGCTATAGCTACAACTATAGCAGTAGCGCGTGTGCAGCAAAAAGTGCTACCACTATAAATCCCACCGTGTTGGCGGTACGCTAGGAATAGTATTAGCGGTTCTGCGCAGAGCGCGGTACCACTATGGTCGTTGTTGGAGCGTGTTTCCTGCGTAGAGCGCTACTGCTAAGAAAGAAAATAAAAATGAAAAAATAGATAAGTAAATGAAAATGAAAGAAGTAGGAAACAGAGAAATGAAAAAAAGAAAATATAAGGATAAATTAAAGAAATAACTGCTTCCTATAGCAGTAGCGTGTTTTGCTAAAACGTGATATTGCTAACTTAGCTATATCGCGTTTCCGAAAAAGCGCTACTGCTAGTTTGACTTAACCACCCGCAGGCTCAAAATTTTGCTAAGTCCTCCTTTGCCCCTCTCCCCCTGTTCCCCTACCTCCTCTGTCGCCGCCGCCCGAGCCCGAGCCTGACCTCACCGCCGCCGCTCTCGACCTCACTGTCGCCGCCCTCGACTTCACCGCCGCTACCCAAGCCTGCCTAGGACCGCAGCCTCCCGATCCTGAGCCCGCCCTCGCCGCCCCTACCTTCGTCGCCGAGAACCTCCCCGCCACCGTCTATCCCCTCTCTGTAAGCCCCCCACCCCTTCCCCACCCCTCTCTCTCTCTGCTTTTTCTTCCTCTGCCATGTTAAATAGCAGTAGTAGTAGTAGATGTTAATTAGTACTAGGGTTCATAGATAATGTTTTTTAGTTAGGGTAATAATAGATGTAGGGTTCATAGATGTTAAGTAGTAGATAATGTAGATTTTAATTAGTTCAGTAGGGTATAGTTTTTGAATTGAGTTTGTTTAACTAGATGTTAATTAGGGCAGTAGGGTTTAGTTTAGAGTAAAGTTTAGTTCAGTAGTTAACTAAATATAATCTATATTTGGTTTTTGAATTTAGTTGGAGAGAGCATGAGATTTGTGTAGATTTTCTTGAAGTGTCAAACGCTAGGAGATGCAAATTTGAAGTGGTCAGGATTTATGCAAATTCCTTAGTTGTGTTTGCACATGTTTCGATTGTGCCGAAGTGGCTTTGTTGTTTCCAGGGAATGAAGCCGAGTGTCCTATGTTTTGCCAGAATGTTGATTCATTTCCGTAGTGACAAATTTCAGGTTCTCAATTTGTCCACTTTTTAGCAAAAGTCATGCCGAAATTTTCCGTGAATTTTGGCATGACTTGTGCTACAAACTAGGACATATCGAGTGCCCGGGATTTGCCACACCGGGAAGGAGTCAATGTTCTTGCAAAGCATAGGCCTTTTTATGTCATTATTCATTTTATTAGGTCTAGAATTAATTGACTGGATTTAATCATAGGAAACATGGCTAGCAACTATGAAGGACAGGGTTCTGGTGACAGCGTCTCGACCTGAAGCCTTTCACCAAGCTCGGGGACTATCTCCCTGACTTGGATGGATGGCACGACATGGAGTGATTGTCGATATATGACAATGTGTCCGTTTAGTCCATACTATCTGTATGACGAAATTTGAGTTATGCACGACGAAACTTTATTTGTGATGTAATTAAACCGTCCTCCTCGACTAGCGAAGATCACTCTAGTTAGGGCATTTTGGGTACGATGAACTTTGTTATTTATGCTTATGATATGTTGCTTCTAATTTTGCCAAGTCTGTCTCTTTCTGTTGCTTAACTATATATGTTGCATATCATCGGCTCATGTGACGATGTAGGTGTATAGATCATCAATGACGAAGAATTGCTACGCCAGGAGTATACGACGAGTGGCCGGAATGTCAGGCCCAGGTGTATCGGTTTCTGGTTTCCGAGCAACAGCCAGTAGTTAGTTTAGGTTCACGCTAATTCGAGAGAGGGATACTAACTCATGTACTACATAGTTCCGCTCTCACTCAAAGTGATAGCTCTTCTCGCGTATATCATTGTTTAGATGGATGACGATGTAGTAGAAAGTAATCGAGACTTGTATGGCTATTTTCGAGATGATGACGAGAGACTACTTTGTGTTGGATGATGATTATGATGATGACATGATTTGATGAGACTATTTGTATGTATAAAGCCTATTCAAATACAAAACAAATATGCAGAAAAAACAAAAACTAATAAAACTAGCAGTAGCGAGGGGAACAAAGTTAGCAGTAGCGCTCCCTTACGAGTAGCGCTTCCTGCTAAAAAGCGCTGTAGATATTAGCAGCAGCGCTCTGCACTAAAGCGCGCTACTGCTAGCCATGTATAGCAGTAGCGTGGGATGACATGCGCTACTACTACATGTTAGCTATAGCGCCTTATCAGTAGGGCGTCGTCCCTCGCTACTAATAGGGAAAATACCCACGCTACTGCTAGGGTTTTCCCTAGTAGTGAAAGAACACCGCAAGATCGAACCCATCACAAAGCACCTCTTCCCATGGCAAGAGAAATCGATCTAGTTGGCCTAACTAAACCAAAGATTTGAAGAAGAAATACGAGGCTATAAATAATCATGCATATAAGAGATCAAACAGGACTCAGATAATATTCACGGATAAGAATCTGATCATAAACTCAAACTTCATCGGATCCCAACAAACACACTACAAAAAGTCATTACATCAAATAGATCTCCAAGAGACCATTGTATTGAGAATCAAAATAGAGAGAGTGGAAGCCATCTAGCTACTACCTATAGACTCGTAGGTCTATGGTGGACTACTAGCGCATCATCGGAGAGGCACCAATGAGGATGATGAACCCCTCCGTGATGGTCTTAGATTGGATCTCGTGGTTCTGGAACTTGCGGCGGCTGGAATTGTGTTTCGTCGACTCCGCTAGGGTTTCTGGAATATTTGGGAATTTATAGGGTGAAGAGGTGGCGGAGGAGGCCCCCATGGGCCCCACAACCCCCTGGGCGCGCCCTGGTGGGTTGTGGTCCCCACGGGCCTCCCCCAGGTGCTTTCTTGATCCCCAAGGTGTCTTCCGGTCCAAAAAAAATCTACAAAAAGTTTTGCGGCGTTTGGACTCTGTTTGGTACCGATATTCTGCAAAGTAAAAAACAACAACTGACACTAGGCACTATGTCAATAGGTTAGTCCCAAAAAATGATATAATGTTGCTATAAAATAATGGTAAAACATTCAAGAATGATAGTATAACAGCATGGAACAATACAATATTATAGATACGTTGGAGGCATATCAATATACAAAGCCATAAGCTTGTGGATTCTATGTTTGATGAAGATGATATTTTTAGTCCCCCAAGATTTGATGTGCAAATTTGTTATAATGATTGCATGCCTCCTATTTATGATTATTATATTGATGAAAGTGGGTTTGGAAGAGTGTCAACTCTAGGAAGTAATGATCCCACTATTTTGGAGGGTGTTGCATCTTATTCTAATAATTATGAAAGTGGATTTGGAGAGGTCATAACTTTATTTAGTGATGAATCCACTATTTTGGAAGAGGTTTAAATTGATTATGATGAGAACAAAGTTGCTATCTATGATCATTATTGTGATTCCATGTATGTTATAAAATGTAATGATAACCATGAAACTTGTCATCATGATTTTAATTTTCAATTTGATTATGCCAATCAGGTATCTCATGATAGCTATTTCGCTGAGTTTGCTCCCACTACTATTGATGAGAATAAATTTGCATATGCAGAGAGTAATAAAATTTACATGCTTGTAGATCATGAAAAGAATGCTTTATGTGATAGCTATATTGTGAATTCATTCATGATGCTACTGAATATTATTATGAGAGAGGAATATGCTTTTACATATTGCAATAACATCAAGTTTTCTCTCTATGTGTTGAAAATCTTGAAGTTTTCCTTGTTTTACCCTCCTATGCTAGTTGATTCTTGTTCCCATGAATTATTTACTCACAAAATCCCTATGCATAGGAAGTGGGTTAGGCTTAAATGTACTAGTCATATGCTTCATGATGCTCTCTTTATGTTTTAATTCTTATCTTTTATGTGAGCATCATTGAAATCATCATGCCTAGCTAAAAAGGCATTAAAGAGAAGTGCTTGTTGGGAGACAACCCAACACTTACCCCTACTATTTTTGTAGTTTCACATGATTAACCTACTATAGTAATTATGTTTTATAGATTTTGTTTCAACAAAGTACCAAGTAAAGCCTTTGGGATAGTGTGGATGATAGTTGACTTGATTTTGTGCAAAAACAGAAACTTTCGCGCCCAGTAACAGAATTGTTTAAATTCATTGGAACCTCATAAAATTCTGATTTTTTATAGATGATTGATATATGAATTTCCTACGTTTCCTCGGTTTTCGGAATTTTTGGTGTAATAGAAGTATGGCCATTATTCAGATCCTAACAGACTGTTCTATTTTTGATAGATTCTGTTTTCAATGCATAGTTTGCTTGTTTTCTAGTTTCTCAATATAAATTGTGTAAATGATAAGTTATAGTAGGCATTGTGTGAGAACAATTATGACTCTTACTGTCGCCGGATGTCCGCGGCCACCTATGGGACCGGGTGGCCCCTTGTTGGTTCGGCAGGGGGACGCCACGTTGCACAAAGAGCAGATCAGCGTATGGCCGCGCGACAGAGAGCACACAAGCAATTTACCCAGGTTCAGGCCGCCGCGAGGCGTAAGACCCTACTCATGCTTTGGTGGATTGATGGTGGAATAAACGTGGTGGTGTGTAGTACCCTTGCCCGGCAGGGTTTGCCGCAGTGCCGTAGCGACTACTGGCGTATGGTGGCTTGGGTTTGTCAACTTTCCAACCTTCTAACCCCTCCTATGAGTGCCATGGGCCTCCTTTTATAGATTAAGGGGTCACCAAAGTGGCAAAGTGGTCATTATCCACTGATATGATAGCGAACAGTGCTATCATACCTAACTCCATGAGCTGACATGGTGCATTAAATGCGCCACCGAGTGTCACATCACTGGTCACCCGGCGAGGCCTGCCGGGCTATCTTGCCAGCTCCGCACTTGTTCCCTTGACATGTCACAGGACAGGTGTCATCTATAGGCTTCTTCTGTAGGAAATGGCTGCCATGTGGCGAACGGCTCCCACTTAATCATCTTGGGGCTTGACACCGCACTGATTGACGACGTGAGTCGTGCTTGAGTGGTTGGTGGGGTGGTCTACCACCGCGAGCCCTGGCAGGCTCTGTCGAGGGGGGGGGGCTCGGTTGCTTGCTTCTAGTGGTGGCCTTGCCCCTTGCCAGGCTCGCCTGCCCGACAAGGGAGGCCCTTATCTTGCCGATATCTTGCTCCTTAGGCTCGATCTTTGTCCCTCTGAGCTACATGTTGGTTCTTCAAATCTCTTGGTTCTTCAATCTCTGACTTAAGCTGGTGCTTCAATCTTGATCTTGTGCATGTGCACAGTTGGTCAATAGACCCACGGTATGTTGCGCAAACAGAAGCCCCCGGGCCTGCCCCGAACACGCTGCTGAGCGTCGTCGGGGTAGGGCCTAATAAGTGCACATGCAAGGTTGCCGAAGGGGTTGTCCCCTTAAGTTTTCCGTTGCTGCTTCATCAGCCTTGATTCTGGGCCAGTTTCTGGTTGCTTGCTGTTTCTCCACTGGAGGCGTCGGACTAGGGTCTTGGTGCTTCTCGGGAGCAGTGGTGATGAGGAGAAAGCGAGGGAAGACGGAGAAGGCGGGTGGCAGGGGGTCAGGTCAGAGTACGATGGCGTGGATGCCTTCGGCTCCGACCGTCGACCTGTCGCCTCGTCTTTCCTCTCTTCCCCTCGCTCCCCGGCACTATTATCACTAGCCTCTTCGGGTGATAGCCCAGGAGGGATGTTCTCTTGGTGCCTTCTCCTCGCCTCCAGCAGTCTTCCAGCTGATCTTTGGTGGATGACTCCGCTGGCGCTCAAGCCGGGGCTTCTTGCTGGCTCTGGAGGTGGCGACTAGAAGGCTCTGCCCTGTCCCCCGCACTCCTCCTTCGTAGCCTCGCCACTCCCGGTCTTGTTAGGCCGTGCCTGACGGGCCTTGATGGGACCGGGGTAGGCTCCTGCTTGGGTGCTCCTTTTCTCGTCTTTTCCTCCTTCTGCCGTAGTGCCTGAAGGAGGGAATACAAAAAGTGGGGATCACGGGGCACTTATCTTTTTTTAATCTTAAACTTGTAGTCAAACGCCAAATTTTAATTCAAATTATGTAATCCCCTTCATCCATGTTTGTGTTATGTAATGCTTGTACTTGTATCTGCATGTCAATGAAAGAGATCAACCTTGCTGGGAACACGTGCATGTATATGTCCATGCAGAGGTGGAGTGCTTCTTTACTGTAATTAAACGAGTTTTCCCTGGCAGGAAATCCTGTCCGCACCCTTCTTGTCTGCCATAGAACTATGTCTGCCAGGGAACAGACTAAGGTGCCAGCCGGCCCCCCACCCACTCCCTTTTCACCAAGGGCCACTGTGACCATCCAGGCTGAAGCAGCGTTCGAGCCAAGGATGGGAGCACCCTGGTTCCAAGAGAGCGGCGAGGTTTCTCTATGCACAAGTTATAGCTTACAGAACACTAATGGACAAGAGCTAAACTTATCTGTTTGGCTTGCCGGGGATGGCTGTGCCGTGCAATCTTCTCATCCCTTGCCAGAGTCAAGTTCATGGCAAGAACCTGCAACTCCATGTAGATGAGAATGAATGCAGGATGCAATCCTATCTATATGCATATGCAAATGCTCATGAAATGCTTATGTAGTGATCTGGGTGTGCTCGTGCATGCATGCGATCTCGATCAGGGGCATCCCACAATGCTTCTTTATTTTATCTTGCACGTGGTCATTGCCCCGACTTTGTACAAGGGGTTACATACAACTGAGGCAAGGCCTATATGAAAAGACTACCCGGCAGCCTCACACCTTATGGGTAGTACTTACGGAGATGCTCAATATTCCATGAGTTTTGCAACTGTGTGCCATCCCCGGTCTCTAGATGGACTACGCCAGGTCTGGTGACTCGTACCACCCGGTAAGGGCCTTCCCACTTTGGTGGCAGCTTGTTTGTACCCTTGGCGGACTTAACAAGCGTAAGGACAAGGTCATCTTCCTCAAAACACCGGGCATGAACCATGCGGCTATGATAGCGACGCAGGGCTTGCTGGTAGCCTGCAGCACGCGTAGTAGCCCGGAGACGGTTCTCCTCAAGTAGGACAGTGTCGTCACGCCGGTGCTGATCTTGCGCTACTTCATTGTAGGCAAGCACTCGAGGGGACTCATAAATGAGTTCCATGGGGATAACTACTTCTTCCCCGTAAAGCAGGGAGAAGGGAGTCTACCCGGTAGCTTGGTTAGGTGTCGTTCTGAGGGACCAGAGAACTACTGGCAGCTTCTCGATCCACCGCCTGTCATGCTTTTGTAGCGTATCGAAAGTTCTTGTCTTGAGTCCACGAAGCACTTCAGCGTTCGCCCTCTCAGGTTGTTCATTGCTCCGGGAGTGTGCCACGGAAGTGAATGAGGTTTTGCATCCGAGGGTGTGAACGTATTGCATGAAGGCGTGGCTCGTGAACTGGGTGCCGTTGTTAGTGACGATCCTTGCCGGAACTCCGAAATGACACACCAATTCTTTCAACAACTTGATAGCTGACTGAGCAGTCACCTTTCTCACGACAGTCACTTCCGGCCACTTTGTAAACTTGTCGATGGCAACAAACAAGAATTCAAAGCCCCTGATTGCTCGGGGGAAGGGGCCGAGGATATCGAGCCCCCAGACTGAAAATGACCATGATAGAAGGATTGTCTGAAGGTCTTGGGCAGGCAGGTGTGTTCTATTGGAATGGAACTGGCAGGCTTCACATGTCGTGACAAGCTCAACTGCATCTTGGAGGGCTGTCGGCCAATAGAATCCTTGTCGGAATGCTTTCCCAACTAATGCCCTTGATCCAATGTGGGAGCTGCACATTCCTTTGTGAATCTCAGCCAGCATTTCCTTTCCATCCTCCCAGCAAACACACTTCAATTTCACACTGTTGGGCCTTCTTCTTTATAGAGTGTCATCGACAAACTGATACATATTGGCCCTCTGGGCTACTCTTTCAGTTTCATCTTGGTTACCAGGGAGTTCTCCGATTTGGAGGAAGTGGACAATGTGCCTTTACCAAGTTGGAGCCTGGGGCTCGGCAATGAGGACTAGCGGCACCTCCTCTGATGCGGGAGCACCAGCCTCGTATGCGGGGTCCATAGGCCCGGCTGGAGGGGGTGGTACGGCAGACTGTGAGAGGTTGTTTCCGGCAGGGTCTCTCTCGGGAGTGGATGGCTCTGCCGGGAGAGGCTTACCGTAGTACAACTTTCTCTTCTTCCGGGCCATTGTGGCTGGTGATACAGAGGGTTGAGAGAGATGGAGAACAAAAGTTCCTGGTTCCACAGGAAGCTGCTGCGCAGCACACTTTGATAGGTGATCAGCTATGCTGTTTCCTACACGGGGTACATGCTCTGTTTGCAACCCGTTAAAGTGCTCCTCCAATCTCCTTACTTCCTCGACATATGCTTGCATCAATGGACTTTGGTAATCCTTGTTGACTTGTCTCACCACGAGATGTGAATCTCCTCGAATGGTCAGCTTCTTAATTCCCAATTCTATTGCAATCCTGAGCCCGACAAGGAGCCCTTCATACTCTGTTGTATTGTTGGTGGCTTCTTCCCGGGCAAAGTGCATCTAGACGACATACTTCAAGTGCTCCCGGGAGGGGGCAACAAGAAGCACGCCAACCCCTGCACCTTGTAGGGAAAAAGCACCATCAAAATACATGATCCATTCTTGGGGTGATTCCTTGCCGGGGATGGTTGTCTATGTCCTTTCCTCATCAGGGGTTGGCGTCCATTCTACAATAAACTCTGCCAATGCCCTGCTCTGAATAGTTGAAGCGCTCTCAAACTTCAAACCAAAGCTGGATAACTCCAAAGCCCATTCCACTATTCTTCCAGTTGCCTTAGGGTTTCGGAGTATCCTTCGCAACGGGAAACGAGTGACAACCATGATCTCATGGGCTTGGAAGTAGTGGCGCAGTTTCCTTGAGGCCATAATGAGACCAAAGATCAACTTTTGTATGCCAGAGTACCTCGATCTAGCCCCTTGTAACAAGGAGCTGACGAAGTACACTAGGCGCTGCACCAGTTTCTTCCTTGCCGCGTCCTTGGGGTTGCCCTCGTTGCCGTGCTCATTGCTGTCCTGATTCTTTTCTGACTCTACCGTGATCTGGCCACTTTCTGCCTCATCCACCTCTCACTGTGCTACCAAGGCCGCACTGACCACCTGGTTGGTTGCTGCTAAGTATAGAAGCAATGGTTCTTGTGGTTTGGGTGCAACCAAGGTGGGTATGGACGGCAGGTAGGCTTTTAACTCTTGCAGAGCTGCAACTGCTTCCGGGGTCCACTTCGTGGGTCCTGCCTTCTTCAAAACCTTGAAGAACGGCAGGGCACGCTCGACAGACTTGGAGATGAATCTACTCAGCGCGCCAATGCATCCGGTCAAGCGCCTCACATCCCTAACTGTCCTTGGCGCTTGGATATGCTCAATAGCCTTGATCTTGTCGGGGTTGGCTTCAAACCCCCAATGGGACACAAAGAACCAAAGTAGCTTGCCGGAGGGAACACCAAATACACACTTTTCCGGATTAAGCTTCAGATTGATATTGCGCATATTAGCAAATGTCTCTTCCAAATCCTGGATAAGGGTGGCCTTATCCTTGGTTTTGACCATGATGTCATCCATATAGGCTTCTATATTTCTGTGCAACTGTGGCTCAAAACCGATCTAGACTGCCCTTGCAAAAGTGGACCCGACAGTCTTTAATCCGAATGGCATGCGGACAAAGCAGTACGTACCACATGGAGTGATGAATGATGTCTTCTCTTCATCTTCCTTGGACATGAAAATGTGATGATATCCTGAGTATGTATCCAGAAAGGAGAGAAAATCACACCCCGAAGTAGAATCCACGATCTGGTCGATGCGCGGCAAGGGAAATGGGTCCTTCGGGCAAGCCTTGTTGAGGTATGTGAAGTCAATGCAAAGCCTCCACTTCCCATTAGCCTTCCGGACCACTACTGGATTTGCTAACCATGTAGGATGCAGTACTCCTCTGACCAAACCAGCTGCCTCCAATTTCTTGATCTCTTCGGCAATGAACTGCTGCCTCTCCAAGGCCTGCTTCCCTACTTTTTGCTTGACGGGTCGGGCATGTGGGCAGACAGGAAGGTGGTTCTCAATTACCTCCCTGGGAACACCGGGGATATCAGATGGTTGCGAAGCAAACACATCGATATTCGCCAGCAGGAAGGCAACGAGCGCGATTTCCTATTTGTCATCGAGGGTGGCGCTGATGGTGAAAGTACCATCAATGCCAGCCAACCCTGCCGGGACCTTCTTCACTTGGGGTGTAGTAACCTTGGATCTCTTGCTGTTGGAACACTCCGGCACGTCGTCAACTGGTGCCGTGCACTCGGAGGGAGCACGCTTCCCGGACTCCTTGCCGGAGTTCCTATAATGCCTCTTCTTTCCATTGCTTTCCTTGGTGGGAACTGTCATTGCCGCTGCTTCCGCTGCAACTGCATCCCGATACATCCTGTCCACATAGATAATTGAATCCTTCTCATCAGATGGGATAGTGAGGACTCCTAGTGGCCCATGCATTTTCGTAGTGTTATAAGCATAATGGGATGCTACCATGAACTTGGATAGGGCCAGTCGTCCCAGAATCCCATTGTACGACGGGGGGAGATCAACCACATCAAACACAATCTTCTCAGTCCAATAGTTCAGTTCTCCCCCAAACGTCACTGGCAACGTAATCTTCCCCTTGGGATGACTCCTACCGGGATTAACTCCTTGAAACATGATGGTGGCCTCTAGCTCTTCTTCTCCTACCTGAAGCTTGCTGATAACTGCTGGAGAAATCAGATTCAACCCGGCCCCGCCGTCCAGTAGCATCTTTGTAACCTTGAGGTTGCGAATTGTTGGGGAGACCAACAACGGCAAACACCCTACCGCAGTGGTGCGATCAGGGTGATCCTCCTCGTCAAAGATGATGGGCGTGCAGGACCACTTGAGAGGCTTCCGGGCCTCTGACGCTGGTTCCACACCATTGACCTTTCGTGCCCATCGCTTGAGCTGGCGATGAGAGGTGTGCAAAGATGCACCCCCATCAATGCATAGGGCGTCAGTGGCCTTCTGAAATTCCTACTTACTAGTTTCCTCTTCATCCCCTCCATCACTAGCATCATCACAGGTTTCCTTCTCTTGGCCCCTGGTGGGCATTCCTTGGTTCCGAAAGGGTCTACTGGGGTGATTTGCTTCACCACCCTGTCCCTTACTGCCAGCAGCATTCTCACCTTTTTCCTTATCATGCTTATCATACTCTGCCCTCTGTTTCTTGACAAGCTGCTCAACCTCATAACACTCCTGAAGGTCGTGGCCTTTGGTCCGTTGGATCTTGCAGTACGGCCCATCACCTTTCCCAACGTTTTCCGTGGAAGTGGCTTCCTGACAGGTAGTGCACACGGCAGCTTCCTTGCCGGGGGCCTCAGCCTTGGCCTTCTTGCCGGTACTAGGTGTGCCCAAACCTTCTACAGTCATCACTGCCTTATCTCTTGGCTTCTTACTACGCTTCTTGCCCTTCCTCTGACTGGTCGATTCATCTTCATCCTGTGAAGAAACATTAATGAAATCCTCCTCTTCGGGCAACTTCCTTCCTTCCTCCATCCGGGCACATTTGTCCACCAACGTATATAGTTCTTTCACAGTCTTGGGCAATCGCACGTTCATTTTGCAATGAATGCGGTGGTTGTGCACATTGGACTGGAAAGCTGCTATAACGGTTGTCGGATGGATATTTGGAATATTTATATGAACTTTACTGAATCTCTGCAAATACTTATGGAGGGTTTCTCCTTCCTTCTGCTGGAGAAGCTGCAGGTCGCTGGGCCTGCCGGGCTCTTTGTGGCCACCGGTGAAGGCACCAATGAACTCGTGCCACAGGTCTTCCCATGACGAAATGGAGTTCTCTGGCAGGTGCATCAGCCAAGACCACACATTGGACTTGAGGGCCAAAGGGAAGTAGTTGGTGAACACCTTCTCATCTCTTCCCCCGACAGCCTGAACAATGATGATATAGATGCTCAGAAACTCTGCCGGGTTCAACCTCCCGTCGTACTTCTCAGGCATCTCTAGCTTGAACGTGCGAACGGACGGCCAATGGACTTGCCGCATCTCTCGTGTAAAGGCAGGGCAACCGACCTCGAAAGGTAGGCACCTGACAACACCGAGCGCAGGCTCGTCGACGTTAAGGCCGTCGCACCCGTCGGTCTAGCGGGGGTCCTTGCGGCGCCGTTTGGTGACGACGCGCGCGTCTCCCCCTGCCTATCTTCCGGGGTTCGACATTGGCCTGCACGTGCTCGAGGGTCATAAGAGGCTAACGAGACATTGTCGGGGTCTTGATTCTGCTGCGCCCTTGCCGACTGCCATGGTGGGTACTGATCTATGGGGACAGCCCCCTCCGTACGGCCAGTAGTGCGGGCGGTGGCTGTCGCTTGGGGAGGTTGTAGTGGGCAAGCTCGTCGTGAGCCCCCAGCTTCGGCGAAACCGAGTAGGCTTTGGATGGTGGCACGCCATTCATCCATCTGCTCAGCTACTAGCGGGAACCTCAGGAGTAGCTAAGCTCACGCCATGGCCTCCGTGGCTGTGCTTGGTATGGATGTAGAAGACGTCGACTTCACCGTCGCCTGGCTCCGGATGGTGCCAGTGGTGGCTACGACGGCGGCGGCGCACCCACGCTGCTGTGGGGCGACCACCGGGGCAGCGGGGTCACGCGACGGTGGTGCTTGAAGATCAGTGGCTCCGTTGAGCGCAGCGGCCTGATTGGCTCGTCCGGGAGGAGGCGCATGCGCCGCGGCTGCTCCCGTGGTGAGGGCGACCGGAGGGCGATGGCTCGCCCCGGACCGAGCGCCGTTGCTGTGGTTGTGCTCGTCGGCAAGAGGAGGGGGCGCGGACGGAGTGACCCCCTCACACGCACCTTGCAGAGCCTGACCATCGAGACACTGCTGATGCTGTTCTACTCCGGTAGCTCTGGCTGAAGGAAATATGCCCTAGAGGCAATAATAAAGTTGTTATTTATATTTTCTTATATCATGATAAATGATTATTATTTATGCTAGAATTGTATTAACCGGAAGCTTAATACATGTGTGAATACATAGACAAACAGAGTGTCCCTAGTATGCCTCTACTTGGCTAGCTCGTTAATCAAAGATGGTTAAGTTTCCTAGCCATGGACATATGTTGTCATTTGATGAACGGGATCACATCATTAGAGAATGATGTGATGGACAAGACCCATCCGTTAGCTAAGCATAATGATCGTTCAGTTTTATTGCTATTGCTTTCTTCATAACTTATACATGTTCCTCTGACTATGAGATTATGCAACTCCCGAATACCGGAAGAACACCTTGTGTGCTATCAAATGTCACAATGTAACTGGGTGATTATAAAGATGATCTACAGGTGTCTCCGATGGTGTTTGTTGAGTTGGCATAGATCGAGATTAGGATTTGTCACTTCGTGTATCGGAGAGGTATGTCTAGGCCCTCTCGGTAATGCACATCACTATAAGCCTTGCAAGCAATGTGACAAATGAGTTAGTCACAAGACGTTGCATTATGGAATGAGTAAATAGACTTGTCAATAACGAGATTGAACTAGGTATTGAGATACCTACGATCGAATCTCGGGCAAGTAACATACCGATGACAAAGGGAACAACGTATGTTGTTATGCGGTTTGACCGATAAAGATCTTAGTAGAATATGTAGGAACCAATATGAACATCCAGGTTTTGCTATTGGTTATTGACCGGAGATGTGTCTCGGCAAGATATTCGTTGCAAAGAATGGATCCTTTGTAGAGAAGAAGTTTCTCTCGAAAGAAGTGATTGGGAGGAATGTAAAACTTGATGAGGTAATTGTACCTTCTCCAGAATTGGAAAGTAGTTCATCACAGAAATCATTTCTAGTGATTCCTACACCAATTAGTGAGGAAGTTAATGATGATGATCGTAAAACTTCAGATCAAGTTACTACTGAACCTTGTAGGTGAACTAGAATACGTTCCGCACCAGAGTGGTACGGTAATCCTGTTCTAGAGGTCATGTTACTTGACCATGAAGAACCTACAAACTATGAGGAAGCGATGATGAGCCCAGATTCTGCGAAATGGCTTCAAGCCATGAAATCTGAGATGAGATCCATGTATTAGAACAAAGTATGGACTTTGATTGACTTGCTCGTTGATCGGTGAGCCATTAAGAATAAATGGATTTTCAAGAGGAAGACGGACACTGATAGTAGTGTTACTATCTACAAAGCTCGAATTGTCGCAAAAGGTTTTCGACAAGTTCAAGATGTTGACTACAATGAGATTTTCTCACTCGTAGCGATGCTTAAGTCTGTCCGAATCATGTTAGCAATTGCCACATTTTATGAAATCTGGCAAATGGATGTCCAAACTGCTTTCCTTAATGGATTTCTTAAAGAAGAGTTGTACATGATGCAACAAGAAGGTTTTGTCAATCCTAAAGGTGCTAACAAAGTGTGCAAGCTCCAGCGATCCATCTATGGACTGGTGAAAGCATCTTGGAGTTGGAATATATACTTTGATAAAGTGATCAAAGCATATGCTTTTATACAGACTTGCGGTGAAGCCTGTATTTACAAGAAAGTGAGTGGGAGCACTACAACATTTCTGATAAGTATATGTGAATGACTTATTGTTGATCGGAAATAATATAGAATATTCTGGAAAGCATAAAGGAGTGTTTGAAAAGAGTTTTTCAAAGAAAGACCTCAATGAAACTACTTACATATTGAGCATCAAGATCTATAGAGATAGATCAAGACGCTTGATATATTTTCAATGAGTACATACCTTGACAAGATTTTGAAGTAGTTCAAAATGTAAAAGTCAAAGAAGGAGTTCTTGCCTATGTTGTAAGGTGTGAAGTTGAGTAAAGACTCAAAACCCGACCGCGACAGAAAATAGAAAGAGAATGAAAAGTCATTCCCTATGCCTCAGTCATAGGTTCTATAAAGTATGCTATCCTGTTTACCAGACCTATTGTGTACCTCACCATAAGTTTGGCAAGAGGGTACAATAGTGATCCAGGAGTGGATCACTGGACAACGGTCAAAAATATCCTTAGTGGAATAAGGAAATGTTTCTCGGTTATGGAGGTGACAAAGAGTTCGTCGTAAATAGTTACGTCAATGCAAGCTTTGACACCGATCGGGATGACTCTAAGTCTCGATCTAGATACATATCGAAAGTGGGAGCAATTAGCTAGAGTGACTTCGTGCAAAGCATTGTAGACATAGAAAATTTGCAAAATACATACGGCTCTGAATGTGGCAGACCCGTTGACTAAATTTCTCTCACAAGCAAAACATGATCACTCTTTGGGTGTTAATCACATAGTGATGTGAACTAGATTATTGACTCTAGTAAACCCTTTGGGTGTTAGTCACATGGAGATGTGAACTAATCACATAAAGATGTGAACTATTGGTGTTAAATCACATGGCGATGTGAACTAGATTATTGACTCTACTGCAAGTGGGAGACTGAAGGAAATATGCCCTAGAGGCAATAATAAAGTTGTTATTTATATTTCCTTATATCATGATAAATGTTTTATTATTCATGCTAGAATTGTATTAACCAAAAACTTAGTACATGTGTGAATACATAGACAAACAGAGTGTCCCTAGTATGCCTCTACTTGACTAGCTCGTTAATCAAAGATGGTAAAGTTTCCTAGCCATGGACATGTGTTGTCATTTAATGAACGGGATCACATCATTAGAGAATTATGTGATGGACAAGACCCATCCATTAGCTGAGCATAATGATCGTTCAGTTTTATTGCTACTGCTTTCTTCATAACTTATACATGTTCCTCTGACTATGAGATTATGCAACTCCCGAATACCAGAAGAACACCTTGTGTGCTATCAAATGTCACAATGAAACTGGGTGATTATAAATATGCTCTACAGGTGTCTCCGATGGTGTTTGTTGAGTTGGCATAGATCGAGATTAGGATTTGTCACTCCGTGTATCGAAGAGGTATCTCTGGGCCCTCTCGGTAATGCACATCACTATAAGCCTTGCAAGCAATGTGACAAATGAGTTAGTCACAAGACGTTGCATTATGGAATGAGTAAATAGACTTGTCAATAACGAGATTGAACTAGGTATTGAGATACCTACGATCGAATCTCGGGCAAGTAACATACCGATGACAAAGGGAACAACGTATGTTGTTATGCGGTTTGACCGATAAAGATCTTAGTAGAATATGTAGGAACCAATATGAACATCCAGGTTTTGCTATTGGTTATTGACCGGAGATGTGTCTCGGTCATGTCTACATAGTTCTCGAACCCGTAGGGTCCGCACGCTTAACGTTCTGTGACGATTTGTATTATAAGTTATGTGATTTGATGACCGAAGTTTGTTCGGAGTCCCGGATGAGATCGGGGATATTACAAGGAGTCTCGAAATGGTCGAGACGTAAATATCGATATATTGGAAGGCTATATTCGGACATCGGAAAGGTTCCGAGTGATTCGGGTATTTTTTGAAGTACCGGAGAGTTACGTGAATTCGTATTGGGCCTTAATGGGCCATACGGGAAAGGAGAGAAAGGCCTCAAGGGTGGCCGCGCCCCTTCCCCATGGAATGGTCCGAATTGGACTAGGGAAAGGGGCCGCCCCCTTCCTTCCTTCTCCTTCTCCCTTCCCTTTTTCCGATTCCATGTAGGAGGTGGAATCCTACTAGGACTAGGGAGCCCTAGTAAGACTCCACACTTTGGGCGCACCCTATGAGGGCCGGCCTCGTCCTTCCTCCATCCTTTATATACGTGGCCAGGGGGCACCCCATAGACACACAAGTTGATCATTGATCTCTTAGCCGTGTGCAGTGCCCCGCTCCACCATAATCCACCTCGATCATATCGTAGCAGTGCTTAGGTGAAGACCTGTTCCGGTAGCATCATCATCACCATCATAACGCCGTCATGCTGACGAAGCTCTCCCTCGACACTCTGCTGGATCGTGAGTTTGTGGGACGTCACCGAACCGAAAGTGTGCAGATCGCGGAGGTGTCGTACTTTCGGTACTAGGATCGGTCGATCGTGAAGACGTACGACTACATCTACCGCGTTGTGATAACGCTTCCGCTTACGGTCTATGAGGGTACATAGACAATACTCTCCCCTCTCGTTGCTATGCATCACCATGATCTTGCGTGTGCGTAGGAATTTTTTTGAAATTACTGCGTTCCCCAACACCGCCCTCCTTGTCGGACGCGGGGGAGGTGGTAATGGAGCCACCTTCTCCGACCACACCCCGAGCGTACGACCGCGCGACAGAGAGCACACAAGCAATTTACCCAGGTCCAGGCCGCCGCGAGGTGTAAGACCCTACTCCTGATTTGGTGGATTGATGGTGGAATGAACATGGTGGTGTGTAGTAAACTTGCCCGGCAAGGTTTTCCTCAGGGCCACATCGACTATGCGCGTATAGTGCCTTGGGTTTGTCGACTTTCCAACCTTCTAACCCCTCCTATGAGTGCCATGGGCCTCCATTTATAGATTAAGGGGTCCCCACAGTGGCAAAGTGGTCATTATCCACTGATACGATAGCGAACAGTGCTATCATACCTAACTCTGCGGGATGACAGGGTGCATTAAATGTGTCGCTGAGTGTCACATCACTGGTCGCCAGGCAAGGCCTATCGGGCTATCTTGCCAGCTCCGCACCTGTTCCCTGGACACGCCACAGGACGGGTGTCATCTGTAGGCTTCTTTTGTAGGAAATTATCGGGATGTGGGGTTCTGGCAAACCCTTAAGGTTCAAACACTAGGGTGCGTGCGAAGTCTTTCCTTCCAACCGATCTATGCTCTAGCTCGCTAAGATCTTGCGGACGAACTCGACGAACTCACAACACAGAAGGACACGGGGTTTATACTGGTTCGGGCCACCGTAGTGGTGTAATACCCTACTCCAGTGTGGTGGTGGTGGATTGCCTCTTGGGCTAATGATGAACCATACAAGGGAAGAACGGTCTCCGGAGGTTGAGGCGTCCTTGAGCTCAGTGAGCTTGTGTGTGTGGGGGGGGGTGGTCTCTCTTCCTTCCTTCTCTCCTCCTTTCCTAAGGTAGTGGCTAGTCCTATTTATAGAGGCCCTAGTCCTCTTCCCAAATAACGAGCGGGAAGGGAGACAACAATGGCGGGCTAATTTGAAGGGGGACAGCTAGTACAAGCTATCCTGACAAAAGTAGTCTTCGCCTGCACAAAGTCCTGGTGGTGACGCTGTTCTAGGCTCCACGATGACCTCCGTCTTGTAGTCCATGGTCTTGGTCTTGCTGCACCGAAATGGCAACCTTTGCCTGAGGCCTCGGTACTCTGCGGCTGCGCTTGCCCTCTTTGCACCAAAGAGGCAACAAGGACATTGCGTGCGCTGGCGCCCGCCTGGTGTCGATCGTCATGGCTCACGTCACGAGAGCCTCGTGAGGTTTGCCTCGCCTTGATATCTCCGCTCCTCGTGAGCCTGCCTAGCTAGGCCACTCCAGAAGAGGTCTTGCATCGTCCACCTCGCGAGGCTTGGCCCCTCGCGAGGGTCTTGGGCACTTTGTTGGTGAAGATGGGCCGTACGACCTGCTGGCCCAGCCACGCCGCAGGCCGCAGGCATGCAAGTCTGGGGACCCCGTTCCCAGAACGCCGATAGTAGCCCTCGGGCCAAGGTGCGCTTGGGCTTGGCTTCGCGACGAAGCCAAGGGTCAAGTTCGGAGCACCACGGGCCCCAAAAGTATGCGGCCTCGGTTGACGCATGGCGGTTGATTGGACGTGGGCGTCTTCACTTCCCCACGCTGCCTTGACGACTGCATGACTTGACAAGTCCCCGCAACATGCAAGGGGAACCATCATTACCTGCGATCGTGGGAGACGTCGGTTGGCCTTCTCTTGCTATAAATGGGGAGGGGGCGGATCCCCCATCGCCCATCTCTTCCTTGCTTACTTCCTACTTCCTGCTCCACTGCTTGCAGTGCCTCAGATGGCACCTCAAAGGAAGTTCTCTGCCGCCGAGAAGGGAAAGGCCCCTCGCGAGGGCCCTGGTTCCCCGGTGCCCAAACACAGTCGCGGCCGCCCGCGCAAGCATGCTGTGACCCCCGCCGTGGCCCACTATCGAGGCGGCGCCACGACACGCGGAGGGGGCCGTCCTGACCGTGGCAGTCCAGTTGACGGGGGGAGGTGTGCGATGGTGGCGAGGTCTCCCCGCCCGCGCTTCCATTCAGCGGAGGTGTCACCGGAGTTCGTTGTTTGGTCGAAAAACCCGGCCGGCAACTAGCTCCAGCTTCCGCGCTTCCTCGTTGATGAGCTGTCGACCCCTGGTCCAGGGGGGCTCTGGTTGCAGGCGAATGGTTGCTGCAGTAGGGCCGCCTGGGTCGTGGTCGAGACTTCTGCCGCGAGCAACATAGCCCTGGCCTGCGGCTGGTAGACGTTCGCCCGCGCGCGCGGCCTGGGCAGGCGTTGCACGCTCCACTTCAAGTATGACGGCGGGTCGCCCCTCTACGTGAGGGTGTTCGGGAAGGATGGCCGCCGCGTCGGGTGCTGCCCCGAGACGAACGACGGTGAGGAGGTGCTCGGCCTTGGTGACGGCCATGACGAGGGCGAGGGCGAGCCTGCCCTCAGCGGCGACCGCATCTCTTCCAGCTACGGCGGCTCTCCCTCCTGCGATAGCTCCAGCAGCGGTGGCTACGATCAGCCGCCGTGCCACCGCGCTTGCTTCGAAGGAGGCAGTGTGTCATCTCGTCGCCGCGCCTCCGTGAAGCGCGAGGAGGGGTCTGGCTAGGCTTGGGTGTCGCCAAGGGCCTGCCCCCGCGGATTGCTGAAAATGCCACTTTGTTTGGCTTTTTCCCTTCTTTTCCTACACCAGAAATAAAACCAGTAGGTGCCCAGAGGGGCGTGTATTGAACTGTGGTTCTTGGTTAATGCAACGTGTGTGTTATTCCCATGCCATGTTGTTATTTTGCGCAGAGATAACCTAACCTGGCATGTTTGGGACGCCCCTTCCTTCACGATATATCTGCATTTGCTCAGGAACTGCAAGAATTTGTTAGGGGGTGCGCTAGAGGATTTTGCCGTTCACCCGAACCTTGACTTGGCGCTTTGCATCACGGTACCCGAGGGGCACGAATTTAGGAGAGTTGCGCCAGCTTCCAGGCTCGAACGAGGGTGGCTCCCGAGAAGGCAGAGAGAAGGAAAAAGCTCGCGAGGGCACCTGCCTGGCCCCCCTCGATAGGTATGCGAGAGAGAGAGAGAGAGATCACGGGTAAACCAGAGCCGAAAAACACGGTAAAAGGTGAAGGAACCAAATCAGCAAGGAACGCCAAAGGCAAATTCGATTAAGGAAAAGCAAGCCAATTATGGAAAGCAAATGAAAAGCCGCGTCCGGCACCTAATCTAGTCTTCAAGTCTTCTCACCAGCGCGGAGCTAAGTGTTGTCCACTAGGCATGGGAGGGAGCCCCAGGGCCTGAGGCCGGCGCTCCTGAGACTCCGGGGCATGTACAGCCCCAACTCATTGTTACGTGAGAGTGTCATGGGCGGCGATTCTTCATAGGCACCAGGCCTTGGTTCGCAGGCTCTGGGCCTTGCTTCACAGGCATTGGGCCTTGCTTCACAGGCACTCGGCCTTGCTTCACAGGCACTGGGCCTTGCTTCATAGGCACTAGGCCTTGCTTCACAGGCTCTGGGCCTTGCCTCATAGGTAGAACTTCCGGAGGTGCTGGATGTTCCACACGTTTTGGATAGGTGTCCCCTCTTGCGTCTCCAAGTGCACGGCGCCAGGCCTGGAGATGTGGACGACCCTGAACGGGCCCTCCCACATGGGCGAGAGCTTGTGCAAGCCTTCCATGGAGAGGACCCGCCTCAGGACCAGGTCACCTGTCTCGAGCGTCCTGGAGCGAATGTTGCGGCAGTGGTAGCGCCGCAGCGCTTGCTGGTACCTTGCCGCCCTTAGTGCTGCTTCGCGACGACGTTCCTCCCCCAGCACGAGATCCATCCCCACATGGTGTCCTGCTGCGTTTCGTCGAACGCCAGGACCCGCGCGGAGCGATGCCTGACCTCGTGAGGGAGGACTGCTTCGGCTCCGTAGACGAGGAAGAACGGAGTCTCGCCCGTTGGCTTGGTAGAGGTGGTGCGGATGGACCACAACACGGACTGGAGCTCGTCGTGCCAGCCCCTGCTGCAGGCCTCCAGCTTCTTCTTGAAGGTCCTGGTCTTGAGGCCCCTCAAGACCTCAGCGTTGGTGCGCTCAGCCTGACCATTCCTCCTGGGGTGGGCTACCGAAGCGTACCAGATCTACATTCCAAGGTTAGCACAGTAGATTTTAAAGAGGTTACTAGTAAACTACGAGCCATTATCTGTGATAATGCGGTTCGGGACCCCGAAGCAGCTCACGAGGCCCTTGATGGACTTGACAGCAGAGCCGGCTGGAATGGTTCGGACGACTTCCACTTCTGCCCACTTGGTGAACTTATCGATGGCGACGTAGAGATAGCGGTAGCCCGTAGGCACGCGTGGGAATGGGCCTAGGATGTCAAGCCCCCAGACCGCGAACGGCCACGTGAGCGGGATGGTTTGGAGTCCCTGAGTAGGCTGGTGGATTTGCTTGGCGTGGAATTGGCAAGCTTCGCAGGACTTCACCGGTTCAGACGCATCGTTGAGTGATGTAGGCCAATAGAATCCGCTGCGGAAGGCCTTGCCGACGAGGGTCTATGATGACGAGTGATGTCCACAATCCCCGCCGTGTATGTCAGTCAGCAGCTCCCTCCCTTGATCACTGGAGATGCAGCTGAGCGTGATGTCGTTCGGCCGTTTCCTGTACAACTCGCCATCTTGAATGCAGTATGCCGTGGCCTATCGGGACACACGCTCCGCATCCTCTTCTTTCTTCGGCAGTGTCCCGTGCATCAGGTCCTCCCTGAACTCCTTGGTCCAGCACTCCACCTGGGGCTCGAGCGTCAAGAGCAGCCGAGCTCCTGACGTTGGGCCGCAATCTGGGGCTCCCGAGGCTGGGGGCTGAGGGAGCTCTTCCCGAAGCCGAGTCGTGCTTGAAAGAGGCGGCGTAGCTGACGGCTTGAAGAGCCGCTCTTCGAAGATGCCGGGCTCTTGCGGTTGCCGCTTGGATGCTCTCTTGGCGATGTCGTCGGCTTCCTTGTTGGTGCCCCGGGGCACGTGCTGCAGCTCCAAGCCTGCGAACTGCTTTTCCATTTTGCGCACCTCAGCAAGGTAGGCCTCCATGTGCTCGTCCTTTAGCTCGTACACTTTGTTGGAGAAATTAACGAGGAGCTACGAGTCGCCCTTGACGGTAAGGCGCCTCACCCCCGTAGCCACCGCAGCCTTCAGGCCGGCTATGAGGCCCTCGTATTCTGCAATATTGTTGGAGACCTTCTTGCCGCGCTCAAAGCAGAGTTGCACGGCATAGCAAAGCTTGTCCTGAGTGGGCGAGATGAGCACTGCTCCAGCCCCCGCGCCCTGGTGCGCAAAGGAGCCATCAAAATACATGACCCAGCCGTCTGGCGCCTCGCTTCCTAGGGAGGTGCACCGGTCTTCTCCTTCCTCAAGAGCCGGGGCATCTGTCCATTCTGCCACAAAATCGGCGAGCGCGGCTCCCTTGATGACCCTAGTGGTGCTAAACTCCAGCTGAAATGCTTGCAGCTCGATGTTCCATTCAGCGACCCTTCCGGCTGAGTTTGGGCTCGTGAGTATCCTCTCCAACGGGTAAGACGAGACGACCTTGATGGGGTGCCCCTGGAAGTAGTGCCGCAACTTGCACGAGGCCACCAAAAGTGCGATCAGGAGCTTCTGCGGCATGGGGTAGCGCGCCCTTGTGTCCCGTAGTACAGTGCTGATGAAGTACACCGGGTGCTCGATGAGGGCCTGTACACTGTTGAGGCTCGGGTCCCGCGTAGATTGCGGCATATCCTGAGGTGATGGGTCTCCTGAGACCTGACCGCCCTCAGGAGCTTCCACGATGCTGCTCTGCTGAGCTAGGTCCTCCACCGCTGATGGCTTTACTGCACCTCTCTGGCCCTGTGCTGCATCAGCTCTACCCTTGTCTTGACGCTCCTCCCGAACCGCCACCAGCGCCGCGCTGGTGGAGTACGGGGTGGCGACAAGGTAGAGCAAAAGAGGCTCGAGAGGCCGCGGTGCCACCATCACCGGGGGGCTGGTGAGGTATTTCTTGAGGTCTCGGAAGGCCTGGTCGGCCTCCGGGGTCCACTCGAAGGGGCCTTTCTTCTTCATGAGCTTAAAAAATGGCAAGGCGCGCTCACCTAGCTTAGCGATGAAACACCCTAACGCGGTCACCCGTCCTGCCAGCTTTTCCATCTCCTTGAGGGTCTATGGTGGGCTCATGTCTTCGATGGCCTTGATCTTTTCTGGGTTCGCGTCGATCCCTCTATGGGATACGAGAAACCACAGCAACTTGCCGGATGGGATGCCAAACACACACTTCTCCGGGCTAAGCCTCAAGTTCACTTTGCGTAAGCTCTCGAAGGTCTCCTCCAGGTCTTGAATCAACGTCCTCGCCTCGCGAGATTTGACCACTATGTCATCAACGTAGGCCTCTGTGTTCCTGTCGAGCTGCCGCCCCAAGGCGATGTGCATCAACCGCTGAAAGGTTGCGCCCGCATTGTGAAGGCCGAAAGGCATGCAGGTGTAGCAGTACACCCCGCATGGTGTCAAGAAGGCCGTCTTCGCCACATCCTCCACCGCCATCTTGATCTGATGGTATCCAGAGAACGCATCCAGGAAACACAACAAATCTCACTCGACGATGGAGTCGACGATTTGATCAATGCACGGAAGGGGGAACGGGTCTTGGGGGCAGGCTTTATTGAGGTTGGTGAAGTCGACGCACATCTGTTCCTTCCCACCTTTCTTCGGTACCACAACGGGGTTCGCCAGACATTCGGGGTATCGAACTTCCCGGATTGTACCCGCCACCTCCAGCTTGCGTGTCTCTTGGACGATGAAGGCCTGCTTCTCAGTGGATTGCCATCTTGCCCGCTGCCTCACGGGGCGTACGTTGGGGCACACCTTTAGATGATGCTGGATTACCTCTCTCGGGACCCCTACCAGTTGGTTGGGCTCCCAGAATATCTCCTTGTTCGCGCGCAAAAACCTCACCAAAGCTTCTTCTTGCCCCGGGTTATGGCCGGTTCCTATGGTGAAGGTGGCTTCTGAAGACCCATCCTCGTTGACCGGCACCTGCTTGGTCTCCGCCTTATCTTGGGTGAACAGCTGCTTTTTCTTGGTTGGCATGGCCTCCTTGGCCTCCGGCGCACCGGCGATGGCTGGCTGCGTCGCTGCTGTAGTCTTGAAGGCGAGCCTGAGCGCCATCACGGCCTCCTTAGCGTCCCCGTGGATGGTGAGGATGCCCTTGCTCCCTGGCATCTTCATGAGGTTGTAGGCCGGGTGAGTTTCCGCCATGAACTGAGAAAGGGTCGGGTACCCGAGGATGGCATTGTACGGGAGACCGATGCGGGTGATGTTAAAGTCCACCAGCTCGGTGCGATAGTTATCCAGCGTGCCAAAGGTGACTGGGAGGCGGATCTTCCCCAAGGGATGAGCAACTCCATTGCCCACTCCTGTGAAGGGCTTGCTGAGGACGAGCCGTTCGAGCGACACATGAAGAAGGCTGAAAGCTTCCACGGAGAGCAAGTTGAGGCCGGCGCCGCCGTTGATGAGGGTCTTGGTGATGGCCACGTTGTAGATGGTGGGCGTGCAGAGCATCGAAACCATCCCTGAGCTGGTGGTGGAGCCGGGGTAGTCTTCCGAGTGGAAGGTGAGGTCGGCTTCCGGCGCGGCCCAACCCGGCGGAGCCCCCGGGCGCTTGTAGGCGGCCCCAATTTGACGGAAGAAAGGCTTGACGTGGCGATCTGAAGGAGGTGCTTGGGAGCCGCCCAGCAGTGCCGCGACTGCATGGTGTGCCGGCACCGCGTAGCGCGTAGTGAAGAGGTCGCGGAGTTCCCCCCAGGACGTCACCGTGGATCCCGGGAGGCCGAGCAGCCAAGCATGCGGCTCGCCGGCGAGGGCCAAGGGGAACAAGTTTGTCATGATCTTGTCGTCACCTCTGGCCTCGAGGATGGCCTCCTCGTACGCTAGAAGGAAAAGCGCCGAGTCTACCGCGCCGTCGTAACGCGGCGGCATCTCCGGCCTGAACTTGACCGGCCACCGCACTCACCATAGAGCAGGGGCCAGGGCTCGGTACCCAGACTCTCTACTGCTGGCGTCGGCCGTGGAGGTCGGTGACGGGGCACCTGCCATGGGAGTGCGGTGCGGCAGTACGGGGCGCTGGTTGATGGAGAGAAGCTTCGGCGCACCCCTACCTGGCGCGCCAAATGTCAGGATGTGGGGTTCCGGCAAACCCTTAAGGTTCAAACACTGGGGTGCGTGGGAAGTCTTTCCTTCCAACCGATCTACGCTCTAGCTCGCTAGGATCTTGCGGACGAACTCACAGCACAGAAGGACACTGGGTTTATACTGGTTCGGGCCACCATTGTGGTGTAATACCCTAATCCAGTGTGGTGGTGGTGGATTGCCTCTTGGGCTAATGATGAACCATACAAGGGAAGAACGACCTCCGGAGGTTGAGGCGTCCTAGAGCTCGTTGAGCTTGTGTGTGTGGGGGTGGTCTCTCTTCCTTCCTTCCCTCCTCCTTTCCTAAGGTAGTGGCTAGTCCTATTTATAGAGACCCTGGTCCTCTTCCCAAATATCGAGCGGGAAGGGAGCCAACAATGGTGGGCTAATTTGAAGGGGGACAACTAGTACAAGCTATCCTGACAAAAGTAGTCTTCGCCTCCACAAAGTTCTGGTGGTGACGCTGTTCTGGGCTCCACGATGACCTCCGTCTTGTAGTCCATGGTCTTGGTCTTGTTGCACCGAAATGGCAACCTTTGCCTGAGGCCTCGGTACTCCGCGGCTGCGCTTGCCCCCTTTGCACCAAAGAGGAAACAAGGACGTTGTGCGCACTGTGCGCGCTGGCGCCCGCCTGGTGTCGATCGTCACTCACGTCACGAGAGCCTCGTGAGGTTTCCCTCACCTTGATATCTCCACTCCTCGTGAGCCTGCCTAGCTAGGCCACTCCAGAAGAGGTCGTGCGTCGTCCGCCTCGCGAGGCTTGGCCCCTCACGAGGGTCTTGGGCGCTTTGTTGGTGACGCTGGGCCGTATGGCCTGCCGGCTCAGCCACACCGCGGGCCGCAGGCAGGCAAGTCTGGGGACCCCCGTTCCCAAAACGCCAAGAGAAATGGCTGCCATGTGGAGAATGGCTGCCACTTAATCATCTTGCGGCTTGGCACCACACTAATTGACGACGTGAGTCGTGCTTGAGTGGTTGGTGGGGATGTTCTGCCCCCGTGAGCCCCGGCAGGCTCTGCCGGGGGAGGGGGGGTGGGGGCTCGGTTGCTTGCTTCTGGTGGTGGCCTTGCCCCTTGCCGGGCTCGGCTGCCCGGTAAGGGAGGCCCTTCTCTTGCCAATATCTTGCTCCTTAGGCTCGATCTTGGTCCCTCTGAGCTGCATGTTGGTTCTTCAAATCTCTTGGTTCTTCAATCTCTGACTTAAGCTGTTGCTTCAATCTTGATCTTGTGCCTGTGCATAGTTGGTCAACAGACCCAGGGTTTGTTGCACCGACACTTATCTTGACAGTACCAAAGTGAATGATTTGTCTTTATCGTACTAACCTATCTCACAAAGTTCCGTTAAGTTCTGTGTGATTGAAGTTTTCACGTTTTGCATGAGATGTCGATATGAGAAGAATAAGGAGTGGCAAGACCATAAGCTTGGGGATGCCCAAGGCACCACAAGGTAATATTCAAGGAAGATCCATGCAACTAAGCTTGGGGATTCCCATGGCATCCCCTCTTTCATCTTCAACATTATCGGTAACCTCACTTGGAGCTACATTTTTATTCGTCACATGGTATGTGTTTTGCTTGGAGCGTCATTTTATTTTATTAGGATTTGCTTGATTTTATTTAGAATAATGTTTTGCATCGTCTGTTTCCATAAAAATGTGAAGTATAGCCTTTACCATGCTTATTTTGCAAGTCTATTTGTTGCTCTTTGAAAACAGAAAGTTTGTTGTTATGTTTTGAATATTTGTTAATAGTCAGAACATGATAAATCTTGAAATTTTTACACGGTGATCTATAATAATTTTTCTACAGTGTGGTAATTTTTCAGAAGCTTTGGAGTTAGAGAAGTATGAATCGTCTTGCATTCTTTACAAACTGTCTTGTTCTGACAAATTGCTGTTATGTTTGCATTGTTTGTATAAGTTTGCTTGTTTAATGATTCTATTTGAGGATAGGAGTATTAAATATGTAGAGGCATTTAGTATGCAATGTTAAATAATAATTTAAGCGATCTTCTATAGTAGAGAATGATATGGTTATTGCATTGATTTATACTAACTTATCTCACAAGTTCTTGTTGAGTTTTGTGTGCATCAAGTTTTTAAAATTTAGGGAAACCGTGATATAAAAGGAATTTAGGAGACACAAAAGCTCAAGATTGGGGATTCCCATGGCATCCCAAGATAATATTTCAAGAAGTCTCAAGCATCTAAGCTTGGGGATGCCCCGATAAGCATCCCACCTTTCTTCATCAACAATTATCGGTTAGCCTCGGTTGAGCCTAAGTTGGCTTGATGTTTTAATAAAATACTTAGATATGAAATTTTTAAATGGGAGAGAGTCCTCACATAGCTACCTATTTACTTAACTACTCACTTGAACTTCACTTATATCTTTTTGGAGTAGTTTGTCGAACACTCTCATGCTTCACTTATATTACTTTGAGAGTTTATCATAGTGATGAAAATTTGCACAAGCTATGAAATGTATCCTAATATTATGAATATCCAAGAAGGGTATAATAGAAACTTTCATATAGATCATTGGTTATGATAAGTTTGATTCCATGCAATAGTTTTGTGATATGGAGATAATAATATGTGAGTCATCTTGGTGAGTAATTGTGCTTTAGTAGGAGTATTGGTGTTAAGGTTTGTGATTCCCTATGCAAGCACGTAAAGTTAATAGTTATGCAACGAAATTATATCCTACTTATGGTGCATTATTCAGTGTTACTTATGTTTAATGCATGTTTATGACTGTTTTTATTTTTTGGTTGGTTGCTTCTCATTCTATTTGCTAGCCTTAATTTGTACTAAGCGGGAATGCTTCTTGTGAATCCAACTCCTAAAACTCCAAATTTGTGCCATATGAGTCCACCATGCCTACCTATATGCGCTATTTCCATGCCGTTCCACGTAAATTTGCATGTGCCAACTCTAATTTTCAAAATAAATTTCCGTTTTGTGTGCCCGTATCGCTCATGAAGCGGCAGGGGGTGTCCAATATTTTCCATGCTTGGTATTTTATTCTCACTGTGAGTGTTTATTCACTTGTCATTGCACGAGAGTATGGCAGGTAATAGGGATGCCCAGTCCTGAAATGAAAAAGAATTTGATAAAAAATTCCTTAGAAAGTGTTGGTATGGAAGGCACCCCTGGATACGGCTAGCCATTGATTGTGAAAGAGTGGTGGAAAGGAAATAAACTTTACTTTCCGTTCAGGAACCGCCTATAATTTGTCTAGCATGGAAGATATTGGGAATTCTTAGTCGTTTTCGTTGACAGGAAAAGCATGCCTCTCAAAATAATTTTATCTGTCAATTTAAGCCTTGAGCTCTGGCACCTCTACAAATCTCTACTTCCCTCTGCGAAGGGCCTATCTATTTACTTTTATGCAATTTTTATTTTTATTTTGAGTCTCCATCTTCTCTTACAAAGCACCAACTAGGGAACACTATTGTCATACTTGTGCATTGGATGTACGTAATATTTGAGTGTGTTTCATGAATAGATCAATGATTGAGCATAATGGGCTAGGGATAGCTTTCTTTAGCGTTGATATTTTGAAAGACATGGTTGCTTGTTAGTGTGCTTGAGTATTGATGTCTTCATGTCAAATTATAGACTATTGGTTTGAATCATTCAATTCCAAATGTCCATGCTACAAAATAAAAGCATATAGGATGAATATTATAGGTAGCATTCCACATCAAAAATTCCATTCTCAATTGATACTTTATCATGATGAGTTTTATGAGAAAGAGTTGTTGTTATGATCCTAGGAAAAGTGATTGAGATTATCATTGATCAAACCTATGCACTATGCTAGCATTCACACTTCATAAATTATTGCTTTTATCATTTACCTACTCGAGGAGGAACATGAATTAAGCTTGGGGATGTTGATACATCTCCAACGTATCAATAATTTATGAAGTATTCATGCCATGTTTATGACAATTTTATATGCACTACAAAAAAAGACACATTCGTGACATTTTGGGCCGAACGAATTTTTTTCATGTCATGCTTATGACACTTCTATGATGATAATTGTGACAAAACCCGGTATCATCATAGATGTGGTGGGCTCCTACTTCTATGACAAAAATCATGATAGAAAATGGGCTTTTCG
Source organism: Triticum urartu (assembly GCF_056163025.1). NCBI lineage: Eukaryota > Viridiplantae > Streptophyta > Magnoliopsida > Poales > Poaceae > Triticum > Triticum urartu. The sequence continues at coordinate 399,908,043 of NC_141879.1, read as the reverse complement.
TCCTGGGCGGGCCGAAGACGCGGCTGCATGACATTCTTTGGGCCGTCCATGACGGAAAAAACCGTGGTAGAAGTGAGGGTGAGGAACATACCGGGGAGTTCCGGGTTACGGATTGGTGGTCGGGGCCGAACGATGCACAGAGGGATTGTGCATTTCTCTACATGTACGTGCGTGGGTGTGGCGTTGGGCTCTAACTGAACCCCAGCGAGGCGTTCGCCTACTGAACCCGAGCGATTGCACCGCAGGCTACGCGTTACTAAACCAGAGCGATCAATCGATCTGGCTGTTAACTGAACACGATCGAGCGATTCCTTCACAACTGCTGCTAACAGAATCCGATCGAACTTGCTGCCTCTTGATGAACAGTGAGCGTTGTTGGGGTTGGATGAACAGGACCCGTGGTAGTAGCTAGCGGTCGTTGCCGCTGGATGAACAGGACCCCGATCGAGCCGGTTGGGGGTGGATGAATAGGACCCCGTGGAGGGCTGGTTGAATAGTATCCAGTGGAGGGCTGGATGAACAGAAGCCCGTGGAGGGCTGGTTGAACAGTAGCCGGTGGAGGCTGGATGAATAGTAGCTGGTGGAGGCAGGAGGGAGACGCCGTGGATGAACAGTCGCAGGTGGAGGCTGGAGGAGGTCGACGGTGGATGAACAGTAGCCCGTGGAGGCTGGAGCGAGGTAGTAGACGGTGGATGAACAGTAGCCCGTGGAGTCCCGTTTTGCGGTACACCACACCACTCCCAATGAATAGGACCCCGTTTCGATCGTAGGAGGTCGAAGAGAAGTCTGTTTGCTCCGTTTTGCGGTACGCCACACCCCTCCCGATCAACAGGACCCCGTTTCGACCGTAGGAGGTCGAAGAGGACTTAGTTTCCTCCGTTTTGCGGTACGCCAGACCCCTCCCGGTGAACAGGATCTCGTTTCGACCGTAGGCGGTCGAACACAAGGCCGTTTCCCCCGTTCTGCGCTATGCCATGCCTCGTTTCGGCTATTCTGTCCAAGTCGGTTGGCTCCTGATGAACATGGCGCATTCTGTTGCCTCCCGATGAACACGACGCAGTTTCTCCATTCCGACACAGCCCGTTGGCTGCCGATGAATAGGACACCGTCGCTGCTTTCCGCTACCTCTCCATGTACACGAGCCCTCGCCGTACGTATGCGCGAGTAGGCATTCAAGACCCCGTCGTATGTACGTACATGGCCGTATTTACTTTCTTGCATCCTGGTTGTACGTACGTGTACACGATATAGACGGGACTGTGTGACATGCTATGCTCGTGCCTCTATTATGACACGTGGCCTTCCTTACCCGGCCACGGTTCATCGGTGTAGCCTGCAGACAGACCGGTCGACCAGTATGTACGTACACGTTGGCGACCAGACAGACAACCCTATGTACGCTTCGACTGGGTGGGTCCTAGCTGTCAGGGAGGTAAGGACGCACTTCCTTGCATGTGAAGATATAGCTGGTGGGACCTAGCTCCTAGGGGGAGAATCACATTTTTTGCTCGTAATATGGACGCACTCCCTTGCGTGCGAAGATGTAGCTGGTGGGTCCCAGCAGTCAGGGGGAAACATTATTTTCACCAAATATGGTAGCCCGTCCGGTGGGTCCTACTGTCAGGTGGACGAATCATTATTGTGTGCGTAATAAGGAGGCACTTCCTTGCTATGGCCGTGGACCCAGCTGTCAGCCTCTCCATGTACAGTCCTCTTCTGATGGAAGTCGTTCCTTGACCACATTGACCACTGCGCGCCGAGAGCACCAAGGCAGTGGACTACGGTGAGGCCTCTCGCCGCGCTCCACAGATGCTGATGGATTTAGACTTGGCTCCACAGATGCTGATGGATAAACCGGAGATTGTTGCTGAGCCGCCATCTGAGCTGCCAGTTCTGCCTCTCGCCGCACTCTGCCCTGATCCACTAAAGCCTGGGCATTATTACCACCGCGCGCTGGGTCATGCCCACGAGGCTGGTTACGACGATGTTCACTACTTGAAACTGCAGGCGATTCAATATGCCTGTTATAGCTCCGGCTTGGACGTGGGGTTGAATGAATCCATTCACGGCTATACGAATAAGCCACCTGTTGAGCTACAGCCGTCTGGAGAAGCTCTCTGGCCCTACGCATCTCTATCGCAGCTGGAGACTCGTCTTCAACTGGAAGAGCCGCCAATCGTGTCGCTGTGGTAATCATATTATCCAAAGGATTAGAATAATGACCCGGTGGTGTCGGCACATGCTGAGGCGGAGTCACATGCAAACGAGGCGGATCCATTGTGCACGGCTGAACCGACGCTCCAGTCACAGGCGCTTCGGCTGCCAGGTTCACCATCGGCGGGATGCTGGTACCTGCACCAGGCGTGTTGAAGAGATTTCTTGCATCATAAACCAGGGGTAAACGACTCTGGTGCCTCCTCCGCATGACTTAGTTTGAGGCGTTTTGATCCAAGGTGAGCCGGAAAGAGTCTGCCTGAATCCGCTGTGCCTAGGCCTCTAAAGCGGCTCCCTCCATAGCCATCCTAGCGTTTTCAGCCGCCAACTCCTCCTTGGTTTGAGCTATCTCATCTCGTAGCTTTGCCACATCCACCTTGTGCTGTTCCTAGTTGCCTGGGGTTACCTCCACCCCCATCAGATCGCCAATGCTTCCAATAACTCTGCCAAAGCTTGAGCCGGCGGGCGTGCAGTACCACTAGACCAGCCGTCGCCGCAGCGGTTGAACTAGATGTCATAGCCGCGACGGTTGTTGAACCGAGTGACGGTTGTGTACCGGCCATGAAGATCGCAACCCTGTTCGGCGGCTCATAGGGGTCCGGAATACTGTCACCATTGGAACAGCCCCCAAGCCGGCCGTCTTGTAGTTGATACATTGAATTAGTCTCGCCTGTGGACGATTCACCATCAGAGTAGATGGCTGTCTCACCGCCAGACACAGATCCTTTTGCATGTTCCACCCTATGGATGAAACCAACAAAGGCATGTTTCATGACGGGTTAAAGTCGGGCCGGTCGTGCACGCTGAGCCATCTTGATGATGTTGGTGCAGGTGTCCGGCTCAGAGCCCGGTTCGCCGATCTTGGCAATGAAGATATGGATTCCGCCGTTGGGGACCCGGTACCCGTACTCAATTGGGCCGGCCTCGGGACCCCAACCTGCATCGTCGATGTAGATCTTGCCACGACGACTCTTGGTCATCTTTCCCACAGCGTATCCCTTGATCCTTTCGAAGCTGCCCTTCAAGAACTCGAAACCACCGTGCGCTGGCCCCACGGTGGGCGCCAACTGTCATGGAGTTGTCACGACAGATGTCCTAGCGGAAGGACTTAGTCGTGGACGCATCGCAACTAGGTTAGATTAAAGGGGTTAATCGAGACAAAGGACACAGAGCGTTTATACTGGTTTGGCCCCTCGCGGTGGAGGTAACAAGGCCTACTCCAGTTTGGGATTGTATTGCTTGGGTTTCGATTACCAGGGAGCGATTACGCTTGACCTAGTTCTCGATCTCTTGTTTCTTTCCCTAAACCGCCGCCGGCTCGTCCCTTTATATACACAGGTTGACGCCCGGCGGCTCACGGAGTCCCAGCCAGCTCATACACGCCGTGTCTGGCTTGGTGGCTAACTATGCTTGCCTTACAATACAAGTCATACATACATGGCAGTTTATCGTCTTGGGCCTCAAGTCACCTCTGGGTCTTGGGCCGTAAACGGGCTCGTATGATCCACCATCTTCATTGGTAAGTCGCTAGTGGTATGACCCGACCCCTCCTGGATGGTTCATATCTAGTAGTTATATCCCCAACATAGAGGGAACATAAAGCAGAACTCAAAGCTAGATCGTACTAGAACTTTATTCTACTAGACCAAGATATAACCCAAAGGATAGAACTAAGAATAGCGATAAAGATAGAGGTGTGATGGTGATACGATACCGGGGCACTCCCCCAAGCTTGGCAGTTGCCAAGGGGAGTGCCCATACCCATGTATTTAGATCTCTTTATTCGGAGGTGGTGATGATGGAGTTGTTGATGAAGTCATGTCACACATCGAGTGTAGGAGATTCTCCAATTTGCGAATAATGCCCTTGAGTGCGGTGATGTGCTCTTGCAACAAAATATTTTCATGAGTGAGATACTCATTTTGCACATGAACTATTTCAATGATCTTGAAAGCTTCAATTTTAGTAGGACTAAGGTGATTGTAGTAAGGTTGAAGGATGTCTTCGTCTTCTGCTGCCGGAACTTGATCTTCCAAGGCCTTCAAGACCTTATCACCCTCTTTGATTTCCCCGAGTTCTTCTCTTTTCATCTCTATCTTCATTGGCCAAGCATCGTCGACCGCGTTGTTTGAGGAGGGGGACGACATGATGCCTGGCCTTGCAATACCTGGCAGAAAATAGCTCAAAACGAAAACAGCTGATATTGTCATGGTACGGTGGTCAAAACCTTTGGGAGATTATATAATGAATTTTTACCGACTATAAGAAGTATTGTGCAAGAAAACAGAGTCCAGAGTGCACACGAGGTGGCCACAAGGATGGGGGGCGTGCCCAGGGGGTAGGGCGCTCCCTCCACCCTCGTGGTGGCCTCGTGTCTCTTTCGGACTACTTTTAATTTTCCTAATTTTTTAAATATTCCAAAACGGAGGAAATTTATCATTGGAAACACTTTGGAGTCGGTTTACTTACCGTACCACATACCTATTCCTTTTCGGAGTCTGAAACATTCTGGAAAAGTGTCCCTTATGTACTCCTCCGGTGTTACAGTATTAATTATATTGGTCACAACATTTATGGGAGTACCTGAGATATAATGCTTGATTCTTTGACCGTTTACCACCTTCAGATTTTTGCCTTTGGCATTGTTAATTTTTATGGCACTGGAACGATAGACCTCCCCGATAATGTAAGGACCTTCCCATTTAGAGAGAAGCTTTCCTACAAAAAATATTAAACGAGAGTTGTATAGCAAAACATGATCACCTACATTGAACTCACGCTTTTGTATCCTTTTGTCATGCCATCTTTTAACTTTTTCTTTAAACCACCCGCAAATTTTTTTTTCTTTAAACAACTTGACATTCTCATAGGCTTGGGTTCTCCATTCATAAAGTGAGCTAATGTCAAATAACCTATTCCCACCAGCAAGTTTGAAATAATAATTGAGTTCTTTAATGGCCCTATATGCCTTATGTTCTACTTCAAGAGGTAAGTGACATGCTTTTCCATAAAACATTTTATACGAAGACATACCCATATGATTCTTATAAGTAGTTCCTAAGCCCACAATGCATCATCAAGTTTCTTAGACCAATTCTTTCTAGATCTTTTAATAGTCTTTTGCAAAATTAATTTAAGCTCTCTATTACTCAATTCTACTTGACCACTAGACCGAGTATGATATGGAGATGCGATTCTATGGTTGACATCATATTTAGCAAGCATTTTACGGAAAGCACCATGAATAAAATGTGAACCACCATCGGTCATTAAATATCTAGGGACTGCAAACCTCAGAAACATAACTTCTTTAAGCATCTTAATGGAAGTGATATGATTAGCACTACTAGTTGGAATAGCTTCTACCCACTTAGTAACGTAATCAAGAACAACTAAAATATGTGTATACCCATTAGAGTAAGGAAAAGGTCCCATATAATCAAAGCACCAAACATCAAATGGTTCGATAACAAGTGAATAATGCATAGGCATTTCCTGACGTCTACTAATATTACCAATTCTCTGGCCTTCATCACAAGATAGGACAAACTTACGGGCATCCTTAAAGAGAGTGGGCCAATAGAAACCGGATTGCAATACCTTATCCGCAGTTCTATCTCCAGCATGGTGTCCTCCGTAAGACTCGGAGTGGCACTTGCATAGGATCTATTCCTGTTCATGCTCAGGTACACAACGTCTAATAACACCATCTACTCGTTCTTTATACAGGTGTGGGTCATCCCAAAAGTAATGTCTTAAATCATAGAAAAACCTTTTCTTTTGCTGGTATGTGAAACTAGGTGGTATAAATTTAGCAACAATGTAATTAGCACAATAAACATACCATGGAGTATACGAGAAACATTTATGACATTTAATTGCTCATTTGGAAAGCTATCATCAATAGGTAGTGGGTCAACAAGAACATTTTCTAACCTAGACAAGTTGTCAGTAACGGGATTCACGGCTCCCTTTCTATCAATAATATGCAAATCAAATTCTTGAAGCAAGAGAACCCATATAATAAGTCTAGGTTTAGCATCTTTCTTTTCCATAAGATATTTAATAGCAGCATGATCAGTGTGAATAGTTACTTTGGAATCAACAATATAAGGTCTGAACTTATCACATGCAAATGCAACTGCTAAAAATTCTTTTCCAGTGGTAGCATAATTTCTCTGGGCACTGTCTAGAGTTTTACTAGCATACTGAATAACATTTAATTTCTTATCAACTCTTTGTCCTAGAACAACACCAACAACATAATCACTAGGATCACACATAATTTCAAAGCGTAAATTCCAATCAGGTGGCTGAACAATAGGTGCAGAAATCAAGGCTTTCTTAAGTATTTCAAATGCTTCTACACAATCATCATCGAACACAAAAGCAACATCTTTTGCAAAAGATTAGTGAGAGGCCCAGAAATTTTCGAGAAGTCTTTAATAAACCTCCTATAGAAACCGGCATGCCCAAGGAAACTTCTTATACCTTTGATATCTTTAGGACACACCATCTTTTCAATAGCATCTACTTTAGCTTTATCAACTTCAATACCTCTTTCAGAAATTTTATGCCCCAAGACAATACCTTCATTAACCATAAAGTGGCACTTTTCCTAATTCAAGACAAGATTAGTTTCTTCACATCTTTGCAAAACTTGGTCAAGGTTGCTTAAGAAATCATCAAAAGAAGTTCCGTAAACGAAGAAATCATCCATGAAAACCTCAACAATCTTTTCACAAAAGTCAGAGAATATAGCAGTCATGCATCTTTGAGAGGTAGCAGGTGCATTGCACAAACCAAAAGGCATACATCTATAAGAAAAGGTACCGAAAGGGAAAGTAAAAGTGGTTTTCTCTTGATCATCTTTTGACACAGTATTTGAGAGAAACCAGAGTAACCATCTAGAAAGCAAAAATGTGTATTTTTAGATAGTCTTTCTAGCATTTGATCAATAAAAGGCAGAGGGTAATGATCTTTTCTAGTAGCTTTATTTAATTTGCGGAAATCAATTACCATTCTATAACCTATAACAATTCTTTGTGGAATCAGTTCATTCTTATCATGAGAACAACAGTAATACCTCCCTTCTTAGGGACACAATGAACATGACTTACCCATTGACTATGAGCAATAGGATAAATTATACCTGCCTCTAGAAGCTTTAGTATTTCATTTCTTACCACTTCTTTCATCTTAGGATTTAACCGTCGTTGATGATCAACAACTGGTTTATCATCTTTCTCCAATTTAATTTTGTGCTGACATAGAGTGGGACTAATGCTCTTAAGATCATCAAGAGTATATCCAATAGCGGCATGATGCTTCTTCAGAGTTTTCAATAATTTATTTTCTTCATGCTTTGAAAGGTTAGAACTAATAATAACATGATATATCTTCTTTTCATCAAGATAAGCATATTTCAGAGTATCAGGTAATTGTTTAAGCTCAAACACGGGATCACCCTTAGGTGGAGGAGGATTCCCAAGGATTTCAACAGGCAAATTGTGTTTCAAAATAGGTCCTTGATTAAAGAATACTTCATCTATTTCCCTTATTTCATTCATAAACATACCATTTTCATGGTCTAGAAAATATTGTTCTAAGGGATCAGCAGGAGGCACGACAATAGAAGCAAGACCAATAATTTCATCCTTGCTAGGCAGTTCTTTATCATGGGGTTGTCTAAGAAATTTAGAGAAATTAAAATAATGAGACATATCCCCTAAACCAACAGTAATAATATTTTTCTCGCAGTCTATCTTAGCATTAACAGTATTCAAGAAAGGTCCACCAAATATAATGGGAGAAAAATTATCTTGTGGGGAACCAAGAACAAGAAAATCAGTAGGATATTTCATATTCCCACACAAGACTTCAACATCTCTAACAATCCCAATTGGTGATATAGTATCTCTATTAGCAAGCTTAATAGTAACATCAATATCTTCTATCTCAGCAGGTGCAATATCATTCATAATTTCTTTATATAAGTATAAGGAATTGCACTCACACTAGCACCCGCATCACATAAGCCATGATAACAATGATCTCCTATTTTAATAGAAACAACAGGCATGCCAACAACAGGTCTATGTTTATCTTTGGTATCAGGTTTTGCAATTCTAGCAGCTTCATCACAGAAATAAATAACATGCCCATGAATATTATCGACCAAGAGATCTTTAACCATAGCAATACTAGGTTCAACTTTAATTTGCTCAGAGGGTGTAGGTGTTTTAGTATAACCCTTATGAACCACGGTTGAAGCTTTAGCATGATCCTTTATTCTAACAGGGAAAGGTGGTTTCTCAATATAAGCAGTAGGAACAATAGGATCAACATTGTAAATAATAGTTTCTTCTTCAACTCTAATAGGTTCTACTACTTTCACTTCAATGGGAGGATTATATTTAAACCACTTCTCCTTAGGGAGATCAACATGAGTAGCAAAAGATTCACAAAAAGAAGCTACTATCTCAGAGTCAAGTCCATATTTAGTGCTAAAATCATGAAAAGCATCGGTATCCATAAAAGATTTAACACAATCAAACTTAAGGTATATACCTGACTCTTTACCTTCGTCGATATCCCAATCTTCAGAGTTCAGTTTAATTATTTCCAATAAATCCCATTGCAATTCAATATTCTTCTTCATATAGGAACCAGTACAAGAAGTATCGAGCATGGATCGATCATTATCAGAAAGCCGCTCATAAATTTTTTGAATATTAATTTGTCTTGAGAGCTCGTGCTTGGGGAATGAATATAACATTGACTTAAGCCTCCCCCAAGCTTGAGTGATACTTTCTCCTTCACGAGGCCAAAAATTATATATATAATTCCGATCATGATGAACCAGATTCATAGGATAAAACTTCTGATGAAATTCCAATTTCAATCGATTGTAGTTCCATGATCCAATATCATCCAATAGCCTATACCATGTCAATGCCTTTCCCTTCAAAGATAAAGGGAAGACCTTCTTCTTGAAAACATCCTCGGTCATACCTGCAAGCTTAAATAATCCACAAACTTCATCCACATAGATTAGGTGCATATCGGGATGTAATGTTCCATCTCCTGCATAAGGATTAGCTAGCAGCTTCTCTATCATACCCGAAGGAATTTCATAATAAATATTTTCAGTAGGTGCAGTAGGTTGAGGAATAACTAATTGTGGTTCCGGTTGATGTGAAGATACCCCAAACAAACCCCTCAAAGGATTATTTTCCATAGTAACAAGTGACAATAAATTTCTGCACACTATATAAATGTTTCCTTACCAAATTCCATTTACCAAAGGCGCTTCACTCCCCGACAACGGCGCTAGAAAAGAGTCTTGATGACCCACAAGTATAGGGGGTCTATCATAGTACTTTAGATAAGTAAGAGTGTCGAACCCAACGAGGAGCAGAAGGAAATGACAAGCGGTTTTCAGCAAGGTATTCTTTTCAAGCACTGAAATTATCAGTAACAAATAGTTTTGTGATAAGATAATTCGTAACATGTAACAAGTAAATAAAGTAACTTAGGTGCAGCAACGTGGCTCAATCCTTTTTATAGCAAAGGACAAGCCTGGACGAGCTCTTATATAAAGCAAAGCGCTCCCGAGGACACATGGGAATTGTTGTCAAGCTAGTTTTCATCATGCTCATATGATTCGTGTTCGTTACTTTGATAATTTGATATGTGGGTGGACCGCTGCTTGGGTGCTTACCTTCCTTGGACAAGCCTCCCATTTATGATTAACCCCTCTCGCAAGCATCCGCAACTACGAAAGAAGAATTAAGGTAAACCTAACCATAGCATGAAACATATGGATCCAAAACAACCCCTTACGGAGCAACGCATAAACTAAGGTTTAAGTTTCTGTCACTCTAGCAACCCATAATCTACTTATTACTTCCCAATGCCTTCCCCTAGGCCCAAATAATGGTGAAGTTTCATGTAGTTGACGTTCATATAACACCACTAGAGGAGAGACAACATACATCTCATCAAAATATCGAACGAATACCAAATTCACATGATTAACAAGACTTCTCCCATGTCCTCGGGAACAAACGTAACTACTCACAAAGAATATTCATAATCATAATCAAAGGAGTATTAATTATCATTAAGGATATGCAAATATAATCTTCCACTGGATAAACCAACTAGCATCAACTACAATGAGTAATCAACACTACTAGCAACCCACAAGTACCAATCTAAGGTTTTGGGACCAAGGTCGAATACAAGAGATGAAGTAGGGTTTGAGAGGAGATGGTGCTGGTGAAGATGTTGATGGAGACCGACCCCCTCTCGATGAGAGGATCGATGGTGATGACGATGTCGATGATTTCCTTCGGCAGAACAGCTCTGCCGGAGCCCTAGATTGTTTCTTCCCAGGTTCTGCCTCGAGACGGCGGTGCTTCGCCCCGAAAGCTTCCTCTTGATTTTTTCCAGGTCAAAACACACCATATAGCCAAAGATGGGCACCAAAGGCCAGCCAGGGGGCCCACAAGGTCAGGGGGAGCGCCCAGGGGGTACATTACAAAAAAGTACACTCCCATGATGATACGTGTTTGTCACAGTAGGTCACATTTTCTGTCATGCATGTACATCCATGAAGATTTTATGACGGAATCAAGATAGTCATACCTGTGCTATCGTAGAAGTGTTCCATGACATTACCAAAATTATCATCATGGAAGTGTCCACTTACATGAGGATAAATGGTGCGTCATGGAAGTGTTTTCGTCAAGGGTAACGGACACATGGTATCCACCGTAACGGGTCGCCGTTAAGCTATCGAGTCCGGTTTTGGACCCGATAACCCGTTAACAGCTCGGACCAATGGGGATTTTCCACGTGTAAAATTCTCATTGGCCTGAGGAAACACGTGTTGGCTCACTGTTGGGACAGATGTCATCCACTCATTGGACAGGAGGCGCCTGTGATACGTCGACACATGGCACGGCCCAATAGAGGCCCATTCTGGTTAAAAGGCCAGCCTATTTGACTTGTTCAAAAGGTAACGGGCCGGCCCACGGAAAGCCTGTTAATGACCTGTTCGTATATAGCCAATTTACGGCCCGCTAACTCACGACCCGTTATGGCCTATCGGAATTATGCCTAGTAGCTTCATATGGGCCGTCCAATATGATTCCAGCCCGTTGTAACTTCCGGCCCATGTATGTCCTATGATGTCTTTCGGCCCATATGAGGCCCTTTGTAACTCTTGGCCCATTAACGGCCCGTGGTGAAACATGCCCATAATGAACAGTGCACCGCTTTATACCATTTAACGACCCATTATTCCATTGGGCCGTTTCCAACCCATGTTATCTTTTGGCCTTCTCAGGGCCCATTTATTCTTGGGCTCATTTCCAGCATTCGGTTACTTACGACCCGTTATTGGCCTTTCCTGCTTGTGGGCCAAATTTAGCCCGTGGTTACAATCGGCCCGTTTGTGGACCGTTAATCCGTTGGGCTGTTTTCATAGTGTCATCAAATATGGCCGATTAACGACTTCCTGTTATGGTCGGCCCATGAACGGACGATTCCAACTCTAGCCCATTTACGGCCCATAGTGCGGTCTGTTATTGGCCCATGTTTGGCCGATCAATCATACGGCCCGTAGAAGGCCCATTGATGCTACGGCCCGTAGAAGGCCCATTGTTTCTACAACCCGTAGAAGGCCCATTGTTTCTATGGCCCGTAGGAGGCCCAGGGTCACTACAGTAAATATGTAGCCCATGGTTATTGTGGCCTAGTTTAAAAAAAATAGGTTATTGCAGCCACTAGCAAACCGTGGAAAAAGAACTACACTGACTACAAGCAAACAAATAAACAAGACAAGAAGGAAATAAATAAGAAAGCAACTTACGCCAGGCTATCACGACTATTACACATATTACATCCACTGGGCATCAAAGTTCGCCACCATTACAAATATAGGGAACAAAGGAGCATATCACATACACTAGTTTTCAAAGTTGGCGACCCGTGCAAATAAGCGCCGCAACAAAACATGTCCAGAACTAAAACCACTTCAAAAGAGCTCAAGAAACAATATCCTGGGTACCCATATTGCCGGCAAGATGCTTAGCAAGCTTATTAACATTCTCTTGTTTGGCTCTTAAATCCTCCAGCACTTGCTGTTGCACTAGAAAGTATACATCTGAATTCTGCAGGGACTTCCTCAGTCCTTTGGCTTCCTGTCGCATAATATCTGATTGATGTCTTTCAACTTGAAGTTGAGACTCAAGAAGCCGAATTGATTTAGGCAGCGAGTTCAATGAGTTGGTGCCAGCAGTAGTAGCCAGTAACTTGAACACTACATCAAGACATGACTTTGGGGTTGTCTCTTTATCTTCCATATTGTTTTTATCAGCTTTCTTGGAGACCAACATGGATGTATCACTATCTTGAACCTTATCTACATTACTTCCTTTACCATTGCATAACGGGATACTCTTCTCCAATATTAAGAGAAACAAACAAACACATCACAGGATTACCATGCTGTATATGAAACTCATTTTGGTAAACCAGTTCAGTAGTAAGGTGGACAGAATAACAACATGAAACAAACATATATCTATGTAGTATGGTCACTGTATGGTCTATATCATTCTAGTTTATGTTGCCAAATGAAGATAGAGACAGTTCATATCTATTTAAGACAAAGAAGCATAGACAGAATATAAGTGTGGGAAACTACACAGCAATAACAACACTTGTAATGTGTATGGCATGAGAAATAACTGCTATTCAATTGAAACTAAAATCAACATAGAGCAAGTTACAATAGCAAACACGTTAAAGAAACAGGTTTAAAACATACCTTTTGCACCATTGGAGTTTCAGTTGCATCGTTCAAATTTGAAATTAGTTGGTATGAGTAAATACAGTGATGCAAGAGCAAAGGAGTATGAACCATAGCTACGGAACCTGACCTGAGAATAATTCTTCTTCTGCTTTAAGCGTTGACTTGGGATTCGGAGTGGTGGTCGTCGTGCTTAGGGCACTGTAGTTCCCTTACTAACTGCTCGTGTTTGGGTGCTCTGTGGTGGAGACGGTGCTACGTCAACTGGAACTGGGTTACTATCTGCTGGGGTTGGGGTTAGAAGGGGTGTAGCTGGTTCTTTGTCCAACTGGGTAGGGGTACAATCTACGTGAGTTTGGGTTATGTGTGGTGGGGCTGGTTCTTGGGTAAGTACAACTGTGGTTCTATCTGCATCGACGGGTAGCACAATCTTTTTGAAGACTGTGCTTTTACTCCCACGAATACTGCCATCACCCCCTCCAATTCAAATGGCTGATAAACAAGAAAAGTAATTAAATGTACCGACATTGTAAGATAGACAGGTGGAATGGATAGTAGGGAAGAAAATAGGGCATTAAATTATTCACATTTATGTTGTCTCACCAAATAGAATAGCATGACATAATTTCCCATATATGATGGCTAATTAAACAGGATAGCATGACACAATTTCACATGTATGATGGCTAACCAAACAGGATAGAATGACATACTTCAAAATATGATGACTATGTAAACAGGATGACATGATATAACTATACAATGTATCTATTAAAGTGGTTGGCATGCCATAACTCACAAACAAGCCATCGATGGAAACATGATGGCATGATATAATTCACAGATAGAATGACATAATTCAAAATATGATGACTATGTAAACAGGATGAGATGATATAACTATATTATGTCTTTAGAAAATGGGTTGGCATGCCATAATTCAGATACATGCTGTCTATGTAAACATCATGGCGTGATATAATTGAAATATATGATTTATAAACTAAGCAAGTCAGCAGAGGGCAATCGCAGATATGATGTGTCAACTAAGGAGATGGCATTCAATATTATGTATATGATGTAAAAACTAAGCATTGCAATACAACATATGCATGATATGAGTAATATAACCCTGCAAAGTTTGAGCATACACCTCAGGGGGATAATAGGACTGGTCATCTGCCTCTAAATCCTCCTCTGAGGAGCTATCTGTAACCAGAAAGATATCTGCTTCAGCAGGTAGCATTATCTACCGTGAAGACCTTGTTTTCACTCCAGATTTCTCCATCACCAATTCAAATGGCTGATGCAGAGGAAGAGCAGTTGAATATACAAACATTGTCGACAAATGCAATGAGAAATACAAAAAAAAGGACAACATGATATAATTCGTATATATGGCGCTTGACTAAACAACATGGCATTGTATAATTCACATATATAATGCCTTGCAACAAGATAGCATTGCATAATTCACATATACAATGTCTTGCAACAAGATGGCATTACATAATTGACATATATGGTAATTAGACACTAAACAGGTGGCATTCACAAAAAGCATGTCTAAACTAAGCAAATTACATACCAATGCAAGACACCATACGCACGATATGAGAACATAACCCTGCCAAGTTAGAGCATGCACCTCGGGGGGGATATGACTGGTCATCTGTCTTTGAATCCTCCTCTGAGGAGCTATCTGTAACCAGCAAGACATGCGCTTCGTCATGTAGCATTGTTTTCTCTGAAGACCTTGTTTCCATTCCAGATTTTTCCATGATCGTGTCGAATGGCTGATGCACTAGAAGAGTAATTGAATGTACTAAAATTGTTGACAAATTTAATACGTAATAAAAAATCATGGCATGATATAATTCACATATAAGATGACTAGCTAACCAGGGTGGCATTGCAAAATTCACATATATGATGCCTGGCTAAACAAGATGGCATTGCATGATTCACATATACAATAAGGAAACTAAACAAATGTCATTCACCCAAAGCATGTCTAAACTAAGCAGATGACATATTTGATGTATAATGTCAGCAATGCAAGGCACCATATGCATGATATTACCAACATCAGCATGCCAAGTTAGAGCGAAGACCTCAGGGGGTAAATAGGAGTAGTCTTCTCCTTCTGAATCCCCCTTAGAACAGTTATCTTCCTCTTGATTACAATCTGAAATGGGTGGAGGGGGAAGCCTTTGCGCCCACCATGGAGTGACGTCTGCATGAAATTTTATTGCCACGCAAGGCTCATCTCTTTTGCTCTACATTTTCGGTTCCATTGTGAACAATAATTGACATGCATAGGAATAAAACATAGTGAGATTATGTAAGGAGTGCATGCACAAATCCAGAGTGATGGTAGCAAACTGCGGATAGATCCAAAACCAATGAGAGCACGCAGATAATAGCTTTAGTAAAAAATATAGATAATGGCTCCTTTAATGTTTGATTGCAGCCAACATGAAACTCATAGTAGACACCCGATATTAACCAGATAGTAGACATATAGTACTGATTGCTGCCCCAATATGTACCCCACAACCATTTAAAAACTCAAGTTTCAGCACTAGTTTGGACCTGACTCGGAGCCTAATAGGTGAACACGATGATAAAGTAGCATGTCATCATATTAAGCGATGCATAACGTAAGCAGACACGGAAGAGTGCGACCACTCTTGCGGACCCGTGTAGTCCTCAAGGTCATCTGCTTAGTTGATGATGGTAATTAGTTGTCGTGGCTGCCGGCGGCGGGGAAGAAGATCTAAGGCGGCGAAAGACAGTCTGGAGAGTGGATCCCTTCTGTGGTGAACCCGTCCGTCATTGGAGCAGCTGAGCTGGGGTGGAACACAGCGCAGCAGGAGCGGGACAAACCACACAAGGTTTTCTTTGACACATATCTATAACAGAAGTAATTGTGTATGGGCTTGTTTGAATTTGTCGATTCTAACAATGCAGGGATAGGAAATACATAGGAATAGGATAGGAATGCCCGTGCAAAACAGAGAATTTAAAAACACAGGATTTATACCAATCTGGGTGTTTGGTTCACAAGAATTGGAAGATCACATGATGCAAAGAAGCATGGTGAGATTAAGTCAAACCACAAGAAAATGTATGGTTATAATGCTATTATACTACTATCACTAGTACAGCGAGGTGCTATACAAACGGTTTTCAACCCCTTTCCGTGACAACATTTGGAACCGTCGCCTAGTGAGTGTGGGCGACAGGGGGGTCCTTCCCACACGAACCAGAAACCGTCGGGGATATGCCCTCCTGGCACACATGCTCGGCAAAATGAGGTCGTGTGCGACCGGCGAGCGCTCAAATACGGAAATACATATAGTAGAGCTAAAAAATACAATTATACAGGCAAAATTGTTTCCTGTCGCAAGTACATCCCACACAGTCAGTCCCCGCTAAAAGTTTCCGTTCGTATATACATCCCACTAGTCGCTCCAAGGAAAACGTTTCTGTTCGCAAGTACATCGCACACAATTTTCCTCGTTAAATCGTTTGTGATAGCGTTTCCATTGCACATGGTATTAACAATTTTATCGTTTGTGTTATTGAATGCATCACACACGGTGCGTAGAAGAAACTGTGTGGCAATGGTTGTCCATCACACACAGTTTTTATGTGGTAAACGTTTGCGCCAGGTGGACTAACGCAAACACTTTTCAAGAGGATGTCGTGTGTGATTGTTCATTAATCTAACACGGTTTATTCCTAGAAACTGTGTGTGTTATTGAATGCATCACACACGGTGTTTTCTCAATAACCGTTTGCAATAGAAAAACCCAATTAGCAGGCTAATTGTCCAATTATTAATAATCTATTTATTAATCTAATTGACATTTCGTATTAAGAAAACAATATATTTCATTTTCATAATTGGAATACATCAGAGTACAACATCATATAGCTTCAGCACTCAGCTACCACATTACACAACTACACCAGCACCAAGTTTCACATGCAACATATATAACGTTTCGAAATTAGCATCATAGTGAAGGAAATATGCCCTAGAGGCAATAATAAAGTTATTATTTATTTCCTTATGTCATGATAAATGTTTATTATTCATGCTAGAATTGTATTAACCGGAAACATAATACATGTGTGAATACATAGACAAACAGAGTGTCACTAGTATGCCTCTACTTGACTAGCTCGTTGATCGAAGATGGTTATGTTTCCTAACCATAGACATGAGTTGTCATTTGATTAACGGTATCACATCATTAGGAGAATGATATGATTGACTTGACACATTCCTTTAGCTTAGGACTTGATCGTTTAGTTTGTTGCTATTGCTTTCTTCATAACTTATACATGTTCCTATGACTATGAGATTATGCAACTCCCGTTTACCGGAGGAACACTTTGTGTGCTACCAAACGTCACAACGTAACTGGGTGATTAGAAAGGTGCTCTACAGGTGTCTCCAAAGGTACTTGTTGGGTTGGCGTATTTTGAGATTAGGATTTGTCACTCCAATTGTCGGAGAGGTATCTCTGGGCCCTCTCAGTAATGCACATCACTTAAGCCTTGCAAGCATTGCAACTAAATGAGTTAGTTGCGGAATTATGTATTACGGAACGAGTAAAGAGACTTGCCGGTAACGAGATTGAACTAGGTATTGAGATACCGACGATCGAATCTCGGGCAAGTAACATACTGTTGTCAAAGGGAACAATGTATGTTGTTATGCGGTCTGACCGATAAAGATCTTCGTAGAATATGTGGGAGCCAATATGAGCATCCAGGTTCCGCTATTGGTTATTGACCGGAGACATGTCTCGGTCATGTCTACATAGTTCTTGAACCCGTAGGGTCCGCACGCTTAACGTTTCGATGCCGGTTATATTATGAGTTTATGAGTTTTGATGTACCGAAGGTTGTTTGGAGTCCCGGATGTGATCACGGACATGACGAGGAGTCTCGAAATGGCCGAGATATGAAGATTGATATATTGGACGACTATATTCGGACACCGGAATGGTTCCGGTGGTTATCGGATATATACCGGAGTATCGGGGGGTTACTGAACCCCCCCGGGGGTTATTGGGCCTCATGGGCCCAAAGTAGTGGAAGAGGAGAGGCATCAGGAGGTGGCGCGCAGCCCCCCTTGCCACAATCCGAATTGGGAAAGGGAAGGGGGCGCAGCCCCCCTTCTCCTTCCTTCTCTCCACCTCCTCCTTCCCCCTTCTCCTAGTTGGAATAGGAAAGGGGGGGCAAAACCTACTTGGAGTAGGATTGCCCCCCTTGGGCGCGCCTCCTCCTCTTGGCCGGCCCCCTCCTCCTCCACTCCTTTATATACGTGGCCAGCGGGCACCCCATAGACACAACAGTTGATCTCTAGATCTCTTAGCCGTGTGCGGTGCCCCCTTCCACCATAATCCACCTCGATCATATCGTAGCGGTGCTTAGGCGAAGCCCTGCGACGGTAGAACATCATCATCGTCACTATGCCGTCATGCTGACGGAACTCTCCCATGAAGCTCTACTGGATTGGAGTTCGCGGGACGTCGTCGAGCCGAACGTGTGCTGAACTCGGAGGTGCCGTGCGTTCGGTACTTGGATCGGTCGGATCGTGAAGACGTACGACTACATCAACCGCGTTGTGCTAACGCTTCCGCTTTCGGTCTACGAGGGTACGTAGACAACACTCTCCCCTCTAGTTGCTATGCATCACCATGATCTTGTGTGTGCGTAGGAAAATTTTGAAATTACTACGTTCCCCAACAGTGGCATCCGAGCGAGTTTTTATGTATTGATGTTATATGCACGAGTAGAACACAAGTGAGTCGTGGGCGATATAAGTCATACTGCTTACCAGCATGTCATACTTTGGTTCGGCGTTATTGTTGGATGAAGTGGCCCGGACCGACATTACGCGTACGCTTACGCGAGACTGGTTCTACCGACGTGCTTTGCACATAAGTGGCTGGCGGGTGTTAGTTTCTCCAACTTTAGTTGAAGCAAGTGTGGCTACACCCGGTCCTTGCGAAGGTTAAAATAGCATCAACTTGAAAAACTATCGTTGTGGTTTTTATGCGTAGGTAAGAACGGTTCTTGCTAAGCCCATAGCAGCCACGTAAAACTTGCAACAACAAAGTAGAGGACGTCTAACTTGTTTTTGCAGGGCATGTTGTGATGTGATATGGTCAAGACATGATGCTAAATTTTATTGTATGAGATGATCATGTTTTGTAACCAAGTTATCGGCAACTGGCAGGAGCCATATGGTTGTCGTTTTATTGTATGCAATGCAATCGCCCTGTAATGCTTTACTTTATCACTAAGCGGTAGCGATAGTCGTGGAAGCATAAGATTGGCGAGACGACAACGATGCTACAATGGAGATCAAGGTGTCGCACCAGTGACAATGGTGATCATGAAGGTGCTTCGGAGATGGAGATCACAAGCACAAGATGATGATGGCCATATCATATCACTTATATTGATTGCATGTGATGTTTATCTTTTATGCATCTTATCTTGCTTTGATTGATGGTAGCATTATAAGATGATCTATCACTAAATTTCAAGATAAAAGTGTTCTCCCTGAGTATGCACCGTTGCCAAAGTTCGTCGTTCCCAGACACCACGTGATGATCGGGTGTGATAAGCTCTACGTCCATCTACAACGGGTACAAGACAGTTTTTGCACACGCAGAATCCTCAGGTTAAACTTGACGAGCCTAGCATATGCAGATATGGCCTCGGAACACTGAGACCGAAAGGTCGAGCGTGAATCATATAGTAGATATGATCAACATATTGATGTTCACCATTGAAAGCTACTCCATTTCACGCGATGATCGGTTATGGTTTAGTTGATTTGGATCACGTGATCACTTAGAAGATTAGAGGGATGTCTTTCTAAGTGGGAGTTCTTAAGTAATATGATTAATTGAACTTAAATTTATCATGAACTTAGTACCTGATAGTATTTTGCTTGTCTATGTTTGATTGTAGATAGATGGCCCGTGATGTTGTTCCGTTGAATTTTAATGCGTTCCTTGAGAAAGCAAAGTTGAAAGATGATGGTAGCAATTACACGGACTGGGTCCGTAACTTGAGGATTATCCTCATTGCTGCATAGAAGAATTACATCCTGGAAGCACCGCTGGGTGCCAGGCCTGCTGCAGGGGCAACACCAGATGTTATGAACATCTGGCAAAGCAAAGCTGATGACTACTCAATAGTTCAGTGTGCCATGCTTTACGGCTTAGAATCGGGACTTCAACGATGTTTTGAACGTCATGGAGCATATGAGATGTTCTAGGAGTTGAAGTTAATATTTGAAGCAAATACCCGGATTGAGAGATATGAAGTCTCTAATAAGTTCTATAGCTGCAAGATGGAGGAGAATAGTTCTGTCGGTGAACATATACTCAAAATGTCTGGTTATCATAATCACTTGACTCAACTGGGATTTAATCTTCCTGTTGATAGTGTCATTGACAGAGTTCTTCAATCACTGCCACAAAGCTACAAGAGCTTCGTGATGAACTGTAACATGCAAGGGATGGATAAGACGATTCCCGAGCTCTTTGCAATGCTAAAGGCTGCAGAGGTAGAAATCAAGAAGGAACATCAAGTGTTGATGGTCAATAAGACCGCCCGTTTCAAGAAAAAGGGCAAAGGGAAGAAGAAGGGGAACTTCAAGAAGAACAACAAACAAGTTGCTGCTCAGGAGAAGAAACCCAAGTCTGGACCTAAGCCTGAAACTGAGTGCTTCTACTGCAAGCAGACTGGTTACTGGAAGCGGAACTGCCCCAAGTATTTGGCGGATAAGAAGGATGGCAAGGTGAACAAAGGTATATGTGATATACATGTTATTGATGTGTACCTTACTAGAGCTCGCAGTAGCACCTGGGTATTTGATACTGGTTACGTTGCTAATATTTGCAACTCGAAACAGGGACTACGGATTAAGCGAACACTGGCCAAGGACGAGGTGACGATGCGCGTGGGAAATGGTTCAAAAGTCGATGTGATCGCGGTCGGCACGCTACCTCTAGATCTACCTCCGGGATTAGTTTTAGACCTAAATAATTGTTATTTGGTGCCAGCGTTGAGCATGAACATTATATCTGGATCTTGTGTGATGCGAGACGGTTATTCATTTAAATCAGAGAATAATGGTTGTTCTATTTATATGAGTAATATCTTTTATGGTCATGCACCCTTGAAGAGTGGTCTATTTTTGATGAATCTCGATAGTAGTGATACACATATTCATAATGTTGAAGCCAAAAGATGCAGAGTTGATAATGATAGTGCAACTTATTTGTGGCACTGCCGTTTAGGTCATATCGGCGTAAAGCACATGAAGAAACTCCATACTGATGGACTTTTGGAACCACCTGATTATGAATCACTTGGTACTTGCGAACCGTGCCTCATGGGCAAGATGACTAAAACGCCATTCTCCGGTACTATGGAGAGAGCAACAGAATTGTTGGAAATCATACATACAGATGTATGTGGTCCGATGAATGTTGAGGCTCGTGGCGGATATCGTTATTTTCTCACCTTCACAGATGATTTAAGCAGATATGGGTATATCTACTTGATGAAACATAAATTTGAAACATTTGAAAAGTTCAAAGAATTTCAGAGTGAAGTTGAAAATCATCGTAACAAGAAAATAAAGTTTCTACGATCTGATCGTGGAGGAGAATATTTGAGTTACGAGTTTGGTCTACATTTGAAACAAAGCGGAATAGTTTCACAACTCACGCCACCCTGAACACCACAGTGTAATGGTGTGTCTGAACGTCGTAATCATACTTTACTAGATATGGTGCGATCTATGATGTCTCTTGCTGATTTACCGCTATCATTTTGTGGTTATGCTTTAGAGACGGCCGCATTCACGTTAAATAGGGCACCATCGAAATCCGTTGAGACGACGCCTTATGAACTGTGGTTTGGCAAGAAACCAAAGTTGTCATTTCTTAAAGTTTGGGGCTGCGATGCTTATGTGAAAAAGCTTCAACCTGATAAGCTCGGACCCAAATCGGAGAAATGTGTCTTCATAGAATACCCAAAGGAGACTGTTGGGTACACCTTCTATCACAGATCCGAAGGCAAGACATTCGTTGCTAAGAATGGATCCTTTCTAGAGAAGGAGTTTCTCTCAAAAGAAGTGAGTGGGACGAAAGTAGAACTCGATGAGGTAACCGTACCTGCTCCCTTATTGGAAAGTAGCTCATCACAGAAACCGGTTCCTGTGACAACTATACCAATTAGTGAGGAAGTTATTACTGAAGCTCGTAAATCAAGCAGAGTAAGATCCGCGCCAGAGTGGTACGGTAATCCTGTTCTGGAAGTCATGCTACTGGATCATGATGAACCTACGAACTATGAAGAAGCGATGGTGAGCCCAGATTCCGCAAAATGGCTTGAAGCCATCAAATCTGAGATGGGATCCATGTATGAGAACAAAGTGTGGACTTTCGTTGACTTGCCCATTGATCGGCAAGGAATTGAGAATAAATGGATCTTCAAGAAGAAGACTGACGTTGACGGTAATGTTACTACGAAGCTCGACTTGTTGCGAAAGGGTTTCGACAAGTTCAAGGGATTGAATACGATGAGACTTTCTCACCCGTAGCGATGCTTAAGTCTGTCCAAATCATGTTAGCGATTGCCGCATTTTATGATTATGAAATTTGGCAAATGGATGTCAAAACTGCATTCCTGAATGGATTTCTGGAAGTAGAGTTGTATATGATGCAACCGAAAGGTTTTTTCAATCCAAAGGGAGCTAACAAAGTGTGCAAGCTCTAGCGATCCATTTATGGACTGGTGCAAGCCTCTCGGAGTTGGAATAAATGCTTTGATAGCGTCATCAAAGCATTTGGTTTTATACAGACTTTTGGAGAAGCCTGTATTTACAAGAAAGTGAGTGGGAGCTCGGTAGCATTTCTGATATTATATGTGGATGACATATTATTGATTGGAAATGATATAGAATTTCTGGATAGCATAAAGGGATACTTGAATAAGAGTTTTTCAATGAAAGACCTCGGTGAAGCTGCTTACATATTGGGCATTAAGATCTATAGAGATAGATCAAGACGCTTAATTGGACTTTCACAAAGCACATACCTTGACAAAGTTTTGAAGAAGTTCAAAATGGATCAAGCAAAGAAAGGGTTCTTGCCTGTGTTACAAGGTGTGAAATTGAGTAAGACTCAATGTCCGACCACTGCAGAACATAGAGAGAAAATGAAAGATGTTCCCTATGCTTCAGCCATAGGCTCTATCATGTATGCAATGCTGTGTACCAGACCTGATGTGTGCCTTGCTATAAGTCTAGCAGGGAGGTACCAAAGTAATCCAGGAGTGGATCACTAGACAGCGGTCAAGAACATCTTGAAGTACCTGAAAAGGACTAAGGATATGTTTCTCGTTTATGGAGGTGACAAAGAGCTCATTGTAAATGGTTACGTTGATGCAAGCTTTGACACTGATCCGGATGATTCTAAATCACAAACCGGATACATGTTTTTATTGAACGGTGGAGCTGTCAGTTGGTGCAGTTCTAAACAAAGCGTCGTGGTGGGATCTACATGTGAAGCGGAGTACATAGCTGCTTCGGAAGCAGCAAATGAAGGAGTCTGGATGAAAGAGTTCATATCCGATCTAGGTGTCACACCTAGTGCATCGGGTCCAATGAAAATCTTTTGTGACAATACTGGAGCAATTGCCTTAGCGAAGGAATCCAGATTTCACAAGAGAACCAAGGACATCAAGAGATGCTTCAATTCCATCTGGGATTTAGTCCAGGTGGGAGACATAGAAATTTGCAAGATACATATGGATCTAAATGTTGCAAACCCGTTGACTAAGCCTCTTCCACGAGCAAAACATGATCAGCACCAAGGCTCCATGGGTGTTAGGATCATAACAGTGTAATATAGATTATTGACTCTAGTGCAAGTGGGACACTGAAGGAAATATGCCCTAGAGGCAATAATAAAGTTATTATTTATTTCCTTATATCATGATAAATGTTTATTATTCATGCTAGAATTTTATTAACCGGAAACATAATACATGTGTGAATACATAGACAAACAGAGTGTCACTAGTATGCCTCTACTTGACTAGCTCGTTGATCGAAGATGGTTATGTTTCCTAACCATAGACATGAGTTGTCATTTGATTAACGAGATCACATCATTAGGAGAATGATATGATTGACTTGACCCATTCCGTTAGCTTAGCACTTGATCGTTTAGTTTGTTGCTATTGCTTTCTTCATAACTTATACATGTTCCTATGACTATGAGATTATGCAACTCCTGTTTACCGGAGGAACACTTTGTGTGCTACCAAACGTCACAACGTAACTGGGTGATTATAAAGGTGCTTTACAGGTGTCTCCAAAGGTACTTGTTGGGTTGGCGTATTTCGACATTAGGATTTGTCACTCCAATTGTCGGAGAGGTACCTCTGGGCCCTCTCGGTAATGCACATCACTTAAGCCTTGCAAGCATTGCAACTAAATGAGTTAGTTGCGGAATGATGTATTACGGAATGAGTAAAGAGATTTGCCGGTAATGAGATTGAACTAGGTATTGAGATACCGACGATCGAATCTCGGGCAAGTAACATACCGATGAGAAAGGGAACAACGTATGTTGTTATGCGGTCTGACCGATAAAGATCTTCGTAGAATATGTGGGAGCCAATATGAGCATCCAGGTTCCGCTATTGGTTATTGACCGGAGACATGTCTCGGTCATGTCTACATAGTTCTCGAACCCGTAGGGTCCGCACGCTTAACGTTTCGATGTCGGTTATATTATGAGTTTATGAGTTTTGATGTACCAAAGGTTGTTCAGAGTCCCGGATGTGATCACGGACATGATGAGGAGTCTCGAAATGGTCGAGACATGAAGATTGATATATTGGACGACTATATTCGGACACTGGAATGGTTCCGGGGGTTATCGGATATATACCGGAGTACCGGGGGCTTACCGGAACCCCCCCGGGGGTTATTGGGCCTCATGGGCCCAAAGTAGTGGAAGAGGAGAGGCATCCGGAGGTGGCGCGCAGCCCCCCTTGCCTCAATCCGAATTGGTAAAGGGAAGGGGGCGCGGCACCCCTTCTCCTTCCTTCTCTCCACCTCCTCCTTCCCCCTTCTCCTAGTTGGAATAGGAAAGGGGGGGCAAAACCTACTTGGAGTAGGATTGCCCCCCTTGGGCGCGCCTCCTCCTCTTGGCCGGCCCCCTCCTCCTCCACTCCTTTATATACGTGGCCAGGGGGCACCCCATAGACACAACAATTGATCTCTAGATCTCTTAGCCATGTGCGGTGCCCCCTTCCACCATAATCCACCTCGATCATATCGTAGCGGTGCTTAGGCGAAGCCCTGCGACGGTAGAACATCATCATCGTCACCACGCCGTCGTGCTGACGGAACTCTCCCGTGAAGCTCTACTGGATTGGAGTTCGCGGGACGTCATCGAGCCGAACGTGTGCTGAACTCGAAGGTGCCGTGCGTTCGGTACTTGGATCGGTCGGATCGTGAAGACGTACGACTACATCAACCGCGTTGTGCTAACGCTTCCGCTTTCGGTCTACGAGGGTACGTAGACAACACTCTCCCCTCTCGTTGCTATGCATCACCATGATATTGCGTGTGCGTAGGAAAATTTTGAAATTACTACGTTCCTCAACACATAGACAGTACATAGACAAATGTATCTCGTCTGGAAAACTGCTGAAGCAGAAGGCGAATATTGAGCCTTCATTGATGTTGAAGGTCTTTGCAACTTTTGGTCAGTGCCTGTGGATGATTGCACGTCCATCCTTCGTCCTCTTCAGCAACACTTCAATATTAAATCGTGGGTGTTGTATGAATACCTTCCTCACCTCCTGACCATACAGGTGGTTTGCGAGGTAATCATCAGTGAACTGCTTTGGAAAGGCCTGAAAACAAGGATGTGCATAAATATCTCCTCTATATTGGAAATGGGGTAAAGGAATAAAAAGGCAAGGTATAATAGCTAGTACGATCATTGTAACATCCCAAATTTTCAATTTGGAATGTTATACATTAGATCATCATTGCATATCATATTTTATTGCTTTTCTGGTTGATCCTAGAAATTCTACGCAACTCAAGGACCCTCGGAGAGAGTTGGCGATTTCGTTATTTTCATATTTGAGTTTTTCTCGAATTTTGAAGATAGGATCATTTGATTTTATTTATTTTGTCTTCAATTATTTCTATTATAAAAATATGAGAGAGCGAATAAAATGACTTTCCCAAAATAAAGAAATATTGAGGATTTAATAAAAAAATCAAATAAGATTTTTATTTTGGTTTTATTTGCTATTTTATTTGAATTTAGGAAAAATTGCACGTTTTCAAAAATTGCATTTAGAGCCAAAACAATGTTCATCCTGTTCTAAATATTTTATTTAGACGGAGAATTTTTTTTTGGCATTTTTAGATTTTTATTTATTTTTCTAGATTTTTTTAGGCGCAGCGAATTGTTTAAAAAAAAGAGACCCGCGCCCGACTGGGCCAAGGGCCCAGCCGAGCCAGGCCGGCCGAGCCGCCGCCGCCTTCCCGCCGGACTCGGGGAGGAGTCTGAGCCGGACCCACCGCCGCCCGTCGCCCCCTCCCCCAAGTCAACCCCCCTCCCCCTCTTAAATAGCCGCCCCGCCGCCGCCCTCTCCTCACCCCGCCGCCCCGCACCACAGCCCGCCGCAGTCGCACGCCGCCGCCGCTGCCGCCCTCTCCTCACCCCGCCGCCTTCCGGAGCCCCGCTGGAGAGCCGCCATCGCCGAGGTAGTCGTCGTCCGGTTTTGTTTTTTGAAAACCCTAGTTTCCATTTTTTTAGATAAATAGATCGGTTTTTTTTCCGGTTTATTTATTTAGCGAGCACCCGTTCGTCCGTTCGTCTTAACGAACGTGTTTTCGTTTAGTTTCTGTTAACGAACGTTCGTTCGTTAACTATTCATCGTTTTTCTTTTTCTCGGATTAAATCCGCGGTTTTTCTCATCGCGATCTCTGATCCGATGTTCGTTCTAGTTTATCTTTTCGCTCGTTTATCGAAATCAGGCTATTCAAGCGCCTGGAGTTTTGTCTCGAAACCCTCTTTCCGTTTAACCAACTCAAACAAGTTTTTGTCACTGTAAAAATTGCCTTAGACCCAGAATAGTAAACGAAGCTTGTTTCTGTTGCCATTTGTCTTTCGTTGCTTCGGTCGTTTTGATTCTTTTTGCCAACCGGAGTTCTTAAGTTGAACTTTCTGGTTAGTTCTCTTGTTCGAGTTTTACCTGTGCATTAGTTGAGTACTTATTGTATGTTTGTTTGTTTGCGGTAGAGTACCCGGAGTGCGCCGCTTGCTACTTCGAATCGCTAGGTTTCCCGGATCATCAGCAAGGCAAGTAACACTTTGATCATACCTCCTACTACCCAGTTTTATTGCATTAGATCAATCCTCACACATTGCATGATTAGGATCTAATTAAATTGTGGGTTTGGGGAGTAGTTGAGGTAGAACCTATTACCTGTTTATTATCAAACCTTTGGGAGTTACTCTATGTTTGCTTATTATTGCTATGCTATGCTAGTAGACGTGGATTGGGTGAGTGTATCCATGACAGATGTGAGCTTTGTTAATTAATGGTTTATTTAAGGTGGCAACCTAATCACACATCTGGGTGGATTGAGGCAGCTGGGTATTCCAGCGATTGCCTGTTTTCTTTTGGACCGCCACCCAGGCTCAAAGGGATCATGAGATTATTCATACTAGAAACTTCCGTGTGCAGCCACAAGCTACTATGGGCTCTAGCATAGTTGACTAAGTCGTGCGAACTCTTACAGTGGTAGACTAGCAGATGTAGGGGATGTAGGTTGGTACGGTCTACCCGTTCGTAAGGTGGTAGCGCTTCTGAAAGACTATGTCTCGGTCATCCGTTTCTCAAACACCATGCATTGTGAGAAAACCAACGGAGGAGATCGAGTCTTGTGGG
This sequence comes from Triticum urartu, assembly GCF_056163025.1. Classification (NCBI taxonomy): domain Eukaryota; kingdom Viridiplantae; phylum Streptophyta; class Magnoliopsida; order Poales; family Poaceae; genus Triticum; species Triticum urartu. Next base: position 399,879,965 of record NC_141879.1, on the reverse strand, counting down.
GAAAAGTGCGCAAACCTCTGCAGAGTGTATAAACTAATCATGGTTAGCCGTGTCCCCAGTTATGGACATCTTGAGTATCTAGTACCTGGATTATCATGTGAATCTCATCATGTTACTCTAAAGTTAATTGTTGGGTTTTAAGGATGATACTTAATTGGGATTGAGAAAGCTGTCAACCATTCTCAATGTTTAACAACTACCATGATAGTTAAATAAAATTTATTCCTTTTGTCGTGGAATTGTCACGGCAGATGTCCTTAGTGTCAGGACTTAGTCATGAGGCCAACGCATCTATGTAGTAGCTTGAGAGGGGTTGAGCCGGACGAGAGACGTGATGTTTTACCCAGGTTCGGCCCCTCATGGTGGAGGTAAAAGCCTACATCCTGCTTCATTGATATTGACGATGATGATCACGGTTACAAGAGTGCTCTGTCTTGAGAGCTATTGTCTAAACCTAACTTGTCCAACTTGTGGAACTTGTGAATCTTGTCCCCCTTGGGGTGCCCTGCCCCTCCTTATATATGTTGAAGGGGCGGTTTACATGACTAGTCCTATTAGGATTAGGATTACCCTATTACAAGTGGAGTCCTAGTCTTGCTTCCTTTGTAAGGGAATATTCCTTATGCTTTTCTCATAAACCGGCCCACCATTTAAACATGAACCGGCCTTCTGGGCCTTGGTCCTCGTCATCCATCTGACCCGCCCGCCGGGTCACAAGTGAGCCATAATGACCAGGCAGGTTGCTTGTAAACCGCCAGGTCAGGGCGGGTTGCCAATGAACCGCCAAGTGTCAGCCGGATCTCAAGGAAATCGCCAAGTACAGTCGGGTTATACTCCCAGCCAGTTTATGCCGCGGGGTATTTCCCCGACATTAGCCCCCAGTTTAATTTGGATTTATCCATGGTAAACTGATCCTGTAAAACAAACACAAGAGCAAATTTGACAGATTATGCTCCGGGTTAAGAATTCTTGTAAACCGGCATATGATGATCCTTAAGTCCTTGTCATTTCCTCCTTCTAGAAAATCTGGGTTAACAAGCCAGCTTCATTCTCAATTTGTTCACATTGGTTTCTCACAGAGAAATATTGTGAAGAATAATCCACTTGAGTCGGCTTCCAAAGCGTCGGTTTAAGAAATATGGGTCTTGAAATACTTATCTGATATTCAGCCGGTTTGAAGATGTAAAACTTGCCAGTTTAATATTACCAAAATGGCCAGTTTATAAATATTGAGGGCACCGGGTCATAATTGTTGTCGACACCGGGTCATGTAATTGATCTTCCTGATTTGCTCAAAACTGATAAAATGAAGATGTTCCTCCTTTATATGCATAATACCTATAGCCCCCAAGTCTTAAGAGGAGAACATAGTGATAACTTAAGACTTGCTCCAATAAGTGTTTCAACCTTGAAGAAATCCGGTTTGTTCATCTCAATCATATAAACTGAATACTCCATATATGTAGCCCCCAAGTGCCGGGTTGTCATGCTTGCAGCAACCTGGGACTTGTAATTGCTTATAAAAACTTCAATCAGTGTAACCCCCAAGGGCCGGGTCATTATGCAATAATGAGCAGGGACTTTGTAAATATAATCATGTAGATTTTAGCAGTGATGTGTAGCCCCCAAGGGCCGGCTTAGTAAGATAATACTGAACCGGGACTTGGTATATACTTCAATTAAAATAACATCTTATAATGTAGCCTCCATCGTAGGGCTTGAACCCACGTCCACAAGGTTAAGAGCTTTGTTCTTTACCAACTGAGCAATGGATCCTTCAATATTATGGACGAAAACTTGTGTAGCTTGAATTGTTGACAAGAGCAATTGGTAGCCCCCAAGGGCCGACTCATTATAATATGATGAGTCGGGTCTTCAATAAGACTAGTAAAAATGACTTTGCATTAGCCCCCAAGTGTCATGATGCATGCTTGCAGCGACATGAGACTTGCATGTAATCTCAATTTGAATAATGTAGCCCCCAAGTGCCGGGTTGTAAGCCTGCAGCGACTCGGGACTATTCCTTCCATTGTAGAATAAATCATATCCTTTGATAAAATAATAGCCATTTCGCTAAAGCGACTTTGAAAAGTCAATAATACCGGTTATTAATAACCATAAAAATCCAGCCATGTTGGTTATTCAAGATAATATAATCCGGTGAAAACCTTATTCATTCAATATCATAATGAAAATTCAGCCAAGTTTGGCTATTTGAATAATATAACCCAATGATTTATAAGCGCATGATTCCAATGGCGCAATCCAAATATATATATACTGGCGACTTATAGTCCAAAGCCAGGCCGGTTTAACAAACCTGTTTCTGCATACAACAAGTTTAAAGTGTCCTGGCGGTTTACCGCCGGACGGGTCATAATGCCCAACATATAACCCGGGTTTATAACCAAGGCTGCACTTAAGAACAATCAAATATGAAATATATCATACCTGTGACATTGAATCACATTGTTGGTGTTACCAACTTTTTGTAGTAAAGGTGATAACCCCAATCTTGAGTACTGATAACTCCTTCCATATTGTGCCGGTTTAGGATAAAACCGTACCGGGTTGTGATAAACACCGGATTATCCATACTCGATGCTGGCGACTTGTAGTCGAAACCAGGTGAGGTTAATAATCTCCGGATTGTAACTTGTACTGACAACTTATAGTTGACAGCCTAACCGGGTTGATAAACACCGGGTCAAAAACATCACAAATCTTATGAAAAGAAAAACTTAGTAAAAGGCAAATAAAAACCGTTGTAGTCGAGGCTTTTCACGGGCTGTCAGGCCCCAAATTTGAGGCTTTTCATGGGCTGCCAGGCCAATGAGTTAAACCATTTTTGCAAAGCCTTTTAAGATGGGCCTCCAACTAACCAATCGTCGTTTTAACTTTGACAAGTTCAGGGTCTGTATAAGATTGGCTTGTCAAACGTTCGGCGGGTCATGCCAGGATTACCTGGATAGGAGTGGCTTACTTGATGAAGGCAGGTTAACCCGGGGTTTTAGGTGTATACACCAGGCTTCCAAGCCATGGCTTGATAGCCCATTACAAGTGTAGATTCTAAGTTCATTGCGATAGCAAAGAATCCCCAAGTAACGTTTTGAGCTGTGCTTAGTGGGTGCCTATGTTTGAATTGTTGTTTTACAACACTCTGTTTGGCCCCGGATTGATTTGGCTTTGAGCCGATCAAGAGGTGTGACTATGGTTCGGATACGACCAAGCCCCCAAGTGATGTTGTGGCATTGCGCCGATCAAGAGGTGTAGCTATGGTTCGGATACGACCAAGCCCCCAAGTGATGTTATATAAAGCTTTGATAAGCTGAATCAAGGGGTAAACCGGACGCTGCTTTATGAAATAGAAGCCCCCATGTGATCAATAATATGATAAGCCAATAAGGCAGGATACCCATGTTTGAACCGCGCATCATGACAACAGGTCCTCTTTGGCAACCTTTAACTTTTTGCAAGAGATAAATTCTTCTTGAACCAGGATTTTGAACCGGATATTGAGAGCTTCAAAACTTTGTGGGAGACATCTTTCCCTTGAACCGGATTTTAAACCGGAATCTTCATTTTCAGCCAGAAATTTTCTGACGGCCTTTAAACTCGAACTTGCGAGAAGTTAATTCCTTTTTGAACCGGACATTTTTAAACCGGATTTGAGAGCTTCAGGGCTTTGTGGGAGAACAGATTTCCCTTAAACCGGATTGTAAACCGGATATTTGAGAGCTTCAGTGAGACTAACTTCCCTTGAGCCGGATTTTAAACCGGAATCATTTTTGATGACCCGGAACTTCTTCATTGAGCCGGAATTTTGTAAGTGTCATATACTTTTTAAGCCGGAAATTTTCTGACGGCCTTTAAATTTTCATCAATATAACAGTAGCCTCCGGGACCGGGTTATCTTTCCCTCCATCGTCCTGGGGTTCTTAAATTTACTGAAACTGGCAAGGTTTGCTGAGTCATGTCATCGTAGCCCCCGAGTCTCAAAGGTGACTCGAGGAGTTGGCTTGAGACTCTCCATATTTGACCGTGATATAAGCCGGCATAACTTGTATATCATTGGTGTTGATAGCATGATGTGAATTCATAGAAGGTTGAGGTGACTGCGGCGGGTTATAAATGATCCCGTATGAGCTGTGTCAGCAACTCGGCCAATGGTTCCTTCCAACTGGCGATTTGAAGTTAACCAAACTGTAGTGGCGGCGACTTGTGCGCCTGCCCATTGGACCACCCAGTGCAGACGTCGGTTGATGATAATTTGCCTCCAATTTGAAAGAAAACCGGACTACCCGAGCAGTGACTTGCTGTATACTTCAAATAAACCGCTCATACAAACAGGTGCGGCCTGGTGTGTTGATGTAAACCAGGCCGCGAGAGACGGACGACAAAGACGACAGCAACTTCAGAGGCGACACAGACAGATAAGTCGGCCGTGGCGTTGTAAGCCGGCACGGGCGGGAGAATCGGCCACGAGGCGGACAATAAATCAATCGTGTGTGCTGATATAGCGGGGGTGGCAACCTGCGTAGGATGAGCGCTAGTGCAAAAATAATATTTGCTCACACCCCTTTTGCAACACCTTTTTGCAAGGAATAATGGTCCTGCGGAAAAAATATCACAGACCAAAGTAATTGTTCCCAAACGATTTAATATGTGATGATAAAATACATAAAAAGGATAACACCTGGTATTTTTTGTTGGACAGACAAATTGGCCGCGACGTTGTAAGCCGGTGCGGACGGGTGAGACGACAATGGTGTTGGAAAAACGTCCCGGACACGGGTGAACCGGCCACGGTGTTGTTGTTGTAGACTGAGCTACATAGACGGTGGTTTGTACACACATTTGTTGAACAATACGGTATAGTTGGATACTGACGCCGGATAATATTGGCGCGAGCTGGTATTTTCATCGGATGAACCCGGATGCTGGTGTTGAATGGATTTTCCGGTAGCTTGGCGCGGTACGGACGGTTGCACGGCCTCCGGGCGTCAACGTATGCTGGACTGCAAAACTGTCGAGCCCTGCACGTGTTCATCAGACACCGTCATGTAGACAGGTGCAGGAACACCATCTGACCACAACAAGCCTAGCATCATCACTGGGTAATTTTTCTTGAACGAACAGTTAATCTTCTGCTATAATTCTGCTCTGTACAGCCGTAGTACCAGGCCTCCATGTAACCTGTCCTCCTTCGTCTTTTTTAATCTCACATGATGTTTGTACGTGAAATGTCTTGATTGAAATGCCATCAATGCTTCAACGCATGCACACACAGGTCGCTCGTGAGTCATGACGCCCCCCATGCTGTGACTGTCAAGTACGTGGAGGGATAACTTGATCCATGTGGAAAACACTGCTTTTAAACCAGAAGAAAAAAAATAAAAAAATGACAGAACGTCATTCGCCTCCCTCTGCTGACACATGTCATGTGGACTGCATGTACTGCTTCCTCTCTCTGCACCTTATCTCCAACAAACACACATTTTATATTCTTCTCGCTTGCTCGCCTGTATTTAGAACCAGAATCCTCCTCCTATTTACTTACCCAGCAACAGCAAAACAAACACCAACGACCGACCACTGGCGGGAACCACGGCGGTAGGATGCAGGCACCACCAGCCGGTGGCAGTGGAGGCGCGGGCCTTGGTAGTGGAGACCGCGCCGGCAAGGGAGGCTTGCAGCAGCAGCGGCTTACGATCGAACCCGCGGGCGCGACGACCCGGCAGCCAGGCGCAGGCGAGACTGACCGCTGGGGGAGCAGAGATGGTCGCGGAGATTCGCAGAGGCCTTGGGTGAAAAAATAAGCCAGAGCAACGGCTGAATCCATGGCAGCAGTAGTTTGGCGCAGCCGGACGGCGGCTTGAACGGCACGAGGCGGAGGCACGTCGCCGGAAACTCGAAGGCGGCGACAAGCAGAACCACGGCGACGGAGCAGCTCGACGCGCGGCAAGATTGTGGGCCGCACGACGGCTGCCGCGAGGCCACGGTAGTGGTTCGGCGCAGGCGGGGCCGCCACGGAGCTGCGTCCGGCCGGTTTAGGCGAGGGCAATTGTAACATCCCAAATTTTCAATTTGGAATGTTATACACTAGATCATCATGCATATCATATTTTCTTGCATTTTGGTTGATCCTAGAAATTTCACGCAATTAAAGGACCCTCGGAGAGAGTTGGAGATTTCGTTATTTTCATATTTGAGAGTTTTCTCGAAGTTTGAAAATAGGATCATTTGATTTATTTATTTTATCTTCAATAATTTTTCCGGTGTCAAAAATATATGAGAGAGGGAATAATATGACTTTCCCAAATTTAGGAAAAATGAAGATTTAATAAATAGATCAATTTTTGTTTGCCGGAGTTTTATTTGCATTTTATTTGGATAGGGAAAAATGCGCGTTTTCGAAAATTGCATTTTAGGTCCGGAGAAAAGTTCATTTTGTTCGGCTCATTTTTAGGAGTCGGGAAAAATTTACTTTAGATTTTTCGGAGTTCGTTTAGATCTCTTTTTGTTTTTTTTTCTGCGCGCTGAACCATTAAAAAAAAGAAACTATTCGCAGGCCAGCCGGGCCAAAGGCCCAAGCCGCCGCAAGCCAAGCAGCTGGCCAAGGCCATCGCTAGCCGCGCGCCAGGCGCAGGCGCAGGAGGCCGCCGCCGCCTCTCTCCTGTACCGAATCCTAGTAGGACTTTGGTCCTACTTCCGTATATTCCTTTTCTATTTCTAGATCTTTTCCTTCCCTCTTTTCTATTCCTATTCCTAGTCTAATTCCTTGCCCTCTACCCCAAGTAAACCCCTCCCCTCCCCAATATAAATACCCAAGCACCCCCGTCTAAACACATCAAATTCCAAGCCTCTCTCAACCCCAAGCACTCCACCGCACCCCGCGCCCTAAGCCGCCGCCCGCGCCCTACGCCGCCGCCGCCTTAGCCACCGACGCCGTCGCACCTAGCCGCCGCCGCACCTTGCCGCGCCGCCCCACGCCCACGCCGCCGGAGCCCCTCGCCGGAGGTAGCCCCGCGCTACATCTATTCTTTTCATCGGATCGTTTTCTTCTAATCGTTCCGATTCTTCTTTTCCGATTCGTTTTCTTTCCGGTTCTTCGCCAAACCGTTCCGGTGTTCTAGATCGGTTTTTCGTTTCGGTTTTCTTCTCCGAAACCCTAGATCGGATTCGTTTTCTTCTCCGATTTAGTTGCCTTTGGACCGTTCGCCGGACCGTTCGTCTTAACGAACGTGATCACCGGATTCTTCTAGGTTAACGAACGTCCGTTCGTTTAACCGTTCTTCTTTTTCTTCTCGTCGGATTTATTCCGCGTCTTTTCCGCGATCGCGATTTCAGATCCGATCTTCTTTCTAGTCTTTGTTTTCGCTCGTTTATCGGAATCAGGTGATTCAAGCGCCTGGAGTTTCGTTTCAAAACCGCCGTTCCGTCTAATCAACTTAAACAAGTTTTTGGCCCGGTAAAATTTGACCTAGTTTCAACTTGCTAGAACCGAGTTGTTTTCTTTCGCCGTTTGTTTCTTTGTTCGGTTCTTTCTTTCTTCTCAACCGGAGTTCTTAAATTGAACTTTCTGGTTCGTTCTCTTGTTTGAGTTTTACCTGTGCATTAGATGAGTACTTATTGTATGCTTGTTGTTTGTCTACGATAGATTACCCGGATTGCGCCGCTTGTTACTTCGAAACCCTAGGACTCGTGGATCATCAGCAAGGCAAGTAACACTTTGATCATACCTTTTCTACAACCCATGTTTTATTGCATTAGATCAATCCTCTCACATTGCATGATTAGGATCTAATTAAATTGTGGGATGGGAAGTAGATGAGGTAGTACCTATCACATGTATTACTATGAAACTTTGGGAGTTACTTCTACGTTTGCTTATTATGCCATGCTATGCTAGTAGACGTGGATTGGGTGAGTGATATCCATGACAGATGTGAGATTGATAATTTTAATGGTTTATCTAAGGTGGCAACTTAAACACACATCTGGGTGGATTGAGGCACCTGATGTCTATCAGGACTTGCCTGTTTTTTTTCGGACCGCCACCCAGGCTCAAAGGGATCATAAGATCTTTCATGCTAGAAACTTCCGTGTGCAGCCACAAGCCATTATGGGCTCTGCCATAGTTGACTAAGTTGTGCGAACTCTTACGGGGTGGACTAGCAGATGTAGGGGTGGTAGGTGGTACGGTCTACCCCACATGTAAGGTGCTAGCGCTTCTGAAAGACTGTGTCTCGGTCATCCGTCTTCTCAAACACCGTGTAGTGCGAGAAACCAAACGGAGGCGATCGAGTCTTGTGGGGAAAAGTGCGCAAACCTCTGCAGAGTGTACAAACTAATCATGATTAGCCGTGTCCCCGTTTATGGACAACTTGAGTATCTAGTACTTGAATATCATTGTGAATCTCAACATGTTACTTCTAATTAATGTTGTTGGGTTTTAATTATTCTTAATTGGGATTGAGAATGCTGTCAACCATTCTCAATGTTTCACAACCACCATAATAGTTAAATAAATTTATTCCTTTGCAGTAGGGAAAAATTGGCTTTACGCAAAATTGTAACCATAGAGCTTTCCACCAGCCATATATGCATATAGTATAGCTGTTTCATTCCATTACTCTCTATGTGTTACTTTGCCAACATATTCCATGTGCTGACCCGTTTTCGGGCTGCAACGTTAATGTTGCAGACTTTTCAGACGACGATTGAGGTGCGTTTAGGTCGTGGCCCTATACTCAGTGATGCCGCTGGAGTTGATGGACCCATTTATCTTCCAAGTCTTCCGCTGTTATCGCTATTAGATGGCCTTAAGCCATTTTTATTGTAATAAGTTCTTTTTGAGCCATCGATGTAATAAGTGTGTGATTGCAACTCTGTTATAAAACCTCGATGTACTATGTGGTGTCAGCATTACTGATCCAGGGATGACGCCGTAGCACAGTAGACGTGATCCATTCGGGTCAGGTCGCTACAGAGATGGTATCAGAGCACACGCTGACTGTAGGACACGACCACTAAGTTAAAGCCATAGATTTCCATTCTCTTCTCATTTTCTAACTCCTCATCTTTTCTACTCTATTAGGATGACGAACGTGAAGATTAAGTACGCTCAACCGGATGAAGGCACACCATTTGGATTTCACCTGAAGGAAGCCACCAAGTACCTGAACATTGGATTACCAAGCTTCACGGGAACTTTCAACGCCACTCTGCCTGAAGAGGAGCGCTGGAAGATTCAAGCTCACGTTCCGGGAAGGACATTCGCGCCAATCACGAAGCCTATAGATAGTGTTTTCAATGCACCAACCTGGAGTCTGGGAAGGAGCATGGCAGCTCATATCACCATAGGACGCATTGGAGAAGTTTATCAAGAAGACCTCAAGGACACTATCTACCAGATTTGCGGACGCCGAGATGAACAATGGGAGTTAGTCAGCACCAAGAAGGATAGATCCATTGCAGCATTCATCCAGGAGTTAAACCAGCACATTCGACGCCACGAAAACCAGATGTGCAATGATATGATGGAGTTGAAGAATGCGAAGGCAAGGATCATCGAGCTAGAAGGAGAACTGAAGTCTACACGCAAGGACTACATGGACGAGATCGTAGCTCTAGCAAGGCACAATAACGATCTTAAGCAGGAGATTGAAGAACTCAAGAGGAAGTTAGCATCCCAGGAGGAAGATGAGTACGTCGCATGTCCGGACAACTACATCATCATCGACGACACCGATTCGGATCCAAGTGAACCCGACTTTGAAGACGAAGCTGGAGCAGATATCATGGAGTCTTCCACCGGTTCAAATTTCTAGATGACCACCAGATAATAGTAGTATTTCCCCATGTAAACAATAGTCGAGCACATTTGCGATAGTTAGACCGTTTGTAAGCCCTTGTTTGATTGATTGAAGTGATTTTGTGTGCATTTGCCTCATGTGCATATGGGTAGTGTTTTCCCTTTAGACCCCTCTATTCTTAATTCTCGTCTTTTCTAAAACCCTCAGATGCCTCCGAGACGTGACAATGGATTTCCACCGGAGCTCACTCAGTTGATTCAGTAGCAGAATCAATTGATGCAGATGTTAGTTCAGAATCAGCAGAACAACAACAACCCACCACCACCACCACCTGTTGACCACTTAGCCCGTTTCCTTAGGCTGAATCCGCCGGTGTTTTCCAGTAGCACCGAGCCGATAGTAGCAGACGATTGGCTCCGCAAGATAGGAAGGGAGTTGACCACTGTAGGATGTACGGATGGTGAGAAAGTGAAGTTTGCCGCACACCAGCTTGATGGACCCGCGGCAGCATGGTGGGAGAATTTCACAGCCACTTACCCAGTTGACACTGTCACATGGGATCAGTTTCAGCAAGCTTTCCGCACTGCCCATGTTTCAGCAGGAGCTATGGCCATAAAGAAGCGTGAGTTTCGCAACTTACGCCAAGGAGGAAGGACAGTTGGCCAGTACGTTGACGATTTTAGCAAGTTAGCACATTATGCCCCAGATGACGTTGCTACGGATGCAGCTAAGCAAGAGAAGTTTCTGGAAGGATTGAATGATGAGCTAAGCATGAAGTTGATGGTAGCAAGTTTCAACAACTACCAGGAGTTGGTAGATCGTGCCATCATGATAGAAGGGAAGCAACAGCAGATGGAGAACCGTAAGAGGAAGTATGGACAGGGGAAGTATAACTCTGGAGCCCAGCAGAAGCCCCGTTTTACCCCTAAACCGGGATTTCAGTTTCAGCATACCCATGGAGGAGGTAGCTCGCACAACCATAATGGCCACAAGAATGGTAATGGGAATGGAGGAAGCAACGGCCAGAACCGGACAACCCCATCGACCCCAACCAAGAGAGACCTGAGTCAAGTCACCTGTTTCAAGTGTTCGAAGACCGGACATTATGCCAATGAATGTCCTGAAGGCCAGATTGGAAATGGCAATGGAAGCTCTGGAAAGAAGCCGAACCCTTTCAATAGGGGACAGGTGAACCACGTTAATGTGGAGGAGGTTGAAGATCAGCCCGATGCAGTAATCGGTAAGTTTTTGGTTAAGTCATTTACTGCACTCGTTCTTTTTGATACTGGTGCATCGCATTCATACATATCAAGGGGATTTGTGGAAAAGTATAACCTGCCAATCCAAGCCCTTAGGTCACCCATGTTAGTAAGCTCACCAGGAGCGGAGTTTATGGCTAGACGATGGTGTGATCGGTTACCATTAAGGATTGGTAACTATGTGTTTCCCTCAGACCTAATAGTATTGGAATCTCAAGGATTGGATGTGATATTAGACATGGATTGGTTATCAGTATGAAGGGAATATTGAGTGTACTAGTAAGTCAATTTTGCTTACTACACCAGAAGGGAGAAGGATCAAGTATGTATCCCGGCATGTACCAAAAATGACACAAGTGAATTGCCTAACAGGAGTCGTGCAGGGGGAAGTACCAGTGGTAAAGGATTTTCCTGATGTATTTCCTGAGGAATTGCCAGGCATGCCACCGGATAGAGACATTGCGTTTTTGATTGAGTTATTGCCAGGTACAGGCCCAATATCGAAGCGACCATATAGGATGCCAGCAAAGGATTTGGTGGAAATAAAGAATCAGATTAAGGAGTTATTGGATAAAGGTTACATTCGCCCAAGTTCTTCACCTTGGGGATCACCCGTACTCCTAGTGGAAAAGAAGGATGGATCATTAAGGATGGTTGTAGATTATCGGGGATTGAATGAAGTAACCATCAAGAATAAGTACCCACTGCCAATGATCAACGATCTATTTGATCGGTTGCAAGGACCTAAAGTGTTTTCCAAGATCGATTTGCGATTAGGGTACCACCAATTGAAGATTCGAGAGCAGGACATACCTAAGACAGCATTCACCATGAGATATGGATTGTATGAGTATACCGTTATGTCATTTGGATTGACTAACGCGCCTGCCTATTTTATGAACCTGATGAACAAAGTGTTTATGGAGTTTTTGGATAAGTTCGTCGTAGTGTTCATTGATGATATTCTGGTTTATTCAAAGAATGAAGAAGAGCATAAGGAACATTTGCGTTTGGTTTTGGAGAAACTAAGGGAACATCAGTTATACGTCAAATTCAGCAAATGTGAGTTTTGGTTGAAGGAAGTAGGATTCCTCGGACATGTTATATCCGGAGAAGGTATAGCAGTTGACCCCACAAAGGTTGAGACCGTAACCGAATGGGAAGCACCAACAACAGTTGGAGAGATCCGAAGTTTTCTTGGACTCGCAGGATACTACCGGAGATTCATTGAGAACTTTTCAAGGATTGCGAAGCCTATGACGGAGTTGTTGAAGAAGGATACTAAGTTCAATTGGACTGAGGAGTGTGAGGCTAGTTTCCAGGAGTTGAAGAAACGTTTGGTTACCTCACCAGTATTGATTTTTCCAGATCAGACCAAGGATTATGAGGTGTATTGCGACGCTTCACGTCGAGGACTTGGAGCAGTGCTTATGCAGGAAGGAAGAGTGGTTTCATATGCTTCACGACAACTGAAGCCTCATGAGTTGAATTATGCCACGCATGATTTGGAGTTAGCAGCCGTAGTGCATGCATTGAAGACGTGGAGACATTTCCTCATTGGAAATCATTGTGAGGTGTACACGGATCACAAGAGTTTGAAGTACATTTTCACGCAGAAGGAGTTGAACCTCAGACAGAGGAGATGGTTGGAGCTCATCAAGGATTATGACATGAGATTGCATCACCATCCCGGAAAAGCTAATGTAGTAGCTGACGCATTGAGCCGTAAGAGCCATGTCAATACGATAATGACGGGGAGTATACCAAAGGAGTTAGCAGAAAACCTTCGTGAGCTATGTTTGGAAATAGTTCCGAGAGGCTATGTAGCAGCATTGGAGATTCAGTCAACATTGATGGATAAAATCAGACAAGCTCAGAAATCTGACAAGGAGATTGCCGCTATAAAGGAGAAACTTAGCAAAGGAAAAGCTAAGGGATTTCGTGAGGATGAGCACGATACCTTATGGTTTGAGGACCGTGTTTATGTGCCCAATGACCCGGAGATCAGGAAGTTGATTTTGCAGGAGGCACATGATTCACCGTATTCGATTCACCCAGGGAATACCAAGATGTATTTGGATTTGAAGGAAACATTCTGGTGGACCGGAATGAAGAAGGATATTGCAGCATATGTAGCAGTTTGTGACGTATGTCAGAGAGTAAAGGCAGAACATCAGAAGCCAGCAGGATTATTACAACCATTGCCAATACCCGAATGGAAGTGGGATAAGATAGGCATGGATTTTATCACAGGACTACCCAGGACGAAAGCAGGTTATGATTCGATATGGGTAGTAGTTGATCGTTTGACGAAGGTAGCACATTTCATTCCAGTTAAGACCACTTACACCAGTGCTAAGTTGGCAAAGATATACATGACTAGGATCATTTGTTTGCATGGAGTCCCGAGGAGTATCGTATCAGATACCAGTTTCGTTCCATGACAACAGTTACGAAGTTGGAGACCGACAATTCTTTGGACCAGATTTGATTAAGGAGTCTGAACGGAAGGTTAAGTTGATTCGCGATAGGCTCAAGGTAGCCCAGTCCAGGCAGAAGAGCTACGCAGATTCTAAACGCAAGGAGATAGTTTACAAAACCGGAGACAGAGTTTATCTTCGAGTATCCCCACTTCGAGGAGTTAAGCACTTTGGAGTTAAGGGAAAGTTAGCACCGCGTTTCGTTGGACCGTTTAAGATCTTGAAACGTATGGGAGAAGTCGCGTATAAGTTGGAATTACCAGAGGGACTGTCAGGAGTTCATGATGTATTTCATGTTTCTCAGTTGAAGAAATGTCATGCCGAGATGGCGGAGGTACCGCTAAGAGATACCGTGCCGCTTGAAGCGATTCAGTTGAAGGACGACTTAACATATGAGGAGAAGCCAGTCAAGATTCTCGATTATGCCAGCAGAGTTACTCGCAGCAAGGTTATCAAGTTTTGCAAAGTTCAGTGGAACCACCACTCAGAGGATGAAGCCACCTGGGAGAAAGAAGAAGATTTGCTCAAGGACCACCCTCACCTATTTTCTAGCCAACCAGAATCTCGAGGGCGAGATTCATCTTAAGGGGGGTAGGTTTGTAATATCCCAAATTTTCAATTTGGAATGTTATACACTAGATCATCATGCATAGCATATTTTCTTGCATTTTGGTTGATCCTAGAAATTTCACGCAACTCAAGGACCCTCGGAGAGAGTTGGAGATTTCGTTATTTTCATATTTGAGAGTTTTCTCGAAGTTTGAAAATAGGATCATTTGATTTATTTATTTTATCTTCAATAATTTTTCCGGTGTCAAAAATATATGAGAGAGGGAATAATATGACTTTCCCAAATTTAGGAAAAATGAAGATTTAATAAATAGATCAATTTTTGTTTGCCGGAGTTTTATTTGCATTTTATTTGGATAGGGAAAAATGCGCGTTTTCGAAAATTGCATTTTAGGTCCGGAGAAAAGTTCATTTTGTTCGGCTCATTTTTAGGAGTCGGGAAAAATTTACTTTAGATTTTTCGGAGTTCGTTTAGATCTCTTTTTGTTTTTTTTCTGCGCGCTGAACCGTTAAAAAAAAGAAACTATTTGCAGGCCAGCCAGGCCAAAGGCCCAAGCCGCCGCAAGCCAAGCAGCCGGCCAAGGCCATCGCTAGCCGCGCGCCAGGCGCAGGCGCAGGAGGCCGCCGCCGCCTCTCTCCTGTACCGAATCCTAGTAGGACTTTGGTCCTACTTCCGTATATTCCTTTTCTATTTCTAGATCTTTTCCTTCCCTCTTTTCTATTCCTATTCCTAGTCTAATTCCTTGCCCTCTACCCCAAGTAAACCCCTCCCCTCCCCAATATAAATACCCAAGCACCCCCCCCTCTAAACACATCAAATTCCAAGCCTCTCTCAACCCCAAGCACTCCACCGCACCCCGCGCCCTAAGCCGCCGCCCACGCCCTACGCCGCCGCCGCCTTAGCCGCCACCGCCGTCGCACCTAGCCGCCGCCGCACCTTGCCGCGCCGCCCCACGCCCACGCCGCCGGAGCCCCTCGCCGGAGGTAGCCCCGCGCTACATCTATTCTTTTCATCCGATCATTTTCTTCTAATCGTTCCGATTCTTCTTTTCCGATTCGTTTTCTTTCCGGTTCTTCGCCAAACCGTTCCGGTGTTCTAGATCGGTTTTTCGTTTCGGTTTTCTTCTCCGAAACCCTAGATCGGATTCGTTTTCTTCTCCGATTTAGTTGCCTTTGGACCGTTCGCTGGACCGTTCGTCTTAACGAATGTGATCACCGGATTCTTCTAGGTTAACGAACGTCCGTTCGTTTAACCGTTCTTCTTTTTCTTCTCGTCGGATTTATTCCGCGTCTTTTCCGCGATCGCGATTTCAGATCCGATCTTCTTTCTAGTCTTTCTTTTCGCTCGTTTATTGGAATCAGGTGATTCAAGCGCCTGGAGTTTCGTTTCGAAACCGCCGTTCCGTCTAATCAACTTAAACAAGTTTTTGCCCCGGTAAAATTTGACCTAGTTTCAACTTGCTAGAACCGAGTTGTTTTCTTTCGCCGTTTGTTTCTTTGTTCGGTTCTTTCTTTCTTCTCAACCGGAGTTCTTAAATTGAACTTTCTGGTTCGTTCTCTTGTTCGAGTTTTACCTGTGCATTAGATGAGTACTTATTGTATGCTTGTTGTTTGTCTGCGATAGATTACCCGGATTGCGCCGCTTGTTACTTCGAAACCCTAGGACTCGCGGATCATCAGCAAGGCAAGTGATATTTTGATCATACCTTTTCTACAACCCATGTTTTATTGCATTAGATCAATCCTCTCACATTGCATGATTAGGATCTAATTAAATTGTGGGATGGGAAGTAGATGAGGTAGTACCTATCACATGTATTACTATGAAACCTTTGGGAGTTACTTCTACGTTTGCTTATTATGCCATGCTATGCTAGTAGACGTGGATTGGGTGAGTGATATCCATGATAGATGTGAGATTGATAATTTTAATGGTTTATCTAAGGTGGCAACTTAAACACACATCTGGGTGGATTGAGGCACCTGATGTCTATCAGGACTTGCCTGTTTTTTTCGGACCGCCACCCAGGCTCAAAGGGATCATAAGATCTTTCATGCTAGAAACTTCCGTGTGCAGCCACAAGCCATTATGGGCTCTGGCATAGTTGACTAAGTTGTGCGAACTCTTACGGGGTGGACTAGCAGATGTAGGGGTTGTAGGTGGTACGGTCTACCCCACATGTAAGGTGCTAGCGCTTCTGAAAGACTGTGTCTCGGCCATCCGTCTTCTCAAACACCGTGTAGTGCGAGAAACCAAACGGAGGCGATCGAGTCTTGTGGGGAAAAGTGCGCAAACCTCTGCAGAGTGTACAAACTAATCATGATTAGCCGTGTCCCCGGTTATGGACAACTTGAGTATCTAGTACTTGAATATCATTGTGAATCTCAACATGTTACTTCTAATTAATGTTGTTGGGTTTTAATTATTCTTAATTGGGATTGAGAATGCTGTCAACCATTCTCAATGTTTCACAACCACCATAATAGTTAAATAAATTTATTCCTTTGCAGTAGGGAAAAATTGGCTTTACGCAAAATTGTAACCATAGAGCTTTCCACCAGCCATATATGCATATAGTATAGCTGTTTCATTCCATTACTCTCTATGTGTTACTTTGCCAGCATATTCCATGTGCTGACCCGTTTTCGGGCTGCAACGTTAATGTTGCAGACTTTTCAGATGACGATTGAGGTGCGTTTAGGTCGTGGCCCTATACTCAATGATGCCGCTGGAGTTGATGGACCCATTTATCTTCCAAGTCTTCCGCTGTTATCGTTATTAGATGGCCTTAAGCCATTTTTATTGTAATAAGTTCTTTTTGAGCCATCGATGTAATAAGTGTGTGATTGCAACTCTGTTATAAAACCTCGATGTACTGTGTGGTGTCAGCATTACTGATCCAGGGATGACACCGTAGCATAGTAGACGTGATCCATTCGGGTCAGGTCGCTACAGCAATTTTGTAATAGAACCGCGGGGACGAGGCCGTGGGCGACTCAGTGTAGGATGAGGAAGGAAGAGTAAGGCGCCGGCGGCCTGTGGTGCGGCCAGCAAGGGCGACTCTCTGCAGAGGCCCGATGGGACGATGACTCACAGGCTGAGGCGCACGAGGCCGAGATGACAGCACGTGACGCGAATCCGGGCTCAAGGCCGCTGCGGCTCCGGGTCGAGGCGGCTCAACAGCAGTTTGCGCGCTGCGGGAGACCCGGCCATCAAGCAGAGTCCGGGTCGTAGCGGTGGAGAAAATCCATATTGTCTCTGTACGTCCGTGAAGGCGGCGGCTCCAAATCCAGGGCAAAACGAGGCAGCACCCGCGACTCATGGCGACAGGGCGATTCATACAAGGTAGCCTAGCAGAGGCGCAATGGTTTCAACGAAGCGAGTTGCAGGATCCGAACTCGTGTCTTTTCCTTCCTTTGACTATTTTCTTTGACTCAGCTTGCACTAGTAATCTGCTCACCGATTGATAGAACCCGACGGATCAACATCGGAAACTTTTTTGTCCGTCTCGACGGAAACCGCTAATTGACAGATTGCAAGATTCGGCATACAAACGGAACGAATCCCCCGTCGGTTTCGATGGATCGCGGCGCGCCGGTGACATACCGAGCATCAAACCCTAGTAGTTGTATCTCAATCCGGTATATCCATTCAGCTTTGCTCATCGTGTAAATCCCTTGCACGGGCTCTTTCATCCTTCCAATTACGAAATTCTCGATCCCTAGAAGAGATCCCTCCAAGAACTTATCACCACCGTGCGCAAGCCCCACGGTGGGCGCCAACTGTCCTGGAATTGTCACGGCAGATGTCCTTAGTGTCAGGACTTAGTCGTCCTTAGTGTCAGGACTTAGTCGCGAGGCCAATGCATCTGTGTGGTAGCTTGAAAGGGGTTGAGCGGGATGAGAGACGCGATGTTTTACCCAGGTTCGGCCCCTCACGGTGGAGGTAAAAGCCTACATCCTGCTTCATTGATATTGATGATGATGATCACGGTTACAAGAGTGCTCTATCTTGAGAGCTATTGTCTAAACCTAACTTGTCCAACTTGTGGAACTTGTGAATCTTGTCTCCCTTGGGGTGCCCTGCCCTCCTTATATATGTTGAAGGGGTGGTTTACATGACTAGTCCTATTAGGATTAGGATTACCCTATTACAAGTGGAGTCCTAGTCTTGCTTCCTTTGTAAGAGAATATTCCTTATGCTTTCATCATAAACCGGCCCACCATTTAAACGTGAACCGGCCTTCTTGCCTTGGTCCTCATCATCCATCTGACCCGCCCGCCGGGTCACAAGTGAGCCATAATGACCAGGCGGGTTGCTTGTAAACCGCCAGGTCAGGGCGGGTCGCCGGTGAACCACCAAGTGTCAGCCGGATCTCAAGTAAACCGCCAAGTCCAGTCGGGTTATACTTCCAGCCGGTTTACGCCGCGGGGTATATCCCCGACACCTTTGCAGTAGGGAAAAATTGGCTTTACACAAAACATGTAACCATAGAGCTTTCCACCAACCATATATGCATATAGAATAGCCTATTTTATTCCATTACTCTCTATGTGTTACATTGCCAGCATATTCCATGTGCTGACCCGTTTCGGGCTGCAACGTTAATGTTGCAAACTTTTCAAACGATGATTAAGGTGCCATTAGGTCGTGGTTCTATACTCAGTGATGCCGTTGGAGTTGATGGACTCACTTATCTTCCAAGCCTTCCGCCATTATCGTTATTAGATGGCCTTAAGCCATATTTATTGTAGTAAGTTCTCTTTTGAGACACTCGATGTAATAAGTGTGTGATTGCTACTCTGTTATAAATCCTGCAAGTACCGTGTGGTGTCAACATTACTGATCCAGGGATGACAACGGAGCACAGAGATTGGACCGTCTGAGGTCTGGTCGCTACAATCATGTAATGAACTGATGTCTTCTTCATTGTGCAGACAAAGATCTTGTTGTTTTTTGTCGCTAATTTCTTTATCCTAACAATCTTCCTAAGTTTTTTGACTTGACTGATGATACATCCATTTTGCATCATGCTTTTATATCGATATTTATTGCATTATGGGCTGTTATTACACATTATGTCACAATACTTATGCTTATTCTCTCTTATTTTACAAGGTTTACATGAAGGGGGGGAATGCCGGTAGCTGGAATTCTGGGCTGGAAAAGGAGCAAATATTAGAAACTTATTCTGCACAACTCCAAAAGTCCTGAAACTTCACGGGAGCACATTTTAGAATATATAAAAAATATTGGGCGAAGGAACTACGAGAGGGGGCCACCCACCATCCACGAGGGTGGGGGCGCGCCCCCCTGCCTCGTGGGCCCCCTGGTAGGCCTCTGGTGCCCATCTTCTTCTATATGAGGTCTTTTTCCCTGGAAAAATCATAAGCTAGCTCACGGGACGAAACTCCGCCGCCACGAGGCGGAACCTTAGCGGAACCAACGTAGGGCTCTGGCGGAGCTGTTCTGCCGGGGAAACGTCCCTCCGGGAGGAGGAAATCATCACCACCACCATCATCATCATCGATCCTCTCATCGGGAGAGGTCAATCTCCATTAACATCTTCACCAACACCATCTCATCTCAAACCCTAGTTCATCTCTTGTATCTAATCTTTGTCTCAAAACCTCAGATTAGTACCTATGGGTTGCTAGTAGTGTTGATTACTCCTTGTAGTTGATGCTAGTTGCTTTATTTGGTGGACGATCATATGTTCAGATCCTTTATGCATATTAATACCCCTATGATTATGAACATGAATATGATTTGTGAGCAGTTACGTTTGTTCTTGAGGACATGGGAGAAGTCTTGCTATAAGTAGTCATGTGAATTTGGTATTCGTTCGATATTTTGATGAGATGTATGTTGTCTCTCCTGTAGTGGTGTCACGTGACCGTCGACTACATGACACTTCACCATTATTTGTGACTAGGGGAAGGTATTGGGGAGTAATAAGTAGATGATGGGTTGCTAGAGTGACAGAAGCTTAAACCCTAGTTTATGAGTTGCTTCGTAAGGGGCTGATTTGGATCCATATGTTTCATGCTATGGTCAGGTTTACCTTAATACTTCTTTTGTAGTTGCGGATGCTTGAAATAGGGGTTAATCATAAGTGGGATGCTTGTCCAAGGAAGGGCAGAACCCAAGCACCGGTCCACCCACATATCAAATTATCAAAGTACCGAACGCGAATCATATGAACGTGATGAAAACTAGCTTGACGATAATTCCCATGTGTCCTCGAGAGTGTCTTCCTTTATATAAGAGTTTGTCCAAAGATGTCCTTTGCTACAAAAGGATTGTGCCATCTTTCTGCACCTTATTTACTGTCATTACTTGTTACCTGTTACAAATTACCTTATCACAAAACTATCTGTTACCTATAATTTCAGTGCTTGCAGAGAATACCTTGCTAAAAACTACTTATCATTTCCTTCTGCTCCTTGTTGGGTTCAACACTCTTACTTATTGAAAGGACTACGATAGATCCCCTATACTTGTGGGTCATCAAGACTCTTTTATGGCGCCGTTGCCAGGGAGTGAAGCGCCTTTGGTAGGTGGAATTTGGTAAGGAAAAATTTATATAGTGTGCTGAAATTTACTGTCACTTGTTACTATGGAACATAATCCTTTGAGGGGCTTGTTCGGGGTATCTTCACCCCGACCAGTAGAGCAAAGAGTCGCTCCTCAACCTACTGAACCTACTGAAAATGTTTATTTTGAAATTCCTTCGTGTATGATAGATAAACGGCTAGCTAATCCTTTTACAGGAGATGGAACGTTGCATCCCGATTTGCACCTAATCTATGTGGATGAAGTTTGTGGATTTTTTAAGCTTGCAGGTATGCCTGAGGATGTTATCAAGAATAAGGTCTTCCCTTTATGTTTGAAGGGAAAGGCATTGACATGGTATAGGCTATGTGATGATATGGGATCATGGAACTACAACCGATTGAAATTGGAATTTAATCAGAAGTTTTATCCTATGCATCTTGTTCATCGTGATCGTAATTATATATATAATTTTTGGCCTTGCGAAGAAGAAAGCACCGCTCAAGCTTGGAGGAGTCTTAATTCAATATTATATTCATGCCCCAATCATGAGCTCTCAAGAGAAATTATTATTCAAAATTTTTATGCTCGGCTTTCTCTCAATAATCGCTCCATGCTCGATACTTCTTGTACTGGCTCTTTTATGATGAAGACTACTGAATTCAAATGGGATTTATTGAAAAGAATTAAACGCAACTCTGAAGATTGGGATCTCGACAAAGGTAAGGAGTCAGGTATAACACCTAAGTTTGATTGTGTTAAATCTTTTATGGATACCGATGGCTTCTGTGAATTTAGCACTAAATATGGACTTGACTCTGAGATAGTAGCTTCTTTCTGTGAATCCTTTTCTACTCATGTTGATCTCCCTAAGGAGAAGTGGTTTAAATATAATCCTTCCATTGAAGTAAAAGTAGGTGCACCTATTAAAGTTGAAGAAAAGACTATCACCTATAATGATTCTGTTGTTCCTACTACTTATATTGAGAAACCACCTTTCCTTGATAGAATAAAGGATCATGCTAAAGCTTCAACTGTGGTTCGGAAGAGTAATACTAGAACACCTACACCCCCTGAGCAAATTAAAGTTGAACCTAGTATTGCTATGGTTAAAGATCTCTTGGCTGATAATATTGATAGGCATATTATTTACTTCTGTGATGAAGCGGCTAGAATTGCTAGACCTGATACTAGAAATAAACATAGACCTGTTGTAGGCATGCCTGTTATTTCTGTTAAAATGGGAGATCATTGCTATCATGGTGTAACACCCATGATGCGGCTATATCTCCCACGTGTCGGAGCATGACTTAGAGGCATAACCGCATAATAGGCATGTCACAAGAGGGGTATTCTTTACACATCCCATGTACTGAATAAGAAAGGGATAAAGAGTTGGCTTACAATCGCCACTTCACACAATACATATATAGCATTACATCATCCAGAATACAAACAAGGTCCGACTATGGAACCAAATAAATAAAGACAACCCCAAATGCTAGATCCCCCGATCGCCCCGACTGGGCTCCACTACTGATCAACTGGAAACAGAACAACACAACGAACACGGCCTTCATCGAGCTCCCATCTGAGCTCAGTTGCGTCACCTGCACTGGTATCATTGGCACCTGCAACTGTTTGGAAGTATCTGTGAGTCACGAGGACTCGGCAATCTCACACCCTCGAGATCAAGACAATTTAAGCTTATGGGTAGGAAAGGGTAGTGAGGTGGAGCTGCAGCAAGCACTAAGCATATATGGTGGCTAACATACGCAAATAAGAGCGAGAAGACAAGCAATGCAACGGTCGTGAACTAGAAGTGATCAAGAAGTGATCCTGAAACTACTTACGTTCAAGCATAACACAAGAACCGTGTTCACTTCCCGGACTCCGCCGAAAAGAGACCATCATGGCTACACACGCGGTTGATGCATTTTAATTAAGTTAAGTGTCAAGTTATCTACAACTGGATATTAACAAATTCCCATCTGCCCATAACCGCGGGCACGGCTTTCGAAAGTTCAAACCCTGCAGGGGTGTCCCAACTTAGCCCATCACAAGCTCTCATGGTCAACGAAGGATATTCCTTCTCCCAGGAAGACCCGATCAGACTCGGAATCTCGGTTACAAGACATTTCGACAATGGTAAAACAAGACCAGCAAAGCCGCCCGAATGTGCCAACAAATCCCGATAGGAGCTGCACATATCTCGTTCTCAGGGCACACCGGATAAGCTAAGCGTACGGGAGCCAACGTAACCCAAGTTTCCAAGGGACGGACCCGCACGGTGCTCTAGTTTGGACCAACACTCAGAGGAGCACTGGCCCGGGGATTTAAAATAAAGATGACCCTCGGGCTCCGGAAACCTGAGGGAAAAAGGCTTAGGTGGAAAATGGTAAAACCAAGGTTGGGCCTTGCTGGAGGAGTTTTATTCAAAGCGAACTGTCAAGGGGGTCCCATTCCGCCAACTGCGTAAGGAACACAAAATCAAGGAACATAACACCGGTATGACGGAAACTAGGGCGGCAAGAGTGGAACAAAACACTAGGCATAAGGTCGAGCCTTCCACCCTTTACCAAGTATATAGATGCATTAATTAAATGAGAGATATTGTGATATCCCAACTTATCCATGTACCAACATGGAACAAACTTCATCTTCACCTGCAACTAGCAACGCTATAAGAGGGGCTGAGCAAAGCGGTAACATAGCCAAACAACGGTTTGCTAGGAAAGGTGGGTTACAGGCTTGACATGGTAATATGGGAGGCATGATATAGCAATTGGTAGGTATCGTGGCATAGCAATAGAGCGGGCAACTAGCAAGCAAAGATAGAAGTGATTTCGAGGGTATGGTCATCTTGCCTGAGATCCCGCAAGGAAGAAGAACGAGTCCATGAAGAAGACACACGGACAGAGTCGAACAAATCCTCACAAACGCGACGTTATCGGAACCAACCCGAAGAAGCAACACCGGAAAGAAGCAATAACATGGTAAACAACCACCACATAAGCATGGCATGATGCGCAAACAAGTATGATGCATGTCCAGTTTAATGAAGCATGGCATGGCAAAGTGCAACAAACAACACTACAAGTTAAGTGGAGCTCAATATGCAACGAGTTGCATATTGACGAAACACCACATGAATTATTTAGTTCTCTCCCGTTTATGTACTCAACAATACTAAATATTGTTAAACATGGCAAGAGATGAAGCATAATAGAACTACCTAACTAGGCAAGTTTAAAAGAGGCCGAAAATATCAAACAACGATTCCGGTAAACTCCCACATGCAAATTTTAGAGTTGGTACTGTTCTGCCCTAAATATAATTTTAGATTTACTAAACATGCAAAGGAAATACACCATGTTAAACTAGGCATTTTTCTACCCATTTACATATAAAGTTTATTAAAATTGGAGCTATGGTTATTTAGTTATGAATTAAAGAATTTTAGCATGGCAATTAAGCAAAATTAAACAAACAGCAAGTTTAAACATTTTAAACATGCATGAAAGTGGCAAATTATTAATCTACGCAAAATTCTAAGCATTTTACATATATAACTTATTTACATGTGATGCACGGTTTGTGAGATATGATATGCATGAACTATGAGGGCTTTTCTGCAAAACTGCCAACTCTGGATAATTGGACAAAATCGAAGAACGGAAAAAAACACAGCCGGGCCGAAACTAGCAGGCCCAGAAGTGCACAAGGATCTAGGCGGCTGCTCACCAGCGTGGCCACTCGGCCGGTGCGAGCTGGGCCTAGCCCGGTCGGTGGGGATGCAGGCTGGACTAGCGCGACGTTGGGCCTCGCAGGCAGATCGAAGCGGAGAGATGGCGAGGTCAACGCGAGGCAAAAGAGGCCCAGGCACTGGCAGGTACTGGCGGGATCTGGGCCTGGCGCGGCGTGGGTCAACGCGAGTAGGAGGCGCAGCTGCCTCGTCCTCGACTCGTTCTTGCAGTAGGGACCGAACAGGAGCTCGATGCGCACAATGGCGGCGAAGAGCTCGCCGGATCCACCTAATCCGGGCGAGGCAGAGGCAGGGGAGGCCAGAAACGGGCAGGACGACGGCGGCGACACCCAGATCCGGCGGCCAGGGGAAACCTTGAACATGGAGGGGGAGAGAGAGGTTAGAGGGAGGAGGAGAAAAAGACGGCCAGGGAAAAGAGCAGGGCGGCGGGGTACTGGTCTGGTCGGCTTGTCCGACGATGGCGCTCGCTGGCGACGAGGTAAGGAGGAGGAGGTGGAGGATCGGCCGGCGCGGGGACGCACCAGATCGAGCGAGGGGAGCTCGATGCGGCGTACGGGCGACGGTGGAGAGATCCGGACCTGGACGGGCCCCAGATGGGCTTCACGGGCCACGGCGGCTGGTGGCGGAGGAGGCGCCAAGTGGCCGTGGGGGAGATCTAGCTTCAGAAATTGAGGAGTGGGGGTAGGTGGCTGGCGGCTGAGAGGTTAGGGGAGGGTCTAGGGGTAGGTTTAGACTAGGGTTTGATCTGATTTAGTAGGCGGTGGACTATATATAGGTAAAAACAATTGAGGTTGGACTCTCCGATCGTAATCGGGTGGTTGAGAAAATATAGGTTAGGAAGACTCCAACGAGAAAATGATGATACTTTATAGATGTTAGGGGATGATCCGAGTTCAACGGTGACGACTGCTCGGGTCGGGTTCGGGACAGCTCCGGACGTGCACTCGAGGGGGTTCGATGCACTGTGCAAGGAGGGGTTAGGTGAACGAGGTCAAGTGTGTGGTTAGACTGAGAAGAGAGAGGAGGAAAGCAACCCGGCAACCGTTTCTGGAGATCGAAAACATCCGACGTATGACCGGCTATAATGCCGCTATATTTATCCACTGGGGCATCAAACAGACTCCAAATGCGATGAAACTTGACAGGCGGTCTATCTACACTATAATAAGACCGCACGCCAACTTTCAACCCATTCCGAGAACATTTTTCAGCCACTTATAAAATAATATTTCGGACGTGCCGCGGGCGCGTGCAAGTGTGACTGGGCTCAGAACGGACAACAGACGAAACTAGGGAACCCGGACGAATGCAAGTTTTGAAAACATGATGATGCAATGCGGATGATGACATGGCAAGATGCGACACGTAAGCAAAATACAAGGCAACAACAACAAACAACTGGAAGACACCTGGCACATCGGTCTCGGGGCGTTACAACACTCCACCACTACAAGAGGATCTCGTCCGGAGATCTAGGATGGTACCGGAGGGAAACAGAAGAGGAAGAGAAGAGGTAAAACTAAGTTTCTTCTTGGACAAATGAGTGAAACCACAAACCTTGAGAGGGTAAACAATTGAAAGAAAGAATACAATGAAGATGAACGAAGTTGAAAAACTCCGTTAGAAAAAAAGGAACAAGGAACATTACTAGAACCTTGTAGGTTGAAAGACATAAGAAAACGGTTACAATGGATAATAAGTACATGCAAGCACTCCAGTTGAAATGCGATGTACAAGGAATGATAAAGATCAATTACGACAACACTCCAGTAAGAAATGGAAGGCAAAAATATGAACTTGGCAAAATGAAAGCACTTGGATGAGAGTCCAGTTAGAAGAGGAATAATAGCCACAACACTCTGGTTAAAACAAGATAGAGAAGGAAAAAGAATGATATAATTTGGACAGCACTCTGACTGAATGGAAAAAATTCAACATGAATTTGAAAACATGAGAGGATACTTGATGAGATTAACAACACACTGCCTCCGGAACTATTGAAAGAATGGCACAAGGGGTAAGAAAGATTTCAGACAGCACTCCGGTTGAGAAGGTAGGCAAAACTTGATAAGATGGAAGGACTTGAATGAAGGACACGACACTCCGGTTGAATGGATAAGAAAAAGGAAAGAACATGATCTTTGACAAAAATGGGATGATGGGTGAAGAGAGCGACATCACAATGCCTCTGGAACGAAAGAATAGAAGTTGAATCGTTGGCAAGGAAATAATTGAGAAGAAAAATGACAACTTCTGCCACAAATGAGCTTGCAGAACACCCTTCCAAGAAAATTATAAGGGAGTTGTTGTAAAACCAACAATGAAACGAATAATCTTGTAGTGGGCTTATGGAAAACTTCTCAAAATTTTGAGGTGACACCCTGCCACTCACGGGAAAAAGATTGAATTGACATCGACAAGGAGATGAGAAGCTTATCTCACCGGAAGGATAAATGAAGAACTTGGGTCATTTATAAGCACCATAATTAGCAACAATCCTTAGGGAAAGCTTTAGGTGAAATGTATCCCAAGATAACTCGAATGAATAGATTGATGGATTGCAAAGGATCTCATGAATGAATTGAAAATGATGGGTTTACAATATGTCATCCCAGACAACTTGTGAATCATGAAACACCAAGCAATTGTCAAAAATGACTTAACACCACCTCAAAAGATAAGGTAGAACGAATTGCACTTCGGAATGCAAGATGAAGAATACTCGAGCTCCTCCGAAAAGAATCTCGATGAACACTTCAAGAAGGAATTAAATCCTTGATGAACCACCATGTAGAACCTCCATGAAGAACTTCGGTAATAAAAGAATGATCAAAAAGAAGATAAGTTGATAAGAACTCCGGGAGAAGCCTTGCAATGATTAGACGAAGCTTCACGACGAGATAATGCGGAAAAAAACTTGGAACTCCGGAAAAGAGAAGATGAAGCATCTCGAATCAAGAAATGTGACATGATGTAGAACTCTAGAAAGAAGAAACTAGATCACTTGGATTAAACAAGAATAAGAATTATGTTATGCGTATCCTTCACCAATTTAAATTGATGACAAGACGTATTTGGCATACTACTTATTGTCGTAGAAAGGATTAAGATAAATATGGCGCAAACTTGAGAATGTCTTGATGGATCCACCGGTAGGATTAAACAACGAATGAATTGATATGATAACGAAGGAAGAGAAATCATGAATGAACCGCCGTAAGAATTGAAAATGAAAGTAGCAAAGGCACAATTCGCCGGGGAGAACTGGAAAACGAAAGATGATACTTGAGGGAATTTAGATACATGAGAACGAAGACATCACGAGCTGATTAGAGGATATTTGAATGATGCACCGGTAAGATTTGGAGAACGAGAGCTGAAAGCTGGAATGAATAGTCCCGAAATGACGGCCTTCGGAGAATCAAACTGAAAGACTCTTGAATTGCTCTGAATGGGTGAAAAGAATTCTCACAATCGAAAACAACTATGAGAGGATGGCATCAAGCTTGAACTACGCGTCTTGAAGAGAACGAAGCAAGATTTAAGAGAAAATCTTCTTCGGTCTTCAAATATTGAGAATGCTAACGAGAACCACCACTAAGAATTGTTTAGACACTCCGGGATGACAAATAGAAAGGTTGAGCTAATGATGAAAAGAATTTGATAGATCTTGGAGAAATACATATGACTGATGATAATTCATTCTTACGTCAAACTTATAAATAAATTTGAGAATAACTCCGAGAAAATAGAAGATTCAGGTAAGATCCTGGGAAAAGACCTGTGGGTTAGGGCCCACTCAAGAGAAACACTATTGAAATGTTTTTGAAGAGAGATTGCACCGGTTGAATTGAATAACTTGAATGAGATAATAATCTCCAAATAAATTGAACTGATGAAGAATGAAAACATGAATCTTCTAAGACATCCTCAACACTCCGGAACAAATGAATAGCGAGAAGTGAATGATTATGAGGTGCACCGGCATGAGAAGGTATTTGAAACGAGGAAAAGGATATGATCAACAAAGCTTGAATTGGATCCACCGAAGAAGAAAAATAACGAAGAATGATGAACTTGAAGCTCCGTTAGCATCTTCTTGAGAATCACCGGATAAGAACATTGGTAGAAAAGAATGGAGAGGCTTCCCATTAATAAGATGGATACTTGATTAAGATATATCAGTCCCTACAGAAAAAGGGTGGGAGGGTGGGAAAAACAAAGGCAACTTGGGGATGGATGAAACAAACAACGTTGGGAAAAATGAGAGGTGATCTTGCGGATGTTAAAATTATCGGATCCACTTGAAGAGAAAACACACCGGTTGGAAAGAATTGACATGACAATCTCGATTATCATGAAGGATTAGCATCCACATAGATATATGAGAACACTGCTTAGGAAAGGTATGGAATCAACACTTGACATCGAAGCAACTCGAATACCACAACTTAAAACAAAACAAAGGTTTTGGCTTGCAGAATAAGCTGAAAAGAAACATATGATAGATCCCATATCGTATGATGTGTCTGTTGGAAAGATATCCTACGAGCTACTTGAATTCCCACTTATAAACTCCCGAAACTTTCTGGTTATGCAATCAGGTGTTGGGGATACAGGGGAAGCATAATATCTCACCCAAAACTAACAAATCCTACATCCAGCTATATCCATCCTTCAACACATAACCAAGAAACCTTCAGAAATCGTGTACCTCAACCTTCGAAAAGCATTCGTTATACGAGTTATGGTGATACTCCCGAACACCCGCTCCAGTACTGGGTGGCGTCGAGGTTATCTCACCAACAACTCCATAAAAGAGATTTTCGATGTCGGCAAAACTCAGGTATTCCAGAACTGCAACGGTAAAAATTGTGACCACAACACCTCGGAGCCCAACTCCCTGGGACACTGCCACAACCCCTAAATGTCAGGAGGCACCAAGAACAATGTTCTCGTCACAAAACCATCGGAACGATTCCAAGATACCCGCGTGATCCTAAAAAAAAATTCGTGAAATTTGAGGAGAGAAGAGTCAAAACTCTACGTTAGGAGGCCTCACCAGAGCGACGAAGGGACTGAGGAGTAAAAAGAATCCTACTCTCTGATATATATATAATCCTATAAGACTCAAAACATTTTCTAGACTCAACAACGTCAGCGATTCGATCAAGCAGGGGGATCCTAAGTCGGGGAAGGCTCTGATTACCATCTTGTGACACCCACAATGCGGCTATATCTCCCACATGTCGGAGCACAACTTAGAGGCATAACCGCATAGTAGGCATGTCGCAAGAGGGGTAATCTTTACACATCCCATGTACTGAATAAGAAAGGGATAAAGAGTTGGCTTACAATCGCCACTTCACACAACACGTAAATATAGCATTACATCATCCAGAATACAAACAAGGTCCGACTACGGAACCAAATAAAGAAAGACAACCCCAAATGCTAGGTCCCCCGATCGCCCCGACTAGGCTCCACTACTGATCAACTGGAAACGAAACAACACAACGAACACGACCTTCATCGAGCTCCCATCTGAGCTTAGTTGCATCACCTGCACTAGTATCATCGGCACCTGCAACTGTTTGGAAGTATCTGTGAGCCACGAGGACTCAGCAATCTCACACCCTCGAGATCAAGAGTATTTAAGCTTATGGGTAGGAAAGGGTAGTGAGGTGGAGATGCAGCAAGCACTAAGCATATATGGTGGCTAACATATGCAAATAAGAGTGAGAAGAGAAGCAATGCAACAGTCGTGAACTAGAAGTGATCAAGAAGTGATCTTGAAACTACTTACGTTCAAGCATAACACAATAACCGTGTTCACTTCCCGGACTCTGCCGAAAAGAGACCATCACGGCTACACACGCGGTTGATGCATTTTAATTAAGTTAAGTGTCAAGTTCTCTACAACCGGATATTAACAAATTCCTATCTGCCCATAACCGCGGGCATGGCTTTCGAAAGTTCAAACCCTGTAGGGGTGTCCCAACTTAGCCCATGACAAGCTCTCACGGTCAACGAAGGATATTCCTTCTCCCAGGAAGACCCGATTAGACTCGGAATTCTGGTAACAAGACATTTCGACAATGGTAAAACAAGACCAACAAAGCCGCCCAAATGTGCCGACAAATCCCGATAGGAGCTGCACATATCTCGTTCTTAGGGCACACTGGATAAGCTAAGCATATGGGAGCCAACGTAACCCAAGTTGCCAAGGGACGGCCCCGCACGGTGCTCTAGTTTGGACCAACACTCAGAGGAGCACTGGCCCGGGGGTTTAAAATAAAGATGACCCTGGGGCTCCGGAAACCCGAGGGAAAAAGGCTTAGGTGGCAAATGGTAAAACCAAGGTTGGGCCTTGCTGGAGGAGTTTTATGCAAAGCAAACTGTCAAGGGGGTCCCATTCCCCCAACCACGCAAGGAACGCAAAATCAAGGAACATAACACTGGTATGACGGAAACTAGGGCGGCAAGAGTGGAACAAAACACCAGGCATAAGGCCGAGCCTTCCACCCTTTACCAAGTATATAGATGCATTAATTAAATAAGAGATATTGTGATATCCCAACATATCCATGTTCCAACATGGAACAAACTTCATCTTCACCTGCAACTAGCAACGCTATAAGAGGGGCTGAGCAAAGCGGTAACATAGCCAAACAACGGTTTGCTAGGAATGTGGGTTACAGGCTTGACATGGCAATATGGGAGCCATGATATAGCAAGTGGTAGGTATCGTGGCATAGCAATAGAGCGGGCAACTAGCAAGCAAAGATAGAAGTGATTTCGAGGGTATGGTCATCTTGCCTGAGATCCCGCAAGGAAGAAGAACGGGTCCATGAAGAAGACACACGGACAGAGTCGAACAAATCCTCACAAACGCGACGTTATCGGAACAAACCCGAAAAAGCAACACCGGAAAGAAGCAAACAACATACTAAACAACCACCACATAAGCATGGCATGATGCGCAAACAAGTATGATGCATGTCCGGTTTAATGAAGCATGGCATGGCAAAGTGCAACAAACAACACTACAAGTTAAGTGGAGCTCAATATGCAACGAGTTGCATATTGACGAAACACCACATGACTTATTTAGTTCTCTCCTGTTTATGTAATCAACAATATTAAATGTTGTTAAACATGGCAAGAGATGAAGCACAATAGAACTACCTAACTAGGCAAGTTTAAAACAGGCCGGAAACATCAAACAACGATTCCGGTAAACCCCCACATGCAAATTTTAGAGTTGGTACTGTTCTGCCCTAAACATAATTTTAGAGTTATTAAACATGCAAAGTAAATACACCATGTTAAACTAGGCATTTTTCTACCCCATTTACATATAAAGTTTATTAAAATTGGACCTACGGTTATTTAGTTATGAATTAAAGCATTTTAGCATGGCAATTAAGCAAAATTAAACAAACAACAAGTTTAAACATTTTGAACATGCATGAAAGTGGCAAATTATTAATCTACGCAAAATACTAAGCATTTTACATATATAACTTATTTACATGTGATGCACGGTTTGTGAGATATGATATGCATGAAGTATGAGGGCTTTTCTGCAAAACTGCCAACTCTGGATAATTGGACAAAATCGAAGAATGCAAAAAAACACAGCCGGGCCGAAACTAGCAGGCCCTGAAGTGCACAGGGATCTGGGCGGCTGCTCACCGGCGTGGCCCCTGGGCCAGCGCGAGCCGGGCCTCGCCCGGTCGGTGGGGATGCAGGCTGGACTGGCGCGACGCTGGGCCTCGCAGGCAGATCGAAGCGGAGGTAGGGCGAGGTCAACGCGAGGCAAAAGAGGCCCAGGCACTGGCGGGATCTGGGCCTGGCGCGGCCTGGGTCAACGCGGGTAGGAGGCGCGGCTGGCTCGTCCTCGACTCGTACCTGCAGCAGGGACCGATCATGAGCTCGATGTGGACCACGGCAGTGAAGAGCTCGCTGGATCCACCTGATCCGGGCGAGGCAGAGGCAGGGGAGGCCAGAAACGGGAAGGACGACGGCGGCGACACCCAGATCCGGCGGCCAGGGGAAACCTTGAACATGGCGGGAGAGAGAGAGAGGTTAGAGTGTAACGCCCTCGATGCGGCTATATCTCCCACATGTTGAAGCATGACTTAGAGGCATAACCGCATTGAAAGCAATGTTGCAAGTGAGGTAATCTTCACAACAACCCATGTAATACAATAAGGGAAAGAGATACATAGTTGGCTTACAATCGCCACTTCACACAATACATGAATAAAGCATTACATCATCCAGATACAATCAAGGTCCGACTACGGAACCAACATAAAAGAAGACTACCCCAAATGCTACACAGATCCCCGATCGACCCCAACTGGGCTCCACTACTGATCAATTAGAATGAAACAACACAAAGGACAAGATATTCATCGAGCTCCTCCTTGAGCTTGGTTGCGTCACCTGCTCGGTAACGTCGGCATCTGCAAGCTGGTTTTGGAAGTATCTGTGAGTCACGGGGACTCAGCAATCTCACACCCTCGCGATCAAGACTATTTAAGCTTATAGGAAGGGTAAAAGTATGAGGTGGAGCTGCAACAAGCGACTAGCATATATGGTGGCTCACATACGCAAATGAGAGCGAGAAGAGAAGGCAAAAGCACGGTCGAACAACTATGATCAAGAAGTGATCCTAAAACAACCTACGTCAAACATAACTCCAACACCGTGTTCACTTCCCGGACTCCGCGAGAAGAGACCATCACGGTTACACAAGCGGTTGATGTATTTTAATTAAGATCAACTTCAGGTTTTCTACAACCGGACATTAACAAATTCCCATCTGCCCATAACCGTGGGCACGGCTTTTGAAAGTTCAAATCCCTGCAGGGGTGTCCCAACTTAGCCCATCACAAGCTCTCACGGTCAACGAAGGATATTCCTTCTAGCGGGAAGACCCGATCAGACTCGGAATCCCGGTTACAAGACATTTCGACAATGGTAAAACAAGACCAGCAAAGCCACCCAGATGTGCCGACAAATCCCGATAGGAGCTGCACATATCTCGTTCTCAGGGCACACCGGATGAGCCAGACGTCGGGTGGGCCAGCCCAGAGTTGCCCCTGGTAGCTCCGGACATCGCTCAGTTTGGACCAACACTCAGAGGAGCACTGGCCCGGGGGTTTAAAATAAAGACGACCCTTGAGTCTGTAGAACCCAAGGGAAAGAAAAGGCTTGGTGGCGAATGGTAAAACCAATGTTGGGCCATGCTGGAGGAGTTTTATTCAAGGCGAACTGTTAAGGGGTTCCCATTATAACCCAACCGCGTAAGGAACACAAAATCTGGGAATATAACACCGATATGACGGAAACTAGGGCGGCAAGAGTGGAACAAAACACCGGGCATAAGGCCGAGCCTTCCACCCTTTACCAAGTATATAGATGCATTAATTAAATAAGAGATATTGTGATATCCCAACAAAATATCCATGTTCCAAACATGGAACAAGCTCCAATCTTCACCTGCAACTAACAATGCTATAAGAGGGGCTGAGCAACGCGGTAACATAGCCAAACAACGGTTTGCTAGGACAAGGTGGCTTAGAGGCTTGGTTCAACAATATAGGAGGCATGATAAGCAAGTGGTAGGTATCGCAGCATAGGCATAGCAAAAGAGCGAGCATCTAGCAAGCAAAGATAGAAGTGATTTCGAGGGTATGGTCATCTTGCCTAAGATCTCGCAAGGAAGAAGAACAAGTCCATGAAGAAGACAAACGGACGTAGTCGAACGGATCCTCACAAACGCGACGTTATCGGAACTAACCCGAAGAAGCAACACCGGAAAGAAGCAAACAACATAATAAACAACCACCGCATAAACATGGCATGATGCACAACCAAGTATGATGCATGTCCGGATTAAATATGCATGGCATCGCAGAGTGCAACAAGCAAAACAAAAAATTAAGTGGAGCCCAATATGCAACGAGTTGCATATTGACGTAACACCACATCAATCATTTAGTTCGCTCCCGGTTAGGTACTCAACAATATTAAATGTTGTTAAACATGGCAAGAGGTGAAACATGAGTAGAATACATAGTTAGGCATTTTAAATGAGGCCGGAAGCAACAACAACAATTCCGGTAACTCCTCGTATGCGTTTAGCAAATTAAAGCAAACAACAATTTAAACCATTTTAATTGTTGTTATCATGATGCGGATGACATGTGCAAGTTTTATGCAATATTTATGAAAAAGTTGGCATGATAAGATATGAGGCATTTGTCATGGTGGTGGAAACAAAAGGGGTGCCACGGCGACGATAATGAAACGGTGCCACGGCAACGTTCCGGTTCCGACAACTCATTGAGACGTCGGTGCAAAAGAAAGTGTGGCGGGAGCGTGCAAAAGATGGTGGGGTGATCCCGGTTGTCGGGTTCCCACGGGTCGACGACGGTGACAAGGCAAAAGAGGGGCAACATGCACCGACAATTCAAGCTTGGAGCAAGCACAAGCATCTCATACATCACACATGCATTCGTTCACGGGCGGTCGTCTCGGGGTTATACCTTCAAAGCGTGCGTTATCGGATGGGTTCGAGTTTGATGCGGTGTAGGGGAAGTAGACGTTCTCGGGACGTTTGCAGTGGAAGTAGTCGTTCTCGCATGCTCTAGGGTCGACAGTAGAGGTTCTCACGATCTCGATGACGGTAGTGGTACATGTTTATTGTAGCACGAGTTTTCGTAGATGTTCATGTCATCGGTGTCATGGTACTTGGGGTCTTCGGACTTGCCGGTCCCGTTCTTGCGATGGTAGTCGTTCACGTTCGTTCAGAGAGGTACTTGATGACTCCAACGTCTTCGGGGCGACGGTAGTGGTACACACGAGGGTAGACGAACTTGGCAGATCTGAGGGCTCCGGACGTCGTGGTACCTGTCGATCCGGGTCTTGAGACATACTAGGCATCGGTGCCTTCAAGGAACTCGGTGTGTCCAAAACGTAGCAGAATGAGGCCCCGGTTGCGGTCGTGTGGACGTTCAGTGAAGACGAACTTGCCGGTTGAAACCAAGTTGAAAACCAGACCAAGGAGGCCTCGGGTGGGCAGCAGCAAGGCAGGCTACAACACACATCCGTGGCCCACGGAGAGGTCGAGCTGGACGTCGAGGAGGGCAGCAGAGGCGACGGGTGGAGCAAAGGGCCAAGGCCATGTCGTGCGAAGGAGAAGC
Source organism: Triticum urartu (assembly GCF_056163025.1). Taxonomy (NCBI): domain Eukaryota; kingdom Viridiplantae; phylum Streptophyta; class Magnoliopsida; order Poales; family Poaceae; genus Triticum; species Triticum urartu. The sequence goes on along the minus strand of NC_141879.1, from coordinate 399,844,297 downwards.
AGGGCCAGGGGCGCGTCGAGAGGGTGCAGTAGTTGCTGCTGCTACCGGCGGCGAGATACTTGGTGGCGACGAGGAGAAACGGGAGGAGAAGCGCGCGGGACAAGAGCTGCTCCGACGGGACTACTCCGGTGACCAGTCTGCAAGGTCGTGTCGCAGCGAAGAGCGTAGCTGACGGGGTCGAGGTCGAGCGACGGTGAGAGGCGAAGTGGACAACTTCGGCCTGGCACGTGGAGGCAAAGCAGAGGAGGGGGCGGAGCAGAAGGGAAGAGAATCATGGCGGCTCCATTGCCGGCTTCAGCCCACGGCGCGGGGTTCTGGTTCGAGCGGTGCAAGGAGGCACGAGATCCGTGAGCAGAGGGGCTAAGGCGGGTTTGGGAGAAGGGAGGCGGGCGCGGAATCTCGCTGGTGGCCGGCCGGCGGCAAGGTGCGGCGAGGAGGGAGAAGGCAGGGAAGCTCCTCTCCCTTTCTCTGCGGGTGGTGACAAGAGTGAGGGAGAGGGAGAGATCGAGAGGAGGGAGGAGCGTGGGGGTCAAGGGAAAGAGAGGATGCACCTGCGTGCGTGAAAGAGAGATCGAGGGAGATGGGTATCCAGATGCGTGCGAGGGAGATGGCGGGGGCGCTGGGGATCGAGAGGCAGAGGGGTTTCGGGCGAGGCTAGGTTATGGGAGAAGTGGCTTTGGTGGGCCTGGGAGGCCGGCCCAGCTGCGGGGAAGGATAGTCAAAAATGGGCTGGATCGAGGGGGCTTCTGCTGGACTCCTTCTCTCTTAACCGATCTTTCTTTTCTTAATTCCCTCCGACAAAAATATGTGGAGAAAAGAAAGATGGGCTAGAGGTAGAATATTTCAGAAAATAAAATATTCTTGGAGCGCTGGAACTTTGCACAAATAGAATAAAATGGTTTGGCAATTTTTAGAGATAGAAAAACAATTCAAGTTTGAATTTAATTCAAACTTGAGCCATTTTTGAACCCAACCAACCAAACCCAAATGAGCTGCAAATTGACCGGGAGGGTGTAGGCATGGTTTAAGATTAATAGGGAAAGAAAGAACATTTTTATGTGACAGAAAATGTCACTAGCAATGAATGGGTCGATTCGAAGGAAAGAAGCTAGTGATTGGGTTTCGAATAGAAAAGAGGGATTAGGTGGCAAGAGAGAAAATGCAAGTATGTTTTGGTTGATTCCAAAAGAATGGAATATTACTTATAGCTCCCTAATAATACTAGGAGGATATATGTTATAAAGAGAACTCACCATGTGAATTCCCTCGATTTAAATGGATCGAAGATCCATACGGTTTATTTGGTTGAGTTTTAAAACGGGTTGCATGATGACATGATGCAAAGCACATGATGCAAAGATGAATGCAACGAACCAAACAAATCACACGACGAAACCCGGAAACCCTACAAGGCATCTGAAGCTCCGGTTTTGGGGCGTCACAACACTCCACCACTACGAGAGGATCTCGTCCCGAGATCTAGGATGGCACCGGAGGGAAAACGGAAGAGGAAGAGAACATGTAAAACTAAGTTGCTTCTTGGACAAACGAGTGAAACCACGAACCTTGAGAGGTTGAACAAATTGAAAGAAAGAATACAACGAAGATGACCAAAGTTGAAAACACTCTAATAGAAAAGAGGAACAAGGAACATTACGGGAACCTTGTAGGTTGACAGACATAAGAAAAGGGTTTCAATGGACAAGAAGTACATGCAAGCACTCCGGTTGAAACAAGATGTACAAGGAACGAGAAAAAAAATCGATTACGACAACCCTCCGGTTAACACAATATAGAGAAGGAATAAGAATGATATAATTTGGACAGCATTCCGACTGTAAATGGAAGGAATTGAACATGATCTTGGCAAGATGAGAGGATACTTGAAAAGAGGACACGACACTCCGGTTAAAAGGATAAGCATGAAAAAAAACACGATCCTCACAATTCGAGATGATGAGTGAAGAGAGCAACATCACAATGCCTCCGGAAGAAATAAAGAATGGAATGAAATGAACGGAGGGAAACAAGATCTTGAGAGAGCACGCTTACAACAAATGCTAGAACGGAGTTGTTGGATTATCAACAACGAAAGGATAAGCTTGATATGGGCTTATGGAATACATCTCAAAATTGAGGCGAAATTATACCACTACGGAGAAAATAGATTGGATAGATATCAACAAGGAGACGAGAAACTTATTTCACCGGAGGATAAATGAAGAACTAGGGTCGTTTATAAGCACCATACATAGCATAATCCTTAGGGAAAGCTTTAGGTGAAATATAACCCAAGATAACTCCAATGAAGAGATTGATGGATTGCAAAGCATCTCCTGAACAAAGAGAAAATGATGGCTTTAAAATATCTCATTCTGAACAACTTGTGAATCATGAAAAACATGAAAGAAAATTGTTAAGAATGGCATATCACCCTCCCAAAAGATAAGGTAGAAAGAATTGCAATTTGGAATGCAAGATGAAGAATGTTTGAACTCCTCTGAAAAGAATCTCGATGAACACTTCGAGAAGGAATTAAATCCTTTATTAATCATCATGTAGAGCCTCCATGAAGAACTTCGGTAACAAAAGGATGATCAAACGAAAGGAAAGAGAAATTGAAAACACAAGGTGAAACCTTGCAATGATTTAGATGAATCTTCGTGGTGATATAATTGAGAGATCTTGGAACTCCGGGAAAGTATGAAGCACTTGAACCGAGAATTTACTCATCATGAACAAACTCCAGAAGAAAGAATCCATCATTTGGATGAAGCAAGAATAAGAATTATGTTATGCGTATCCTTCACCAATTTAGATTGATGACAAGTAACGGACTTGGCATACTACTTATTCTCGTAGAAAGGATTAAGATAGATATTGCGCAAACTTGGGAAGGTCTTAAACAAACCACCGGTAGGATTGGAAAGAAAGAGTCAATTGAGATTATAACGAAGGAAGAAGAATCTTGGAAGAGTCACCGGTAGAATTGAAAAATGCATGAAGTAAAGGGATGAATCACCGGGTAAGAATTGTGAAATGAACGAAGTTACTTGAGACAATCTAGATACATGAGAATGAAGGTATCATGAACTGATTAGAGATCACTTGAATGAAGCACCGGTAAGATTGGAGAATGATAACTGACAGCTGAGAATGAATAAACTTGAATTGATGGACTCTGAATAACAAACTGAGAAGACTCTTGAATTGCTCCGGATAGGTGAAAAGAATTCTCACGATCAAAATAATTATGAGAGGATGGCAACAAGCTAGAATCACGAATCTCTGAGAGAGCGGATAAGATATGGAGGAAAAAACTCTTCTTCGGTCTTCACATGTTGAGACAGATGACGAGAACCACCACTGAGAATTGTTTAGACACTCCGGAATGAAGAATGGAAAGGTTGAGCCAATGGTGAAATGAATTTGAAAGATCTTGGAGAAAGACATTTGACTAATGATAAATCATTCTTACATCAAACTTTAGAAAAGAATTTGAGAAGCTCCGAAAAAATAAGAAGAGTCAGGTAAGATCCTGGGAAAAGACCTGTGGGTTAGGGACCACTCAAAAGAAACACTGTTGAAATGATTTAAAAGAGAGAATGCACCGGTTGAATTAAATGGCTTGAATGAGATAACAACCTCGACAGAGCTTGAATGAAAACAGAGTGTAAGCACGAATCTTTGAGATATCTTCAGCACTCCGGAATAATTGAATAGCGAGGAGTGGATGATTATGAGGTGCACCGGTATGATAAAACTTCTGAAACAAGGGAAGGATATGATCAACACCAAAAGCTTGAATTGAATCCACCGGAGAAGAAAAAGGAATGAGGAATGACGAACTAGAAGAGGATCTTCATGTGAACCACCGGGTAAGAATATTGACGGAAAAGAATGGAGAGACTTCACATCCATAAGATGGATACTTGATTAAGAAATATGAGTCCATGAAGAAACAAGGGTGGGAGGGAGGGAAAACAAAGGCAACTTGAAGACGGATGAAAACAAACACCATTGAGAAGAAATGGTAATTGATCTTGCTGATGTTGAAATGATCGGATCCACTTGAAGAGAAATACGCCGGTTGAAAGGATTGACATGACAATCTTGATAATCAAAAAAAGGATTAGTATCCACATAGAAATATGAGAACACCACTTAGGAATGGTATGGAATCAACACTTGACATTGAAGCAACTCGAATACCACAACTCAAAACAAAACAAAGGATTGGCTTGCGGAATAAGCCAGAACAAACATATGATAGAGATTTGTTCGAAGTTTTCGTGGTGGGGCCTACACGGGCTCGATCATACAACACCATCATGTACAAGGCAGTGCAGATGACATACGAAGCGTCCCCGAGTCGGCATAGCCAAGGACTCTTTAAGACACAACGAGACCATTGTAAAACCAACCGTGGATAGGCGGACCACTAGACGTCGAACCCCAATTTCATATCATACATCTGTCGGAAAGATATCCTAAGAGCTACTTGAATTCCCACTTATAAACTCCCGAAATTTTACGGTTATGCAATCAGGTGTTGGGGATACAGGGGAAGCATAATATCTCACCCAAACTAACAAATCCTACATCTAGCTGTATCCATCCTTCAACACATAACCAAGAAACCTTCGGAAATCGTCTACCTCAACCTTCGAAAAGCATCCGTTATACAAGTTATGGCAATACTCTCGAACTCCTGCCCCAGTACTGGGTGGCCTCGAGGTTATCTCACCAACAACTGTATAAAAGAGATTTTCGATGTCGGCGAAACTAATCTCAGGTATTCCAGAACTGCAACGATAAAATTGTGACGACAACACCTCGGAGCTCAACTCCCCGGGACACTGCCACAACCCCTAAATGTCAGGAGGCACCAAGAACAATGTTCTCGTCACAAAACCATCGGAACGATTCCAAGATACCCGCGTGATCCTAAATTTTTTTAGTGAAATTTGAGAAGAGAAGAGTCAAAACTCTACGACAGGATGGCTTACTAGAGCGATGAAGGGACTGGGGAGTAAAAAGAATTCCTAACTCTCCGATATATATAATCCTAAATGACTCACATTTTTTTTCTAGACTCAACAACGCCAACGATTCGATCAAGCAGGGGGCTCCTAAGGTCGGGGGAGGCTCTGATTACCAACTTGTAACGCCCTTGACGTGGCTATATCTCCCACGTGTTGAAGCACGACTTAGAGGCATAACCGCATTGAAAGCAATGTCACAAGTGAGTAATCTTCACAACAACCCATGTAATTCAATAAGGGAAAGAGATACATAGTTGGCTTACAATCGCCACTTCACACAATACATGAATAAAGCATTACATCATCCAGATACAATCAAGGTCCGACTACGGAACCAAGATAAAAGAAGACTACCCCAAATGCTACACACATCCCCGATCGACCCCAACTGGGCTCCACTACTGATCAATTAGAATGAAACAACACAAAGGACAAGATATTCATCGAGCTCCTCCTTGAGCTTGGTTGCGTCACCTGCTCGATAACATCGGCATCTGCAAGCTGGTTTTGGAAGTATCTGTGAGTCACGGGGACTCAGCAATCTCACACCCTCGCGATCAAGACTATTTAAGCTTATAGGAAGGGTAAAAGTATGAGGTGGAGCTGCAACAAGCGACTAGCATATATGGTGGCTAACATACGCAAATGAGAGCGAGAAGAGAAGGCAAAAGCACGGTCGAACAACTATGATCAAGAAGTGATCCTAAAACAACCTACGTCAAACATAACTCCAACACCGTCTTCACTTCCCGGACTCCACCGAGAAGAGACCATCACGGTTACACACGCGGTTGATGTATTTTAATTAAGATCAACTTCAGGTTTGCTACAACCGGACATTAACAAATTCCCATCTGCCCATAACCGTGGGCACGGCTTTCAAAAGTTCAAATCCCTGCAGGGGTGTCCCAACTTAGCCCATCACAAGCTCTCATGGTCAACGAAGGATATTCCTTCTAGCGGGAAGACCCGATCAGACTCGGAATCTCGGTTACAAGACATTTCGACAATGGTAAAACAAGACCAGCAAAGCCACCCAGATGTGTCGACAAATCCCGATAGGAGCTGCACATATCTCGTTCTCAGGGCACACCGGATGAGCCAGACGTCGGGTGGGCCAGCCCAGAGTTGCCCCTGGTAGCTCCGGACATCGCTCAGTTTGGACCAACACTCAGAGGAGCACTGGCCCGGGGGTTTAAAATAAAGATGACCCTTGAGTCTGCAGAACCGAAGGGAAAGAAAAGGCTAGGTGGCGAATGGTAAAACCAATGTTGGGCCATGCTGGAGGAGTTTTATTCAAGGCGAACTGTCAAGGGGTTCCCATTATAACCCAACCGCGTAAGGAACGCAAAATCCGGGAACATAACACCGATATGACGGAAACTAGGGCGGCAAGAGTGGAACAAAACACCGGGCATAAGGCCGAGCCTTCCACCCTTTACCAAGTATATAGATGCATTAATTAAATAAGAGATATTGTGATATCCCAACAAAATATCCATGTTCCAAACATGGAACAAGCTCCAATCTTCACTTGCAACTAACAACGCTATAAGAGGGGCTGAGCAAAGCGGTAACATAGCCAAACAATGGTTTGCTAGGACAAGGTGGGTTAGAGGCTTGGTTCAACAATATAGGAGGCATGATAAGCAAGTGGTAGATATCGCAGCATAGGCATAGCAAAAGAGCGAGCATCTAGCAAGCAAAGATAGAAGTGATTTCAAGGGTATGGTCATCTTGCCTAAGATCCCGCAAGGAAGAAAAACAAGTCCATGAAGAAGACAAACGGACATAGTCGAACGGATCCTCACAAACGCGACGTTATCGGAACTAACCCGAAGAAGCAACACCGGAAAGAAGCAAACAACATAATAAACAACCACTGCATAAACATGGCATGATGCACAACCAAGTATCATGCATGTCCGGATTAAATATGCATGGTATCGCAGAGTGCAACAAGCAAAACTACAAATTAAGTGGAGCCCAATATGCAACGAGTTGCATATTGACGGAACACCACATCAATCATTTAGTTAACTCCCGGTTAGGTACTCAACAATATTAAATGTTGTTAAACATGGCAAGAGGTGAAACATGAGTAGAATACATAGTTAGGCATTTTAAATGAGGCCGGAAGCAACAACAACAATTACGGTAACTCCCCGTATGCGTTTAGCAAATTAAAGCAAACAACAATTTAAACCATTTTAATTGTTGTTATCATGATGCGGATGACATGTGCAAGTTTTATGCAATATTTATGAAAAAGTTGGCATGATAAGATATGAGACATTTGTCATGGTGGCGGAAACAAAAGGGGTGCCAGGCGACGATAACAAAACGGTGCCATGGCAACGTTCCGGTTCCGACAACTCATTGAGATGTCGGTGCAAAAGAAAGTGTGGCGGGAGCGTGCAAAAGATGGTGGGGTGATCCCGGTTGCCGGGTTCCCACGGGTCGACGACGGTGACAAGGCAAAAGAGGGGCAAAGTGCACCGACAATTCGAGCTTGGAGCAAGCATAAGCATCTCATACATCACACATGCGTTCGTTCATGGGCGGTCGTCTCGGGGTTATACCTTCAAAGCGTGCGTTATCGGATGGGTTCGAGTTCGATGCGGTGTGGGGGAATTAGGCGTTCTCGGGACATTTGTAGTGGAAGTAGTTGTTCTCGCATGCTCTAGGGTCGACAGTAGAGGTTCTCGCGATCTCGACGATGGTAGTGGTACATGTTTATCGTAGCACGAGTTTTCGTAGATGTTCGTGTCATCGGTGTCATGGTACTTGGGGTCTTCCGACTTGCCGGTCCCGTTCTTGCGATGGTAGTCGTTCACGTTCGTTCGAAGATGTACTTGATGACTCCAACGTTTCGGGGCGACGGTAGTGGTACACACGAGGGTAGACGAACTTGGCAGATCCGAGGGCTCCAGACGTCGTGGTACTTGTCGATCCGGGTCTTGAGACATACTAGGCATCGGTGCCTTCGAGGAACTCGGTGTGTCCAAAACGTAGCAGACCGAGGCCCCGGTTGCGGTCGTGTGGATGTTCAGTGAAGACGAACTTGCCGGTCGAAACCAAGTTGAAAACCAGACCAAGGAGGCCTCGGGTGGGCAGCAGCAAGGCAGGCTACAGCACACATCTGTGGCCCACGGAGAAGTCGAGCTGGACGTCGAGGAGGGCAGCAGAGGCGACGGGCGGAGCAGAGGGCCAAGGCCATGTCGTGCGAAGGAGAAGCAGGGTCAGGGGCGCGTCGAGAGGGTGCAGTAGTTGCTGCTGCTACCGGCGGCGAGATACTTGGTGGCGACGAGGAGAAACGGGAGGAGAAGCGCGCGGGACAAGAGCTGCTCCGGCGGGACTGCTCCGGTGACCAGTCTGCAAGGTCGTGTCGCAGCGAAGAGCGTAGCTGGCGGGGTCGAGATCGAGCGACGGTGAGAGGCGAAGTGGACAACTTCGGCCTGGCACGCGGAGGCAAAGCAGAGGAGGGGCCGGAGTAGAAGGGAAGAGAATCGTGGCGGCTCCATGGCCGGCTTCAGCCCACGGCGCGGGGTTCTGGTTCGAGCGGTACAAGGAGGCACGGGATCCGTGAGCAGAGGGGCTAAGGCGGGTGTGGGAGAAGGGAGGCGGGCGCGGAATCTCGCTGGTGGCCAGCCGGCGGCAAGGTGCGGCGAGGAGGGAGAAGGCAGGGAAGCTCCTCTCCCTTTCTCTGCGGGTGGCGACAAAGTGAGGGAGAGGGAGAGATCGAGAGGAGGGAGGAGCGTGGGGGTCGAGGGAAAGAGAGGATGTGCCTGCGTGCATGAAAGAGAGATCGAGGGAGATGGGGATCCAGATGCGTGCGAGGGAGATGGCGGCGGCGCTGGGGATCAAGAGGCAAAGGGGTTTCGGGCGAGGCTAGGTTATGGGAGAAGTGGCTTTGGTGGGCCTAGGAGGCCGGCCCAGCTGCGGGGAAGGATAGTCAAAAATGGGCTGGATCGAGGGGGCTTCTGCTGGACTCCTTCTCTCTTAACCGATCTTTCTTTTCTTAATTCCCTCCGATAGAAATATGTGGAGAAAAGAAAGAGGGGCTAGAGGTAGAATATTTCAGAAAATAAAATATTCTTGGAGCGCTGGAACTTTGCACAAATAGAATAAAATGGTTTGGCAATTTTTAGAGATAGAAAAATAATTCAAGTTTGAATTTAATTCAAACTTGAGCCATTTTTGAACCCAACCAACCAAACCCAAATGAGCTACAAATTGACCGGGAGGGTGTAGGCATGGTTTAAGATTAATAGGGAAAGAAAGAACATTTTTATGTGACAGAAAATGTCACTAGCAACGAATGGGTCGATTCGAAGGAAAGAAGCTAGTGATTGGGTTTCGAATAGAAAAGAGGGATTAGGTGGCAAGAGAGAAAATGCAAGTATGTTTTAGTTGATTCCAAAAGAATGGAATATTACTTATAGCTCCCTAATAATACTAGGAGGATATATGTTATAAAGAGAACTCACCATGTGAATTCCCTTGATTTAAATGGATCGAAGATCCATACGGTTTATTTGGTTGACTTTTAAAACGGGTTGCATGATGACATGATGCAAAGCACATGGTGCAAAGATGAATGCAACGAACCAAACAAACCACACGACGAAACCCAGAAACCCTGCAAGGCATCTGAAGCTCTGGTTTTGGGGCGTCACATAGAGGGAGGAGGAGAAAAAGACGGCCAGGGAAAAGAGCAAGGTGGCGAGGTACTGGCCTGGTCGGCTTGTCCGACGACGGCGCTCGCCGGCGACGAGGTAAGGAGGAGGAGGAGGTGGAGGTTTGGCCGGTGCGGGGACGCACCAGATCGAGCGGGAGGAGCTCGATGCGGCGTACGGGCGACGGTGGAGAGATCCGGGCCTGGATGGGCCCCGGATGGGCTTCACGGGCCACGACGGCTGGTGGTGGAGGAGGCACCAAGTGGCTGCGGGGGAGTTGGTGGCTTCGGAAATTGAGGAGTGGGGGTAGGTGGCTGGTGGCTGAGAGGTTAGGGGAGGGTCTAGGGGTAGGTTTAGACTAGAGTTTGATCTGATTTAGTAGGCTGTGGACTATATATAGGTAAAAACAATTGAGGTTGGACCCTCCGGTCATAATCGGGCGGTTGAGAAAATATAGGTTAGGAAGACTCCAACGAGAAAACGATGATACTTTATAGATGTTAGGGGATGATCTGAGTTCAATGGTGACGACTGCTCAGGTCGGGTTCGGGACAGCTCCAGACGTGCACTCGAGGGGGTTCGATGCACTGTGCAAGGAGGGGTTAGGCAAACGAGGTCAAGTGTGTGGTTAGACTGAGAAGAGAGAGGAGGAAAGCAATCCGGCAACCGTTTCCGGAGACCGAAAACGTCCGACGTATGACCGGCTATAATGCCGCTATATTTATCCGTTGGGGCATCAAACAGACTCCAAATGTGATGAAACTTGATAGGCGGTCTATCTACACTATAATAAGACCACACGCCAACTTTCCACCCATTCCGAGAACATTTTTCGGCCACTTATAAAATAATATTTCGGACGTGCCGCGGGCGCGTGCAAGTGTGACTTGGCTCAGAATGGACAACAGACGGAACTGGGGAACCTGGACGAATGCAAGTTTTGAAAACATGATGATGCAATGCAGATGATGACATGGAAAGATGCGACACGCAAGAAAAAGACAAGGCAACAACAACGAACAACTAGAAGACACCTGGAGCATCGGTCTCGGGGCGTTACACATGGCTTATGTGATACGGGTGCTAGTGCTAGTGCAATACCTCATTCCTTATACAAAGAAATTATGCATGATATTGCACCTGCTGAGATAGAGGAAATTGATGTTACAATTAAACTTGCCAATAGAGACACTATTTCACAAGTTGCGATTGTTAGAGATGTTGAAGTCTTGTGTGGGAAAGTTAAATATCCTACTGATTTTCTTGTTCTAGGTTCCCCACAAGATAGCTTTTGTCCCTTATATTTGGCAGACCCTTCTTGAATACTGTTAATGCGAGGATAGATTGCAAAAAGGATGATGTTACTATTGGTTTGGGGGATATGTCTCATTAGTTTAATTTTTCTGAATTTCGTAGACAACCCCATGATAAAGAATTGCCTAGTAAAGCTGAAATTATTGGTCTTGCTTCTATTGCCGTGCCTCCTAATGATCCTTTAGAACAATATTTGCTAGACCATGAAAATGATATGTTTATGAATGAAAGAAGGGAAATAGATGAAGTATTCTTTAAACAGGGGCCTATTTTGAAACACAACTTGCTTGTAGAAATCTTAGGGGATCCTCCTCCACCCAATGGTGATCCCGTGTTTGAGCTTAAACCTTTACCTGATACTCATAAATATGCTTATCTTGATGAGAAAGAGATATATCCTGTTATTATTAGTGCTAACCTTTCAAATCATGAAGAAAAGAAATTATTGAAAACTCTGAAGAAGCACCATGCTGCTATTGGATATACTCTTGATGATCTTAAGGGCATTAGTCCCACTCTATGCCAGCACAAAATAAAATTAGAGAAAGACGCGAAACCGGTTGTTGATCACCAACGACGGTTAAATCCTAAGATGAAAGAAGTGGTAAGAAAAGAAATACTAAAGCTTCTAGAGGCAGGTATAATTTATCCCGTTGCTGATAGTCAGTGGGTAAGTCCTAAGAAGGGAGGTAGTCAGTGGAGATTTTTTATGTCTTCAACTAAGGATTCAGATCGAGTCATTTCAGCACCTAACAGATCATCGCTTCTGTCTAACAGTTTTTGAATATGTTCCATAGCTTTCTGTTTTTCAGTTGCAATTTTAGCAAGTGTTTTGTAGCGGGGTTTTGAACCACAATCAGAGTCATCGTCACTAGATGTTTGATAGTGAGTAGTGCGTGTGTTTACCTTGGCACCGCATGCCATGAAGCAGTAGGTAGAGGTGGAGTACTCCTTGTCATTTGCATCGGTGTCGGTGATGAAGTCATTGTCTTTAGTGTTGAAGATGGACTTGGCAACATATGCTGTAGCCAGACTTGCGACGCCTGAATCGGACTCCTCCTCAGACTCCACCTCCGCCTCCTCAAAAGCGGACTCCTCCTCTGAATCCATTTCCTTGCCAACAAACGCACCTGCCTTGCCAGATGAGCTCTTCTTGTGTGATGAAGACTTTGAGGAAGACTTGGAAGAAGACTTTGAGTATTTGTTCTTCTTCTTGTCGTCAGAGTCATATTCCTTGCTCTTCTTCTTCTTTTTGTTCTCATTGTCCCACTGTGGACACTCAGAGATGAAGTGGCCAGGTTTCTTGCACTTGTGACATGTTTTCTTCTTGTAGTCGTGAGCAGAAGCTTCATCATTCCTTGAGCTTGATCGGGAAGACTTTCTGAAATCTTTCTTCTTGGTGAATTTTTGGAACTTCTTCACAAGCATAGCAAGTTCCCTTCCAATGTCTTCAGGATCATCCGAACTGCTGTCAGATTCTTCTTTAGATGAGGAGACAGCTTTTGCCTTCAAGGCACGAGTTCGCCCATAGTTTGGACCGTAGATATATCTTTTCTCAGAAAGCTGAAACTCATGTGTGTTGAGCCTCTCAAGTATGTCAGACGGATCGAGTGTCTTGAAATCAGGACGTTCTTGAATCATCAGGGCTAGGGTGTCAAACGAACTATCAAGTGATCTCAGTAGTGTCTTGACGACTTCATGTTTGGTGATCTCAGTAGCGCCGAGGGCTTGAAGCTCATTTGTGATGTCAGTGAGTCGGTCAAATGTGAGCTGGACATTCTCATTGTCATTTTGCTTGAAGCGGTTGAAGAGGTTGCGAAGGACACTGATTCTCTGATCTCTCTGGGTTGAGACGCCTTCATTGACCATGGAGAGCCAGTCCTAGACCAGCTTAGATGTTTCCAAAGCACTCACACGGCCATACTGTCCTTTGGTCAGATGACCACAGATGATATTCTTGGCAGTAGAGTCCAGTTGAACGAACTTCTTGACATCAGCAGTACTGACACCTTCTCCAGCCTTGGGAACGCCGTTCTTGACGACATACCATAGGTCGACGTCAATGGCTTCAAGATGCATGCGCATCTTATTCCTCCAGTAGGGATATTCAGTTCCATCGAAGACGGGGCACGCAGCGGAGACTTTAATTATCCCTGCAGTCGACATAGCTAAAACTCCAGGTGGTTAAACCGAATCACACAGAACAAGGGAGCACCTTGCTCTGATACCAATTGAAAGTGCGTTATATCGACTAGAGGGGGGGTGAATAGGCGATTTTTATGAAAGTCTTCAAAACGTGGAAGTTATGAAGACAAACGATAGAAATAAACCTATTACCCTGCAGCGGAAGGTAGACTACACTAGGCAAGCCATAGTCAAATATTCAATAGAGTGAAAGCACAATGACTAATAGCAGCAATGTAGTAAGGATCAGGTAAGAAGATATTGTGAAGCCACACAGAACACGCAGTCACTCAGTGAAGACAAAAGATAGTGCGAACATACAATGACTTCACAAGGAGTAACAGTAAGTAAAGGGAAGGGAAGATGAAACCAGTGACTCGCTGAAGACAATGATTTGTTGGACCAGTTCCAGTTGCTGTGACAACTGTACGTCTGGTTAGGGCGGCTAGGTATTTAAACCTTAGGACACACAGTCCCGGACACCCAGTCCTGAACACGCAGCTCAGGACACCCAGTCCTCACCGTATTCCCCTTGAGCTAAGGTCACATAGACCTCGCCCAATCACTCTGGTAAGTCTTCAAGGTAGACTCCCAAACCTTCACGGACTTCGTTCACCGGCAATCCACAATGTCTCTTGGATGCTCAGAACGCGACGCCTAACCGGCTGGAGGATGCACAGTCCACAAGTGTAATAAGTCTTCAGATCACACAGACAAGAAGACTTAAGTGATGCCTAATTCTCTTTGGCTCTCGGTGGTTAGGGCTTTATCCTCGCAAGTAATTCTCTCTCAAAGGCTTCGAGGTGGGTTGCTCTCAAACGACAAAAGCCGTACTCTGAATCTGAGCAGCCAACCTTTTATGGTTGTAGGGGGTGGGCTATTTATAGCCACTTGGCAACCCGACCTGATTTGTCCGAAATGACCCTGGGTCACTAAGGAACTGACACGTGTTCCAACGGTCAGATTTCAAACTCACACGGCAACTTTACTTGGGCTTCAAGCAAAGCTGACTTGCCCGACTCTAGACAAGATTCGCTCTCAAAGTCTTCACTCGAAGACATAGGTTTTGTTTAAGCATCACTTCAGTCATTCTGACTGGTTCTCTTGGACCCCACTTAACAGTACGGTGGTTCCTATGACTCAACACAGAAGAAAGAGAACTACGAAAGATCTAAGTCTTCGAGCTCCATAGGCTTCATGTGGTGTCTTCTCTTGTCATAGTCTTCAATGTGAATATCTTCATATACCACCTTTGACTTCAATGTCTTCATACATTTTTAGGGGTCATCTCTGGTAGGAAAACCGAATCAATGAGGGACTTCTACCTGTGTTATCCTGCAATTCTCACAAACACATTAGTCCCTCAACTAGGTTTGTCGTCAATACTCCAAAACCAACTAGGGGTGGCACTAGATGCACTTACAATCTCCCCCTTTTTGGTGATTGATGACAAACTAGTTGAAGTTTTCAACGGGGAATATAATCTGTAAAATTGTAAAGGATAAGGAATTGTCTTCAGAAGTTGCAAGGGCTCCCCCTGAAGATGTGCATATAAGTAATTTGCTTTTGGAATGCAAATGCACATGGTAGGTTGTACTTGTGGAGATCCACTTCAACTTATGATGACAATCCACTATGCATGTGAAAGTATATGAAGATAATGACATGCATAATGGAAAATGGACGTCTGCAGAATGATCTAAGTGCGGAATTTATCGTCGCAACACAAGGTGGCAAATAAGTAGCAGACGACCATCGAGTTTAAGTGTTACAACTCAAAGAACCAAATGTAGCAAAACGAGAGTTGTAAGCACGAAGCAAAATATAAAGCACCCGCACATATGGACCCGCTTGAAGACTATCAACCTCATATGCTTCTCCCCCTTTTGTCAGTAAGGACCAAAAAGGTTTGAAGACATAGAGCATCTACTCGTTCCCATGAGGAGTAGGTGAAGCAGCAGGGTCGTTGGTTGTGTTTGGCGGTGCTGAAGAGCTTGGAGCAGAGTCGAAGCATGCTGAAGGAGGTGGCGGTGAAGTAGCATCGTCTTCATCCTCGATTACTCTGGCATTCACAGTTGCAGCATAGGAAGAGAACTCAGAGTCTTCAAGGGATGGAGTTCGTCGTAGCACTGCCCTTCGAGGAGGTGTGGAGTCAAACTTGAATCGCTCAGTGAAGCCATCCTCTTGAAGATCATCTTCAGAACACATCAGTGTTAGCCCTTTCCATGTGCGGCGAGAGGTTTCATGGGCAACAAAAGCATTCTTGGTGGCAAGATTGCGAATGTGATTAACATCCACCAAGAGGCTTTGCATCTGACGCTTCAGCCAGTCATGATGCCTATCCTGTTTCTGATGAAGAGCCACAAGAAGCTCTCGGTCGTTGAGAACACGAGTGCGCTTCTTGGGTCGTGGAGCAGTTGTACTGTCAGTGGCTTCAGTGAGAGCAGGATGCGGTGCACGTGTAGTGCCAGCCAAAGGATACACACGAGTTACAGCTTCAACGCCTTCAACGTTCTGAGTGAAACTTTGATGCTCTGCATTCTGAAGACTGAGAGGTTCCTTGGCAGGCTCAGGATAGATGGCTTCAATAGACATATCCACATCAGGCAAAAAGATCCGATGGTTGCGGGCCGAGGGCTGATATGAGATAGCGGAGTGAAGTTTGATCAGCCGCATCACCCAAGGGGCGTAGAACTTCAAACCAAACAGATCAGAGCCAGATGCAGCAAGTTGGCGAATGAAGAAATCCTGTGTATTGAAGCATTTTCCATGAAGAATGTAGAAGACCAAAGTCTTCATTGCACCTTCCAGCTTGGAACGGGGAGAATGTCCTTTGATTGGCCAGAGAGTTCGCCTTATGATGTGATAAATGGTTCTTGGCAGATACTCAAGGTCTTCAACGAAGAACTCCGTGGGATAAGCAGCATCTTGGGGCAATGGCTTCATCATACTGAGCATCTGACTCATATTAGGTTCAGTCTTCTGAAAGATGCTCTCAATAGCTTCACTATGAGTGGGCAAACCAGTGAGCTCAATGATGTCAAAGGCTTTGGCTTCGTGATGAACGTTTCCTGTCATCCACTCCAGGACCCAAGTCTTCGGATCTCTGCTATACCCGCGGATGTGAAGTGTGGCATAGAATTGGAGCGGCAACTCTTCATTCCAATGCTCTTGGTCAGTGACGAACGACAGCAGTCCAACCTCTTTGAAGCAATCCAGAGCTTCTTCCAGACAGGGCAGACCAGCTATTGCTTCAATGTCAAGGCGCTTGTGTGGGAAGATGCGACCTTGGTTGTAAAGAACGCATGAGTAATAGCTTCGCTGCGGATAACTCCAGAACCGATCAGATGATATTCTTTCCCTGGAGTAGGGGTTCCTGGAGCTGTTGAAGAATGTGTTGTCTACTCTGAAGCCATTGATATTGAAGGAGCCAGGTGCTGATGCAGGACCTGGGAACCTTGGCAATCTTGGGATTGGCTTCTGTACCTGAGGCATGTGCTCGACATGATAGTCGAATTGGGGACCGCAGCAGACGCAGGAACAGAAGCAGCGGGATCAGTGGCTTCGCTGACTTCTGGTGCTTTTGTTGGTGAGGGCTCCACATTTGCTTCAGCCATGACAACGTCAGTGGCTTCAGTGGTGTTGGTGGTGGCAGCCGCAAGATTTTCAACCTCCACTTGACGAGCTGGAGGGTCGCTTACGATCACGTTCTCCTCGAGAACTGCTTCTTGGTGGGACAAGGGAGTAGCAGCTTGTGGTACTTCTTCTTCATCGGCTGATGCAGCCGGAATGTCTTCAGCAGTTTTAGCTTCAGACGCAGAGACTTGAGGCCTTGGACCTTTGCGAAGCCTGCGCAATGCGGGCGACGCCTGTGGAGTTTGTGTTGGCTGGGCCTCAGAGTCTTCTTCCTCTTGTGGGCGATCCGCCCACGAAGCATCCTGTGCTATTGGTGTCAGTGGACGACCAATGCTGATGAGTTCACTGTGCGTGAGCACAGGCGATGATACGTGTTGGTGCTCTAGCTGAGGAAGGGCTGCATCATCTTCAACATGGTCATGGTGACCAATGTCCTCAGCAACGAGGGGATCAGCTGCTGGAAAGTCTTCAGCTTCATGAGCCTCTCTGAAAGCAGGCTCATGGACAGTCAATTGACGTTCTTGTGGATCGGCGTCGGGGTGAACCATGGAAATGGGTTCAACAATCAAGGGCTCTGTGGGAGCAGCCCGTTCCTTCTTGGTCATTCTTTTCTTCTTGGCGGGGGCAGTAGTAGAGGCTTCAGGATGTTTTCTCTTCCTTGCTTCAGCCTCAGCAGTCCTGGTCTTCTTCAGTTCTGAAGAGGTTGACCTGGCCTTTGGCTTCGGGCCAGTCATGCTAGTTGGGAAGACAAGGGGATCTGCCTCCTGCCTTGGTGCTTCAGGTTCAGCCATAGAGGGCTTCTTTTGCTTCTTGGCAGCCATCCTGGGGTCGATGCCAGGACGCCCAAGGGCCTTGCACTTCTCAGCCTCATTGTAGGCTTGCACACACCTATCAGCCAGGACCTTCATGCGCTCACGAGAACCCTGAGATTCTGCATGTTTCTTTAGAAAGGCTTCCTTGAGCTCGTGCAGCATAATCTTGAAATTCTTCACGTCTTGCACGCTGAGCTTGGCCATATGCTTCTTGAACTGAGATTTCTCAAAGTCAATCTTCTGCTTCAGTTCAACAATGCGCTGGGCGATAGCTAATTCTGAAGCAATGGCGCCATGGAAGGCGACACTGAGGCCAATGGGTAGTTGGAGATCGTCAAAGCTGATGTTTGGCGTGTCAAACCATTCATCAATGAAGTTGTGAATGACTGTTACATCAAAGAGAGGCAGATCATTGAAGATTTCTGCTTCTTCTTTGCTCTTGATGAGTTGCTCAAGAGCGTTATCTGCAAGATCTTCATCACTTGACAGATCAATGGCATCATTGCGCAGAATGGCAGCAGCTGTTAGCTCTTGGCCGGTGTGTGGCAGAGGCATCTTGACCTTCTGGGGCTTGGAGATGCGTGATAAATCTTTGGACTGCACACTGTCTTCAGGAGGTGCAGTTGCCAGTGGCTTCGCCCGTGAGATTTTTGGTGAAGGGGCAGGCTTTGAAGCTTTAGGCTTCTTCAACTTCTTTGGCTTCGGCGCTGCAGGCGCTTCATCTGATTCAGCGTCAGCTGCAGGCTCATTCACTGCAGTCCCTTGAACCAAGATATGGGTGATGAGGCCTTCAAGGTTGTAGAAAGGACCGACGACATTGGGTTCTGCATCTCGTGTGCCATCAGCCCTTGGAGCTGAGGGATCAGGGTTGAAGTCTAGTCCCAATGTCTTCTTGTTTTGCTTCGCTGAGTTCTGGGAAAACTGGAAGTTGCGCTTGAACAGAATGTCGTCACGACACCATAGTAGTGATGATGGGTGTGCATCAACAGGCTATGGCCCACGGACCATGCAGGGATAGAAGCCTTGTTCAATGGCTTCATCTCTGGACCTAGATTGAAGATTCTTGTATAGGATGTCTCCCCACGGTCTCTTGATGGCATTTTTCTCAGCATATTCCTGGGTTACAAATCGGTATTTGAACCATTGTTCTGCCCAATATCTTCGAATCCATTGGATTCGGGTCTTGCGCTGATTGTAATCCTCTTCAGGATCTGTCTTGTACAGTTCTGAGAGGTCATCTGGCAGATCTCTAGATGTTTCTCCACGACGCTTTCTGCCACCCTTCCTTGCTGATTTCTCTGAAGCCATGAACTTTAAACTGAAAGGCTTCAACACGTTCAAAGGCTTCAAAGATTTTCGCTTGCTGGACAAACAGGAACTTGCTTCGGGAGAATTTATATGATGCTGTAAGAATTCTGCAAATGAATGCAGACTATGAGAACCAAGGGATTCTCCCACGGACATGTACCTGTGACAGCATTAAGGTGCGAGGGAAGGGGAAGAGGTCATATGCATTCTCAGAAGATTTTGAATATAAATCAATTTAGAAGACATTGACCTCATCATGCGAAGACATTCACTCATAGATAAGGAGTTGGTTCCAGATTTGTACGAATCCAGAGATCAGTACAAGTGAGGAATCTAACTACTTTGTGAAGCATAAGTGAATATACTAGGCATGTTATGAGATGCAGTATGAGAGAGATCTAACTTGTGTGAATAGAAACTGCTTGTGATAGAAAGTGACAAAGCCATAGGATCAACGGTGCCGTAAAAAGGAAGTTTTATTTACCACACTAAGAACTGCTAGACGGAGTGGAAGATGAGGCCGAGCAATTCGATCTTCCGTGCCCTAACTTGGCGACGGAGGACACCTACGGCGACGGCGGAGAGGACGATGTCCGCGGTCGGCATGAAGACGGCGTCGGAGAGGTTGCGGCAGCGAAGCGCTTCGTCGCTGGCGTCGTCGAGGGCTAGCGGTGGCGCTAGGGTTCGTGCGAGAGTGGAAGAAGAGATAATGACCGCCATGAAGTGTGTATTTATAGGTACAGGGGCGGCACTGCATTATTACACAGGTGCCCCTGGCGATTCGCATCTGAGGAACACGTGGCCATCATGCAGAATTTTGGGGTTTGTTCCACGTCCCACGCACGCTTGGATTGTCGGGTGGTCGTTCCTACTTCTCCGGGTTTCATGTGGAGGAATGAGCATTGAAAGTGGACTTAAGGTTTGTCTTTGTATCTTCTGCTGACAAGGACGCAGAGAAGACATTCGACAGTTTCAATAGAATGCATATGATTTGGAGAGATAGAGTTTGAGATAGATAGCATAGAGAGGTTAGGGTCTGATCACATTCACTTAGTTCAAAAGATTCAACAAGAAGACATAGCTATAAGTGAATGCTGTAGAGGACAGAACACTAGTATATATATATATATAATCAACATAGTGAAGATAATCATGAAGAAATGTTGAGATTGAAGCCAAACCAAATGTGAAGACATAGCAAGGTAACGCCATGAGTGAAACACTTCAAAATAGAACATTTGGTGGTGGCATTACCCACCATATAGGAAGTATTAGACCCAGACACGACGCACAATTATCGTGGCGCTCCGAAGTCAAATTCCACATTAATGTATTCACACTTAGAATGTATGTCTTCATTGATTGAAGATATACTTTACTTCGTGTGTTGCACATCTAAGTCATCAATATGCATAAGGGTTAGGATGTGTGCCTGATCACAGGACATTTGAGGATTCCAGGATATTTAGCTCACACCGTAACTTGCAAAATCTCTTCTCATCCAAGGGCTTGGTGAAGATATCTTCCAATTGCTCTTCAGTGTTGACGTGTATGATATCAATATCTTCCTTCACAACATGATCTCTGAGAAAGTGATGACGAATTTCAATGTGCTTTGTCTTCGAGTGCTGAACTGGGTTGTTGGCAATCTTGATGGCGCTTTCGTTGTCGCAGTAGAGTGGCACTTGCTTCAGATGAATGCCATAGTCCTTGAGCGTTTGCTTCATCCACAGAAGCTGAGCGCAGCAAGATCCAGCAGCAATGTATTCAGATTCAGCAGTGGAGAGAGATACATAGTTCTGCTTCTTTGAAGACCAACATACAAGTGATCGTCCTAGAAAGTGACATGTGCCTGATGTAGACTTGCGATCAACTTTGTCACCAGCATAATCAGCATCCGAGAATCCAACTAGATCAAACTCTGAGCCCTTTGGATACCATAATCCTAGAGTTGGGGTGTGAGCCAAATATCGAAGAATTTGCTTCACAGCTAAGTGATGCGACTCCTTTGGTGCCGCTTGGAATTGAGCACACATGCAAACACTAAGCATACTATCTGGCCTAGATGCACATAGATAAAGTAAAGAACCAATCATGGAGTGGTATACCTTTTGATCGAACTCTTTACCATTGTCGTCAGGACCCAGATGATGCTTGGCTGGCATTGGCGTCGTGAAGCCTTTGTAGTCTTGCATACCGAACTTCTTCAGGCAATCTTTGAGATACTTCTCTTGAGATATGAAGATGCCGTTGTGTTGCTGTCGTATTTGAAGACCGAGAAAGAACTTCAGCTCTCCCATCATAGACATTTGATATTGCTCTTGTATCATATATCCAAACACTTCACTGTACTTCTGATTGGTGCAGCCGAAGATAATGTCATCCACATATATTTGGGACACAAACAGTTCACCATCATATGTCTTCGTGAAGAGAGTGGGGTCGAGAGAACCAGGTATGAAGCCTTTTCTCTTCAGGAAGTATTTGAGTGTGTCATACCAGGCCCGAGGGGCTTGTTTGAGGCCATACAGTGCCTTGTTGAGCTTGTATACCATGTCAGGATGTTTTGGATCTTCAAAGCCTGGAGGTTGTGCAACATACACTTCTTCTTCAATCTTGCCATTGAGGAAGGCGCTCTTCACATCCATTTGATAAAGAAGTATGTTGTGATGATTTGCATAGGCCAGCAGTATGCGTATGGCTTCAAGTCTAGCCACAGGAGCAAATGTTTCATCGAAGTCAATGCCTTCCACTTGAGTATATCCTTGAGCAACGAGACGAGCTTTGTTTCTGACAACTTGACCATGCTCATCTTGCTTGTTGTGGTATATCCATTTGGTGCCTATTATGTTGTGCTTCCGAGGATCGGGACGCTTGACCAGTTCCCATACATTATTCAGCTCAAACTGTTGAAACTCGTCTTGCATAGCTTGAATCCATTCAGGTTCCATGAAGGCTTCTTCAACTTTCTTGGGTTCTGTTATTGAGACGAATGCGAAGTGCCCACAGAAATTTGCTAGCTGAGTTGCCCTTGAACGAGTGAGTGGACCGGGTGCATTGATGCTATCAATTATTCTTTCAATCTGCACTTCATTGGCAACGCGAGGATGTACAGGGCGAAGATTTTGCTCTTGCTGATCATTGTCGTTCTTAGAAGGAATGTCTTCAGGCTGAGCATTGTCTTCATGTTGATCAGGTGCTGAGATGATGAGTTCTTCTTCAGGATGAGCTTCAGAAGGTATAATTTCTCCAGTTCCCATTAGCTTGAATGATTCACTGGATGGAACTTCATCTAGCACATTTGGCAGTTGCTCTCTTTGTGAACCGTTGGTCTCATCGAACCGCACATCCACTGTTTCAACCACTTTGTAATGAAAGAGATTGAAGACTCTGTAGGAGTGCGAATACTTTCCATATCCAAGCATAAAACCCTCATGTGCTTTTGGTGCAAACTTTGAGGTGTGATGTGGGTCCTTGATCCAGCACCTGGCGCCAAATACTCTGAAGTAACTGACATTTGGCTTCTTGCCAGTAAGGAGCTCATAAGATGTCTTGTTCAGAAGCTTGTGAAGATAAACACGATTGATTGTATGGCATGCAGTATCAATGGCTTCAGGCCAGAATTTTCTTGGAGTCTTGTATTCATCTAGCATCATTCTGGCCATCTCAATGAGTGTTTTGTTCTTGCGTTCGACGACCCCATTCTGCTGTGGCGTGTACGGGGCTGAGAATTCATGTGTGATGCCCAAGGTATCAAGATATGTATCAAGGCCAGTGTTCTTGAATTCAGTGCCATTGTCACTTCTGATATGCTTTATCTTGGCGCCATAGTTGTTCATTGCTCGATTGGCGAAGCGTCTGAAGACATCCTGCACTTCAGTCTTGTAAAGGATTATGTGCACCCAAGTATATTTAGAATAATCATCAACAATGACAAAGCCATAGAGACAAGCAGTAGTAGTAAGAGTTGAGTAATGAGTGGGACCGAAAAGATCCATGTGAAGCAGTTCGAAGGTTCGAGTAGTGGTCATGATTTTCTTCGAGGGATGTTTGGCCCTCGTCATCTTTCCTGCCTCACAGGCACCACATAAGTGATCTTTCTTGAACTTGACGCCCTCGATGCCTATGACATGCTTCTTCTTTGCCAGGGTGTGGAGGTTCCTCATGCCAGCTTGCCCAAGCCTCCGATGCCAGAGCCAACATTCTGAAGCTTTTGCTAGAAGACATACGGCAAGCTGTGGTCCTGCTGAGAAATCTACCACGTACAAATCATCTTTTCGATACCCTTCAAATACTAGAGACTTGTCAGATTCCATTAGAACAAGGCAACAATATTTTCCAAATATGACGATCATGTTTAAATCGCAAAGCATTGAGACAGACATTAAGTTGAAGCCAAGGGATTCAATAAGCATGACTTTATCCATGTGTTGATCCCTTGAGATTGCAACTCTACCTAGACCCAATACCTTACTTTTACCAGTGTCAGCAAATGTGATGTGGCTCTTGTCGGATGGACGTAAGGTTGAGTCCATAAGAAGGCTTCTTTTGCCAGTCATGTGATTTGTACACCCACTATCAATAATCCATTTTGAAGATGCTGGTGTCATACCCAACAGTGCAGTTAGGGGGATAGGCTTCACGAAGAGCATTGTGAAGCAAAAACATTTGACGAACCAGTGGGTTATGAAAGCTTAGATCCAGATTAGGACTAATAGGGAGAGTAGCAAGCGATTCAGGAACGAAGTACATAGTAAGACCATTCGGGCATTTGATCTTGCGCCCTACAAGATGTTTAAGGTCCCTAGCAATAGCGTCAGACGATTTTGGTTTTCTGCTAGAGACCTTTCCCTGCAAAAGAGAGTTAAGCTTTCTTAGCCACCCACATCTTCAAGGGTGGCTTAGAAGCAATAAGTCTAAGTGCAGCATCTGAGAACTTTGGCTTTGGAGCCCTAGCAAACAGTCTTGCAGGCAGACAATAGTACTCATAAGAATAAGCAGAATAGTTCTTGGTCTTATGAACATGGCGGTTTGATGAACCGCTCTCATATTCATATGCCTGAGTATGGTTTCCCTGCAAAACATTTGCGTTAGTGCGACTCAGGTGAGTCCTCTGTCTGTATGAAGCCTTTGGTCTGAGGTTTGTCTTCTTCACGTGAGGTGTCATGATGACATTCACAGGAAGATTCTCCAGACACCTTTTCGGAACCCAGATCTTCTTCATAGGCGGTCCATTCCTGCAGTTAGTAGCAATGTACCTGGCAAACACTTCACCATTTTTATTCTTAAACAGTTTATAGTTTGCATCAAAGGATTCATCAATGACAATGGGGTTAGCACAAGTGAACCCAGATAGAGTGGATGGATCTGCTGAAAATTCCTTTGCAGCAACCCATGTGGTTTTGGGGTACTGCTCAGGTTTCCAGTAAGAGCCACCAGCATTCATTTTCCTTACGAACCCAACACCCTCTTTCCTCGGGTTTCGGTTCAAAATCTGCTTTTTGAGGACATCACATAGTGTCTGATGCCCTTTAAGACTTTTGTACATCCCTGTTTCAAGAAATGTCTTCAACCTAGCATTCTCATCAGCAATAGCAGTGGAATCCTCAGCAGAGGGGTTAGTTCCCACATCAACAGTTGAAGATATTGCAACAGTAGCAGCAATAGAACATTCAGCAACAGTAGTAGCATTATCATGCTCAATGCATTTAAGACATGGTGGTTCAAATCCTTCCTGAGCGGAGCTGATCTATTCGGCGTGAAGTGACTCGTTTTCCTTTTGAAGATCTTTATGAGCCGCTCTCAATTTCTCAAGATCTTGATTCCTTTGAAGATAATCATAGGAAAGCTTTTCATGAGTTGTTGAGAGAGTTTCATGACGACTTTCAAGTTCCTCATACTTAACGTGAAGATTTTTTATGTCTTCAACTAAGGATTCAGATCGAGTCATTTCAGCACCTAACAGATCATCGCTTCTGTCTAACAGTTTTTGAATATGTTCCATAGCTTTCTGTTTTTCAGTTGCAATTTTAGCAAGTGTTTTGTAGCGGGGTTTTGAACCACAATCAGAGTCATCGTCACTAGATGTTTGATAGTGAGTAGTGCGTGTGTTTACCTTGGCACCGCATGCCATGAAGCAGTAGGTAGAGGTGGAGTACTCCTTGTCATTTGCATCGGTGTCGGTGATGAAGTCATTGTCTTCAGTGTTGAAGATGGACTTGGCAACATATGCTGTAGCCAGACTTGCGACGCCTGAATCGGACTCCTCCTCAGACTCCACCTCCGCCTCCTCAAAAGCGGACTCCTCCTCTGAATCCATTTCCTTGCCAACAAACGCACCTGCCTTGCCAGATGAGCTCTTCTTGTGTGATGAAGACTTTGAGGAAGACTTGGAAGAAGACTTTGAGTATTTGTTCTTCTTCTTGTCGTCAGAGTCATATTCCTTGCTCTTCTTCTTCTTTTTGTTCTCATTGTCCCACTGTGGACACTCAGAGATGAAGTGGCCAGGTTTCTTGCACTTGTGACATGTTTTCTTCTTGTAGTCGTGAGCAGAAGCTTCATCATTCCTTGAGCTTGATCGGGAAGACTTTCTGAAATCTTTCTTCTTGGTGAATTTTTGGAACTTCTTCACAAGCATAGCAAGTTCCCTTCCAATGTCTTCAGGATCATCCGAACTGCTGTCAGATTCTTCTTTAGATGAGGAGACAGCTTTTGCCTTCAAGGCACGAGTTCGCCCATAGTTTGGACCGTAGATATATCTTTTCTCAGAAAGCTGAAACTCATGTGTGTTGAGCCTCTCAAGTATGTCAGACGGATCGAGTGTCTTGAAATCAGGACGTTCTTGAATCATCAGGGCTAGGGTGTCAAACGAACTATCAAGTGATCTCAGTAGTGTCTTGACGACTTCATGTTTGGTGATCTCAGTAGCGCCGAGGGCTTGAAGCTCATTTGTGATGTCAGTGAGTCGGTCAAATGTGAGCTGGACATTCTCATTGTCATTTTGCTTGAAGCGGTTGAAGAGGTTGCGAAGGACACTAATTCTCTGATCTCTCTGGGTTGAGACGCCTTCATTGACCTTGGAGAGCCAGTCCCAGACCAGCTTAGATGTTTCCAAAGCACTCACACGGCCATACTGTCCTTTGGTCAGATGACCACAGATGATATTCTTGGCAGTAGAGTCCAGTTGAATGAACTTCTTGACATCAGCAGCAGTGACACCTTCTCCAGCCTTGGGAACGCCGTTCTTGACGACATACCATAGGTCGACGTCAATGGCTTCAAGATGCATGCGCATCTTATTCCTCCAGTAGGGATATTCAGTTCCATCGAAGACGGGGCACACAGTGGAGACTTTAATTATCCCTGTAGTCGACATAGCTAAAACTCTAGGTTGTTAAACCGAATCACACAGAACAAGGGAGCACCTTGCTCTGATACCAATTGAAAGTGCGTTATATCGACTAGAGAGGGGTGAATAGGCGATTTTTATGAAAGTCTTCAAAACGTGGAAGTTATGAAGACAAACAATAGAAATAAACCTATTACCCTGCAGCGGAAGGTAGACTACACTAGGCAAGCCATAGTCAAGTATTCAATAGAGTGAAAGCACAATGACTAATAGCAGCAATGTAGTAAGGATCAGGTAGGAATATATTGTGAAGCCACACAGAACACGCAGTCACTCAGTGAAGACAAAAGATAGTGCGAACATACAATGACTTCACAAGGAGTAACAGTAAGTAAAGGGAAGGGAAGATGAAACCAGTGACTCGCTGAAGACAATGATTTGTTGGACCAGTTCCAGTTGCTGTGACAACTGTACGTCTGGTTAGGGCGGCTAGGTATTTAAACCTTAGGACCCACAGTCCCGGACACCCAGTCCTGAACACGCAGCTCAGGACACCCAGTCCTCACCGTATTCCCCTTGAGCTAAGGTCACACAGACCTCGCTCAATCACTTTGGTAAGTCTTCAAGGTAGACTCCCAAACCTTCACAGACTTCGTTCACCGGCAATCCATAATGTCTCTTGGATGCTCAGAACGCGACGCCTAACCGGCTGGAGGATGCACAGTCCTCAAGTGTAATAAGTCTTTAGATCACACAGACAAGAAGACTTAAGTGATGCCTAATTCTCTTTGGTTCTGGGTGGTTAGGGCTTTATCCTCGCAAGGAATTCTCTCTCAAAGGCTTCGAGGTGGGTTGCTCTCAAACGACAAAAGCCGTACTCTGAATCTGAGCAGCCAACCGTTTATGGTTGTAGGGGGTGGGCTATTTATAGCCACTTGGCAACCCAACCTGATTTGTCCGAAATGACCCTGGGTCACTAAGGAACTGACACGTGTTCCAACGGTCAGATTTCAAACTCACACGGCAACTTTACTTGGGCTTCAAGCAAAGCTGACTTGCCCGACTCTAGACAAGATTCGCTCTCAAAGTCTTCACTCGAAGACATAGGTTTTGTTTAAGCATCACTTCAGTCATTCTGACTGGTTCTCTTGGACCCCACTTAACAGTACGGTGGTTCCTATGACTCAACACAGAAGAAAGAGAACTACAAAAGATCTAAGTCTTCGAGCTCCATAGGCTTCATGTGGTGTCTTCTCTTGTCATAGTCTTCAATGTGAATATCTTCATATACCACCTTTGACTTCAATGTCTTCATACATTTTTAGGGGTCATCTCTGGTAGGAAAACCGAATCAATGAGGGACTTCTACCTGTGTTATCCTGCAATTCTCACAAACACATTAGTCCCTCAACTAGGTTTGTCGTCAATACTCCAAAACCAACTAGGGGTGGCACTAGATGCACTTACAGGAGGGGCCATGGAGTTGATGTAGAAGCCCTCCATGATCAATGCCCCATCCGGTGGAGCTCCGGAAAAGGCCCCAAGATGGGATCTCTTTGGTACAGAAGGTTGCGGCGGTGGAAATAGGGTTTCGTGGTGCTCTTGGATGTTTTCGGTGTATGTGAACATATATAGGAGGAAGAAGTAGGTCGGTTGAGCCACGAGGGGCCTACGGGGGGAGGGCGTGCCCAGGGCGTAGGCACGCCCCCTGCCTCACGGACTCCTCGTTGGTTGCTTTACGTCCACTCCAAGTCCTTTGGATCACGTTTGTTCCAAAAATCATGCTCCCGAAGGTATCATTCCGTTTGGACTACGTTTGATATTCTTTTTCTGCGAAACACTGAAATAGGCAAAAAAAACAGCAATTTGCACTGGGCCTTGGGTTAATAGGTTAGTCCCAAAAATAATATAAAAGTGTAAAATAAAGCCCATTATCATTCAAAACAGATTATATAATAGCATGGAACAATAAAAAATTATAGATATGTTGGAGACGTATCAGCATCCCCAAGCTTAATTCCTGCTCGTCCTATAGTAGGTAAATGATATAAACATAATTTTTGATGTGGAATGCTTTCTAGCATGTTCTTCAATGTATTCTCCTCTATTGTGGCATGAATGTTCAAATCCGAAAGATTCAAGATAAAAGTTTATTGTGGACATAAAAATAGTAATACTCTAAGTATGCTAATCAAGCAATTATGTCTTATCAAAATACCATAGCCAAAGAAAACTTATCCCTACAAAGTCATATAGTTTGGCCATGCTTCATTTTCGTCACACAAAATGCTCCCATCATGCACAACCCCAATGACAAGCCAAGCAATTGTTGCACACTTAGCCTTTTCAAACTCTTTCAAATTTCACACAATATATGAGTGCGAGCCATGGACATAGCACTATGGGTGGAATAGAATATGATGATTGAGGTTGTGTGAGAAGACAAAAAAAGGAGAAAGTCTCACATTGACGCGGCTAATCAATGGGCTATGGAGATGCCCACTGATTGATGTCAATGCAAGGAGTAGGGATTGCCATGCAATGGATGCACTAGAGCTATAAATATATGAAAGCTCATGAAAGAAACTAAGTGGGTGTGCAGCCAACTTGCTTGCTCACGAAGATCTAGGGCATTTAAGGAAGCCCATCATTGGAATATACAAGCCAAGTTCTATAATGAAAAATTTCCACTAGTATATGAAAGTGACAAAATAAGAGACTCTCTATCATGAAGACCATGGTGCTACTTTGAAGCACAAGTTTGGAAAAAGGATAGTAACATTGTCCCTTCTCTCTTTTTCTCTCATTTTTTATTTGGGCCTTTTTTATGGCCTCTTTTTTTCGTCCGGAGTCTCATCCCGACTTGTGGGGGAATCATAGTCTCCATCATCCTTTCCTCACATGGGACAATGCTCTAATGATGATCATCACACTTTTATTTACTTAAAACTCAAGAATTACAACTCGATACTTAGAACAAAATATGACTCTATGTGAATGCCTCCGGCGGTGTACTGGGATTGCGATGAATCAAGAGTGACATGTTTGAAAAATTAAGCATGGTGGCTTTGCCACAAATACGATGTCAACTACATGATCATGCAAAGCAATATGACAATGATGATGTGTGTCATAATAAATGGAACAGTGGAAAGTTGCATGGCAATATATCTTGGAATGGCTATGGAAATGCCATAATAGGTAGGTATGGTGGCTGTTTTGAGGAAGATATAATGAGGCTTATGTGTGATAGAGCGTATCATATCATGGGGTTTGGATGCACCGGCAAAGTTTGCACCACTCTCAAGGTTAGAAAGGGCAATGCACGGTACTGAAGAAGCTACCAATGATGGAAGAGTGAGAGTGCGTATAATCCATGGACTCAACATTAGTCATAGAGAATTCACATACTTATTGCAAAAATCTACAAGTCATCAAAAGCAAGCACTACGCGCATGCTCCTAGGGGGGTAGATTGGTAGGAAAAGACCATCGCTCGTCCCCGACCGCCACTCATAAGGAAAGCAATCAAAGAACACCTCATGCTTCAAATTTGTCACATAAAATTTACCATACATGCATGCTACGGGACTTCCTAACTTCAACACAAGTATTCATCAATTTCACAATTACTCAACTAGCACACCTCTAATATTACCACCTTTATATCTCAAAACAACTATCATGCATCCAACTTCTCTTAGCATTTAAAATTTATAACCAAAGTGAATTACCATGCTGTTCTAAAGGACTCTCAAAATGATATAGGTGAGGCATGAGAGATCAATTATTTCTATAAAATAAAACCACCGCCTTGCTCTAAAAGATATAAGCGAAACACTAGAGCAAAAATTATCCAACTCAAAAGATATAAGTGAAACACATAGAGTATTCTAATAAATTCCAATTCATGTGTGTCTCTCCCAAAAGGTGTGTACATAAAGGATGATTGTGGTAATATAGAAAACAAATACCCAAGTCATACAAGACGCTCCAAGGAAAACACATATCATGTGGCGAATAAAAATATAGCTCCAAGTAAAGTTACCGATGGACGAAGACGAAAGAGGGGATGCCTTCCGGGGCATCCCCAAGCTTAGGCTTTTGGTTGTCCTTGAATTTTACCTTGGGGTTCCTTTGGCATCCCCAAGCTTAGGCTCTTTCCACTCCTTGTTCCATAATCCATCAAATCTTTACCCAAAACTTGAAAACTTCACAACACAGAACTTAAAAGAAAAATCTTCGCGAGCTCCGTTAGTAAAAGAAAACAAACCACCACTTCAAGGTACTGTAATGAAATCATTCTTTATTTATATTGGTGTTAAACCTACTGTATTCCAACTTTTATATGGTTAATAAACTCTATTACTAGCCATAGATTCATCAAAATAAGCAAACAACACACGAAAAACAGAATCTGTCAATAACAGAACAGTCTGTAGTAATCTGTAGGTTTCAAATACTTATGGGACCCCAAAAATTATAAAATAAATTTATGGACGTGAGGAATTTATCTATTAATCACCTTCAAAAATAATTAACTAAATAGCACTCTCCAGTAAAAAATGGCAGCAAATCTCGTGAGCGCTAAAGTTTCTGTTTTTTACAGCAAGATCACAAAGACTTTCCCCAAGTCTTCCCAAAGGTTCTACTTGGCACAAACACTAATTAAAAGCATAAAACCACATGTAAACAGAGGCTAGATGAATTATTTATTACTATACAGAACCAAAAATCAAGGAACAAAAATAAAATTGGGTTGCCTCCCAACAAGCGCTATCGTTTAATGCCCCTAGCTAGGCATAAGATTTCAACGATGCTCACACGAAAGACAAGAATTGAAGCACAAACAGAGCATCATAAAGCATATGGAAACACATATAAGTATAACATACTTCCTATGCATAGGCATCTTATAGGCAAACACATTATCATAGCAAGCAAAAACTAGCATATGCAAGGAAGAGCAAAGAAACAATAGCAATCTCAACATAAGAGAGGTAATTTGGCAACATGAAAATTTCTACAACCATATTTTCCTCTCTCATAATAATTACATATGGGATCATAAGCAAATTCAACAAAATAGCTATCACATAAAATATTTTCAACACGATCCACATGCATGCAAAGTTGACACTCTTCCAAAATAGTGGGATTAACATTAACTAAAGTCATGACCTCTCCAAACCCACTTTTATCAAGAACTTCATAAGATTGGACATTCTCCAAATTTGTGGGATCTAAAGTTGACACTCTTCCAAACCCACTTTCAATATTATTGCAAACATTATCAATCTCATGTTCATCATGGGGCTTAAATAAATTTTCAAGATCAAAAGAAGAATCACCCCAATCATGATCATTGCAACAAGTAGAGGACATAGCAAAACTAGCATCCCCAAGCTTAGGTTTTGCATATTATTGGCACAATTAACATTAAGAGAATTTATAATAACATCATTACAATCATGCTTTTCATCGAAGGAATTATCAAGTATGGGTGCAATAGCAACGATATCATGTTTAACATAAGGAACTATAGCAAACTCATCTTCATAAATATTGGCATCATGGCCACAAGAATAGCAAGCATCATGTTCATCAAGGGATATTTCAATAAAATCATTAGAATCATAATTATCTATAGATTCATGCATATCATTATTTTCTTATGAAGAAACGGTCATTCTTTCAATAAATTCTTTGACATAGACATTATGAGCATAGTTTTCATAGCAATATTTAGGTATGTCAAAATTTACAGATTTGTAGAGAGTAACATCATACTTTTCAATCAAAGAAGCAACTTCATAAGCACCCTTAAAAGCAACAAATTCTTCAATTTGTTCGATATCATAGTAACTATAAACACCCTTTGCATAAGAAGATAAGATTTCATTATCATTAAACTCACATAGGTAGGGGAGGTGTTTTTTAGGGTTCTTAGAGCAGCAAGTAAGATCACAAATTTCACAAAGATTCCAAGCATAACATAGCAATCTATTTATTTGATCCCATAAGAGTCTCCCTTTTTCAGACAAACGGTGACACAAAAAATGAACATGTTCATCTAAAGATTTCCCATCAACTAGGCTAGTTGGGGTTTCAGCATGAGCGCATAAGGATCAAAGATGATCCAAGTAGAACACTTTAAGTGGATCCATATCAATAAATTTTTAGCAAGAAAAGAAGCAAGCAAATAGAAGGCACATGGAAACACAAAAAATATACATACGGGAAGAAGGTGAATGGAAAAAGGGCGAATAAAATGGCAAGGGTGAAGTGGGGGAGAGGAAAACGAGAGGCAAATGGCAAATAATGTAATGCGATGGATAAGAGTTTGTGATAGGTACTTGGTATGTCTTGACTTGTGCATAGACTCCCCGACAACGGCACCAGAAATACTTCTTGCTACCTCTTGAGCACTCGTTGGTTTTCCCTTGAAGAGGAAAGGGTGATGCAGCAAAGTAACGTAAGTATTTCCCTCAGTTTTTGAGAACCAATGTATCAATCCAGTAGGAGGCCACTCGGAAGTCCCTCGTACCTACACAAACAAATAAGAACCTCGCAACCAACGCGATAAAGGGGTTGTCAATACCTTCATGGTCACTTACGAGAGTGAGATCTGATAGAGATAATAATGATAAGATAAATATTTTTGGTATTTTTATGATATAGATTGAAAGTAAAGATTGCAAAATAAAATAGATTGGAAACTTATATGATGGAGAATAGACCCGGGGACCATATATTTCACTAGTGGCTTCTCTCAAGATAGCATAAGTATTATGGTGGGTGAACAAATTACTGTCGAGCAATTGATAGAAAAGCGAATAATTATGAGAATATCTAGGCATGATCATGTATATAGACATCACATCCGTGACAAGTAGACCGACTCCTTCCTGCATCTACTACTATTACTCCACACATCGACCGCTATCTAGCATGCATCTAGAGTATTAAGTTCATAAGAACAGAGTAACACCTTAGGTAAGATGACATGATGTAGAGGGATAAAATCAAGCAATATTATATGAACCCCATCTTTTTATCCTAGGTGGCAACAATACAATACGTGTCATTTCCCTTTCTGTCACTGGGATCAAGCACCGCAAGATTGAACCCCAAGCTAAGCACTTCTCCCATTGCAAGAAAGATTAATCTAGTAGGCCAAACCAAACTGATAATTCGAAGAGACTTGAAAAGATAACCAATCATGCATAAAAGATTTTAGAGAAGAATCAAATATTGTTCATAGATAGACTTGATCATAAACCCACAATTCATCGGATCTCGACAAACACACCACCAAAAGAGTTACATCGAGTAGATCTCCAAGAAGATAGAGGAGAACTTTGTATTGAGATCCAATGAAAACTTCCTTAGGCAACACTGGTTCCCATTCCAATATGCACCCTTGTGCACAATACGAGATCATTTGAACAAACTATGCCATGAATGTGGCCATAAGATTGTTCATTTGGCTTGAAAGCCATTGATCTCCACACGTGATAGCTCGTTTCTGAGAACACTTTTTAAAAATAATTGCCGTATTACAAGTTTGTTATTTTTCCTGGGAACTTGGCCACATATAATGACACAATGCGAAGGTTTCCCAATTTTTGATTTTTTTGAATTTTTTATGCCCGTTTCAAAATGCGGTCAAAACGGCGGGAATGACCGTTCCTAGCTAGTGGTTGAATCTTGGAATTTTTTGGTGTTTGTCTGATTAAATAGATACTTATGTACCTAGAAATGATTTTTGGAGAAAATAAACAGCAAACTATGAGGCAGCCGCAGTTCAAATTTGACCCGCTTCCTACTAAATCGGCAGGAATTTATCTTTTTCAATAGAGGTGGATCAAAACTTTTGAAACCCAACCATTTGGTCAATTGTGCATTAAACACAGCCTAGTATTTTATAAAAATGATTTGTTCCAATTTTGCAACAATTATTTGGTAGGTCCTTCACAAAAAACCTCATTTGGGGCACTCAAAAAATGGAAAATGATTTTTTGTCCAAAGAAAATGAAAACCCCTTAGGCAACATTGTTTTCCATTCCAATATGCACCCTTGTGCACAATATGAGATTATTTGAGCAAACTATGCCATGAATGTGGCCATAAGATCGATCATTTGGCTTGAATGCCATTGATCTCCACACATGATAGCTCATTTCTGAGAACACTTTTTTTAAATAATTACCGTATTACAAGTTTATTATATTTCCTGCTAACTTGGTCACATATAATGACACAATGCGAAGGTTTCCAATTTTTTGTTTTTTTCGATTTTTTCATGCTCGTTTCAAAATGCGGTCAAGACGGCGGGAATGACCGTTCCTAGCTAGTTGTTGAATATTGGAATTTTTTGGTGTTTCTCTGATTAAATAGATACTTTTGTACCTAGAAATGATTTTCTGAAAAAATAAATAGCAAACTATGAGGCAGCCGCAGTTCAAATTTCACCCGCTTCCTACTAAAACGGCAGAAATTTGTCTTTTTCACGAGAGATTGATCAAAACTTTTGACACCCAACCATTTGGTTAATTATGCATTAAATATGGCCTAGTATTTTAGAAAATTTATTTGGTCCAATTTTGCAACAAATATTTGGTAGGTCCTTCACAAAAAAACTCATTTTGGGCACTCGAAAAATGGAAAATGATTTTTCGTCCAAAGAAAATGAAATCTTCCTTAGGCAACATTGTTTGCCATTCCAATGTGCACCCTTGTGCATAATATGAGATCATTTTAACGAACTATGCCATGAATGTGTCCATAAGATTGATCATTTGGCTTGAAAGCCATTGATCTCCACACATGATAGTTCGTTTCTTAGAACACTTTTTAAAAATAATTATCGTATTACAAGTTTATTATTTTTCCTGGTAACTTGGCCACATATAATGACACAATGCGAAGGTTTTCCAATTTTTTGATTTTTTTGATTTTTTATGCTCATTTCAAAATGCGGTCAAAACGGCGGGCTTGACCGTTCCTAGCTAATGGTTGAATATTGGAAAACTTTTGATGTTTCTATGATTAAATAGATACTTATGTACCAAGAAATGATTTTTGGAAAAAATAAAGAACAAACTATAAGGCAGCCGCAGTTCAAATTTGACCCGCTTCCTACTGAATCGGCGGAATTTATCTTTTTCACTAGAGGTGGATCAAGGCTTGTGACACCTAACCATTTGGTCAATTGTGCATGAAATATGGCATAGTATTTTATAAAATTGATTTGGTCTAATTTTTGAACAAATATATTGAAGGTCCTTCACAAAAAAACTCATTTCAGGCATTCGAAAAATGGAAAATGTTTTTTTGCCAAAAAAACTCATACCTCACGACACCTTTTTGAAGATATTTATCTTTTTTCTTGTTTGTTATTTTTTCTGTAAACTTGTTCACATTTTGGTGACACAATGAGAAGTCTTCCATTTTCTTTTTGAATTTCTCAGGTCATAGAATAGCTGACATGAATTTAACACATTATTTTTGGGAAAATATGACCTATTTAGATGGTCATAACATCATGCTGCATTCTGATTGGTCCATGGACGTCTCATGCGGATCGTGCATCATACGCCGTCGGATGCCGGCGGATCCAACGGCCATCCTCAACCCTTCCACACCAACCCCGAAACCCTAGCTGGTCATTTTCCATCCACCCCGCCTCCTTTCGTTCCCACATCCTCCTTTCTCGCTGTCTCGCCCGATGGAGAGAGAGAGAGAGCGAGAGATCGCCTCCTCCCTTCCAGATCGCTGTAGCCACCTACCTCTGGCGGAGCTCTCCGCCGTCCATGGCCTCCCCCACGCCCTACTCCTCTCGCCCCTCCCCTTCCCTACCCATAATTCTTCCTCCCCCAGCCCCGACCACCCCCCTTCCTCCACCCTCGCCCACTCCACCTAATCCACCGTTGCCCCCGACGCCATGGCGGACGCCGGCAGCAGCAGCAACCCGCTACTCACCGACTTCGACTTCCCGCCCTTCGACTGTGTCGAGCCTGCGCTGTTGGGGAACATAGTAATTTCAAAAAATTTCCTACGCACACACAAGATCATGGTGATGCATAGCAACGAGAGGGGAGAGTGTTGTCTACGTACCCTCGTAGACCGATAGCGGAAGCGTTATGACAACGCGGTTGATGTAGTCGTACGTCTTCACGGCCCGACCGATCAAGCACCGAAACTACGGCACCTCCGAGTTTTAGCACACGTTCAGCTCGATGACGATCCCCGGACTCCGATCCAGCAAAGTGTCAGGGAAGAGTTCCGTCAGCACGACGGCGTGGTGACGATCTTGATGTTCTATTGTCGCAGGGCTTCGCCTAAGCACTGCTACAATATTATCGAGGAGTATGGTGGAAGGGGGCACCGCACACGGCTAAGAAAATGATCACGAGGATCAACTTGTTTGTCTAGAGGTGCCCCCTTGCCCCCGTATATAAAGGAGCAAGGGGGGTGCGGCCGGCCCTAGGAGGAGGCGCGCTGGAGGAGTCCTACTCCTACCGGGAGTAGGACTCCCCCCACTTTCTCTAGTTGGATTAGGACTTGGGGGGAAGGAGGAGAGGGAAGAAAGGAAAGGGGGGGCGCCGCCCCCCTCCTTGTCCAATTCGGACTTGGGGGGGGGGGGGGTGGGAGGGGCGCGCGGCAGCCCCTAGGCCTCCTCTCATCTTCCTCCACTAGGCCCATTAAGGCCCATTAGGTTACCGGGGGGTTCCGGTAACCTCCTGGTACTCCGGTAAAATGCCGATTTCACCCGGAACACTTCCGATGTCCAAACATAGGCTTCCAAATATCAATCTTTATGTCTCGACCATTCTGAGACTCCTCATCATGCCCGTGATCACATCCGGGACTCCGAACAAACTTCGGTACATCAAAATATATAAACTCATAATGAAACTGTCATCGTAACGTTAAGCGTGCGGACCCTACGGGTTCGAGAACAATGTAGACATGACCGAGACATGTCTCTGGTCAATAACCAATAGCGGAACCTGGATGCTCATATTGGCTCCCACATATTCTATGAAGATATTTTATCGGTCAGACCGCATAACAACATACTTTGTTCCCTTTGTCATCGGTATGTTACTTGCCCGAGATTCGATCGTCGGTATCTCAATACCTAGTTCAATCTCGTTACCAGCAAGTCTCTTTACTCGTTTCGTAATACATCATCTAGCAACTAACTCATTAGTTGCAATGCTTGCAAGGCTTATGTGATGTGCATTACCGAGAGGGCCCAGAGATACCTCTCCGACAATCGGAGTGAAAAATCCTAATCTCGAAATACGCCAACCCAACATGTACCTTTGGAGACACCTGTAGAGCTCCTTTATAATAACCCATTTATGTTGTGACGTTTGGTAGCACACAAAGTGTTCCTCCGGCAAACGGGAGTTGCATAATCTCATAGTCATAGGAACATGTATAAGTCATGAAGAAAGCAATAGCAACATACTAAACGATCGGGTGCTAAGCTGATGGAATGGGTCATGTCAATCACATCATTCTCCTAATGATGTGATCCCGTTAATCAAATGACAACACATGTCTATGGTTAGGAAACATAACCATCTTTGATTAACGAGCTAGTCAAGTAGAGGCACACTAGTGAAGTTTAGTTTGTCTATGTATTCACACAAGTATTATGTTTCCAGATAATACAATTCTAGCATGAATAATAAACATTTATGATGATATAAGGAAATAAAATAATAACTTTATTATTGCCTCTATGGCATATTTCCTTCAGTCTCCCACTTGCACTAGAGTCAATAATCTAGATTACACAGTAATGATTCTAACACCCATGGAGCTTTGGTGCTGATCATGTTTTGCTCGTGGAAGAGGCTTAGTTAACGGGTCTACTACATTCAGATCCGTATGTATCTTGCAAATCTCTATGTCTCCCACCTGGACTAGATCCCGGATGGAATTGAAGCGTCTCTTGATGTGCTTGGTTCTCTTGTGAAATCTGGATTCCTTTGCCAAGGCAATTGCACCAGTATTGTCTCAAAAGATTTTCATTGGACCCGATGCACTAGGTATGACACCTAGATCGGATATGAACTCTTTCATCCAGACTCCTTCGTTTGCTGCTTCCGAAGCAGCTATGTACTCCGCTTCACATGTAGATCCCGCCACAACGCTTTGTTTAGAACTGCACCAACTGACAGCTCCACCGTTTAATGTAAACACGTATCCGGTTTGCGATTTAGAATCGTCTGGATCAGTGTCAAAGCTTGCATCAACGTAACCATTTACGATGATCTCTTTGTCACCTCGATATACGAGAAACATATCCTTAGTCCTTTTCAGGTATTTCAGGATGTTCTTGACCGCTGTCCAGTGATCCACTCCTGGATTACTTTGGTACCTCCCTGCTAGACTTATAGCAAGACACACATCAGGTCTGGTACATAGCATTGCATAGATGATAGAGCCTATGGCTGAAGCATAGGGAACATCTTTCATTTTCTCTCTATCTTCTGCAGTGGTCGGGCATTGAGTCTTACTCAATTTCACACCTTGTAACACAGGCAAGAATCCTTTCTTTGCTTGATCCATTTTGAACTTCTTCAAAATTTTGTCAAGGTATGTGTTTTGTAAAAGTCCAATTAAGCGTGTTGATCTATCTCTATAGATCTTAATGCCCAATATGTAAGCAGCTTCACCGAGGTCTTTCATTGACGAACTCTTATTCAAGTATCCCTTTATGCTATCCAGAAATTCTATATCATTTCCGATTAGTAATATGTCATCTACATATAATATCAGAAATGCTAAAGAGCTCCCACTCACTTTCTTGTAAATACAGGCTTCTCCAAAAGTCTGTACAAAACCAAATGCTTTGATCACACTATCAAAGCGTTTATTCCAACTCCGAGAGGCTTGCACCAGTCCATAAATGGATCGCTGGAGCTTGCACACTTTGTTAGCTCCCTTGGATCGACAAAACCTTCTGGCTGCATCATATACAACTCTTCTTCCAGAAATCCATTCAGGAATGCAGTTTTGACATCCATCTGCCAAATTTCATAATCATAAAATGCGGCAATTGCTAACATGATTCGGACAGACCTAAGCATCGCTACGGGTGAGAAGGTCTCATCGTAGTCAATCCCTTGAACTTGTCAAAAACCTTTTGCGACAAGTCGAGCTTTGTAGACAGTAACATTACCGTCAGCGTCAGTCTTCTTCTTGAAGATCCATTTATTCTCAATTGCTTGCCGATCATTGGGCAAGTCAACCAAAGTCCACACTTTGTTCTCATACATGGATCCCATCTCAGATTTCATGGCTTCAAGCCATTTTGCGGAATCTAGGCTCACCATCGCTTCTTCATAGTTCGTAGGTTCATCATGATCTAGTAGCATGACTTCCAGAACAGGATTACCGTACCACTCTGGTGCGGATCTTACTCTGGTTGATCTATGAGGTTCAGTAGTATCTTGTTCTGAAGTTTCATGATCATTATCATTAGCTTCCTCACTAATTGGTGTAGGTGTCACAGAAACCGGTTTCTGTGATGTACTACTTTCCAATAAGGGAGCAGGTACAGTTACCTCATCAAGTTCTACTTTCCTCCCACTCACTTCTTTCAAGAGAAACTCCTTCTCTAGAAAGTTTCCGAATTTAGCAACAAAAGTCTTGCCTTCGGATCTGTGATAGAAGGTGTATCCAATAGTTTCATTTGGATATCCTATGAAGACACATTTCTCCGATTTGGGTTCGAGCTTATCAGGTTGAAGCTTTTTCACATAAGCATCGCAGCCCCAAACTTTCAGAAACGACAACTTCGGTTTCTTGCCAAACCACAGTTCATAAGGCGTCGTCTCAACAGATTTTGATGGTGCCCTATTTAACGTGAATGCGGTCGTCTCTAAAGCATAACCCCAAAATGATAGCGGTAAATCAGTAAGAGACATCATAGATCGCACCATATCTAGTAAAGTACGATTACGATGTTCGGACACACCATTACACTGTGGTGTTCCAGGTGGCGTGAGTTGTGAAACTATTCCGCATTGTTTCAAATGTACACCAAACTCGTAACTCAAATATTCTCCTCCACGACCAGATCGTAGGAATTTATTTGCTTGTTACGATGATTTTCAACTTCACTCTGAAATTCTTTGAACTTTTCAAATGTTTCAGACTTATGTTTCATTAAGTAGATATACCCATATCTGCTAAAGTCATCTGTGAAGGTGAGAAAATAACAATATCCGCCACGAGCCTCAACATTGATCGGACCACATACATCTGTATGTATGATTTCCAACAAATCTGTTGCTCTCTCCATAGTACCGGAGAACAATGTTTTGGTCATCT
Organism: Triticum urartu; assembly: GCF_056163025.1. Lineage (NCBI taxonomy): Eukaryota > Viridiplantae > Streptophyta > Magnoliopsida > Poales > Poaceae > Triticum > Triticum urartu. Next base: position 399,803,614 of record NC_141879.1, on the reverse strand, counting down.
TGCCCATAAGGCATGGTTCGCAAATACCAAGTGATTCATAATCAAGTGGTTCCAAAAGTCCATCAGTATGGAGTTTCTTCATGCGCTTTATACCGATATGACCTAAATGGCAGTGCCACAAATAAGTTGCACTATCATTATCAACTCTGCATCTTTTGGTTTCAACATTATGAATATGTGTGTCACTACTATCGAGATTTAATAAGAATAGACCACTCTTCAAGGGTGCATGACCATAAAAGATATTACTCATATAAATAGAACAACCATTATTCTCTGATTTAAATGAATAACCGTCTCACATCAAACAAGATCCAGATATAATGTTCACGCTCAACGCTGGCACCAAATAACAATTATTTAGGTCTAATACTAATCCCGAAGGTAGATGTAGAGGTAGCGTGCCGACCGCGATCATATCGACTTTGGAACCATTTCCCACACGCATCTTCACCTCGTCCTTAGCCAATCTTCGCTTAATCCGTAGTCCCTGTTTCGAGTTGCAAATATTAGCAATAGAACCAGTATCAAATACCCAGGTGCTACTGCGAGCATTAGTAAGGTACACATCAATAACATGTATATCACATATACCTTTGTTCACCTTGCCATCCTTCTTATCCGCCAAATACTTGGGGCAGTTCTGCTTCCAGTGACCAGTCTGCTTGCAGTAGAAGCACTCAGTTTCAGGCTTAGGTCCAGATTTTGGTTTCTTCTCCTGAGTAGCAACTTGCTTGCTGTTCTTTTTGAAGTTCCCCTTCTTCTTCCCTTTGCCCTTTTTCTTGAAACTAGTGGTCTTGTTGACCATCAACACTTGATGCTCCTTTTTGATTTCTACCTCCGCAACTTTCATCATTGCGAAGAGCTTGGGAATTGTCTTATTCATCCCTTGCATATTATAGTTCATCATGAAGCTCTTGTAGCTAGGTGGAAGTGATTGGAGAATTCTGTCAATGACGCAATCATCTGGAAGATTAACTCCCAATTGAATCAAGTGATTATTATACCTAGACATTTTGAGTATATGCTCACTGACAGAACTGTTCTCCTCCATCTCTCAATCTCGGCATTTTCTTGAAATATTAACTTCAACTCCTGGAACATCTAATATGCTCCATGACGTTCAAAACGTCGTTGAAGTCCCGATTCTAAGCCGTAAAGCATGGCACACTGAACTATCGAGTAGTCATCAGCTTTGCTCTGCCAGACGTTCATAACATCTGGTGTTGCTCCAGCAGCAGGCCTGGCACCTAGCGGTGCTTCTAGGACGTAATTCTTCTGTGCAGCAATGAGGATAATCCTCAAGTTACGGACCCAGTCCGTGTAATTGCTACCATCATCTTTCAACTTTGCTTTCTCAAGGAACGGATTAAAATTCAACAGAACAACAGCACGGGCCATCTATCTACAATCAAACATAAACAAGCAAGATACTATCAGGTACTAAGTTCATGATAAATTTAAGTTCAATTAATCATATTACTAAAGAACTCCCACTTAGATAGACATCCCTCTAATCCTCTAAGTGATCACGTGATCCAAATCAACTAAACCATGTCCGATCATCACGTGAGATGGAGTAGTTTCATTGGTGAACATCACTGTGTTGATCATATCTACTATATGATTCACGCTCGACCTTTCGGTCTCCGTGTTCCGAGGCCATATCTGTATATGCTTGGCTCGTCAAGTATAACCTGAGTATTCCGCGTGTGCAACTGTTTTGCACCCATTGTATTTGAACGTAGAGCCTATCACACCTGATCATCACGTGGTGTCTCAGCACGAAGAACTTTCGCAACGGTGCATACTCAGGGAGAACACTTCTTGATAATTAGTGAGAGATCATCTTAAAATGCTACCGTCAAACAAAGCAAGATAAGATGCATAAAGGATAAACATCACATGCAATCAATATAAGTGATATGATATGGCCATCATCATCTTGTGCTTGTGATCTCCATCTTCGAAGCACTGTCATGATCACCATCGTCACCGGCACGACACCTTGATCACCATCGTAGCATCATTGTTGTCTCGCCAATCTTATGCTTCCACGACTATCGCTACCGCTTAGTGATAAAGTAAAGCATTACAGCGCAATTGCATTGCATACAATAAAGCGAGAACCGTATGGCTCCTGCCAGTTGCTGATAACTCGGTTACAAAACATGATCATCTCATACAATAAAATTTAGCATCATGTCTTGACCATATCACATCACAACATGCCCTGCAAAAAAAAGTTAGACGTTCTCTACTTTGTTGTTGCAAGTTTTACGTGGCTACTACGGGCTTAAGCAAGAACCAATCTTACCTACGCATCAAAACCACAATGATAGTTTGTCAAGTTGGTGCTGTTTTAACCTTCGCAAGGACCGGGCGTAGCCACACTCGGTTCAACTAAAGTTGGAGAAACTGACACCCGCCAGCCACCTGTGTGCAAAGCACATCGGTAGAACCAGTCTCGCGTAAGCGTACGCGTAATGTTGGTCCGGGCCGCTTCATCCAACAATACCGCCGAACCAAAGTATGACATGCTGGTAAGCAGTATGACTTATATCGCCCACAACTCACTTGTGTTCTACTCGTGCATATAACATCAAAACATAAAACCTAGGCTCTGATATCACTGTTGGGGAACGTAGTAATTTCAAAAAATTTCCTACGCACACGCAAGATCATGGTGATGCATAGCAATGAGAGGGGAGAGTGTTGTCTACGTACCCTCGTATACCGATAGCGGAAGCGTTATGACAACGCGGTTGATGTAGTCGTACGTCTTCACGGCCCAACCGATCAAGCACCGAAACTACGGCACCTCCGAGTTTTAGCACACGTTCAGCTCGATGACGATCCCCGGACTCCGATCCAGCAAAGTGTCCGGCAAGAGTTCCGTCAGCATGACGGCGTGGTGACGATCTTGATGTTCTATCATCGCAGGGCTTCGCCTAACCACCGCTACAATATTATCGAGGGGTATGGTGGAAGGGGCCACCGCACACGGCTAAGAAAACGATCACGAGGATCAACTTGTGTGTCTAGAGGTGCCCCCTTGCCCCCGTATATAAAGGAGCAAGGGGGGGTGTGGCCGTCACTAGGAGGAGGCGCGCTGGAGGAGTCCTACTCCTACCGGGAGTAGGACTCCCCCCTTTCCCTAGTTGGATTAGGACTTGGGGGAAGGAGGAGAGGGAAGAAAGGAAGGGGGGTGCCGCCCCCCTCCTTGTCCAATTCGGACTTGGCGGGGAGGGGTGCGCGGCAGCCCCTAGGCCTCCTCTCCTCTTCCTCCACTAGGCCCATTAAGGCCCATTAGGTTACCGGGGGGTTCCGGTAACCTCCCGGTACTCCGGTAAAATGCCGATTTCACCCGGAACACTTCCGATGTCCAAACATAGGCTTCCAATATATCAATCATTATGTCTCGAGCATTCCGAGACTCCTCGTCATGTCCATGATCACATCCGGGACTCCGAACAAACTTCGGTACATCAAAATATATAAACTCATAATGAAACTGTCATCATAACGTTAAGCGTGTGGACCCTACGGGTTTGAGAACAATGCAGACATGACCGAGACATGTCTCCGGTCAATAACCAATAGCGGAACCTGGATGCTCATATTGGCTCCCACATATTCTACGAAGATCTTTCATCGGTCAGACCGCATAACAACATACTTTGTTCCCTTTGTCATCGGTATGTTACTTGCCCGAGATTCGATCGTCGGTATCTCAATACCTAGTTCAATCTCGTCACCAGCAAGTCTCTTTACTCGTTTAGTAATACATCATCTCGCAACTAACTCATTAGTTGCAATGCTTGCAAGGCTTATGTGATGTGCATTACCGAGAGGGCCCAGAGATACCTCTCCGACAATCGGAGTGACAAATCCTAATCTCGAAATACGCCAACCCAACATGTACCTTTGGAGACACTTGTAGAGGTAGCACACAGTTACGTTGTGACGTTTGGTAGCACACAAAGTGTTCCTCCGGAAAACGGGAGTTGCATAATCTCATAGTCATAGGAACATGTATAAGTCATGAAGAAAGCAATAGCAACATACTAAACGATCGGGTGCTAAGCTAATGGAATGGGTCATGTCAATCACATCATTCTACTAATGATGTGATCCCATTAATCAAATGATAACACATGTCTATGGTTAGGAAACATAACCATCTTTGATTAACGAGCTAGTCAAGTAGAGGCACACTAGTGACGTTTAGTTTGTCTATGTATTCACACAAGTATTATGTTTCCGGATAATACAATTCTAGCATGAATAATAAACATTTATCATGATATAAGTAAATAAAATAATAACTTTATTATTGCCTCTAGGGCATATTTCCTTCACGCGCAACTCTCTGTGTCTTCCATTCCCCTCCTGATTCACGCCCATCCCATGGTGCCGGCGCCACCGCCGCCCACCACCACCCCGGCGACCTCCCCACCGGCGATCCCCTACATCCATCGCCTGCACCTTCTCTCCTAGTCACAGATCGACCCGGCGGCCAGGACCCACCCAAAGCGACGGAGGTCGGCTGCGTCGCCCCGCCGTCACCTCCTTCCTTCCTCCCTTGGGGCGCTCGAAGATCCCGTGCTCGCTGCGCCTCCTCTGCCCCGACCTTCTCCAAGCCATCCATGGAGCTCCATCGTCAAGGTGCCTAATTTGTTTCGATTTCGATTTGCTTCTGCTTTTGTTTGTTGCTCAGTTCTGTACTGTTGGTGATGCCATGATCCTCCCTTTCCATTGCTGCATGAGAATAAGAAAAAACCCTAGCTAGGCCTGGAGGATGTGTTGGATTGGAGAACTACCCGAGCAGGGAGGGAGGAAGCAAGGAAGGTCACCATGGACCTCGCCCAACTCCCAGCCATCTTCCTGCCTGCAGCTGCATGTAACCCCTCCCTCTCCCTGCCTTGTCAGACCTGAAGATGCAGTGTCTGAGATATTCAGTGAACTGTGTGGATTCAGACAACAACGCTTTAGTTAACTGTGTAGATCATGCATTGTATTGTTAATCACCAGTTATTGTTTCCTTTCACTACATCATGTCGGTTACTACTACTGTTCCTACATAATCACAAGCATGGATGGATGATTATCTCAGATCAGATGTTGCTAGATTACTTTCTTAGATTGCTTTTGTCGCCAAGCCACATATACCACCTAGTTAGATAGAATCCGCTACGCTAGGGTGATGAATGAACGAACAAACAATAATAGGAACATGGGCACCAGGTTTTAGAGGGCTTGTGATTTTATGGTTGCAGCAAGCCCGCCTTGTATGCCCGACGAGTTATCCTGTGTATTTTGTCTTGCTAGACGAGTTATCCAGCAATACTAGTGCATAGTAGAAAATTATCATAGATCCTGGCTATAACCTGCTTTTGTGCTTGTGACTTTGGCCCGCATGATTTTGCGGGGATTTGGTACCAGACTAGAGGTAGAGGCTGACGATTTCTTGCTGTTTCAGTCAAGTGCTTGATAGATATCTGTCTTAATCCACAAGAAAACCTATCAGACCTGTATATGTCATCTGATTTAGATCACTTAATTTCATACATGGATTGTTGAGGTTTTTTTATCTTGTAGGTCGTGGCGACCACCAAGAAGACACCCAACTCCCGCATCCCGAACTACCCGAGCCTGACGTCGCAGCTGCTGTGTCAAGTCCACAACATCACCATGCATGTAGGTGTACTTGGTTCATCTTCAGGTTCAGGTGTAGGGGTTAGTGGCCTTAAGCATTAACCATTTAATCCTGATGAATGCTGCTTGTTTTACACATACCACTTCCTTCTATTTATCCTCTTTGTGTGATTCAATTCCAAAAGGCAGCATGTTGCATGTTGATACATGTATGCCTTTGTGTAAGAGAACATTATGATAGTGATTCCATTGGTTCCTGGTCAGAAGTTTTGACTGTGAGGTCTTGATGCTATGCCACATGAGTGAATGTGGATTTTTGGCTGTGATTATGTGATATTAGTGATATGCCTTTTGAGTGAATTGTGTTTTTAGACTACAATTATGTGTTGTTGGTAAAGTGTTTTCTGAGTGAACTAGGAATGTTAGAAGGATATGATGTGGTTGTATCAGTTTCAGCATGATGATTCTCATCAACTTGCACCTGGTCATAGTCCAATAAATGCATGACAGTGTTTTGTTCAATTATATTATATAAGAGTGACTTTTGTATTATAAATTGTCATGGTCAAGTAGCTGTGTACAGCTGCATGCCAATATCTCATAAGAGTGACTAGTGTAGTATGAATTGACAGTGTGATCAAAGTATCATGTGTGTAATTGTGTATGCTTATATGATGTCTAGCACATTTCTTGTACCTACAATATAAATTTGTGAGCATAGCTTCTGTTGTCAATGCAGAAAGTTGTTCCTTGTAATGTACATACTCATATTGCATCATATCAGATTGGGCATTGCTCTATTGCTCTATTCACACCATTATACATGTGTAAAAATTGTTGGATTAACTTCATTATCTTTAATAATTGATTATTCACTTCCGGTTAGTAGTAACTTAAACTTGGCGGCAAACTGGTTAAATACTTGGTTGTGATCACGTTTGTGGTTGGTGTGCGAGCAAGCAAAATCAGAAGTGATCCCAACTGATGATACTATTTTTGTGTTTACTAGAATTGTCCGTGGACATTTAATCTGTTTTGTGTATAGTAGGTAAAATAGCAGAGTACATTGATTACCATTCTGTCTGCTGACATACACTTCCAAAGACCTTTTAGCGTAGAGTTCATATAGTTACAAAGTGCTTTTTAGCTTAGATATCATACAATTATGGAGTGCTCCCTACACTGTCTTTTTACTATATATACCATTCATGTATTCTTGGATAGTACTGACTACATACCAGGGCGAATTAACCACAATTTGCCACAACTTGCACTTACTGAAACATAACCTTGCTGGTTACCAGTGCAATAATAAACTTGCAAGTGTCAATGTACTGATGCAAACAATTATTGTTTACTTATGACTAATCTGTTTTCCATCTCATTTATAGGAGTTTCAAAAATGCCCGACTCCAATGACAACGACATGCACCACGAGAAGGATGATGGCCTCTTCACCGACTCCGGCCCCATCCTCCCCGACACCTGGTCGTGGCCATGTGCACGGTAGACGCGACTTGGTCGCTTCCTCTGGGAACCCTATCACCTCAATCTTGGTGCGGCGGCGAGCACATCCACCAGATCCGGCGGCGGGCATCAAGGCCGTGGCTTGGACCTTGCCGCCCTCTACCAAGGAAGGAGTGAGCTCGCGCAGATGGCGGCGACCATGCTCAACCAGCTGTTTTGTGGTTCCTGCAATCAGGGGAGTTCCTCTCAAGAGAGTGCCCTCCCCCTTCTGCTTCTTCTACTACCTACTATTGCTGATGTTGCTGATTGGTCTATGCACGGTGGGTAATCCATCAATGTTTATTTGGTACTGCCTGAGCTCTATTTCTGTGCATGCAAGCGTGCTGTTTGTGCAGTGTGGATGCTTGGTCCTTGTGGGGATCGTCTAATAGACGAAGTTCCTCTATGTTAATATTACGAGAATGGAGTAGTGCATTCCGGTTGAACATGTGTTCTAGATTTTTTTGCTGGTAAACATGTGGTCTAGAAGATTGTACCTTGTTGTTTCTGATCTTACATTTGGTTTATCTATGCTGCATTGCAAATTTGCAATGATGTTTGTTGCCCAAGAACCTAGCGAATTAGAGGCCTGAGATTTCAATAGTCTGGAGGATAAACTAATGAATTCAGATTCGAGTGAGAAATCCATTCTGGTTTCAAATAGATAGGTTTATTTTTTAACTATGCATATATTTGTAACAATGAGAATAGGTGGTTATAGGTTGCTGTGATGATGAATATAAATATCATGAAGTGCTCATGCATGGCGGTATACCCGATACCATTGTTTTCACTATTTTATCAACATGCCTTTGCTGAATCTTCCGTTCATATGTGTAAACTATACATTGTAGCTACTGGGTACTTTTTATCGACATATTAGCTAATTGTGTACCTAAATATGACCCAGGTACAGTGGATACAACATGATGCTTCTGCTGCCATAACTTGTTTTCTTGTCTACCATCTAGGTACAATGGGAGTAAGCTCATCCTCCTCAATCCCTAGCTACTGCACGACTGCCGGGGTGCATACTCCCTACAATTTCTGGAGCATCTCGACCTCTTATTGTAGTAGCTGGTATGCTTGATGCGTGTATCTCTGTCTCCTTACTGTTTTGCTAGAACCATAAATCCTGATGCATGATGATTATAGTCTGGTTTGTTAGATTTGTTTTGTTGGTGCTTAAAATTTGACATGCCTGGATTTTTAATGAATGAATGAACTCGTTCTTATAGTTCTTTTCATTTATATGATCAATTTAGTTAAGAGTTGCGCATGTAGTATACTATATGCCAAAAAAATCCTAGCTAGTGAGAACATTTGTCACTCCATGAACATATACTGGTTAGTGTTAGTCATACTATTTATCTACATGGCATTTGCTGTCAATTTTTGCTTATAAGTTATTGGATTCCTCATTGGCTATTGTTTGATGTTCTATACACATTATTATTCTTACATTTTCATTCTTATTCTTTGCGCAGGTGAAGTGTGAATCAAAGTCTGAAGCTATGAAGCATATCAACAAACAGTAGCATATTATGTGTTGTAATTGTAGGCAGTAGTAGGCATATCTGGCTTGTAGTATACTGTAATGATTGTAATAGACCAATGTAGTGTTGTTTTGGATGAATTTCGTTTGCTCTCTAGTCTGGTAATTATTGTGTATGTGATTTGGATACCTATGAAATGATATAATGGTTGCTTGGCAAAGTTCGAAATTTTTGATGTGTGGGACCAATTTTGGGATGAGCATGACAAGTGGGACCAATCTGTGGTGGGACCAGCTGCAAAATAAAATGGTTGAAAATAGAAAATCAATAGACTAGCAAAAAGGCCATGCCCTAGATAATAAAAAGGCCAAATTCTTGGGCCAGGCCCATGTAGCTAGAGTAAATTAACAGAACAAATATACAGTAAAAAGGCTGAATTGTTGGGCTTGGCCCATGTAAAACACCCAACTGGACCGGGCCGATTCTAATTTTTGATGTTCTCAATTGGTCACAATTTTGCCACATTAGATTGCCGCGTCGGATCCGACGTGGCTTGGGTAGACAACCAGTGACCAAAATAGAAGGTCATATAATCCATGACCTTTTGTTTTGGTCGTGGCCTTCCAGGACCTTCTCACAAAGAAGGTCGTTAATTTCAGTTTACGACCGCCAGCTTTTGACCTTTAGTTTTTGGTCAAAAAAGGTCACAAATGAAAATCAATGACCTTTCAGTGACCAGTGAGGGTCACAAGTTGACATATTTCTTGTAGTGTATGATCATGTGTTTGATCATATGCTACCTTAATGCTTGCTTGGATGACATTATCTTTTATATCCTTATATGTTCATTCACTTTGCTTGGTGATGAGTGCATGTTTTAATTCATATCATTTTGAGCGCTCCACCAAGATGTATGTGACATGGAAGAGTGACCCATGATCCTAATCGATTGTGCATTTGCATTCAAAAGCAAATCTTAAATAGTGCACAAATTTAGGGGGAGCTCTTGCTTATCACATACTTCTCAAAGCGACGATGTATTTCAATCTTATTATCATTTGTCGAAGCTTTGATCTATATGTTGTCATCAATTACCAAAAAGGGGGAGATTGTAAGTGCAACTATCCCTAGATGGTTTTGGTAATTATTAACAACATATAGCTCATTGAACTAATACTATTTTAAGACGATCATTTTAGAAAGTTCAATGATTAGCATGGCATGGATTAAGAATATGGACCCCTCAAAATGCTAAGGACACATATTGGCTCAAGCTCAAGACTCTACCTTTTTCATTTTAGTGATCCAAGATCACATTGAGTCCATATGAAAAGCCAATACTATAAAAAGGGGATGAGATGTTGCTTAATGGCTTACTTGCTCAAAATTCTTAGTGATATGCTCCAAAAACCATCAACCACTTTCTCATATCCACATATGTCCCAAACCAAAAAGTCAAACTCGGCCCCACCAAAATATTCTATCCGGCGCCACCGAGGTCACTTGACATAGCCACTGCCAAAAACCCTAGTCAAATCGGTCATACCGATAGGGATCTCGGTCTCACTGAGATGGGATTGCAAACTCTCTGTTTCCCTTCGTAACGTTTGGGTCCAGCCGAGATGAGCGATAGGTCCCACCGAGTTCGCAATGAAAACTCTATGTTTTCCTTTCATAATGTTTTGGTCTCACCGAAATGAGCGATTCGGTCCCACCGAGTTGGCCTGACCAACTCTCTGGTTAGCTTATTACCAAAATCGGTCCCACCGAGTTTGTGTAATCAGTCTCACCGAGATTACGTTATGCCCTAACCGTAATCAAATCGGTCCCACCGAGTTGACACGTCGGTCCCACCGAAAAGCCTAATGTTCACATTTTGAACTGAATCGGTCCCACCGAGTTTTCTGATTCGGTCCTACTGAGTTTCGTGAATTGTGTGTAATGGTTAGGTTTTGTGTGGAGGCTATAAATACCTCTCCACCCACTCTTCACTCAAGGAGAGAGCCATCAGAACATGCCTACACTTCCACCATTCATTTTCTGAGAGAGAACCACCTACTCATGTGTTGAGACCAAGATATTCCATTCCAACCATATCAATTTTGATCTCTAGCCTTCCCCGAGTTGCTTTCCACTCACATCATCTTTCCACTAAATCCAAATCAGTGAGAGAGAGTTGAGTGTTTTGGAGACTATCATTTGAAGCACAAGAGCAAGGAGTTCATCATCAACACACCATTTATTACCTTTTGGAGAGTGTAGTCTCCTAGATTGGTTAGGTGTAACTTGGGAGCCTCCGTCAAGATTGTGGAGTTGAACCAAGGAGTTTGTACGGGAAAGGAGATCGCCTACTTCCTGAAGATCTACCCTAGTGAGGCAAGTGCTTCGTGGGCGATGGCCATGGTGGGATAGACAAGGTTGCTTCTTCATGGACCCTTCGTGGGTGGAGCCCTCCGTGGACTCGCACAACCGTTACCCTTCGTGGGTTGAAGTCTCCATCAACGTGGATGTACGATAGCACCACCTATCGGAACCACGCCAAAAATCTCCGTGTCTACATTGCGTTTGCTCCCTCCAAACTCCTCCCTTTAGCTTCATATGCAATGTTTTACATTCCGCTGCTTTACTCTTAGACTTGCAAGTGTAGGTTGATTGCTTGACTTGTGCTAAGTTGTTAAAATCTGCCAAGACTTAAAATTGGGAAAAGGCTAGATTTTCATTTGGTCAAGTAGTCTAATCACCCCCCTCTATACATACTTTCGATCCTACAATAGGCCGCCGGGAGCTGGGTGTGGGCGGCTGCGATCTTGGCTTTGGCGGCCTCCGTCATGGCAAGGTATGCCACGCCGGAACGGACGGCTGCTTGAACACTCTTGGCGATTGCCAACTCTTCGGCCGTTGGTTGCCGACCATTGTCGAAGAAGCTTCGTTCGATTTGTGTGGTGACCGCCACGACCTAGGCGTGGACGGTCTCGACATGGTCGTGGGCGGCCTCCATCAGGGCTAAGGCCGCCACTGCGGAATGGATAGCTGTTGTGCCGCTCTCGCCAGTTGCTATCCCTGTGGGAGATGCTGCCGCCACCGCCTGAGAAGCAACAATGGCCGTTTGGGCTGCCTTGGCCGCTCGGACGTAGATTGCGGTCACCCTCATGAAGCTTGTTAGCACACGCCTGGCGGCTGCGGCTGCGCTCTCGCCGGAGTGGGCCGCCGAAGTTGCCCTCACGACGCGGGTCCACGTCCCCATCTTTCAAAGGCGACGATTGAATAGTGAAAATGGTATTTGAGGAGCGGCCTAGTGTGCTCGACACTCCGACGGTGCTCCAAGATAGTTTGTGTTGCATCTCACACGGTTGGTGATAATAAATGCAATCTACTTGATTTTTCGTCTTGATTTGAATTACATAATGGGGTCACAGCTGCAAAGGATTGTGTTTGAATTGCTAGAACTTTTATCTGCAGTTAACATGCAACTATAGGTGTGTCGTCAAAAAATTGGAATTATTCAGGGTTCGTTTGGACGTTTTTATACATTAACTTGGTTTTGTAGGTATTTCAGGTGCATAATTCAAATTTGAACTACATGCACATGCTCCAGTGCATAGAAACGGGTTGAAAAATCAAATCCATGTCCTTAGTTGCATGCTTAGGTCCCATACAAGAAATGGCAATGGATGTTAAACACCCTGCCACCGTCACTTGGCCGCAAACATTGAGATACCTGGTTTTTAAATTCTAGTAAATCCAAAACTCATCTGAAATTCATGAAACTTGGCATGCTATCATGGAGCGGCATCAACATGTTGTGGTAAATTTGTTGTCCCATTTGGGGCAGGTCTGCATATAAGCTTCTCACAAACCAGAGCTTCTCACAATGAGAGTGATGGTTTCGGTAGGGAAAGTGACTCCTTTGGGGACAAAACGATATCCGTTGCCTCTTATTGCTTTCAAAAAATTTCAAGTGTAAACATAGAACAACAAGAGTGTTGTGTATAATTTTGGATTTTTTCAGGGTTCGTTAGGACATTTTAATACAATAACTGGTTTTCTAGGCATTATATGTGCATAATTCAAATTTGAACTATATGCACATGCTCCAGTGCATATAAATTGGTTGAAAAATCAAATTTGTCTCCTTGGTTGCATGCTTAGGTCCCATGCAAGAAATGGGAATGAATTTACCGTCACTCGGCCGCAAACATTGAGTACTTGATTTTTAAATTCTAGTAAATCCAAAACTCATTTAAAATTCATGAAACTTGGCATGCTATCATGGAGCGACATCAACATGCCATGGTAAAAATTTTGTCCCATTTGGGGCAGGTTTGGGTATAAGCTTCTCACAAACCAGAGCATCTCACAACAAGCGTGATGGTCTCGGTAGGGAACATGCCACCTTTGGGGACGAAACAATGTCCGTTGCCTCTTATTGCTTTCAAAAATTTTATAGTGTCAACATAAAACAACATGAGTGTTGTGTTTAATTTTGGAATTTTTCAGGGTTCGTTTGGACATTTTGATACATTAACTGGGTTTTCTAGGCATTTAATATACATAATTCAAATTTGAACAACATGCACATGCTCCAGTGCATATTAATTGGCTGAAAAAGCAAATATGTTTCCTTCGGTGCATGCTTAGGTCCCATGCAAGAAATGGGAATGAATTTCAAACACCCTGCCACCGTCACTCGGCCGCAAACATTGAGATACCTGGTTTTTAAATTTTAGTAAATCGAAAACTCATCTGAAATTCATGAAACTTGGCATGCTATCATGGAGCGGCATCAACATGCCATGGTAAAATTTTTGTCCCATTTGGGGCAGGTTTGGGTATAAGATTCTCTCAAACGAGCGTGATGGTTTCGGTAGGGAACATGCCACCTTTGGGGATGAAACAATATTCATAGCCTCTTATTGCTTTCAAAAAATTTCTAGTGTCTACATAGAACAACGGGAGTGTTGTGATCAATTTTGGAATTTTTCGTGGTTCGTTTGGACATTTTTATACATTAACTGGGTTTTCTAGGCATTTTATGTGCATAATTCAATTTTGAACTACATGCACATGCTCCAGTGCATATAAATTGATTGAAAAAACAAATCTATGTCCTTTGGTGCATGCTTGGGTCCCATGCAAGAAATGGGAATGAATTTCCAACATCACTCGGCCGCAAACATTGAGATACCTGGTTTTTAAATTCTAGTAAATCCAAAACTGGTCTGAAATTCATGAAACTTGGCATGCTATCATGGAGCGGCATCAACATGCCGTGGTAAATTTTTTGTCCCATTTGGGGTAGGTTTGGGTATAAGCTTCTCATGAACCAGAGCTTCTCACAACAAACATGATGGTTTCTGTAGGGAACGTGCCACCTTTGGGGACGAAACGATATATGTTGCCTCTTATTGCTTTTAAAATTTTCTAGTGTGAACATAGAACAACAGGAGTATTGTGTTTAATTTTGGAATTTTTCGGGGTTCTTTTGGACATTTGTATACATTAACTGGGTTTTCTTGGAATTTTATGTGCATAATTCAAATTTGAAGTACATGCACATGCTCCAATGCATAAAAATTGGTTGAAAAAATAAATCTATGTCCTTCGGTGCATGCTTAGGTCCCATGCAAGAAATGGAATGAATTTCAAACACCGTGCCACCGTCACTTGGCCGCAAACATTGAGATACCTGGTTTTCAAATTCTAGTAAATCCAAAACTCATCTAAAATTCATGAAACTTGGCATGCTATCATGGAGCGGCATCAACATGTCATGGTAATTTTTTTGTCCCATTTGGGGCAGGTTTGGGTACAAGCTTCTCACAAACCAAAGCTTCTCACAACAAGCGTGATGGTTTCGATAGGGAACGTGCCACCTTTGGGGAGGAAACGATATCCGTCGCATCTTATTGCTTTCACATTTTTTCTAGTGTCAACATAGAACAACAGGAGTGTTGTGTTCAATTTTGGAATTTTTCGGGGTTCGTTTGGACATTTTTATACATTAACTAGGTTTTCTAGGCATTTTATGTGCATAATTCAAAATTGAGCTACATGCACATGCTCCAGTGCATATAAATTGGTTGAAAAATCAAATCTAATTCCTTCGGTGCATTCTTAGGTCCCATGCAAGAAATGGGAATGAATTTCAAACACCGTGCCACCGTCACTTGGCTGCAAACATTGAGATACCTGGTTTTTAAATTCTAGTAAATCCAAAACTTGTCTGAAATTCATGAAACTTGGCATGCTATAATGGAATGGCACCTGACATGCTCTGGTATTTTTCTTGTCCATATTGAGAGAAGGCGCATTCGAATAACAGCCAACAAAGGCATTTTGAAACAAATAGCTGCCATTGTAACATCTCAATTTAAATTGTGTGCGTTCTATTAACCATTCACATGACGCCATGCCTCACTCTTTTAATGGCTAGGAGGTGTCGTGCGGACAGGTGCTTGAGTGCTTGACTAAACTGGAGGCGTGCAAGCTGTACTCCAATGCGGAGGCTCACCAGGAAGCGTGTGAGTTGTACGCCGCATAGGTTCACCAGGAAGCGTGTGAGTTGTACGCCGCACAGGTTCACCAGGAAGCGAGCCCTTTGACTTCCATGGCCGCGTGCCTTGCTCGCATCCTCTCCATTAATGGCGCCCAAGCCACAGTTTAATATGGTTTTTAAATATAAAACACTCATGCAAACGTTTTAGTTAGAACACCTGGATGCAAACCGACAACTTCCCCAGGAAGCCAAGGGAAAATGTGCCTAGCAGGATTTGTACAGCTCTTGATCGCAAATGTTTTAGTTAGAACACCCGTATGCAAACCAACAACTTCCCCAGGAAGCAAAGAGAAAATGTGCCGAGCCGGATTTCTGCAGCTCTTGATCGGAAATATTTTAGATAGAACACTCGTATGCATTGTGAGAGCTATGGTCTTCCCCTTAAGTCGAGGGAAAATTCGTAGCGCAGGATTTGTGCATTCGTTTAATGCAAACAATTGTTTTGGATAACCCATGTGCAACCATGTACAAACAATTTGGTAAGAATTGCATCTGTCATATTGGGTATGTTGCCATTTGTCAAACTGGAAATATTGACATTTGTTGATCTAGTAACATTTCCATTTGTCAATCCTCGTAATACTGCGTGTCAAAATATGCAGCTAACAATCACTAGCACTATCTAATTTTTGCAACTAAAATCCAGTAATTAAGCATAGATTTCATTCATAGATTAAGTAGTCGTTCTTAATTTATACAAACAGTTCAACTCGACAGCTGAACCGACCAAACTTTTCCCCAATTGTTGCCAACCACGTACTGAAATAGCTAGTTCAACTATATATACTAGCTAATTTTAAGTGCATTGTACAGTTCCACCACATCTATAGTCAGATGAACTGAACAAAATAGCCCCTAAATACTACTACTACTATGGAGGGGCTTTCTGCTACTTCCGACAGTCTCTCCTCTGCCGAGCGCACTTAGTAAGAGGCAGAGGAGGAGAAGGAGCCTATCGACGAGCTGGACAAATGCAATACGGTGCCTGCCAATGCTGCACATTCAGCAATGCTCGCCAGCTCGAATGCCCACTGCCGCTCCAGATGATCCATCTCGGAGCGACCGGACTGCTCGTAGATCTCCTGATTCCTCACCTCTACGTCAGCGTGTGCTGCGGCCATGCCTGCAGTAAGGCTCTTTGCATGCTCGACGAGGTGCTCCTCCTCCTCCCGCAGGAACTCGATGTAGCGCGCAAGGTCGCTGACACACGTGTGGGCCTCCACCTCCGCCTCCCTCCTTCGAGTGGCGGTGGCGGAGCTGGTGATGATCCCGGCGATCGACGGTGGGCTGGCGGCCACGACAACCAACGATGGGGTGGCGGCCACGACGGCCACCTCCTGCCTTCAGGCTGTGGTGGTGGAGCGGGTGATGGCCAGTAGTGGGTGGCGGCCATGACAGCCACCTCCCGCCTTCGGGCCATGGTGGCGGAGCGGGTGATGGCCGGCAGTGGGGTGGCGGCCACGACGGCCACCTCCCACCTTCGAGCTGCGGCGGTGGAGCGGGCGATGGCCCTGGCTTTCGATGGTTGTGTGGCGGCAACGGCGGCCGGAAACAGCTGCCGATGGGCACCGGCGGCGGAGCATGTGGTGGGTGTTTCGCGCACATCCAACAGGGACGCCACGCGCACTACACTACGCCGGGGACTGAGCTGCCATCGCGGTGTAGTCTCCCAACTACAGTTGTCCTCTAATGACGGCGGAGTGGCTGAGCGACGACGATGGACTGGTGCCATTGGCGATTGTGGGAGAAGCAGACGAGATAACACTACAAAAAAAATACAATTCCATGATGATACGTGTTTGTCACAGTAGGTCGCTTTTTTTGTCATGCATGTACATCCATGACAAATTTATGACAGAATTAAGATAGTCATACCTGTGCTGTCGTAGAAGTGTTCCATGACATTACCGAAATTATCATCACGGAAGTGTCCACTTCCATGACGATAAATCGCGCGTCACAGAAGTGCTTTCGTCAAGGGTGACCGACACGTGGCATCCACCGTAATAGAACGCCGTTAAGTTATCGGGTCAGGTTTTGGATCCGATAACCCGTTAACAGCCCCGACCAATGGGAAATTTCCACGTGTAAAATTCTTATTGGCCGGGCGAAACACGTGTCAGCTCGTCAGTGGGTCATATAGGCGCCTATGATATGTCGACACGTGGCATGGCCCAACAAGTTTAAATGGGCCGTCCCAACTGAAGGCCCACAAGATTTTGCGGACCATAATGGGCCGGCCCAGCTAAAGGCCCACAAGATTTTGCGGACCGTAATGGGCTGGCCCAGCTAAAGGCCCACAAGATTTTGCGGGCCATAATGGGCCAGCCCAGGTAAAGGCCATAAGATTTTTGTGTGCCATAATGGGCCGGCCCAGGTAAAGCCCACAAGATTCTTGTGGGTCATAATGGGCCGGCCCAGCTAAAGGCCCACGAGATTTCACCGACATTAATGGGCCGGCCCAGCTGTAGGCCCACAAGATTTTGAGGACCCTAGTAGGCCGGCCCATTAACTGGCTGCCATGTTTTGGGCCAAATGCCGGCCCATATTTGATCTGGTCCGTTAATGGCCTGCCACGCTCTGGGCCTAATAGTGGCCCATATGAGATCCGGCCTGTTAAAAGCCTACCACGTTCTGGGCCAAATTACGGCCCAGATCAGGTCCGGCCCTTTAAGAGGCTTTGGGCTCAATTATGGCCCATATCAGATTCTGCCCGTCAACTGGACACTATGCTTTTGGGCCCACTTGCTAAAGGCCCACTTAGTAATTCGGCCTGATATTAGTTTTGGCTTGTTAAGGGCCCGTTTAACATTTCGGCCCTATATTAATTTCGGCCTATTAAAAAGCCAGTCATATAGTTGGGCCTAACTACGGCCCTGTTTGCATCCGGCCTGCTCGCAGCCGATATCTGATTGGGCCAAACAAGGACCGAGACAATTTTGGCCTGTTAAAAGCCCGTGATTTGATTCGCACGATCATGGGCCGGGGTTTATTTCATGCTGCTGCGTAACTAGTATGAATTAAGAACAAAGCTACTCTATACAATAAAGAAATTACGGCATAGTAACTTAGAATAAACCTACACTATACAATAAAGGGTTTAAGGTATATTACATCCACTGGGCATCGAAGTTCGCCACTAGTGATCATAAAGCGCAACAAAGAAGTAGATTACAAAAACTGGGCACCATTGCAGCGTAACAAAATAATACTGAACCGAGGCCACTTCCAAGAATGTTCAAGAAAGGTTAGCCTTGCGGGGGAACTGCTGCGCAAGCTGCTGAGCAAGGCTGTGAGACCGGCCTAGCATGTCGGTCATAGCTTCCAGGTGTAGCTGTTTAGCGATGAGGTTCTCATTGGTGTTCTCCGCAATCTTTCTTAGAGATAGGACTTCTAGTCGAATTTGAGTTGCAGAATGCCTTTCTGCTAGAACTTGGGACTGAAGAAGTCGAACTGATTCAGACAACGAATTATGTGAGCTTGTCTGACTGTTAGTGTCAAGTAACTTGAACATTGCATCAAGACAAGTGTCGATGTCAAAACCGGCGGATCTCGGGTAGGGGGTCCCGAACTGTGCGTCTAGGCCGGATGGTAACAGGAGGCAAGGAACATGATGTTTTTTTACCCAGGTTCGGGCCCTCTTGATGGAGGTAAAACCCTACGTCATGCTTGATTAATATTGATGATATGGGTAGTACAAGAGTAGATCTACCATGAGATCAAGGAGGCTAAACCCTAGAAGCTAGCCTATGGCATGATTGTTGTATGATGAAGTTGTCCTACGGACTAAAACTCTCCGGTTTATATAGACACCGGAGAGGGTTAGGGTTACACAAAGTCGGTTATAATGGTAGGAGATCTTGAATATCCGCATCGCCAAGCTTGCCTTCCACGCCAAGGAAAGTCCCATCCGGACACGGGGCGAAGTCTTCAATCTTGTATCTTCATAGTCCTGGAGTCCGGCTGAAGGTATAGTCCGGCTACCCGAACACCCCCTAATCCAGGACTCCCTCAGTAGCCCCTGAACCAGGCTTCAATGACGACGAGTTCGACGCGTAGATTGTCTTCGGCATTCCAAGGCGGGTTCCTCCTCCAAATCCTTCATAAAAGTTTGTAAACACCAAGAGTAGTGTCCGGCTCTGCAAAATAAGTTTCCACGTATTGCCACAGAGAGAATAATATTAACATAAATCTAATCTGCTGACGTATTCTGCAGCGCGACATCACACTACGGCCAAGCCTTTATTCGAATCGTTTTCACTTTTCCACCTCAGCGTGTTTTGTGAGGCGGTTTCCTTGGCACGTCTTGTCAAAGTAGAGATCGTGTCCCCCATTTACGGGATTCTCATCAATACGGACGTGGGTAACCCAACCGTGCCATTTATCACGGCGCTTGGGAGGCAAGCGAGTTTTACTAGGCTGGTGGGGACGCATAGTCGCATCCGCTCATATAAGGGGATAAGGATCCACCTTTTTACCTACGCCTTCTTCCTCCTTTGCCTATCCATCTTCTGCGCACCCGAGCTTCAGCGCCCAAGCCCGCACTTCCTACCTCAACCTTCTCCAACAATGTCCGGAGCGGGAGGCAAGTGGATGGTCTCCTCCGTCACGGAGGGCCATGTCAAAAGGCTACGGAAGGCCGGATACCTGTCCAAAGACATCGCGCACCGGCTTCCTGAGGAGGGGCAGCTTCTCCCCACCCCAAGGCCCCATGAGAGGGTAGTATTTCTTCCCCACTTCCTCCGCGGACTGGGTTTTCCTCTCCACCCATTTGTCCGCGGGCTCATGTTCTACTATGGCCTAGTTTTCCACGATCTGGCCCCGAACTTCATCCTCAATATCTTGGTGTTTATCGTCGTGTGCGAGGCTTTCCTCTGCATCCGCCCCCATTTCGGCCTCTGGCTCAAGACATTCAACGTCAAGCCAAAGGTGGTGCACGGCAACCAGGCGGAGTGCGGAGGTGCCATGGCGGGCAAAATAGCCAACGTCCTATGGCTCGAGGGCTCCTTTGTGGAGACCTTGAAGGGGTGGCAGTCAGGGTGGTTTTACATCACCGAGCCACGCGATCCGAAGTGGATCGCAGCCCCTGAATTCTGTTCCGGACCCCCTACGCGGCTCACGTCCTGGAAGGAGACGGGCTTGTCGTGGGGCGACGAAGAAGAGGTGACCGGACTGCAAAAATGCATCCAGTCCCTGGTGAACAAGCAGCTCAAGCTTGTCAACGTAGTCCAGGTCATGCTCGTCCGCCGGATCCTTCCGTGTCAAGAACGGGACTTCAATTTGTGGGAGTTCAACCCGGCGCAGCACCGAACTCTGAGCAGGCTCTTCGACATGACGTACGAAGATGTCTGGAAGGGGCTAACCAAAGGCGCCAAGGCTCCCACATCCGCCTCAGAAGACCGCGAATTCAGCTCGCAGCGTCCTGCTGGCGAGGTAAAATATTTTCATCTTTTACAGCATGTTAAGTTTTCTTCATAGTTTGACTCTATGCGGGATCTAAACTCCCTCACCTTTGACAGGATTGTCAGGCGAAGTCCGGACTAATTAACTGTCTGGCTCCCTTGCCCGAAGACCCAGCCCCTGCTCTCCTAGTGAAGCTGTTGGTTCCGGCACCTTATGTCGTGCCGGAGAAGAAGGCCAAGAAGAAGAAGGCCACGGGGACTCAAAAGAGTTCCCGGCATATGGTGGTGTCGGATTCGTCGTCCGATGAGTCCGAGACGCACTCCTCCCATGAAGACGAGGAGGAGGAAGAAGAGACCTCTCCCCCTCCAGCGGGGGGAGGAAAGAAGAGGAAGGCCGCCCTAGTAGGGGAGGCCGAAGGGTCCAAGAAGGGGAAAACCCCTCCGCCGGACTACGCCCCGGCGCCGACGAGGACGAAGAGGAGTGGCCGGACAGGGCCAAGCGTCTGGCGAAATCGTAAGTGTTCGGATACCAGAGTAACTCATGATATTCCTTTTGTTGCGCAGCTTTCCCTAATGTCGAATATAATCATGCAGCCCGCCCAAGGACGGGCTCGACGAGTCGTCGAGCGGCTCCCTGGATTCATCGGACGTGAATTCAGTTCCGCCCGCTGCCTCCCCCTTTGCTGCGGATGACGCCGAAGTGGCGTCGCGACAAGCTCCGGGGCAAGAGGAGGTGGTCCAGGAGGAGCCGTGAGGCGACCTCTCGGACTCCAGGAGTAAAGGGGACAAGACCCACCAGGGCTCCAAGTCCGGCTTTAAGCCCGACACCGCGCCAGAATCATCAATGGTTCCGGACCGCGGCAGGCAAACTCTAACCAAGAGGAGCAAGCCTATTGAGCCGGCGTCCTCCGTCCAACCGGAGGCACCGGACAATCTGCTGGAGGTGCTTAAGGGCACCTCCATCGACGAGGAGCACCGTGCCATAATGAGTACGGTTGTCCAGAAGGTTCGGTCCGCCAAAAGCGGACTTACTGAAGCTTGTACTAGCCTTCTAACAGGCTTCGAGGTAATTAGAAATATGTAAAAATATTACCGCATAGACAGTAGCCCCTGATGCTCTATTTGGCGTTCGGAAAGAAAAGCCGAATAGAGGATCTATTAAATATCGCAGGAGTCTAACTAAAAAGGAGTCAATATACGTATGCTGGCTTCGCTGCTGGCCACCGCCGCACTGACTGCGGAGGTGGGTGCCCTGAAGCAGGGCCTCGAGCAGACCGAGCAAGAGCTCGGCCTTGCCAAATGACAGCTCGAGGAGAAAGAAGGTAAGAGATACCTTATAGAAAAAAATGCCTATAAGAAGACGCAATTGCAAAAAATGACAGGAGTATACTGCTTATTGTAGGGGCCAACTGAGGTGGCGACCCTCAAGCTGGCGCTGTCCGAGGCCAAGAAGAGAGCGGCCATGGAGCGCACCGAGCGGGAGAAATTTGAGGCGTAGGTCGGCGAGGTGCAGCAAGAGCTTCAGGCTCTCATGAAAAAACATGAGAGTTTGGAGCTCGACTCGAAGACGCGAGCGTCCGAGCTTGCTGCGGCCCTTAAAACTGCCAAATCTGCCAAGGCCGAAGCCCAAAAGGCCCTCCAGGAATTGGATGCGGTGAAAAAGATAGCGGCGGGTAAGGCATTCTCTATGCAAAGAAGACATATAAAAGTAAACTACTTGTTACTTACCCGAATCCAGAGCTCTCCAGGGGCATTCGCAGATCTTCCCCGCAGCGTATCTGATGCCGCCGCATTCTACCGAGCCGAGGAAGGCAGCTCGACAGAGAAGGTGTTCTGGTCTCAGTACGCTGAGGCCGGACACCCTGTGCCCTTGAGCGACCAGCTGAAGCAGCTGGTCGAGCTCCACAAGGTGGCCGAACAGGCCCTGAAGGGCTTCATAGTTCGGCTGTGGCCTAGAGAGGCCCTGCCTGGGAGCTACTTCGGACTGGTGCGGCGGCTGGTGGAAGCTTGTCCAAGGCTCGAGGTCATCAAGCGCTTCGTCTGCGTCGAAGGTGCCCGTAGGGCCCTTGCCTGTGCAAAGGTGCACTTGGGTAAGCTGGACGGTGAGAAGCTTGTGAGGGACGGGCCGCCGCCGGGGAAGGAGCATCGCAAGCCCGAGAACTATTACAAGGATGTTCTGGCCGGTGCCCGCCTTATGGCGGATGAATGCACCGAGGATGTAATTTTTGAATGAACTCGCTCGTGTTATCCTGTGCGCTGAAAACTTGTTCATATGCGCTAAGAAATGCTTGAATTTAAAATATTACTTTTTGTGCGGCCGTTTATCAAAAAATTGAGAGATGGCCAGTCGTCGGCTTCTGCCCACATGCCACTAGTGCTAGGGTGTTCGGGATAAACCTGAGCGCTCTTTTTCCCATGATTGGGTCCGTCGAGGGAGGCGCTCAGCACAACGAACAAGGCAATCGGACTATAATGCTTGAACACTCTCACTTAGCCATAGAACTCTATAATTTTAAATTTCGGTGAAGCCCCTAGTATTTGGAAGACCGAGTTCGGGGTGCTATCCACGCCTTGGCCGGACAAAGCCGGTTCCTCGCTCGAAGCGGCATAAGTCTTTAAGGACTCGAAAAACCTCTCGAACAGCGACCGGTCTCCCGCCTCATCATGACAGTCAGTTTTAGCTTTCTCTACTGAGGTGCTCAGCCCAGCTCAATTGGGGCACAATCGCAGTAGTTCTCCTAGGGCTACCTTAGCCGATATAGCGGAACGTAAGGCACCAAAACATACGAGCCGGGCAAACCCAACTATTGACCCAAACCATGATTGGGAGCCGATGCATATAGTGCTATATGTTCGGGGTGCCACACTTGTGAAAGTGTACGGACTTCTCACGCCATATTGATGGGTACTGAAGCCCCTGGCGTATTTTTGCCGTACCACAGTGTACGGATGCAACATGTTATTGATAAGCATATATATAAAAAGAGGATAATGCAAAAAATAGACAAAAAGCGATGCATTGTTTATGGAAAGGCTGCTATGAAAGTGGAATGATACAAATAGTGCGATAAGCCAAAGCAATTGGACTATTTAACATGTCTTGGCCAGGGGCAGGCCGCGGAATTGTATTAAAAAACAGATATACTGCTCGCGGTAGAGACCACCTGCGACAGTTGAATTGCCGAACGGGTCATCGAAAGTATGGAGTCCTGAGAGTAAGAGAAAAAAAGAGAGAGAGAAAAAGGAATCCAGCAGCCCCTGGTGCGGTTTAAGCCGTATTTCGGGCGTGCCGTGATAGTGCCCCTTCCCCTGTGCCCATGGTATTTCCAGAGCATAATTATGTACGCGAATCACTGGTTTCGCTATATCGCGAGGGCTAGGGTTGGGGCCGCATTGCTACGCTAGCTCAGAACGTGCCAGGCGGTCTTGTTGTAGGGTACTCCGGGCGCGCTTGACAGTGTCCGGCTTTTTGAAGGCCGATCTGGAGAACTGCCTGGAGAGGCTGCTTTGTACTTCTGCTGCGAGCGCCGCCGTGTGCTCCTCCGTTCGGAGGGAGCGTTCAGTGTTCCCATTGACCGTGATTACTCCTCTAGGGCCTGGCATCTTGAGCTTGAGGTATGCATAGTGCGGTACCACGCTGAATTTTGCGAATGCGGTTCGCCCGAGCAGTGTGTGATAGCCAGTATGGAACGGGACTATGTCGAAGATTAACTCCTCGTTTCGGAATATATCCGGAGATCCGAAGACCACTTCCAGTGTGACTGAGCCTGTACGGTTGGCTTCTACACCTGGTATGACGCCTTTAAAGGTCGTTTTGGTGGGCTTGATCCTCGAGGGATCTATGCCCATTTTTCGCACTGTATCCTGGTAAAGCAGGTTCAGGCTGCTGCCGCCATCCATGAGGACTCTTGTGAGATGAAATCCGTCAATGATTGGGTCTAGAACCAATGCGGTGAAGCCGCCATGACGGATGCTAGTTGGGTGGTCCCTTCGATCAAAGGTGATCGGGCAGGAGGACCATGGGTTGAACTTTGGGGCGACTGGCTCCATCGCATATACGACCCGTAACCCACGCTTCCGCTCCCTCTTGGGGATGTGGGTTGCGTATATCATGTTCACCGTCCGCACTTGCGGGGGAAATCCCTTCTGTCCACCGTTGTTCGGCGGCCTGGGCTCCTCGTTCTCGCTATACAGCCCCTTGTTTTTGTTTTCGGCTCTTAACTTGCCTGCCTGCTTGAACACCCAACAATCCCTGTTGGTGTGATTGGCTGGCTTTTCGGGGGTGCCATGTATCTGGCACAAGCGGTCGAGTGTTCAGTCCAAACTAGACGGGCCCTGGGTATTTCTTTTGAATGGCTTTTTCCGTTGACCGGATTTATAGCCTCAGAATCCGGCATTAACTACCGTATCCTCGTTGCTGTCGCTGTTAACACGGTGCTTTTGTTTGTTCCGATGCGACCTGTCGCTTTTATCCTTGGTATTCGAATTACCAGGGTTCTTGGTTAAATTGTTGCTGCGAGCTAGCCAGCTGTCTTCTCCCACGCAAAAGCGGGTCATGAGTGTCGTGAGGGCTCCCATAGATTTCGGCTTTTCCTGTCCCAGGTGCCGGGCAAGCCACTCTTCACGGATATTATGCTTGAAGGCTGCTAAGGCCTCTGCGTCCGGACAGTCGACTATCTGGTTTTTCTTTGTTAGGAACCGTGTCCAGAATTGCCTGGCCGATTCCTCTGGCTGCTGAATTATGTGGCTTAGGTCATCGGCGTCTGGTGGTCGCACGTAAGTGCCCTGGAAGTTGTCAAGGAATGCGGCTTCCAGGTCCTCCCAAGAACCGATTGAGTCTGCTGGCAAGCTGTTAAGCCAATGCCGGGCCGGTCCCTTAAGTTTGAGTGGGAGGTATTTGATGGCGTGTAGATCATCACCGCGGGCCATGTGGATATGAAGGAGATAATCCTCGATCCATACCGCAGGATCTGTTGTGCCATCGTATGATTTGATGTTTACGGGTTTGAAGCCCTCGGGGATTTTTTGATCCATTACTTCATCTGTGAAGCATAGTGGGTGTGCGGCACCTCTGTATTGGGCTATATCGCGACGCAGCTCGAAGGAGCTTTGTCTGTTGAGTTCGGCCCGGCCGGATTTGTTGCATCCGGAGTGACGATCACCGTCATGTGCCGTGGGGCGCCTGCGCGATCCGTAGATCGATCTTGTTTGCCTTACCTTGTCCTCTAGTATGTCGCGTAGGTCGGGCGCATTTTCCCGTGCCTTAGTATGCTTGGCGCGGCGTCGGGGCATGGCTTGAGTGGAGGGACAAGAGGCCTCTCTGTCGCGGCCAAGAGGTGGCCGGTCGGCCATGTCATGCGCTGGTGATGTAGGTGCTTCCTCCTCTAGTCGGGGTAGCAGCCTGCGCTTTGGGTAACTCTTGGAGGGGCGTTCGAGTTCGTACTCTTCGGCCGCAAGGACTTAAGTCCATCTGTCAGCTAGCAAATCCTGATCAGCTCTAAGCTGCTGCTGCTTTTTCTTGAGGCTGCTTGCCGTGGCCATAAGCCTGCGTTTAAAATGCTCTTGTTCGGCGAGATCCTCTGGCACGACGAACTCGTCGTCGTCGAGGCTTGCCTCATCTTCGGAGGGAGGCGTATAATTATCGTCCTCAAGCTCTTGGTCCGCCGCCCTCCCGTGAGGGCTGGCT
Organism: Triticum urartu; assembly: GCF_056163025.1. Taxonomy (NCBI): domain Eukaryota; kingdom Viridiplantae; phylum Streptophyta; class Magnoliopsida; order Poales; family Poaceae; genus Triticum; species Triticum urartu. Next base: position 399,777,310 of record NC_141879.1, on the reverse strand, counting down.
TCTCTGTCCTCCTGTGCTGAATCTTGCTGGAGGGGGTGTTCTTCGGCGCTATCCGGAGTAGTATTATCTCCCGTGCCGGAATCATCGTTTTTTCTTTGGTGGGATTTAGAGCGGCGCCGCTGACGCCGGCGCTTTGGCTGTTTCTTAGAGGTATCGTCCCCCGCTATTCCATCGCCATCTCCATCCTTTGGAGTGTCCACCATATATATGTCATATGACGAGGTGGCCTTCCAGTGCCCTACAGGTGTTGGTTCTTGTTCGTCTCCTGCATCGTCATCCATGCCGTCGATGTCTTCGGAGTCGAAGTCAAGCATGTCGGTTAAGTCGTCGACAGTGGCTACGAAGTGGGTGGTGGGTGGGTTTTGAATTTCTTCATCGTCCGTATCCCAACCTTGCTGACCGTGGTCCAGCCAGGGCTCTCCTAATAAAGAGAGAGATTTTAGAGAATTCAGGATGTCGCCGAATGGCGAGTGCTGAAAGATGTCCGCGGCGGTGAACTCCATTATCGGCGCCCAATCGGATCCGGCTCGGGGGCGCGGGGGGCTCGGAGTTCGGAGAGGAATCCGGCTCCTCGGAGTCACGGGCCATGCGGAGTGCGGGGCTGGAGTTCGGCTCGATCATCTCTGAGATCGCAGCTCCTGAGGCAGCGTCCAACCGCTGATCCTTGATCGGCGCAGTAGGCTCTGAATCAATGGTCGGAACCGATGCGTGTGCGGCCTCCAAGGCGCCGTTCGGCGGCAGAGCTATATCATTCCCATCGAGACAGTGCGGCGCGCTTGGCTGTGGCTCGAATCCGTCGAAGATCAAGTCCCCGCGGATGTCAGCCGTGTAGTTTAGGCTTCCAAACCTGACCTGATGGCCAGGGGCGTAGCTTTCGATCTGCTCAAGGTGGCCAAGCGAATTGGCCCGCAGTGCGAAGCCGCCGAAGACGAAGATCTGTCCGGGGAGAAAAGTCTCACCCTGGACTGCATCATTGCTGATGATCGAAGGAGCCATCGGGCCTAAAAGCGACGACACAGAGGAACTCTCAATGAAAGCACCAATGTCAGTGTCAAAACCGGCGGATCTCGGGTAGGGGGTCCCGAACTGTGCGTCTAGGCCGGATGGTAACAGGAGGCAAGGAACACGATGTTTTACCCAGGTTCGGGCCCTCTTGATGGAGGTAAAACCCTACGTCCTGCTTGATTAATATTGATGATATGGGTAGTACAAGTAGATCTACCATGAGATCAAGGAGGCTAAACCCTAGAAGCTAGCCTATGGTATGATTGTTGTATGATGAAGTTGTCCTACGGACTAAAACCCTCCGGTTTATATAGACACTGGAGAGGGTTAGGCTTACACAAAGTTGGTTACAATGGTAGGAGATCTTGAATATCTGCATCGCCAAGCTTGCCTTCCACGCCAAGGAAAGTCCCATCCGGACACGGGACGAAGTCTTCAATCTTGTATCTTCATAGTCCTGGAGTCCGGCTGAAGGTATAGTCCGGCTACCCGAACACCCCCTAATCCAGGACTCCCTCAACAAGACTTTGGGGTTGTCTTGCTATCTTCAAGATGTTTTGCCTTCTTTGCTGCAATATATGTTGGGTTTGTCTCACAGCCTTCAGCAGACTTGTGCATGCCATCAGGCATATCACCCTGAAACAAAGCAGAGAGATGACAGGTTTTCCACGTGTATAAACAAAGATGATAACTGTTCTGTCAATTCTATCCAATTTTAGTAGAAAATAAAGAGTATGTTTAAAATACCAATAGCATAATTTGGCATTGTTCATAATGCGGGGAGGTTCACCACACTACTGGATTACCATGTCAACATAACAAGCATAGATGAAGGGCAAAGGAAATCATTGTATCTATTTTGGATAATGTGCATGGCATGTTGTTCATATCATCAGCCACATCAGTAAGATAAAACAGGAGATGACAAGGTGCAAACGTGGGCTGCTTCACCACACACTGGATTATAGATCCACAAAAACAAGCATACATATAGGGAGTATTAAGTAATGTGTATGGTATGAATAAGGAATTTGGTTTTACAAGTAAAAATTAGAACTTACGGTTCTTACGAACATGCATTTTGGTAGAAACAACAAACTAAACAGCAGTAAACGATAGGGAGTATGAGCAAATTAAACAGCAGTTGTGGATAAAGGCTTTAGAAGGACTGACTTACATTAACAGTTAACACCGGCTTTATAATGCCCTTCTCCATGTCAAGGGAAGGATAACTCAAGAATTTCAGCACAGAATCTTCTTCATAAGCATTGCCTGTACTCTACATTTTGTAGAGAGTAATTATAGATATGATAATAGTGGAAGGGGTAGAGGATAATGAAGATAATATGCAGATTGATGCGACATAATCAACTACCAATCCCTGGAAGTACAAGCTTTACAGGACAAAATGTACTGACAAGAGCAATGGGCTACACTTCTGCACTGGCATTGTCTGTGTATTCTACTTGTTGGTAAGATTAAATATAGATTTGATCTTTTTTAGTAAATGGTGGGAGAGGGAGATAAGATGCAGAATGCTACAAAATGAACCAATCCCTCTTCCCATAATACAAGAGTGTTTTGAACACTGGTGAACTGTACAAAACGTTCTTATATTATGGGACGGAGGGAGTAGCTGTTAATGTAAGTACAGTGATAGACCACGTTCAGTCCTTATGAGAGGACTGCAGAGCTAAACCTCTTCAAAAGCATTGGGTTGATTTTAAATTTATGTAAGAGTCCATACGGATCTTATAATGTCCATCAAATGGACGATTATGAGGCTAACATGTGTAGTGATGCTACATAATAAAATAGCTATGAAAGTAAATATGGTCATACAGTGCAAGAGGTACTCACAAGAGCAATGCAGTGTGCATTATAGTTGCGAGATTCTGTGGTCCCTTGAGAACAAATGTTCTTCTGCTAACAGTTTTCGTACAAGTGAGACATTAAGGCAAATGCAGAAATGTAGTTCAAATTGTGATGTGATATCATAGACAGTACCTTACGCTGCAGCCGAGACCAATGTGTAACAAGATTATTCCAGTCATCGTCGGATAAATGTAGCACCGGAGACTTTACAGAAATTTCGTTCAGAGGCTTGCCATCGAAGTGCGCTTGCCTTAGGTAGGAACGATACTTCATCAATGAGTGCTTGAAAAGCGCAACCAACCCTTGCTTGTCATCACAATCCAGTTTGCGCCTTGCCTATTTAAAAGAATGAAATCTTGTGTCTTCTATCAGCAGAAACATATGCAGTAATGACGATGAATAATATTAGTACATTACTTACGCGTAAGTTGCATAGAAAGACTGGAAATTGTTCTGTGTCTGCGGTATAATCTTTCCCTGAAGGAAAGATGCGCACAAAGTTCCAGACAACAACATAAGCTTCGTCTTCTAAACTGGGAAGAAATGGAACATGGGTCCTATTTGCTGCAATTGGGGCTCTCTCTGGTTCGAAAAGGGATTTGGCAACTGGATTTGGTGTACTCTTTGCTGGAATGGGGGGTTTTGCGTCGTACAGCTGGTGCTATGTCAACTGGCATAATCATACTGTTTGCTGCAGTTGGGGTCTGCTGAGTTGGGGCATCAGAAATGACCAGTGTAGTAGGGCTAGAGTCTGCTAGAGTTGGGGTATTTTGTGGGTCAGGTGATATTGCAACTACACCTAATGGGCTATTTGATTTATCAGGTGCCACTACCTTTTCCAAATACTTTGCTTGTGCTCCTCCACGATCAGCAATCGCCCTCTTCCTTTTGAACGTCTGATACACAAGAACAACATTTGAATGGATAAATATGGTATGATGACAGATGGAATATGTACTGAAAATGGATAGGCAGGGCGTATTCACATAGACGATGCGTAAACTAAGCTAATGGCAGTTCAACAAGGTAGAAGCAATGCAAAGCATCAGTTGCAAGATATGTGCGAGCAATGTAACCTTGGAAAGTTAGAGCAAGTACCCTGATGGATGAATAAGATAGGGCATCTTCCTCTGACTCCTCCACTAGGGAGCTACATTGACTTAGGTATCCCTCTAGCTCAGAGTCACTATTAGGATCATATTCTGAGCATGAATCTGTAGGTGGAGAGTGTTTGCATTGCATTGCATCCAGACTTGATTTCAGTCCCTTAATGCCAAGTTTGACAGCCATGGCATTGTTCTGCTTTATTCTTTTCATGCGCGCAAGCTCATAATCATTATGATGCTGTTCAGAATCTGAGATTCATGAAAACATAAAAAGTAGTCACATTATCTATGGAATGCATTGTGGTTTCAAATCGGAGAGTGTCTCCCTATAAACCCCTGCATATGCAAAGTTCACCTCCCCAACCATGCTGACCAGACCACACATAGAGATACACACCCGAGTGGCGAACATACATTTTCGAAACTAATTTAGGAACATTTAGCTGACCAATTAAGCAACTCTGTTTTAATAATATCATATTCGTATTTGAACAACTAAGCTTCTTTAGCTTGATGGGTGGAGCAGTGTTATTATGAAACGAAGCACGTATTCTAATCGTATAGTGATCATAAAACGGGGAAACTCTAAGCATATATTTTTTAGCAAAAGAGGGTTTCCCCTCTGATTTCTATTAAAGAAACCATCACGGAACCAGCATGATCAATTAAACCCTAAGCATGATCAATTAAACCGTATTATGGCTGTGCCATGGCATATTTGAAGCTGCAACCTGGAGAAATGATATTTAGCATCCATTGTTTGCTTCGAACTAAGAACTAAATTCTAAGAGCTGAAAAGAAAGTAGAGTAACCAAGTTAAGATCTATTTTCTGGTTGAGATCAAAAAGTTGAGGAGATATGAAGTACCACCTCTCTTGCGGCGCCGTGTAGGCATCGGGGATGCGATGGCTGTCGGTGGCGTTGAAGCAGATCTGCGACGGTAGACGGGTGCATCGGGGGATAAGTCCCGTTGCGGTGGAAGAGAAAGTCGTGTGAGCGGCCCGACATAGAGGACAACAGCGCCGATGAAGCGAGAGGACGCGATGCAAGGCTATTGGTCCATCGCCGTGGATGAGAAACGTCCATCTCTAGCAGTGGACGACGCGGTCTTGGTAGGCGCTCTGGCATGGTGGAGGACGGTGGCGATGGATGTGGTGGAGGACGGCGGCGATGGTTGGGGTGGCGGACGGAGGCTGGTGTGGGAATGGGGTGTTCTAGCGCGGACGTTGTATGAATGGGAAAATGGAGGGAGAGGTACGGGGAACCATGTTTTTGGGACGCGCCTGTCTGAAATATGGGAAAGTTACGAACTTATCCCCCGTTTCAAATTTGGATGTCTCGTCGGTTGGGGATAGGACGGTAATCTCGCATCTCCCAAATATTTGCCGTTAACTATTTCGGGTGAGGAGAGGGTGTTTTGCCGCCCATGGTTGGCGCCCATGGTGTATGAACGGGGCTGACAGGTAGGGCGGTTGTGTCACATCTGATGGAAGTTACACATCTGCCCCAATTTAAAATATTAGCCTACATCTATTTTGGACAAGGAGAGTTTGTTTTGCCGCCGACCGTGTATGAATGGGGAATGGAGGGAGAAACAGAGGTCTTTCGGACGAGCTTGAATCAAATGAGTTTTGCCGCCCATGTTTGACGCCCACCGTGTCGGAATGGGCTCAGAGGCGGTCGTGTCACGTCTAATTGAAGTTACTAACCTACCCCTATTTAGAGTAGTGGAAATCGGGCCGATGGATTGTCCGTGTAATGGGTAGATAGTAATTTCCGTCTCCCTAACACTTGGCTTCGAGCAGCCGATGTGGGAGTGGACATTTTGCTGTTTCTTTCGAATTTTGGGACAATAAGCATCCACGTTTACCCTGGCAACTAAATTCGAATCAATTTTGTATTCCTATATGAATCTTTATAAATCATTCTATGTGTTTTTATATATCTTCAAAAGGACGACAAAGATGTATTCCACTGTCATATATGAATATGGTTTACAAATGCCGATACTCAAATTCAGAAACTAGAATCCAGTTTAAGGTGAATTCGAATATTTAGAACACTTCATGTCCAACTCAAATGTCACACGCAGCAGAATGTGTACTCCCATTTAGATATGTACACAAGCGATGTATCAAGATTCAAATACCAAGTCAATCAACCAAGAATGTATGGAACTAAGAGACATATAAACACTTATAGAGTATATGGATCAATAATATCAATTAACATACATAAGCCAGGCTGCTGTACTTTTTTGGCTACAACAGCATCCTTTTTGTCGGATTTCGGGTTCCGGCAGACCCTTGAGGTTCGAACACTGGGGAGCGCGTGGATATTTCGCCTCCTACCTACCTGCACCCCTCCGCCTCGCTAAGATCTAAGCTAAGGAAAGAACAGCACAAGAAACACAAGATTTATACTGGTTTGGGCCACCGTTGTGGTGTAATACCCTACTCCAGTGTGTGGTGTGGTGGATTGCCTCTTGGGCAGATGATGATGAACAATACAAGGAGGAACAGCCTCACGAGGGTCTGTTCTTGGCTGGGGGGGACGAACTGCTAGGAGGAGTTCAGTCACCCTTCTCTCTCTCTCTCTGATTTCGATCCGATCCATCCTTCTCGATGCTCGATCTCGACCTTGATCTCGATCCCTTCACATCTCACCTCTCTGTGGGTGGCTGGTCCTATTTATAGGCAATGGCCCTGGGCCTCTTCCCAAATATTGAGCGGGAAGGGCGCCAACAATTGGCCATTTTGAAGGGGAACATCTGGTACACTTATCCTGACTAAAGTTGGTCCTCGCCTGTACAAAGCTCTTGTGGTGACGCCGTCTTGGGATCCATGATGACCTCCTTCTTGCAGTCCTCCTGGTCTTGGTCTTGTTGCACCGAAATGGCAACCTTTGCCTGATGCCTCGGTACCCCGCGGCTGCGCTTGCCCCCTTTGCACCAAAGGGGAAAGGAGGACACTGCGCGGGCTGGCGCCCGCCTGGCGCCCTTGGTCGTCATGGCTTGCTTCACGGGCACCTCGTGAGGTACCCCGCCTTGATCTCTCTGCCTCGTCGCGAGCCAGCCTGGTGAGGCCGTGCCTGAGGAAGCTCCGTGTCGTCCGCCCCACGAGGCTTGGCCCCTCGCGAGGGTCTTGGGTCTGTGTTGATGAAGATGGGCCGTGCTGGGCCCCCCTTTGAGCCACGCCGCAGGCCGCAGGCAGGCAAGTCTGGGGACCCCCGTTCCCAGAACGCCGACAGTAGCCCCCGGGCCCAAGGCGCGCCCGGACTTGGCCATGCAGGGAGGCGGAAGGGAGACAGCGAAGCGCCGCGGGCCCTAACAGCTTGCGGTCTTGGGCGCCGCGTGGCAGTTTATTGGACGTGAGCGCCTTAGCAACCATGCAAGTTGATAAAGGAGCGGCATCCGCCTAGGCTTTGCTTTTTGCTTTCTCCAGTTGCTGCTGAGATCCCCTTTCTTGCGCCTCTCCTTCCTTCCTCCAAAATTTCCAGATCCACTCCAACGCGTGACCTAGGAAGCCATGGCGCCTCGTCAGTCCCCGGCCGTAGCTTGGTACTCGTCTGCCCTGGACTCGCCGAACGTGTCGGAGGCGAGCCTCGCCCGGTTGCGCTGGATGGCAGCGAAGTGGGGCATTGACGGGGCGAAGGTGTTCAAGGCTGGCTCCGCCAGCCCTGAGGGTCGAGGGAGCACCTTCTATCCGTTCTTCGTAAGCGCCATTGCTGCTGGCCTGGTGCCTCCCTTCTTCGAGTTCTTCTTCTCTGTCCTCCGCCATTATAAGCTATAGGCTCTGCATCTTCACCCCAACTCCGTCCTTCTCCTGGCGATCTTCGCCTATTACTGCGAGGCTCATGTAGGGGTGCAGCCCTCAGTGGCCTTTCTGCGCCACTACTTCTACCTCCGGACCTCTCGCGGTCCTGCTTCTGCGTGCGCGAGCTTCATCGCGTACGGTGGCGCCATTGCCATTTCGAACCCCGGGAAAAGGTTTGAGGGCTTTAGGAGCAAGTGGGTCTTGGCGAATGCTGGGCGCATCCACCCTCGGCTGATCTTGCCCACGGAGCAACCCACGAGCTCCAGCGATTGGGGTCGAGCGGAGCTCGCGGACCCCCGCGCGAAGCTGGTGTTGGAGAAGATGGACGCGGATCTGAGGCCGGCCAACATGGCGGCGGCGAAGCTGACCGGCGCGTCGCTGCTGAGGGAATTCCTAGAGCACCAGCTAGCTCCGCTTCGGCATTACTCACTTCCGATGTGGAGGCCCCATCCGAGCCCCGCGGCCTTGGCCAACGGAGATCTGGCTGCGGTCCTCCAATCTCTGGTCGGGGGCGATGTGGCGAGGTTGGAGGGCGCTCCTACGCCCTTGTTCCTCCGCGACGACTGGGAGCAGGTAGTGGAGTCCATGCCCGTCTTCAATGGGGACGGACCCGTGCCCATGGAAACTCCCGAGGAACCGGTGGACTTGCCCTCCGACGACTCCAGCAAAGAGGAGGAAGGAGGGGAGCGGGAAAAAGGGCCTGACTCCGAGGCGACTGACGGAGAGTCGAGGGCTCCCCTCCCCCGGCGTAGGTCCTGTGTTCTCCACCTCTCTCCGAGCGATGACGACGAGGATGATGATGAGCAGGACGGCGGGAGCTTGCCCCCGATCCCGAAGAAGGACAGGACCGGGCTGATCTCCCGTGGGTCTGCCCCGGCCCCGAGGCGGACCGCAGACGCACCTTCCGCTTCCAAGCTTCCCGAGGTTGACCCTTCTAGCTGGCTTTCGAGCTTCAAATTTGGCCAGAGGCCGCTTGAGCTCACTGGCGACGACCCGAAAGCGCTTGATTCTTGTCTTTATTTCTTGTTCTGCTTCTGAGGCTTGACGTCCGCATCTCTTGGATAGGCTGGCGCCCGCAGCAAAGAAGCCGAAGGGAGCTCCTGAGGTTCCATCTGTGGCAGCGCCTCTGCCCGCCAAGGAGGGTGACCGCAATGCACGGGCTTCTCCTGCCCGGTCGTCCTCGCGAGGCCTGGCTGAGCCGGCGGGGGCAAGCTCAGCCCCCATGGCCCAAGTGACTCCCTAGGTGCCTTTGCCTGCTACCGCCACTACAGCCGTTGGGGCGCAGCAGACTCCGCCTCAGGATGCTGTGGCCGCGCTGCCGCCTTCTCCTTCTACTCCACCGACTGCTGTCTCTCTGACTCCTCCTGCCGTTCTGGATCGTGCTGCTGCTGAGCTGGACCGGCTGCGGCAGGATCTTCTTGGCGACGACCCTCGCTTGGTGGCCGGGCGCTTGGAGCTGGCTTCAGGATGGATCCGCTCCGATGCTTCGATTCAGGCGGCGCTGGTCCAGGCCTCGACGGCTTGCGATGAGGAGAAGCAGGCCGTGCTTGAGGCAAAGGCTGCTCGTGACGCAACTCTGGGGGAGGTGGTCGACGTCCGTGGTCGCTGCAAGGCACTGGAGCACGAGCTGCAAGGCCTGCAGGACCAGCTCGTGAAAGAGGTCCGCCTTTGCCAAGAGCAGGAAGAAGGCGTGAAGGCTCGCGAGGCGGCCGTGAAGGAGAGGGAGGTGAAGCTCAGGAAGCGCCGCGACCGCCTAGGCGCGCTGGAGCAGGAGTTGGGGTGAGGAAGGCCGAGCTGGACGACAAGGCCCTGGTTCTTGCCGAGCACCGCGTGGCCTTCACGGAGATGGAGGCGAAGGCTCGCTCCTCGCTGAGGACGCTTTACGACAGCGGCCTGGAGAGCCCGCTGGCTGGCGCCGAGGACGGCCCCACCAAGCTGCTTCCCTTCCTGGTTCGTGCTCTTGAAGATGTGGACTGTAATATTTGCTTTTGAATTCCTTCACGATCCAGGCGTCGACCTCGACAGCCCGCTGACAAGTTAGGCTCCTGAGTCGCGATGCTCAGGAGTCCCCCTTGGCGCACGGACATCAAGTAGGAAGGTATGATGTGGGTGGATCTACCGTTCTACGTCTGCAGAGCCCGGCCGCGTGCATACCTCAACCACCGTTAGCCTTTCGGAACTAAGGAGTGAGGGGCTACATGACCAGTTAGGCTCCTGAGTCGCGATGCTCAGGAGTCCCCCTTGGCGCACGAACAACAATTAGGGAGGTATGATTTGGGTGGATCTACCGTTCTACGTCTGTAGAGCCCGGTAGCGCGCATACCTCAACCGTTGTTAGCCTTTCGGAACTAAGGAGTGAGGGGCTACGTGACCAGTTAGGCTCCTGAGTCACGATGCTCAGGAGTCCCCCTTGACGCTCAAATGGCCTTCGTACCTTGGCTCCGCTCAGGGAGAGACGCGCGACGAACCAGGCCCAGGGGGGGGCCTGGCTGGGCGGCGTGCGTCTGGGCGTGACCCAGGCGCAGCCCCCGTGCCCAGCCCCCTCGCGCGGCACTCCCGAGGGGAGGCGTTACGATGAGGCTAGACACCGAGCTCTGGGCTCCCTGAGGTTGATGCGGCCCGGGGGCCACCCTCAGTTGTTTATCACCAGCGCGGAGCATAGCGCTTCCGTATGTGTACGGGCATAGCCGCTCCTCGGCAGTGTCGTCAGCCAGCGCGGAGCATGGTGCTTCCACTGGTACGTGGGAGGGGGCCCCCCTCCGGGAGGAGCCCCCGGGGCGTGTACAGCCCCACCCTAACACGTGGCTGGCACGGTAGGGCCTGGCGAGGTGTATCTGGGCACCCGTGAGCCAGCGCGGGACTCACGGGGCCCTACCTCTAGGCGGGTTGCGCCTGGCCCTGGGCCTTATTGTAACACCCCGAATGTGACTTTCACAATTTGTACTCCAACTCTTGCCGTTTCCGGCGTTAAGTTATATTATTTTCTTGGGTTCGGGTCTTTGTCTCCGTGTGTTGTTATCGTTGTCATGCATCTCATATCATGTCATCATGTGCATTGCATTTGCATACGTGTTCGTCTCATGCATTCGAGCTTTTTCCCCGTTGTCCGTTTTGCATTCCGGTGCTTCGTTCTCCTCCGGTGGTCATTTCTACCTTTCTTTCGTGTGTGGGGATTAAACATTTCCGGATTGGACCGAGACTTGCCAAGCGGCCTTGGTTTACTACCGGTAGACCGCCTGTCAAGTTTCGTGCCATTTGGACTTTGTTTGATACTCCAATGGTTAACCGAGGGACCGAAAAGGCCTCATGTGTGTTGCAGCCCAACATCCTTCCAATTTGGCCCAAAACCCACCAAAACCTTCTCCATCATCTAGAGCGTTCGATCACAATCGCTGGCCAAAAACCGCACCTCATTTGGACACTCCTAGCTCCCTCTATGCCTATATAAAGGCCTCTCCCTGAAAATCCGGATCCCCCTCTTATGAAACCCTAAAAATCATCTCTGCGCCGGCCGGACACGGCTGCCCTGGCTAGACACATTGCCGCCGCCCACTCCGCGCCTGCCACATCACCGCCGCCACCCGCGCGCCGCCGCGGCCCGGAGGGCCCAGATCCGGCCCCCGCGGCCCAGATCCGGGCGCCGCGTGCCTCGCCGCCGGCTTGCTGCTTCCCCGCCGCCCGCGCTGCGCCACCTCCGCCTCGTCGCCGGGACCCCGCCACCACCGTGCGCAGCCACCTCGCCGGCCGCCGCGCCACCGCCCCCGCCAGCGCCTCCCTCCTCCGGCCAGATCCGGTCAAGGAGCGACCGGATCCGGCGACCTTGACTTCACCGGCCGCCGTCTTCGTCGTCTCCGGCGAGTAGCGCCACCACCTCGTTTTGCGTGCCGGGTCAAACACTAGATCCGGAGGTCGAAATTCTACCAAGTCCCCGTTTCTTTCAGTTTCAAGTGCCCATGTTCCTCGTGCCGTAACTTTGCATCCGTAGCTCCGATTCATGCTTATAGCATATCAAAATGTTCATCTCAGAGAGTACATCATTTCATTCCATTGCATCATTTTCATTTGAGTGAATCTTGATGCCCGAAATTCTGTTAGAAGAGGTGTACTTGAGATAATTGTCAGATCTGCTGCTCCATTTAGCTTTTTGTCATTTTTGCCATGATTATTGTGTGCATGATATGCCCATGAGTTCTACATATGTTTTGTTAAGGGTTTTGTCATCTTTCCAGAGGTGCAACCCATGTATTTTTGTGATGTGTGTGGTGACTAGCACAAGCTTGCCAAGTGGTGCACTTGGTAATTCTGATTTCAGGGACTTAGCTTTTTCACTGTCCTTGATCTGTTTATCTCTTGTTGCCATATGTTCATGTTGTTTCATAGTGATCCGTGCCTCTTTTGAGGATGATCAGTAAGGGTGTTTTGTTAATCTTGAAATGCTCTATCCATCCATGTCTTTGTTTGCAATTATGGAGCAACCTAGCTTGAGTCAATCGAGCTCTACTTTTGCTACTTTGTGAATCTGGGCAGATTGTCAACTTGTTTGCAATTTTGCCGATGATGTTGTAGGTGATCCATGCATGCCATGCTATTGTTCTTGCCATGTCTAGCTTGCATTTTGTGTATTATTGATGGGTGTAAGCTTATCTTGTCATGAATTTCTCCGTAGTGAGTGCATCGAGCTCGTAAACATGCCTACTCGAGTTATGTTTCAGCATGTGCCAGTTTTCACTAAGTCTGAAAACGGATTATGTTTTTGCCATGTTCACATGCTTGCAATTGTATTTTCTGATCCCTTTTGGCTCAAGGTCACTAAGGGACTTTTGTTAAGCTCTTTTAGTAGCTCCATGCCATGCTTTACTTTGCCATGTTCAGGTCCTGTAACATGTAGTTTTGTCGCTCTGAAGAGTGATATCTGATCTGAAATTCCAGACAAGTGTTAATTTCACTAAATCTGAAATCTGTTTGCCATATGCATTTTTGCCATGCTTGTTTGAACCTGTTAATGGATGAATTGGCCGTAGCTCAGTGCTAGACTTTTGTTAAGCATCATGAATGCATCCCTGCCATGTATTTTGTTGTCATGTTTGGGTGTTGTAACATGTTCATTTCGTTGCATTTAGATGGCTACTTGCTGTAAATCGCAGACCGGTGTCATATTTGAATCGCTTGCCATTTCCAAACCGTAACTCCGATTCCGGTGTTCTTTATATAGTTTTCAAGCGATTTCATCTCATCTTTCTAGTGGCACACTTGGATTTCCAAGTTGAAGGTAGGTTCATGCATTCGTTGTCACATCTTGCATATGCATCCCGCATCGCATCCCGCATAGCATATCATCTTTGCATCATATTGTTTGAGCTTTGCGCTTGGTTGATTGTGTCCTTGTTGCTTGTTTGTCTTGTTTGTGTAGATCCGGGAGACGAGTTCGCTAAAGAGGATCCCATTAAGTTTGCTTTCGAGGATCCAGTCAACTCTGACGACTGTGCAGGCAAGATGATCATACCCTCGAAATCACTACTATCTTTGCTATGCTAGTTTGCTCGCTCTTTTGCTATGCCAATGCTACGATGCCTACCACTTGCTTTCAAGCCTCCCAAATTGCCATGTCAAACCTCTAAACCACTATATCCTAGCAAACCGTTGATTGGCTATGTTACCGCTTTGCTCAGCCCCTCTTATAGCGTTGCTAGTTGCAGGTGAAGATTGGAGACCGTTCCTTGTTGGAACATTTATTTACTTGTTGGGATATCATTATATTGCCATGTTATCTTAATGCATCTATATACTTGGTAAAGGGTGGAAGACTCAGCCTCTCGCCTAGTGTTTTGTTCCACTCTTACCAGCCTAGTTTCCGTCATATCGGTGTTATGTTCCCGGATTTTGCGTTCCTTACGCGGTTGGGTTATAATGGGAACCCCTTGATAGTTCTCCTTGATTAAAGATTTTCCAGCAATGCCCAACCTTGGTTTTACCTTTTGCCACCTAGCCTCTTTTCCCTTGGGTTTCCGGAGGCCGAGGGTCATCTTATTTTAGCCCCCCCGGGCCAGTGCTCCTCTGAGTGTTGGTCCCACCGAGCGATATCCGGGCCTACCAGGGGCAACTCTGGGCTGGCCTACCCGACGTCTGGCTCATCTGAGTGTGCCCTGAGAACGAGATATGTGCAGCTCCTATCGGGATTTGTCGGCACATTCGGGCGGTGTTGCTGGTCTTGTTTTAACCTGTCGAAGTGTCTCAAAGAACCGAGATACCGAGTCTGATCGGAACGTCTTGGGAGGAGGTCTATTCCTTCGTTGGCTAAGTTGGGACTCCCCTGCAGGGATTTGAACTTTCGAAAGTTGTGCCCGCGGTTATGGGCAGATGGGAATTTGTTAATGTCCGGTTGTAGATAACTTGAACCTTAACTTAATTAAAATGAATCAACTGAGTGTGTTACCGTGATGGCCTCTTCTCGGTGGAGTCCGGGAAGCGGACACGGTGTTGGAGTAATGCTTGCGCATGTTGTTCTCTAGTTTCTCGCTCGCGCTTTGCCTCCTCTTCTCGCTCTCTTTTGCGAATAAGTTAGCCACCATATTTTTGCTAGTCGCTTGCTGCAGCTCCTCTTATATTTGTACCTTGCCTTACCTATAAGCTTAAATAGTCTTGATCGCGAGGGTGCGCGATTGCTGAGTCCCTATGGCTCACAGATTACTATTACACCAGAGGCAGGGCCTGATGATTCCGCTCCAGGTGACACGTTTGAGCTCAAGTGGGAGTTCGACGAGGACTCTCAACGTTACTATGTTTCCTTTCCTGATGATCAGTAGTGGTGCCCAGTTGGGGTGATCGGGACCGTGTCGCATGTTGGGTTATCTTTTATTTTGGCGCCGTAGTCGGGCCATGAGTGTTTGGATGATGTAATGTTATTTATGTACCTTGATTGACGTGGCGAGTGTAAGCCAACTATGTTATCTCCCCTTTTATTATCTATATTACATGGGATGTTGTGAAGATTGCCTAATTTGCGACATATGCCTTCAATGCGATTATGCCTCTAAGTCGTGCCTCGACACGTGGGAGATATAGTCGCATCGAGGGTGTTATAAGTTGGTAATCAGAGCCTTCCCCGACCTTAGGAGCCCCATTGCTTGATCGTTTTTAGCGGCCGAGTTGTGTCTAGAAAAATGTTTTGAGTCATTTAGGAATTATATATCGGAGAGTTTAGGAATTCTTTTTACTTCCCAGTCTCCTCATCGCTCTGGTAAGGCATCCTGTCGTAGAGTTTTGACTCTTCTCTTCTCAAATTTCACTAAATTTTTTTTTAGGATCACGCGGGTATCTTGGAATCGTTCCGATGGTTTTATGATGAGAACATTGTCTTGGTGCCTCCTGTCAGGGGTTTTGTGGAAGTGTCCCGAGGAGTTGAGCTCTGAGGTGTTGTCGTCATAATTTTATCGTTGCAGTTCTGGAATACCTGAGTTTAGTACTCCCACATCGAAAATCTCTTTTATGCAGTTCGTTGGTGAGATAACCTCGACGCCACCCAGTACTGGGGCGGGAGTTCGGGAGTATCGCCATAACTTGTATAACGGATGCTTTTCGAAGGTTGAGGTAGATGGTTTCCGAAGATTTCTTGGTTATGTGTTGAAGGATGGATACAGCTGGATGTAGGATTTGTTAGTTTTGGGTGAGATATTATGCTTCCCCTGTATCCCCAACACCTGATTGCATAACCGGAAAGGTTCGGGAGTTTCATAGGTGGGAATTCTTGTAGCTCTAGTTCTTCTTCCACGGATATTTGGTTTGAGATTGGGATTTCTTACCGAGTATTCGTTCTTGAGCCGTACCTTGTTGATTTATTTCTCTACCTAAATTCTAAGTGGCTTCTTAATTTATGGATATGTGATCATTTCAAGAGGAATGCATTCGTTCATTTTGTTCGGATGTGAATACTATATGTTGCAATTTTCATTCCGTTGGATTCAGCTTCAATATTTGTCTATCAATGTGCTAATGGATGTCAACCTCTTCAGGATGGCTCCTCCAACGCGCACGACTCCGAAAATCCTGATCCGCCACCACCTTCCCCTCCTCCGGAGGCATGGCAAGCTGTGATGGCCGCAACCAATGCAAACACACAGTTGATCATGCAAATTCTTCAAGAGCGCAATCAAGGCAACCAAGGGAACCAAGGCAACAATCAGAATCACTTTGCTACACTCAACCAGTTCCTTGCTAATGGGCCAAAGACTTTCAGCAATTGTGTTGAGGCAACCGATGCTGACGATTGGCTTGTGGATCTGTGCAAGCATTTCGAGTGCAGCAACGTCAGGCCTGAGGACTTTGTCAAGTTCGCTTCCTTCCAACTCAAAGATCAAGCTGCAGAATGGTTCCAGCAGTACAAGGATTCTAGAGGTGGACGTGTTATCACTTGGGATGAATTCCATCAAGATTTCCGAGCTCATCATATTCCCCATAGCGTGATTGAAAGCAAGTGTGAGGAATTCCCCAACCTGAAGCAAGGCTCTTTGTCTGTCTATGACTACAACAATTTGTTCCAGAAGCTCGCCCGCTTTGCCAAGCAGGACGTACCTGATGAGAAGAGCATGATATACCAGTTCAGGGGTGGTCTCAGAGAAGAAATTCAGCTAGCTCTTGTTCTCTTCGAGCCCTTGAGGTACGATGAGTTCTAGAACATGGCACTGAAGCAAGAGGCTGCTCAATTGAGGTGTGATGCTTCCAAGAAGCGAGTCAGAGATGTTACTCTTTCTTCCTCTACTCAAGTGGCCAAGCAGCAGAAGTATTGGCTTCCTCCTCCTCCGTTCCGTCAGTCGTATCAGCAGAAGAGCAAAGGTGGCAGTGGATCTTCCCACCCACCCAACCCTGGCTTTCGGAACAAGACTTCGTATCAAGATCCAAGATCGAGTGCTCCATATCACCGTCCACTTTTAGAGGTCACGTGCAACAAGTGCCAACAGAAGGGTCACTATGCCAACAAGTGTCTCAATCAAAGGCGTCTTCCTCCTCCTGTGAGACCGGCAAGTACAACTGTGGTCAAGCATAACCCTAAGCACGCCAAGGTCAACTTGCTGAATGCAGCTCAGGCAGAGGATTCGTCAGATGTCATCATGGGTAACCTTCCTGTTAATGATATTCCTGCAAAATTTCTTTTTGACACGGGTGCATCACATTGTTTTATCTCGAGG
Source organism: Triticum urartu (assembly GCF_056163025.1). NCBI lineage: Eukaryota > Viridiplantae > Streptophyta > Magnoliopsida > Poales > Poaceae > Triticum > Triticum urartu. The sequence continues at coordinate 399,760,327 of NC_141879.1, read as the reverse complement.
CCATTTTTTTCTAAGCATGAGTTGCCTTTACAAGATTTGCCTAGACAGTTATCTGTTGTTTCTCCGGGTAAATTCATGAATGCAAGCGATATTGCCCCAGATGTTACTATCACGTTGGGTGACTACAAGTTTCTCTCTTCTCCGGTGGTTCTTGGTAACTCGGATATTGATCTTATTCTCGGAATGGATTGGCTTTCTAAGCACAAGGCTCAGCTTGATTGTGCAGCCAGGCAGATTCAATTGACTCATTCGTCTGAGGATGTAATTGTCTTTGCCGCTCGTGATGATACTATCCGTCTGTTTTCTCTCAATGAGAAGGGTGAACTCGATGCCATCTCGCAGATTCCAGTCGTTTGCGAATATCAAGACGTCTTTCCAGAAGAGCTTCCAGGAATGCCTCCGCACCAGCCAGTTGAATTCGTTATTGATCTTGAGCCTGGCACGGAACCTGTGTGCAAACGTCCTTACAAGTTCGGACCTGAAGAGTTGAAGGAGCTGAAGAAGCAACTCAATATTCAAGAGAAAATGGGTCTCATCCGGCCTAGTTCTTCTCTGTGGGGTTGTGGTGTTCTTTTTGTGAAGAAGAAGGATGGAACGGACCGACTTTGTGTTGATTACCGTCCATTGAATAAGAAGACCATCAAGAACAAATACCCACTTCCCAACATCAACGAGCTGTTCGAACAACTCAAAGGTGCCCAAGTATTCTCCAAGCTTGATCTCCGTATGGGTTATCATCAGATTCGAATCCGTGAACAAGATACTCCCAAGACGGCTTTCAGGACAAGCTATGGTTCATATGAATACACTGCCATGTGTTTTGGTCTCGTCAACGCTCCTCCGACATTCTCTCGCATGATGAACTTCATCTTCAACGCCTACACCAATGACTTCGTTTTGGTCTATCTCGACGACATTCTGGTTTTCTCGAAGAACAAGGAAGATCATGCCAAGCATTTGCGTTTGGTTCTTGATAAGCTGAGGGAACACAAGTTCTACGCCAAGTTCCAAGTGCGAATTTTGGCTCGATGAGGTTCTTTATCTTGGTCATATTATCTCTGCCAAGGGCATTGCCGTGAATCCTGAGAAGGTGTCTGCAATTGTGAATTGGGAACCTCCTCGGAACGTGAAGCAACTCCGTAGCTTCCTCGGTCTCGCAAGCTACTGCCAAAGATTCGTTGAAAACTTTTCTAAGATCGTGAAGCCTCTCTCAAATCTTCTCCAGAAGCACGTCAAGTACGTTTGGTCTCCGGAGTGTGACATTGCTTTCAACACTTTGAAAGAGAAATTGGTCACCGCTCCAGTTCTGACTCCGCCTAATGAATACAAGCCGTACGAGATCTTTTGTGATGCCTCTCTCCAAGGTCTTGGCGTAGTATTGATGCAAGAGAAGAAAGTTGTGGCTTACACCTCTCGCCAGTTGAAGCCCAACGAGAAGAACTACCCCACTCATGATCTCGAGTTGGCGGTAGTTGTGCATGCTCTTTTGACTTGGAGACATCTCCTATTGGGAAGAAAAGTGGACATTTTCACTGATCACAAGAGTCTCAAGTACATCTTCACTCAGCCGAATCTCAACCTCAGGCAAACTCGATGGATCGAAATGATTCAAGAGTATAATCCGAGTATCGAGTATACTCCAGGCAAGGCCAATGTGATTGCTGACGGATTGAGCAGAAAGGCTTATTGTAACAGTCTGATTCTCAAGCCTTATCAACCCGAGCTTTGTGAAGCTTTCCGCAAACTTAATCTGCAAGTTGTTCCTCAAGGTTTCCTCGCCAACCTTCAAGTATCTCCTACCTTGGAAGACCAGATTCGCCAAGCCCAGCTTCTTGATGCTATGGTGAAAAAGGTGAAGATTGGGATTGACAAGAATCAACCCAAGTACAAGTGCTACCGCCTTGATGACAAAGATACTCTCTTCTTCGAGGATCGTATTGTTGTACCCAAAGGTGACCTCCGTAAAGTGATCATGAACGAGGCTCAAAATTCTCTCCTCTCCATCCACCCTGGGAGCACGAAGATGTATTAGGACCTCAAGCAGGCTTATTGGTGGACTCGAATGAAGCGCGAGATTGCTCAATTCGTGAATGAATGTGATGTCTGCAGAAGAGTGAAGGCAGAACATCAAAGTCCAGCTGGTCTCCTCCAACCTCTTGCCATTCTAGAATGGAAGTTTGATCACATTGAGATGGACTTCGTGACTGGGTTTCCAAAGTCCAAGCGTGGCAATGATGCTATATTCGTTGTCATCGACAAACTCACTAAAGTGGCTCACTTTCTGCCTATCAAAGAGTTGATCACTGCAGCTCAATTGGCGGAACTCTATACCTCTCGGATTGTCTCTCTGCACGGCATTCCACAAGTGATCTCTTCAGACCGTGGCAGCATCTTTACATCCAAGTTTTGGGATTATTTTCAGAAGGCCATGGGCACCAACATCCGCTTCAGCACAACTTTCCATCCTCAAACTAGCGGTCAAGTCGAGCGTGCCAACCAGATTCTTGAAGATATGCTCAGAGCTTGTGTGATCTCCTTCGGCATGAAGTGGGAGGATTGTCTTCCTTATGCTGAATTCTCCTACAACAACAGTTTTCAAGCAAGTTCGGGCAAGGCCCCATTTGAAATTCTGTATGGCAGGAAGTGCCGTACCCCTCTCAACTGGTCTGAAACCGGTGAACGTCAGCTTTTGGGTAATGACTTAATCACAGAGGCAGAGGAAATGTGTAAAGTCATTCGTGATAACCTGAAAGCAGCCCAATCCCGCCAGAAGAGCTACTATGATAGTAAGCACCGTGATTTGGCTTTCGAGATCAGAGATCATGTTTACCTCCGTGTCTCTCCTATGAAAGGTACTCGTCGCTTCGGTATCAAAGGGAAGCTTGCCCCTAGATACGTGGGACCTTTCAAGAGTGTCAGCAAGAGAGGCGACCTCGCCTATCAACTCGAGCTTCCTTCAAACTTTTCAAATGTTCATGACTTGTTCCATGTCTCTCAGCTCCGAAAGTGTTTCAAGACTCCTGACCGCACCATCAACTTCGAGGACATCGAGCTCCAAGAAGATCTCTCTTATCGTGAGCACCCAGTTGCTATTCTTGAAGTGACTGAACGCAAGACTCATAATAAGTCAATCAAATTTCTCAAAGTCAAGTGGTCACACCATTCCGACCGTGAAGCTACCTGGGAACGCGAGGATCACCTCCGTTCTGAGTACCCGGCGTTCTTTCAGTCCTAGATCTCGGGACGAGATCCTTTCGTAGTGGTGGAGTGTTGTAACACCCCGATGTGACTTTCGCAATTTGTACTCCAACTCTTGCTGTTTCCGGCGTTAAGTTATATTATTTTCTCGGGTTCGGGTCTTTGTCTCCGTGTGTTGTTATCGTTGTCATGCATTCGAGCTTTTTCCCCGTTGTCCGTTTTGCATTCCGGCGCTTCGTTCTCCTCCGGTGGTCATTTCTACCTTTCTTTCATGTGTGGGGATTAAACATTTCCGGATTGGACCGAGACTTGCCAAGCGGCCTTGGTTTACTACCGGTAGACCGCCTATCAAGTTTCGTGCCATTTGGACTTCGTTTGATACTCCAACGGTTAACCGAGGGACCGAAAAGGCCTCGTGTGTGTTGCAGCCCAACACCCTTTCAATTTGGCCCAAAACCCACCAAAACCTTCTCCATCATCTAGAGCGTTCGATCACGATCGCGTGGCCGAAAACCGCACCTCATTTGGACACTCCTAGCTCCCTCTATGCCTATATAAAGGCCTCTCCCCGAAAATCCGGATCCCCCTCGTGTGAAACCCTAAAAATCATCTCCGCGCCGGCCGGACACGTCCGCCCTGGCCGGACACATCACCGCCGCCCACTCCGCGCCTGCCACATCACCGCCGCCACCCGCGCGCCGCCGCGGCCCGGAGGGCCCAGATCCGGCCCCCGCGCGCCTCGCCGCCGGCTTGCTGCTTCCCCGCCGCCCGCGCTGCGCCGCCTCCGCCTCGTCGCCGGGACCCCGCCGCCACCGTGCGCCGCCACCTCACCGGCCGCCGCGCCACCGCGGATCCCCGCCGCCGCCGCCCCCGCCGGCGCCTCCCTCCTCCGGCCAGATCCGGTCGAGGAGCGACCAGATCCGGCGACCTCGACTTCGCCGGCCGCCGTCTTCGTCGTCTCCGGTGAGCAGTGCCACCGCCTCATTTTGCGTGCTGGGTCAAACTCTAGATCCGGAGGTCGAAATTCTACTAAGTCCCCGTTTCTTTCAGTTTCAAGTGCCCATGTTCCTCGTGCCGTAACTTTGCATCCGTATCTCTGATTCATGTATATAGCATATCAAAATGTTCATCTCAGAGAGTACATCATTTCATTCCATTGCATCATTTTCATTTGAGTGCATCTTGATGCCCGAAATTCTGTTAGAAGATGGCTACTTGAGATAATTGTTAGATCTGCTGCTCCATTTAGCTTTTTGTCATTTTTGCCATGATTATTGTGTGAAGAATATGCCCATGAGTTCTACATATGTTTTGTTAAGGGTTTTGTCATCTTTCCAGAGGTGCAACCCATGTATTTTTGTGATGTGTGTGGTGACTAGCACAAGCTTGCCAAGTGGTGCACTTGGTAATTCTGATTTCAGGGACTTAGCTTTTCCACCAAGTCCTTGATCTGTTTATCTCTTGTTGCCATATGTTCATGTTGTTTCCTAGTGATCCGTGCCTCTTTTGAGGATGATCAGTAAGGGTGTTTTGTTAATCTTGTAATGCTTTATCCATCCATGTCTTTGTTTGCAATTATGGAGCAACCTAGCTTGAGTCAATCGAGCTCTACTTTTGCTACTTTGTGAATCTGGGCAGATTGTCAACTTGTTTGCAATTTTGCCGATGATGTTATAGTTGATCCATGCATACCATGCTATTGTTCTTGCCATTTCTAGCTTGCATTTTGTGTATTCTTGATGGGTGTAAGCTTAGCTTGTCATGACTTTCTCCGTAGTGAGTGCATCGAGCTCGTAAACATGCCTACTCGAGTTATGTTTCAGCATGTGCCAGTTTTCACTAAGTCTGGAAACTGATTATGTTTTTGCCATGTTCACATGCTTGCAATTGTATTTTCTGATCCCTTTTGGCTCAAGGTCACTAAGGGACGTTTGTTAAGCTCTTTGAGTAGCTCCATGCCATGCTTTACTTTGCCATGTTCAGGTCCTGTAACATGTAGTTTTTTCGCTCCGAAGAGTGCTATCTGATATGAAATTCCAGACAAGTGTTAATTTCACTAAGTCTGAAATCTGTTTGCCATATGCATTTTTGCCATGCTTGTTTGAACCTATTAATGGATGAATTGGCCGTAGCTCAGTGCTAGACTTTTGTTAAGCATCATGAATTCATCCCTGACATGTATTTTGTTGTCATGTCTGGGTGCTGTAGCATGTTCATTTCGTTGCATTTAGATGGCTACTTGCTGTAAATCGCAGACCGGTGTCATATTTGAATCGCTTGCCATTTCCAAACCGTAACTCCGATTCCAGTGTTCTTTATATAGTTTTCAAGAGATTTCATCTCATCTTTCCAGTGGAACACTTGGATTTCCAAGTTGAAGCCAGGTTCATGCATTCCTTGTCACATCTTGCATATGCATCCCGCATCGCATCCCGCATAGCATATCATCTTTGCATCATATTGTTTGAGCTTTGCGCGTGGTTGATTGTGTCCTTGTTGCTTGTTTTTCTTGTTTGGGTAGATCCGGGAGACGAGTTCGCTAACGAGGAGCCCGTTGAGTTTGCTTTCGAGGATCCAGTCAACTCTGACAACTGTGCAGGCAAGATGATCATACCCTCGAAATCACTACTATCTTTGCTATGCTAGTTTGCTCGCTCTTTTGCTATGCCAATGCTACGATGCCTACCACTTTCTTTCAAGCCTCCCAAATTGCCATGTCAAACCTCTAACCCACTATGTCCTAGCAAACCGTTGATTGGCTATGTTACCGCTTTGCTCAGCCCCTCTTATAGCGTTGCTAGTTGCAGGTGAAGATTGGAGACCGTTCCTTGTTGGAACATTTATTTACTTGTTGGGATATCATTATATTGCCATGTTATCTTAATGCATCTATATACTTGGTAAAGGGTGGAAGGCTCGGCCTCTTGCCTAGTGTTTTGTTCCACTGTTGCCGCCCTAGTTTCCGCCATATCAGTGCTATGTTCCCGGATTTTGCGTTCCTTACGCGGTTGGGTTATAATGGGAACCCCTTGATATTTCTCCTTGATTAAAGCTTTTCCAGCAATGCCCAACCTTGGTTTTACCTTTTTCCTCCTAGCCTCTTTTCCCTTGGGTTTCCGGAGCCCGAGGGTCATCTTATTTTAGCCCCCCGGGCCAGTGCTCCTCTGAGTGTTGGTCCCACCGAGCGATGTACGGGGCTACCAGGGGCAACTCTGGGCTGGCCTACCCGACGTCTGGCTCATCTGAGTGTGCCCTGAGAACGAGATATGTGCAGCTCCTATCGGGATTTGTCGGCACATTCGGGCGGTGTTTCTGGTCTTGTTTTAACCTGTCGAAGTGTCTTGAAGAACCGAGATACCGAGTCTGATCGGAACGTCTTGGGAGGAGGTCTATTCCTTCGTTGATCGTGAGAGCTTGTCATGGGTTAAGTTGGGACTCCCCTGCAGGGATTTGAACTTTCGAAAGCCGTGCCCGCGGTTATGGGCAGATGGGAATTTGTTAATGTCCGGTTGTAGATAACTTGAACCTTAACTTAATTAAAATGAATCAACTGAGTGTGTTACCGTGATGGCCTCTTCTCGGTGGAGTCCGGGAAGCGGACACGGTGTTGGAGTAATGCTTGCGCATGTTGTTCTCTAGTTTCTCGCTCGCGCTTTGCCTCCTCTTCTCGCTCTCTTTTGCGAATAAGTTAGCCACCATATTTTTGCTAGTCGCTTGCTACAGCTCCACTTATATTTGTACCTTGCCTTACCTATAAGCTTAAATAGTCTTGATAACGAGGGTGCGCGATTGCTGAGTCCCTGTGGCTCACAGATTACTATTACACCAGATGCAAGGCCTGATGATTCCGCTCCAGGTGACGCGTTTGAGCTCAAGTGGGAGTTCGACGAGGACTCTCAACGTTACTATGTTTCCTTTCCTGATGATCAGTAGTGGTGCCCAGTTGGGGTGATCGGGACCGTGTCGCATGTTGGGTTATCTTTTATTTTGGCGCCGTAGTCGGGCCATGAGTGCTTGGATGATGTAATGTTATTTATGTACCTTGATTGACGTGGCGAGTGTAATCCAACTATGTTATCTCCCCTTTTATTATCTATATTACATGGGATGTTGTGAAGATTGCCTAATTTGCGACATATGCCTTCAATGCGATTATGCCTCTAAGTCGTGCCTCGACACGTGGGAGATATAGTCGCATCGAGGGTGTTATACTTATCTTGTGATGTGTCCCCGCAAATTTGGTTAGATGCCGGCACTCTACATCCTCGGGTCCCGGCCCTCGAGCTGGTCTCAGCCGTCGCTGGTATGCCAGGTCGCGATGCCGTGGACAAGGCCAGAGGGTGAGGGCTGGAGAGCCAGTAAGAGCCCTGATTCACGATGCTCAGGTATCCCCCTTTAACGTGCAAGTGGTCAGCATGGAGAAGAAGAGGTGACGTGGACCGGCATCAAATAATCAAGCATGGCGGGTCGAATGCATAACCGGAAATAAACGAAAAAGGGATACATGCCGCTGGGTCTGGCCCGAGCGACTTGGGGATGATGCAGCCCGAGGGGCGCCCCCAACAAGGTAAGCTAACAACATGAAATAAAAGGGGTACATGCCGCAGGGACGGACCCACGCGGCCTGGGAATAATGCAGCCCTGGGGGGGCTCCCAGCTGGAAATGAAACTTGAAAGATGTCACCTGATGATGTTGAGGACAAAGGACCGTTGGTGTAGCAGACTCGGTGGGCTGCGGAAGCCGATCCTCACGAGCCCCCAGGCCTCGGGAGGCTCCGGAGGCGCTGGTGGCTCCTCGCAGACCATCCCCATCTCTGCCAGGGCTGCGGAACGCCTGGCCTCTTGTGCCTCCATGATGCCCTCATGAGGCGTTGGTACGTGGCAGCCGCGTTCGGCAAGCCGTAAGGCATGCGAACGTAGCTGTGGGGTGGACCTCCGCAGCGCCCCACTCGCGAGGGCCAGAGGCGCTCCAGGGAGGCGACTCGATTGAGCCCTGGTATGTCGATGCAGACGCGCAGCCCACCATCCTCGCCTGGATGGGGAGCCACTGCTGGTAGGCGGCGGCCGCCTTTCATGACTCTTGACTCCTGTAGCTCCTGAATGGCCTTGCTGACGAACTCCTGAGGGTCTGACTCTCCGTGCCTTACTCCTTCTTGAAGGAAACATGCTTCAAAACACGCCTCCATGTGGTGCCCAAGCGCCTCCCTCGTGACCTTAGCCAGGTCGGTGGCCCTCCAGGGGAGAGCTCCCGAGCCCTGCCTGAGGAGGGCAACGGGCGCGCTTTCCTATGCGATGGAAGGAGGATCCCCATGGGCAGGCGCGGGCCCTGAGGGGCCTGCCTCCTGAGGGGCCGGGCTGGACGATGTCTTCTTCTTCTTGGGGCGGTCTCGGGAAGCCTCCTTTTTCCGCGATCCGGGTCTTCCAGTGACGCGGCCTGAAAGGCTCGTTCCAGGGAACACACCGTGTTCTTCTCTTCACAGGGCACCGTGATGACCCTGCCACTTCCTGGCATCTTGAGGACGTTGTAGCCGTGGTGAGTTACAGCCATGAACTTGGCCAGCGCTGGGTACCCAAGGATGGCGTTGTACGGCAGGCAAATGTGAGCGACATCGAAGTCGATGAGCTCGGTGCGGTAGTTGCGCGTGCCTCGAAGGTGACAGGGATGCGGACCTGCCCAATCGGGACCGTGAAGCCGTCGGTGACTCCGGAGAAAGGCTTGGTTGGCTAAAGCTGGCTGTAGGGCACTTGGAGATTGTTGAATGTTTCCATGGACAGGACGTTGAGCCCTGCCCCGCCATCGATGAGGGTCCTGGTGAACACCACGTTGCTGATGATTGGGGAACAAAGCATCGGGAGGACTCTGGCTATAGCCGCACACTTGAGCTGATCTGCTGAGCTGAATGTGATGGCGCACGCCGACTACCTGAGAGGGCCCGTGGCTTCGAGCTTGGGGAGGACTGCATTCACTTCGTGGGCGAACTGCTTGAAGATGCATTGAGAGGCGGGGGCTTGAGCCCCGCCTAGGATGCAGGCGATCGCGCGCGGTTCCTGGAAGCCCCCAGCCCCCTCATCCTGGTGGCAGTCCTCGTTTCTCCTTGGCTGCGGTGGCAGCGGAGGGAGGCCTGCGTTGCCTTGCGGGCGATCCTCGCGAGGTTGATCCCTCCATTCTCCCTCGCGAGGCGGATCTTGCCAGCGATCCTCGCGAGGTTGATCGCGCCACCCTTGGCGCGGGCCGCGGTCTTCCCAGCGTCCTGCGTTCCTTCCTCCTCCTCGACCGTAGCCCCGGTCACCGCGGTCGGGGCGACGGCCGATTCTTCCTTCTTGCACGGCTCGGAGCTCTTGACATTCGTTGGTGTTGTGGGTGTGGAGGTCGTGGTACACATAGTATCGACTGCCCTTGGGAGGTTCGGGCAGATCTCTGCCCCGCTTGGTGTCTAGTTCTGCCGCGAGCACGGCAGCCCCCTTGCGCTTCACATCCTTGGCCTTGGGCTTCTTCTCTTCTGGGTCTGCGGCAAGCAGCTCGAGGAGGAAGAGACGCCCTTCCTCAGCCCTGGCACACTTGGTTGCCAAGTTGAACAGCTCCAAGGAAGTGCATAGGTCTTCATGCATCGCCAGCTCCTCCTTCATCTTGACATCGCGCACGCCGTTGGAGAAGGCTGAGATGATTGCCTCCTCGGTCACCTTGGGAATCTTGAGGCATGCATTGTTGAAGCGCTGGATGTACTTCTGTAGGGTCACTCCGGGTTGTTGCTTGATGCGGCGCATGTCGCTCACGGCGGGTGGCCGACCGCGAGTACCTTGGAAGTTGGCGATGAAGTGGGTGCGCATCTCGTCCCAGGAGGAGATCGTGCCTGGAGCCAGGTTCAGGAGCCATGTGCGGGCCCCGTCCTTGAGCGCCATGGGAAACCAGTTCGCCATGACCTTCTCGTCTCCGTTGGCAGCTTCGATGCCCAGCTCATAGAGCTGGAGGAACTCCGCAGGGTCGGCCATGCCGTCGTAACGAGGAGGCAGGCCTGGCTTGAACTTGCCGGGCCACGCGACGCTGCGTAGCTCGATGGGGAAGGCACGGCAGCCTGTTGTGGCCACGGGAGGCCTTGGGTGACGGAGGGCTTGGTCTTGCATGTCCCCACACGCTGCAGCTGGGAGCAGCGTGGGGTCTTGACGTGCGGGAGCAGGAGCATGGTCGCGACGTGCTAGAGCAGGGAGCGCCCGGGCAGCTTCTTGCGGGCGAGGGACTTCTTGGCAGCTCTGCTCTTGCCGCGCTAGCACCTGACGGAGCGGGTTCCGCCCAGGGGCCACGCACCTTGGAGCCATGGTGCCTTCTTAGGGAGGAGGCGGCCGGGGCGCCGCCGGAGCCTCGTCGCCCGTGCGGGGCGGGGTGCGGTGCAGCGGAACGGACGGCGCAGGAGAGCCCCCTGCGGCGCGGACGAGCTCGGCGACGCGGTCGAGCCATTCTTTGTAGACGTCGTCGACGGGACGGTAGCGCAGGAGCTTGTTTTCCGTGATGAGCGCAGCTCGAGGCTCTATGGGTGCGCGGAGCGCGTGGGACGAAGAACCAGCTGGGGTGAGCGAGGGAGTAGCGGTGCGGCCGTCTTGCCGCCCGGACGGATGCTGAGACGACGCTTGCTGCTCGTCCCCCGCCGGGCCGGTGGCGGCGTTGACGGCAGGTGACGGGGAACAGCGAGGACGCCCGCTGACAGGAGCCGTCTGGGCGACACGGGAAGCGAGAGCGGCCCGGCGCTCGGCGCGGGCCCGATAAGCATCATACATGGGCGCGATGGTCGGAGGAGAACGGGGTGGTGGAAGACGAATTCCGGCGCACCCCTACTTGGCGCACCAAATGTCGGATTTCGGGTTCCTGCAGACCCTTGAGGTTCGAACACTGGGGTGCGCGCGGAGATTTCGCCTCCTACCTACCTGCACCCCTCCGCCTCGCTAAGATCTAAGCTAAGGAAAGAACAGCACAAGAAACACAGGATTTATACTGGTTCGGGCCACGGTTGTGGTGTAATACCCTACTCCAGTGTGTGGTGTGGTGGATTGCCTCTTGGGCTGATGATGATGAACAATACAAGGAGGAACAGCCTCGCGAGGGTCTGTTCTTGGCTGGGGGGGGACGAACTGCTAGGAGGAGTTCAGTCACCCTTCTCTCTCTCTCTCTGATTTCGATCCGATCCTTCCTTCTCGATGCTTGATCTCGACCTTGATCTCGATCCCTTCACCTCTCACCTCTCTGTGGGTGGCTGGTCCTATTTATAGGCAATGGCCCTGGGCCTCTTCCCAAATATTGAGCGGGAAGGGCGCCAACAATTGGCCATTTTGAAGGGGAACATCTGGTACACTTATCCTGACTAAAGTTGGTCCTCGCCTGCACAAAGCTCTGGTGGTGATGCCGTCTTGGGCTCCACAATGACCTCCGTCTTGCAGTCCTCCTGGTCCTGGTCTTGTTGCACCGAAATGGCAACCTTTGCCTGATGCCTCGGTACCCCGCGGCTGCACTTGCCCCCTTTGCACCAAAGGGGAAAGGAGGACACTGCGCGGGCTGGCGCCCTTGGTCGTCATGGCTTGCGTCAAGGGCACCTCGTGAGGTACCCCGCCTTGATCTCTCCACCTTCTCGCGAGCCAGCCTGGTGAGGCCGTGCCTGAGGAAGCTCCGTGTCGTCCGCCCCGCGAGGCTTGGCCCCTCGCGAGGGTCTTGGGTCTGTGTTGATGAAGATGGGCCGTGCTGGGCCCCCCTTTGAGCCACGCCGCAGGCCGCAGGCAGGCAAGTCTGGGGACCCCCGTTCCCAGAACGCCGACACTTTTTTTAGCCAGCATCTTGGCCCTTTCCGATGTGTGCTACTTATGGTCCATCTATACTATTATTGTTGAATGCACATTCAACCTGATTGGCATATTTGTAGGTCTGGCACAGCAATCCAAATGAAATGTCTCCGAGTCTTATCAATTAATACAGACTTGTGCTCAAATAAAATTACAAACAAAAAACAAAAAAAACAATTATTACATGATCTCTAAAATAAATGGTTTGATTGATTACATGAACAGACAACACAACACAAAGGTTATTCAAATATGGAAAGAAGATTTCACCTATGATTTAGCAAGTAGGAATTTAATTTCCTTTTTTCCTTCAGGACCTTAACAATCTGGTCAGTCTCAGCTTGCATCGTTTTGAAATCCACCAAATATTTAATGGTTGTCTTGAGTACTGCTTGTGATTGTGTTGTTTGCTTCCTCAACATGTCAACTTCATCTCTAAGTGCAGAAGCAGAATCTCTTTCTACCACTAGTTTAGCCTCTAGAGCATCATCAGTTCGCAATTCATAATGCATGATTGGGCCGGTGCCACTGCTGTGGGATGATGCAACGTCCATGGGGACCTTGCTCTTTGATCTTGGGCTAACCTGTTTTGCCATTAAAGTTCCGATTGGATTCAGAAAAGTTGAAGTTAGCAAAACATCTCAACTGGGAGTTATAACAGCAAACCAGTTAAACAAACAAGGAATTAAAGAGTTTCAATTGGATGCTGAAAAGTAGTTATTAACGTCATTGTAACCCGCTATTGCAGCAGCAAAGCAGTTAAACAAACAAGTAGATATTTATGTTAAGGCAAACAGGTAATTCTTAACAGTAAGTATCAAACACATAGATAGGCGCAGTCTACAATATGATTAACGGGCTGTGCCATTATGTAATCAGTAGCAAACTAAATTAAGCCAAGCAATGTAATTGAACAATTTTGCAATATGTGGCTAACTAAAATTCCGAGAAGTAGGTAACTGAACTTACGCTAGTTCTTTGTACAGGCACACTGCAACTTCTTTTTCGCTTACATGGTTGTACGAAGGAGTCCATGGCATCAATTGCTTGCATACACAGTCCCAATACTTCTTTCTTCCCACACTGCATGGGTAAGTCGAATGGTTAATCTGGTAAGATGGTGCGTCCTTGATATGTTATATGAGGACGTGTAGTCAGACTAGTTGTAGCCAAACACATCACACTGGCTTTTACTGTATATTTCATGCGATTACTTTTGGCATATCGAGATCTAAGCAATCTACAATAGGATGAAAAGACTGGCATCCTTCACATTATTGGCGAACTTAGTTCGTAGAAACAAGCAATTCAACCATTCTGTGGGTAAATCAAAAGCGCTAATGGAATATTTTTCACTATCCAATCATACACGCAAAAAGGGGCGACGCCACCATAGGGGCTGGTATGGGTGGCTGCCTCAGGTTGCTGGAAAGTGTGCACCTAGTTTGAGTCGTCCAGGTTGGCCCATGCTAGTTTTGTTCGTGCCAACGCACGAGCAGGCAATGTAAAAAATGAAGAAAAATGTTTCAATTTGGATGGGCCAATAACATAAGTGCAAGGCAGGCCCTATAGCAGGCTCGCGGCCCAAACGAGCGCCTCCCATATCGATCGACAGCAGGAAAAATCCCAATTCATTCGCTCCAGCCTCCAGTCTGGTTCGCTCCTAACCTAGCCGCCGCTGGACAGCCCGACATAGCACTTCCTCATGCCCTCGCTAGTGGGCGGCCGCCGGGCTTCAAGCAAACGGAAGGACAAGAAGATGAAGATCCAACCCTGGGTGTAGCCTGCGTGGGAGGCAGCGGCGGCAGCACGGGCATGGCATCGAGCTTGCGCAAACAGACAGTCTCTAATTGCAAGAGTAGCATGCGCAACGAGCAAGTACATCACATCCCTGATTATATCTAATTCAACTCTTCAATTTCTGGCCAATAGTTAAACCTGACGGTGTTGTAAAACTGCTTGTATGTAGGGAATCTATGAGAAAATGAAACCAATTTCTACTTATTTTATAACTCCCCCAATCAATACTGAACTGACTGAATATGATGTATCTAATCAAGTTTCTGGTGCAAACATACAAGCTCATGCTGTTCTTGAGCCTGAAGTGTCTAATGAACAGACTGCTAATGAAGGATTTGATGCAAACATTTTACATGCTCCTGGTGATGAACATATAATGTCTAATGAGGGATCTAATGCAAGCATTTTGCAAGCTCATTGAAGGATTTAGTCTCTAATGATGATCTACTATGTTGAGAGAGACAGAGATTTGCAGGCATTGATGACAAGCAAATTATAGTGCATTTTCATAGCTTGAGGAAACGTCGAGGCCATCTACTAGAAAGTCCTCGTATCATGACAACATAGCATAAATACTTTTCAAATCTGTTGTTTGAAACTATTGGCATACTTGTGCAGGATAGATATATTGATATGCAGTTTGCGCACTGGTTATACGTGCAATTACACTTCGATATTTTCAGCCAGAGAAAAAATAATTCAAGCAGGTATAGACCATGTTTGTAGTCCTTATACACCATGTTGCAATTTGTGTTTTTTGGTGCTTGCATCATTTAGTGTTTATAATCTGAACTACTTTGGATCATTAGCTGGTTTTCAAAGTGCATGTAGCTTCACATTTCTCAAGTTATGTTAATTTCCGGCGTGCAAGTGCCTTCGTATTTTTTAAATTAAATGTTCGCCCCTGGTAACTTGAATTTGTGGATCAGCCACTCCACACAAATCATACACAAATGCCAGTACAAATTAAATGAAATGCAGGGACTTACGCTAGCTTGTTGTACAGGCTCACTGCAGCTCTGCTTGTGCTTGGGATGTTCCATGTACAAGTCCATGTTACCACTTTCTTGGATGTGCAGGCCTTGTGCTCCTTGCATCCCCCTCTGCATTTTTGACACGGCGAATGGTTGATCAAATAAGAGGAATCGACCTTGATGTTGTACCGGAGGACAGATACTTACAAGGTTATACGGGTGTGCAAGATGTGTACCAGATCCCGTAGCGCCGTCATGCTTCGCTAAAATATGGATTTGCTTGTTTTAGATGATATCTCCAGAAGAAATAAGAGTTAAGGTCAGAGTTGCATAGGCGTGTAAGATAAGAGAGCAGTGAAAGGATATCTAAACATCGTCGGAACAGTGCACAAGGGAGTGATGTGTGGATACCTAGTTCGGGCCGGCGTTTGGGCATGCTCACCTAGCTAGAGTGCGGGTCACTTCAGAGCCGTTGAGGGTGATGCGCTGGCGTTGGCTGGCCGCGCAAAGAAGCAGATCTTGAGTGGCAGCGGAGCACTACGATGCAGTGGACGAGACCGTTGGTGAAGCCCCAATGGCCTCGGGGGGTGGAGGTGCAACGATGTGCTCGGTGAAGTAGCCCCGGTGAGCTGGGAGACGGCGTCGGTGAAGTGCACCTGATGATGTGGAACTCGGTGTCTGTGAGGCACGTCGGTTGCAGTGGACGAAACGAGGGGCGATTCGAGGGTTGGCGGCGAATTAGGGATTTGAGCAATCTGGGCGCGGAAGGGGACGGTGGAGAAGAGAGATTTTGCAGGGCTGGAATTGGGGCCGCCAGATATTTCAATCCAAAACGTGGAAGCGAGAACTTATATTGTCGTCGTCCTATTTTTTGGGGGGGAGGGGGGTGGGTGGCTGGGTGCTATGCATCCGTCCGACACACGCGACCACCCCGACAGGACTATGCTTCGGTGCCTTAAGGCACCTGCCTTTGTGTCCATGACATATGGACCCAACAGGTGGCTGGCCCACATGTCAGTGACGCAAAGGCAGTTGCCTTTAAGGCACCGAAGCAGCGTCCACAACGACATGACCCTGGTTTTCCTGGTGCGCCTACAGTTGAGAATGCAAACGACTCTTCTTTCATTTGCAAACGAATCTGTATGTATTACCATGCCCGTGTTTTCCTTGCAATAATTAGTCATTCGAAACGAGATACTCCATCCGTTCACTTTTGTATGTCGTTTCAAACAACTTAAAATGAACTGTTTTGCACATTGTCTGAAATGTCTTCAAGGTCTTATAAAAGTGAATAGAGGGAGTACTATAAATTAATTAATGAGGAGTTATTTGAAAAAAAATCAAAATGGTACCCACGCTAACGTGGATTAGAGTGTGTCTCACATAATTAGTTATTTGAATTAGAGTGTGTGTCACGTAGTTAGTTATTTTAATTAGAGTGTGTGTCACGTAGCGATCTCTAATTATAACATGGATTTCGCATTTCACTGTATCCATGCTACTTTTTTAATACAAATGCATATGTATATGATGAACACCATGGTAGTGAGAAAACTTTTGGATGGATTCAAACATATGACCTACAAGATAGCACAACAAACTGAGTCAATGTCAACTTTTCAAAACTTAGTATGGCACGAATTCGAAATAATTACCCGTATGCCTGCTCCTTGGTTCAAATCTTACAATGTACACCGAATTGAAACATCGATATTAAGTCTCATACTATGTACATTCAAATGTTGTTTTTAGCCCCCCCCCCCCCCCCCGCACAAATGCTACATACTTCCTGTATCGGTCAATCTTCCTCTCCTAACCACCTTAGGAAGCTATCGGTTTCCAACACACGTTCATTCTTTCTCTCCATGTTTCGATCTCTAAGTCTCTCAACTACACAACCCCTTTTTCCACTCTGTTACCAAATGTATTTACCTCAGACACCCGCCATTGCACCCCATGCCGAGCTCTCTCTTCCCCTCTCCCTCTCACCCTCTCGCGCTAAATACATGCATTTCCTATCTAGCCCCCAACCTCTCGTGCATGCGCACGCACGCACGTTGTATATCTAGGTCACTCCCTCGAGACTGTCTCACTCTTTCTTCCGCACGGCGGGCCACACTCGATCAATCTCGCTCTCTTTATCCGAGTCTTGTTTAACCTCGTTTTCTTTCACAAACACAAATGATATATCTCCCTGTTCGGGCCTCGATCGACACACTCTATACTCTCTCACGCATATTGTCTATCTAGGTCAGTCCATCCAAGCCGCCACCACTCTTTCGACCTCATGGTGGGCCACGCTCACTCAATCTCTCTCTCTCTATCCGTATGTCTCGATTGACCTTGCTCTTTCTCGGACAAAAACGATATATCACCATGTTTGAGCCCAATTCGACCTATTCTCATTGTATACTCTCTCACGCACATCGTCTATCTAGGTCACTCTCTCCAACCTGTCTCACTCATTCGATCGCACGGCGATCCTATGTGATCGGTTGACCTTGCTTCCTCCCACGCACAAAATATATCTACATGTCTTCACTTACTGGTGGGTTCCATGTGTGCTCTCTCTCTCCTCCCCTTCTGCGTTTAGACGCACGGGAAAACAGGAAGAACTCGCGGGCGATGTTGCCATTGACCATATCTGGATGCGTTCACAAGTCACGGCACCAGTTTCACGTACTAGCAGCACTAGTCAGTGTGTACGTGCAATGCACGTTAATTTGCATGTATATTAAGTGCATGCGGATATTAACTACTAGGATATTATTTGTGTGTCGTCATGTGATTAGCAATATTTTTGGCATGAAATTAACTGCACGCTAAACGTGTTGAGCGCTCGACATTGAAGCAGTCTAGGTCGTTGGAGAACAAGGAATACATGTGGCTTGATGACGTTTTATATTTAATTTGATATGGATCTAGCAGAACATTCAATCGATCAAACCATACATTTCGTTCAGTCTGACTCCGACTTTAAATTATACGACGATCGATATAAAATAAACGGAAATGATAAACGTTCGGATTTTAAGCATGGCAATCCAAACGTTTTTCATGGCAAATTTAGATTATGCGGCGGCGGCAGGGGCGTCTCGCGGTGGGAAGCGGCTCCTCTTCCGTGCTCTGTGTGTCGTCGGGCCACTGACCGACGGTGATGGCGGCGTCCTGCGCCATTGTTGGCGTACTCCTGGACGTTGGCCTAGCTTCAAGGAAGGCCAAAATGTTCTGGACTTCGGAGCGAGTCGACTGGCGGGAGGAGGCAACTGGCGTTGGTGCAAGAAAGCGGTCGACGGCGGCCATCCATGCCACTGAGGGGGGCACTGGCACCCGTGCGGGGACATGCGCTGTTAACGGCGCGGCGGAGACATTCGTGTGAATGGGCACCGGCACGGGCGCGCACGTCAGTGCATGCGCAGGCGCTGGCAGGTGCACGGGCACCGGCACGGGCGTGCGCGTTAGTGCACGCGTAGGCGCATGCGCTGGCAGGTGCACGGGCGCGCGAAAGTCGGCGGGCACCTCGTGGAACCCTGTGTGATCAAGCTCGGCGACAATATGCGGCTCCCAGCCCTTCAATGCCACGGGGATGGGCACTGGCGCAGTCGGGGCGACGGGAGCCGGAACGGGAGCGGGGACAGGCGCGACGTCTTCCCGCAAGGCCAGTTCAAGCTCGTCCCAAAACGCCTTATGTTCTTGAGACTCCGGCTGGGTGTCTTCCTCAGGAAACTGGAACACTAAGGGCAGACCATCGTGATGCGGCATGGCGTACGTTTAGGTCAGGCTAGTTGGAGGTAGACGACAGGAGAATCGGAGAGGAAGAGAGAGGATTGTAACGATACTCCCTCCTTTCCGGTTTATAAGGCACAATTCAAAAATCTCACCAACCAAGGTAGAAGGTGAGCGGTGGAATACTTTTTGTAGTTCGCAAAAGCACCCAATTAATGCTCTTGTTTTTCTCAAAAAAATATGTTTACCAATGCATTAATTGCAATGCATGCATGCATAAATTACATGCATTGGTCAATTTTCTCTTAATACTTGCATCCAATGATTTAATTTACCTTGGAATCTGAACATGTGATGGGATACAACAAAATTGAGCCTTATAAAATGGAAAAAACTAATATTTTGAGATAAGCCCTATAAACCGGAAAGGAGGGAGTACCGGGTAATGAGGGGTTGATTTTAAACTGTAGCGCCGACGACATTAAAAGTGGTAGCAGTTGGGACGTCAGTGGGCGGCGGAGCCTGGTCAAAGGACTCGCCTCCCGGTGAGCCTGCACAGCAGTCTGCTCGCACGCCTCCCTGACAGCCAGCGCGACGGTCTGCTCGCACGCTTCCCGTCGACTCACACGCTTGCTCGGCCGGCACCTGCCGATTGCCGATGAGAAGCGGGGACTTGTGGCGGCACGTAAACGCCCACGGTTTCAATAGTGAAAGCGTTCGCCTTAATGTGACAGGTCTTTGTTCCAAAATACCTTGGCTCTTCATTTGTGCAACTTGTCATAAGCAGCTTGTCTCAAATTGAAGAAAAAACTTACGAAGTAATATTTGTGCCATATCACGTGACCATGCTTAGTTTCAAGAATTTATGCTCACTTTTGGATTTTCAGAAATTTAAGATCCAGGATTCGAAATAATATCATAACCTGCATCATGCAATAAATTTTCAAGCTGTACATCTGTCCTGTTGTATTTCTTAAGAAAGGATTTGGTCAAACATTTTGCTTAGTTCGACTTCAGACAAGTTATATATGCAGAGTAAAAGGATAATCCCTCCGTACCAGTGCATTGCCTGATATATTAACTCAAGTACTAGGCACGAACAAACAGGCTCAATTCTGCGCTCATCCTGGTGTAGTAGTAGTAGTAGTAGTAGTAGTAGTAGTAGTAGTACTAGGCAATGAGGTTGACGGCTGACCTTGACAAGCGGCGACCGAGGGAATTGAACCGTGCTCGGCACGGTAGGTAACGTTGTCTAGTTACTAAAGCATCCCTCCGTTGTTCATCGGTAGTCATTATGGACCGGGGACATGAGGGGAATTTCCTAGGGCTGGAATTCTGGCCGCCAGATATTTCGACTTGAAACGCTGAGGCTCGACTGGTTGGGGTAATGGGGTTGCCTAATGTGCGTACCACGCACGCCACGAAGGACACGAGCCCGCTTTTTTTAGGATCAACACAAGCCAAGGTCTGGCTGGTACGCCGTTGGGTCCTACCATTCAGGAATACGAAAGGAACCTTTTAAATTGCCGAACGAATCTATGTGTATTACAATACCCGTATTTTCCTTGCAAATACTAATCTTAACATGGTAATTGATTTATGACGAGTTGTTGAATTAGAGTGAGTTTGTGATATAGTGATCTTAACGTGGATTTCACATTTCATGGTATCCCTAGTAAGTTTTCCAATGCAAATTCAAATTTAAAAGATGAACAACATGGAGGTGAGAAAAGTTTGTATGTATCAAGCATATGACCACGCACACACACACACACACAGAGAGACACACACGCACGAACACAACAAATCCAATAAGTATAGTGCATCTATTTTTCCAAACCATGCATGTATGACACGAATTCAAAAATACTCCTTCTATTCCTAAATATTAGTCTTTTAGAGAGTTCAACAAGTGACTACATACGGAGCAAAATGAGTGAATCTAGACTCTAAAATATGTCTATATACATACGTATGTGCCAGTCCATTTGAAGCCTCTAAAAAGACTAATATTTGGGAACGAAGGGAGTAAAATGTAACACATCCATGGTCCTCAGTTCAATATTTAAAATGAACATGAAACTGAAACATGAATATTAAGTCTATTACTATAGTACATGCAAATGTTATGTTTAGGCGGAGCTATGATTGTCGGGGGTCAACCCCTCGACCTTAGATAAAATTGTGGAGCTCTGTTTAGGGTTGTTTAGATTATATTTGTCCCCACCGTCCCAGCCACCGATTGGTTGTGCACTCCCACCCCTCCTCCCCGGGAGAATATCATGTTCCCCCATACCTTAGATGCTATATGCCGATACGAGTTGCTTGGAGCTTGTAGATCTGAGATATAGCAGCTCACATGATGTGTCTTAATATTTCTACAGGAAACCTTGATGAGTTTGAGAATTGCACACAATTTGTACAAAAACTACTTAGATGCCCTTTGATCCCATATCCAACGACCTCGAAGCTCGTATCACCATAGCATCTAAGATATAGGAGGACGTCATATTCTCCTGTATGTAAGAATATCATGTGCTACCACACCTTAGATGCTTTGGTGATACAAGCTCTTCGGAGGCGTTGGATTTGTGACCCAACACCTCCTCGGTGGTTCGAATGTTTTTTTTGCAGAAAAGCCCCAAAAGAGTTCGGCCACTGCTTACAAGCACAAAGAGTGCTCAGATGCCATTGGATCTCAGATCAAATGACCTCCAAGCTCGTATCACCGTAGCATCCAAGCTGCGATAGCACCGTATGTTTTCTCGCACGGGAGAGTATGAGGTGCTCCCGCACCGCAGATTCTATGGTGATACGGGTTCACTGAGATCTAACGGCCCACAATAGGAGGTTTGCATGTTTTTGCAATATACGGCTGATAGAGTTTGGGAAATGCGCAAAAAGTACAAGTACTACACATGTGCCATCTGATCACTGATCATACGACCTAGATGCTCATATCACCATAGCGGGTAATTAAGCTACGGGGAGCACCTAATATGAGCACCGGGGAGCCGTTGGATCGAAGATGCAGCGGCACACACGAGGCCTGGATGTTTTATTTGCAAAAAAACCTTTGGAGAGTTTGGAAATTGCGCATAATTACAAAGACTACTCCCAAGCCATTGGATCTCACTTCCAACGGTGTAAAAACTCGTATCACCATAGTATCTAAGCTGCGGGGTGGATGTGATATTCTATGCCGCTGTCATTTTTGTTCGTAAACTTGCAAAATACGTGTAACTCGTGCCGTTACTTGTCTAACCGCGCAAAGTGTTTGTTCAAAAAAACCATCCTACACTGAAATATCGGAACAACACACGAGGGTCCCACTTGTCATTAATCAAATTTGGACCTAAAACTAACAAATCTGAAAGACGAGATTCGAACTGGCAACCTGGTCTACAAAGCGTAAGTCGATAGCCTGAAAAAAATGAACGGTTGTTGGCTTTGTCCCATAACTTGATTTTATTTATACAGTACTTTCGTTGAGTAGAGTAGAGGGAGTGCCTCGTCAACACGTGCATGGCCGTTGTCTCACTTACTAGTGGGTCCCAGGTCTGCGATCTCAATCTCTCTTCTCTCCATCGTCTAACCTTTGCGCGGGCACACACGAAGAGCGGCGCTAGCTTGCCGTGGTGTTATTACAACTAAAAAAAAGCTTGGAAAATAGAAGAATCGCCTAGAACAAGAGACGTTGTGGCTGGTCGAGACGAAGCTAACCACATCTATCCTCCATGCCACGTTTGCATGATGAAGCTGTGTGGCTAGTGGGGTGTTTTCGACCGACTACCTGGGTCCCGAGGTCGAACCATAGGTACTACGTATGATACAGTATATTTTTACACGCACATTTTTCCTCCGTGCCGAGACGTGGCACACCCTACCGCGCGGTTTTGGGGTCCTCCCGGGTGGTGCACGCATATATTCTTCATGATGTAGGACGCCCTACCGCGCATTTTCTGGGTCCTCCTCGGTCGTAGCGCCGAAGCAAGTAGAGTCATCAAATCACGAAAGACCACCTTCCCGCCGAGTACATCAGTGAAGCACGGTGACTAGCTAGTTGGGCTAGTTTGACCGATTAGCTAGGCCGCCACCACATTTGTTTTTTCACCCCTTTTTTTATCTACTTGCCGGCAGGTAAATATAAATATCCACCGCGGTGTTGCTCTGGTGTTTGGGTGCGGCGGTATTTTTATTTTTTTGATTAACGGGAGCAGGCACGGCAGGATTTTTAATTTTTTGATTGACGGGAGCAGGCGCGGCAGCAATTAGTCACGATGACTCCGCCTGTAAAAACCCACTGCTCTCTGATGTGAGAAGTCGTCGACTGGTGTTTTACAGTGGTGAAAACCAAAAAATTCCCCGCTCCCTCCGCCCTCCCGTAGATTGCATTGCCTTTCAGCTGTTTCGCCCCCTTTGCTTCCTCTCCCCATTGCTTCTACCTGGTGCCATGGCGGCGCAGCAGATCACGGAGTCCGAGGTGAGGCTCCTGACACAGGAGCTCCATGCCAAGGATGCGGAGCTCAGGGCCAAGGACGTGGAGCTCTGTGAGCTCAAGGAGGAGAGGAGTGCCATGCTCCTCCGTTATGTGTGGGAGTTCACGGAGCTTCAAAAGCGGCAGGCATCCACCACAAAGATGCTTGAGGCGTCGGCGGCGTTGCTGCAGAAAACGGGAGATACGATAGGCCGTCAGGGGAGCCAGCTGGAGCGCGAGCGGGCCGATCGTGACGAGGTCCAGGATCGCCTCAGCCACTTGGTGAACCAAGTTGCCACGCACGTGTTGCGGCTGCGCGATGCCTACCATCGTGCCAGCACGACGATGCCGGCCGTCGGGCAAAACCTGTTCGACCACCCGGTCGACTTCAACGAACTGCGACTTCCTGACCTGGTCTCCTTCTTCACCTATATCTCCAAGGAGCTGAGCCGTCTCCGCGTGATGGTGGGGACTGAGCTAGACAAGGAGGGGTTGCGGGCTGCCATCGCCGTTGCCAGGCGAATCCTTTCAGGGCTCCGTCACCGGAATCCATTCGTGCCATTGGACGCCGTCTTTGACGAGCTGGCTCCCGTCGACCGGGAGCGGGCTCTGCGGGCGGTTGCACCCTGCATCACCAACGTCGTGCGCCTCGAGAAGCAGAGGGACTTCAGTGGTGTTTAGGCGCCCTCTGCATGGGCATGTCCATGTCTCGGCGCAACATGACCGTTGGATCAAACTCAGACGGTGCAGATCAGTCACTGTAGCACAAAGCGTGTGGGTGTGTTTGGTTGCATTCTCATCTCAATATAGTTGTTTCCTCTTCGTGTATTTGTTACATATAGGAGTAGTTGACATGCGCACAACATCATTTGTTATCGTCATATCTTACTACACTAGCAACAAGATTTTGTAGTACTGACGTATGAACCACTGCACATGCCTAGTAGTAGGAGCATTGTGTATGTTCAAGTGGCTGTCGTGTTTCGCACTCCTCGTCGTAAGAGTGGAAACGCTTGCTGTAATCATTTTTTCTTTTGAAAAATAGTGGACATGCTCTACCGTGCGGATCCTCCTCCAGCCATGCACTAAATTACTCACTTTTGCCGACGTGTGGGACAGCCAGCATCTGGGTCCACCAGCCATGCACTAAATTACTCCGTAGTAGAGTGACGGTAGACTACCCTGATCGAAGCGCCGCAGTAATGCCCAATGAGCTGTCAAATCACAAAACCCCCTCCTTTCTAGCAGTAAGTTGGATGGACGAAGCAACCATCATTTCACTCTTCTCTCTCAGCTTCCTGTCTACCCAACCCTCACTTCTTCCTCATCTTGTTCCTCATTTCTTCAAGAAAATCTCGACCTGCTTCTGCCATTGTTCTTATCTCCCAAAGAAGGAAAGGTGAGCGCATCAATGGTGTTGATTCTGGCCAAGGCCCGGTCTTGCAACCCCGAGACTGATCCTATAACTCCCTCTCTTTTCTTCTTTTGGGTTTGTGATTATGGTTTCTTTTCTTTTATTTCTATTTGACAGTTTCTTGATGGACGCTGGAGCACCGGCCGAAGTGATGTCTATGGCTCCGGCCAAAACCGTCGAGGCTCATGGTACGAAGAAGCGCAAGCACCCCGCCGAGACTACCGCAGACAAGCTCAAAGCCATCGCCCTATCCAAGCCCCCCTCTCCGGGATCCCTCATTAAGCAAGTCCAGGTAATGTCTCTTCTTGACGATCTTTTCCTCGATCTTGATCGTGTTTTTTCATCTAACACGCAGTACTAGTACTAGTAGTACAACTTTCTAGGTGATCTTGCATGTGATTTTTGTGTGCCAAATGATGGTTCTAAATTCCTCTTTTGACCAAAGCATGCGAGAGGTTGACACTTATTTCTTATAGATTACTTTCAACTACTCCCTCTATCCCAAATTTCTTGTCTTAGATTTGTCTAGATACAGATGTATCTAATACTAAAATGTGACTTGATACATCCGTATCTAGACAAATCTAAGACAAGAATTTTGTGACGGAGGGAGTACTTTATGAACATCAATGCTACCTTTTAAGAGCGTATATTTGCCTCGGTAACTTGTGTTATGGATTTTGCATGTAATCCCTCTGCTCTCATGCCTTTGAAGACATGTTCTAGTGTCTTTGTTCACTCATTTCTGTGCGTATATGTAGTCATATATGGAGTATAATATCGAAAATCATCTTATATTTCTGAACGGAGGTAGTAATAAAATATGGTTTCTGTTTGAATTAGAACCAGGTCCTCGGTGGAGATGAAGTTCTCAAAGTCATGCCATGTGAACTAGAAGACCTGATGATGAGTTCTACTGCTGAACTATCCAGCTGCTGTGTCCTTGTCGCCACGTGTCCTGAACTAGTGTTTTCCTGTAGCATTGTTGTCAGGCGTGTTCTCGAGGCTGTACTTGACCACAACAATTTCCTGGCTGTGCCTTCGATTACGAAGGGTGTGGTTCTTGTAAAGCTTCCCAACAAATCTGATGCGGCCTGTCTTCATCATCATGTTTATGAGTGGAAAGACCACTCTGTTAGGTTCTCCAAGGTTGACAAGATGGTGATGGTGCATGTAGACATCTCACACGAAGTCCATGGCCTAGTCAGTTATGCGGGGTTCATCCCGTAGGTCGGTGGCAAGAAATAGTCTACAGAGTTTAGTTAGTGCAACTTTGCTTGTCTGTAGTAAGTACTATTGTTCAGTACTTGATTTGTGTTTGTGAGCCCTGTATTGTTTA
This sequence comes from Triticum urartu, assembly GCF_056163025.1. NCBI lineage: Eukaryota > Viridiplantae > Streptophyta > Magnoliopsida > Poales > Poaceae > Triticum > Triticum urartu. The sequence continues at coordinate 399,734,576 of NC_141879.1, read as the reverse complement.
TTAGTACTGCCGCTTTTGGTGTGTGGTCAGTCCTGAGAACGGTCTATGTTAATGTCTGTCCACTCAATTCAGTCTGTATATTTTGAAGTATCCAGATCATATTTTTTGTGAGGACGGTTTATCAATTATGGTTACACTCCAATATCTGTATGCATTGCAGGGTTTATCATACCCACCAGGATTTCCAGTCCCATGGATGTTCAGTCCATACGATTTGTCACGACCTTTGGACTGTCCTTCTTGTGGGAGTAGGCAGGGCCCCTGCATGCCACGCGTAGTTGGACGATCAATCTTCTTTTTAGTACTTCAACATAGTGATTTCCTGGTAAGGATTCACTCGTGTCACATCAAGTAAATCTTATTGATTTACTGTCTAAATCTTATTGATTTAATCTCATGTTTTCTTTCTTTTCCTGCAATTTTACGATGCAGGTTTTGCCATGTGACATTCATCACAGAATAAACCGTTTGGTTTGCTCTACGATGGCTATTTTTGCAGGTTTCACTTATGTCGTGTAAGTAACGAAGGCACTGTCCATCACTTATATTACTGGAAAAAATTGGATCAGTCTGTTGTCTGAGTACAAGCTGAATCCCTATGATGAACTGCAGTTTGGTTTAACAAAAACGCCACAATTAGTCCTTCTCGTGTTTAAAAGAAATGAAGAAAAAAACTGGATCACGGTTACGGATCCTAGTCAAGTTAGAAAGCTGATCATAGCAGACCAGACACGATCGCCGTTGTCTCGCACAGATCGAGCACCGGAAGTTGCTCTAGCACTGATAGCGGCAGCAGCTTAGTCTGATCTAGCTGAGGATTGGGCACCGACCGCGTCAGCGGATCAGTCTGATCTACCAAAGGATAGGGCATCGACACCGACACCTGCTCCGACACCGGCACCAGCTCTACAAGGAGCACCATCTCCGGCAGCAGCAGCGGCTTCGGCACCTGCACCAACACTTGCACTTGCATCTGCTCCAGTCCATGCAGTTGCACCGGCAACAGACTGGGCTGCAGTTTGCACTTCATATACCAAAGTCCTTACAAAAACCGACATGTCCACCTTCTTGGTAAGCATTGGCCGCCCAAGTGCTTCGTTCTTTTTTCTTTCCATGTTGTTTCACATGATTCACTGTGTTGATCTAACTGTTTGGGTATGTCTTCTTGTTTGCAAACAGAGAATTCCTAGAGCAATGAGGGAGTCGTTCAACAATCCGGGCGATCGCGGCCAAGTTTTTCTTACCATGTGCAGCTTTGGTGTGAATGAACCTTCTCAATATACCGTAAGTACAAAGGTTGGTTTCATGATGATTGATGATAAAGGATGGTCAAGGTTCAAATCTAAATCATATCTTGCGGTAGGGGATGATGTCAAAATCGAACTTTCTCGGCAAGGAGAGCTGGTCCAAATCAACTTTGAAATTAGCAGCACGCAACTGCCGAACTGATCTATCCTCCGAGAGATTTTGATGTAATAATATGGCATGGTGAAACAAGTGTCCTGTGTGTATAAGTAGTACGACAATACTATTTATCACATGGTATATCATTGATAGAATTGCAACTCTGATTGCTGGTTAGGAACTGTCGTTCGATTTCATTCCAACAGCTGCCGTGCTTTATTCAATTTTGTGTATTCGCCTTGCGACAGCATCTAAAACCAGCGCCGCACCGATCGCTTGCAATATGAAAAGCGCCGAGGTAGAACACATGGGCTCCAAACAGGTAGGGTCGGCCTGCGGCCCAAAGTCCAGAACCGTGAGCCTATGAGAGTATTATATTCTCAGCTGAACCCCCATAAAAAAAGCTGAACCCCCATAATGCTCGTGCGTTGCAGAGGGAGTATATTTCTCGACAAGGTGAGCCTGTGATATAAAAGATTTGTATATTTATTTATAGAGGGAGTATCTCTCTGTCAAAAAATATAATTATGTGTAACTAGTTACTCCTGTCTTTCTGCTTCCTTTCGCTGATATGTGGGGCAACCGGCAACGGGGTCCACGTGCCATATGCACAAATTAGAGTGCACAACTTCACGGTAGACACACCCCGGTCGTAGTGCCACAGTAATGCCCAATGAGCCATCAAATCACTACCCCCTTTCCAGCTTTAGCAATAAGCTGGACGGACGAAGCGGCAATATTTCACTGGGCCTGAATCCCATTCTCCCTCGTCTGCTTGTTCAAAGAAAACCCCCTCTCGGAGATAATAGGGTTTTCTCATGGAGAACGAGGTACGAATTCTTCAACCATCCCCGATAAACCCAAGTCCCTTGGTCGTAGGTAATCCTAGGATGGCAGCCGCCGCCGTTGATGCATTTTTCCTCCTATCGAATCTAGTGTGTTTCATTTGCAGTGCCCAAAGTGCAAGTACCCTACAGGTTTCTGCGCCCTCGGCGAGATGCCACACTTGTTCCTTCTCATCCTAACACAGCATTTTGAAACGCGCACAGTATATTCCTAGAATCCTCTTTTCTATCGGGAGGGTGGGGGTTTTTGGAACATGCCGTGTTCTCATATTATTTTTCCTACAGTGTATTATTTTCTCTGCCAGAACGCGTGTACTCAAGATGCTCGGCCTTGCCATTACTGAATACACTAGTTTAATGGTCACAATGAAGACAAGCCATGGATCTAAGTTCCGAGTTGGGTTCATGAACCAAGAAGATCGCTGCTTTTTTTATGGACGAACTTGGATAAACTTTCTCAAGTGTTACAGACTGAAAGTTGGCGCACGAATGTTGATGGAAATAGCAGAACCTGGTCTCATCTTCACTACGATCTTCCACCCCGACGTCGTTCCAATTGTTCATCCAAGTTAGTTTTGTATCTGGTTCTTGCTTGTTTCCTCAATTACTTCTTAATCCACCTATTCTGTCTAACTAATCACAATTTAACTTTAGAAGTAGCAACGAATCTCTCACGAAGATGCTACTTCTAACTAATATTTTCTTATAATTGGTGGCACGTGTAGGTTTTTTCAGAGTTAAGCAGTCTGCTCGTTTGTTACTCTATAATAACTCGACTATTACTAATGGCACTGAAGTTGACTAGATCGACATCCACAAGTTCCTACACTTTATTGATCGTCTTGAGGTCCTTGTGGGGCGTTTCAATGGTGGAAGGCCACGTGGGATATGTGTGCCACTGCTGCACTCGTTGAACAGGTCCAACTGTGTCGAGAAACTTATGGTACGAGTTGTTTTCTGTTATATATGTTGTTCATAAACTATTGCTTATACACAGTTTTACAGTTGTGATCTTCTTGAAACAGGAACTGCCGAGTTCTATTGTTCCTATACAGATGCCTGACCATGGTCGGGTCAGACTTGCGCTTGGTCACAACATGATGTATATGTCGACCTACTCAATTCCCCTTGGAGGTGAAAAGATACTTATTCATGGGTGGTCTCAAATAATGAAGGCCCGTCCATCTTGGAGAATAGGATAGAAGATTATGTTCATGCTTTTCCATGGCTCTAAAGCGAATATCCTATTTATTGACCATGTTGCGAGATGAAGCCGCTTTTCAGAAGGTTGTGGATGCGCGGGGTGGCTCCTGGGCCTTGTCCTGGGTCTTGGCGGCCTCACCCTTGGTTAACTGTAGGCAAAGTAGAATTGTTTGAGGCGTGCTTTGTATGGTTGAACCTGTATAAGTACTCATACTGCTTTCAGCTTTGCTTGTTAAGTGACCCTGCTGGTTTCAGTTAAGGTTGTTAAGTACTCCTGCTGCTTTTACAGTCTGTCGTGTTTCTTCAGTCCTGTCTTCATCCAGCCGCCAAAACCAAACCAGCGCCAGCGGGGCCGCCTGCATCTGCCTCCCACGGCTAGCTGCGCCTCAGCGCACGCATCGCTGCCCCACCGTCTCCTAAATTGTTAACGCCGACGTCCTCCGCGCACTTTGGTGCACTCACCGCGGCGCCACCATCTCGCGTTGTCAACATGGTCAACAAACAATAGGAATCGGCAGAAGTACGTGGAGAGGATGACAGTAGGGGCCCACCACGTCAGCGTATGTAAAAATAAAATGCTTCCTCCTAGTGTTTTCCTGACATCTGGGACCCACGACATTGTGAGCGTATATATTCAATAGACAAGAGAACAACACAAGATCGGCTGACACCTGGGACATAACTACTCGAGCAGTATTTTTTTGTTTGGTATTGTTGAGATGGAGCAGGGTTTGAACTGGGCTGTGGCCCGTCTAGCCCAGGCTTATATTTTATGTTCACCATGTGACCAGCCCAGCTATTTTTTCTTTGTGAAAATGAGCCTAGTTTATTTTTTCTGACGAATACCCAATCCAGGCGTACTTATTTTTCTACGCCCTGATGGGCTGCAACTCTTTCAAGACGCCTGCAAATCTTGAAAGTAATATGAAATGGGTTGTAAATATAAAAACAGATAACAAATTGGCAATTACTTTATAATTTCTGAATTTTATCACATTTTCAGATTCCTATTTCACTGGGCATTAACCTAATTTAAATACATCTTCAAAGTACTTTAAATCTGGCTGGACATTTCGGTATTAAAAATAGTTTGGAACCCAGAGAAATATGCGAAATTGGCCCTGGCCAACCAAAAAAACGATTGCAATAAATTGCATAAGAAGTTTCCATGAGCTATATATAAATTATTATATATAGCCCTGGTGCGCTCGGCGCGGCGTGGTCAACATGGTCAAGGAACAGCTTCCATCAGACGTGGACTGTACGTGGAGAGGCTGACAGCTGGGTCCACAGCCGCAACAAGAAAGTGCCTCCTTATTACGTGCAAAATAATTATTCCTCCACCTAACAGCAGGGACCCACCAGATGGGCCACCAGTATTTTGCCAAAAAATTGTTTCCCCCTGACTTCTGGGACCCACCGGACGGGCCACCGTATTTCGCGAAAAAAACGTTCCCCTTGCTGTCAGCTCAGACCCACCGGAAGTGCCTCCTTATTACGCACAAAAAAATGAATACTCCCCCAGCTAGCTGGGACCCACCTTGGTGGGAGGCTGACTTGTGGGCCTACTAAGTTGACGGGGACGAAGGGCTTTTTCAACTTAGTCAATATGAACGATTCTAGCTCCATTGACCGTACGATGTCCATCCAACGGTCGTAGTGCTTCTTCAACCTCTGGTCTTCTTGCTCTAGCCGCCCAAAGCAGCGCCGGTCGTGCCGCATGCTCCCGCCTCCCGTGGCCGGCCGTGCTGCCGCGGAGGCCTCACCGCCCCCTACTATTCCCACCGCTGGCCAGGCCTTGCGGTGACGGCAGCCTCACACCGCAGCCGAACCAGTGAACCCGTGTACTCCTCTCCGCACGCGCGCGGGCTTCCACTGCAGCGTCTTCCCCGGCTCCCCGTCGTCCCCTTCCTAGGCCTCGCCATCGTCCACCACCCTGGTCCTCTCGGCGTGGCATGGTCAATGTGGTCAAGGAACGACTTCCATCGGACATGGACTGTACGTGGAGAGGCTGACAGCTGGGTCCACGGCGGCAGCAAGGAAGTGCCTCCTTATTATGCGGAAAATAATGATTCCTCCACCAGACAGCTGGGACCCACCGGACGGGCCACCGTATTGCACAAAAAAAAATTTCCCCCCTGACTGCTAGGACCCACCAGCTACACCTTCGCACGCAAGGAAGTGCGTCCGGGCAAAAAAACGATTCGCCCCCTGACTACTGGGACCCACCACCTACATCTTCGCACGCAAGGAAGTGCGTCCGGGAAAAAAAACCAAAACGATTCACCCCCCTGACTACTGGGACCCACCAGCCCCCCGACTGCTAGGACCCACCAGCTACATCTTCGCACGCAAGGAAGTGCGTCTGGGAAAAAAACGAGTCGCCCCCTGACTGCTGGGACCCACCAGCTACATCTTCACACGCAAGGAAGTGCCTGACAGTTGGGACCCACCTGGTCGAAGCATACTTAGCATGGACATTCTGGTCGCGAACGTGTACGTACATACTGGTCGATGTAGAGGCGCGCATGTGTCATAGTAGAGGCGCGCACGTGTCGTAGTAGAGGCGCGCATGTAGCATGTACACGTACGTACAGCGGCCAGGGTGCAAGAAAGAAAATACGGCCATGTATGTGTACATACGGGTGGGGTCTCGAACGCCTACTCGCGCATACGTACGGCGAGGGCTCGTGTACATGGCTGGATCGGAACGGAGAAACAACGTCGTCGTCGTGTTGATGGGTCGGAACGGAATGCATGGTCGTGTTCATCGGGAGGGCTTGGACGGAAGAGGCGATGGAAACGAGGCTTGGCGTACCGCACAACGGAGGAAACGGACCTCCTATGGTCGAAACAGGGGTCCTCTTGATCGGGAGGGGTGTGGCGTACCGCAAAACGGAGGAAACGGACCTCCTACGGTCGAAACGGGGGTCCTGTTGATCGGGAGGGGTGTGGCGTACCGCAAAACGGAGGAAACGGACCTCCTACGGTCGAAACGGGGGTCCTATTGATCGGGAGGGGTGTGGCGTACCGCAAAACGGAGGAAACGGACTTGTGTTGGAGCGTTACGGTTGAAACGGGGGTCTTGTTCATCGGGAGGGGTGTGGCGTACCGCAAAACGGGACTCCACGGATATTGTTCATCTCCACCGTCGATCCCCTCCAGCCTCCATGAGCTACTGTTCATCCACCGTCGACCTCCTCCAGCCTCCACGGGCTCCTGTTCATCCAGTCTCCACCGCGCGCTACTCCACCGGCTACTGTTCAACCACCCCTCCACCATCTACTATTCATCCAGCCCTCCACACCACTGGGTCTTGTTCAACCACCCCTCCACGGGCACCCCTCCACCGTCTACTGTTCATCCTGCCCTCCACACCACGGGGTCCTGTTCATCCACCCCTCCACGGGCACCCCTCCACCGTCTACTGTTCATCCAGCCCTCCACCACACCACGGGGTCCTGTTCATCTAGAGGCAACGCCACCGCTCACTGTTCATCCAAACCACCCTCGCAATGCTCACTGTTCATCCCATCGATCAGCTTCAGTTAGCAGCAGTAGCCAAGGAATCACTCGATCGGGTTCAGTTAACAGCCATCGATCGATCGCTCGGGTTTAGTAACGCGTAGCTTGTAGTGCAATCGCTCAGGTTCAGTTAGAGCCCAACGCCTCGCTCGGGTTCAGTTAGAGCCAACGCCTCGCACACACGCGTGTACGTGTACGAGAGAAATGCACATCGCTCGGCCCCCGACCTCCCACCGTAACTAGGAACTCCCCGAAATTTTGCTCCCCCTCGCTTCTACCACGTTTTTTTCTGTCATGGATGGCCCAAAGAATGTCATGCAGCTGCATCTCTGGCCCGCCCAGGACGAAAAGCCCATTTTCTTCCATGATTTTTTGTCATAGAAGTAGGAGCCCACCACATCTATGATGATACCGGGTTTTGTCACAATTATCGTCATAGGAGTGTCATATGTATGACAGAATTTTTTTTCGTTTGGCCCAAAATGTCACGGATGTGTCTTTTTTTGTAGTGTAAGCTAAAGGGGGAGGGGAAAATGGGACGCAGGACTCACCGGCCATGAGGGTTTATATAGCAGGTCGGTAAGCATTGGGATTTTGGGGGATTTCACCAAGTCGTGCGGGAAGCTTGGACGGGAACCTGCGAGGTTGTGCAGGAATGGGCTCACCGACGATTCATTGGCACCAGCGTTTGGCCTAAAGAACGCCCCCGTGCGCTGCGCAAGCTTGCGCTGTAAGCCGTCTGCGGCAGCAGGGTGATAAGACGTGCGAGAGGAGGATGAAAGGACACGTACACATACGGTTAATACAAAAAAGTTTGCGATTTAATTACCTACTATACCCCCGTCCTGTTTATAAGTAGGATTTAACTAATAAGATATGAATGCATGTCGCCAAAGATTATATCTTGGATTCGTATTCGAACATAGTTTCCAGTAATACAATTTTTGTAACATGCATTAACACTTTTTTGGTTAAATTTAAGGTTATATACCATCAAGCGTTTGCCCGCAACACACACGGCTTATTCCATCACAAACAGCTCGGATGGATCAACTGTATCCCACGTATTGCACACGCAACTCTAATCTGATTCATGCTTGATGTCTCCGACATCGCTCGCATAATTCGTCTTACTTGCCACATATCACTGTGCCGGCCTCTGCTCACGTCCCTCAGCAAGCTCTTCTCATTGTTAGGCACCGCGGCGCGCTCTGCTCGCGTCCCTCCGCATGGAGCGCTCTGCTCGCGTCCCTCCGAGCGCGCTCTACCAGCGGTTGGGCGTGCGCATGATAAAGTCGGGGGCCCCATATGCATGCGGTTCCGCCGCTCGTGTTGCCACATGATGTAGTTACGTGCGGCACGAAGGAGTTATGCGCTGCTAATTAAAACTGCCATCAGGGCCTGCCGATATTCCTGGCCGTCTGACTTCCCCTTTAATTCCCGCAGCCATTATAACCTTAGTCTCTTCAACCTTTTGATCGCGCCCCACAACACAACAAGCATAGCCACAATGACACATAGAGAGGGGATGTCTAGCGGCGCTCCAGTGGAGTTCGGCGAGCATAGAGTGGAGACCCACGTGAGGGAGACGGATCTCTCGGTGGTGTACACCATCGACCCGGCCGTGGTGGATGACTGCATCAACAGCGTTGAGCAGTTGCTTGCTCGAGATAAGTACAAGGTGGTCGGCATCGACCTCTAGTACACCGCCGTCGTCCTAGCATAGATCGGAAGGTTTTTGTCACCCAGTTGTGCATGCACCATCATGTCCTCATCTACCACTACTGCATGGCCACAGGGCCTTGCGACCATTTCAACAGGTTTGTCAACAGCACAGACTACAAGTTTGCCACGGTGGAAACCACCGACGATGTAAAAGCACTCAGGGTAACGGGCTTGGCCTGCCAGAACCATGTCAAAATCCGTGAGCACTATAGGGTCTGAGGCAACACAAAGAAGGACTCCCTGGTTGAACTCGCCTCGGCCATCATCGACCCCTACTACAAAAACATGAAGTAGGATGCCCAGAGAACATGTCCCGTATCCTAGCACAGGGCCTGGATGCAGCAACTGGATGAACCTCCCCTCAGGTTCGCGGCCAAGAGCATGTACACATGCTACGAGATGCACAGGCAGATCGTTGACATGAGGAAGTGCCTCGTTACCCAAATCGACGAGCCCGGATCGAGCCACAAGCAGAGGAAGCGTGACAAGAAGTAGATGATGATCAGATGATCATTTATGCTAGTTAATCATGCATGTAATATGTAGTTTACTTTATTGGTGTGTGGAAATGTCATGTGTGTAGTAGCCACCTATGTAATTATGGATGTAATAGTTTACTTTGGTGTGTGCAAATGCCATGGTTGTAGTAGGCACCTATGTAAGTGGATGTTTAATTTGGTTATGCAACCATGTCCTTATAAATGTGTATATATATGTTGTTGTTCTGTATGCAATCCCATAGCACAACACATAGGTCTTATTAGCATCAACCGTCTGTGTTATTATCGGTCTTCCCACACATTTCTGATTACATACCCTTTTGCCGCGTATCACACACATCTTGTTATATTCAACCATTTCTGTTCTCTTGTCTCAACGCAAACAGTTCATCCGAGTGAACCGCATGCCGTATATCGCACACACCTTGATCTGGATGACCGTTTCTTTTGTGTTTCCTAATCACAAACAGTTCATCCAAGTGAACCATACGTTGTATATCGCACACACCTTCATCTGGTTGCCTGTTTCTTTTGGTCCTCCTCATCGCAAACGGTTAATTAAAATGAACCGTATGCTTTGCATCGCACACACAACTAAAACCTGAACCGTGTTTTTGGCTCCGCCATCGCAAACGTTTTGCATGTTTTTTGACGGGTTTTTTACACCACCGTTTGTGATTAATGCATCGCACACAGTTTCGTCGAAGGGTCTCTGATCGTAGTGTCACGTTAGCAGCATCCTGCGGTAGTGTATCTCTTAGTCTTGTGCTTCATGAATAGGAATTTGAAAAGTAGGACAAGTGGATATTGAAATTCCTACAGTTTTTTATTTCAAGGAGACACTAAAGGAAAAAAATCCTACAGTTTTCCTTTGCTCCATTCCTTTGAAGCAAGTGCATGAATAGTAGTACCATAGGAAATTTTCCAATTCCTATGTTTTTCCTTCACTTTTCCTTTCAAGCACTAGCGATTCTAGTAGGAAGGCTTGAGTAGGGAAAAGCCTACACTCAAAAAATGTTTTTGTGCTACTTCTACTACTTTGGACCCAGGCTACTGCCCTACTAGCTCAACTCCCAGGCCCATCGACAAATGCACAGCTCAAACGCGCAGAGATAAATAATGATGGTGTTCAAGAGAGTCCATCACAGATAGCTAAGTTGCATGGTATTTCATTGCTTGTCATATAGTAGGAAAAACTAATCATATTTCACGTTACTACGTGTGCTCAGTGGACAATATATACAACATGTAGAGTAAAAAAGAGATGCAAGAAGTGTACAGCCTCTTTGGCGAAGGCATGTCAATCTCAGCGTGATTGGGTTGGTCGGTGAGGATGCTCCAGCCGACTTGGCTATCAGAGGAGGGGAAGAAGATCTTAGGCATCTAGATATGGAGCCCGGGGTACTGCTCCGCTGTGATGGAGGGTTTCGTCGTTGGAGCAGCTCCGGTGAGTTGTACAACGGCGATGCTGAAGCAAGACAAGAGAGACAACGTTAACCTGAGTGGAATTCTAATAGCATCTCCAATAGATGACGTAAAATACATAACCACAAAGTGATATAAAATACATCAGCCGCTCATCTCTGAACTTAACTGTCAAAACTGAATTTAACTGTCGAAACAGAACTTAACTGCCAAAACAGAATTTTGCTATCGAAACTAAATTTTACTGTCAAAACTGAACGCAATAGTAGCAAAAAAATAGTAGTAGCAGCGGTGCCTGGAGCAAAAGCGCGTGCGAGAGCCGGGGCAGCTGGTTAGTCGATTTTCCAACCGTTGGATATGAAATCAAGGGCCTGTAGTTCATCTTCAACCTCCACCCCTGAGCCGCCAGCCACCACCGGCCAAACCGCCGGCTCCCGCCCGCCCCGAAACAACTCCCCACCGCTGGTCCACCGCGGCCCTGGCCTTCCCTCTAGGCCCCCCTGTGCCAAGATTTTTCTCCGGCGATCCCCACGCCACCGCCCCACCACCACCGGTGACCACCACCTGCACCCTGATCCCTAAGATAGATAGTGGGGTACCTCTTCGGCGAGCCCCCCTCCCCACTACGGCTGGTTCTTCCTTAAATCCGGCAAGCCCCCCACCCCGTGAAAATCGACTGACCCAAAAGTTGATTCAGTTGATTGAAGTGTAGCTAAATCGGAGCAGCTTCACAAGCAAGAGCAAGTGCGAGAGCAGCAGCGCAAGCAAGAGCAAGAGCGAGAGCAGCAGTGTGAGCAAGAGCAAGAGCAAACCAGGAAGGGGACCGAGAGCAAGAGCAGAGCAGCAGCATGAGCAAGAGCCAAAGCAGCAGCAGGTCCTATTGATGTGGACGTCGCTACCGAGGGACTGACGTCGTGGAGGAAGTGGTCGGCAATGTCGCCGTGGATGGAGCCACGCCATGCCGGCTCGAGACCGAGCAGACAGCACCGTGAGATCGAATCAAGAAGAAAATGCAGCGATTAGTGTAGAACCTCTTTGGTGGCACCAATTAAGCCTTAGCTTCTTTCGAGGAAATGGTGATGATGCTGCTCTTCCAGTGGTGCAGGTGAAAACGGCAGTGTGGGAATGGAGGTGGCGCAAAAGACGAGGGGAACGTCAGGGCAGCTCCTTGGAGGTGGAGGACGGGGTGGCTGAACCGGCGGGACAACAAGATCGATGACGGATCATCATCCGGTGCGGTGGATGAGGGGCGTTGAAGTGTTGCTATGGACGACGTCGTTGGGGAAGAGGCTCTGGCTAGGTGGCGAACGGAGGATGGTGTGGGGCTTTGCAGGTTTTCGCGGCCTTAGTGTATGAATGGGTGGGCGGATGGGATGGGAGGGGGGGACCATGGCTTGTGGACGCGCTTGTCCGAAATGTGGGGTAAGTTACAAAAGTACCCCCACAGATTTGAGGTAGGCGGTTCTTTCAGTTCAGGGGTATCACTGGCATTTCGCGTGTCGGGATTTTGCAGGAGGTGGGAGTTTTCGCGCATGTTGTAATTTTGGGATAGCAAGGCGCATGTTGAGATGGAGGGAGTTTTGGGAACACAGTGAGACAAAGATATATCTTAAATATTTCGGGGTAACAAGGCGCGAGTTGAAGACGCGGGAGTTTCGCAGCATGATAGACAGAGATGCGAGCTTGAAATTTCGGCATAACAAGGTGCAAATTGAAATTTCGGGATAACAAGCTTAATGTGTACAAAAAAGATAATTCACACCTCATCACTAGAGAGAGCTATGTCCTGTTTTACTATATTACTAGAAATGCATTCAAATACAAGAACAAAAAAACTAAAAAAATCAAGACAACAAACATAACGTGTACAGTACCAAAACAATTTGCACTTCCCTCAACAATAAAAAAAATTTGTGTTGTCTAGCATATGGACTAAATTTGAGTACATTTTCCCTGTTTCAATGGGGTTGTACTCATGTTAGTTATACAACCATCTAAATATTATCTTCACAACACATGACATGAATATAGGAGTAGTAAATTCCTATATAAATACGAACTACATGTACATACGATCTCAAATTCAAATATATGTATCCATTTTATGTTGAATTCAAATCATAGTACATGTATGCTCTAGCTAGATGTTCGGACTCTAAACCATGTATGATACTACGTACAATGAGTTTAACACGCGCAACACACACACAAACACCATTAAGACTAGTAAGGTACACATGCATTGCACACATGAGATTTGGCAACCAAATTATGAGTAAATACCACATTATAGCATGTAAGATTTGAGTCATATATGCATGATGTAGATGTTCGTTTAATTCTTATAGTTCATTTCATTCAAAATCATCTAGTTTTTATAAGAAAGCTAATCTATTTTAAGATTCATGGAATTGTGTGTTGTAAAGCATAAAGTAAAAACAAATAATGGCAAATCATGTAGAAAAACATTTGGGCAATTATGATATGGAAGATTCTAGAACAAAGAATAAGTGCTTTTGTTTGGAGGTTTGTGCATTATGCTTAAGTTCAACCATGGAGTCTTATAGATTGTACATGTGGCACAGTCTTGTGAAATGTAGATGATATCCAACGACCAGTAGTGCTCGAATTTTCCATGTCTGCACCATCAGATTGGCTTCATCCAACGACCATCTTTCAAAGTTAAAGTTGTCCTCACACTATATAAAAAATAAAAAATATAATATATAGGGGTATAGATATAGATATGTGATGCGAAAGCCACCCATCATCTCTAATTAGAATAGTGTGTCCATGCACAAATGCAATGTGGCCGAACGAAGTCTGCCATCGGTATCTCAAATTCAAATAATTCTAACCTTGTTCAATGTGTATATAGTATATCATGCTCATTTCCAAACCACACCGCGCATATCTCAGCTATATTCATGCTTGCATGGGTTTCAAACATCATGATCTCTTATTCAAATATTTGAATTCAACTCTACATTGATTATGACCTCACCTAGTCTTTTACACCCACACAGTCATCTTCTCTTTATAATTGTACCACTAACTTTCTCTCATGCATGCATGCACACACATTACCACTCAGCATTATCCATTGCACACATGCAATCCTTTTCTTGAGGTCAGTCTCCCATGCATGCACACACACACACCTCCCCCTCTTCATCATATCGGGCATTCTTTATCTCTCTCGTGAATGCGCAACGATCTATGTTCCTCTATGTGTGTGTATATATAGGTAGGTCTTTCCCAGTTTTCCACACAAACTAATCAATCTATATATCTAGTGAGGTCTCACCCTCTTTCCCACGTACACAACGATCAATCTATACCTCTCTATATAGGATTACATAGCTAATACACCCAAATTAAAATATATATCCAACGTCCCCCTCTCATCATCCATGCCTTCCACTTCATCTCTCAGACGCGCACACAGTGGCGAAGATAGGGGCAGGAAGGGCCCTGCCCCCCTAACATCACTCTATATTGAGGCTAATATGAATGTGATCATTAGATCAATTGCTGGTAAAATGGTTTAAGTTGATGAATTGGCCCTTGAGGGAGTCCTGGATTAGGGGGTGTCCGGATGGCCGGACTATACCTTCAGCCGGACTGCTGGACTACGAAGATACAAGGTTGAAGACTTCGTCCCGTGTCCCGAAGGGACTTTCCTTGGCGTGGAAGGCAAGCTTGGCGATACGGATATGCAGATCTCCTACCATTGTAACCGACTTTGTGTAACCCTAACCCTCTCCGGTGTCTATATAAACCGGAGGGTTTTAGTCCGTAGGACAACATACACAACAACAATCATACCATAGGCTAGCTTCTAGGGTTTAGCCTCTCCGATCTCGTGGTAGATCTACTCTTGTACTACCCATATCATCAATATTGATCAAGCAGGACGTAGGGTTTTACCTCCATCAAGAGGGCCCGAACCTGGGTAAAACTTCGTGTCCCTTGCCTCCTGTTACCATCCGGCCTAGACGCACAGTTCAGGACCCCCTACCCGAGATCCGCCAGTTTTGACACCGACATTGGTGCTTCATTGAGAGTTCCTCTGTGTCGTCGCCGTCAGGCTTGATGGCTCCTACGATCACCAATGGTGATGCAGTCCAGGGTGAGACCTTCCTCCCCGGACAGATCTTCGTCTTCGGCGGCTTCGCATTGCGGGCCAATTCACTTGGCCATCTGGAGCAGATCGAAAGCTATGCCCCTGGCCGTCAGGTCAGATTTGGAAGCTTAAACTACACGGCTGACATCCGCGGGGACTTGATCTTCGATGGATTCGAGCCACTGCCGAGCGCGCCGCACTGTGACGACGAGCATGATCTAGCTCTGCCGCCGAATAGTGCCCCGGAGGCTGCACCCGCATCGGCTTCGACCCTTAATTCGGAGCCAACTGCGCCAATCGAGGATGGGTGGTTGGACGCCGCCTCGGGGGCTGCGATCCCAATGGCGATCGAGCCGAACACCAGCCCCGTACTCTGCGAGACTCGTGACTCCAAGGAGCCGGACTCCTCTCCGGACTCCGAACCCTCCGCGCCCCTGCTGATCTAATCCGATTGGGCGCCGATCATGGAGTTTACTGCCGCGGACATCTTCCAGCACTCGCCTTTTGGCGATATTCTGAAGACACTGAAGTCTCTCTCTTTATCAGGAGAGCCCTAGCCGGACTATGGTCAGTAAGGTTGGATTTAGGATGATGAAGAAATTCAAAGCCCACCCACCACCCACTTTGTAGCCACTGTCGAGGACTTAACCGACATGCTCGACTTCGACTCCGAAGATATCGACGGTATGGACGCCGATGAAGGAGACGATGAAGAACCAGCGCCTATCAGGCCCTGGAAAGCCACCTTGTCATATGACATATACATGGTGGACACCCCAAAAGAAGGAGATGGCGATGGAACAGCGGAGGATGACCCCTCCAAGAAACAGCCTAAGCGCCGGCATCAGCGGCGCCGCTCAAAATCGCGCCAAAACAAATACGGTGATTCCAGCACGGGAGATAATAATACTCCGGAAAGTGCCGAAGAAAACCCCATCCAGCAAGATTTAGCACAGGAGGATGGAGAAACCAGCCCTCATGAGAGAGCGGCAGACAGAGAGGTCGAGGACCATAATTATATGCCTCCCTCCGAAGACGAGGCAAGCCTCGATGACGACGAATTCGTCGTGCCAGAGGATCCCGTCGAGCAAGAGCGTTTTCAACGCAGGCTTATGGCCACGGCAAGAAGCCTCAAGAAAAAACAGCAACAGCTTAGAGCTGATCAAGATTTCCTAGTCGACAGATGGACTGAAGTCCTTGCGACCGAAGAGCATAAACTCGAACACCCCTCCAAGAGCTACCCAAAGCGCAGGTTGCTACCCCAATTAGAGGAGGAAGCACTTGATGCGGCCGACCGGCCACCTCGTGGCCGCGACAGAGAGGCCTCTCGGCCCTCCACTCAAGCCGCACCCCGTACCAAGGCACGAGAATATGCGCCGGACTTACGAGATATGTTGGAGGACAAGGCAAGGCAAACAAGATCGATCTACGGATCACGTGGGCGCCCCACGGCTCGAGACGGTAACCGTCACGCCGGCCACAAATTCGGCAGGGCCGAACACAGTAGACAAAGCTCATTGGAGCTACGTCGTGATATAGCCCAGCACAGAGGCGCCGCACACCCACTATGCTTCACAGACGAAATAATGGATCATCAAATCCCCGAGGGTTTCAAACCCGTAAATATCGAATCATATGATGCCACAACAGATCCTGCGGTATGGATCGAGGATTATCTCCTTCATATCCACATGGCCCGCGACGATGATTTCCACGCCATCAAATACCTCCCACTCAAGCTTAAAGGACCAGCTCGGCATTGGCTTAACAGCTTGCCAACAGGATCAATCAGTTGTTGGGAGGACCTGGAAGCCGCATTCCTCGACAATTTCCAGGGCACTTATGTGCGACCCCCAGACGCCGATGACCTACGTCACATAATTTAGCAGCCAGAGGAATCGGCCAGGCAATTCTGGACACGGTTCCTAACAAAGAAAAATCAAATAGTCGACTGTCCGAACGCTGAGGCCCTAGCAGCCTTCAAGCACAATATCCGTGACAAGTGGCTTGCCCGGCACCTTGGACAGGAAAAGCCGAAGTCTATGGCAGCACTCACGACACTCATGACCCACTTTTGCGCGGGAGAAGACAGCTGGCTTGCTCGCAGCAACAATATGACCAAGAACCCTGGTAATTCGGATACGAGTGATAGTAGTGGCAGGTCACATCGCAACAAGCAGAAGCGCCGCATTAACGGCGACAATGCTGAGGATACGGCAGTTAATGCCGGATTCAGAGGCTCTAAATCCGGTCAGCGGAAAAAGCCATTCAAAAGGAATCCTAGGTGCCCGTCTAGTTTGGATCGAATACTCGACCGCTTGTGCCAGATACATGGCACCCCCGAAAAGCCGGCCAATCACACCAACAGGGATTGTTGGGTGTTCAAGCAGGCAGGCAAGTTAAACGCCGAAAATGAAGACAAGGGGCTGCATAGCGGTGACGACGAGGAGCCCTAGCTGCCGAACAACAGTGGACAGAAGGGTTTTCCCCCACAAGTGCGGACGGTGAACATGATATACGCAACCCACGTCCCCAAAAGGGAGAGGAAGCACGCGTTAAGGGACGTATACGCGGTAGAGCCAGTCGCCCCAAAGTTCAACCCATGGTCCTCCTGCCCGATCACCTTTGATCGAAGGAACCATCCCACTAGCATCCGTCATGGCAGATTCACCACATTGGTTCTAGACCCAATTATTGACGGATTTCATCTCACTATAGTCCTTATGGACGGCGGCAGCAGCCTGAACCTGCTTTACCAGGATACAGTGTGGAAAATGGGCATAGATCCCTCGAGGATTAAGCCCACCAAAACGACCTTTACAGGCGTAATACCAGGTGTAGAGGCCAACTGTACAGGCTCAGTCACACTTGAAGTGGTCTTCGGATCTCCGGATAATTTCTGAAGCAAGGAGTTAATCTTCGACATAGTCCCATTCCGCAGTGGCTATCAGGCACTGCTCGGGCCAACCGCATTCGCCAAGTTCAATGCGGTACCGCACTATGCATACCTTAAGCTCAAGATGCCAGGCCCTCGAGGAGCACACGGCAACCCTTGCAGCGGAAGTACAAAGCAGCCTCTCCAGGCAGTTCTCCAGTCCGGCCATTAAACGACCGGACACCGTCAAGCGCACCCGGAGTAACCTACAACAAGACCGCCTAGCACGATCCAAGCAGGCGTAGCAATATGGCCCCAACCCCAGCCCTCGCAAAAATGCGACACCAGTACTTTGCGTACATAACTACGCTCTAGAAATACCATGGGTACACGGGGAGGGGCACCATCACGGCATGCCCGAAACACGGCTTAAACCACACCAGGGGCTGTCGATTTTTTAATTTTCTCTTACTTTCAGGACTCCACTCTTCGGAAGGCCTGTTCGGCAGTTCAATTGCCGCACAAACGATGCAAGAACTAGGGAAGCAGACAAGCCACGCCGCATTACGGAACTCCCAGGTGGTCTCTATCACAAGCAGTATACCTGTTTTGCATACTATTCCGCAGCTTTCCCCTGGAACAGACATGTTACATAGTCCAACCTTTTGCTTATCGCATTATTTGTATCGTTCTGCTTTGATCGCAGCCCTCTTTAATAAAAAATGCATAGCTTTTGTCCATTTTTGCATTACTCCTTCTTAATATATGTTCCTTAACGACATGTTGCATCCGTACACTTTGGTACGACCAACATACGCCAGGGGATTTCGTACGCCTCAATATGGTGTGAGAAGTCCGAACACTTTAACAAGTGCGGCACCCCGAACTTATAGCATTATATGCATCGGCTCTGAATCATGTCTTGGGTCAATAGTTGGGTTTGCTCGGCTCCTATGTTTTGGTGCCTTACGTTCCGCTATATCGGCTAAGGTAGCACTAGGAGAACCACTGCAATTGTGCCCCAGTTGAGCTGGGTCGAGCACCTTAGTGGAGAAAGCTAAAACTGACTGTCATGATGAAGCGAGAGTTGGTCGCTGTTCGAGAGGTTTTTCGAGTCCCTAAAGACTTATGCCGCTTAGAGCGAGGAGCCGGCTCTGTCCGGCCAAGGCGTGGATAGCGCCCCGAACTCGGTCTTCCGAATACCAGGGGCTTCGCCGAAATTTAAAATTATAGAATTCTATGGCCAAGTGAGAGTGTTCACGCATTATAGTCCGATTGCCTTGTTCGTTGGGTTGAGCGCCTCGCTCGAAGGACCCAAACATGGGAAAAAGAGCGCTCAGGTTTATCCCTGAACACCCCAGCACTAGCGGCACGGGGGCAGAAGCCGACGACTTGCCATCTCTCAAAATTGATAAACAGCCGCACAGAAGGTAATATTTGAAATTCCAACAGCATTGCTTAGCGCATATGAACAAGTTTTCAGCGCACAGGACAAAATGAGCAAGTTTCACTCAAAAATTACATCCCTAGAACATTCATCCGCCACAAGGCAGGCACCCTTCAGAACATCCTTATAATAATTCTTGGGCTTGCGATGCTCTTTCCCCGGCGGTGGCCCGTCCTTCACAAGCTTCTCAGCATCCAGCTTGCCCCAGTGCACCTTAGCACGGGCAAGGGCCCTACGGGCACCTTCAATGCAGACAGAGCGCTTGATGACTTCGAGCCTTGGAGAGGCCTCCACCAGCCGCCGCACCAGCCCGAAATAGCTCCCAGGCAGAGCCCCTCCAGGCCACAGCCGAACTATGAGGCCCTTCATGGCCTGTTCGGCCGCCTTGTGGAGCTCGACCAGTTGCTTCAGCTGGTCGCTCAGGGGCATGGGTTGTCCGGCCTCAGCATACTAAGACCAGAACACCTTCTCTGTCGAGCTGCCCTCCTCGGCTCAATAGAATGCGGTGGCAACGGACACACTCCAGGGAAGATCTGCGAATGCTCCTGGAGAGCTCCGGATTCGGGTAAGTAACAAGTAACTCACGTTTATGTGTTTGCTTTGCATAAAGAATGCCTTACCCGCCGCTATCTTCTTCGCCTCATCCAACTCCTGGAGGGTCTTCTGGGATTCGGCCTTGGCAGACTTGGCATTTTCAATAGCCACCGCGAGCTCGGACACTCGCGTCTTTGAGTCAAGCTGCAAACTCTCATGTTTTTTCATGAGAGCCTGGAGCTATTGCCGTACCTTGCCAACCTCGGCCTCATACTTCTCCCGCTCGGTGCACTCCGTGGCCGCCCTCTTCTCGGCCTCGACCAGCGCTTGCTTAAGGGTCGCCACCTCAGACGTGGCCCCTACAATAGCCACGATAATCCTGTCATTTTTTGCAATTGCACCTTTTTATATATATTTAAACAAGGTATTTCTTACCTTCATTGTCCTCGAGCTACTTTTTGGCACGCCCGAGCTCTTGCTCGGACCGCTCGAGGTTCTGCTTTAGCGTGTCCACTTCCATAGCCAGTGCGGCGGACGCAAGCAGAGAAGCCTGCATACGCATATTGACTCCTTTTTGTTAGACTCCTGCGGATTTTATTTGATCCTCTATTCGGCTTTTCTTCCCGAATGCCAAACAGAGCATCAGGGGCTACTGTCTATGCGGTAATATTATTTACACATTCTTTACTTACCTCAAAGCCTGTTAAAAGGCTAGTACAAGCTTCAGTCAGTCCGCTCTTGGCGGACTGAACCTTCTGGACCACCGCACTCATAATGGTGCGGTGCTCCTCGTTGATGGAGGCGCCTTGGAGCGCCTCCAACAGATTGTCCGGCGCCTCCGGTTGGACGGGGGTCACACACGGTGGGCTTGCTCCTCTTGGCAGGAGGACCCCCGCTGGACTCTGGAACCTTTGAAGGTTCCGAAGCGGTGTCCGGCCTAGAGCCGGACTTGGAGCCCTGGGGGGTTTCACCCCCTTTACTCCTGGAGTCCGGGAGGTCGCCTTGTGGCGCCTCCAGGACCACCTCCTCCCGGCTTGGAACCTGTTGGGACAACACTTCGGTGTCGTCCGTAGGGCGGGGGGAGGAAGCTGTCGGAAGAGAGTTCACATCCGACGAGTCCAGTGAGCCGCTCGACGACGCGTCGAGCCGGTCTTTGGGTGGGCTGCATAAACATATTGGACATAAGGGAAAGCTGTGCAATAAACGAGTACTATGAATTACTCTGGTATCCGGATACTTACGATTTTGCCAGGTGCTTGGCCCTGGGCGGCCACTCCTCTCCGTCATCGTCGGCGTCGGTGGAGTAGTCCGGAGGAAGGGTTTTCCCCTTCTTGGACCCTCCGGCCTCCCTAGAGAGGGCGGCCTTCCTTTTCTTCTCTCCTCCCGCTGGAGGGGGAGAGGTCTCTTCTTCTTCCTCCTTGTCTTCACGGGAGGAATGCGCCTCGGAACTGTCAGATGATGGATCCGACACCTCCTGGCGCCGGGCACTCTTTCGAGTCCCCGTGGCCTTTTTCGCGGCCTTCTTCTCCAGCACCACATAGGGTGCCGGAACCAGCAGCTTCGCCAAGCAAGCGTCCGCTGGGCCTTCGGGCAAAGGAGCTGGACAGTTGATCTGTCCGGACGTCACCTGCCAATCCTGTCAAAGGTAAGGGAGCTTAGATCCCGCATGGAGTCAAACTATGAAAAACTGATACCCTGTAAAAGGAAAAAAAACAGCTTACCGTGTGAGCGTGACACTGCGTACTGAATCCGCGATCCTCGGTAGCGGATGCGGGGGCCTCGGCGCCCTTGGAAATCACCTTCCAGGCATCTTCGTACATCGTGTCGAAGAGCCTGCTTAGAGTTTGGTGCCGCGCCGGGTCGAACTACCACAGGTTGAAAGCCCGTTGTTGACACGGGAGGATCAGGCGGATGAGCATAACCTGGACTACGTTGACAAGTTTGAGCTTCTTGTCCACCAGGGTTTGGACGCATGTTTGGAGTCCGGTCAACTCTCCTTTTTTACCCCACGATAGGCCCGTCTCCTTCCAGGAGGTGAGCCGCGTAGGGGGTCCGGATCGAAACTCGGGGGCTGCGACCCATTCGGGGTCGCGCGGCTCGGTGATGTAAAACCACCCCGATTGCCACCCCTTCAGGGTCTCCACAAAGGAGCCCTCGAGCCATAAGACATTGGCCATCTTGCCCACCATGGCACCTCCGCACTCCGCCTGGTTGCCGCGCACCATCTTCGGCTTGACATTGAAAGTCTTGAGCCATAGGCCGAAATGGGGGCGGATGCGGAGGAAAGCCTCGCACACGACGATAAACGCCGAGATGTTGAGGACAAAGTTCGGGGCCAGATCGTGGAAATCCAGGCCATAGTAGAACATGAGCCCCCGGACAAATGGGTGAAGAGGGAAGCCCAGTCCGCGGAGGAAATGGGGGAGGAACACCACCCTCTCATGGGGCCTAGGGGTGGGGATGAGCTGCCCCTTTTCGGGAAGCCGGTACCCAATGTCGTTAGACAAGTATCCGGCCTTCCTCAGTTTTTTGATGTGTCCCTCCGTGATGGAGGAGACCATCCACTTGCCTCCCACTCTGGACATGGCTGGAGAAGGTTGAGGTGGGGAGTGCGGACTTGGGCGCTGGAGCTCGACTGCGCGAGAATGGATAAGCAAGGGAGGAGGAAGGCGTAGGTGAAAAGGTGGATCCTTATCCCCTTATATGGGTGCACGCAACTACATGTCCCCACCAGCCTGGTAAAACTCGCTTATCTCCAAGTGCCGTAATCAATAGCGCGGTTGGGTTACCGACGCCTGTATTGATGAGAATCCCGGAATAAGGGGACACGATCTCTGATTTAACAAGACGTGCCAAGGAAACCGCCTCGCATGACACGCTGAGGTGGGATAATGAAACGACTCGGATAAAGGCTTGGCCGTGGTGTGTCACACTACGGAATACGTTAGCAGATTAGATTTGTGTAAATATTATTCTCTCTATGGCAATATGTGGAAACTTATTTTGCAGAGCCGGACACTATCTTTTTGTTCAAAATCTTCTATGAAGTACATGGAGGAGGAACCCGCCTTGCAATGCCGAAGATAATCTGCGCGCCGGACTCGTCATCATTGAAGCCTGGTTCAGGGGCTACTGAGGGAGTCCTGGATTAGGGGGTGTCCGGATGGCCGGACTATACCTTCAGTCGGACTCCTGGACTATGAAGATACAAGATTGAAGACTTCGTCCCGTGTCCGGAAGGGACTTTCCTTGGCGTGGAAGGCAAGCTTGGCGATACGGATATGCAGATCTCCTACCATTGTAACTGACTTTGTGTAACCCTAACCCTCTCCGGTGTCTATATAAACCGAAGGGTTTTAGTCCGTAGGACAACATACACAACAACAATCATACCATAGGCTAGCTTCTAGGGTTTAGCCTCTCAGATCTCGTGGTAAAACTTCGTGTCCCTTGCCTCCTGTTACCATCCGGCCTAGACGCATAGTTCGGGACCCCCTACCCGAGATCCGCCGGTTTTGACACCGACAGCCCTCCTCGTAAACGATTAGCAATTCTTGGCCCCCTAGCTCATTTATTTGTCATGGCTCCGCCATTGCGCGCAATAGCGCACGTTCTCGCCCCCTCTCTTTAAATATCGATATCGAACTGGTGCACTCCTTCATAGTCTCCCTCCACTTGGGCCCTCGCACCATCTTCTAGCCCCCACCGGATTTTGCCACATGTACAATCTAGCACACTCCATGGTTGAACTTAAGCATAATGCACAAACCTCAAAACACAAGTGCTTCTCTTTTGTTCTAGAATCTTCCGTATCATAACTGCCCATACTTTTTTCTAGTTGAATTGCCATTATTTGTTTTTACTTTATTCTTTACAACGCACAATTCCATCAATCATAAAATAGATTTAGGTATTCTTTGATTCAAAGGATTCTCAAATGAATTTTGGAGGATTCTAATCCTTAGGAATTTTTCCTATCTTGGTTGTTTGATTCGTAGGATTGTAAACCATAGGAATTTTTCCATATGATTCATTTGCACTAGATTTCATAGGAAAAACTTTCCATCCACTCAAACCTCTTTGAAAGAATCCTACGTTTTTTCTATGCACAATCAAACACTCATACAATCATGTAGGATTCAAGACAACATTCCACTCTAATCCTGTGTTTTTCCTATTCCCGCATTTTGGAAATCCTACGAATCAAAGAGGCCCTAACTTTTTTATAAAAACTAATTGATTTTGAATGAAATGAACTATAAGAATTAAACGAACGTCTACATCATGCATATATGACTCAAAGCTTACATGCTATAGTGTGGTATTTATTCATAATTTGGTTGCCAAATCTGATGCATGCAATGCACGTGGACCTTACTAGTACTTCGAGCATGTGCAAAACACGTAAATTAGAATTCCAATGGTATGCTACACAGTGTCTCTGTTTTAGTTCATGAAGCCATGTGGCACATGTGGAGGCGTTGTCGCGACCTCCTTGTGTGGATTGATCACAGTGACGTGTTGCTGGTTCCAGAAGAATGTAGTCGTCCTCTCTCAGGTACACTGGCAGTACATGCACGAAGTGAAGATGTGCATGCACGCACTCATTCCCTCGCACGCACACGCGGGGTAGACAGTGGGATGCATTTTTGTATGAATATCTACCCCATGTGATAATTTTACGCGTGTAAAGTGCTTCACTTCACTTATGGTTAATTAATACAGCGCATGCAAATTGAGTGGGCCAGAGGACATGCCAGGGCTGCGTTTCAGGAGGTGGGCAGCAAGGGAAAATCGGATCGAGGAAGCGTCGCATCAATTGGAGAGAAGTTCGAAGGAGTTGCGCCTGGCGCAGCACAAGGCGGAGGCGCAAGTCGATCCCAGGGGAGAGATGTTGAGGGATGTCAGCATCTGGCAGCGTCGTGTTGATTTTGAGCTAGGGATAATGGCAGAGATGATATTCACAAAGTCAATTACGGAGGAAAGAACACGCATGCCTGTGGAATGGCATGAGTAGCCGGGGAAACTGTTCAAATGGGTGGTAGGGGAAGCCAAATCGTGGGACCAGCTGCGGCGGCGCCGCCTAGCATGCATCGTAGGCGAGGTGAGCTGCTCTCCTTCCCCGCCGGCGATGTAGTGACCTACTCGGTTGCTGCCGCAATGAACTTGCTGCGCCATGGCGGTTTGCAACCATGACAATCACTCCATCTATATGTATTGTATTCCTGTGAAAATACTTGGTCATTTGGAAAAAGATGGTAATTGATTTATCACTAGTTTTTGAATGCTTGGTCGTGACAATCACCCGAAGCCACAACCAGAAGTCTCCATCGCGTAATACTTATGGTCGGTCGCACCAATAGACGGTCGGTCGGACTCGCGACACACATCGGCTTTGTCTGACATGTACGACCAGTTACATCACTGACTTGTGCGACCGTATTTGACCAGTAGTATTTGAAATTTGTGTTCCAGGAAACTCATTGGGAGCCGTTTCAGGCCTCGAAACCAAAACCATCAATTAATCTTTAGCTTGTTCCCATCACATTCGAAAATGTACAGTATAATTAAGTGCAAACCCGCTCACACCTAGTACTATGTATCAAACCTGAACATGTTCCCACTATGCAGTGTTTAGTACTAGTGCTAGTACTAGGTTATAAAAAGGGTAACTAGTACCGAGCCGAAAATCACTCTACCTCTTCCTCCTCATAAGTCTTTCTTGTTCGTCTGTCCTTGCCATGACCGGTGTGCAGAGCTCTAGGTCGAGAACTACTCGTAACAAGGGAGCGGCAACCAAGGCCATGGAAAAAAAGAGGGCTCACCGCCTCGTAGAGACCTCGAAAGATCTCTCACGGGCAGGCGAGGACTCCCAGGAGCGCCCTAGCCACGGAGGCAAGTTCTCCCAGGAGCGTACTAGCCGCGGAGGCGAGGGCTCCCAGGAGCTCCCTAGCCGCGGAGGCGAACATGCCGTGCTGGCGGCGCTGGAGTCATTATCTCTCGACGACATGCCCGATCAGCTCAATAAGCAAGAGGAGTTCATCGATGGCTTGGTGGAGCTGCTAAAGGAGAGCCTCAATGACATGCCCGCTGAGCTCAATGAGTAGGGGGAGTTGACTGCTGGCTTGGTGATGCTACTAAAGAAGAGCATTGCCTCGGATAAGAAGGCGGCCGGTGAAATCCCGCAACTTCAGGAGGATCAGGAGAAGCTCTTCCATGAGCTCGACCTGCTGAAGGAGGAGAACACTGGCTGGAAGAAGCTGCATGAGAAGAGTAGTTCCTCGATGAAGATGCTGCAGGCCCACGTCATGGAACGGAAGGAGGAGTTGGCGAAGCTTCGCATCGAGCACCCGGCTGCTGTCAAGGTACGTCATGTGGCCGTGGAACAGATGATGAACGATCGTGTCGAGAAATCCCGCGTCATGGACAGAATGAACAAGATAGCGGAGGAGATGTGCAAGGAGATGGAGGGCGTCAAGGCGATGGAGAAGCAGTTACGACTCTGCGGCCATCAACCCTTCATGTAGAAGAGAGCAGCGCCCCAGACTTGTGTGTGCGTCTTCCTTCTTTTTTTGGGGTGATAATCTTCCTTCTTCTTTTGCTCCTGTGTTTCTTCTTTTGCTTTGGGTGTTTCGCCGCACATGTCAAGTTCGCTGCGAGCCATTAATAGAACAATGCTAATGATGAGCAGCTCCGTGGGATCGATGACTAGCAAATTAGATCATTTTTATCGCCATATGGCATTGGGCTGCCGTGTTTCATGCTCCTTCGTCGTACTAGTACTCAAGTGGAAAACTTGAGTATACCGCATGGTTCTTTGCTCCTCCTCAAGTCGTCGGCAACATTTATATGATCAGTCGAATCACAAGGTCGTGCCTTCCAGCAGTAATGAGCCGTCAATTCACAAAGGCCCTTGCCTATCGTGAAACCGTCCAAGCAAGACTGCCCCGCCCTCTAGCCTTTTAAAAATGTATACTTTTGTACAGTAGTAGTATCGATGGATTGCACCATGGAGCAAAACTAACAAGATGAAATTAAAGAAAAAATGTGGTACATATAGAGAGCGCTCGTTGCCGAATTCTGCATATAGTACTATTAAAAAAGCTAGTACGTGCTTAAATGGGGTGCTAAATTCTATTAAAGAAATTATCATACCTATTTAATTCTTGGGTTCTTATTATTTATGCCATTAGTTGTGTATCACTACTCAGTTTTTCCATTACAAGTTGCAACTACTCAAAAATGCCATCGATCCGTGCGATGCTTGCTCAAAAATGCAATTAGATATCTAAAAATGCCATCATTCCGTTAGATGTTTGCTCAAAATGCCATTAGACATTGTTATTTTCACGTCAAACCCATTGACCATGTTATGTCACAAAAATAAGCCGATTCTCACAATGATAAGTGTGGCCCCGCTTGTTAGGAGTAACCAAGCGAATAATTTGACAGGAAAATAAGAACGTTGTTGGGATCAAGTAGGCCCCACACTTTATTGTAATGTAGTGAGATAGAGGGAGAGCTTGCATGTTGGTCCATAGGTATTTATGTCATTATAACATGGCAAAAGAGATTTGAGTCACAATTATGGTGTCCAGCAGAACACATCCCTCAAATAAAATTAAGCACCATAAAATTCTTTGACAACTAAACTGCTGGCTATATGATGTTGGCCATATAGATTGTACGTATATAATGTGAAGAAATGAGTGGTAGTACTATACCAACTAAAAGATGAACTGTTAGAAATACTAGTATGTACGTACTGAAGAGTTAAAGTAACGAGAGGGAACATAACATAGTTTTGCTAGGGGCTCAGCACAACACACCCCTCAAATAAAACTAAGCACCCCTGAAATTAAACTAGGCAACTACTAATCCAGTAGACACTGCATTAGAACCATCATGAGCAATGTCACTGCCACCTTACTCGGACTCCTCGTCCACGTGCTCGACTTCATCGTTGTCCCTCTTCCTCTTGGCTGATACTTCTTTGCTTGAACCTCACACTTGGCTCTTGCTCTTCATCCAACCCTTTTAGATATGGAAACAAAAGTAGGCATCCATTACATCGTACTAGATGTGGTCTATTTCTAGTACATTCCACTACCATGCATGCTGATGAAACTTGGGCGGAGGTTTCTTCAGTTTACCATACGAAGGATGAACCATGACTCCTACCAGGGTCAACATTGAAGGCTGGTTATGGGAGGACACCTGCCCATTCTTCTGGAGGTCAAAGGGCTCGCCTACAACAAGGCCTATCTGCCCAAGACTGTTCTGTCGTTCGTAAAGTCTACAGTAACGGATTTGACTAGGCCTCCCACGAGGAAGCGACCCACTCATCATTTGACTTTTCGAACATGCGTCTGAAGCGATCAAGGCATCCTTTCACCGTCGCAAAAGAACGGGTGTAGTTGACGTCGAACTCATGGCCGGTGATGGTTCTGACCTTGTACTCACCACCGATCATGGAGATTTGGGATGCCATGGATTTGGGAGGAGGGTTAGGACTAGTGGAACTGCTGTAATGTGAAAGGATGGGACGACTAGGAGCGAACTGCCGTAATGTTAAAGGGCGTCTAGGGATGAGTAGGAGCGAACTACAAGCGGTTTTTCGATTGTAAAAATGTTGAGTGGGGCGTGTGAACGACAGGGTAGTAGCTTGCCTGGTGGATAAATGGATTCATGCACAATACTATGGGGGCCCAATTAGATGTCATGTCTACTCGACGCCCAATTAAATAGCTTCATGCATCTGCGTGTTCGCACCCAAGCGTCGGGAAAATGATGGGTGATACGAAGCTTTCCATTCTCCCATGATACGGACTTCCAAGAGCCCTTGGATCTGAGATTGAATGGTTGCATGGCGTGATTCTAGACCTATGGGTGAATATCCTATCCTGGAGGGTTATTCTGTAAATTTTCAGCAACTTAGCATGCGACCTTTCGATCTCAGATCCAAGGGCTGCCAGCAGCCCGTATCATGGTCGCGCCTACTACGACCATCGGCTCGCTTGCGTAGTCGTGCCCTTGGAGATTTAACATGGTGCGTTAGGCTATCTGATGTTGGCATGTCATACATAGTCATCGCTTAGTCACTCATACAACAAGGTTAGCTATAAGGTTGGCTATAGGAGTATTTTTTTTACTTCTCTCTATCTCTTTCTTTGTAGCATTTATTGCATTTGCCAAGGAGTGACCTCTTCCAATGAAATGGTGCTTAGATGAGGTGCTAAGGGCATTAGATGGCTTAGCAACTCAATTCCCCAATGCCTAGGTGCTTAGTTTTTTGTTGCTAAGCTTGCTTCACTTAATTAGCTATAGACTCAAAATTTTCATTTCACCTAGGTACACGCGCTTAGCACCATTTCTTCCTGGGTCACCAAACTAGTCTCTCTCTTCTTAATTAACTTGCAGTCTCTCTCTTCTTAATTAACTTGCCACATCAGACTTTATGCCTATGTGGCTGGCTTAGCACCTGTACTAGCGAGTACAAAGTGGGCTATAAGCCCGCTTACATGGCATTTTTGCATATATGGAGGAAAGAGGCAAGGAAAAAGTGGAGGAGTGGGCACTCATGCAAGAGCTAGCATCTACATGGTGGAGCATTGGGAGAGGCACCTGTATACAATGGAGGTTGTCAGGAATCGGGAGACTCACGCCAGTCATAGCACCACAGTTAAAATAATAATGGAAAGTCAAATCACGGGGCTCCACCGGTCCAGCAGTAACTCACTATCAAATCACACAACCCTACGTTTGCAGCAGCCTACTCCCTCATATTCTTCTGTCTCTGTCGAACCAACTAGGCGGAACTGCCCCGCCTATCACGCGAGAAAATCCTCGCCCTCGACTTTTAAATAGTAGAGTATAATTTTGTATCCATGGATTGCGCCATGGAGCAAAGCCTCAAGGAAACGGCGGTACACATGTACGGTCTATACAGCACGCCCGTCGCGTTCGCGTTGCACCCCAGACGTCCGGTCGGTCTGGCACGCCGCTCTCCGAATGGAACGCGTGTCATATTGCATTTGCACATACATGTGGGACCACAATTGAGAACCGACCATAGGCACACTCCCCGGCCCCGCAAGTCGGGTGAGTTAATAGAAGAGAGAGACGCGCGATAGTATTGGAGCATTGTTGTACGGCCATCGGTGCCTGGACGATCCCTACATGACACGGAAGATCATTTCGTCCATGCATGTGAACAGACTCCAGCAGACACGGCTTGAGTGGCTATCGTCTACATATCGTGCAGGCTGTGTTGTACAGGGCTATAGTTCTGATGAGAAATCTAAAAAAAGGTTTCTTGTCATATCGCAATATTAGGTGTCATGTGCTTCGGATTACTACGAGGGCTAAATAGTGACAACTGAGTTCCTCCAAGGCGCTAGTCATGGGGGGCACATGCACGAAAACTACTCGGCTGCCATCTAGGTCAAGCTAGCTATGTTAATTAGGACATCTATCAATGGACCCCTTTTCTACGAGTTTATCATTAATTTGAGCTTTCATCCTCGTCTAGTTTGTCCGTCGGGATTCATATTGTCTCCTTGGGGCAATGAGGTTATGGTTTCTTGTCATGTGGCATTTTTTCGTGCTATATGTTATTATCCGGTGCTTCAGATCAAAATGACAACAACTGCGCCTCCGGGGCACATGCATGAAGACTTCTTGACAGTCATTGACGAGGTCAAGCTGGCTCCGGTAGACAAAAGAAAACTACTCCACTATATAGGAAGGAGCCTCCGCACTTGCTTGCTACTGTTGCTCTCTTCACACTGTCTCGTCCTCTCCAGATCTAAACATGACAGCGGTGGCCACACTCTCTCTCTGCTCACCGTTGGTCACAGATCCAGCCGGATCCTCTCCGCCAGGGAAGGTGAGAAGGTGCAATGTTCACGCGGTCTTCCTCGGCGACGGCTCTTACCCACCGTCGGCGCGTCACGATCAGCATGCCTTTCCGTCCTCTCCCATGCATCGCCGGCTAGGGAGGGCCTCCAATCCCTTCTACCTCGCTGCCGTACTGTGGCAGATCTGGCCTCCCGCCACCCACCTAGCGACATCCTAGTGACCCTCAGGTATAACTTCCTTCGAAACCGGCCTTGCTCTACTTCCCGAGCTCTTGACATCGCTGCATTTGTATCTTTTACTATTTCTCAGGCCCCCTCATAGATAGGATCGATTGGCTGTTCGAAAGCCACATAAATTTTACTATTAAGAGGTTAAACTAGTTCATGCACTTGAATCTAGTACTACTTGGTTCAAATAAGAAAGAAAGGGGGTGGGGGTGTTGGAAGATTTGTTACCTGAAGCTAGGACTTGGTCGAAAGAGGAAATAATGAGGGCGAAAAGTAGCAGAGACTGGCTATCCAATTGGTCTCTTGGTCTAATAGGGAAACAAATGTAAACGCAGTACAAACTCAATATAAACTCGATCTATTGGTTGAAAAAGGAAAGAAAGCGGGGACCGGGGGACAACTCAACAGAGTATGTCCAGCACTAGATTTGCTAGCCTCACACAATATAAGGTGGCTATTCCGAACAAAAATGGGACCAACCCAGATATCTCGTTCTGATGTTTGTTGCGCTGAGCCACTCTTATGTAATGCCACTGGTAAAATGTAGCAGTCACATTGTTAAAAGTAAGGACACGTTAAACCAATGTTGTTTTCAATGTAATGCCTCCAGTAATATCAATCAATGGCACTGTTTTGCATGTCCTACTAAATTTCCCATTAAGATAAGTTGCTTCTTTTCGTTAGAAATGCAACTGTCCTGGTCCTCCTACTGTACCGTGGCCAAATACCAACTCTATAGCAGCTGCTAATGTAATGTTGCTGGTAAAATGAAGCAATGTCACCATTAAATTAATGTTGTATTTAACGGTTTTCATAGTTAATCCTAATGCCCACACTAATATCTAGCAATGCTGCCGCTTTAGAAATTACTATTGCCCTTGTAGGATTGAC
The DNA here is from genome assembly GCF_056163025.1 of Triticum urartu. Classification (NCBI taxonomy): domain Eukaryota; kingdom Viridiplantae; phylum Streptophyta; class Magnoliopsida; order Poales; family Poaceae; genus Triticum; species Triticum urartu. Next base: position 399,702,989 of record NC_141879.1, on the reverse strand, counting down.
ATTCAGATAAGGAAGATGCTTTTTTTCATTTGATGTATGTTTCATCACTTGTTAGTCATCCTCCTTTCCACCTTTATTGTGCAAACAGAGATATACATTTCACGCTTGATCTTAGTTGAACTGCACAAATGATATCCAAATTATCATTGAACATTCCACGAGCTTCACAAACCTTGATGTTGCTCAATTTTGTTGCAACTAATGAAGAAGAAGCTCTGTGGGTTTCGTTTTCTGATGGAAATGGAACCACGGCTGGAGCCCTTTTCTTAAAAAAAATTAAGGAGAAGCTGCTAGCTCATGGGACATTACTTCATTTTAGGTGAACTGCACCAAAAGGTCCCATGAATTGAATCATCCATGTTGGTGGCTGGTGTCATCCCTTCTATGATGGCGTTGACTGCAGAGATGGTTCCCATCACGAGGTATGTTCTTTTTTGATCTGACCGTTTGCCAAAGATCCTGCATGTTGAGTGTGCTCTTGTGCTACTGCTTTGGCACTGCCATGATAAAGCAGTAATCTTATTATTTTGCACCTTAATCTAGTGGCACTATTAATTTGAGGCAATGTTTTGGCACCGCTAGTGCCACTGATTTTTTATATATATCAAAAGAGGGGGTTTCCTCTGATTTCATTAAAGAAACCCAACCACAAAGAACCATTATCCAACAACATCTCAGTGTAACGGGCAGTTATGCAACTACTACTAGAACGAACTGAGTACTAGCAGGAGACAAGTTTGCCACATAAGCTAGGTAGGTAGGGGGACGCAGCACCAGCTCGACTAAGTTTGGATTACAACACAAATGTTACCACAAAAACATCATGGGGAAGATAGGGACTGAAAGAGCCAGCTTTAGCATCCCAGTCTAAGCACCCCTGGCCTCCATCCTTGCGACGCACGGTGCACCTCGTTTGCCACCTGCTTGACCCTAGTGCCACTGTTAAAATGAAGTAATAATACTGTTAAAAGGGAAAGAATGTCCTCTCTATCATTCCATTTCCATTGTAGATAAAGAAAGTGCTTCTCTTTGTTAGTATATGTTTCATCAACTAGTCCCATTGTTAATGTTTAAGCGTTTCTAAAAACTCGGGTGCTTAATTTTAGTTGATCTGCACAAAAATAGAGATTGGAATGTCTCAAGGCCCCTCCTTGTACTACCGCTGTACACTGATGTTCATCACTGGCAAAAGGTGTATCAGGGAGACTTGGGTCAATTTCCAGTATGAGGCCTACCGTATGAGGCGTCGCAGGGCCCATCTCGCCCTCACAGCATGGCATCCTATGATACTATCGCAATATTTTCTTTTATTTATTAGTGTATGTTTCATGAACTAGTGCCAATATAATGTAATCATGCTTTTCCATTATCTGTGCAAATAGGGTTATTCAGCTGTATTTTGGTGGAACTGCACAAATGTACGGATGGAACCGGCATATATGCAGAGTGCGAGGTGTGCCAAGTAAAAATTATTCACACTAACCATGCTCCATGCACGCATTGGCATCCACCACCACTAGTGGGATGTGTGGAGCTCTCTGTGGATGGATCTTTCTCGACAGCAAATCCTCCAAATACTACTAGCTTATATTGGTAGTTTTCTAGGGAGTACTCTTTTCTGAAAGTAGCACCAATCTTTTTTTCTTTATTTGTACACAGTGTCACAACTTTGACCCAAAGGTCCATAGCTATTTTAGGGTGATTGGCGTAGTACTTGGAGACTGATTGTAAGCATGATTTTCATTAGTCGTCACACTGATTCTAAGCATGAGCAGATGGAAGATTAGGTTAGTGTGAAGCTTACCTTAAACCCTACCACCGTCATTCAAATGAGGTGAGCGTCGAGGGAACCATGGAGAATGGTGGGGAAGCGATGTTGCGCCATCTGGCCTCCTCTTGCGTTGGGAGAACAAATACTCTTGTGGCTCCGGCTGGCTCTGCACCCTCATCAACGGCACACCATACTCGATCAATTCATTATCCTCTGGATGCTTAACCTTCGACCTGTACGCCCACCACCCCCGCCTGACTTTCGCCTCGAGCGAATCTGTCTGCTCCATCACCCAGAGGAGATACTCGATGAACTCAAAGGACTACGCCATGATTGCCGGTGAGGAGTACATCGTCGCCCTCATCGCCGCCGTCTCTCTCTTTCGCATACATTGCCACATGGCCCTCACCGTCCTCAAAATCTCCCACTCATTGCTACCCTTCAATTAAGAAAGCGACCCCACATTAACTAGTCTACCTTTTATTCTGGGTCATAATTGACCATGATTTTCACAAATAAAATATATGTTATATGTTGCAAAAATATTATAATTTGAAAGTACATTCAGATATGAACCAAACGATTTAATTTTTGGTGACATGCATTCACATTTTGCTTGTCAAATACAGTACGTGGTCAAACTTTGACCCAAAATATGCAAAACAAAAAAATACTTCCAAGACCAGCGCCACTCCTCTCCTCTTAAACCACCGCCGCTCCTCTCCTGTTCCAATCTAAATACAGCGTCGCTCCTCTCCTCTTCCATTTCCAAACCACCGCCCCTCCTCTCCTGTTCCAATCCAAAACCAGCGCCGCTCCTCTCCCCTTCTAATCCAAAACCAACGCTGCTCCTCTCCTCTTCCATTCAAAAACCGCCGCTAGTGAGTGAAGGTGCTGTGTAGAAGTAGATCGATTGAGGAGTACAACCGATATGTGAGGATTGTAGACGGCGACCCTGTGAAGCTAGCTAGGATGTTGGAGATATAGTCTTGGTTTGACAACAAGGACCAACTAGCAGCGACGGCGACATCCATGGCCAAATATCTACAACAGAGCGAAAAGGTGGCGATACTCCCAAAGGGAGTCGCGCCGGAGTACATAGAGCTGCTCCTCTGGGCCATGGAGCAAACAGATTCACTGAATCCGATCGTGAGGCAGCAGTGGTGGGAGTATTGATCCTAGATGGAGCATCCACCAGAGATTGAAGGATCGAGCATCTACAGGGTCCCGTGCCAGAGCGAACAGGTGGATGCTTCGTCGACCGAACCCAACTGCAAGAGGAGAAAATCAGTTGGCCCGACGATGCTTCCCCGCCATCCTCTCCCTTGCCGTTCACATCGTCTCACGGGGCGGCTTTCTGTCGCCGAGGAATAAGAGGGGACTGCCCCCCAGCCCAATAGTCAGGTAGGTTGTGAATTGTTAGGAGGAGCTTAGGGTTGTCAGTATTGGCAGGTTGTGAATTGTGTTTTGCGTTGTGTATTTTAGTGTACTTTCAGATATGAATGTCTTTTGAATTTCAGATTTGCAGTATTGAGCATATGAAGTGTTTTATGAATTCTAGAGATCTATTTTTAGCACTTAAAAAATGTAGTTTCATAGGAGTATAAAAGTGCAGACAATGTGATTCTCAGAGAAGAAACTGCAAGTTTCAGTTTCAGATAAGAAACTGCAAGTTCAGTTTCAGATAAGAAACTACAAGTTTCAGAGGCAGAGCATTTATATTAACACGCCCTTTTCAAACAGGGATAACATCATGTTGGAAGTTTTATTCATGGTCGAAAAAGGAGCTACCAGCTAGTTAACATCATGATGATCGACATTCATGCATAGCACATCTTCATATGATGCACAGTCAAAAATATATGCTATTTTCAAAATGCCCACACAATATCGAGTGTGCGAAAAACAGAGAAAACGAGGGACGAAGTTTTGGCAAGTGTTGGACGTGGTGTGCGTAATTGACAATGGGGACCCAGATGTCAATAATGGCAGACGCAAAAAAATTGGAGATATTTTGCCTGCATCAGGTGGAATCGAACCTGGGCGGAACAGCAGTCGGGTAGTGTCACTTGGCCACTAGGCTAGTTCAGTAGTTTCGGTAGAAATAAGGCACTGCCTCGGGTGGTTCGATCTCGTCCTGCGCCTTTGTGTGCTCGCCGCGTCGCCGCTGTCTGCCATTGTGAACATGCTGAACAAATGAGAGGAATCTGGAAAGGACTGTACCTAGAGAGGCGGTCAGTCAGGACCCACCAGGTCTATGGCCATACGCAAGCAAGTGCCTCATTGAAAAAAAATACTTCCTCCTAATGCTATACTGACTTTGGGGCCCACCGTTTTGTCAACATAGTTACATTTTTTAGGTGCTTCAACGCAGTTACTAAAGGAGATAAATTTACAACGAAGCCAAGGAGCTAGTAGGTATCATTTATTATCAATGGGGCAGCAAGTATCAGCTGGGTTGTGGGCTGCCCCGTCTAGGCTTTCATTTTTACATGTGCATCCCACGACATGCCAGTTTGTATTTTCTTGAGGGCCGTCACGTATCGACCGGCCTATGGACCTCCCATCCGAGGTTTTATTTTTCTTGAACCACGGCAGCCCAACTTATGTATTTTTTTGAGGAAAATGCAGAGGTCTGTTCTATTTTTCTATATAAGAATAGGAACGCCTAGTCCAACTTATGTTTCCCTTCTAACTATATTATATATATTTAAATTATATATGTTATTATATATTATTGTTATTGTCATCATATATTTAATAGATACTTACATATATAAGAAAACAATATCCGACATCTTATTAACTTAAAAAATAATTTCTTAACAATAAAATCCTTGATTTTTTCACATTAAGGCAACAAAAATCCTGGTGATTGTGTACAAAAGCTTGGTAAGATTTAAGGACCAATGTAATAATAAATCACTTATTATTTAAATATATTTACAACAAAATGCTCAACCCCTGTTTATTTTTTGATAACAGTGTTGTACCCAACCCAACATTGTAATTAGAAGTAGCCCAGCAAAATCGTGTACTTCGAGAAAGTGCAAATGGCCTGTAATTTTTTAGGAAAAAATAAATGGGCCGCACGGACGCTACATTATTTGTTCAGCCAGCCCAGGAAATTTATGTATTTCGAGAAGTTGAAAATGGGTTGTAGTTTCAGAAAAATGGGCCGCATGGACGCTACATTATTTGTTCACCCAGCCCAACAAATGGACTGTAATTCTCAAAAAAGAGAGATCAAATTGACTGTAAATTCTGAAAAAATGGGTTGAATATGTGCCACATTTTTGGAGGCTAAAATGTGGGCCAATAGGTTGACGCCAACACAAGTCGTTGTCAACTTAGTCAACAAATGATTCCGATATCGTTAGCCATTGGATTTACATCCAACGACCGACATCCATCTTCAATCTCTCATCTTCTTCCTCCATCACCGCTAGGACCACCTGCTCCCGCCTCCTGCTGCTAGCAACTCTGCTTAGCATGCTTCGCTATGAAGCACTACCCCACCGCCGGCCAGGCCATCCCTCCACCCCTCCACACCTCCTGTTCTTCTCTACCGATTGCCGAACCACACCGCACCAGAACCATTTAACCCTCATACACCTCTTCGTCAACGACTCCACTCCCATGTCTTCCCATCTCCGGCTCGTTGCTATCCGGCGCCTTGCCCTCGTCCACCACCTTGGATGCGCTCGGCGCGGCGTGGTCAACAAAAAAAAATGAATACTCCCCCTGCTAGCTGGGAACCCCCATAGTGGGAGGGTGACTTGTGGGCCTACTAAGCTTACGGGGATGGAGGGCTTTGTCAACTTAATCAGTATGAACGATTCTAGCTCCAGTGACCGTACCATGTCCATCCAACGGCCGTAGTGCTTCTTCAACCTCTGGTCTTCTTGCTCTAGCCACCCAAACTAGCGCCGGTCGTGTCGCGTGCTCCTGTGTCCCGTGGCCGACTGTGCTGTCGCGGAGGCCTCACCACCCCCTACTACTCCCACCGCTGGCTAGGTCATCCCTATAGTCACCCACACCCCTGTTATTCCGTGGTGATTGCACCCTCACACCGCAGCTGAAGCAGTGAACCCTCGTACTCCTTTCCCCGTGGGCATCCACTGCCGCACCTTCCCTGACTCCGCGTCATCCCCTTCCTAGGCCCCGCTGTCGTCAATAGCCTTGGTGCTCTCGGCACAGCATGGTCAATGTGGTCAAGGAACGACTTCCATCGGAAGGGTACTATACATGGAGAGGCTGATTGCTGTGTCCACGGCCGTAGCAAGGAAGTGCCTCCTTATTACGCGAAAAATAATGATTCCTCCACGTGACAGCAGGGACCCACCGGACGGGCCACCGTATTTCGCAAAAAAATGCTTCCCCCCTGATTGCCGACACCCACTAGCTACATCTTCGCATGCAAGGAAGTGCCTCCTTATCCCCTGATAGCCGGGACAACCTGGTCGAAGCGTACATAGCATTGCCATTCCGGTCGCGAACATACATGTACGTACATATGATCGATCTGTTTGCACGTGATACGTCTCCAACGTATCTACTTTTCCAAACACTTTTGCCCTTGTTTTGGACTCTAACTTGCATGATTTGAATGGAACTAACCTAGACTGACGCTGTTTTCACCAGAATTGCCATGGTGTTATTTTTGTGCAGAAATAAAAGTTCTCGAAATAACCTGAAAATCAACGGAGAATATTTTTGGAATATATAAAAAATACTGGCGAAAGAATCAAGGCCAGGTGGCCCACACTCTGTCCACGAGGGTGGGGGCGCACCAAGCCCCTGGGCGCGCCCCCTGCCTCGTGGGCCCCCTGGTGCTCCACCGATCTCAACTCCAACTCTATATATTCACGTTCAGGGAGAAAAAAATCGGAGAGATGGATTCATCAAGTTTTACGATACGGAGCCGCCGCCAAGCCCTAATCTCTCTCGGGAGGGCTGATCTGGAGTCCGTTCGGGGCTCCGGAGAGGGGAATCTGTCGCCATCGTCATCATCAACCTTCCTCCATCACCAATTTCATGATGCTCACTGCCATGCGTGAGTAATTCATCGTAGGCTTGCTGGACGGTGATGGGTTAGATGAGATTTATCATGTAATGGAGTTAGTTTTATTAGGGTTTGATCCCTAGTATCCATTATGTTCTGATATTGATTGTCACTAGTGCCTGAATGCCATGATTTCAGATCTGAACCTATTATGTTTTCATGAATATATGTGAGTTCTTGATCCTATCTTGCAAGTCTATAGTCACCTATTATGTGTTATGATCCGTTAACAATGAAGTGACAATAATTGGGATACTTACCGGTGATAGCCGTAGTTTGAGCAGTTCATGTATTCACTAAGTGTTAATGCTTTGGTCCGGTACTCTATTAAAAGTAGGCCTTAATATCCCTTAGTTTCCAATAGGACCCCGCTGCCACGGGAGGGTAGGACAAAATATGTCATGCAAGTTCTTTTCCATAAGCATGTATGACTATATTCGGAATACATGCCTACATTACATTGATGAACTGGAGCTAGTTCTGTGTCACCCTATGTTATAACTATTGCATGAGGAATCGCATCCGAAATAATTATCCATCACTGATCCATTACCTATGAGCTTTTCATATATTGATCTTTGCTTAGTTACTTTTCTGTTGCTACTATTACGATCACTTAAAAACCAATACTATTACTTTTGCTACCATTACCGTTACTTCCATACTACTTTGCTACTAAATACTTTGCTGCAGATACTAAGTCTTTCAGGTGCGGTTGAATTGACAACTCAACTGTTAATACTTGAGAATATTCTTGGGCTCCCCTTGTGTCGAATCAATAAATTTGGGTTGAATACTCTACCCTCGAAAATTGTTGTGATCCCCTATACTTGTGGGTTATCAAGACTATTTTCTGGCACCGTTGCCGAGGAGCATAGCTCTATTCTTTGAGTCACTTGGGATTTATATTTTTTGATCACTATGAAGAACTTGAAAGATAAAGAACCAATATTTTCCCCTCAACTACGAGGGGAGGTAAGGAACTGCCATCTAGCTCTGCACTTGATTCACCTTCTGTTTTGAGTTAACTTGCGACCCCTACTCCTGCTATTCATTCTGATATGTCGCATGTTATTGATGATGCCACTTCTGCTTTGCATGATACTTATGATGAAACTACTTCTATGCTTGATAATACTGTGCCACTAGGTGAATTTCTTGATGAACAACTTGCTAGGGCTAGAGAAAATGAAATTATTGAAACTGATAATATTGATGAAAGTGATGATGAAGATTCTCCCCCTAGATAAGAATTGCCTGTTGTGCCTGAGGGTTATGTTGTGGATGAAGAAACTGCTAGAAACTTTTTAGCTTGCAATGATAGATATGATCTAAAGAAATTATTAGCCAAGCTTAAAGAAAAATCTTTGAATGCTAGAATGAAATATGACCCTGCTTTTGCTACTTCACCTATCTGTATTTCCGATAAGGATTATGATTTCTCTATCGATCCTGAGTTAATTAATTTGGTTGAATTTGATCCTTTTTATGGCTATGAATCTGAAACTGTTGTGGCACATCTTACTAAATTAAATGATATAGCCACCCTGTTCACTAATGATGAGAAAACTCGCTACAACTTTATCCTTAAGTTGTTTCCGTTCTCATTAAAGGGTGATGCTAAAACATGGTTTAATTCTCTTGATCCTAGTTGTGTGCGTAGTCCCCAGGATATGATTTATTACTTCTCTACTAAATATTTCCCCGCTCATAAGAAACAAGCTGCCTTAAGGGACATATATAATTTTGTGCAAATTGAAGAAGAGAGTCTCCCACAAGCTTGGGGGAGGCTTCTCTAATTACTTAATGCTTTGCCTGATCATCCTCTCAAGAAAAATGAAATACTTAATAGCTTTTATAATGGACTAACTGATGCTTCTAGAGACCACCTGGATAGTTGTGCTGGTTGTGTTTTCAGGGAAAGAACAGTTGATCAAGCTGAATTGCTATTGAATAATATGTTGAGTAATGAAAATGATTGGACACTTCCTGAACCAACTCCTAAGCCAACTCCGAACAAAAGGGGTATTCTATTTCTCAGTCCTGAAGATATGCAAGAGGCAAAGAAATCTATGAAAGAAAAGGGTATTAAACCTGAAGATGTTAAGAATTTACCACCTATTGAAAAAATACATGGTCTTGATAACCCGACACAGGTATTAAAGGTAAATTCTCTCTATAGATTTGATGAAGGTGATATTCCTCGTAATAAGTCTACTAGACAATGCTTAGATGTGTTCGATAATTTTATTGTTAAACAAGAAAACTTCAATGCTTATGTTGGTAGACAATTGAAATGCAATGCTTATATGATTGAACACTTGAGTGATTATATGTCTAGAGTTAAAGGTGAACTTAAACTTATTAGTAAACATGCTTCTATGGTTACCACTCAAGTAGAACAAGTGCTTAAAGCTAAGAATGATTTTCTCAATGAATTAAATAATAAGAAAAATGATAATGCTGTTAGAGTTATGACTAGCGGGGGTAAAATGACTCAGGAACCTTTGTATCCTGAAGGCCACCCTAAGAGAACTGAGCAAGATTCTAAGAGAACTAATGTTGATGCACCTTGTCCTTCTAAAAAGAAGAAAAGGAAAAATGATAGGACTTTGCATGCTTCTAGTGAACATGTTGTTGACACACCTGAGAATCCCAATGATATTTCTATTTCTGATGCTAAAACACAATCTGGTAATGAACATAAACCTAGTGATAATGTTAATGATGATGTTCATGTTGATGTTCAACCTAGCAATAACAGCAATGTAGAGACTGAACCTGCCGTTGATCTTGATAACCCACAATCAAAGAATCAACGTTATGATAAGAGAGACTTTGTTGCAAGGAAGCACAGTAAAGAAAGAGAACCATGGGTTCGGAAACCCATGCCTTTTCCTCCTAAACCATCCAAGAAAAAGGATGATGAGGATTTTGAGCGCTTTGCTGAAATGATTAGACCTAGCTTTTTGCGTATGCGTTTGACTGATATCCTTAAAATGAATCCTTATGCTAAGTACATGAAGGATATTCTTACTAATAAAATAAAGATACTGGAAGCTGAAATTTCCACCATGCTTGCTAATTATACTTTTAAAGGTGGAATACCAAAGAAACTAGGAGATCCTGGAGAACCAACTATACCATGCTCCATTAAAAGAAACTATGTTAAAACTGCTTTATGTGATCTCGGAGCCGGTGTTAGTGTTATGCCCCTCTCCTTACATCGTAGAGTTAATTTAAATAAGTTGACACCTATTGAAATATCTTTGCAAATGGCTGATAAATCAACTACTATACCTGTCGGTATTTGTGAGGATGTGCCTGTTGTGGTTGCAAACATTACTATTTTAACGGATTTTGTTATTTTTGATATTCCCGAGGATGATAGTATGTCCATTATTCTTGGAAGACCCTTTTTGAATACTGCAGGGGTTGTTATTGAATGCAACAAAGGCAATGTCCCTTTTCATGTTAATGGTAATGAGCATACGGTACACTTTCCGAGGAAACAACCTCAAGTCCACAGTATCAATTCTATTGCAAAAATTGCAAGAATTACTATAGGAGGTTTTGAATTTCCTCTTCCTACTGTCAAGAAGAAATATGATATCCTTATTGTTGGGGATGTGCATATCCCCATTGAGGTAACCTAGTGTTATTCGAAAATTCTCCGGTTTCATATTATTCGAAAAGAGTTTGTTGACAAGACTTGATCAACCTTGTTAGTGGATTCCTTTTGATGAGCATGAAATGGATGAAGTTAGAAAGCAGAACTCTCTGTACCCTCCTTTTATTTTTTTTTATTTAGTTTAAATAAAGCAAAAATAGTATTTTCTATCTGTTTTCTTGAATTATTCTTGCAATAAAAAATACCCCGAAAATAAAAGTTCTCCAAATGTCCTGAAAATTTAATATGATTTCTTCTGGAATATTTAAGAATTATTGGCACTGAGAACACATCAGGGGGACCCACCATGTGCCCATGAGGGTGGAGGGTGCGCCCACCCCCTCGGCGCGCTCCCCTGCCTCGTGTTCCCCACATGAGTCCCCTCCACTTATTCCTACACCCACACACTTTGTCTTCCTCCAGAAAAAATCATCCACTAGCTCAAACCCGAGTTCTAGCTCATCTTGCTGCAATTTTTGATCTCCTTGCTCAAAGCTCCATTCACAAAACTTCTTTGGGGGATTGTTCTTCGGTATGTGACTCCTCCAATGGTCCAATTAGTTTTTGTTCTAGTGCCTTATTTATTGCAAATTTTTGCTGCCTAGGTGACCTGTTCTTGAACTTGCATGTCAAATTTATGTGGTCAAAAGTAGTTCTAATGCATGACATGGCCTCTAGGCACTTGTAGGAGTAGTTGCTATCAATTTTGCTGAGTTTGGTTCACTTTTATTTTGAGTCACTAAAAATTTCAGAAATTTTTCAGAGGAAGAAATATGTTTAGGAAAATGTACCAAGGTGGTTCCTCAAGGGAGCAAGGCCCAAGGCCCGCGATATGTGAGCCGGATAATGAATTACCAAGGGAAGCTCAAGTGCGGCCTTATGAATGGCCGTTAGATGATTTCATGGTCCAGGCAGGCATCAAGGATGAATTTGACGCATATGTGCATAACGCTAATCTTGAGAGCTTCGTGGCAGATAAGTGTCAGCAATACCTCTATCTAACTGATTCATTTGTGAGAAGGTTTAAATTTATATCTTCGCGCAATTCTCACACTATTTTATATGATCTTTATGATAAGTCATATACCATGGACCTAGAAAATTTTAATATTGCTTGTAAACTCCCGCAGTGGGGCAATGTTAGTGAACCTTGCAAATCTGAATATAAATACTTTCTTGCTAGTATTACTATGGGGGAATCTAGGGAGATTACACAAGCTACCATAGGGAGCATTCATTTTCCTTCCATACATTATTTTGCTCCCTTCATTGGTAGATGCATTAACGGCAAAGATGAGGCTTGTCACATGTGCGTTCCAGATCTTAGTGTCCTCAAGAGTGCAGTATTAGGTGATAAACAATACAACTTGGGGTCCATCGTTGCACGAAGGTTGCATCTTAATAGTTTAAGTGGTGATTTGTTTGGTGGAATTTATGCAACTTGTGTAGCTAACTATCTTGATATACCCATACGTGGAAATGGTATTGAATTGCCTCCTTCTTATCTAGATTATAATGCGATGGTTCGTCATGAGTTTGTTGAGAGGAACGATCAATTACTCCAGTACCGACTAATCATTGACAGACGGCGCACCGTCCATGTTGCTCTCCCTGCTCCTACTTTCTTTAACTTTCAGGCAAAAAGGAGATAATTTATAACCAGGGAGGAGGCGAACGAGTATGAGAGGAGGACGAAGGCAACTTGCCTCCAAGCTACAGCTCTTCAGGCAGTAGCTGCTTTATCTCAGTACGACCCCAGCTTCAACTTCGGATACCCACCAGGCCAGCCGTGGCCATAGACCAACTTAGGCCAAAAGGCTAAGCTTGTAGAGTACGTATTCCTCACCGGCATTACATTCATGTTCACACACTCATGCCAGTTGTCGGTGCTCATACTTTGTCATTGTATCATCCATGCTAGTTTAATTTCTTTTTAAGCTTTCTTCTTGTGTGTTTGAAAAACCTTAAGAAAAACCAAAAAAATATTAGTTGCAGCTTTTAGCTAGTTTACTGTGCATGCCTATAGTAGTAGTAATTAAAAAGGAAAAAAACCCAAAAAGATTTCTCGTTCTTCTTTTGTTTGTTGAGAGCTTTCCCGTGTAAATACTTTTGTTTCTTTTATTTTCTTTGGGGGTCGAGAGGAGAAGACCGTAATGAAAATGTTGAGTGGCTCTCATATGCATTATTGTTGATCTAACAAAGAGCCCATATTACCTTGTCTTCTCCCTTGAATTGAATGCTTGCAGATTCCAGCTTAGTCCAATGCACGCGCACTATTATTATTATTATCCACACTATTCGGTTGTGCAAGTGAAAGGCAATAATGAATGAAACATGATTAGTTCATCATTCCTGATTGAGATGAGAGAAGCTGTTATGAACTCGACCTCTCTTGTTTTTGTAAATATGATTAGTTCATCTTTCCTGATTCAGCCTATTATGAATGAAACATGTTTGCAATGACAATTAGAGATTATAGTTGCTTATGCCATGCTTAATTAGCTAGGAGTTTATAATGGTTTACATTGCGAGCCAACATGCTATTAAAATGGTTGTGATGTGGTATGATAGGGTGGTATCATCCTTCGAACGATTCGAGTGGCTTGACTCGGCACATGTTAATGCATGTAGTTGAAACAAAATCAACATAGCCTCCACGATATTTATGTTCATGGTGAATTATGTCCTACTCATGCTTGCATTTGGTGTTGATTAATTTTAATGCATGTCCACGAAGCGCCAAAAGAGCCTCTACTCGCCCGAAACCGCGTGAGACCAACGTTTGGTAGAAGGAAATTACTTTTCTAACTCCGATTGTGAAACCTACCGGCACGACATCCAAAGGCCTAAACCGGGGTAGGTTTGTAGCTTCATCTAGACGCTAGGCAACTGCCTCCGAAAAACATTCATACACAATGGCCACCTAACCACACATGCACTCGGCCGAAATCGCTCCCGCCCACTATTTGGGACACCTGGGATTACCATCCTACCCCCGACCCGCAGTAGGTCTGAAATTTAAGAGGGGGCAAAGTTTGTACTTTCCCCAAATTTCAAACAACCTTGTCCCATCTGTTCAAAAAAACCAAAAACAAGCGCGCCCCGAACCAAAACATGGTTCTCCCTTAGCTCCCCCCGTTCGATTCCCCATACACATACATATGCCAAGTGCCGTTTTTCTTAAGTACCAGCACCGGATTAGCCAACCACTCAGGATGGAAAACTTCAACGATAAACCCAGCTGCCAAGAGCCGGGCTACTTCCTCTCCAATGGCCTTCCGTCTCTCCTAATTAAAACGGCGAAGAAACTGTGTGACCGGTTTAAACTTTGGATCAATATTAAGAGTGTGCTCAGCGAGTTCTCTCGATACACCCGGCATGTCCGAAGGCTTCCATACAAAGATGTCCCGGTTCTCACGGATGAACTCGATGAGCACGCTTTCCTATTTTGGATCCAGATTAGCACTGATGCTGAACTGCTTGGATGAGTCGCGAGGAACAAAACCAACCATCTTGGTATCATCTGCCGATTTAAACTTTTAACACCGGATCATGCTCTATGGTTGGATTTTTCTAAGACGTCATATCTGTAGGTCAACATTGTCCTTGTAAAATTTCAACTCCTCCATTGCACAAACTGACTCAGCATAAGCCGCATCCCCCTCTTCACACTCCAGAGCTATCCTACGACTCCCATGCACTGTAATGGTTCCTTTGTGACACGGCATCTTGAGCTGCAGATACACGTAACATGGCCACGCCATGAACTTGGCATAAGCCGTCCGTCCAAACAGAGCGTGATATGGGCTGTGGATCTTGACCACTTCAAAGGTCAATGTTTCTGACCTAGAATCATGATCATCTCCAAAAACAACTTCTAGAGCTATCTTACCGACTGGATATGCCGACTTACCAGGCACCACACCATGGAAAACAGTGTTTGACAGCTTAAGATTTTCATCAGTTAATCCCATGTGACAGAAAGTTTCATAATAAAGGATATTGATGCTGCTCACTCCTTCCATGAGCACCTTGGTAAACTTATACCCTCCGACCTGCGATGCAACCACCAAAGCCAAATGACCCGGATTATCAACCGGGGTCGATGATCTTCCTGACTCCACACGATGGGCTGCTCAGACCAACGTAGATAGTGAGGAACTGCCGGCTCAACGGCATTGAGTAATGTCTTATGAAGCTTCTGGTCATGCTTAAACAAGCTAGTGGTAAACACATGATATTGCGCACTGTTCAACTGCTTCGGGTTGCTCTGGTAACCAGACTGTTGTTGTTGCTGACCCCGTTGATTATTCTGCTAGTTGTAACCACCCTGGTTGTTGTGATTACCTTGATTTACTTGGAAACCAGAGCCGCCACCGCCATAACCTGGGACGTGAGAGTCAGGCCCAGAACCGCCACCTGGCCCATGGCTGTCATGGAAAAGATTCGAATTTTTGTACTCCTTCATGATGTGACAATCCTTCCATAGATGCCCGGATGGTCTTTCTTTCGTACCATGTCGTGGGCAGGGCTGATTCAACATACGCTCAAGATTGATACCGGCTTGTGGGGGCGGTTTACCCTTACAGCGCTGACCATTATTCTATGCATTGGTGTTAGCTACAAAGTCAAAACTATTATCAGCTTTGCGCTTACCATTGCCTCCCGGGTTATACTTCTGCCCCTTAGCATTGCTACTCCTCTTCCCCTTCCCCGCTTTATCGTCATCAGACTCAGGGTCTTTGGTACTATCAGGCTCAGCATATTTAACTAGAGCCGCCATGAGTGTCCCCATGTCATTACAGTGGCGTTTGAGCCGCCCTAATTTCTGCTTCAAGGGCGTGAAACGACAGTTGTTCTCCAACATCAACACAGCTGAGTCGGCATTGATGCGATCCAACGAGTGTAAAATTGTTGAGACCCGGCGCACCCAATGGGTTGTTGATTCACCGTCTTCCTGAACACGGGCGGCCAGATCCATAATCGATATGGGTTGTTTACACGTATCTTTGAAGTTCTGGATAAACTAGGCTTTCAACTCGGCCCGTGACCCGATGGAATTGGCAGGGAGCCCGTTCAACCAGGTTTGGGCCGTTCCTTCTAGCATCAGGGGAAAATACTTAGCACATGCAGCCTCGCTGACGTCCAGCAACTCCATGGCCATCTCATAACTCTCAATCCATGCCTTAGGACTTAAATCAGCTGTATAGTTTGGCACCTTGCGACGTGCTTTGAAATCTTTGGGCAGACGCTCATTATGTAGATCCGTCACCAAGCATGGTACGCCCAAGTTTCTAAAGGTTACCCCTGGCTCCACAGAGGTGGTCGGACGAACCGGAGTAGGTTGACGAGCCGCATACTGAGCCGTCAGCTCGGCCTCTCGATGAGCTCTACCTTGATCCACTACATTCTGAGTATTAGCACCACCACCCACTGGGTTATGCCCGTGCGGCGGGTTATGGTTCCGTCCACTGCTTGACACCGCCGGCTCATCAAGATGTCTGCTGTAACTTCGGCTCGGGCGAGGGGTGGAATGAATCCTATCACGACTGAGTTAGTGCCGGCTGGAGAAGTTCTCTTGCCCTACGCGTTTCAACCGCTGTTGGTGACTCACCATCAACAGGGATCGCCGCCAACTGCGATGCCGCAGCGATCATGTTATCCAAGGGGTTAGAATAATGACCCGATGGTGTCGGTACGCGCTGCGGCGGGTTAGTGTTCTGTCGAGGCAGGTCCATTGTGCACGGCTGAACCGGCGTACCAGTCCTAGGTGCTTCGACCCGGTTTGTGACTGCCGGATTACTGGTTCCTGCTCCTGGCGTGTTAAAAAGGTTCCTCGCCTCATAAACCGAAGGCAGACGAGTCTGATGCCTCCTCCTCATAACTGCATTGGAAGCGTTCTGATCTAACATGAGCCAGAAAGATTGTGACTGAATCCGCTGAGCCTGAGCATCCAAAGCGGCCCGCTCTTCGGCCACCCTGGCACCTTCAGCGTTTAACTCCTCCTTGGCCTGTGCTATCTCATCACGCAATTTTGTGATCACCGCATTGTGCTGATCTTGATCCGCCGGGTTAACCACCGTTGTTAGCAGCATCGTCAATTTATCCAGCATATCAGTTAAAGCCTGAGCTGGTGGGCGCTCAGGGCCTCCTGCCCCGGCAGCTGCTGCCGCCCCTGACCCAGAAACCAGCTCCGGCATAGTTGATGAGTGCTGCACGGATTGTGTACCGGCCATGAAAATTGCAACCCGATTCAGCGGCTCACGGGGGTCCGGAATACTATCGCCATCAGAACAGCCCCCAAGCCGGCCGTCTGGCAGTTGATACAAAGACTTTGTCTCACCGGTGGATGACTCGCCAGCAGAATAAATGACGGTCTCATCACCAGATGCTAGCCTGTCCTCAGATTCCACTCCATGGATAAATCCCACGAAGGCATGACTCATGGCAGGCCGAACCCGGGCGGGTCTCGCACGCTGAGCCGTCTCGACGACGTGAGTGCAGATGTACGCCTCAGGGCCTGGTTCATCGATCTTGCCGATGAAGATGTGGATTCCACCAAAGGGGACCCGGTACCCGTACTCAATTGAGCCGGCCTCGGGGCCCCAGCCTGCGTCGTCAATGTAGAGCTTGTCACGGCGACTCTAGGTCATCCGGCCCATGGTGTATCCCTTGATCCCTTCGAAGCTTCCCTTTAAGAACTCGAAACCATCGTGCGATAGCCCCACGGTGGGCGCCAACTGTCATGGAATTGTCACGGCAGATGTCCTAGTGTGAGGACTTAGTTGTGGAGCCATCGCATTGATTTTAGCTTAAAGGGGTTTATCAGGACAAAGGACACGAGGAGTTTATATTGGTTCGGCCCCTTACGATGAAGGTAAAATCCTAGTCCACTTTGTAGTTGGTATTGCTAGGGTTTCAATGAGCAGGGAGCGAATCCTCTTGACCCGGCTCTCGATCTGTTGCTTCTTGTCCTAAGCCGCCGCTAGGTCATCCCCTTATATACACGGGTTGACGCCCTGCGGCCCTCAGAGTCCTGGCCGGCTTATACAACGTATCCGGCTCGGTGACCTTTCACATATGCCTTACAATACAAGTTTACATACATGGCGGTTTATACTCATGGGGCTTAAGCCGCCTTCGGGTCTGGGCCCTCTACTAAGCCAATCTATGAATCGACATGTGACATTGGTCTTCATTGTGATGAATCTTCATAGGGATGACCCGGCCCCTCCTGGGCGTGTCATACCTAATAGTTATTTCCCCAACAATTTGTGTTCGATATTTTGATTGTATGTATGTTGTGATTCCCTTAGTGGTGTCATGTGAACGTCGACTACATCACACTTCACCATATTTGGGCCTAAGGGAATGCATTGTGGAGTAGCAATTAGATGATGGGTTGCAAGAGTGACAGAAGCTTAAACCCTAGTTTATGCGCTATTCCGTAAGGGACCGATTGGATCCAAAAGTTCAATGCTATGGTTAGAATTTATTCTTAATACTTTTCTCGTAGTTGCGGATGCTTGCAGGAGGGTTAATCATAATTAGGAGGTTTGTTCAAGTAAGATTAGCACCTAAGCACCGGTCCACCCACATATCAAATTATCAAAGTAGCGAACATGAATCAAACCAACATGGTGAAAGTGACTAGATGAAATTCCCGTGTACCCTCAAGAACACTTTGCTTATCATAAGAGACCGTTTTGGATTGTCATTTGCCTCAAAAGGATTGGGCTACCATGCTGCACTTTTGTTACTAATATCGTTACTTTCTCGTTACAGATTATCTTGCTATCGAACTACTCTGCTACTTACAATTTCAGCACTTGCAGACATTACCTAGCTAAAAACCACTTGTCATTTCCTTCTGCTCCTCGTTGGGTTCGACACTCTTACTTACTGAAAAGAGCCACAATTGATACCCTATACTTGTGGGTCATCAAGTCTATTTTCTAGCACCATTGTCATGGAGTGAAGCGCCTTTGGTATGTCGAATTTGGTAAGGAAACATTTATATAGTGTGCTGAAATTTATTGTCACTTGTTACTATGGAACACAATCCTTTGAGGGGTTTGTTCGGGGTATCTTCACCTTGACCGAAACCACAATTAGCTACTCCTCAACCTACTGCACCAACTGAAAATATTTAATATGAAATTCCTTCGGGTATGATAGAACAACTGCTAGCTAATTCTTATGCAGGAGATGGAACCGAACATCCTGATATGCACTTGATATATGTAGAACAAATTTGTGGATTGTTCAAGATTGCAGGTTTACACGGAGATGAAGTTATGAAGAAGGTTTTCCCTTCATGTTTGAAGGGAAAAGCATTGGCACGGTATAGGCTATGCGATGATATTAGATCTTGGAATTGGAATTTCATCAAAAAATTATCCTATGCATCTAGTTCATCGTGATCGGAATTATATATATAATTTTTGGCCTCGTGAACTAGAAAGTATCGCTCTAGCTTGGGGAGGCTTCAGTCAATGTTACATTCATTCCCCAATCATGAGCTCCCAAGAGAAGTTATTATCCAAAAATTTTATGCTCGGGTTTCTCGTAATGATCAAACCATGCTTGATACTTCTTGTGCTGGTTCTTTTTTGAAGAAGACTATTGAATTCCGGTGGGATCTTTTGGAAAGAAGTAAATGCAACTCTGAAGATTGGGAACTCAATGAAGGTAAAGAGTCAGGTATTAAACTTAAGTATGATTGTGTTAAATCTTTTATGGATACCGATGCTTTTCAAAAGTTTAGCACTAAATATGGACTTGACTCTGAGATAGTAGCCTCCTTTTGTGAATCATTTGCTACTCATGTTTATCTCCCTAAAGAGAAGTGGTTTAAATATCACCCACCTATTAAAGAAGAAATTGAAGAACTGGTACCAATTAAGGAAGAAACCATACTTTACAATATTGATCCAGTTGTTCCTTTTTGCTTATATTGAGAAACCACCTTTCCTTGTTAGGATAAAGGAACATGCTAAAGTTTCAACTGTGGTCAACAAAGGTATATTAGAACAACTAAACCTGATGAACAAATTAAAGTGGAACCTAGTATTGCTATGGTTAAAGATCTCTTGGAAGAAAATTTAGATGGACATGTTATTTACTTTTGTGAAGAAGCTGCTAGAATTTCCAAACCTGGTAAAAAGGATAAACATAGACCTGATGTTGGCATGCCCGTCATCTCAGTTAAAATAGGAGATCACTGTTATCATGGTTTATGTGAAATAGGTGCTAGTGTGAGTGCTATTCCTTATTCCTTATATCAAGAAATTATGAATGACATAGCACTTGCAGAGATAGAAGAAATAAATGTTACTATTAAACTTGCTAATAGAGACACTATATCAACAATTGGGATTGTTAGAGATGTTGAAGTCTTGTGTGGGAAAATAAAATACCCTACTGATTTTCTTGTTCTTGGTTCCCCACAAGATGACTATTGTCCCATTAACTTTGGTAGACCTTTCTTGAACACCGTTAATGCTAGAATAGATTGTGAGAAGCAAACTGTCAGTGTTAGTTTTGGTGGTGAGTATCATGAGTTTAATTTTCCAAGTTTAGTAGAAAGCTTCATGAAAAAGAATTGCCTAGCACTAGTACGCGCTGGTGCTATACAAACGGTTTTTGACCCCTTTCCGAGATGGCATTTGGAACCGTCACCTAGTGAGTGACGGCGATAGGAGGGTCCTTCCCACACAACCCAGAAACCGTCGGGGATATGGCCCTCAGGCACACACACGATCGGCAAAATGAGTTCGTGTGCAACTGGCAAGCGCTCAAATACGGAAATACGTACATTAGAGCTAAAAAATACAATTATACAGGCGAAATTGTTTTTGTTCGCAAGTACATCCCGCACAGTCAGTCCCCGCTAAACGTTTCCGTTCGTATGCACATCCCGCACAATCGCTCCAAGGAAAACATTTCCGTTCACAAGTACATCACACACAATATTTCCCATTAAATCGTTTGTGATAGCGTTGCCATTGCACACGATATTAACAAATTTATCATTTGCTTTATTGAATGCATCACACGTGGTCCGTAAAAGAAACTGCGTGGCAAAGGTTGTCCATCACGCACAATTTTTATGTGGTAAACATTTGCGTAAGGTGGCCTAACGCAAACAGTTTTCATGAGAAAGTCATGTGTGATTGTTCATTGATCCAACACGGTTTATTCCTAGAAACTGTGTGCGTTGCCTGAGGTCATCCCCATGGTATTTTTTCAATAACCGTTTGCAATAGCAAAATCCAATTAGCAGGCTAATTCGCCATTAGCAGGCTAATTGCCCTATTATTAATAATCCATTTATTAATCTAATTGACATTCATATTAAGCACATAATATATTTCATTTCCATATTAAGGAAGCAGAATTTAATAATTGAAATACATCAGAGTACAACATGATATAGCTTCAGCACTCAGCTACCCCATTACACAACTGCACCAGCACCAAGTTTCACATGCAACATGTAGAACCTTTTGAAATTAGCATCATAGACGGTATATAGATAGGTGCATCTCATCTGGAAAACTACTGAAGCGGAAGGCAAATATTGAGCCTTCATTCATGTTGAAGGTCTTTGCAACTTTAGCCCAGTGCCTGTGGATGATTAATCGCCCGTCCTTCGTCCTCTTCAGGAACACTTCAATATTGAACCGTGGGTGTTGTATAAAAACCTTCCCCGCCTCCTGACCATAGAGGTGGTTTGAGAGGTAATCATCAGTGAACTTCTTTGGAAAGGCCTGAAAACAAGGATGTGCATAAATATCTTCTGTATATTTGAAATGGGGCAAAGGAATAAAAAAGACAATGTATAATAGTTAGTACCATCTTGTAGTGAACTGATGTCTTCTTCATTGTGTAGACAAAGATCTTGTTATTCTTTGTTGCTAATTTCTTTATCCTAACAATCATTTTGAGTTTCTTGATTTGATTGATATTCGTGGACAACTCATTTCCCCATATGCAAAAAGGGTCAAACAGTGGGTCAAAACCTCTCACAGTAGGACCTACATGTGTAAGACCAAATTGTTGAAAACCAAAATATTAGAATGGTTCCTGTAATTGCACAATAATGTGCTATTAGATAACAGACCATGCACGTGCTAACCTCGGTTATAAACCTCAGTGCTTCCCATTGTTTCCTTGCAACACATATACGGTAGTCATCAGGTTAAGTAAGGGTTCGCATGCTATCAGTAAAATATGTTGATGAAAAATAAGCACATTGCAAATTCATTAATATAATTCAAGCCACTTGGAAAACCCATTTATCCAAACCAAACATGATTAAGAACTAGGAATTCTAACACTAGTATATGTTTCTTATGTATTAAGCGCAGCCAAATTCGATTTATTCCTCACATGCACAACAATACAAAATTCTATCCATGACAATTGGACATCGCATTGCAGAATTGAACCAAGCAATTAACTAAACACCACAAGAAATGAACCATACATTAACTGAGGAGAACATTGCACAATATAACATACTCCTGATAGAAGATCAGACAGTTAAACCAAATAGTTAACTATAGCCAATTGTAGCAATTGTATTCGTTTCTCATGTATTTACTACAACCAAATTCAATTTATTCCTCACATGGTATACAATAACAGAATGCACCCACAACTATTGAACATCGCATTGTTGAATTGAACCAAACACTTAACTAAACACCACAACACAAATGAACCAAACGTTAACTGAGCACCAGATTGCACAATCTATAACCAAACCAAGCATGCTTGACAACTTGGAAATATAGAAATTGTATTCGTTTCTCATGTATTTTGTAAAGATAAAGTCGATTTATTTCTCACATGGAAGACAATACAAAATTACAGCCTGAAGAATTGAAAATCACATTTGTAGAATTGAACCAAATAGTTAACTGAAGATGACAACTAATTAACAAACCAGTTAATAAGTGAGCACCACACTGCACGACATATAGAACATATACACTAGAGCAACAAATTGCATGGTAAAATTAGATAGCACAATTCACTAGAATTTGTGAAGGAAAGGCAGGAGCAGCACACGCAATGGGTAAACCGAGCATGCTTAATCGGCGTAGCTAGCAAATGGCAAGGTGCTCCTCCAAGATCTGGGGGGTCAGCACGAATGGCAGCCATCATGACCTCATCTGCGAGTGTGGCCGCGATTTGCTTCTCCGCTGCCAAATGCTCCTTGAGATCCTAGCTATACTGCATGCACCATGGCTTAGGGAGTCGCTTATTTGGTGGAGGGGTCGGTGATTTGGGTGGAAGGTGTCGCACTCACGCCGGCTGTCGGGGCATGTGGGATGTGGAAGGAGGAGTCGGATGGGGGTCGGGTGTGGATTACCTGCCTGGATAGACGAGGCCAAGCATCGTCAAGGAGGGTCGCCGACAAGGCGGCGGCGCTGCAAGAAAGGAGGAAGGTTTCAACTTGGAAAATAAGGCGCAAATAGGGGAAATGTTGCTTTCGGTAAGGGGGAGGGGATGTAGATATTTTCGCACAAGCCGAAAATTTGGAATTGCTTCAGTGAAAAAACTGGCGCGCAAAGTGTCATCGGACACGGTCCCTTATTCAGAACTGTGTACGATATGTGAACATCACAAATGATTCAGATAGCTTAACCCGTGTGTGATGAGTTTGAACGTCAAAAATATTGGTTCAAATTTCCATGGTTACAATGGTCATCCATGTCATTGCATAATTTGGGTACACAAAGGAGACTCCAGCACACCCACACTTCTTAATCGAGCAAGTTTAGCAATTAAACAGAGCTAGCTGACCTAAACATTACTCTAACAAATTAAAGACCGGCGCTCTTATTTAAACAAAACAAAGAGTATTACTACGGCTGATGCTTGTCAATATCCGCCGCCACCTCCAAGTCCAGCTCGCGCTGACGGTCTCCTGGGGAAGGGGCTCCATGGCATCCATCGCACCATACTTGGCAAGCATCTCGCCATCCGCGTCCACCATCTCTTTGAAAAGGCCGCCATGAGCTGGGCGTGGGCGGCCGTGATCTGGGCTTGGACGGGCTTCATCGTCGCAAGGTATGCGGTGGAGGAACGGACGGCTGCTCGAACACTCTCGGCGATTGCCAGCTCTTCGGCCGTGGGTTGCCGACCGTTGTTGAAGAAGCTTCATTTGATTTGTGCGGTGACTGCCAGGAGCTGGGCGTGGGCGGCCTCGACATGGTGATGGGAGGCCTCCATTAGGGCTAAGGCCGCCGCTGCGAAATGGACAGCTGTTGTGCTACTCTCGCCAGTTGCTATTTCCAAGGCAAATGTTGCTGCCGCCACCTGAGAACCAACCGCAGCCGTTTGGGCTGCCTTGGCCACCCGGTCGCAGATTGCGGCCACGCTCATGCACCTTGTTAGCATACACATGGCGGCTACGGCCGCGCTCGCACCAGAGTGGGCCACCGAAGTTGCCCTCACGACGCAGGTCCACGTGCCCATCTTTCACCGGCAATGATTGAACAGTGAAATGATATTTGGGGAGCGAGCTAGTGTGCTTGAGATGTCGGCTGTGGACTTTAGCCAACACACCGACGGTGCTCTAGGATATTTTGTGCTGCATCTCACAAGGTTGGTGATAATAAACTATGTGCGATCTACTTGATTTTTCATCTTCATTTGAATTACATAATGGGGTCATAGTGACAATGGACGGTGTTTGAATTGCTAGACCTTTTTATCTGCAGTGAACATGCAACTATATGTGTGTCGTAAAAGAATTGGAATCATTCATGGTTCGTTTGAACATTTTATACATTAAATTGCTTTTCTAGCCATTTCACGTGCACAATTCAAAATTAAACTACATGCACATGCTCCGGTGCACCAACATGGGTTGTAAAATCATATATGTGTCCACGGGTTTATGCTTATGTCACATGCAAGAAATGGGGATGAAATTCCAACACCACGGCATCGTGGCTCTCCGGCAAACGTCGACATACTTTCTTTTGTAATTCTAGTAAATCCAAAATTCGTCCGAAATTCATCAAACTTGGCATGCTATCATGGAGCGGCATCAACATGCCTTGGTAAATTTTTTGTCCCATTTGGGGCATGTTTGGGTATATGCTTCTAACAAACCAGAGCTGCTCACAATAAGCCTGATGGTGTCGGTATGGAACGTTTCACCTTTCTGGACGAAACGATATCCATTTCCTCCTCTCGATTTCAAAATTTTTCCTAGCATTAACAGAGAACAACAGGAGTGTTGTGTAAATTTTTGGGATTTTTCGAGGTTCGTTTGGACATTTTTATGCATTAAATGAGTTTTCAATGCATTTATGTGCATAATTCAAATTTGAACTACATGCACATGCTCCAGTGCATATAAATTGGTTGAAAAATCAAATATGTGTCCGTCGGTGCATGCTTAGGTCCCATGCAAGAAATGGGAATGAATGTCAAGTACCCTGCCACCGTCACTCGGCCCCAAACATAGAGATACCTGGTTTTTAACTTCTAGTAAATCCAAAACTCGTCTGAAATTCATGAGACTTGGCATGCTATAATGGAACGGCATGAACATGCCGTGGTAAATTTTTTGTCCCATTTGGGGCAGGTTTGGGTATATGCTTCTCACAAACCAGAGCTTCTCACATCAAGCATGATGGTTTCGGTAGGGAACGCCCCACCTTTGGGGACGAAACAATATCCATTGCCTCTTATTGCTTTGAAAACATTTCTCGTGTCAACATAGAACAACAGGAGTGTTGTGTCAACTTTTGTGATTTTGCGGGGTTCATTTGGACATTTTTATGCATTAACTGAGTTTCAATGCATTTATGTGCATAATTCAAATTTTAACTACATGCACATGCTCCAGTGCATATAAATTGGTTGAAAAATCAAAAATGTGTCCTTCGTTGCATTCTTATGTCCCATGCAAGAAATGGGAATGAATTTCACACCAGGGCACCATTGATTGCCGGCAAAACGTTGAGATACCTGGGTTTTTAAATTCAAGTAAATCCAAAACTCGTCTGGAATTCATGAAACTAGGCATGCTATCACGGAGCGTCATCAACATGCCGTGGTAAAATTTTCTTCCCATTTGGGGCAGGTTTGGGTATATGCTTCTCACAAACCAGAGCTTCTCACAACAAGCATGATGGTTTCGGTAGGGAACATCCCACCTTTGGGGACGAAACAATATCCATTGCCTCTTATTTCTTTCAAAGTTTTTCTCGTGTCAACATAGAACGACAAGAGTGTTGTGTCAATTTTTGTGATTTTTCGGGGTTCGTTTGGACATTTTTATGCATTAACTAAGTTTTTAATGCATTTATGTGCATAATTCAAATTGGAACTGCATGGACATGCTCCAGTGCATATAAATTGGTTGAAAAATCAAATGTGTCATTGGGTGCATGCTTAGGTCCCATGCAAGAAATGGGAATGAATTTTAACCACCAGGGCACCGTTGATTGCCTGCAAAACGTTGAGATACCTGGTTTTTAAATTCTAGTAAATACAAAACTTATCTGAAATTCATGAAACTTGGCATTCTATCATGGAGCGGCATGAACATCCCGTGGTAATTTTTTTGTCCCATTTGGGGCAGGTTTGGGTATATGCCTCACACAAACCAGAGCTTCTCACAACAAGCATGATGGTTTCGGTAGGGAATGTCCCACCTTTGGGGACGAAACGATATCCATTGCCTCTTATTGCTTTCAAATTTTTTCTTGTGTCAACAAAGAACAACAGGAGTGTTCTGTCAATTTTTGTGATTTTTCGGGGTTCGTTTGGACATTTTTATGCATTAAATGAGTTTTCAATGCATTTATGTGCATAATTCAAATTTGAACTACATGCACATGCTCCAGTGCATATAAATTGGTTGAAAAATCAAATATGTGTCCGTCGGTGCATGCTTAGGTCCCATGCAAGAAATGGGAATGAATTTCAAACACCAGGGCACCGTTGATTGCCGGCAAAACGTTGAGATACCTAGGTTTTTAAATTCTAGTAAATCCAAAACTTGTCTGAAATTCATGAAACTTGGCATGCTATCATGGAGCTCATCAACATGTCGTGGTAAATTTTTTATCCCATTTGGGGCAAGTTTAGATATATGCTTCTCACAAACCAGAGCTTTTGACAACAAGCATGATGGTTTCTGTAGGGAATGTCCCACCGTTGGGGACGAAACGATATCCATTGCCTCTTATTGCTTTCAAAAAAAATTCTTGCCTAAACAAAGAACAACAGGAGTGTTCTGTCAATTTTTGTGATTTTTCGGGGTTCGTTTGGACATTTTTATTCATTAACTGAGTTTTCAATGCATTTATGTGCATAATTCAAATTTGAACTACATGCACATGCTCTAGTCCATATAAATTGGTTGAAAAAACAAATATGTGTCCGTGGGTGCATGCTTAGGTCCCATGCAAGAAATAGGAATGAATTTACAACAGCAGGGCACCGTTGATTGCCGGCAAAATATTGAGATACCTGGTTTCTAAATTCTAGTAAATCCAAAAGTCGTCTGAAATTCATGAAACTTGGCATCCTATCATGGAGCGGCATCAACATGTCGTGGTAAAAATATTGTCCAATTTGGGGCAGGTTTGGGTATATGCTTCTCACAACAAGCATGATGGTTTCGGTAGGGGACATCCCACCTTTGGGGACGGAACGATATCCATTGCGTCTAATTGCTTTCAAAAAATTTCTCGTGTCAACATAGAACAACAGGAGTGTTGCGTCATTTGTTGTAATTTTTCGGTGTTCGTTTGGACATTTTTATGCATTACCTGAGTTTTAAATACATTTATGTGCATAATTCAAATTTGAACTACATGCACATGCTCAAGTGTATATAAATTGGTTGAAAAATCAAATATGTATCCTTGGGTGCATGCTTACATCCCATGCAAGAAATGGGAATGAATTTCAAATACCTGGGCACCGTTGATTGCCGGCAAAACGTTGAGATACCTGCTTTTTAAATTCTAGTAAATCCAAAACTCGTCCGAAATTCTTGAAACTTGGCATGCTATCATGGAGCGGCATGAACATGCCGTGGTAAATTTTTTGTCCCATTTGGGGCAGGTTTGGGTATATGCTTCACACAAACCAGAGCTTCTCACAATAAGCATGATGATTTTGGTAGGGAATGTCCCACCTTTGGGGACGAAACGATATCCATTGCCTCTTAGTGCTTTGAAATTTTTTCTCGTGTCAACATAGAACAACAGGAGTGTTGTGTCAATTTTTGTGATTTTTCACGGTTCGTTTGGACATTTCTTATGCATTAACTGAGTTTTCAATGCATTTATGTGCATAATTCAAATTTGAACTACATGCACATGCTCCAGTGCATATAAATTGGTTGAAAAATCAAATATGTGTCCTTGGGTGCATGCTTAGGTCCCATGCAAGAAATGGGAATGAATTTCAAACACCAAGGCACTTTTGATTACCGGAAAAACATTGAGATACCTGGGTTTTAAATTCTAGTAATTCCAAAACTCATATTAAATTCATGAAACTTGGCATGCTATCATGGAGCGACATCAACATGCCGTGGTAAATTTTTTGTCCCATTTGGGGCGGGTTTTGGTATAGGCTTCTCACAAACCAGAGCTTCTCACACCAAGTGTCGGGGGAAACGACACCTACGGGATCACGAGGAATCCCTCTTTGCTACGGTTGGTAGGCGCATGGCTGTGGAAAGAGCGGGATTGAGAGATCAATGCAGGAGGATTATCCAGGTTTGGGCCGCAAGTGATACGTAATACCCAACTCCTGCTGGTGTCTGTTTATCTGGTGTTCTTGGATTACCTACAAGGCGTGCAGGGTCCAAAAAATTTGAATCCTCTCTCAGTACGCTGCGGGTCTCCTTTTGTAGCGAAAGGGGCTACCACAGTGGCACACAGGAGGTGAAAAGCTATACAGTAGTTGAGTCTATCTCCTGGCACCGTAGGACAAACACATTTAATGCGCTGCCGACGTTCCCTTCTTGCTTTATCGGGGATGGCGAGCAAGCTCGTCCCAGCTGTCGCCGCCTCGCCTGGCTTCGATGCACGTCCGAACTGACGAGGCATGTAGCACCACGCTGGCTGGCTGCTGAGTTGGTGTGGTGGCAGAGCCTCCACGAGGATCTGCATGCCACCACGCAGGTCCTTGCTGAGTCGGCCTAGAGGCCGCACGTCACCATGGAGGCGCCTGCCTAGCTGGTGGGCTGGCAGTTGCACGGGAACGGCAGTGGAGTCTTGGCAGATGTGGGCCTGGCTGTGGCCTAGCAGATGTTTTCGGCAAGAGTCTTGCTGGGGCCCCGGCAAGGGTCTTGCCGTGGCATCGTCGTCGTCCCCGACAAGGGTCATGCCAGGGGTCTCATGGGTAACCTTGGCAAGGATCTTGCCGATGATTGTCGTCTTCTAGTTGTCATCTAGTCTTGTGTGCTTCTGGTCTCCACAAAGATCTGCATGCCACCATGGAGGTGCCTCCCGAGCCTCGGTTCCAAAGTGGTTGATGGTGTTGGAACCCTTGGGCTCAAGGGTGGCGGATCTGCTGGTGTCAGGCAAGTTGCCCAGCCGAGGTTCTTGCCAGGGCTGTGGAGGCCACCCCGGCAAGGGCCTTGCCCGGGGGGGGGGGTGGGGGCTCACCTCGCCCTTCTGCTCTTCGTGTTTCTGGCTTGGCATTGCTCTGGTTGTATTGTGGCTTTGCTTCTTTCCTCTGCCCCGCCAGGTGTGGCCACATGCGCGGCTCCAACTGCCTGTGCACAAGTAAAGGGGTACAAAATAGGACCCCTCCTTTTGTGCACCTACAGGAGCCCGCAGGTGTAACACCCTGGTGTAATGATGCTACAGTAACCCCTGGGGTTAAGTTAATCATTTTGCTAAACAAGTGTTTGATCATCATTGTCTCCTCTCTCTTTCAAATTGCAGTTGAATTCATTTTCAAGTTATGAGTGAAATTCAAAATGCTCAAACATGAAAACTAAAATGTTCATCATGTGCCAAATAATTCATAACTAGTTATCTTCAGAACAACAACATCACCTAAATTCATTATGTGACTCAATCAACATGAAACTACATCAAAACAGAAATTTAAAGTGCCATATCATTTATTAAAAATTCAAATGAAATCATTTTGTCTCCAAACCATTTTTTGCAGTGGTAAGTATTGCACTATAATTGTTGAGCTAAGTCACATATTTTACAAAACTCTAATGGTGGCTAAGCAATTTGCAAAATAGGAATAAATTAAAAAAATAAAAGAAAAGAAAAGTAGAGGGAAGAGAGAGAAAGCCCCTGCCCCACTTGGGCTTCGGCCCACCCGAGCCAGCTGGCCCAGCAGGCCGGCCCACGCTTCCTCCCCGGTCGCTCTCCCCTTCCCCCCTGTTCAACCGACCCGGTGCGCACGCCGAGCGCGCCCCCACTGCACCCGCTCGCCGGCGTCGAGGTGGATAAGGTTCCCGACGCCTTGGTCTCCTCCTCCCCTGCCACTCCCACTTTCCCCTCACACGCTCCGCCTCTCCCTCTCCCCGGCAGATTCCTCCTCGCCTCCCCCCTCGTTCCCGGTCCACCTCCGAGCGTAGTCGCCGCCGTTCTCCGTCGTCACCGCGGCCGCAGCCACCGCCTCGCTCCGCCATCTTATCGTGAAGCTGCGCCAGGGTCGACTTCTTCTACCGACACCCTCCGCTGGAACCGGGAAGCACCGCAGCCACCGTTCGTCCTCGTCCCCATCTCCGGCTGCCGTTGATCTTCTTCGTCTCCGGCGCCATCTCTGTTGCTACTAAACATCCGAGGGCCACCTTGCGTGCCACAAGGTGAGCCCCTATTCCTCTCCCATCTCTCTATTCCCTCTTGCACACCCTTTAGCTCCCCCTACCGCTACGGCCGAACCCACCGCCGTGCGAGCTCGTCGCCGGCGTAGCCACGACGAACATAGGGTCCCGTGCGTGCCACCATCGCGCTCACCGCACCGCGTAGGCCTCGTCTAGCCGCTTGGGTTGCCCGAAACGCACCCCAGTCCCGATTCCGACGACGACCGAAGTTCGGCGTCTGCCTCGCCGCTCATCGTCGACGTTCCCGATCACCGCAGCCTCTGCCACCACCCTAGATTGCCTCGCCGTCGTCTTCTCGTTCAAACGAGCC
The DNA here is from genome assembly GCF_056163025.1 of Triticum urartu. Classification (NCBI taxonomy): domain Eukaryota; kingdom Viridiplantae; phylum Streptophyta; class Magnoliopsida; order Poales; family Poaceae; genus Triticum; species Triticum urartu. Next base: position 399,672,324 of record NC_141879.1, on the reverse strand, counting down.
CGGCCGCGCTAGAAACGGTGCCCTGTGCACGAAACCCCACCACCTCCCGAGCGCGCCGCTGTCGTTTTTGGTCGCCGGGGCAACTCCACCGCCGTCCTCCGACGTGGCTGGCCGGGCCCACCCCTGGCTCACTGCCAGTGGGCCCTACGGTCCCCAGTTGACTGGGTTGACCCAGTCAACTTCTGACTAGAGAGCCCAGTGCGACTAACGTGCGGGTCCCACCGCTTAATCCTCTAATGAAAACATTTTAATAATTAAAACTAATTAGTTTAGTTAATTAGACACTGACAGGTGGGCCCAGTAGTTTTACTAACTAGTTTTAGATTAGATTGAACTATGTTTAACCCACTGTCTATGACAGGTGGGTCCCCCATGTCAGTTTTGACCAGTCAACCGGACTATTGACTGCTGACTTCATCAACACGTCATGCTGACATCATATTTCCTTTCTGTTAATTTAATTAATTTTAGAAAATGTTTGAAACTATGTAAATTCATATAAAATAAACCGTAAGTCAGATGAAAAAGTTTTATATATGAAAGTTGCTCAGAAAAATCCAACGAATTCGAATGCACGGTCCATTCACCTGTCACATGCCACTAGCATGTTGAACATGGAACCATCCCCTCTCTTTCATTGGTCCAGAATTCGTCTAACGCAGGGGATTCATCCTCGGATGTTTATCCCCTCTATTTGCAACGTGTAGTACTACGTTAGAACAACCCTAGCTCTGCCTATCGTCATGTAATGCTAAGTGATGCATTTGTTTGCTCTGTATTTACTGTTTCTTCCCCCTCTTCTCTCCGGTAGACCCCAAGACCGATGCCGCCCCTGTGATCGACTATGTCGATGACACTTCTTCCTTTACAGCAGAGCTTCCAGGCAAGCAAACCCCCCTTGAGCATTCTGATATCGCCAATTTCTTTCCCTCTCATGCTTGCATTAGAACTGCTACTGCTTTATGTATGATCCTACTCTGATGCATAGCCTGTTTTTGTTACCTGCTTTCATACCTTACCTGCTTATCCTAAACTGCTTAGTATAGGTTGGTTAGAGATCCATCAGTGACCCCACCTTGTCCTAGTTGCCTCGCTTTATTTTCGATGACTCGATCGACGTGAGCTCTGTAGTGTAGCTCTATAGTGCCGAGGGTGGAACCTCTTACATCACTCCTGACGAGAGCTCTGTAGTGTAGCTATTCGGTCGTGGCCATCGAGAGTGATTTCCTCCTTAACCACTTCTGATATGGCTCTGTCGTGCAACCCCTCAAGTGTGAACCTCGAGGGTGCATCCTCTTACGTTCAACTTAGTGATTACATCGAGTGGAATTCACCTGGGGTGATTCCTCGGGTTTCCCCCTTGGTGTTAGACACACAGTTACTATGGTTACTATGAATTTACACTGAACCATGTTATAATGACGGGTCGGCACTAAGGGGTACCCACGCGATCTTAATAGCGAGTGATGTGGAGTCGGCTTGACCTGGAAGGTGCCCGCGAGATACTTACGAGGCGTGGCCGGGCATTCTTAGACCTTGCCGCAAGTACTCGAGACGGGGCGATGGGGTCACATCTTTCATGAGTCTCTGCTTGTTACCGCGTGCTCCTAATCCACCATGATTTGGATATTTGATCTAAGGGGCCTCTGGCCTCATAGCACTAACCATCACGTGGGCATACTATGGGCGTTCTACGTCGTATGCATCAGCTGAAGCTTAATAGACGTCATGCGATTGAGCGGCACGCACCGGGTTGGATAGGTAAGCACCTGCCTTTTTAAGGAGCTAGCTAGGTCTACTCACCAGCCACCAACGCAATGTGCAGGAGTTCCCGGGGCGATGGCCCAAGACCCCTGGGGGCATAGGTTTAGTCCGGCATGCTTGACCTCTCTATTAAGCCTAGGTCAGGTTGCGGCGTATCGTTTGGCCGAGGTCGGGGATGACCCAGGAAAGTGTGTCCGGCCAGAGTTAATCGAGCATGGTGGGTAAGTTGGTCTACCCCTGCAGGGAAGAAAACATCGATCGATAGCCTGTCCTATGGTAATGGACACTTGGAGTTGTATCCCGATCGATACAACTAGAACTGGATACTTGAGATGAGAAATGGTTATGAGAAATGGATAGTATGGCTCTGGGATTGCTTTCTCGCAGGGAGTCGAGAAAAGATCTCTTGCCGAGGTTGATAACATACTACTACTTTACATTATGTTGATCTGTACTCTTCTATATGCTGCAAGATGCTTGAAGATGCTAGTCTTCGATAGGCTAGGCTTTCCCCTTCTCTTTTGGCATTCTGCAGTTTAGTCCATAGATACAATCCATTCGTTTGATACAAATGCATACTTAGTTTAGATCTGATGTAATTCTTGCGAGTACTTTGGATGGGTACTCACGGTTGCTTTGCTACTTCTTTTTCGCCCATACCCGATTGTTGCGACCAGATGACGGATCCCAGGAGCCAGACGACACCAGTGATGACTACTACTACCCCGAGGGTGCCTACTACTACATGAAGGCCGTTGATGACTTGGAGTAGTTAGGAGGCTCCCAGGCAGGAGGCCTTGCCTTTTCGATCGTAGATGCTTTTGTGCTAGCCTTCTTAAGGCAAACTTGTTCAACTTATGTCTGTACTCAGATATTGTTGCTTCTGCTGACTCTTGTGTTTTGGGCTTATGTATTCGAGCCCTTGAGGCCCCTGGCTTGTAATATAAAGCTTGTATTATTTTAATTTGTGTCTAGAGTTGTGTTGTGACATCTTCCCGTGAGTCCTTGATTTTGATCATACACATTTGCATGTATGATTAGTGTACGGTTGAATCGAGGGCGTCACACCGGGCCTGGGCCATACATAAGCGTGACGCGTTGTTCGGCTATGCCCAAAACGGTGTGTGGGGATGCGGGGCCGGGTTGTACTACTGTAACTCCCTCACCCGTCGCACTTCCGCACGACCCGCGTTGAATGCGCGACGTGGGTGTCGTGCGTGACGTGGGGGTCATGCATGGCACGGTTGCTGCCCTCATGCGTCACATCGTAGTAAATGGTAAAGAGGCGGCCCGCGCCTTCCCCATAAAAAGGAAAAACCACAGGCGGGCTGCTCATTTACCTTCTGCGCCTTTTCCAATCTCGAAACCGCCGTTCCTCTCTTCTTCCCCAGGCGAAAGATTCAAAGTTCTTGCCTCTGCTTGCTGCCGCTGCGCCCCCATTTACCTTCTGCGCCTTTTCCAATCTCGAAACCACCGTTCCTCTTTTCCTCCCCTCCTAGCTGCCATGGTGCCCAAAACCAGCAGGGGCAAGGGAACAGCCAAGAATGCCAGGGAGAAGGAGGCACCGGAGAGTGAGTCGGCGGCGCGGCAGACGCAGCTCGCCTACTTCCTGTCGACGGTCGATGCGGTTCACCTCAAGAACTTCTTCTTGCCCCTATGGGGGAGGAAGATGACGGGGCATCCTGCCACGCACGTCGTCCCTGCCGATTTTGCCGAGGATGTCCCAAATCGGCACCCCTTCTTCGTCAATTTCTTCTCTTGCGGGCTCTGCCCCCCTTTTGCTGACTTCTTCAACGACGTCATGCACACCTACGGCTTCCATCTTTTGGATCTCACGCCAAACGCAGTGGCGTGCATGGTTCTCTTCACCCACCTCTGCGAGGACTTTGCCGGGGTGCTCCCTAACACGGTGCTCTTTTGCCACTACTTCTTTCCTCGCCTCCAACCAAGTGGCACCATCTCTGGGAGCATTGCCTGGATCCCAAGGACCCAGGAGAAAGGCACATAACCGGAGGGTGCCCAGAAGGATAGGTGGGAGGAGTGGCGGGGCCGGTGGTGCTGTATCAAGGAGGAGGACCCGCAGGAGTTTTGCTGGGTACGTCAGAGGCCGCTGACTCGCCGCGCAGACTGGGGTGACCTCGACTCCAATGACAAGAAGCTCTCGATCACCACCACCAGGATCCATCGCCTCACCATGGCCGGGCTCACAATCGAGATGATTGAGGTGGACTTCATCTGTTGCCGAATCGCCCCGTTGCACAACAAGGGGAGGCTGGCCTGGGGCTTCAGGAATGCGGCCGACGTCATGAGGCTCCGCCCTGGCCTGAAGCATAACTTCACGGTGATGGGGCATGCCCATTTCTGTCAAAGTCTGTTTTAGCTCGACGTGGGCAGCGACGGCAGGGGTGCGAGGACCGGCAGGGCCGCGAAGGCCGGCAAGGTCTTCAAGGGGCCCCTGTTTGGGTTGTAGTCGGGAGTGGTCCCACTGAGTAACAACTCGTGCCAGTCCGCCATCATTGCCATGATGCCGGACTTCAACACACATGGCCTTGACCCAGCCTGGGCCGAGCCGCCAGTGGAGAGGGTGTAGGAGTTTGAGGGAGTCCTGGATTAGGGGTTGTTCGGGTAGCCGTGACTATACCTTCAGCCGGATTCCTGGACTATGAAGATACAAGATTGAAGACTTCGTCCCGTGTCCGGATGGAACTTTCCTTGGCGTAGAAGGCAAGCTTGGCGATGCGGATATTCAAGATCTCCTACCATTGTAACCAACTCTGTATAACCCTAACCCTATCCGGTGTCTATATAAACCGGAGGGTGGTAGTCCGTAGGACATCAACTCCATATACAACAATCATACCATAGGCTAGCTTGTAGGGTTTAGCCTCCTTGATCTCGTGGTAGATCTACTCTTGTACTACCCATATCATCAATATTAATCAAGCAGGACATAGGGTTTTACCTCCATCAAGAGGGCCCGAACCTGGGTAAAACATCGTGTTCCCTGCCTCCTGTTACCATCCGACCTAGACGCATAGTTCGGGACCCACTACCGAAGATCCGCCGGTTTTGACACCGACATTGGTGCTTTCATTGAGAGTTCCTCTGTGCCGTCACAATCAGGAAGGATGCCTCCTCCCGTCTTTAAAGACGGCGCCGTTGCTAAGGGAGCCTTGGCTGTCGGCCAAACCCTCCGGCTAGGTGGTTTCCTCATGACCGCCTGTTCGGCTGTTGCGCCGACGGTGACCTCTCGGGTCATCAAAAGCAACCTACACGTCAGCTCGGAGCTCGTCGAGTAGCTAGATCCAATGGAGCTCTCTTCCGTAAACGAGCTCTTGCATCGCATCGCCGCCCTGGGGGTCGCTACGGATTACGACCAGGTTGGGCTTAAACCCGATCTAAGAGAAATTAACTCTCCCCAAGTCAGCCACCACGTTGCCGTGGTAGAGGCGCAGTGCGGCGACCCTTCATCTATTTTAAGGACAAGCTATGTCCGAATTCCCGACTCCTCCAAGCCGGATACCCGCGGAGAGGAGGATATAACTCAAGACCTGAGCTTAGGATGAGGCAACGGGCTAGATTCGTTGGACAACATCCAAGAATCCGAACTTCAGAGTTCGGAAACTCTTCGGCCTCCGAATCTTGGATTGGGTGAGGTTTCAGATTCAACGACACCCGCACACCCGAACATAAGTGATCTCTCCCAAATCAGGCAGAGGCCCAAGGAAACAGTACATCATTACTGGGCCAGATTCCTCCTGGTTATGAACAGGATAAAGGATTGCCGCGAGGGAGACGCAATCTCAATTTTCTGCAGTAATTGCATGGACGAGGGAATCCTTAACGCCGTAAGTCGTCGTGATATTACACGCTTCGCTGTCCTGGCGTCCATAGTACAAAAATACTGTGCGATGGAAAGCGCCTGGAAAACCGAAATAAAATTTTGGGATAATCCGGCCTTGAATAGTAATCCCGTCCGAACTAAGAGGGTGCATCATCATAGGACACCTGGGATAAACACCAAAAAGCCAAAACCCTCTACAGGGCATGGAACCGTACTGGAAAGGTGGCTTGATGGACCTTGTAGAATCCACAGTACAGAGGACGCCACACCAACTCACAGCCTTAGAGCATGTTGGATACTCCGGCAGGTGGCCAAAATTGGCGAGGACCTCTTAATTCTGGAGGCCGCAGAAAGCCAGCCCAAGGACACTAGTACCGTTCTCACAGTCTTCGAGACTTTCGCACCAAACAGTATGCGAAAAAGAACACTCCGCAGCCTCTCCGAAGTCTATCAAGTTGCAACAACAAATCCATGGAGCGACACTGCTATTACCTTCAACGCAAGTGATGAACCTAGATTCCGAACAGCCCGAGCACTAGCCGTATTGGTCCTCAGTCCCATAGTGGACGGCTTTCGCCTCACCAAGGTGCTCATGGATGGAGGCAGCGGACTGAACCTCATTTATGAGGAAACCCTTCAAAAAATGGAAATTGACTGGAACCGCATCGAGCGAAGCAGCACAACCTTTAGAGGAATAATCCCCAGTCGGGAAGCGCGCTGCACAGGAAAAATCACACTAGATGTGGTGTTCGGCACGCCGGATAATTACAGGTCCGAAGAAGTCACGTTTCAGATGGCCCCGTTCAAAAGCGGATATCACGCTTTACTGGGACGGGAAGCATTCTCAATCTTCCAAGCAATACCCCATTACGGGTACATGAAGCTTAAGATGCCCGGTCCAAACGGAATTATCACTCTAGCTAGTGATCTGGACGTAGCACTCCACGCCGAAAACAAGACGGCCGCATTAGCCCTTGAGGCACTATCCGAAGCCTTAGCGGCCGAGGAACTGACTGCGCTGCGCTCCACGGTTGACAGGGATGATGTGATATTCGATAAGAGATCCAAATCCACATCCTTCAAGCCAGCTGACGAAATAGTCAAATTCCAGGTCCATCCAACGGACCCCAATAAAACAGCTTCCATCGGGGCACGACTGAACCCTGATGTAGACGCCGCACTGCGAGAGTTCCTACGAGAGAACTGGGACATTTTCGCCTGGCACCCTTCAGACATGCCAGGGATCCCACGCAGGCTGGCCGAACACAGCTTAAATATCCTAAAAGGATTCAAACCTGTCAAACAAGCCCTTCAGCGTTTTTCCGAACCCAAGAGACAGGCTATGGGAGAGGAGCTAGCCAAGCTATTGGAGGCCGGATTCATTAGAGACATAAAACATCCGGACTGGCTAGCAAACTTGGTGATGGTACCAAAGAAGGACAAATCCTGGCGCCTGTGTGTCGATTTTAAAGACCTCAACAAGGCTTGCCCAAAGGATCCCTTCCCCCTCCCCCATATCGATCAAATTATTGATGCCACCGCAGGACACGACTCGTTGTGTTTCCTCGACGCATACTCCGGATACCATCAAATCAAGATGACAGAATCAGACCAAGCCGCAACAGCATTCATCACACCATACGGCCCATTCTGCTTCAACACAATGCCCTTCGGGCTGAAAAACGCCGGCGCAACATATCAGCGCATGATCCAGACATGTCTGGCAAATCAGACCGGCAAAACAGTGGAGGCGTATGTTGATGATGTGGTCGTCAAATCAAGACATGTCGAATCTCTAGTAGACGACTTGAGGCTTACATTCGATAACCTCCGAAAATATGACATCAAGCTCAACCTGGAAAAATGCGTCTTCGGCGTTCCAGCCGGAAAGCTCTTGGGCTTCATTGTATCCGGTAGAGGAATTGAAGAAAATCCAGCCAAGATCCAAGCTTTGTCACAATTGGATATCCCAAAGGACCTCAAACAAATACAAAAATTAACCGGATGCGTGGCAGCTTTAAGCCACTTCATCTCCCGCTTGGGAGAAAAGGCACTACCCCTCTATCGCCTCCTTCGGCGCACCGAACACTTCGAGTGGATGGAGGCCGCCACGGCCGGACTTGATGAAATAAAAGCCATATTGGCAACAAACCCAGTCCTGGCCGCGCCGGACACTGGCTAACCAATGTTATTGTACATTGCAGCAACACATCAAGTGGTCAGCACAGTGCTCGTTGTCGTGCGGGAAATGGATGGACACAAATTCCGCCTTCAAAGGCCGGTCTACTACGTATCCACTGTCCTCACTCCATGCAAATCACGGTACCCGTATTATCAAAAGATTGCATACGTGGTATTCATGGCATCCCGGAAGCTACGACACTACTTTCAAGAGTGTTCCATAACAGTAGCCTCGGAAGTACCACTCAACGATATTATCAACAACCGCGACGCAACGGGCCGGATTGCAAAATGGGCCATCGAGCTTCTCCTGTTCGATATAACCTATAAGCCACGGCGAGCTATTAAATCGCAAGTTTTGGCCGACTTCGTCGCAGAATGGACGGAGGCCGAGCTCCCTAAAGAGTATGGCACATATTCAAACTGGATTATGCATTTCGACGCCTCCAAACTGTTGGCCGGAGTAGGGGCTGGTGTCGTCCTGACATCCCCCATAGGAGACACAGTCCAATATGTGCTCCAAATCATGTACATGGATTCCAACAATGCAGCCGAATATGAGGCCCTCCTACATGGTCTCCGGATAGCAGTATCCATGGGTATCCAGCGCCTAGAGGTACGCGGGGATTCAAACCTCGCGATATCCCAAATAAATGGAGACTTCGACGCCAAGGACCCAAAAATGGCAGCTTACCACAACGCCGTCCTAAAAATGTCAGCTCGGTTCATAGGGCCGGAGTTTCACCATATAGCCCGAGAAAACAATCAAGCAGCGGACGTCCTGGCACGCATCGGAGCAAAACGCGATGCAGTCCCCCCCCCCCAACATCTTTTTGGAAAGATTGTTCAACCCATCCATAGCATGGGAGGGGGAACCCACAAATAACAGCTCGGACCCAGCCGCACCACTCGACGTCGAACAATCTGACACAATTGGAGGCTCTACCAATGAAATTACACCTTCGGCCCACGTAATAATGGCGGTCATCGCCCCGTGGACAGAACCATTCCTAGCCTACCTTACTAGGCAGAAACTCCCGGAGGACCAAAACGAGGCCCGCTGCATAGTGCGGCGATCTAAAGCCTATAGAGTCCATGAGGGAGAGCTTTATAAGAAACGCACTACCGGAGTCCTTCAAAGGTGCATCTCCGAAGGGGAAGGGCGGAACCTTCTGGCTGAAATTCATGCCGGACTCGGTGGTCACCACGCCGCTCCTCGGTCCCTTGTTAGCAAGGCTTTCCGTACAGGCTTCTATTGGCCGACGGCCCGGGCAGACGCTCAGGACCTAGTCCAACGATGCGCTGGTTGCCAACTTTTTGCCAACCAAAGCCATATGCCACCCACCGCACTCCAAACTATACCCATCACCTGGCCTTTTGCGGTCTGGGGGCTTGACATGGTCGGACCCCTTAAAGGTGGGACCGATAGGAAAAATACTTACTGGTCATGGTGGATAAATTCACCAAATGGATAGAAGCCAAGCCTGTTAAAATGGCCAAATCCGGACCTGTGATAGACTTCATATCCGGGGTTGTACACCGTTATGGCGTCCCCCACAGCATCATAACCGATAACGGTACAAACTTTACGCCGACGAGGTAAAACTCTGGTGCAAAAACATGGGCATCAAGATCGATTATGCTTCCGTCTATCACCCACAAACCAACGGCCAGGTCGAACGTGCAAATGGTCTTATCATGAGCGGCATTAAACCCAGACTGGTGCGGTCCCTCAAGGAATCTAACACGCACTGGGTAGAGGAGCTCGACTCCGTGCTATGCGGGCTGCGGACCACGCCAAATCGCACCACCGGATACACACCATTTTTTATGGTGTACGGCGCAGAGGCAGTTCTGCCCTGCGACATAATTCATGACTCACCTAGAGTGCGCATGTACGAAGAAAGAGAAGCCGAGATCGATCGGCAGGACAACTTGGACGCCCTGGAGGAGGAGCGTGACGTGGCAAAAGCCCGTTCCGCATTTTATCAATAGCAGGCCCGAAGATATCAAAGCAGAGAAGTACGGGCCAAAAATTACAATGTTGGCGAACTAGTTCTACGCCTGCCGGATAAGAAAAAGGACAAACTGAAGCCCAAGTGGGAAGGTCCATTCATAATCGACCAAGTCCTGACTGGCGGGGCGTACCGCCTGCGAGATGCGTCGGATAACCGACTCGAGCCGAACCCGTGGAACGCCACCCGTCTCCGAAGATTCTATGCCTAGCGCCGGACTCTGTGTTCGTCTCCTTCCTCTGTCCATTTTTTGCATTTTTCTGTCTTACATTTCTCTCCTTCCCCTCTTTTCTTTTATAGCCCTTAAAGGCTCATCTAGGGACGCGCCACTCGCGCTCATTAAACCTGGGGGCTTCTTTAACAAAATCTTATTTATATGGGCTTCACGCCCAACACATGCGTCAAACTTCCGCATGTACCTTTTTTCACCATTATATGCATCGATATGACTTAAGTTTTAGCCAAGCTGGGTTGCCTGGCTCCTGTGCTTACCCCTACGTTCCCGACTGTTCGGCTAGGCGGTAAAGGGAGCACCTCTACGATTGTTACTGCCGGGTCAGCCGGATGTGTACCTCAGACTGGGTGAAGCCGAAAGCTAGCGTTCTTAAGGGAATATTCGGTCGGTGAGATAAAAGATGATCTTTTTACTCATTTTATGCGCCCCCAGATGCTTTTTCTACGTCTTTTTACGCAGTCCGGACATGCACTTTAGGGCATGCCTCCCAGCGAAAGGAACCCCTAACGGAACTATTCTCTCTGGAAGATGTTTCTTACTAACCATGTAATATAACATAACTAGTTGGGCACTTGTCTGATAAAGCACTAATGCCCCTACGCCTGGTCTCCACGCATACCATGGTTCTTATATAACCGCTATGGTATTCGGACACACTCCGGACCGTCAGGTCCCGAGGTTGAAGCGAAAAGGTCGGCAACGACAAACGATCTACAATCCGGCTAGAAGGCATTACACATGTCAATTCAAAATTACATAGTCATTCTGACTGATTGTATTCCTCTTCTATACCATCTAACAGGTTGTCTAATTTACAGTCCTGCTGGGAATACTTCGCGGCCAACTCTACTTGGCCGTATACTAAGCTCATAGGGATCTCCTTCCCGTCAGGCCCCACTGGTCCGACCTCGGCCATGTGGTTTGGGTCAGACATCGTAAAACGGGTCTTCACCATGGCCCAGGCTTCCCTAGCGCCTTGTCGGCAGGCCGATATCTTCCACAACAGGAAGTGCCGCCGAGCTCCCTTCAGCTTCTCCGCAAGCTCTCCAAGGCCCTCGGGCATGGAGTGGGCAGGCCATAAGGCTTGGGCAACACCTCACATCGCCTGCCGAATTCACTCGTGCAGTTGCATGAGTTCGGGAAGAAGGTCACCCGTAGAACCGGGCATCTCCTCTGCAGGATGACATGTGAGCATACCTATAGACATTACTCTATTAGTTGACTTCCTCGCCGAACTCTTTTTTTTTCAAAGTTCGTTCAAGCACTTACTGAATATGCTGCGTCGAAGCCGCTGATTCTCCCTCGTGGAGTCCGACAGCTGGCCACGAACATCTTTAATTTCGACATCCAACCTGGTGTTGGCATCCTGAAGATCATTCTTCTCTCGCCTCACCTTTGTCAACGTACTCTCATCGGCCTTTAGCCAGCGTAAGAGTTGTTGCTTTTCTGGATCGAGTCCGGCACCATCTGCAACATGATTTGTCAGATTTGCACCCACACCGCACAATACTAATCTTTCGAAGCGTATCTTACCTGAGGGGGTCTCTTTGGGCTCCCCTGCTGCGGCTAGTGCGGCCTCTAGTTGGGCCTTGCACTTTTCCAGCTCCTGGGACAGTACGGTACTCTTCTCTGTAAGAACCTGCTTATTAAATGATCCTTAAATCAGTTGCTCTAACTGTTTCAAGTCTCAGGGGCTACTGGTATATCTATATTTGACCAAAATTTTCTTACCCGTATGTCTTTTACATATTGCTCCGTGGCTCTGGCTAAACCATTTTGAGAGGCACGGAGGTACGCATCTGCCGAATTAAAGGCATCTAAAGCCTCTTCGGAGAAACAAGCGTCGCGTAGAACTGTCCGGCGACGCCTGTGGTTCATGGCACTCTCCACTTTAGAATTTGTGGCAGACAGCCTGTCCGCATCCTCTATCGGAGGAGCGTCCGGTGCGCGCCTTGTGCTCACCTCCGCTTCCTGGCCAGACGTTGGAGCCTGGCTGGTGGGGGCGCGATTGGCAACCTCTCCGGATGTAGTCCGGCGAGGTCTCTTCGTTCTGAAGATAGCACAAATGTTAATATGCCCTGACAGAATAACACCAGGGAAACAGAGGGTGCGCTATACCTTTGCGCCAGCATCTCAGTCAGGACTGCATTCCTTTTTGCCCCACGGGGTCCTGCGGCCCCTCGTTGGCTAGCCGCCGCAGGTTCGGCCTCCTGCCTCAGAAATCTCCCCTGCAAAACACGGTTGTCGTCAGAAACACCGGAATACGTGAGAGTGGAATCTCTCTCAAGGGAATGAGACTCCGGTTTCTGTCACCTGGGAGGCCGGGATTAACCCTGGGTAATCGGCCGTGATGGCTACCAAGGTATTGTCCTTGCTTAGCTGATGGAACACCCCGTCGATAAGCTCCACCGATATGTCCGGGTCCTCTTCGGAGTCCGGATCGAGGGACCGTTCTGGGTCCTCGGGCTGTGGAGGGCGGCTGTTTATATCCTTTACCTCCTGTCGCAGTTCCTGCACTGAAGTCGTTAGACTACATATCTAACCGTGGGAGTATAAGACAGACGGGCAAGCGCAATTATTCACTTACCCAACTTGGAGGATCGTACATAGTAAATCCGGCCTGCGTATTGACGCGGAGGAATTCCTCCTTTTCTCCCTTGTACAAAGAGGATAAGATCCTTACTAGGGCGGCAGCTGAGGCCGGCCCCTTACGACCGTAACGGGTGGTGTCATCCTCCCCGTTGAAATCCCATATGGGGTGGCCTCTATATTGAAGCGGCTGCACCCCTCACATAATGCATGCGGCCATGACTCCAATCATGGTTAGTCTGGAATGAGCCAACAGTCTTATCCGGCCCATCAGGTAAAGGACGTCTCTGTTGCTTTCTTTCTGAGAGCTCCGCGGACGCCAGCTCAAGCGTTTCTTCAATATGGCACTATTGAACTCAGGGAGACCGACCCGGATAGGGTCCGGTAGCGGGACGTCATCTATGTAAAACCATTCCGAAGGCCAGTCCTCGGACGCCTTCTTTGGGGTTCCGGATAGGTATCCGGTCCCGGCGATGCGCCATACTTCGGCTCCGTCCACTTGGTATATAGACCCCTCTCTAGAACGGGGCACCAGGCAGAATAACCTCTTCCACAGCGCGAAATGAGCCTCAACGCCTAAAAATAGCTCGCAAAGGGCGATGAAACCCGCAATATGTAATACGGAGGCGGGCGTGAGATTGTGCAGCTGGAGGCCGTAGAACTCCAGAAGCCCGCGGAGAAATGGATGAATTGGAAACCCCAGTCCCCTTATTAGATAGGGGACGAGGCACACCCGCTCTCCTTTAGAAGGATTGGGGGTGCTCTCCGCTTGTTTTCCGCCATTATAGGTGGCGAGACCGGCTCGGACCGGGACCATGTATGCCTGAGGGAGAAATCCCTTGGCCTGAAGCGACACTAACTCGCTATGTGGGATGGTGCAACTCTCCCAGTCCTCGGGTTTGGGACCGGAGGGGCGAGGGGAGGAGCTGCGACAGCTGGTCATGTTGGAATGGACCTTTGCTGGAAGCGCTCTGATGATAACTCGCGGAGAGGAGAAGATGTGGTTTGGGCCTAAATCCCCATCCCGTTAAATAGGCGGCTCGTTCATACGGCTAGGGGCGTGGATGTAAAAACGCCCTGGCTTTTCGCATTCGTTTGACACGTGGAAGACGACCATTATTGGGCGTGGGAGTCGAGGAGCGCTACATTACAAAAATCGTACATTATTCCTACAGGTACACAGGATTTTGAGAAGAACCCGCCTTGCAATGCCGAACAATCTGCGCGCCGGACTCATCGTCATTGAAGCCTGGTTCGGGGGATACTGAGGGAGTCCTGGATTAGGGGGTGTTCGGGTAGCCGGACTATACCTTCAGCCGGACTCCTGGACTATGAAGATACAAGATTGAAGACTTCGTCCCGTGTCCGGATGGGACTTTCCTTGGCGTGGAAGGCAAGCTTGGCGATGCGGATATTCAAGATCTCCTACCATTGTAACCGACTCTGCGTAACCCTAACCCTATCCGGTGTTTATATAAACCGGAGGGTGGTAGTCCGTAGGACATCAACTCCATATACAACAATCATACCATAGGCTAGCTTCTAGGGTTTAGCCTCCTTGATCTCGTGGTAGATCTACTCTTGTACTACCCATATCATCAATATTAATCAAGCAGGACGTAGGGTTTTACCTCCATCAAGAGGGCCCGAACCTGGGTAAAACATTGTGTTCCCTGCCTCCTGTTACCATCCGGCCTAGACGCACAGTTCGGGACCCACTACCCGAGATCCGCCGGTTTTGACACCGACAGAGTTCTTCGACACCTTGTCGGGGGCTTATGTCCGCGACGAGCCGCTTCTCATTGTAACATCCCAAATTTTCAATTTGGAATGTTATACATAGGTCATTCATGCATATCATATTTTATTTCCGTTCGTTTCGCGATCCTCGAAATTCTAAGCAACTCAAGGACCCACGGAGAGAGTTGGGGATTTCACGTTTCTCATATTTGAAAATTTGAAAATTTATCAAATATCGAAACAAGGATCACTTTGGTTTTAATTGTTTTTCTCTCCGAAAATATTTCATATTAAAATATATGAGAGGAGACAATATGACTTCTCAAAAATAAAAGGAATATTGGAGAAAAAATATTAAAATAAAATAAATGATTTTATTTGGATTTTATTGCTATTTTATTTGAATTAGAAAATATGCATTTTCCAAAAATTGCATTTTAGGCCAAGAAAATGTTCACTTTGTTCTAAATATTCTATTTAGACGGTGAATATTTGTGTTGGTATTTTTATTTATTTTATTTTATTTTCTATGATTTTATTTCGGTGATATCAGTTTTTTTTTAAAAGTTAATTCGGGCCGACTGGGCCAAAATCCCAGCCGGCCCACGCGCTGCGTCACCGCGACCCCGAGCGGGAGTCCGCCGCCCGTACGCCGCCACGCCGTGGCCGACTCTGCCTCGCCCCGCCGCCTTGCCCCCTCCCCCACGCCACCACCTCCCCCTCCCCTCTTAAATATCACTGCCACCGCCCCCTTGCCCCACATCGCCGCGCTGCCCCGCAGCCGAAGCAGCCGCGCCGCCGCCGCCTTCTGCTGCCGACGCGCCATTCCACCACCGCCGCGCCGCTTCACCACCGCCCGCCCCGCCGGAAGCCCCGCCGGAGCCGTCACTCGCCAGATCCGCCGCCGCTGGTCTTTTCCAGCTAAAAGGTAGAACCGTTCGGTTTTTTATAAAACACTAGATTCATTTTTTAGAATCAGTTCGGTTTAGCTGTTTGGCAAACGTTCATTCGTACGTTCGTTTTAACGAACGCAATTCGTCAGTTAGCCGTAGACAGCGAACGTTCGTTTCTCTTTATTTTCCAGGGTTTTTACACGATTATTTTTGATCGCGATTTCTGTCCTGGTCTTCGTTTTAGTCTATATTTTCGCTCGTTTATCCAAATCAGGTGAAACAAGTGCCTAGATCTTCGTCTCAAAGCCCTCTTTTTGTTTAACCAACTGGAACAAGATTTTGGTACTGTCAAATTTGACTTTAGTCCAGATTAATAAACGGATCTTGTTTCTTTCGTAGTTTGAGTTTCGTTGCTCCATTTGATTTGATTCTTTTTGCAAACCGGAGTTCTTCAGTTGAACTTTCTGGTTAGATCTTCTTATTTGAGCTTTACCCGTGCATCTTTGCTTGATTGCTTATGTATGTTATTGTTTTTTTACGATAGAATTCCCGGAGTGCGAAGCGTGCTACTACGAGTCACTAGGTTTTGCGGATCGTCAGCAAGGCAAGTAACACATTGATCATACTCTTTTCATACCCAGATTTTATGCATTAGTTGCAAGCCCTCAAACACTGCATGATTAGGATGTGATCCACTTGTGGATTTTGGGAAGTAGTTGATGAGGTAGAACCTATTGCCCTTTTATTATCAAACCCTTGGGAGTTACTTCTATGCTATGCTTATATTGCCATGCTATGCTCGTAGACGTGGTATGGGTTTGAGTGTATCCATGACAGATGTGATATTGTTAATTAATGGTTAACTTAAGGTGGCTACTTAAATACACATCTGGGTGGATTGGTTGCTGGCACCTGGAGAATCCAGTGTTGTCCTAGGATATTCCGGAGTACCCGTGTGATCATCCTATGGTTCGCCACCCAGGCTCAAAGGGATCATAAGATTATTCATGGTAGAAACTTCCATGTGCAGCCACAAGCTATTGTGGGCTCTAGCATAGTTTAGTAAGTTGCATGACCTCTTCCAGTGGTAGGCTAGCAGATGTAGGGGATGTAGGTTGGTACTGTCTACACAATGTTAGAGTTAATGTTTCTGAAATACTGTGTCTCGGTCATCCATCTCTCAAACACCGTGTAGTGCGAGAAATCCAATGGAGGAGATTGAGTCTTGTGGGGAAAAGTGCGCAAACCTCTGCAGAGTGAAAAAACTAATCATGGTTAGCCGTGTCCTCGGTTATGGACATCTTGAGTATCTGGTACTTGAATTATTGATCTGATCTCATCACTCTAAATTAAATTGTTGGGCTGATAATGAATACTTTAATTTGATTGAGTTGTAGGAACCTTCTCAATGATGTTTCAACCACCATGATAGTTAAATAAAATATATTCCTTTGTTGTAGGGAAAAATTGGCTTTTCGCAAAAATAATATAGCATTAGAGACTCCAGCAGCCATATATGCATTGAAGTGATAGCATTTATTTGTTCATTGCTCTACTGTGTTATATTGCCAGCATATTCCATGTGCTGACCCGTTTTCGGGCTGCAACGTATCATGTTGCAGACTTTTCAGACAAGGAGTAAGGTGCGCTAGGTCGATTGTCATGCACTTAGCTATACCATTGGAGTTGATGGACTCATTTTATCTTCCAAGCCTTCCACTGCTATTTATCTAGATGGCCTTAAGCCATATTTATTGTAATAAGTTCTCTTTTGAGACATTCGATGTAATAAGTGTGTGATTGCTACTCTGTTATAAATCCTTTGAGTACTGTGTGTGTCAGCATTACCGATCCAGGGATGACACTGAAGCACAGAGACTTGACCGTCTTAGGTCAGGTCGCTAGAAGATGGTATCAGAGCACACGCTGAATGTAGTACACAACCACTAAGATGAGCCATAGGTCACTCTTCTCTACTCATTTCTGACTCCTCTCCATTTCCTACTCTTTAGCATGGCGGACTCAAGGAACAAGTTTCCACAACCGGATGAAGACACGCCCTTTGGATGACACTTGAGCGAAGTCACTAGGTATCTGAACATTAGAATACCAAGCTTCACCGGGACCTACACCGCAACCTTACCAGAAGAGGAGCGATGGTTGATTCGAGTTCAAGTTCCAGGAAGGACATTCACGCCAGTCATAGAGCCCATAGAGTTTTCTTTTCATGCACCCACCTAGAGTCTAGGAAAGGGCGTGGCAGCCCAAATCACCATGGGACGCATTGGCGAAGTTTATCACAAGGATCTTAAGGATACTATCTACAAAATATGTGGGCACCGAGATGAGGAATTGGATATAGTCAGCACCAGGAGGGACATGTCTATTGCAGCATTCATCTAGGAGTTAAACCAACACATTCATCGGCAGGAGAACCAGATGTGCGCAAGCATGATAGATTTGAAGAAGGTGATGACTAGAATCACAGAGCTAGAAGAGAAACTCAAGTCTACACGCGATGGATATGAGGAGGAAATGAAGATACTCATGGAAAAGAATGACGACCTGACAAGGAAGCTTGGAGTTTTTATGGGAGACCCCGTGCTAGGAGGAGAAGACGACGAACCCAAGGAAATCCGTTCTTAAGACAACATCATCATGGACGACATAGACTCCGACCCCGACGATAGTGATGATGATTATAAAGACAAAGCTGGAGAGGATATCATGGAGTCTTCCACCGATCAAAATTTCTAGAATGACCACCATATGTTTAGTAGTATTCCCCCATGTATATAGTAGTAGTCCGAGCACTTTTGTAACGATAGTTCTAGACCGATTGTATGCCCTTGCTTGAATTGATTTGGTGTGATATGATTGTGTTTGTCTCATGTGCATATGGGTAGTGCTTTCTCACTAGACCTCATCTCTATTCTAATCTCTCACCTCTAAACCCATTAGATGCCTCCGAGACGTGACACTGGATTTGTCTTCCCACCTGAGATCACCCAGTTGATTCAGCAGCAGAATGCCTTGATGCAGATATTAGTCCAGAACCAAGGTAACAACAACAACAACAACAGCCCTCCGCCACCACCACCAGTTGATAAGTTAGCCCGTTTTCTGAGGTTGCAGCCACTGGTGTTTTCTAGTAGCACTTAGCCCATAGTTGCTGATGACTGGCTATGCAAGATTGAAAGGGAGTTGACCACTGCAGGTTGCACAGATGCTGAGAAGGTGCATTTTGCCGCACACCAATTGGATGGACCAGCAGCTTCATGGTGGGAGAACTACACAACCACTTTCCCTATAGCCAATATCACTTGGGATCAGTTCCAGCAAGCATTCCGCACATCCCATGTCTCAACTGGAGCTATGAGCATGAAGAAGCGTGAGTTTCGCAACTTGTGCCAAGGAAATCGTACTGTGGCTCAGTACATAGATGAGTTTAATAAGCTATCTCGTTATGCCCCTGATGATGTGGCCACAGATGCCGCTAAGCAGGAGAAGTTTATGGAAGGGATGAATGATGAGATAAGCATGCAGTTGATGGTGGCAACATTTAACAACTATTAGGAGCTGGTAGACAAGGCTCTTATGATTGAAGGGAAGCAGCAGCAGATTGAGAGTCGCAAGAGGAAGTATGGACAAGGAAAGTACAATTCTGGAGCTCAGCAGAAGCCTCGTTTCACCCCAAACTCTAGAGGATTTACCCATAACCATGGAGGACATACCCACAATGGAGGCAGTTTGCATAACCACAGTGGCCCCAAGAATGGAAACGGGAATGGAGCAGGCAGCAATCAGAACCGTTCTAACCCAACAACGCCCGCCAAGAAGGACCTGAGTCACATTACTTGTTTCAAGTGCGGGAAGACTGGACACTATGCCACTGAGTGCCCTGACGCAAAGAATGGTAATGGTAATGGAAGCTCTGGGAATAAGCCCAACTCTTCCAACAGGGTACAAGTGAACCACGTGAGCGTAGAGTAGGTTGAGGAGCAGCCAGATGCAGTTATCGGTAAGTTTTTGGTTAAGTCATTTACCGCTCTCGTTCTTTTTTATACTGGTGCATCGCATTCATACATTTCAAGGGGATTTGTGGAGAAGTTTAAGTTACCCACCCTAGCCCTTAGGACACCTTTGCTAGTGAGCTCACCCGGTGCAGAGTATATGGTCAGCCGATCGTGCGATCGGTTACCCTTAACCATTGGTAGCCATGTTTTCCCCTCAAACCTTATAATTCTGGAGTCACAAGGATTGGATGTGATACTAGGAATGGATTGGTTATCGAAGTATCGAGGAAACATTGACTGTGCTAGTAGGTCAATTCTACTCACCACCCCGGAGGGAAAAAGGATTAAGTATGTATCCAGGCATACTCCTAAGAGTACTCACGTAAAATCCCTCATGGGAGTTGTTCAGGAAGAAGTGCCTGTAGTGAAGGATTATCTGGATATATTTCCAGAGGAATTACCAGGCATGCCGCCGGATCGAGACATTGAGTTTTTAATAGAGTTATTGCCAGGCACCTGCCCAATATCGAAGAGACCATGCCAGATGCCCGTGAATGATGTGGAGGAGATTAAGAAGCAGATCAATGAGTTATTGGAGTAAGGTTACATTCGACGAAGTTCATCACCATGGGGAGCCCCATTGCTCTTGGTTGAGAAGAAGGATAAATCTTTGAGAATGGTTGTTGATTATCGCGCATTGAATGAAGTGATGATCAAGAACAATTACCCACTGCCGATGAACAATGATTTGTTTGATCAGTTGCAAGGAGCTAAAGTATTTTCCAAGATTGATCTGCGTTCAGGATACCACCAGCTGAAGATTCGAGAACAGGATATACCTAAGACAGCTTTCACCACACGGTACTGGTTATATGAGTATACGGTTATGTCATTTGGACTGACTAATTCCCCTTCCTATTTCATGAGCATGATGAACAAAGTATTTATGGAGTTCTTGGATAAGTTTTTCGTGGTGTTCATTGATGATATCTTGGTATACTTGAAGAATGAAGAGGAGCATAAGGAGCATTTGCGTTTAGTTCTCGAGAAGCTCAGGGAACATCAGTTATACGCCAAGTTCAGCAAATGTGAGTTTTGGTTGAAGGAAGTTGGATTCCTTGGACATGTTATATCAGGAGAAGGTATAGTAGTAGACCCTACTAAGGTTCAGTCAGTCACTGAGTTGTTGGAACCCACCTCAGTTGGAGAGATCCGCAGTTTTCTAGGACTCGTGGGATATTATCAGAGATTTATTGAGAATTTCTCCAAGATTGCGAAGCCTATGACGACATTGTTGAAGAAGGACACCAAGTTCCACTGGACTGAAGAATGCGAAGCAAGTTTCCAGGAGTTCAAGAGACGTTTGACTACATCCCCAGTGCTGATTCTGCCAGATATACGTAAGGATTTCCAAGTGTATTGCGACGCGTCTCACTTAGGACTTGGAAGTGTACTTATGCAAGACAGAAGAGTTGTTTCGTATGCCTCATGACAGCTTCGACCGCATGAATTAAATTATGCCACGCATGATTTGGAGTTAGCAGCCGTAGTGCATGCACTCACTACTAGAAATCCCCATATTTCCGACGGTGAAATCTAATAGCCAAAGGGCTGTCAGCCTTGACAGTAATAGCCGACGATGGTGATAATGGCTGACGGTTTTTGTCAACTCACATGTATGACTGGTAATAACCGACGATGTATTGCATTTACCGATGGGGAAAACCTAACCCTCGGATATCCAATTTAATTCCCGAAGGTTCATTGATATATCCGACGGTTATGGATATACCCACGGGGATTACATGTAATAGCCGACAATATAAATTAATGACCGATGGTCAAAACAAAACTCTCAGCTATGACTGGAAATGGCCGACGGGGGATAGCAATAACCGATGGTTGATTTTCACCCTCGGTTATATGTTTCAGTGCACGAAGACATGTGGAACAATGTATGGTTATATTCCAGATAATTTCTATATAAGTAAATTTCTAACAATTAGGTTCTAGCATGGCAAACACAAAGTGGGAAAATATTGAGTTCTAGATTGGGATAGGCTCATCCATGTGGGATGCTTTGATGCGACTATTACAATAGGGTGTTGTTTGGCTTGACCACACCTCCACTTTTTGTGGCCCAAGGATGGTCATTCATCTTCCTCCCAACCAAGGAGGTAAAAGGGAGGCATCGCCGCTTCTCCAAGGAGCTCGCGACAAGGAGTCACAGAGGTCTTGCCGTCCCAAGTGGGTCATCCTCGACAATTGTTAGGTTGTGCTTGTACATACCGTGTTTTCCATCATTGTTCTAGGGACGTCTTTGTAAACAGAAGGGACTATTAGCTACTTTTTAGTTATGAGTCCTTCTGTGACTTGGTACCTCCACATTTTTCTTAAATACATCTGCACACTCTAGAAGGATATGAGTCTCCGCATTTTTATTAAATGAACATGTGTCATGGAGTACTAATTAATATCTTGAATTATAATAAGAAAAAGTTCGGTATATTGAAATAAAAAATGGTACTATGTGAGAAACCATAGAAAATAGTAAGTAGGTAGTCCTATTTATATAAACTATTGTCCAAAAGAACAAATAGGATCAATATTGTTTTAAAGACAACACTTTGCATAGGTCGATCGCCGCGATCTCCCAATTGGTTGCATCCCGCACCATTTGATGTGTCGCCTCCCAACCATAAGATCAGCCCCCCCCCCCCGCGCACCATTGCCGAGGAAAAAAGCTTGTTGTGCTAGCCAGTAAAACAATGTTCATTTGGTCCAATATTTTAGGAAAAGGCAACCATTGTTGAGAATCAAGCGATGTACTTGCTTTTGGAAAAAGGAGGAGGAGGCCGCCACGGGCGAGATCGATGGACGAATGGCTGGGTGAGTTTTTCCAATGGATAAGGAAAAAGGGAAGGTAGTGCATGGGCCCCACCAGCATGTGCATCGCGAGTGAGGCATCCTATCTCGCTTGCGCCATCAGTTCGTTGATTTAGATATTTTTCTTTTTTAAGTGACATGGCTAAAAAAATCACCATGACATCAATAACATGCTAGTTATATGGTTGCATGGGATCGGACCATGCTGAGCTACATCATGAGCAAAGATGTGCGCCAACACATTGGTATGTTATTGTGGCAAAATAAGAATATGTGCGAGTTCCAAATGTCAAAATTGAAGTAAGTTAGAAGCCTAATAATAGAAATATAAAGTTTTGTTTAGATGAATTTTATCCAAAAGAATATACAAATATTATGTTCTAAAGTTGGCCACATGAGCGAGCGAAGCCGTCACTACTCCCTCCAAGATTTTTTTAGTTGGTACTCCCAGTTTTCCCCACATCTTCAGATCATGCGATCGACCTTCCTCGTTTCCCTCGTCTCTCCCAAACCGCTAGCTAAGCGTTTTCCTCTTCCATCTGCTATTTCTCACCTCCCTCGCCTTTCTCCAAGGACCTCCCGGCTGTTGCCGCAACTAACCAGAGCCGGCGCCTAACTAGCCCACCACTCCTTGAACATGTTGCCAGAGCTGGCGCACGCCTACCGTAGATCCGGCAGCCTTGAGCTCCACCGTCACCAACAGCAGCGACAACCACATAGGCCAGATGGGATCTGGTGGCCTCAAAATGGTGGGACCCAGCAGTAGTGTTCGGCTATCAGATCCGGTGGAAGCTCATCTTGGGGCGACAACAGAGATAGCCGCGCTGATTCGGTATGTTCCTCTCTTGCAAGTTGCAACTCCGGCCAGTTCCCCTCCTCCTCTGGTTCTCATGTTTTATGTATTCATGTTAGGGACTTCAGGTTGTACGAACTATTTGCAGCTCACACGAGAGCCGACCTCGACTTTGACTACAGCCAGAGGTGAAGGATTGCGCAGGGTCGGCACCCCCGCATCAACAACCTAGACGTCCGTCTCCGACTTCATCGGCGAGCTCCAGCCGAATGACCAGAATTCTGTCTTCCTCTATGATGAGCTAGATGATGTCAAATGCACGACTACCAATGGTGGCCTCGTCGGTGGTGCCATCTTGGTAAGAATTTTTTGATGTGCATAGCTGGCATACATTCACTTGTAGGGTCTGTGTGAATGTCACTTACGATTTTTGTCCTCTGAACTCAGAAAATATTACTAGAATGTATGGTCATTTTGTTTGCTCAGGTTTGGCATTGTTCATGTGTTCTCTGTACTTAGATTTGTAAAGAGCATTCACATTTATGGGCCTTCCTTTTTTAGTCTTGGAGATGCACACTAGGAGATTGCTTGATTTAACTACATATGAAGAAAACAAAAGGTCAGGATCAGCTTGCTAACGTAAATGTCTTTTCAAATAGAAGTACATTAGCATTTGTGCTATCTTTTTTAGCCACTGTTAAATTATTTATGAAGCCCACAACTATTGTACAATATATAACATTATCTATGATTTAGTAGCAGGAAAAACTTGGCCTGTAGACACATGCATTGAAACCTATATGGTAATGTTAAATATTTATAACATAGTTAAACAGTGCTTTGACTATCAGAAATGTACTTCAAACATCCATACTATAGTATGGGAGCTTGTGCTTAGGCACCAGTTTTCTTGTGGCGCTAAGAGCATAGGGTTCCAGTTCACATTATGTATTCCCGCTAGGGATGGCACTTCTTTCATTTACCTCTTTTGTCATCTGCTTGTTCTTGTTAATTACATCTTGCTCCCATACATTCAATTACTTTGCATGCTAGATAACAATATTTTGCTACTTCAATTTATATTCACTTGGTTATGTCAACATTTAGAATAAAAGGATATAAATGTAGTAATGTTCCTTTTTTCTTTCCATGTATTAATTTTGAGATGGGAGTCGTCTTATGTGTTTCAACTTTTCCATTCATTTCCTAATCTGACAACTACTCTTATCAGTTCTTAGCGAGTGGGAAGCAACACCGGAGGCAGTCCGAGCCGTGAGAATGATCACGATATTAATGAGGATGTGGATGATATCTACTCCATGAGGAGATGATACATATAGCGATGAACGTTTTGACCCTTATAGTGATGAGAATTATGATCGCTATAGTGATGATGGTGGCGAGTCGAACGAGCTGCATAGTCATGCAACAAAGTGAAGTTCCAAAAGTTACGACAATTTAGGTTATGAGAACTGTTCGGACATGTATGGAGTATTTTGTTTGGCATTATGATCTATGTATTCTGGATGAAACACATTAGGCTTTTGATGATCTATGTGTACGCACTTGGTCACAAGTCTTGGTAAATATAATACATGTTATTTGGTCATGTGTGATTGTGTATGTATTTGAAATGCCAAAAATTAAAAATATTGGCGTGCTGAATCACACTTTTATGTTATGCAACACCACTTGGGGAAAGCAATTCGTGAGGGGTTACTAATAGCCAATGACCGGGAATCAGTAATCATATTAACCAACGGTTTGACATTCCCCTTGTTCATTAATTATCCCGATGGGTCAAATAAACCGTTGGCTATTACAAAAACCGACAGGAAGCAAGCACCGTCGGAAATTAAATAACCGACGAGGGACCTTCGGCTATGAGTTTCGTCAAGTAATTTGAGTAGTATGCTGGCCAAAATATGGTCGACGGCTCACCGTCGGCTTTATAACCGCTGGCCATGAAATTATCCGACGGTACCATCGGTTATTAGTGCAATGGTCGACGAAGAATAGCCGACGGGAGATGGCTGACGGTGTACCGTCGATTATAACTTTAGTTGACGGTGAGCTTAAATAATCGACGTTAATTGCACCCTCGGTTATAATGGGATATCTAGTAGTGACTCAAAACCTGGAGACATTTTCTTATTGGAAATCATTGTGATGTGTACATGGATCATAAGAGTTTGAAGTATATTTTCACACAGAAGAAGTTGAATCTCAGGCAAAGGAGATGGTTGGAGATCATAAAGGATTTCGATATGAAGTTGCACTATCATCCAGGGAAGGCCAATGTCGTAGCAGACGCTTTGAGCCGGAAGAGTTATGCTAATACCTTAGTAATAGGAGGTTTGCCAAAGGAGTTAGCTGACGATCTCAGGGAACTATGTTTCAAGATTGTTCCTAGAGGTTTTTGTGCGGCGATGGAAGTTCAATCTACATTGTTGGGAAAGATTCGTGAAGCTCAGAAGGATGACAAGGAAATTGCTGAAATAAAAGAGAAGATGAGTGAAGGAAAAGCCAAAGGTTTTCGTGAGGACGAGCATGACACCTTGTGGTATGAGGACCGTGTTTACGTGCCCAATAATGCGGAGATCAGGAAGTTGATACTTCAGGAGGCTCACGACTCGCCATACTCGATACACCCTGGAAACACCAAGATGTATTTCGATTTGAAGGAGCGTTTCTGGTGGACAGGTGTGAACGACATTGCCGAGTATGTAGCCGTATGTGATGTATGTCGGAGAGTGAAGGCTGAACATCAGAAGCTAGCAGGATTACTGCAGCCTATGCCGATACCCGAATGGAAGTGGGATAAGCTTGGCATGGATTTTATCACCGGATTACCCAGGACCCGATCGGGATACGATTCTATCTAGGTAGTAGTGGATCGCTTGACCAAACAGGCTCACTTTATCCCAGCGAAAACCACCTATACTAGTGCGAAGTTGGCCAAGATATACATGACCAGGATCGTATGTCTGCATGGAGTTCCGAGGACTATTGTATCAGATAGAGGAACACAGTTTACTTCAAAGTTTTGGCACCAGCTGCACCAGACTTTGGGTACCAGGCTAGAGTTCAGTACAACTTTTCATCCACAGACTGATGGACAGTCTGAGAGAGTCAATCAGATTCTGGAGGACATGTTGAGAGCTTGTGAGCTAGATTATGGATCTAGCTGGGATGATAATTTGCCCTACACGGAGTTCTCATACAACAACAGCTACCAAGCTAGTTTGAAGATGGCACCTTTTGAAGCCTTGTATGGAAGGAGGTGCAGAACACCATTGATGTGGGATGAAGTTGGAGACTGTCAGTTGTTTGGACCGGATTTGATTAAAGAGTCAGAAGAGAAGGTTAAGATGATTCGAGATAGACTGAAGGTAGCTTAGTCCAGGCAGAAGAGTTATGTAGATTCAAAATGTAAGGAGGTAGTCTATGAAATCGGAGACAGAGCATATCTCCGTGTGTCACCACTACGAGGAGTTAAACGTTTTGGAGTTAAGGGAAAGTTAGCCCCGAGATTTGTAGGACCGTATAGTATTTTGGAATGCATGGAAGAGGTTGCCTACAAGATGGAGTTACCCGAAGGACTGTTAGGAGTTCATGATGTGTTTCACGTTTCCCAGTTGAAGAAGTGCCATGCAGAGATGGCCAATATACCCCTGAGAGATACAGTACCCCTGGAAGCAATTCGGTTATATAGTGATTTGACATATGAGGAGAAACCTGCTAAGATTCTCGAGGTTGCCAGCCGAGTTTCTCGCAGCAAGGTTATCAAGTTTTGCAAAGTTCAGTGGAGCCACCATACCGAGGATGAAGCCACCTGGGAACGAGAGGATGATCTACGCAAAGACCACCCACACCTATTTTCTAGCCAACCCGAATCTCAAGGACGAGATTCATCTTAAGGGGGGTAGGATTGTAACATCCCAAATTTTCAATTTGGAATGTTATACATAGGTCATTCATGCATATCATATTCGTTCGTTTCGCGATCCTCGAAATTCTAAGCAACTCAAGGACCCACGGAGAGAGTTGGGGATTTCACGTTTCTCTTATTTGAATATTTATCAAATATCAAAACAAGGATCACTTTGGTTTTAATTGTTTTTCTCTCCGAAAATATTTCATATTAAAATATATGAGAGGAGATAATATGAATTCTCCAAAATAAAAGGAATATTGGAGGAAAAATATTAAATCAAATAAACAATTTTATTTGGATTTTATTGCTATTTTATTTGAATTAGAAAAAATACATTTTCCAAAAATTGCATTTTAGGCCAAGAAAATGTTCACTTTGTTCTAAATATTCTATTTAGATGGTGAAAATTTGTTTTGGTATTTTTAGTTTTTATTTTATTTTCTAGGATTTTATTTCGGCAAAATCAGTTTTTTTATTTAAAAAGTTGCTTCGGACCGACTGGCCCGAAAGCCCAGCCGGCCCACGCGTTGCGTCACCCCGACCACGAGCGGGAGTCCACCGCTCGTATGCCGTCGCGTCATGGCCGACTCCACCGCACCCCGCCACCTTGCCCCTCCCCCACGCCACCCCCCCTCCCCTCTTAAATACCACTCCCCCTTGCCCCACATCGCCGCGCTGCGCCACCGTTGAAGCAGCCGCGCCGCCGCCGCCTTCTACCACCACCGCCGCGCCACTCCGCCGCCACCGTGCCGCTTCACCACCGCCCCGCCGGAGCTGCCGCTCGCCGGATCCGCCGCCGCCAGTCTTTTCCGGCTAAACGGTAGAACCGTTCGGTTTTTTTATAAAACCCTAGATTCGTTTTTTAAGAATCGGTTCGGTTTTTCTCGGTTTAGCTGTTTAGCGGACGTTCATCCGTACGTTCGTTTTAATGAACGCGGTTCGTCAGTTAGCCGCAGACAGCGAACATTCATTCGTTAGCTTGTTCATTTCATTTTATTTTCCAGGGTTTGTACACGATTAATTTTGATCGAGATTTCTGTTTAACCATCTTTTCGCTCGTTTATCCAAATCAGGTGAAACAAGCGCCTAGATTTTCGTCTCGAAGCCCTCTTTCTGTTTAACCAACTTGAACAAGATTTTGGTACTGTAAAATTTGACTTTAGTACAGATTAGTATACGGATCTTGTTTCTTTCGTAGTTTGAGTTTCGTTGCTCCATTTGATTTGATTCTTTTTGCAAACTGGAGTTCTTCAGTTGAACTTTCTGGTTAGATCTTCCTATTTGAGCTTTACCCGTGCATCTTTGCTTGATTGATTATGTATGTTATTGTTTGTTTACGATAGAATTCCCAGAGTGCGAAGCGTGCTACTACAAGTCACTAGGTTTTGCAGATCGTCAACAAGGCAAGTAACACATTGATCATACTCTTTTCATACCCAGTTTTTATGCATTAGTTGCAAGCCCTCAAACACTGCATGATTAGGATGTGATTAACTTGTGGGTTTTGGGAAGTAGTTGATGAGGTAGAACCTATGGCCCTTTTATTATCAAACGCTTGGGAGTTACATGTACGCTATGCTTATATTGCCATGCTATGCTCATAGACGTGGATTGGGTTTGAGTGTATCCATGACAGATGTGAGATTGTTAATTAATGGTTAACTTAAGGTGGCTACTTAAATACACATCTGGGTGTATTGGTTGCGAGCACCTGGAGAATCCAGTGTTGTCCTGGGATATCCCGGAGTAACCGTGTGATCATCCTATGGTTCGCCACCCAGGCTCAAAGGGATCATAAGATTATTCATGCTAGAAACTTCCGTTTGCAGCCACAAGCTATTATGGGCTCTAGCATAGTTGAGTAAGTTGCATGACCTCTTCCAGTGGTAGGCTAGCAGATGTAGGGGATGTAGGTTGGTACTGTCTACCCAGGGTTAGAGTTAATGCTTCTGAAAGACTGTTTCTCGGTCATCCGTCTCTCAAACACCATGTAGTGCGAGAAATCCAATGGAGGAGATTGAGTATTGTGTGGAAAAGTGCGCAAACCTCTGCAGAGTGTAAAAACTAATCATGGTTAGCCGTGTCCCCGGTTATGGACATCTTGAGTATCTAGTACTTGAATTATTGATTTGATCTCATCACTCTAAATTGAATTGTTGGGCTGATAATGAATACATTAATTGGGAATGAGTTGGGGGAACCTTCTCAATGATGTTTCAACCACCATGTTAGTTAAATAAAATGTATTCCTTTGTTGTAGGGAAAAATTGGCTTCTCGCAAAAACAATATAGCCTTAGAGCCTCCACCAGCCATATATGCATTGTAGTGATAACATTTAACTGTTCATTACTCTACTGTGTTATATTGCCAGCATATTCCATGTGCTGACCCATTTTCGGGCTGCAACGTATCATGTTGCAGACTTTTCAGACGAGGAGTAAGGTGCGCTAGGTTGCTTGTCATGCACTCAGCTATGCCATTGGAGTTGATGGACTCATTTCATCTTCCCAGCCTTCCGCTGTTATTTATCTAGATGGCCTTAAGCCATATTTATTGTAATAAGTTCTCTTTTGAGACATTCGATGTAATAAGTGTGTGATTGCTACTCTGTTATAAATCCTTCGAGTACTGTGTGTGTCAGCATTACCGATCCAGGGGTGACACTGAAGGACAGAGACTTGACCGTCTGAGGTCGGGTCACAACACTCATCTAGGACACCACCAAGGTGGAGCTGGACTACATCGCCACTAGGGCGGCATAGGCGGCGCTCGCTAGGGAGGCCAGCAGTGCTGACGGCGTGGAGGATGCGGTCGACGCGACCGCGGAGGAGAGGGAGCTCTCCAAGTGGGCGGAGTCTGCCAGGAAAGCCAGTGGTGCTGGTGATGAGGCTCCCCTCATGGAAGACGTGGGCGATGAGTCGTCCGAAAAGGAGGTCGATGTGAACTATCCCTCGGCCGCGGGAACGCGGCGCGTCCTGCGGCGAGCTTCCTCTGGCAAGCCGGTCCAACCCAGCAGGATCACGCAGCGGCAGTCGGCCTAGGGGCATCCCGTGCATGAGACAAGGGCAATGAAGGCCGCGACAGCTAAGAAGGAGGTGAAGGCCGCGGTGGCGAAGAGGACAGCAACTGCTTCTTCCTCGTCCAAGCGGCACCGGACCCCGTCCCCTTCTCCTCCTCCTTCGGACGGCACCCTGGAGGCCGAGTTCGAACTTGGGTCCTTCAGCCCGGCAAGGAAGAGGAAACTAGCGGAGGAGGAGGTGGAGGACGAGTAAGTATTCTGGCCCCCATCACATCCTAACCTTATGCCTGTGGTATCTTCCTTTGATTTGGTGTCATCTTCAAGGGGGCACAGAGACGCTGGCGCAGAGGGTGGCGAAGAGGGCCAAGGCCTCAGCGGGCGACAAGCCCCTGGCCGGTACTCCGCATACGCCGCTGTTGGTGGAGAGCAGCCTGGACAGCAGCCCCTGACGCAGCCCTCGCTTCAGCCCCTAGCATGAGTCCGCCACTCACTCCTTCACTGATGAGCCTTGGGGTGTGAATCTTTGATGTTGACCTTGCCGGGTTTGCAGGAGGAGAACGACAGCAGGAGGAGCCGCCGAGGGCCACCCCCAACACGCCGGCCCCCTCGACTATGGCACCTAGAGGGGCGTCCCCGGCAAGGGCATCGACCACCGAGCACACACATGTGGAGGAGGGAGCGAGCTTTGGTGCTGGTAGTTCTGCCCTGGCAACGAAAGTAGGCGGGGAAGGCGCCACTTCTTCCCAGCATGGTGCGGGTAAGTGGTTTGCTTCTCGTCCCTGTTCCTTCTTCATCTTTTTGAATCTTGGTCTTGGCTCCATCTCATTCCCCTTCTTGGTATCCAGGCCCTTCCTCAGCGGCCCAGGAGGATATCAACACCATCATCGAGGAGGTCGCCAGGGACGCCGAGGACGAGGCCAACAAGATTGCCGCCGAGGAGGTTGCCAAGGCCACCACTGAAGAGGCCGCCAAGGGGCCTACCGGGGAGGCCGACAAGGGGCCTTCCGGGGATGCCGACAAGGGGCCTGGCGGGGAGGGGTTGGTCGATGATCAACCTTCACTACAAAAAAAAGACACATTCATATGCATATGACACTTCTATGACGATAAATGTGACAAAACCCGGTATCATCATAGATGTGGTGGGCTCCTACTTCTATGAAGAAAAATCAAGATAGAAAATGGGCTTTTTGTCCTGGGTGGGCCGAAGACGCAGCTGCATGACATTCTTTGGGCCGTCCATCACGGAAAAAACCGTGGTAGAAGCGAGGGGGAGGAAAATTTTGGGGAGTTCCCGGTTACGGTGGGAGGTCGGGGGCCGAGCGAGGCGCGTTCCTCTCGTACACGTACACGCGTGTGTGTGAGGCGTTGGCTCTAACTGAACCCGAGCGAGGCGTTGGGCTCTAACTGAACCCGAGCGATTGCACTATAGGCTACACGTTACTGAACCCGAGCGATCGATCGATGGCTATTAACTGAACCCGATCGAGCGATTCCTTCGTTACTGCTGCTAACTGAAGCCGATTGATGGGATGAACAGTGAGCGTTGCGGGGGGGGGGGGGGGGGTTTGGATGAACAGTGAGCGGTGTCATTGCCTCTGGATGAACAGGAGCCCGTGGTGTGGTGGAGGGCTGGATGAACAGTAGACGATGGAGGGGTGCCCGTGGAGGGGTGGATGAACAGGACCCTGTGGTGTGGAGGGCTGGATGAACAGTAGACGGTGGAGGGGTGGTTGAACAGGACCCCGTGGTGTGGAGGGCTGGATGAACAGTAGACGGTGGAGGGGTGCCCGTGGAGGGGTGGTTGAACAGGCCCCCGTGGTGTGGAGGGCTGGATGAACAGTAGACGGTGGAGGGGTGGTTGAACAGGCCCCCGTGGTGTGGAGGGCTGGATGAACAGTAGACGGTGGAGGGGTGGTTGAACAGGCCCCCGTGGTGTGGAGGGCTGGATGAACAATAGACGGTGGAGGGGTGGTTGAACAGTAGCCGGTGGAGTAGCACGCGATGGAGGCTGGATGAACAAGAGCCCGTGGAGTTGGAGGAGGTCGATGGTGGAGATGAACAGTATCCCGTGGAGTCCCGTTTTGCGGTACGCCACACCCCTCCCGATGAAGAGGACCCCCGTTTCGACCATAGCGCTCCAACACAAGTCCGTTTCCTCCGACTTGCGGTACGCCACACCCCTCCCGATCAAGAGGACCGCCATTTCGACCGTAGGATGTCTGTTTCCTCTGTTTTGCGGTACGCCACACCCCTCCCGATCAACAGGACCCCCGTTTCGACCATAGGAGGTCCGTTTCATCCGTTTTGCGGTACCCCTCCCGATGAACAGGATCCCGTTTCGAACGTGGCCGGTCGAACACAAGGCCGTTTCCTCTGTTCTGCGTTACGCCAGGCCTCGTTTCCATCGCCTGTTCCGTCCAAGCCCTCCCGATGAACATGACGCATTCTGTTGCCTCCCCATGAACACGACGCATTCCGTTGCCTCCCCATGAACACGACGCATTCCGTTGCCTCCCCATGAACACGACGACGATGTTGTTTCTTCGTTCCGACCCAGCCAAGTACACGAGCCCTGGCCGTACGTATGCGCGAGTAGGCGTTCGAGACCCCGCCCGCATGTACACATACGTGGCCGTATTTTCTTTCTTGCACCCTGGCCGCTGTACGTACGTGTACATGCTACGTGCGCGCCTCTACTACGATACGTGTGCGCCTCTACTACGGCAAGTGCGTGCCTCTACATCGACCAGTATGTACGTACACGTTCGCGACCAGAATGACAACGCTACGTACGCTTCGTCCAGGTGGGTCCCGACTGTCAGGCACTTCCTTGCCTGCGAAGATGTAGCTGGTGGGTCCCAGCAGTCAGGGGTCGAATCGTTTTGTTTTTTGTTTTTGCCCGGACGCACTTCCTTGCGTGCGAAGGTGTAGCTGGTGGGTCCCAGCAGTCAGGGGGGCGAATCGTTTTTTCTGGACGCACTTCCTTGCGTGCGAAGATGTAGCTCGTGGGTCCCAGTAGTCAGGGGGCGAATAATTTTTTTCGTGAATACGGTGGCCCGTCCGGTGGGTCCCTGCTGTCAGGTGGAGGAATAATTATTTTGCGCGTAATAAGGAGGCACTTCCTTGCGGCTGCCGTGGACCCAGCTGTCAGCCTCTCCACGTACAGTACTCTTCCGATGGAAGTCGGTTGTTGACCACGTTGACGACGCCGCGCCGAGAGCACCAAGGCGGTGGTCTGGACGACGGCGAGGCCTAGGAAGGGGATGACGCGGAGCCGGGGAAGACGCAGCAGTGGAAGCCCGCGCGGAGAGGAGTACGAGGGTTCACTGGTTCGGCTGCGGTGTGAGGCTGCCGTCACCGCAGAATAGCACGGGGTGTGGGTGAGTAGAGGGATGGCCTGGCCAGCGATGGGAGTAGTACGGGGCGGTGAGGCCTCCGCGGCATCACAGCCGGCCACGGGAGGCAGGAGCACACGACATGACCGACGCTGCTTTGGGCGGCTGGAGCAAGAAGACCAGAGGTTGAAGAAGCACTACGGCCGATGGATGGACATCGTACGATCACTGCAGCTAGAATCGTTTATATTGACTAAGTTGACAAAGCCCTTGGTACCGTCAACTTAGTAGGCCCACAGCTCGGATTTGGCAGAGAACATATAGCCCATTTGCGATTTGTAAGAATGTACAACCCATTTTTTAATTCTAATGGAATTTAGTACATCCCATTTACAGTTTGTTAAAAGTACAGCCCAACTTCTAGCTAGGACAATGATTAATAATTTCAAACAACCGCTCAAAACAGAATTCAAAAAAAATTCCCACAATTTGATGGGATCCGAAATATTTTTATCCAAAATTTCTAGTCAGGTTAAATATAATTTCAAAATAAAGTTGTATTACGTTAAAATCCAACGAAATATTGCGCGCGCAACAAGTAATGAAATTAAAATTTTCAAATTCCAAAAATAATATATTTTTCAAACTAATTACGTGTTTGGTGCATAGTAACAGTCCAGTTATTATAATTACATCCCATTTATCATTTCTTAAAGTCCATTTTCTTGTTAATCCTAATGCATACCTCCTAGGAAAGTTTGCATCCCAGTGGGACGGAGAATAACAAGTTGACCCAGATATTGTGTACAACTGTCGGCCCGGTTGCATTGCTGATGTTGAAAAAAAGCTATTTTTTATACACACATTTAAAAAAATTGTATAGATAAGGAACATTTTTTATACACACATTTAACAATTTTTAAATACATGATTAATACTTTTTAAAACATATTTTTTAGTCAATAGTGGGCCCACAGCGAGCGGAGGAGGTCACAATACACATATTTTTTAAATACATGATTAACACTTTTGCAAAAACAATTAGCCCACAGCGAGCCAATTCGCTCCAATCGGCCCACAGTGGGCCGACAGGGGCTAGTCGGCCAGTTGTAGGCCGACTGGAATCCAATCGGCCTGCTGTAGGCCGACTAGGCCCAGTTGGCCTGCAGCGGGCGGATGGTGTATTATTTTTCAAAAAAATTACCCAGCGTAATATTTATGAAAATTAATAACAAAATGTATTATTTAAAAAAATAGCCGAAAAAGGCATGTGTAGTACAGTACAACCTAACATGGTTACTCAGCCCACATTCAGCGACGCCGCAAAGGCCCAAACAAGGCTTCTGTACAACTTTTCGAAGTCACTGAGCTCAATTAATAACTTAAGAAAAAAGTTAGATTATAGTGGAACCTAATTAAAAGCTGTCACGAGCAAACAAATAATTCAACGGGTCCCACTTGTGCGTCTGCGCGCGCGCGTGTGTGTGTGTGAGAGAGAGAGAGAGGGAGAGAGATAGAGAGAGAGAGACCCATCAGCCAATGCTCGTAAATACATCTTTCAACCATATGCATTGCTGGTGCTCAGTAAAAACTTATATAGTTAACACAATCATATAGAACATCATAGCACGCTGAACTTGCATACAAAAATTTCACGCAGGCGGCACAATCAGGATGGAAGCAGTGGATCGCTACGGGAAGGGCTATGTTGAAACCAACGAAGTCGTACATAACGGTTCATCATCTTTATCAATGACGGGGAAATATCTTGAATGTTGTGCAAAGAAAACAGACAGACAACACAATAAGTTCTCCTAGCACATTAAGTTGACGTACAACCATTTCTAAAAAAAGTTCAGGTACAAAATTAGAACAGGTCACAATCAAATGTACTGGCATATCCGTGCTTCACACCCATAGCTCGGATTTAACTAGTATCTGACAAGATTAAGTTGTTACCTCAAATTAGAGCACATCCAGGCAGCCAGCCCTGCCTCTTCTCCCAAAGAAGCAGTAGCCTCCACCGCGCAATGGAGTAGGCCCTGTGCCATCCATCGTTCCGAGCAACACGGGGAAAGTCTGACGTTGACTCTTGTAATGGACGTCGTCGACGGATCCTGGCACCAGCGGCGGAGGCAGGACTTCAGTTGATGGATTGACCACTTCTTCGACATGCATGAACACTCGATACAGGTACATCCCTAACGTGGTCCGTGGCGGCCTTGGTGGCGACGAATAGTACAACCCCGGTTCCTGCACCGGTATCTCAACACCAATCACCTTCGGTATGGTGGACGACTTCTTCATCCATGCCATAACCGTCAGATCCCAGCTGTCTGGAGGAACAAACATACTTACGAGCTCACCTCCAAGGTTGTTGATAAGCTCGTTCATGGACTCGCTGTTCCAATCATGTCGTGGCATGCCGTGGAAGGTAAGCTTTGTTAAAAACTCAAGCTCAGAGGGCACCGAGCCCCATCCTGGGTGCCACCGATCAAAGCTCACCAGCGCGCCATCGCAGAATAAACGCCGGGAAGATTCGAACACACGACTGCAGTCGAAAGTTGTCTGGAACCTGACGAAGAAATTAGCCGGTGGCGGACAGACTTCGATGAGCAAGTCACTTATTTGGATGCCATGCGCAATGCCAAGAGCTTTGACAAGGTCATCCGGCGAGACGGGAGGCCGGTCGTCGTTGATGGTTACCATCAGCACTTTGCCGGCAAACTGGTCGTCAAGCGCTGCCATGCCACTGTTGAGCGAGAGCATGCAGCGACCGAAGGCAGGACGGACCTCAGGATCTCTGGCTCGGAGGTCCGCGTTGACCGGTGACATGATAGTGTGCTTGAGTACAGGGAGTACTGGAGGGGGATTTGGGGGAACTGGAGTAGGAATCGAGATTCCAGAGGTGGGGGAGGGGCGGGAGACTACGGATGAAAAGGTAGCATGAATTTCAACCACGCGCCAATATGCTCTCGGTGCGTGTTACGCCCTTGATGCGGCTATATCTCCCACGTGTCGAAGCACGACTTAGAGGCATAACCGCATTGAAAGCAATGTCGCAAGAGAGGTAATCTTCACACAACCCATGTAATACATAAGGGAAAGAGATACATAGTTGGCTTATAATCGCCACTTCACACAATACATGAATAAAGCATTACATCATCCAGATACAATCAAGGTCCGACTACGGAACCCAAAATAAAACAAGACTACCCCAAATGCTACAAAGATCCCCGATCGTCCCAACTGGGCCCCACTACTGATCAACTAGAAACGGGACAACATAACGAACACGAACTTCAACTAGCTCCTCCTTGAGCTCGGTTGCGTCACCTGTACGGTATCATCGGCACCTGCAAGCTGGTTTTGGAAGTATCTGTGAGTCACGGGGACTCAGCAATCTCACACCCTCGCGATCAAGACTATTTAAGCTTATAGGTAGGGTAAAAGGTATGAGGTGGAGCTGCAGCAAGCGACTAGCATATATGGTGGCTACCTTACGCAAATGAGAGCGAGAAGAGGAGGCAAAGCACGGTCGAGAAACTATGACCAAGAAGTGATCCTAGAACAACCTACGTCAACCATAACTCCAACACCGTGTTCACTTCCCGGACTCTGCCGAGAAGAGACAATCACGGCTACACATGCGGTTGATGCATTTTAGTTAAGACAAACTTTAGGTTTTATACAACCGGACATTAACAAATTCCCATCTGCCCATAACTGCGGGCACGACTTTCGAAAGTTCAATCCCTACAGGGGTGTCACAACTTAGCCCATCACAACTCTCACGGTCAACGAAGGATATTCCTTCTCCCAAGACAATCCGACCAGACTCGGCATCCCGATTACAAGACATCCTTGACAATGGTAAAACAAGTCCAGCAACACCGCCCGAATGTGCCGACAAATCCCGATAGGAGCTGCACATATCTCGTTCTCAGGGCACACTCAGATGAGCGCTCCATACAACAGGGCTCTAGTTTGGACCAACACTCAGAGGAGCACTGGCCCAAGGGGGTATAAATAAAGATGACCCTTGAGTCTGCAGAACCCAAGGGAAAGAAAAGGCTAGGTGGAAAATGGTAAAACCAAGGTTGGGCATTGCTGGAGGAGTTTTATTCAAGGCGAACTATCAAGGGGTTCCCATTATAACCCAACCGTGTAAGGAACGCAAAATCCGGGAACATAATACCGATATGACGGAAACTAGGGCAGCAAGAGTGGAACAAAACACCAGGCATAAGGCCGAGCCTTCCACCCTTTACCAAGTATATAGATGCATCAATTAAATAAGAGATATTGTGATATCCCAACAAAATATCCATGTTCCAACAAGGAACAAACTCCAATCTTCACCTGCAACTAGCAACGCTATAGGAGGGGCTGAGCAAAGTGGTAACATAGCCAAGCAACGATTTGCTAGGATAAGGTGGGTTAGAGGCTTGGCTTAACCATATGGGAGGCATAATAAGCAAGTGGTAGGTATCGCGGCATAGGCATAGCAAAAGAGCAAGCAACTAGCAAGCAAAGATAGAAGTGATTTTGAGGGTATTGTCATCTTGCCTGAGATCCCGCAAGGAAGAAGAACGAGTCCATGAAGAAGACAAATAGACGTAGTCGAACCGGTCCTCACAAACGCGACATTATCGGAACCAACCCGAAAAAGCAACACCGGAA
The DNA here is from genome assembly GCF_056163025.1 of Triticum urartu. Taxonomy (NCBI): domain Eukaryota; kingdom Viridiplantae; phylum Streptophyta; class Magnoliopsida; order Poales; family Poaceae; genus Triticum; species Triticum urartu. Next base: position 399,634,387 of record NC_141879.1, on the reverse strand, counting down.
AGCAACACGCAACATAGTAAACAAACCACACATGAACATGGCATGATATGCGGGATGCGGTATGCGGTGCATATGCATGATTTGGAAAGGAATGATTGAACCGGAATCGATATAAAGATCACCGGAATCGGATGCACGGTTTGCAAATAGCAAGCAAAAAAAATATGGCACCAGTCTGCGATTTACAGCAAGAGACCATCTAAATGCATCAAGATAAATAAGCTACCGCACTCAAATATTGCAACAAAATACATGGCAGGGATTCACTCAAGATGCTTGACAAAAGATGAACACTGAGCTACGGCTAATCACTCAATAATTGGTTCAACCTAGCATGGCAAAAGTGCAAAAGATAACAGGTTTCAGACTAGGTGAAATTAACAACATGTCAGGAATTTATCATCAGGAGGCAATGTTTAGAGCATGATAACTACATGCTGCAGGAACATATCATGGCAAAGCAAGGCATGGCATGAAGCTAATCAAATCATATAACAAAAGCCCCTTAGTGACCATAAGCCAAAAGGGATCAGAAAATAAAATTGCAAGCATGTCAACATAGCGAAAACATAAACAGATTCAGACTTAGTGAAAAACTGGAACATGGCAAAACAATTAACGAGTAGGCATGTTTACGAGCTTGATGCACTCACTAGGAGGCATTGAATGAAAATCTAAGCATAGACCCAGCAAATAGACATATCATAGAATCTAGACATGGCAAGAACAACAACATATCATGGACGGATCAACAACAGCAAGCTCGGCAAAATTGCTAAACATGTTAACAATCTGCCTGGAACATTTTATAGCAAAAGTAGAGCTCGATTGACTCAAGCTAGGGTGCTCCATAATTGCAAACAAAGACATGGATGGATAGAGCACAACATTATCTACAAAAAATCCTTACTGATCATGCTCAAAACAGGCACGGATCACTAGGAAACCACATGAACATATGGCATAAAAATAATGACAGGACAAGGACTTAGTGAAGTGTAAGTCCCTGAAATCAGCATCATTGAGTACGCTACTTTGCATGCTTGTGCTAGTCACCACAAAGATCACAAAAATACATGGCATACACCCCTGTCAAGACAACATGGCATTCTACAAAACACATGTAGAGCTCAGGATCATAGCATGCACGCATTAATCATGGCAAAAATGACAAAAGTGCATTTGCTGAAACAGATCTGAAACTATCATCACATAGCCCTCTTCCAACAGCATTTCGGGCATCAAGATGTGCTCAAATGAAAATGATGCAATGAGATGAAATGATGTACTCATCGAGACGAACATTTTGATATGCTACACGCTCAAAACGGAGCCACGGATGATGAGTTATGATGTGTCAAAGTATGCCAAAAATATATGGAATTAGAGTTTGGGGTCAACCGAGATCTAGATCTGGATCAAGAACACTGTAGCGGGTACAGTAGCGATGCGGCGGATCTCGAGGATGGCTGGCCGGAGTTGGAGCTCGGGGAGGACGCCAGAGGGAGGGAGAGACGGCGAGGTCGCCGGAGCTTGGGGGAGAGGCGGAGCTCCTCTCGCCGGCGATGAGGCGGGCCGGGGCAGAGCGGGGCGACGCCGGCCGGGGCGGCGACTGGCGAGGCGGTGCGGTGGTGCGGCGATGGCGGGCGGCGGCCGGAGCGGGGGCTCGCTGACACGGGCGATGCGGTGGAGGAGAAGGAGCGGCGCGGTCGGGCGGCATCCCTCGGGCCAAGTGGCGACGGGAACGGGCCGCGGGGGCACAGATCGGGCTCTGCGGGCCTCGGCGGCGGTGGGCGGCGGGCGCCACGTGGCAGGCGCTGGTTGGCACGGAGGCGGCGGCGGACGCGTCCGGTCCGCTCCGGACGTGTCCGGCGGCGCGGGGAGCGGAATTTTAGGGTTTTGGGGAGGAAGAGATCTGAAATTTTCGGGGGATGCCTTTATATAGAGGTAGAGGGAGCTAGGAAGCTCCAAATGAGGTGCGGTTTTCGGCCACGCGATCGTGATCGAACGACCGAGATGATGGAGGGGGTTTTGGTGGGTTTTGGGACACATTGGAAGGGTGTTGGGCTTCAACACACATGAGGCCTTTACGGTCCCTCGGTTAACCGTTCGAGTATCAAATGAAGTCCAAATGGCACGAAACTTGACAGGCGGTCTACCGGTAGTAAACCAGGGCCGCATGACAAGTCTTGTTCCAATCCGAGAACGTTTAACACCCGCACACGAGAAGAGGTAGAAAGGGACACCGGGTGACATAGGAGCGCCGGATTGCAAAACAGACAACGGGGAAAATGCTCGGATGCATGAGACGAATATGTATGCAAATGAAATGCACATGATGACATGATATGCAATGCATGACACGCAAGCGATGACAAGGCAACAACAACGAAAAACTGGAAGACACCTAGCACATCGGTCTCGGGGCGTTACAGCGCGCAAGCACTACGAGAGGATCTCGTCCCGAGATCTAGAATGGCACCGGAGGGAAAAACGGAAGAGAAAGAGAAGAGGTAAAACTAAGTTTCTTCTATGACAAAGGAGTGAAACCAAAGATCCTTGAAAGGTTAGACAAATTGAAAGAAAGAAAAACGATGAAGATGTTCAAAGTTGAAAACACTCCGTTGGAAAAGAGGAACAAGGAACATTACGGAAACCTTGTAGGTTGAAAGACATAAGAAAAAGGTTGCAATGGACAATAAGTACATACAAGCACTCCGGTTGAAACAAGATGTACAAGGAACGATAAAGATCAATTACGACAACACTCTGGTTGAAAAGAGATGCAAGACTTTATAAGGAGAAAAGAACTTGAGCAGAGGACACAACACTCTGGTTAAATTGATAAGCATGAAAAGAAAAACAATCCTCGCAATTCGAGATGATGATTGAAAAGAGCAACATCACAAAGCCTCCGGGAGAAAGAATAGAAGCTACATCGTTGGAAATGAAAGAATTGAGAAGAAAATGACAACTTCTGCCACAATTGAGCTTGGAAAACACCCTTCCAAGAAAATTATAATGGAGTTGTTGGAAAACCAACAACGAAACGAATAAGCTTGATATGGTCTTATCGAATACATCTCAAATTATGAGGTGACAACCTGCCACTCACAGAAAAAGAATTGGATTGGTACGAACAAGGAGATGAGAAAGTATTTCAACGGGAGGATAAAGAAGAACTTGGGTCCTTTATAAGCACCATAGATAGCAACAATCCTTAGGGAAGGCTTTAGGTGAAATATAACCCAAGATAACTCCAAAGAAGAGATTGATGGATTAAACATACCTCATTCTTAACAACATGTGGATCATGAAACATGAACTCAAATTATTAAGAATGACATAATACCACCTCAAATGATACGGTGGAAATAATTTGCACTCCGTAATGCAAGATGAAGAATGCTTGAGCTCTTTAGAAAAGAATGTTGATGAACACTTCGAGAAGGAAATAAATCCTTGATGAACCATCATGTAGAACCTTCATGAAGAACTCCATTAACAAAAGAATGATCAAATGGAAGGAAAGAGAATTTGGAAACACAAGGTGAATCCTTGTAACGATTTTAGATGAATCTCTGTGGTGAAATAATTTAAAAAGGTTGGAACTCCGGGAAAAAGAGAAGATGAAAACAATTGAAATCAGGAATTTGATGAGCCTCCGGAATAGGGAATTGAGTTCACTCGACGAATCAAGAATAAGAATTACATTATGCTTATCCTTCATCAATTAAATTGATGACAAACAATGGATTTGGCACACTACTTATTCTCGAAGAAAGGATTAAGATAACATAAACTTGAGAATGTCTTCCATGAACCACCGGTGGGATTTGGAAGAACGAATAAATTGATATGATAACCAAGGAAGAGAACTCTTGAATGAACCACCGTAAGAATTAGAAATGAACGAAGTAAAGATAAAGAAACACCGTGAAGAATTATAAAAAGAACGAAGATACTTGAGAGGATTTAGATATATGAGAACGAAGAGATCGCAAACTGATTAGAGATCACTTGAACGATGCGTCGGTAAGATTGGAGAATGATAACTGAAAGATGAGAATGAATAAACCTGAATTTATGGACTCCGGATAATCAAACTGAGTAGACTCTTGAATAGCTCCGGATGGGTGAAAAGAATTCTCACAATCCAAAAACAACTATGAGAGGATGGCATCGAACTAGAACCACAAATCTCTGAGAGAACGGATAAGATATGGATGTAAAATTCTTCTTCGGTCTTCAAATGTTGAGAATGACGATGAGAAAAAAATACGAAGAATTATTGGGCACACCGGAATGAAGAATGGAAAGGTTTAGCCAATGATGAAAAGAATTTGAAAGATCTTGGAGAAAAGGCATTTGACTGATGATAACTCATTCTTACGTCAAGCTTTAGAAGATTTGAGAATATCTCCGGGAAAATAAGAAGAGTCAGGTAAGATCCTGGAAAAAGATCTGTGGGTTAGGGCCCACTCAAAAGAAACACCATAGAACGATTTAAAAGAGAGAATGCACCGGTTGAGTTAAATGGCTTGAATGAGATAACAACCTCGAAATAGGTTGAACTGATCTTGAATGAAAAGACAAGCCTTCTGAGATATCTTGAGCACTCTGGGACAATAGAATAGCGAGACGTGAACGATTAAAAATTGCACCGGCATGAGAAAGCCTTGAAATGAGGAAAGGTTACGATCAACAAAGCTTGACTTGAAACCACTGGAGAAGAAAAAGAACGAAGAATGATGAACTTGAAGCTTTGTTAGAATCTTCATGAGAAATCATCGGATAAGACATTGACGGAAAAAATGGAAAGGCTTCACAACAATGAAAGGATACTTGAATAAGAAATCCGAGTCCTTGAAGAAAAAGGGTGGGAGGGCGGGAAAACAAAGGCAGCTTGGGACGAATGAAACAAACACCGTTGGAAAGAATTGAGAATTGATCTCATGAATGTAGGAATGATCGGATCAACTTGAATTGAAGCACACCGGTTGACAAGGATTGACATGACATTCTCAATAAACGAGAAGGATTAGTATTCACATAGGAATATGAGAACACCGCTTAGGAAAGGTATGGAATCAACTCTTGACTTCGAAGCAACTCGAATACCACAACTCAAAACAAAACCAAAGATTGGCTTGCAGAATAAGCCGGATCAAACATATGATAGAGATGTCGTCCGAAGTTTTCGTGGTGGGGCCTACACGGGCTCGATCGTATAGCACCATCATGTGCAAGGCAGTGCACATGACATACGAAGCGTCCCTGAGTCAGCATAGCCAAGGACTCTTTAAGACACAACGAGACCACTGTAAAACCAACCGTGGATAGGCGGACCACTAGACGTCGAACCCCAATTTCATATCGTACATCTGTCAGAAAGATATCCTAAGAGCTACTTGAATTCCCACTTATAAACTCCCGAAATTTTCCGGTTATGCAATCAGGTGTTGGGGATACAGGGGAAGCATAATATCTCACCCAAACTAGCAAATCCTACATGCAGCTGTATCCATCCTTCAACACATAACCAAGAAACCTTCGGAAATCGTTTACCTCAACCTTCGAAAAGCATCTGTTATACGAGTTATGGCAATACTCTCGAACTCCCGCCCCAGTACTGGGTGGCGTCGAGGTTATCTCACCAACAACTGCATAAAAGAGATTTTCGATGTCGGCGAAACTCAGGTATTCCAGAACTGCAACGATAAAATTGTGATGACAACACCTCGGAGCTCAACTCCCCGGGACACTGCCACAACCCCTAAATGTCAGGAGGCACCAAGAACAATGTTCTCATCACAAAACCGTCGGAACGATTCCAAGATACCAGCGTGATCCTAATTTTTTTAGTGAAATTGGAGAAGAGAAGAGTCAAAACTCTACATTTGGAGGCCTCACCAGAGCGACGAAGGGACTGAGAATGAAAAGAATCCTACTCTCTGATATATATAATCCTAAAAGACTCAAAACATTTTTCTAGACTCAACAACGCCAGCGATTTGATCAAGCAGGGGGCTCCTAAGGTCGGGGAAGGCTCTGATACCAAACTTGTTACGCCCTCGATGCGGCTATATCTCCCACGTGTCGAAGCACGACTTAGAGGCATAACCGCATTGAAAGAAATGTCGCAAGTGAGGTAATCTTCACACAACCCATGTAACACATAAGGGAAAGAGATACATAGTTGGCTTACAATCGCCACTTCACACAATACATGAATAAAGCATTACATCATCCAGATACAATCAAGGTCCGACTACGGAACCCAAAATAAAAGAAGACTACCCCAAAGCTACACAGATCCCCGATCGTCCCAACTGGGCTCCACTACTGATCAACTGGAAACGGAACAACATAATGAACACGAACTTCAACTAGCTCCTCCTTGAGCTCGGTTGCGTCACCTGTACGGTTTCATCGGCACCTGCAAGCTGGTTTTGGAAGTATCTGTGAGTCACGGGGACTCAGCAATCTCACACCCTCGCGATCAAGACTATTTACGCTTATAGGTAGGGTAAAAGGTATGAGGTGGAGCTGCAGCAAGCGACTAGCATATAGGGTGGCTACCTTATGCAAATGATAGTGAGAAGAGGAGGCAAAGCACGGTCGACAAACTATGATCATGAAGTGATCCTAGAACAACCTACGTCAAGCATAACTCCAACACCATGTTCACTTCCCAGACTCCGCCGAGAAGAGACCATCACGGCTACACACGCGGTTGATGCATTTTAGTTAAGATAAACTTTAGGTTTTCTACAACTGGACATTAACAAATTCCCATCTGCCTATAACCGCAGCACGGCTTTCAAGAGTTCAATCCCTGCATGGGTGTCCCAACTTAGCCCATCACAAGCTCTCACAGTCAACGAAGGATATTCCTTCTCCCAAGACAATCCAATTAGACTCGGCATCCCGGTTACAAGACATCCTCGACAATGGTAAAACAAGTCCAGCAACACCGCCCGAATGTGCCGACGAATCCCGATAGGAGCTGCACATATCTCGTTATTAGGGCACACTCAGATGAGCGCTCCATACAACTAAAACCAAACCTCGAGTTTCCCCGAGGGGGCACTGCACAGGGATCTAGTTTGGACCAACACTCAGAGGAGCACTGGCCCGAGGGGGTTTAAATAAAGATGACCCTTGAGTCTGCAGAACCCAAGGGAAAGAAAAGGCTAGGTGGCAAATGGTAAAACCAAGGTTGGGCATTGTTGGAGGAGTTTTATTCAAGGCGAACTGTCAAGGGGTTCCCATTATAACCCAACCGTGTAAGGAACGCAAAATCTGGGAACATAATACCGATATGACGGAAACTAGGGCGGCAAGAGTGGAACAAAACACCAAGCATAAGGCCGAGCCTTCCACCCTTTACCAAGTATATAAATGCATTAATTAAATAAGAGATATTGTGATATCCCAACAAAATATCCATGTTCCAACAAGGAACAAACTCCAATCTTCACCTGCAACTAGCAATGCTATAAGAGGGGCTGAGCAAAGCGGTAACATAGCCAAGCAACGGTTTGCTAGGACAAGGTGGGTTATAGGCTTGGCTTAACCATATGGGAGGCATGATAAGCAAGTGGTAGGTATCCCAGCATAGGCATAGCAAAAGAGTGAGCAACTACCAAGCAAAGATGGAAGTGATTTCGAGGGTATGGTCATCTTGCCTGAGATCCCGGAAGGAAGAAGAACGAGTCCATGAAGAAGACAAACGGACGTAGTCGAACGGGTCCTCACAAACGCGACGTTATCGGAACCAACCCGAACAAGAAACACCAGAAAGAAACACACAACATAGTAAACAAACCACACATGAACATGGCATGATATGCGGGATGCGGTATGGGGTGCATATGCATGATTTGGAAAGGAATGATTGAACCTGGAATCAACATGGAAATCCAATAGTGCCACTAGAAAGAGGAGTTGATTTTGGTCAAAATCGAGATAAAGATCACCGGAATCGGATGCACGGTTTGCAAATGGCAAGCAAAACAAATATGGCACCGGTCTGCGATTAACAGCACGAGACCATCTTAATGTATCAAGATAAATAAGCTACTGCACTCACATATAGCAACAAAATGCATGGAAGGGATCCACTCAAGATGCTTGACAAAAGATGAACACTGAGCTACGGCTAATTCACTCAATAACAGGTTCAAACAAGCATGGCAAAAGTGCAAAAGATAACAGGTTTCAGACTTGGTGAAATGAACAGCATGTCAGGAATTTATCATCAGGAGGCAATGTTTAAAGCACGATAACTACATGCTACAGGAACATATCATGACAAAGAAAGGCATGGCAGGAAGCTAATCAAATCATATAACAAAAGTCCCTTAGTGACCATAAGCCAAAAGGGATCAGAAAATAAAATTGCAAGCATGTGAACATAGCGAAAACATAAACAGATTCAGACTTAGTGAAAAACTGGAACATGGCAAAACAGTTAACGAGTAGGCATGTTTACGAGCTCGATGCACACACTACGAGGCATTGCATGAAAATCTAAGCATATACCCAGAAAATAGACATGGCATAGAATCTGGACATGTCAAGAGCAACAACATATCATGGACGGATCAACAACAACAAGCTCGACAAAATTGCTAAACATGTTAACAATGTGCCAGGAACATTTTATAGCAAAAGTAGAGCTTGATTGACTCAAGATAAGGTGCTCCATAATTGCAAACAAAGACATGGATGGATAGAGCACAACATTATCTACAAAACATCCTTACTGATCATGCTCAAAAGAGGCACGGATCACGAGGAAACAACATGAACATATGGCATAAAAATAATGACAGGGCAAGGACTTTGTGAAGTTCTAAGTCCCTGAAATCAGCATCATTGAGTACACTACTTTGCATGCTTGTGCTAGTCACCACAAAGATCACAAAAATACATGGCATACACCCCTGTAAAGACAACATGGCATTCTACAAAACACATGTAGAGCTCAGGATCATAGCATGCACGCATTAATCATGGCAAAAATGACAAAAGTGCATTTGCTGAAACAGATCTGAAACTATCATCACATAGCCCTCTTCCAACAGCATTTCGGGCATCAAGATGAGCTCAAATGAAAATGATGCAATGATTTGAAATGATTTACTCGTTGAGACGAACATTTTGATATGCTACACGCTCAAAACGGAGCCACGGATGATGTGTTATGATGCGTCAAAGTATGCCAAAAATATATGGAATTAGGGTATGGGGTCAACCGAGATCTAGATCTGGATCAAGAACACTGTAGCGGGTACTGTAGCGATGCGGCGGATCTCGAGGATGGCCACCCGGAGTTGGAGCTCAGGGAGGATGCCGGAGGGAGGGAGAGACGGCGAGGTCGCCGGAGCTCGGGGGAGAGGCGGAGCTCCTCTCGCCGACGATGAGGCGGGCCGGGGCAGAGTGGGGCGACGCCGGCCGGGGCGGCGACCGGTGAGGCGGTGCGGTGGTGTGGCGATGGCGGGCAGCGGCCAGAGTGGGGGCTCGCCGACGCGGGCGAGCGGTGGAGGACAAGGGCCGGTGCGGTCGGGCGGCGTCCCTCGGGCGCGGCGGCGACGTCCGCGGGCCTCGGCGGCGGCGGGCGCCACGTGGCAGGCGCTGGTTGGCGCGGAAGCGGTGGCGGACGCGTCCGGTCCACTCCGGACGTGTCCGACGGCGCGGGGAGCGGAATTTTAGGGTTTTGGGGAGGAAGAGATCCGAAATTTTCGGGGGGGATGCCTTTATATAGAGGTAGAGGGAGCTAGGAAGTTCCAAATGAGCTGCGGTTTTTAGCCACGCGATCGTGATCGAACGACCGAGATGATGGAGGGGGTTTAGGTGGGTTTTGGGCCACTTTGGAAGGGTGTTGGGCTGCAACACACATGAGGCCTTTAAGGTCCCTCGGTTAACCGTTGGAGTATCAAACGAAGTCCAAATGGCGCGAAACTTGACAGGCGGTCTACCGGTAGTAAACCAAGGCTGCATGACAAGTCTCGGTCCAATCCGAGAACGTTTAACGCCCGCACACGAGAAGATGTAGAAAGGGACACCGGGTGACATAGGAGCGCCGGACTGCAAAACGGACAACAGGGAAAATGCTCGGATGCATGAGACGAACATGTATGGAAATGAAATGCACATGATGACATGATATGCAATGCACGACACGCAAGTGATGACAAGGCAACAACAACGAAAAACTGGAAGACACCTGGAACATCGGTCTCGGGGCGTTACTGCACGCAAGCGCATGAAAACACCGGTGGTGCCCACATGTCGGCCTAAGTGTCCTTATTCATTCTTTTTTGGAGAGCCCAGCCTTTTTTTCAGGATCTTTTGAGAGCCCGGCCTGAGAGTCATAATTGACCTGTTTGGCATTGTGTTACTACTCGGCCCATATTCAACAACACCTCACTGGCCCAAACAAGTGTACATCATCGAAAAGACATTGAGCTCAAATTATATAACTTGAAAAAAGGAGATATACTATGAACACTGGAGAATGGTGATGCCCTCATTTAGACCACCAGTAGTTCGAGACAATAAACAGTTCGGAACAACGATATATACAACATTCAAACACTGACTAGTGACTACTACTGACATAAACAGCAAGACATGATAGTTCATAAGAAGTCTTGCTACACCACCAAAATGCACCCATCTGCAGCGCTCAGACTCTCGTGATCCAGACGAGAATGACATTCTAAACAGAAGCAACTATTACATAGTAAGAGTGACATAGACGAGCAAAATCTAACATGTGGAGCTTTCTGGATTCTAACATGTGGCAAAATCTGGTGGAATGTAAGGTTAGGCAAGTTTGATTAACTTAGGAGAGTGTTTGATTCAAGCCACACCTTAGGCAAGACACACTAAGGCCCCACATGACATAAACTCAAAAAATGTGGCAAGATTCCCTTAGGCTTGCCAACTTGTTTCTCTCGTTTTGAAGAACTAATAACTTTGCCTAAGCTTAGTTATGGCAAAGTTAGGGTCTGTTTGATTCAAAGGATTTTCATAGGATCTTTGAAGGATTAGAATCCTTAGGAATTTTTCCTACGTTGGTCATTTGATTCGTAGGATTGAATCATGTAGAATATTTTCCGAAGGATTCATTTGTACTACGTTTCACAGGAATTCTAACATGCACTCCAACCTCTTGAAAGAAATCCTTTGTTTTTCATGTGACACAATCAAACAAACTCAAATCCTATAGGGATCCAATGAACATGCCATTCCAATCCTACTTTTTTCCTATTCCTATGTTTCTGCAATCCTATGAATCAAAGAGGCCCTTAGTCATGAATTAAGTTCAACCATGGAGTCCTCTAGATTATACATGTGGCAGAATCTGGTGGATGATATCCAACGGCCAGTAGTGCTCGGATTTGCCATCTTTGTACCGTCGGATTGGCTTCATCCAACGACCAACTTTCAAAGTTTTTCACACACTATATAGGGGGTATAGATATAGATGTGCCGGTCCGTTGCAATGGATCCAAAGTATATATATATCTATTTAGTGGAGTGCACTCTAAACACATTATCTATTTATTTTTCTCTAACCTTCCGTAGCCATGCAACCAAGCCACATAAGCTTCATAGGTGCCCCCCACATCATATTATTCATACTACGTTGATTGGAAAAAAGATAAATCACCCAAAACAAGATCTTCCCTTTTTTGTTCCTACGATCTTGTGCCGTGCACATACCTACTAGTTGTATAGTGGTAGTACTAGTAATATAGTATTAGGAGTACAAACTTGGTACTAGTAGGAGTAGTACTAGTACGGAATGCTCCTACTCTATCAACGAGCCCCGTCTGACACCAAATTTCTTGGCTTCCGTGCTACAGCTAGATCTTCCCCTCGTTTCTGTTTTCCAACCCGGCGGCGGGCGGGGTGTCGGTTTGCTCAACGGCGGTCCCACATGAAAGTGAAAAATCTAGGTAACATGCCTTCCCTAAGCTATGTGTCGTGCCGGATGGGCCGTGTTGTACTCCCGATTCTCGGGCGTGTGGGGGTGCGACGCGAACGCGACATGCCTTTTCCTTTTACCAGCAATGTGCCCGTGCGTTGCGATGGATCCAAAGTAGTAGAATAGTAGTATTTGTTCACAAAGTTGAAAGAAATCACTATTGTTTTGATATACTCCTAATATATTACTCCCTCCGTACCTAAATATTTGTCTTTTTTGAGATTTTAAATGGACTATCACATACGGATTATATAGACATATTCTAGTGTTTCTAGAAAGATGCCCGCGCGTTGCACGAAGTTGATGGAAAAGGTAAGCACAACTTATAAATTGATGGATGGAGTACTAGTTATAGTGATGCATATAATTAAGCAAAGGGATCGCACATGTCAGTATTGACTGGAACGAGAATGCAACAGTACAATAAGAATTAATGCCACGATGATGCGATCACAGTGGTGGTTACATAAGGCAAGAAGAAAGATTGATCCACGAACGTACGACCTCCTCCTCCTCAACTTACTGCGCCAGGCCACCAACCGGCGGCTAAGGAGCGGCGGCTTTTGTGGCGAGTTCAAGGTGCTTCTCAGCAAAGGCATCCAAGGCTTCCAGCCGGTTGAGGAAGGCCAATGTTGTAGCTTCCTCACCGGCCTTGTAGATACCTATGTACACGATTTCCTCGTACATGTGGATGTGTAGGTCAACGAATTATTGTAGGGCGAGGCGCCTCGCGGCGAGCACGACCTCCAGGTGGACATTCTTCGTGGCGTCGGCGGGCAGTCGCAGGGCCACCAGTGCTTGAAAGAGGTTTCGGCCATGGAGGCCGATTAGGGTAGCAGGCAATGAGGAGCCCGGGCGCGCGGGCTGGAGGAGTACGACAATGTCGTCCGCGAGCTTCTTGAGGACGGTGAACTTGTTGTTGGTGGCAACGATCATCTGGTCCAACTGAGAGTCGTAGTTGGCGTCGAAGGCGGCAATCCACCAGCCGGTCTCCAACACCGTCTGGAGACGATCCTCGGCGCCATGCCGCAAGCGAGCGTCGTGGACCATCTGGCGCAGCCGCTGGCCGCTCAAGAGCATCGCCGCCATGGGTCTGGAGTGAGCTCTTTTGCGCTTAGTGTAGGTTCTTAGGCAAATGCTTAGGTGCGTACGATGTGGTAGATGCATTGGAATGGAGGGGCGCCTTTATATGAGGGCAATGAGGGCAAACTGTTGCATTCACATCGTGCAACCTCTTTTCCCGGACCTCCTCCCATTACTTCCCTCATGCTTAATTGAAGGAGGATGCATTGGCCGTTCAACATATCGGGAACTGCTACTCCCTCCCTCGTCTGCATTAAAGCCATATCGGGAACTGCGCCGCCCACTGTCAAATCGAATACTCCCTCCGTCTAGGTGAGTATTAAGTCATATTACGAAAACCAAATAGTAAACACATAGGCGTGGTGCATTAACTCTCACATTGTTTCTTATTTTTTGACATAAATAGAGGAATCAACCAAGAAGATATGTGGGGCTTGTATGCTTTTAATGACTTGAGACTATCAAACATGACATGCAGTGGTCAGTTCGTTGCACAAGAACAAATACAACCCACGTCAGCACACACGCATCTTATATAGCATCACATCCAATGGCTATAAAAGATGAATGAGACCAAATTATATCTCATCTAGATGAGTTCTAGCAAAACTGTATTAATAATACTTAGTACTCCTGCGCCATGTATCATATATTAGTATCATGTAGTACTTTATTTATTTATGAGGTATCCAGATGGCACTGCACCGCCAAGAAAAGAGGGTAACATCAAAATTATGGACTACTTTTTTGAGTATGTTGGTAAGGTCCGGTCATAGTCACTTGTTGAAATCTCTAAAAAGACAAATACTCCCTCCGTCCGGAAACACTTGTCATCAAAATGGATAAAAGGAAATGTATCCAGACCTATTTTAGTTTTAGATACATCTCTTTTTATCCATTTTGATGACAAGTATTTTCGGACGGAGGGAGTAGAAAACAGAGTTGGTGATGATGGTGTGCGTGCCATCCCGCAATATAGGCCGTCGGATTTATATCTAACGAATAGGAAAGAAACTATGGCAATTTTGCAAAAATATACCCACAAGTCTCTCCACCTTCGGAAATAAGGCCTTCCCTCGTTCAACCTTTACTCTCACAAGATAAACTACTCATACAAATGCATCTTGATGTTTCGTGCAACGCACAGGCAGCTACCTTATTTCTTTTAAAATAGTTGCTGCGATAATTGGGTTGAAGTGATATATTTTATGTCTGCCCCGAATGATTTCAGATTCACTAGTAGTAACAAAGAAAAGGTTGCCTTGTTAATTAACAGAAAACAGGGTGAAAACTATCACATGAGGCCGGTAAAAACAAGGCACACTCGGTTCAGCATCACCGTCACTACAGCTGTGCGCACGCGAGAAGTCTACATATAGAGGGGGCTACCGAGCGAGGCACCGAGACACAATGTTTGAGAGAGAAACCAATTGATAGATTATGATCAGATCGAGTTGTCACCCTTCTGCTGTCATTGTTGGGGGGAGGGAGAGAAAGACGTATCGAGAGTGTGCACGGTAGGCACAGAGGCACAACTAGCGAGTGTGTGTGTGTGTGTGTGTGTTTGAAAGAGGAGTAGATAGATTATTATCAATATCGATGTGCCACCCTACTCCTTCGATGGCGGGTAGTGTGTGTGTGTACGTTTGAGAGAGAGGCCCGTTGATAGATTAGTATCAAGATCGAGGTGTCACCCTACTCCTTCGGTGTTGGGAAGTGTGTGTGTGGGGGGGCAGTGACACTCACATATCTCTACTCTTATAAAAAACAGAGTTGGTGATGATGGTGTTCCTGCCATCCTGCAATATAGGCCATCCAATTTATATCCGATGGACAGGAAGGAAACTATGGCAATTTTGCAAAAAGATACCCACACCCCTCTCCGCATTTGCAAATAAGGCATTCCCTCGTTCATCCTTTTCTCCCACAAGATAAACTTCTCATACAAATGCATCTTGATGTTCCGTGCAACGCATGGGCATCTTGCTAGTAGGGAGAAGGAGTTTGTGTGACACATATCTAGCTATATTAAGGGATAGGTAGATAGCATATGTGTGAGAGACATTAGTGGCTATGGGTGGGCGGAATTAAAGGGGTGGGCGTGTTAGACATAGAGAGCGTGTGTGTTTCTGTGTGAGAGACTTGTAGGACGGGGTAGAAAGACGAATTTAACCCTGATGGAGGGAGAGAAATACATGAAGTGCGCGTTTGTGACTCTGATGCCCACAGGGAAATGAGAGATGTATGCATGTGAGAGAGATTGCACAATTCATTCACGTATGACTATCTAGCGATCATGGACGTGTATCGCTTGAACATAAGTCAATATCTACTTCGTATCGTGGCCAAAGGTACAATATTGATTCAACGCTATAAAGATTGGACACTCACATATCACATTTTTTTCTATTTAAATAAGCCTTTTTAGTTGTGCATGCCAAAGTTACAGTGATGTTTCTTCAAACAACCAATGCAGCTATCATGAACATGCACCATCGTTACTCTTGCATTCAAATTCATTAGTCTTGGATGATTTATGTTTCTATTTTGAAGTAATATATGTAATATTCATATATGAATTCAACGGGTACGCAATTTATGAAATGGAGGCTATGTAATCATATGAGGTAACACTTTTAAGTAGCTGACTACAATATCCATTTCTTTTTGTGTGCCTCTACACTAACACGCCAATGCATTATGTTTAAAGTAAATAACCAATGGCACTAAATTATCTATTTACACGAGAAATACATAGGCTGAGCGTTCGATCCCTTTTTTGTGAACGCGCCACTACACACGTACGATTGGTCGCGCCCGTGTGAACGTCCAAGTTATCGGCGCATCATCCCGAGTAATTGTCTTTTTTCTGGGGTGGACTTCACACCAGTTATTAACTACTGACGTGTGCCCCGTGTACACAGTCTAGCATGACCTTCCCGCTAGCATGGTCCAAAATTAGTTGAAACTGGATACGAACGATCTCGCGGGCGGCAAAATCTCCCGCCTCCTTCTAAAATTTCCGCCACCTTAGTCTTTAGCATGTGAAATTCCCCTTTTGTCATTGGTGCACGGAGACCAACAGTTACAATACCGCCCTCATCTACATGATAGGTCGGGGCTGCTTTGGTAACTTCCGGTTCCCCCACTACACGGCACCCCCATTTCCTCTCCCCCTCCCGCAAAAACGACTAACTCCACTGCACCAGAGCATCTTACATCACGCCGTCCGTACTTCATTGCCCTTTCTCCCCTCCCCTCTCAAAACCCTAGACTGCTCATCCACCAGCGTACCATAGCCCATTCACTGCCAGCGGCGTCCACCTTGCTGGATCTGCTTCTGCGGCCGCATCTACCCCTCCCACCTCCCCTAGAAACAAGTAGACTGCTCATCCACCACTGTACCACAGCCCATTCAATGCCGGCCTTGTCCACGGCGCCGGATCTGCTTCGCCGGTACTCTCGTCAACCCCCGTGCATCTGCAGCGGCTCATTCGTACTCCCCACCGGAGACGCTTCATCCACACCCCCCGGAGTCGCCCCACCGACGCCCCCGTCGACGGCCTCTGATCCTCTTCGCCGACACCTTCCTCAACCCTACCAGAGCCGCTTCGCCGACACCTTCCTCAACCCTACCGGGGCCACTTTGCCAACTCACAAGTCCACGGCCTCAGATCCGCTTCCTTGCACCCTCATCCAACCTACCGGAGCAGCTTCTGACGCCCCATCCACGGCCGCAGATCCGCATCGTCGACACCACCCTTAACCCAACCACCGGAGCAGCTTCTGACGCCCCGTCCACGGCCGCAGATCCACATCATCGACACCATCCTTAACCCAACCACCGGAGCAGCTTCACCTACGCCCTCGTCCACGGCCATACATCCGCTTCGCCCACACCATAGTCCACCCTACTGGAGCCGCTCCACAAACACCCTACTCGACGGTTCTAGATCTCCTTACCGGACACCGACAGCCAGTGCAGCGTCATCACCCTCGATGTTTCTAACCTGATTCCCACAGTCTGGAGAGATGCCAAGCACCCGCCACGGCCTAGGTACTTGTCACCTTTAAACCCGTCCAGCATCACCTGCCCGATGTACTTCAAATATACTAACTGGTCGCTATTACCTGGTATGCAGCTGGCAAAAACTACAAGGACGATGTTTCTTCTGGATCTAACAGCTTGGCCAACCAAGATTGTGGACTGAGGCATTGCTATGATCTTGTAAGTGTGTCACTCTCTCTTGTATTGTTCTGTGCCTGCCAGCGTGCTTTGCTATGATTTTCGACCAGTAATCCCTTTGTGCGGACAATGATTTCTACTACTGGCTGCTAAATTAGATATGTAGATGTCAGACATGATACTACCTCATACCTCCATTCCTAAATATAAGTCTTTCTAGAGATTCCACTATAGGCTACATACGGAGCAAAATGAGTGAATCTACACTCGAAAGTGCATCTATATACATCTGTATGTGGTCCATACTAGAATCTCTACAAAGACATATATTTAGGAACAGGGGCAGTACATTACACAAAATCGTACGTGGCATGTAGGAATTCCAGTGCACTACATTAGGCTCCCTTAGAGTCCCTGCTAGTCCAGCATACAGAGTCATGGCTAGTTTATGGTACACAGACAATCGTTAATTGGTGGTTTAAATATGCGCAAGGGATATGCAATGTACTATCATGTAGAGATGTCTGAAATTAGCCGTGTCAACTTGCAGATAGAGTTACACAATGAAAAAGTACAAGATGTAGTGCACCAGTGGCGACGGCTTGTTGGGGGAACCTTAGTGCTGCAGGCAGGGGATCAAGGTAGAGGGAAAGGGGAGAGGAGATGCAAGCGGGCAGGGCAATGAATGCTTGTGTGTTTGTTTTTACTTGAGGGTCAGGTGTGACACGGTCGTCAGCAGTTGCATTTTGAGTGTAATATAGGCAGACAACAAAGTCATTTCACTATTCCCATTCCCTTCAATTTTTAGTGAGGTTCTACCCGAAACACCCCCCTCTAAAGCGAAATTAGTTAAGCCCAAGCCCATAACTCAAAAATGACTTCTTTACATCTTTTATGGCTTATTTTGACAATATGCCCTGAAACGGCGGAATCGAACTGGCCCTTAACCTGCAATTCAATTCTGCGTGCAATGATGAATCACTCCTGCCTGCTATCTGTACATTTAGGTATCATCATACATGGCATAACCTAATACATGTGCATTCCATTGTAGAATCTGTAATATGCAATGTTTATGTTAGTTCATACGTTGCACATGATGTTTAAATTCCCCTTAAATCTGGTCAGTCAAGTGATGGTCTTTAAGCCTCCTTCCTTGCTTCTTTTCTTGATATGTAAGATTTGCTCACACATCTGTT
Source organism: Triticum urartu (assembly GCF_056163025.1). Taxonomy (NCBI): domain Eukaryota; kingdom Viridiplantae; phylum Streptophyta; class Magnoliopsida; order Poales; family Poaceae; genus Triticum; species Triticum urartu. The sequence continues at coordinate 399,615,915 of NC_141879.1, read as the reverse complement.
CAATTGCTTGTTTGCATCAGCCAGCCATACTAGGACTGTTTGATTTGATTACTTGTTGTTCTTGACCTAACACTCTAACAGAGCTTGTCAATGATTTAAATACTAAGGGATGCTGTAGTGGGGCCTTGTCTTACTCATAGGTGACATAAAGGTTTGGCTGTACACTACAGTAGGCAAGTATGTTAGGAAAGTATGCATATTTATCTTCCAAGGAGACGAGTAACTAGTTGACATAATTATGTGGTGTTGTTTTGTTATAATCTCATCCTTTTGTGTTCACAGACTGGAAAGTATGCATATTTATCTTCCAAGGAGACGAGTAACTACTTTGTGTCACCTTGTAGAGGGGGTGCAATGAAGATAAGATTGAGGATTTCCAAGTACAAGATGTTAGGAAGGAGCCTTGCAAGAGAAGTAGGAGCTGCGTTGGGCCTCTTCAACTTGCTAAGGTAAGTCACTGTATGCATCTCAACAGTTCAATTCCTTGTTTGTTTCAGGCATAGTTATTTTTCTCTTTTCAATTGCTTTATTTGTCCTCGGTTAATGAGATGCCCAAATAATCATGCCTGATGTTCGGTATTTGTATCACTATTAGTTGACATAATTAAAGGCCTTACCATTTAATTACTCTGTCGAAGTGTGCCTGAAGCTTTGAAGTCTATTAACCAACTATTATTGCATCAGGCTCACAATCTAGTTTATACTACGCTAATGATTGCATAGTTTTGCCTGCTGTAGTATGTTTGTATGAAAACCTCTGTTGTTCATTATGCTCCCTAAGACTTTAATTGAGGCACATAATGGCCAACTGCTTTCTTACTTATATGCAACGTGTTGTCTAAATTTATAACTTGTTTGTGTTTTCGATTGGGCCCCAACATCATGCTCCTCTGGTGAGCTAATAGGGATTTCTGTATGCAGGCTGCACAGACTATCTTTTTTATAATTTTTAAAATATCACCTGCTTATGCTTCATGACGTGTAACATTTTTTTTAAAGTGACGTGTAACATTATTGTTAGTCCTGTTTTGCCATGTAGTACAAAATAGTGTCTTGTTCGCTTCACTATTGTAACTATATTTTTGCCCTAGTCATGTGTACTTACAGAAACATTTCAGGATGAAGTGACATCAACAAAAAGATCTGCGAGCAGTGCGGCATAGCCGTTACCGAATAATTATGGATTGGAATTGGAATGTGCTGATGTTCTCGTGCATCAACTAGAGGTGGCAAGACAACGTGTACATGATTGTCAACGTATAATCAACAAGTTAAGACTGGACATGCAGGTATTAGATGAAGGAGTCAAAAAATGAAACAAGACACTGAGGTAACCATGAAGGAATTGGAGATTTTGCAGACTAAAATTTGTGCTATCTGAATCCGGCGAATCCTATTTTCTGAAGAGATTATAGTTCAAATGGAGTTAAGTTGATGCGCGTCCATGATGTATGAGCTGTATTTGCCCAGTGTATGTAATTTGTTGTTTGTGTATGCTTTATTATCACCTGTGCCGAACCATAATGCCCAGTGGGTATAATCGGCTGTAATTTCTTTATTGTATAGTGTAGGATTATTCTACCTTTCTATGCCTTGATCTCTTTGTTTTAATAGTGTAGGCTTTTTAGAGGTGATAGTATTGAGTAGGATAATTCTTTGAATATGCTATATCGTTCAAACGGGGGCCAATTCGCCCGACCATGGCCCTTCACGGGCCGTCAGATCCATGGGCCTTCTACGTCTCGTAGGATCCATGGGCCTTCTACGTCTCGTAGGATCCATGGGCCTTCTATGTCTCGTAGGATCCATTGGCCTTGTACATCTCGTAGGATCCATGGGCCGCTGGCTCATTTATGGGTCTTGTACGAGCCTTTAATGGGCCGTAGACGGGCCTTTAATGGAAATCGTACGTTTTATGGGCTGACCATAACGGGCCGTTAATAGGCCGTATTTGGTGATTCTATGAAAATGGCCCAACAGACTAATGGTCCACAAACGGGCCGACTGTAACGACGGGCTGAATTTGGCCCACAAATAGAAACTGACAGTAACGGGTCGTAAATAACCGAATGCTGCAAATGAGCCCAAGAATAAATGGGCCCTCAGAAGGCTGAAAGTTAACTTGGGCTGGAAACGGCCCAACGGAATAACGGGTCGTTAATGGGTATAAAGTGATACACTGTTCATTACGGGCCAGTTTCACCACGGGCCATTAATGGGTGTAAAGTAATACACTGTTCATTACGGGCCAGTTTCAGCACGGGCCGCTAATGGGCCAAGAGTTACAAAGGGCCTCATATGGGCTGAAAGACGTCATGGGCTATACATGGGCCAGAAGTGAAAACAGGCTGGAATCTTATTGGACGGCCCAGATGACGCTACTGGGCCTAATTGGGATAGGGCATAACGGGCCTTGGGTTAGCAGGCTGTAAATGGGCTATATGCCAACATGCCGTTAACATGCTTTCCATGGGCCAGCCCGCCAGCTTTTGACCAAGTCAAATGGGCCGGCCTTTTCACAGGAATGGGCCACTATTGGGCCATGCCACGTGTCAACGTATCATAGGCGCCTTCTGTCCAGTGAGTGGATGACATCTATCCCAATGATGAGCCGACACCTGTTTCCTCTAGCCAATGATGATTTTACATGTGGAAAATCCCCATTGGTTTGGGCTGTTAACGGGTTATCGGATCCAAAACCTGGCCCGATAGCTTAACGGCATTCTGTTACGGTGGATGCCACGTGTCGGTCACCCTTGACGAAAGCACTTCTGTGACGCATGATTTATTGTCATGGAAGTGGACACTTCCGTGATGATAATTTTGGTAATGTCATGGAACACTTCTACGACAACACAGGTATGACTATCTTGATTCTGTCATAAGTTTGTCATGGATGTACATGCATGACAACAAAGCGACCTACTGTGACAAACACGTATCATCACGGAAGTGTATTTTTTTTGTAGTGCTTCCTCCTCGTCTGCCTCTGGCTCGAGCAAATATTTGAAGTGAGCGACGACATGTTTGTCCACCTCCCAGGAATGGCGAGCGCCAGGGCGCCAACCGAGGGGGAGGTGTTTGATGACGAGGCGCTCGCCGCCGCCGGGCTTGAGGTTGTTGACGAACCGAGCACCGATGGCAACGGTTCCCAAGAGGAGCAGCTCCTTCAGGCCATGAGCATCAACTTCTAGAAGCTCCAGGCACTTCACCGTGCCCGCCTGGAGAAGGTGAAGCCCAGGATGGCGGCGGTGGAAAAGCGGAGGTGGACCTCGAGGAGCGCATCGCTGAGACGCAAGCCTGGTTCCGCTAGGCCCACGATGAACTAAAAGTGGGCCAGGATCTGTTGGCTAAGCGCAAACAGAAGCTCATCCTGAAACAGGCTGACATCGAGAAAGCCCAGGAGGCGGCGAGGGAACAGGCCGCTAAGGACGAGGCCGCCCGACACCAACACTAGGCTGAGCTGAACTCCCAGGAGGAGGACCTTGTAGCTCATGAGGAGGTGCTCGCCGCCATACTCCGCGGTAAGGATGAGGAGGTCGAGAAGCTCTTTCGCAGCGGACCTAGGAGCTGGAGTAGAAGCACAAGGAGGCACTCAATGCTCAAGCCCTGGTCCATGCCGGCAAGGTGGCGGAGCTGGAGGTGGAACGGGATGGGCTGAAGGAACGGGTCCTGAAGCTGACAGAGGAGAAGTATGTGGCCAACGGCGCTCTGGCGGAGGCGCATGCCATAGTACTTGGCAAGGCCGAGCTGCTCTCCAAGGCCAACGACGCCATCAATGACCTGAAGCTAAAGCTGGAGGGCCTTGAGGGGACGCTTTCAGAGGTCGGGGCCCAGGAAGAGACCCTGACCAAGGGCCTAGAGGAGGGGAGGCAGCTGCAGAGGGATGATGCCACCGAACACAAGGAGTACGCAGAGAGCATAAAACGTTAGGTCAGCCGCCTCGCCAGCGTCGCTGGCAGGATCACCACGAAGCTGGCTACCATGTAGATGCCGAATGTGAGGTACCTCCCAGACCCGAACGTGAGTCCCAATGCCAGGCTGACCCTGTTATTCGAGGGAGTTATCAGAGCCCTGGAGCAGCTCCGCTCCAACCGGGCAACTTATCTAGCGAACGAGTCCTGAAGGCTCTGCCAGGGCGCCCTGACCAAGGTACTCACCAAGGTGGCGTTGTGGAACACCTCCGTAAACTTTGCTGACGTGTTGGAGAGCTTGCCGGAGGAGGCGGACCTCATAGTGCTGAAGGAGCGTATCAAACCCATCATCAACTGCGTCGATGGAGTTGAGAGGGTGGAGGGCCAGTGCCGGGACTAGGCACCCCGTTTCTCGTTGCCGCTATGAGTTCAAGACCAAGACAGTTTTATCTTAAGTTAGGACTGCAGCGATTATTTGATGTAATATAACTCTATAGTACTTCAATATCATGCATGCTATCTTCCCGTTAGATCTTTCTTTGTATGTTTGCACCCTACGCTTGGTGAGATAAGGCTGTCGGCACGTAAACCCATGCCATGGTGCTTTGAGGACGGATCCTTAGCACCCTGCCCGGAGGGTGCTTGCTGCCGGGCAAACCACCTTGCCGCTCCTAGCGCTGTCGCTTGAACTGTCAAGCGGACTTGAAACATGACAAGAGCGCTGCTAGTAGCGGGTAGGCCACCTCGCCATTCTCAGTGTGGCCACACAAACTGTCGAGCATACTCGAGATAGAGGCAAGGGTGTTGCCAATAGTGGAAGGGTCCCATTGCGTGCAGGTTTCCCATACAAGGAAAGAGATCTTTCAAGGAGGACAGACTCATATAAATGAAATTAGCCAAAAATTTACATCATTTAGCTTTCCGGGGCCACGCGGATGGCTGTCGAAGTTGCGGATGACACCAAAGGGCGGCCGATCGACGTCACCTTATCCCTTCGAGCCATCCCCATGAAAGAGTCATCACGTCGGCTCCAAAACCAGAGTTCTACGGCTTGCGCCCCCTACCTGGCGCGCCAAAGATGTCGGGGAAATGACACCTACGGGATCACGAGGAATCCCTTTTTGCTACGGTTGGCGGGAGCGGGGTTGTGGAAAGAGCGGGATTGAGAGATCAACGCAGCGGGATTTTCCAGGTTCGGGCCACAAGTGATGTGTAATACCCTACTCCTACTGGTTTCCGTTTATATGGTGTTCTTGGACTAGCTACAAGGCGTGCAAGGTCCAAAAAATCCGAATCCTCTCTCAGTATGCTGTGGGCCTCCTTTTATAGTCAAAGGGGCTGCCACAGTGGCACACAGGAGGTGGAAAGCTATAAAGTAGTCGAGTCTATCTCCTGGCACCATAGGACAAACACATTTAATGCAATGCAGACGTGCCATTCTTGCTTTATCAGGGACGGCGAGGAAGCTAGTCCCAGCTGTCGCCGCCTCGCCTGGCTCCAACGCCCGTCCGAACTGACGAGGTGTGTAGCGCCACGTTGGCTGGCTGCTGAGTTGGTGCGATGGCAGAGCCTTCACGAAGATCTGCATGCCACCACGCAGGTGCCTGCCGAGTCGGCCTAGAGGCTGCACGTTGCCACGCAGGCGCCTGCCTAGCTGGTGGGCTGACAGTTGGATGGCAACAGTGAAGGAGTCTTGGCAGATGTGGGCCTCGCTGTGGCCGAGCGGATATTTTCGGCAAGAGTCTTGTCGGGGCCCCAGCAAGGGTCTTGTCGTGGCATCGTGGTCGTCCCCGACAAGGGTCTTGCCGGGGGTCTCGTGGCTATCCTTGGCATGGATCTTGCTGAGGATCGTTGTCTTCTAGTTGTCATTTAGTCTTGTGTGCTTCTGGTCTCCACAAAGATCTGAATGCCACCATGGAGGTGCCTCCTGAGCCTCGGTTCCGAAGTGGTTGATGGTGTTGGAACCCTTGGGCTCAAGGGTGGCGGCTCCGCTCGTGTCGGGCAAGTTGCCCTGGCAAGGTTCTTGCCGGGGCTGTGGAGGCCGCCCCGGCAAGGGCCTTGCCGGGGGGGGGGTTCACCTCGCCCTTCTGCTCTTCGTGTTTCTGGCCTGGCCTTGCTCTGGTTGTCTTGTGGCTTTTCTTCCATCCTCTGCCCCGCTAGGTGTGGCCGCAGGCGTGGCTCCAACTGCCCGCGTACAAGTAAAGGGGTACAAAATAGGACCCCTCCTTTTGTGCACCGACAACTAGCATGATGGTTTTAATAGGGAACGTCCCACCTTTGGGGACGAAACAATATCCATTGCCTCTTATTGCTTTCAAAAATTTTCTTGTGTCAACATAAAACAACAGGAGTGTTGTGTCAATTTTTGTGATTTTTCAGGGTTCGTTTCGACATTTTTATGCATTAACAGAACTTTCAATGCATTTATGCGCATAATTCAAATTTGAACTACATGCACATGCTCTAGTGCATATAAATTGTTTGAAAAATCAAATATGTGTCCTTGGGTGCTAAGGGAGTCCTGGATTAGGGGGTGTCCGGATAGCCGGACTATACCTTCGGCTGGACTCCTGGACTATGAAGATACAAGATTGAAGACTTCGTCTCGTGTCCGGAAGGGACTTTCCTTGGCGTGGAAGGCAAGCTTGGCGATACGGATATGTAGATCTCCTACCATTGTAACCGACTCTGTGTAACCCTAGCCCTCTCCGGTGTCTATATAAACCGGAGGGTTTTAGTCCGTAGGACCAACAACAATCATACCATAGGCTAGCTTCTAGAGTTTAGCCTCCTTGATCTCGTGGTAGATCTACTCTTGTACTACCCATATCATCAATATTAATCAAGTAGGACGTAGGGTTTTACCTCCATCGAGAGGGCCCGAACCTGGGTAAAACATCGTGTCCCCTGCCTCCTGTTACCATCCGCCTAGACGCACAGTTAGGGACCCCCTACACGAGATCTGCCGGTTTTGACACCGACATTGGTGCTTTCATTGAGAGTTCCTCTGTGTCGTCACTTTTAGGCCCAATGGCTTCTCCTATCTTCAACCGCGATGCGATCCAGGGTGAGACTTTTCTCCCCGGACAGATCTTCGTATTCGGCGGCTTTGCACTGCAGGCCAATTCGCTTGGTCATCTGGAGCAGATCGAAACATACACCCCTGGCCATCAGGTCAGATTTGGAAGTTTGAGCTACACGGCCGACCTCCGCGGAGACTTGATCTTCGACGGATTCGAGCCGCAGCCAAGCGCGCCGCACTGTCACGATGGGCATGATCTAGCTCTGCCACCGAACAGTGCCCTGGAGGCCGCACCAGCATCAGCTCCGACCCTTAATTCGGAGCCAACTGCGCCAATCGAGGATGGGTGGTTGGACACTGCCTCGGGGGCTGCAATCTCTACGGCGATCGAGCTGAACACCAGCCCTATTCTTTGCGAAGCCCGTGACTCCAAGGAGCTAGACTCCTCTCCAGACTCCGAGCCCTCCGCACCCCTACCGATCGAACCCGATTGGGCGCCGATCATGGAGTTCACCGCCGCGGACATCTTTCAGCACTCGCCCTTCGGCGATATTCTGAATTCACTAAAGTCTCTCTCTTTATCAGGAGAGCCCTGGCCGGACTATGGTCAGCAAGGTTGGGATGCGGATGATGAAGAAATTCAAAGCCCACCCACCACCCACTTCGTAGCCATTGTCGATGATTTAACCGACATGCTCGACTTCGACTCCGAAGACATCGACGGTATGGACGATGATGTAGGAGATGAACATGAACCAACGCCTATAAGGCACTGGACAGCCACCTCATCTCATGATGTGTACATGGTGGACACACCCAAAGGAAGCGACGACGAGGAACACAGGGATGCAATGAGGGATCGTTCACTCGAAAAGCAATCAAAGCGGCGACGTAAGCACCGCTCCAAGCCCCGCCTCAACAGAGACAGCAGCCATATAGACCCAGCCATAGAGCAGGACGAGCCGGCGGACGACAAACATGCCTTCGAGCAACCGTCCGAACAGGGCAACTTGGATAAACAAACCGAACACCCCGTCCCCGGCAAAAACAACAGTCCGAACGACCTTACGCCGGATAGGCTCATGGAGCAGAAGAACCTCCACAAAAGGCTCGTCGCCACTGCGCGTAGCCTGAAAAAGCAGAAGCGGAAGCTCAAAACTGCGGAACATGCACTCTGAATCAGATGGAGCAAAGTGCGTAACACCATAGACAAATATGGTGGCAGTCGCCGCACAAAAAGCTATCCAAAGCAAAAGCTACTGCCTGAATTTGATGAGGAGGCCTCAGAGCCCCCGCAGTCAAAAAATAGGAAAGCCACCCGGTCGGATAAACGACCACATGGCCAGCATGGAGCGGCAAGCGGCACCGCACACAAGCCGGCACGCGATCCACCAAAGGATCCGCGTCAAAAAGATGGCCCAGCCATATCTATCTACGGGCCAAGAAAGCAAGCTCTAGTAAGCAATGCAACACAACAAATATCCGAACATCATGGCACACCCAAATACAAGGGTGCCGCAGACCCCCTATGTTTCACAGATGAGGTGCTAGACCATGAATTTCCAGCGGGATTCAAGCCCGTAAACATAGAGGCATATGACAGAACAACAGACACTGGGGTCTGGATCGAGGATTATATCCTCCACATACACATGGCCAGAGGAGATGACCTCCACGCCATAAAATACATACCCCTCAAGCTTAAAGGGCCAGCCCGACATTGGCTCAAAAGCCTTCCTGAAAACACCATTGCAAGTTGGGAAGAGCTTGAGGATGCTTTCCGGGCAAATTTTCAGGTGACCTATGTCCGCCCTCCGGATGCAGACGATCTCAGTCACATAACTCAATAGCCCGGAGAGTCAGCCCGGAAATTCTGGAACAGATTTCTTACTAAAAAGAATCAGATAGTCAACTGTCCGGATGCCGAAGCCCTAGCAGCTTTTAAGCATAACGTTCGAGACGAATGGCTCGCCAGCACCTCGGCCAAGAAAAGCCAAGAACAATGGCCGCATTAACAAGCCTCATGACCCGCTTTTGCGCAGGAGAGGACAACTTGTTGGCAAGATGTAGCACCAACGACCCAAGTACATCCGAAGTTAGGGATGGAAATGGAAAACCCCAACACAACAAGGACCAGCGCCGGAATAAGGGAAACAACCCAAAAAGCACGGCGGTCAATGCCGGATTCAAAAGCTCGTGGCAGAATCAGAGAAAGCCGCCCCTCAAGGATAACAAGGATGAGCTATCCAACTTAAACAAAATCTTGGACAAGATATGTCAAATACACAGTACTCTCAGGAAGCCTGCGAACCATACCCACAGAGATTGTTGGGTTTTCAAGCAATCCGGCAAACTCAACGCCGAACACAAGGGGCTCGACACACGAAGTGAGGACGATGACGAACCTCACAAGCAGAGCACCAGGAAACAAAAGGATTTCCCACAAGAAGTCAAAACAGTAAACTTACTTCACGTGACGAATAGAATGGCGCCAACAGAGATACGCGCGATACGGCCTATCCCAAAGGAGTCTCGCCTATGGTTGTTAAAACCGATCACCTTCGACCATCAGGATTACTCTAGAAGTATCCGGAATGCAGGCTGGACTGCCTTGGTATTAGATCCAATAATCGGCGGACTCCACTTTACAAATGTCCTGATGGACGGCGGCAGTGGTCTAAACCTATTATACCAGGACACAATCCGCAACATGGGGATAGACCCAACAAAAATTCGCCATAGCCAAACCTCCTTTCCAGGGGTAACGCCAGGCCCGGATGCCCGTTGCATGGGTTCTCTCCGGCTAGAAGTTATGTTCGGCTCCCCCGATAACTTCCATCGCGAACAGCTAACTTTCCACATCGACCCATTCTCAAGTAGCTATCAAGCACTGCTGGGACACAAAGCTTTCGCCTGCTTTAACGCAATACCACATTATGCATCTCTTACGCTTAAGATGTCCGGTCCACGAGGCATCATCTCATTAAAGGGAAAACATTGAGTGTTCCTCCCGTGCGGAAAACAGTGCGGCTGCCTTGATAGCCCCACAATAAAGCGGCTTCACCAGCAAGAGCATCTAAACAGGTCGTCAAGACCACGGACACGGCTAGACGAGTCCGTCATAAACATACAATTGATAAAGGCTTAATAGTCGTATACCCCTGTACTAGGGGCTCCGCGCATATAAAACAAGAGAAAATAAAGCTCAATTTTACCCATTTCGATTTATACTTTGTTTATTTAGTATAACTTATCTTCAGCACGATCTTTCTTCAACTAAGTTCCTCTCTTTTATAGATGAACACCGTGCTACGCCCGTCCAGGATACGGCACATCGGAGACACAGGCGCAGACGTGCAGCAGGGACCCGTTCCAAGGATTCTTTTTAGATTAAGACCCTGCGTAAACCTTTCTTACTGTCTCTTGTTGATACACATCCCCTGGTTTCTTAGTATAACCAAGGAGGAGGCTGGCGTTTTGGCATGTGGCCACGTCAGAGTTTTTGTGCATACCTGGACATTAGGGGCTTATTACTAAGGGCGTTATCCTGCCCGCCCTCACAAAGACCGAATACCTTAGGGAGTGTTCGGCGTCGCTAGTTTGGCCTTATATGCATCAGCTCCGAATCATGTCTTTTGTCAAATGTTGGGTTTTCCCGGCTCCTGTGTTTTGCTGCCTTACGTTCCGCTCTATCGGCTAAGGCGGCACCAGGAGAACTACTGCGATTGTGCCTCGGTTCGGCCAGGCGAGCACCTCAGTAGAGAAAGCCGAAAACTGACTGTCATGATATAGCGTGAGACTGGTCAACCACTCGATGACTTACCAGAATATTTAGGATTCCTCTGCATTAACGAAGGGCCGTTTCCTGGCCAGGCACATACGCGCCCCGAGTTCGGGCGAGCGCAGGCACCACCAGGGGCTATATAAGTAGCCTCACTATCAAACTCCTATGGCTAAGTGAAAGTGATAAAGCATCATAGTCCGATTGCCTAGTTCACTGCGCTATCACCTCCTTTGTAGGACCAAGACGTTGGATCAAGTGTGAAAATGCGCCTTCTGCGAATACCCCCACATTATGTGCGTGGGGGCTGAAGCCGATGACTACCATCTTTCAGATTATATATACATATATGTTAAACGGCCGCACAGGAGGTATCATAATACTTGTAGGCACAAGTATTAAAAGCTTCTACAATTTATCGAAATATTGTTTTACAATAATATATGCTATTCGAATATAGTATCCTTCGAGCACTGCGTCTCTATTAAACGAGCACCTTGCAGAACTTCCTGAAAATAGTGCTCGGCAGGTACTCGGCTTCCATCCGAGTCTGGGGATGCAACAGCGGTGGCCTCCATTTCCGCCCAGTATGTCTTGACACGGGCAAGAGCCATCCGCGCACCCACTATGCACGCTGACCTCTTCATCGCATTGATATGCGGTGCCGCACCAAGGAACTGCTGCACCAAGTTGAAATAACTTTTCGGCTCTGGCCTCTCTGGCCACAGATGACTCATGACATACTTCATGGCGAGTCCGGACAACCTATTTAGCTCGGCCCATTCGGCCAAACGATCGGCTAATGATAGTGGACGCTCTGGATTGTGGAACTGCGACCAGAAGAGTTTTTCCACTTCGCGGTCTTCTTGATCTCGGAAGTGTTCGGCCGCATCTGCGGCACTCGCTGCTAAATCCAGATAGGTGTCCGCCGTACTCCACATCTGGTCTAACGGAGCATGTTTAGGATCACAGAACTTCCTCCACAGCATAAAGGGCTTTCCAGCCGCGATCTCTCTGGCCTGACGCAGCTCCTCCTTCATAGCTCTCATCGCAGAGCGAGCATCCTTGCGTCGGCAACGACCTTCTTCAGGTCCGTCTGTTCCGCCCGATCTTCTTTTTCAAGAAGCTTGCAACGGTCAGCAACGTTCTTCAGCTTCACGGCCATCTCGGCCATTTCCTTCTTGCTTCGGCAGTGAGCAGCCTGTTCGGCTTTCAGCTCTTCAATTGCCTTTCCGGCAGCCGAATCACTTTTCCTGGCTTGCTCCTTGGCTCGGGCAAGTTCCGCCCGAAGATTCTCCATGGCAGCAGCACCATCTGCATCAAGCACACACATTGTAAGACACTGGCAAAAAGGTCCTCTTACCAGGTGCCGCCGGAGGAATTACATACCTTGTGCCTCGTCAAGCCGCTTGTTGACAAGCGCGATGTCGGCATCTGCCACATCAAGTTGCCCCTTTAGCTCGGCAAATTCATCCATCTGGCTGGCCACCGGGCACTTCGCCACCTACGTATGAAGGCGGCATATTAGACCTGGGATTATGATCCTCTGCGCGCCGTCACTTTTGACAATGCACAGAGTCTCAGGGGCTACTATCTACACAGGGCGCATCTTATTTATGCGCAACTGTCCAAAAAGGGTACATTATTTTGCGTACCTCAAAACCTGTCAGTAAACTCCTGACGGCCTCGTGCAATCCGCTCTCCGCGGATGAAATCCTCTCGATCACCGTACCCATCAATGCACGGTGCTCCTCTGAGATAGATGCTCACCCTAGCAGATCCTTTAGCTCCTCCGACCGCGCACCAGACGGTGCTGGACTTGTACGATGGCCCTTTTGAAGGCCGGACACGGAGGGCTTTGGGGGGCCATATGACTACCTTCCGGCCCTGCCGGATTCGTAGAAACCCTCCGTGACGATACCTCAGGGTCGCCCGCCTCGCAAGGCGGTACGGCAGGGGGAGGCGTTCCGCTCTCCATCATCTCCGGAAGAAGATCCTCCGAAGACGAGCTCTGCTGAGAAGGGCTAAGGTCCGAGCTACAAGGTAAATTTTCGATTACTTTTCTCAGATATAAAGCAAGGATTTCTCTCATTTCTTAAAAAGAAAACTCCTCTCTACTTACGGCTCGGTGGAGGGCTGATCCCCTTCAGGGCATAATTCGGCCGAAGTATCCCCCAGCACAGGACCCTCTGGCAAAGATTTCTTCCCCCGCTTTGAGGCCATGGTCTCCGGGTCTTCAGAGGCGGTCCTCTTCTTCCCCTGAGGAGAGGAATTTTCGATTCCTCCCTTTCAAACAGCCTCCTTTGAGGAGGTCGTAGCTTCCTTGTCCCCTCCCTCGCTTTCCTCCGAAGGCACAACCTCCAACATCCTTACTAGCACGGGACCCGGCGTGGTCTCGGGGAGGGGGGTTGGACACCTGATTAGCTTTGCTTTCGCTATCCACTCCTGTTTAAAGGACAGCTCTTTTAAGGCAAATTTTATGATAAATATGCGGATTGCGAGTCCGGGCACAGGGCTACTTACTTGAGTATCCGGGCGGTTGCAGCTCAGACCTGCGTCCTCGGTCAAGTCCGGACACATTGCTTGTGATCCAAAGAACAATTTGTACATCTCCACGGGCGTCGCGCCCATAAAATGTTGGAGAGCTCGTGGTCCCTCCGGATTGAACTCCCACAGGCGGAGGGGGCGACGTTTGCAGGGCAGAGCTCGGCGAATCAGCATAACCTGTGTCACCACGACTAGACTGATATCTCTTTCTAGGAGATCTCGAATGCGCCCTGCAACAAGGGCACGTCCTTGGACGGCCCCCAGTCCAGTCCTTTATTGACCCATGACGCTAGCTGTGGTGGAGGACCCGAGCGAAAGGCAGGTGGCGCCACCCACTTGGTGCCCCTGGGAGCAGTAATATAAAACCACTCTCGTTGGCATAAGCTGGACTCCTCTTGAAAAGAACCCTCGGGCCATGGAGCACTAGCATTCTTGCTTATAAAAGCACCTCCGCACTCCGCGTGCCGTCCCTCGATCATCTTCGGCTCTACTTTGAAGGTCTCGAGCCATAGTCCGAAGTGAGGAGTAATACGAAGGAAGGCTTCACACACGATGATGAATGAGGAAATATGGAGGATGGACTCCGGAGCTAAGTCGTGAAATTCCAGCCCATAATAAAACATGAGCCCCCTCACGAAGGGATCCGTCAGGAAGCCTAGCCCCCGAAGGAAGTGAGACATGAACACCACACTCTCACTAGGCTTGGGAGTGGGAATGACCTACCCTTGAGCAGGGAGCCTATGCTAGATTTTGCCAATCAAGAACCTGGCCTCTCTCAACCTCAGCATATTCACGAAGGAGGGCATCCATCGGCCTCGAAGGTCGGAACCGGACATTGTCGAAGGTCCGAAGCGCCTGAAATCTGGAGCCTTGGGTGTTGGAACTCGAGGCGAAGGGCGAACTCGTTTGAGATTGAAAGAAAGGAATAAGGCCTTGGTCTCTTTATAAGAGGTTGAATACCAAGGGCCCTCCCCGTGACCGTTTGGGACTCGCCTTTGATCAAGAAAACACACCAACGGGTACTACTGGGTTACCCATGCCCGTATTGATGAGAATCCCGGAATAAGGGGAAACAATCTCTGCTTTGACAAGACATGCCAAGGAAACCGCCTCGCTAAACGAGATGAGGTGGGGCAGTAAAATGATTCGAATAAAGACTTGGCCGTGCTGTGATGTCACGCTACGGAATACGTCAGCAGATTAGATTTCTGTAAATATTATTCTCTCTATGGCAATATGTGGAAACTTATTTTGCAGAGCCGGACAGTACCTTTGTGTTCAAAATCTTCTATGAAGTACTTGGAGGAGGAACCCGCCTTGCAATGCCGAAGACAATTTGCGCGCCGGACTTGTTGTCATTGAAGCCTGGTTCGGGGGCTACTGAGGGAGTCCTGGATTAGGGGGTGTCCGGATAGCCGGACTATACCTTCGGCTGGACTCCTGGACTATGAAGATACAAGATTGAAGACTTCGTCTCGTGTCCGGAAGGGACTTTCCTTGGCGTGGAAGGCAAGCTTGGCGATACGGATATGTAGATCTCCTACCATTGTAACCGACTCTTAGTAACCCTAGCCCTCTCCGGTGTCTATATAAACCGGAGGGTTTTAGTCCACAGGATGAACAACAATCATACCATAGGCTAGCTTCTAGAGTTTAGCCTCCTTGATCTCGTGGTAGATCTACTCTTGTACTACCCATATCATCAATATTAATCAAGCAGGACGTAGGGTTTTACCTCCATCGAGAGGGCCCAAACCTGGGTAAAACATCGTGTCCCCTGCCTCCTGTTACCATCCGCCTAGACGCACAGTTCGGGACCCCCTACCCGAGATCCGCCGGTTTTGACACCGACAGGTGCATTCTTAGGTCCCATGCAAGAAATGGGAATGAATTTCAAACACCAAGGTACCGTTGATTGTCGGCAAAACGTTGAGATACCTGGTTTTGAAATTCTAGTAAATCCAAAACTCGTCTGAAATTAATGAAACCTGTCATGCTATCATAGAGCGGCATCAGCATGCCGTGGTTAAAATTTTGTCCCATTTGGGGCAGGTTTGGGTATAAGCTTCTCACAAACCAGAGCTTCTCACAACAAGCATGATAGTTTCGGTAGGGAATGTCCCACCTTTGGGGACGAAATGATATCCATTGCCTCTTATTGCTTTCAAAAATTTTCTTGTGTCAACATAGAACAATAGGAGTGTTGTGTCAATTTTTGTGATTTTTCGGGGTTCATTTGCATATTTTTATGCATTAATTGAGTTTTCGATGCATTTATGTGCATAATTCAAATTTGAACTACATGCGCATGCTCCAATGCATATAAATTGGTTAAAAAACCAAATCTGTGTCCTTGGGTGCATGCTTAGGTCCCATGCAAGAAATGGGAATTAATTTCGAACACCAGGGCACCATTGATTGCCGACAAAACATTGAGATACTTTATTTTTAAAATCTAGTAAATCCAAAACTCGTCTGAAATTCATGAAACTTGGCATGCTATCATGGAATGGGACCAGACATGTCATCGTCTTTTTCGTGTCCATTTTGAGAGAAGGCGCACTGGATTAATGACAGCCAACAAAGGCATTTTGAAAAAATACCTGCCACTTTAATATCTTAAACGTTTGTATAATGATTGTAGGAGGTGCAGTGCGGACATCTGCTTGACCTTGACTGAATGGGAGGCGTGCGAGTGCAGTCCGGTGCACAAGCTAACCGAGAGGCGTGCAAGCTGCCCTCGTATGCGTAGGCTCACCGAGAAGCGTGTGAGCTGTACGCTATGCAAGCTCACTAGGAAGTGAGCCCTTTGACTTCCATGGCCGCCCGCCTTCCTCTCCGTACGGGTGCCCCCCTCAAACGCATGGGATGCTGCCGTCGAACACTACCTCTTAGCGCCGCATTGAACACTTCAACAAGGGCATCCCGAAGGACGACAACGACAACGACGGCGCGGCACGCCGCCTCCGCCGCCGCGGGAAATAGTTTTTTTCTTGGGTTTAATATTGTATCTTGGTCATATGAATATAAATTGGAAGTATGACTGAATGAAAGATATGGTTTGAGCAAACTTGCGTTTTTCTCTCTTAATGTACAAACTTATGAAATGATTTTCTTTTGAAAATAATGTCAATGGTTTTTAAGTATAAAACACTCATCGCAAACGTTTTCGTTAGAACACCCGTATGCAAACTGACAGCTTCCCCAGGAAGCCAAGGGAAAATGTGTTGAGCAGGATTTGTGCAGCACTTGATCACAAACATTTTAGATAGAACACCCATATGCAAAGTGAGAGTAGGATTTGTGCAGCTCTTCAAAGAAAACGGTTCTTTTGGATGACCCGTGTGCTACCACTTACAAACAATTTTGTAAGATTTGCATCTGTCATATTGGGTATGTTGGCATTTGTCA
This sequence comes from Triticum urartu, assembly GCF_056163025.1. Lineage (NCBI taxonomy): Eukaryota > Viridiplantae > Streptophyta > Magnoliopsida > Poales > Poaceae > Triticum > Triticum urartu. Next base: position 399,599,240 of record NC_141879.1, on the reverse strand, counting down.
AACTCGAAAGATTGACATTTGTTGATCTAGTAACATTGCCATTTGTCAACCTTGTAACAATGCGATTTGTCAAAATACGAAGCTAAAAATCACTAGCAGTATCAAATTTTTGCAACTAAAATTCAGTAATTAAGCATAGATTTCATTCATAGATTAAGCAGTCGTTCCTAATTTATACAAATAGTTCAACTAGACAGCTGAACCCGACCAAACTTTTCCCCAATTGTTGCCAACCACGTACTGAAATAGCTAGTACAACTATATATACTAGCTAATTTTAAGTAGGGATAATTAATTTGGTCCCCTTAGTTGTGTTCCACTCGGCAAGTTTACCCCTAGTTTCCAAAAATACTCGTTCCTGCCCAAACAACTTTGCTTCGGTTATGTTTTTGCCCTTTGACCGTCATTTTGAAAACTTTATAAAAAATTCATACTAACTCAGAAAAATTCAAATAAGATATCAAAATGTGTATAAAAACATCACCTATATGTGCATGTTATTTGCATTCGTGAAAAAATTGTTGGCAAATCCCCATCTCAGTTTTAGCTCATATGATCTTAGCATGACTAGTACATCTAAAAAATTCTAAAAATTCTAAAAAAATTTGGTGGCAAACTTTGATCAATGTTTTGCGTGCTTGCCAAATTTCATAAGGGAATGACATTCGTGGAACTCATGGCAAATAAACAAAAATCTATGCTCCAAAATTTCATTTTTTTGCCACGACTTCCACGAATGTTATTCCCTTCTAAAACTTGGTAAGCACTCAAAACATTGGTCAAAGTTGGCCACCAATTTTTTAGAATTTTTTGAATATGTTTAGATTTTACTGTTCATACTAAGACCATATGAGCTAAAATTGGGATGGGTATTGGCCAACAATTGTTTCATGAATGCAAATAACATGCACATATAGGTGATGTTTTTCTGAACATTTTGATATCTTATTTGAATTTTTCTGAGTAAGTATGAATATTTTATGAAGTTTTCAAGGTGGCGGTCAAACGGTCAAAGGGCAAAAGCATAAGAGGAGAAAAGTGGTTTGGGTAGCACTGAGTGTTTTCGGAAACTAGGGGTAAACCTGCCGAGTGTGACCCAACTAGAGGCATAAAATCAATTATGCCTTTTAAGTACGTTGTACAGTTCCACCACATGTATAGTCAGATGAACTGAACAAAATAGCCTCTAAATACTACAACAACTACTACTACTATGGAGGGGATTTGTACTACTTCTGGCTGCCTCTCCTCTTCCGAGCGCGCTCAGTTAGAGGTAGAGGAGGAGGAGCCTACCGACGAGCTAGACAACTCTAATACGGTTCCTATCACTACTGCAGCTTCAGCGACGCTCACCTTGAATGTCCTCTGCCGCTCCAGATGACCCCTCTTGAAGCGGTGGTTCTCCTCGTAGATCTCCTGATTCCTCGCTTTTGAGGGGTGTGTGCCGTGGCCATGGCGGCGGTAAGGCTCTTTGTGTGCTCGACGAGGCGGTCCTCGTCCTCCCGCAGGAACTCAGTGTAGAGCGCAAGGTCGCTGACGCACGTGCGTGCATCCACCTCCGCCTCCCGCCTTTGGGCGGCGGTGGCGGAGCGGGTGATGACCCCGGCGGTTGATGGGGGGCTGGTGGCCAAGGCGGCCGATGATGGGGTGGCGGCCACAACCACCACCTCCCACCTTTGGGCCGCGGTGGCAGAGCGGGTGATGGCCACGGTGGCTGGCAGTGGGGTGGTGGCCATGACGCCCACCTCCCACCTTCGGGCCGCGGTGGCAGAGCGGGAGATGGCCCTGGCATTCGACGGTGGTGTGGCGGTAACGGCGGCCGGCAACAGCTGCCGACGGGCAGCGGCGGCGGAGTGTGTTGTGGGTGTCCCGTGCACACCCAACAGGGATGCCACGCGCCCTACACTATGCCGGGGACTGCGCCACCGCCGCAGTGTAGCCTCCAAGCTAGAGCTGTCCTCTAATGATGGCGGAGTGGCTGAGCAACGATGACGGACCGGTGCCATTGGCGATTGTGGGAGAAGCAGAGGAGATAAGCCACAGGGAGGGAGGGGAAATGCGACGCAGGACTCGCCGGCCGTGAGGGTTTATATAGCAGGCCGGTAAGCATTGCGATTTTGGGGGATTTCACCGAGTCGGGCGGGAAGCTTGCGCGGGAACCGGCGAGGTTGTGCAGCAACGGGCTCACCGATGATTCATTGGCGCCACCATTTGGCCAAAAGAACACCCACGCGCGGTGCGCAAGCTTGCTATGTAAGCTGTCTGCGGCAGCGGGGTGACAAGACGTGCGAGAGGAGGACGAAAGGCCACATACACATACGGTTAATAAAAAAACATTTGCGACTTAATTACCTACAATACCCCCGTCCTGGTATATAAGTATGATTTAACTAATAAAATACGAATGCATGTCGCCAAAGATTATATAGTTGGATTCGTACTTGAACATAGTTTTGAATTATATAATTTTTATAACATGCATTAACATTTTGTTGTTTAAATTTGAGGGCAAAGTATGGCACAGAATATAAAGGGGATTATAGACTAGACGAAGGTAGTAACACACGGACGCTCTCTACGCAGTGACACAACTGTCGGCCGGCTTGTAGGCGACCATTTCCTGTGTGTTCAACTGCTCTATGTGTGAGGTTGCTTGCGGTTCAGGCGACCGCGGCGTGCTCTGCTCGCATCCCGCCGTGCGCGCTCTAATCTCGCGTCCCCCGGGTGCTCTGCCCTCGTTCCTCCATGCGCGCTACCAGTGTTTGGGGCTGGCGCATGATCATGCTCGTTCGTGTGTATGCGGTTGCGCCGGGCACGGCGCAATGATGCAGTTACCCGCTGCAAAAATTGTCATGCGGACGCGCCGAGAAACCAAGCCGCCCGACCCCCTTTTATTCCTGCGTCCATTTACCTTCATCTCTCGTCTCACACAACACAATAAGCACACCCACGAGGACACATACAAAGAGGACATCCAGCGGTTCCAATGGCACTCCCCGTGGCTCCAATGGCGCTCCCAGCGGCCGACAACGACAACGGCGGGCAGTTCACCACGCAACACGTCATGGACACCCATGTGATGAGGACATCACTAACAAAGTTACACCCACAGCCCCTACTGATGCATATACAGGACCAATTACTAGAGCTCGTGCATGCCAATTAAATTACCAGGTACTTTCGTTTCTTGGTAATGAATCTAATGTTCGTGAGAATATAATGCTGCCTAAATTGGATACATTTGTCTTGCTTACAAATGAAGGGCCTAGCTTGGACAAGAAGGATGATCATTGGAGCAAGATCAAGCATGGAGATGATAGCATGCGCAAGGGGAACAAGAACAGAGTTACAAGTGATTATTTCAGGACTTTGAAGCCACCATAACGAGTACATGAAGCCTTGGATGAAATATACAAGATGCGACTTCATAAATTTCGTCCAGAGGCTATTATATGTGTTGTGTCACCTTATTATTGGTCCAGGCCCATGTAATTTCGAAATACTTGAGTATAGGCTGTTTTTAGAGTCCGTATGTGTGGGGAAACAAGAGTTAGGGTTGTTTTCGGACCCCTCCTCCAAGGGCCATGAAATTCCTCCCACTTCCTCCATATATACAGCCCTTAGGGCGTCATTTAGACTTTGGGTTTTGTTTAGATTAAAGTTCGCCATAGCTAGACAAGAAGGATGATCATTGGAGCAAGATCAAGCATGGAGATGATAGCATGCGCAAGGGGAACAAGAACAGAGTTACAAGTGATTATTTCAGGACTTTGAAGCCACCATAACGAGTACATGAAGCCTTGGACGAAATATACAAGATGCCACTTCATAAATTTCGTCCAGAGGCTATTATATGTGTTGTGTCACCTTATTATTGGGCCAGGCCCATGTAATTTCGAAATACTTGAGTATAGGCTGTTTTTAGAGTCCGTATGTGTGGGGAAACAAGAGTTAGGGTTGGTTTCGGACCCCTCCTCCAAGGGCCACGAAATTCCTCCCACTTCCTCCATATATACAGCCCTTAGGGCGTCATTTAGACTTTGGGTTTTGTTTAGATTAAAGTTCGCCATAGCTACAACTTCGCGTACTTTGTTTGTGTTCAATGACTAGACAAAGGCGTCACAGAACCCCACCTTGATCAATAAAGCTTCCCTCTTATATTCACAATATCCAGATTGCAATCTTAGTTTCTTGATTGTTCTTCGTTTTCCTGCAGGAAACAGACCTTTGTGGTCAGGTTGATCGTGCTCCCGCGTGGTCAATAACCTTTCCGAGTTGGTTTAGCGATTGCTAAGGCGCGACGTCCTCGCACGTTCATAGTCGGATTGTCAAAGTCGACTTCCTCCAAAACTATAGCCACCATCTCATCAAAAGATGGGACACCTTTGCCTCTATCAAGTGGTATCATATTTCCAGGTTGCTCGGTGAGATTTTATAGCTTTTTCATAGTTTAGATCGAGTCTGTTCTTCATACCTATAGTCCACGAAAAAGCCAAAAAAATATTAGGGTTAGTTCATCCTATCCGAACCAATGTGAGCCTTTGCATAATCTTTTCTGTATTTGCTTTGTTGAATTTGCTGTTGCATCGCCGTGTCATGTTGCTGGTCTTAGCATCTAGTCCTTTAGAGTTTCGAGTTCTGTTCATAGGTTTTCATGTCGCAGCTGCCATATATCACCACCGCATCATCATCATCATCGCTGCTGTTGTATACCACCACCGCACCAACTTCATCGCCACTGCCATATACCACCACCACATATTCACCGCCAATCTGAGTCCATATGTGCCACCACCTATTCGCCGCCATCACGCCAATCCGAGTCCACCTGCAACATATATCCGCCACCAGTCTGAGTTCCACCAGATTTATCGCCGCCACCAGTCTGAGTTCCACCAGATTCATCTCCGCCACCAGTCCAAGTCCAGTATTTTTTTACTCTGTTTTGGATTTCCAGATCACGCCATATTCTGAGTCGTGACAGAGTAGGACTCCCTAAAATTCGTGATACCCGCAGTAGAAAAATAGTTCCAGTTTAAAAAAAACTAAGTCTGGAAAATTCTGGCTAGGCAGTTTTTAGACCATTTGTAGACTTTTTCGAAAAAAAATTGTTGCGGAGCAAAAAAAAAGAGGACAAAAGTGCAAAAAAAAGGAAAAAAAAGAAAAAAAAGTCAGAGTGTGCTCCTCCCTTTTTTATGTGCAGCGCCGTGATTTTGTTAGTGTTCTAGGCTCGCGTCTCTAGCACGGTCTCGCCTCGGACCAACAAAGTATCGTCGTTGAGCGTTTATTCAACTTTGCATCTCTGAATTGATTATTGCTGACCCTTTTTGCTGCCATATTATAAGCCTTCCCAGCTCCACATACATCTATGTCGTGCGTTTGACTCTCCCTGGTAATCACTCTATCCATGTTTTGAGAGTTTTGACTACGACGGTTGCCGATCACCGCCTGCTGCTAGGTAAGAACTGGTAAGAATTGGAGATTTGCTTGACGAATTTGTGACACCCCACTACCACCATTTTTTAGTAGTCTGTAGGTTCATATTCTTGTGTGTTTCTATTGCTGCTAACCATGGTAGGATCACAAGTCGATGAGACTGACTAGGAGAACATGACGAATAAGGAGTTGCATGATAAATTTCAGAAAATGATGACTAAACAGGTGCAAGATGTGCTGAACAATTTTGAAGAGGCCATGGATAAGATATCTGGCTTTGAGAAGATGTTCGAAACAAAGCTCAATAACAAATTTAATGAACTGCTTGCGCGTCTTCCACAACCACCACCAGTTGCACCTGCCGCACCTCTGTAACAACAACAACAACAACAACAACAACAAGGACTACCTCCACGTCACGAAATAGCCCTCCGCCGAGCGAGCCGTGTCCCTCTTGAGCCTGGGCAAACTGTTGGTGCTGCTATTGATAATTCTGTCGCTCCTGCTGCTGATGAGGAGGAGGATGATTATGCGAGAGATTATGAGGATGAGGTTGATCAAAATCAGGACTACACGCAACCACCAGCACCACAACCACCAGGTCATCCACATGCAAATAATGGTAATGGTAGGGCTCCCCCTCGGTTACGAGATCATGACCATCTTCCTAAACTGAAATTGAATATTCCACCATTTGAGGGTAGATACATTCCTGATATATATCTTACTTGGGAGTTAGAAACCGAACAACGTCTTACATGTTTAGAATATCCTGAGGAGAGACATGTTGCTGCTGCACTTTGTGATTTCACTAGTTTTGCTTGTGTGTGGTGGTCTGAACATCGTAGATTATATCCGAATAATATTCCAACTACTTGGGCAGCTTTGAAAACTACTATGCGTACTCATTGGGTTCCACCATATTATCAACATGAATTACTTCAAAAATTGCAGCATTTAAGACAAGGAAAAAATTATGTAGAGGAATATTATCAGGAATTACAAACTGGCATGATTAGATATGGTATTGTTGAGGATTATGAAGCTATGCTTGCACTTTTTCTGGGTGGATTAAATAAAGAGATTCAGACCATTCTAGAGTATAAGGATTATAATAATATCTTTCGTTTATTCAATCTTGCTTGTAAAGCTGAACGTGAAGTGCTGGATCGACACGCATTGGCACGAACTAACTATTCTACAGGTCGACCTTCCTCATGGACACCGCGTGCATCCTCTACTTCCACACATTCTACTACATCGGCACCTCCATCAGCTGCCACCTCCAGTCGGGATACAAGAAAGTAGGTACAATCACCACTATCTACCAAGAGCACACCTGTCGGGCCTGTACAGAGCTCTTCTTCTTCCATGGCATCAACAGGGCACACAAGTGATATTATTTGTCGTTGTTGTAAGGGAAGTGGTCATTATGCAAGTGAATGCAAATCTAAGTGTGTGATGATTACTACTGAGGATGGTGGTTATGAGTCCGCTAGTGACTATGATGAGGAGACTTTGGCTCTTATTACACGTGAAGGACACGGTGGAGATGATTCTGAAAATGAGACGCAATACATGTGTAACACCCTCGATGCGGCTATATCTCCCACGTGTCGAAGCATGACATAGAGGCATAACCGCATTGAAAGCAATGTCGCAAGTGAGGTAATCTTCGCAAACAACCCATGTAATACATAAGGGAAAGAGATACATAGTTGGCTTACAATCGCCACTTCACACAATTACATGAATAAAGCATTACATCATCCAGATACAAACAAGGTCCGACTACGGAACCAAAATAAAAGAAGACTACCCCAACTGCTACACAGATCCCCGATCGACCCCAACTGGGCTCCACTACTGATCATGTACAAGGAATGCCTCGTGACGTACGAAGCGTCCCCGAGTCGGCATAGCCAAGGACTCTTTAAGACACAACGAGACCACTGTAAAACCAACCGTGGATAGGTGGACCACTAGACGTCGAGCCCCAATTTCATATCATACATCTATCGGAAAGATATCCTAGGAGCTACTTGAATTCCCACTTATAAACTCCCGAAATTTTTCCGGTTATGCAATCGGGTGTTGGGGATACAGGGGAAGCATAATATCTCACCCAAACTAGCAAATCCTACATCCAGCTGTATCCATCCTTCAACACATAATCAAGAAACCTTCGGAAATCGTCTACCTCAACCTTCGAAAAGCATCCATTATACGAGTTATGGCAATACTCCCGAACTCCTGCCCCAGTACTGGGTGGCCTCGAGGTTATCTCACCAACAACTGCATAAAAGAGATTTTCGATGTCGACAAAACTATCTCAGGTATTCCAGAAATGCAACGATAAAATTGTGTCGACAACACCTCGGAGCTCAACTCCCCGGGACACTACCACAACCCCTAAATGTCAGGAGTCACCAAGAACAATGTTCTCGTCACAAAACCATCGGAACGATTCCAAGATACCCGCGTGATCCTACAAAAATTTTTGTGAAAATTTGAGAAGAGAAGAGTCAATACTCTACGTCAGGATGCCTCACCAGAGTGACGAAGGGACTGAGGAGTAAAAAGAATTCCTAACTCTCTGATATATATAATCCTAAATGACTCAAAACATTTTTCTAGACTCAACAACGCTAGCTATTTGATCAAGCAGGGGGCTCCTAAGGCCGGGGAAGGCTCTGATACCAACTTGTAACGCCCTCGATGCGGCTATATCTCCCACGTGTCGAAGCACGACTTAGAGGCATAACCGCATTGAAAGCAATGTCGCAAGTGAGGTAATCTTCGCAAACAACCCATGTAATACATAAGGGAAAGAGATACATAGTTGGCTTACAATCGCCACTTCACACAATTACATGAATAAAGCATTACATCATCCAGATACAAATAAGGTCCGACTACGGAAACCAAAATAAAAGAAGACTACCCCAACTGCTACACAGATACCCGATCGACCCCAACTGGGCTCCACTACTGATCATGTACAAGGCATGCCTCGTGACGTACGAAGCGTCCCCGAGTCGGCATAGCCAAGGACTCTTTAAGACACAACGAGACCACTGTAAAACCAACCGTGGATAGGCGGACCACTAGACATCGAGCCCCAATTTCATATCATACATCTATCGGAAAGATATCCTAGGAGCTACTTGAATTCCCACTTATAAACTCCCGAAATTTTTCCGGTTATGCAATCGGGTGTTGGGGATACAGGGGAAGCATAATATCTCACCCAAACTAGCAAATCCTACATCCAGCTGTATCCATCCTTCAACACATAATCAAGAAACCTTCGGAAATCGTCTACCTCAACCTTCGAAAAGCATCCATTATACGAGTTATGGCAATACTCCCAAACTCCTGCCCCAGTACTGGGTGGCCTCGAGGTTATCTCACCAACAACTGCATAAAAGAGATTTTCGATGTCGACGAAACTATCTCAGGTATTCCAGAAATGCAACGATAAAATTGTGTCGACAACACCTCGGAGCTCAACTCCCCGGGACACTGCCACAACCCCTAAATGTCAGGAGTCACGAAGAACAATGTTCTCGTCACAAAACCATCGGAACGATTCCAAGATACCCGCGTGATCCTACAAAATATTTTGTGAAAATTTGAGAAGAGAAGAGTCAAAACTCTACATCAGGATGCCTCACCAGAGCGACGAAGGGCCTAAATGACTCAAAACATTTTTCTAGACTCAACAACGCTAGCTATTCGATCAAGCAGGGGGCTCCTAAGGCTGGGGAAGGCTCTGATACCAACTTGTAACGCCCTCGATGCGGCTATATCTCCCACGTGTCGAAGCACGACTTGGAGGCATAACCGCATTGAAAGCAATGTCGCAAGTGAGGTAATCTTCGTTAACAACCCATGTAATACATAAGGGAAAGAGATACATAGTTGGCTTACAATCGCCACTTCACACAATTACATGAATAAAGCATTACATCATCCAGATACAAACAAGGTCCGACTACGGAAACCAAAATAAAAGAAGACTACCCCAACTGCTACACAGATACCCGATCGACCCCAATTGGGCTCCACTACTGATCAACTAGAACGAAACAACACAAAGGGCAAGATCTTCATCGAGCTCCTCCTTGAGCTTGGTTGCCTCATCTGCACGGTTTAACGGCACCTGCAAGCTGGTTTTGGAAGTATCTGTGAGTCAAAAGGACTCAGCAATCTCACACCCTCGCGATCAAGACTATTTAAGCTTATGGGAAAGGTAAAAGGTATGAGGTGGAGCTGCAGCAAGCGACTAGCATATATGGTGGCTAACATACGCAAATGAGAGCGAGAAGGGAAGGCAAAGCACGAACGAGAAACTATGATCAAGTAGTGATCCTAGAACAACTTACGTCAAGCATAACTCCAATGTCGTGTTCACTTCCCGGACCCCGCCGAGAAGAGACCATCACGGCTACACACGCGGTTGATGTGTTTTAATTAAAGTCAACTTCAGGTTTTCTACAACCGGACATTAACAAATTCCCATCTGCCCATAACCGCAGGCACGGCTTTCGAAAGTTCAAAACCCTGCAGGGATGTCCCAACATAGCCCATCACAAGCTCTCACGGTCAATGAAGGATATTCCTTCTAGCGGGAAGACCTTATCAGACTCGGAATCCCAGTTACAAGACATCCTCAACAATGGTAAAACAAGTCCAGCAAGACCACCCGCTGTGCCGACAAATCCCGATAGGAGCTGCACATATCTCGTTCTTAGGGCACACCGGGTAAGCTAAGCGTACGGGAGACAACGTAACCCAAGTTGCCAAGGGATGGCCCCGCACGGTGCTCTGGGTTGGACCAACACTTAGAGAAGCACTGGCCCGGGGGGGTTAAAATAAGATGACCCTTGAGCCGGCCGACTCAAGGGAAAGAAAAGGCTAGGTGGCAAATGGTAAAACCAATGTTGGGCCTTGCTGGAGGAGTTTTATTCAAGGCGAACTGTCAAGGGGTTCCCATTATAACCCAACCGCGTAAGGGACGCAAAATCCAGGAACATAACACCGATATGACGGAAACTAGGGCGGCAAGAGTGGAACAAAACACCAGGCATAAGGCCGAGCCTTCCACCCTTTACCAAGTATATAGATGTATTAATTAAATAAGAGATATTGTGATATCCCAACAATAAACATGTTCCAACAAGGAACAACATCTCCATGTTCCAACAAGGAACAAACTTCAATCTTCACCTGCAACTAACAACGCTATAAGAGGGGCTGAGCAAAGCGGTAACATAGCCAAACAATGGTTTGCTAGGACAAGGTGGGTTATAGGCTTGGTTTAACAATATGGGAGGCATGATAAGCAAGTGGTAGGTATCGCAGCATAGGCATAGAAAAAGAGCGAGCAACTAGCAAGCAAAGATAGAAGTGATTTCGAGGGTATGGTCATCTTGCCTGAAATCCCGCAAGAAAGAAGAACGAGTCCATGAGGAAGACAAACGGGCGTAGACGAACGAATCCTCACAAACACGACGTTAGCGGAACCAACCCGAAGAAGCAACACCGGAAAGAAAGAAAACAACATAGTAAACAACCACCACATAAGCATGGCATGATGTGCAAACAAGTATGATGCATGTCCGGTTTAACGAAGCATGGCATGGCAAAGTGCACAAGAAATTCTACAAATTAAGTGGAGATCTATATACAACGAGTTGCATATTGACGAAACACCACAACAAGTTATTTAGTTCGATCTCGTTTATGTACCCAAAAATATTAAATGTTGTTAAACATGGCAAGAGGGTGAAGAAAAAAGGAATTATCTATCTAAACAATTTAAATGGGGCCGCATATAGCAAACAACAAATCCGGTAAATCCCCATATGCATTTAGCAAATTAATACAAACAACAATTTTAAACATTCTTGATGTTGTTAACATGATGCGGATGACATGTGCGAGTTTATGCAATTTTTATTAAAAGTTTGACAAGAGTATTATGAAGCATTTGGTTGACATGGCGGAACAAAAGGGGTGCCACGGCAACTACAACGGAAATGGTGCCACGGCAACATTCCGGGTGATCCGACAACTCATTGAGATGTCGGTGCAAGACAAAATGTGGATGAGCGGATCATGCGAGGATGGTGGGGGTGATCCCGGATACCGGGTTACCCATGGGTCGACGGCATGGCAACCGAGGAGGAACGTGCAATGACAACTCGGACACGGTTCGAACATGAGCATCTCATACAACAAGGATTCATTCTCGGAAGGTCGTTTTGGTGGTATACCTTCAAAGCATGTGTTTCGGGCAGAACGAGTTCGTAGAGGGAAGTACACGTTCTCGCAACGGCGTTAGTGGAAGTAGTTGTTCACGCGGTGGTAGTCAAACTTGACGATACCGTTACATGGGTCTTTGGCAACTGTAGCGGTACCCATTTTGTAGTCGTGCACATTCCGTAGATGTTCGAGGTCACGGCGAGGATCTTGACGTCCATAGAGTCTTCGAGGGTCGACGGTAGTGGTACTCGGGTCGTCGGCGACGGTAGTTGTTCTATGCATCGGGTGTCAAGGTACTTGCCGTTCTTAGCGGTTCCGAAAACGGCGGTAGATGAACAAGACGCGTCGTCGTGGTACTTGGCAAAAATCTCAAAGAAGATGCCTGACGGTCCCGGTTACGGTCGTGTGAACGTTCAGTGAAGACGAACTTCCGGACTTGCCGAACTGAAGGGGTACTTGGCGTTTTTAGGATTCCGAAGAAGGCGGTAGAGGTACTTGGCGCTCCGGTTCTTGCGGGGTAGTCGAACTCGACGAATCCGAAGGGGTACTCAGCGAAACCGCGTAGTTGTACACCTGTTGAAGTAGTGGTACACCGATGTTGACAATTTGTTGAACTTGGAGGGCCATCGGTAGTCTCCTGACTTGGGTCTTCGTGTACACGTCTTGACAGGTCCGGGGGTTCTCGATGGTGGCCAGAGTCTTCCTAATGGCGCCGTGGTGGTCTAGCAGCCGCAGCAACAAGGGCGTCGAGGCCCATGGGCGCAGAGGAGATGGAGAGGAGGCCGGTTCATCGGTGAGGAGGATGCAGGGGAGGCCCGGGCAGTGCATGGGGCTGCTGTTGCTGCTCCGGCAAGCAGGCAGCGGGTCGAGGCGCTCGGGATCCCACGTACAAATCAAGTGGGGCGAGAGAGCTGCAGGATGGCATGGAGGTCGAGGAAGATGAGCTCGAGGCGGCGCTGGAGCATGGTGGCGCGGCGGCCGGATGAAGCAGGGGTACTCGATGGAGGTCGCCGGCGCGGAGAAGTCGCAGGCGAGGTGCGGGCGGCGGCTTCTGGGCGCGCAAGGCTCCTGGCATGGCGACGGCGAGGCAACGATGGTGGAGGCGCTAGCTGTAGGAGAGCGGTTGGAGACACGGCGCTCCGGGTCGCCGGCGCGAGGGGAGAAGGGCGACGGGCGTGGCTTCAGGGACTTGGCGCGGCGGCCTTGCTGGAGACGGGGAGGAGGCGAGATGGCGCGGCGGCGGCCTCACCGGAGTGGAGAAGGCAGCTCCATGGGGCGGCGCTCAGGGTAGGAGGTGCGGTGCACGAGGAGGACGAAGGGGAAAGGGAAGACAGCGAGAGAGGGAGGGATCAAGAGGTAGATGGATCAGGCAGCGCGCTCGCTGTCTCCTGGAGGCACGAGGGAGACCGAGAGGAGGGGGTTGCGCGAGGGGCTCAGGCTAGGTTTAGGTGGGAATGGGGCGGGCGGGCCTTAGGAGAGGGATGGGCCGGCGCTGGCTGAGCTAATGGGCCGGCCGGGTGGCCGAGGCCCAGGTAGCTGCTGTTGCTGCATTTCTATTTCTTCAGACAGAAATACAAAAAGGAAAAAGCAGGGGGGGGGGGAAGGAGAGGAGCTAGAGAAATATAAAAATATATTCATGATCCTGAAAATGTGCTCTATTTAACAAAATTGGTTTGGAGATTTTAAAGGAAGTAAAAATAATTCATGTTTGAATTAAATTCAAACTTGAACCATTTTAAACCCTAACCAAAACAATTTCAAAAGATATGAAATTTGATAGAGAGGCTAGGTGCATGGTGTTAGAATATTGAGGCAAAGATGAACATTAAAAGAGAAGGTAATGTGACACTTGCCAAAAGAAGGAAGTGGAGGGAAGGACAAGGTGATGAAGCAAGAATCATGCATGGAACATGCAACAACTATATATGTATGAAAAACACACAATGCACATGATGACATGAAAGATGCAACACGCAAGAAAATGACAAGGCAACAACAGCGAATAACTGGAAGACACCTGGCACATCGGTCACGGGGCATTACAACATGGCTCCTGAATACGCTGAAAGGTATGAATGTTTAGTTTCTCAACGTGTTTTGAGTGTGCAGGTCACACAAGCAGAGCAAAATCAGAGGCATAATTTGTTCCATACAAAGGGAGTTGTGAAGGAACGTTCTGTTCGCGTCATCATAGATGGAGAGAGCTGCAACAACTTGGCTAGCATGGAGATGGTGGAGAAGCTATCTCTCACCACAAGACCACATCCACATCCTTACTATATCCAATGGTTCAATAACAGCGGGAAGGTTAAGGTAACACGTATTGTTCGTGTGCATTTTAGTATCTCTACATATGCTGACTATGTTGATTGTGGTGTGGTACCCATGCAAGTATGTTCCTTATTACTTGGTAGACCATGGCAATTTGAGAAAGATTATGTACACCATGGTAGAAACAATCAATATACTCTTGTTCATAGGGATAAACATATTACTTTGCTTCCTATGACTCGTGATTCCATTTTGAAAGATGATATTAATAGAGCTAATAAAGCAAAGCAGGAGCACAACAAGAGTGAAAATCAGATTGTGGCAAAAGAATTTGAGCAACAAATAAAGCCTAATAATGAACCATCTAGTGTTGCTTCTGAAATTAAATTGACAAGTGCATGCTTACTTGCCACCAAATCTGATATTGATGATATAGATTTCAGCAAATCTGTTTGTTATGCTTTTGTGTGCAAAGAGGCATTATTTTCATTCGAGGACATGCATTCCTCTTTGCCTTCTACTTTTACTAACATTTTGCACGAGTTCGCTGAATTATTTCCACACGATGTGCCACCAGGATTACCACGTATTCGAGGTATTGAGCATCAGATTGACTTAATCCCCGGTGCTTCGCTACCCAACCGTGCGCCATACTGTACCAATCCAGAGGAGACGAATGAGATTATGCGTCAAGTCTAGGAGCTGCTTGACAAAGGTTATATTTGCGAATCCCTTAGTCCTTGTGTTGTTCCTATTATTCTAGTGCCGAAAAAGGATGGTACATCACGTATGTGTGTTGATTGTAGAGGCATTAATAATATTACTATTCGTTATCGTCATCCTATTCCTAGGCTAGATGATATGCTTGATGAATTGAGTGGCTCTATGATATTTTCCAAAGTTGATTTGCATAGTGGATACCATCAAATTCGTATGAAATTGGGAGATGAATGGAAAACTGTATTTAAAACTAAGTTTGGTTTATATGAGTGGTTAGTCATGCCTTTTGGGTCAACTAATGCACCTAATGCTTTCATGAGATTAATGAACGAAGTTTTACGTGCTTTCATTAGACGATTTGTGGTAGTCTATTTTGATGATATATTGATTTATAGTAAGTGTTTGGAGGAACATTTGGAACATTTACGTGCTATTTGTATTACTCTACGTGATGCACATTTGTTTGGTAACCTTGGAAAATGCACCTTTTGCAATGACCGAGAATCTTTTCTTGGCTATGTTGTTACTCCATAGGGAATTGAAGTTGATAAAGCCAAGATTGAAGGTATTAAGAGTTGGTCACAGCCCAAAACGGTCACACCAAGTGAGGAGTTTCCTTGGACTCGCTGGTTTCTACGGGCGTTTTGTGACATATTTCAGCACCATTGCTGCACCTCTCAATGACCTTACAAAGAAGGATGTGCCTTTTGTTTGGGGTACCGCACAGGAAGAAGCCTTCACAGTATTGAAAGATAAGTTGACACATGCTCCTTTACTCCAACTTCTTGATTTTAATAAGACTTTTGAGCTGGAATGTGATGCTAGTGGAACTGGATTAGGAGGTGTATTATTACAAGATGGCAAACTTGTTACATACTTTTCTGAAAAATTGAGTGGGCCTAGTCTGAACTATTTTACTTATGATAAAGAATTATATGCTCTTGTTCGGACATTAGAAACATGGCAACATTATTTATGGCCCAAGGAATTTTGTATACATTCTGATCATGAATCTTTGAAACACATTAAAAGTCAAGCAAAACTAAACCGTAGACATGCTAAATGGGCTGAATTCATTGAGACTTTCCCTTATGTCATTAAACACAAGAAGGTTAAAGAAAATGTTATTGCTGATGCATTGTCTTGTCGTTATACTACGCTTTCACAACTTGACTTTAAAATATTTGGTGTGCAGACCATCAAAGATCAATATGTGCATGATGCTGAATTTAAAGATGTATTGCAGAATTGTATGGAAAGGAGAACTTGGAACAAGTTCGTTGTTAACGATGGATTTGTGTTTCGTGCTAACAAGATATGCATTCCTGCTAGCTCTGTTCGTCTTTTGTTGTTGCAGGAGGCGCATGGAGGAGGATTAATGGGACACTTTGGCCTAAAGAAGATGGAGGATATACTTGCTACACATTTCTTTTGGCCAAAGATGGGATGGGTTGTTGAGCGTTTTGTTGCTCGCTGCACTACATGTGAAAAATCTAAGTCACGACTCAATCCTCATGGTTTATATATGCCTTTGCCTGTACCTAGTGTTCCTTGGGAGGATATATCTATGGACTTTGTTTTAGGTTTACCTCGAACAAAGAAGGGGAGGGATAGCATATTTGTTGCCGTGGATTAGTTCTCGAAAATGGCACACTTTATACCATGTCATAAAAGCGATGATGTTGTTAATGCTGTTAATTTGTTCTTTCATGAAATTATTCACTTGAATGGTGTGCCAAATACTATTGTTTCAGATCGTGATACTATATTTCTTAGCCACTTTTGGAGATGTTTATGGGCTAAGTTGGGGACTAAGCTGCTTTTTAGTACTACATGTCATCCCCAAACTGATGGACAAACTGAACTAGTAAGTAGAACATTGTCTACCATGCTTAGGGCTGTTTTGAAGAATAACAAGAAAATGTGGGAAGAATGCTTGCCTCATATTGAATATGCTTATAATCGGTCGCTGCATTCTACTACTAAAATGTGCCCTTTTGAAATTGTGTATGGTTTCCTACCTCGTGCACCTATTGATTTGTCACCTCTTCCATCTTCGGAGAAGGTTAATTTTTATGCTAAACAATGTGCTGAATTGATCTTAAAAATGCATGAGTTAACTGAGGAAAATATTGAGTGCATGAATACTAAATATAAACTTGTTGGAGATAAGGGTAGAAAACGTGTTGTCTTTGCACCTGGAGATCTTGTTTGGTTACATTTGCGTTAGGATAGGTTTCCTAATTTGCGCAAGTCAAAGCTAATGCCACGTGCTGATGGTCCTTTTAGAGTGTTAGAAAAAATAAATGATAATGCATATAAACTTGAGTTGCCTGCAGATTTTGGGGTTAGTCCCACTTTTAGCATTGCAAATTTGAAGCTTCCGTCGAGGACGACTTCAATTCAAGAAGGGGAGGATGATGAGGACATCACTAACAAAGTTACACCCACAACCCCTACTGATACATATACATGAACAATTACTAGAGCTCGCGCACGCCAATTAAATTACTAGTTACTTCTGTTTCTTGGTAATGATTCTAATGTTCGTGAGAATATGATGCTGCCTAAATTGGATACATTTGTCTTGCTTACAAATGAAGGGCCTAGCTTGGAGAAGAAGGATGCTCATTGTAGCAAGATCAAGCATGGAGATGATGGCATGCGCAAGGGGAACAATAACAGAAATACAAGTGATGATTTCAGGACTTTGAAGCCACCATAATGAGTTTGTGAAGCCTTGGACGAAATATACAAGATGCCACTTCATAAATTTCATCCAGAGGCTATTATAGGTGTTGTGTCACCTTATTATTGGACCAGGCCCATGTAATTTCGAAATACTTGAGTATAGGATGTTTTTAGAGTCCGTATGTGTGGGAAAACAACATTTGGGGTTGGTTTCGGACCCCTCCTCCAAGGGCCACGAAATTCCCCCCTCTTCCTCCATATATACAGCCCTTATGGCGTCGTTTATACTTTGGGTTTTGTTTAGATTAAAGTTCACCATAGCTGCAACTTCCCGTACTTCGTTTGTGTTCAACGACTAGACAAAGGCGTCACAGAACCCCACCTTGATCAATAAAGCTTCCCTCTTATATTCGCAATATCCAGATTGCAATCTTAGTTTCTTGATTGTTCTTTGTTTGCCTGCAGGAAACAGACCTTCGTGGTCAGGTTGATCGTGGTCCAGCGTGGTCAATAACCTCTCGGAGTTGGTTTAGCGATTGCTAAGGCGAGACCTCCTCGCATGTTCGTAGTCGGATCGTCAAAGTTGACTTCCTCCAAAATGATAGCCACCATCTCATCGAAAGACGGGAACCTTTGCCTCTATCACCACGTGAGGGGGAAGGCTCTCTCGGTGGTGTATACAAACGATCCGGTCTCAGTGGAGAGCTCCATCCAAACTATGGAGCAGGTCCTTGCTGAGGACAAGTACCAAGTGGTTGGCTCCGATCAGAAGCTTGCCGTCACCCAGTTGTGTGTGTGACATGACGTCCTCGTCTACCACTACCACCTGGCCACAACGCCTTGCGAGCATTTCTCCAGGTTTATCAATAGCTCTAACTACAGTTTTGCTACGGTGGACACCACCAACAATCTAAAAGCGCTCAAGATTTCTGTCTTGAAATGCTTGAATCTTGTCAACATCTAGCGCCACTACAAGGTCTGGTGCAGCGACAAAAACAAACTGAACTCCCTGGTTGACCTCGCCTCGGCCATCATCGGCCCCTACTACATGAAGATGAAGAATGAGAGCAATAAGTACAAGAATGCCTGGCACAGTGTGTGGCATGAGAGACTGGATGAAAAACATGTCAAGTACGCGGCCAAGGACGTGTACACAAGCTACGAGATGTACATGCGGATCGTTGACATGAGGAACTATCTTCTTCCTGCCTTAGAGGAGGGATCAACCACAGAGCAGTGGAGGGAGTGTCACAAGAGGTAGATGATTAGACGATCGTTTCTCCTACTATAGAATGCATGCAATTCTTTATTGAGGTGTGTGCGAATGATCTGTATAGTCACTTATGTAATTGGATGTTTATTTCGGTTATATATACATGTTATTCTTCTGTAGACAGAGAAAATCACATGGCTTATTAGCAGCAATCGCCTGCGTTATTACTGGTCTTCGCACACATTTCTGATTACGGACCTGTTTGCCGCGTATCACACACTTCTTGTTCAGTTGAACTGTTTCCATTGAGTTGCCTAATCACACACAGTTCATCCTAGTGAACCGTATGTTGTATATCACACACACCTTCATCTGGCTGCCTGTTTGTTTTGTTCCTCCTCATCGCAAACAGTTAATTGAACTGAACCATACATCCTGCATAACACACGCAACTAAAATCTGAACCGTGTTTGATGCATCCGTCATCGCAAACGTTTTGCACCTTTTTTGACGTTTTTTACACCATCGTTTGTGATTATGGCATCGCACACAGTTTCGTCGAAGGGTGTCTGATCATAGTGTCACGTTTGGACCATCCGGCAGTAGTGCAGTAAGGATGAATTAATTGGTCTTGCTTCCATTGTTGTGCCTCCTACTGATCCCCTAGAACAATATTTGCTAGACCATGAAAATGATTTACATATGCATGAAAGAAATGAAATAGATAAGATTTTCTTTGAACAAAGTCCTCTCCTTAAACACAATTTGCCTATTGAAACTCTAGGAGGTCCTCCTCCACGTAAAGGTGATCCTGTGTTTGAATTAAAACAATTGCCAGACACTTTGAAATATGCTTATCTTGATGAAAAGAAGATATATCATGTTATTATTAGTGCTAACCTTTCAGAAGATGAAGAAGAAAGATTATTGAAAGTTCTAAGGAAGCACTGTGCTGTTGTTGGATATACTCTTGATGATTTAAAGGGCATTAGTCCCACTCTACGGCAGCACAAAATTAATATGGAACCTGATGCTAAACCCGTTGTTGATCACAAACGTCGGTTAAACCCGAAGATGAAAGAAGTGGTAAGAACAGAAATATTAAAACTTCTGGAAGCAGGTATAATCTATCCTATAGTTAATTGTAGATGGGTAAGTCATGTTCATTGTGTCCCTAAGAAAGGAGGTACAACTGTTGTTCCTAATGATAAGAATGAACTTATTCCACAAAGAATTGTTACAGGCTATAGAATGGTAATTGAATTTAGAAAATTAAACAAAGCAACTAGAAAAGATCAATACCCTCTGCCTTTATTGAACAAATGCTTGAAAGATTATCTAAGCACAAACATTTTTGCTTCCTTGATGGATATTCTAGTTTTTCACAAATACCTGTTTCTCAACTTGATCAAGAAAAGACCACTTTTACTTGTCCCTTTGGAACCTATGCTTATAGACGTATGCCTTTCGGTTTATGTAATGCACCTGCTACCTTTCGAAGATGTATGACTGCTATATTCTCTGACTTATGTGAAAATATTGTTGAGGTTTTCATGGATGAATTCTCTGTTTATGGGAAGTCTTTTGGTGATTGTTTAAGCAATCTTGATCGAGTTTTGTAGAGATGTGAACAAACAAATCTTGTCTTGAATTGGGAGAAGTGCCACTTTATGGTTAATGAAGGAATTATCTTGGGTCATAAAATTTCTGAAAGAGGTATTGAAGTGGACAAAGCTAAGGTTGATGCAATTGAGAAAATTCCATGTCGTAAAGATATAAAAGGTATTCATAGTTTGCTTGTGAAAATTTTAGACCTTATATTGTTGATTCCAAAGTAATTGTTCACACCGATCATGCTGCTATTAAATATCTTATGGAAAATAAAGATGCTAAACCTAGACTTATTCGGTGGGTTCTCTTGTTACAAGAATTTGATTTACATATCTTTGATAGAAAAGGAGCTGAGAACCCCGTAGCTGATAATTTATCTAGGCATTAAAATTTGCCTGATGACCCACTACCTATTGATGATAGTTTTCCTAATGAGCAGTTAGCTGCAATAAATGTTGCTCATAATACTCCTTGGAATGCTGATTATGCTAATTACATTGTTGCTAAATATTTTACCACCTATCTTTACATACCAACAAAAGAAAAAAATTCTTCTATGATTTAAGACACTACTTTTGGGATGACGCACATCTTTATAAAGGAGTAAATGGTATTATTAGACGTTGTGTACCTAAGCATGAACAGGGACAAATCCTACGGAAATGTCACTCCGAAGCTTATAGAGGACATCATGCTGGAGATCGAACTGCTCACAAGGTATTGTAATCTGGATTGTATTGGCCTACTCTCTTCAAGGATGCCCGTAAGTTCGTCTTATCTTGTGATGAATGTCAAAGAATAGGTAATATCTGTAAGCGTCAAGAAATACCTATGAACTATTCACTTGTCATTGAACCATTTGATGTTTGGGGATTTGATTACATGGGACCTTTTCCTTCCTCTAATGGGTATACACATATTTTGGTTGTTGTTGATTATGTTACTAAATGGGTAGAAGCTATTCCAACCATTAGTGCTGATCACAACACCTCCATTAAAATGCTTAAGGAAGTTATTTTCCCAAGGTTTGGAGTCCCTAGATATTTACTGACTGATGGTGGCTCACACTTTATTCATGGCACTTTCCGTAAAATGATTGCCAAGTATGATATTAACCATAGAATTGCATCACCTTATCATCCTCAGTCTAGTGGTCAAGCTGAACTTAGCAATAGAGAAATAAAATTAATTTTTCAAAAGACTACCAATAGGTCCTGGAAGAATTGGTCTAAGAAATTAGTTGATGCACTTTGAGCTTATAGAACAGCATATAAAAATCCTATGGGTATGTCTCCTTATAAAATGGTTTATGGAAAAGCTTGTCATTTGCCTCTTGAGTTAGAACATAAAGCATATTGGACCATCAAATAACTCAATTATGATTTCAAACTTGCTGGTGAAAAGAGGTTATTTGATATTAGTTCTTTAGATGAATGGAGAACCTAAGCTTATGAAAATGCAAAATTATTCAAAGAAAAAGTTAAAAGATGGCATGACAAAAGAATCCAAAAGCGTGAGTTTAAAGTCGTAGAATATGTTCTTTTGTACAACTCTCCTTCGGATTCTTTGCAGGAAAACTCCTCTCAAAATGGGAAGGCCCCTATGTTATCGAGGAGGTTTATCGGTTTGGACCAATCAAAATAAATAATGTCGAAGGTACTAACCCGAAGGTTATCAATTGGCAATGAATAAAACATTATATCTCAGGTACGCCCATTAATGTTGAAAGTACTATTATCCAAACTTTGACATTGGAAGAGCACATAAAAGAGTCCTTCCGGAACACTCCAGAATCGTGAAAATAAGGAGGTACGTGATACGTTAAGTAAACGGACTCCGAAAAATCCGCAAAAATGTTTTTTGCCAGTTTTGGAATATTTAGAAAAACAGGAAAATAAGAAACTTCTAGGAAGCGTACCCTGGTGGGCACAATCCACCTGGGCGCGCCCGTGCCCAGGTGGATTGTGCCCACCTGGGACACCTTCCAGACTCCGTTTTTTCTACATATTGCTTGTTTCCCAAGATAAAAAAATCTATATATACTCCCCGAACCTCTTGATCACCGTATCGCAGAGAAATCCTCTATTTTCTTTTCTTGCTGTTTTCAGTCAGATCTGTTGAGTCAAGCATCATGTCTTCTTCTTCCTCCAACAACGTTGAAGAGGATGCTTGTTTGATGAAGATCGAGCTGAGGAGAGAAGAGCCCGCAGAAGCTGTCAAGGGAGACGAGAGCAAGGAGGTACCGTAGATCAGCCTCCATTCTTCAAACAAGCATTGTCAGCCGAGGAGGAAGAGGAAGATATCCTTAAACCTTACCTTGCTCACCTTACTCCTGCTGAGATTGAAGACTTTCGCATCATTTCCTTGGCTTTCGCCAAGCTTGGGGTAGGTGCCCCGATATCGTATCATCCCACTATCCTTTTGCCTTTACTTATTTTAGTTTGATCTTTTGCTTTAGATGAATAAAAGTTTAGTTTGATCCTTTCTTCTTTGAAAGTTTTCTTAGTGATCTATCCCTGTAATCATGTGCGAGATATATAATAAAGTCTAGTTTGAGTTTTTGCTTTCCTTATTTTCAAGTTGCAATAAAGAGAAAGGAAATAAATAGAAGAAAGGAAATAAATCAGAAAGATCATATACTAATCTTATGGTAGGTGATGACACCACATAAGGAAAAGTGTAAGTAGAAAATTTTATTAGAGATTGACAAACATAGCATTAGTCAGTGATGCAAATCATGAAAGAATTAAGAAGGGAAGAGAAGATTCACATATAAATATACTATCCTAGAAATATTTTGTGATTTGAGCCCTCATCAAAATATTATATGCCAAAATTGTTGGCGTTGGACAAGGGAGACAACTTACTGGTTTATGTTTGTTTATATTCACGTAGAAGTCATATTGTCATGGATCCTTTAACATGTGGTGCTTGCCCCTATCTTTGCTAGCCAAAAATTCCGCACTAAATAGAGATACTACTTGTGCATCCAAAAACCCTTAAACCCAAATCTTATTTTCAAGTGTCCACCATACCTACCTAGGGATTGAGCAAGATCCCCCAAGTAAGTTGTCATCGGTGCAAAAAGGCAATAAAAATTGCTTATTAAAGTATGAGATAATTTAGTGTAAGAGAAAATTGAGCATTGTACCAACTAGTGATGGTGAAGAATAAAAGCGACAGATTGCATAATAAAGGTTGCTATCACAAGGGGCAATACAACGTGACATTCTTTTGCACTAAGGGGTTGAGCATACAAACAAATAAGAGCATGGCAACCTCTGATTCCCTCTGCGAAGGGCCTATCTTTTACTTTTATGTATTTACTTTTATGCAAAGAGTCAAAGTTTTCCTTCTATTCCTTTTTATTTTTGTCCTTTGGCAAGCATCATGTGGTGAGGAAAGATCTAGGCACATATGTCAAGTTGAATATAGATAGCATGAGTTATTATTGTTGACATCACCCTTGAGGTGAATGCGTTGGGAGGACAAACTATAAGACCCTATCTTTCTATGTGTCCGGTTGAAACGTTTTTCTCATGTGTACGCGGTGAGTGTTAGCAACCATAGAAGACTATATGATCATTGAGTATGTGGAAATGCCTAAAGGCTTCGATATGTTACCCTTCCTAAAAAGATGATGAATTGTAGTTGCAAAGTTGACTGAGAACATAGTTTGTTGGTTTTTAATAGAGTTTTTGCTTTATACTTCAATAGTGTGATGAATGGTCACTTATTCATGAGAAGTCTATGATAAAAGTTCTTTGATAAAAGTTTTATGTTTAAGTTTTTTGATGTTATAATAATGAACATGATGCTTCTATGTCCGTATTTTGTTTTTATCGACACCTCTCTCTCTCTAAGCATGTGGACATGTTTTTCGATTTCGGTTTTCGCTTCAGGACAAGCGAGGTCTAAGCTTGGGGAGTTGATATGTCCATTTTGCATCATGTTTTCTTACTGTTATTTATGATGTTTTTATCCATAATAATGCTTTGTGGAGTAATTCTAATGCCTTTTCTCTTATAATATGCAAGGTATGCACAAAGAGGTAGAATTCCGGCAGCTCGAAATTTGGACCTGGAAAAGCTACGTCAGGCCACCTATTCTGCACAACTCCAAACAAGATGAAACTTCAAGGAGATTTTTTATCAAATATATGATGAATATTGGAGCAAATAACTACGAAAGGGGGCCCACCGGGTGGGCATAACCCACCTCGATGCGCCAGGGAGCCCAGGCGCGCCCTGGTGGATTGTGGTCACCCAAGCCCACCTCCAGTGCCCATCTTCTAGTATAGAAGTCATTTTGACCTAGAAAAAATAAGGAGAGGAGACCGTTTTGGCCTGTCCTTTTCCTCAAAAGGATTGGGCTACCTTGCTGCACTTTTGTTACTACTATCATCATTTGCTCGTTACAAATTATCGTGCTATCAAACTACTCTTCTACTTACAATTTCAGCACTTGCAGACATTACCTTATTGAAAACCACTTGTCATTTCCTTCTGCTCCTCATTGGGTTCGACACTCTTACTTATCGAAAAGAGGTACAATTGATCCCCTATACTTGTGGGTCATCAAGGCTATTTTCTGGGACAACCCACCTGGGCACGCCAGGGAGCTTCGACACTCTTACTTATTGAAAAGAGGTACAATTGATCCCCTATACTTGTGAGTCATCAAGGCTATTTTCTGGGACAACCCACCTAGGCACGCCAGGGAGCCCAGGCGCGCCTTGGTTGGTTGTGCTCACCCAGGCCCACCTCTGGTGCCCATCTTCTGGTATATAAGTTATTTTGATCTAGAAAAAATAAGGAGAAGACTTTCAGGACGGAGCGCCGCCGTCTCGAGGGGAAACTTGGGCAGGGGCACTTTTGCCATCCGGCAGAGCGATTCCGCCGGGGGAACTTCCCTCCCGGAGGGGGAAATCATCGTCATCATCACCACCAACAACTCTTCATCTTGGGGAGGGTAATCTCCATCAACATCTTCAACAGCACCATCTCATCTCAAACCTAGTTCATCTCTTGTGTTCAATCTTATTACCGGAACTATAGATTGGTGCTTGTGGGTGACTAGTAGTGTTGATTACATCTTGTAGTTGATTACTATATGGTTTATTTGGTGGGAGATTATATGTTCAAATCCAATATGCTATTTAATACCTCTATGATCTTGACCATGATTATCATTTGTGAGTAGTTAATTTTGTTCTTGAGGTCACGGGAGAAATCATGTTGCAAGTAATCATGTGAACTTGATATGTGTTCGATATTTTGGTAGTATGTGTGTTGTGATTCCCTTAGTGGTGTCATGTGAACGTCGACTACATGAAACTTCACCATATTTGGGCCTAAGGGAATGCATTTTGGAGTACCAATTAGATGATGGGTTGCGAGAGTGACAGAAGCTTAAACCCGAGTTTATGCGCTATTCCGTAAGGGACCGATTGGATCCAAAAGTTTAATGCTATGGTTAGAATTTATTCTTAATACTTTTCTCGTAGTTGCGGATGCTTGCGGGAGGGTTAATCATAAGTAGGAGGTCTGTTCAAGTAAGAACAGCAGCTAAGCACCGGTCCACCCACATATCAAATTATCAAAGTAGCGAACACGAATCAACCCAACATGGTGAAAGTGACTGGATGAAATTCACGTGTACCCTCAAGAACACTTTGCTTATCATAAGAGACTGTTTTGGCCCATCCTTTGCCTCAAAAGGATTGGGATACCTTGCTGCACTTTTTTTACTACTATCGTTAGTTGCTCGTTACAAATTATCTTGCTATCAAACTACTCTGCTACTTACAATTTCAGCACTTGCAGACATTACCTTGCTGAAAACCACTTGTATTTTCCTTCTGCTCCTCATTGGGTTTGACACTCTTACTTATCAAAAATAACTACAATTGATCCCCTATACTTGTGGGTCATCACCACTCCAGCCGGATATCTAGCTTGTAGTGCTTCCAATTTGGTTAAATTGCATCTACTTGGCTTACACATTATACCATTGAATATGATATGACTTCCTATTTTTGGTACATACTAGTACATCTGTCTATTAACCATGTTCTTACATCAAACTAATGTTCTTGTGTATCCCTCATCAATCACTTTTGATGAGATAGTCACGCCAGGGGGTTACTATGAGAAAATACGCTCTTTTAAAGAATGCAGTGTCAGCCTCCCCACATGATTCTCAAGAAAGAACAAGGCTAGATGAAGATAGTGAACGTAGATCTGTAGTTGATGACCGCATTTCCCCTACACCAGCATCGCAGGTGCTTGCTCTAACTTGGCAGCGTGATATGTGGTTGCACGTTACATATGGTGTCTAGATTGTAATTCTTTCAATCTGGTTAAATTACATGTGCTATTATGCTTAGTTTATACATTATACCTGTTAATGTGACACGCCTTCCTATTTGTAGTACATAGTACATCTGTCTATTAAGCATGTCCTTATATAAAACTATTGTTTTTTGTATCCTGCATCAATCAATATGATGAGACACCTTTAGTATATGCAGTGTGATATTAGTTGCATCTTTCATATGATTTGTAGCATGTGCTTCTTCTAATTTGTTGAAACGCCATTTATGATGGGACGCTATTAATTTTGCAGACTCATATTGGTTGCATCTTTCATGTGGTGGCTAGCTTGCATTGCTTCTTATTTGTTGAAATGACTTATGCTTAGTTTACACAAATAGTTATGAATATGCCATGCCATCCTATTTTTTGTACATATTCCATCTTGGTATCATGTGTTTGCCTTACATCAAAGTAGTGATTGTCAGTATCATGCACGAATGAGCTCTCAAGAGTGAATTTTATTGCTTTTTGTTGTCGGTTTTACCTAACAATTCAAAATCAATAAAGCAGAAGGAAATTAGCAAGGCAGTGGATAAAGGTGCTCTTCCAAATGGAGTGCCTCTACAGATTCCACCCTGCCACCCCCAGGAAGATTTGGAAGACAACGCATGCATAGACACTCAACATAGCTGTGTTGATGATGAGCATGTATCCCCTAGTGCACCATCACAGGTGCTCCCTCTAACTTGGCACTGTTATATGTGGTCGCATGTTATGTATGATGTCTAGCTTGTATTGCTTCTAATTTTGTTGAACTCCATCTTCTTACTTTACAAATTATACTTGTGAATAAGACACGTGTTCTTGTTTCTAAAAATACAATATCTGTCTATCACACCATGTTCTTACATCAAAGTACTAATGTGGTGTAACCTGCAACAATCACTTATCAGAAGACACGTTTGACTTGCGAGTGTGATATAGGTTACATCTCACATTCCTTTCTAGCTTGTACTACTTCTATTTTTTTGAAATGGCACTAATGACGAGACAATTTTAACTTGGTAGAGTGATATTCGTTGCATCTTTCATATGGTGTCTAGCTTTCATTGCTTCTAATTTGTTGAAATGCCTTCTACTTAGTTTATGTAATGCTGTCCTTTTTTTCTTACACATTCAATCATCCTATCATACGGTCGGCTTACATTAAAGTAGTGCTCGCCAGCATCCTGCATAAAAGAGTTCTAAAAAGCGATTTTTATTCATTTTTCTTGTGGGTTTGACTTGAAAAGGCAATACAATTAAGAAATAGGAAGGGAAAAATAAGGTAGGGACTGATGGTGGTCTTCCAGCGAAACCGGCATCCTAAGTGCTTTCTCTAGCTTAGCAGTGTAATACTGTCTTGCAGGTTGCATACGGTGTCTCACTTGTATTGCTTGTAATTTTATGAAATTACTTCTGCTTAGTTTACACAAATAGTTGTGCATATGCCATGCCGTCCTATTTTTCGTACATATTCCATCCTCGTATCATGTGTTTTCCTTACATCAAGGTAGTGTTTGTCAGTATCATGCATGAATGAGTTTGAAGAGTGAATTTTATTGCTTTTTCTTGTCGGTTTTACTTGACAATGCAAAATCAATAAAGTAGAAGGAAATTAGCAAGGTAGTGGATAAAGGTGCTGCTAGCTCTTGATCCTGCGTTGGTTTTTCCCTTGAAGAGGAAAGGGTGATGCAACAAAGTAGAGTAAGTATTTCCGTCAGTTTCGAGAACCAAGGTATTAATCCAGTAGGAGACAATGCGACAAGCCACCGAATACATGCACAAACAAACACCAACTTGCACCCAACGCGATAAAGGGGTTGACAATCCCTTCACAGTTATTTGCAAAGTGAGATCTGATAGAGATGGATAAACGGTAAAGTAATATTTTTGGTGTTTTCGGTTTATGAAACGGAAAGTAAAAGATTGCAAAGAAAGTTAATCAGAAACTAAAATTATCAATCAGAAACTTATATGATTGAAAATAGACCCAAGGTCCATAGGTTTCACTAGAGGCTTCTCTCAAGATAGAAATTATCATGGTGCGTGAACAAATTACTGCTAAGCAATTGATAGAAAAGCGCAAAGTTATGATGATATCTAAGTAAATGATCATGAATATAGGCATCACGTCCATGTCAAGTAGACCGAAACGATTCTGCATCTACTACTATTACTCCACACATTGACCGCTATCCAGCATGCATCTAGAGTATTAAGTTCATAAAGAACGGAGGAACGCCTTAAGCAAGATGACATGATGTAGAGGAATTAACTCAAACAATATGATGAAAACCCCATCTTTTTATCCTTGATGGAAACAATACAATATGTATCTAGTCCCCTTCTGTCACTAGGATCGAGCACTTCAAGATGGAACCCAAAGCTAAGCACTTCTCCCATTGCAAGAAAAACCAATCTAGTTGGCCAAACCAAATCGATAATTCGAAGAGACTTGCAAAGATATCAAATCATGCATATAAAAATTCAGAGGAGATTGTAAAAATATTCATAGATAAGCTAATCATAAATCCAGAATTCATCGGATGTCGGCAAACACACCACAAAAGAGTATTACATCGAATAGATCTCCAAGAAAATCCAGGAGAACATGGTATTGAGAATCAAAGAGATAGAAGAAGCCATCTAGCTACTAGATATGGACCCGTAGGTCTGCGGTAAACTACTCACGCTTCATCAGAGAGGCAATGGTGTTGATGTAGAATCCCTCCGTGATCGAATCCCCCTCCGGCAGGATGCCGGAAAAGGCCCCTAGATGGGATCTCACGGTAACAGAAGGTTGCGGCAATGGAATAGTGGTTTCATGGCTCCCCTGGAAGTTTTCGGGGCATATGATAATATATAGGAGGAACATCTAGCTCAGGGGGTCACCGAGGGGCCCACGAGGTTGGGGGCACGCCCTCCACCCTTGTGGCCGCCTTGTGGCTCTTCTGATTTGCTGATACGTCTCCAACGTATCTATAATTTATGAAGTATTCATGCCAATATATTATCATTCTTGGATGTTTTATAATCATTTTATAGCAACTTTGTATCATTTTTTGGGACTAACCTATTGACCGAGTGCCCAGTGCCAGTTGCTGTTTTTTGCTTGTTTATTACATCACAGAAAATCAATATCAAACCGAGTCCAAACACCGCAAAACTTTTTGAGGATTTTTTATGGGCCAGAAGACTCCCGATGGGCCAAAGCAGCACTTGGGGGTGCCCCGAGGGGGGCACAACCCATCAGGGCCTGCCAGGGGCCCCTGGCCCGCCCAGGTGGGTTGTGCCCACCTTGATGGCCTCCCGTACCCCTTCTTTGCACTATAAATTCCCAAATATTCCGAAACCCCTCAGGGTTAACCTAGATCAGAAGTTCCGCCGTCGCAGGGCTCCGTAGCCACCGAAAACCAATCTAGACCCATTCCGGCACCCTGCCAGAGAGGGGAATCATCTCCAATGGCCATCTTCATCATCCCGACGGCCACCACGATGAGGAGGGAGTAGTCGACCCTGCGGGCTGAGGGTTTGTACCAGTAGCTATGTATTTTGTCTCTCTCTCTCGTGATCTATATCATGGGCTTTGTCAATATAGTCGGATCATATGATGCTTCTCCCCTCTATACTCTTGTTGTGATGGATTGAATGTAGCGACCCGACCCGAATGGATCAAGTCTCTGTGCTTAAGTATCATCCCTGGATCGGTATGCTGACACAAACAGTACTCGAGGATTTATAAAGGAGGTAAATCACATGTAAAAGTAACGTAAATACTATTACCTCAATCCAAATAGCGGAAGTACCAACAAGGTCGTGGATTCCCATCAACACCAATGACAAAGTTGAGTGTAGAAATCGTAACCGTAATGTATCACTTACTCGTCGTAAGATTCCTGCAACATGAGACGTTGTAGCCACAAGGGTCACTACATTGAATGTACTGGCAAATTCACACCATAGAAAATGATGAACAATGGCTATCACTACATGCATATATGGCTGGTGGAAAAGCTCTATGGTTATATGTTTTTTGCGAAAAGCCAATTTTTCCCTACTGCAAAGGAATTCATTTTGTTTAACTATCAAGGTGGTTGTTAAACATTGAGAGTGTAGACACCCTCTCAATCCCAATTAAGCATCATCATTAAAACCCAACAAAATTATTTAAAGTCACATGATGAGATTCACATGATAATCCAAGTACTAGATACTCAAGATGTCCATAACCGGGTACACGGCTAACCATGATTAGTTTATACAATCTGCAGAGGTTTGCGCACTTTTCCCCACAAGACTCGATCTCCTCCGTTGGGATTCTCGCACTACATGGTGTTTGTGAAACGGATGACCGAGACATAGTCTTTCAGAAGCGCTAGCACCTTACGATCGGCTAGACCGTTACACCTACTTTCCCCTACATCTGCTAGTCCACCACTGTAAGAGTTCGCACGACTTAGTCAACTATGCTAGAGCCCATAGTCGCTTATGGCTGCACACGGAAGTTTCTAGTATGAATAATCTCATGATCCCTTTGAGCCTGGGTGGCGGTCCATCAAGAAAAACAGGCAATCGCTGGAATACCCAGGTGCCTAAACAGGCAATCGCTGGAATACCCAGGTGCCTCAATCCACCCAGATGTGTGTTAAAGTTGCCACCTTAAGTAAACAATTAATTAACAATCTCACATCTGTCATGAATACTCTCAACCCAATCCACGTCTACGAGCATAGCATGGCAATATAAGCATAACGTAAAAGTAACTCCCAAGGTTTGAATGCAGGGTAATAGGTTCCTACCTCATCAACTACTTCCCGATACCCACATGTTATCAATCCTACTCATGCAATGTTTGAGGGTTGAAACTAATGCATAAAAACTGGGTATCAAAGGAATATGAGCAAAGTGTGAGCTTGCCTGCTATGTTGATGAAGATGATTCGGCCTCATAACTCTTGACAGTTCTACCCGTCACACTCCGGTCAATCTATCGTAAGCAAGCAATAGTAGCCACACATAAGCAATCACTCAAAGGATCAGAAAGAACAAAGAAGACGATTCGGAAAACATCAAAACCAAGCAAATAACTCTTTGCAACATAAAACAATTTCTAACAGTACCAAAATTGTATGAATTTGGCCTTATCAGAAAGTTTAGGTCAAGAGCTTCGATTTGCAAAAAGAATCAACTCAAACGGAGCTACGAAACTCAAGTTACGATCAAACAAAGTTTGAATACAAATCTGGTCTAATTAAAATTTTAAACTTTCAAAAACATGTTTGAGATGGATTACTGGATAGAGGAGATCATAACGAAGACGTGAGCGTTGGTTTCGTTGGATTTGGATAAATGGGTAAAAAGATGTGATAGATTGAAGATCAGGGACTAAACTGTGAAGAAACTAATTACATATGGGTCCCTAGCTAATATTAACAGAAAAAGAAAAGACTAAATAATGAACGTTCGCTAACTAGTTCTAAGAAGAGAACGTTCTTTGAATAGCTCTAACTAAGAAAAACTAAACTAGGGTTTTTAAAATAAAATCGAGAAAAAAACCTAAACCCTTAAAGAAATAACCGGACCGGGCAGTTTACCGATTCAGTCGAAATAAACCGGCGGCGCCGGATCTGTTCGAGCTCCGGCGAGGGCCGTGCGGCTCTGGCGAGTAGGGCGAGGCAAGCCGGCGGCTCCGGGGTGGCCGCGAGGCGGCGACATTGGCGGCGGAGAGCGGCGCGGTGGTGGTGGCGCGGCGCGTGCGGCGCAGGGCGGGGGACGGCGGCGAGTGTGGCGCGGTGGCGGCGGTCTGCGCGACGGTGGCACATCACGGCGGAAGGCGGCGAGATGCGGGCAGAGAGAGAAGCGGGGCTCGGGGCTCTGGATTATATAGAGGAGAGGGGGTGGCACGAAGCTTGGAGCAGGGGGCTGAGGAGGCCGGAGCGGACACGAACGCCGAGGTTGATGCTCGGGAGGCGTGCGGCCAGCGGTCTCCTGCGTGAGGTGGGAGATGACATAGTCGGCTGGGCTGGCTCGGTCTAGCCCGGTTGGGTGCTAGGCCGGCCCAGTCGGCGAAGAAGAAGTTTTTTTATAAAGATTTTTTTTCTTCGAGACAAACAAAACAGATAAAACAAATAGAAATAAAAATATTATATAGGCATATAATATACCAAAATTTGCAGAAAAAGATTTTCTACAACATGGACATTTTTATAATGCCAAATAAAATCCACACAAATTCGGATAATTCAAAGAGTGCTGCTGGTCTAATAAAATCCAATAAAAATCATTTTAAAAATACCAAAATGATTTCAAATTAATTTTTGTCCAATTTTCTATTGTAGGGAATCATGTTACCCTATTTTACATGTATTTTGTTTTTGGAGAAAAATAATTTGAATAAAACTCAAATAACCCAAATTGAAAAAATAATAATTTCAAATGGATTTTAAATTTGAGTTTCTTTGAAACTCCCAACTCATATTTCATATGTTTTGAAGATGTCATTTTATCTTCTCTCATGAAAATCGTTGAGTTGCTTAAAGTTTCAGAACTGGAAATATTTTCAAATGAAATTCAAATATTTTCAACACCCCTTTTCATTAAATAAATGGAAGAAGTCATGTTATCTTCTCTCTAGGGTTTCGTGGTGAAAAGAATTTGAATGCACGGAGATCAAAATGCAAAAAGGTGAAAGTTTGGGAAAGTCCTTTTATTCCCTCTCATTTAACTTTCAAAAAGGTTTCGAATTTCACTCAATCAATCACACAACAATCAAACAAACAATCAACCTATCTATTTATTATAGCATTCCAAAATTTGGAATTTTGGGATGTTACAAACCTACCACCCTTAAAATGAATATCGTCCTCGAGATTCGGAGAGGCTAGCAAGAAAAAGGTTAGGGTTTGGGGGTCTTCTCAAAATCCATCGATCATCACAGGGGTCTGGGGTGCTACCACCCTTAGAAGCATGGTTACGGTTCCATCAAAACTCATATACTTCATCCATATTGTTAACAGTGTCGGTCTTCTTAGATCTTCAGGATAATTCCTTATCCGGGCTCTTCCGGTAGTGGCATAACCTTTACCACAATTCTTCTGTCCTTTCATCTTGGTAAGGTTCTTCCGAGACTGGGTCTTCTTAGCTGACGGGTCTGGTGCCAATACTAACTAACTATCGATATCTCATGGTGGTTAACATTTTAGGGTTTCTCCTGCAGGAAATAGGTCTGGGTTGATCCTCGCCGTATAACCTATGGTTGGCAAAAGCTGCCTTGTACAAGGGAAAAAAATACTTATACCATTCTTATGGTTCAAACAAGGCTTAATATCGTCGTCTCTCTACTATAGGTAAGTCACTCAGATTTACCATCCCATATAGCAAGGCGAGTAATAAGCGTAAGTCGGTATGGTGATCAATCCATCCCATACCCAAATCATTACCTTGTATACGGTTAGCGAATCTCGCATTCTAACACTCGGTCATACTCACAAGCATTGCAGAATTTCTCTTGTCGACGAACCAAGTTCGGATATATCCATAGATTCTGCAAGCCAGACAAACATCTATCGTTCCTTCACAACTCTCAGGTTTGGCATTACTCCCATAAGATCGTCTATTGATTAAATCGTAACTTCTTCCAGGGTTTTTCCTTCAGCAAGAATGTGCTTGCTTCTTGGCAGGTCCTGGGGCCTGTGGGTTATGGCCCAACACTTGTAGTCCTCGAAATTATCATCGGGCAACTAATCATTATTCCAACTTCCAACTTCCTAATATTCTTAAATCCATCCAATTGTACTGTCTTCCTTCCTTCTATTGGCACTGTCGGATTTCGGGTTCCGGCAGACCCTTGAGGTTCGAACACTGGGGTGCGCGCGGAGATTTCGGTTCCTACCTACCTGCACCCCTCCGCCTCGCTAAGATCTAAGCTATGGAAAGAACAACACAAGAGACACAGGGTTTATACTGGTTCGGGCCACCATTGTGGTGTAATACCCTACTCTAGTGTGTGATGTGGTGGATTGCCTCTTGGGCTGATGATGATGAATGATACAAGGAAGAACAGCCTCGCGAGGGTCTATTCTTGGCTGGGGCGATGAACTGCTGGGAGGAGTTCAGCCACTCTTCTCTCTCCCTCTCTGATTGTCTTTCTCCGATTCAACCTCCCATCGAACCTCTCCTCTTAACCCCTCCGAACCCCTCTCTTCTGTGGGTGGCTGGTCCTATTTATAGAGGCCCTGGTCCTCTTCCCAAATATCGAGCGGGAAGGGAGCCAATAATGGCGAGCTAATTTGAAGGGGGACAGCTAGTACTCGCTACCCTGGCAAAAGTAGTCTTCGCCTGCACAAAGCTCTGGTGGTGACGCCGTCTTGGGCTCCACAATGACCTCCGTCTTGCATTCTTCCTGGTCTTGGTCTCGTTGCACCAAAATGGCAACCTTTGCCTGATGCCTCGGTACTCCGCGGATGTGCTTGCCCCCTTTGCACCAAAGAGGAAAGGAGGACACTGCGCGGGCTGGCACCCGCCTGGCGCCCTTGGTCGTCATGGCTTGCATCACGGGCACCTCGTGAGGTACCCCGCCTTGATCTCTCCGCCTCCTCGCGAGCCAGCCTGATGAGGCCGTGCCTGAGGAAGCTCCGTGTCGTCCGCCCCACGAGGCTTGGCCCCTCGCGAGGGTCTTGGGTCTGTGTTGATGAAGATGGGCCGTGCTAGGGCCCCCTTGAGCCACGCCGCAGGCCGCAAGCAGGCAAGTCTGGGGACCCCCGTTCCCAGAACGCCGACAGTAGCCCCCGGGCCCAAGGCGCGCCCGGACTTGGCCGTGCAGGGAGGCGGAAGGGCAAGAGCGAAGCGCCGCGGGCCCTAACATCCTGCGGCCTTGGGCGTCGCGTGGCGGTTGATTGGACGTGGGTGGCACTGTTCCCCCACGCCCTCCTTATTTTGCGCCATGCTAGGCGGACCCGTAGTCGTACACAGCCGTTCCCCTTTGTGTTGCTCGAGCGCCCTCTGTCCTTCCTCCGCTCGAACTCTGGTTTCTGTTTTCAACCCAATCTTGAACCTCCCCCCTTCCCATCGCCATGGCTCCGACAAAGAAGGGAAGAGGGAAGAAACCTGTGTCTCCGCCTTGCCCGCCGCCGTTGGCGGCCCCCGCCGAGGGCTTGGGCAAGGTCAGCTCGGCTCTGGCCACCATCTTCAACAAATGCGGGAGGACGACGACCTGGCCCGCGTCCCACTTCTCCATCGACTGGATAGTCACCGAGGTCCCGTATTTTTCCGACGCCCTGTGGGCGGGTCTGGTTCCTCCCTTTTCTGATTTCTTCAATGTCGTGCTTTCCCACTATCAGATCCACATGATGCATCTGGGTCCTGAATCCATCACTCTCCTTTCAGTCTTCGCCTTTGTTTGCGAGGCTATGATGGGCATCCTTCCTTCGGTTGCCTTGCTGCACCACTTCTTCTCGCTGCGCCTTGTTGACCCTACCCAATGCTGGGCGTGTGTGAGCTTCATTGCCGCGTCTGAGACGGCGGCCTCTGGGATTGACTTCAAGCTCCCTCCGCCTATGGCTGGGTTCCGTGAGCGGTGGCTGTATGTGGATGCTGGGGTGCCCAGCCCCCTGCCGTCGGAGCCAACTTTGCCTGCTGTCCCCAATTCAGGCTGGGGCCAGGAGACGCTTGAGGGCCCCCGACTTGTCTTCGTCTGGCACCGCTTCGCGTTCTTGAGGTCGCTTGGCGTGACAGCGCCCAAGGTGGTGAAGGAGTTCCTGCTACGTCGCGTTGCTCCTCTCCAACGCCACTCCCGCCGGATGTGGGCCTTCAGTGCGCGCGATGATCGTATGAGGCTCCAGGAAGAGGACCTGACGCCTGAAGTGCTGAGGACGGCGCTCTTGACCCTGACGGGGGACCCCAACCCTGGCAGCATCCAGCAGGGAGGGGCCTTGTTGTACCTCTGCTAGAGCAGGGGCGATTTTGTGAGGCAGATGCCTATCTTCGATGAGTGGGGGCTGCACCCCGCCGGCCTCCAGGGGCCTCGCAAGAACCCAGTGGTGGTGACTGCCCTTCTAGTCGGCCAAGGCGACTCTTCCTCAAGTGGCGGAGCAGGGAGGCATGAGGCGCCAGAGGCCGAGGGGGCTCCCGGCGGGGTGACAGCGCCGGGCGATGCTCATGACGAAGCAGTTATTGGTGCTCGTGCCGCTGAGGCTGAGGGTGACAAGCAGCTGCCCTCTGCCCCTACGACCGAGGCCCCTGAGGCTCCGGTGGCTTCTCTTGGCGAGGCGATTGGCAGCGCACATCAGGCAGGCGCCCCTGACGCAGATCGCCTTGATGCTCCATCTTCGTCGCAGGTTGATCCCTGCGGCCAACTCTTAGGCCGCTTCCGCGTGGACTTTGAGGCCCACCGGAAGAGAAGGGAGGCCCTGGGCGACGATTACCCTTGTCGCCTGCTGAAGCGTAGGAAGTACTTCGCCACTGATGAGTAAGCCTTCTCCTTTCCCAGCTCCCGATCCATCTGTTACTCTTACCGACCCTTGCTTCGCAGGCCCCTTCCAGTCGGGCTTGCGGAGACGGCTGAGGAGCCGTCCCCCTTGGCTTCACCCCCTCCACCGTCCTCAATCGCTCCAAGCAGTGGAGCCCTTGTAGTGAGGGCGATCAACGAGGCGAACCGTCCCGAGGCGTATCGTGGCCCTACGCGCCTCGTGATCCTTCGCGGGCCTTCTCATGGCATAGCCAGCCTGCCGTGGGCTTCTCGCCTGGTCATGGACTGCGATTGGCTGAGGCACTTCCTGCGCTCTTCACCTGGGGACGGGCTGGCCCCAGTCCAGGCTTCCGACGCGGCGTGCCCGGCCGTCGTGAGGGTGCCAGCCCCCAGCCCGGAGGGGGAGTGCTGACTCATGGCCCCCGGCGCTATCTTGGGGCAGATGATGGTGTGGAAGACGTGCTCGAGTGTGCTCGGGAGCGTCGCGCTCTCTGCCAAGGATTCCTTCAAAGGGCGACTGACGTGGTAAGCCTGCTTGGAGAGGAGCTTGCCGATGAAGACGCGCACCTTGAGGCCGAGGGCCTGCACCTGGCTGCAGAGAGGCGCGAGCTGGAGGGCGCCATCGCCCTTGCGCGCCGTCAGCGCGATCTTGATGACGCAGAGGCCAAGGCCCAATCTTGGGCCGCTGAGGAGGCTCGTGAAGCTGACCGGCGGTGAACGGCAACGGAGGAGCGGGCTCGGGAGCTCCTAGCCTGGTGCCACTCACTAGAGGAGCAGGTGGAGCTGCGCGAGGCAGCCCTCGCGTGG
Organism: Triticum urartu; assembly: GCF_056163025.1. Taxonomy (NCBI): domain Eukaryota; kingdom Viridiplantae; phylum Streptophyta; class Magnoliopsida; order Poales; family Poaceae; genus Triticum; species Triticum urartu. The sequence goes on along the minus strand of NC_141879.1, from coordinate 399,561,398 downwards.
ATGAAGGTGGCCTCCGGCGACTCAGCAGAGCTCCAGAAGCGTGAGGAGGCGCTGACGCTGGAAGCCGCCGAACGTACCCGTGAGTACGAGAGTCTGGAGACGAGGGAGCGCTTGGTGACGCAGGCGGAGGATGATGTCGCTGCATAGGAAGCCCGCGTCCTGGAGGAGGTCGGACGTCGAGTGGCGATGGCGCATTTGAACCACGAGCACGAGTTTGAAGAGAAGCTGGGGTTGATCCAGGCCGAAGCTGAAGGCAGGACTGCTGCCTTGAGGGCCAAGCTGGAGGAGGCGACGCGGCAGGCCGACGCTTTCCGGGCCGCTCTTGAGGTGGCGCAAGGTGAGTTAACCACCTCCCAGGCCGAGATGCTCCTTCTCCGCTAGCAGGTGGAGGAGGCTGAGGTCGTCGCGGGCCCGAACGCGGACGAGATACGTCAGCGGCGGATCCTGGAGCATGAGCGCGGCCGCATGCTAACCATGCTCCGGGAGAGAGCCAACACAGCCTTCGGCAACATCTGCGAGGCGGCTGTTGGCGAGCCGCACGCAGTCAACTATGCTGGCAATCTTCAGTTCTTCACTAACGTGGTGACGCAGCTGGAGGCGCGGTCGGTCAGGGCTGACAGGTTGGTGGAGGAGAGGAGCCGCGCCCTGCTCGGGCGCGCCTTTTCTCGCGTCTCCAGCCACCTCCGGAACATGGATCCCCACTTTGATTTTGACGCCGCCATCGCCCCAGTCCCCCAGGCCGTCCGAGGCGATCTGGCGCACTGGGTGGGAGACAATGTGGATGCTCTTATCAGGGCCTTCGCTTCAGACAACGACGACGTGATCGTGGCGGCTGACGAGGGAGGCGTGGTGAACGGCCCTGACGCCGCTGGCGGCAACACGGACAGCGATGGCGAGTTCAGCGACGCCAGCAACGGCTCGGGTGGTGCTCCTAAGAACGCATTGGGGGATTTATCCGACTGATTGTGCATCATTCCTACTTCCTTACCCTGCATGAATAGAACTCAGGTTTTGGCCTGATGGCAGTGAGAGCATTTTGGAGGGGGAGCCCCTTATGTAAAACTTGTGTTCATCGTATTAGTAGACGCTACATTGCCCATGCGCCCGCGCCAAGTGGTTGGCCTAAGCGACGCGCTGGTCGGCTAGTTTATCTTTGTCCCGTGCTGGCCCTGAGGCAGCCTGTGGGAGGTTGTGGTGTCTCGAGTGTTCCCTGATTGGGTTCGTAGGATCTGCAGTAAAACACCCTCCTGAGAGGACACGTCAGCGGCAGTCTGGGCTGCGCGCAAGCTAGGCCTGACCCGGCTCGCGAGGGGCTCGCGAGGGGAGGCAGCTGAGGCGAAGTGGTAACCAAAACGTGAGAAATTGCTCGGACGAGAATAAGCACCCCTTCCTCGAACACACGCAAATCTCAAATTTGAATCCAACTTGAATCTAGCGGGGGAAAGCGACAACCAAAGGGAAAAGCAACGAAAGCAAACAAAAGGCCGCGTCCGGCACCTTGTCTAGTCTTGGACGTCTTCTCACCAGCGCGGAGCTAAGTGCTGCCACTGGGCGTGGGAGCGAGCCCCAGGGCCTGAGGCCGGCACCCCTGAGACTCCGGGGCGTGTACAGCCCCACTCATTATTACGTGAGAGTGTCACGGGGCGGCGAGCTTCACAGGCACTGGGCCTTCTTCACAGGTACTGGCCTTGCTTCTTATCGCCAGATGAGGGCCCCACCTTGCGCCACACTCTAGTGCCATCAACGACAACCGGAAACCAGGACGCCGCCGGTGGGGTAGAGCGGTCGCCTGTGGTTCCCCCGACGACCACGGGTCCTCTGCCGGGGGCAGGCCCTGAGGCACCTCCCCAGCGGAGGGCCTACCTCCTGAGAACACCTTGCTCCGAACACCGCGGTGGTGATGTCGGATCCCGGCCCCTCTCCTGAAGCCCCCTGCGCCCTCCTCCCGAGGGGTAGGAGACTGTGGGAGCGGGGCAGCTGCTCGCTGTGGCGACCTGCACCTCCTGCGATCCATGGTTAGCGTATGCCTGCTCCTGAAGAATTAGCGGTACCCGATAATCGTTGCCTCCAGCGTGGCCAGTGGGACCGTCCCGGGGCTCCCGGAAAGGCTCATCTTCTGGCGCCTCGTCCCCCCATCTTGGGCTGAGGAGCGAGCCTTGTTCGCTCTCGTGAGGGTGTCCTTGGTCCATCATGAGCGGCACGTATTCCTCTGGCGCCGCCATCCCGAAGGCCACACTGTAGTGCCCCGCGTGCCACGCGGTCCTGCCTGACGCGCCCACCGTGAGGTGGCAGCGCGGCTGTCCACTGGGGCCGCGGGTCATGTCGAGTCCTTCTTCTTCGTGGACCGGGAGCGGGGGCAGCGCCGCCACCGGTCCGGTGCTGACAGCTTCGCTGGCGCTGGGGTAGCCTTGGAGCCCGCGGGCGCGCGCGGAGCCCCCGCGCGGGCCGCCCTGGGCTTGACATGGGAGCTGGGTGCAGAAGGGGTGAGCCCCCGAGGCGGCGACCTGCTCCAACAGCACGTCGCGGCCGCCCTCCGGCAGTCTGCACTGCAGCAGCTCTCGGGCCACCGTGAGCGCGGCCCTCGATTTCGCCTGCTCCCGGCGGGTGTAAGGTGTCGTGGTCGCGGCGTGATTGGAGGCCCTTGCTGCCGACCGCGCCTGCCATGGTGTGGGAGCTGTCGAAGCCTGTCCGCGTCGCCCGTGGCCCGCAGCGCCCTGCAGACCGCGAGCTGCCTGGGGCATGGGGTCACCCGAGGCGAGCGGTTCTGTGCGGGCGGGACACGCCGCCCATGGATCTGGGTTGCCCGCCTGGTCGCCGGACATGATGATGACGACGGGACGGGGCACGAAGCGGTAGAAGGTGAATTCCGGCGCACCCCTACCTGGCGCGCCAAATGTCGGATTTCGGGTTCCGGCAGACCCTTGAGGTTCGAACACTGGGGTGCGCGCAGAGATTTCGCTTCCTACCTACCTGCACCCCTCCGCCTCGCTAAGATCTAAGCTATGGAAAGAACAACACAAGAGACACAGGGTTTATACTTGATTGGGGCACCGTTGTGGTGTAATACCCTACTCCAGTGTGTGATGTGGTGGATTGCCTCTTGGGCTGATGATGATGAATGATACAAGGAAGAACAGCCTCGCGAGGGTCTGTTCTTGGCTGGGGCGATGAACTGCTGGGAGGAGTTCAGCCACCCTTCTCTCTCTCTCTGATTGTCTTTCTCTGATTCAACCTCCTATCGAACCTCTCCTCTTAACCCCTCCGAACCCCTCTCTTCTGTGGGTGGCTAGTCCTATTTATAGAGGCCCTGTTCCTCTTCCCAAATATCGAGCGGGAAGGGAGCCAATAATGGCGGGCTAATTTGAAGGGGGACAGCTAGTACTCACTACCCTGACAAAAGTAGTCTTCGCCTGCACAAAGCTCTGGTGGTGACGCCGTCTTGGGCTCCACGATGACCTCCGTCTTGCAGTCTTCCTGGTCTTGGTCTCGTTGCACCGAAATGGCAACCTTTGCCTGATGCCTTCGTACTTTGTGGCTGCGCTTGCCCCCTTTGCACCAAAGAGGAAAGGAGGACACTGCGCGGGCTGGCACCCGTCTGGCGCCCTTGGTCGTCATGGCTTGCGTCACGGGCACCTCGTGAGGTACCCCGCCTTGATCTCTCCACCTCCTCGCGAGCCAGCCTGATGAGGCCGTGCCTAAGGAAGCTCCGTGTCGTCCGCCCCGCGAGGCTTGGCCCCTCGCGAGGGTCTTGGGTCTGTGTTGATGAAGATGGGCCGTGCTGGGGCCCCCCCCTTGAGCCACGCCGCTGGCCGCAGGCAGGCAAGTCTGGGGACCATCGTTCCCAGAACGCCGATAGGCACCAAACTAGGACATGATTTCTCAGACTCATCATGGAGTTTCCATTGATCTGTATTTCCAACATCATACCTCCTTTATATCCAATAGTAATTCATCTCTTCATCCTCGTGGGATATCCCACATACCGAGATAAAATTTATACTCATGAAGTCCATATTCCACTTCGTGGAACATCATTATCCTTTCCAGGGTCGAGCGTCCTTACAGGGGAATATTGGCCATCTCTGTATGGCACTTCTTCAACTAGGAAACGTGAAACACATCCTGAACTCCTGACAGGCCTTCGGGTGACTCCAACTTGTTGGCCACTTCTCCCATACGCTCCAAAACTCGGTATGGTCTTACAAATCTCGGGGCTAACTTTCCCTTAACTCCAATTCGTTTAACTCCCCATAGAGGGGACACACGAAGACATGCTCTGTCTCCAATTTCATAGACTACCTCCTTGCGTTTTTTAGTCTGCATAACTCTTCTGTCTGGATTGAGCTACCTTCAGTCTATCTCGAATCAACTTAACATTCTCTTCTGACTCCTTGATCACATTTGGTCAAAACAACCGACGGTCTCCAACTTCATCCCACACACTCTTGGGGTATCACACATGTCGAGACAAAACTCGTATTCATTTTGTCCGAAATCCACTCAGTGGAGTATCCTTATCTTTTTCAGGGATCAACGGTTCTTACAGGGTACTACCACCCTTAAAATGCACAAATCTTCCATATACCATATTTCTCATATCCTCAAAATGGCCAAAATTCTTCTTCATAGAGTAACAACTCATAAAATCCATATCAGTACCAACGATGCTAACTTTATTCATTCTCAAATGATTACAATCTCTCGCTTTTCCATTACATGTCTCAACTCAACACCACAATATAAAAGAAAATGTTCTCACTTCTACTACCCCATTTCTTTTGTTGCAAACTCAACTATCTAGCACAAGTTTCCTTCTCCTTGGGGCATTCTCTGGCAAAGTGCCCTGCTCCATTAAAACTAAAACATATTACTTCTGACAAGTCTCGAGGTTTCCTTTTTGGGCAACTGTTGAGGTAGTGCCCTGACTCCTTGCACCTGTAACAGATGATATGACTCAGGTTCCTCCTGGGCTCCAATCGGTTTCTCTTCCTGGACTTTTCCATTCCAATCAAGGCTTCTATTTCCTGTGGGTTGTATTCTACTTCCTCTGTCGGGAATTCTACTAGATCCCCATTCAAACAATTTTGGGAGATGTGTCCTTCTTCTCCACATGAATAGCAAGACTTAGTGTGGGGTTTACTTGGGTCTTCTTTAAATGTGTCCTCCATCTCTTCCTTCATCACAGCTTCTTCTAAAATTTCCATGAGGGCTCCTTTCATTACTTCTTTCTTCTGCTGGACGGTTCGTTGTACCATGGGGTAAATGTGACACGAAGCAGGATAGTGGGTAGTCCCTTCACACAAGAAACAAGTAATCTGCCTAGTTGGGCATTCTTCAACTGGGTGACTCCCTTCACAATTAGGGCATTCATCCTTGTGTTCTTTATGGGTGTGTCCTATTTCTCCACAAATCTTGCATGCACAAGGTTTCTTCATATCCTTTCCATAAGGCTTCAACTTCTGGGACACAAACCAAGACTTTGGCAGAGTCAACTTAAATTCTTTCCAAGTGGTTACTCCTTGCCATCCATTGATGGTTTGGTACATCCTCCACCAAGTAGCATCACCTCTTTCAAAGCACTGAAGAGCATGCTGGGTCATATCCCTTCCGACTATAGGGTTATTCTTCATGTGATCCTCCATGTTCTGAATCTATTGGTCCGTCTCCAATTGACTCATCGGTCCAGAAAATATAAGCTCATCTTCATTCATCCTCTATTCGGTCCATGGGTTTGGGGTGAGATAAGAGAGATAGAGAGGGATACACACAATACAAACAAAAGTTTTGCAAAGACAGATTTTATTTGTGGCTGTCGGGAAAAACATCAAACAAATGACAGCTCACAAACGTCGCATCTAACGTAGGTATAAGATAGGGGTTTGGTCTTCTAAAGGTCAATAAATCTTCAACGTCTCCAAACTCTTCAAGCCTTATTCATGCCTCCAATGGCTTCTTCCGATCATGCTTGTCTTTCTCAAGTTCTTTTGCTAGATCAACTCTGTTGACGCGAGGTCTCTTGAGACGTCCTTTAGTATTATGCAGCTCCATTCCTAACTTCTAGGTTTCAACATCCTTGGCATGAATCATGGTCCTACTGTCCTTCAGTTCCTGACGAATCTCCTGTATCTCAAGGTTTTACTCCTCTAGCTTGGCTACTTTCAGCTTCTGGATCCTGAGTTCTTCACGAAATGCTCCTTGTCAAATATAGCTTCCTAAAGGTCCATCTTAAAATCCTTCATGTAATACTCCAGATCCCAGTGTTACATCAGCTAAGGTTAAAACTTCACCTCTTGCTGATAGGTGCTCCATCAGCCTTCTACCATCCAATCCTTCCATGCATATGCATGCTTAACTCAGCACGGTGAAAATATCATAAGCGGGCGATAACCTCATGGATAGCCGTGGTTCTTCTCTTGTCATTTCCATGAGCTATCTCTCCATAGTTGATATCTCCCGCCTTAGGGTTTTCCTTGACAGAACTTTGAGTTTTTAACTCTCCATGCTCCAGTCTTTCTCCGATACACCTTGATCTCGGGTATTGACAACTTCCATAGTCTGCCAAGTTCCATAAGGGTAGCCTTCCTAGGTCACACAAATCTGGAAATTCTTCGGAGCCTCCAATTCTCCTAGTCTTCAGAGTCTTCAACAGTTGTAGTTTCTATTATCATAATGTATGGTAAAATCCTCTTCATTTCGAATGGTCTCAGTTGTCCGATATCTTGTACTTCTTGGAGTGGTCTCATTAGTCGAGTCTTCGTGTGGTCAAAAGGGAAAAGGGGGTATGGTCTCACTAAAAGGGGATATTTGAATAAGCTCAGAAGAGAAGAGAGGTAAAAGATCTTTTTGAAAAGTAAACTTTTAGAGAAAAATCTTTCCTATGGGCTTGCCAGTTTCTACGGTCACGTCCTACAGTCAACCTAGCTCTGATACCATCTTGTAGCGACCCGACCCGAATGGATCAAGTCTCTGTGCTTAAACGTCATCCCTGGATCGGTATGCTCATACACACAGTACGCGAGGATTTATAACGAAGGTAAATCACATGTAAAAGTAACGTAAATACTATTACCTCAATCCAAATAGCGGAAGTAACAACAAGGTCGTGGATTCCCATCAACACCAATGGCAATGTTGAGTGTAGAAATCGTAACCCTAACGTATCACTTACTCGTCGTAAGATTCCTGCAACATGTGACGTTGCAGCCACAAGGGTCAGTACATTGAATGTACTGGCAAATTCACACCATAGAGAATGATGAACAATGGCTATCACTACATGCATATATGGCTGGTGGAAAATCTCTATGGTTATATGTTTTTGCGAAAAGGCAATTTTTCCCTACTACAAAGGAATTCATTTTGGTTAACTATCAAGGTGGTTGTTAAACATTGAGAGTGTAGACACCCTCTCAATCCCAATTAAGCATCATCATTAAAACCCAACAAAATTATTTAAAGTCACATGGTGAGATTCACATGATAATCCAAGTACTAGATACTCAAGATGTCCATAACCGGGGACACGGCTAACCATGATTAGTTTATACACTATGCCGAGGTTTGCGCACTTTTCCCCACAAGACTCGATCTCCTCCGTTGGGATTCTTGCACTACATGGTGTTTGAGAAACGGATGACCGAGACATAGTATTACAGAAGCGCTAGCACCTTATGATTGGGTAGACTGTTACACCTACTTTCCCCTACATCTGCTAGTCTACCACTGTAAGAGTTCGCACGACTTAGTTAACTATGCTAGAGCCCATAGTAGCTTGTGGCTGCACACGAATGTTTCTAGTATGAATAATCTCATGATCCCTTTGAGCCTGGGTGGCGGTCCATAAAGCAAACAGGCAATCCCTGGAATACCCAGGTGCCTAAATAGGCAATCGCTGGAATACCCAGGTGCCCCAATCCACCCAGATGTGTGTTAAAGTTTCCACCTTAAGTAAACCATTAATTAACAATCTCACACCTGTCATGAATACTATCAACCCAATCCATGTTTATGAGCATAGCATGGCAATATAAGCATAACGTAAAAGTAACTCCCAAGGTTTGAATGCAGGGCAATAGGTTCCTACCTCATCAACTACTTCTCGATACCCACATGTTATCAATCCTACTCATGCAATGTTTGAGGGATGAAACTAATGCATAAAAACTGGGTATGAAAGGAATATGATCAAAGTGTGAGCTTGCCTGCAATGTTGATGAAGATGATTTGCCCTCATAACTCTTGATAGTTCTACTCGTCACACTCCAGTCAATCTATCGTAAGCAAGCAATAGTAGCCACACATAAGCAATCACTCAAAGGATCAGAAAGAACAAAGAAGACGATTTGGAAAACAACAAAACCAAGCCAATAACTCTTTGCAACATAAAACAATTTCTAACAGTACCAAAATTGTATGAATTTGGCCTTATCAGAAAGTTTAGGTCAAGAGCTTCGATTTGCAAAAAGAATCAACTCAAACGGAGCTACGAAACTCAAGTTACGATCAAACGAAGTTTGAATACAAATCTGGTCTAATTAAAATTTTAAACTTTCAAAAACATGTTTGAGTTGGATTACTGGATATAGGAGATCATAACGAAGGTTTCATTGGATTTGGATAAACGGGTAAAAAGATGTGATAGATTGAAGATTAGGGACTAAATTGTGAAGAAACTAATTACATATGGGTCCCTGGCTAATATTAACAGAAAAAGAAAAGACTAAATAATGAACATTCGCTAACTAGTTCTAAGCAGAGAACGTTCTTTGAATAGCTCTAACTAAAAAAACTAAACCAGGGTTTTTAAAAATAAAACCGAGAAAAAAAAACCTAAACCCTAAAAGAAATAACCGGACCGGGGGTTTACCGGTTTAGTCGAAATAAACCGGCGGTGGCGGATCTGTTCGAGCTCCGGCGAGGGCCGTGCGGCTTCGGCAAGCGGGGCGAGGCAAGTCGGCGGCTCGGGGGTGGCTGCAAGGCGGCGGCGGAGAGCGGCGCGGTGGCGGTGGCGCGGCACGTGCGGCGTAGGGCGGGGGACGACGGCGAGTGTGGCGCGGCGGCAGCGATCTGCGCGACGGCGAGATGCGGGGAGAGAGAGAGGCGGGGCCTGGGGCTCCGGATTATATAGAGGAGAGGGGGTGGCGCGAAGCTTGGAGTAGGGGGCAGAGGAGGCCGGAGCGGACACGAACGCCGAGGTCAGCGCTCGGGAGGCGTGCGGCTGGCGGTCTCCTACGCGAGGAGGGAGACGACGCGGTCGGCTGGGCTGGCTCGGTCTGACCCGGTTGGGTTCTGGGTCGGCCCAGTCGGCGAAGAAGAAGTTTTTTTATATAAAGATTTTTTTCTTCCAGACAAAAAAACAGATAAAACAAATAGAAATAAAAATATTATATAGGCATATAATATACCAAAATTTGCAGAAAAAGATTTTCTACAACATGGACATTTTTATAATGCCAAATAAAATCCACACAAATTCAGATAATTCAAAGAGTGATACTGGTCTAATAAAATCCAATAAAAATCATTTTAAAAATACCAAAATGATTTCAAATTAATTTTTCTCCAATTTTCTATTGTAGGGAATCATGTTACCCTATTTTCCATGTATTTTGTTTTTGGAGAAAAATAATTTGAATAAAACTCAAATAACCCAAATTGAAAAAATAATAATTTCAAATGGATTTCAAATTTGAGTTTATTTGAAACTCCCAACTCATATTTCATATGTTTTGAAGAAGTCATTTTATCTTCTCTCATGAAAATCATTGAGTTGCTTAAAGTTTCAGAACTGGAAATATTTTCAAATGAAATTCAAATATTTTCAACATCCCTTTTCAGTAAATAAATGCAAGAAGTCATGTTATCTTCTCTCTAGGGTTTCGTGGTGAAAAGAAGTTGAATTCACGGAGATTAAAATGCAAAAAGGTGAAAGTTTGGGAATGTCCTTTTATTCCCTCTCATTTAACTTTCAAAAAGGTTTCAAATTTCACTCAATCAATCACACAACAATCAAACAAACAATCAACCTATCTATTTATTATAGCATTCCAAATTTTGGGATGTTACATTGAATCTTTACCCTTTGAAGTATTGTCATGTCAGATTGAATATTCAGAGATGAGAACACATGATATATGTCTTGCGGTATGAATACTTGAGGTGACAACTGGGGTATCTTATTGGTTCACTTGATATATGTTATGGCATTCAACTTGCGGATTCCCGCGGTGATATTGGGGTAATCTATGCATAGGGGTTGATGCACGTTTTTCTCCGACGGAAACTTCAGGGTCTCTTCATAGTTCTTTGTGTGGATTGAGTATTATGAATATGAATATGCTTTGGTGTTATTCTAGTATGAACTCTAGGATAGATCGCATGGAAACAATATCTTTGTGTTATTTTAGTAAGAACTCTTGAATAGATCGATTGGAAAGAATAACTTTGAGGTGGCTTCGTACCCTACAAACAATTCCTATCTTTTGTTCTCCACTAATAGGAACTCAGGAATGATTCTTCGTTACACTTTAAGGGATAATCATATGATCCAACTATGTTAGCATTGTTGAGAGATTTCACTAGCGAAAGTACGGACCCTAGGCCTTGTGTTTAAGCATTGAAATACCGTTTTTGTGCCCGTTTACTATTTTCTACCTTGCTGTTTTTATTTGTTCAGATTATAAAAATATATTTCTACCATCGATATTACACTTTTATCACCATCTCTTCGCCGAACTAGTGCACCTATACAATTTGCCATTGTATTGGGTGTGTTGGGGACACAAGAGATTTCTTGTATTTGGTTGCAGGGTCATTTGAGAGAGACCATCTTTATCCTACACCTCTCACGGATTGATAAACCTTAGGTCATCCACTTGAGGGAAAATTGCTACTGTCCTACAAAACTCCGCGCTTGGAGGCCCAACATGTGTCTACAAGAATAAAGCTGCGTAGTAGACATCAAGCTCTTTTCTGGCGCCGTTGCCGAGGAGGTGAGTGCTTGAAGGTATACCTTTAGATATTGTAATTCAATCTTTTAGTTTCTTGTCCTCGAGTAGGTAAATGATAAAACAGAATTTTTGATGTGGAATGCTACCTAACATATTTATCCTTGTAATTCTCTTTATTGTGGCAGGAATGTTCAGATCCGTAAGATTCAAAACAAAAGTTTAATATTGACATAAAAACAATAATAATTCAAGAATACGAACAAATACTTATGTCTTGTCCAAATAGCATGGCCAAAGAAAGCCAAGAAAAATATTCTGGCTATGCTCCATCTTCATCACACAAAATATTCTAATCATGCACAACCCCGATGACAAGCCAATCAATTGTTTCGTACTTTTGATGTTCTCAACCCTTTTCAACTTTCACGCAATACATGAGCATGAGCCATGGACATAGCACTATATGTGGAATAGACGGTGGTTGTGGAGAAGACAAAAAGAAGGAAATATTCTCACATCTACTAGGCGTATCAACGGGCTATGGAGATTCCCATTAATAGATATGAATGTGAGTGAGTAGGTATTGCCATGCAATGGATGCACTAGAGCTATAAGTTTATGAATGCTCAAAAAGGAAACTAAGTGGGTGTGCATCCAACTTCCTTGCTCATGAAGACCTACGACGTTTTGAGGAAGCCCATCGTTGGAATAGAAGCCAAGTTCTATAATGAAAAAATCCCACTAGTATATGAAAGTGACAACATAGGAGACTCTCTATCATGAAGATCATGGTGCTACTTTGAAGCACAAGTGTGGAAAAAAGGATACTAACATTGTCCCTTCTCTCTTTTCTCTCATTTTTTTCTTTTATTTTTGGGCCTTTTTTTATTTGGCCTTTCTCTTTTATTTTTTATTTTTTTATATCATGGGACAATGCTCTAATAATGAAGACCATCACACTTCTATTTACTTACAACTCAAAAATTACAACTCGATACTAGAACAAAAATATGACTCTATGTGAATGCCTTCGGCAGTGTACCGGGATGTGCAATGAATCAAGAGCGACATGTATAAAAATGATGAAAGGCGGCCTTGCCAAAAATATGATGTCAACTACATGATCATGCAAAGCAATATGACAATGATGGAACGTGTCATAATAAACGGAATGGTGGAAAGTTGCATGGCAAAATATCTCGGAATGACTATGGAAATGCCATAATAGGTAGGTATGGTGGCTGTTTTGAGGAAGGATATGTGGTGGTTTTATGGTACTGGTGAAAGTTGCACAGTACTAGAGAGGCTAGCAATGGCGGAAAGGTGAGAGTGCGTATAAATCTATGGACTCAACATTAGTCATAAAGAACTCACATACTTATTGCAAAAATCTATTAGTCATCAAAACAAAGTACTACACGCATGCTCCTAGGGGGGGGGGGGTAGATTGGTAGGAAAAGACCATCGCTCGTCCCCGACCGCCACTCATCAGGAAGCAATCAAAAAACATCTCATGGTCCAAATTCGTTACATAACGGTTCACCATACGTGCATTCCACGGGACTCACAAAACTTAACACAAGTATTTCTCAAATTCACAACTACTTACTAGCATGACTCTAATATCACCATCTTCAGATCTCAAAACAATCATAAGGAATCGAACTTCTCATAGTATTCAATGCATTATATATGGAAGTTTTTATTATATCCCTTTTGGATGCCTATCATATTAGGACTAATTTTATAACCAAAGCAAATTACCATGATGTTGTAAAGACTCTCAAAATAATATAAGTGAAGTACGATAGTTCATAAATTTCTATAAAATAAAACAACCGTCGTGCTCTTAAAAAGGATATTAGTGAAACACTATAGTAGTTTTGCCTAGCTCAAAAAATATAAGTGAAGCACATAGAGTATTCTAATAAATCACGATTCATGCGTGTCTCTCCCAAAAGGTGTGTGCATCAAGGATGATTGTGGCAAACTAAAAAGCAAAGACTCGAATCATACAAGACGCTCCAAGCAAAACACATATCATGTGGTGAATAAAAATATAGTCGCAAGTAAAGTTACCGATAGATGAAGATGAAAGAGGGGATGCCTTCCCGGGGCATCCCCAAGATTAGGCCCTTTTGCCTCCTTGAATATTACCTTGGGGTGCCTTGGGAATCCCCAAGCTTAGGCCCTTGCCACTCCTTATTCCATAGTCCATCAAATCCTTACCGAAAACTTGAAAACTTCACAACACAAAACATCAACAGAAAATCTCGTAAGCTCCGTTAGTATAAGAAAATAAATCACCACTTTTGGTACTGTTGTGAACTCATTCTTTATTTATATTGTTCATACCCCCCGATACTAGCCATAGATCCATCAAAATAAGCAAACAACATGCGAAAAACAGAATCTGTCAAAAACAGAACAGTCCGTTGTAATCTGGATATTTTGAATACTTCTGTAACTCTACAAATCCTGAGAAATTAGGAAGTACTAGAAAATTTGTTTATTAATCCTCTTAAAAAATAATCAGTATTTTATTTCTCTTCTGTAAAAAAATGAAACTAATCTCATGGGCGGAAAAGTTTCTGTTTTTCAGCCGGATCAAATCAACTATCACCGTAAGCAATCCCAAAGGTCTTACTTGGCACAAACACTAATTAAAACATAAAAATACATCTAAACAGAGGCTAGATGAATTATTTATTGCAAAATGGAACCTAAAAAGAAAATAAAACAATAATAAAATTGGGTTGCCTCCCAACTAGTGCTATTGTTTAACGCCCCTAGCTAGGCATAAAACACGAATAGATCTAAGTATTGTCATATTTGTCATGCAATCCATAAGTGGCTCTCATTATAGATTAATAAGGCAATTTAATTTTCTTTCTAGGGAGGTGTTCCATGCCTTTCCTTCTTTCATATCAATAATTGCACCAATCGTTCTAAGGAAAGGTCTACCAGGAATAATAGGACATGTAGGATTGCAATCTATATCAAGAACAATGAAATCTACGGGCACATAATTCCTATTAGCAACAATAAGAACATCATTAATTCTTTCCATAGGTTTCTCAATACTGGAATCCGCAAGATGCAAATTTAAAGTACAATCATCAAATTCACGGAAACCTAACACATCACATAAAGTTTTGGAATCATAGAAACACTAGCACCCAAATCACACAAAGCATAGCACTCATAATCTTTAATTTTTATCTTAATAGTAGGTTCCCACTCATCATAAAGTTTTCTAGGGATAGAAACTTCCAATTCAAGCTTTTCTTCAAAAGATTGCATCATAGCATAAACGATATGTTTGGTAAAAGCTTTGTTTTGATTATAAGCATGAGGAGAATTCAACATGGATTGCAACAAGGAAAAACAATCTATTAAAGAACAACTATCATAATTGAAGTCCTTGAAATCCAAAAGAGTGGGTTCATTGCTACCTAAAGTTTTGACCTCTCCAATCCCACTTTTATCAATTTTTGTATCAAGATCTAAAAACTCCAAATCATTGGGACGCCTTCTAACTAAAGTTGACTCATCTCTAGTCCCGTCTTTATCAAGATTTACATTGGAAAACAAAGATTCAATAGGAGTCACATCAATCACTTTAAGATCTTCATCATTATTTTCGCCTCTGGTTTGGCGGCCATTTTGTTTACTAAAGTAGCTTGTTTGTCAGAAATTTGACATACTAAATTTTGAAGGTGCGCAAACTGAGATCTCAAACCATAAAATTCTTTAGACATATCATCAAGCTCTTTATTCATGTATCCCATAAAGTTTTTCTGCTCCTTGAGCTCGTTTCTAAAGAAATTGTTATGCTCAAATTGCAAAGGCATGAAACTTTTAACATTATTCTCAATTTCGTCTAACCTCTTAATTTGAGGGTCAAGGTTTTTAGGAGGAGTCATGATGACAAGGTAGGAAATCCAACACATGAGCACACAAAAACAAGCGAAGGAGATGAATGGAAGAAGGGCGAAGAAAAGGCGAATCTTTTCAAAAATAGTTTTAGAAGTGGGGGAGAGGAAAACGAGAGGCAAATGGCAAATAATATAATGCGAGGGATGAGAGTTTATGATGGGTACTTGGTATGTCTCGGCTTGGCGTAGATCTCCCCAGCAACGGTGCTAGAAACTCTTCCTGCTACCTCTTGAGCTTGCATTGGTTTTTCCCTTGAAGAAGAAAGGGTGATGTAGCAAAGTAGAGTAAGTATTTCCCTCAGTTTTGAGAACCAAGGTATCAATCCAGTAGGAGACAACGCGATAAGCCACCGAATACCTGCACAAACAAACAGCAACTTGCACCCAATGTGATAAAGGGGTTGTCAAACCCTTCACGGTTATTTGCAAAGTGAGATCTGATAGAGATGGATAAACGGTAAAGTAATATTCTTGGTATTTTTGGTTTATGAAACAGAAAGTAAAATGTTGCAAAGAAAGTAAATCGGAAACTTATATGATGGAAAATAGACCCGGGGACATAGGTTTCACTGGAGGCTTCTCTCAAGATAGAAATTATTACTGTGGGTGAACAAATTACTACCGAGCAATTGATAGAAAAGCACAAAGTTATGACGATATCTAAGGCAATGATCATGAATATAGGCATCACGTCTGTGTCAAGTAGACCGAACCGATTCTACATCTAGTACTATTACTCCACACATCGACCACTATCCAGCATGCATCTAGAGTATTAAGTTCATAAAGAACGGAGTAACGCCTTAAGCAAAATGACATTATGTAGAGGAATTAGCTCAAACAATATGATGAAAAACCCATCTTTTTATCCTCGATGGCAACAATACAATACGTGTCAGTTCCCCTTGTGTCACTAGGATCGAGCACCGCAAGATTGAACCCAAAGCTAAGCACTTCTCCCATTGCAAGAAAAACCAATCTAGTTGGCCAAACCAAATCGATAGTTCGAAGAGACTTGCAAAGATGTCAAAATCATGCATATAAGAATTCAGAGGAGATTCAAATAATATTCATAGATAAGCTGATAATAAATCCACAATTCATCGGATCTCGGCAAACACACCGCAAAAGAGTATTACATGAAATCATGACAAAAAATACACTTCCGTGATGATACGTGTTTGTCACAGTAGGTCACGTTTTCTGTCATGCATGTACATCCATGACGATTTTATGACAGAATCAAGATAGTCATACATGTGCTGTCGTGGAAGTGTTCCATGACATTACCAAAATTATCATCATGGAAGTGTCCACTTCCATGACGATAAATCGCGCGTCACATAAGTGCTTTCGTCAAGGGTGAATGACACGTGGCATCCAATTTAATGGGACTCCGTTAAGCTATTGGGTCTGATTTTGGATCCGATAACCCGTTAACAACCCAGACCAATGGGAAATTTCCACAGGTAAAATTCTGATTGGCCGAAGGAAACACGTGTCAGCTTGTTAGTGGGTTAGATAGGCGCTTATGATATGTCGACACGTGCGATGGCCCACCACTGGCCCATTTAGCTTACATAGGTCAGCCTGTTTGACTTGGTCAAAATATAGTGGGCTGGCCCATGAAAAGCCTGTTAACGGTCTCTTAGCAAATAGCCCATTTTACGGCCCGGTAACTCACAACCCTTGAGGGCCTACACGAAATCGGCCCAACAACGTCATGTGGGCCGTCAAATAGAACACCAGCCCGTTTCACTTTCGGCCGTTGTATGGCCCACGACGTCTTTCGGCCCATATGAGGCCTTCGTATCTTTAGGCTCTTTAGAGGCCCATGGTCACTCTAGCCCATAATGAACAGTAAATTTCTTTGTACCCGTTAATGGCCCATGATTCACATGAGCCGTTTCTAGCCCGTGTTAGCTTTCGGCCTACTGACGGCCCGTACATTCTTGGGCTCCTTTCCGGCCCTCGATTACTTCTGGCCCGTTACTGGCCTGTTCCCCTAATGGGCCAAATTCGGCCCGTGGCAAGAGTCGGCCTATTTCTAGCCTGTTATCCCATTGTGTAAACTAAGCAGAAACCATTTCAACAAATAAGAAGCAATGCAAGTTGATGCGGAGCATCCTTCCATCACCCCTATGGACTCTACACCAACACATCAAGCCCCACGTGGACCTATGACAAGAGCTAGAGCATGTGCTTTGGAAACCGAGGTGAACTCCCTCCTACTTAGCTTGCATATGGATACGAATGGAACATTGTTGCTACCTCACCAAGATACGCTATGTCTCATTAGGTACGAAGAGGAACACCACCAAGAGGCTCAGGAGCACCCCCAAGGAGAAGAGGAACCACCCCAAGGCCACGCGGACCAAGACGAAGTGCAACAACAGCAAAACTGGAAGTCCCAAGTGACCCCGTGCGCACGGCCCCCCGAGACCCCATGCCCACGGGCTATCCAGGAAGTTGGCGATGGAGCACCCCGTGCACACGGGCCTGTACCGTGCCCACGGGACCCCCGTGTGCATGGGCCCAACTTACCCCATACGCACGGGCCTCCCAGGATGGACGGCTGAGATCCCCAAACCGAGCCCCTCTTCATCTCTTTCGACCCCAAGACTATATAAACCATACCTAGGGCTATGCTTAGGGTTAGCAAAGTATGAGATGAGATATTTGTGAGCTTTGCTCCTTCTACCTGCCCACTTGTGGAATCAAGGGGAAGAATCTTAGTGGATTTCAAGACCTCCTCTAGGAGAGGACTATCTTCAAGACCTCATCTCCTAGGAGTGGGAAGAACTTTGACATTGTGTCTTTCCTTTGATTGTGTTTGTGACTTGTGGATCTTGTATTGCTATTCTAGTGGATGTGTGATTGGGGAATTGTTTGAGTGATTTCCTCTTTGTGTTCTTGAGAGTTTGCCCTTTTCCCCCTCCAAGTGTGAAAAGATCCAGCTCTAGGATTTCATCCTATATCATTTTGGTATCATGAGCAAGGTTGATTCACATCTTGGAGTCCCATCCCCCCATTTGCTAGCTTGATTTTGTTGTTTTTCGTCCAAATTCGAATATCCCCACAAAATAGCCCAAAAAAATTCTTGCAATTTGTTACATCTTATGAGATTTGGTTGTTTTGATCCACGAATTTGGAGTTTGGCAAGTGGATCTACCCATCTTCCTGCTTCCCCACCTTCCAAACCCTCGAAATTGTCCTTATCTTGGAAAATCCCCACGGATCTGGAACTTTTCATCCGCTCCCAGCACACCCCGTGCACACGGGCCCTCAAGACCCCGTGCACACGGGACCCCGTGCACCCGGGCCTCACTTACCCCGTGCGCATGGACCATCCAGAAACTTTCGGCCATCTTTTGTTTTGCACCATTTTGCTTCCATACCAACACTCGTGTTCTTCCGCACTATTTCTCGTGGTTGTTTCAGTTTCGAAACGCGGTTTCTCTTGTGTCCTAAGGTGTTTCGGCTACTTAGGCGCATTTGGACATCATCATCACCGCCACTTGATAATCAACTCGGACACCACACCGGCTTCAACGACTTCATTCTTACCGTACGATCGGACGGTAACCGCGAATACATCTCATCCTTGTTTTTGCATTGATAACTCGAGCCATTTCGCGTAGCTTACCCATCGAGACTAGCAAGTTGAGAATTGCCAGGCCACGCTATTGTGCACCATAGTGATCTTGTTACCATCTTAGTGCCATAAGTCTCTCTCGTGTATATCTTACATACTTGTCTCATATCATACTTGGCTCTAGCTTAAAAAACAAGAAAAGCTTTTAAGCAAAAGAGGAGAATCAAAGAGCTTGCAAGCAATAGCATCGAGTCATTTTTGCATATCATCTTTGACACCTCATACGTAGCATAGTTGGGATTGAAGACGGCACATTTCTCTTATAGGTTGGTGCACATGCGTATCTAGCCCATTTGAGCAATCGAGCTAGCGTCTCTCTAGTATTCACACAACAAGAGCATTTTCCGTGGTTGCACATTTTGAGCTCACCCCTTGGTTGTGCGGATCCCATCTATGTTTCGTGTGTGTGTTCCTAGTGATATCATTGGGTTTGATCTATTTGTTTTTACTTGCATTTTTGTGAATATTCTCAACCTTATCGATATCTTGACTAAAATTTGCTTGAAATTTTTGCCACCATCCTAACTGAGCTCCTCCATAAGCCTTTTACTTGTAGGTGTGAGAAACAATTCCCGGTACCAATTCCCCTATTATAGCATCGTGAGATCGTACTTGTTACATCCAAAATCTTCGGAAAAGGTAACTTTGGTTTTGTTCTCTCATTTTTCCGACTCACCACCACTTTCTCATGATGGATAGGCCGAGTTATTCTACCAACCCACTCTTCCTCGAGCAAGATGGCGACATGAAAAACTTCGTCACCAAGTTGCAACTCTTTGGCTCACATCGAGCTTTGCATCAAGAACAACTTGCTTTGGGCGACCGCATCGAAAATCTCGCCACCGACCTATGACAATCCGAGCAACGTACAAGGGACTACTTCGACACATCATTGAGTTCCCTCAAAGATGATATCCGAACCATGATGGTCAATTGCTCTTCTACAACTTCGTCCTCTTCAAGACGGAGCCGCTCAAGTCGACACTCCGACTACATCATCTCCGGTTCAAGTACACCGTCTTCGAACACTCTTCGACGTGCCGCGCGCAACGAGCATCACGCAAACCTCAATCCTCTACGCAACACCAAATCGCAAGAGCATCGATGATGTCAAACCCAAGAATCCTTTGCACTAGCACGAGAACGACAATGTCAACGCCAACATGAAGAGGAAGAACGCGCGGGTCTACACCAAAATGCACAAGATGCCGAGGAACAACGTCAAGAACAACAACTTCGTGATGCTCAAGCACTTGCGGCACACCAAGCTCTACGTGAGTCGAGTCAAGCCATTGCCGACCGAGGCCGTCAAGCCCGTGAACAAGAGGAAGCATTTCGTGAAGAAATTCAAGAACAAAGATTTCAAGCTCGCATGCGTCGTCAAGTTCCTCCTCGAGCTCTCTAAGCTCCCCCACAATCTCACCAACACCATCAAGTTCATCGAGAGCATGAAGACAATGGAAATCCTCCACGACAAGTGCAACATGAGGTTGACAACCCTCCGCGTCAAGAGCACCACGAGTTGAACAATCATCTACAACATGGGTGTCATCATCCCCGACCCCAATACAATGAAGAGCAACGCTACAGCAAGCTCAAGTTCACCATGCCCAAGTTCAACGGAAGCAACGATCCCGAAGAGTACCTTTCATGGGCATTGAAAGTTGACAAGATCTTCCGTTTGCACAATTATGAAGAAGAGAAGAAAATCGCGATGGCATCCCTTGAGTTCCAAGACTATGTCCTCATTTGGTGGGAACAAATCATAGAGCGCCGAGAGGCAAGAGGTGAACCACCCATCACTACTTGGGCGCAAATGAAGGATGTCATGAGAGCACGCTTTGTTCCTACCTACTACAACCGTGATCTCTTCAAGAAACTCCAACAACTCAAGCAAAGAACCAGGAGCGTTGAAGAATATTACAAGGAGATGGAGATTGCAATGATAAGAGCCAATGTCACGGAAGATGATGAGCAAACAATGGCACGCTTCTTGAATGGCCTCAACCATCCCATCAGGAAGATCGCCGACTTCCAACCATACTCAAATCTCATCGAGCTAGTGCACCAAGCCACCAAAGCGGAACGCCAAGTGCAAGATGACTTCAAATATGCCAAGTACTCATCCAAGACCTACGACTCATCTTATCAAGCTCCCGTGACTTCGGCAACTCCTACCTCAACTGGAGCATCACCAAGTACCGACGACAAGTCAAGTTACAAGAAGACTTCGACAAGCGCAAGTCGTCCTCCTACTACAAGCAACTTCAAGCCGAAAGCTTCATCATCATCTACTCCAACCGATGAGACCATCAAGACAAGTTCCATCAAATGTTTCACATGCGGAGGCCGAGGCCACAAGTCCTTCGAGTGCACAAACAAGCGCACCATGATCCTCAACGACGACGGAACCTATGACTCCATGAGTGAAGGAGAAATGGAAGCCCTTGAGCAAGTGGCCATGCACCAACAAGTGAACAACGAAGACGAAGATGATCAAGTCTTTTGTGATGAAGATTCAAGTCCCACTCTTGTTGTCTCCAAGGTCTTGACTCTTCAACATCAACAAGACGAAGATCGAAGATGCCATATCTTCCCCACAAAGGCTGGCATCAACGGATGGTCCGTCAAGGTCATCATTGATGGAGGTAGTTGCCACAACTTAGCAAGTGAAGAACTATGCTCCAAACTCCAATTGGTCAAGATGAAGCACCCTCACCCCTACAAGGTTCAATGGCTAAGTGACACCGGCACTATACAAGTCGAGCATCGAGTACAAGTCTCTTTCAAGATCGGCACCTATGAAGACACTTTGGAATGTGATGTCCTTCCGATGACCGTTTGCCACCTCCTTCTTGGGCGGCAATGGCAATTTGACCGAGGTGTCATTCACAATGGGCGTACCAATCACTATAGCTTCAAAATGAAAGGGAAAGAGTTTGTACTACGGCCTATGTCTCCAAGCCAAGTTCTTGCCGACAAGCAAAACACCCATCGTGGAGAGAATAGTGAGAGAGTGAGCCACCAAAAAGAGAGTGAGCGCCACAAGCCCAAATTGAGTGCCTCCACGATGAGCGACAAGAAAAACTTAGTCCTATTTGCCACCAAACGTGAGATGAGAGAAGTGTGTGAGAACCCGTCAAGTGTCCTACACTATGTCCTATTGTGCAAGGACGAGGTACCAAAAACTAACACCTCTCACAATCTACCTTTGGTGTTATCTTCTCTATTGCATGAATTTCAAGATGTTTTCCCCGATGAGCTACATCCGGGACTACCTCCACTACGAGGCATTGAGCACCGTATCGACCTCATCCCCGGAGCACCGCTTCCGAACAAAGCTCCCTACCGCGTCAACCCCAAAGAAAACAAAGAAATTCAAAGGCAAGTAAAGCATCTCATAGACCATGGACATGTGCGTGAAAGTTTAAGCCCTTGTGCCGTACTGGTCATCCTTGTGCCAAAATGTGACAGTAGTTTTTGCATGTGCTCCGATTTAGACCTATCAATGCTATCACCATTTGCTATCGATATCCCATTCCACGCCTAGATGATATGCTTGATGAGCTTAGCGGTGCCACTACATTTTCCAAAATTGATCTTAAGAGTGGTTACTATCAAATCCACATACAAGAAGGTGATGAATGGAAAACCGCATTCAAAACCAAGTTTGGTTTGTATGAGTGGTTAGTCATGCCTATGGGTCTCTCAGAAGCACCGGGAACTTTTATGCGCCTTATGAATCATGTCTTTCGCCCTTACGTTGGTATATTTGTTGTGGTTTACTTCGATGACATTCTTGTGTTTAGCAAATCCATCAAAGAGCATGTCACCCATGTCCGCACCGTTTTGCAAACTCTTAGAAAAGAGTGCCTCTATGCTAATATGGAGAAATGCCTTTTTTGGGTTGATAAGCTCATTTTCTTGGGTTTTTTTGTTTCTTCTAAGGGTGTTCATGTAGATGAGTCCAAGGTCAACGCTATTAAAACTTGGCCGCAACCAACCAACTTGCATCAAGTGCGTAGTTTCCTTGGTCTTGCGGGTTTCTATCGTCGCTTTGTGAAGGATTTTAGCACCATTGCTTCGCCTTTGCATGCTTTGAGCAAGAAGAATGTGCCTTTTGTTTGGGGACCATCCCAAGATACCGCATTCAATGAGCTTAAGAATTTGCTTACTCATTCTCGCGTGCTTGCTTTACCCAACTTTGACAAACCTTTTGAAATTCATTGCGATGCTAGTGGTAATAGCATAGGAGGTGTGTTAACGCAAGAGAAGCGCCCCATAGCTTACTTTAGTGAGAAACTTTCCAGAGTGCAACTCAATTACCCTATCTACGACAAAGAGCTATATGCTTTAGTCCGCGTTTTGCATGAATGGGAACATTACCTTCGTCCCCATGAGTTTATCGTTCATACCGATCATGAGACTCTCAAGTATCTTAAGGGTCAAACTAAGTTGAACAAGCGTCATGCTAAGTGGAGTGAGTTTATTGAGTCATTTCCTTATGTCATCAAGTACATCAAGGGCAAAGAAAACATTGTAGTGGATGCTCTTTCCTGCATATGCATGCTTGTCACGCAACTTGAGTTAGATGTCATTGGCTTCGAGCATATCAAAGACTTGTATGAGCATGATGCAACTTTTGCTACTCCTTATGCCAAGTGTTCGTCGCATACATCTTGGGAATGCTATTACCTAAAAGATGGATATCTTATGAGAGCTAACAAAATTTGCATCCCCGAGTCGTCTCTTCGTTTGTTGCTTTTGCAGGAATCGCATGGAGGAGGCTTAATGGGACACTTCGCATGCAACAAGACGTTCGCCACGCTCTTGAAGAGCTACTTTTGGCCAAAGATGGTTCGAGACGTCAATCGTTTCACCAACCGGTGTTCTACATGTCGCAAAGCTAAGTCCAAAGCTCAATCTCATGGTCTCTATATGCCTTTACCAATTCCATACCAACCTTGGGAAGGCATTAGCATGGACTTTGTACTTGGTTTTCCTAGAACTCGAAATGGCAAGGACTCCGTGTTTGTTGTTGTGGACCATTTCTCCAAAATGGCTCATTTAATTCCTTGCAACAAGATAGACGATGCTTCACATGTTGCAAATTTGTTTTGTAGGGAAATATTACATCTTCATGGAATGCCAAGGGCAATTGTCTCGAACCACGACGTCAAGTTCTTGAGTTACTTTTGGAAGACCTTATGCGCCAAGCTCGGAATCAAGTTACTCTTCTCCACGGCGTACCACCCTCAAACCGACGGCCAAATGGAGGTGATGAACCATACACTCTCCACTCTACTACGCGTCTTGATCAAGAAGAACATCAAGGAGTGGGAGGAGTGTCTCCCAATCGCCGAGTTCGCCTACAACCGTGTAAGACATTCGACTACCGGCAAGTCCCCTTTCGAGGTCGTCTATGGATTCAACCCATTGTCCCCATTGGACATTCTTCCTCTACCACTACAAGAGCGCATCAACATGGACGTGAGCGACCGAGTGAACCACCTCAAGAAGATGCATGAAGATACAAGGCACACCATAGAGCGCCAAGTACAACGACTTGCGACCAAGCGCAACGCCAACAAGTCCCCAATGGTGTTCCAACCGGGTGACCTAGTTTGGGTACATCTCCACAAGGATCGTTTTCCCAAGGAGCGCAAGTCCAAGCTACTTCCAAGAGCCGATGGCCCATTCAAGGTAATCGCACGCTACAACGACAACGCCTACAAGGTCGACATCCCACGAGACAAGTACAATGTGAGCGACACATTCAACATCAAAGACTTGGCCAAGTACCATGGTGATGAAGATCATGATCCATGGAAGGATCTCTCCCAAGGGGGGGAGATGATGCGGAGCATCCTTCCATCACCCCCATGGACTCTACACCGACACATCAAGCCCCACGTGGACCTATGACAAGAGCTAGAGAACGTGCTTTGGAAACCGAGGTGAACACCCTCCTACTTAGCTTGCATATGGATACGAATGGAACATTGTTGCTACCTCACCAAGATACGCTATGTCTCATTAGGTACGAAGAGGAACACCACCAAGAGGCTCAGGAGCACCCCCAAGGAGAAGAGGAACCACCCCAAGGCCACGCGGACCAAGACGGAGTGCAACAGCAGTAAAACTGGAAGTCCCAGGTGACCCCGTGCGCACGGGCCCTCGAGACCCCGTGCCCACGGGCTATCCAGGAAGTTGGCGCTGGAGCACCCCGTGCGCACGGGCCTGTACCATGCCCATGGGACCCCCGTCCGCACGGTCCCTACTTACCCCGTGCGCACGGGCCTCCTAGGATGGACGGCTGAGATCCCCAAACCGAGCTCCTCTTCATCTCTTTCAACCCCAAGACTATATAAACCGTACCTAGGGCTATGTTTAGGGTTAGCAAAGTATGATATGAGATATTTGTGAGCTTTGCTCCTTCTACCTTCCCACTTGTGGAATCAAGGCCCCTTTTGGAAGAATCCTAGTGGATTTCAAGACCTCGTCTAGGAGAAGACTATCTTCAAGACCTCATCTCCTAGGAGTGGGAAGAACTTTGCCATTGTATCTTTCCTTTGATTGTGTTTGTGACTTGTGGATCTCGTGTTGCTATTCTAGTGGATGTGTGATTGGGGAATTGTTTGAGTGATTTCCTCTTTGTGTTCTTGAGAGTTTGCCCTTTTCCCCCTACAAGTGTGAAAAGATCCCCCTCTAGGATTTCATCCTATATCACAAGCTAGACACCACATGAAAGATGCAACCAATATGAATCTACCAAGTTAAAA
Source organism: Triticum urartu (assembly GCF_056163025.1). Classification (NCBI taxonomy): domain Eukaryota; kingdom Viridiplantae; phylum Streptophyta; class Magnoliopsida; order Poales; family Poaceae; genus Triticum; species Triticum urartu. The sequence goes on along the minus strand of NC_141879.1, from coordinate 399,536,074 downwards.
GTGTCCCATCATAAATGGCATTTCTAAAAGTTATAAGCAGCGCATACTATCAATCATATGAAAGATGCAACTAATATCACACTGCATATACTGAAGGTGTCTCGTCATATTGATTTATGCGGGATACAAAAAAACAATAGTTTTATGTAAGGACATGCTTAATAGACAGATGTACTATGTACTACAAATAGGAAGGCATGTCACATTAATAGGTATAATGTATAAACTAAGCAGAATAGCACATGCAATTTAACCAGATTAGAAGAATTACAATCTAGACACCATATGCAACATGCAACCACATATCACGCTGCCAAGTTAGAGCAAGCACCTGCGATGCTAGTATAGGGGAAATGCGGTAATCAACTATAGAGCTACGTTCACTATCTTCATCTAGCCTTTTTTTTCTTGAGAATCATGTGGGGAGGCTAACGCTGCATTCTTTAAATGAGGATCTTTTATCATAGTAGTCCACTGGCCTGAGTGCCTCATCATAAGTGACTGATGAGGGATACACAAGAACATTAGTTTGATGTAAGAACATGGTTAATAGACAGATGTACTAGTATGTACCAAAAACAGGAAGGCGTGTCATATTCAAAGGTATAGTGTGTAAGCTAAGCAGATGCAATTTAACCAAATTGGAAGCAATACAAGCTAGACATCCGGCTGGAGTGGTGTGCATGATCATCTCGGACCTGAGAGACTAGTGTGAGGCGGGCTGCTTCGCCACCATCGTGGCTTTTTAGTTGGCTTCCAGGTGATGCATGGTTGTGATGGGCTTGTCACTGGCTCGACCAGTGCCCTGACTAGCTATTTGTCTTCTGGTGCTCCCGAGATGGTGGTTCATGTAAAAATAACTTTCCTTGTCTTAATAAAGACCGACTTCGGCCTTTCGAATACAAGATAGACACCATATGCAACATGCAACCACATATGACACCGTGAAGTTAAAGTAAGCACCTGGGATGGTGGTACACGGCGAGCGAGATCATCAACTTCAAAGCTATGTTCCCCGTCTCCATCTGCTGACACTACACCCTTTAAAGTCTTGAAACATGTCTGGCCTAGCCGCGTATCACGCTGGAGCGACTTCTCTCTTCTCTTTTCTGCTTCTGTCAAGGCAGGGTCTGAAATACCCTTGCATAAAAACACAATAGTGGGAGTATGGGTGAAGTGTGTGCAGAACTAGTGCACTATAAAAGTAGCAGATAGCAGGTGGATGAAAAATAAATGACAGGAGACATATGATAGTTCTACAACATTGCATGGCAACAAAATTAGATTCTACTCCGTACGATTTTGTAATATATGAGCACAGGAAATGCAGGTACTCCTCCAACACACCACCAAATGTGGTCCTATCAAGATAACAGTCGACTGAAAATAAATAGGTCAGTCGATTTTTTTATGAACCATCCGATCTATAAGGAACAGGTAGATGGCCTTCGTCTACCTCTCGCCAGTCACTATTGACGATGTTTCTCAAACCGCCAGCTACCACCAGCCCAGACCCCTGCCTCCGCCGCCCCGCCGTCCCCATGACCTCACACCACCGCCGTGCTTGGCAGCGCCCCCAGACCATCCCTTTAATCCTGACCGACCTCTAGATCGGGCGCCAGCATCTCTAGGCCCCACACGGCCCTAAGATAAACATCGAGGCGCTGCTTCCCCGGCGTAATAGGCAGACTAGCGTCTGTTGCACCGGGGAATGCTTCCCTTAATTGGGAATCAACTGATGAAGAATTGAAATCCAAGGGGCGACGGACCTCTAGCTAAGGTGAAATACTATATGAGGAGAAACATGTCGGCGTTCTGGGAACGGGGGTCCCCAGACTTGCCTGCCCGCGGCCCGCGGCGTGGCGGAGCCAGCAGACCGTATGACCCATCTTCATCAACAAGGCACCCAAGACCCTCGCGAGGGGCCAACCTTCACGAGGGGCCAACCCTCACGAGGCGGGCGATGCAAGACCTCCTCAGGAGTGGCCTGGTCAGGCAGGCTCACAAGGAGCGGAGGTATCAAGGTGAAGCGAACCTCACGAGGCTCTCGTGACATGAGCCGTGACGATCGACACCAGGTGGGTGCCAGGCGGGTGCCAGCGCGCGCAGCGTCCTTGTTTCCTCCTTGGTGCAAGGGAGGCAAGCGCAGCCGTGGAGTACCGAGGCCTCGGGCAAAGGTTGCCATTTTGGGGCAACAAGACCAAGACCAGGAGGACTGTAGGACGGAGGTCATCGTCGAGCCCAAGACGGCGTCATCACTAGAGCTTTGTGCAGGCGAAGACTACTTTTGTCAGGACGGCTCGTACTAGTTGTCCCCCTTCAAATTAGCCCACCATTGTTGGCTCCCTTCCCGCTCGATATTTGGGAAGAGGACCAGGGCCTCTATAAATAGGACTAGCCACCACCATAGAAAGGGGACGAAGGGGAGCAGATCGAATCCTCACACTACAAGTTCATACGCAGAAGAACACCTAAATCTCAGGAGGTTGTTCTTCCCTTGTACCATTCATCACCAGCCCAAGAGGCAATCCACCACCACACTGGAGTAGGGTATTACACCACAACGGTGGCCCGAACCAATATAAACCCCGTGTCTTTCTGTGTTGTGAGTTCGTCGAGTTTTTCCGCAAGATCTTAGCGAGCTAGAGCGTAGATTGGTAGAAGGGAAAGACTTCGCGCGCACCCTAGTGTTCGAACCTTAAGGGTAGACGGAACCCCACATCCGAAATTTGGCGCGCCAGGTAGGGGTGCGCCGTAGCTTCCTTTCCGTCAGTCCGTCGCTCCGTCGTCTCCATGTCGGACGCTCGCCGTGCTCGAGCTGAGCGTTGGGATCCTCGCCGCCCGCGTCGCTCAGATGGCTCCCGTCGGCGGGCCACCTCGTCGTTCTCCGTCCCCCGCTGCCAACGCTGCCACCGGCTCGGTGGGGAACGAGCAGCAGGCGTCCTCGCTGCATCCTTCAGTGCGGCAGGACGGCCGCACCCCTACTCCATCACTCACCCCTGTTGGTTCTTCATCCCATGCGCACCACACTCCCATGGAAGCACGGGCCATGCTCATCGCGGTGAACGAGCTCCTGCATTGCCGAGCTCGTCCGTGCCGCAGGGGGCTCACCGACGCCGTCCCACTCTCTGCCTCCCCCTCAACCAGCCATGGGCGACAGGGCGCATGGCGTGCCTCCACCGCCTAGTTCCCAAGACGGTGCCTTGGCACCAAGATGCATGCCTCCACAAGACCCTCCAGAAGTACATCCAACACTTCAACAACTCCTGCCTCAAGATCCCCAAGGTCATGGACGAAGCCATCATCTCCGCGTTCTCAGACAGCGTCCGTGACGTCAAGATGAAGGAAGAGCTAGCTATCCATGAGGAGCTTTGCACATCTCAGGAGCTGTTCAATTTGGCGACCAAGTGCGCAAGAGCCGAGGAGGGACGCCTCTCTCTCCTTGAGCTGCTAGCTGCAGGAGTGGAGGAGAAGAAGGAAAAGGCCAAGGACGTGAAGCGCAAAGCGGCAGTAGTGCTCGCAGCGGAGCCCGACACCAAGCGAGGCAGAGATCAGTCCGAGTCATCCAAGAATGGCTGCCCGTTCTGCGCCTTCCGCAACCTGAACACCCACAACACCAGCGACTGTCAAGAGCTCAAAGCCATTCGGGAAGGACGCTTCGGTTGACGCCCCGAGCGCAACGACCGGGGCTACGGCCGCGGAGGAGGACGTGGAGGCAGATACTGGGATGACCGTGGCCCGCGCCAGGAGTGGTGCGATCGGCCTCATGAGGACCGCTGGCAGGACCAACCTCATGAGGGCGCCTGGAGGGACCCGCCTCGTGAGGATCGCCCATAGGGCAACGCCGGTCTTCCCCCATTGTTGCCTCCAAGAAGGAACGACAACCACCACCAGGACGAGGGGGCTGGGGGCTTCTAGGAGCCGCGTGCGATCACTTGCATCTTGGGCGGTGCTCAGGCCCCGGCCTCTCAGCGCATCTTCAAACAGTTCGCTCGCGAGGTGAACGCGATGCTCCCCAAGCTCGAGGCCACGCGCCCACTCAGGGCTCAACGTCCTGTCCGTCGACACGTTCGACAACCTCCAAGTGCCCTATGAGCAGCTCCAGCCAACCAAGCCTTTCTCAGGAGTGACTGACAGTTCCACCACACCAATAGGGCAGGTCCACCCGCCTGTCTCCTTCGGGGAGCGCAAGAACTACCGCACCGAGCTCATCGACTTCGACGTCGTGCACATCTGCCTGCCGTACAATGCCATCCTCGGGTATTCAGCCCTGGCCAAGTTAATGGCAGTCACTCACCATGGCTATAACGTCCTCAAGATGCCAGGAAGCATGGGGAATCATCACGGTCCCATGTGAAGAAAGGGATGCGGTGTGCTCCCTTGAGCGCGCCTTCCAAGCCGCGGCAATCAACAACCCTGACAGCAGAAGTGGAGGCCATCCGGAGTCCATCCCCAAGCAGAAGCTGTCGCGCCGCGCAAGACCCCAAGAAGATGGCGTCGCGTCAGGAGCCTCGTCAGGATCAGTGCCCGCTCCAAGGGCGCCTCCCTCCACCGCATAGGAAAGCGCACTCGGCGCCCTCCTCGGGCAGGTCTTGGGGGCTCTCTCCTGGAGAGCCTCAGACCTTGCCAACCTCATGAGGGAGGCGCTTGGGCACCACTTGGAAGCGTGCTTCACGACACACTTTCCTCAAGAGAGCATAGGGCGAGGAGTGACCACCACCCAGGAGTTCATCACCAAGACCACCCAAGAGCTACAGGACGCGAGAGCCATGCGCGGCGACAGCCGCTCACCAAGCGCGGCTCACGATCCGGGCGAGGGTGCTGAGCTGCGCGTCTGCATCGACATCCCAAGGCTGAACAGGGTCGCATCTCAGGAATGCTTCTGGCCATCACGTGTGGGCCGCTGTGAGGGTCCACCACACAGCTACGTTCGCATGCCCTTCGGCTTGCCGAGCGTAGCTTCGGCCAATCAGCACAACGTGAGGCAAGTCCTGACGGCTCAGGAGGCCAGGTCCCGCGTCGTTCTGGAGGAGATGTGGACGGTCTTCAGGGAACCTCCCGAGTGCCCAGAGCCTCCCGAGGCTCAGGGTCCTGGTGGCTGATGAGGAGCCATTCCTTCAACGTGTGGCTTCAGCTGCACCAACTCTACTTCGTCTACAGAACCATGTGACATCTTCCAAGTGCATTTAAGCTGGGAGCGCCCCTCGGGCTGCATTATTCCCAGGCCACATGGGTCCGTCCCTGTGGCATGTATCCCTTTTGCTTATGTCTTTAGCTTACCTCGCTCGGGGCGCCCCTCGGGTTGCATCAACCCCATGCCGCTCGGGCCAGACCCAGTGGCATGTATCTTCCTCCATTCACCCATGTCGATCTGCTCTTCATGCTTAACCTGCCAACTGCTATCACCTGCTCGATCATCGCCTCCCTTGGGGCCTCTACACAGGCACGGCGCTGGTGCATGGGTCCATCCCTGCCATGACCGACAAATCTGAGTGGTCGAGCTCTGGCTCATGGCACGTGCCATGCACGTCACCTCACCAGGCCCTCAGTGCCTTCACTCCATCCGGACCAACCAGCGTCAAGCAGGCGGCAGTAATGGCAAACCATGTTTCTTCTTGTGTCTCTCCACAGGGACCCCGCGGGAAGGATAGCAGGCGGCACCGCGAGTCTCCTTTTTCTCATGCGATTCGCTTGCGCGTTAAAAGGGGGGCTCCTGAGCATCACGACTCAGGAGCTCTTACTGGCTCTCCAGCCCTCACCCCCTGGCCTTGACCACGGCATCGCGACCTGGCATACCAGCGGCGGCTGAGCTTGTTCGAGGGCCGGGACCTGAGGACATAGAGCACTAAGAAGAGCTCGGGAGAAGCAAAACTCGTACGGACCGACCTAGCTATGTCACGTAAATTGGTGCACAGCCCTAGCGCAACATCAGGAATCACCGCGAAGTCAGCAAGATAAGTCTCGCCCTCGGATCGGCTAAATATTTGGGCCTAGTGGTTGTTCGCACCATGCTACAACCCCATTGCGGCCAAGTCATCTTCCTTTCTTTCCCTACCATAGCCGCTTGGGCGCTAAGGGGGACCTCCTGAGCATCGCGCCTCAGGGGCTCTTACTGGACCTCGGGCCACGCACCTCCCGGACTTGACCACGGCATCGCGACCTGGCATACCAGCGACGGCTGTAGCCACCTTGGGACCGGGACCCGTCAGCATAGAGCAACAAGCTATCGCGAGGAAAGAAAGGAGGGGCCGAGCCTTAACGTGACACGCGTTCATCAAATCTTCATAACAAGGAAAATAAGTACAAAGGCATTCCAGATCCTTACATGCCCCCACGGGGTGATTCATGATTCTTCGCAGGAAACAAAAGTTGATGCTAAGGGGGATCCTATCTACATCCTTCCGTGGCGGACGCCATCATAACAGTGTGCCACAGGAGGCCGGCGCCAACCCCATCCAGATCAGCGGCGGCGGCGGCCGGACGCCGCAGCCCTGCTCCTAGCGCGGCGAGAGCTCGGGGGCACGTAGCTGTCATCGCTCATCTCCGGAGTCTCGTAGAGCTCAGGAGAGCTGCTAAACCCCCAAGGGCTGCTGCTAGAGTGGTTGCGAGCGGAGCGCGCCTCAGCCTCGCGCTCCTCTCCGGAGCAACACTATAGGCGACGCCCCTCGGTGTCAAAGACCTTGAAGAAGAGCGTGGAGGCACCGTCGTACTCGAAGTGGATCACGAGGGCGCCCCTCGCACGACAGACTCGAACGATCTCCCCCCAGCCGCGGGTCATGAAGATTTTGCCGGTGGGGACCGCTTCGATCTTCGCTCTGGTCGCCGGAGCACTGCAGCCGGCGTGCTGCAGCCAGAGCTCGAAAGGCCCCCTCGGTGGCATCACGTCGGAGAAGAACCACGGGAAGCGGATCCAGGAGCTCGGAGGCGTCGGCGCCCACAGCACCAACTCGCGCGAGGAGTCCGCGGCGTGGACACCACGCGTCGCCATGGCGCGGCGACCTCGGATGCGGCATGGGCGGCGCTGCTCGCCACTTCGTCCTCCCAAGCCCTCAGCTTGGGCATACAGGGGTAGCGGGTACCCCGGTGGAGGGCGCTCGCACAAAGGCCTCGCCACCACTTGCATCGCCGTTTTGTGACGGTGATGTATCAACCTCTTCTTCGGCGGGAGTGGCTCCGGGACATCCCGGGGGGCTTTCCCTTTCTCTTCGGCGGAGAACCTTCTGATGGGTGCCGTTGGAGCAAGGAGTGGAGCAAGGAGGAAGAAGCAAGTGAGCGAGGAGGAGATGGGCGACGGGGGCTCCGCCCCCCTACCCATTTATAACCAAAGAAGGCCAACCGGCGTCTCCCACGATCGCAGGTAATAATAGTTTCCCTTGCATGTCACGGGGACTTGTCAACTCGTAAAGTTGCCAACGCAACATGGGGAAGCGGAGACGCCCATGTCCAATCAACTGCCACACGTCAACCGAGGCCGCAGGCTTTGGGGGCCCGCGGTGCTCCGAACTTGACCCTTGGCTTCGCCGCGAAGCCAAGCCCGTGCGCACCTTGGGCCCGGGGGCTACTATCGGTGTTCTGGGAACGGGGGACCCAGATTTGCCTGCCTACGGCCCATCTTCATCAACGAGGCACCCAAGACCCTCGCGAGGGGCCAAGCCTCGCGAGGCGGGCGACCCAAGACCTCCTCAGGAGTGGCCTGGTCAGGCAGGCTCACGAGGAGCGGAGATATCAAGGCGAGGCGAACCTCACGAGGCTCTCATGACGTGAGCCATGACGATCGACACCAGGCGCGCGCCAGGTGGGCGCCAGCGCGCCCGGCGTCCTTGTTTCCTCCTTGGTGCAAGGGAGGCAAGCGCAGCCGCGGAGTACCGATGCCTCATGCAAAGGTTGCCATTTCGGTGCAACAAGACCAAGACCAGGAGGACTATAGGACGGAGGTCATCGTGGAGCCCAAGACGGCGTCATCTCCAGAGCTTTGTGCAGGCGAAGACTACTTTTGTCAGGACGGCTCGTACTAGCTGTCCCCCTTCAAATTAGCCGCCATTGTTGGCTCCCTTCCCGCTCGATATTTGGGACCAGGGCCTGTATAAATAGGACTAGCCACCACCATAGAAAGGGGACGAAGGGGAGCAGATCGAATCCTCACACTACAAGTTCATACGCAGAAGAACACCTCAACCTCAGGAGGTTGTTCTTCCCTTGTACCGTTCATCACTAGCCCAAGAGGCAATCCACCACCACACTGGAGTAGGGTATTACACCACAACGGTGGCACGAACCAGTATAAACCCCGTGTCTTTCTGTGTTGTGAGTTCGTCGAGTTTGTCCGCAAGATCTTAGCGAGCTAGAGCGTAGATTGGTAGAAGGGAAAGACTTCGCGCGCACCCTAGTGTTCGAACCTTAAGGGTAGCCGGAACCCCACATCCAACATTTGGCGCACCAGGTAGGGGTGCGCCGTAGCTTCCTTTCCGTCAGTCCGTCGCTCCGTCGTCTCCATGTCGGACGCTCGCCGTGCTCGAGCTGAGCGTTGGGACGCCCTCGTCGCCCGCGTCGCTCAGATGGCTCCCGTCGGCGGGCCACCTCGTCGTTCTCCGTCCCCCGCTGCCAACGCTGCCACCGGCTCGGTGGGGAACGAGCAGCAGGCGTCCTCGCTGCATCCTTCAGTGCGGCAGGACGGCCGCACCCCTACTCCATCACTCACCCCTGTTGGTTCTTCGTCCCATGCGCACCACACTCCCATGGAAGCACGGGCCACGCTCATCGCGGCGAACGAGCTCCTGCATCGCCGAGCTCGTCCGTGCCGCAGGGGGCTCACCGACGCCGTCCCACTCTCTGCCTCCCCCTCAACCAGCCACGGGCGACAGGGCTCATGGCGTGCCTCCACCGCCTAGTCCCCAAGACGGTGCCTTGGCACCAAGGTGCATGCCTCCACGGCATGATCCACCCCGCCCGGCGCCCGCGCGTGAAGAAAGGAGCTGCCAAGAAATCCCGTGGCCGCGAGAAGCTGCACCGGCGCTGCCCGTGCCACCTCGTCAAGACCGCGTGTCGCCTGCAGTGGCGCAGCGCGGACCTTGTCAAGACCAAGCTCGGCCTCACAAGCGGGCCCCGACGACCACGGCTGGCTGTCGTGCCTTCACCCCCGAACTACGTAGCGTTGCCTGGCCAGGCAAGTTCAAGCCAGATCTACCTCCTTGATACGACGGCACCGCCGACCCCGCAGAGTTCCTGCAGCTCTATGAGCTGAGCATCGAAGCAGCTAACGGCGACGAAAAAGTCATGGCAAACTGGTTTCCCATGGCTCTCAAGGACGGGGCCCGCTCCTGGCTCCTGAACCTGCAGCACGGCTCGATCTCCTCCTGCGACGAGATGCGTGATCGCTTCGTCGCCAACTTCCAGGGGACTCACGACCGGCCACCGGCCGCGGGTGATCTACGCCGCATCAAGCAACAACCAGGAGAGACCCTCCAAAAGTACATCCAATGCTTCAACAACTCCCGCCTCAAGATCCCCAAGGTCACGGACGAAGCCATCATCTCCGCGTTCTCAGACAGCATCCGTGACGTCAAGATGAAGGAAGAGCTAGCTATCCACGAGGAGCTTTGCACATCTCAGGAGCTGTTCAATTTGGCGACCAAGTGCGCAAGAGCCGAGGAGGGACGCCTCTCTCTCCTTGAGCTGCCAGCTGCAGGAGTGGAGGAGAAGAAGGAAAAGGCCAAGGACGTGAAGCGCAAAGCGGCAGTAGTGCTCGCAGCGGAGCCCGACACCAAGCGAGGCAGAGATCAGCCCGAGTCATCCAAGAATGGCTACCCGTTCTGCGCCTTCCGCAACCTGAACACCCACAACACCAGCGACTGTCAAGAGCTCAGAGCCATTCGGGAAGGACGCTTCGGTTGACGCCCCGAGCGCAACAACCGGGGCTACGGCCGCGGAGGAGGACGTGGAGGCAGACACTGGGATGACCGTGGCCCGCGCCAGGAGTTGCGCGATCGGCCTCGTGAGGACCGCTGGCAGGACCAACCTCGCGAGGGCGCCTGGAGGGACCCGCCTCGTGAGGATCGCCCATAGGGCAACGCCGGTCTTCCCCCATTGCCGCCTCCAAGAAGGAACGACAACCACCACTAGGACGACGGGGCTGGGGGCTTCTAGGAGCCGCGTGCGATCACTTGCATCTTGGGCGGTGCTCAGGCCCCGGCCTCTCAGCGCATCTTCAAACAGTTCGCTCGCGAGGTGAACGCGATGCTCCCCAAGCTCGAGGCCACGCGCCCACTCAGGGCTCAACGTCTTGTCCGTCGACACGTTTGACAACCTCCAAGTGCCCTATGAGCAGCTCCAGCCAACCAAGCCTTTCTCAGGAGTGACTGACAGTTCCACCACACCAATAGGGCAGGTCCGCCCGCCTGTCTCCTTCGGGGAGCGCAAGAACTACCGCACCGAGCTCATCGACTTCGACGTCGTGCACATCTGCCTGCCGTACAATGCCATCCTCGGGTATTCAGCCCTGGCCAAGTTAATGGCAGTCACTAACCATGGCTATAACGTCCTCAAGATGCCAGGAAGCATGGGGAATCATCACGGTCCCATGTGAAGAAAGGGATGCGGTGTGCTCCCTTGAGCGCGCCTTCCAAGCCGCAGCAATCAACAACCCTGACAGCAGAAGTGGAGGCCCTCCGGAGACCATCCCCAAGCAGAAGCTGCCGCGCCGCGCAAGACCCCAAGAAGATGGCGTCGCGTCAGGAGCCTCATCAGGATCAGTGCCCGCTCCAAGGGCGCCTCCCTCCACCGCATAGGAAAGCGCACTCGGCGCCCTCCTCGGGCAGGTCTCGGGGGCTCTCTCCTGGAGAGCCTTAGACCTTGCCAACCTCACGAGGGAGGCGCTTGGGCACCACTTGGAAGCGTGCTTCAGGACACACTTTCGTCAAGAGAGCATAGGGCGAGGAGTGCCCACCACCCAGGAGTTCATCACCAAGACCACCCAAGAGCTACAAGACGCGAGAGCCATGCGCGGCGACAGCCGCTCACCAAGCGCGGCTCACCATCCGGGCGAGGGTGCTGAGCTGCGCGTCTGCATCGACATCCCAAGGCTCAACAGGGTCGCATCTCAGGAATGCTTCTGGCCATCACGTGTGGGCCGCTGTGAGGGTCCACCACACAGCTACGTTCGCATGCCCTTCGGCTTGCCGAGCGTAGCTTCGGCCAATCAGCACAACATGAGGCAAGTCCTGACGGCTCAGGAGGCCAGGTCCCGCGTCGTTCTGGAGGAGATGTGGACGGTCTTCAGGGAACCTCCCGAGTGCCCAGAGCCTCCCGAGGCTCAGGGTCCTGGTGGCTGATGAGGAGCCATTCCTTCAACGTGTGGCTTCAGCTGCACCAACTCTACTTCGTCTACAGAACCATGTGACATCTTCCAAGTGCATTTAAGCTGGGAGCGCCCCTCGGGCTGCATTATTCCCAGGCCACATGGGTCCGTCCCTGTGGCATGTATCCCTTTTGCTTATGTCTTTAGCTTACCTCGCTGGGGGCGCCCCTCGGGTTGCATCAACCCCATGCCGCTCGGGCCAGACCCAGTGGCATGTATCTTCCTCCATTCACCCATGTCGATCTGCTCTTCATGCTTAACCTGCCAACTGCTATCACCTGCTCGATCATCGCCTCCCTTGGGGCCTCTACACAGGCACGGCGCTGGTGCATGGGTCCATCCCTGCCATGACCGACAAATCTGAGTGGTCGAGCTTTGGCTCATGGCACGCGCCATGCACGTCACCTCACCAGGCCCTCAGTGCCTTCACTCCATCCGGACCAACCAGCGTCAAGCAGGCGGCAGTAATGGCAAACCATGTTTCTTCTTGTGTCTCTCCACAGGGACCCCGCGGGAAGGATAGCAGGCGGCACCGCGAGTCTCCTTTTTCTCATGCGATTCGCTTGCGCGTTAAAAGGGGGGCTCCTGAGCATCACGACTCAGGAGCTCTTACTGGCTCTCCAGCCCTCACCCCCTGGCCTTGACCACGGCATCGCGACCTGGCATACCAGCGGCGGCTGAGCTTGTTCGAGGGCCGGGACCTGAGGACGTAGAGCACTAAGAAGAACTCGGGAGAAGCAAAACTCGTACGGACCGACCTAGCTATGTCGCGTAAGTTGGTGCGCAGCCCTAGCGCAACATCAGGAATCACCGCGAAGTCAGCAAGATAAGTCTCGCCCTCGGATCGGCTAAATATTTGGGCCTAGTGGTTGTTCGCACCATGCCACAACCCCATTGCGGCCAAGTCATCTTCCTTTCTTTCCCTACCATAGCCGCTTGGCGCTAAGGGGGACCTCCTGAGCATCGCGCCTCAGGGGCTCTTACTGGACCTCGGGCCACGCACCTCCTGGACTTGACCACGGCATCGCGACCTGGCATACCAGCGAAGGCTGTAGCCACCTTGGGACCGGGACCCGTCAGCGTAGAGCAACAAGCTATCGCGAGGAAAGAAAGGAGGGGCCGAGCCTTAACGTGACACGCGTTCATCAAATCTTCATAACAAGGAAAATAAGTACAAAGGCATTCCAGATCCTTACATGCCCCCACGGGGTGATTCATGATTCTTCGCAGGAAACAAAAGTTGATGCTAAGGGGGATCCTATCTACATCGTTCCGTGGCGGACGCCATCATAACAGTGTGCCACAGGAGGCCGGCGCCAACCCCATCCAGATCAGCGGCGGCGGCGGCCGGACGCCGCAGCCCTGCTCCTAGCGCGGCGAGAGCTCGGGGGCACGTAGCTGTCGTCGCTCATCTCCGGAGTCTCGAAGAGCTCAGGAGAGCTGCTAAACCCCCAAGGGCTGCTGCTAGAGTGGTTGCGAGCGGAGCGCGCCTCAGCCTCGCCCTCCTCTCCGGAGCAACACTATAGGCGACGCCCCTCGGTGTCAAAGACCTTGAAGAAGAGCGTGGAGGCACCGTCGTACTCGAAGTGGATCACGAGGGCGCCCCTCGCACGACAGACTCGAACGATCTCCCCCCAGCCGCGGGTCATGAAGATTTTGCCGGTGGGGACCGCTTCGATCTTCGCTCTGGTCGCCGGAGCACTGCAGCCGGCGTGCTGCAGCCAGAGCTCGAAAGGCCTCCTCGGCGGCATCACGTCGGAGAAGAACCACGGGAAGCGGATCCAGGAGCTCGGAGGCGTCGGCGCCCACAGCACCAACTCGCGCGAGGAGTCCGCGGCATGGACGCCACGCGTCGCCATGGCGCAGCGACCTCGGATGCGGCGTGGGCGGCGCTGCTCGCCACTTCGTCCTCCCAAGCCCTCAGCTTGGGCATACAGGGGTAGCGGGTACCCCGGTGGAGGGCGCTCGCACAAAGGCCTCGCCACCACTTGCATCGCCGTTTTGTGACGGTGATGGATCAACCTCTTCTTCGGCGGGAGTGGCTCCGGGACATCCCGGGGGGCTTTCCCTTTCTCTTCGGCGGAGAACCTTCTGATGGGTGCCGTTGGAGCAAGGAGTGGAGCAAGGAGGAAGAAGCAAGTGAGCGAGGAGGAGATGGGCGACGGGGGTTCCGCCCCCCTCCCCATTTATAACCAAAGAGGGCCAACCGGCGCCTCCCACGATCGCAGGTAATAATGGTTTCCCTTGCATGTCACAGGGACTTGTCAAGTCGTGAAGTTGCCAACGCAGCATGGGGAAGCGGAGACGCCCATGTCCAATCAACTGCCACACGTCAACCGAGGCCACAGGCTTTGGGGGCCCGCGGTGCTCCGAACTTGACCCTTGGCTTCGCCGTGAAGCCAAGCCCGCGCGCACCTTGGGCCTGGGGGCTACTATCGGTGTTCTGGGAACGGGGGTCCCAGATTTGCCTGCCTACGGCCCATCTTCATCAACGAGGCACCCAAGACCCTCGCGAGGGGCCAAGCCTCGCGAGGCGGGCGACCCAAGACCTCCTCAGGAGTGGCCTGGTCAGGCAGGCTCACGAGGAGCGGAGATATCAAGGCGAGGCGAACCTCATGAGGCTCTCGTGGCGTGAGCCATGACAATCGACACCAGGCGCGCGCCAGCGCGCCCGGGGTCCTTGTTTCCTCGTTGGTGGAAGGGAGGCAAGCGCAGCCGCGGAGTACCGATGCCTCATGCAAAGGTTGCCATTTCGGTGCAACAAGACCAAGACCAGGAGGACTATAGGACGGAGGTCATCGTGGAGCCCAAGACGGCGTCATCTCCAGAGCTTTGTGCAGGCGAAGACTACTTTTGTCAGGACGGCTCGTACTAGCTGTCCCCCTTAAAATTAGCCGCCATTGTTGGCTCCCTTCCTGCTCGATATTTGGGACCAGGGCCTGTATAAATAGGACTAGCCACCACCATAGAAAGGGGACGAAGGGGAGCAGATCGAATTCTCACACTACAAGTTCATACGCAGAAGAACACCTCAACCTCAGGAGGTTGTTCTTCCCTTGTACCGTTCATCACTAGCCCAAGAGGCAATCCACCACCACACTGGAGTAGGGTATTACACCACAACGATGGCACGAACTAGTATAAACCCCGTGTCTTTCTGTGTTGTGAGTTCGTCAAGTTCGTCCGCAAGATCTTAGCGAGCTAGAGCGTAGATTGGTAGAAAGGAAAGACTTCGCGCGCACCCAGTGTTCGAACCTTAAGGGTAGCCGGAACCCCACATCCGATAAAACCTTGTGCATAGCAGTTACTAGGAACATCTAGTATCAAGAAGAAGCGGTCAAGTAGTGTCTTCTGTGGGATGAATACCATGCAAGTAGACACGTAAGATTTGCACGAATAAGGGAAGAGGAGTACCATTTTCGGTTTCCAGTGTGGTCTCCTCCATATGTCGCGGCGATCTTCTTCTTTTTGCCAGGGGAACCGATGTTTCGGGGGAGGGTGCAGGCTTGGACGAACCCATGGCCAAATTGTTGACTGTGTTGCCATGGCCGTATGTTGGTGGAGGGGAAGCAGATCCGAGGCGGCGAAGGACGGCGTAGCAGGAACAACTCCGGTGCGGTGGACGGTGGCGAAGTTGGAGCAGCAGCGGTGAGGCGCAGGACAGCGTGGTTGAACTGGCTCGGGTACGGATGGCTTGGCCTCGGCTTCAACTACTAGCCATGGAGGGCACTACGGTTGAGGTTGCGGTGGATGACGACGTCGGGGTATCGGCTCCGGCGTGATGGAGGAGGGCGGCAGTTGATGGGTGGGATGGTGCGGCAGACGGAGGACATCGGGATTTCGCGACAGGTGGAGAGGTAGTTTTGGCGCCCACGGAGTACGAATGGGGAACCAGACGGGGGCGGGGTTAGCTAAGGGAGAACCATGTTTCGGTCTGGGATGCGCTTGTTTTTGGCTTTTTTGAACAGATGGGACGTGCTTTTTTGAAATTTTGGGAAAGTACAAACTTTACCCACCTCTTAAATTTCGGACCTACTGTGGGTCGGGGTAGGATGGTAATCCCAGGTGTCCCAAATAGTGGGCGGGAGCGATTTCAGCCGCGCATATGTGTGCTTAGGCGGCCATTGTGTATGAATGTTTTTTTGGAGGCGATTGTGTGGCTTCTAGATGAAGCTACAAACCTACCCCAGTTTAGACCTTTGGACGTCGAACCGGTAGGTTTCACGGGTCGGAGATAGAAAAGTAATTTCCTTGTACTACCAAACATTGGTCTCACGCGGTTTCGGGTGAGTAGAGGCTCTTTTGGCGCTTCATTTGAAATTTTGAAACGGAAGCATTCACGTTTAGAGTACTCTTGAACTTTGAGGATTGGCCTAAATAGACAATGTTAAATTTGACCTTGTATGTTTGAAAACCTCATTAAATTATCCGCTTCTTTTTGAAATTTTGACACTTGAAAATCATATAACTACGATTATTTTGGAATGGAGGAGCTAAATTTGAATCTATTTTGTACATGACTATATATGCTATTATGTAAAAACTCAGAGCAAAGATTGGTGCCCCCATAACTTAGGTATGATTTACAAATTCCATGATATTGAATTCAAATAATTGAATGGACTTCATGTTGAATTCGATTTTTTAAACCACCTTAAGTTGAATTCAAATGTATGCTAGTTCATAGCTAGCTATTTATAATGTTCATTGTGTAACTTTCATATGTATAATGTGCTTTACACACACAACATGAACTACACTCACGTTTATATTCGATTGCTAAAGAAATGCATTGTCTGGAGTTCAAAATACTAGCCATGTGGATCAATTATGTCGAATAATAACATAGACATGCTCAAATTCGATAGAATCTAGATGTCCGATGGATCAATGATCGTTCCTTATGCGAATTGCAAATATCATGATCCCATCCTAATATTTGGATACAATTTATATCTTTAATCAATGTGTACAACAGCCTTTTACGTGTAGTTTCACTCTCCATCGGTGGTCTCTCACACATGCTCACACTCTCTCTCCCGAGGTGTCTTTCTCACAGACATGCTCTCGATATAACCCTCCTTCCCTCTCGTAACCATTTACGACTGTTTTCACTAACCTTTATCACAAGCACTCTTCCTCTCACAAGCATACACATGCACAATCCCCATCGACCCTTTCTATGTACACAGACCTGCCTACGTGTCTCATGTACACACATTATCTTTAGGCCTGTCTATCACGCATTGTCTCGCACCTCTCTTCCTAATCGACGAGTATGATTCTAGCAGAGCATTCTGTAGGATGCCCCTTAAAGTTAGGTTGGATGAATAGTAATATCAGAGATAAGGGGTTACCTTAGTCTGATAACCCAGTGTTACAAATCCTAGCCGGCTTTTTCAGTGGACACAGAGTACTTCACAATTCTTCTATCATTGTCTTGTACGACAAGTCATCCATGGGTCTCCCTAAATGCGTCACGGGCCGAGTGGCCGACCAATCTGGCATAGGACAGAACCGAACCAAGGGCCTTACCTCTGCCCCCAGGTCTCGTTATCTTCTACACCCACACATACCAACACAAACAACACACAAAAAATCTCCTCGTGCCTCTATCCCCTCCCCGTTGCATATACACACTCAAGGAAATCTCTCACTGTGACATCATATTAGTCTCTCTCTCTCTCTCTCTAGAACCCTCTCATTTCTCGCGCTATCTCTCCCATGCCCCCCTCCCCTCTATCGATGCCTCCCTCGAATACGCAATACACACACATACCTCTCTAGGCCCTGCCAAATACATCAACTACACATTCACACATGTTACATCACGTACCCCATTGATCTAAAAAGACCTCTCTTCACGTTTATTTCGCATAGAACATTCCTTTTGAATAATGTGTGGCCAAAAAATTATTTTAGAATTTCTACATATATACAACATTACAAAGTTATATGGAGGAGTATGAACGTTAAGTTGCATTGCATGGTGCCCACAATGATATTTATTCCGCACTATGATTTTTTATATATTTGTACTATATATAAAGTTAGTCATAATACAGAGAAATGAAGAGCATCTCTCTCCCCATCGCATACACCCCCTCTACGCCCCTATCACGTACACACACAAACTACCTCCAGGTCATCTAAAAGTAAGCCCCCAACACATTCACGCATGTTTCCTCTTTCTCTCGCGATATATACAATGATGTTCATTGTATTTGGAGCGAAAGCACGATACATACATTGGACTTTAGAATCCACTCATTATGGTCACCATTTACGTTTTGTGGTTATTATACAGTCACGGGCTCACCGTACAGCTCTATATTTGCTCAAGACACGACTAATTGACCAGTTAAACGCTCCACGTGGCACCTCTGGTGTTGCATTACATTATCTCACTACCATTGGGCCTACCTGTCGGCTTGTATCTACTCTTCTACACTCTTATAAAAAACAGAGTTGGTGATGATTGTGTGCCTGCCATCCTGCAACATAGGTCGTCTGATTAGGAAGGAAACTATGGCAATTTTGCAAAAATGTACCCACACACCTCTCCACATTTTCAAATAAGGCCTTCCCTCGTTCATCTATTTCTCTCACAAGATAAACTAGTCATACAAATGAATCTTGATGTTACGTGCAACGCACGGGCATCTCGCTAGTAAGAATGAAAACAAACGACAAAAAAATATTGGATGGTGGTTTGAAGTCATGACCGCGGGCACAGCGGAGAAGGTGGCCTTCTATTGGTATGCTGAGCCGTCTGTTTTAACACACAGGAGCTGGTGTGGTGATTATACACACACGCATGAATGCACATGAACTGCATGCACGCAACACTCACACGAACACATGCAGCCACGCACGCACGCAACACTCACACGTACACACGCAGCCACGCACGCATGCAACACTCACACGCACACACACATGCATGCATGCACACACCACATGACCAACACACACTCTCACGCTCAAGTGCTCAACCTACACGTGCATGCGCACACATCAGGCCTTGACAGACACATACACAACCAGGTGATCCCGCGCACGGGTTGGAGTCTTGTCGCGCCTGGGTAAATTTGTGTTTATCTGACCTTTTTCCTATGTGATCTGACATGTGGGACCCACAAGGAACGTGGTCAATTTAACTAGTCAAGATGGTGCCACGCAGACTATTTGGCCGGTTAACAGAGTGCATTCCGATGCTGAACGGTGAGCAAGTGACCATATAATCACCGCAAAATGTATATAGTGATCGTAATGAGCATATTCTGAAGTTCGGTGACCGTATTATGCTTTTCTCTCTATAGGCCCTCCAAATCTACATCTCTACACGTTCTCGCATGTTACATCTAACAACTATGCAATACATCACTACTACCACACTCTAACACAATAAGTCATATGTGTTTTCAGTTTTACTAATTATCATATTGTTACTTAATTATTCAGTTTGCATACATTAAAATTTCCTTTGAAATGTATGGCCACAATCATCTACCACGCGGGAAAAATCCCGTCCTTTCCTGTTTAATCGGGTTTGTATCGATGGACTGTGCGAAACAACAATACTATAGTACTATACAGTACAAGTGACAATTCACGGGGCTGCCGTGTCATGTACTTCTCCCTCGTAAGAGTGGAGCACTCGCTTTCATAAATGTTCTAGTCCCATTCACCGACATGTGGGACATCATGCAACCGGGTCCACGTGCCATACCGAAATACAGTGCAGAGCAGCAGGGGTGAAGCACCCCACTCATGGCGCCAGCGTAGTAATGATCAATGAGGCGTCAAATCACAAAGTTGCACCTTTCCCACAGTTAACTTGGAGGGACGAAGTAATAATGCTAAAAAAAGAAGTTGGAGGGACAAAGCAACCATCATTTCACTCATTGCTGAATCTGCTTCTCCCTCATCTTCTCCAAGTTTTTTTGATAAGATCTTCAAGTTAACCACGTGTTGCTTCTGCCATTGTTCTGCCTCATGTGGGACACAGATCGGCTTGGTAAAGCACTGACACGTGGGACCGCATGTTAGCAAACTGCCGAGCGAACGTCCTCTAAAAATAAGAAACCTCCCGCACCATCCGTGCGGCATAATCACCTCCTTTTTACTAATCTTGATTCTATAATTTTTTAGATCAATATAATTGAGATTTTTATAGATAGCACACAGGAGCAAACCCAAGTGGTACGGTTAAGGGCATCCACAATGTGTAGCCAAATGTGAAAATTGCTTTTGGCATTGATGGGAACCATTGTGGACGATGTTGCCAAAGCCAAAAAGATGGAACCGAAGCTCCCTGATTGATTGATTGAACGAATAGAAAAATGCAACATCTGTCCTCTTGCTCCCGTGCTTGGACACGTGTATAGTATAAAGCACATAGTCTACTCCCCTGTCCCTTCTATCACAAATCACAAAGCATCGAGGCGTCAAATCACAAAGCACGGATGAAGCAACCATCATTTCACTCTTTGCTGACTCCACTTCTCCATCGTCTTCTTCGAGAAACCACCTCACCACACTAAGCTGGATGTACGACGCTATTGTGTACTAGTAGTACTAGTATATTATTTACGCGTCCTTTAGTTCAATGGACTTCCTGGATGAAAATAAGGCAGTTGTCTTGGCTTGCAGGCGGCACTTGCGTCCGGTGGTCTCCCTCAACGGTGTTCTTCGTCGAATGCACTTCGCCAAACCACAATGTTCAAGATATCATCAATGTCACCGTAATGGGGAAGGAAGTCAAATAGTTACTACCTCCATTTTTTGTAAACAAGGCCAGTATATCAAAATTACAATTTTCAAAAGGCCACTAACACTAATTGAGGCAAAATTGATGGGGTTTGCCTCATACTAGCAACCAAGGACATTAATATATCATTGCATGCATGCGAAAGTGAGAAGGTTGGTTTGCATGGCGCTGCATTAATCAAGCGAGGAGGAGTGAGATGGTTAGCTCTTTGGGCTTTGGAGAAAAAATATGCATTAATTGACACGTCAAACAAGGATTTGTATCAATTAATCCCGTGAAGGAAAACCCTGCCTTTCTTTATTAACACCAGTACTCCTAGTAAGTACGTACTTATCCTGTTTGGGTCTAGGCCTTGCATTGCCATACTTCGCCGCACATTTTTGCCAAGCTTGCCTAAAGTTTTAAAAATGAAAAGGAGGTACACTTACGCACGGCTGTAGCGGTCACACCGCACCCTCACACGGTAGCTCCGCACCCTCACATAGTCACTCCTGCACGCCGCAAACCCAACCAAGGGAACGCACTCTCACTGACACGTGCTACGCATGTGAACAAACCAAACTCAGCCATCCTACCGCTGAGACATAATTTGCGTTCATACAATATGTTTATCCAACCGCATGTTGGGGAGGATCCGTACGGCCCGTGCGGTGGTATGTTGGGGAAGAAGAAGAGGTGAGGAAGAAGGGTTAGGAGATGTAGGATATTCATCCAACAGCCTGAAATGGTAGACTGACCCAAATGATGAAAGTCAGGCGACTTTCATAACAATATATGTTTTTACACAACAAAAGGTCCCTGAAAACAACAACATAAAGAAAAACTATCACTGCTCATGGAACGAGATGGCCTCGTCATCTTTGGCTACCGGTGCAAACCAGCCGTAGCTGCCGATGTGTGTCTCCGCACTGTGGTTGCACTTGGCCTCGAGCTACTCATTCACGTGGAGCATGCGGGTGCTCTGCACGGACGAGAGCACCGCCCGGTTCAAGTCGAGGACGTCCGGTTCCGCCTGCAGGAGGGCCTCGATGGCAGCGTCATCCGTGTGCTCCGGGTCGAGTTGAGCCTCCACCGCCCGATTCAAGTGGAGGACGTCCGGTTCTGCCTGCAGGAGGGCCTCCATAGCAGCGGCATCCGTGCGCTCTGCGTCGAGTTGAGCCTCCGCCACCCGGTTCAAGTAGAGGATGTCCAGTTCCGCCTGCAGGAGGGCCTCGATGATAGCGCCATCCACGCGCTTCGCCTCAAGTTGAGCCTCCGCCACCTAGTTCACATCCACGATATCCAGTTGTGCCCGTAGGAGAGCCTCGATGGCAGCAGCATGCGCGCACTCTGCGTCGAGTTGAGCCTCTGCCTCCCGGTCCTCCTTTAGTATCGCCAGGTTGAACCATTGGTCAACCTACACAATGGGGGACCTGGACGCTGGCATGAAGTCTACGTCCATCGTCTCATACCCATCGGGGGCCTTCTGCGCCGCGACCTCTGCCATGAACATTGGATCGACTTCCTCCTCCTCATAGCTTGGCTCCAGAGAACTCCGGGATTGGCCCGCCGCAAAGCGAGCTTGGGAACGGAGGTCTGTGGTGCCGACCGCCGCCGTGATTTCTGCGCGGCGCTCTGGCGTCAGCATCTTGTAGTATGTGATATTGTGACGCACCATGGCTTTCCGGCGAACTAGGGGACGCTTGATGCGGGCTACAGGATCAAAAGGTGGGGAGATGGGCTGCAGAGGAGGTGTGGTTTAGTGGAAGTGGCTGGCATTGGCCGAGCAGCGAAGGTTCTAGTGTGAATAGTGGTTCCGGTGACGGCCGGTAAATCGGTTTTGATTGTACGTCGCTCTTGCCGCGTTCCGGTTGCACCCCGGCATGCTGGACCCTCCACGTCGCTCACCGAATGGAACGCGCTTCATCTTGCGTTTTCGCTCGCTTGTGGGACCATGATTGAGAGCAAACCGACGTCCCTCCCCCTCCCCCTCCCGCGTCATTTATACTACCACTCCCTTAGTTTTATGCGGAGTAAATAAAAACAGAGGGAGGATCCCCTGACGTGGCCGAACCCATTGAGTAACTGACATGCGGGGCCTAGCAAGCATGGGGTCTGCCAGTAAGTGACCAAAAGGGAGGGTAAGGCAAGGATACCTACGTCAGAGGATCCACTACCACTACTACTCCCTCCTTCCATCTACTGGGACTAATGCGTTTTTCGAGGCTAACTTTGACCAAATGTTAGAGTAATAATATATGACATGCAACTTACACAAAGCATACAGTCAAATTCGTATGTGAAAGGAGCTTCCAATGATATGTTTTTCACATTATACATCTCATGTACTATTAATCGTGCCAATAGTCAAAGGCGGTTTTGAAAAATGCATTAGAGCATGGTTAATAATATAGCCAGCCGATGGCTATAAGGAACTGCCATGTCATCTATAGCCATCATCTATATGCACTCATACAGTAGTGTGGGCTATTTCCCACAAAAAATATATAAGGTTGGCTATTGTATTAGTACTTTTTCCATCTCCTCTCTATCTCTTTCTTCATATTTATTGTATTTAACTAGGAATGTGTATATAGCTAGGCTCTTGCATGAGAGCTCACTCCCTTTACTTTTTCACATCTCTCTCCTCCACATAGGCCCTATATAAATGGAAGGAGGGAGTACTATGAGCACTGCATACTCTACTATAGATGTTGTCAGTACTCCACTAGTACTATTGGACAGGGAGCTTAAAAAGTTACTGTTGGACTGGCTATACGTGGCGAAATCCTAGTAGGAAGAGCATGCGCGAGAACAAGCACATTCACGTGGTTGAAAACAAAATTGGAAACCATGTCTGTTTGAATACAAATCTAGGAGTACATACGAATCTAACAATATTTATTGGGCGTTGTTGAATGTTGATACTTTTTTCTGTAAGTTTGATCAAAGAAGAGATACTTTGACTACACATAAAACTTATATGTAAACTACTAGAAAGGATCGGAGGGAGTATATTGTACGTTCAAGAGCGAAACGAACATTGAATACGCTTTATATATGATTTGTGGATGCTATGATCACCAATTCAAAATTTTGATTCCGCCTTAGGTATCACACATGCACCCACTCGTTCTCTCTCGATTTCATCTCGGGGTCCAGAGATCGATTGAAAGAGGACTAGGGTGGGTACAATACATTCATTTCTCTTATGAACATACAATATACTCCCTCTGATCCCCACAGACCCCCCCCCCCCCGCTGGTCATTTCTATCATAGAAACAGACCACACCTTTATCTCCTTGCATGACACTCAATTGATCTCTCAACATCAATCGATCTCGTCAAGATGTGTCAGGGCATGAACCGAATGGGATGTCAAAACTAAGACGGGAAGCAACATGTAGTGGAGGCAAAGTGAAGCTTTAAACGAACCATTTGTTTGTACGCATGTCGGACAAATTACAACATTGGAAAGACAAGCATGGTCCATCGGTATAGAGAGTTCGAGTTAGAGGGGAGGCCCGTGAAAGAGAGCAGAGAGAGAGAGAGAGAAAGAGCTACTCCCTCCATTCGATAATGTAGTGCCAACATTTTTTTTAAGTCAAACTTTTGAAACTTTGACCAAGTTTATAAATAAATTACTTATATCTACAATACCAAAGATAAATGATAGTATGAAGTAAGTACATGTTGTGATGAATCTAATTATCATTCCAGATGTAAATGTTTTTCTCCACATATACCTGGTCAAACTTTTCTGAGGTTTGAATTTTCAAAACATCCATATGCTTATGGACGTGAAGAGTACCTAACTAGAGAGAGTGTGTGTGAATAGAAAGAGTGACTGAAAAAAGTGAGTGTGTGCGTGTGTGAAAGAGACATGGACAACACACAATAAAAGTAGAGAAAAAGTGTGTGTGTCTTATGCAAACATATCACACATGCATCTTCGACAGCGGAAGCAAGGTGAGGA
This sequence comes from Triticum urartu, assembly GCF_056163025.1. Classification (NCBI taxonomy): domain Eukaryota; kingdom Viridiplantae; phylum Streptophyta; class Magnoliopsida; order Poales; family Poaceae; genus Triticum; species Triticum urartu. Next base: position 399,511,992 of record NC_141879.1, on the reverse strand, counting down.
GATAGTGTGTGGTTGTTTGCAACCGAGAGAGAAAGACCCCAAGCACGTGCCCAAGAGGGGTCTGACAAACAAGGGAGAGAGGTCGAGAGAGACGTACAGAGAAAATGCAGACCTGGGGAGGAGAGAGTGTATGTTTGTCATAGAGAGATCCCCTGGAGATCGTGATGGGACTACATGGGTGGGAGATCGAGTGACAAGGTGTGTGCACGATAGAAGATACCCCGAGAGATATCTAGATAGATGTATGGATGGAAGGAGACAATACGTGTGTTCCTGATGGCTAGTGAGAGATAATCATACTTAGGGGGGAGTGCGTGCGCCTATGATGGAGTGAGGGATTATGGTATTTAGGGTGGTGCGTGTCACATAGAGAGAGAACAAGGGGGGAGAGTGTTAGATGGGTCTATGTAGCGCGAGCGAGACATGTGTGTGTGTGAACCAGGGAGATATAATTTTGGTTTCGGGCGGTTACGGCGACTTTCCCCGCTTCGTTCATATTTTTCCAGAGCAAGAGTACATGCTTACCATGCCAACTCAATTCGAATCCAGTTTGTATTCTATTTTTGTTCAGTCAGGATCCATTTGCGATTCGAATATAATTATATATACATCATTTTTTATATATACTTTCAAAAGCACAACACCCTTTGTACATAAATATGGTTTACAAATGGCATGATCTCAGATTCATAAGGCTGTATTCATCTTAATTTGGATTTCCAAATATTTGAAACCACTTTATGTTGAAATACAATGTATGCATTCCTCGCTAACTGTCTCCAATTAATGTGTGTTTCATGCGGTTTTTTTACTTCTCAAACATGTATAATGTGTTTCACACACACAACATATAGTGTAATCCCGTTTAGACATTAATTGCATATAAATCATGCATTGTCTCTAATTAAAGAATCTATGGATCACTAATATTGATAAACTATATAACATTACACGTGTCCCCAAATTCAAATGAATATGCATGTTTGATACACCAATTTGCGTCATGATATTATCGATGTCATGATCTCCAGTTTACATATTTGAATCCCCTGTAATCCAAATATTCGTCTCATATAACTACCACTCATGCTTATATAGGAGTATCTCTCTAGACCTATACGCGTTCATTGTCTCTCGGGTATCTCTCGTGCTACATGTATGTCGACAATGCTCTTTTATCTATGCAACACACTGACGGTACTCTCTCCCTCGAACTTCATCACTCTATCTGTCTCTAAATATATCTTGCTCCCTGCTATGTGTATCTAACTATGATTCTGCATGTGAAATCTCTTTCTCTCACACAAACACAAACTTCGTCTCCCGGGGTCTCATTTCTCTCTACTATTCCCTTGGGTGCCACTCACACACCCACTCTCACACAGAGATGTCTTTCGCTCCATACATATGAGAAGCTACGACTCTTCCTCTTAAATATCTCTTTCTCACACACAAACACAAACTCTGTCTCCCAGGGTCTCATATCTCTCCACCATTCTCTTGTATGTTGCTCACACACACTCTCTCTCTCCCTAGAGATATCCTGCGTTCCCTCATATGTCTCTCTAGCTATCACTCTCACTATGAAATATCTTTCTCTCTCGCAGACACAAAAATCCGTCTCTCGGGATCTAATTTCTCTCTGATATTTGTTTGTATGTGACTCACATGCACACTTTCTCTATCTCTCTCACACCCACACACATAACTCAGCCTTTTGATCCACTCGACTCCTATATCTGACACACACTAGCTAGCATCTTTATCTTTCTACTTATCTATTTCTCCATCGACCTTATTTCTCGCCCTCACTCTTTCTTCCTATCATGCACACTATATATGTTTATCTCTACATGCAGTCAAGTGGCCTCATTTTATATTTCTCTCACACACACATAACTTCACCCTCTAAACCACCCGGCGGTCATCTCCAACACCCAAACTAGCCGATGTCCCTCTAGCTAGCATCTCTGTCTCTGCATCTATTTGTAGTTTCTCCGTCAACATTTCTTTCTCGCACACACTCTTGCTTCCTATCACCCACACTATATATGTCTCTCCATACTTGCATTTATAGGTTGATCTCTTTTGCACAATCATTGTGTCTCGCTCCCTCTGCTCCCCATAGATGCATGCTCTAGCCCATGTCACTATCTCTTAAAGACAAAAACAAATGCTCAATTATCGAGCCTTGTTCCCTGCACCTCACATGCATGCATATTGTCATACCGATCTCTCCCATATCGTTGATCTTATGACTTATGTCTTCTTTCTATTATCTCGATCATGCTCGTGCGCACACACACACACATCCAACGTATACATGTATACCTCTCGCACATGCACATTCAAGGTCTCCTATGCCTCCATACATAGTTAATTACCATCAACCCTAACGCCACATCGAATCGTTCTCTTCTTGTGTGCACATAACATCCGCCTGGATGGATAAAACACACACTCACACTTAACGATCTCCTTCTAGCTACCCCCCCCCTCTCACTCTTCCCCAATATCCTCAAAACCAATAAGACCATCCCTTCGTTTAATTCCCGCCTACATGCACCATCGATATATAGTAGTCTTCCTCGGTGTCTCTCGAACAAACACGTTCTCTCGATGTCGACTCCTCTCACGCGCACAGGCCTTCTCTTTCCTCTCTATGGGCCTTTCCTCTCTTGCACCCCCTCGTTGGTGGCCTCTGTCATACACTATGATGAAGCCACACACACTTAAATTACATCCGCCACCGAGGACCCCGCGTCACACACACACACATGCACCCCCCCCCACACACACACACACTAAGACTACATCTCACACACACATGCTCTAGGCGGAGCATTTTCTCCTACCATCCTTCGTCCAACCTTACCCATATGATAAGCAATCACCTTAATTTACTTGTATAACATGGACAAATTCCACTTTACTATAGCAGTTAGCAAACTTATCATCTCTACTCTTATAAAAAACGAGTTGGTGATGATGGTGTGCTTGCCATCTTGTAATATAGACCGTCTGATCTATATCTGACGGATATAAAGCAAACTATGACAATTTTTACAAAAGATACCCGCACCTCTCTCCACATTTACACACAAGGCCTTGCCTCATTCATCGTCCTTATCTCCCACAACCTCATTGCTGAGCAATTAAAAAAGGAAGTCTCTGGAACAATCTAGCATGGTGGTCACTGCCGCCTGCCGGCGCCATCCATCCCCATGCCTCCGCCCAGTCCGCCCACTAGTCACCACCACGCTCCACTCCTCCTCACCTTATCTCTCATCTTTCATTTTTTTCGATGAAATTGTCGAGATACCAGTTTTTCGATAAAATTCTCGAGATATCATTAGTTTTTACACATGGGATTACTCCTGCATGGGTCAATCAAAATAGGTGCTTTATAAAAAATGCATATTGATGTTTCATGCAATGCACGACCATCTTGCTAGTAATTTGTGATAGCCTGGCTTATTTGGGATGATAGACTACTCATATCAATAAGGAATTCCTTCTTTTCCGGGAGCCCATCCGGACAGAACTCCCAAGTTAAGTGTGCTAAACTTGAAGTAGTTTCGGGATGGGTGACCGACCGGGAAGTTGCTCCCGGCTGCGCATGAGTGAGGACAAAGTGCGCAGAAAAGACTAGTATTGATCTGTGGGGCCAGTCTAGATCCCGCCAGGAGTAACGACCACTGGCGGGTGTGTCCGGGGCGTTACAAGTTGGTATCAGAGCCGACCCTCGCGGTTACACGAATGGTTGCGGAAAGGTGCACGGTCATGTTGTTCATGACGTTTGTGACCCGTCATGGCACCCGGCATGGCACATGTACCGGACTGGATGCACAGACATATGTGCCAAGAGGGAACGTTCCTGTGGCCCGACGAGGACGTCAGTTCCTCTGAGTGGGGGTGTATGTGATAGCCTGGCTTATTAGGGATGATAGACTACTCATATCAATAAGGAATTCCTTCTTTTCCGGGAGCCCATCCGGACAGAACTCCCAAGTTAAGCGTGCTCAGCTTGGAGTAGTTTCAGGATGGGTTACCGATCGGGAAGTTGCTCCCGGGTGCGCACGAGTGAGGACAAAGTGCGCAAAAAAGACTAGTATTGATCTGTGGGGCCAGTCTAGATCCCGCCAGGAGTAATGACCACCGGCGGGTGTGTGCGGGGCATTACATAATTATATAATGCAAATCACGAGCAGGAAGAGACATTTTTTACACAATCACGTTAACATGGCCACTTAAATCACTAGCTAATGTGTAGTACCATTATACTTATATCCTGATGCAAAAGGTTGGGTACATGTCCGAATAGTAGAGTCACACACACGCACTCTGTCTCTCAGGATCAGCTTGGAGTAGTTTCAGGATGGGTGACCGATCGGGAAGTTGCTCCCGGGTGCGCACGAGTGAGGACAAAGTGCGCAAAAAAGACTAGTATTGATCTGTGGGGCCAGTCTAGATCCCGCCAGGAGTAACGACCACCGGCGGGTGTGTCCGGGGCATTACATAATTATATAATGCAAATCACGAGCAGGAAGAGACATTTTTTACACAATCACGTTAACATGGCCACTTAAATCACTAGCTAATGTGTAGTACCATTATACTTATATCCTGATGCAAAAGGTTGGGTACATGTCCGAAGAGTAGAGTCACACACACGCACTCTGTCTCTCAAGATCTCTCACACACACCAATTACGTGACGCCCACTTAAGAAGACACGTATGTTACAATTTGTGCACCCGCAGTTACACGTGATGGTGCGCATTTATTTAAGCCGGACGGGGAACCCAAACAGTAGCCGCATTCATTCCCCTCCCACCGCCTCTTCTCTGGTCGTCGTAGCCCAGTAGCCATGGCCCGGCTGAAGGTAACAACATACGCCATACTCCCGCCGGAGCGGCGCTTTAATCTGGAAATTTTAGTGGTCATGCATGCATCTTTTTGTGCTAGCACTCCTATATAAGGGTTGACCGGTCGCTTCCCGCAGACGTGCGTGGGCGGTGGAAGAGGAAGGAGAAGGGAAGCGGGCTGTGGAGTAACTTTTTTACCACATTTTCTTAAGAAACTGAGTGCAATAATTGAGTAGTTTTGTAAAATATCAGTACCACCACCACGCCCGTGTCTGACCGCCCTGGCCGACCCAAGCCCCCTCCCTTGCTGGCGCACGCTTACCGTGTGAAACTGTCAGCGTCTCCCCGGAATTTCAGTGCCGCATTAATGCCCGGCCGGAGCAGAGGCGACCTCTCACTGGCGCCGGCTTTGAAGCAGCGCAACAGCCGAGTGAGCGCCACTTCCCGGTGAACGCGACTGCTTCGCATGGAGGCTGGCCATAGTTTGGATGAGTCTCCTTCGTGGGGAGCCACACTAATTGCGATGATATGGACTCCCGTTGCCCACAGTTATGGATCGTTCCATCTATGAAGAACACGTGGGACTGGAACTATGAGAGGGACATGTACCCAGGAGTGGACGTACGAACCTAATTAATGTTGCGCGGTAAGTGAAGTAGAAAGGCACAAATAGTATGAACATGCGTGAAATATAGGCATTTGTCTCTTACTACCACTAAATGTTGATCTCAAAAAAATGTTGTACGTGGAATGCCCGGTGATGTTATGGAGTACGTGCCTACTCTACTACTACTATATTAATTGGAGGCACATATTAGGTTTTATATTTGTTTACGTGTATGCCCCGAGACCTTCGAACTAGACGTGTATTTCTCTCCGAGTCGCACTTTGTATCGCTCATACCACTAGTAGTACTACGTGTGATCTCCGACCCAGAAGTGGAGACGCTCTACCACGCTGTCCATGTCACACTCCTTTCGCTGACGTGTGGGACATCCAGCACATGCCGTGTTTGGCACTCCTTCATCGTAAGAGTTGAAACGCTAGCATTCACCAGAAATAAAAAATAAATATATATCAGCAGTGATACTATACCACGCGGTTTCCTTGCTCCTCGATATCGGAAAGAATACTTTCGTTTGCCGACATGTGGGACGTCGACCATCCTGGTCCACTTGCCATGCCCGTGGAACTCCAAGGGAGAGTCACCCCGGTCGTCGCACCGCAGTAATTACTAATGAGCCGCCAAATCACAGGCCCAACCTTTCCCACTGTGAAGTTTCTCGGACGAAGGAACCCTCATGACTTCATTGAATTCCGCTTCTTGAAGAAAACAACTATACCAGCAGTACTGCTAGCTACAGTAGTTACTCCAGCAGAGGCCTCCTTTGGTTCATAGGATAGGAATTTTATAGGAATATGAAAATCACAGGAAGTGAGATGACATGCATCTCAATTCCTATAGAGAAAGAGATTCCATTTGATGCATAGGATAGGAATTTTTCCATTGAGTCTAGGCTAATTACTGATAATTTGCTCTAAAAACTACAGTAGTAACTACTCCCTCCGTCTAGGTGTGTAAGTCACCTTACGAAAACCAAATAATCCCAAAACACTTAGGCACGGTACATTAACTCCCTTCTCGTTTCTTGTTTCGAGACACATCAACCAATAAGAGATGTGGGCAGTGCATGTTTTCAATTACTTGAGACTACCAACATGACATGTAGTGGTTAGTTCATTACATGCAATGCTATTAATTATCAAAACCATTAAGTTCTCTCGTTTTCCCCTCCGCCTTGGTCACCGTGCACAACCTAAGATGACTTATACACCTAGATGGAGGGAGTAGTACTGGTACATGCTCGTAATTACTTACACAAACGTACGGGCGACACAGACACACACACTAACTACTAGTACTACTACTTATCACATGCAGGCCAGACGCTGTCGTTCTCCTTCCCGGCTTTGTCGGAGACACCCCACCGTGCTTGGATCTCCGCTGACCTCTCCGCAGCAGCACGTGCGTCCTCTTCTTTCTTGCGGCGGCGGGCCTCTCTTTTCTTGACTGCTTTCTGACTTTTCCGCTACCTCTGTGCGGCTTTGGCCACCTCTTGCTCTACCGCCCATTCGGCCTTGGCAGCTTCAAATTACGCCCACATAGGTGTGAGGTCGCGAGCAGCGATGAACTCAGCACGGCGGGATGCCATTGCTTCCCTACCATTCTATGTGCGGTTGTGGGCGGCGAGGAACTCAGCATGGTGGGATGCCATCGCTTCCTTACCGGTTAGTGTGCGGCGCGGTGGCATGAACGACGCTTGGTGACAGTTCTGGGGTGGAGTGGCCGGACAACTGTATAGTGCATTGGTTTGTCAAGAGCTCAAGGACAAAAGACGAAGGAAATTTGGATTCCCCTTCAATCCTGGTCATTTATTACCGAGTAAAATGCATTGGCGGTCATCGAACTTGTCTTGATAGCTCACTTTTAGCATTGTATACAAGATATGGTGATTATACAGTGACTGGCTCAACATATAGCTCTGTATTTGTCTAGTTGACCAGTCAAACAGTGCACATGCGCCTCATCGGCTCGTGTTCTTTATCTATCTATCTATGCGGGCCTACCTATCAGTGGAGAAAGAAATAAGAACCAAAATTATGCGTATGTGAGGAATCAAACCATGGACTCGTCGCTGCAACGCACACATTGTCTACAAAATGAAAATGAAATACTTCGAATTAAATGCACAAACGGATTTTTTATATTATACGTGATGCACACATTAGTGCACACCGTCCATAGAGGCAAGTAGCATGTACGCGTGCAGACAGCCAGACACTCACGCTCACGCTGTCAAACCATGCTAATGCATGCATGTCGCCCTCTCAATCAAAGTCATGCTCAGGGCGCAACGCAAACGGCGAGCCCGTCACCTGCGCGCCCCGGCAGTGCCTGACATTACTGTTTAGACATTTGCTAGAGGCCTCCGCGAACACCGAGCATGTATTCACCTGGCTCAACACCAATGGTCATACTCGTGACTCAGCGCCTTGCTCATGTATATTGTCCATCACAACGAAAATCTATAAAACATCCTAGCTAGAGCGGGTACTATGGTACGGAGTATGTACTATCGTGAGCAACCGATCATAGTGACACTGCACACGAGTGTGTGTCTGATCAATTCGTCCATTATTCGTAAGTTATGCATGGTTGTGTGGTGTCTAATGGTGGTCGTCGAAGGCTACCTGGCGACAAGAGCGGTTGCATGGACGCCTGGTTGTCAATACGTGTCGCATACCCTTGAAAGGCTCGTCATCCATGAGTTCACATTTTACCACCACGCCAGCGTCTGACCGCCCTGGCCTACCGAAACCCCTTCCATCGCTAGCGCACGCTTCCCGCCTGAAACGGTCACCGTCTCTCCAGAACGTCAATGCCGCATTCACCGGACTTAACTACAGGTGTAGTTGTTACACTGACATGCGGGCCAGATGCTCGTTGGGCCCACATGTCAGTGACCCAATGCACCTGTGGTTAAGTCATTGAAGCAGCATCCGCATTCACACCCGACGCGACCTCTTACTGGCGCCGGCATTGCAGCAGCACGACCACTGAGAGAGCGCCACCCACGCGGCATCCCGGTGCAAGCGACTGCTCCGTGTTAACAACACCATGGCCATCCTTCCCTTCACCGCCCACATTAATGACACGCGGCTACCGACGAACCTACTCCGGCGCCGGCCGTCCATCCGTCTGCCATGGCCCATTGCCATTCACCCGCTATATTAACTTGAGCCCCAGCTCCCAGCCATAGCCAAAGACCCACACTCATTCTCCTCAGGTCCCTTCCATCTGTTGGCACCACTCCAACCATGGCCTCCTAGCACTCCAAAGCTCTCTTGGACGTACTGTCACAGGAGCAGACGAAGGAGATCACCGGCTCGCCCCCCCGGCCGCCCTCCGCCGCCACGACCACAAAGTCGGAGCGCGTGCGAGGGCACAGCCGGCAGCGAGGAAGAGTAGTACACGGTAGGTCGCCACCGCTCTGGTCCCAGGAAGGCCACCGCTCCTCCACTCAGTCGACGCCATGCTTGGTGGGATAAACATCGACGGCCGATTTGCCACTTGACGGCGACGTGGAGGTGGAAATCATCATAACCTTGTGTTCCGGAGGAGGAGGTTATCGAGGCGGATGAGGAGGCAAAGGCAATGGCCGGCTTTCTCAGGTTCATGGCCAGATATGGTGGTCAGGCGCTAGTGATCGTTTAGATTAGGTTTACAGTAGGTTCTAGTATGGTTTGTGTGAAATATGTAATGAATTTCGTCAATTCTATAGGAAAATTTTCGAAATGTAATGAATTTCATCCGGTTAATTTGAAATTTGCTTTGTTTGCACGAATTTCGTCCGGTTAGTTCATATAGTTGTCGAAAGGTATGTGGGCAGCATTGGGTGGCATATATCAGTGTCCATGGACAGATGCCGGTGTAAATTTGAGGGCCAGCACTGGAGATGCCCTATCTATCATGCTATAATCGCTAACAGTGCTCCATTATTTCACAGGGAACAGTTATCCCTCGATCAAAATCAGATCTGCCGTGTTTTACACTCCTCCCACATAAGAGTGTAGACTCTTGCTTACATAAAAATGGAGCAAGTGGATGGCACTGTAGCACGTCATATCACTCAAACTAGCCCGCCCAACGCGCAGGAAAACACCGCCCTTGTCTTTTTCTTCTAGATTTCTATCGATCGATCGCACGAAAATGTTACGCTTTGCACGTTCAAAAGGAAAAGGTGGCACAGTTATGAATCGTACACATCGCATTCATGTCACACCCCCGACAGTCTGACTCGCACGCCGCTCACCAGAGGGGACACGTGTTGTCTTGCATTTTCACTGACATGTGGGACTGCAATTGAATAAATCATCGATAGCTGAAATCTAATCACTCGGCGGGCATCGGCTGAGAAGAGAGAGACGGGGGAGGGAGAAGATATCGCCTGCCCGTCGCGCATGGACTACAAGAAATATATGATGATAATGTGAGGTGGGCCATGTGGGAGTCCGGACCGCTTCCAAGCCCGCTTTTGACCGCCCTGGCCCACCAGAACACCCCCACCCCACCACCTCCCTGCGCGCGCTCCCCCCTCAAACGCCAGTTGCCCGCATTCATAGCATGTAGTACCAGTAAAATTCTGGGCTATAATGGCATGTACAATGGTTGATAAGATAGTCTTATCATAAGTCTTGCATGTAATTTAGAGATGACAAAAAAACATGTGTACAATGGATCATTTCTTAGCCTTATCTTCAATAACTAGTTATTCCTAAAAACATGGTGAAACATATTGTGCTAAGAGATCATCTTTTGTCTTCTAGGGCCCGAGTGTCATGATTTCAGATCTGAACCTATTATGTTTTCATGAATATATGTGAGTTCTTTATCCTATCTTGCAAGTCTATAGTCACCTATTATGTGTTATGATCCATTAACCCCAAAGTGACAATAATCGGGACCATTACCGGTGATGACCATAGTTTGAGGAGTTCATGTATTCACTATGTGTTAATGCTTTGGTCTGGTACTCTATTAAAAGGAGTCCTTAATATCCCTTAGTTTCCAATAGGACCCCTCTGGCACGGGAGGGTAGGACAAAAGATGTCATGCAAGTTCTTTTCCATAAGCACGTATGACTATATTCGGAATACATGCCTACATTACATTGATGAACTGGAGCTAGTTCTGTGTCACCCTATGTTATAACTGTTGCATGATCGATCGCATCCGACATAATTCTCCATCACCGGTCCAATGCCTACAAGCTTTTCATATATTGTTCTTCTCTTATTTAACTTTGCATTGCTACTGTTACAATCACTATAAAACCAAAAATATTACTTTTGCTACCGTTACCACTATTATCATATTACTTTGCTACTAAATACTTTGCTCCAGATATTAAGTTTCCAGGTGTGGTTGAATTGACAACTCAGCTGCTAATACTTGAGAATATTCTTTGGCTCCCCTTGTGTCGAATCAATAAATTTGGGTTGAATACTCTACCCTCGAAAATTGTTGCGATCCCCTATACTTGTGGGTTATCAGCGCGCCCTACCCCCTGGACGCGCCCCCTGCCTCGTGGGCCACCTGGCAGGCCCCCAATGCCCATCTTCTGGTATAAGGTGTCTTTTGCCCTAAAAAACTAAGAAGGAAGCTTTCGGGATGAAGCACTGCCGTCTCGAGGCAGAACCTTGGCGGAACCAATCTAGGTCTTCGGTGGAGTTGTTCTGCCGGGGAAACATCCCTTCGAGAGAGGGAAATCATCACCATCGTCATCACCATCGATCCTTTCATCGGGAGGGGGTCAATCTCCATCAACATCTTCACCAGCACCATCTCCTCTCAAACCCTAGTTCATCTCTTGTATCCGATCTTTGTCTCAAAACCTCAGATTGGTACCTGTGGGTTGCTAGTAGTGTTGATTACTCCTCATAGTTGATGCTAGTTGGTTTATCCAGTGGAAGGGTATATGTTCAGATCCTTTATGCATATTAATACCCCTCTGATTATGAACATGAATATGATTTGTGAGTAGTTATGTTTGTTCCTGAGGACAAGGGAGAAGTCTTGCTATAAGTAGTCATGTGAATTTGGTATTCGTTCGATATTTTGATGAGATGTATGTTGTCTCTCCTCTAGTGGTGTTATGTGAATGTCGACTACACTTCACCATTTTTTGGTCCTAGGGGAAGGCATTGGGAAGTAATAAGTAGATGATGGGTTGCTAGGGTGACAGAAGCTTAAACCCTAGTTTATGCGTTGCTTCGTAAGGGGCTGATTTGGATCCATATGTTTCATGATATGGTTAGGTTTACCTTAATTCTTCTTTCGTAGTTGCGGATGCTTGCGAGGGGGGGTTAATCATAAGTGGGATGCTTGTCCAAGGAAGGTCAGTACCCAAGCACCGGTCCACCCACATATCAAATTATCAAAGTAACAAACGTGAATCATATGAGCATGATGAAAACTAGCTTCACTACTGCAGGATCCTGCTAATGCGGCACTATGATCAGAGACCCTTCGAGAAACTGTGTGCGATACCATAATCTCAAACGGTGTTGTATGAAAACCGTCAAAACGGTGAAAACATTTGTGATGGAGGATGCATCAAACACAGTTTAGATTTTAGTTGCGTGTGCGATCCAGGGCATACGCTTCAGTCCAATGAACTGTTTGCGATGAGGCGGAACAAAAGAAATGGGCAGTCTGATGAAGGCATGTGCGATATAGAGCATACGGTTCACTCGGATGAATAGTTTGTGATTAGGCAACACAAAAGAAACGGGCAGCCAGATGAAGGTGTGTGCGATATACAGCATACGGTTCACTCGGATGAACTGTTTGTGATTAGGCAACACAAAAGAAATGGTCTGCCAGATCAAGGTGTGTGTGATTGAGGGCATACGCTTTAGAAGGATTAACTGTTTGCGATTAGGCAATAGAACAGAAACGGGTAAGCCAGATCAAAGTGTCTGTAATTGATGACATACACTTCACATGGATGAATTGTTTGTGATTAGCCACAACAAACTAAAATAGTTAGATAGATCAACGTGTGTGCGCTAGACGGGCACACCCATTCTAATTAAAAGACGTGTGCTGACATTGACTATTGCGGTGCGCCCTATGGTGCAAACGCCACGTACGCGGCCGAGAAGGCGTACGTACCCACGTTAAGCCTTTCGGGAATAGTGCCACACTTATAACCGTTAGTAAATTTTGAGCATGCGTCCCGTCACATTCCAAATTGCAAACCTGTTCACACCGATCAAAACCTAAACGGTTTCCCACTTAGGAGCGTATTACTACGCGGTTATAAATAGTACTACTCCAAGATGACTGCACATTCCTCCTTAACTCCTCATCCACAAAATGTGAAAAACAAACAAGTCACTCATCATCATTCCCTTGCGTCCGCCATGACCAGCGTGAGTTCTGGGTCAAGAGATTACCACCAGGGAGAGGCGAGCCTAGAAGCGGGAGCACGAGAGATGTCCCGCCTCGCCATGATAGCAGCCAACATGTCCCGCCGCACGGCCGTAGTAGCAGAGAGGATCCGCCATGCCGCCTAAGCAGCACGGAGGACCCGCCGTGCCGTCGATGCAGTAGATTGGTCCAACCGGCTCGTGGAAGCACAAGAGATGCCCCGCCGCACCGGGAATGCAGCAGAGATGTCCTCCCTTGCCGCGGTGGCCTGGGAAAATGCCTCACGGGCAGGCGAGGACTCTTACAGGTGCATGTGTGCCCTCGTCCATAGGCAAATGGATCAAATATACAGGTGGGCCAGGTTGCAGGATGACCTGCAAGCCTCATTTGAAAAGTCTACCGACATCATCCAGCAACTAAATGAGAGCAATGTGAAGCTCCGGGCCGAGCGCGACCTGCTGAGGATGAAGATCGTCGGAAGTGCAGAGCAGTAGGAGCAGACCACTGCCTTGTTGAAGAGGACCGGCGTCATCGTCGAGAAACTTATGGACGAGAATAACACCACAAAAAAAGACACATCTGTGACATTTTGGGCCGAACGAAAAAAAATTCTGTCATACTTATGACACTTCTATGACGATAATTGTGACAAAACCCGCTATCATCATAGATGTGGTGGGGTCCTACTTCTATGACAAAAAATCATGACGGAAAATGGGATTTTCGTCCTTGGCGGGCCGGAGAAGCAGCTGCATGACATTCTTTGGGCCGTCCATGACGGAAAAAAACTGTGGTAGAAGCGAGGGCGAGGAAAATATCGGCGTGTTCCCGGTTACGGTGGGTGGCCGGGGCCGAGCAATGCGAGTTTCTCTCGTACACGCACGCGCGTGGGTGCGAGGCATTTGGCTCTAACTGAACCCGAGCGAGGCGCTGGGCTCTAACTGAACCCGAGCGATTGCACTGCAGGCTACGCATTACTGAACCCGAGCGATCGATCGATGGATGTTAACTGAACCCGTTCGAGCGATTCCTTCACTACTGCTGCTAACTAAAGCCGATCGATGCTGCCTCTGGATGAACAGTGAGCATTGCTGGGGGGTTTGGATGAATAGTTCCCGGTGGGGTGGATGAACAGGACCCCATGGTGTTGCCTCTGTATGAACAGGACCCCGATCGATCGAGCCGGTTGGGGCTAGATGAATAGTACCCCGTGGAGGGCAGGATGAACAGGACCACCCCGTGGAGGGCTGGATGAACAGTAGATGGTGGAGGGCTGGATGAACAGTAGCCCGTGGAGGGGTGGTTGAACAGGAACCCGTGGAGAGGGCTGGTTGAACAGTAGCCGGTGGAGTAGCGCGCGGTGGAGGCTGTATGAACAGAAGCCCGTGGATGAACAGTCACAGGTGGAGGCTGGAGGAGGTCGACGGTGGATGAACAGTAGCCCATGGAGGCTGGAGGGGGTCGACGGTGGAGACGAACAGTATCCTGTGGAGTCCCGTTTTGCGGTATGCCACACCCCTCCCGATAAACAGGACCCCCATTTCGATCGTAGCGCTCCAACACAAGTCTGTTTCCTCCGTTTTGCAGTACGCCGCACCCCTCCCGATCAACAGGACCCCTGTTTCGACTGTAGGAGGTCTGTTTCCTCTGTTTTGCGGCACGCCAGACCCCTCCCAATGAACAGGATCCCGTTTCAACCATGGCCGGTTGAACACAAGGCCGTTTCCTTCGTTCTGCGGTACGCCAGGCCTCGTTTCCATCGGCTGTTCCGTCCAAGCCCTCCCGATGAACACGACGACGCATTCCGTTCTGACCCATCCGGTTGGCTCCCCATGAACACGATGATGCAGTTTCTCCGTTCCGACCCAGCCATGTACACGAGCCCTGGCCGTACGTATGCGCGAGTAGGCGTTCGAGACCCTGCCCGTATGTACGTTTTTTTTCTTGCACACTAGCCCTTGTACGTACGTGTACATGCTATGTGCGCTCCTCTACTATGACACGTGCGCGCCTCTACATCGACCAGTATGTACGTACACATTCGCGACCAGAATGACAACGCTGCGTATGCTTCGACCAGGTGGGTCCCGACTGTCATGCACTTCCTTGCGTGCGAAGATGTAGCTGGTGGGTCCCAACAGTCAGGGGGGCGAATCGTTTTTTTTGCCCGGATGCACTTCCTTGTGTGCGAAGATGTAGCTGGTGGGTCCCAGCAGTCAGGGGGGTGAATCGTTTTTTTTTGCCTGGACACACTTCCTTGCATGCGAAGATGTAGCTGGTGGGTTCCAGCAGTCAGGGGGGAAACGTTTTTTTTTCACAAAATACAGAGGCCCTTTCGGTGGGTCCCAGATGTCAGGTGGAGGAATCATTATTTTGCGCATAATAAGGAGGCATTTCCTTGCGTGCGGCCGTGGACCCAGCTGTCAGCCTCTCCATGTACAGTCCACTTCAGATGCATGTCGGTCGTTGACCATGTTGACCAGGCCGCGCCGAGAGCACCAGGGCGGTGGACGACGGCGAGGCCTAGGAAGGGAACGACACGGAGGCAGGGAAGACTCGGCAGTTGTTTCCCACACGGAGGGGAGTACGACTGTACGAGGGCTTACTGGTTCGTCTGCCATCGTCGGAGAATAACAGCAGGTGTGGGTGAGTAGAGGGATGGCTAGGCCAGCGATGAGAGTATGATGGGGCGGTGAGGCCTGCGTGGCAGCACAGCCGGCCACAGGGAGGAAAGAGCAAGCAGTCCCGCCAGCGCTTGTTTGAGCGGCTGCAGCAGGAAGAGCTGAGATTGAAGAAGCATGACGGCCGTGGGAGGCAGGAGCACGCGGCATGACCGGCGCTGGTTTGGGCGGCTGGAGCAAGAAGACCAGAGGTTGAAGAAGCACTATTGCTGCTGCATGAACATTGTATGGTAACTGGAGCTGGAATCATTCATATTGACTAAGATGACAAAGCCCTCCGTCCCCGTCAACTTGGTAGGCCCACAAGTCAGACTCCCACAATCCTGGGTTCCAGCTGGCAGGGGAGTATTCATTTTTTTGTGCGTAATAAGGAGGCACTTCCTTGCATGCGAAGATAGCTGGTGGGTCCGACCTGTCCGCGGGGGCACGTTTTTTCCGTGAAATACAGAGGCCCTTCCGGTGGGTCCAGATGTCAGGTGGAGGAATAAAAGACTTGAAAAGGCATACAGAACAAGCTAGTGTACCAATAAAGAGACGTTGCTGAGCTTTAGAAAAAAAGAGAGACGTGCTCCTATAGCTGGTTCGAATCCAAACCTAGACTATGACTATATATGGTGCTATGCTACTCTGCAAGTAATGAAATTGACATATCCAACGTTCGCTTCTCCTCTTCTCTACTTACTCTGCCTAGCATCAGAAGCTCTGGCCGCAGCAACCATGTCCGCTGGTTGCTCGTCTACCTACTCTTCAGCAGGCAACAACCAAATATGCACCAAGTCGCCAACCGTACCATCGCCTGTGGGTCTCATCACACCCCCACCGGCACGCGCACCACAGCCGGTTGCTCATCGCAACCCGCTGGCGTTGGTGTGGTGCCACTGCGGCAAATCACGCAGAATCATCCATCGCGTCTCAACCACAATCCTCAACCCTGGACGAGTCTTCTACAAATGCCTAAATCATGGGGTAATAATATGTTTAAGTGTTGTTCTGCTGCTTTCAGTTGCTAATTTTTTTAATAGTTTGGTTGATGATCTTCCAATTTGATTCGTGCAGAAAAGGGAAGATTCTCGTGATTTGTATTTCTGGGAAGTTGCTGATGTGGAGGAGTGCAACTATGCTGATTATTTGGTCAGCCGAGGAATCCCAATACCAGCAGGTTGGGGTGTTGGACAAGTAATTTAAGGAATGGCAGAAGAGGAAGATGTAGAGCAGAAGGTTAAACATGCAGTTCCTCTGATCATGGCCAAGCAACAGCTCCTGAACAGCCTTGACAGCAATGAGGAGATGAAAAAGCTTGTGAAGATAATGGGCAAAATCGATGTTCTCTGTAGGATGATTGTCTCTTTATTTGCAGTGTATGTAGCACTCGTGATGTATTCAGTGGCTATGACATGAGCACTTTGCTGAAACTAGTAATGAATGAAACCTGTGTAGCAGGCTGGGTGTAGTGTTGTGAACATCTAATGATTTCTATTAACGGAAATCATGGGGTATCCCCTTTTGCTTATAAATAAATAAATAGCAGAGGCCCTTTTGGTAATAAATAAATAAATTAGCAGAGGCCCTGTCGGGTCAGCTCTGTTCTCATTCGAAGACGTCGAGCAAATTGCAGTCCAACAACAAACTATGTCATCAAATTCAAGGTTCACAGCCAAATATGAGTACAACTAAACAACAATGTCATCATGTTTTAGTCGTCATACAATCACCAAACACAAATCAGCATACATAACAAGTGATGTTCTCATAGGAAAATACTAAACAACATGTTCATTAGGTTTCAGTTGTCATAGCAAACACAATTTCACATAGTAGATAAAAACGTCTTCTAACAGGAAAATACGACAAAAGCAATGTAATCATCATCCGCAGCAGTAGTGTCAGCATCTTCGCCATGTGTATCAATCTAAATCGTAATTCCCCACGGTGTCATCTTCTTCTTCATCCTCAACGTCCTCGAACGTTGGCTTCTTCTTGATCAACTCTTGTATGTCCACAGAACGAGAGACAATCTTTTCACCGGCGTCATTGACGTGATGGTTCTCAAAGATATTAGGAACATCTGTGTTATCTTGTACATCCGTAGCAGTGTAAGCATCATCTTGTTGTGCAACTTCATTAAACGAATTCTCTGCTCAAACCTTTGCAATACGCTCCAGTCATCACTACGTGCAAATGTGTCTTCCAAGAAAAATATCTGTGTTGCTTGATTTGCCAAAATAAAAGGCTCGTTGCTCTAGTACGCCGCCTTAAGATTGATGGATTTGAAATAATCATCAGCTTTGGATTTTGCGATCCTGGAAAATAGGTTATACCAACGATCGCACAACATAACCACACACCGATGATCCTCGAAACTGGAGATATACTGCAACTGAACAATGTCTGTTATGTTAGCATACATTTCAGTTGTCTCTTTGTCATATGTATCCATGCTCATGATGGCACTGTTTTGTGTCTTCTTGCCTTCGCCTCGTGCAAGGGTGTTGTAGCGCACATCTCCCACAATGCAAGATTCATAAAGTCTTACCTGAGTATCAGGACCCATTGCTAGTGAGTAAAGGGCATCATCAAATGCCTGCCCATCCTCCCGCATCTTCTTAACCTATGGTTAGAAAATAGACAAGCTGATCATCTTATGTAGTTAATATATTAAAAAACGGATAGTGCAATTCAAAAGCTTACATGGCTCTTGAACCATTTCGCAAATCCTGCCATAACCAGTTTGTCAATGTTTCTTGGATTTTGCGGCAGTAACTCCTTTTTGTAGATGCTGCACAACATAGTGATCTCGTCAAACATCTAAATATATAAGAATGTGCTGCAAGTTTAGTAGATTACGATGCATAAGCTGCAGTACTTAGCAGTTACTTGATATAAGGTACTATCTCAGGACAGATATTCAACACATACCAAACCATTTTGTCCAAATCTTTAGGTTTGTCCTCTTGTCGACTCTTCCCTGTAACTCGAACAGAATAATCGAAAACATTGAACCCGAGATTGTCTTCATCCACCTCTTTGCTAAGCTGATTAGTTGTTTCAATGTATTTTGAGTAGAATGTCAACGCTTCTGTAGCAATGTAGGCCTCTGCAGTGGAACCCTCGGGTCTAGCTCTATTCCTAACATAGCCCTTGAAAGTGCCTAGCCGCCTTTCAATAGGGGACATCCAGCCATACTGTACTGGACCTCTAAGTAGTGCCTCATCAGGTAGATAAACAGCCAAATGCACCATCACATCAAAGAAGGCTGGAGATAGTTGGTATCTTGTCTCTAAGACGCTCCAAAGCATCTATCCTGATATTTCTACTATAGAGTTCCCTGAAGAATTGTCCCAACTCTACAACTGCTCTGTATAAGTCAGGGCGGCCCAATCCTCTAAGGATAACACGTAAACCCCTTTGAAGTAGGACGTGGCAGTCATGAGTTTTCAACCCTTGTACCTTGTTTCCATCTGCACTGACTCTCCTTTCAGGGTTGGAAGCAAATCCATGTGGGAATCTCACACGTGACAGGACCTCGCAGAATTCTTTTCTTTTTACCTTGTCCATGACGTACACAGCTGGTGCCATATCCCGTGGTTTACCTTCATCTTGCACCTGCAAATCCTGTCTGATACCCAGGTGTGTCAAATCAATCCTAGATTTTAAGGTATCTTTTGCCTTGCATTCAATACTAAGAAGTGTGCCGATAATGTTGTCACATATATTTTCTCGATGTGCATCACATCAAGATTATGCCACAGATCCGAATCTTTCCAATACTCCAAGTCCCACAAAGTGGACCTGCGGGTAAACAATAATCTCTCTTCTGCCCTGCCACGCTTCCTTGTCCTGCTACCATTATCAGGATGGTTTCCTGGTGTAATATGCCTCACCTTCTCTAATTCCACTTGCAACTCATCGGCGGTGAGCCTCTTTGGCGCATCATGGTTTTCATGCTTTGCATTGAACACATGTCTTCGGTATTTTCTAGGATGCGGCTTGTCCTTGGCAAGGAAACGACGGTGTCCAATGTAACAGATCTTGCTAAGTATTGCGTATGACAGCGGATTCCTATCACAGCGAACACATGCATTGTAACCATGTGTCGTTCGCCCTGACATAGTTCCCAAAGCCAGATAATCATGGATGCACCAAATTATAATAGCACGCAGAAAGAAATCAGCTGGTGGGCTGCTATATAGGTGTCGAGTGAGAACACCCCTCCATAGCTGTTGAAGTTCCTCCACAAGAGGCTCCATGAACAAATCAAAATCCTTTATAGGACTTTTTGGACCTGGGATGAGCAAGGCCATCATGTAGTTTGATTCTTTGGTGCAGACATTTGGAGGCATGTTGTAAGGGATAACAAGCACTGGCCACATGCTATATGTGGCACTCTGGTGGCCAAATGGGTTAAATCCATCTGAAGCTAAGCCAAGTCTAATGTTTCTCGGGTCAACAGCAAACTTTTCGTGCTTATGATTTGTAACATCCCAAATTTTCAATTTGGAATGTTATACATTAGATCATCATTGCATATCATGTTTTATTGCATTTTGGTTGATCCTAGAAATTCCAAGCAACTCAAGGACCTACGGAGAGAGTTGGGGATTTCGTTATTTTCATATTTGAGATTTTCTCGAATTATGAAAAGAGGATCATTTGATTTTAATTATTTTCTCTGAAATATTTCTTTTATAAAAAAGTAAAAGAGAGAGGATAGAATGACTTCCTCAAAATAAACAAATATCAGAGATTTAATATTAAAATCAAACAAGATTTTTATTCGGAGTTTTGTCGCTATTTTACTTGAATTAGGAAAAATATGAGTTTTTCAAAATTGCATTTTAGGCCCAAATAAATGTTCACCTTGTCCGGCTTATTTTCCGAGGACAGGGAAAATTTATTTCGGGATTTTTGGAGTCCGTTTAGTTTTTTTTCTGCGCGTCGAAATTATTTTAAAAAAAGAGCCAACCGACTTAGGGCCGTATTCGCCAGGACTTCTCGGGCCAAGCCTTTAAAAGCCGCCGCCCCGAGGCCCGTTCAACCCGCCAGCCACCCGAACCCTAAACCTAAGCGCCGCTCCGCCATCCGCCGCCGTGCCCCGCGCCGCTGCTCGCGCCGGAGCCCGCTGCCGCCCGCGCCGGAGCCCGCCACCACCCGCGCCGCTACCCCGCCACCCACGCCACCTCTCGCCGGAGCTCGCTGCCGCCTCGCCGGAGCCCCGCCGCCGACCCGACGGACCCCGCCGGAGTTCGAGGTAGCCGCCGCCAGTTTTTTTAAAACCGATCATTTTTATTTCGTAAACCCTAGATTCGTTTTTTTAGATCCGGTTCGGTTTATTTTTTCGGATTAGCTATTTAGCGAACACCCGTTTTTACGTTCGGTTTTACGAACGGTTTTCACCGTTTAGCCGCAGATAACGAACGTTTGTTCGTTAGCCTGTTCGTCAGTTTTTCTTTTTCTCGGATTTTCCGTTATTACTTTCGATCGCGATTCCTGATCCGATTTTCGTTTTAGTATAACTTTTCGCTCGTTTATCGGAATCAGGCGATTCAAGCGCCTAGAGTTTCGTCTCGAAACCCTATTTCTTTTTAATCAACTTAAACAAGTTTTTGCTACTGTAAAATTTGACCTAGGTCCAGATTAGTAAACGAAGCTTGCTTCTCTCACCGTTTGAGTTTTGTTGCTTCGTTTGATTTGATTCTTTTTGCCAACCAGAGTCCTTAAGTTGAACTCTCTGGTTAGATCTCTTATTTGTGTTTTACCCGTGCTTTTGTTTGATTGCTTATTGTATGCTTGTTTGATTGTGATAGAGTACCCGGAGTGCGAAGCATTCTACATCGATTCTCTAGGTTTCGCGGATCATCAACAAGGCAAGTAACACTTTGATCATACCTCTTACTACCCAATTTTCATTGCATTAGATCAACCCTCAAACATTGCATGGTTAGGATCTGGATTAAATTGTGGGTTTGGGAAGTAGATGAGGTAGTACCTATTCACCTGTTTATTATCAAACCCTGGGAGTTACTTCTATGTTGCTTATATTGCTATGCTATGCAAGTAGACGTGGATTGGGTTTGACTGTTTTCATGATAGATGTGAGATTGTTAATTTAATGGTTCAACTAAGGTGGCAACTTTAATACACATCTGGATGGATTGAGGCACCTGAGGAACCCAGTGATTGCCTATATTTTTGGAAATCCCGGGGTACCGTGTGATTCTCCTATGGACCGCCACCCAGGCTCAAAGGGATCATGAGATTATACATAATGGAAACTTCTATGTGCAGCCACATGCCGTTATGGGCTCTGGCATAGTTGATTAAGTCATGTGAACTCTTACAATGGTAGACTAGCAGATGTAGGGGATGTAGGTGTACTGGTCTACCCATCGTAAGGTGCTAACGCTTCTGAAAGACTGTGTCTCGGTCATCCGTTTCTCAAACACCATGTAGTGCGAGAAATCCAATGGAAGAGATCGAGTCTTGTGGGGAAAAGTGCACAAACCTCTGCAGAGTGTACAAACTAATCATGGTTAGTCGTGTCCCGGTTATGGACATCTTGAGTATTTAGTTCTTGGATTATCATGTGGATCTCATCACTCTTAATATAATTTGATTGGGTTTAATGATTTAGGGAGTCCTGGATTAGGGGGTCTCCGGACAGCCGGACTATATCCTTTGGCCGGACTGTTGGACTATGAAGATACAAGATTGAAGACTTCGTCTCGTGTCCGGATGGGACTCTACTTGGCGTGGAAGGCAAGCTAGGCAATACGGATATGGATATCTCCTCCTTTGTAACCGACCTTGTGTAACCCTAACCCTCTCCCGTATCTATATAAACCGAAGGGTTTTAGTCCGTAGGACAACAATCACAACATACAATCATACCATAGGCTAGCTTCTAGGGTTTTGTAACGCCCCAAGACCGGAGCTTTCAGATGCCTTCCATGTTTCCGAGTGTTGTCGGGTGTTTCGTTTTGGTCCGTTGCATCATGTGCATTGCATCATGTCATCATGTCATCATGTCATAAGTCTTTTGCATCTCAACTAAATAATTTGTGTGGATCTTCAATCCATTTAAATCGAGGGAAGAGTGACTTCTCTTTATAACATTATCCTCCTGATATTAGGGAGCTATATTATCAACATTTCCATTCTTTTGGAATTCACCTTAACACACTTGCAAAAATAACCCCATGCCTTTTATGCCTCGAGTTGATCTCCAAACCTTGCCCAATATTTCTTTTCCCTTTTACCGGGGCTCCTCCAAAAATCCGAACATTTTTGGACCTTCCTAACCCTCACTTCCTATTCAAACCATTTGATTTTAAATCAAATGAGTTTGAATTTAAAACTTTCAAAAATGCCCACTCCATTTTTCTTGGAACATGCGCATTTTTGCGATTCCGGGAATATTATTCGCATGCCCAAATTCTTCCTCTAACCTTCTTTTCTCTCTTTTCCTTTCTCTTTATTTCTCTGTTTTTTAAAAGAAAAGGAAATAGGAGACAGAGGAGAGAGACAAGCAGGCCGGCCTCTAGGGCCATCCCTAGGCCCAACCAGCCACCGGCCGGCCCATTCTTCCAGCGCAGCCTCTAAGGCCCAGCCTCTCCCCTTGCTAACCCTAGCCCGCAGCCTCGCACCCTACGCCATTTCGCTCCCTTCCCCCGGTCCCTCTCGCGCTGCCAGGGACAGAGCGCCTGCTCTCGATCCCCTCCTCTTTCCCTCGTCTCCTCCCTCAGGCTGTCACCACGCATAGAAGACGGAGCCCGATCCCCATGGCCATGCACCCCCACGCCCGGTCCCTCTGTCGGCGACCTCCGCCGCCTTGAAGCCTCTGCTTCTCCTCGCTAGCAGGACTCTTGCGCCTCCTCCATGGCCCTCCTCCTCCGGCCTCCTCGTCGTCCTGCCATGGAGGCCGAGCTCGAAGCTTCGGCCGACCCTGCCTCCATGACCTTTGCCGAGCAGTCCCTCTCCTGGAGCCGCTCGCTGCTGTTGCTTTTCATCGAGGCGCCAAGTTCCGTCAATCTGCAGCCATCTCCCTCGCGCCCTTCCTCCTCGCCGCCGTTCTGCTCGAGGACCAGCCCCGCGCACCCCTGTGCTCGTGGGCAGGGGGCCCCAAGAGCGCCGTGTCGTCTCCCTACCTCGCCTGCACTGCCGGCGTCAACAACAACAGCGGACCGGAGCCCCTGCCTTGCTCCACCACATCGCCGCACATTCGGCCATCGGCGTCCAACTCCTCACCAGCCCGCAGCTACCTCGAGCAGTCCTGCCACGGCCATCACCTCCCCGACGCCCTTGCTGCTGCTGCTAGACCACCTCGGTGCCATCAGGGAGTACCATGGCCGCCACCGAGATCTTTGGATTCACCAAGATCGGCAAGTACAACGACTTACGGCACATGGACGACCACCGCACCGAATGCCAAAGTATAGGATGACCCGCGAAGCCCCTGGACGCCATGTACCACTACAACCGTTGCATTTCGTTTCGTCTTTGTTAAGTACCCATGGACGCCAAGTACCACAATGTCGGTGCCCCTCAAGTTCGGCTACACGAAAACGCCAAGTACCCCTACGAACCGTGTACGACTACCGGCACCGAAGTCCGTGAGTACCACTACGTTTGTCATGTACATCTACACCAAGACCGGACCGACAAGTACCGCGAGAACGTTTGTACCTCTACCATCGCCGTGGATCCGACAAGTACCCCTACAACAAGTGTACCTCTACTGTCGTCTTTGGAATCGCTAAGAACGTCAAGTACCCCTTCGAGATGACGAGATCGGCAAGTTCGAATGACCCCAAGTACCTCTTCAAAACGACTGAGTACCATTACCATCGGACGCTCGAATGACTATAGGCCGAAACGCCAAGTTCCTCGATGAACCATGTACGACTACCATTTCTCGTGGATTCACCTAAGTACCATGAAATGGACGACCCTACAAGTTACCGTTGCCGTGTACGACTACCGTCGCCTTGGAGATGTTGGGTTCATCAAGTTCCTCTTCGGAAAAGTACCACTACTCCCTCGACGACCCGTGAACGACTACTTCCTCTACTTCCCTCAAAGAACTCGAACCGGACCGTTTGCACGCTTCGAAGGTATAACCTCGAGACGATGTCCATGAACGAATGCTTGCGATGTTTGAGATGCTCGTGTTTGCACCGTGTCCGAGTTGTCACTTGCTCGGTCCTCCTCTTTTGCCGCTAACTCGTGGGACACCCGGAATCCGGGAGCGCCCCACCATCTTTTGCATGCATCCGCACACTTCTTCTTTGCATCAGTATCTCAATCGAGTTACCGGAACCGGGACGTTGCCGTGTCACCGTTACCGTTATCATTGTCGTGGCACACCTTTTCGTTTCCGCCACGATGACAAAATGCTTCATAATGTTCTTATCAACATTTTCATAAAAATCACATAAACTTGTCCATCCGCATCATGATAACAACAATTAAAATGTTTAAATTGTTGTTGCAATAAATTACTAAGGCATATGGGGATTTACCGGATTTGTTGTTTGTTATATCCGGCCCCATTTAAATTGGTTAGATGGTATAGTTTTTGTTATGCTTCACCTCTTGCCATGTTAATCAACATTTAATATTGTTGAGTACCTAAACAAGAGAGAACTAAATAATTGATGTGGTGTTCCGTCAATATGCAACCCGTTGCATATTGAGCTCCACTTAATTTGTAGTATTGTTTGTTGCACTTTGCCATGCCATGTATCACTAAACCGGACATGCATCATACTTGATTGTGCATCATACCATGTTTATGTGGTGGTTGTTTACTATGTTGTGTGCATCTTTCTGGTGTTGCTTCTTCGGGTTGGTTCTGATAACGTCGCGTTTGTGAGGACCCGTTCGACTACGTCCGTTTGTCTTCCTCATGGACTCGTTCTTCTTCCTTGTGGGATCTCAGGCAAGATGACCATACCCTCGAAATCACTTCTATCTTTGCTTGCTAGATGCTCGCTCTTTTGCTATGCCTATGCTGCGATACCTACCACTTGCTTATCATGCCTCCCATATTGTTGAACCAAGCCTCTAACCCACCTTGCCCTAGCAAACCGTTGTTTGGCTATGTTACCGCTTTGCTCAGCCCCTCTTATAGCGTTGTTAGTTGAAGGTGAAGATTAGAGCTTGTTCCTTGTTGGAACATGGATATTTTGTTGGGATATCACAGTATCTCTTATTTAATTAATGCATCTATATACTTGGTAAAGGGTGGAAGGCTCGGCCTTATGCCTAGTGTTTTGTTCCACTCTTGCCGCCCTAGTTTCCGTCATATCGGTGCTACGTTCCCGGATTTTGCGTTCCTTACGCGGTTGGGTTATAATGGAAACCCCTCGACAGTTCGCCTTGAATAAAACTCCTCCAGCAAGGCCCAACCTTGGTTTTACCATTCGCCACCTAGCCTTTTTTCCCTTGGGAGTCACACATCCCGAGGGTCATCTTTATTTTAAACCCCCCGGGCCAGTGCTTGTCTAAGTGTTGGTCCATACTAGAGCCCCTTGTAGCGCCACCTTGGGGAAACTCGATGGCTAGTTTTAGTTGTATGGATTGCTTATCCGGTGTTGCCCTGAGAATGAGATATGTGCAGCTCCTATCGGGATGTCGGCGCATCAGGTGGTCTTGCTGGACTTGTTTTACCATTGTCGAGGATGTCTTGTAACCGGGATTCCAAGCCTGATAGGGTCTTCCTGCTAGAAGGAATATCCTTCGTTGACCGTGAGAGCTTGTGATGGGCTAAGTTGGGACACCCCTGTAGGGATTTGAACTTTCGAAAGCCGTGCCCACGGTTATGGGCAGATGGGAATTTGTTAATGTCCGGTTGTAGAAAACCTGAAGTTGACCTTAACTAAAATACATCAACCGTGTGTGTTACCATGATGGTCTCTTTCCGGCGGAGTCCGGGAAGTGAACACGGTGTTGGAGTTATGCTTGACATAAGTTGTTCTAGGATCACTTCTTGATCATAGTTTTATCGACCGTGCCTTGCCTTCTATTCTCGCTCTCATTTGCGTATGTTTAGCCACCATATATGCTAGTCGCTTGCTGCAGCTCTACCTCATGCCTTTTACCTTACCCATAAGCTTAAACAGTCTTGATCGCGAGGGTGCGAGATTGCTGAGTCCCCGTGACTCATAGATACTTGCAAAACCAGCTTGCAGGTGCCGTTGAATCGTGCAGGTGACGCAACCAAGCTCAAGGAGGAGCTCGATGATGATCTTGTCCTTTGTGTTGTTTGGTTCTAGTTGATCAGTAGTGGAGCCCAGTTGGGGCCGATCGGGGATCTGTGTAGCATTTGGGGTAGTCTTCTTTTATTTTGGGTTCCGTAGTCGGACCTTGTGTGTATCTGGTTGATGTAATGCTTTATTCATGTATTGTGTGAAGTGGTGATTTAAGCCAACTATGTATCTTTTCCATTATTGTATTACATGGGTTGTTAGCGAAGATTACCTCACTTGCGATATTGCTTTCAATGCGGTTATGCCTCTAAGTCATGCTTCGACACGTGGGAGATATAGCCGCATCGAGGACGTTACAGGTTTAGCCTCTCTGATCTCGTGGTAGATCTACTCTTGCACTACCCATATCATCAATATCAATCAAGCAAGACGTAGGGTTTTACCTCCATCAAGAGGGCCCGAACCTGGGTAAAACATCGTGTTCCCTGCCTCCTGTTACCATCCGACCTAGACGCACAGTTCGGGACCCCTACCCGAGATCCGCCGGTTTTGACACCGACATTGGTGCTTTCATTGAGAGTTCCTCTGTGTCGTCGTCGTTATGCTTGATGGCTCCTACTATCATCGATAGCGATGCGGTCCAGGGTGAGACTTTTCTCCCCGGATAGATCTTCGTATTCGGCGGCTTTGCACTGCGGGCTAATTCGCTTGGCCATCTGGAGCAGATTGAAAGCTACGCCCTTGGCCATCAGGTCAGATTTGGAAGTTTGAACTACACGGCCGACATCCGTGGAGACTTGATCTTTGACGGATTTGAGCCACAGCCGGGCGCGCCGCACTTTCATGATGGGTATGACCTAGCTCTGCCGCCGAACAGTACCCCAGAGGCCGCGCCCGCATCAGCTCCGACCCTTAGCTTGGAGCCAACTGCGCCAATCGAGGACGGGTGGTTAGACACCGCCTCAGGGGCTGCGGTCTCAATGGCGATCGAGCTGAACACCAGCCTAACCCTCTGCGCAGCCCGTGACTCCAAGGTGCCGGACTCTTTTTCGGACTCCGAATTATCCGCGCCCCTGCCAATCGAATCCGATAGGGCACCGATCATGGAATTCACCGCCGCGGATATCTTTCAGCACTCGCCCTTCGGCGACATTCTGAATTCACTAAGGTCTCTCTCTTTTTCAGGAGAGCCCTGGCCGGACTATGGCCATTAGGATTGGGATGCGGACGACGAAGAAATTTGACGCCCACCCATTACCCACTTTGTAGCCACTGTCGATGATTTAACCGACATGCTCGACTTCGACTCCGAAGACATTGACGGTATGGACGACGATGTAGGAGACGAACATGAACCAGCGCCTATAGGGCACTGGAAAGCCACCTCGTCATATGACATATACATGGTGGATACACCCAACGAAGGCAATGGCGACGAGATAGCGGAGGATGACCACTCCAAGAAGCAACCCAAGCGCCGACGTCAGCGGCGCCGCTCTAAGTCCCGCCAAAGCAAAAGTGGTGATACCGGCACAGGAGATAATAACACTCTGGATAGTGCCGAAGACAACAACAATACCCTCCAGCAAGATTTAGAGCAGGAGGATGAAGGAGCCAGCTCTCCTGAGAGAGCGGTAGACGGAGAGGAGGAGGATGACAATTACATGCCCCCTTCCAAAGACGAGGCAAGCCTCGGCGACAGTGAATTCGCCGTACCAGAGGATCCCGTCGAACAAGAGCGCTTCAAGCGCCGGCTTATGGCCACGGCAAATAGCCTAAAGAAAAAGCAGCAGCTTCAAGCTGATCAAGATCTGCTAGCTGACAGATGGACTGAAGTCCTCGCGGCCGAGGAATATAAACTCGAGCGCCCCTCCAAGAATTACCCAAAGTGCAGGTTACTACCCCGACTGGAGGAAGAAGCGTATGATACGGCTGATCGGCCACCTCATGGCCGCGATAGAGAGGCATTCCAGCCAAAAGCTCAGCCTCCACCTTGACGCCATTCAAATAAAAAGGCATGGGGAGATATGCCAGACCTGCGAGACATATTGGAGGACAAAGAAAAGCATGCAAGATTGATATATGGATCATGACGGCGCACCGCTCTGCGAGACATTAAACGTCATGCCGGATACAGTAAAAGCAAATCCGGCCGGGCCGAACACAGCGAGCAAGACCCATTCGAGCTGCGTCGCGATATAGCCCAATACAGAGGCGCTGCAGACCCCTTATGCTTCACAGACGAAGTAATGGAACATCAATTCCTAGAAGGTTTGAAACCTATAAATATTGAATCATACGACAGCACAACAGATCCCGCAGTTTGGATTGAGGATTTCCTCCTCCACATCCACATGGCCCGCGGTGATGACTTACACGCCATCAAATACCTCCCACTAAAGCTCAAAGGACCAGCATGGCATTGGCTTAACATCTTGCCAGTGGACTCCATTAGCTGTTGGGAAGATCTGGAAGCCGCATTCCTCGACAACTTTCAGGGCACTTATGTGCGACCACCAGACGCCGATGACTTGAGCCACGTAATTCAGCAGCCAGAAGAGTCGGCCAGGCAATTCTGGACTCAGTTCCTTACAAAGAAAAATCAAATCGTCGACTGTCCGGATGCGAAGGCCTTAGTGGCTTTCAAACACAACATCCGAGACGAGTGGCTAGCCCGTCACCTTGGTCAGGAAAAGCCGAAATCTATGGCAGCTCTCACGACGCTCATGACCCGCTTTTGTGCGGGAGAAGACAGCTGGCTGGCTCGTAGTAATAACATATCAAAGAACCATGGTACCTCAGATACCAAGGACGGCAATAGCAGGTCATGTCGCAACAAACATAATCGTCGCATTAACAGCGAAAATACTGAGGATACGGCGGTCAATGCCGGATTCAAAGGCTCTAAACCCGGTCAGTGGAAAAAGCCATTCAAACAAAGTACGTCGGGTCCGTCCATCTTGGACCGTATACTCGATCGCTCGTGTCGAATACACGACACCCCAGACAAGCCAGCCAATCACACCAACAGGGATTGTTGGGTGTTCAAGCAGGCCGGCAAGTTAATTGCCGAAAATAAGGACAAGGGGCTGCATAGCGATGACGAGGAGGAGCCCGGCAGCCGCACACCGGAGGGCAGAAGAGGTTTCCCCCGCAAGCGCGGATGGTGAACATGATATATGCAACCCACATCCCCAAGAGGGAGCGAAAGCGTGCGCTCAAGGACGTATATGCGTTGGAGCCAGTCGCCCCAAAGTTCAAAGCTTGGTCCTCCTGTCCGATCACCTTCGATCGCAGGGACCACCCCACTAGTATCCGTCATGGCGGATTTGCCGCACTGGTCCTAGACCCAATCATTGACGGATTCCACCTCAGTCGAGTCCTTATGGATGGCGGCAGCAGCCTGAACCTGCTTTATCAGGACATAGTGCGCAAAATGGGTATAGACCCCTCAAGGATCAAACCCACAAAAACGACCTTTAAAGGCGTCATTCTAGGTGTGGAGGCCCATTGCACAGGCTCAATTACACTGGAAGTGGTCTTCGGATCCCCGGATAACTTCCGAAGCGAAGAGTTAATCTTCGATATAGTCCCGTTCCGCAGTGGTTATCACGCGCTGCTCGGGCGAACTGCATTTGCTAGATTCAATGCGGTACCGCATTATGCATACCTCAAGCTCAAGATGCCAGGACCTCGCGGAGTTATTATAGTAAATGGAAACACAGAGCACTCCCTCCGAACAGAGGAGCACACCGCGACCTCGCAGCAGAAGCACAAAGCAGCCTCTCAAGGCAATCAACCAGTTTGGCGCTTCAAAGCCCGGACACCTTCAAGCGTGCTCGGAGCAATCGGCAAATAGACCACCTGGCGCGATCTAAGCTCGCGTAGCAATACGGCGGCCACCCCAATCCCAGCCCAACGGCGAAAATCGTGCCGCGCGTACATAATTACGCATTAAAAATACCAAGGGCACAGGTGGGGAGGGGGCACAACTGCGGCACACCCCAAGACGCGGCTTAAACCGCACTAGGGGCTTCCCGTTTGGTTATTTTTTCTTTTTTCAGGACCTTAATCTCTAGAAACACTGTCCGGCAGCACTATTGCCGAACACATGATGCAGCAACCAAGGAGGCAGACAGCTATGTCATACCACGGAATTCCCAGGTTGATTACAGTAATGAGCGAAATATTCGATTTCATATAATTCCTCAGCTTGCCCTTGGAAGGGACATAGTCCTACTCTTTGCTTATCGCACTATCTGTATCACTCTGCTTTAACGCAATTTTTAATAAACAATGCATGGCATTACGACTATTAGTGCATTCTTGTTATACATACATATATATATATGTGTGTGTGTGTGTGTTCATTAATGACGCCTTGCAACCGTACACCTTGGTACGGCTAATACACCAGGGGCTTACGTACCTCACAATACGGTCTAAGAAGTACGAACACTTTCACAAGTGCGGCACCCCGAACTTATAGCAGTATATGCATCAGCTCTGAATCATGTCTTTGGTCAAATGTTGGGTTTGCCCGGCTCCTATGTTTTGGTACCTTACGTTCCGCTCTATCGGCTAAGGTAGCGCTAGGAGAACTACTGCGATTGTGCCCCGGTTCTGCTGGGTTCAGCACCTCAGTAGAGAAAGCTAAAACTAACTGTCATGATAAGGCGAGAGACTGGTCGCTGTTCGGCGAGGTTTTCGAGTCCCTAAAGACTTATGCCGCTTAGAGCGAGGGGTCGGCCCTGTCCGGCTTAAAGGCGTGTATCGCGCCCCAAATTCGGCCTTCCGAATACCAGGGGCTTCGCTGAAATTTAAAATTATAGAATTCTATGGCTAAGTGAGAGTGATAAAGCATTATTAGTCCGGTTGCCTTGTTTGCTGTGCTGAGCACCTCCCTCGAAGGACCAAAACATGGGAACAAGAGTGCTCGGGTTTATCCCGAACATCCCAGCACTCGATGCATGGGGGCAGAAGCCGAGGACTAGCCATCTCTCAGATTGGATAAACAGCCAAACAGAAGGTAATATTTTAAATTCAAACAAGCGTTGCATAGCGCATATGAAACAAGTTTTCATAAATACAGGATGAAACGAGCAAGTCTCATTCAAATATTACATCTTTTGAACACTCATCCGCGATGAGATGGGCACCCGGCAGAACACCCTCATAGTACATCTCTGGGTGGCGGTGCTCCTTACCCTCCGGCGGCCCCTCCTTGATCAGCTTCAGGGCGTCTAGCTTGACCCACTTCAATTTCACACGGGCGAAAGCCCGGCGTGCACCTTCAATGCAGACAGATCGCTTGACGACCTCCAGCCACGGGCAGGCGTCCACAGGCCGCCTCACCAGGCCGAAGAAGCTGTTCGGAAGGGCGTCGCCAGGCCACAGCCGGACTATAAAGCTCTTCATGGCCCGATTGGCCACCTTATGTAGCTCGACCATCTGCTTCAGCTGGTCGCTCATTGGCACCGGGTGTTCGGCCTCAGCATACTGAGACCAGAACAGCTTCTCCGTTGAGCTTCCATCCTCGGCCTGGTAAAATTGTGCGGCATCGGACACACTGCGGGGCAAATCTGCGAATGCTCCAGGAGAGCTCCGGATTCGGGTAAGTAATCGGTAATTTAGTTTTACATGCTTGCTGTGCATATAGAAAGCCTTACCCGCCGCTATCTTCTTCATTGCCTCGATCTCCTGGAGGGCCTTTTGGGCTTCGGCCTTGGCACTTCTTGCGCTCTCGAGGGCCGCGGCAAGCTCAGACTCCCGCGTCTTTGAGTCAAGCTCCAACGCCTCGTGCTTCGCCACGAGAGCCTGGAGCTCTTCCTGCACCTCGCCCACCCGAGCCTCGTGCTTCTCTCGCTCGGTGCGCTCCTTGGCCGCTATATCCTCGGCCTTGGTTAGCGCTTGCTTCAGGGTCACCACCTCGATCGTGGCCCCTGGCAAATATACGTTGATCTTGTCATTTTGCAATCGCATCTTCTTTTATATATACATATCTATAGACAGGGTATTACTTACCCTTATTCTCCTCGAGCTGCCTCTTGGCAAGGCCGAGCTCTTTCCTGGACCCTCGAGGTCCTGCTTCAGTACGGCGACCTCCGCAGTCAGTGCGGCGGACGCCAACAGCGAAGCCTGCACATGCATATTGACATACTTGTATTAGACTCCTGCGATATTATTTGATCCTCTGTTCGGCTTTTCTTTGTGAACACCGAATAAAGCATCAGGGGCTACTGTCTATGCGGTAATATTTCTACTAAATTTTAAAACACTTACCTCAAAGCCTGTTAGAAGGCTGGCACAGGCTTCAGTCAATCCGCTCTTGGCGGACTGAACCTTCTGGATCACCGCACTCATGATAGTGTGGTGCTCCTCGTCGATGGAAGCGTTGTGAAGTGCTTCCAGCAGATTGTCTGGCGCCTCTGGATGGACAGAGGTCACCGGCACAGGCGTCTTGCCCCTCTTAGAAGGAGGCCGCTTGCCCGAGCCCGAAACCACTGGAGGGTCCGGCGCGGTGTTCGGCTGAGGGCCGAACTCGGAGCTCTCAGGGGCCCCGTCCCCTCGGCTCCCGGAGTCCGGAAAGTCACCTTGAGGCGCCTCCAGGACAGTCTCCCCTCGACCCGGTGCCTCTTGAGACAGCACCTCGGCCTCATCAGCAGGATGAGGGGAGGTGGCGGTCGGGACTGGATCGCTATCCATGTCTGACGAGCCCAGGGAGTCGTCCGATGATACATCGATGCTGGTTCGCGGCGGCCTGCATAATCATGTTAGGCGTTAGGGAAAGCAGTGCGACAAAGGAATGCTACGAGTTACTCTGGTATCCGAATACTTACGATCTCCCCAGGGGCTTGGCCCTGGGCAACCACTCGTCTTCGTCTTCGTCGGTGGCGGTGGAGCTGTCCGGAAGGAGAGTCCTTCCCTTCTTGGACCCTTCGGCCCCCCAGTTAGGGCGTCCTTCCTTTTCTTATCTCCCCCTGCAGGAGGGGGAGCATCTTCTTCTTCTTCCTCGTCTTTGGGGGAGGAGTGCGCCGTAGAGTCATCAGACGGTGAGTCCGACGACGCCTGGCGTCGGGAACTCTTTCGGGTTCCCTTGGCCTTCTTGGTCTTCTCCGGCACCGTATAAGGAGCCGGAGTCAGCATCTTTGCCAGAAGAGCGTCTGCTGGGCCTTCGGGCAAAGGAGCCGGACAATCGATCTGTCCGGCCGTCTCCTGCCAGTCCTGTCAAAGGTACGGGAGTTTAGATCCTGCATGGAGTCAACCTATAAAAAATAAGTATCCTGCGAGAGGTAAAGTAGCTTACCTGATGTAGGGTGGAACCCTAGGTGGCCGATCTTTCACGAAAGGAGTGGATCCCAAAGAGAAACACGATGAACACGAGGGGGATTCACGAGGGAAAACACGAGAGAATCACTCAAACCAACAAGATTCGATTACACATGTGCTAGATCCTCGAAACACAAAGAGATACACGATGATCCACGGTCAACAAAGGACGATACAAGTAACCGGTTCTTCTCCTAGAAGGAGGTCTTGATGGGGCCGCCCAAGAGGGGGGGTCTTGAATCCAAGTTGATCTTCTCCAAAGAGGGGCCGCAGTCTCTCTCGAGGAGGAGATCGGGATGGATGAGCGAAGCTCTATCTCGAAGTATGAGCTAAACCAACGCTAACCCTAGCTAGGATGAATGGGGGGTCTATTTATAGTCTAAGTGCAAAAAGGGCGAAGTGAAGGGGTACATGGGCCTCGGGCCCGAATCTGGACGCAGCCAGGTACCGGACGTCCGCTGGGGACCGGTCGTCCGGTGTCTCAGGAGCTGCCGGACGTCCTCTAGCTTCTGGTCGTCCGCTGGTTCTGCTCTGTGATGGGGGCGCCAGACGTCCGGGGGCTCCGGACTTCCGCTGATGTTGCTTCGGGTGCTGGTGCGCCGGTCGCCCGGTCCGGACCGGACGTCCGCTCGTTCGCTTCGGGTGCAGGGGCACCGGTCGTCCGGTCTGGGCCGGACGTCCGCTGGCTGGAGCTCGGCTAACGCTTTAGGCAACGGACGTCCGGTCCCGGCCGGTCGTCCGGTGGCTGGGAAATTTCCTGCAGCTCTTCTTCTTCTCCGTCTTCTTGTCCATCTTCCTCTTCTTCTTGTCCTTGCTCCTTAGATTCTCCATTGTACCTGAGTATGCACAATGTATCCATATGAGGTAGTAGCCATGCTTCATGTGCATCGGAGTGGAATTGTGAGAGGAGAGATGTCACCTCGATTTCAAGGGCTCTTGTGCGTGATCGAGTCATGGGCCCGGTAGGCACTTGGTGAGACGATGGTAGGTCCATGGGGATGACCTTGAGATGCTCCGCATCATCTCCCCTCCCTTGGGGAAGATCCGTCCTTGGATCAAAATCTTCATCACCATGGAAAGGAGAGAGATCTTTGACGTTGAAGATGTCGCTCATGTTGTACTTGTCACGTGGAAGGTCGATCTTGAAAGCGTTGTCGTTGTAGCGAGCAAGCACCTTGAAGGGTCCATCCACTCGTGGACGAATCTTGGATTTGCGTTCTTGTGGGAAGCGGTCCTTGCGAAGGTGTAGCCACACTTGATCACCAATGTTGAAGACCATAGGTTGTTTGTTCAAGTTGAGCTTGGTCGCGAGGCGTTGAACTTGGCGCTCGATGGTGTTTCTTGTGTCTTCATGCATCTTCTTGAGATGTGTAACACGCGCACTTGCGTCCAAATTGATGCGCTCTTGGAGTGGTAGAGGAAGAATATCCAATGGTGACAAAGGGTTGAATCCGTAGACGACCTCGAAAGGGGACTTGCCGGTTGTTGAGTGTCTTGCTTGGTTGTATGCGAACTCGGCGATTGGTAGACACTCCTCCCACTCCTTGATGTTCTTCTTGATGAGCACTCGAAGTAGAGCGGAGAGTGTGCGGTTTGTCACCTCCGTTTGGCCGTCGGTTTGAGGATGGTATGCCGTGGAGAAGAGTAACTTGATTCCGAGCTTGGCACATAGAGTCTTCCAAAAGTAGCTAAGGAACTTGATGTCGCGGTCCGAGACGATAGTCTTTGGCACTCCATGAAGGCGCAAGATTTCCCTACAAAATAGATTTGCAATATGTGAAGCATCGTCTATCTTGTTGCAAGGAATGAAATGAGCCATTTTGGAGAAACGGTCCACGACAACAAAAACGGAATCCTTTCCATTTCGAGTTCTAGGCAAACCAAGCACAAAGTCCATGCTAATATCTTCCCATGGTTGATATGGAATTGGAAGTGGCATATAGAGGCCATGAGATTGGGCTTTAGACTTAGCTTTGCGACATGTAGAACAATGGTTCGTGAAGCGATTGACGTCGTGATGCATCTTGGGCCAAAAGTAGTTCTTGGAGAGCGTAGCAAATGTTTTGTCTCGTCCAAAGTGTCCCATGAGTCCGCCTCCATGAGATTCCTGCAAAAGCAACAAACGAAGAGAGGACTCGGGGATGCAAAGTTTGTTAGCTCTCATAAGATATCCATCTTTGATGTAGTATCGATCCCAAGAAGTATGCATCAAACACTTGGCATAAGGTATGGCGAATGTAGGATCATGTTCATACAAGTCTTTGATATGCTCAAAACCAATGACATTCAACTCAAGGTTAGTGACAAGCATGCATATACGGGAAAGCGCATCCGCCACAACATTTTCTTTACCCTTAATGTACTTGATGACATAAGGAAAAGACTCAATGAATTCACTCCATTTAGCATGACGCTTGTTCAACTTAGTTTGACCCTTAAGGTATTTAAGTGTTTCATGGTCGGTATGGATGATGAACTCATGTGGGCGAAGGTAATGTTCCCATTCATGCAAAACTTGCACTAAAGCATATAGCTCTTTGTCATAGATGGGGTAATTGAGTTGCGCTCCGGAAAGTTTCTCACTAAAGCAAGCTATGGGGCGCTTCTCTTGCGTTAACATGCCTCCTATGCCATTACCGCTAGCATCGCAATGAATCTCAAAAGGCTTGTCGAAGTTGGGTATAGCAAGCACGGGAGCATGAGTAAGCAAATTCTTAAGCTCATTGAAAGCAATATCTTGAGATTGTCCCCAAACAAAAGGCGCGTTCTTCTTGCTCAAAGCATGCAAAGGTGAAGCAATGGTGCTAAAATCCTTCACAAATCGGCGGTAGAAACCGGCTAAACCAAGAAAACTACGCACTTGTTGCAAATTTGTTGGTTGGGGCTAAGTTTTAATAGCATTGATCTTAGATTCATCAACATGAACACCCTTAGAAGATACAACAAAGCCTAAGAAAATGAGCTTATCAACACTAAAAAGGCATTTCTCCATATTAGCATAGAGACGCTCTTTCCTAAGAGTTTGCAAAACGGTGCGGACATGGGTGACATGCTCTTTGATAGATTTGCCAAACACAAGAATGTCATCGAAGTAAACCACAACAAATATACCAATGTAAGGGCGAAAGACATGATTCATAAGGCGAATAAAAGTGCCCGGTGCTTCCGAGAGACCCATAGGCATGACTAACCACTCATACAAACCAAACTTGGTTTTGAAGGCGGTTTTCCATTCATCACCCTCTTGTATGCGGATTTGATAGTAACCACTCATAAGATCAATTTTGGAAAATATAGTGGCACCGCTAAGTTCATCAAGCATATCATCAAGGCGTGGAATGGGGTACCTATATCTAACGGTGATAGCATTGATAGGTCTACAATCGGAGCACATGCGAAAGGTACCGTCACGTTTTGGCACAAGAATGACCGGTACGGCACAAGGACTCAAACTTTCACGCACATGACCATGGTCTATGAGATGCTTTACTTGCCTTTGTATTTCTCTGGTTTCTTCGGGGTTGACGCGTATGGAGCTTTGTTGGGAAGCGGCACTCCGGGGATGAGATCAATTCAGTGCTCGATGCCTCGTAGTGGAGGTAGACCCGGAGGTAGCTCATCGGGGAAAACATCTTGGAATTCCTGCAATAGAGAAGATAACACCAAAGGTAGATCATGAGAGTTGTTAGTGTTTGTGACCTCGTCCTTGCACAATAGGACATAGTGTAGGACACTTGTTGGGTTCTCACACACTTCTCTCATCTCATGTTTGGTGGCAAAGAGAACTAGGTTTTTCTTGTTGCTCATCGTGGAGTCACTCAATTTGGGCTTGTGGCGCTCACTCTCTTTTTGGTGGATCGCTCTCTCACTATTTTCTCCACGATGGGTGGCTTGCTTGTCGGCTATCACTTGGCTTGGAGACATAGGACTTAGCACGAACTCTTTTCCTTTCATCTTGAAGCTATAGTGATTTGTACGCCCATTGTGAACGACAACTCGGTCAAATTGCCATGGCCGTCCAAGGAGGAGGTGGCAAACGGTCATCGGAAGGACATCACATTCTAGTGTGTCTTCATAGGCGCCGATCTTGAAAGAGACTTGTACTCTATGCTCGAATTGTATGGTGCCGGTGTCGCTTAGCCATTGAACCTTGTAGGGGTGAGGGTGCTTCATCTTGACCAATTGTAGCTTGGAGCATAGTTCTTCACTTGCTAAATTGTGGCAACTCCCTCCATCGATGATGACCTTGACAGATCGTCCATTGATGCCGGCCTTGGTGTGGAATATGGTGCATCTTTGGTCTTCTTCTTGTTGATGTTGGAGAGTCAAAACTTTTGAGACAACAAGTGCGGGACTTGAGTCTTCATCACAAAAGACTTGTTCTTCTTCATTGTTCACTTGGCGGTGCATGGCCACTTGCTCAAGGGCTTCCATTTCTCCTTCGCTCATGGAATCATAAGTGCCATCATCGTTGAAGATCATTGTGTGTTTGTTGGTGCACTCAAAGGACTTGTGGCCTCGGCCGCCGCATGTGAAGCATTTGATAGAACTTGTTTTGATGGTCTCATCGGGTGGAGTAGATGATGATGGAGCTTTCGTGAAGTTGCTTGTAGTAGGAGGACGACTTGAGCTAGTCGAAGCTTTCTTGTAACTTGACTTGTCGCCGTTGCTTGTAGAAGGCTTGGTTAAGGTCGAAGGTGTTGGAGTCGTCGAAGCTAGATTGTTGGAGAGGCCATAGGACTTGGATCAGAACTTGCCATACTTGAAGTCGTCTTGTACTTGCCGTTCCGCTTTGGTAGCTTGATGCACTAGTTCGATGAGGTTCGAGTAAGGTTGGAAGTCGGCGATCTTCTTGATAGGATGATTGAGTCCATTCAAGAACCTTGCCATAGTTTGCTCATCATCTTCTTTGACATTGGCTCGTATCATGGCAATCTCCATTTCCTTGTAGTACTCTTCAACGCTCTTGGTACCTTTCTTGAGTTATTGGAGTTTCTTGAAGAGGTCACGGTTGTAGTAGGTAGGCACGAAGCGTGCTCGCATAACATCCTTCATTTGTGCCCAAGTAGTGATGGGTGGATCAACTCTTGCCTCGCGGCGCTCAATGACTTGTTCCCACCAAATGAGGACATAATCTTGGAACTCAAGGGATGCCATCGCGATCTTCTTCTCTTCTTCATAATTGTGCAAACGAAAGATCTTGTCAACTTTCAATGCCCATGAAAGGTATTCTTCGGGATCGTTGCTTCCATTGAACTTGGGCATGGTGAACTTGAGCTTGCCGTAGCGTTGTTCTTCATTATGTTGGGGTCGGGGATTATGACGCCCATGTTGTGGATGATTTTCCAACTCGTGGTACTCTTGACGCGGAGGGTTGTCAACCTCGTGTTGCTCTTGCCGTGGAGGATTCCCATTGTTTTCATGCTCTTGGTGAACTTGATGGTCTTGGCGAGCTTGATGGGGAGCTTGTCTATCTTGATGAGGCGCTTGTCTATCTTGACGAGGAGCTTGTTGACGCACACGTCTTTGGTACATTCTTTCTTGAGCTTCATCGTGAAGTGCTTCTCGATGTAGTCGAGCTTGTCGGCCTCGGTCGGCTACGGCACGACTTGATTCATGAAGGGCCCGTTGCGCTTCAAGTGCTTGAGCTGCACGTAGTTGTTGTTGTTGGCGTTCCGCCTCGGCGTCTTGTGCATCTTGATGTAGTCGCGCTCGCTCCTCTTGTTCGTGTTGACGTTGGTGATGCCGTTCTTGAGCTAGCGCAAAGTCTTCTTCGGCTTGACGTCGTCGATGTTCTTGCGAGTCGGTGTCTCGAAGTGGATTGAGGTTTGCTTGACGCTCGTTGCGCGCGGCTCGTCGAAGAGTGTTTGATGTCGGTGTACTTGAACCGGAGATGGTGTCGTCGGAGTGTCGACTTGAACGGCTCCTTCTTGAAGTGGAAGAAGAGCGGTTGAGCAACAAAGCGCGAATCTCGTCCATCCTTGCGTCATTCTCTTGCTTGTGATCGTCGAGCTTGTTGTCAAAGTAGTCCCTTGTACGTTGCTCGGAAAGTCGCAAGTCGGCGGCAAGGTTGTCGATGCGTTCACTCATAGCTTGTTGCTCTTGATGCAAAGCACGTTGTGCACCAAAGAGGTGACTCTTGGTGACAAAGGAGTTCATGTCGTCGTCTTGTTCCATGAAGAGTGGGTTGGTAGAAGTACTTGGCTTATCCATCATTCCAAGACAAGTGTGAGTGGAAGAAAGGGAAGAACCAATATCAAATGTACCTTGACCGATGCTGACAATGGATCAAAGAGGACTCCAATGTGTAACAAGGAAATAGCACAATTGGTACCGATTCTTTTCGGTTCTCACACCTACACAAGTAAAAGCTTTTGGTGGAGCTTGGTTAGGATGGTGGAACAATTTTTAATGTGAATGTAAGCAAGATTCAAGAATGTTGGAAAAGATTCGCAAGATGCAATGTAACAAGTAGACCAAGCATATACGGTACACGGAAACACACACGCAAAAAGATAAGTGGGGGTTGAGCAACCAAGGGTGAGCCAAAATGTGGAATCCACAAAAGTGCTCTTGTTGCACAACACTAGAGAGACGCTAGCACGATTGCACGATAGGCAGATACAAGAACTTGTGCACAACCTACTTAGCAAAAATGCAACGGCTTCTATCCCAAATATGTTTTATGCAAGGTGTTGCTATGGTATGATCCAAGGTGATCGAGTATGACAATCTTAATGTTGTATGATGCTATGGTTCTTGCTTAAAAGCTCTTTGCTTATCTTTCCTCTTTTTTTAAAAGCTTGGTTGGCTCTTTGATGTTTGAGCTCTTTTCTTAAGCGACGCTTAACGAACCAAGGTAGCAAGTGAGTATGCGATGACAACTTTGTGACACAAGAGATGATAACAATATAATCAACAATGATGCATGTATGTATGATATGGGGAAGTATGATCACTAAAGTGCACAAGTCTCATTGCCGGCAATACTCAATTGCTAGTCTCGATGGGTAAGCAATGCAAAGGAGTCAGGCGATGATGGTTAACAATGTGATGGCAAGAATGATATGTCCAATACCAAGATGAGGTTACCGGTCTTGCTTCTGGTATGGTGTCAAAATGGTGGCACGAATACCAAGTCGTAGTCAAGGTGGTCGTTGTGGATGACCGGTGTTGATGACGCGTCCGTGGCGAAAAATGAGCGGCGGTGATGTCGATGTCGAACCCTAACTAGATAGCCGCAACACAAAAGGATACAGTACCGCAACTCAAATTCTCAAAACCAAAGGCGACCAAAATCGTCGGAGTAGGTGGCGGTTAGGTGGAGGTGTGGGTTGGGATAATGTCAAAGAGTGCGGGAAGTCGGTGGTGGTGTAGCGGATGAAATGGTGGAAGTAGCGGTCGTCCGGTAGTGGACGGATGTCCGGTCGCCGGTCGTCCGGTCGGGTCGGACGTCCGGTGCTTCCTGGGTCGCCGGATGTCCGGTGATGTGCCGGTCGTCCGGTGGTCGGGGTCAACGTGAGTTTGTAGATCCGGGAGGTGATTTTGGGGGAATATGGGGGATTTAGGAGGGATTTCGAGGTGGAGATGGTGGGGGAAGGCTAGATCTACTTGCAACACAACAAATTCACGGATCAAAACCAACAAAACATCATCAAAACTCACAAAACACAAGAAAATTTTTGGGGCTATTTTTGTGGGGATTTTCGGATTAGGATGAAAAACAACAAAATCAAGCTAGAAAAACGAAGAGGGGGCTCCGAAATCATGATCAACCTTGCTCATGATACCAAGATGATGTAGGGTGGAACCCTAGATGGCCGATCTTTCACGACGAACACGAGGGGGATTCATGAGGGAAAACACGAGAGAATCACTCAAACCAACAAGATTCGATTACACATGCGCTAGATCCTCGAAACACAAAGAGATACATGATGATCCACGGTCAACAAAGGACGATACAAGTAACCGGTTCTTCTCCTAGAAGGAGGTCTTGATGGGGCCGCCCAAGAGGGGGGGTCTTGAATCCAAGTTGATCTTCTCCGAAGAGGGGCCGCAGTCTCTCTCGACGAGGAGATCAGGATGGATGAGCGAAGCTCTATCTCTAAGTATGAGCTAAACCAATGCTAACCCTAGCTAGGATGAATGGGGGTCTATTTATAGTCTAAGTGCAAAAAGGGCGAAGTGAAGGGGTACATGGGCCTCGGGCCCGAATCTGGACGCAGCCAGGTACCGGATGTCCGCTGGGGACCGGTCGTCCGGTGTCTTAG
This sequence comes from Triticum urartu, assembly GCF_056163025.1. NCBI lineage: Eukaryota > Viridiplantae > Streptophyta > Magnoliopsida > Poales > Poaceae > Triticum > Triticum urartu. The sequence continues at coordinate 399,469,639 of NC_141879.1, read as the reverse complement.
GAGCTGCCGGACGTCCTGTGGCTTCCGGTCGTCCACTGGTTCTGCTCTGTGATGGGGGCGCCGGACGTCCGGGGGCTCCGGACTTCCGCTGATGTTGCTTCGGGTGCTGGTGCGCCGGTCGTCCGGTCCGGACCGGACGTCCGCTCGTTCGCTTCGGGTGCAGGGGCACCGGTCGTCCGGTCTGGGCCGGAAGTCCGCTGGCTGGAGCTCGGCTGACGCTTCAGGCGCCGGACGTCCGGTCCTGGCCGGTCGTCCGGTGGCTGGGAAATTTCCTGCAGCTCTTCTTCTTCTCCGTCTTCTCGTCCATCTTCCTCTTCTTCTTGTCCTTGCTCCTTAGATTCTCCATTGTACCCGAGTATGCACAATGTATCCATATGAGGTAGTAGCCATGCTTCATGTGCATCGGAGTGGAATTGTGAGAGGAGAGATGTCACCTCGTTTTCAAGGGCTCTTGCGCGTGATCGAGTCATGGGCCCGGTAGGCACTTGGTGAGACGATGGTAGGTACATGGGGATGATCTTGAGATGCTCCGCATCATTACCGCTTTGGCTTGGCGCTTTGCGCTGAATCCACGATCCTCAGTAATGGGAGGGGGTACCTCGGCGCTTTTGAACAGCACCCTCCAGGCATCTTCGTGAGTTGTGTCGAAAAGCCTGTTCAGAGTTCGGTGCCGCGCCGGGTCGAACTCCCACAAGTTGAACTCCCGTTGTTGGCACGGGAGAATCTGGCGATGGAGCATGACCAGGACCACATTGACAAGTTTGAGCTTCTTGTTCACCATGTTTTGAATACATGTTTGGAGTCTGGTCAGCTCTTCCGAACTACCCCAGGACATGCCCTTCTCTTTCCAGGAGGTGAGCCACGTGGGGATGCCAGATCAGAACTCGGGGGCCACTGCCCATACAGGGTCGCGCGGCTCGGTGATCTAGAACCACCCCGATTGCCACCCCTTTATGGTTTCCACAAAGGAGCCCTCAAGCCATGTTACGTTGGGCATCTTGCCCACCATGGCGCCTCCGCACTCCACCTGGCGGCCGCCCACCACCTTCGGCTTGACGTTGAAGGTCTTCAACCATAAGCCGAAGTGGGGCTTGATGCGGAGGAAGGCCTTGCACACGACGATAAACGCCGAGATGTTGAGGATGAAGTTTGGGGCCAGATCGTGGCAATCCAGGCCATAATAGAACATGAGCCCCTGGACGAATGGATGGAGAGAGAATCCCAGTCCATGGAGGAAATGGGTGAGGAATACTACCCTCTCATGGGGCCTGGGGGTGGGGATGAGCTGCCGCTCATCTAGGAGCCGGTGCACCATGTCGTCGGGCAGGTATCCGGCTCTTCTCAATTTCTTGATGTCTCCCTCCGTGACGGAGGAGACCATCCACCTGCCTCCCGCTCCGGACATGGTTGGAGAAGGTTGAGGTGGGAAGTGTGGACTTGGGTGCTAGAGCTCGAGTGTGCGGAAACGGATGAGCAAAGGAGGAAGAAGGCGTGGATAGGAATGTGAATCCTCATCCCTTTATATGGGCGGACGAAACTGAGCGTTCCCACTTGCCTGGTAAAACTCGCTTATCCCCCAAGCGCCGTAATTGGTGGCGCGGTTGGGTTACCCACGCCCGTATTGATGAGAATCGCGTAATAAGGGGACACGATCTCTGCTTTGACAAGACGTGTCGAAAAACTGCCTCACGTTATGTGCGCGGCTGGTTAAAGGGAACAGTTCGAATAATCACCGGGCCATGACAGAATGTCATGCTGCCAAAACAAGCCAGCAAATTAGATCTGCGAAAATATAATTCTCTATACGGAGGAATGTGGAACTTATTTTGTAGGGTCGGACACTATCCTCGTATTCAAATTCTTCTGTGATGTATTCGGAGAAGGAACCCGCCTTACAATGTCAAAGACAATACTGCGCGCCGGACTCATCGTCATTCAAGCCTGGTTCAGGGGCTACTGAGGGAGTCCTAGATTAGGGGGTCTCCGGACAGCCGGACTATATCCTTTGGCCGGACTGTTGGACTATGAAGATACAAGATTGAAGACTTCGTCTCGTGTCCGGATGGGACTCTACTTGGCGTGGAAGGCAAGCTAGGCAATATGGATATGGATATCTCCTCCTTTGTAACCGACCTTGTGTAACCCTAACCCTCTCCGGTGTCTATATAAACCGAAGGATTTTAGTCCGTAGGACAACAATCACAACATACAATCATACCATAGGCTAGCTTCTAGGGTTTAGCCTCTCTGATCTCGTGGTAGATCTACTCTTGTACTACCCATATCATCAATATCAATCAAGCAGGACGTAGGGTTTTACCTCCATCAAGAGGGCCCGAACCTGGGTAAAACATCGTGTCCCCTGCCTCCTGTTACCATCCGGCCTAGACGCACATTTCGGGACCCCCTACCCGAGATCCGCCGGTTTTGACACCGACAATGATGATTACTTTTAATTGGGATTGAGTTGGGTGAACCTTCTCAATGTTTAACAACTACCATGATAGTTAAATAAAATTTATTCCTTTGCAGTAGGGAAAAATTGGCTTTTCGCAAAACCTTAACCTTACAGCCTCCACCAGCCATATATGCATACAGTGATAGCTTTACATTGTTCATTACTCTCTTGTGTTACCTTGCTAGCATATTCTATGTGCTGACCCGTTTTCGGGCTGCAACGTATCATGTTGCAGACTTTTCAAATGACGAGTAAGGAGCCTTAGGTCGTGGTCTTTCACTCAGTGATCCCGTTGGAGTTGATGGACTCACTTTATCTTCCAAGCCTTCCGATGTTATCGTATTAGATGGCCTTAATCCATATTTCTTGTAATAAGTTATCTTTTGAGACATTCGGTGTAATAAGTGTGTGATTGCCACTCTGTTATAAATCCTTCAAGTACCGTGTGTGTCAGCATTACCAATCCAGGGATGACACTTATACACAGAGATCAGACAGTTTGAGGTTTGGTCGCTACAAAGATGGTATCAGAGCACACGCTGACTATAGGACACGACCACTAAGCTAAAGCCCTAGATCACTATTCTCTTCTCATTTCTAACTCCTCTCCTTTTTCTACTCTTTAGGATGGCGGACGCAAGGAACAAGTTTCCGCAACCGAATGAAGACACCCCCTTTGGAAGACACTTGAAGGAAGTCACTAGGTACTTAAACATTGGAATACCAAGCTTCACTGGGACTTACAACGCCACTTTACCAGAAGAGGAGCGATGGATGATTCAAGTTCATGTTCCAGGAAGGACATTCGCGCCAGTCACCAAACCCATTGAGTTTTCCTTTGATGCACCAACCTGGAGTCTAGGAAAGAGTATGGCAGCTCACATCACCATGGGACGCATTGGAGAAGTTTACCACAAGGAGCTTAAGGATACTATCTACTAGATTTGTGGGTGCCGAGATGAGCAATGGGAGATGATTAGCACCAGGAAGGATAGATCCATTGCAGATTTCATCCAGGAGTTAAACCAGCATATTCGCCACCAAGAGAACCATATGTGCGCAGGCATGATAGATCTGAAGAAGGCAATGACCAAGATCATGGATCTTGAAGAAGAAATCAAGGCTACTCGTGAAGATTATGAGGAGGAAATCGTCGTACTAGTGGAAAGGAATGACGATCTAGAAAGGAAGCTAGGAGTATTTATGGGAGACCCCGTGCCAGGAGGAGAAGACGAAGAACCCAAGGAGATTCGTCCAGAGGACTACATCATCATCGACGACACCGATTCGGACCCCGACGATAGCGATGATGACTATATTGATGAAGCTGGAGCAGATGTCATGGAGTCTTCGACCGATCTATATTTCTAGTTGACCACCAAAATAGTAGTAGTAGTCTACCATGTAAATAGTATAGTCCAAGCACTTTGTAATGATAGTTCTAGACCGATTGTATGCCTTGCTTGATTGATTGAGTGATATGATTGTGTTTGTCTCATGTGCATATGAGTAGTGTTTTCTCACTAGACCTCATTCTATTCTATTCTCTTCTCTCTAAACCCTCAGATGCCTCAGAGACGTGACCCCGGATTTACCTTTCCACCGGAGCTCACTCAGTTGATCCAGCAGCAGAATACCCTGATGCAGCTGTTAGTTCAGAACCAAGGCAACAACAACAACAACCCACCACCACCACCAATTGACAACTTAGCCTGTTTTCTGAGGTTGCAGCCGTCGGTGTTCTCCACTAGCACCGAGCCCATAGTTGCAGATGATTGGCTCCGCAGGATTGGAAGGGAGTTAACCACTGCAGGATGCACAGATGCTGAGAAGGTGTGTTTTGCCGCACACCAATTGGATGGACCAGCAGCCTCATGGTGGGAGAATTACACTGTCACTTATCCTATAGCCACTGTCACATGGGATCAGTTCCAGCAAGCTTTCCGTACTGCCCATGTATCAGCAGGAGCTATGGCCATGAAGCGTGAATTTCGCAACTTACGCCAAGGAGGACGCACTGTTGGCCAGTATGTGGATGAGTTTAGTAAGTTAGCACGTTATGCTCCAGATGACGTTGCTACAGATGCAACTAAGAAGGAGAAGTTCCTGGAGGGACTGAATGATGAGTTAAGCATGCAGTTGATGGTAGCAAATTTCAATAACTACCAGGAGTTGGTGGATAGAGCTCTCATGCTTGAAGGGAAGCAACAACAGATTGACAGCCGCAAGAGGAAGTATGGACAGGGGAAGTATAATTCTGGAGCCCAACAGAGACCGTATTTCACCCCGAACCCGGGAGGACTTGTTCATAACCATGGAGGCCACACACATAATGGAGGAAGTTCGCACAACCATAGTGGCCCCAAGAACGGCAATGGTAATGGAGGATGTAGTGGACAGAACCGTTCCAACCTGGCAACACCCACCAAGAAGATCTAAGCCACGTTACTTGCTACAAGTGTCAGAAGACCGGACATTACGCCAATGAATGTCCTGAAGCTAAGAATGGAAATGGCAATGGAAACTCTGGGAAGAAGCCCAACCCTTTCGACAGGGGACAAGTGAACCACGTTAACATGGATGAGATCAAAGCCCAGCCAGACGCAGTAATTGGTAAGTTTTTAGTTGAGTCATTTACTGCAGGCGTTCTTTTTGATACTGGTGCATCGCATTCATACATATCGAGGGGATTTGTGGATAAGTATAAGTTTCCTACTACAGTACTTAAGACACCCATGTTAGTAACCTCGCCCGGAGGAGAGTATATGGCAAGCCATGGATGTTTTCAGATGCCATTGGCCATAGGTAGGCATGTTTTCCCCTCCGATCTGATAATTTTGGAATCGCAAGGTTTGGATGTGATTCTGGGTATGGATTGGCTATCGATGTATGGAGGAAACATCGATTGAGCAAGTAAGACGATTTTACTCACCACCCCAGAAGGAAGAAGGATCAAGTATGTATCCCGGCATGTGCCGAATAGGACTCAAGTAAATTGCTTATCAGGAGTAGTACAGGAGGAAGTACCAGTGGTGAAGGAATTTCTGGATGTATTTCCAGAAGAGTTGCCAGGCATGCCACCGGATAGAGACATAGACTTTTTGATAGAGATTTTGCCAGGCACAGGGCCAATATCTAAGAGACCGTACAGGATGCCCGCACAGGATTTAGAGGAAATTAAGAAGCAGATTAAGGAGTTACTGGATAAGGGATATATCCGCCCAAGCTCGTCGCCTTGGGGATCACCAGTACTTCTAGTTGAGAAGAAGGATGGATCATTAAGGATGGTTGTTGACTATCGTGGATTAAATGAAGTAACGATCAAGAACAAGTACCCACTGCCGATGATCAATGATTTGCTTGATCAGTTGCAAGGAGCTAAGGTGTTTTCTAAGATCGATCTGCGATCAGGTTATCACCAGTTGAAGATTCGAGAGCAGGACATACCTAAGACAGCTTTTACCACAAGGTATGGGCTATATGAGTATACCGTTATGTCATTTGGCCTGACTAACGCACCTGCTTATTTTATGAACATGATGAACAAAGTGTTTATGGAGTTTTTGGATAAGTTCGTTGTTGTGTTCATTGATGATATTCTGGTCTACTCGGAGAATGAAGAAGAACATAAGGAACACTTGCGTTTGGTACTTGGGAAGCTCCGGGAACATCAGTTATACGCCAAGTTCAGCAAGTGTGAGTTTTGGTTGAAGGAAGTTGGATTTCTTAGACATGTTATATCCGGAGAAGGAATTGTAGTAGACCCCAACAAAGTTGTCACCGTGACAAAATGGGAAGCACCCACGACAGTTGGAGAAATCCAGAGTTTCCTTGGACTCGCAGGATACTACCGGAGGTTCATTGAGAATTTCTCAAAGATTGCTAAGCCAATGACGGAGTTGTTAAAGAAGGACACCAAGTTCAATTAGACTGAGGAATGTGAGGCCAGTTTTCAGGAGTTGAAGAGACGCTTGGTTACATCACCAGTGTTGATTCTACCAGATCAACGCAAGGATTATGAAGTGTATTATGATGCTTCTCGTCAAGGACTTGGAGCCGTGCTTATGCAGGAAGGAAGAGTTGTTTCATATGCCTCACGACAGCTTAAACCCCACGAGTTAAACTATGCTACGCATGATTTGGACTTAGCAGCCATAGTGCATGCGTTGAAGACATGGAGACATTTTCTCATCGGAAACCATTGTGAGGTATACACAGATCACAAAAGTTTGAAGTATATCTTCACATAGAAGGAGTTCAATCTCAGGCAGAGGAGATGGTTTGAACTCATTAAGGATTATGACATGAAGTTGCACTATCATCCTGAAAAGGCTAACGTAGTAGCTGATGTGTTGAGCCGCAAGAGTCATGTCAATACCCTCATGACCGGAGGATTACCCAGGGAGTTAGCAAAAGACCTTCGTGGGCTATGTTTGGAGATAGTTCCGAGAGGTTATGTAGCAGCTTTGGAGATTCAGTCTACTTTGATGGATAAGATCAGAGAAGCGCAAAAGACGGACTAGGAGATTGCTGAAATAAAAGAAAGGATGAGCAAAGGAAAAGGCAAGGGATTTCATGAGGATGAGCACGATACTTTATGGTTTGAGGACAGTGTATATGTGCCAAAAGATCAGGAGATCAGGAAGTTGATTTTGCGAGAGGCCCATGATTCGCCATATTCGATTCACCCAGGAAATACCAAGATGTATCTGAATTTGAAGGACGGGTTCTGGTGGACCGGTATGAAGAAAGATATTGCGGTGTATGTAGCTGTTTGTGATGTATGTCAGAGAGTGAAGGTAGAACATCAGAAGCCAGCAGGATTGCTACAACCATTGCCTATACCCGAATGGAAGTGGGATAAACTAGGCATGGATTTTATCACGGGATTGCCCAGGACTCATTCAGGCTATGACTCGATATGGGTTGTAGTCGATCGATTGACGAAAGTAGCTCATTTCATCCCAGTAAAGACCACTTACACCAGTGCTAAGTTGGCAAAGATATACATGACCAGGATCGTATGTTTGCATGGAGTTCCGAGGACCATTGTATCGGATAGAGGAACCCAGTTTACTTCTAAGTTTTGGAATCAGTTGCATGAAACTTTGGGAACCAGACTAGAGTTCAGTACAGCTTTTCACCCACAAGCAGATGGACAGACTGAAAGAGTAAATCAGATTCTGGAGGACATGTTGAGAGCTTGTGCGCTAGACTATGGATCTAGTTGGGACGATAATTTGCCTTATGCAGAGTTCTCTTATAACAACAGTTATCAAGCCAGTTTGAAGATGGCCCCTTTCGAAGCACTATACGGAAGGAGGTGCAGAACACCGTTATTGTGGGACGAAGTTGGAGACCGACCGTTGTTTGGACCAGATTTGATTAAAGAGTCTGAAGAGAAGGTTAAGCTGATTCGCGATAGACTCAAGATAGCCCAATCCAGGCAGAAGAGTTATGCGGATTCGAAATGCAAGGAGACAACCTACGAAGTCGGAGACAGAGCGTATCTTCGAGTATCACCACTCTGAGGAGTGAAGCATTTTGGAGTTAAGGGAAAGTTAGCACCATGTTTTGTGGGACCATACAGAGTTTTGGAGCGTATGGGAGAAGTTGGTTACAAGTTGGAATTACCCGAAGGATTGTCCGGAGTTCATGATGTGTTCCACGTTTCTCAGTTGAAGAAGTGCCACGCAGAGATGGCTGAAATTCCTCTGAGAGATACAGTGCCGCTAGAAGCAATATAGTTAGATAGCGATTTGACCTACGAGGAGAAACTAGTCAAGATACTCAAGTTTGCCAGCCGAGTTACACGCAGCAAGGTTATCAAATTTTGCAAGGTTCAGTGGAGTCACCATACCGAGGATGAAGCCACTTGGGAACAAGAAGAAGACTTACGAAAGGATCACCCTCACCTATTTTCTAGCTAACCCGAATCTCGAGGGCGAGATTCATCTTAAGGGGGGTAGGTTTGTAATATCCCAAATTTTCAATTTTGAATGTTATACATTAGATCATCATTGCATATCACGTTTTATTGCATTTTGGTTGATCCTAGAAATTCCAAGCAACTCAAGGACCTACGGAGAGAGTTGGGGATTTCGTTATTTTCATATTTGAGATTTTTTCGAATTATGGAAAGAGGATCGTTTGATTTTAATTATTTTCTCTGAAATATTTCTTTTATAAAAAAATAAAAGAGAGGATAAAATGACTTCCTCAAAATAAATAAATATTTGATATTTAATATTAAAATCAAACAAGATTTTTATTCAGAGTTTTGTCACTAGTTTATTTGAATTAGGAAAAATATGCGTTTTTCAAAATTGCATTTTAGGCCCAAATAAATGTTCACCTTGTCCGGCTTATCTTTAGAGGACGGGGAAATTTTATTTCGGGATTTTTGGAGTCCGTTTAGTATTTCTTTTCTTTTTTTTCTGCGCGTCGGAATTATTTTTTTTGAAAGAGCCAATCGACTTAGGGCCGTATTCGGCCAGGACTTCTCGGGCCAAGCCTTTAAAAGCCGCCGCCCGGAGGCCCGTTCAACCCGCCAGCCACCCGAACCCTAACCCTAAGCGGTGCCCCGCCACCCGCCGCCGCTGCCGCTCGCGCCAGAGCCCGCCACCGCCCGCGCCGCCTCTCGCTGGAGCTCGCCGCCGCCCCGCCGGAGCCCCGCCGCCGACGACCCGCCGGACCCCGCCGGAGTTCGAGGTAGCCGCCGCCGGTCTTTCTAAAACCGATCGGTTTTATTTCGTAAACCCTAGATTCATTTTTTTAGATCCGGCTAGGTTTATTTTTTCGGTTTAGCTATTTAACGAACGCCCATTTTTACGTTCGATTTTACGAACGGTTTTCACCGTTTAGCCGCAGATAACGAACGTTCATTCGTTAGCCTGTTCGTTAGTTTTTCTTTTACTCGGATTTTCCGCGATTATTTTCGATTGCGATTCCTGATCCGATTTTTGTTTTAGTATAACTTTTCGCTCATTTATCGGAATCAGGCAATTCAAGCGCCTAGAGTTTCGACTCGAAACCCTATTTCCGTTTAATCAACTTAAACAAGTTTTTGCCACTGTAAAATTTGACCTAGGTCCATATTAGTAAACGAAGCTTGTTTCTCTCGCCGTTTGAGTTTTGTTGCTTCGTTTGATTTGATTCTTTTTGCCAACCGGAGTTCTTAAGTTGAACTTTCTGGTTAGATATCTTATTTGAGTTTTACCCGTGCTTTTGTTTGATTGCTTATTGTATGCTTGTTTGATTGCGATAGAGTACCCGGAGTGCGAAGCGTGCTACATCGAGTCTCTAGGTTTCGCGGATCATTAGCAAGGCAAGTAACACTTTGATCATACCTATTACTACACAGTTTTCATTGCATTAGATCAAGCCTCAAACATTGCATGGTTAGGATCTGAATTAAATTGTGGGCTTGGGAAGTAGATGAGGTAGTACATATTCACCTGTTTATTATCAAACCCTGGGAGTTACTTCTACGTTGCTTATATTGCTATGCTATGCTAGTAGACGTGGATTGGGTTTGAGTGTTTTCATGACAGATGTGAGATTGTTAATTTAATGGTTCAACTAAGGTGGCAACTTTAATACACATCTGGGTGGATTGAGGCACCTGGGGAACCCAGTGATTGCCTGTATTTTTGGAAATCCCGGGGTACCATGTGATTCTACTATGGACCACCACCCAGGCTCAAAGGGATCATGAGATTATTCATACTAGAAACTTCCGTGTGCAGCCACATGCCATTATGGGCTCCGACATAGTTGATTAAGTCATGTGAACTCTTACAGTGGTAGACTAGCATATGTAGGGGAAGTAGGTGTACCGGTCTACCCATCGTAAGGTGCTAACGCTTCTGAAAGACTGTGTCTCGGTCATCCGTTTCTCAAACACCATGTAGTGCGAGAAATCCAACAGAGGAGATCGAGTCTTGTGGGGAAAAGTGCACAAACCTCTGCAGAGTGTACAAACTAATCATGGTTAGCCGTGTCCCGGTTATGGACATCTTGAGTGTCTAGTTCTTGGATTATCATGTGGATCTCATCACTCTTAATATAATTTGATTGGGTTTAATGATGATTACTTTTAATTGGGATTGAGTTGGGTGAAGCTTCTCAATGTTTAACAACTACCATGATAGTTAAATAAAATTTATTCCTTTGCACTAGGGAAAAATTGGCTTTTCGCAAAACCTTAACCTTACAGCCTCCACCAGCCATATATGCATATAGTGATAGCTTTACATTGTTCATTACTCTCTTGTGTTACCTTGCCAGCATATTCTATGTGTTGACCCGTTTTCGGGCTGCAACGTATCATGTTGCAGACTTTTCACACAACGAGTAAGGAGCCTTAGGTCGTGGTCTTTCACTCAGTGATGCCGTTGGAGTTGATGGACTCACTTTATCTTCCAAGCCTTCTGCTGTTATCATATTAGATGGCCTTAAGCCATATTTATTGTAATAAGTTCTCTTTTAAGACATTCGATGTAATAAGTGTGTGATTGCCACTCTGTTATAAATCCTTGAAGTACTGTGTGTGTCAGCATTACCGATCTAGGGATGACACTTATACACAGAGATCAGACTGTTTGAGGTCTGGTCGCTACATGATTGAAGCTTTTCCACTCACTACCATGTGATGGATGGATCATTACATTCTGATCTCTATACTCCTGGTTCCTAGAATGCCACAGTACATCCTCTCTTGTTTCAGCATCATGAAACAACCTCTGGAATCTTGGTGTAATTGGAAAATGTCTCAGAACATTACGAGGAATCCTCTTCACAGCATCGCCATCTTTCCATCTTGATGATTTGCATTTCGGGCATTCACTTAAGTTGGCATAATCCTTCCGGAACAAAACACAAATAGTCTTACAAACATGGATCATATCATATCCAATTCCAACTACACGAAGGAAATTCTTCATTTTACTGTAGGTGTGTGGCAGCTCAGACGCATCTGGGAAAGCTTTGCGGAAAGCTGCCAACATCGCATCGAATGATTTGTTGGTCATCTGCTCAGATGTCTTCACCTGAAGAAAGGTGACCATAGCTGAGAATACTGACAGCTTATTTCTTCGGGTGACAGCCACGTTGCATTGTTCCAACATGCGGGCCCACCGTTTTTCTTCTGCGGGTTCACGGGATGCACAAGCATTTCGTAGCGTTGTTTCAATGTTGGTCAAACTCACTGGCTCCGCCACCACCTCTTCCTCCTCCTCTTCCACCTGAGCATCAGGCAGATCAAGATGGTGATCTACTGCTTCCACATAGTCAATAACATTGACGTTCACAGCTTCACCATGATGAACCCACCTAGTATATGTGACCGACATCCCATACAAGTGTAGATGATTTTGCAAAGTTGACTGGGGTCTTGTAACTGAATTCGTACAATTGCTACACGGGCAGAGCACATCTGATTTCGGACCACCATACTCAGCTCTGATAAAGTTCATGAAGTTTTCAACCCCCTCGACATATGCAGCGGAGAATCTTCAAGCAGAAGTTATCCAAGTCCTGTCCATCTGTTAGACATACAAATTAGTTCTTCTACTAGATATTACAGGAAAAACATATATGTTTTTTTATGAAGTCCATAAGAAAATATCTAGGTCGATGTCTAAAGCTATGGCAAGATATTTGGACGAGCAGATCTATGTAATGAAATATATGTAAAGCTAATTCAGCAAACATATTTGAGTCCTAAATTATGGCAGGCTGTTTCAGCAGTCAATGAGGCCGAGCACACAGCCATTGAACTATCGAAGGCCATCGCAGCAACAAAGATTGAGTATAAAACGGTGTAGAGCTATTTCACTTAACAGATTGGCTACTAGACCATGGCAATCTACGTCACAATAAATATATGGCAGGATATTTTAGCAACTAATCGGCCTTGGCATGCCATCTCAGCTAAGCAGATTGAGTGCAGAACAGGGCAAGGAAGCTTCTTAAGCCGAGCATATTGACTGTAAACTACTTCGGCAAACACTGAGATTAACAGCGTCTATCAGCTAACATTCAGTGCTACACCGACATGCACGGGGCCTCAGTCTAGAATGCGCGTACCGTGGGAGAAGCTGACCGCCGTGCGTCTCCACACGAACGTCGCCAGTGGTGGCGGCGCTGACCGCTATGCGCCTCCACAAGAACGTCGCCGGCGGTGGCGGCGCGGCTAGAGGACGGCAGTCTACGAGAGCGTACTGTGGGAGCGAGAGGATCGCCGTGCGTCCCCTCGACAAACCGCGGCACCGACGTATCGGCGTGGCGGGGAGGGCAGCTTTGGCGGAGTGAATGGAGTGGAGGGAGACGGGGGGAGGGGGTTTGGGGAATATTATTGGCTAGTTGGCCGAAGGGCGGTTGAATCTAGGATTTGGGGGAATTTTTGGGTGGGGGAGGATTTTCGCCCGGTGGGCGGGGGAGTTTGGCGCATGGTCGGTTTCTCCAAGTGCAGTCCCACGTGTCAGTGAAGAGGCAAGCCGAAGCGTGTTCCATTTGCGTGAGCCGTGTGCAGGACCGAACGTGTGTGGGGTGCAATGCGACCGCGACAGGGGCGCTGTGAGTGTACCACATTTTTTCCTTTTAAAATAGGTGCTTCGCCCCCTCAAAAAAAACTTGTTGCTTCGCGCGATCCATCGATACTACTACTACTAATCCGGTAATCCCGACTAAAATGGCGCGGCCGGGTCTTTTCTCGTGCGATAGTTGGTTTTTTTAGGACGAGTAATGCTACACCTACGTAGTCCCAGTTACGTAATTAACATAATGTGAAACGTGTGAGCTCTTGATTGTAGATTAGGGGAGGGAGGGGCCCACCACCATGAAAATCAGGGGAGGAGATAGAGAGGCAATTTACGTTAACCCTTTCATAGGTTCCCATAGATGTAGAAAGATGTGAAATGTGTGAATGTGCATTTGCAGATAAGGCCTTCCCTCATTCATCCTTTTCTCCCACAAGATCTTGATCTTCCGTGCAACACACGTGCATCTTGCTAGTACTCCTACAATGTACTATATTATTGTGAAAGTTCATATACACCGGCCGAGATAAATGCAAACACGGCAGATTTTCATTACATTTCGAACTTTTATAGGACAGAAAAATAAAAGAAACCCGACCCTAAACCTATTCTAAGCGAAACGAATGTATTGTACCCACCCTAGTCCTCTTTCAATCGATCTCCGGACCCCGAGATGAAATCGAGAGAGAACGAGTGGGGGCATGTGTGATACCTAAGGAGGATTCAAAATTTTGAACCGGTGATCATAGCATCCGCAAATCATATATAAAGGGTATTCAATGTTCATTTCGTTTTTGAACGTACAATATACTCCCTCCTATCCTTTCTAGTTTACATATAAGTTTTATGTGTAGTCAAAGTATCTCTACTTTGATAAAAAAATGTATCAGCATTCAACAATGCCCAATCAATATTGTTAGATTCATACATACTCCTAGATTTGTACTCGAGATGGTTTACATTTTTTTTCAACCACGTGAATGTGCTCGTTCTCGCGCATGCTCTTCCTACTAGGATTTCGCCACGTATAGCCAGTCCAATAGTAACTTTTTTAAGCTCCCTGTCCAATAGTACTAGTGGAGTACTGACAACATCTGTACTAGAGTATGCAGTGCTCATAGTTGTACTCCCTCTTTCCATTTATATAGGTCCTATGTGGAGGAGAGAGATGTGAAAAAGCAAGGGGAGTGAGATCTCATGCAAGAGCCTAGCTATATATGCATTCCTAGTTAAATATGTACAATAAATATGAAGAAAGAGATGGAGAGGAGATGGAAAAAGTACTAATACAATAGCCAACCTTATAATTTTTTTGCTGGAAATAGCCAACCTTATAGCCCACACTACTCCATGAGTGCATATAATAGATGATGGCTATAGATGACATGGTAGTTCCTTATAGCCATCGACTGGCTATATTATTAACCATGCTCTAATGCATTTTTCAAAACCACATTTGACTATTGACAAGATTAATAGTACATGAGATGTATAATGTGAAAATTGTATCATTGGAAGCTCCTTTCACATACGTATCCCTGCCTTACCCTACCTTTCGGTCACTTACTGGCGGACCCCATGCTTGCTAGGCCCTGCATGTCAGTTACTCAATGGGTTTGGCCACGTCAGGGGATCCTCATCCATAGTATACTCCATCTGTTTTTATTTACTCCGCATAAAATGACGCGGGCGAGGGAGGGGGAGGGATGTCGGTTTGCTCTCAACTGCGGTCCCACAAGCAAGCGAAAACGCAAGATGAAGCGCATTCCACTCGATGAGCGACGTGGAGGGTCCAGCGTGTCGGGCTGCAACGCAAACGCGACAAGAGCGATGTACAGCCAAAACCGATTGACCGGTCGTCACCAGAACCACTATTCACACCAGAAGCTTCGTTGCTCGGCCTACGCCAGCCACTGCCCTATAACCACACCTAATCTCCAGTCCCTTCCCCCACCTTTCGATCCCCTAGCCTACATCAAGAATCCCCTAGTTCGCGGGAAAGCCATGGTGCACCGCAAGATCACGTACTACAAGATGCTGACGCCGGAGCGCCGCGCAGAAATCACGGCGGCGGTCGGCGCCAGACACCTCCGTTCCCAAGCTCGCTTTGCGGCAAGCCAATCCCCGAGTTCTCTAGAGCCAAGCTACGAGGAGGAGGAAGTCGATCCAATGTTCATGGTGGAGGTCACGGCGCAGAAGGCCCCCGATGGGTATGAGATGATGGACGTCGACTTCATACCGGCGTCTGAGTCCCCCATGGTGCAGGCGGACCAGCGGTTCAACCTGGCGATACTAAAGGAGGACCGGGACGCAGAGGCTCAACTCGACGCAGAGCACGCGCATGCCGCTGCCATCGAGGCTCTCCTGCAGGCGGAACCGGATGTCGTGGATGTGAACCGGGCGGCAGAGGCTCAACTTGAGGCGGAGCGCGCGGATGTCATTGCCATTGAGGCCCTCCGGCAGGCGGAACCGAACGTCCTAGACTTGAACCAGGCGGCCGAGGCTCAACTCGACGGGAAGCGCGTGGATGCCGCTCTCATCGAGGCCCTCCGGCAGGCGGAACCGGACGTCCTAGACTTGAACCGGGCAGCGGAGGCTCGACTCGACGCGGAGCGCGCGGATGCCGCTGCCATCGAGGCCCTCCTGCAGGCAGAACCGGACGTCCTCGACTTGAACCGGGCGGTGCTCTCGTCCGTGCAGAGCGCCCGCACGCTCCGCGTGAACAAGTAACTAGAGGGCGAGGACAACCATGGTGTGGAGGCACACGTCGGCATCTACGGCTGGTTCGCGCCGGTAGCCAAAGACGACGAGGTCGTCTCGTTCCGCGAGCAGTGATAGTTTTTCTTTATGTTGTTGTGTTTATGGATCTTTTGCTGTGTAAAAACATATATTGTTAGGCAAATCGCTTGACTTGGGTCGGTCTACCATTTCAGGCGGTTGGATGAATATCCTACGTCTCCTAACCCTTCTTCCTCACCTCTTCTTCTTCCCCAATAGACCACCGCACGGGCCGTACGGATACTCCCCAACATGCGGTTGGATAAACATACTCTTTGAACGAAAATTTTGTGTCAGCGGTAGGATGGCTGAGTTTGGTTTGTTCACATGCGACAGCATGTGTCAGTGAGGGTGTGTTCCCTTGGTTGGGTTTGCGGTGTGCAGGAGCGACTGTGCATCCGAGGGTGCGGTGCGACCGCGGCGTGCAGGAGGGACCGTGTGAGGGTGTGGTGCGACAGCGACAGCCGTGCACAAGTGTACCTCCTTTTCATTTTGTTAGGCAAATCGCTTGACTTGGGTCGGTCTACCATTTCAGGCGGTTGGATGAATATCCTACGTCTCCTAACCCTTCTTCCTCACCTCTTCTTCTTCCCCAATAGACCACCGCACGGGCCGTACGGATACTCCCCAACATGCGGTTGGATAAACATACTCTTTGAACGAAAATTTTGTGTCAGCGGTAGGATGGCTGAGTTTGGTTTGTTCACATGCGACAGCATGTGTCAGTGAGGGTGTGTTCCCTTGGTTGGGTTTGCGGTGTGCAGGAGCGACTGTGCATCCGAGGGTGCGGTGCGACCGCGGCGTGCAGGAGGGACCGTGTGAGGGTGTGGTGCGACAGCGACAGCCGTGCACAAGTGTACCTCCTTTTCATTTTGAAAACTTTAGGCAATCTTGGCAAAAAATATGTGGCGAAGTATGGCAATGCAAGGCCTAGACCCAAATAGGATAAGTACGTAGTACTACATACTAGGAGTACTAGTGTTAAAAAAGAAAGGTGGGATTTTCCTTCGCGGGATTAATCGATACAAATCCTTGTTTCACGTGTCAATTAATGCGTATTTTTTCTCCAAAGCCCAAAGAGCTAACCATCTCACTCCTCATCGCTTGATTAATGTACCGCCATGCAAACCAAACTTCTCACTTCCGCATGCATGCAGGGGATATTAATGTCCTTGGTTGCTAGTACGAGGCAAACCCCATCAATTTTGCCTCGATTAGTGTTAGTGACCTTTTGCAAATTGTAATTTTGATATACTGGCCTTGTTTACAAAAAATGGAGGTAGTAACTATATTTGACTTCCTTCCCCATTGTGGTGACGTCGACGATATCTCGAACATTGTGGTTTGGCGAAGTGCGTTTGACGGAGAACACCATTGAGGGATACCACGGTAAGTCATTCGCAAGTGCCGCCTGCAAGCCGAGACAGCCGCCTTATTTGCATCCAGGAAGTCCGTTGAACCAAAGGACGCGTAAATGTACTAGTACTACTCATACACAATAGCGTCGTCCGTCCAGCTTAGTGCAGTGAGATGGTTTCTCGAAGAAGACGATGGAAAAGCGGAGTCTGCGAAGAGTGAAATGATGGTTGCTTCATCTGTGCTTTGTGATTTGATGACTCACTACTTTGTGATTTGTGATAGAAGGGACAGGGGAGTAGACTCTGTCCTCTATACTGTACATGCGTCCAAGCACGGGAGAAAGAGGAGAGACGTTGCATTTTTCTATTCCTTCAATCAATCAATCAATCAGGTAGCCTCGATTCCATCCTTTTGGCTTTGGCAACACCGTCCACAATGGTTCCCACGATGCCAAAAGCTATTTTCACATTTGGCTACACATTGTGGATGCCCTTAACCGTACCACTTGGTTTTGCTCCTGTGTGCTATCTATACAAATCTCAATTATATTGATCTAAAAAATTATAGAATCAAGATTAGTAAAAAGGAGGTGATTTTGCTGGGCGGATGGCGGGGGAGGTTTCTTATTTTTAGAGGACATTGTCCTGGCGGTTTGCTAACATGTCGTCCCATGTGTCAGTGCTTTACCAAGCCGATCTGCTTCCCACATGATGCAGAACAACGGCAGAAGCAACACGTGGTTAACTTGAAGAAGATGAGGGAGAAGCGGATTCAGCAACGAAATGATGGTTGCTTCGTCCCTCCAACTTAATTTTTTAGCATTATTACTTCGTCCCTCCTACTTAACTGCGGGAAAGGTGCAGCTTTGTGATTTGACGCCTCATTGCTCATTACTACGCCGACGCCATGACTGGGTGCTTCACCTCGGCTGCTCTGCACTGTATTCCGGTATGGCACGAGGACCCGGTAGCTTGATGCCCCACTTGTCGGCGAAAGGGACTAGAAGATTTATGAAAGCGAGCGCTCCACTCTTACGATGGAGGAGTACATGACACGACGGCCCAGTGAACTATCACTTGTACTGTATATAGTACTATAGTTTTGCTGTTTCGCACGATCCATTGATACAAACCCGATTAAACAGGAAAGGGCGGGATTTTTCCCGCGCGGTATATGATACTGGCCATACATTTCAAAGGCAATTTTAATGTATGAAAACTGAATAATTAAGTAACAGTATGATATCTAGTAAAACTAAAAACACATATGATTTATTGTGTTAGAGTGTAGTAGTAGTGCTATATTGCATAGTTGTTAGATGTAACATGCGAGAACGTGTGGAGATGTAGTTTTGGAGGGCCTATAGAGAGAAAAGCGTAATACGTTCAGCGAACTTCAGAATAAGCTGATTACGGCCACCATATACATTTTGCGGTGATTATATGGTCACTTGCTCATGGTTCAGCATCGGATTGCACTCTGTTGACCGGCCAAATAGTCTGTGTGGCACCATGTTGACTAGTTAAATTGACCACCTTCCTTGTGGGTCCCACCTGTTAGTTCGCATAGGGTAAAGGTCAGACAAACACAAATTTACGCAGGCGCGACAAGACTCCACCCCGTGCGCGGGAATCACCTGGTTGTGTATGTGTCTGTCAGGGCCTGATGTGTGCGCATGCACGTGTAGGTTGAGCACTTGAGCGTGAGAGTGTGTGTTGGTCGTGTGGTGTACTGGTGTGTGCATGCATGCGTGTGTGTGTGAGTGTTGTGTGCGTGCGTGGCTGCGTGTGTACGTGTGAGTGTTGCGTGCATGCGTGGGTGCATGTGTTCGTGTGAGTGTTGCGTGCATGCAGTTCGTGTGCATGCGTGCATGTGTGTATAATCACCACACCAGCTCTTGTGTGTTAAAACAGATGGCTAAGCATACCAATACAAGGCCACCTTGTCCGTTGTGCCCGCGGTCATGACTTCGAACCACCGTCCAATATCTTTTGTCATTTGTTTTCATTCTTACTAGGAAGATGGCCGTGCGTTGCACGTAACATCAAGATGCATTTGTATGACTAGTTTATCTTGTGAGAGAAAAGGATGAACGAGGGAAGGCCTTATTTGCAAATGTGGAGAGGTGTGTGGGTACCTTTTTGCAAAATTGCCATAGTTTCTTTCCTATCCGTCAGATATAAATCAGACGGCCTATATTGCAGGATGGCAGGCACACCATCATCACCAACTCTGTTTTTATAAGAGTGTATTTTATCCCTACTCTTATAAAAAGCATAGTCGGTGATGATTGTGTGCTTGCCATCCTGCAATATAGGCCGTCCGATCTATATCTGACGGATAGGAAGGAAACTATGGCAATTTTGCAAAAAGATACCCACACCCCTCTCCACACTTGCAAATAAGGCCTTCCCTTGTTCATCCTTTTCTCCCACAAGATAAACTACTCATACAAATGCATCTTGATGTTCCATGCAACGCATGGGCATCTTGCTAGTATTTTATAAGAGTATAGATGTAGAGTAGATACAAGCCGACAGGTGGGCCCGATGGTAGTGAGATAATGTGATGCAACACTAGAGGTGCCACGTGGAGCATTTAACTGGTCAACTAGTCGTGTCTTGAGCAAATACAGAGTTGTACGGGGAGCCCGTGACTGTATAATAACCACAAAACGTAAATGATGACCGTAGTGAATGGATTCTGAAGTCCAATGTACGTATCGTGATTTTGCTTCAAATACAATGATCGTCACTGTATATATCGCGAGAGAAAGATGAAACATGCGTGAATGTGCTGGGGGCTTACTTTTAGAGGACCTGGAGATAGTTTGTGTGCGTACGTGAAAGGGGCGTAGAGGGGGGTATGCGATGGAGAGAGAGATGCTCTTCGTTTCTCTTTATTATGACTAACTTTATATATAGTATAAAAATATACAAGTTCACAGTGCGGAATAAATATCATTGTGGGCACCATGCAATGAAAGCGTTCATACTCCTCCATATAACTTTGTAATGTTGTATATATGTGGAAATTCTAAAATATTTTTTGGCCACACTTTATTCAAAAGGAATGTTGTATGCGAAATAAACGTGAAGAGAGGGCTTTTTAGATCAATGGGGTACGTGATGTAACATGTGTGAATGTGTAGTTGATGCATTTGGCAGGGCCTAGAGAGGTATGTGTGTGTATTACGTATTCGAGAGAGGCATGGATAGAGGGGCCGATAGGGGGCATGGGAGAGATAGCACGAGAAATGAGAGTGGTCTAGAGAGAGAGAGACGAATATGACGTCCCGGCGAGAGATTCCCTTGAGTGTGTATATGCAAGGGGGGAGTGGATAGAGGCACCTGGAGAATATATTTTTGTGTGTGGTGTCTGTGTTGGTATGTGTGGGTGTGAGAAGATAACGAGACATGGGGGCAAAGGGTGTGTCGAGGTGAGGCCCTTCTTTTGGTTCCGTCCTGCGCCACATTGGTTGGTCTGTGACGCATTTAGAGAGACCCATGGATGACTAGTCGTACAAGACAAAGATAGCATAATTGTGAAGGACTCTATGTCCACTGACAAAGCCGGCTAGGATTTGTAACCCTGGGTTCTCGGACTAAGGTAACCCCTTTATCTCTGATATTATATTCATCCAACCTAATTTTAAGGGGCATCCAACAGAATGCTCTGCTAGAATCATACTCGTCGATTAGGAAGAGAGGTGTGAGACAATGCACGAGAGATAGGCCTAAAGATAATGTGCGTACAGGAGACACGTAGGCAAGTCTATGTATATAGAAAGGGTCGATGGGGATTGTGCGTGTGTATGCTTGCGAGAGGAAGAGTGCTTGTGATAAAGGCTAGTGAAAACAGTCGTAAATGGTTACGAGAGGGAGGGAGGGTTATATCGAGAGCATGTGTGTGAGAAAGACACCTCGGGAGAGAGTGTGTGAGCATGTGTGAGAGACCACCGATGGAGAGTGAAACTACACATACAAGACTGCTTTACACATTGATTAAAGATATAAATTGTATCCAAATATTAGGATGGGATCATGATATTTGCAATTCGCGTCAGGAACGTTCATTGATCCATCAGAAATCTACATTCTATCGAATTTGAGCATGTCTATGTTATTATTCGACACAATTGATCCACATAGTTAGTATTTTGAACTCCAGACAATGCATCGCTTTAGCAATCTAATATAAACGTGAGTATAGTTCATGTTGTGTGTGTAAAGCACATTATACATACGAAAGTTACACAATGAACATTATAAATAGCTACCTATGAACTAGCATACATTTGAATTCAACTTAAGGTGGTTTAAAAAAATCGAATTCAACATGAAGTTCATTCAATTATTTGAATTTGATATCATGGCATTTGTAAATCATACCTAAATTATGGGGACACCAATCTTTGCTCTGATTTTGTACATAATAGCATATGTAGTCGTGTACAAAATAGATTCTAATTTAGCTCCTCCATTCCAAAATAATTGTAGTTATAGGATTTTCAAGTGTCAAAATTTCAAAAAGAAGCGGATAATTTAATGAGATTTTTAAACATACAAGGTCAAATTTAACGTTGTCTATTTAGGTCAATCCTCAAAGTTCAAGAGTACTCTAAACGTGAATGCTTCTATTTCAAAATTTCGAACGAAGCGCCAAAAGAGCCTCTACTCGCCCGAAACCGCGTGAGACCGATGTTTGGTAGTACGAGGAAATTACTTTTCTAATAACTCCGACCCGTGAAACCTACCGGCCCGACGTCCAAAGGTCTAAACCAGGGTAGGTTTGTAGCTTCATCTAGATGCCACACAACCGCCTCCGAAAAACATTCTTACACAATGGCCGCCTAAGCACACATGCGTGTGGCCGAAATCGCTCCCGCCCACTATTTGGGACACCTGGGATTACCATCCTACCCCCGACCCGCAGTAGGTCCGAAATTTAAGAGGGGGAAAAGTTTGTACTTCCCCAAATTTCAAACAAGCGCGTCCCATCTTCTGTTCAAAAAAGCCAAAAACAAGCGCGTCCCAGACCGAAACATGGTTCTCCCCCTCCCCCCCCCCCGCCCACCCGTCTGATTCCCCGTTCGTACTCTGTGGGCGCAAAAAATACCTCTCCACCAGCCAAGAAACCCTGGCGTCCTCCGTCTGCCACCCCATTCCACCCATCAACCGTCGCCCTCCTCCATCACGCCGGAGCTGATACCCCGACATCGGCATCCACTGCAACCTCAACCGCAGCGCCCTCCATGCCTAGTAGTTGAAGCCGAGGCCGAGCCGTCCATACCCGAGCCAGTTCAACCACGCTGTCCTGCGCCTCACCTCTGCCGCTCCTACTTCGCCACCCTCCACCGCACCGGAGCTCTTCCTGCTACGCCATCCTTCGTTGCCTCGGATCTGCTTCCCCTCCGCCGACATACGGCCATGGCAACACAGTCAACAATTTGGCCATGGGTTCGTCCAAGCCTGCACCCTCCTCCAGAACATCAGTTTCCCTGACAAAAAGAAGAAGATCGGCGCGACATGTGGAGGCGACAACACCGACAACCGAAAATGGTACTCCTCTTCCCTTATTCATGCAAATCTTATGTGTCTGCTTGCACAGTATTCAACCCACAGAAGACACTAGTTGACTGCTTCTTCTTGATACTAGATGTTCCTAGTAACTCGTGATGCACAAGGTTTCTCCTCATATACTATTTCACCTTAGCTAGAGGTCCGTCGCCCCCCTGAATTTCAATTCCTGGTCAGTTGATTCCCAATTAACGGAAGCATTCCCCGGTGTAACAGGCGCTAGTCCACCTATTACGCTGGGGAAGCAGCGCCTCGGTGTTTATCTTAGGGGCATGTGGGGCCTAGAGCTACTGGCGCTCGATCTGGAGGTCGGCCGGGATTAAAGGGATAGCCTGGGGACGCTGCCAAGCACGGCGGTGGTGTGAGGTCGAGGGGAGGGCGGGGCGGCGAAGGAAGGGGTCTGGGCCAGTGGTCGCTGGCGGTTCGAGAAAGATCGTCAACAGTGACTCGCGGGAGGTAGACGAAGGCCATCTGCCCGTTCCTTATAGATTGGACGGTTCATTAAAAAAATCAACTGGCTTATTTATTTTCAGTCGACTGTTATCTTGATATGACCACATGTGGTGGTGTGCTGGAGGAGTACCTGCATTTCCTATGCTCATATATTACAAAATCATACATGTTGTAGAGCTATCATATGTCTCCTGTCATTTATTTTTCAGCCACCTGCTATCTGCTACTTTTACAGTGCACTAGTTCTATACACACTTCACCCATACTCTCACTATTGTGTTTTTATGCAAGGGTATTTCAGACTCTGCTGCTATGAGAGAAGCAAAAAAGAAAAGAGAGAAGTCTCTCCAGCGTCATACGCGGATAGGCCAGACATGTTTCAGCCTTATAATAGGTGCAGTGTCAGTAGATGGAGACGGTAAACGTAGCTCTGGAGTTGACGACCTCGCTCGCAATGAACCACCATCCCAGGTGCTTGCTTTAACTTTGCGGTTTCATATGTGGTTGCATGTTCCATATGGTGTCTAGTTTGTATTCGAAAGGCCGAAGTCGGTCTTTATTAAGATAAGGAAAGATATTTTTTACATGAACCACCATCCCGTGAGCACCAGAAGACAAATAGCTAGTCAGGGCACTGGCCGAGCCAGTGACAAGCCCAGCAAAGAGAGGCATCACCTGGAAGCCAACTAAAAAGCCCCGATGGTGGCGAAGCAGCCTGCCTCCCACCAGGCTCTCAGGTCCTAGATGATTATTCTCACCACTCTAGCCGGATGTCTAGCTTGTATTGCTTCCAATTTGGTTAAATTGCATCTGCTTAGCTTACACATTATACCTTTGAATATGACATGCCTTTCTATTTTTGGTACATACTAGTACATCTGTGTATTAACCATGTTCTTACATCAAACTAATGTTCTTGTGTATCCCTCATCAATCACTTATGATGAGGCAGTCAGGCAAGTGGATTACTCCTCATTTAAAGAATGCAGCGTCAGCCTCCCGACATGATTCTCAAGAAACAGCAAGGCTAGATGAAGATAGTGAACGTAGCTCTGTAGTTGATTACTGCATTTCCCCTACACTAGCATTACAGGTGCTTGCTCTAACTTGGCAGCATGATATGTGGTTGCATGTTGCATATGGTGTCTAGATTGTAATTCTTCCAATCTGGTTAAACTACATGTGCTATTCTGCTTAGCTTATACATTATACATGTTAATGTGACATGCCTTCCTGTATTTAGTACATAGTACATCTGCCTATTAAGCATGTCCTCACATAAAACTATTGTTTTTTTGTATCCCGCATAAATCAATATGACGAGACACCTTCAGTATATGCAGTGTGATATTAGTTGCATCTTTGATATGATTTATAGCATGTGCTGCTTCTAATTTGTTGAAATGCCATTTATGATGGGACACTTTTAACTTGGCAGAGTCATATTGGTTGCATCTTTCACGTGGTGTCTAGCTTGCATTGCTTCTTATTTGGTGAAATGGTTTCTACTTAGTTTACACAAACAGTTGTGAATATGCCATGTCGTCCTGTTTTTCGTATTATTCCATCCTAGAATCATGTGTTTGCCTTACATCAAAATGGTGATTGTCAGTATCATGCACGAATGAGTTCTGAAGAGTGAATTTTATTGCTTTTTCTTGTCGATTTTACTTGACAATTCAAAATCAATAAAGCGGAAGGAAGTTAGCAAGGCAGCAGATGAAGGTGATCCTTCCAAATGGAGGACCTCTACAGATTCTACTCCTCCATCCCCCCAAGATGATTTCCAAGACAACACATGCATAGACACTCAACGTAGCTGTGTTGGTGATGAGCACGTCTCCCCTAGTGCACCATCACAGGTGCTCCCTCTAACTTGGCACTATTATATGTGGTTGCATGTTATGTATGATGTCTAGCTTGTATTGCTTCTAATTTTGTTGAATTTCATCTTCTTACTTTACACATTATACTTGTGACTAAGACACGTGTTACTGTTTCTAGAACATACAATATATGTCTATCACACCATGTTCTTACATCAAAGTACATTTGTTCTGAAGAACTAAATTGTTATTTGTTTTTCTTGTCGGCTTGACTTAACATGGCACAGAGAAAGAGGAAGCAAGACAGAACGACAGGGAAAGAGGAGCGGAACAATCCTGTGGATTCTGCTGGTACTGATGGTGCAATAGAAGGTCATAGTCCAGCGGAAAATTGTACCGACAGGGTATCACGTGCTACACGAGCTCCAGAACAAGCCAAACAGAAACAAATAACTACCACCAAACAAGTAGAGACAACCCTAGTTGTTGCAACACCTTCCACAATACCACCAGCAGCAGCACGATTTACTCGTTGGTCAACTCAGCTAGCAGGACGTTCCCAAGCTCCCTTGCCACCTGACACTACTTCCGAAGCACTCTTGAAACAATATGAGTTGGAAAGATAAGATGAACTTTGTGAGCTTCAACAACAAGAAGGTAGTTGCTGGAGTCAAGTTACAGTTGCATGCTTCTTTATATGTAGTCTCACAGTTTGATGTACACTAACACTTCCTATGTTTGTTGTTGGACTAGCACCTAAGCGCAAGAGGAAACAAACATAAGGGATAATGCTCGACCGGTTAACTAAATCTAGAGGAGGAAGAATGGAGATCCCTTTTGAGGCAGATTTAAAAAGGCCACGTGATGCTACAGAGTCAGCCAAGTTAGTATCAGAGGCAGCGATTACTGTTAGGTGTCATGTACGTATCCTCCCAACATGGATTCAGTACAGGAATGACAAAGACGAAACCCAGTTCAACACCTTCCTCGACCATTTATCTGTAAGTATGGTTATGTATGGAAACTAGTAATATCGTCTTGCTCTGTCCAATACTTTCTAGGTTGCTGATAATGAGACTCCCATAATTTTCAACAGATGAGGTTCAAGTTGGATAGCCAAGATGATGGAACCAGACAAGCTTGCACCATGTTTTCAAGTCTGCTCTGCGACAGTATCGGTATAACTTGAGGAAAACTCACTTTGAAGGCAAGGCTAACAGTGAACTTGCCCAAACATCTCCAGTGGAAAATATATCTGATGAAGACTGGAGACGCCTCGTTAAACACTAGTCCGATCCGAAGTATCAGGTACATTATATATATGTATATATATGTGATCAGATCACATGTTGAAGTCCTATTTACGCATGTGCCACACAAATCTATCTTCTTTTAGGTGAACTGTTCAAAGAACAAGGCCAACCATACGAAAGTGAAATTCCAACAGACGACAGGATCTCGTAGCTATATTGCACATTGCGAGGCTCTTGTAATTAGTTGTTGTTTCACTCTCTTCGCTATACCATATTATCATATCTATATTGACTTGTTCCAAATGCAGAGGAAAGCCCACAAGGACCAAAAAGTACCTGAACCAAATGTTGTGGAAATCTTCAAGGACTGTCACACTAGCAAGAAGAAGGGCATGACTACACCAGTCAAAGCCGCTGTTGTAAGTCCTTAATCCTCATGCCTTTTAACTACTACTTACTCTGACTTGTGCCTTGAACTGCATGGTTTGCAGCCAATGTCTGTTACTCTTTTCAATTTTATACACAATTGTCTTAGTGTATCATTGCACCTTACAAGGTTTAAAAGAGAGGAGTGACGTTCCTTTGATCTTGACCTGTAATCTAGTTCTATGCTGGACTTGCCCACACAACGTTACAATTGCATGTTTGTCTGTTCTCAGTTGTTTTGTGATATGAATGATGTCATACTATGCTTACCGTATTATAAACTTCGTCTCTTTATCCTTAGCCCTCAATACAATGTGAAGAAATAGACAATACATTAGCGATGGTACATGGTCATATGTTTGGAACCTGGTTTTATTATGTACTTTGCAATAAGATACAACTATTATTTTACATGGGTTCACCAGAATAAGTTCTGTATATAGACCAAAACTATTTTGTTTGGTTTTGTTGCCTCCTTAATATCTTTTGTTCTAGTACTACTAATGTAAAACCACAACTTTTCAGCGAGCTATGGAAAAAATGGTGGAACCGCCACCTTCTGACGGTGGCGAGGCAACTATAACCGCAATGTCAGCTCTTGCTGCAGTGGGTCAGTAACTGTCCACTAACAGTGCCAAAAGCACGTTCCTGCGTAATACTAACTTGGTTGTTAAGGCAATCTCGTCCAAACTGCCTCATGATCAAGATATGTGATACGTCTCCAACGTATCTATAATTTTTTATTGATCCATGCTATATTATCTACTGTTTTGGACATTATTGGGCTTTATTATCCACTTTTACATTATTTTTGGGACTAACCTATTAACCGGAGGCCCAGCCCAGAATTGTTGTTTTTTGCCTGTTTTACGGTTTCGAAGAAAAGGAATATCAAACGGAGTCCAAACGGAATGAAACCTTCAGGAATGTGATTTTCTCAACAGATAAGACCCGGGAGACTTGGACCCTATGTCAAGAAAGGAAACGGGAGGCCACGAGGTAGGGGGCGCCCTACCCTACTAGGCACGCCTCCCACCCTCCTGGGCCCCCTGTTGCTCCACCGACGTACTTCTTCCTCCTATATATATCCACGTACCCCCAAACGAACAGATACAGAGCCAAAACCCTAATTCCACCGCCGTAACTTTCTGTATCCACGAGATCCCATCTTGGGGCCTGTTCCAGAGCTCCACCGGAGGGGGCATCGATCACGGCGGGCTTCTACATCAACACCATAGCCTCTCCGATGAAGTGTGAGTAGTTTACCTCAGACCTACGGGTCCATAGTTAGTAGCTAGATGGATTCTTCTCTCTTTTTGGATCTCAATACAATGTTCTCCCCCTCTCTTGTGGAGAACTATTTGATGTAATCTTCTTTTTGCGGTGTGTTTGTTGAGACCGATGAATTATGGGTTTATGATCAAGTCTATCTATGAATAATATTTGAATCTTCTCTGAATTCTTTTATGTATGATTGGTTATCTTTGCACGTCTCTTCAAATTATCAGTTTGGTTTGGCCCACTAGATTGATCTTTCTTGCAATGGGAGAAGTGCTTAGCTTTGGGTTCAATCTTGCGGTGTCCCGATGACAGTAAGGGTAGCAAGGCACGTATTGTATTGTTGCCATCGAGGATAACAAGATGGGGTTTTCTTCATATTGCATGAGTCTATCCCTCTACATCATGTCATCTTGCTTAAGGCGTTACTCTATTTTTAACTTAATACTCTAGATGCATGCTGGATAGCGGTCGATGAGTGGAGTAATAGTATTAGATGTAGGCAGTAGTCGGTCTACTTGTCTCGGACGTGATGCCTATATACATGATCATACCAAGATATTCTCATAACTATGCTCAATTCTGTCAATTGCTCAACAGTAATTTGTTCACCCACTGTAGAGAAGCCACTAGAGAAACCTATGGCCCCCGGGTCTATCTTTATCATATTGATCTCCTACTACTCAGTTATTTCCTTTAGTATTTACTTTGCCTTTATTTTACTTTGCATCTTTATCAAAAAAATACCAAAAATATTATCTTTATCATATCTATCAGATCTCACTCTCGTAAGTGGCCTTATAGGGATTGACAACCCCTATTTTTGGTGGTTGCGAGGATTTATTTGCTTTGTGCATGTACGAGGGACTTGCGCGTAGCCTCCTACTGGATTGATACCTTCGTTGTCAAAAACTAAGGGAAATACTTACGCTACTTTGCTGCATCATCCCTTCCTCTTCGGGGAAAATCAACGCAGTGCTCAAGAGGTAGCAAGAATGATTTCTGGCGCCGTTGCTGGGGAGGTCTTCGCAAAAGTCAACATACCAAGTACCCATCACATACCCTTATCTCCCGCATTACATTATCTGCCATTTGCCTCTCGTTTTCTTCTCCCCCACTTCACCCTTGCCATTTTATTTGCCATCTCTCTCTATCCTCCCTCTCTTTCTCTATTTGCCTCTTTTTGCCCGTTTGCTTTTTGTTTGCTTGTGTGTTAGTTTTCTTGCTTGTCACGATGGCTCAAGATAATACTAAATTGTGTGACTTCACCAATACCAACAACAATGATTTTATTAGCACTTCGATTGCTCCTCTTACCGATGCTGAATCTTGTGAAATTAATACTGCTTTGCTGAATCTTGTCATGAAAGATCCGTTCTCCGGCCTTCCTAGTGAAGATGCCGCTACTCATCTAAATATTTTCGTTGATTTGTGTGATATGCAAAAGAAGAAAGATGTGGATAATGATATTGTTAAATTGAAGCTATTTCCTTTTTCGCTTAGAGATCGTGCTAAAGCTTGGTTTTCATCTTTGCCTAAAAATAGTATTGATTCATGGAATAAGTGCAAAGATGCTTTTATCTCTAAGTATTTTCCTCCCGCTAAGATCATCTCTCTTAGAAACGATATTATGAACTTTAAACAACTTTATCATGAACATGTTGCACAAGCTTGGGAGAGAATGAAACTAATGATACGTAATTGCCCTACTCATGGTTTAAATTTGTGGATGATTATACAAAACTTTTATGCCGGATTGAATTTTGCTTCTAGAAATCTTTTAGATTCGGCCGCGGGAGGCACTTTTATGGAAATCACTTTAGGTGAAGCTACTAAACTCCTAGATAATATTATGGTTAATTATTCTCAATGGCATACTGAAAGATCTACTAATAAAAAGGTGCATGCGATAGAAGAAATTAATGTTTTGAGTGGAAAGATGGGTGAACTTATGAAATTATTTGCTAATAAGAGTGTTTCTTCTGATCCTAATGATATGCCCTTGTCTACTTTGATTGAGAATAATAATGAATCTATGGATGTGAATTTTGTTGGTAGGAACAATTTTGGTAACAACGCGTATAGAGGAAATTTCAATCCTAGACCTTATCCTAGTAATCCCTCTAATAATTATGGTAATTCCTACAACAATTCTTGTGGAAATTATACTGAGATGCCCTCTGATTTTGAATCTAATATTAAAGAATTTATTACTTTGCAAAAGAATTTTAATGCTATGATTGAAGAAAAATTGCTTAAGATTGATGATTTGGCTAGGAACGTTGATAGAATTTCTCTTGATGTTGATTCTTTGAAACTTAGATCTATTCCGCCCAAGCATGATATCAATGAGTCTCTCAAATCCATGAGAATTTCCATTGATGAGTGCAAAGAAAGAACCGCTAGGATGCGTGCTAAGAAAGATGCCTTTATAAGAGCGTGTTCTTCTAGTTCCTATGAAAATAATGATGAAGATCTAAAAGTTATTGATGTGTCCCCTGTTAAATCTGTGTTTTGCAATATGAATCTTGATAATGATGGGACTGAATATGATCCACCTTTACCTAGAAGGCGTTCTAAGAATTCGGAATTTGTTGATCTTTATGCTAAAATTGATAAAAGTGGGATTGAAGAAATTAAAACCCTAGATGTTGCTAAACCCACTATTACGGATTTCAAGGAATTTAACTATGAAAATTCCTCTTTGATTGATTGT
Organism: Triticum urartu; assembly: GCF_056163025.1. Taxonomy (NCBI): domain Eukaryota; kingdom Viridiplantae; phylum Streptophyta; class Magnoliopsida; order Poales; family Poaceae; genus Triticum; species Triticum urartu. The sequence goes on along the minus strand of NC_141879.1, from coordinate 399,438,972 downwards.
ATTTCCTTGTTGCAATCCGTGCTAAATTCTCCTCACGCTTATAGTCAAAATAAAGTGTTTACTAAACATATCGTTGTTGCCTTGATGCAATCTTATGAAGAAAAACTTGAATTGGAAGTTTCTATCCCTAGAAAACTTTATGATGAGTGGGAACCAACTATTAAAATTAAAATTAAAGATCATGAGTGCTATGCTTTATGTGATTTGGGTGCTAGTGTTTCCACGATTGCAAAGACTTTGTGTGATTTGTTAGGTTTCCGTGATTTTGATGATTGCTCGTTAACTTGCACCTTGCGGATTCCACTATTAAGAAACCTATGGGAAGAATTAATGATGTTCTTATTGTTGCAAATAGTAATTATGTTCCCGTAGGTTTTATTGTTCTTTACATAGATTGCAATCCTTCATGTCCTATTAGTCTTGGTAGACCTTTCCTTAGAACGATTGGTGCAATTATTGATATGAAGGAAGGAAATATTAGATTCCAATTTTCATTAAGGAAAGGCATGGAACACTTTCCTACAAAGAAAATTAAATTACCTTATGAATCTATTATGAGAGCCACTTATGGATTGCCTACCAAAGATGGCAATACCTAGATCTATTCTTGCTTGTTATGCCTAGCTAGGGGCGTTAAACTATAGCGCTTGTTGGGAGGCAACCCAATTTTATTTTTATTCCTTGCTTTTTTCTCCTGTTTAGTAATAAATAATTTATCTAGCCTCTGTTTTGGTTGTGTTTTTTGTGTTTAATTAGTGTTTGTGCCAAGTAGAACCGTTGGGAAGACTTGGGGAAAGTCTTGTTGAACTTGCTGTAAAAAACAGAAATTTTAGCGCTCACGAGAACTGCTGTCATTTTTATTTGGAAAGTAATATTTAGTTAATTATTTTTGCATATGATTAATAGGTAAATTACTCACGTCCGTCAATTTATTTTAGAATTTTTGGGGTTCCAGATCTTGCGCTACCTACAGATTACTACAGACTGTTCTGTTTTTGACAGATTCTGTTTTTCGTGTGTTGTTTGCTTATTTTGATGAATCTATGGCTAGTAAAATAGTTTATAAACCATAGAGAAGTTGTAATACAGTAGGTATAACACCAATATAAATAAATAATGAGTTAATTACAGTACCTTGAAGTGGTCTTTTATTTTCTTTCGCTAACGGAGCTCACGAGATTTTCTACTTTAAGTTTTGTGTTGTGAAGTTTTCAAGTTTTGGGTAAAGATTTGATGGATTATGGAACAAGGAGTGGAAAGAGACTAAGCTTGGGGATGCCCATGGAACCCCCAAGATAATTTAAGGACACCTAAAAGCCAAAGCTTGGGGATACCCCAGAAGGCATCCCCTCTTTCGTCTACTTCTATCGGTAACTTTACTTGGAGCTATATTTTTATTCGCCACATGATATGTGTTTTGCTTGGAGCGTCTTGTATGATTTGAGTCTTAATTTGTTAGTTTACCACAATCATACTTGCTGTACACACCTTTTTAGAGAGCCATACATGATTTGGAATTTGTTAGAATACTATATGTGCTTCGCTTATATCTTTTGAGTTATATAATTTTGCTCTAGTACTTCACTTATATCTTTTAGAGCACGGTGGTGGATTTGTTTTATAGAAACTATTGATCTCTCATGCTTCACTTAGATTATTTTGAGAGTCTTTAATAGCATGGTAATTTTCTTAAAATCCTAATATGCTTGGTATACAAGATTAATAATAAAACTTTCTTATGAGTGTGTTGAATACTATGATAAGTTTGATGCTTGATAATTGTTTTGAGATATGAAGATGGTGATATTAAAGTTGTGCTAGTTGAGTAGTTGTGAATTTGAGAAATACTTGTGTTGAAGCTTGTGATTCCTGTAGCATGCACGTATGGTGAACCGTTATGTGATGAAGTCGGAGCATGATTTATTTTTTGATTGCCTTCCTTATGAATGGCCGTCGGGGACGAGCGATGGTCTTTTCCTACCAATCTATCCCCCTAGGAGAATGCGCGTAATACTTTGCTTTGATAACTTGTATATTTTTGCAATAAGTATATGAGTTCTTTATGACTAATGTTGAGTCCATGCATTATATGCACTCTCACCCTTCCACCTTTGCTAGCCTCTCTAATACCGCGCACCTTTCGCCGGTATCATACACCCACCATATACCTTCCTCAAAACAGCCACCATACCTACCTATTATGGCATTTCCATAGCCATTCCGAGATATATTGCCATGCAACTTTTCACCGTTCCATTTATTATGACACACTCCATCATTGTCATATTGCTTAGCATGATCATGTAGTTGACATCGTATTTGTGGCAAAGCCACCATTCATAATTCTTTCATACATGTCACTCATGTATCATTGCATATCCCGGTACACCGCCGGAGGCATTCATATAGAGTCATATTTTGTTCTAAGTATCGAGTTGTAATTATTGAGTTGTAAGAAAAATAAAAGTGTGATGATCATCATTATTAGAGCATTGTCCCAGTGAGGAAAGGATGATGGAGACTATGATTCCCCCACAAGTCGGGATGAGACTCCGAACAAAAAAAAAGGCCATAAAAAAAGAGAAAAGGCCCCAAAAAGAAAACAAATGAGAGAAAAAGAGAGAAGGGACAATGCTACTAACCTTTTACCACACTTGTGCTTCAAAGTAGCACCATGATCTTCATAGTACAGAGTCTCTCATGTTATCACATTCATATACTAGTGGGAATTTTTCATTATAGAACTTGGCTTGTATATTCCAATGATGGGCTTCCTCAAATTGCCCTAGGTCTTCATGAGCAAGCAAGTTGGATGCACACCCACTTAGTTTCTTTTTGAGCTTTCATATACTTATAGCTCTAGTGCATCCGTTGCATGGCAATCCCTACTCACTCACATTGATATCTATTGATGGGCATCTCCATAGCCCGTTGATATGCCTAGTTGATGTGAGACTATCTTCTCCCTTTTTGTCTTCTCCACAACCACCGCTCTATTCCACCTATAGTGCTATGTCCATGGCTCACGCTCATGTATTGCGTGAAAATTGAAAAAGTTTTGAGAACGTCAAAAGTATGAAACAATTGCTTGGCTTGTCATCGGGGTTGTGCATGATTTAAATATTTTGTGTGGTGAAGATGGAGCATAGCCAGACTATATGATGTTGTAGGGATAACTTTCTTTAGCCATGTTATTTTGAGAAGACATAATTGCTTAGTTAGCATGCTTGAAGAAATATTATTTTTATGTCAATATGAACTTTTGTCTTGAATCTTTTGGATCTGAATATTCATACCACAATTAAGAAAAATTACATTAAAATTATGCCAAGTAGCACTCTGCATCAAAAATTCTGTTTTTATCATTTACCTACTCGAGGACGAGCAGGAATTAAGCTTGGGGATGCTTGATACGTCTCCAACGTATCTATAATTTTTTATTGCTCCATGCTATATTATCTACTATTTTGGACATTATTGGGCTTTATTATCCACTTTTATATTATTTTTGGGACTAACCTATTAACCGGAGGCCCAGCCCAGAATTGTTGTTTTTTGCCTGTTTTAGGGTTTCGAAGAAAAGGAATATCAAACGGAATACAAACGGAATGAAACCTTCGGGAACGTGATTTGCTCAACAGAGAAGACCCGGGAGACTTGGACCCTACGTCAAGAAAGGAAACAGGAGGCCACGAGGTAGGGGCGCGCCCTACCCTACTAGGCGCGCCCCCACCCTCGTGGGCCCCCTGTTGCTCCACCGACATACTTCTTCCTCCTATATATATCCACGTACCCCCAAACGAACAGATATGGAGCCAAAACCCTAATTCCACCGCCGTAACTTTTTGTATCCACGAGATCCCATCTTGGGGCCTGTTCCGGAGTTCCGCCGGAGGGGGCATCGATCACGGAGGGCTTCTACATCAACACCATAGCCTCTCTGATGAAGTGTGAGTAGTTTACCTCAGACCTACGGGTCCATAGTTAGTAGCTAGATGGCTTCTTCTCTCTTTTTGGATCTCAATACAATGTTCTCCCCCTCTCTTGTGGAGAACTATTCAATGTAATCTTCTTTTTGCGGTGTGTTTGTTGAGACCGATGAATTGTGGGTTTATGAACAAGTCTAACTATGAATAATATTTGAATCTTCTCTGAATTCTTTTATGTATGATTGGTTATCTTTGCAAGTCTCTTCGAATTATCAGTTTGGTTTGGCCTACTAGATTGATCTTTCTTGCAATGGGAGAAGTGCTTAGCTTTGGGTTCAATCTTGCGGTGTCCTTTCCCGGTGACAGTAAGGGCAGCAAGGCACGTATTGTATTATTGCAATCGAGGATAACAAGATGGGGTTTTCTTCATATTGCATGAGTCTATCCCTCTACATCATGTCATCTTGCTTAAGGCATTACTCTGTTTTTAACTTAATACTCTAGATGCATGATGGATAGCGGTCGATGAGTGGAGTAATAGTAGTAGATGCAGGCAGTAGTCGGTCTACTTGTCTTGGACGTGATGCCTATATACATGATCATACCTAGATATTCTCATAACTATGCTCAATTCTATCAATTACTCAACAGTAATTTGTTCACCCACCGTAGAATACTTATGCTCTCGAGAGAAGCCCCTAGTGAAACCTATGGCCCCCGGGTCTATCTTTATCATATTGATCTCCTAGTACTTAGTTATTTCCTTTGCTATTTACTTTGCCTTTATTTTACTTTGCACCTTTATCACAAAAATACCAAAAATATTATCTTTATGATATCTGTCAGATCTCAGTCTCGTAAGTGGCCTTATAGGGATTAACAACCCCTATTTGCGTTGGTTGTGAGGATTTATTTGTTTTGTGCAAGTACGAGGGACTTTCGTGTAGCCTCCTATTGGATTGATACCTTGGTTCTCAAAAACTAAGGGAAATACTTACGCTACTTTGCTGCATCATCCCTTCCTCTTCGGGGAAAGCCAACACAGTGCTCAAGAGGTAGCGATATGCAAGCTCAAAACAATGTTGTATTTGCGCTCCAGACACAAGTCCATTCCCTAACAGAGACCCTTTGTGAAACAAGGAGAGACATTGTTCGATGTTGTCAAGATATGCATGGTTTTGAAACCAGACTATCAGGCTATGTTGTTCAGGAGCCTAGGAGAACTGAAGGCGAAGGTTATGGTGCTCCATCGGACAATACAGCATGAAAACGTAGCAGTCGGGTCAAATGAACTGAGCTTCTGAACTTCTGGTGGTGCATTTATCTGCCAGACTGTTAACTTTTAAGCCAACCTTCCTTTTGTTTTATAGTTGTAATTTGTTTTGGTGCGATACAAAATTTGTTTTTAGCGTGTAGCCACCGGCTGAAGAAAACAGCAAGCCATTTTTGTATAGTGTATGGTGTTCCCTATATTTGCACTGGTGGCGAACTTTGATGCCCACCGGCTGTAGTTAACATGGGCCTCCTACGGGCCGTAGAAACAAGGGGCCTTCTCTGTGGCATAGAAACAATGGGCCTTATACGGGTCGTAGACACAATGGGCCTTCTATGGGTCGTATCATCAATGGGCCTTCTACGGGTCGTATGATCAGTTGGCCAAACATGGGCCAATAACAAACCACATTATGGCCGTAAATGGGCTAGAGTTGAAATCGTCCGTTCATGGGCCGACCATAATGGGCCGTAATTAATCGGCTGCATTTTTGACGCTATGAAAATGGCCCAATGTATTAACGGGCCACAAATGGGCTGACTGGAACCACGGGCTGAATTTGGCCCACAAGCAGAAAATGACAGTAACGGGCCATAAGTAAACGAATGTGGAAATGAGCCCAAGAATAAATGGGCCCCGAGAAGGCCGAAAGATAACATGGGATGGAAACGGCCAAACAAAATAATGGGCCGTTAATGGGTATGAAGTGATACACTGTTCATTACGGGCCAGTTTCACCATGTGCCGTTAATCGGTATAAAGGGATACACTGTTCATTACGGGCCAGTTTTACCACAGGCCGTTAATGGGCCGAGAGTAATAAGGGCCTCATATGGGCTGAAAGACGTCATGGGCCATACATGGGCCGGAAGTTAAAACGGGTTGGAATTATATTGGACGGCCAAGATGATGCTGCTGGGCCTAATTCGGATAGGCCACAAACGGGCCCTGGGTTAGCGGGTTGTAAATGGGCTATATGCGAACAGGCCGTTTACAGGCTTGCCGTGGGCCGGCCCGCCACCTTTTTACCAAGTCAAACGGGCCGTCCTTTTCACAGGAATGGGCCTCTGTTGGGCCGTGCCACATGTCGATGTATCATAGGCGCTTTGGGTCCAATGAGTGGATGATATCTGTCCCAACGGTGAGCCGACATGTGTTTCCTCCAGCCAATGATGATTTTACACGTGGAAAATCCCCATTGGTCGGGGCTGTTAACGGGTTATCGGATCCAAAACCGGACCCGATAGCTTAACAGCGTTCCGTTACGGTGGATGCCACATGTCGGTCACCCTTGACGAAAGCACTTCTGTGACGCACGATTTATCGTCATGGAAGTGGACACTTCCGTGATGATAATTTTGGTAATGTCATGGAACACTTCTACGACAACATAGGTATGACTATCTTGATTCTGTCACGAATTTGTCATGGATGTACATGCATGACAGAAAACGTGACCTACTGTGACAAACACGTATCATCACGGAAGTGTATTTTTTTGTAGTGTAACAAGCTGTGCATCGAGCGCAGAAGGCTGGTGGAGGAATCCGTGGATGCTCTCAAGCAGCATCTTGAGGACAAGAAAGAGCTCGTTGCTGCTCGCGCGGAGACTAGTTCCCATGGCCTGCAGCAACGCATCAAGAAAGTAGAGATCAGTGAGCCAGATCGTTGTCTCCCTGCTTCTTTTGACCTTGTGTATTTCGGGCGTTGCCGCATGTGGCTTTTTTAATTATGTTCCTAAATATGTAAGACAATTATTATCCACTGTCATCGTCCTTATATTCATCATGCCTGCTATAAGTCGCAGTCGATTCTATATAGGTCCGTCAGATCTTACATCAAGATCCGTGCAAAACTTTATTTTCATATTTTCATTTTTCTCTCTTAAATCTCAGTCCAATGAGACATATAGCCACACCGTAGAACAGGTGCTCGGGCACCATTGATGGAGACGTTGGGAGGGAGGTGCACGGCAGGTAGCGGTTAAAGGGCTCTCCTCCCGATGAGCACGCGCAGGGGTCTAATCGCACGCCTCCCGTACTCAAATAGCTACCCTGCACGGCACCCCCTATCCAATAAAAAGGGGACGCGTGGCCGCACGTAATTGGTAATTCGAACGCCCACGGTTTCAATAATACTTGTGTTTCCGATTTGTAACGTGAGAGCACTTGTTCCAAAATGACTTTGTTGATTGTTAATATGTGGGCCTTCGCAAATCGGACAGAAATATTACCACAGCATGTTGGTGCCATGTCATGACACCGTGCCAAGTTTCATGATTTCCATGCGTGTTTTGGAATTACACGAATTAAAAAACCAAGTTTCTCAATCTTTCCGGCCGAGTCACGACGCCCAGATGTTTGAATTTCACTCCCATCTCTTGCATGGGACCTAGAAATTCACCCAAGGACACACATGTGATTTTTCAAACAACTTTGGTGCACTGGAGCATGTTCTTGTAGTTCAAATTGGAATTACACCCATTAAATTCCCAGAAACTCAATTAATGTATAAAAAAGGCGAAACGAGCCTGGAATAATTCCAAAACTTAGCACGGTACTTATATTTGGTCTAATCTGGTTGTGTAAAAAATTAAGGCGGGAGAAGGCAGTGTACGTATATCGTTTCATACACGGAGGTGACACGTTCCCTCTCGGAACAACGAGCCTTCTTGAGGAAGCTCCGGTTTGCAAGAAGCTTACACCAAAGCTTGTCCCAATTTGGCTAAAAAAATTACTGCAGCATGTTTGTGCCATGTCATGAAACCATGCCAAGTTTCATGATTTTCAGGCGTGTTTTGGAATTACAGGAATTAAGAAACCAAGTTTCTCAATCTTTCTGGCCGAGCCACGACACCCATATGTTTGAATTTCACTCCAATCTCTTGCATGGGACCTAGAAATTCACCCAAGGACACACATGTGATTTTTCAAACAACTTTGGTGCACTGGATCCTATGCTTGTAGTTCAAATTTCATTATGCACATTAAATGCCCAGAAACTCAATTAATGTATAAAAAAGGCGGAACGAGCCCGGAATAATTCCAAAATTTAGCATTGTAATTCTATTTGGTCTAATCTGGATGTGCAAAAAATTAAGCCGGGAGAAGGCAATGTACGTATGTCATTTCCCACACGGAGGTGACACGTTCCCTCTCAGAACCACGAGCCTTCTTGGGGGAAGCTCCAGTTTGCAAGAAGCTTACACCAAAGCTTGTTCCAATTCGGCCAAAAAAAATTACCGCGGCATGTTCGTGCCATGTCATGAGACCTTGCCAAGTTTCATGATTTTTAGGCGTGTTTTGGAATTACAGGAATTAAAAAACCAAGTTTCTCAATCTTTCCAGCCGAGCCACGACGCCTAGATGTTTGAATTTCACTCCCATCTCTTGCGTGGGACCTAGAAATTCACCCAAGGACACACATGTGATTTTTCAAACAACTATGGTGCACTGGAGCACGTGCTTGTAGTTCAAATTTGAATTATGCACATTAAATGCCCAGAAACTCAATTAATGTATCAAAAAGGCCAAATGAACACGGAATAATTCCAAAATTTAGCACGATACTTCTATTTGGTCCAATCTGCCTCTGTAAAAAAATTAAGGCGGGAGAAGGCAGTGTACGTATGTCATTTCGCACACGGAGGTGACACGTTCCCTCTCGGAACCAAGAGCCTTCTCGAGGGAAGCGCCGGTTTGCAAGAAGCTTACACCAAAGCTTGTCCCAATTCAGACAAAAAATTTACTACAGCATGTTGGTGCCATGTCATGAAACCATGCCAAGTTTCATGATTTACAGCCGTGTTTTGGATTTACTGGAATTAAAAAAACAAGTTTCTCAATCATTCCAGCTGAGCCACGACACCTAGATGTTTGAATTTTATACCCATTTCTTGCATGGGACCTATAAATTCACCCAAAGACACACATGTGATTTTTTTAGCAAACTTTGGTGCATTGGAGCATGTGCTTGTAGTTAAAATTTCAATTATGCACATTAAATGCCCAGAAACTCAATTATGCATAAAAATGCCAAACGAACCCGAAATAGTTCCAAATTAAAACATGACACTCATGTACTAGTTGCATGTTCACTGTATGTAAATGTTCTAGCAATTCAAACACCATCCTTACCCATCGTAACAGCATTTTGTCTTTCAAAACATAATGAAAAGATCAGGTATACCACAAACAGTTTACTAGAAAGAATCATGTGGGATTCGATATAAAATATCTTGGCGCACCGTCTTGTCTGGCTTACGCAGGAAGCTTTGTCGTCTACAGTCCACCGCCCCCGCTTGAACCACACTTGCGTGCCAGTTTCTCGCGGCATCGAGCAAAAAAAATTGCCACCACGGAAATATCTATCTCTCCGCCCCCTCCCTCCTACCAAAAGCTACATTTCCACTGTTCCTCCTTGCTTTACAAGTTCAAACCTTCACTGCTGCTTACTGGCAGCTCAGCCTCCTCGCCGGCGACCCTTCTTCTTGCAGCACCGCCTCCTCGCCGGCTACCCTTCTTCTTGCAGCGCCGCCTCCTCGTTGGCGACCCTTCTTCTTGCAGCGCCGCCTCCTCGCCGGCGACCCTTCTTCTTGCTGCACGGCCTCCTCGCCGCCGACCCTTGGAAGCACAAGTGTTCCCTGGGTGATTTTGATAATTAATGTCAACATATCTCTTGTTGGACTAATGTTCTCACCTAGTATGTTTCAGATAAGTTCAACAATGGAGTGGCGTGGACTAAACGAAGTGGACCCCTCAAAATACTAAGAACGCATTTGGCTAAAGCTCAAGACTCTACATTTTACTTTTAGTGATCCAAGATCACATTGAGTCCATAGGAAAAGCCAATACTATTAAAAGGGGATGAGGTGTTGCTTAATGAGTTACTTGCTCAAAATGCTTAGTGATATGCTCCAGAACCCTCAACTACTTTCTCATATCCACATATGTCCCAAACAAAAAGTCAAACTCAGCCCCACCGAAATTTCCTACCTGGCGCCGCCGAGATCACTTGACATGGCCACTGCCACAAACCCTAGTAATTTCGGTCTCATCGATAGGGATCTCGGTCTCACCGAGATGGGATTGCAACCTCTCTGTTTCCCTTTGTAACGTTTCGTTCCAACCGAGATGAGCGATCGGTCCCACCGAGATTGCAATGCAAACTCTCTGTTTCCCCTTCGTAACGTTTCGGTCTAAACGAGATGAGCGAATCGGTCCCACCGAGTTTGCCTGACCAACTCTCTGTTTGCCTATTACCAAAATCAGTCCCACCAAGTTTGTGTAATCGGTCTCACCGAGATTACGTTATGCCCTAACCCTAATGGAATGGGTCCCACCGAGTTGACATGACGGTCCCACCGAAAATCCTAACGTTCACATTTTGAACTAAATTGGTCTGACCGAGTTTCATGATTCGGTCCCACCGAGTTCGGTAATTTGTGTGTAACGGTTAGATTTTGTGTGGAGGCTATATATACCCCTCCACCCACTCTTCATTTGTGGAGAGAGCCATCAGAACATGCCTACACTTCCAACATACATTTTCTGAGAGAGAACCACCTACACTTGTGTTGAGGTCAAGATATTCCATTCCAACAACATAAATCTTGATCTCTAGCCTTCCCCAAGTTGCTTTCCACTCAAACCCTCTTTCCACCAAATCCAATCCAATGAGAGAGATGAGTGTTGGGGGGACTATCATTTGAAGCACAAGAGCAAGGAGTTCATCATCAACACACCATCTATTACCTTTTGGAGAGTGGTGTCTCCTAGATTGGCTAGGTGTCACTTGGGAGCCTCCGTCAAGATTGTGGAGTTGAACCAAGGAGTTTGTACGGGCAAGGAGATCGCCTACTTCGTGAAGATCTACCCTAGTGAGGCAAGTCCTTCGTGGGCGATGGCCATGGTGGGATAGACAAGGTTGCTTCTTCATGGACCTTTCATGGGTGGAGCCCTCCGTGGACTCGCGCAACCGTTACCCTTCATGGGTTGAAGTCTCCATCAACATGGATGTATGATAGCACCACCTATCGGAACCATGCCAAAAATCTCCGTGTCTCCAATTGCGTTTGCACACTCAAATCTCATCCCTTTACATTCTTGCAACTTGCATGATTTACTTTCTGCTGCTCATATACTCTTGTCATGCTTTCTTGATATGTATTGTGAATGTTTAAACTTGTGCTAAAACTCCACTTCAACTTAAAGAAATTAAAAACTGCAACTTTTCTTACTAAGAGTCTATTCACCACCCTCTAGACACCTCTTCTCGATCCTTTCAATTGGTATCAGAGCTTTGGTCTCCATTGCTTTGGTTTAAACACCTTTGGAGGAAGATGGATGAGTCTACGTTGGGGATTCTTAGACATAGAGTGCATATACTTGATGGAGAGTACTTTCATGAGTGGAAAAATGAGATGCTTGAGATTTTCAATGAATATCATTTGAACAAGTACATTACTGGCCCTTGTGCACCTCATGTTGATCCCTTGCAACCTACTCTTGATGGGTCTATTGACATGATCCGTAATCTTAGAACTGTCAATTTAATCACTAGAGGTTTTCCCAGAAACTTGCTTGCTAGCTTGTCTGCTCTTGATTGTGCCTACACCATATGGAGATTCCTTGAGGAACGATTTCCAAACTATTCCTTGAAAAACTTAGATGATATTCTTCATAAGTCTATTGCCTTGAGTAAGATGAGTTCCAATGATCCCAAATTTGGTGATTGTTTATTTGAGCTTACTAATCTTACGAGTGCCAAATGAGATGTTGGGATCATTAGCAATATCATTTCCGAAGTCATTAGAATTCATAGAGATGAACATTGTTATGGTCATACTTCTATTGAATCACTCTCTCTAGGAATTTATCCACCACATGACGATGTTGGACATGGATACTATGATGAGGATGATGATAGTGAATATGATCTTGATGATGCAATGAGACACTTTGGTCTTATGGCTAATCTTTGCGGCTACATGGCTGGAGGAAAGGAATGGGTTCTGGATAGTGGGTGTACCGATCATATGACAGGAGACAAAGATATATTTCGTGAGCTTGCTGAAAACGATGGCCCTCGAAAGTATGTCAATTTTGGTGATAACTCAAAGGGTAAGGTGGTTGGCCTTGGTAAGGTGGCCATCTCACATGATAACTCCATACAAAATGTTATGCTCGTTGAATCTCTTGGCTACAATTTACTTTCCATATCAAGACTTTCTGACTTTGGTATCAATGTCCTATTTACTGAAGTAGATTGCCAAGTGTTTCATAGAGATAATCATAAAATGGTATTTACCGGTACACGTAGAGGTGATCTTTACATTGTTGATTTCACTAAAAAGTCTCAACCTAGAACTTGCCTAATTGCTAAATCCTCAAAAGGTTGGTTGTGGCAAATAAGGTTAGGTCATGTGGGCATGCAAAATCTTGATAATCTTATTAAAGGTGATCATATCCTTGGAATAAAAGATGTTATATTTGACAAGGATAGACTTTGTAGTGCTTGTCAAGCAGGAAAACAAGTTGGAGGAAGTCACCCCGTGAAGAACATTATGACCACGAGAAGACCGCTCGAGCTACTTCATATGGATCTCTTTGGTCCTAATTCCTACAAGAGTCTCGGTGGTAACTCATTTGGTCTAGTCATAGTTGATGATTTGTCAAGGTTTACGTGGGTGTTCTTTCTTGATGATAAATCGCAGGTCCAAAAGATCTTCAAGAACTTCGCTAAGAAGGCCCAAAATCAATTTAAAGTAAAGATCAAGAAGGTTCGCAGCGACAACGGAACGGAGTTCAAGAACGCAAATGTGGATACCTTTCTTGACGAAGAAGGGATTTCACATGAGTTCTCGACTACGTACACGCCTCAACAAAATGGAGTTGTTGAGAGGAAGAACCAAACTCTTATTGAGATGCCGAGAACGATGCTTGATGAGTACAAGACTCCAAAACACTTTTGGGCGGAAGCGGTTGCAACAGCCTGTCATGCAACAAATCGCTTGTATCTTCACAAGCTGCTCGGCAAGACGGCATACGAGCTTCTCACCGGTAACAAACCCCAAGTTGGATACTTTGGAGTATTCGGCTCAAAGTGCTACATTCTTGATAAGCATCATCGTTCTAAATTTTCTCCTAAATCTCATGAAGGTTTCCTACTTGGTTATGGCTCAAACTCTCAAACTTACCATGTCTACAAAAACTTCACCCGAAAGGTTGAAGAGACGCTAGATGTGAAGTTTGATGAATCTAACGGCTCACAAGTAGAGCAATTGCCAATTGATGTAGGAGATAAGGATCCTTCGAAAGCAATCCAAGACTTGTCTATTGGCAAGATTCGTCTAACGGATGTAAAGGAGAGTACCTCGTCCGTCCAAGTGGAAGCTTCTACCTCACGACAAGGTGAACCAAGAGTTGATACGGAAGCATCCACAAGTGGGACGCACCAAGGTGAAGAAAACGAGGAAGTACACCAAGATGAACCTCATCAACCTCCTTATCCACCAAGACAAGAGAAAAACAACGCTAATAATGAAGAAGGCCAAGAAGAAGGACAAGATGATGAAGAAGATGTTCCACCCCGACCCAAGCAAAATCTTTCACGAGTTCGAGCAAGAGTCTCAAGAGACCATCCCGTCTAACAAATCTTTAATGGTATTCAAACCGGGAGAATCACTCGCTCTAAAACTCGTTTGGCTAACTTTTGTGAACATTATTCATTCATCTCTACATTGAACGTATAAAGGTTGAAGAATCATTGGAAGATCCGGATTGGATAAACGCCATGCACAAAGAGCTACACAACTTAGAGAGAAATCAAGTGTGGACATTGGTCGAGAAGCCCGACAACAACCACAACATCATTGGTACCAAATGGGTGTTTCGCAACAAGCAAGATGAAGATGGTCAAGTCATCCGCAACAAAGCTCATCTCGTCGCCCAAGGATACACTCAAGTCGAAGGTATGGACTACGGTGAGACATATGCCCCCGTTTCTAGACTTGAGTCCATCCGCATCTTACTTGCCTATGCTAATCACCATGATATCACTTTATACCAAATGGACATTAAAAGTTCTTTTCTAAATGGTGAAATTGAGGAGGAAGTTTATGTTAAACAACCTCCTGGATTTGTCAACCCTAAGAAACCCGATCACGTTTACAAACTTCACAAAGCTCTTTATGGTCTTAAACAAGCTCCTAGAGCGTGGTATAAATGCTTGACCAAGTTCCTTATTGAGAAAGGCTTTGAGATTGGAAAGATAGATTCTACTCTTTTCACTAAAAGGGTTAATGGTGAATTATTTGTATGCCAAATTTATGTTGATGATATCATATTTGGTTCGACTAACCCTCATTTTAGTGAAAAGTTTGGGAAGCTAATGTCGAAGAAGTTTGAGATGTCTATGATGAGTGAACTCAAGTTCTTTCTTGGTTTGCAAATCAAGCAATCTAAGGAAGGCACCTTTGTTTCTCAAACAAAGTACACCAAGGACTTATTCAAGAAGTTCAACATGCAAGAAAGCAAAGGTATGAAAACTCCCATGCCAACTAGTGGACATCTGGATTTGACCAAGGATGGCAACCCGGTTGACCAAAAGGTTTATCGCTCTATGATTGGTTCATTATTATACATATGTGCCTCCCGTCCCGATATTATGCTATGTGTGTGCATGTGTGCACGATATCAAGCGGCCCCCAAATAATGTCATCTTAAGGCTGTGAAAAGGATAGTGAGATACTTAATACATACACCAAATTTTGGCATTTGGTATCCTAAGAGGTCCTCTTTTGATCTTGTTCGCTATTCCGACTCGGACTATGCTGGAGACAAGGTTGATAGAAAGTCCACATCGGGTACTTGTCAATTTGTTGGTAGATCACTTGTGTCTTGGTCCTCCATGAAACAAAACGCGGTATCCTTATCCACCGCTGAAGCGGAATACATTGCCGCCGGTTCATGTTGTGCTCAACTACTTTGGATGACCCAAACTCTTAAACATTATGGGATCAATGTGAAACATGTTCCATTGCTTTGTGACAATGAGAGTTCTACTAAGATTGCTCACAATCCCGTGCAACATTCTCGAACTAAGCATATTGAAGTTCGTCATCATTTCATTCGAGATCATGTTGCTAAAGGGGACATTGATCTTAAGCATGTTCGTACCGATAAGCAATTAGCGGAATTCGCCAAACCACTTGATGAGAAAGTCTTCTGTCATTTGTGAGGTGAATTTGACATCATTGATGCTTCAAACTTGGAGTAGGAACTCCATTTGGATACATGCAAGGCATGAGCCTATGACTAAGCCTTGATACTTCACTTATGATGATGATCATTTGTCTTGGATATTCTTGCACCCTTGCATGCTATCTAACCCTTGTAGGTACTTGGATGAATCTAAATCTAAGAGATTGCAACTCCCTTACAACTTTAGCAATCTCTACATCACCAAGTCTCTACACAATGGTGGTTGAAGACAAGGAAGCTTGGAACCCTTCAACATATCCTTTGACAAATTCTATATATCAAATTTCATTTGGTATCAAATTTCATGATTGTCATTTTGGATACACAAGTGTTCTTCCTTGCAAAACGAACCCACGTAGGTAGATGAACTCACTTCCAAGTGGTGCTCCCAACCCTTGATAAGCTACATCAACCTCAAGCAACCCACACAAGTTCAACTACATGACTAACATCAACACCACCACCCAAGGTATGTTATTCCATCTTAGAGAAGCTTTACCTCAAGTCATAGGTCAAAGCAACTCAACAAGATGTGAATACATCAAATGCTTAAACAAAAAATGGTAACCCCATTTTGAGCTTAAACGATGAGTGATGCGGAGCATCCCAAGGTCATCCCCATGGACCTACCATCGTCTCACCAAGTGACTAGCGGACCAATGACACGAGCACGTGCAAGAGCTCTCGAAACTAAGGTGAACTCACTCCTCTCCGAACTACCACTTACCATGCATGAGAATTGGCTACTGCCTCAAGGGGAAACCCTATGTGTGATCAGGTGCTTGGAGGAAGGCCATGGACCAACTACATTCAATGGACAAGACGGTGAGGACGCCAAGTTCACGGGACAAGAAGAAGAACTGCTCGAAGTCCCTAGGCTCCGGACAACCGACGAACCCCGGACGTCCGATGACCTCCAGGCTCCGGACGTCCGGCCCTCTCCGGACGACCGACACTTCCATACCCGAGCCAAAACTATAGATTTCTGAAGCGCTACAGACGACCAACGACCTCCAGGCTCCGGACATCCGACCCCGGCCGGACGTCCGACCGAAGTCCACCCAAGCCGAATCTACGGACGTCCGATAGGCACCGGACGTCCGGACCCTCGCGAGCCTCCGGACGACCGGTGACTCACGGACGTCCGGCGCCTATGCACTGCCATGTGTTGGGCCGCAGCCCATGTACCCCCTTTTCGCCCCCTTTTACACGAAGACTATATATAGACCTCTCCCTCCTCCTTTCTAGGTTAGCATTGGTTTAGCTCATTTGAGAGATAGAGCATTGCTCATCCACATTGGATCTACTCCTCGAGAGAGACCGCGGCCTCTTCGGAGAAGATCCCTTTGGATTCAAGACCTCCTCGCGGAGAAGAACATCAAGACCTCCTCACGGAGAAGACCGGCTACCCTTGTATCGTCCCTAGTTGACCGTGTACCGTGTGAACTCTTATGTATCTGAGGATCTAGCACATGTGTGACTATCTTGTGTTGGTTTAGTGATTCTCCCGTGTTTTCTCTTGTATTTCCCCTTGTGTTTTCCCTCTTTTCCCCCTCGTGTTCCTCGTTTTCTTCGCGGGATCCGCTCCTTTCATGAAAGATCGGCTGATTAGGGTTCTACCCTACATCATCTTGGTATCAAGAGCCACATTGATCACGATTTTAGAGCCTCCCCGTTGGGTTGCTAGCCTAGTTTTGTTGTTTTTGTCCCAAATTCGAAAATTCCCCACAAAAATAGCCCCAAATTTTTTTGTGATTTGTTGGTGTGTTGAAATTTTGTTGGATTTGATTCGTGGATTTGCTTTGTTTTGAGTGGATCTAGCTTTTCCCCCTTGTCTCCACCCTTTCCATCCACAAAATCCTCCAGATTCGACGAATTTCCACATCTCCACCACGAACCCTAGCTGTTCATCCCATGCCCAAAGTTCTCCCAGGAACCGGACATCCGACCCCTACCGGACGTCCGACGACCGGACGACCGGCCCCGCCCGGACGTCCGACGAACCCTGACGAAACTGATTTGCTTCCAGTTTTAGTCACCACCACCACCCCACATTGCCGCATACGCACTCCTACCACCTATATACCCTCACCACTTCCGCATACCACCACCATTTCTTACCCGTTTCATACTCCGAGGCGTGTTACCACTTCGAGCTTTGAGAATTTAAGTTGCGGTTCTGTATCCTTTCGTGTTTCGGCTATCTAGGTACGGTTCGACATCAACATCACCGCCGCGCATCTTCGCCACGGATGCATCATCAACAACGACCACCTCGACTACATCTTGGTATTCATGATTGGATCACTGTCATCCGTTCTTGCTTACGGACGTGGAACCAAAGAATGGTAACCTCGTCTTGGTATCGTGATACATCATTCTTGCCATTACATTGATAGCCATCATAGCCTTACTCCTTTGCATTGCTTACCCATCGAGACTAGCCATTGAGTATTGCCCACAACGAGACTTGTGCACGTTAGTGAGCATACTTCCCATGGCATACATACATCATTGTTGCATATATTGGTATCATCTCTTGTGTCACAAAGTTGTCATCGCATACACAATTGCTATCTTGGTTCGTCAAGCATTGCATGAGAAAAGAGCTCAAACAACAAAGAGCCAAACAAGCTTTTAAGCAAAAGGGAAAGATAAGCAAAGAGCTTTTAAGCAAGAACCATAGCATCATACAACATTAAGATTGTCATACTCGATCATCTTGGATCGCATCATAGAAACACCTTGCATATAGCATACTTGGGATAGAAGTCGTTGCATTTTTGCTAAGTAGGTTGTGCACAAGTTCTTGTATCCGCCTATTGTGCAATCGTGCTAGCGTCTCTCTAGTGTTGTGAAACAAGAGCATTTTTGTGGATTCCACATTTTGGATAATCCTTGGTTGCACGACCCCACTTATCGTTTTGCGTGTGTGTTTCCGTGTACCTTATATGCTTGGTTTACTTGTTACATTGCATCTTGCGAATCTTTTCCAACATTATTGAAGCTCACTTACAATTGCATCAAATTTTGTGCCACCATCCTAACCAAGCTCCACCGTAAGCTTTTACTTGTGTAGGTGTGAGAAACAGACAAGAGCTAGTACCAATTGTGCTATTTCCTTGTCCTACATTGGAGTGATCATCGATCCACTTTCAACTTCGGTCAAGGTACATTTGGTATTCGTTCTTTTCTATTTACCACTCACATTTGTCTTAGAATGATGGATAGGCCAAGTACTTCTATAAACCCACTCTTCATTGAGCACGACGACGACATGAACTCCTACGTCACCAAGAGCCACCTCTTTGGTGCACAACGTGCTTTGCATCAAGAGCAACAAGAAATGAGTGAAAGCATCGACAACCTCACCGCCGACTTGCGACTCTCCGAGCAACGTACAAGGGACTACTTAGACCACAAGCTCGACGATCACAAGCAAGAGAATGACGCAAGGATGGACGAGATTCGCGCTTTGTTGCTCAACTGCTCTTCTTCCACTTCGTCTTCATCAAGAAGGACTCGCTCAAGTCTACTGTCGGTGTCAAAACCGGTGGATCTCGGGTAGGGGGCCCGAACTGTGGGTCTAAGGCGGATGATAACAGGAGGCGGGGGACACGATGTTTACCCAGGTTCGGGCCCTCTCGATGGAGGTAATACCCTATGTCCTGCTTGATTGATCTTGATTATATGAGTATTACAAGAGTTGATCTACCACGAGATCGTAGAGGCTAAACCCTAGAAGCTAGCCTATGGTATGATTGTTGTTGTCCTACGGACTAAACACTCCGATTTATATAGACACCGAAGGGGGCTAGGGTTACACAAAGTCGGATACAAGGGAGGAGATCTACATATCTGTATTGCCAAGCTTGCCTTCCACGCCAAGGAGAGTCCCATCCAGACACGGGACGGAGTCTTCAATCTTGTATCTTCATAGTCCAATAGTCCGGCCAAAGGATATAGTCTGGATGTCCGGAGACCCCCTAATCCAGGACTCCCTTAGTAGCCCCCGAACCATGCTTCAATGACGATGAGTCCGGTGCGCAGATTGTCTTCAGCATTGAGGGAGTCCTGGATTAGGGGGTCTCCGGACAGCCGGACTATATCCTTTGGCCGGACTGTTGGACTATGAAGATACAAGATTGAAGACTTCGTCCCGTGTCCGGATGGGACTCTCCTTGGCGTGGAAGGCAAGCTTGGCAGTATGGATATGTAGATCTCTTCCCTTGTAACCGACTCTGTGTAACCGTAGCCCCCTCCGGTGTCTATATAAACCAGAGGGTTTAGTCCGTAGGACAACAGACAATCATACCATAGGCTAGCTTCTAGGGTTTAGCCTCTTCGATCTCGTGGTAGATCAACTCTTGTAATACTCATATCATCAAGATGAATCAAGCAGGACAGAGGGTATTACCTCCATCGAGAGGGCCTGAACCTGGGTAAACATCGTGTCCCCTGCCTCCTGTTACCATCCGCCTTAGACGCACAGTTCGGGACCCCCTACCTGAGATCCGCCGGTTTTGACACCGACATTGGTGCTTTAATTGAGAGTTCCACTGTGCCGTCACCGTAAGGCTTGATGGCTCGTTCGATCATCGGTAACGATGCGGTCCAGGGTGAGGTTTTCCTCCCCAGACAGATCTTCGTATTCGGCGGCTTCGCACTGTGGGCCAACTCGCTTGGCCATCTGGAGCAGATCGAGAGCTACGCCCCTGGCCGTCAGGTTAGGTTCGGAAACTTAAACTACACTACCGACGCCGCGGAGACTTGATCTTCGATGGATTCGAGCCCATGTCAGGTGCGCCGCACGATCGCGACGAGCGTGTTTAGCTCTGCCGTCAGACAGTGTTCGGGAGATCACACCTACAACTACTCCGGTCTTCAATCTGGAGCAAATTGCACCATCCGAGGACGGGTGGATAGACCCCGCCATGGAGGCCGCACTCTCAGTGGCGATGGAGCCGGATACTGACTTCACCCCTTACGAGAGCCATGTTGCTGAACCACTGGATTGGTCTCCGGCCACGGACTCCGAGCAGCCTACGCCCATTCCTATTGAATCCGATTGGGCGCCGATCATGGAGTTCACCTCCACGGATATCTTTCAGCACTTACCTTTTGGCGACGTGCTAAATTCATTAAGGTCTCTCTCCTTGTCAGGAGAACCTTGGCTGAACTATGTTCGGCTAGAATGGGATGCGGACGACGAAGAAATTCGCTCCCCACCCACCACCCACTTAGTAGCCACTGTCGATGATTTAACCGACATGCTCAACTTTGACTCCAAAGACATTGACGGTATGGACGACGATGCAGGAGACGAACAGGAACCACCGCCCACAGGGCGTTGGACCGCCACCTCATCATATGATATATATACATGGTGGACACCCCCAAAGAAGACAATGGCGATGAGATAGCGGGGGATGACCCCTCCAAGAAACAACCCAAGCGCTGACGTTAGCGGCGCCGCTCTAAGTCCCGCCATAGCAAAAGTAGTGATACCAGCACAAGAGACAATAACACTCCGAATAGTGCCGAAGACGACAACAATCCCCTCCAGCACGATTTAGAGCGGGAGAGTGAACAAGCTAGCCCTCCAGAGCAGGCAGCAGATGGAGAATCGGAGGAGGACAATTACATGCCTCTCTCCGAAGACGTGGTGAGCCTCGAAGACGGAGAATTTATCGTGCCTGAGGATCCCGTCGAGCAGGAGCACTTCAAGCGCAGGCTTATGGCCACAGCAAAAAGCTTGAAGAAAAAGCAACAACAGCTTCAAGCTGACCAAGATTTGCTAGCAGACAGATGGACCGAAGTCCTTGCGGCCGAGGAATACGAACTCGAGCACCCCTCCAAGAGTTACCCAAAGCGCAGGTTGCTACCTCACCTTGAGGAGGAAGCATTAAAACCTACATCACCAGTGTACGATTTGGCTGACCGCCCACCTCGTGGCCGAGCCAGAGAGGCGTTTCAGCCTGCACCCCGCCGCCACAAAAATACCAAGGCCCGGGGCAACACACGGGACCTGCGAGACGTATTGGAAAGTAGGGAAAAACATGCAAGGTCGATATACGGGTCAAAGGGGCACGCGCCAACGTGCTACGATGACCGTCATGCCGGATACACTAAAAGTAAATCCGGTTGGGCCGAACACAGCAGACAAGACTCATACGAACTGCGTCGTAATATAGCCCGGCACAGAAGTGTCGCACACCCCCTATGCTTCACTGATGAAGTTATGGATCACGAATTCCTGGAGGGTTTTAAACCCGTAAATATTGAATTGTATGATGGTACAACAAATCCTGCTGTATGGATTGAGGATTTCCTCCTCCATTTCCACATGGCTCGTGGTGATGATCTGCATGCCATCAAGTACCTCCCACTAAAACTCAAAGGACCAGCTCGGCATTGGCTGAATAGCTTGCCGGTAGACTCCCTCGGCAGTTGGGAGGATTTGGAAGACACATTCCTTGACAACTTCCAGGGCACTTATGTGCGACCACCGGATGCTAATGACTTGAGCCATATAACTCAGCAGCCAGGGGAATCGGCCAGGCAATTCTGGACACGGTTCCTAACCAAGAAAAACCAAATTGTTGATTGTCTGTATGCAGAGGCCTTAGCGGCATTCAAGCATAACATCCGTGACGAGTGGCTCACCCGGCACCTCGGCCAGGAGAAGCCGAAATCTATGGCAGCCCTCACGATACTCATGACCCGCTTTTGCGCGGGCGAGGATAGCTGGCTGGCTCGCAGCAACAACACATCAAGGAATCTGGGCACTTCGGATACCAAAGATGCCAACGGCAGACCACGCCGTAATAGACAAAAGCGCCGCAACAACGGCGATAACGCCGATGATACGGCAGTCAATGCCGGATTCAGAGGCTCTAGATTCGGTCAGTGAAAAAAGGCATTCAAAAGAAGTACTCCGGGCCCGTCCAGTTTGGATCGCATACTCGATCGCTCGTGTCAAATACACGGCACCCCTGATAAGCCAGCCAATCACACTAACAGAGAATGCTGGGTGTTCAAGCAGGCCGGCAAGTTGAATGCCGAAAATAAAGACAAGTGGCTGCATAGTGATGACGAGGAGGAGCCCCGGCCGCCGAACACAGGAGGACAGAAGAGGTTCCCCCACAAGTGAAGATGGTAAACATGATATACGCAACCCACATTCCCAAGAGGGAATGGAAGCATGCACTAAGGGACGTCTAAGCGATGGAGCCCGTCGCCCCAAAATTCAACCCATGGTCCTCCTGTCCGATCACCTTCGATCGCCGGGACCACCCCACTAGTATCCGTCATGGCGGATCCGCCGCATTGGTCCTAGACCCCATCATCGACGGATTTCACCTCACTCGAGTCCTTATGGACGGCGGCAGTAGCCTGAACCTGCTCTATCAGGATACAGTGCGCAAAATGGGTATAGATCCCTCAAGGATTAAACCCACCAAAACCACCTTTAAGGGCGTCATCCCAGGTGTAGAGGCCCATTGCACGGGCTCAATCACACTGGAAGTGGTCTTCGGAGCTCCGGACAACTTCCGAAGTGAGGAGTTAATCTTCGATATCGTCCCGTTCCACAGTGGCTATCACGCACTGCTCGGGCGAACTGCATTTGCAAAATTCAATGCGGTACCGCATTACACATACCTCAAGCTCAAGATGCCAGGACCTAGGGGGTCATAACAGTCAATGGAAACACAGAACACTCACTCCGCACGGAAGAGCATACTGCGTCCCTCGCAACAGAAGTACAAAGCAGCCTTTTTAGGCAAACCGCCAATTCGGCGATACAGCCCCCGGGCACCGTCAGGCGAGTCCGGAGTAACCTGCAATAGGATCGCCTGGCACGTTCAGAGCTCGCCTAGCAATCCGTCCCCCGTCCCAGTCCCAGTCAAGCGACGAACTCCATGCCGCACATACATAATTATGCACTGAAAATACCATGGGCATAGGCGGGGGCACGATCAGGGCATGTCCCGTAATGTGGCTTAACCGCCCTAGGGGCTGCATACCTTTATCATTTTTTCTCTTTCAGGACCTTACTCTCTGGAAGCCCTTTCCGGTAGTATGATTGCCGGACACATTACGGGAAGGAACAACCAAGGAGGCAAGAAGCTAAGACATACAAGGGAACCCCCAGGTGGTCTCTGATAACAATCAATATACCCGCTTTTTACTTCCCATACGTAGCTTGCCCTTGGATAGGACATGTCAAATAGTCCTATTCTTTGCTTATTGCACTACTTGTATCAGTACGCTCGACGTATTATTTAAATAAAAATGCATATCATTAGTCTATTATTGCATTATCCATCTTTTTCGTATATGTTCATTTCGACAACTTGCACCCGTACATTCTGGTACGTTCAGTACGCCAGGGGCTTTCCGTTTACCCCATAATACAGCATGAGAAGTCCGAACACTTTCGACAGTGCAGCACCCAAAACTTATAGTATTATATGCATCAGCTCCGAATCATGTCTTGGGTCAATAGTTGGGTTTGCCCGGCTCCCATGTTTTGGTACCTTACGTTCCGCTATATCGGCTAAGGTAGCGCTGGGAGAACTACTGCGATTGCGTCCCAGTTCTTCCAGACGAGCACCTCCATAGAGAAAGCCAAAAATTGACTGTCATGATAAGGCGAGAGTTGGTCGCTGTTCGAGAGGTCTCAAGTCCTTAAAGACTTTTTCCGCTTTGGGCAAGGAGTCGGCCTTTCCCGACTTAGGCGTATATAGTTCCCCAAGTTCGGCCTTCAGAATACTAGAGGCTTTGCCAAAATTTAAAATTGTAGACTTTTATGGCTAAGTGAGAGTGATAAAGCCTTATAGTCCGTTTGTCTGGTTCGTTGTGCTAAACACCTCCCTCGAAGGACCCAAAATTGGGATAAAGAGTGCTCAGGTTTATCCCGAACACCCCAGTACTAGGTACATGGGGGCAGAAGCCGACGACTGGCCAACTCTCAGATTTTATAAACGGTCGCACAGAAGGTAATATTTTAAATTCAAAAAGTGTTGCATAGCGCAAATGAACTCGTTTCACATTACAGGATCACATGAGCATGTTCATTCAAAAAATACATCTCTGGCAGATTCCTTCGCCACAAGGCGGGAACCCTTCAGGACACTGTCATAATACATTTCGGGGCAGCGATGCTCCTTGCCCTCCGGTGGCCCCTCCACTAGCTTTACGGCGTCCAGCTTCGCCCAGTGCACCTTCGCCCGGGCAAAAGCCCTGCGCGCACTCTCGATGCAGACGGACCGCTTTATGACTTCAAGCCATGGGCAGGCATCCACAAGCCGCCTCACCAGACCGAAGTAGCTACCAAGCAGGGGATCGCCAGGTCACATTCGGACTATAAGACCCTTCATGGCTTGTTCGGGCGCCTTGTGAAGCTCGGTCAGTTGCTTCAGCTGGTCATTCAAGGGCATTGGGTGTTTGGTCCCAGTATACTGAGACCAGAACAACTTTTCCGTCGAGCTCCCCTCCTCGGCTCGGTAAAACTCTGCGGCATCCAGTACACTGCGGGGAAGATCTGTGAACGCTCCTGGAGAGCTCAGAACTCGGTTAAGTCAAAGGAAAGTTTCCTTCACATGCTTGCTTTGCATAATGAATGCCTTACCCGCTGCTATCTTCTTCACCGCATCAATCTCCTGGAGGGCCTTGTGGGCCTCAGCCTTGGCGCTCCGGGCGCTTTCGAGCGCCTTCGCAAGCTCGGACTCTCGCGTCTTAGAGTCAAGCTCCAAGGACTCGTGTTTTTTGGCGAGAGCCTCGAGCTTTTGCTGCACCTCGCCTACCCGGGCTTCTTGCTTTTCCCGCTCAACGCGCTCCTTGGCCGCTTTGTCTTCGGCCTCGGACAGCGCCTTCTTCAGGGTCGCCACCTCGGTCGTGGCCCCTGGCAAATTCATGATGATTCTATTACTTTAAAAAGCAAAACAATTTCTAATGTATAGACAAGGTATTGCTTACATTGGCTCTCCTCGAGCTGCTTCTTGGTAAGGCCGAGCTCGTCCTCGGACCGCTCCAGGTCCTGCTTCAGTGCAGCGACCTCCGCAGTATGTGCGGCATCGGCCAACGGTGAAGCCTGCACGTGCACACAGACATATTTTGATTAGACTCCTGAGTCATTATTTGATCCTCTATTCGGCCTTTCTTCGCGAACGCCAAACAAAGCATCAGGGGCTACTGTCTATGCGGTAATATATTCCTATATTTTGATTGCTTACCTGAAAGCCTGTTAGGAGGCTGGCACAAGCTTTGGTTAGTCCGTTTTTGGCGGACTGAACCTTCTCAACCACCGCACTCGTGATAGTGCGGTGCTCTTCGTCGATGGAAGTGTCGCGAAGCGCTTCCAGCAAGTTGTCCGGTGCCTCTGGATGGACAGATGCCACCAGCACGGGCGGCTTGCCCCCCTTAACAGGGGATCGCCTGCCGGAGTTCGGAACCATTGAAGGTTCCGGCGCAGTGTTCGGCTGGGGGCCGAACTTGGACCCCGTGGGAGTCTTGCTCCCTTTGCGCCCAGGGTCCGGAAGGTCGCCTTGAGGCGCCCCCAGGACCACCTCCCCTCGGCTCGGTGCCTTTTGAGACAACACCTCGGCGTTGTCCGTAGGGAAAGGGGTGGAGGCGGTCGGAAGTGAATCACTATTCATATCCGACAATTCCAAAGAACCGTCCGATGAAGATACGTCGAGACGAGCTCGGGACGGACTGCATAATCATATTCAGCGTGAGGAGAAGCAGTGCAATAAAACATACCATGAATTACTATGGTATCCGGATACTTACAACTTCGCCAGGGGCTTGTCCCTGGGTAACCACTCGTCGCCGCTGTAGGCGGCCGTCGTGGAGCAGTCCGGAAGGAGGGTCCTTCCCTTCTTGGAGCCTTCAGCCTCCCCGGTTGGGGCGGCCTTCCTTTTCTTGTCTCCCCCAGCTGGGGGGAAAACTTTTCTCTTCCTCCTCCTCATTTTCATGGGAGGAGTGCGCTTCGGAGTCATCGGATGATGAGTCCGATATAACCTTGCGCCGGAGACCCTTTCGGGTCCCCATGACCTTCTTCTTGGCCTTCTTCACCGGCACCTCGTAAGGCGCCGGAGCCAGCATCTCCGTTAGGAGAACGTCTGCAGGATCTTCAGGTAGGGGGGCTGGGCAATCGATCTGCTCCGCTGTCTTTACCCTGTCCTGTTAATGACATGGAAGCTTAGATCCCTCACACGATTAAACTGGGGCAAATAAATATCCTATGAGATATAAAAACTTACCGGATTGGCATGGCGCTTTACGCTGAGTCCGCGTGTGACGCCCCAAGACCAGAGCTTCAGATGCCTTCCAGGGTTTCCGGGTTCCGTCGTGTGATTTGTTTGGTTCATTGCATTCATCTTTGCATCGTGTGCATTGCATCATGTCATCATGCCATCATGTCATTTCTT
The DNA here is from genome assembly GCF_056163025.1 of Triticum urartu. NCBI lineage: Eukaryota > Viridiplantae > Streptophyta > Magnoliopsida > Poales > Poaceae > Triticum > Triticum urartu. The sequence goes on along the minus strand of NC_141879.1, from coordinate 399,412,070 downwards.
TTTCTTAACTCAACTAAATAAACCGTATGGGTCTTCGATCCATTTAAATCGAGGGAATTCTCTTGTGTTTTCTGTTTATAACATATTAAAGCCTCTCAATACTATTAGGGGGCTATAATAAAATTATTCCATTTTTTTGGAATTACTTTTAACACACTTGCAATTTGATTCCATGCCTCTTATGCTTCAAGTTGCACCTCCAAACTTTGTCAACAATTCTTTTCCCATTTATCGAGGCTCCTCCTAAATTCTCAATATTTTTGGACCTACCGAATACCCACTTCTTATTCAAACTCATTTGGATTTAAATTCAAACGAGTTCGAATCAAATCTTCATGCACACACTCACTTCTATTTTCTTGGATCAAGCTCATTTTTGGGAGTCAGGGAAATTATCCGCGTGTCCCACTTCTTTTCCTAACCTCCTTTTTCTTTTCTTTCTTATCTTTGTTTTGTTTTTCTTTTCTTTTCTTTAGAGTGAGAGGGAAAGAGAGCCCAACCCAACCTTGCAGCCTTGCTCTCCTCATGCCCAGCCGGCGCCCTCCCCAATGGGCCGGCCTTTTGGCCCACCTAATCCTACCCTAGGCCCCGATCACATCTAACCCCCATCTCCCTCGCATCTTCCCTCGCGCCGCCAGGAGACCCTCATCTCGTTCCTCTCCTTCTCCCCTCGCGCCGCCAGTCCCGGCACCCCATCTCCCTCGTCTCCTACTTCACGCACCAAAGAGGAATTCGTGCGACGCCGCCCCTGCTCCCAGTCTTCCTCGTCGGCCTATCCTCTCCTGTATGTCATTCCCGATGCCGGCAAGCCTGCGACGCTGCCGCCGAGCTCCACCCGGACCATGCCGGCCTCTCCTCCTTCTCACGCGCCCCTGCTGGTTCCTCCCCTCGCGTCCCCGAGCTCGCAGACCCCGCGCGCCCCTGCGGGCAAGTTTGTCGGAGACCCACCAGGCTGATGCTCCCCTGCCTCGTCCTCGGCGCCTTGTCCCCGAGCTCCGAGTTTTCCTGCCTTGCCACCTCCCTCTTCACTCCCTATTTTTCCTTCCTCACCTCACATGTCCCTTCCCCTCTTTCTCTAACAGGAGCCCCGACGCTGATGCCATGACCGCGCCGCTGCTGTCGAGATCCCTCACCCTGGACTTATCCATTTTTGGCGTCCGCTCGCGCGGCCGTCAGCCGCGTCGCCGGAGGTCCTCGTCGGCTCCCCATGCTGTTCCTGCAAGGCCTGCAACCATTTTTGGCCTACTTTGCCTCAGCCTCGACCGAGAACGAGCATTGCGGCTGCCTGCTCGATTCGCACGCACGCACGGCTTCCACGTTGACCGGGTCTCTGCGTGTGGCCAGCCGGCCATGCCAGGCCCAGCCGCTGGTTGACACGACCCCTTTTGTTGGCCGCCAAGACCGCCTGGGGCTGCCTTGTTTTGGTTCACCAGGTTCCGCACCGAAACATCTTCACGGTCGACTACGTTTTGCAGTCCCGACCTGGACCACAAGTACCATGATGTCCGTCGATCACCATGTACCCCTTCCGATACGCGAGTCCCTCGAAGGTCCACCGATGCCTAGTACGACTACAGGACTGGAACGAAGTACCACGATGACCGTTGACATGTACCACTACACCGCACCGAAACGTCAAGACCGTCACGGATATTGCCAAGTATCACTTTGGTTTCGGAACGCGACGAGTACCACGACTATCCTCGAGGACATTGGTTCGATCAGGTTTGACTACAACGTGTGTACAACTACCGCCGCCGTGATTTTCGACAAGACGTCGTGTGCCTCTACTTCCACTACGACTGTCGCAAGAACGGGACCGGAAAGTCTGAAGACCCCAAGTATCACGACACCGATGCCATGAACGTCTACGGAAACTCATGCAACGATAAACATGTACCTCTACCGTCGACCCTAGAGCGTGCGAGAATGACTACTTCCACTACCGCCGTCGCGAGAACGTCTACTTCCTCTACTGTGCACCGAACAAGAACTGTCCCGCTTGCACGCTTCGAAGGTATAACCTCGAGACGACGTCCATGAATGAATGCTTGTGATGTTTGAGATGCTCGTGTTTGCACCGTGTCCAAATTGCCACTCGTTTTCTTTGTCACCAACTCGTGGGACACCCGAAATCCGGGAGCGCCCCACCATCTTTTGCACGCATCCGCACACTTCTCCTTTGCATCGGTATCTCAATTGAGTTACTGGAACCGGAACGCTGCCGTGGCACCATTTTCGTTATCGTTGCTGTGGCACCCCTTTCCTTTCCACCACGGTGACAAATGCTTCATAATGCTCTTGTCAACTTTTAATAAAAAATTGCATAAAGTTGTTCATGTCATCCGCATCATGATAACAACAACTAAAATCTTTAAAATTGTTGTTGCATTTTGCCATGCCATGCTTCATTAAACCGCACATGCATCATACTTGCTTGTGCATCATGCCATGATTATGTGATGGTTGTTTACTATGTTGTTTGCTTCTTTCCGGTGTTGCTTCTTCGGGTTAGTTCCGATAACGTCGCGTTTGTGAGGATCCGTTCAACTACGTTTGTTTGTCTTCTTCATGGACTCATTCTTCTTCCTTGCGGGATCTCAAGCAAGATGACCATACCCTCGAAATCACTTCTATCTTTGCTTGCTAGTTGCTCGTTCTTTTGCTATGCCTTTGCTGCGATACCTACCATTTGCTTTATCATGCCTCCCATATTGCTAAGCCAATCCTCTAACCCACCTTGTCCTAGCAAACCGTTGTTTGGCTATGTTACCGCTTTGCTCAGCCCCTCTTATAGCGTTGTTAGTTGCAGGTGAAGATTGGAGTTTGTTCCTTGCTGGAACATGGATATTTTGTTGGGATATCACAATATCTCTTATTTAATTAATGCATCTATATACTTGGTAAAGGGTGGAAGGCTCGGCCTTATGCCTGGTGTTTTGTTCCACTTTTGCCGCCCTAGTTTCCGTCATACCGGTGTTATGTTCCTTGATTTTGCGTTCCTTACATGGTTGGGTTATAATGGGGACCCCTTGACAGTTCGCTTTGAATAAAACTCCTCCAGCAAGGCCCAACATTGGTTTTACCATTTGTCACCTAGCCTTTTCTTTCCCTTGGGTTCTGCAGACTCAAGGGTCATTTTTATTTTAACCCCCCGGGCCAGTGCTTCTGTAAGTGTTGGTCCAACCCGAGCGATGTCCGGGGCTACCAGGGGCAACTCTGGGCTGGCCTACCCGACGTCTGGCTCATCCGGTGTGCCCTGAGAACGAGATATGTGTAGCTTCTATCAGGATTTGTCGGCACATCTGGGTGGCTTTGCTGGTCTTGTTTTACCATTGTCGAAATGTCTTGTAACCGGGATTCCGAGTCTGATCAGGTTGTCTTGGGAGAAGGAATATCCTTCGTTGACCGTGAGAGCTTGTGATGGGCTAAGTTGGGACACCCCTGCAGGGTTTTGAACTTTCGAAAGATGTGCCCGCGGTTATGGGCAGATGGGAATTTGTTAGTGTTTGGTTGAAGAAAACCTGAAACTTATTTTAATTAAAATGCATCAACCGCGTGTGTAGCCGTGATGGTCTCTTTCCGGCGGTGTCCGGGAAGTGAACACGGTGTTGGAGTTATGCTTGAACGTAAGTAGTCTAGGATCACTTCTTGATCATAGATTCTCGAATGTGCTTTGCCTTCTCTTCTCGCTCTCATTTGCGTAAGTTAGCCACCATATATGCTAGTGATTGCTGCAGCTCCACCTCATACCTTTTCCCTACCCATAAGCTTAAATAGTCTTGATCGTGAGGGTGTCAGATTGCTGAGTCCCCGTGACTCATAGATTACTTCCAAAACCAGTTTGTAGGTGCCAATGATAACCTTGAAGGTGACGCAACCGAGGTCAAGGAGGAGCTCGATGAAGATCATGTTCGTTATGTTGTTTCGTTTCAGTTGATCAGTAGTGGAGCCCAGTCGGGGCGATCGGGGATCTGTAGCATTAGGGGTGGTCTTCTTTTATTTTGGTTCCTTAGTCGGACCTTGATTGTATCTAGATGTTGTAATGCTATATTCATGTATTGTGTGAAGTGGCGATTGTAAGCCAACTATGTACCTCTTTCTTATTCAGTACATGGGATGTGTAAAGATTACCCCTCTTGCGACATTGCCTACAATGCGGTTATGCCTCTAAGTCGTGCTCCGACACGTGGGAGATATAGCCGCATCGTGGGTGTTACAAGTTGGTAATCAGATCCTTCCCCGACATAGGAGCCCCCTACTTGATCGAATCGCTGGCGTTGTTGAGTCTAGAAAAAATATTTTGAGTCTTTTTAGGATTATATATGTTGGAGAGTGGGGTTGTTTTTACTCCTCAGTCCCTTCGTCGCTCTGGTGAGGCATCCTGACGTACAGTTTTGACTCTTCTCTTCTCAAATTTCACTAAAAAAATTAGGATCACGCGGGTATCTTGGAATCGTTTCGATGGTTTTGTGACGAGAACATTGTTCTTGGTGCCTCCTGACATTTAGGGGTTGTGGCAGTGTCCCGGGGAGTTGAGCTCCGAGGTGTTGTCGTCACAATTTTATCATTGCAGTTTTGGAATACCTGAGTTTTGCCAACATCGAAAATCTCCTTTATGCAGTTGTTGGTGAGATAACCTCGAAGCCACCCAGTACTGGAGCGGGAGTTTGGGAGTATTGCCATAACTCGTATAACGGATGCTTTTCGAAGGTTGAGGTAAACGATTTCCGAAGGTTTCTTGGTTATGTGTTGAAGGATGGATACAGCTGGATGTAGGATTTGTTAGTTTTGGGTGAGATATTATGCTTCCCCTGTATCCCCAACACCTGATTGCATAACCGGAAAGTTTCGGGAGTTTATAAGTGGGAATTCAAGTAGCTCTTAGGATATCTTTCCGACAGATGTATGATATGAAATTGGGGTTCGACGTCTAGTGGTCCGCCTATCCACGGTTGGTTTTACAGTGGCCTCATTGTGTCTTAAAGAGTCCTTGGCTATGCTGACTCGGGGACGCTTCGTATGTCATGTGCACTGGCTTGTACATGATGGTGCTGTACGATCGAGCCCGTGTGGGCCCCACCACGAAAACTTCGGACGAAATCTCTATCATATGTTTGTTCCGGCTTATTTTGCAAGCCAATCCTTTGTTTTGCTTTTGAGTTGTGGTATTCGAGTTGCTTCAATGTCAAGTGTGGATTCCATCCCTTGTCTAAGCAGTGTTCTCATATTTCTATGTGAATACCAATCTTTCTTAATCATCGAGTTTGTCATGTCAATCCTTGTCAACCAACTTGTTTCTCTTCAAGTGGATCCGATCATTTCAACATCAGCAAGATCAATTATCAGTTCTTCTCAACGGTGTTCATTTCATTCGTCCCAAGCTGCCTTTGTTTTCCCGCCCACCCACCCTTTTTCTTCAAGGACTAAGATTCTTTATTCAACTATCCATTTTATTGATGGGAAGTCTCTCCATTCTTTTCCGTCAATGTTCCTACCCGGTGGTTCTCATGAAGATGCTCTGCTAGTTCAATATTCTCCATTATTTTCTTCTTCGGTGGATTCAACTCAAGATTTGTCGATCATATCCTTTAATCGTTTCAAATGCTTACTTATGACGGTGCACCCCTAATCATTCACCTCTCGTTATTCTTTTGTTCCGGAGTGCTGAAGATATCTCAGGAGATGCGTGTTTTCATTCCTAATCCGTTCAAGATATCTCGAGGTTGTTATCTCATTCAAGCTATTTTATTCAATCGGCGCCAATCTTCCTTTTCAATCGTCAATGGTGTTTTCTCTTTAGTGGGCCCTAACCCACAGGTCTTTTCCCAGGATCTTACCTGACTCTTCTAATTCTCCCGGAGCTTTTCAAATTCATCTCAAAGTTTGACGTAAGAATGAATTATCATCAGTCAAATGTCTTTTCTCCAAGATTCGGTCAAATTCTTTTCATCGTTGGTTCAACCTTTCTAATTGTCATTCCGGAGTGTCTCAACAATTCATGGTGGTGTTTCTCATCGTCATTCTCAACATTTGAAGATCGAAGAAGAGTTTTTTCCTCCATATCTTGCTCCATTCTCTTCAAGATTCATGGTTCTAGCTTATTGCCATTCTCTCATAATTGTTTTCAATTGTGAGAATTCTTTCCACCTATCCGGAGCAATTCAGGAGTCTTTTCAGTTTGATTTCCTGGAGCCCATCATTTTAGAAGACTTATTCATTCTCAGACTTCAGCTCTCATTCTCCAAATCTTACCGGTGCATCGTTTAAGTGTTCTCTAATCAGCTTGCCATCTCTTCGTTCCCATATATTTAAATTCTTTCAAGGATCTTCGTTTATTTGCTAATCCTTCCCGGTGTTTCTTCATGTTTTATTTGTTCTTTTTCAATTCTTACGGTGGTTTGTTGAAGATTTTCTCAAGTTTGCGCTATATCTCTCTTAATCCTTTCTACGAGAATAAGTAGTATGCCAAATCCGTTTGCTCGTCATCAATTAAATTGGTGAAGGATACGCATAACATAATTCTTATTTTTGTTCATCCAAATGATTCAATTCCTGTTTCCCGGAGTGGTTCATCATATCACATTCTCGGTTTGAGATGCTTTATCTTTTCTTCCGGCGTTCCAAGTTTCCACTTTATCTCGTTGCGAAGATCCATCTAAATCATTATAAGGCTTCACCTTGTGTTTTCAACTTCTCCCTCCTTTCGTTTGATCATCCTTCTGTTACCGGAGTTCTTCATGGAGGCTCTACATGTTGGTTCATCAAGGATTTAATTCCTTCTCGAAGTGTTCATCAAGATTCTTTTCAGAGGAGCTCATGCATTCTTTATCTTGCAATCCGGAGTGCAATTCTTTTTACCTTATCTTTTGAGGTGGTGTTATGTCATTGTTGACAATTTCCCTTCATGTTTCATGATTCAAAAGTCGTCAGGAATGAGATATTTAAACCCATCAATCTCTTCATTGGAGTTATCTTGTGTCATGTTTCACCTAAAGCCTTCCCTAAGGATTCTTGCTATTTATGGTGCTTATAAATGACCCAAGTTCTTCATTTATCCTCCCGGTGAAATAAGTTTCTCGTCTCCTTGTTCTTATCAATCCAATCTTGTTTTCGTTAGTGGCAGAATTTCACCTTAAGTTTTGAGATGTTTTCATAAGCCCACAAGCAGCCTTTTGTTTTTGTTGTTGATTTTTCAACAACTCCGTTTGTAGGATCGAAAATATGTCTAGAGGGGGGTGATTAGACTACTTGACCAAATAAAAATCTAGCCTTTTCCCAATTTTAGTTCTTGGCAGATTTTAGCTATCTTAGCACAAGTCAAGCAATCTCCACACAATTCAAGCAAGCATGCAAACGAGTATATGAGCAGCGGAAAGTAAAGCATGCAACTTGCAAGAATGTAAAGGGAAGGGTTTGGAGGATTCAAACGCAATTGGAGACATGGATGTTTTTGTCGTGGTTCCGGTAGGTGGTGCTATCGTACATCCACATTGATGGAGACTTCAACCCACGAAGGGTAACAGTTGCGCGAGTCCACGGAGGGCTCCACCCACGAAGGGTCCACGAAGAAGCAACCTTGTCTATTCCATCACGGTCGTCGCCCACGAAGGACTTGCCTCACTAGCGGTAGATCTTCATGAAGTAGGCGATCTCCGTGCCCTTACAAACTCCTTGGTTCAACTCCACAATCTTGTTGGAGGCTCCCAAGTGACACCTAGCCAATCTAGGAGACACCACTCTCCAAGAAGTAACAAATGGTGTGTTGATGATGAACTCCTTGCTCTTGTGCTTCAAATGATAGTCTCCCCAACACTCAACTCTCTCTCACAGGATTTGGATTTGGTGGAAAGAAGATTTGAGTGGAAAGCAACTTGGGGAAGGCTAGAGATCAAGATTCATATGGTTGGAATGGAATATCTTGACCTCAACACAAGTGTAGGTGGTTCTCTCTCAGAAAATGTGTATTGGAAGTGTAGGTGTGTTTTGATGGCTCTCTCCACAAATGAAGAGTGGGTGGAGGGGTATATATAGCCTCCACACAAAATCTAACCGTTACACACAATTTTCCAAACTCGGTGGGACCGAATGTTAAACTCGGTCGAACCAATTCAGCAAACCTAGTGACCGTTAGGATTTTCGATGGGACTGAGATGCAACTCGGTAGGACCGATATGGTTAGGGTTAGGGCATAATGTAATCTCGGTATGACCGATTACACAAACTCGGTGGGACCGATTTTGGTAATAAGCTAACCAGAGAGTTGGTCAGGTAAACTCGGTGGGACCGATTCGCTCATCTTGGTGAGACCTAAATGTTACAAAAGGGAAACAGAGAGTTTACATTGCAATCTCGGTGGGACCGATCGCTCATCTCGGTAAGACCGAAACGTTACGAAGGGAAACAGAGAGATTACAATCCCATCTCGGTGAGACCGAGATCCCTATCGGTGAGACCGATTTGCCTAGGGTTTGTGGCAGTGGCTATGACATTTGAAACTCGGTGGCGCCGGATAGAAAGAATCGGTGGGGCCGAGTTTGACTTTTGGTTTAGGTCATATGTGGATGTGGGAAGGTAGTTGAGGATTTTGGAGCATATCACTAAGCATTTTGAGCAAGCAAGCCATTAAGCAACACCTCATCCCTCCTTGATAGCATTGGCTTTTCCTATAGACTCAATGTGATCTTGGATCCCTAAAATATAAAATGTAGAGTCTTGAGCTTCAAGCTTGAGCCAAACTTTTTGTCCTTAGAATTTTGAGGGATCCACTTTCCTCATCCATGCCATGCCATTCATTGAGCTTTTCCAGAAATATTAATCTTGGAATAATGTTAGCTCAATGAGCTATATGTTGTTAGGAATTACCAAAACCACCCAGGGATAGTTGCACTTTCAATCTCCCCCTTTTTGGTAATTGATGACAACATATAGATCAAAGCTTCGACAAATGATAATAAGAGTGAAAGATATTGTCGCTTTGAGAAGTATGTGAAAAGCAAGAGCTCCCCCTAAATTTGTGCATATCTTAAGATTTGCTTTGGACTGCAAATGCACAATGAGTTAGGATCATGGGTTACTCTTCCATGTCACATACATCTTGGTGGAGCGCTCGAAATAATAAAGATTGAATACATGCACTCATCACCAAGCAAAGTGAATGATCATATAAGGATAAGTAAGATAATATCATCTAACAAGCATAAGTGTAGCTTATGATCAACCACATGATCATCAATGTCTCACAGATAATAGCATAGTATCTCAAGCAATCAAAAGACAAACAAAGTTCAACCATCAAAGCAAGAGAGAATAAAAAGCAACGCTCTCTCTCGAAGCCTATGATCTATACATGTTTCTCCCCCTTTGGCAACAAGTTACCAAAAAGTTCATAGAAAATGCATAGCACTAAAACGTCTCTCAAGCTTGGTCTTCAGGTGGTGGCATAGAGGTGGCTCCTTGGACGAAGACTTCAGTTGATGTGGATGGAGCTGAAGGAGTTGGTGCTGGAGCTGGTTGCACTAAAGCTGTAGCTGGTGCAGATGAAGTGGCTCTAGTGTCTGGAACAGGTACTGCAGTTGACCTCTGAGCTCTAGGCACTCTGGCAAATGCATCAGTGGTTGTTCTGCCCTTCCTCTCCTGCATATCATCTTGAAGTTGCTCCACAACAGACTGAATCTTAGTTACCTTCACATCCAAGTCATAGAATTTTTGCTCCACGATTCTTTCCAAGCTCTCCTGGTTTTGAGTCAGGGTGGCCAGTCCCTTCTCAATCCTCAGAGTGGATGCAATCAGGTAGCCAAGCTGATCTTTCTTGCTCTTCAGGAGATACTGAGATGCCTCCTCCTGGGTTGGCATCTTTGCAACTTTTTCTGGTTTTCCCTTCTCTCTCTTGGCTTGTTCTTGTACTGAGGATGGTTCATCTTCATCCATAACCACTTGGTTGTCCTCAAAATCTGGATAGATGACAAAGTGTTCCTTATCCAACAGATATTTTCCTGTGCCCATCTTTGAGTTAATCAACTCCTGAATTTGTGGGGCATATCCTCAACTTCTCTTTTGGTCTGCTGCTGTCCTCTTGATAGTCTCAACCATGAGGCTCATGACCTTGAATTTCTGTGGCACATCAAATATGTGTAGCAAATTAATTGCATGCCCTCTGATCATGTTGTGGTCACCTAACTTGGGCAAAAGAGTGTGCCTTAGGATCCAGTTGATCGTTGGCAGTCCTGACAAAAGAAAATGGACTGACCCAAACTTGAAAGTCTCAAGAGCTTTGTCTGGGATTTCCTTGTACATCTGTGACATAGAATTGTGATCCATCTTTTTCTTGGCATAAACATCCAAGTCATCTTCACTTTCCTTTTGGGCATTGATCAGATTGGCCCATTCCTCAATAGTTGATTGGTATCTCGTTCCTTCAGACATCCAAACTATTCTGCCATCTGGATAGAAATGTGCTGTGGAGTAGAATTGCATAATGAGCTCATCATTCCAGTTTGTGAGCTTCTGCCCAACAAAGTCTGGAACTCCACACGCACTGAAGCTGTCATACACTCCAGGATAATGTTCTTCATTCTCCTTCATGTAGGTCCAGTCGACCCACCTCATATCACACACTATAGGCTTCTTGTCCAACAAAATTGTCTCATAGAAATCCTGATGTTCCTTTGTGTGGAACCTGTAATCAACAGCAGTCCTTCTCCTGGTGGCATATGGATCTGACTCTCTCCATAGCCTCAACCCTGAGTCTCTCCTGATCTTCATGTTCTCAGCCACAGGATGAGCATCATTGTGGTCTGGAATCTTGGGTTTGAACTTCCTCAGGACTTGTCCTTCATCATCTTCATCAGCAGCAGCTTCAGGCACTGGGGCCTTGTTCTTCTCAGCAGCTGGTATACTCCTGGTATTCCTCTTAGGTGCACTCTTGGGCTTGGAGGCTGCTTTGGGTGCTTCTTTGGGCTTTGATGTTGCAGCCCCTGACTTTATAGCATCACCCATCAGCTTTTGTGCCTTGGGTGCTGGTGCAGCAACCTCTTCTTCCTCTTCCTCTTCAGAATCTCTCATGATTGAGGATCTCCCAAGCACTCTAGCAGTGGTCTTTTTGATCCTCTCCTTCCTCTTCTTCCCTTCTGCATCAGCCTCTTTGGGTTCAGATCCCAAAGGGACTTGAGTAGATGCTCTGGCCTTAGACATTGGAATTCTCTTTGCAGGAACCTTTTGCTTCATGCCTGGCTTGGTGGCAGCAGCAGTGCTATATTCCTTCTTAACCACTTTCTTCTTGGAAGTGGCCTCATCCTCAACTGCCACATAGTCTTCATCCTCAGATTCAGAGGTCTTCTTCTTTCTGGCCCTGGTGGCAGCTTTGGGTAAGTTGCTTGGGGTGCTCCTGCTACCATCATCTGAACTTCTAGAGGGACTAGTGCCCTCACTCAGGTGAACCTGCTCCTCTGACCTGTTCTGGCTGTCACTCTGATCAGACATATTGCAAATACTGACAGCAGACCCTGTGAATAGATATAGATGAGATAGAGTGGATGAGCATCACAAAATGCAGAGGTTTTTGCAAAAGAATGAGTCAAAAACTTAGTTTTAGTTTTCCACAGAAAGCATTTCGGATCAACCGATTTGTAAACTCGGTGATACCGAAGCAGCTGTTGGAACCTAAACTAGTGAACTCGGTCAGACCGAGTCACAGTTCGGTGGCACCGAGACTGCTAGGGTTTCACAAAGTCCTGAACTCGGTCACACCAATTTGCAATTCTCGGTTAGACCGAAAATTACATGTGCAATGGCCTGAGCCGAATCGGTGGTACCGAGTTCCACAACTCGGTGGGTCCGAGATGGTTTCGGTGGAAACCTAACCCTAAATTTTCAATTCAACTCTAATCTACGGAGTGTTTTGACTGGATAAGATCGTTTCAATCGCAAGATTCATGGCAAACACAATGTGCTAGGAATCGGATTGAGGATAGCACAGTGATCAAGTTCATACCCTAGTTCGGCGATGAACTTGCTACGGTGGCAATGATGGGAATGATTTCCGTTGACGGCGGCGGAGACCAGCAGCAGGAGGCGGCTGGTGACGAGGAAGACGATCTGGAGACCCTGGAGGCAGAGCGGGCTAAGCGCGGGTCGAGGAGGTTCGGAAAGTTTTCCAAAATTTGACCCGTGGGTATATATAGCCCGACCCTGTCGGTGTGACCGAGTGGAACAACTCGGTGGCACCGAGATTCATAACTGCAATCAGTTACTGAAACTCGGTGTGACCGAAAGGTTCAAATCGGTTGCACCGAGATTGAAAACCTAGATCGACTTAGTGATCTTGGTATGACCGAAATGGATGAATCGGTCAGACCGAAACACACAAAGAAGTTTTGGAAGTTTAAGTCTATGACGAATCGGGGACTCCGAGTGCTCCTCACACAGAGTGGTTCGAATCTGACTTGATCAAATTTTGTGATGTAGCATGAATAGAGTTTGAGACGAGAAAAGCATAGATAGCTAGAGAGGGTTCTTAGGCATTCTTGTCCATCCACTTGGCAAAAGAAAAGAAAACCAATCAATCAAAACAACAAGTGGATGTCCTCGAATGAGTAAAATGTGCAATCAACATGCTCACACAATAAAATGGCAATTGAAATATGTGGCAAAGCATGCACAACCAATTCTAGCATCTATCAAACAATTTGCGATGACTAGGTCATCTATATATGAGTATATTGACTTAGGAGTCAAATGAGAACATTTGATCATAGGTCATACTCATCGTTTAAGCACAAGTGGGGTTACCACTTTTACATAAAGCATTGTTGTGTTCACACCATTAGAGTTGCTTTAGCTCAATTCTTAGAGTAAAGCTCCCCCTAGATGTGAGATTCCCCCTAAGAGGGATGAACTAACCTTGGGTTTTGTCGATGATGACTTCATGTAGATGTTGAAGATGTGGATGCTCAATATTGATGTAGATCATTTGAAGCTATCCATTGGAGTGAGTTGCACTTTCAATACCTACACGGGTTAGTCCCACAAGGAACAAACAAGGATATCCATAGACATAACGTGATGCACACACATGATGATGTCTATGAAAGCTTTTAGGTTACCTTGTCCCTTGTCTTACCAACAAGAGGGTTTGTGACTCCTTGAACTAGTGCATGATGTGGAAGTTGATTGCACTTGTTCTTGCCAAGATGATAAGAGTGAAGTATGTTGGTGGAGTCACCCTCAAGAACTCTCTAGTTCTTCTTCTTCGGGATCCACACCATCTTGATGGGAATCCTCGGTGTTGTAGTTGTACTTGATGAAGTGGAACTTGAAGTAGTCTTGGGAACTCACTTGACCAAGGCCTTAGGAGCTTCTTCAAATGCATCAATTTCCTTTTGAAGCTTGTCCTTGCCTTTTTGCTTGTGGTCTTGTGGTGGAAGATCATCTTGAGCTTGTGTCCCTTTGAAAGAAGTAGGATCATACTTCTCTTGTTGAGGAACAAACTTCGTCTTAGGGTATTGATTCCCACTCAACTCCATTGGCATTGAACTTTCGTTCAAAACCAACACCTTGATTCCTCCGGTGCCTTCCTTGCTTGCGTACAATTTCCTCGAATTGCTTACTTCCGGCAAGGCTCTTGTAAACACCTTTCTCCATAATTCCCTTCAATAAGCTATTTTCTTGCTCAAGTGTAACTTGGCTAAGAGAATCATTAGTGGAATCAAGAGAACTACTAGAAGCAACAATATTGGATTTAGCATGATTATTGTTACTACTAGAGGAAGAATCTTTCTTGTTCTTGTTACTAGACTTGACTTGAGGCATGTAAGTGGATAAGAGTAAACGCTTGGCAATGTAAGAAGAACTTTTCTTATGAAGATCATCATTGATTGCTTTTAAGAACTCATGCTCTTTCTCAAGGTTGAGCTTTTCAAAGCGTAATTTCTCATGAGTCCTTAAAATTTCTCGATGATCTCCTAAGATAGTTTCATGAGCTAACTTAAGAGTGTTTAGTTCTTTAGTTAGAGACTCAATCTTCTCCTTATCATTGTCATTCGTTTTATCTTGATTAACATGATTAATTGACGTTTCATCACAGTATTCATCACTAGAGTTGTCAACAAGTAAATCATCATCACCTAACAAGTCATCTTCATCACTATTGAAATCAACATACTCGGGGTGTGATACCTTTGGGCCTTTAGCCATGAAGCATGTTCCAACTCCTTCATTTGGTGAGTCAAATATGTCGTAGGAGTTGGTTGTCACAAGTGCTAGACCGGCAACACCTTCATCTTGAGTATATTCGGAGTCGGAGTGATAGCTTCTCTCGAAGTGGTTGTCGGAGTCAGAGCCGGATACCCATTCACCAACATGAGCTTGATGTCTTTGTTTTGTGTAGCTTCTTGATGACTTGTCCTTTCTTTCCGAATCCTTACTTCTCAGTGAGGGTCTTCGTTCATAACGATCATCTCTACCCCTTCTTTCTCTAGATGGTGATTCTTCTCTTCTACTTCTTCTCTTGGGAGAATCTTCTCTTCTCTTGTAGGGGGTCGTACACTCATTGGAATAGTGTCCGGGCCTTCCACAATTGTAGCAGTTTCGCTCTCGACTAGAAGATCTTTTGTCATTGTAGGACCTTGACTTGGAGCTTCTCTCTTTGCTTCTACTCTTCTAGAACTTGTTGAAGTTCTTCACCATTAAGCTCAATTCTTCATTGAAGGTTTGTTTCTCACTCGATGATGTGGGGGCTTCACATGAGGCTTTGTAAGCACCACTTGATTTGTTGTGAAGTTCCTCTTTATCCTTGAGTTACATCTCATCAGCAACAAGTCTTCCTATGACTTCCGTTGGCTTGAGATCTTTGTAATTTGGCATCATTTGGATCAATGTGCACACGGTATCATATTTTCCATTCAAGGCTCTTAGGATCTTCTTGATGATGAATCTATCTGTCATCTCTTCACTCCCTAAGCCAGCAATCTCATTTGTGATAAGAGCAAGCCTAGAGTACATTTCATCAACACCTTCACCATCCTTCATTTTGAACTTGTCAAGTTGACTTTGAAGCACATCCAATTTGGATTCCTTGACGGAGTCGGTACCTTTGTGCATATCAATCAAAGTATCCCAAATTTCCTTTGCATTCTCAAGACGGCTGATTTTGTTGAATTCTTCGGGGCACAATCCGTTGAAGAGGATATCACAAGCTTGAGCGTTGTATTGCAGCATTTTCAACTCTTCCGCGGTGGCTTCACGGTTCGGTTCTTTCCCGTCAAAGAATTCACCTTGCAAGCCAATACACACAATAGCCCAAACGGCGGGGTTATGTCCAAGAATATGCATTTTCATCTTATGCTTCCAACTAGCAAAATTAGTGCCATCAAAGTAAGGACCTCTCCGGTGATAATTTCCCTCGCTAGACGCCATACTCTCCTAGGTTGTGAAACCAAGGCTATGACCGCCAAAAGCTATGGAAATCAAAGCAAATGGAGACCAAAGCTCTGATACCACATGTAGGATCGAAAGTATGTCTAGAGGGGGGGTGATTAGACCACTTGACCAAATAAAAATCTTACCTTTTCCCAATTTTAGTTCTTGGCAGATTTTAGCTATCTTAGCACAAGTCAAGCAATCTCCACACAATTCAAGCAAGCATGCAAAAGAGTATATGAGCAGTGGAAAGTAAAGCATGCAACTTGCAAGAATGTAAAGGGAAGGGTTTGGAGGATTCAAACGCAATTGGAGACACGGATGTTTTTGTCGTGGTTCCGATAGGTGGTGCTATCGTACATCCACGTTGATGGAGACTTCAACCCACGGAGGGTAACGGTTGCGCGAGTCCCCGGAGGGCTCCACCCACAAAGGGTCCATGAAGAAGCAACCTTTTCTATTCCATCACGGCTGTCGCCCACGAAGGACTTGCCTCACTAGCGGTAGATCTTCACGAAGTAGGCGATCTCCTTGCCCTTACAAACTCCTTGGTTCAACTCCACAATCTTGTCGGAGGCTCCCAAGTGACACCTAGCCAATCTAGGAGACACCACTCTCCAAGAAGTAACAAATGGTGTGTTGATGATGAACTCCTTGCTCTTGTGCTTCAAATGATAGTCTCCCCAACACTCAACTCTCTCTCACAGGATTTGGATTTGGTGGAAAGAAGATTTGAGTGGAAAGCAACTTGGGGAAGGCTAGAGATCAAGATTCATATGGTTGGAATGGAATATCTTGACCTCAACACAAGTGTAGGTGGTTCTCTCTCAGAAAATGTGTATTGGAAGTGTAGGTATGTTCTGATGGCTCTCTCCACAAATGAAGAGTGGGTGGAGGGGTATATATAGCCTCCACACAAAATCTAACCATTACACACAATTTGCCAAACTCGGTGGGACCGAATGGTTAAACTCGGTCGGACCGATTCAGCAAACCTAGTGACCGTTAGGATTTTCGGTGGGACTGAGATGCAACTCGGTAGGACCGATATGGTTAGGGCTAGGGCATAACGTAATCTCGGTGTGACCAATTACACAAACTCGGTGGGACCGATTTTGGTAATAAGCTAACCAGAGAGTTGGTCAGGTAAACTCGGTGGGACCGATTCGCTCATCTCGGTGAGACCGAAATGTTACAAAAGGGAAACAGAGAGTTTACATTGCAATCTCGGTGGGACCGATCGCTCATCTCGGTAAGACCGAAATGTTACGAAGGGAAACAGAGAGATTACAATCCCATCTCGGTGAGACCGAGATCCCTATCGGTGAGACCGATTTGCCTAGGGTTTGTGGCAGTGGCTATGACATTTGAAACTCGGTGGCGCCGGATAGAAAGAATCGGTGGGGCCGAGTTTGACTTTTGGTTTAGGTCATATGTGGATGTGGGAAGGTAGTTGAGGATTTTGGAGCATATCACTAAGCATTTTGAGCAAGCAAGCCATTAAGCAACACCTCATCCCTCCTTGATAGCATTGGCTTTTCCTATAGACTCAATGTGATCTTGGATCCCTAAAATATAAAATGTAGAGTCTTGAGCTTCAAGCTTGAGCCAAACTTTTTGTCCTTAGAATTTTGAGGGATCCACTTTCCTCATCCATGCCATGCCATTCATTGAGCTTTTCCAGAAATATTAATCTTGGAATAATGTTAGCTCAATGAGCTATATGTTGTTAGGAATTACCAAAACCACCCAGGGATAGTTGCACTTTCACCGTTCAATACTTGTTTCTAAGGATGCTTCTCAAATTCTATTGTGGTAGAAGATGTCATTTTCTTCTCAACTCTTTCCTTTCCAATGATCCAACTTCTATTCTTTTGTTCCGGAGGCATTGTGATGTTGCTCTCTTCAACCAATCTTCTTGTTTTGTCAGGATCGTGTTCTTTTCATGCTTATCAATTTAACTCGAGTGTGGTGCCCTCTGCGCAAGATCTTTTCGCCTTATCAAGTCTTGCATATCTTTTCAACCGGAGTGTTGTCCGAATTTGTTCTTCCTTGTTCCTCTTTTCTAACGGAGTGTTTCCAACTTTGTTCCTCTCCGTTGTTTTCTTCTTTTCAATTTTTTCAACCTCTTAAGGTTCTTTGGTTTCACTCGTTTGTCAAAGAAGGAACTTAGTTTTACCTCTTATCTTACTCTTCCTTTTCCCTCCGGTGCCATCCTAGATCTCGGGACGAGATCCTCTCGTAGTGGTGGAGCGTTGTGATGCCCCAAGACCGGAGCTTCAGATGCCTTCCAGGGTTTTCGGGTTCCGTCGTGTGATTTGTTTGGTTCATTGCATTCATCTTTGCATCGTGTGCATTGCATCATGTCATCATGCCATCATGTCATTTCTTTTTCTTAACTCAACTAATAAACCGTATGGGTCTTCGATCCATTTAAATCGAGGGAATTCTCTTATGTTTTCTCTTTATAACATATTAAAGCCTCTCAATACTATTAGGGAGCTATAATAAAATTATTGCATTTTTTGGAATTACTTTTAACACACTTGCAATTTGATTCCATGCCTCTTATGCTTCAAGTTGCACCTCCAAACTTTGTCAACAATTCTTTTCCCATTTATCGAGGATCCTCCTAAATTCTCAATATTTTTGGACCTACCGAATACCCACTTCTTATTCAAACTCATTTGGATTTAAATTCAAACGAGTTCAAATCAAATCTTCACGCACACACTCACTTCTATTTTCTTGGATCAAGCTCATTTTTGGGAGTCCGGGAAATTATTCGCGTGTCCCACTTCTTTTCCTAACCTCCTTTTTCTTTTCTTTCTTATCTTTGTTTTGATTTTTTTCTTTTCTTTAGAGTGAGAGGGAAACAGAGCCCAACCCAGCCTTGCAGCCTTGCTCTCCTCATGCCCAGCCGGTGCCCTCCCCACTGGGCCGGCCTTTTGGCCCACCTAATCCTACCCTAGGCCCCGATCACATCTAACCCCCATCTCCCTCGCATCTTCCCTCGCGCCGCCAGGAGACCCTCATCTCATTCCTCTCCTTCTCCCCTCGCGCCGCCAGTACCAGCACCCCATCTCCCTCGTCTCCTACTTCACGCACCAGAGAGGAATTCGTGCGACGCCGCCCTGCTCCCAGTCTTCCTCGTCGGCCTATCCTCTCCTGCACCTCGTTCCCGATGCCGGCAAGCCTACGATGCCGCCGCCGAGCTCCACCCGGACCATGTCGGCCTCTCCTCCTTCTCACACGCCCCTGCTGGTTCCTCCCCTAGCGTCCCCGAGCTCGCAGACCCCGCGCGCCCCTGCGGGCAAGTTCGCCGGAGACCCACCAGGCCGATGCTCCCCTGCCTTGTCCTCGGCGCCTCGTCCCCGAGCTCCGAGTTTGCCTGCCTTGCCTCCTCCCTCTTCACTCCCTGTTTTTCCTTCCTCACCTCACATGTCCCTTCCCCTCATTCTCTAACAGGAGCCCCGACGCTGATGCCATGACCACGCCGCTGCTGTCGAGATCCCTCACTCTGGACTTATCCATTTTTGGCATGCGCTCGTGCGGCCGTCAGCCGCGTCGCCGGAGGTCCTCGTCGGCTCCCCATGATGTTCCTGCAAGGCCTGCAACCGTTTTTGGCCTACTTTGCCTCGGCCTCGACCGAGAACGAGCATTGCTGCTGCCTGCTCGATTCGCACGCACGCACGGCTTCCACGTTGACCGGGTCTCCGCGTGTGGCCAGCCAGCCATGCCAGGCCCAGCCGCTGGCTTGACACGACCCCTTTTGTTGGCCGCCAAGACCGCCTGGGGCTGCCTTGTTTTGGTTCACCAGGTTCCGCACCTAAACATCTTCACGGTCGACTACATTTTGTTGTCCCGACCGGGACCATCAAGTACCACGACGTCTGTCGATCGCCATGTACCCCTTCGGATACGCAAGTCCCTCGAAGGTCCACCGATGCCTAGTACGACTATAGGACCGGAATGAAGTACCACGATGACCGTTGACATGTACCACTACACCGCACCGAAACGTCAAGACCGTCACGGATATTGCCAAGTACCACTTCGGTTTCAGAATGCGACGAGTACCACGACTACCCTCGAGGACATTGGTTCCATCAAGTTCGACTACAACGTGTGCACAACTACCGCTGCCGTGATTTTCGACAAGACGTCGTGTGCCTCTACTTCCACTACGACTGTCGCAAGAATGGGACCGGAAAGTCCGAAGACCCCAAGTACCACGACACCGATGACATGAACGTCTACGGAAACTCGTGCAACGATAAACATGTACCTCTACCGTCGACCCTAGAGCATGCGAGAACGACTACTTCCACTACCACCGTCGCGAGAACGTCTACTTCCTCTACTGTGCACCGAACGAGAACTGTCCCGCTTGCACGCTTCGAAGGTATAACCTCGAGACGACATCCGTGAACGAATGCTTGCGATCTTTGAGATGCTTGTCTTTGCACCGTGTCCAAATTGCCACTCATTTTCTTTGTCGCCAACTCGTGGGACACCCGTAATCCGGGAGCGCCCCACCATCTTTTGCACGCATCCGCACACTTCTCCTTTGCATCGGTATCTCAATCGAGTTACCGGAACCGGAACGCTGTCGTGGCACCG
This sequence comes from Triticum urartu, assembly GCF_056163025.1. NCBI lineage: Eukaryota > Viridiplantae > Streptophyta > Magnoliopsida > Poales > Poaceae > Triticum > Triticum urartu. The sequence continues at coordinate 399,392,030 of NC_141879.1, read as the reverse complement.
TTTCTGTTATCGTTGTCGTGGCACCCCTTTCCTTTCCACCATGGTGACAAATGCTTCATAATGCTCTTGTCAACTTTTAATAAAAAATTGCATAAACTTGTTCATGTCATCCGCATCATGATAACAACAATTAAAATGTTTAAGATTGTTGTTGCATTTTGCCATGCCATGCTTCATTAAACCGGACATGCATCATACTTGCTTGTGCATCATGACATGATTATGTGATGGTTGTTTACTATGTTGTTTGCTTCTTTCCGGTGTTGCTTCTTCGGGTTGGTTCCGATAACGTCGCGTTTGCGAGGATCCGTTCGACTACGTCCGTTTGTCTTCTTCATGGACTCGTTCTTCTTCCTTGCGCGATCTCAGGCAAGATGACCATACCCTTGAAATCACTTCTATCTTTGCTTGCTAGTTGCTTGCTCTTTTGATATGCCTTTGCTGCGATACCTACGATTTGCTTTATCATGCCTCCCATATTGCTAAGCCAATCCTCTAACCCACCTTGTCCTAGCAAACCGTTGTTTGGCTATGTTACCGCTTTGCTCAGCCCCTCTTATAGCGTTGTTAGTTGCAGGTGAAGATTGGAGTTTGTTCCTTGTTGGAACATGGATATTTTGTTGGGATATCACAATATCTCTTATTTAATTAATGCATCTATATACTTGGTAAAGGGTGGAAGGCTCGGCCTTATGCCTGGTGTTTTGTTCCACTCTTGCCACCCTAGTTTCCGTCATACAAGTGTTATGTTCCTTGATTTCGCGTTCCTTATGCGGTTGGGTTATAATGGGGACCCCTTGACAGTTTGCTTTGAATAAAACTCCTCCAGCAAGGCCCAACATTGGTTTTACCATTTGTCACCTAGCCTTTTCTTTCCCTTGGATTCTACAGACTCCAGGGTCATTTTTATTTTAACCCCCCCCCCCGGGCCAGTGCTTCTCTAAGTGTTGGTACAACCTAAGCGATGTCCGAGGCTACCAGGGGCAACTCTGGGTTGGCCTACCCGACGTCTGGCTCATCCGGTGTGCCCTGAGAACAAGATATGTGCAGCTCCTATCGGGATTTGTCGGCACATATGGGTGGCTTTGCTGGTCTTGTTTTACCATTGTCGAAATGTCTTGTAACCAGGATTCCGAGTCTGATCGGGTTGTCTTGGGAGAAGGAATATCCTTCGTTTACCGTGAGAGCTTGTGATGGGCTAAGTTGGGACACCCCTACAGAGTTTTGAACTTTAGAAAGTCGTGCCCGCGGTTATGGGCAGAGGGGAATTTGTTAATGTCCGGTTGTAGAAAACCTGAAACTTACTTTAATTAAAATGCATCAACCGCGTGTGTAGCCATGATGGTCTCTTTCCGACGGTGTCCGGGAAGTGAACACGGTGTTGGAGTTATGCTTGAACGTAAGTAGTCTAGGATCACTTCTTGATCATAGATTCTCGAACGTGCTTTGCCTTCTCTTCTCGCTCTCATTTGCGTAAGTTAGCCACCATATATGCTAGTACTTGCTGCAGCTCCACCTCATACCTTTTCCCTACCCATAAGCTTAAATAGTCTTGATCGCGAGGGTGTGAGATTGCTGAGTCCCCGTGACTCACAGATTACTTCCAAAACCAGTTTGCAGGTGCCGATGATAACCGTGTAGGTGACGCAACCGAGCTCAAGGAGGAGCTTGATGAAGATCGTGTTCGTTGTGTTATTTCATTTCAGTTGATCAGTAGTGGAGCCCAGTCGGGGTGATCAGGGATCTGTAGCATTAGGGGTGGTCTTCTTTTATTTTGGTTCCATAGTCGGACCTTGATTGTATCTAGATGTTGTAATGCTATATTCATGTATTGTGTGAAGTGGCGATTGTAAGCCAACTCCATACCTCTTTCTTATTCAGTACATGGGATGTGTAAAGATTACCCCTCTTGCGACATTGCCTACAATGCGGTTATGCCTCTAAGTCACGCTCCGACACGTGGGAGATATAGCCGCATCGTGGGTGTTACACCGCGGTCCTTGGTAAGGGGAGGAGGTACCTCGGCGCCCTTGAATAGCACCTTCTAGGCGTCCTTGTGGTCATGTCGAAGAGCTCTCACAGCGTTTGGTGCTTGGCCGGGTCGAACTCCCACAAATTGAACACCCGTCATTGACACGGGAGGATCCGGCAGAAGAGCATGTCCTGGACCACATTGACGAGCTTGATTTTCTTGCTCATCATGTTCTTGATGCAGGTCTGGAGTCCAGTCAGCTCTACCGGAGAACCCCAGGACAGGCCCTTCTCTTTCTAGGAAGTGAGCCGCGTGGGGATTCCAGATCGAAATTCAGGGGCCGCCACCCAGGTGGTTTCGCACGGCTCGGTGATGTAGAACCACCCCGATTGCCACCCCTTTATGGTCTCCACATAGGAGCCTTCGAGCCAGGTGATGTTAGGCATTTTGCCCACCATGGCGCCTCCGCACTCTACTTACTGGCCGACCACCACCTTCGGTTTAACATTGAAGGTCTTCAGCCACAGGCCGAAGTGGGGCCTGGTGCGAAGGAAGGCCTCGCACACGACGATAAACGCCGAGATGTTGAGGATGAAATTGGGGGCCATATCATGAAAATCCAGCCCGTAGTAGAACATGAGCCCGCGGAAAAACGGGTGAAGGGGAAATCCTAGTCCGCGGACAAAGTGGGTAAGGAAAACTACCCTCTCATGGGGTTTGTGCGTAGGGATGATCTGCCCCGCATCTGGTAGCCGGTGCGCGATGTCCGCGGCCAGATATCCGGCTTCCCGTAGCTTTGTGATGTTCTCCTCCGTGACGGAGGAGACCATCCACTTGCCTCCCGCTCCGGACATGCTTGGAGTGGTTTGAGGAGAAAGACGCGAACTTGGGTGCTGGAGCTCGAGTGTGCGAGAATGGATAAGCAATGAGGAAGAAGGCGTGGGTAAAAAGGATGAATCTTTGTCCCTTTATAAGGGCGGAAGAGGCGATGCGCCTCCCCACTTGCCTGTTAAAATCGCTTATTCCCCGAACGCCGTAATTGATGGTGCGGTTGGGTTACCCATACCCGTATTGATGAGAATCCCGTGATAAGGGGACACGATCTCTGCTTCGACAAGACGTGTCAAGGAAACCGCCTCGTGATATGTGCAGTGCTGGTTGAGAAAAAACGGTTCGAATAATGACCGGGCCATGGCATGATGTCATGTTGCTAAGCATGTCAGCAGGTTAGATTTGTGGAAATATTATTCTCTCTACGGTGGTATGTGGAACTTGTTTTGCAGAGCCGGACACTATCCTTGTGTTCAATATCTTCTATGGAGTATTCAGAGGAAGAACCTGCCTTGCAATGCCGAAGACAAATCTGCACGCCGGACTCATCGTCATTGAAGCCTGGTTCAGGGGCTACTGAGGGAGTCCTGGATTAGGGGGTCTCCGGACAGCCGGACTATATGCTTTGGCCGGACTGTTGGACTATGAAGATACAAGATTGAAGACTTCGTCCCGTGTCCGGATGGGACTCTCCTTGGCGTGGAAGGAAAGCTTGGCAGTAAGGATATGTAGATCTCCTCCCTTGTAAACAACTCTGTGTAACCCTAGCCCCCTCCGATGTCTATATAAACCGGAGGGTTTAGTCCGTAGGACAACAGACAATCATACCATAGGCTAGCTTCTAGGGTTTAGCCTCTTCGATCTCGTGGTAGATCAACTCTTGTAATACTCATATCATTAAGATCAATCAAGCAGGACGTAGGGTATTACCTCCATCGAGAGGGCCCGAACCTGGGTATACATCGTGTCCCCTGCCTCCTGTTACCATCCGCCTTAGACGCACAGTTCGGGACCCCCTACCCGAGATCCGCCGGTTTTGACACTGACAGGCATTGCAAGGCGGGTTCTTCTCCAAATTCTGAATATCTGATGAGTAGTGTCTGGCTCCCCATAAATGTTGCACTTCTTGGCTTCCGCGCCCAATAAGGGCTATCTTCCACGTGTCGAGCGAATGCGAGGAGCCAGGGCATTATTACATTTGCCACCCTAGCCATGTAAGTAAACTGTCTATTAAAAAGACGGGGATTCTTAGATCCAGACCACACCATCCTCCCACGGCGAGTATCCATCGGAGCGCGCTCGGAAAAATCCATTCCAACATTGCCGGCCATCACAGCTCCTCCTCCCCCTCTCGTAGCCCTAAGCCCGGTGATTGGGAGAAGTGTTCCGTCTCGCACAGCCAATTAGTAGAGTTACAGACACAGGGATTTCTCCCTCCAGCGTATATCATCCCCGTTCTAGCCGGGATCGCCACCTATAATGGCGGGGAGCAAGCGGAGAGCCTCCCCAATCCCTCCATGGGAGAGCGGGTATGCCTTGTCCCTTACTTACTAAGGGGACTTGGATTTCCAATCCATCCATTCCTCCGCGGGCTCCTGGAGTTTTATGGCCTCTAGTTGCATAATTTCACTCCCGCTTCCATATTACACATTGCTGGTTATGTTGCCCTTTGTGAGCTGTTTCTGGGCTGCGAGGCTCATTTCGAGCTGTGGAAGAGGCTATTCTGCCTTGTGCCCCATACACAGGAGGGGTCAATATATCAAGTGGGTGGAGCCGAAATATGGCGCATCGCCGGGACCGGATACATGTCCGGTACCCCGAAGAAGACGTCCGAAGACTGGCCTTCGGAGTGGTTTTACATGGAGGACGTCCCCCTTCCAGATCCTATTCGGAGGGGTCTTCCTGAGTTCAACAATGCTCCTTTGAAGAAACGCCGAAGCTGGCGCCCATGGAGCCCCCAAGAGGAAGATAACGGAGAAGTCCTTTACCTGATGGATCGGATAAAAGTGCTGGCTCAATCAGGACTGACAATAATCGAGGTTATGTCAATATGTATAATGCGCGGGTGCAGCCACTTCAATATCGAGGGCACCCCATGTGGAACTTTAACGGGGAAGATGATGCCACCCGTTGCGGGCGTAAGGGACCAGACTCAGCTGCTGCTCTAGTAAAAATTCTGTCCGATTTGTTCAAGGGAGAGGAAGAGGAGTTCATCTGTATTAAGCCATGGGATGGATTCTCCATGTACAACCCTCCAAGTTGGGTGAGCTGTCACTCTTTACTCCCAACCATCCCGCATTCTTCGTCGTAAATACTCACCTTGCTGTTTCATGGCAGGAACTGCAAAAAGCTGTAAGGGAGGTCAACACCCCACCTCCACAACCGGAGGACCCTGACCGGGCCCTCGATCCCGGACTCGAAGAGGATCCGGACATATTTGTGGAGCTGATAGACAGGACATTCTATCAATTGAGTTGCGATGATGCCATGGTGGCCATCATGGCCGACTATCCTGGGCTACTCCCTGCATCGCATGTAAGAAAAACCAGAGTCCCAACTTCCGAGAAGGATCCCCTTTTATGCACTTCACCTACCGTAAACATATGGTGTTTTACAGGGAAGGCCCTCGAGACGCCATGCCGAACCCGCAGTGACTCGCCAACAAGGGACACCGAAGCCGGGTAGGCCAAAAAGGAAGGAGGTCAGGACTGAGACGCCGGCGCGGAGGTATGATATAGAACCTCGCTCCGTGGTTGTCGCCTTTCTTAAAATATAATGATGTACATGTTTCCTAGTAGGAAACACGCTTGCCGGACTATATCCGGAGAGGTTGCCAATCACGCCTCCACCAGTCAGGCTCTAGGGCCGGACATAGAGGCGGAAGCTAACATAGGGCGAACGTCGGATGCTCCTCCTACAGAGGATGCGGACAGACTATATGCTACAAATTCCTAAGTGGAGAGCGCCATGAATCACAAGCGTCGCCGGGCCATACTCCGTGACGCTTGTTTCTCCCAAGAGGCGTTCGATGCCTTCAACTCAGGAGACGCGTACATCCGTGCTGCTCAAAACGGTCTAGCCAGAGCCACGGACCAGTATGTAAGGGATATACGGGTAAGAGAATCTGACGATTATATATATCAGTAGCCCTGAGACTTGAAACAGTTGACACAACTGATTTAAGGATCATTATTTGTGCAGATTCTTACAGAGAATAATACCCAATTGTCTCAAGAGCTGGAAGAGTGCAAAGCCCAGCTACGGGCCACGGTTGCCGCGTTGAAGGAGTCCGAGAAGGCCCCCTCTAGTAACACTTGTTTCCATTGTAAAGAATGACAGGTACCATATAGTATGCGGCATGCATGCAAGTCTAACAATAAATGTTGGAGATGACTCCGGAGTGAATCCGGAGGCCGTGCCGAAGAATGCGGAACGTGCGGATCAACAGCTAAATGCTGGCGAGCGCGTGCTTACGCGGGTCAGGCAGGAGAAAAATAATCTCCAGGACGCCAATATCCAGCTGGGCATGGAACTGAAAGATGTCCGAGCCCAGCTTGCGGACTCCGTGAAGGAGAATAAGTGGCTTCGACGCGACATTTTCAGTAAGTTCTTGAACGAACTTTTGAAAGAGTTCGGCGAAGAAGCCAGCTAACAGAGTTATGTCTGCAGGTATGCTGACGGGTCATCCCGCGGAGGAGATGCCCGGGTCTGCGGGTGATCTTCTACTAGAGCTCTCACAACTGCACAAACAAGTTCGGCAGGTGATGCAGGGTAATGCCCAAGCCTTGTGTCCATCCGCGTCCCCGCCAGGAGGCATGGGGGAGCTTATAGAGAAGCTCAAGGGAGCGCAGCGGCGCTTCCGGTTAAGGAAGATATCAGCCTGCCGACAAGGTGCAAGGGAAGCCTGGGCCATGGTGAAGACGCGATATACCAAAGCTGACCCAAACCACATGGCCGAGGTCGGACCTGTGGGGCCCGATGGGAAAGAGATCCCCGTCAGTTTGGTGTATGACCAAGTAGAATTAGCCGCAAAGTATTCCCAATAGGATTGTAGGCTAGACAGCCTGTTGGATGGTATAAAAGAAGAATTTAATCAATCTTAGTGATTGTGTACTTCAAGTGACATATATAATGTCCCTAGCCAGATTGTAAATCATTTGTCATGGCGGACCTTTTCGCTTCGACCTCTGGACCCGATAGTCCGGAGTGTATCCGAATACCCGCTCGGTTATGTAAAAACCGGGGTATGCATGGAAACCAGGCGTAGGGGTCATAAGTGCTTGAACAGACAAGTACCCAACTAGATATGTTATATTACATGGATAGTAAGAAACATCTTCCAAGGACAATAGTTCCGTTAAGGGTTCCTTTCCCTGGGTACGCATGCCCTAATATGCATGTCTGAACTGCAAAAAGAGACACAGGCTATAAACATCTGGAGGCATGTATCAAAATAAATAAAAGTCATCTTTTGTTCACCAACCAAATATTCCCTTAAGAACGCTAGCTTTCGGCTTCACCCAGTCTGAGGTACACATCCGGCTGACCCGGCAGTAACAATCGCAGAGGTGCTCCCCTTATGCCCTAGCCGAATTAACAGGAACGTAGGGCATAAATACAAGAGCCAGGCAACCCAGCTTGGCCAAAACTTAAGTCATATCGATGCATATAATGGCGAAAAAAGGTACATGTGGAAGAATAACACATGTGTGGGGCATAAAGCCCAGAAAAATAGTTATATTAAGCTTCTGTATAAGAAGCCCCCAGGTATAATGAGCGCGGTTAGCGCGTCAAGATTGTGTAGTCGACACAAGTTAGCCTTTTAAGGCCTTGAGGAGAAGAAAAAAAGAAGAAAGAGAAAAAAGACATATATCGGATGTGCAAAAAAATTGAGGGGGGTAAGGAGATGAACATAGAGTCCGGCACTAGGCGTAGAATCTTCGGAGTCTGGCTGCGTTCCATGGGTTTGGCTCGAGTCGATTGTCTGATGCGTCCCGCAGATGGTACGCTCCACCAGTCAGAACCTGGTCAATAATGAAGGGACCTTCCCATTTGGGCTTGAGCTTGTTCTTTTTCTTCTCCGGCAGGCATAGAACTAGTTCACCAACGTTATAGGTTTTGGCCCGTACTTCTCTGCTTTGATACTTTCGAGCCTGTTGCTGATAGAATGCGGAACGGGCTTTTGCCACGTCGTGCTCCTCCTCCAGGGCGTCCAAACTATCCTGCCGATCGAGCTTGGTCTCTTTTTCTTCATACATGCGCACTCGAGGTGAGTCATGAATTATGTCGCAAGGCAGAACCGCCTCTGCGCCGTACACCATAAAAAACGGTGTGTATCCGGTCGTGCGATTCGGCGTGGTCCGCAGCGCCCATAGTACGGAGTCGAGCTCCTCTACCTAGTGCATCTTTGATTCCTTTAAGGACCGCACTAATCTGGGTTTGATGCCGCTCATGATAAGACCATTTGCTCGCTCGACTTGACTGTTAGTTTGCGGGTGATAGACAGAAGCATAATCGAGCTTGATGACCATGTTGCTGCACCAAAGTTTTACCTTGTCGGCTGTAAAGTTCGTGCCGTTGTCAGTGATGATGTTGTGGGGGATGCCATAACAGTGTACAACCCCAGATATGAAGTCTATCACCGGTCCGGATTCAGCCGTTTTAACGGGTTTGGCTTCTATCCATTTGGTGAATTTATCCACCATGACCAGTAAGTATTTTTTCTTATGGGTTCCCCCTTTTAGGGGTCCGACCATATCAAGCCCCCAGACCGCAAAGGGTCAAGTAATGGGGATTGTTTGGAGAGCGGTAGGCGGCATATGGCTTTGGTTTGCAAAAAGATGGCAACCGATGCAACGTTGGACCAAATCCTGTGAATCTGCTCGGGCCGTCAGCCAATAGAAACCTGTACGGAAGGCCTTGCTTACAAGGGCCTGGGCTGCGGCGTGGTGGCCGCCGAGTCTAGCATAGATTTCTGCCAAAAGCTTCCGCCCTTCCTCTTCGGAGATGCACCTTTGAAGGACTCCGATAGTGCTTTTCTTATAAAGCTCTCCCTCGTGGACCTTGTAGGCTTTAGATCGCCGCACTATGCAGCGTGCCTCGTTTTGGTCCTGGGTAGTTCCTGCCTGGTTAGGTAGGCCAGGAATGGTTCTGTCCATGCAGCGATGACGTCCATTATCACGTGGGTTGAAGGTGTTATTTCGATGGAAGAGCCTCCGGTTGTGTCAGAGTGTTCGGTATCTGGTGTTGTGGCCGGGTCCGGACTATGTTTACCGGTGTCCCCTTCCCATACCACGGATGGCTTAAACAGCCTTTCCAAGAAGATGTTAGGTGGGACAGGATCGCGCTTGGCGCTGATACGGGCGAGGATATCCGCCGCCTGATTGTTTTCCCGAGCCACATGGTGGAATTCAAGCCCCTCGAACCGAGCTGACATTTTGAGAACGGCGTTGCGATATGCCGCCATTTTTGAATCCTTGGCATCGAAGTCTCCATTTATTTGGGATATTGCGAGGTTTGAGTCCCCACGCACCTCCAGGTGTTGAATGCCCATGGAAACTGCCATCCGGAGACCATGTAATAGGGCCTCTTATTCGGCTACGTTGTTGGAGTCTGTGTATAGTATTTGGAGTACGTATTGAACTGTATCTCCGGTGGGGGACGTCAGGACGACGCCAGCCCCCAGACCAGCCAGCATTTTAGAGCCGTCAAAGTGCATGATCCAATTGGAGTACGCGCCGTACTCTTTAGGGAGTTCGGCTTCTGTCCACTCGGCGACGAAATCGGCCAGTACTTGTGACTTAATGGCTTGCCGTGGTCTATATGTTATGTCAAATGGGAGGAGTTCAATAGCCCATTTGGCAATTCGGCCCGTGGCATCACGGTTGTTTATTATGTCGTTGAGTGGTACTTCTGAGGCCACCGTAATTGAACACTCTTGAAAGTAGTGTCATAATTTTCGGGATGCCATGAATACCGTGTATGCTATATTTGATAATGTGGGTACCGTGATTTGCATGGAGTGAGGACAGTGGATACATAATATACCGGCTTCTGAAGTGGGAATTTATGTCCCTCCGTCTCTTGTTCGACGATGAGCACTGCGCTTACAACTTGGTGAGTTGCCGCTATATATAACAACATTGGTTCGCCGACATTTGGCGCGGCCAAGATTGGGTTGGTGGCCAGGATGGCTTTTATTTCTTCCAATCCGGTCATGGTTGCGTCCGTCCACTTGAAGTGTTCGGTGCACCGAAGAAGGCGATAAAGGGGGAGTGCCTTTTCTCCTAATCGGGAGATAAAGCGGCTTAAGGCCGCCACACATCCAGTTAACTTCTGGATTTGCTTGAGATTAGTTGGGATAGCCAACTGCGACAGATCTCGGATTTTAGCCGGATTTGCTTCAATTCCTCTACTGGAGACGATGAAGCCCAGGAGCTTTCCGGCGGGTACGCCAAAAACGCATTTTTCCGGATTGAGCTTAATGTCATATGTTCGGAGATTGTCGAACGTGAGCCTCAAGTCGTCTATTAGGGAGTCGATGTGTCTGGTTTTAATGACCACATCATCTACATATGCCTCCACTATTTTGCCGATCTGCTTTTCCAGACATGTCTGAATCATGTGTTGATACGTTGCGCCGGCGTTTTTGAGCCCGAATGGCATTGCGTTAAAACAGAAAGGGTCATATGGAGTGATAAATGTTGTTGCGGCTTGATCGGACTCCGCCATCTTAATTTGGTGGTAACCGGAGTATGTGTCGAGAAAGCACAATGAGTCGTGTCCTGCGGTGGCGTCGATAATTTGATCGATGCGAGGGAGGGGGAAGGGATCCTTTAGGCCTTGAAGTCGACGCGTAGGCGCCAGGATTTGTCCTTCTTTGGTACCATTACCAGGTTTGCTAGCCAGTCCGGATGTTTTCTTTCTCTAATGAATCCGGCCTCCAGTAACTTGGCTAGCTCCTCTCCCATGGCTTGTCGCTTAGGTTCGGAGAAACACTGAAGAGTCTGCTTGACCGGCTTGAATCCTTTTAGAATGTTAAGGCTACGCTCAGCGAGCCTGCGTGGGATTCCTGGCATGTCTGAAGGATGCCAGGTGAATATGTCCCAATTCTCGCGCAGGAACTCCCGTAGTGCGGCGTCTACAGCGGGGTTTAACTGTGCCCCGATGGATGTTGTTTTGTGGGGTCCGTTGGATGGACTTGGAATTTGACTATTTAATCCGCTGGTCTAAAAGAGGTGGACTTGGATCTTTTGTCGAGTATCACGTCGTCCCTGTCCACTGTGGAGCGCAGCGCAGTTAATTCCTCTGTCGCAAGGGCTTCGGATAATGCCTCGAGGGCCAGTGCGGCTGTTTTGTTCTCGGCACGGAGTGCTATGTCCGGATCACTAGCTAGAGTGATGATTCCATTGGGCCCGGGCATTTTGAGCTTCATGTACCCGTAATGGGGTATGGCTTGGAAGATCGTGAATGCCTCCCGCCCTAGAAGAGCGTGGTATCCGCTACTGAATGGGGCCACTTGGAATGTTATTCCTTCGGACCTATAATTCTCCGGAGTGCCGAATACCACATCTAGTGTGATTTTCCCAGCGCAACGTGCCTCTTGACTGGGGATGATTCCTCAGAAGGTTGTGTTGCTTTGCTCAATACGGTTTCTGTCTATTTCCATTTTTTGAAGAGTCTCCTCATAAATGAGGTTTAATCCGATGCCGCCATCCATGAGCACTTTAGTAAGCCAAAAGCCGTCGACAATTGGACTGAGGACCAAGGCAGCTGGTGCTCGGGCTGTTCGGAATTTAGGTTCATCATTGGCGTTGAAGGTGATAGCCGTGTCACTCCATGGATTTATTGCTGCCACGTGCCAGACTTCGGCAAGGCTGCGGAGTGCTCGCTTATGCCTATTATTTGAGGCGAAGGTCTCGAAGACTGTCAATACTGTATTGTTATCCACGGGATGGTGCTCTGCGGTGTTTTGAATGAGGAGCTCCTCACCGCTCTTGGCCACATGCCGGAGTACCCAACATGCTCTAAGGCTGTGTGTTGGTATGGTATCTGATGTACTATGAATTTTGCAGGGCCCGTTAAGCCATCCCTCCAATACGGTTCCACGCCCTGTAGTGGACTTTTGCTTCTTTATAATTGAGTCGGGCGACTTATGAGAGTGCACCCTTTTAGTTCGGACTGGGGGTTTTGTCAGAGCCGGATTATCCCAAAATTTTGTTTGGGTTTTCCAGGCACTTTCCATCGCACAGTACTTCTGTACTATGGCCGCCAAGTCAGCGAAGTGTGCTATGTCACAGCGACTTATGGCATTGAGGATTCCCTTGTCCATGCAATTGTTGCAAAAGAACGAAATTGCGTCTTCCTCGCGACAGTCCTTGACCTTGTTCATTACAAGGAGGAATCTGGCCCAATAGTGATGTACTATTTCTTGGGGCTCTTGCCTAATGTGGGAAAGATCGTTTATATCTGGGTGGGTGGGTGGATTTAAGTCCAGACCTTGACCCGATCTGAGACCTAGGGGCGGGGGAGTTTCCGATCTTGGAAGTTTGGGCTCCGGGATGTTGCCCCGCAGGTTCGGCATGATGCCTGATTCTAGGTTCAGGGTTAGGGCGATGTCCTCCCATGGACGGGTATCCATCTCGGAGAGCTCGAGGACCCGGACATAGTTCGTCCTCATGATAGAGGAAGAATCGCCGCATTGCTCCTCCACCACCGCTATCTGATGGGTGACCGGCGGAGAGTTAATCTCCCTTTGGTCGGGTTTAAGACCAATCCGATCGTAGTCCGTAGCGACTCCCAGAGCGGCGATGCGATCCAAGAGCTCGTTCAAAGAGGAGAGCTCCATCAGATCCATCTGCTCGGTGAATTTCGAGCCGATGTGGAGGCTATTTTCGATGACCCGAGAAGTCATCATCGGCGCAGCGGCCGAGCGGGCGGTCATGACGAAGCCGCCTAGTCAGAGAGTTTGGCTTACAGCCAGGGCTCCCCCAGAGGTGATGTTGTTCTTGACAACGAGACGAGCCATCCCTCCTTATGATGACGACACAGTGGAACTCTCAATGAAAGCACCAATGTCGGTGTCAAAACCGGCAGATCTCGGGTAGGGGGTCTCGAACTATGCGTCTAAGGCGGATGGTAACAGGAGGCGGGGGACACGATGTTTACCCAGGTTCAGGCCCTCTCGATGGAGGTAATACCCTACGTCTTGCTTGATTGATCTTGATGATATGAGTATTAGAAGAGTTGATCTACCACGAAATCGTAGAGGCTAAACCCTAGAAGCTAGCCTATGGTATGATTGTTGTTGTCCTACGGACTAAACCCTCTAGTTTATATAGACACCAGAGGGGGCTAGGGTTACACAGAGTCGGTTACAAGGGAGGAGATCTACATATCCGTACTGCCAAGCTTGCCTTCCACGCCAATCCGGACACGGGACGAAGTCTTCAATCTTGTATCTTCATAGTCCAATAGTTCGGCCAAAGGATTTAGTCCATCTGTCCGGAGACCCCCTAATCCAAGACTCCCTCATCGACACTCCGACTTCACCCTCTCCGGCTCAAGTACACCGACATCGAACACTCTACGTCGTGCTGCGCGCAACGATTGTCAAGCAAGCCTCAATCCTCTACGTGACACCGACTCTTAAGAGAGCCGACAATGTAAAACTCAAGAGGCCTTTGCGCTAGCACGAGAACGGCAATGACAACGCCAACATGAAGAGGAAGAGAGAGCGCGTCTACACCAAGTTGCACAAGATGCCGAGGCACAACGCCAAGAACAACAACTCCGTGAAGCTCAAGCACTTGAGGCGCAACAAGCCCTCCAAGATTCAAGTCGAGCCGTAGACAACCGAGGCTGACAAGCTCGTGAACAAGAGGAAGCACTTCGCGACGAAATTCATGAACGACGACATCAAGCTCGCGTGCAACGGCAAGCTCGACAAGCTCCTCCACAAGCTTGCCAAGAACATCAAGTTCATCAAGAGCATGAAGACAATGGAAATCCTCCACGACAAGTCCAACATGAGGTCAACAACCCTCCACGCCAAGAGCACCACGAGTTGGACAATTATCAACAACAGGGACGTCACCATCCCCGACCCCAACACAATGAAGAGCAACGCTACGGCAAGCTCAGGTTCACCATGCCCAAGTTCAACGGAAGCAACGATCCCGGAGAGTACCTTTCATGGGCATTGAAAGTTCACAAGATCTTCCGTTTGCACAACTATGAAGAAGAGAAGAAGATCGCGATGGCATCCCTTGAGTTCCAAGACTATGTCCTCATTTGGTGGGAACAAGTCATCGAGCGCCGAGAGGCAAGAGGTGAACCACCCATCACTACTTGGGCACAAATGAAGGATGTCATGAGAGCACGCTTTGTGCCTACCTACTACAATCGCGACCTCTTCAAGAAACTCCAACTACTCAAGCAAGGAACCAAGATCGTTGAAGAATACTACAAGGAGATGGAGATTGCCATGATAAGAGCCAACGTCACGGAAGATGATGAGCAAACTACGGCATGTTTCTTGAATGGACTCAACCATCCTATCAAGAGGATCGCCGACTTCCAACCATACTCGAACCTCATCGAGCTAGTGCATCAAGCTACCAAAGCGGAACGTCAAGTGCAAGACGATTACAAGTATGCCAAGTTCTCATCCAAGTCCTACGATTTCTCCAACACCCAAGCTTCAACGACTCCAACACCTTCTACCAAGCCTTCTACAAGCAACATAGACAAGTCGAGTTCCAAGAAAGCTTCGTCAACACCAAGTCATCCTCCAACTACAAGCAACTTCAAGTTGAGAGCTTCATCATCATCCAATCCAACTGATGAGACCGTCAAGACAAGTTCCTTCAAATGCTTCACATGCGAAGGCCGAGGCCACAAGTCCTATGAGTGCACCAACAAGCGGACCATGATCCTCAACGACGACGGCACCTACGACTCGATGAGTGAAGGAGAAATGGATGCTCTTGAGCAAGTCACCATGCACCGGCAAGTGAACGATGAAGAGGAACAAGTCTTTTGCGATGAAGATTCAAGTCCCGCTCTTTTGGTCTCCAAGGTATTGACTCTCCAACATCACCAAGAAGAAGTCCAAAGATGCCACATATTCCACACCAAATCCGGCATCAATGGACGATCCGTCAAGGTCATTATCGATGGAGGGAGTTGTCATAACCTCACAAGTGAAGAACTTTGCTCCAAACTCCAATTGCCCAAGACGAAGCACCCACATCCATACAAAGTGCAATGGCTTAGCGACTCCGGCACTATCCAAGTCAAGCATTGAGTACAAGTCTCCTTCAAAATTGGCGCCTACGAAGACACCTTGGAGTGTGACGTCGTTCCAATGACCGTTTGCCACCTTCTCCTTGGACGCCCATGGCAATTTGATAGAGGAGTCATCCATAACGGCCGAATGAAACACTACATCTTCAAGATGAAGGGCAAGGAGTATGTCCTTCGTCCAATGTCGCCAAGCCAAGTGATCACTGACAAGTAAGCCACCCATCATGGAGATAATAGTGAGAGAGTGAGCCACCAAAAAGAGAGTGAGCGCCACAAGCCCAAATCGAACACCTCCACGATGAGCGAAAAGAAGAACTTAATCCTATTTGCCACCAAAAGTGAGATAAGAGGAGTGTGTGAGAACCCATCTAGTGTCCTAAACTATGTCCTTGTGTGCAAGGACAATGCACCACAAACTAACACTTCTCACACTCTTCCTCTAGTGTTATCTTCTCTTTTGCAGGAATTTCACGATGTTTTCCCCAACGAGCTACCTCCGGGACTACCTCCACTATGAGGCATTGAGCACCGCATCAACCTCATCCTCGGAGCACCGCTTCCGAACAAAGCTCCTTACGGCGTCAACCCCGAAGAAACCAAAGAAATAAAAATGCAAGTAAAGCATCTCATAGACCATGGACATGTGCGTGAAAATATGAGCCCTTGTGTCGTCCCGGTCATTCTTGTGCCAAAATGAGACGGTAGCTTTCGCATGTGCTCCGATTGTAGACCTATCAATGCTACCACCGTTCGTTATAGGTATCCCACTCCACGCCTTGATGATATGCTTGATGAACTTAGCGGTGCCACTATCTTTTCAAAAATTGATCTTAAGAGTGGTTACTATCAAATCCGCATACAAGAGGGTGATGAATGGAAAACCGCTTTCAAAACCAAGTTTGGCTTGTATGAGTGGTTAGTCATACCTATGGGTCTATCGGAAGCACCGGGTACTTTTATGCGCCTTATGAATCATGTTTTTCGCCCCTACATTAGTGTGTTTATTGTGGTCTACTTCGATGATATCCTTGTTTTTAGCAAGTCTCTCAAAGAGCATGTCACCCATGTCCGACCCGTTTTGCAAACTCTTCGAAAAGAGCATCTCTATGCTGATATGAAGAAATGCCTTTTTGGCATTGTCAAGCTCGTTTTCTTGGGTTTTGTTGTTTCCTCTAAGGGTGTTCATGTTGATGAGTCCAAGATCAATGCTATTAAGACTTGGCCACAACCAACCAATTTGCAACAAGTACGTAGCTTTCTTGGCCTTGCAGGTTTCTATCGTCACTTTGTGAAAGATTTTGGCACCATTGCTTCGCCTTTGCATGCTTGGAGCAAGAAGAACGCGCCTTTTGTTTGGGGACCATCCCAAGATACCGCTTTCAATGAGCTTAAGAATTTGCTTATTCATGCTCCCGTGCTTGCTTTACCCAACTTCGACAAACCTTTTGAGATCCATTGCGATGCTAGTGGTAATGGCATAGGAGGTGTGTTAACGCAAGAGAAGTGCCCCATAGCTTACTTTAGTGAGAAACTCTCTGGCGCGCAACTCAATTACCCCATATATGACAAACATCTATATGCTTTAGTCCGCGTTTTGCATGAATGGGAACACTACCTTCGTCCTCGTGAGTTTATCATTCATACCGATCATGAAACGCTCAAGTATCTTAAGGGCCAAACCAAGTTGAACAAGTGTCATGCTAAATGGAGTGAATTTATTGAGTCTTTTCCTTATGTCATCAAGTACATTAAAGGTAAAGAAAACATTGTGGTGGATGCCCTTTCCCGCATATGCATGCTTGTTACTCAACTTGAATTGGATGCCATTGGCTTTGAGCATATAAAAGACTTGTATGAGCATGATCCTACTTTTGCTACTCCTTATGCCAAGTGTTTGACACACACCTCTTGGGAACACTATTACATCAAAGATGGATATCTTATGAGAGCTAACAAGCTTTGCATCCCCGAGTCTTCTCTTTGTTTGCTGCTTTTTCAGGAATCTCATGGAGGAGGCTTAATGGGACATTTTGGACGAGACAAGACGTTCGCCACGCTCTTGAAGAACTACTTTTTTCCCAAGATGATTTGCGACGTCAACCGCTTCACCAACCGATGCTCTACATGTCGCAAAGCTAAGTCCAAAGCTCAATCCCATGGCCTTTATATGCCTCTACCAATTCCATATCAACCATGGCAAGACATTAGCATGGACTTTGTACTTGGTTTGCCTAGGACTCGAAATGGGAAGGATTCCATATTTGTCGTTGTGGACCTTTTCTCAAAGATGGCACATTTCATTCCTTGCAACAAGATAGATGATGCTTCACATGTTGCTACTCTCTTTTGTAGGGAAATATTGCGTCTACATGGAGTGCCAAAGACTATCGTCTCGGACCGCGACGCCAAGTTCCTTAGCTACTTTTGGAAGACCCTATGCGCCAAGCTCGGAATCAAGCTACCCTTCCCCACGGCGTATCATCCACAAACCGACGGCCAAACGAAAGTTACCAACCGCACTTTCCGCTCTACTTCGAGTACTCATCAAGAAGAACATCAAGGAGTGGGAGGAGTGCCTACCTATCACCGAGTTCGCCTACAACCGAGAAAGACACTCAACAACTGGCAAGTCCCCCTTCGAGGCCGTCTAGATTCAACCCTTTGTCCCCATTGGACATTCTCCCTCTACCACTCCAAGAGCGCATCAATTTGGACGCAAGTGCACGTGTGACTCATCTCAAGAAGGTGCATGACGATACAAGACATACTATCGAGCGCCAAGTACAATGACTTGAGACCAACATCAACAAGCACCCCATGGTCTTCAACATTGGTGACCTCGTGTGGCTACACCTTCGCAAGGACCACTTTCCACAAGAATGCAAGTCCAAGCTTCGACCACGAGCGGATGGACCCTTCAAGGTGCTCGCACGCTACAATGACAACGCCTACAAGATCGACATTCCACGCGACAAGTAATCCATGAGCGACATCTTCAACGTCAAAGATCTCTCTCCCTACCATGGTGATGAAGAATTTGATCCGAGGACGGATCTTCCCCAAGGGAGGGGAGATGATGCGGAACATCCTAAGGTCATCCCCATGGACCTACCATCATCTCACCAAGTGACTAGTAGACCAATGACACGAGCACGTGCAAGAGCTCTCAAAACTAAGGTGAACTCACTCCTCTCCGAATTACCACTTACCATGCATGAGAATTGGCTACTACCTCAAGCGGAAACCCTATGTGTGATCAGGTGCATGGAGGAAGGCCACAGACGAACTACATTCAACGGACAAGACAGTGAGGACGCCAAGTTCACGGGAGAAGAAGAAGAACTGCTCGAAGTCCCCAGGCTCTGGACGACCGACGAACCCCGGACGTCGGACGACCTCCAGGCTCCGGACGTCCAGCCCTCTCCGGACGACCGACACTTCCATACCGACCCAAAACTACGGATTTCTGAAGAGCTACGGACGACCGACGACCTCCAGGCTCCGGACGTCCGACCGAAGTCCACCCGAGCCGAATCTACGAACGTCCGGACCCTCGCAAGCCTACGGACGACCGGTGACTCCCGGACGTCCGGTGCCTGTGCACTGCCATGTGTTGGGTCGCAGCCCATGTACCCCCTTTTTGCCCCCTTTTACACTAAGACTATATGTAGACCTCTCCCTCCTCCTTTCTAGGTTATCATTGGTTTAGCTCATTTGAGAGATAGAGCATTGCTCATCCACATCAGATCTACTCCTCGAGAGAGACCGCGGCCTCTTCGGAGAAGATCCCTTTGGATTCAAGACCTCCTCGCAGAGAAGAACATCAAGACCTCACGGAGAAGACCGGCTACCCTTGTATCGTCCCTAGTTGACCGTGTACCGTGTGAACTCTTATGTAACCGAGGATCTAGCACATGTGTGACTATCTTGTGTTGGTTTAGTGATTCTCCCGTGTTTTCTCTTCTGTTTCCCCTTATGTTTTCCCTCTTTTCCCCCTCGTGTTCCTCGTGTTCTTCGCGGGATCCGCTCCTTTCGTGAAAAATTGGCCGATTAGGGTTCTACCCTACATCAATGAGTATGATTTATGATCAAGTGTTCTCACTTGACTCCTTAGTAAATATACTCTAACATAGGTGACTTTGTCACCGCCCAATTCTAGATGAAGTTCTCTAGTGTTTCCTTGAGTTTTTGCATTTGTCATTTGCATATTTATTCCCTTTCCTTTATCAAAAAAACTTCATCTAGATTTTCTTTTATCTGTTTAGTTCTACATTTTCTGCATCCAATTCCTTGCAAATCTTTGTGAGGTCTTATTTGCCTAGTGAGCTGAGGTGACAAGTGTCCTCTCTGTTGAACTCGGTCACACCGGTCTGTCATTTTCGGTCAAACCGAACCAATTCAGTGCCACTGAAGTAGATAACTCGGTGTTACCGGTTTTAATGCAGAAAAGACCATTTGCCACTTGTTCATGCCTTTTTGTGCCAGCTCCACTCGATGATTCTTATCCTCTACCAGCATCACACTCGGTATGCTGCTTTGCCCTGTGACTCAAGGACCAAACCTATTTTGACTCACACTCCAAAAGAACCCTTCTTGGAAATTGATGTCAAAGGGGGAGAGAGAGAGATCACATCAAAGCTTAATTCTTCAAAAGGGGAAGAGAGAAATCACATCAAAAGCCCCAGATGCTTGGTACTCAAAGAGGAGAGAAGTCACATGTCTTTAGAGGGGAAAAGACATGTTCATGTTTGCTAATTTTCTTCTTGTTCCCTATCTTCTCCCAGCATCTCTTATACAAGATTCAGGGGGAGCAAGATATCTATGGGAAGAAAATCTTTGAATTCATTGCATATCTTTTACCTTTGGGGACATGTCTACATCCAATAGAGTACTCAGTACTCACTCTCTACATGTCATCCCAGTCTTGGTACTCTTGTGGTTTCTTTTGTTTGCTCTGGCTTGTAGATGTATCTGTGTTATCTAACCTTGTTTACTCAGGTTCATTCCTTCCTAAGCCAACTCAAAACCACAAGGTGAGTATATGCATGACACTCATGTGCATGAGGATTTCTTGCTGATGTACATACTGTTTGCAAGAAGGACTCATGAGCATGTAGGTACATTTCCTATATTCACATCTTTTGCTCTGATGCATATAGCCAAGATACATGTAACACATTGCTTACTCCGTCATGCTTATGCATTCACATGCTCCTATATTGCATATTTGCATGATTGCATACATATAGGGGGAGCCTATGCATGTTACATGTCTTTCCAAAGCTTTACTGGTTATTCTCTATATCTGTATCTAAAGCTTTGATATATGTTGTCGTCAATTACCAAAAAGGGGGAGATTGAAAGCACAAGTGCTCCCTAGGTGATTTTGGTAATTAATGTCAACATATCTCTTGTTGGACTAATGTTCTCATATAGTATGTTTCAAATAATTTCAACAATGGAGTGGCGTGGACTAAAGGAAGTGGACCCCTCAAAATACTAAGAACACATGTTAGCTCAAGCTCAAGACTCTACATTTTACTTTTAGTGATCCAAGATCACATTGAGTCCATAGGAAAAGCCAATACTATTAAAAGGGGTTGAGGTGTTGCTTAGTGAGTTACTTGCTCAAAATGCTTAGTGATATGTTCCAAAACCCTCAACTACTTTCTCATATCCACATATGTCCCAAACCAAAAGTCAAACTCGGCCCCACCGAAATTTCCTACTCGGAGCCACCGAGTTCACTTGACATAGCCATTGCCACAAACCCTAGTCATTTCGGTCTCACCGATAGGGATCTCGGTCTCACCGAGATGGGATTGCAACCTCTTTGTTTCCCTTCGTAACGTTTCGGTCCAACCGAGATGAGCGAACGGTCCCACCGAGATTGCAATGCAAACTCCTTGTTTCCCCTTCGTAACGTTTCGGTCCAACTGAGATGAGCGGATCGGTCCCACCGCGTTTGCTTGACCAACTCTCTGTTTGCCTATTACCAAAATCGGTCCCATCGAGTTTGTGTAATCGGAATCACCGAGATTATGTTATGCCCTAACCCTAATGGAATCGGTCCCACTAAGTTGACATGTCGGTCCCACCAAAAATCCTAACGTTCACATTTTGAACTAAATCGGTCTGACCGGGTTTCATGATTCGGTCCCACCGAGTTCGGTGATTTGTGTGTAACGGTTAGATTTTGTGTGGAGGCTATATATACCCCTCCACCCACTCTTCATTTGTGGAGAGAGCCATCAGGACATGCCTACACTTCCAACATACATTTTCTGAGAGAGAACCACCTACACTTGTGTTGAGGTCAAGATATTCCATTACAACCACATAAATCTTGATCTCTAGCCTTCCCCAAGTTTCTTTCCACTCAAACCCTCTTTCCACCAAATCCAATCCTATGAGAGAGAGCTGAGTGTTGGGGGGACTATCATTTGAAGCACAAGAGCAAGTAGTTCATCATCGACACACCATCTATTACCTTTTGGAGAGTGGTGTCTCCTAGATTGGCTAGGTGTCACTTGGGAGCCTCCGTCAAGACTGTGGAGTTGAACCAAGGAGTTTGTACGGGAAAGGAGATCGCCTACTTCATGAAGATCTACCCTAGTGAGGCAAGTCCTTCATAGGCGATGGCCATGGTGGGATAGACAAGGTTGCTTCTGCGTGGACCTTCATGGGTGGAGCCCTCCGTGGACTCGTGCAACCGTTACCCTTCGTGGGTTGAAGTCTCCATCAACATGGATGTACGATAGCACCACCTATCGAAACCATGCCAAAAATCTCCGTGTCTCCAATTGCGTTTGCACACTCAAATCCCATCCCTTTACATTCTTGCAACTTGCATGATTTACTTTCCGCTGCTCATATACTCTTGTCATGCTTGCTTGATATGTATTGTGAATGTTTAAACTTGTGCTAAAACTCCACTTCAACTTAAAGAAATTAAAAACTACAACTTTTCTTACTAAGAGTCTATTCACCCCCCTCTAGACACCTCTTCTCGATCCTTTCAACCCTTCTTCTTGCTATGCGGCCTCGTCGATATGGTCAGGTAATCCACACCCACCCACACCATCCTCCTCCTTTCCCGTCCCACATGCCTCGACTGACGGAGCGACACCTTCCACCAAAATCATTGCCCCCTCCTCCAATTAAGCGCCGCCCACAGCCATTTTACATGCAGTATAACGTGGAGTTGAGTAGCATGCGGCCGCATGCGCGAACAAGGTCGCTATGGCTGACATGCGTGTCGACCGCTAGATCTTGGAGGAGCACCTCTTCTTCGAGGCCACCGTCGACACCGTCGCGCGGTTGTCTACTTTAAAATATAGTTCGTGATGTTTTCTCGAGGCCACCGCTGGTGCCTTCTAGTGATTTTTCCTCTGTAATGTTAATATGCAATCTGATGTTCAGTTAACAGTTTGGTCCTCTGAAATGTAATGTTCAGTTAACACTTTGGTCCAACAATTTATACATTTCGTAGTACTGTTCTCAAGCATTCTTTGTTTTGTTAACTGTCTTATCTTCTAGTACATGTTTCTATTCTGCAATGTCGTGCTCAGTTAACTATTTTGGTTCATTTGGTCTGTTGTCCATTTAACTGTTTGGTTCAGTTCTGCAATTGGATTTTCATTTATTGTGCGTACAATTTTGTATTGTTATGCATGTGACACCAATTGAATTTGGATGTACTCAATACATATTCTACTGATAGTATGGCAACTCTCGGTTAACCTGATCAAGATCTTCCATATGTGTGTTGCAGGGAAACAATGGGAGACACTGCGGTTTACCATCGAGGTTTGTTCAAGCAGGGTCCTTTGGCTAATAGCACATTATTGTGCAGTTGCAGGAATCATTCTAATATTTAGGTTTCTTACAATTTGGTCTTGCACATGTAGGTCCTACTGTCAGAGGCTTAGACCCACTATTCGACCCACTTTGCATATGGGGAAATGAGATGTCCATGAATATTAGTCAAGTCAAGAAACTCAGAAAGATTGTTATGATGAAGAAACTTGCGATGAATAACAGCAAGATCTTTGTTTGCACAATGAAGAAGACATCAATCAACTATAGGATGGTACCAACTCTTTTACCTTGTTTTTACCCCTTGCGCCATTTCAAAATTTACAACAGCGATTTATGCATAGCTTTGTTTTCAGTAGTTTTCAAAGCAGTTCACCGATGATTACCTCTCAAACCACCTGCATGGTCAAGAGGCGAGGAAGGTATTCATTCAACACCCACGGTACAATATTGATGTCTTGCTGAAGACGATGAAGGTTGGGCGGGCAATTATCCATAGCCACTGGCCTAAAGTTGCAAGGACATTCAACATCACTTAAGGATCAATACTTTCCTTTCGCTTCTACAGTTTCCCAGATGAGATTCATCTATCTATTTACCGTCTATGATGCTACTTTCCAAAGGTTTTTGATGCTGCATGTGAAACTTGGTGCTGTTGTGTAATGGCGTAACTGAGTGCCGAAGCTATCTGATGTAATTCGATTATGAAATACTAGTTGCTTTTATATGGATATGAAATATCTGGCATGTTTTATAAGAAATATCAGTTTGATTAGTTCATGGATTATCACTAATAGGCTAATTACCCTGCTTATTGGGGTTTTCTATTGCAAACGGTTACTCAGACAGCACCGTGGGCGATGAATTCAAACAACCCGCACAGTTTCTAGAAAGTAGGCATGTTCGATCAACTAACAATCACACACGGCTTCCGGCAGAACTGTTTGCGTTAGGCCACCTTGCACACACGTTTCCACACAAAGAACTATGTGGGATGTACATACCTACGGAAATGATTTTCTGGGATTCACCGTGTGGGATGAACATACCTACGGAAATGATTTCTGGTATTCACCGTGTTGGATGTACATACCTACGGAAATGATTTCTAGGATTCACCGTGTGGATGTACATACCTAGGGAAACGATTTCTGGGATTCACCGTGTGGGATGTACATACCTACGGAAATGATTGGGTTTCCATGCCTCGCCCGACCGCACACAGCCCCAGCCTGGGTCCCACAAGGGCATATCCCCGACGATTTCTGGGAAG
Source organism: Triticum urartu (assembly GCF_056163025.1). Lineage (NCBI taxonomy): Eukaryota > Viridiplantae > Streptophyta > Magnoliopsida > Poales > Poaceae > Triticum > Triticum urartu. The sequence goes on along the minus strand of NC_141879.1, from coordinate 399,367,830 downwards.
GACCCCCCTATCGCCCACACTCACTTGGCGATGGTTCCAAATGCCGTCGTGGAAAGGGTTTTAAACTGTTTGTTTAGGATGTCGCTGTACCAGTGCTTGACGATAATTCTCATGTGTCCTCGGGAGCGCTTTCCTTTATATAAGAGTTTGTCCAGGCTTGTCCTTTGCTACAAAAAGGATTGGGCCACCTTGCTGCACCTTGTTTACTTTTGTTACTTGTTACCCGTTATGGATTACCTTGTCACAAAACTATCTGTTACCGATAATTTCAGTACTTGCAGAGAATACCTTACTGAAAACCGCTTGTCATGTCCTTTTGCTCCTTGTTGGGTTCGACGCTCTTACTTATCGAAAGGACTACGATAGATCCCCTATACTCCTGGGTCATCAAGACTCTTTTCTGGCACCATTGCCGGGGAGTGAAGCGCCTTTGGTAAGTGGAATTTGGTAAGGAAAAATTTATATAGTGTGCTGAAATTTACTGTCACTTGTTACTATGGAAAATAATCCTTTGAGGGGCTTGTTCCGGGTATCTTCACCCCGACCAATAGAGAAAAGAGTTGCTCCTCAACCTACTGAACCTACTGAAAATGTTTATTTTGAAATTCCTTCGAGTATGATAGACAAACTGCTAGCTAATCCTTTTACAGGAGATGGAACATTACATCTCGATATGCACCTAATCTATGTGGACGAAGTTTGTGGATTATTTAAGCTTGCAAGTATGCCCGTGGATGTTATCAAGAAGATGGCATTCCCTTTATCTTTGAAGGGAAAGGAATTGACATGATTTAGGCTATGTGATGATATTGGATCATGGAACTACAACCGATTGAAATTGGAATTTCATCAGAAGTTTTATCCTATGCATCTGGTTCATCATGATCGTAATTATATATATAAATTTTGGCCTCACGAAGGAGAAAGTGTCGCTCAAGCTCGGGGAGGCTTAAGTCAATGTTATATTCATGCCCCAATCATGAGCTTTCAAGATAAATTATTATTCAAAAAATTTATGCTCGGCTTTCTCTCAATAATCGCTCCACGCTCGATACTTCTTGTACTGGTTCTTTTATGATGAAGACTATTGAATTCATATGGGATTTATTGGAAAGAATTAAACGCAACTCTAAAGATTGGGAACTCGATGAAGGTAAGGAGTTAGGTATAACACCTAAGTTTGATTGTGTTAAATCTTTTATGGATACCGATGCTTTTCATGAATTTAGCACTAAATATGGACTTGACTCTGAGATAGTAGCTTCTTTTGGTGAATCATTTGCTACTCATGTTGCTCTCCCTAAGGAGAAGTGGTTTAAATATCATCCTCCCATCAAAGAAAAAGTAGTTGAACCTATTAAAGTTGAAGAAAAAACTATCACTTATAATGTTGATCCTATTGTTCCTACCGCTTATATTAAGAAACCACCTTTCCCTGTTAGAATAAAGGATCATGCTAAAGCTTCAACTGTGGTTCATAAGAGTAATGCTAGAACACCTAGACCCTCTGAGAAAATTAAAGTTGAACCTAGTATTGCTATGGTTAAGGATCTCTTGGTCGATAATATTGATGGGAATGTTATTTACTTTTGTGATGAAGCTGCTAGAATTGCTAGACCCGATACTAAAGATAAGCATAGACCTGTTGTAGGCATGCCTGTTGTTTCTGTTAAAATAGGATATCATTGCTATCATGGCTTATGTGATATGGGTGCTAGTGCGAGTGCAATACCTCATTCCTTATATAAAGAAATTATGCATGATATTGCACCTGCTGAGATAGAAGATATTGATGTTACTATTAAGCTTGCCAATAGAGATACTATTTCACCAATTGGGATTGTCAGAGATGTTGAAGTCGTGTGTGGGAAATTTAAATATCCTACTGATTTTCTTGTTCTTGGTTCCCCACAAGATGACTTTTGTCCCATTATATTTGGTAGACCCTTCTTGAATACTGTTAATACTAACATAGACTGGAAAAAGGATATTGTTTCTGTTGGTTTAGGGGATATGTCTCATGATTTTAATTTTGCTAAATTTCATAGACAACCCCATGACAAAGAATTGCCTATTAAATATGAAATTATTGGACTTGCTTCTATTGTCGTGCCTCCTAATGATCCTTTAGAACAATATTTGCTAGACCATGAAAATGATATGTTTATGAATGAAAGAAGAGAAATAGATGAAGTATTCTTTAAACAGGGGCCTATTTTGAAACACAACTTGCCTCTTGAAATTCTAGGGGATCCTCCTCCACCCAAGGGTGATCCCGTGTTTGAGCTTAAACCATTACCTGATACTCTTAAATATGCTTATCTTGATGAAAATAAGATATATCCTATTATTATTACTGCTAACCTTTCAGAGCAGGAAGAAGAGAGATTATTGGAAACTCTAAAGAAGCATGGTGCTCCTATTGTATATACTCTTGATGATCTTAAGGGCATTAGTCCCACTCTATGCCAACACAAAATAAAATTGGAGAAATACGCTAACTCGGTTGTTGATCACCAACGACGGTTAAATCCTAAGATGAAAGAAGTGGTAAGAAATGAAATACTGAAGCTTCTGGAGGCAGGTATAATTTATCCTATTGTTGATAGTGAGTGGGTAAGTCCTTTCCATTGTGTCCCTAAGAAGGGATGCATTACTGTTGTTCCTAGTGATAAAGATGAATTGATCCTACAAAGAATTGTTACAGGTTATAGAATGGTAATTGATTTCCACAAATTAAATAAAGCTACAAGAAAGGAACATTACCCTTTACCTTTTATTGATCAAATGCTAGAGAGATTATCCAAACATACACATTTTTGCTTTCTAGACGGTTATTCTAGTTTCTCTCAAATTCTTGTGTCGAAAGAGGATCAGGAAGAGACCACTTTTACTTGCCCTTTCGGTACCTTTTCTTATAGACGTACGCCTTTTGGTTTATGTAATGCACCTGCTACCTTTCAAAGATGTATGACTGCTATATTCTCTGACTTTTGTGAAAAGATTGTTGAGGTTTTCATGGATGATTTCTCCGTGTATGGAACTTCTATTGATGATTGCTTAAGCAACCTTGATCGAGTTTTGCAGAGATGTGAAGAAACTAATCTTATCTTGAATTGGGAGAAGTGCCACTTTATGGTTAATGAAGGTATTGTCTTGGGGCATAAAGTTTCTGAAAGAGGTATTGAAGTTGATAAAGCTAAAGTTGATGCTATTGAAAAGATGTCGTGTCCTAAGGACATTAAAGGTATAAGAAGTTTCCTCGGTCATGCCGGTTTTTATAGGAGGTTCATTAAAGACTTCTCAAAAATTTCTAGGACTCTGACTAATCTCTTACAAAAGGATGTTCCTTTTGTCTTTGATGATGATTGTGTAGAAGCATTTGAAATACTTAAGAAAGCCTTGATTTCTGCACCTATTGTTCAGCCACCTGATTGGAATTTACCCTTTGAAATTAGGTGTGATGCTAGTGGTTATGTTGTAGGTGTTGTTCTAGGACAAAGAGTTGACAAGAAATTAAATGTTATCCAATATGCTAGTAAAACTCTAGACAGTGCCCAGAGAAATTATGCTACTACTGAAAAAGAATATTTAGCAGTTGTATTTGCTTGTGATAAGTTCAGACCTTATATTGTTGATTCTAAAGTAATTGTTCACACTGATCATGCTGCTATTAAATATCTTATGGAAAAGAAAGATGCTAAACCTAGACTTATTAGATGGGTTCTCTTGCTACAAGAATTTGATTTGCATATTATTGATAGAAAGGGAGCTGAGAACCCCGTTGTAGACAACTTATCTAGGTTAGAAAATGTTCTTGATGACCCACTCCCTATTGATGATAGTTTTCCTGATGAACAATTAGCTATCATAAATGCTTCTCGTACTGCTCCATGGTATGCTAATTATGCTAATTACATTGTTGCTAAATTTATACCACCTAGTTTCACATACCAGCAAAAGAAAAAGTTCTTCTATGATTTAAGACATTACTTCTGGGATGACCCACACCTTTATAAAGAGTAGGATGGTGTTATTAGACGTTGTGTACCTGAGCATGAACAGGAACAGATCCTACGCAAGTGTCACTCCGAGGCTTATGGAGGACACCACGCTGGAGATAGAACTGCACATAAGGTATTGCAATCTAGTTTTTATTGGCCTACTCTTTTCAAAGATGCCCGTAAGTTTGTCTTGTCTTGTGATGAATGTCAAATAATTGGTAATATTAGTAGACGTCAAGAAATGCCTATGAACTATTCACTTGTTATTGAACCATTTAATGTTTGGGGCTTTGATTATATGGGACCGTTTCCTTCCTCTAATGGGTATACACATATTTTAGTTGTTATTGATTACGTTACTAAGTGGGTAGAAGCTATTCCAACTAGTAGTGCTGATCATAACACCTCTATTAAGATGCTTAAAGAAGTTATTTTTCCGAGGTTTGGAGTCCCTAGATACTTAATGACTGATGGTGGTTCACATTTTATTCATGGTGCTTTTCGTAAAATGCTTGCTAAGTATGATGTTAATCATAGAATTGCATCTCCTTACCACCCATATTCTAGTGGTCAAGTAGAACTGAGTAATAGAGAGCTTAAATTAATTTTGCAAAAGATTGCTAATAGATCTAGAAAAAATTGGTCCAAGAAACTTGATGATGCATTATGGGCCTATAGAATTGCATATAAAAATCCTAGGGGTATGTCTCCGTATAAAATGGTTTATGGAAAAGCATGTCACTTTCCTCTTGAACTAGAACATAAGGCATATTGGGCCATTAAAGAGCTCAATTATGATTTCAAACTTGCCGATGAGAAGAGACTATTTGACATTAGCTCACTTGATGAGTGGAGAACCCGGGCCTATGAGAATGCCAAACTATTTAAAGAAAAAGTTAAAAGACGGCATGACAAAAGGATACAAAAGCGTGAGTTCAATGTAGGGGATTATGTTCTATTATACAACTCTCGTTTAAGATTTTTTGCAGGAAAACTCCTCTCTAAATGGGAAGGTCCTTACTTCATCGAGGAGGTCTATCGTTCCGGTGTCATAAAAATCAACAACTTCGAAGGCACAAATCCGAGGGTGGTGAACGGTCAAAGAATCAAACATTATATCTCAGGTAATCCCATAAATGTTGAAACCAATGTTATTGACACCGTAACCCCGGAGGAGTACATAAGGGACACTTTCCAGAACGTTTCAGACTCCGAAAAGGAATAGATATGTGGTACGGTAAGTAAACCGACTCCAAAACAGTTCTAATAGCATTTTTTCTCTGTTTTGGAATATTTAAGAAAATAGGTATGTGGTTCAAGCATCACCAACTTATGGCATGTTCAACAACATTTAATGTTGAAGTTATTTAAAAATCCATAATTATTTCTAATCAAATAATTTCTCCACCATATAAAATCTAAAATAAGTATTTTAAACTTCCACTTTGAAAGATTAGACTAAAGCATTAAGTATATGCAAGTCACCTTAAATACAAAAAAGAATATTGTTTTCGAAGTCAAATGATTTTATTATTTTTAGAACAATAGTAGCTTAATTTTGAGTTAAAATAAGTAGGATGTTTTTTAGTATTTATAAGAGAATTCGTGTACTGTTGGCTGCTGCTGATTTACAAGGCCATCAGTGATGGGATCGATGTACATATTTGTAGTTAATCTATATTAGCGCCCACACACACATGTACCTTGGGTGTTTCCTCATGGCACCGTACCTGGCGGAGATAGACTTGGACCGCGTTAAGGTAGAGCATCATCGCCATCAAAGATAGATGGCAATCAGAGAGGTGAAATTACATATGTCTAGGAGAAAGACCTCCATTGTAGAGTGAAATCTTCTTTTGTTTTTCTCTGATCGTAAAAAACAGTGGGGAATGCTCACAATCACACAAAAGAGCAAAACCATATTGCATACCTGAGTGTCTTGATGTGACTACGAATTCACAAATCAGGGTGGGTGATCATGTAGGTTCTCATTCACAAATCAGCATGCTGCGGAAAGCATAATGAGATATCCTGGAAGTAGGAAATATCCGACCAACAAGGAGCAGTCATTATTTTGCTACTGGCCTTTGCACACATAACTGAAAGTGGGATCGGTATTACTTAAATGCTGAAAAAAATCTTCTGACAATAGCAGTCATCAAGGAAACATGAACAGTTTGTGCATAACTTGGCTATTAGCCTCGGCACAAATCAATTAAAAGTGTGATTAGTAAGAAAATTACATTATCAAGAACTCAAAGCTTTTACAAAATAATGGCAAAACTGTATACACAAAAGATAACTTTCATAACCAAATATACTATCTAATTGACTCAATTTCCTTTGCTTCCACGTCATGGAAGTAGGGACGGACTTGTACGCATCTAGCCTGCAATCTGCACTTTGTGCAGCGCCATTGGCAGCGATACCGGAGCGAACCGCTTTGCGACTTCTCGTCGGCTCTCTTCTTCTATGTCCCAGCTCATGACGACTTGTAGAAGGAACGCTACATGCGTTTTCCACAACCTAGAATGAAAAATCTTGGTAGCAAAGGAAAATGTCGAGGAATGAGAAAGAGCAAATGTCTCTGTCTAAATAGCACAGTTAGTATTACAGCAAACAAACCTGCACCAACTGCCTTAACTGAACCTTGAAATCAAGACCTAGTTTAATCTGATCTAGCCAAAATAAGCAGTGAATTCATGGAACATATAGTCATTTTCTAAAAGGAAACATATAGTTAGATTGTCCACTCTAGATCAAAGACTGCAGTTTGAAGGGACTGTCCAATCTACATAAATCATGATCACGTTTTCTGCATTTCCTAACTAAAAGAACATTGTCTGAACATTGGCTTAGGCATACTGTAATACAAATTGCAAACTGCTGACAAGTGTTGACCTGTCATTGGTTTTTGATGACCATATAAATTTACTTGGGTGAAAAGAAAATTTCAGTCATAGTGATAGCTCCAGCCAACAACCAAAAAAGTAGTCTCATTGGTTATAAACATCGAGCAGTCCAAAAAGTTGTCGGCTCCAGAGCAGTACGGAACATCATCATAATCAGATATATCCTGAGAATACTGAAAATGTACAGCCAGCAACATGAACAAAGATAACATGGCACACACTTAAATGATGTGTTTCTTACAATTGAAAAAATAAGTTATCTCTTTAGTGGTGCAAACACATTATTGCCACAATGGGCATAGGATTCGCTTTGCAGGCTAAAAGTACTACCTCCGTACCAAAATATAAGATATTTGGAAGGCCTGGTACGGAGGTAACACTATTTTTGTTGGTAATAGCACATAGAGCATAATATAGACAACTAAATGAAGTTAAAGATGGTATGTTTAATCATGTCATATCATGCATGTACACTGAAGAAAGGACAGTTGTCTTTGATAGAATTTCCAGTTCACCTGCACTGTGAAAGGACTGGAATCGCATATAAATGCCATTATCCAGTGAAGTAAGGTCTCAATGCCATTCTCCAACATATGATTGATCACATCCTGGATGCTTTGCATCTACGGAAGAAGAAAATATGTCAACACAGAGCAAGATAAATAACATCTAAAGAAAGTAGTAGAGGATGCTCGGGCCGCTTTCAGATATGTTCTGTTCATTGTTTTTATCTTTGCAACCTGATGGATCTTTTGGATTAATTGAGAAGCCCACTTGTGATGCCACTGGTATTTAGATTCTGAAGAAACTGTGGATAGCAAACTTAAGTGTGTTTCCCTTGCTTTTAGTAGTCCTCTCATCACCACCTGGCGGCTGTTCGATTGCGCATTGACGAAGGCATGTATGCAGTTTCTCAATTTGGCGAAATAGATAATTTAAGTAGGAATTTCTACCATGAATAACTACACAAAGTTTGCTCAGTTTCAGCAGCCGAGCAATGTCGGGTAGCCCATTCTCATCGCTGGAAACTATGACATGAGAATATCTCCATGTTCATTTTCTCTATGGATGTAGTAACTAACCATCATTAGGTTACACGACAACCATGATTAGATGAAGTATGATATCCCCTTACGTGAAAGACAAAACCTTTATAAGTTGGAGTCTGGCTTGGACCTTATTTTCTTATTTATAATCTATTACTGTAACTTTTATAATGTAAAGCCTCTCTGTTTTGTCGTCCAAAAATTGGGAAGCAAGAAACAGAATTATCTCTGTACTGAAAAGAACTACAAAATCTAAAAGGATTTACCTATTAGCGCTTGAAGTCGTCCAGGTAGATGACTATCAAGCATAATGCAGTATTCAGCAACCATCATTTCAAGGCGATTTACATACAATTGCATGTTCTACACGTTCGGAAGTAGTACCACTGTGCATGGAGCTCCGTGATGCAGCTGATATGGATTCATACTTGGAAAGAACACAAGGACAAAGTATACAGGGGATATTGCTTGACACCAGCTCATGTGCTTCACCAGCTAAGGGAAGACCTTGGGATTGGGCATGTCGTGCACTGTTCCAGAATCTTCATGATGCTAATGCTAGAATGGCTAATAGAACCTGATTGAGAAATCACCGTTTTCCTTCCTAGTCCTCTAGTGATGTTTGGTGGGGCAACCCATTGTTGCTGTAGGTACATTAGGTAAAGCATGTACTCCTTTTTCTTCCATTATTATTCAGCTGCAGATGCAACTCATCTAATGGGTAAGATGTATTTTTTTTCTTTGCCATACCAAAAAAGGATGTAGTTACTTACCATCCTACCATCATTCAGTTACACAACAATCCTGATTAGGAGAAGTACGATATCCCCTTCTGTGAAAGACAAAATATTTAGAAGTAGTAGTCCCACTTGGACCATATTTTCTTGTTAAAAATCTATTAGTTCTTAAAATGTAAAACTGCTTTATTTTTCACATCCAAGTATTGGGAAGCACCAAACAATATTATGTTTGTACTGAAGAAAGAAGAACAAAACCTAAAAGGATTAAGCTATTGGTGCTTAAAGGTCGTCCAGGTAGATGACTATAATTGTAACATTCAGCAACCATCATTCCAAGGCGATTTACTTCATACAATTCATCTACTACATGTGTGTTGCGTTTCCACATCAATATCACCTTTATTTGTAACTGGCATATTTACAGGACAGGTTCTGTAATACATAAAAACTCTAGGTCTAATACTACATTTTAAATTGTGAAGCAAAATTCAAGATTATCAGGCCCAATGGAATCTCATATGTCAATGAGTTACATCTAGTTGAACTGAACACACTTGCACACGGTTACAATATAATGACAACATGATAAAGAGCCGCAATTTTCCTTTCATATAAAGGAAAGGGGAATATATTACTGTCACAGTAAGATTGGATAGGATCAAAGTATAATTTCCGTTGAAAAGCTCACTCTGATAAAAAAAAAGTGTATCAAATTGGGGAATTTTTAGGCAGTCAAATTTTTCTATGAAGTGGTACAGTAGAAAGAAGAAATTACCTAGGCAGAATCAAGCCGGCAGTTCGAAGAACATCACCTCGCCTCACAATAGGGTGGCGGCGATGTTCACCATTGGAACCAGGCGGATGGGTCCGTCGGCAGATAGAGTGTGCCTAGAAGGAGTGGCTGGTGGCGAAGCCAGCGGGGTTGGGGAAACCAATGTCGAGGTGGAAGCAGCGGGGAGGAGTCCCGGCGGCGCCATGGTAGCAAGGTCGGGGAGCCGCCAATGGTCGCGACGTCGAGTGCCGCCGGCGGTAGAAGGCCGCGGGTCCCCGGTAGTGGATGGGCGCGGGTGTGTTGGCACTTGGTGTAGGGGTAGGCGCGGCGGCAGGGTAGGAGGCGGCGGCGGCCGGCTGTGAGGGGCGGGGCGGGGCTGGATGTCCAGATGAGATCGAGAGGAAGGCTGGGTTTGTTTTTCTATTCTATCACTCGTACCGCTTCAGTTAATATGAGGACTGCGGGCTGAATTACTAAATAGTACAGGGACCTTTGTGTAAAAAGGACGCGACGGTGAAAACGTGCTACCATCATGTTATTAGTACCACCTCATTTATATTACGATTTTTTCTATACGAATCCTAAAAACATATTACAACTCGGCGAAAGCGTATTGTGACGGTGAACCCACGGAGTCAATCCGTGCTTTATTATAAAAAAAATAAACTAGCAAAAAGGCCCGTGCGTTGCAACGGGGTTCAAATCAAGCTACTGAGATCATATAATGTATAGCCCACCTTGTTTATTCAAATCAAATAAAACTGACCACTGGTTGCATTTAACAATTATTCATGCTAATATAATACATTTAGCTGATGGCTTACATGAGGCAAGCTTTAGAGACAACCATTTATTCCAAAAATCTTAGTTTAAATTTAGCATTTGAAACTTTCATTATTCGTCGCATAAATACAAATCAAAATCGCAACAATAACTAACTACAAATTATTTAGGTGTATGAAAATCAATCATTAAATCAGCAAAATAATGTGCTTACATTCACAAAAGTCAAGAACATATGCTTCACAAATTAAATGCATGTAAAAGAAAATTACTGGCCTCATCACCAATTCACGGCCGTCTTTTGACATGACCAAATTCTCGGGAAGGCTGGTTAGAATCGGTGACAACAAGGTAGATAGATATTTTCTTAATCCGAGATGACTCGGGTTGAATCTTGCCGATATGAGTTCACACAACACCTTTGAATTTTTGGTCCTTTGTTGGCGACTTCGACCACATACCTCCCGCACAATATGGCGTTTGCACACCGCCGCCCAGTCCTACATGAAGTTGTCTGCTTGTGTGCTTCCGTGGCGCCTGGGTGCGATACATTTTTGTGTGTGTTTTTCTAGGGGAATTGTTTTGCGTGCTATAGGAAAAAAACATAGTACCAGGCCCAACACACCCCCGCCCAAGACCTTTTTTCTTAACCTAGTCCACACACCCTCATCCTCTCGATTCCGCGTCCTCTGACGCGCCGCCACTCGCCAGCAGCAGGGACGCCGGTCTTATAACACCCTCGATGCGACTATATCTCCCACGTGTCGAGGCACGACTTAGAGGCATAATCGCATTGAAGGCATATGTCACAAGTTAGGCAATCTTCACAACATCCCATGTAATATAAATCATAAAGGGGAGATAACATAGTTGGCTTACACTCGCCACGTCAATCAAGTACATAAGTAACATTACATCATCCAATCACTCATGGCCCGACTACGGCGCCAAAATAAAAGATAACCCAACATGCGACACGGTCCCGATCACCCCCAACTGGGCATCACTACTGATCATCAGGAAAGGAAACATAGTAACGTTGAGAGTCCTCGTCGAACTCCCACTTGAGCTCAAGTGCGTCTCCTGGAGCGGAATCATCAGGCCCTGCATCTGGTGTAATAGTAATCTGTGAGCCACAGGGACTCAGCAATCTCGCACCCTCGCGATCAAGACTATTTAAGCTTATAGGTATGGCAAGGTAAATATGTGGAGCTGCAGCAAGCGACTAGCAAGTATGGTGGCTAACTTATTCGCAAAAAAAAGAGCGAGAAGAGGAGGCAAAGCGCGAGAGAGAAAACTAGAGAACAACCTGCGCAAACATTACTGCAACACCGTGTCCACCTCCCGGACTCCGCCGAGAAGAGGCCATCACGGTAACACACTCAGTTGATTCATTTTAATTAAGTTAAGGTTAAAGTTATCTACAACCGGATATTAACAAATTCCCATCTGCCCATAACCACGGGCACGGCTTTCGAAAGTTCAAATCCCTGCAGGGGAGTCCCAACTTAGCCCATGACAAGCTCTCACGGTCAACGAAGGAATAGACCTCCTCCCAAGACGTTTCGATCAGACTCGGTATCTCGGTTACTCAAGACACTTCGACAGGTTAAAACAAGACCAGCAACACCGCCTGAATGTGCCGACAAATCCCGATAGGAGCTGCACATATCTCTTTCTCAGGGCACAATCGGATAAGCAATCCGTACAACTAAAACCAGCCCTCAAATTTCCCCGAGGTGGCGCTGCAAGGGGCTCTAGGTTGGACCAACACTCAAAGGAGCACTGGCCCGGGGGGGGGTTTAAAATAAGATGACCCTCAGGCTCCGAAAACCCAAGGGAAAAAGAGGCTAGGTGGCAAATGGTAAGACCAAGGTTGGGCATTGCTGGAAAAGCTTTAAACAAGGCGAACTATCAAGGGTTTCCCATTATAACCCAACCGCGTAAGGAACGCAAAATCCGGGAACATAACACCGATATGACGGAAACTAGGGCGGCAAGAGTGGAACAAAACACTAGGCGAGAGGCCGAGCCCTCCACCCTTTACCAAGTGTATAGATGCATTAAGATAACAAGATAATATAATGATATCCCAACAAGTAAATAAATGATCCAACAAGGAACGGCCTCCAATCTTCACCTGCAACTAGCAACGCTATAAGAGGGGCTGAGCAAAGCGGTAACATAGCCAATCAACGGTTTGCTAGGACATGGTGGGTTAGAGGTTTGACATGGCAATTTGGGAGGCTTGAAAGCAAGTGGTAGGCATCGTAGCAATGGCATAGCAAAAGAGCGAGCAAACTAGCATAGCAAAGATAGTAGTGATTTCGAGGGTATGATCATCTTGCCTGCACAGTTGTCAGAGTTGACTGGATCCTCGAAAGCAAACTCAACGGGCTCCTCGTTAGCGAACTCGTCTCACGGCTCTACCCAAACAAGACAAACAAGCAACAAGGATACAATCAACCACGTGCAAGGATCAAGCAATATGATCCAATGATGGTATGCTATGCGGGATGCGATGCGGGATGCATATGCAAGATATGACAGGAAAATGCAAGAACCTGGCCTCAACTTGGGAATCCAAGTGTGCCACTGGAAAGATGAGATGAAATCGCTTGAAAACGATATAAGGATCATCGGAATCGGAGTTACGGTTTGGAAATGGCAAGCGTTTCAAATATGACACCGGTCTGCGATTTACAGCACGTAGCCATCTAAATGCAAAGAGATGAACATGCTGCAACACCCAAACATGACAACAAAATACATGGCAGGGATCCATTCAAGATTCTTAACAAAAGTCTAGCACTGAGCTACGGCCAATTCATCCATTAACAGGTTCAAACAAGCATGGCAAAAATGCATATGACAAACGGATCTCAGACTTAGTGAAATTAATACTTGTCTGAAATTTCAGATCAGGTAGCACTCTTCGGAGCAACAAAACTACATGCTACAGGACCTGAACATGGAAAAGTAAAGCATGGCATGGAGCTACTCAAAGAGCTTAACAAAAGTCCCTTAGTGACCTTGAGCCAAAAGGGATCAGAAAATACAATTGCAAGCATGTGAACATAGCAAAAACATAATCAGTTTTCAGACTTAGTGAAAACTGGAACATGCTGAAAACATAACTCAAGTAGGCATGTTTATTAGCTCGATGCACTCACTACGGTGCAAGTCATGACCAACTAAGCATACATCCATCAAGAATACACAAAATGCAAGCTAGACATGGCAATAAAAAAAGCATATCATGCACGGATCAACTACAACATCATCGGCAAAATTGCAAACAAGTTGACAATCTGCCCAGATTCACAAAGTAGCAAAAGTAGAGCTCGATTGACTCAAGCTAGGGTGCTCCATAATTGCAAACAAAGACATGGATGGATAGATCTCTACAATATTAACAAAATATCCTTACTGATCATCCTCAAAAGAGGCACGGATAACTAGGAAACAACATGAACATATGGCATCATGAGATAAACAGTTTAAGGACTTAGTGCAATTGCTAAGTCCCTGAAAACAGAATTACCGAGTGCACCACTTTGCAAGCTTGCACTAGTCACCACACTCATCAAAAAAATACATGGGTTGCACCTCTGGAAAGATGACAAAACCCTTAGCAAAACATATGTAGAACATCAGGGCATAGCATGCACACAATAATCATGGCAAAAATGACAAAAAGCTAAACGGAGTAGCAGATCTGACAATTATCTCAAGTAGCTCTCTTCTAACAGCATTTCGGGCATCAAGATAAACTCAAATGAAAATGATGCGATGAAATGAAATGATGAACTCTCTGAGATGAACATTTTGATATGCTATATGCATGAATCGGAGCTACGGATGCAAAGTTACGGAGTTATGAACAGGAGCACTTGGATCTGCAATTTCGAGACTTAGAGAAAAAAAAATCAACCTACGGATTTTAGGGTTTATTGTTCACGGATCTGGATCTGACGCACCGATCGAGGATCGCCAGATCCTCATCGGAGTTCGTCGCCGGAGTATGAGGGGCCGGGCCGGAGCTTGCCGGCGAGGAGAGGAGGCCGGGCGGCGGGGCAGCGGACCCGGGCGGCGAGGGAAGGCGGCGGGGCGCGGCCCCGGGCGGCGCCGGCTCGGGCGGCGTGGAGCTCCGGGCGGCGATGGCGCGCAGCGGCAGCGCGGCGCCGGCGCGGTGGCGGCGGGGAGGCGGCGAGCGGCGCGGGAGGAAGGAGGAGGCGGCGGGCGGCTCGCGGGGCGGCTGGGCCGGGAGGGCCTGCCCCGGGCCCGAGCGGGCTGTGGCGGCGGCGGTGGAACGGTGGCCACGTGGGGCGCTTCCACTGGCTGCGGGCGGCGGCGGCGGCGTGTCCGACCAGAACGGACACGTCCGGGGCGGCGCGAGGTGGATTTAGGGTTTGAGAGGGAGGAGATCCGCGAATTTTGGGAGGGGGCTATAAATAGAGGTAGAGGGAGCTAGGAGAGTCCAAATGAGGTGCGGTTTTCGGCCACGCGATCGTGATCGAACGCTCTAGATGATGGAGTGGAGTTAGGTGGGTTTTGGGACAAATTGGAGGGTCGTTGGGCTGCAACACACACGAGGCCTTTTCGGTCCCTCGGTTAACCGTAGGAGTATCAAACGAAGTCCAAATGGTACGAAACTTGACAGGCGGTCTACCGGTAGTAAACCAAGGCCGCTTGGCAAGTCTCGGTCCAATCCGGAAAAGTTTAATCCCCACACTCGAAAAAAAAGGTAGAAATGACCACCGGAGGAGAACGAAGCGCCAGAATGCAAAACGGACAACGGGGAAAATGCTCGAATGCATGAGACGAACACGTATGCAAATGCAATGCACATGATGACATGATATGAGATGCATGACAACGAAAACAACACACGGAGACAAAGACCCGAACCCAAGGAAAATAAGTAACTTAACGCCGAAACGGCAAGAGTTGGAGTACAAATTGGGAAAGTTACATCCGGGGTGTTACAACACTCCACCACTACGAAAGGATCTCGACCCGAGATCTAGGACTGAAAGAACTCCGGGTACTCAGAATGGAGGTGATCCTCGCGTTCCCAGGTAGCTTCACGGTCAGAATGGTGTGACCACTTGACTTTGAGAAATTTGATTGACTTGTTGCGAGTCTTGCGTTCAGTCTCTTCAAGAATAGCAACTGGGTGCTCGCGATAAGAGATATCTTCTTGGAGCTCAATGTCCTCGAAGTTGATGGTGCGGTCAGGAGTCTTGAAGCACTTCCGAAGATGAGAGATATGGAACACGTCATGAACATTTGCAAAGTTTGAAGGAAGCTCGAGTTGATAAGCGAGGTCGCTTCTCTTGCTGACAATCTTGAAAGGTCCCACGTATCTGGGGGCAAGTTTCCCTTTGATACCGAAGCGACGAGTACCTTTCATAGGAGAGACACGGAGGTAAACATGATCTCCGATCTCGAAAGCCAAATCACGGTGCTTACTATCATAGTAGCTCTTCTGGCGGGACTGGGATGCTTTGAGGTTATCACGAATGACTTTGCACATTTCCTCTGCTTCTGTGATTAAGTCATTACCCAAAAGCTGACGTTCACCGGTTTTAGACCAGTTGAGAGGGGTACGGCACTTCCTGCCATACAGAATTTCGAAAGGGGCCTTGCCCGAACTTGCTTGAAAATTGTTGTTGTAGGATAATTCAGCATAAGGAAGACAATCCTCCCACTTCATGCCGAAGGAAATCACACAAGCCCTGAGCATATCTTCAAGAATCTGGTTCACACGCTCGACTTGGCCGCTAGTTTGAGGATGGAAAGCTGTGATGAAGCGGATGTTGGTGCCCATGGCCTTCTGAAAAGAATCCCAAAATTTCGAGGTAAAGATGCTGCAGCGGTCTGAAGAGATCACCTGAGGAATACCGTGCAGAGAGACAATACGAGAGGTATAGAGTTCCGCCAATTGAGCTGCAGTGATCGACTCTCTGATAGGTAGAAAATGAGCCACTTTGGTGAGTTTGTCGAATACAGCATCATTGCCACGCTTGGACTTTGGAAACCCAGTCACGAAGTCCATTTCAATGTGGTCAAACTTCCATTCTAGAATGGTAAGAGGTTGGAGGAGACCAGCTGGCCTTTGGTGTTCTGCCTTCACTCTTCTGCAGACATCATATTCATTCACGAATTGAGCGATCTCGCGCTTCATTCGAGTCCACCAATAAGCCTCCTTGAGGTCCTGATACATCTTCGTGCTCCCAGGGTGGATGGAGAGGAGAGAATTGTGGGCCTCGTTCAAGATCACTTTACGGAGGTCACCTTTTGGTACCACAATACGATCCTCGAAGAAGAGAGTATCCTTGTCGTCAATACGGTAGCACTTGTACTTGGATTGACTCTTGGCAATCCCAATCTTCACCTTTTACACCATAGCATCAAGAAGCTGAGCTTGGCGAATCTGATCTTCCAAGGTAGGAGAGACTTGAAGGTTGGCGAGGAAACCTTGAGGAACAACTTGCAGATTAAGTTTACGGAAAGCTTCACAAAGTTCGGGTTGATAAGGCTTGAGAATCAGACTGTTGCAGTAAGCTTTTCTGCTCAATGCGTCAGCAATCACATTGGCCTTGCCTGGAGTATACTCGATACTCGGATTATACTCTTGAATCATTTTGACCCATCGAGTTTACCTGAGGCTGAGATTAGGCTGAGTGAAGATGTACTTGAGACTCTTGTTATCAGTGAAAATGTCCACTTTTCTTCCCAATAGAAGATGTCTCCAAGTCAAAAGAGCATGCACAACTGCCGCCAACTCGAGATCATGAGTGGGGTAGTTCTTCTCATTAGGCTTCAATTGGCGAGAAGTATAAGCAACAACTTTCTTCTATTGCATCAATACTGCGCCAAGACCTTGGAGAGAGGCATCACAAAAGACCTCGTACGGCTTGGATTCATCAGGCGGAGTCAGAACTGGAGCAGTGATCAATTTCTCTTTCAAAGTGTTGAAAGCAATGTCACACTCCGGAGACCAAACGTACTTGACATGCTTCTGGAGAAGATTAGAGAGAGGCTTCGCGATCTTAGAAAAGTTTTCAATGAATCTTCGGCAATAGCTTGCGAGACCGAGGAAGCTACGGAGTTGCTTCACGTTCTGAGGAAGTTCCCAATTCACAATTGCAGACACCTTCTCGGGATTCATGGCAATGCCCTTGGCAGAGATGATATGACCAAGATAAAGAACCTCATCGAGCCAAAATTCACACTTGGAGAACTTGGCGTAGAACTTGTGTTCTCTGAGCTTATCAAGAACCAAACGCAAGTGCTTGGCATGATCTTCCTTGTTCTTGGAGAAAACCAGAATGTCGTCGAGATAGACCAAAACGAAGTCATTGGTGTAGGCGTTGAAGATGAAGTTCATCATGCCAGAGAACGTCGGAGGAGCGTTGACGAGACCAAAAGACATGACAGTGTATTCATATGAACCAAAACTTGTCCTGAAGGCCGTCTTGGGAATATCTTGCTCACGGATTCGAATCTGATGATAACCCATACGGAGATCAAGCTTGGAGAATACTTGAGCACCTTTGAGTTGTTCGAACAGCTCGTTGATGTTGGAAAGTGGGTATTTGTTCTTGATGGTCTTCTTGTTCAATGGACGGTAATCAACACAAAGCCGGTCCGTTCCATCCTTATTCTTCACAAAAAGAACACCACAACCCCACGGAGAAGAACTAGGCCGGATGAGACCCATTTTCTCTTGAATATCGAGTTGCTTTTTCAGCTCCTTCAACTCTTCAGGTCCGAGCTTGTAAGGACGTTTGCATATAGGTTCCATGCCAGGCTCAAGATCAATAACGAATTCAACTGGCCGGTGCGGAGGCATTCCTGGAAGCTCTTCTGGAAAGACGTCTTGATATTCGCAAACGACTGGAATTTGCGAGATAGCATCCAATTCACCCTTCTCATTGAGGGAAAACAGACGGATGGTATCATCACGAGCGGCAAAGACAATTACATCCTCAGACGAATGAGTCAATTGAATCTGCCTGGCTGCACAATCAAGCTGAGCCTTGTGCTTAGAAAGCCAATCCATTCCGAGAATAAGGTCAATATCTGAGTCATCAAGAACATTTGGAGAGGACAAGAACTTATAGTCACCCAAAGTGATTGTAACATCCGGAACGTATACTCGAGATGTCATCTGATGGGCCGGAGAAACAATAGCCAACGGTTTCGACAACACTTGAGTAACAAAATCATGCTTAGATGCAAAAGGTCTCAAGATGAAACAATGCGATGCACCAGTGTCAAAAAGAACTCTTGCGGGAATATCATTAACAGAAAGGTTACCCATGATCACATCTGACGAATCCTCTGCCTGAGCTGCATTCATCAAGTTGACCTTGGCATGCTTGGGGTTATGCTTGACCACAGCTGTACTTGCCGATCTGACAGGAGGAGGAGGAGGAAGACACCTCTGGTTGAAACACTTTTTGGCATAGTGACCCTTCTGTTGGCACTTGTTGCACGTGACCTCTAAAAGCGGACGGTGCTACGGAGCACTCGATCTTGGAGCTTGGGACAAAGTCTTGTTCTGAAAGCCAGGGTTGGGTGGGTGGGAAGATCCACTGCCACCTTTGCTCTTCTGCTGATACGGCTGACGGAACAGAGGAGGAGGAAGCCAAAACTTCTGCTGCTTGGCCACTTGAGTAGAGGAAGAAGGAGTAACATCTCTGACTCGCTTCTTGGAAGCATCACACCTCAACTGAGCAGCCTCTTACTTCAGTGCCATGTTGTAGAACTCATCGTACCTCAAAGGCTCAAAGAGAACAAGAGCTAGCTGGATTTCTTCTCTGAGACCACCCCTGAACTGATAAATCATGCTCTTCTCATCAGGGACGTCCTGCTTGGCAAACGGGCGAGCTTCTGGAACAACTTGTTGTAGTCATAGACAGACAAAGAGCCTTGCTTCAGATTGCGGAATTCCTCACGCTTGCTTTCAACCACGCTCTGAGGAATATGATGAGCTCAGAAATCTCGACGGAAATCATCCCAAGTGATAACATGTCCACCTCTGGAATCCTTGTACTGCTGGAACCATTCTGCAGCTTGATCTTTGAGTTGGAAGGAAGCGAACTTGACAAAGTCCTCAGGCCTGACGTTACTGCACTCGAAATGCTTGCACAGATCCGCAAGCCAATCGTCGGCATTGGTTGCCTCAACACAATTGCTGAAAGTCTTTGGCCCGTTAGCAAGGAACTGGTTGAGTGTAGCAAAGTGATTCTGATTGCTGCCTTGATTCCCTTGGTTGCCTTGATTGCGCTCTTGGAGAATTTGCATGATCAACTGTGTGTTTGCATTGGTTGCGGCCATCACAGCTTGCCATGCCTCTGGAGAAGGTGGAGGTGGTGGCGGATTAGGATTCAGAGTCATGCGCGTTGGAGGAGCCATCCTGAAGAGGTTGACATCCATTAGCACATTGACAGGCAAATATTGAAGCTGAAACCAACGGAATGAAAATTGCAACATATAGTCTTCACATCCGAACAAAATGAACGAATGCATTCCTCTTGAAATGGTCACATATCCATAAATTGAGAAGCCACTTAGAATTAAGGTAGAGAAATAAATCAACAAGGTACGGATCAAGAACGAATAATCGCTAAGAAATCCCAATCTCAAACCAATATCCGTGGAAGAAGAACTAGAGCTACAAGAATTCCCACCTATGAAACTCCCGAACCTTTCCGGCTATGCAATCAGGTGTTGGGGATACAGGGGAAGCATAATATCTCACCCAAACTAGCAAATCCTACATCCAGCTGTATCCATCCTTCAACACATAACCAAGAAACCTTCGGAAACCATCTACCTCAACCTTCGAAAAGCATCTGTTATACAAGTTATGGCGATACTCCCGAACTCCCGCCCCAGTACTGGGTGGCGTCGAGGTTATCTCACCAACGAACTGCATAAAAGAGATTTTCGATGTCGCCGTACTAAACTCAGATATTCCAGAATTGCAAGGATAAAATTATGATGACAACACCTCAGAGCTTAACTCCCCGGGACACTTCCACTAAACCCCTGACAGGAGGCACCAAGACAATGTTCTCATCATAAATCCATCGGAACGATTCCAAGATACCCGCGTGATCCTAAAATTTTTTTTAGTGAAATTTGAGAAGAGAAGAGTCAAAACTCTACGTCAGGATGCCTTACTAGAGCGATGAGGAGACTGGGAAGTAAAAAGAATTCCTAAACTCTCCGATATATAATTCCTAATGACTCAAAACATTTTTCTAGACACAACTCGGCCGCTAAAAACGATCAAGCAATGGGGCTCCTAAGGTCGGGGAAGGCTCTGATTACCAACTTATAACACCCTCGATGCGACTATATCTCCCACGTGTCGAGGCACGACTTAGAGGCATAATTGCATTGAAGGCATATGTCGCAAGTTAGGCAATCTTCACAACATCCCATGTAATATAAATCATAAAGGGGAGATAACATAGTTGGCTTACACTCGCCACGTCAATCAAGTACATAAGTAACATTACATCATCCAATCACTCATGGCCCGACTACGGCGCCAAAATAAAAGATAACCCAACATGCGACACGGTCCCGATCACCCCCAACTGGGCATCACTACTGATCATCAGGAAAGGAAACATAGTAACGTTGAGAGTCCTCGTCGAACTCCCACTTGAGCTCAAGTGCGTCTCCTGGAGCGGAATCATCAGGCCCTGCATCTGGTGTAATAGTAATCTGTGAGCCACAGGGACTCAGCAATCTCGCACCCTCGCGATCAAGACTATTTAAGCTTATAGGTATGGCAAGGTAAATATGTGGAGCTGCAACAAGCGACTAGCAAGTATGGTGGCTAACTTATTCGCAAAAAAAAAGAGCGAGAAGAGGAGGCAAAGCGCGAGCGAGAAAACTAGAGAACAACCTGCGCAAACATTACTCCAACACCGTGTCCACCTCCCGGACTCTGCCGAGAAGAGGCCATCACGGTAACACACTCAGTTGATTCATTTTAATTAAGTTAAGGTTAAAGTTATCTACAACCGGACATTAACAAATTCCCATCTGCCCATAACCACGGGCACGGCTTTCGAAAGTTCAAATCCCTGCAGGGGAGTCCCAACTTAGCCCATGACAAGCTCTCACGGTCAACGAAGGAATAGACCTCCTCCCAAGACGTTCCGATCAGACTCGGTATCTCGGTTACTCAAGACACTTCGACAGGTTAAAACAAGACCAGCAACACCGCCTGAATGTGCCGACAAATCCCGATAGGAGCTGCACATATCTCTTTCTCAGGGCACAATCGGATAAGCAATCCGTACAACTAAAACCAGCCCTCAAGTTTCCCCGAGGTGGCGTTGCAAGGGGCTCTAGGTTGGACCAACACTCAAAGGAGCACTGGCCCGGGGGGGGGGGGTTTAAAATAAGATGACCCTCAGGCTCCGAAAACCCAAGGGAAAAAGAGGCTAGGTGGCAAATGGTAAGACCAAGGTTGGGCATTGCTGGAAAAGCTTTAAACAAGGAGAACTATCAAGGGGTTCCCATTATAACCCAACCGCGTAAGGAACGCAAAATCCGGGAACATAACACCGATATGACGGAAACTAGGGCGGCAAGAGTGGAACAAAACACTAGGCGAGAGGCCGAGCCCTCCACCCTTTACCAAGTGTATAGATGCATTAAGATAACAAGATAATATAATGATATCCCAACAAGTAAATAAATGATCCAACAAGGAACGGCCTCCAATCTTCACCTGCAACTAGCAACGCTATAAGAGGGGCTGAGCAAAGCGGTAACATAGCCAATCAACGGTTTGCTAGGACATGGTGGGTTAGAGGTTTGACATGGCAATTTGGGAGGCTTGAAAGCAAGTGGTAGGCATCGTAGCAATGGCATAGCAAAAGAGCGAGCAAACTAGCATAGCAAAGATAGTAGTGATTTCGAGGGTATGATCATCTTGCCTGCACAGTTGTCAGAGTTGACTGGATCCTCGAAAGCAAACTCAACGGGCTCCTCGTTAGCGAACTCGTCTCACGGCTCTACCCAAACAAGACAAACAAGCAACAAGGATACAATCAACCACGTGCAAGGATCAAGCAATATGATGCAATGATGGTATGCTATGCGGGATGCGATGCGGGATGCATATGCAAGATATGACAGGAAAATGCAAGAACCTGGCCTCAACTTGGGAATCCAAGTGTGCCACTGGAAAGATGAGATGAAATCGCTTGAAAACGATATAAGGATCATCGGAATCGGAGTTAAGGTTGGAAATGGCAAGCGTTTCAAATATGACACCGGTCTGCGATTTACAGCACGTAGCCATCTAAATGCAAAGAGATGAACATGCTGCAGCACCCAAACATGACAACAAAATACATGGCAGGGATCCATTCAAGATTCTTAACAAAAGTCTAGCACTGAGCTACGGCCAATTCATCCATTAACAGGTTCAAACAAGCATGGCAAAAATGCATATGACAAACAGATCTCAGACTTAGTGAAATTAATACTTGTCTGAAATTTCAGATCAGGTAGCACTCTTCGGAGCAACAAAACTACATGCTACAGGACCTGAACATGGAAAAGTAAAGCATGGCATGGAGCTACTCAAAGAGCTTAACAAAAGTCCCTTAGTGACCTTGAGCCAAAAGGGATCAGAAAATACAATTGCAAGCATGTGAACATAGCAAAAACATAATCAGTTTTCAGACTTAGTGAAAACTGGAACATGCTGAAAACATAACTCAAGTAGGCATGTTTACGAGCTCGATGCACTCACTACGGTGCAAGTCATGACCAACTAAGCATACATCCATCAAGAATACACAAAATGCAAGCTAGACATGGCAATAAAAAAAGCATATCATGCACGGATCAACTACAACATCATCGGCAAAATTGCAAACAAGTTGACAATCTGCCCAGATTCACAAAGTAGCAAAAGTAGAGCTCGATTGACTCAAGCTAGGGTGCTCCATAATTGCAAACAAAGACATGGATGGATAGATCTCTACAATATTAACAAAACATCCTTACTGATCATCCTCAAAAGAGGCACGGATCACTAGGAAACAACATGAACATATGGCATCATGAGATAAACAGCTCAAGGACTTAGTGCAATTGCTAAGTCCCTGAAAACATAATTACCGAGTGCACCACTTTGCAAGCTTGCACTAGTCACCACACTCATCACAAAAACACATGGGTTGCACCTCTGGAAAGATGACAAAACCCTTAGCAAAACATATGTAGAACATCAGGGCATAGCATGCACACAATAATCATGGCAAAAATGACAAAAAGCTAAACGGAGTAGCAGATCTAACAATTATCTCAAGTAGCCCTCTTCTAACAGCATTTCGGGCATCAAGATGAACTCAAATGAAAATGATGCGATGAAATGAAATGATGAACTCTCTGAGATGAACATTTTGATATGCTATATGCATGAATCGGAGTTACGGATGCAAAGTTACGGAGTTATGAACAGGAGCACTTGGATCTGCAATTTCGGGACTTAGAGAAAAAAAATCAACCTACAGATTTTAGGGTTTACTGTTCACGGATCTGGATCTGACGCACGGATCGAGGATCGCCGGATCCTCACCGGAGTTCGTCGCCGGAGTATGAGGGGCCGGGCCGGAGCTTGCCGGCGAGGAGAGGAGGCCGGGCGGCGGGGCAGCGGACCCGGGCGGCGAGGGAAGGCGGCGGGGCGCGGCCCCGGGCGGCGCCGGCTCGGGCGGCGTGGAGCTCCAGGCGGCGATGGCGCGCAGCAGCGGCGCGGCGCCGGCGCGGTGGCGGCGTGGAGGCGGCGAGCGGCGCGGGAGGAAGGAGGAGGCGGCGGGCGGCTCGCGGGGCGGCTGGGCCGGGAGGGCCTGCCCCGGGCCCGAGCGGGCTGTGGCGGCGGCGGTGGAACGGTGGCCACGTGGGGCGCTTCCACTGGCTGCGGGCGGCGGCGGCGGCGTGTCCGACCAGAACGGACACGTCCGGGGCGGCGCGAGGTGGATTTAGGGTTTGAGAGGGAGGAGATCCGCGAATTTTGGGAGGGGCCTTTAAATAGAGGTAGAGGGAGCTAGGAGAGTCCAAATGAGGTGCGGTTTTCGGCCACGCGATCGTGATCGAACGCTCTAGATGATGGAGCGGAGTTAGGTGGGTTTTGGGACAAATTGGAGGGTCGTTGGGCTGCAACACACACGAGGCCTTTTCGGTCCCTCGGTTAACCATAGGAGTATCAAACGAAGTCCAAATGGTACGAAACTTTACAGGCGGTCTACCGGTAGTAAACCAAGGCCGCTTGGAAAGTCTCGGTCCAATCCGGAAAAGTTTAATCCCCACACTCGAAAAAAAAGGTAGAAATGACCACCGGAGGAGAACGAAGCGCCGGAATGCAAAACGGACAACGGGGAAAATGCTCGAATGCGTGAGACGAACACGTATGCAAATGCAATGCACATGATGACATGATATGAGATGCATGACAACGAAAACAACACACGGAGACAAAGACCCGAACCCAAGGAAAATAAATAACTTAACGCCGAAACGGCAAGAGTTGGAGTACAAATTGGGAAAGTTACATCCGGGGTGTTACAACACTCCACCACTACGAAAGGATCTCGACCCGAGATCTAGGACTGAAAGAACGCCAGGTACTCAGAATGGAGGTGATCCTCGCGTTCCCAGGTAGCTTCACGGTCGGAATGGTGTGACCACTTGACTTTGAGAAATTTGATTGACTTGTTGCGAGTCTTGCGTTCAGTCTCTTCAAGAATAGCAACTGGGTGCTCGCGATAAGAGATATCTTCTTGGAGCTCAATGTCCTCGAAGTTGACGGTGCGGTCAGGAGTCTTGAAGCACTTTCGAAGATGAGAGATATGGAACACGTCATGAACATTTGCAAAGTTTGAAGGAAGCTCGAGTTGATAAGCGAGGTCGCCTCTCTTGCTGACAATCTTGAAAGGTCCCACGTATCTGGGGGCAAGTTTCCCTTTGATACCGAAGCGACGAGTACCTTTCATAGGAGAGACACGGAGGTAAACATGATCTCCGATCTCGAAAGCCAAATCACGGTGCTTACTATCATAGTAGCTCTTCTGGCGGGATTGGACTGCTTTGAGGTTATCACGAATGACTTTGCACATTTCTTCTGCTTCTGTGATTAAGTCATTACCCAAAAGCTGACGTTCACCGGTTTCAGACCAGTTGAGAGGGGTATGGCACTTCCTGCCATACAGAATTTCGAAAGGGGCCTTGCCCGAACTTGCTTGAAAAATGTTGTTGTAGGATAATTCAGCATAAGGAAGACAATCCTCCCACTTCATGCCGAAGGAAATCACACAAGCCCTGAGCATATCTTCAAGAATCTGGTTGACACGCTCGACTTGGCCGCTAGTTTGAGGATGGAAAGCTGTGCTGAAGCGGATGTTGGTGCCCATGGCCTTCTGAAAAGAATCCCAAAATTTCGAGGTAAAGATGCTGCCACAGTCTGAAGAGATCACCTGAGGAATACCATGCAGAGAGACAATACGAGAGGTATAGAGTTCCGCCAATTGAGCTGTAGTGATCGACTCTCTGATAGGTAGAAAATGAGCCACTTTGGTGAGTTTGTCGATGACAACGAATATAGCATCATTGCCACGCTTGGACTTTGGAAACCCAGTCACGAAGTCCATTTCAATGTGGTCAAACTTCCATTCTGGAATGGCAAGAGGTTGGAGGAGACCAGCTGGCCTTTGGTGTTCTGCCTTCACTCTTCTGCAGACATCATATTCATTCATGAATTGAGCGATCTTGCGCTTCATTCGAGTCCACCAATAAGCCTCCTTGAGGTCCTGATACATCTTCGTGCTCCCAGGGTGGATGGAGAGGAGAGAATTGTGGGCCTCGTTCAAGATCACTTTACGGAGGTCACCTTTGGGTACCACAATACGATCCTCGAAGAAGAGAGTATCCTTGTCGTCAATACGGTAGCACTTGTACTTGGATTGACTCTTGGCAATCCCAATCTTCACCTTTTACACCATAGCATCAAGAAGCTGAGCTTGGCGAATCTGATCTTCCAAGGTAGGAGAGACTTGAAGGTTGGCGAGGAAACCTTGAGGAACAACTTGCAGATTAAGTTTGCGGAAAGCTTCACAAAGTTCGGGTTGATAAGGCTTGAGAATCAGACTGTTGCAGTAAGCTTTTCTGCTCAATGCGTCAGCAATCACATTGGCCTTGCCAGGAGTATACTCGATACTCAGATTATACTCTTGAATCATTTCGACCCATCGAGTTTGCCTAAGGTTGAGATTAGGCTGAGTGAAGATGTACTTGAGACTCTTGTTATCAGTGAAAATGTCCACTTTTCTTCCCAATAGAAGATGTCTCCAAGTCAAAAGAGCAT
This sequence comes from Triticum urartu, assembly GCF_056163025.1. Taxonomy (NCBI): domain Eukaryota; kingdom Viridiplantae; phylum Streptophyta; class Magnoliopsida; order Poales; family Poaceae; genus Triticum; species Triticum urartu. Next base: position 399,341,162 of record NC_141879.1, on the reverse strand, counting down.
GCACAACTCCCGCCAACTCGAGATCATGAGTGGGGGAGTTCTTGTCATTAGGCTTCAATTGGCGAGAAGTATAAGCAACAACTTTCTTCTATTGCATCAATACTGCGCCAAGACCTTGGAGAGAGGCATCACAAAAGACCTCGTACGGCTTGGATTCATCAGGCGGAGTCAGAACTGGAGCAGTGATCAATTTCTCTTTCAAAGTGTTGAAAGCAATGTCACACTCCGGAGACCAAACGTACTTGACATGCTTCTGGAGAAGATTAGAGAGAGGCTTCGCGATCTTAGAAAAGTTTTCAATGAATCTTCGGCAATAGCTTGCGAGACCGAGGAAGCTACGGAGTTGCTTCACGTTCTGAGGAAGTTCCCAATTCACAATTGCAGACACCTTCTCGGGATTCATGGCAATGCCCTTGGCAGAGATGATATGACCAAGATAAAGAACCTCATCGAGCCAAAATTCACACTTGGAGAACTTGGCGTAGAACTTGTGTTCTCTGAGCTTATCAAGAACCAAACGCAAGTGCTTGGCATGATCTTCCTTGTTCTTGGAGAAAACCAGAATGTCGTCGAGATAGACCAAAACGAAGTCATTGGTGTAGGCGTTGAAGATGAAGTTCATCATGCGAGAGAACGTCGGAGGAGCGTTGACGAGACCAAAAGACATGACAGTGTATTCATATGAACCAAAACTTGTCCTGAAGGCCGTCTTGGGAATATCTTGCTCACGGATTCGAATCTGATGATAACCCATACGGAGATCAAGCTTGGAGAATACTTGAGCACCTTTGAGTTGTTCGAACAGCTCATTGATGTTGGGAAGTGGGTATTTGTTCTTGATGGTCTTCTTGTTCAATGGACGGTAATCAACACAAAGCCGGTCCGTTCCATCCTTCTTCTTCACAAAAAGAACACCACAACCCCACGGAGAAGAACTAGACCAGATGAGACCCATTTTCTCTTGAATATCGAGTTGCGTTTTCAGCTCCTTCAACTCTTCAGGTCCGAGCTTGTAAGGACGTTTGCATATAGGTTCCATGCCAGGCTCAAGATCAATAACGAATTCAACTGGCCGGTGCGGAGGCATTCCTGGAAGCTCTTCTGGAAAGACGTCTTGATATTCGCAAACGACTGGAATTTGCGAGATAGCATCCAATTCACCCTTCTCATTGAGGGAAAACAGACGGATGGTATCATCACGAGCGGCAAAGACAATTACATCCTCAGACGAATGAGTCAATTGAATCTGCCTGGCTGCACAATCAAGCTGAGCCTTGTGCTTAGAAAGCCAATCCATTCCGAGAATAAGGTCAATATCCGAGTCATCAAGAACATTTGGAGAGGACAAGAACTTATAGTCACCCAAAGTGATTGTAACATCCAGAACGTATACTCGAGATGTCATCTGACGGGCCGGAGAAACAATAGCCAACGGTTTAGACAACACTTGAGTAACAAAATCATGCTTAGATGCAAAAGGTCTCGAGATGAAACAATGCGATGCACCAGTGTCAAAAAGAACTCTTGCGGGAATATCACTAACAGGAAGGTTACCCATGATCACATCTGACGAATCCTCTGCCTGAGCTGCATTCATCAAGTTGACCTTGGCATGCTTGGGGTTATGCTTGACCACAGCTGTACTTGCCGATCTGACAGGAGGAGGAGGAGGAAGACACCTCTGGTTGAAACACTTTTTGGCATAGTGACCCTTCTGTTGGCACTTGTTGCACGTGACCTCTAAAAGCGGACGGTGCTACGGAGCACTCGATCTTGGAGCTTGGGACAAAGTCTTGTTCTGAAAGCCAGGGTTGGGTGGGTGGGAAGATCCACTGCCACCTTTGCTCTTCTGCTGATACGGCTGATGGAACAGAGGAGGAGGAAGCCAAAACTTCTGCTGCTTGGCCACTTGAGTAGAGGAAGAAGGAGTAACATCTCTGACTCGCTTCTTGGAAGCATCACACCTCAACTGAGCAGCCTCTTACTTCAGTGCCATGTTGTAGAACTCATCGTACCTCAAAGGCTCAAAGAGAACAAGAGCTAGCTGGATTTCTTCTCTGAGACCACCCCTGAACTGATAAATCATGCTCTTCTCATCAGGGACGTCCTGCTTGGCAAACGGGCGAGCTTCTGGAACAACTTGTTGTAGTCATAGACAGACAAAGAGCCTTGCTTCAGATTGCGGAATTCCTCACGCTTGCTTTCAACCACGCTCTGAGGAATATGATGAGCTCGGAAATCTCGACGGAAATCATCCCAAGTGATAACACGTCCACCTCTGGAATCCTTGTACTGCTGGAACCATTCTGCAGCTTGATCTTTGAGTTGGAAGGAAGTGAACTTGACAAAGTCCTCAGGCCTGACGTTACTGCACTCGAAATGCTTGCATAGATCCGCAAGCCAATCGTCGGCATTGGTTGCCTCAACACAATTGCTGAAAGTCTTTGGCCCGTTAGCAAGGAACTGGTTGAGTGTAGCAAAGTGATTCTGATTGCTGCCTTGATTCCCTTGGTTGCCTTGATTGCGCTCTTGGAGAATTTGCATGATCAACTGTGTGTTTGCATTGGTTGCGGCCATCACAGCTTGCCATGCCTCTGGAGGAGGTGGAGGTGGTGGCGGATTAGGATTCGGAGTCGTGCGCGTTGGAGGAGCCATCCTGAAGAGGTTGACATCCATTAGCACATTGACAGGCAAATATTGAAGCTGAAACCAACGGAATGAAAATTGCAACATATAGTCTTCACATCCGAACAAAATGAACGAATGCATTCCTCTTGAAATGGTCACATATCCAAAAGGCCGCTTGGCAAGTCTCGGTCCAATCCGGAAAAGTTTAATCCCCACACTCGAAAAAAGGTAGAAATGACCACCGGAGGAGAACGAAGCCCCGGAATGCAAAACGGACAACGGGGAAAATGCTCGAATGCATGAGACGAACACGTATGCAAATGCAATGCACATGATGACATGATATGAGATGCATGACAACGAAAACAACACACGGAGACAAAGACCCGAACCCGAGGAAAATAAATAACTTAACGCCAAAATGGCAAGAGTTGGAGTACAAATTGGGAAAGTTACATCCGGGGTGTTACAGGTCTCGTCTTCTCCACCTCGCGTCCTCCTCTCCATCGCGACCACCGGCCCTAGCTCTTGCCGGCAGCCGCGCGCGCTCCTCCGCCTGCACCACGCCATAGCCCTGCCTTCTGCCGCCGCCCAACCTAGAAGGTTCCACCGCGCATCCATCAAGCGCCCGCAAGCGTCCTCCTCGCTCGATCCCGAGCGGGAGAGGCCCCGATGCCTCCTTGCCCCGCGCCCATCTTCCCACAGCTCGAGCAGCCCCGCTCGATTGGATAGATAAGAGTTCCTCGAAGCTCAACCTCGCGCCCCCACCACCTCGTCCCCGCGCAGCTCATCGGAGCATCAGCAGCAGCGCCCTCATACCGCCGAACGTCGTCCCTCTCCGCCTTCCCTTTCCTTTGCTCCTCACCCTGCTCCTCCCTGGCGAGGCACCTCCTGATTTCCAAGGCTTATGAATTGGTGGGATTAAATTTAGAGGACCGAGGTGGGATTATCTGTTTGTTCCAGTGCGCGCGAGAGGAAAGCGTGGTTGCCGGCGCAGGAGGCGTGGTTGGAAGTGCGGGAGGCCCAACCCGGCCATGAAGCCACTTAGCGTAGCACAAAAAACGTAGCAAAAACTCATGGGTGTCATCGCTCCGGTCGGAGCAGTCGTTATGGGTGGTATCGCTCCGGTCGGAGCAGTCGTGCATGGCGGGCCACATGGTCATATGAATAGTACCACCTCGGATGTAGAAATTAATATAGGTGAAAAAACTGAAAGCGTAAATTCACAGGAAGAAGCATATTGTGACGGTGAACCCACGGAGTCAATCCGTGCTTTATTATTAGGGATAGACTAGCAAAAATGCCCGTGCGTTGCAACGGGAAAAAAATTCTTCCATGTTTAGCTCATGGGTCCATGCATTGTCATGGGAGAACACTCATATATGTGATACTATCAAGATTCTTCTTAACCAAAAACTTAATTATTCATTTGTTAAAGTATCAACATGCACAATACATGTATTTGTCTACATAAAGAGATGCATATTTGAATGCCCATGAGTTGGTATGGAGAAAAAAATCAACTGATTGCAACTTTCTCATTTCCAAATTAAACCTAGGCACATTGACCACCCTAAACTCTCTTGTCACTCAAGCAACATGAATCTACTTTAGTCATGGCCAACACTGGACAAAAGTCTCCGATTAAGAAAAACTATGGATCAAAGGTACTTGGGGATGCTAATTGGGCAAAGAGTGTATGTATTCCCGTCCTTAACAACAACCTTACATTTTTTTCATAGCCTCTTAGATATTTCGGGAAGCATCATACATCAATGTCACAATTAGCAATCTCAACCACGGTATTGTCTGAATCAAGTTAAATTATCAATGAAGTGTATACATCGCACCAGACAAAACCTGAGTTTATAGATACACTACGATCATTGTGATCTATATGCTGGAGTTACCTAAACAAATATTAATAAGAGGAGGTGCTCATAGGGGGAGGGTGTGCGTGTGTGTCATCATAGGGGTGAGTGTATGCGCGTGTATATGAGCGCTTGCGTCTGTACTGTGTTAAAAAAGAGTTGGCCTAATCAATAAAAAAAACTATCAGCACCACACGTCTTCGCATGTACATACATTTTGCCTAACTAATATTGTAGCTCAAAAGCTTATATTCCTCTTGTAAGATGTGGCCGGTTTTACCCTCTTTCTTTTCCTTTTTTACGTGAGCCTTTCCACCTCCTTCCTATCAGGCCAAAGGCCTGTTTGGCCAACACAGAAGCCCATGAAAAAAGTTTACCTAGGATGCGGCGACGGACGTAGGCGGATCGATCGCTACCGCCATCCGATGCCCTCCGTTTTCTGCGCTCAGCGTGCTCCGTTGGCCTGAACTCCTCACTGCTCCTTCCCATGGACGCAGCCACGGTGCTCCTTCCCATGGAGGCGGCCACGGCCACTTCAGTGTGCTCCGTTGGCACGAACTCAAACTCAAGCTCCTTCCCATGAAGGCGGTCAGTCCCTTCTTTTTCTTCTATTTCTTCCTCCCATGATGCTATCTCAAACCCTCTCTCTCCATAGAGCTAACCATGGATTAGCAGACACACTCCTTATTGATTTTCTGGACGGCTTATTGGTATCAACTCATAGATGTATTTAAATTGGTGAGATTTTTCTTAAGAAAGCGAGGTGGGACTATCTAATAGTGACCAACCTTTCTTTTGTCTATGATCATAAGCTTGGTCAATTGGTCACCTACTTGTACATTGATGAAGAGGATTTCGGAAGATCGATTCCCAATAGCAGCATCATTATTTTTGCCACATCCGCCAGAATGCATAGTATTGCCTGGGCTGAGTTTGGTGGGTTGAGGCCCAAACAGCCGACGGGTCTGACAAAAATCTGTTAAATTCAGGATCGATTAGGGAGAAGTCCAACTCACGTAAAACTACAGCAACTTACGAAACTTTTGATTTCTAAAAGAAAAAACATAAGAAACTTTTGACGGACGGACGAAGCTTATATTAGTATATATACGCAGGTAAAATAGTACCACCTAGGATGTAGAAAATAATATAGGTGAAAAAAATTGAAAGCGTAAATTCATGAGAAGAAGCGTATTGTAACGGTGAACCCACGGAGTCAATCCGTGCTTTATTATTAGGGAAAGATTATAATATAATATATATATATATAATAATATAATTATTAATTATTAATTATTAGGGAAAGAATATACTATCTTGGACATCTTTTATGATTGTGAGCACTCATTAAAATATGACATGCTAAAAAGTTGATGTTGGACAAGGAAGACAACGTAATGGGTTATGTTTTCTTATATCTGAAATAAATTATATTGTCATAGATCATCCAACATGTTGAGCTTGCCTTGCCCCCTTATGCTAGTCAAATTCTTTGCACCAAGTAGAGATACTACTTGTGCTTCCAAATATCCTTAAACCCAGTTTTGCCATGAGAGTCCACCATATCTACCTATGGATTGAATAAGATCCTTCAATTAAGTTGTCATTGTTGCAAGCAATAAAAATTGCTCTCTAAATATGTATGATCTATTAGTGTTGAGAAAATAAGCTTTATACGAGCTTGTGATATGGAAGAAATAAAAGTGATAGACTACATAATAAAGGTCCCTATCACAAGTGGCAATATAAAGTGACGTTCTTTTGCATTAAGATTTTGTGCATCCAGCCATAAAAGCACATGACAACCTCTGCTTCCCTCTGTGAAGGGCCTATCTTTTATTTTTTTTCTTATACTTTATACAAGAGTCATGGTGATCTTCACCTTTCCTTTTTACATTTTATCCTTTGGCAAGCACTATCTGTTGGAAAGATCCTGATATATATAGCTAATTGGATGTGGGTTTTCATAAAGCATTATTGTTGACATTACCCTTGAGGTAAAAGGTTGGGAGGCAAAACTATAAGCCCCTATCTTTCTCTATGTCCGATTAAAACTTCATACCCATAAGTATTGCGTGAGTGTTAGCAATTGTGAAAGACTAAATGATAGTTGAGTATGTGGACTTGTTGAAAAGCTCTTATATTGACTCTTTCCGATGTTATGATTCATACTTTACACTATGAATAGATTATTACTTTAGTTTGCTAGTTTTCAATGACTGAGATTTTAGTTTGCTAGTTTTCAATGAAGTTTTTGATTCATACTTTACATTGTGAATAGATTGTTACTTTAGCATAAGAAACCATATGAGTGTATATATATATGTGTGTGTGTGTTGCTATTTTACGAATGGTCATGATGCCCTCATGTCCGTATTTTATTTTATCGACGCCTCTATCTCTAAACATGTGGACATATTTTTCGATATCGGCTTCCGCTTGAGGACAAGCAAGGTCTAAGCTTGGGGGAGTTGATACGTCCATTTTGCATCATGCTTTTATATCGATATTTATTGCATTATGGGTTGTTATTACACATTATGTCACAATACTTATGCGTTTTCTCTCTTATTTTACAAGGTTTACATGAAGAGGGAGAATGCCGGCAGCTGGAATTATGGGCTGGAAAAGGAGCAAATATTAGAGACCTATTCTGCACAACTCCAAAAGTCCTGAAACTCCATGAAAGTCAGTTTTGGAATATATTAAAAATATTGGGTGAAGAAAGCACCAAAGGGGAGCCAGCCACCATCCACGAGGGTGGGGGCGCGCCCTACCCCCTGGGCGCGCCCCCTACCTCGTGGGCCACCTAGCAGGCCTCCGATGCCCATCTTCTGGTATAAGGTGTCTTTTGCCCTGAAAAAATAAGAAGGAATCTTTCGGGACGAAGCGGCGCCGTCTCAAGGTGGAACCTTGGCGGAACCAATCTAGGGCTCCGGCGGAGCTGTTCTGCCGGGGAAACATCACTCCGGGAGCGGGAAATCATCACCATCGTCATCACCATTGATCCTCTCATCGGTAGGGGGTCAATCTCCATCAACATCTTCACCAGCACCATCTCCTCTCAAACCCTAGTTCATCTCTTGTATCCGATCTTTGTCTCAAAACCTCAGATTGGTACCTGTGGGTTGCTAGTAGTGTTGATTACTCCTTGTAGTTGATGCTAGTTGGTTTACTTGGTGGAAGATTATATGTTCAGATCCTTTATGCATATTAATACCCCTCTGATTATGAACATGAATATGATTTTTAAGTAGTTATGTTTGTTCCTGAGGACATGGGAGAAGTCTTGCTATAAGTAGTCATGTGAATTTGGTATTCGTTCGATATTTTCATGAGATGTATGTTGTCTTTCCTCTAGTGGTGTTATGTGAATGTCGACTACATGACACTTCACCATTGTTTGGGCCTAGGGGAAGGCATTAGGAAGTAATAAGTAGATGATGGGTTTCTAGAGTGACAGAAGCTTAAACCCTAGTTTATGTGTTGCTTCGTAAGGGGCTGATTTGGATCCATATGTTTCATGCTATGGTTAGGTTTACCTTAATTCTTCTTTCGTAGTTGCGGATGCTTGCGAGGGGGGTTAATCATAAGTGGGATGCTTGTCCAAGGAAGGGTAGTACCCAAGCACTGGTCCACCCACATATCCAATTATCAAAGTAACAAACATGAATCATATGAGCATGACGAAAACTAGCTTGACGATAATTCCCATGTGTCCTCGGGAGCGCTTTCCATTATATAAGAGTTTGTCTAGGCTTGTCCTTTGCTACAAAAAGGATTGGGCCACATTTCTGCACCTTGTTTACTTTTGTTACTTATTACCAGTTACATATTACCTTATCACAAAACTATCTGTTACCGATAATTTCAGTGCTTGCAAAGAATGCCTTACTGAAAACCACTTGTCATTTCCTTCTGGTCCTCGTTGGGTTCGACACTCTTACTTATCGAAAGGACTACAATAGATCCCCTATACTTGAGGGTCATCAACTTACAACTCAAGAATTACAACTCGATACTTAGAACAAAATATGACTCTGTATGAATGCCTCCGGTGGTGTACTGGGATGTGCAATGAATCAAGAGTGACATGTTTGAAAGAATTATGCACGGTGGCTTTTCCACAAATACGATGTCAACTACATGATCATGCAAAGTAATATGACAATGATGGACCGTGTCATAATAAACGGAAGATGGAAAGTTGCATGATAATATATCTCAGAATGGCTATGCAAATGCCATAATAGGTAGGTATGGTGGTTATTTTGAGGAAGGTATATGGTGGGTTTATGGTACCAGCGAAAGTAGCGCGGCACTAGAGAGGCTAGAAACGGTGGAAGGGTGAGAGTGCGTATAATCCATGGACTCAACATTAGTCATAAAGAACTCATAGACTTATTGTAAAAATCTATTAGTTACCGACACGAAGTACTACGCGCATGCTCCTAGGGGATAGATTGGTAGGAAAAGACCATCGCTCGTCCCCCACCGCCACTCATAAGGAAGACAATCAATAAATAAATCATGCTCCGACTTCATCACATAACGGTTAACCATACGTGCATCCTATGGTAATCACAAACTTCAACAAAAGTATTTCTCAAATTCACATACTTACTAGCATGACTTTAATATCACCATCTGCATATCTCAAAACAATCATAAGGAATCAAACTTCTCATAGTATTCAACGCACTTTATATGAAAGTTTTTATTATATCCCTCTTGGATGCCTATCATATTAGGACTAACTTTGTAACCAAAGTAAATTACCATGCTGTTTAGAGACTCTAAAAATAATATAAGTGAAGAATGAGAGTTCATCAATTTCTATAAAATAAAACCACCGTCGTGCTCTAAAAAGATATAAGTGAAGCACTAGAGCAATATTGCCTAGCTCAAAAGATCTAAGTGAAGCACATAGAGTATTCTAATAGATCATGATTCATGCGTGTCTCTCTCAAAATGTGTGTAGAGCAAGGATGATTGTGGGAAACTAAAAATCAAAGATTCAAATCATACAAGACGCTCCAATCAAAACACATATCATGTGGTGAATAAAAATATAGCATCAAGTAAAGTTACCGATAGACAAATATGAAAGAGGGGATGCCTTCCGGGGCATCCCCAAGCTTAGGCTCTTGCCACTCCTTATTCCAAATTCCATCAAATCCTTACCCAAAACTTGAAAACTTCACAACACAAAAGTCAATAGAAAATCAAGAAAATAAATCAACACTTTTGGTACTATTGTGAACTCATTCTTTATTTATATTGGTGTACTATCTACTATATTCCAACTTTTCCATGGTTCATACCCCCCAATACTAGCCACAGATTCATCAAAATAAGAAAACAACACACAGAAAATAGAATCTGTAAAAAATAGAACAGTCTGTAGAAATCTGGATATTTAGAATACTTCTTTAACTCCAAAAATTCTGAAAAAGTAGGAAAACCTAAGCAATTTGTTTATAAATCTTCCACAAAAATAATAAATATTTTATCCTTGTACTCGTTCATCCTCAGCCCAAGAGGCAATCCACCACACCACACTGGAGTAGGGTATTACACGACATCGGTGGCCCGAACTAGTATAAACCATGTGTCCTTTGTTCTGCGAATTAGACATGCTGAGCTTTGAGATCGTGGTGAGGGCGTGAGCTTGGGGGGAGGAGAGATCTTCGTGCGCACCCCAGGGTTCGAACCTCAAGGGTTTTGCCGGAACCCGAAATCCGACAATCCCCAAGCTTAGGATCTTTGTTATCCTTGAATATTACCTTGGGTGCCTTGGGCATACGCCAGCTTAGGCTCTTGCCACTCCTTATTCCATAGTCCATCCAGTCCTTACCCAAAACTTGAAAACTCCACAACACAGAACTCAACAGAAAATCTCATAAGTTCTGTTAGTATAAGAAAATAAATCACCACTTTTGGTACTGTTGTGAACTCATTATTTATTTATATTGGTGTAATATCTACTATATTCCAACTTTCCCATGGTTCATACCCCCGATACTAGCCATAGACTCATCAAAATAAGCAAACAACACATAGAAAATAGAATATGTCAAAAATAGAACAGTCTGTAGAAATCTGGATATTTAGAATACTTCTGGAACTCGAAAAATTCTGAAAAATTAGGAAAACCTAAGCAATTTGTTTATTAATATTATGCAAAAATAATAAATATTTTATCATGCTTCTGTTAAAAATGAGAACAGTTTTCCTGAGCACAAAAGTTTCTGTTTTTCAGCAAGATCAAATCAACTATCATCGTAAGCTATCCCAAAGGTCTTACTTGGCACAAACACTAACTAAAACACAAAATCACATATAACCAGAAGCTAGATGAATTATTTATTGCAAAATACAACCTAAAAAGAAAAAATAGAAATAAAATTGGGTTGCCTCCCAACAAGCGCTATTATTTAACGCCCTTAGCTAGGCATAAAACACGAATAGATCTAAGTATTATCATCTTTGGCATGCAATTCTTCAATTACACACTTATAACTATTAGGAGATTCTTTGGTTTTATCAATGATCAAATTCCAAGGCAAGAAACCAAAAAATTCATTCGTGACAATTGGTTCCTTAATGATATCGAGAAAATTGGGGTGAATACTTATTGATTTGAGATCTTCATTGTCTTTACTAGAAGATTCACCCTTATTCTTAGGAACATAAGTAAACTTGGCAATCTTAGTAGGAGGAAGATTTTGAGTAGTTTTAACGGAGGAAAAAGCGGAACCCAAGTTGATAATGATATTTTCTAATTTGCCAATTCTAGTAGAATCTTGATCTATCTTTTTTAACTAGGGGTTCCTTTTCCCTAAGATTCTTTAAGGTGACTCCTAATTTAGTCCATATCGAGTAATATGATTATGAATTTTGTTATCCAAATTTTCAATCAATTCAACGGTGGAAACCTTATCCTCAATAATATCAAGCCTTTGCATTACATGCTCCAAGGTTAAAACAGTTCCATTAATCAAGAGAGGTGGTGGGCCTAACAAATCTATAATGGCATTGTAAGAATCAAAAGTATGGCTACCCAAGAAATTCCCTCCGGTAATGGTATCTAGAACATATCTATTCCAAGGAGTAACACCCACATAAAAATTGCAAAGAAGAACAACAGCAGATTGCTTTTGAGTAGATGTATTTTGAGCATTGCAAATTATATACAAAGCATCTTTTAAATTTTCTCCCTCCCTTTGCTTAAAATTTAGAAATTCATTATCGGGAGTGTTAACAATGATGGGAGGACTAGCCATGAAAGCAACACAAACGATCCAACACACGAGCACGCAAAAAGCAAGTGAAGAAGACAAACGGAAGAGGGACAAATAAAAGGCAAATCTTTTCGAAAATCGTTTTAGAAGTGGGGTAGAGGAAAATGAGAGGTGAATGGCGAATAATGTAATGCAAGAGATGAGAGTTTATGATGGGTACTTGGTATGTCTTGACTTGTTGTAGATCTCCCTGGAAACGATGCCAGAAATTCTTCCTACTACTTCTTGAGCTTGCGTTGGAGTCTCCGTTGAAGAGGAAAGGGTGATCCAGCAAAGTAGAGTAAGTATTTCTCTAAGTTTGAGAACCAAGGTATCAATCCAGTAGGAGACAAAGGACAAGTCAACGAATACCTGCACAAACAATCAAACAACTTGCACCCAACGCGATAAAGGGGTTGTCGATCCATTCACGGTTACTTGAAAAAGTCAGATCTAAATAGAGATAGATAAACGATAAAGTAAATATTTTTGGTATTTTTGGTTTATAGATCAGAAAGTAAAAGATTGCAAAGGAAGTAAATCGGAAACTAAAATAGTAGATCAGAAACTTATATGATGGAAGATAGAAACTTATATGATGGAAAATAGACCCGGGGGTCATAGGTTTTTCTAGAGGCTTCTATCAAGATAGAAAATATTACCATGGGTGAAAAAATTATTGCCGAGCAATTGATAGAAAAGCACAAAGTTATTACTATATCTAAGGCAATGATCATGAATATAGGCATCACGTCCGTGTCAAGTAGACCGAAACAATTCTGCATCTACTACTATTACTCCACACATTGACTGCTATCCAACATGCATCTAGAGTATTAAGTTCATAAAGAACGGAGTAACACATTAAGCAAGTTGACATGATGTAGAGGAATTAACTCTAGCAGTATGATGAAATCCCCATCTTTTTATCCTCGATGGCAACAATACAATACATGCCTTGCTGCCCCTACTGTCACTGGGAAAGGACACCGCAAGATTGAACCCAAAGCTAAGCACTTCTCCCATTGCAAGAAAAACCAATCTAGTCGGCCAAACCAAATCAATAGTTTGAAGAGACTTTCAAACAAATCAAATCATGCATATAAGAATTTAGAGAAGATTTAAATAATATTCATAGATAAGCTAATCATAAATCCACAATTCATCGGATCTCAGCAAACACACCCCAAAAAAAGTATTACATCGAATAGATCCCCAAGAACATCAAGGAGAACATGGTATTGAGAATCAAAGAGAGAGAGAGAATAAGCCATCTAGCTACTAGATATAGACCCATAGGTCTGTGGTAAACTACTCACGCTTCATCAGAAGGGCAATGGTGTTGATGTAGAAGCCCTCCGTGATCGAATCCCCCTCCGACAAGACGCCGGAAAAGGCCCCTAGATGGGGTCTCACGGGTACAGAAGGTTGCAGCGGTGGAAAAGTGGTTTCGTGGCTCCCTCTATTCGTTTTCGGATATAGGCCAAGAAACTAGGTCGGGAGAGTCACGAGGGCCCCACAAGGGTGGGGCGCGCCCTACCCCCCTAGGCGTGCCCTCCGTCCGTTTGGACGCCTTGTGGCTTCTCTAACTTGCACTCCAAGTCCTCTGGTTGTCTTCTGGTCCAAGAAAAATCACCGCGAAATTTTTATTCCGTTTGGTATTCCTTTTTTGCGAAACTCTGAAACAAGGAAAAAAGGAACTCGCACTGGGCTCTAGGTTAATAGGTTAGTCCCCAAAATAATATAAAATAGCATATTAATGCATATAAAACATCCAAAACAGATAATATAATAGCATGGAACAATCAAAAATTATAGATACATTGGAGACGTATCAATCATCCCCAAGCTTAACTCCTGCTTGTCCTCGAGTAGGTAAATGATAAAAACATAATTTGATGTGGAATGCTACCTAACATATTTATCCATGTAATTTCTTTTATTTTGGCATGAATGTCCAGATTCGTATGATTTAAAACAAAAGTTTAATATTGACATAAAAATAATAATAGTTCAAGCATACTAACAAGGCAATTATGTCTTCCCAAAATAACATAGCCAAAGAAAGCTTAGCCCTACAAAATCATATAGTATGGCTATACTCCATCTTCATCACACAAAATATTTAAATCATGCACAACCCCGATGACAAGCCAAGCAATTGTTTCATACTTTTGATGTTCTCAAACTTTTTCAAGTTTCACGCAATACATGAGCGTGAGCCATGGACATGGCACTATAGGTGAAATAGACGATGGTTGTGGATAAGACAAAAAGAAGGAGATGGTATCACATCAACTAGGCATATCAACGGGCTATGGAGATGCCCATCAATAGATATCAATGTGAGTGATTAGGGATTGCCATGCAACAGATGCACTAGAGCTATAAGTTTATGAAAGCTCAAAAAGAAACTAAGTGGGTGTGCATCCAACTTGCTTGCTCACGAAGACCTAGGGCAATTTGAGGAAGCCCATCATTGGAATATACAATACAAGTTCTATAATGAAAATTTCTCACTAGTATATGAAAGTGACAAATGTAGGAGACTCTCTATCATGAAGATCATGGTGCTACTTTGAAGCACAAGTGTGGTAAAAGGATAGTAGCATTGCCCTTCTCTCTTTTCTCTCATTTATTTATTTATTAATTTTATTTGGGATATCTCCATTTTTTTGGCCTCTTTTTCGTCCGGAGTCTCATCCCGACTTGTGGGGGAATCATTGTCTCCATCATCCTTTCCTCACATGGGACAATGCTCTAATAATGAAGATCATCACACTTTTGTTTACTTACAACTCAAGAATTACAACTCGATACTTAGAAAAAAATATGACTCTATATGAATGCCTCTGGCAGTGTACCGAGATGTGCAATGAATCAAGAGTGACATTTATGAAAGAATTAAGAACGGTGGCTTTGCCACAAATACGATGTCAACTACATGATCATGCAAAGCAATATGACAATGATGGAGCGTGTCATATTAAATGGAAGGTGGAAAGTTGCATGGCAATATATCTCGGAATGGCTACGGAAATGCCATAATAGGTAGGTATGGTGGCTGTTCTGAGGAAGGTATATGGTGGGTTTATGGTACCGACGAAAGTTGTGCGACACTAGAGAGGCTAGCAATGGTGGAAGGGTGAGAGTGCGTATAATCCATGGACTCAACATTAGTCATAAAGAACTCATAGAATTATTGCAAAAATCTATTAGTTATCAAAACGAACTACTACGTGCATGCTCCTAGGGGGATAGATTGGTAGGAAAAGACCATTGCTCGTCCCCGACCGCCACTCATAAGGAAGACAATCAATAAATAAATCATGCTCTGACTTCATCACATAACGGTTCACCATACGTGCATGCTACATGAATCACAAACTTTAACACAAGTATTTTTCAAATTCACAATTACTTACTAGCATGACTTTAATATCACCATGTTCATATCTCAAAACAATCATAAGGAATCAAACTTCTCATAGTATTCAATGCACTTTATATGAAAGTTTTTATTATATCCCTCTTGGATGCCAATCATATTAGGACTAAATTTGTAACCAAAGCAAATTACCATGTGTTTAGATATTCTCGAGATAATATAAGTGAAGCATGAGAGTTCATGAATTTCTATAAAATAAAACCAACGTCGTGCTCTACAAAGATATAAGTGAAGCACTAGAGCAATATTGCCCAGCTCAAAAGATATAAGTGAAGCACATAGAGTATTCTAATAAATCACGATTCATGCGTGTCTCTCTCAAAATGTGTGTACAACAAGGATGATTGTGGCAAACTAAAAAGCAAAGACTCAAATCATACAATACGCTCCAAGCAAAACACATATCATGTGGTGAATAAACATATAGCCTCAAGTAAAGTTACCGATAGACGAAGACGAAAGAGGGGATGCCTTCTGGGGCATCCCTGTCGGCGTCCTGGGAACGGGGGTCCCCAGACTTGCCTGTCTTTGGCCCATGGCGTGGCTCCACCAGCGGCCCTGTACGGCCCATCCTCATCGGTGAACAATCAAGACCCTTGTAAGGGGCCAAGCCTCGCGAGGCAAACAACACAGGACCTCCTCAGGGGTGGCCTCACCAGGCTGGCTCGCGAGGGGTGGAGAGATCAAGGTGAGGGGCACCTCGCGAGGCCGCTGTGACGCAAGCCATGACGACCGAGGCCAGGCGGGCGCCATCATGCGCAGTGTACTCTTTTCCTCTTTGGTGCTAAAGAGGCAAGCGTAGGCGAGGAGTCCCGAGGCATCAGGCAAAGGTTTACATATCGGTGCAACAAGACCAAGACCAGCAGGACAGCAGGACAGAGGTCATCATGGAGCCCCGGACGGCGTCACCACCAGAGCCTTTAGCAGGCGAAGACCACCTTTTGTCAGGATAAATTGTACTAGTTGTCTCCCTTCAAATTGGGTCATTGTTGGATCCCTTCCCGCTTTCATTTAGGAAGAGGACCATGGCCTCTATAAATATGACTAGCCACCACAGTAGAACAGGGAAACTGATCGGGGATCGGATCCATTCCATCCTCAACCACACAAGCTCACCGAGCTCAAGGACTCCTCTCCTCAGGAGGCTGTTCTTCCCTTGTACTCGTTCATCCTCAGCCCAAGAGGCAATCCACCACAACACCCTGGAGTAGGGTATTACGCCACATTAGTGGCCCGAACCAGTATAAACCCAGTGTCCTTAGTTCTGCGAGTTCGACGTGCTGAGCTTTGAGATCATGGTGAGAGCGTGAGCTAGGGGGGAGGAGAGACCTTCGTGTGCACCCCAGAGTTTGAACCTCAAGGGTTTTGCCGGAACCCAAAATCCAACATTTGGCGCGCCGGGTAGGGGTGCACTGAAGCTTTCCTTCCGTTGATCCACATACCACCGCCCCACCGCATCCATGGCAGACGCGCGTCGAGCCCGCGCCGAGCGTCGGGCCGCCCTTGCCGCCCGTGTCGCTCAGACGGCCCCTGTCGGCGGGCCTCCCCATCGTTCTTCATCACCTGTTGCCAACGCCGCTACCGGCCCGGCAGCAAACGAGCAGCAAGCATCCTCACTACACCCCTCCGTGCGGCGGGACGGCCGCACCGCCACCCTGTCGCTGACTCCGGCCGGCTCATCGTCCCATGCTCGTCGCGCGCCCACCGTTACTCAGGCCGCGTTGCTCATGGCGCGCGAGCTCCTGCGCTACCGCCCGGTCGAAGGCCTCTACGAGGACTGGCTCGACCGCATCGCCGAGCTCGTCAGCGCCGCTGGGGGCTCTCCTGCACCATCCCTCTCGCTGCCTCGCCCGCCTCCAGCCGCGGGAGACGTAGATCATGGAGTGCCTCCGTCGCCTCTGCATCAAGACGGCGCCCTCGCGCTGAGACGCGTAGCTCATGGAGCGCCACCGCCTCCTCTGCATCAAGACGGTGTCCTTGCCCCAAGACGCATGGTCCCGCGGCGTGATCCGCCACGCCGTGTGCCCGCGCATGAAGAAGGAAGCTGCCAGGAGGTCCCTCGACCATGAGAAAATGCTCTAGCGCTCCCGGCACCACCACGACAAGACCGCGTGCCGCCTGTGGCAGCGGTGCATGGACATCAAGGGCAGGCTCCACCCCTACAGAGGGCCCCGGTGGCCACAGCAGGCTGCCGCGCCTTCACTCCCAAGCTGCGCACCGTCGTTTGGCCAGGCAAGTTCAAGCCGGACCTACCTCGGCGCTACAACGGCACCCCCGACCCCGTGGAATTCCTGCAGCTCTACGAGCTGAGCATCGAGGCGGCCAACGGCGACGAGAAAGTCATGGCGAACTAGTTTCCCATGGCTCTCAAGGATGGCGCTCGCTCGTGGCTCCTGAACCTACCCACGGGATCAATCTCCTCCTGGGGTGAGATGCGCGAACGCTTCATCGCCAACTTCCAGGGCACTCGCGACCGCCCTCCGGCCGTGGGTGACCTGCACCGCATCAAGCAACAGTCGGGAGAGACCCTGCAGAAGTACATCCAGCGCTTCAACAGCGTTCGCCTCAAGATCCCCAAGGTGATGGACGAGGCCATCAACTCAGTGTTTTCCGATGGCATCCGCGACGTCAAGATGAAGGAGGAGCTCGCCATCCACGAGGAGCTATGCATGACTCTGGAGCTGTTGGACATGGTGACCAAGTGCACAAGAGCTGAGGAAGGGTGCCTTTCCCTGCTCGAGCTCCCAGCTGCCGACCCAGAAGAAAAGAAAGCCAAGGTCAAGGACGTGAAGCGCAAGGGAGTAGCCGTGGTCGCGGTAGAGCCAGACACGAAGCGCGGCCGGGACCACCCCGAGTCGTCCAAGAGCAGCCGTCCATTCTGTGCCTTCCACAACATACACAGCCACAACACCAACAACTGTCAAGAGCTCAGGGCCATCCGAGATGGCCGCTTCGGTCGACGCCCCGAGCGCAATGACCGGGGTACAGCCGAGGAGGAGGACGAAGTGGAGGACGCTGGGACGACCGCGGTCCCCGCCAGGAGTGGCACGACCGGCCTCGTGAGGGCCACTGGCAGGAGCAGCCTCGTGAGGGTGCCTGGCACGAGCAGCCTCGCGAGGACCGTCCTCAGGGCAATCCTGGCCTCCCTCCGCTGCCGCCACCACCAAGAAGGAATGACGACCACCATCAGGACAAGGGGGCTGCGGGCTTCCAGGAGCCACGCGCCATCGCTTGCATCTTGGGCGGTGCTCAGGCACCGGCTTCCCAGCGCATCTTCAATCAGTTCTCTCGCGAGGTGAATGCCGCCCTCCCCAGGCTCGAGGCCACGCGCCCGCTTAGGTGGTCCAAGTACGCCATCACCTTCAGCTCGGCGAACCAGCTCAAATGCGCGGCGACCGCTGGCATCCTCCCGATGCTCTGTTCACCCGTCATCAGCAATGTCCAAGTCACCAAGACCCTCATCAACGGCGGCGCGGGGCTTAGCATCCTGTCCGTCGAGACGTTCGACAACCTTCAAGTGCCCTATGATCAGCTACAGCCTACCAAGCCCTTCTCAGGAGTGACCGACGGCTCCACCACCCCGATAAGGCAAGTTCATCTCCCTATCACCTTCGGCCAGCGCGACAACTACCACACCGAGCTCATCGACTTTGACGTCGCCCACATCCATCTGCCATACAATGCCATCTGGAGGTACCCAGCATTAGCCAGGTTCATGGCAGTGACCCACCATGGCTACAACGTCCTCAAGATGCCAGGAAGCGGCAGAATCATCACAGTCCCCTGCGAAGAAAGAGATGTGGTGTGCTCCCTTGAGCACACCTTCCAAGCCGTGGCAATTGAAGACCCTGACAGTGAGGGCACGCGGTACCCTCCTAGGCCATCCCCAAGAAGAAGAAGCAGCTACTCCGCACAGGACCTCAGGGGGCGGTGTCTCTAGTGGCACCGCCTCAGGATCAGCGCCCGTGCTTGGGGCGCCTCCCTCCCTTGCATAGGAAGGTGCGCCCGGCGCCCTCCTCGGGCGAGGCTTGGGGGCTCTCTTCTAGAGGGCCTCAGACCTAGCCGACATCACGAGGGAGGCGCTCGGGCACCACGTGGAGGCATGCTTTGCGGCACGTTTCCCTCAGGAGGGCATCGAGCGAGGAGCGCCTGGCGCTCAGGAGTTCATCGTCAAGGCCACCCAGGAGCTTGAAGAAGCAAGGGCGATGCGCGGAAACCGCCGCCCACCTGGTGCAGCTCCCCATCCAGACGAGGATGGCGGGCTGCGTGTCTGCATCGACATCCCAAGGCTCAACAGGGCCATGTCTCAGGAGCGCTTCTGGCCTTCGCGCGTTGGGCAGTGCGAGGGTCCACCTCACAGCTATGTTCGCATGCCGTTTGGCCTGCCGAGCGTGGCATACACCTTCCAGCGCAACCTACGGAGCATCCTGGCAACTCAGGAGGCCCGGCACCACACGGTCCTGGCGGAGATGGAGACAGTCCTCAAGGAACCACCTGAGACCCCAGAGCCTCCCGAGGCTCAGGATCTTGGTGGCTCATGAGGAGTGACTTCTTCAGCGTGCACCTTTAGCTACCCCAACACTCCTTGGACAATGAAACTAGGTGACATTTTCCAAGTTCATTCAGCTGGGAGCGCCCCTCGTGCTGCATTATTCCTAGGTCTCATGGGCCTGTCCCTGCGGCGTGTATCCTTCCGCATTTTGAGCTTACCCTATTGGGGGCGCCCCTCGGGCTGCATTGTCCCCAGGTCGCTCGGGTCCGTCCTAGTGGCATGTATCATTCTCGCATCTGTATAAGCTAGCTGGTTCCCATGCATGAGTTATTTATAGTCATCCCTTGCTTGATTGTCACTCGCCACGGCCGCCCGCACCGCCGATCGGCCCCTTTCTCATCCCGCAACAAGGGCTACTCATGCTGGCACGGCGCTTATGCTCGGGTCCGTCCCTGCAATGCTGACAAATCTGAGCAGTCTAGCTCTGGCTCACAGCACGCCCGCGCACGTCACCTCACCAGGCCCTCAGTGCCTTCATCTTCTCGCGTAACAACCAGTGGTCGGCCGGCAAGCATGGTTGCAATTTGTACCCTTCTTCGCACTAACCTGTAGGAACCTTCCGAGGGCGACAGCAGGTGGTACCGTAGGCTCCCTCTTTTCCCATGCAATTCGCTTGTGCGTTAAAGGGGGGGTTCCTGAGCATCGCGACTCAGGAGCTCTTACTGGCTCTCCAGCCCTCACCCCCTGGCCTTGACCACGGCATCGTGACCTGGCATACCAGGGGCGGCTGAGCTCGCTTGAGATCCGGGACCCGAGGACATAGAGCACACAGAAGAGCATGGGGAAGAGGGGAGGCTCGCATGGGCCTAACCTGGCTACCTTATGGCCTTCGAAGCACGAGTCTGGCACTGCGCAAGGAATCAACTCTGGACTGCCAAGATAAGTTTCGCACCCGGGTTGGTCGAGCACTACGACATAAGATTCCCACCTCTTGCAGCCCTATTACGGCGACGTTGCCTCCCTTTCCCACCTTTAGGTAGCTGCTTGCATGCTAAAGGGGACCTCTTGAGCATCGCGCCTTAGGAGCTCTAACTGGACCTCGGGCCGCTCACCTCCTGGCCTTGACCACGGCATCATGACCTGGCATACCAGCGATGGCTGTAGCCTGCCTGCGGACCGGGACCTATCAGCGTAGAGAACCAAGCTACCGTGAAGTTGGAAAGGGGAGACTGAGCTGAAGTAGGATATGCATTCGTAAATCTTCATAATAAGCATGATATCAACACAAGGCATTACAGACCCTTTACACGCCCCCCACGGGGTCCATCTTGATTCCTTGCAGGGAACAAAAGAAGGAAGTTTCTAGGAGCCCTATCTACACGCACCAACGCCGCCGACGCCGTCATCAACAGTGGGCCACGGGAGGCCGGCGCCAACCTCATCCAGATCAGCGGTGGTGGTCGGACGCTGCGGGTGCGCTCCGGGCATGATGCGAGCTCGGAGGCACGTAGTTGTCGTCGCTCGTCTCCGGAGTCTCGTAGGGCTCGGGAGAGTCACTGGACTCCCAGGAGCTGTCGGCAGGACCAAGGGCGGGTCGGGCGCCTGCTGCTGCACCGTCCTGGCGACCCCCTCCAGGGCAGCACTCCAAGTGGCGGCCTTCCTTGTCGAAGACCTTGAAGAACATCATGGAGGCGCCATCATGCTCGAAGTGGATGGCGAGGGCTCCCTTCATACCGCAAACCTCACCCCAGCCGCGGGTCATGAAGATCTTGCCCGGCGAGATGACCTCAACCTCCGCCCCTATCGCTGGGGCGTCGCACTCGGCGTGCTACAGCCAAAGCTCGAGGGGACCCCTCGACGGCATCTCGGCGGAGAAAAACTGCGGGAAGCGAATCCAAGTGCGCGAAGGCATCACCACCCACATCACGAGTTCACGCGAGGAGCCCTCGGCGTGGGTTCCTGGGGTGATGGCATGCGCTACCACGGCGCGGCAACCATGGCCGCGGGGCGGACGGCGCTGGTCGCCGCCTCTTCCTCCGGAACCCTCGACCTGGGCGTACAAGAGCAGCGGATACCTAGGGGGAGGCCGCTCATACCAAGGCCTCGACGCCTGCGGCCTCATGACTACGTCGCAACGGCGGGCCAGCCTCTTCTTCGGTGGAAGCAGCCCCGGCTCGTCGCGGGGGGCTTTTCCCTTCTCCATGGCTGAGAACCTCCGAATCGGCGCCATGGGTGTCGCTGCAAGCGATGAAGCAAGGGAGAAGAAGTGAGCGGAGCAGGAAGAGGTGGGTGGCGGGGGCTCCGCCCCCTCCTCATTTATAGCAGGAGAAGGCCAACCGGCACCCTCAATGATCACAGGTAATGATGGTTTTCTCTGCATGCAGCAGGGACTCGTCAAGTCAGGCAGTTGCCGAGACAGCCTGGGTAAGCGGAGACGCCCACGTCCCATCAATTGCCATGCATCAACCGAGGCCACAGGCTATTGGGGCCAGCGATGCTCCGCACTTGCCCCTTGGCTTCGCCTCGAAGCCAAGTCTGAGCACGCCTTGGGCCCAGGGGCTACCGTCGGCGTCCTGGGAACGGGGGTCCCCAGACTTTCCTACCTGCGGCCCACAGCGTGCCTCCACCAGCGGCCCTGTACGGCCCATCCTCATCGGCGAACATTCAAGACTCTCACGAGGGGCCAAGCCTCGCGAGGCGGACGACACAAGACCTCCTCGGAAGCGGCCTCACCAGGATGGCTCGCGAGGAGCAGAGAGATCAAGGCGAGGAGCACCTCGCGAGGTCCCTGTGACGCAAGCCATGGCGACCGAGGCCAGGCGGGCGCCAGCACGCGTAGTGTACTCGTTTCCTCTTTGGTGCTAAAGAGGCAAGCGCAGCCGAGGAGTCCCGAGGCATCAAGCAAAGGTTTCCATATCGGTGCAACAAGACCAAGACCAGCAGGACGGCAGGACGGAGGTCACCGTGGAGCCCCGGACGACGTCAGCACCAGAGCCTTTGGCAGGCGAAGACCACCTTTTGTCAGGATAACTTGTACTAGTTGTCTCCCTTCAAATTGGGCCGTTGTTGGATCCCTTCCCGCCTTCATTTAGGAAGAGGACCATGGCCTCTATAAATAGGACTAGACACCACAGTAGAACATGGAGACAGATCGGGGATCGGATCCATTCCATTCTCAACCACACAAGCTCACCGAGCTCAAGGACTCCTCTCCTCAGGAGGTTGTTCTTCCCTTGTACTCGTTCATCCTCAGCCCAAGAGGCAATCCACCACACCATACTGGAGTAGGGTATTACACGACATAGGTGGCCCGAACCAGTATAAACCATGTGTCCTTTGTTCTGCGAATTTGACATGCTGAGCTTTGATATCGTGGTGAGAGCGTGAGCTAGGGGGGAGGAGAGATCTTCGTGCGCACCCCAGAGTTCGAACCTCAAGGGTTTTGCCGGAACCCGGAATTCGACAATCCCCAAGCTTAGGGTCTTTGTTGTCCTTGAATATTACCTTGGGTGCCTTGGGCATACGCCAGCTTAGGCTCTTGCCACTCCTTATTCCATAGTCCATCAAATCCTTACCCAAAACCTGAAAACTTCACAACACAGAACTCAACAGAAAATCTCATAAGTTCCGTTAGTATAAGAAAATAAATCACCACTTTTGGTACTGTTGTGAACTCATTATTTATTTATATTGGTGTAATATCTACTATATTCCAACTTTTCCATGGTTCATACCCCCCGATACTAGCCATAGATTCATCAAAATAAGCAAACAACACATAGAAAATAGAATATGTCAAAAATAGAACAGTCTGTAGAAATCTGGATATTTAGAATACTTCTGGAACTCGAAAAATTCTAAAAAATTAGGAAAAGCTAAGAAATTTGTTTACTAATCTTCTGCAAAAATAATCAATATTTTATCACGCTTATGTTAAAAATGAGAATAGTTTTCCTGAGCACAAAAGTTTCTGTTTTTCAGCAAGATCAAATTAACTATCACCGTAAGCTATCCCAAAGGTGATAGAGGCTAAGGTGTCCCAATGTTTCGATGAGATGGTGGCTATCGTTTTCTTTGGGAGTCGACCTTGACGATCCGACTACGAACGTGCGAGACGTCGCCCCTTAGCCATCGCTAAACCAACTTCCGAGGGGTTATTGACCATGCCGGAGCACGATCAACCTGACCATGAGGGTCTGTTTCCTGCGAGCAAATGAAGAACAAGCAAGAAACTGAGATTGCAATCTGGATATTGCGAATATAAGATGAAAACTTTACTGATCAAGGTGGGGTTCTGTGACGCCTTGGTCTGGTCGTTGAACACAAACGAAGTACGCGAAGTTGCAGCTATGCCGAACTTTTAATCTAAACAAAACCCAAAGTCTAAACAATGCCCTAAGGGCTGTATATATGGAGGAAGAGGGGGGAATTTCGTGGCCCTTGGAGGAGGGGTCCGAAACCAACCCTAACTCTTGTTTCCCCACACATACGGACTCTAAAAACAGCCTATACTTAAGTATTTCAAAAATACATGGGCCTGGCCCAATAATAAGGTGACACAGCACCAAAAATAGCCTCTGGACGAAGTTTATGAAGTGGCATCTTGTATATTTCGTCCAAGGCTTCATGCACTCCTTATGGTGGCTTCAAGTCCTGAAATCATCACTTGTAACTCCGTTCTTGACCCCCTTGCGCATGCCATCATCTCCATGCTTGAACTTGCTCCAAGGTTCATCTTTCTTGTCCAAGCTAGGCCCTTCATTTGTAAGCAAAACAAATGTATCCAATTTAGGCAGCATCATATTGTCATGAACATTAGAATCGTTACCAAGAAACGAAAGTACCTGATAATTCAATTGGCATGCGTGAGCTCTAGTAATTGGTCCAGTATGTATAGCAGCAGGGGCTGTGGGTGTAACAATGGTATTGATGTCCTCATCATCCTCCCCTACTTGAAATGAAGTCGTCCTCGACAGAAGCTCATCTTCCTCACCCAAATAAGACTTCAAATCAGCAATGTTAAAAGTGGGACTAACCCCAAAATCTACAGGCAGCTCAAGTTTATATGCATTATCATTTATTTTCTCTAACACCTTAAAAGGACCATCAGCACGTGGCATTAGCTTTGATTTGTGCAAATTAGGAAATCTATCCTTACGCAAATGTAACCAAACAAGATCTCCAGGTGCAAACACAACATGTTTTCTACCCGTATCTCCAGCAAGTTTATATTTAGCATTCATACGCTCAATGTTTTCCTTAGTTAACTCATGCATTTTTAAAATCAGTTCAGCACGTTCTTTAGCATCAAAATTAACCTTCTCTGAAGATGGAAGAGGCAACAAATCAATAGGTGCACGAGGTAGGAAACCATACACAATTTCAAAAGGGCACATCTTAGTAGTAGAATGCAATGAACGATTATAAGCAAATTCAATATGAGGCAAGCATTCTTCCCACATTTTCTTATTATTCTTCAAAACAGCCCTAAGCATAGTAGACAATGTTCTATTGACTACTTCGGTTTGTCCATCAGTTTGGGGGTGACAAGTAGTACTAAAAAGCAGTTTAGTCCCCAACTTAGCCCATAAACATCTTCAAAAGTGGCTAAGAAATTTAGTATCACGATCTGAAACAATAGTATTTGGCACACCATGCAAGCGAATAATTTCACGAAAGAACAAATCAGCAACATTAACAGCATCATCGCTTTTATGACATGGTATAAAGTGTGCCATTTTCGAAAATCTATCCACGACAACAAATATGCTATCCCTCCCCTTCTTTGTTCGAGGTAAACCTAAAACAAAGTCCATAGAT
Source organism: Triticum urartu (assembly GCF_056163025.1). Lineage (NCBI taxonomy): Eukaryota > Viridiplantae > Streptophyta > Magnoliopsida > Poales > Poaceae > Triticum > Triticum urartu. The sequence continues at coordinate 399,315,620 of NC_141879.1, read as the reverse complement.
ATATCCTCCCAAGGAACACTAGGTATAGGCAAAGGCATATATAAACCATAAGGATTGAGTCGTGACTTAGCTTTTTGACATGTAGTGCATCGAGCAACAAAACGCTCAACATCACGTCTCATCTTTGGCCAAAAGAAATGTGTAGCAAGTATATCTTCCGTCTTCTTGACGCCAAAGTGTCCCATTAGTCCTCCTCCATGTGCCTCCTGCAACAACAAAAGACGAATGGAGCCAGCTGGAATGCATAGCTTGTTAGCACAAAACACAAATCCATCATTAAGAATGAACTTGTTCCAAGTTCTCCCTTCCTTACAATTCTACAATACATCTTAAAATTCAGCATCATGCACATATTGATCTTTGATGGTCTCCAAACCAAATATTTTAAAGTCAAGTTGTGAAAGCATAGTATAATGACGAGACAATGCATCAACAATAACATTTTCTTTACCCTTCTTGTGTTTAATGACATAAGGGAAAGTCTCAATGAATTCAACCCATTTAGCATGTCTACGGTTCAGTTTTGCTTGAATTTTAATGTGTTTCAATGATTCATGATCAGAATGTATAACAAATTCCTTGGGCCATAAATAATGTTGCTATGTTTCTAAGGTCCGAACAAGAGCATATAATTCTTTAACATAAGTAGAATAGTTCAGACTAGGCCCACTCAATTTTTCAGAAAAGTATGCAACAGGTTTGCCATCTTGTAATAACACACCTCCTAATCCAATTCCATTAGCATCACATTCAAGCTCAAAAGTCTTATTAAAATCAGGAAGTTGGAGTAAAGGAGCATGTGTCAACTTATCTTTCAATGCCGTGAAGGCTTCTTCCTGTGCGGTACCCCAAACAAAAGGCACATCCTTCTTTCTAAGCTCGTTGAGAGGTGCAACAATGATGCTGAAATCTCTCACAAAATGCCTATAGAAACCAGCGAGGCCAAGGAAACTCCTCACTTGTGTGACCGTTTTGGGCTGCGGCCAACTCTCAATAGCTTCAATCTTGGCTTTATCAACTTCAATTCCCTGTGGAGTAACAACATAGCCAAGAAAAGATACTCGGTCGGTGCAATAGGTGCACTTTCCAAGGTTACCAAACAAACGTGCATCACGTAGAGCAATAAAAACAGCACGTAAATGTTCCAAATGTTCCTCTAAAGATTTGTTATAAATCAATATGTCATCAAAGTAAACTACCACAAATCATCTAATGAAAGCACGTAAAACTTCGTTCATTAACCTCATGAAAGTACTAGGTGCATTAGTTAACCCAAAAGGCACGACTAACCACTCATATAATCCAAACTTAGTTTTTAATTGCTGTTTTCCATTCATCTCCCAATTTCATACGAATTTGATGGTATCCAATACTCAAATCAACTTTGGAGAATATTGTAGAGCCACTCAATTCATCAAGCATATCATCTAGCCTAGGAATAGGATGATGATAACGAATAGTAATATAATTAATGCCTCTACAATCAATGCACATACGTGACATACCATCCTTTTTCGTCACTAAAATGACAGGAACAGCACAAGGACTAAGGGATTCGCGTATATAACCTTTGTCGAGTAGTTCTTGTACTTGACGCATAATCTCCTTCATCTCCTCTGGATTGATACGGTATGGTGCACGGTTAGGTAATGATGCATCGGGAATTAAGTCAATTTGATGCTCAACCCCTCAAACAGGTGGTAATCCCGGTGGCACGTCTTGTGGAAAGACGTCAGCGAACTCCTGCAAAATGTTAGTGACAACAGGAGGCAAAGAGGAAGGCACATCCTCGAATGAAAATAATGCCTCTTTGCACACAAAAGCATAGCAAACAGATTTGCTAAAATCTAGATCTTCAATATCAGATTTGGTGGCAAGTAAACATGCACTTTTCAATTTAATTTCAGAAGCAACACTAGATGGTTTATTATTAGGCTTCATTTGTTGCTCAAATTATTTTGCCACAATCTGATTTTCACTCTTATTTTTCTCCTGTTTTGCTTTATTAGCTCTATTAATATCATCTTTCAAAATGGAATCGGGAGTCATAGGAAGCAAAGTAATATGGCTATCCTTATGAACAAGAGTATACTGATTATTTCGACCATGGTGTACAGAATTTTTATCAAATTTCCATGGTCTACCAAGTAATAAGGAACATGCTTGCATGGGTACCACATCACAGTCAACATAATCAGCATATGTCGAGATACTAAAATGCACACGAACAGTATGTGTTACCTTAACCTTGCCGCTTTTATTGAACCATTGGATGTAGTAAGGATGTGGATGTGGTCGTGTGGTGAGAGAGAGCTTCTCCACCATCTCCATGCTAGCCAAATTGTTGCAGCTCCCTCCATCTATGATGACGCGAACAGAACATTCCTTCACAACTCCCTTTGTATGGAACAAATTATGCCTCTGATTTTACTCAGCTTGTGTAACCTGCACACTCAAAACACGTTGAGCAAATAAACATTCATACCTGTCAGCATCTTCAGGAGCCATGTATTGCGTCTCATGATCAGAATCATCTCCACCGTGTTCTTCATGTGTAATAAGAGCCAAAGTCTCCTCATCATAGTCACTAGCGGACTCATACCCACCATCCTTAGTAGCAATCATCACACGTTGAGATTTGCATTCTCTCGCAAAATGTCCTCTTCCCTTACAACGACGACAAATAATATCACTTGTGTGCCCTGTTGATGCCATGGAAGAAGAAGAGCTCTGCGCAGGCCCGACAGGTGTGCTCTTGGCAGATAGTGGTGGTTATGCCTGCTTTCTTGTATCACGGCTGGAGGTGGCACCTGCTGGAGGTGCTGGTGCAATGGAAGTAGAGGATGCACGTGGTGTCCATGATGAAGATTGACCTACAGAAAAGTTAGTTCGCGCCAATGCCTGTATATCCTGCACTTCACGTCCAGCTTTACAAGCAAGATGGAATAAATGAGTGATATTAGTATACTCCTTATACTCTAGAATGGTCTGAATCTCTTTATTTAATCCACCCATAAAACGTGCAGGCATAGCTTCATTCTCTTCAACAATACCACATCTAATCATGCCAGTTTGTAATTCCTGATAATATTCTTCTACAAAAAAATTCCTTGTCTTAAACGCTGCAATTTTTGAAGTAATTCACGTTGATAATATGGTGGAACCCAACAAGTACGCATAGCAGTTTTCAAAGCAGCCCAAGTAGCTGGAATAGGATATAATCTACAATGTTCAGACCACCAAACACATGCAAAGCTAGTGAAAGCACAAACAGCAACAGGAACACGTCTCTCCTCAAGATATTGTAAACATGTAAATCATTGTTCAGTTTCTAACTCCCAAGTAAGATATATATCAGGAACATATCTACCCTCCAATGGTGGAATTTCAATTTCAGTTTAGGGAGATGGTCATGATGACGTACCTGAGGTGGTTGTGTAGCCCTACCATTGCGATGATATGCATGAGGACGACCTGGTGGCGGTGGTGCTGGTGGTTGCACATAGTTCTGATTTTGATCAACCTCATCCTCGTAATGGTCCTCCACCTCTGCAGTAGAAGCAGGAGCTACAGAAGCATCAACAGCGGCACCAGAATTTTGACCAGGCTCAAGGGGAATGCACAGTGCCCGTCCCACTTGATTTGGAAGGCGTTGTTGTTGTTGTTGTTGTTGATGCTGCTGCTGTTGTTGTTGTTGTAGAGGTGCGTTAGGTGCAGCCGGTGGTGGAGGTGGAAGACGCGCGAGCAATTCATTAAACTTGTTATCAAGCTTTGTTTCGAACGTCTTCTCCATGCCATCTATCTTCTCCATGGCCTCTTCAAATCTGTTTAGCACATCTTGCACCTGTCCACTCATCATTTGCTGAAATTTATCATGTAGCTCTTTGTTCATCATGTTCTCCCAATCTGTCTCATCGGCTTGTGATCCTGCCATGGTTAGCAGCAATAGAAACACACAAGAATATGACCCTACAGACTACTAGGAAGTGGTGGTGGTGGTGGTGGTGTATCACAAATCCGGCAAGCGAATCTCAAATTCTTACCAGCTCTTACCCAGCAGCAGGTGGTGATCGGCAACTGTCGTAGTCAAAACTCTCAAGGCTTGGATAGAGCGATTACCAGGGAGAGTCAAACGCACGACGTAGATGTATGTGGAGCTAGGAAGGCTTATAATATGGTAGCAAAAAGGATAAGCAATAATCAATTCAGAGATGCAAAGTTGAATAAACGCTCAATGACGGTACTGTGTTGGTCCTAGGCTAGACCGTGCTAGAGACGCGAGCCTAGAACACTAACAAAATCACGGCGCTGCATGTAAACAAGGGAGGAGCATGCTTTGAAATTTTTTTCTTTGATTTTCACTTTTTTTGCACTTTTTTCCTCTTTTTTTTGCTCCGCAACAAATTTTCTTCGAAAAAGTCTACAAATGGTCTAAAAACTGTCTAGCCAGAATTTTCCAGGCTTAGTTTTTTTTGAGTTTGGAACTATTTTTCTTCTGTGGATGGCTCAAAAGATGGGGAGTCCTACTCTGTCACGACTCGGAGTATCGCGTGATCTGAAAATCGAAAACAAAGCAACAATTACTGGACTCGGACTGGTGGCGGAGATGAATCTGGTGGAATCTCGGACTGGTGGCGGCGATGAATCTGGTGGAAATCGGACTGGTGGCATATATATGTTGCAGGTGGACTCGGATTGGTTCGGATAGGATAAACTAACCCTAATTTTTTTTGGCTTTTTCGTGGACTATAGGTACGAAGAACAGACTCGATCTAAACTATGAAAAACTGTAAAATCTCACCGAGCAACCTGGAAATCTGATACCACTTGATAGAGGCTAAGGTGTCCCGATGTTTCGATGAGATGGTGGCTATCGTTTTCTGTGGGAGTCGACCTTGACGATCCGACTACGAACGTGCGAGACGTCGCGCCTTAGCAATCGCTAAACCAACTTCCAAGGGGTTATTGACCACGCCGGAGCATGATCAACCTGACCACGAGGGTCTATTTCCTGCGAGCAAACGAAGAACAAGCAAGAAACTGAGATTGCAATCTGGATATTGCGAACATAATATGAACACTTTATTGATCAAGGTGGGGTTCTGTGACGCCTTGGTCTGGTCGTTGAACACAAACGAAGTACGCGAAGTTGCAGCTATGCCAAACTTTTAATCTAAACAAAACTCAAAGTCTAAACGACGCCCTAAGGGCTGTATATATGGAGGAAGAGGGTGGAATTTCGTGGCCCTTGGAGGAGGGGTCCGAAACCAACTCTAACTCTTGTTTCCCCACACATACAGACTCTAAAAACAGCCTATACTTAAGTATTTCAAAAATACATGGGCCTGGCCCAATAATAAGGTGACGCAGCACCTAAAATAGCCTCTGGACAAAGTTTATGAAGTGGCATCTTTTATATTTCGTCCAAGGCTTCATGCACTCCTTATGGTGGCTTCAAAGTCCTGAAATCATCACTTGTAACTCTGTTCTTAATCCCCTTGCGCATGCCATCATCTCCATGCTTGAACTTGCTCCAAGGTTCATCTTTCTTGTCCAAGCTACGCCCTTCATTTGTAAGCAAAACAAATGTATCCAATTTAGGCAGCATCATATTCTCATGAACATTAAAATCGTTACCAAGAAACGAAAGTACCTGATAATTCAATTGGCGTGCGTGAGCTCTAGTAATTGGTCCAGTATGTATAGCAGCAGGGGCTATGGGTGTAACAATGGTATTGATGTCCTCATCAAAAGGTCTTACTTGGCACAAACACTAATTAAAACACAAAACCACATCTAACCAGAGGCTAGATGAATTATTTATTGCAAAACAAAACCTAAAAAGCAAAAACAAAAATAAAATTGGGTTGCCTCCCAACAAGCGCTATTATTTAACGCCCTTAGCTAGGCATAAAACACGAATAGATCTAAGTATTATCATCTTTGGCGTGCAATTCCTCAACTACACACTTATAACTCTTAGGATATTCTTTGGTTTTATCAATGATCAAACTCCTAGGCAAGAAATCAAAAAATTCATTCGTGACAATTGGTTCCTTAATGATATCGAGAAAATTGGGGTGAATACTTATTGATTTGAGATCTTCATTGTCTTTACTAGAAGATGCACCCTTATTCTTAGGAACATAAATAAACTTGGCAATCTTAGTAGGAGGAAGATTTTGAGTAGTTTTAAGGGAGGGAAAAGTGGAACCCAAGTTGATAATGATATCTTCTAATTTGTCAATTCTAGTAGAATCTTGATCTATCTTTTTGTTAACTAGGGGTTCCTTTTCCCTAAGATTCTTTAAGGTGACTCCTACTTTAGTCCATATCGAGTAATCTGATTATAAATTTTGTTATCCAAATTTTCAATCAATTCAACGGTGGCAATCTTATTCTTAATAATATCAAGCCTTTGCATTACATGCTCCAAGGTTAAAATAGTTCCATTAATCAAGAGAGGTGGTGGGCCTAACAAATCTATCATGGCATTGTAAGAATCAAAAGTATGGCTACCCAAGAAATTCCCTCCGGTAATGGTATCTAGAACATATCTATTCCGAGGAGTAACACCCACATAAAAATTGCGAAGAAGAACAATAGTAGATTGCTTTTGAGTAGATCTATTTTGAGCATTGCAAATTCTATATGGAGCATCTTTTAAATTTTCTCCCTCCCTTTGCTTAAAATTGAGAACTTCATTATCGGGAGTGCTAACAATGATGGGAGGACTAGCCATGAAAGCAAGACAAATGATCCAACACACGAGCACACAAAAAGCAAGCGAAGAATACACACAGAAGATGGACGAAGAAAAGGCAAATCTTTTCGAAAATTGTTTTAGAAGTGGGGCGGAGGAAATTGAGAGGCGAATGGGGAATAATGTAATTCAAGAGATGAGAGTTTATGATGGGTACTTGGTATGTCTTGACTTGTCGTAGATCTCCCCGGCAACGGTGCCAGAAATTCTTCCTACTACTTCTTGAGCTTGCGTTAGAGTCTCCCTTGAAGAGGAAAGGGTGATCCAGCAAAGTAGAGTAAGTATTTCTCTAAGTTTGAGAGCCAATGTATCAATCCAGTAGGAGACAAAGGACAAGTCAACGAATACCTGCACAAACAATCAAACAACTTGCACCCAACGCGATAAAGGGGTTGTCGATCCCTTCACGGTTACTTGCAAAAGTGAGATCTAAATAGAGATAGATAAACGGTAAAGTAAATATTTTGGTATTTTTAGTTTATAGATCAGAAAGTAAAAGATTGCAAAGGAAGTAAATCGGAAAATAAAATAGTAGATCGGAAACTTATATGATGGAAAATAGACCCGGGGGTCATAGGTTTCACCAGGAGCTTCTCTCAAGATAGAAAATATTACGGTTGGTGAACAAATTACTGTCGAGCAATTGATAGAAAAGCGCAAAGTTATGACGATATCTAAGGCAATGATCATGAATATAGGCATCACGTCCATGTCAAGTAGACCGAAACGATTCTGCATCTACTACTATTACTCCAAACATCGACCGCTATCGAGCATGCATCTAGAGTATTAAGTTCATAAAGAACGGAGTAACGCATTAAGCAGGATGACATGATGTAGAGGAATTAACTCAAGCAATATGATGAAAACCCCATCTTTTTATCCTCGATGGCAACAATACAATACGTGCCTTGCTGCCCCTACTGTCACTGGGAAAGGACACCGCAAGATTGAACCCAAAGCTAAGCACTTCTCCCATTGCAAGAAAAACCAATCTAGTTGGCCAAACCAAATCGATAGTTTGAAGATACTTTCAAAGATATCAAATCATGCATATAAGAATTCAGAGAAGATTTAAATAATATTCATAGATAAGCTGATCATAAATCCACAATTCATCGGATCCGGCAAACACAACGCAAAAAAAAGTATTACATCGAATAGATCTCCAAGAACATCGAGGAGAACATGGTATTGAGAATCAAAGAGAGAGAAAAAGCCATCTAGCTACTAGCTATGGACCCGTAGGTCTGTGGTAAACTGCTCACGCTTCATCAAAAGGGCAATGGTGTTGATGTAGAGGCCCTCCGTGATCGAATCCCCCTCTGACAGGACGCCGGAAAAGGCCCCTAGATGGGATATCATGGGTACAGAAGGTTGCGGCGATGTAAAAGTGGTTTTGTGGCTCCCTCTGTTGGTTTTGGGATATATGAGAATATATAGGCGAAGAAACTAGGTCGGTGGAGTCACGAGGGGCCCACAAGGGTGGGGGTGCGCCCTACCCCCTGGGCGCTCCCTCCATCCTTGTGGCCGCCTCGTGGCTTCTTTGACTTGCACTCCAAGTCCTCTGGATGTCTTCTGGTCCAAGAAAAATCATCACAAAAGTTTTATTCCGTTTGGTATTCCTTTTCTGCGAACTCTAAAACAAGGAAAAACAGAAATTGACACTGGGCTCTAGGTTAATAGGTTAGTCCCAAAAATAATATAAAATAGCATATTAATGCATATAAAACATCCAAAACAGATAATATAATAGCATGACACAATACAAAATTATAGATACGTTGGAGACATATCAGATCCCGGCATGGAAGACAAGGTGGAAGAAGGGGTTGTCGACAATGGTGATGTAGAAGAGGTTGAGGAGGAGGTTTTCGATGCTATCCAAGCAAGATTTGGAAAATGAAGCGGCAATTACACGGAGATGGAGGATGTTTGTTTGGTGAGAGCATGGGAAAGTGTGTCACTTGATGTGGTTGCCGACAATGATCAAAAGGGCAAAAAATGACAACACATTGAGGACAAGTATCATAAGCTCATGCCTACCCCATTAGCCTATTCATTGAAATCACTCCAAAACATTGTAGCCGTTGGAGTGATTACTTGGAACAAGTGAGGAATGCACCCCCCCCCCCGAATTGGTGCACAATTGATGACCATGTGAGTTTGTTGTCATTTTGTTGCACACATTTGTGATCTTGTTTGCTTTAATGCAAATTTGATATCACACTTGCCTCTTTTCCAAATGTAGGATCGCATTGCGCATGAAAGGTTCAAGCAAATGCCAGTTTCCAAAGGTAAACCATTCTTGCCCCAACATTGTTGGAGCTTGCTTGAACACAATGAGAAATAGAAGTTGAGGGATGAAGAAGCTCCACCAATGAAATGTGCACTCATTAACTTGGAAGACGATGATGATAGTGATGATGCACCAAGGGGAGGAAGAAACAAGGGAAATCCGATGGAAGAAAGATGGACATATATATGGTGAAGAGGTCGGCCGAGGCCTCTAGCCCGAGGGAGCAAATTAGTTCAATGGTGATGTTAAAGATAACCATGATGGAGAAGCATTTGGAAACCAAGGGGGTGTTGGCCGAGAATAAGAACCAACAAAAGGAGGCAAAGTGGGAGAAAAGATGTGCCTTCAAGGGGCACAAGATCGCTTTTGAGGAGCAAAAGAGGAAGGACAACAAGATTACAGAGGAAGACCGGTTCTTGATGATGGATCCGAATGGCATGGAACCGATGATAAGAGTTTTGGGAGTTGAAAAGAATGGAGATCATGTTTTGAAGGAGGCAAGAGCTTAATGATCTTATGTCCGATGGTGGTACTTCGGCCCATGGAGGTGTGGTGCTTCCGCCAATGATGGTGGTAGTGGTGGTGCTTCCGACAATGGTGGTGATGGTTCTTTGGCCAATGTTGATGACGGTGATGCTATGGCTGGTGGTGATGGCGATGATTTTGTCAACAATGATGTTACTTGATTTGATCACGTCTAATTGTGTTTGATTGCACATTCTTTGAACAAATTTAATTGCCACCTCTTATATTGCGTTTGTCTTTGGATTTGAACTATTGTTGTACTTGTATTATATAATATTTATATATTTATTCGGTGTATTGCCTTCACTATATGATTTCATAGTTGAGATGCTTTGCGCATGTCTTTGGATTTGAACTATTGTTGTACTTGTATTATATAATATTCATATATTTATTCGGTGTATTGCTTTCACTATATGAGTTTGTAGTTGAGATGCCTTGCGCATGTCTTTATATTTGAACTATTGTTGTACTTGTATTATATAATACTAGCACATGTCCCCGTGTGTTGCAACAGGAGATAAAATAATATGCATTTAAAGTAAGTGAGAATTATATGTGCAAGCAAAACTCTGTGTGCACACGAAAAAGGAACATTTAGGTTTTCGGTTTCGCCACGTGTGAAGGAATCAGTCCGCTATTTTTCCATTCATTGATCGAGGGCATTTAAGACTCATCATCGTACGCTAGAGAAGGCCCATTAGTTATTCAAATTACTCTTTCTTTCAATCCTTTCAATCGAGGAGATTTTAAGGTATGAAGTTTCTCAATATTCTTGGAAACATGAACAATTTTTTAAATCTTGAACATTTTTTTGGAAATTATGTACACTAAAAAAAGCGAACAAAATATGAAAGGGAACATCTTTTAAAATTCAGAAATATTTTCTGAAAACACCAACTTTTTTATAAAAACATCAACATTATTTGAATTTGTGAATATTTTTTTTAAAACGGGAACATGCGTTGAAAATTCATAAGATTTTTAGAAAATGTGTATCTTTTATACACGAGCATTATTTTTAATTTTGAAATTTTCACTAAAACATGAATATTTTTCAAATTTTGAGCATTTCTTGAAATGCCATTTTCTTTTCAGAAATCCCAAACAATAAAAAAATTTGGGCAACTTTTTGCAAGTTCTGATTTTTTTTCAAAATAGCAACAAAAAATTGGAATTTTGAACATTTGTCAAAATCTGTTTTTTTTAATTCTGAGCGTTTTTTGAAATTTTTTAAATTTACGAAATAAATTCTAAAAGAAAAATAAACTTGAAAAGGTAAAAAGAGATAGAAAAAGAAGAATAAAAATAGAAGTAAAACACATAAAAAAAGAAAAATGGGCTGGCTCATTAATGGGTGTCCTGTGCGAATCCGACTATTTGTTGTCCAGTGCATAAAATAGAATTTCCCAGCTGCATGGGCAGAAAAATAAGTGGGCTGAGTTCGTTGGGCCTTAACGTGCGACCCATATACGAAATTTATTTTCCTAGCAGATAAACGCATAAGAATTTAGTACCATCTCGGATAGAAAAAAAATCGGTGATGAACGGATAAAAAAAATTGACGAAACGCCTCTTGCTTTATTAGTAGGTAGTAGATATAGTTTTATATATTTATTCAGTGTATTGTCTTCACTATATGAGTTTGTAGTTGAGATGCTTTTATGACCCAAGCAGCCTCAACAAACTTATCTGCCTTGTCCTCTTTGTTGAGTATATAATCATTAGGAAGTATAGGATAGACTAGAATTTGGTTCTGCCTTATCTTATACTTCAAGTTGATCATTATACTTCTATATATATGCCCACAAGGCTTAAGCAATACAACAACTATTTCACTAAACCTCTCTCTTCTAACATGGTATCAGTCTAACCGATCCAAACCCTAGCCGTCGCCGTCGCTTCCGCTCTGCGCCGCCCCGGGAGCAGTCGGCCTCCATGACCGCCGTCGGGGGCCGCGCTGCCGTACCTAGGGTTCGTCGCTGGTTGTGTTGACCGGTTGCCCTAGAGAGTCTTTCTTTCGATCCTTTGATCCAGGTTTTTCTCTCTGTTGTCGATCATCTTGATCGACGTTTCTCTTTTATTTTTCCGATCTATGAACGGTTTGCGTCGCGCGCCGTCGCCGTCGACCGTTGCGCCTCTACTCCGACTTTGGCATTGACTACACCGATGTCTTCTTCGACTAGCAGCCTCATGGGTTACACGGTGGCCGGAAACGGCCGCCGTCCGCGTCTTAGTCCGCTCGACAAGTTGTGCCGATCATCGCCGCCCCTTCTTCGATCGGACCTACAACCACCCCCGCCCCCATTCGGTTCATCCAGACTTCATCAAGCCAGCCACCATGCCACAAGAGGCATGCATGAGCCAAACCATGCGTGCACGCGCTGGCCGATGTGTGCTGATTTACTGTTGCTGCGGCCGTCCGCTGCAGCCAGGTGACCTTCACCCTCATGCACCAACGCCGCGCGGCCCTCGCGACTCTTCGTGCGCACACGCTGGGCTTCTTGTACTCCTTCGCTGGTTTGTGGCCATCTGCTATCGTGTGCATTTTCCAACTCTCACATCGCGCATAATCAGATTGATCATCCGCCCGTCTGCCGATCCGTCTCATATACATCGTGCGACCAATCTAGTCCGTCGGTTGCGCGCATCTCTGCAGGTCTCATGAAGATCATTCCCGAGTTCAGCGCATCGATCCCTCCACCAATTGAGCAACGGGCTGCCGCTGTGTCGACCCATCGGGCCGCAGCACCGCTGCCCCATGGTTCTCCTCGTAACTGCATCGACTCGCGTGTGGCCGCTGCATCGCCTCTTCAGGTCATAGTGCCGCGATACGCGGTCCCTGCCACCGTCCCGCGCTCCGCCGCCCCTTCGGGCTGTCCCGTCGTGGCCCGCGGTCCCCACCACCGCCCCGAGGTCTTTCCGCCGCCATCCCGGCCTGCCCGCCGCCGTTGCGTCGCTCCTTCGGGTTGTAGCGCTGCGGCCCGTGGTTCACTCCGCCGTCATCGCGCATCGACCTCCTGTGGTATGCGCCGCGCCATCTCCCTCGGTGCGGGAACGCCATCGTCCACGCTGGTCTTCGTCACATTGTCGGGTTCCTCGCCTACTTCGAGCATCGTCGCCGCACTCCTAACCTAGCCGCCGCCGTCACCGTCAGGCCGCTGCCACCACTCTTCTTCGGCCGCCGCTGCCACTACCCTCGCAGCCGCCGCTGCCGCCAGTCCACCTCCTTTGTCTTCGTTCAACACCAGCTCCTCGCCAGCGTCGCCGTCATCTATCCCGACCACTTCGTCTACTCCGACCACCGTTGGTGACATCGGCCCACGCCGATTGACGCGACAATTGTCGTCGAGTCTTCTTCTCTGCCGGCCCTTTGACTCCTTGACATGGCGTACAGCTTGTGCAAGTCTCTCATCTACGCATGCCCGGTGCTGGCAACACCGATGCGTGCCTTCGTCCACGACATGTCCCCGAGCCTGGCAAGCCTGGTGCGGCACTTTGTCAACTTCGTCTTCGTCCGTCTACGCATGCTCGGTGCTGGCAACACCAATGCGTGCCCTCGTCCACGATGTGTCCCCGGGTTTGACAAACCCAGCGCGACGCCTCGTCAACACCGTCCTCCTTTCGACGCACCACTACCTCGACACCACTGCGCCCATGACTAACTCGGCGCCTCCTTGCGCCCGCGGCTCCACGGCGACTTCCTCGACACCGGCCACTCGGATTCGACATCGACCACGACATTCTTCGCATGGCCACACCACCCTACGGTCTCGGCTATATCAACAAACGACACAAAGGGCTACCGCCTTGCTTGAGCAACCTCATCGGTTTCCACTTCAACCACGCCTTCCGTGATGCGTCGACCGTTACGACTATTGCAGGAGGGGGGGAGGTCCGTCGTCTTGCCTTCGAATTCTTCTCCAGTCTCACCGTATGCGCCGCTACCGTTATGACTACGGGGGATGTTGAGTATATAATTATTTGGAAGTATATGATAGACTAGGATTTGATCTTGCCTTGTCTTGTACTCCAAGTTAATCATTTTGTGCTCCTATATATATATATGTGTGTGTGTGTGTGCGCGCGCGCCATGAGGCTTAAGCAATACAACAACTATTCCACCAAACACCGGTCTCCTTTCTAACACTCTTCCCTAAAAGCATCTCCAGCCGTTGAGCCTCCCAGGAGGCATTTTTTCGCCGCTTGGGGGGCTGCCGGCGAGAAGTTTGGCCTAGGGGCGGGAATTTTCCCACTCGTTGCGCCCCCGGAAGGGCGAGAAGCGGGGCCCGACGAGGACGAGCCCGGTGTTGAGCGTGTACGCCTGCTGCACCGACGACACCCCCGCCGCAGACGACCACGCGGCGCGTCGAACTCGCCGGCAGCCACGCCCTGGCCGCCGCGCGACCTCCGCCCCGCCCTGGCCGCCACGCCTCTGGCCCCGCCGCGCGGCGGGGCTCCACTCTCCTCCGGCCCCGACGCCCGTGGAGACCACACCTGCAACTCCACCGCCACCTCCAGGCGCGGGTGACCCCCCTCCGTTTCGGACCCGATGCCTCTCATGGCCGTCTCCTCCCCACCACCCTTCCCTTTCCCTCTGTGCACCACCCCCGCCGCGCCACCGCCGGGGCCACAACAGCGCCCTCCGCCACCGCCAGCGACGACTTCGACTACCCCCTCGCCGACCCCTCTGTCCGCTGGCCCAGCCTCCGCTTCCTGCACCTCCCGGCGCCCCGCTTCCCCGCCGCCGATGCCGCTCCCCCTCCGCCTGGCCGCCGCGCGCGCCCCACCGTGCCCCTGGCGGCCACACGCGCCCCGCCCCGCCGCACTGAAAGTGCAACTATCCCTAGGTGGTTTTGGTAATTCATAAAAACATATAGCTCATTGAGCTAATACTATTCCAAGATAATTATTTCAGGAAAGCTCAATGATTGGCATGGCATGGATGTGAAAGTGGAACCCTTAAAATGCTAAGGACAATGGATTGGCTCAAGCTCAAAAGCTCAAGACTCTTCATTTTATATTTTAGTGATCCAAGATCACATTGAGTCCATAGGAAAAGCCAATACTATTAAGGAGGGATGAGGTGTTGCTTAATGAGCCTCTTGCTTCATGTGCTTAGTGATATGCTCCAAAACCCTCAACTACTTTCCCATATCCACATATGACCTAAACCCTAAGCCAAACTCGGTCCTACCGATTCTTCCTATCCGGCGCCACCGAGTTTCACTTGTCATTGGCCACTGCCAAACCCTAGCAATTCGGTTCTACCGATAAGGATCTCGGTCCCACCGAGATGGGGTTGCAAACTCTCTGTTTCCCTTTCGTAACTTTTTGGTCTCACCGAAAGAGCAAATCGGTCCCACCGAGTTTGCCTGACCAACTCTCTGGTTAGCTAATTACCAAATTCGGCCTCACCGAGTTTGTGTAATCGGTCTCACCGAGATTACGTTATGCCCAAACCCTAACTGAATCGGTCCTACCGAGTTGCATGTCAGTCCCACCGAAATTCCTAACGGTCACTAGGTTTACATTTTCGGTCTGACCGAGTTTATTGATTCGGTCCCACCGAGATTGGAAAACTGTGTAACGGTTGGATTTTGTGTGAAGGCTATATATACCCCTCCACCTCTTTCTCATTCAGTGAGAGAGCCATCAGAACACACACATCATTCCAACTCATTTGTTCTGAGAGAGAACCACCTACTCATGTGTTGAGACCCAGACATTCCATTCCTACCATATGAATCTTGATCTCTAGCCTTCCCAAGTTGCTTTCCACTCAAATCTTCTTTCCACCAAATCCAAATCCTATGAGAGAGAGTTGAGTGTTGGGGAGACTATCATTTGAAGCACAAGAGCAAGGAGTTCATTACCTACACACCATTTGTTACTTCTTGGAGAGTGGTGTCTCCTAGATTGGCTAGGTGTCACTTGGGAGCCTCCGACAAGATTGTGGAGTTGAACCAAGGAGTTTGTAAGGGCAAGGAGATCGCCTACTTCGTGAAGATCTACCGCTAGTGAGGCAAGTCCTTCGTGGGCGATGGCCATGGTGGGATAGACAAGGTTGCTTCTTCGTGGACCCTTTGTGGGTGGTTGCTTCTTCGTGGACCCTTCGTGGGTGGAGCCCTTCGTGGACTCTCGCAACCATTGCCCTTGGGTGGAGCCCTGTGTGGACTCGCGCAACCGTTACCCTTCGTGGGTTGAAGTCTCCATCAACGTGGATGTAGGATAGCACCACCTATCCGAACCACGGGAAAAACATCCGTGTCTCCAATAGCGTTTGAACTCTCCAAACCCTTCCCTTTACATTCTCGCAAGCTGCATGCTTTACTTTCCGCTGCCCATAAACTCTTTGCATGCTTGCTTGAATTGTGTGATGATTGCTTGACTTGTCCTAGAATAGCTAAAATCTGCCAAGAACTAAAATTGGGAAAAGGTTAAGTTTTTATTTGGTCAAGTAGTCTAATCACCCCCCTCTAGACATACTTTCGATCCTACAAGTGGTATCAGAGCTTTGGTCTCCATTTGCTAGATCTCCATAGCTTTTGGTGGTCATAGCCTTGGTTTCACAACCTAGGAGAGTATGGCGTCTAGCGAGGGAAATTATCACCGTAGAGGTCCTTACTTGGATGGTACTAATTTTGCTAGTTGGAAGCATAAAATGAAAATGCATATTCTTGGACATAACCCCGCTGTTTGGGCTATTGTGTGTGCTGGTTTGCAAGGTGACTTCTTTGATGGGAGAGAACCAAACCGTGAAGCTACCGCGGATGAGTTGAAGATGTTGCAATACAATGCTCAAGCTTGTGATATTCTCTTCAACGGATTGTGCCCCGAAGAATTCAACAAAATCAGCCGCCTTGAGAATGCAAAGGAAATTTGGGACACTTTGATTGATATGCACGAAGGTACCGACTCCGTCAAGGAATCCAAGTTGGATGTGCTTCAAAGCCAACTTGACAAGTTCAAGATGAAGGATGGTGAAGGTGTCGCTGAAATGTACTCTAGGCTTGCTCTCATCACAAATGAGATTGCCGGCTTAGGAAGTGAAGAGATGACCGATAAATTCATCATCAAGAAGATCCTAAGAGCCTTGGATGGAAAATATGATACCGTGTGCACATTGATCCAAATGATGCCCAATTACAAAGATCTCAAGCCAACGGAGGTGATTGGAAGAATTGTTGCTCATGAGATGTCACTTAAGGATAAAGAGGAACTTCACAACAAATCAAGTGGTGCCTATAAAGCCTCATGTGAAGCCCCTACATCATCAAGTGAGAAACAAGACTTCAATGAAGAATTGAGCTTAATGGTGAAGAACTTCAACAAGTTCTACAAGAGTAGAAGCAAAGATAGAAGCTCCGAATCAAGGTCCTACAATGACAAAAGATCTTCTAGTCGAGAGCGAAACTGTTACAATTGTGGAAGACCCGTACACTATTCCAATGAGTGTACGGCTTCCTACAAGAGAAGAGAAGATTCTCCAAAAAGAAGAAGCAAAGGATCACCACCAAGAGAGAGAAGGAGTAGAGATGATCGTTATGAACGAAGATACTCACGGAGAAGTAAGGATTCGGAAAGGAAGGAAAAATCATCAAGGAGCTACACAAGACGAAGACATCAAGCTCATGTTGGTGAATGGGTATCCGGCTCCGACTCCGACAGCCACTCCGAGAGAAGTTATCACTCCGACTCCGAATATACTCAAGATGAAGGTGTTGCCGGTCTAGCACTTGTGTCATCCAACTCCTACGACATATTTGACTCACCAAATGAAGGAATTGGAAGATGCTTCATGGCCAAAGGTCCTAAGGTAACACACCCCGAGTATGTTGATTTCAATAGTGATGAAGATGACTTGTTAGGTGATGATTTGCTTGGTGACAACTCTAGTGATGAGTACTATGATGAAAGACCAATTAATCATGCTAATCAAGATAAAACGAATGACAATGATAAGGAGAAGATTGAGGCTCTAACTAAAGAACTAAAAACTCTTAAGTTGGCTCATGACACTATCTTCGAAGATCATCGAGAACTTTTAAGAGCTCATGAGAAACTACGCTTTGAAAAGCTCAATCTTGAGCAAGAGCATGAGTTCTTAAAGGCAATCAATGATGATCTCCGCAAGAAAAGTTCTTCTTACATTGCCAAGCGTTTACTCTTATCCACTTACATGCCTCAAGTCAAGTTTAACAAGAAAGATTCTTCCTCTAGTTGTAACAATGATCATGCTAAATTCAATATTGTTGCTTCTAGTAGTTCTCTTGATTCCACTAATGATTCTCTTAGCCAAGTTACACTTGAGCAAGAAAATAGCTTATTGAAGGGAATTATAGAGAAAAGAGTGTACAAAAGCCTTGCCGGGAGTAAGCAATTCGAGGAAATTGTGCGCAAGCAAGGAATGCACCGGAAGAATCAAGGTGTTGGTTTTGAACAAAAGTTCAATGCCAATGGAGTTGAATGGGAAGAAGATCAATACCCCAAGACAAAGTTTGTCCCTCAACAAGAGAAGTATACTTCTTTCAAGGGGACACAAGCTCAAGATGATCTTCCACCACAAGACTACGAGCAAAAAGGCAAGGACAAGCTTCAAGAGGAAAATGATGCATTTGAAGAAGCTCCTAAGACCTTAGTCAAGTGGATTCCCAAGACTTCTTCAAGTTCCACTTCATCAAGTACGACTACAACTCCAAGGATTCCCATCAAGATGATGTGGATCCAAAAGAAAAAGAATTAGAGAGTTCTTGAGGGTGACTCCGCCAACATACTTCACTCTTATCATTTTGGCAAGAACAAGTGCAATCAACTTCCACATCTTGCACTAGTTCAAGGAGTCACAAACCCTCTTGTTGGTAAGACAAGGGACAAGGTAACCTAAAAGCTTTCATGGACATCATCTTTTGTGTGCATCACTCTATGTCTATGGATATCCTTGCTTGTTCCTTGTGGGACTAACCCATGTAGGTATTGAAAGTGCAATTCACTCAAATGGATAGCTCCAAGAGATCTACATCAACGTTGAGCATCCACATCTTCAATATCTACATGAAGTCATCATCGACAAAACCCAAGGTTAGTTCATCCCTCTTAAGGGGGATATCACATCTAGGGGGAGCTTTACTCTAAGATTTGAGCTAAAGCAACTCTAAAGATGTGAACAAAACAATGCTTTATGTAAAAGTGGTAACCCCACTTGAGCTTAAACGATGAGTATGACCTACGATCAAGTGTTCTCACTTGACTCCTAAGTCAATATACTCATGTATAAATGACCTAGTCATCGCAAATTGCTTGATAGATGCTAGAATTGGTTGTGCATGCCTTGCCACATATTTCATTTGCCATCTTATTGTGTGAGCATGCTGATTGCATATTTTACTCATTCGAGGACATCCACTTGTTTCTTTGATTGTTCAGTTTTATTTCTTTTTGCCAAGTGGATGGACAAGAATGCCTAAGAACCTCCTCTAGCTATTTATGCTTTTCTCGTCTCAAACTCTATTCATGATGCATCACAAAATTTGATCAAGTCAGATTCGAACCACTCTGTGTGAGGAGCGCTCGGAGTCCCCGATTCGTCATAGACTTAAACTTCCAAAACCTCTTTATGATTCTCGGTTTGACCGATACTCCACTTTCGGTCCTACCGAGATCATTAAGTTGATCTAGGTTTTCGATCTCGGTGCAACCGATTTGAACCTTTCGGTCTCACCGAGTTTCAGTAACTGCACGCAGTTATGAATCTCGGTGCCACCGAGTTGTTCAACTCGGTCACACCGACAGGGTCGGGCTATATATAGTCACGGGCAAAAAATTGGAAATTTCTCCGAACCCCTTCGCCCGCGCAATAGCCTGCTCTGCCCCCGAGGTCTCTGGATCGTCTTCTCGCCGCCAGCAGCCTCCAGTCGCTGGTCTCCGTCGCCGTCAACGGGATTTCTGCCCCGCCGTTGCCACCGTAGCAAGTCCCCGCCGAACTAGGGTATGGACTTGATCTTTGTGCTATTCCTCAATCTGATTCCTAGCACATTGTGATCATATTGATTCTTGCCACGATTAAAACACTTCTATCCAGTCAAAACGCTCATAGATTAGGTTTGATTCGAAAATTCTAGGTTTAGGTATCCGCCGAAACCATCTCGGACCCACCGAGTTGAAAAACTCGGTCCCACCGATTTGGCTTATGCCATTGCACAAGTGAGACTCGGTCTGACCGAGAATTACTTATCGGTGTGACCGATTTTTGAACTCAGTGAAATCCTAGCAGTCTCGGTACCACCGAACTGTGACTCGGTCCTACCGAGTTCACTAGTTTAGGTTCCAAAACTGCTTCGGTATCACCGAGTTTGAAAGTCGGTAGATCTGAGATGATTTCAGTGGGAAACTAAAACTAAGTTTTTGAATCATTTCTTTTTGCAAAAATCTCTGCATTTTGTGATGCTCATCCACTCCATCTCCTCTATAATCTATTCACAGGGTCAGCAGTCAGTTTGCATCATGTCAGACCAGAGTGACAGCCAAAACTTGTCAGAGCAGCAAGTGCAGCTGAGTGAGGGCACTAGCCCCTCAAGTTCCTCAGATGATGGCAGCAGGAGCACACCCAGCAACCTGCCTAAAGCTGCCACGAGACAAAGGAAGAAGAAAACCTCAGATTCTGAAGATGAGGACTATGTGGCAGAGGAAGAGGCCACTTCCAAGAGAGTTGAGCCAGCTCAAGGCTCAAAGCCAGGCCTGAAAATCAAAAGGCCAGCAGGCAGGCAGCCCATGTCAAAGGCTAGAGCCTCAACTGAGAAGCCTGCTCCCATTGAGCCCGTTGCAGCTGAGGGCAAGAAGAGGAAGGACAGAGTGAAGAAGACTGTGGCTAGAGTGCTTGGGAAGGCCTCCATCATGGTAGAAGAGGAGGAGGAAGAAGAGGCAGCTGCACCAGCGCCCAAGGCAGCCAAACTTATGGGAGATGCCATAAGGTCAGGGGGAGCTGCATCCAAGCCCAAGGAAGCACCTAAAGCTGCATCTAAGCCTAAAAGTGCACCAAAGAGAAACACAAGAAGCATCCCAGCCACTGAGAAGAACAAGGCCCCAGTGCCTGAGACTGTTGCAGAGGAAGAAGAAGAGAGTGTCCTTCGGAAGCTCAAGCCCAAGATCCCAGACCACAACGATGCTCATCCTGTGGCTGAGGATATGAAGCTAAGGAGAGACTCAGGGCTCAGGAAATGGAGAGAAGCAGATCCATATGCTTCTAGGAGAAGGACTGCAGTGGACTACATGTTTCATACCAAGGAGCAACAGGATTTCTATGAGACAGTGCTACTTGACAAGAAGCCAATTGTATGTGACATGAGATGGGTCGACTGGACCTATATCAAGGATAATGAAGAGTACTACCCAGGAGTTCAGGACAGCTTTAAGGCGTGTGGAGTAGAGGACTTTGTTGGGCAGAAGCTCACAAAGTGGAATGAGGAACTCATCATGCAGTTCTACTCCACAGCTCACTTTTATCCAGATGGGAGGATTACATGGATGTCTGAGGGTACGAGGTACCACTCTACTGTTGAGGAATGGGCGAAGCTAATCAATGCCCCAGAGGAGCAAGCAGATGACTTGGACATTTATGCCAAGAAAAAGATGGACCATAACTCCATGTCCAACATGTACAAGGAGATTCCGAATGAAGCACTCGACACGTTCAAGTTTGGCTTAGTGCATTATCTGCTATCAGGATTGCCTACGATCAACTGGATCCTTAGGCACACCCTTCTGCCCAAGTCTAGAGATCACAAGATGATCAGAGGTCACGCGGTCAATTTGCTTCATGTTTTTGACGTGCCTCAAAAATTCAAAGTTATGAGCCTCATAGTGGAAACGATCAAAAGGACTGCGGCAGATCAGAAGAGGAGCTGTGGATATGCCCCTCAGATTCAGGAGCTCATCAACTCCAAGATGGGCACATGCGTATATTTGTTGGATAAGGAACACCTGCCCATCCGTCCAGATTTCGAGGACAATGAAGTTGTTATGACTGAGAACGAGCCATCATCTGCCCAAGCATTTGCAAAGAAGGAGAAGGCAAGGAAGGAAAAAGCTGCCAGGATGCCTACTCAAGCGGAGGCATCTGATTACTTCTTGAAGACCAAACAAGAGCAGCTTGGTTACTTGATTGCATCTACGCTGAGAATTGAGCAAAGTCTGGCCAACCTCACTAAGAATCAGCAGAGCCTAGAGAGGATCATGGAACAGAAGTTTTATGACTTGGATGTCAAAGTAACGGAAGTTCAGTCTGCAGTGGAGCAGCTCCAGGAGGACATGAATGAGAGGAGAGGCAGGACCACGACTCATGCTTTTTCTAGAGTGCCACGAGGCCCGAGGTCGTCTGCCGTGCCAGTTGCTGACACCAGAGCCACTACTTCAGCACCAGCTACAGCCTCAGCTCCAGCGTCTACTTCAGCTCAAACTCCAGCGACTACTTCAACATCTACAGAAGCCTTCGTCCTTGGAGTGATCCGGACTCCACCGCCACCTGAAGATCAAGCCTGAGCGTCGATCTAGTGCTATGCATTTTCTAGGAACTTTTTGCCAAAGGGGGAGAAGATGTATAGATCATAGGCTTCGAGAGGGAGAGTGTTGCTTTTCTCTCTTGCTTTATTTGGTGGTTTTTCGAACCTTTTCTGCTTTTGAGTGCTTGATACTACGTCATTATCTGTGAGACATTGATGATCATGTGTTTGATCATAAGCTACACTTAATGTTTGCTTGATGCTTGCTTAAATATTATCATTCTATCTATCGTTTGTGATCATTCACTATTCTTGGTGATGAGTGCATGTATTTCATTCTTATCATTTTGAGCGCTCCACCAAGATGTATGTGACATGGAAGAGTAACCCATGACTCCAACTCTTTGTGCATTTGCAGTCCAAAGCAAATTTTAAATATGCACAAATTTAGGGGGAGCTCTTACTTATCACATACTTCTCAAAGCGACGATTTACTTCATGCTTATTATCATTTGTCGAAGCTTTGATCTATATGTTGTCATCAATTACCAAAAAGGGGGAGATTGAAAGTGCAACTATCCCTAGGTGGTTTTGGTAATTCATAACAACATATAGCTCATTGAGCTAATACTATTCCAAGATAATTATTTCAGGAAAGCTCAATGATTGGCATGGCATGGATGTGAAAGTGGAACCCTCAAAATGCTAAGGGCAATGGATTGGCTCAAGCTCAAAAGCTCAAGACTCTTCATTTTATATTTTAGTGATCCAAGATCACATTGAGTCCATAGGAAAAGCCAATACTATTAAGGAGGGATGAGATGTTGCTTAATGAGCCTCTTGCTTCATGTGCTTAGTGATATGCTCCAAAACCCTCAACTACTTTCCCATATCCACATATGACCTAAACCCTAAGCCAAACTCGGTCCTACCGATTCTTCCTATCCGGTGCCACCGAGTTTCACTTGTCATTAGCCACTGCCAAACCCTAGCAATTCGGTTCTACCGATAAGGATCTCGGTCCCACCGAGATGGGGTTGCAAACTCTTTGTTTCCCTTTCGTAACTTTTCGGTCTCACCGAAAGAGCAAATCGGTCCCACCGAGTTTGCCTGACCAACTCTCTGGTTAGCTAATTACCAAATTCGGTCTCACCGAGTTTGTGTAATCGGTCTCACCGAGATTACGTTATGCCCAAACCCTAACCGAATCGGTCCTACCGAGTTGCATGTCAGTCCCACCGAAATTCCTAACGGTCACTAGGTTTACATTTTCGGTCCGACCGAGTTTATTGATTCGGTCCCACCGAGATTGGAAAACTGTGTAACGGTTGGATTTTGTGTGAAGGCTATATATACCCCTCCACCTCTTTCTCATTCAGTGAGAGAGCCATCAGAACACACACATCATTCCAACTCATTTGTTCTGAGAGAGACCACCTACTCATGTGTTGAGACCAAGACATTCCATTCCTACCATATGAATCTTGATCTCTAGCCTTCCCAAGTTGCTTTCCACTCAAATCTTCTTTCCACCAAATCCAAATCTTATGAGAGAGAGTTGAGTGTTGGGGAGACTATCATTTGAAGCACAAGAGCAAGGAGTTCATTACCTACACACCATTCGTTACTTCTTGAAGAGTGGTGTCTCCTAGATTGGCTATGTGTCACTTGGGAGCCTTCGACAAGATTGTGGAGTTGAACCAAGGAGTTTGTAAGGGCAAGGAGATCGCCTACTTCGTGAAGATCTACCGCCAGTGAGGCAAGTCCTTCGTGGGCGATGGCCATGGTGGGATAGACAAGGTTGCTTCTTCGTGGACCCTTTGTGGGTGGTTGCTTCTTCGTGGACCCTTCGTGGGTGGAGCCCTTCGTGGACTCGCGCAACCATTGCCCTTGGGTGGAGCCCTGTGTGGACTCGCGCAACCGTTACCCTTCGTGGGTTGAAGTCTCCATCAACGTGGATGTAGGATAGCACCACCTATCCGAACCACGGGAAAAACATCCGTGTCTCCAATAGCGTTTGAACTCTCCAAACCCTTCCCTTTACATTCTCGCAAGCTGCATGCTTTACTTTCCGCTACCCATAAACTCTTTGCATGCTTGCTTGAATTGTGTGATGATTGCTTGACTTGTCCTAGAATAGCTAAAATCTGCCAAGAACTAAAATTGGGAAAATGTTAAGTTTTTATTTGGTCAAGTAGTCTAATCACCCCCCCTCTAGACATACTTTCGATCCTACACGCACTCGCCCCGCCTCACCGCTGGCCGGGCCTGCCGCTGCTGCTTCTTGACCTCCGACCACCGCGCGAGCTCCGCCCGGGCCACGCACAGGCTGGCGCGGACGAGCTCTGCCCCGGCCACGAGTGCCAGCTCCGGCCACGGCCACTGCCAGCTTGCTCTCCCATGCGGCTCGGCGTGTGTGCGTGGGGTAGGTAGAAGAAAGGAGAAAAGAGAGAAGAGAGAGGAGAGGAGAGAGGTGGATGGCTGACGTGGGCCAATTGGATGGCTTAAATAAAGCGTCGGTGCTCCCAGATGCCCCCCGATGGTCTGGGTGTGGCCTGGGCGCACCGGCCGTATTTTTCGTCTAATTCAGTGAAAAGTAAGATTCTGAAGATCTGAATGTGATGTTTTTTGTCTGTGAATGCCTAAAAAATGGCTTCAGAAGACTTCTTAGGACACTAGTGGAGATGCTGACTTCTTGGGACACTAGTGGAGATGCTCTCATCCTTCATTTTCCACTTCTCCAACCCATGAGAAAGGGACATCACTGAGAGAGAAGAGAGTGTCTCTGTATATCTGGAGCGGAGGGTGAGGTGAGGCCGCGAGGTCGAGAGGGAGAGCACGAGCCAACCTCCCGTTTCCACCTCTCTATCCTATGGATAGAGCCGCCGCGACAGCCATAGATATCCTCGCTATGATCCCATCAGCGCCCTCTCCTTTGTAGCACCATCTCCCCTCCCCCACCCCACCCCCGGGTTTATTTGATAAGATTTGATCCCAATCCTCGCACGTTTCTTGGCCGAGTGGGGGAGAAGATTCCAGAAATGGCCGTCGCCGTAGCCGCCGGGACCCTCCGTACCTGTTCCGGCGTATTTCCGGCGGCGTCCGGGAACCATCCGCTTGCCGGGTGGCGGCCACTTGCACCGGCAGCGCCCGCTAAGCTGAGGTGAGCAGACTGGCCCAGATTTCCTTCCGCTTTTGGCACATTAGAATCTGAGTCTTTTTTCCCGTTTGGATGCTAAGATGCTGTGCTAGGATTCGAAGATTCGTAGCCTTAGCTCCAAAGTTTCGAGCTCTTAATTTAGAACGGATGCCCCTTCAAAATGAATTCTGCATAATAGTGTTGTTCAGTGGGATGCAGAATTTTTTGTTTGATTCATCCGCTATCCTTGGTGCTAACTTACATAATGATTTCGTCATGATATAACTCAATGCTTAGACTCTTTTGTTTTGTTTCAGCTGCAGAATATACCTCATAGTTGGTTTAATTCTGGTTAAAACTGTGAGGCTTTTGTGAAATTCTGGTTCCACTGGGTCATTTTATTGTTGAACTGATGGTAGCGCTAATTACTTTAGGGGCGCAGTGATGATTACGATAAGTCAGTTCACTTTTTCGTCACAGCTAGTTTAGCTAAAGCAGTGGTAATAAGTTTAGCTGACCGAAATTTTATGGTGCTGAGGGGTTGATTACATTTGCAGGTAGTCACGCCAGCAATATATTTCTTTCTTTCTTTCTTGCTGGATTTGTGAACTTATGTGTTATAGTTTCTTGTGCAGACTGATATGATCAAGCTTGATACTATATTCTTTGGTTTGTCGTGTTGGAAAAATGTACCCTTTTCTGTTGCAACTAACTATAGGTTATAAGCGTTTCCTTCATTCTATTTTATTGTGTTATAAACACTGGCTGCACCGTGTGAATACTTGCTTTCTTTGAATCAATTTGTTTCCATCGACTGATTAAATATATTTAAACTGCTGTTAATACACTTTCTGGTGTTAAAACTGTTATGATTTCCATCCATGTGGTTCAAGTGAGTGGTCTAGTTGCTACACAGTGCATTGATGTTATTTTGATGAAATATTTTTATTCATTATTTTTTCTCATTAAGCTCTTTAACATTTTGTCTTATTACATCACAACCTCTTTCAATTCTCAATATATATTGCACATGTGTATTATTACAACTATTTTTTCTTTTGTTTAGATTATTGTCTCCAGCTTTGAGGGTTCCTAGAGCTGCTTCGCCTGCAGCTGTTGAGGTAGATAGCATTGCTTACGACAAAACATTGGATGAACCTCCATGTTCAACTGCAGATACTTTGTTTTGCAGAATGGGAGCTCTAGCAACAGTAATACAGTCCCTACACCAAAAGTTATAATAGATCAAGACTCAGATCCGGATGCAACTATTGTGGAAGTAACCTTGGGTGACCGTCTTGGAGATCTTCTTGATACTGTGTGTTGTTTACACTGCCTTTTCAATTTACCTTTACCATTCATCACTCTTAGGTTCTTATTTTCACCATCTTGGATTCATGAAATGCTGATTAATTCGGTGTTCTGTTCTATGTGCAGATGAGTGCCTTGAGGAATTTAGGGCTAAATGTTGTGAAAGCTAGTGTCTGCCTCGATTCTTCTGGCAAGCACAATAAGTTCTCTATAACAAAGTCGTAAGTGGATCATTTTATTATTATTTCAGATATGCAAAGCTTGGCTTGAGGAATCTCTCATATAAGTTTGATCTTCCAGTTATAACAGCAGAATGTGACATCTTTCTTCATTGTACTTTTCTGCACATATCACTTCTTGTCTAGAATGAGTGAGAGCAATACTCTACAGGTCAACTGGTCGCAAAATTGATGACCCAGAGTTGTTAGAAGCAGTAAGACTGACAATTATTAACAACATGCTTGAGTATCATCCTGTAATTTCCCTCGACCCTTTTTTTCTTTGCTAAGATGTCTTAACTTAAATCTCGTAAACTAACGTCTGCGTCTTTATTTATTTGACACTAGGAAGCTAGCAGTCAATTGGCCATGGGTGCAACTTTTGGGCTAGAGCCCCCTACGCAAGTGGTACTTGTTTAAATCCATCCATAAATCAAAGAGTCTGTACCTTCTATCTTATCGACCTTGAATACCTGGAAACATCTCAATTATATGGACGACCTTAAAACCATATTATTTATCTTTGTGTTATGAGAAGGAACAACACATGAAGGTTTACAAGACACTATGTTCTACTCCCTCCGTTCCTAAATATAAGTCTTTTTAGAGGTTCCACTACAAACTACATACGGATGTATGTAGACATATTTTAGAGTGTAGATTCACTCTTTTTGCTCCGTATGTAGTCCATAGTGGAATCTCTAAAAAGACTTATATTTAGGAACGGAGGGAGTAATAGTAAACTTCATGATAGGAATGCCTTGTCTGTAAATTTATATATACCCGATTGATTGCTAAACCTGACCATATAAAAAGTAATTATGGTACACATGATTTCGATAGTGCCTTGTTGCAGAATACATTCATATGTTTTGAGTACACGAATTTGGATGAACTGCTCATACTATGCCCATGAAATTGCAGTCTGATGTCACATCATAATTATGTTTTCTCTTATTAATGTGCTCGATATTCGTAATTTTTTTCTATATGTAAATAGTTTTTGCATGTAAATCGGCAGGTTGATGTGGACATAGCAACTCACATAGAGATCTATGACGATGGTCCTGAAAGAAGGTAGTCTTCCCTGTTGCTTTATTCTTCATAATACAAGAAAAGTTCATGTACTTTGGCTTTCATCCTAATAAAGTACTCCCTCCGATCCATAATGAGTGTCGCAGTTTTGAACTGAGGTTGAACTAACCTTAGTTCAAAACTGCGACACTTATTATGGATCGGAGGGAGTACTTGTTATGGGGCTAGAAGCAATATAATGATTCGTTCTTGGTTCTTTTGTGGATCAAGCTTGTG
The DNA here is from genome assembly GCF_056163025.1 of Triticum urartu. Lineage (NCBI taxonomy): Eukaryota > Viridiplantae > Streptophyta > Magnoliopsida > Poales > Poaceae > Triticum > Triticum urartu. The sequence continues at coordinate 399,287,557 of NC_141879.1, read as the reverse complement.
TCCTAAAGAAGATATCTGACTGGAGATTAGCTGTCATCTCGAATGACTATGACCAGCTTTTTTTTTGTGAGAACCTGATTTGTTTTTGGACGGCATTGAATAACAAAATGCATTGCCTATAGGCTATAAGATATCCCTTAGCATTATCTGAACTTTGCTTTCTTGACCGCAGTAAGATCATCAGTTTGCTATATTGTTATTCTTCCCCATAAGTATAAGATCGCATTGATTTGATATCCCCCAATGTTCCATTTCAGTTTACTTGTTGTGGAATCAGCTGACCGTCCAGGGTTGTTGGTTGATCTAGTTAAGATCATTGCTGACATCAATATCACTGTCCAATCTGGAGAATTTGACACTGAGGTGACACCAGTCATTTGGGGATTTTGTATTCAAAAGTTGTTCTTCTGCTGAGATTTTGTATCTTGTAGGGGCTACTGGCCAAGGCAAAATTCCATGTCAGTTACCGGGGCAGGCCATTAATCAAGGCTTTGCAACAGGTAAACTCATCATGCATGCAATTATCTCTTGGGTGTTGCATCAGATTACCATGGAACCGGGACATGTATAGAAGTCCTATCTTTGATCTAGTGAAAAGGGGAAAATATAAGTAGCAGACCATCCTGATTAGAGCCAAATGTATCTCTATTATTTTCGCTGGTCACCAAAGTGTATTTTCTCATTTAGTTCATTCCTGCAGGTTCTCGCGAATAGCTTGCGTTATTTCTTGAGGAGGCCGACAACAGAGGATGCCAGTTTCTAAGAAGATTACAAACCCACGCCTTATCATAGCTCATGAGACATGATATTTGTATGAAGTTTGCACTATCATCCAAATTATTCCTGAAATATGCATAATTCCCCAAAAAGGGAGGTACACGATATATCATGTACTCATAGTTTCATGTGAAGGCAGCTTCATGCTGTATGAACTGCACTAGCCTTCCAAGTTAACGTATGAGATGGCAGTATAACACATGGTTATTTTGCTACCCGGGATGCATGTTTGATGATAAAATAAGAGGGCCGCTTGTGTGGCCAATCGTCTATTGTTTGGGGTGTGCTACTCCGCTAGCTAATTTTTTTTTGCAATAGAGGTCTTGTTGTAGTTTTTTCTTTGTTGAATCAGAGTTTCTGTAGATTTTTTTTTTTGCAATAAAGGTGTTGTTGCAAAAGCTTGCCTAAGACCCTTGTTGCAAAAAAATAAAAAAAATCATCTGTTGGTCATCATATGGCCATGGACAAGCTCATGCTCGGGCCGACCAACCAGCGGGTGGTGCTGCTCTGATGTGTCTGCGGGAGCCTGTGGAGCCTTATCGACTACCATCAAAAAGGGCGTAGGGCGAGCCCATAACATTGAGGGCTAGTTTGGTAGCCCGTGATCCCAGGGGGGTCCCCGTCAAAAACCAGGGCACATAGCCCACGAGGCAAACTCGGCCCGTGCAAAACCACCGGGACATTTGGGGAGGTCCTATCTGACGCGTTCTGCATCATGTCCTATCTGACGCGTTCTGCGTCAGGTTGCAGCCGTTTCGCACAGGGAACCAAGTTGGCGGGCTTAGTGGGCCGCGCGTGCGATTCTTGTGTCTGAACACAGCCGAGCTATAGCTGCTAGCCAGTGTGACAAAGTGACTTCCATGTAAACATAACAGCCCGACTTTTAAAGAACCAAACAGCAGCGGCAAATCTTAAAGAACAGCTCCCAAAAAACCGTACGTGAGTAGGATCGAACACATGATCTAACGTTAGTGAACCACGTCCCTACCCACTGTAAGACATAAATTTTGTTGTCTAAATCTGGCAGCTCAGTTTATATACAACCTATAGGCAGCGAAATATTTAATCCTTTTTTGAAATTTCGAACAGAAATTTTCTTTTTTCACAAAAGTCAATGCTTTTTGAATAATCAAACAAAATTTGAAAAGACTCGAACATTTTTTGGGAATCTCAAACATTTTTTGGAAAAAGGAAACAAATTTGTAAACGAGTACATTTTCCAAACTATGAATAACTTTTGAAAATGCGAACATTTTTCAAAACACGGGAACAAAAAAGGGAAACCATGAACAATTATAAAACACCTGAACATTTATAATTATTATGTCCTGAAAATTATTTTCAAAATGCGAACACTACTTCAAAATTGCGAACATGTTTAAAAAACCATGAACACAATTTGAAACACCAAAAAATTAATAAAAAAAGGAGAAAAAACGTAACATGTTTTTTGAAAACGTGAATACTTTTTAATATTCAGATAATTTTTGTAAACGGAGAACAAATTTAAATTTATGAAAACTATTTGGAAAACCTGAACATTTTTAAAGTTATGAAAGTTGCTTGGAACGCCTGAACATTTTTTTGCATTTGTGAACAATTTTTGAAAACGAGAACATTTTTTGTAGTCACGAACATTCTCTGAAAAGTTGTGAAAATTTTGAACAAAAACATTCCGAACAATTTTTGTAAAACAAGAACATTTTTTTTGCATTTGTGAACAATTTTTGAAAATGAGAACATTTTTTGTAGTCACGAACATTTTCTGAAAAGTTATGAAAATTTTGAACATAAACATTCCGAACATTTTTTGTAGAACAAGAACATTTTTTGAAATTCATGAACACTTTTTTAAAACTGTGAACATTTTTTGAAAGTATGAACAATTTTTTTAAAACAGAACCATATTTGAAAATTTTAATGTCTTTTAAAAGCACGTACATTTTTTCTTAATTTTTGAACAACTTTCTAAGCATGATCTTTTAAAAGAAACTTGAAAACAAGACAAAAAAACAAAACCAAGAAACAAAAGAGGGAAAAAAAGAAAATGAAACAGAAAGAAAAAACAGAAAGAAACAGTAAAACCGATAAAAGAAATAAAAAAACCGGTTTAGGGAACCTTCTAGAAGGTTCCTAAAACCGGCTGGGAAACTCTAGAAACGCCGCAAATAGTAATGGGCCGGCCCAGGTCATCGCTCCATCGCCAGGTCTACGCGAAAGGTCGACAGTTCGACGCAGAATGCGTCGAATAGGATATTCCGGACATTTGGTCTGCTCGCTCGCTGGGATATTCTTCCCAGATCCTCTTCCTTTCCCTGGGAGAGAAAACCACGCCTAGATATGTCGGGGAGAAAAGCCACGCCTGGCGCGGGCGCATCTAGCAATCTCCTCCCCTCTCCATTGTCCTCCAAATTGCAGAGGTGATCTCCTCGTCATAGAAGGAGAGGATCCCCCATGGGCATGGAAATCTCCCGGTGGAGGATTAGAGCCTGAGGGTGTCTACCTCGTCGGCTCTCATGGTGAGCTCTTCCCTGTGTGCATTGTAGAAAGGAGGGGATTCGTGTTCGGAGGGGATCGAACACAAAGAACCTGCGAATCCTCTAGGCAGTCACTAGTTGTTGGTGGTGGGGGGCGGGGGGCGTGCCGACAACCTCGCACATGGATGACATCGGCAAGCCGCCATCACCACTGTGCACGATTGCATACCACTATGTGTGTAGACAACGATGACGACTGCGATAGATCTGCAGCGGCCTGGGCCTAGGAGCCCGCATCATCCTACCGGAGTGGTGCTCCATGAACGAGAGTTCTAGGTAGGCAGGGATGGCCCCCACACGAGTGGTGCTCCTGGAACTAGGCTAGAAACTCGGGTTTCATGGCTACAGAGAACTAATTGGTTTTATTAGAGGAATCCCCCCATCGCCACCCCTCACTTCTGTTCCAGTACAATTACAAACGGATTGAGAGGCCAATGCGTTCTTCACTAAGTTCCTCGAGTACACTAGAGATAATACCCCATGCGGTGCTGTAGGAATTACTTGCAGTTATTTCAATGAGATTTGGTTGTACATTGAAACATTGATATTTAAACTAACAATATGTGAACTGAAATTAGAATACACATGATTTATTTTCTTTGATTATTCTATAGTTTTTGAATATTTATTAAATATGAGTAGTATGCATGGTGCATGTTAACATGGGTCTTTTTTCATGCATGGTGGCATGGTGAGGTGGCATACTTGCATGGTGAGAGAATTGAAGATAGTGGGGATCAACTATTTAGGTATATAGGATATGGTAAACGTTTAGAATATGGTAAACGCTATAGGGTTCATTGGACTCATTCGTGACCTACAAGCCGGGTTGGTAGTCTCGTCTTGCGTCTAGACTGGGCCGCCGTCGCATCATTTAAATTGGAGATGGCGTCTTTGGCAATCCCCCTTCTTGAGTAACGGCTTGACCCCAAGCCGCTGTTTGAGGAAACTACTAGCGCAACGAATCTAGATCTTCCCAAGTACAAGCAGATGCATTCGTCCTGAAGAAGAGCATCGGGAGGGGGTAGAACTAATTGTACCTGGTTGTGAGAAGCCACACATTGCTTAAGCCGGGAGACATGAAGTACTGGATGAATTCGGCTGAAGGAGGGAAGAATCCAAACAATAAGCTGGTTCTCCAATCTTTCCAGTAATAAGACATGGTCCATAACACTTTGTAGATCCATCTAGTGCCCCGGTAGTGTGTTAAAAATTGTTAGACCAAATTGTTAAGGGACTAATATGTTTGTGTGCACACGGAGTAAAAAGTCTCTGGGTAGCATTGAGAATATTGTTATATCTTTAAGCAAGATTGTCTGAGCCATTGAGGAGTATGCTATTGATAAGATTGTGTGTGGGAGAAGACCCCTAAAAAATGTTGTTGAGCGGAATCATACCGGTATGTTGTTCGGCAAGAAGATGTATGTCTTTCTCTAGCTTCATTTCTTTCATTTGAGTCATAAGGAAAACCAGACTATAAGGGGGTCCAAGTTAGTTGAGATTTAGGTCTTCATTGTGTACTCAATCATAAACCTATATCTCTGAGCGAAGTCGAGAGAAATCTTTTTATGCATTGTGTTTCTTCCTTTAAGTTAGAGACAGAGTTCTTCTGAACTTTGAGATAAAATCACAAGTAGTAGAGTCACCTTGACTTGCGCTGCAAGTAAGTTGCCGCGTGAGTTTGAAATCGAACCGTTGTGACATGTCAGTTTATCGTTGTGTGGCACATGCCCCTATTGTTCATTTCACACCTTAGGATTGCTCGAGCTATAAATAGCCATCACACCCCAACCTGCAATGGTTGGTTGCTCCATTTGAACTAAGAGTCTCTATCTGAGCAACCCAGAGTATTGAGAGATTTCACAAAGGGAATACCCCAAAGCAAATTTATTTAAGTGATTGAGCATCATGAATAACTAGATTGATACGAAGCTTATGCATATTGCTCTTGTGAGCTGCACGCTCACTAGGGGGTTAGGTGTCGGTCCGAGCAACCAAGAGTGATCATGGTTTGCCAAGGACGAGTATGTGAAGGTTCGGAGATTGCGTTGAAGATTCTACCGAGAGTAAATCAACTGAAGTTCCAGGAACTTCACGTTCAGGATAATAGGACATAGAGTAATTAACATCACGAGGAACTTCACATCTGTCATCACCGCCATCGTCTCCAGCGACTCCATCGTCTTCCAACGTCTCCATCACCTCCCTCCCTCTTTATTCAGCTGTCCACTCTCCTGCAACCCGCTGTAATCCCTCTGTTGAACATGGTGTTTGATGCTATTAATTATTATACAATGATTTCTTGCATCTTCTATATGTCTACGTAGATCCTTTTTGTCCTATAAGTTAATTATGTTATGCTATGGTTGATTTGAGTTGTATGTTGATATGGTGCTGTCCTATTATGCCCGCAGTTTGCACATACGTGTGGGATTCATGCTTTTGGGCTTTGCAATACATGATTGATTTGCTTATGATGGGTTGTCGAAGCGAAAGAAACCTAAACCCTAGTTTGTGAGTTGTTGCATATGGGATAAAGGGGACCTTAGATCTTAATTCCATGGTTAGGATTTTACCTTAATTAATCTTTGGTATTTGCGGATGCTTTCTAGAGTTCCAATCATAAGTACTTGTAGTCAATGGATTTTGTTGCATGTTAGCATAGGCCTCTCCCGCATATAGAACTGCAATAGTTGATTATCAGTTTAGTTTCATATACAATTGCCTAGGGACAATTCTGCACCACATACCACCACTACTCCACACTCACTGTCCTTTACTTCATTGTACCTTTACCTTACATCGCATAGCCTTTATTTCTAAGTTCTTTTTATCTTGCAAAGGTGTCCTTTTATACCCACAAAAGTACTTCTAGTTTTATCTTGTAAATCAAAAAAATTCCTATAAAGCACCCAAGATATATCTATGGAGATGCATACAACTAGAGGGGGAGTGTGTCTACATACCATTGTATACCAAAAGCATTAACGATCTAAAGATCATGGTTGGCATAGTCGTACTCGTGTCGCAATCCAATCTGATCCAAGCACCGCATGTGCGGCATCTCTGATATTAGCATTAACGATCTAAAGATCGTGGCCTCCTCTCCTTCTCGATCCAGCAAGCAAGGGAGAGGAGGTAGATGAGATATGAACCAACACGATGGTGTGGTGGCAGCGCCAAGCATGTACCGGAGAATATGGAGGAGTAGCAGGAGAGGGACGGGGCAAGGGCCAAAGGGTTCGCAACCCCCTATGCCTCCCAACTATATATAGGGGTGAGGGAGGGGCATGCTAGCCCTAGTCCCCTCCCAAGGCAGGGGGCGGCGGCCAAGGGGGGATGAGTTCCCTCCAAGCCAAGTAGAGGGCCCTCCTCTTTAGGGTTTCCCTTACCCTAGGCTCATGGGCCAAGTAGGGGCTAGTGTGCCTGGCCCAATAAGGCTAGGGCACCCCCAAAACCCATGCTGCTATATGGGGCGTGGTGGAACCCTCCGAGGATTTCCAGTACAATACCGAAAAATAGACTTTTCCTGGAACCCCGACAAGAACTTTCCATATATAAATCTTTACCTCCAGACCATTCCAGAGCTCCTCATGACATTCCGAATCCCATCCAGGACTCCGAGAAACCTTCAGACTTTTCACTATTAATATCTAAATACTACCCTAGTGCTATCGAACATTAAGTGTGCGACCCTATGGGTTTGAGAATCATGTAGACATGATCGACACTCCTCTCCGGTTAATAACCTATAGTGGGACCTGGATGCCCATATGGGTTACCACATATTCCACGAAGATCTTTATCGGTTGAACCACATTGTGAAGGATTAAGTTATTCCCGTATACAATTCTCTTTGTTTGGCGATATGTTACTTGCCTGAGATTCGATTGTCGATATCTCCATACCTAGTTCAATCTCGTTACCAGCAAGTATATTTACTTGTTCCGTAATACAAGATCCGGTGACCAAACTCATTAGTAACATGCTTGCAAGCTTCTTGTGATCTTGTATTACAGAGAGGGCCCAGAGATATCTCCATCACACGGAGTGACGAATCCTAGTCTATCCATGCAACCCAACAGAGACCTTCAGAGATACCCGTAGACACATTAATGATCACCCAGTTACGAAGTGGCATTTGATAGCACACAAAGTATTTCTCACGTATCCAGGAGTGCCATGATCTCATGGTCTATGGAACTGATACTTGACATGAAGAAAGTTGTAGGAAATAACTAAACAATCTGATGCTAAGCTTAAGGCTGGGTCTATCCATCACATCATTCTCCTAATTATGTGATCATGTTATCAATGGACAACTCATGTCTATGGTTAGGAAACCTTAACTCTTTGATCAACGAGCTAGTCTAGTAGAGCCTTACTAGGGACACGATGTAGTTTATATATTCACACATGTATTTAAGTTTCTGTTCAATACAATTCTGGCATTAATAATAAATATTTATCATGAAAGGGAAATATGATAATAACTATTTTATTATTGCCTCTAGGGCATATTTCCAATAGTCTCCCAGTTGCACTAGAGTCAATAATATAGTTTACATTGTAATGAATCTAGCACCCATGGAGTCCTGATGTTGATCATATTTTGCTTGTGGAAGTGGCTTAGTCAATGGGTCTACCACATTCAGATCCGTATGTACTTTGCAAAGTTCTATGTCTCCATCCTTAATGTAATTACGAATGGAGTTGAAGTGGAATTTGATGTGCTCAGTCTTCTTGTGAAACCTGGGCTCCTTGGAAATGTAAATGGCACCAGTGTTGTCACAAAGGGTAGTCATTGGATCCAATGCACTAGGTATCACCCCTAGGTCGGATATGAACTCCTTCATCTAGACTCCTTGCTCTTCTTCCAAAGCAGCTATGTATTCCGCTTCACATGTAGATCTCGCTAGAATGCTCTGCTTGGAACTGCACCAACCGACTGTTCCATCATTCAAAATAAATACGTATCCGGTTTGTGACTTCGAGTCATCCGCATCAGTGTCAAAGCTATCATCGACGTAACCCTTTACAACGAGCTCTTCGTCACCTCCATAAGAGAGAAACATATCCTTGGTCTTCTATAGGTACTTAAGGATATTCTTAACCGTTGTCCGGTGATCCACTCCTGGATTAGCAAGGCACACATCATGTGTGGTACACAGCATGACATACATTATAGAGTGATAGAGGCGAGGGTGTCCCGATCTTTCAATGAGATGATAACTATTGATTTGGTGGAGTCGACTTTGATGATCCTACTACAAATGTGCAACAATGTTGTGCCTTAGCAATCGCTAAACCAATATCCCGAGGTTACTAATGATGCAGGAAGCACGAACAGCCTGACCACGAAAGTGTATTCCTTCATGCAATCGAAGGACGAGAAAGAATATGATAATGCAATATAAATATTGAGAATATATATGAAGTATTGATAAAAGTGGGGTTTCATAAGCGGTCTTGGTCTAGTCGTTGGACACAAGCGAAGTACACGAAGTTGCAACGATGGCTAACTTTTAACTAAATAAAACCCAAGGAAAAAGCTACTAGATGGATGTACTTATATAGGAGCAAGGGGTGGCGGCCAAGGAGGTGGGAGGACATCCCAAGGCAGCCTAAAACTAACCCTAGGTCGTACAAGGCACATGGGCCCAAGTGGAGGTGATGCAACACCTTTGGACTTGTAGTTTGACTCGGATTCTGCTGCAGCGTCAGATTGTTTTGTCAATATATCAATGCTTCGGACGAACTTGAAGTTGAATCCAATTGGGTTGGAAAGAGCACGGAATCTACTTCCAAAAAAAGAATCACTCAATTCAGAGTTCAAATGAAAGAGATATTGGTGTTTTGAGTCAGGTATGTCTATGCAGTCTGAATCTAAGTCCAGAACGTGAGAGATTGGACTCTATTTTCTCTTGGCCCAAAAGTGACGTGAGAGGACTTTTTGAACAACACCTAAACTTCTCTTTTTTCCTTTATCTTCATATGTGGATTGTACAAATTTCTCATACACCTGCAATTGGACATGGCACAAAAGTCTGTGAAGTATTTTTGTCCTGGATAACATAAATAAATTATTACATAGTCTGCATTAGAAATCACCTCACGAATATGCATGTATGCAATATTCTTGGTAGTATCCAAGGTAGTCATGTCCTCATCATCCTCCCCTTCTTGAAAACAAAGCCGTCCTCAGCGTTGCTTAATCTGAAATGTAGCTAACAACAGAGAAAAGGTGTACATGTTGTATATGTATATGTCATCCGTTTTTAGTTCCCTTAGTTTTTGCACATATGACACATGTATACATGAGTAACTTTCATTTCTCATAAAATAAAAATCCAAAACATTAACACAAGAAGTAGAAGGCATGAAAATATTGCAACTCAGTTTGCACATATAAGTGAAGCTCATATTCATATCAAAAGATTGACAATGTTCATCATTAAACCATCCCAACATTTGTGAATAAACTTTACTTGCATCAAAGTTACATGCTACAACATGCTTAAATAAGCAAACATGCAACAAGTCATTTGACACAAAATCATCACCAAGATTAGAGGTTATATCAAAATGACTAAACATTGGCACAATTATTTTCAAACGTATTTGATCCAAATCTGATTTATTCCCTGATTCACATGGTTCTTTTGCATCAATAGTTAATGCAATGGGTGCACTCGACATTGTTGATATTGCATTTGTTTGATCACATGGCAAAGTCAAATCATCAACATAGTCCTCTAAAATAGGTGGTGTGATCAATGTAGTGGGTAGGTCATCACATGGTGCATTGAAATTGACAAGGCATTCATCATACTCATGTGGAGCTGGAAGATCAGTACCTTTAGCATTACCTTTTATGATGAACTCAGATGACGTAGGCACTCTCGATGGTGATGTGCCACATGGTGGAGGTTATGTAGTCCTCACAACAATAGATGTGGTTGTCATAGTATGCCTAGTAGTTGAAGAAACAACCGTATCAACTCTTGGAATGTGCACCGTGCGCTTATTCTCCTTGTGGGCAACACGTCGTTTTATTTCCTGTTCAGCTTTGCAAGCAAGATGAAACAAACGGTCCATAGGATAACACTCTTCATGAATTAGTATCTCTTGAATATCACGGGTTAATCCTCCCCAAAATCTATCCATAAAATTTTCTTCACTTTCTTCTAAAAATGAGTCCAACACAGTAGTTTGTAAATGATCATAATATTTTGTTACGGTGTCAGTGCCTTGTTTTAAATGTTGTAATTTTTTAATCATGCCACGAGTATAATAAACATTAACGAATCTATCTCTCATGACCAGTTTTAAATCATCCCAAGTAGCAGGTATAAAATCTGGGTTTAACTGACAATATTCAGTCCATCGAACTAAAGCAAAGTTACTGAAAGTACTAACCACGGCTTGAAATTTTCCAGGCTCATCAAAATTATGGGAAGCAAATATAGTATTTATTTCATACTCCCATTCAATATATAAATCAGGCCTAAAACGACCATTAAAGGATGGCATGGAAACATTGACCTGATTATGCGCATTCTGATGTCGTTGCTCCTCTCGTGACAATTGTTGTGTTTTCTTAGGTGGTGGCAAGTCTCTCACGATCGATGATGCCCAAGAACTAACAACTCTGGAACCTGCCATAATTAGTAGAAAACAAGAAACAAAATTCAAGAATAATGTTCCTGTGAACTACTAGGATGTGGTGGTTAAACGCTCACAGTATAGCAAATATCAATGTCTTACAAGTTCTTACCATGCAGTAGGTGGTGACCGGCAACCACCGGTGTCAAAAAACTCCAAAGATTGAGTAAAGCGATTGCCACGGGAACATACATATACACGGTGTAGAAATATGTGGATCTTGGAAGGCTTAAATATATGGTAGCAAAAGATTAGCAATAATCAATTCAGAGATGCAATGTTGAATAAACGCTCAACGGTGGTACTGTGCTGGTCCTAGGCTAGACCGGACTAGAGACGCGATCCTAGAACACTAATGTTGTCACGGTGTAGCACAACTAGCATCAATAAAGGATATGAAGTAGCTCTAGACAGCCAGATATAAGTGAAGATCACAATGGCAGTAAAAATAATGATGAGAAACAACTGCCAAGGAGGATATACCAAAATCTCTCTTTCTTTCTCTCTCTCTCTCTCTCCGAATTTCTACTGAAAAAGTTTGTGCCAATTTTTTGATAATATTTCTACATAATGCACTGACTCAAGATTTCAAACGCAAAAAGAGTCACTCAATTCCGTTGATATGAAGAGTTAAAAATTTCTAAAACTGGCCTAGAAAACTGGAACAAGCTGTGTTCGCGAACTTCGGAGGACAAAAATACCTATTTATGAGCCTATTTTGAGGTGCCAAATATGAACTAGCTTCTATAACTATTCAGATGCTGTAACATCCCAATTTTCAATTTGGATGTTATACATAGGTCATCATATGCATATCATATTTTATTTGCATTTTTGGTTGTGATCCAAGAAACCATCCGCAACTCAAGGACCGAAGGAGAGAGTTGGAGGTTTCACAAATTTTCATATTTGGATTTTCTTCAAATTTGAAAAGAGGATCAATTTGGTTTTAATATTTTTCTCCCCAATTATTTACTATAATAAAAATAAATGAGAGAAGATAAAATGAATTCTTCAACAAGAAAGGAATATTGGAGAAGAAAATTTAAAATCAAATTATTATTTTATTTGAATTAGAAAAAAAATATGCATTTTTGAAAATTGCATCTTAGGCCAGAAAAATGTTCATCTTGTCCCAAATATTACGTTTGGACCGTGAAAATTATTTCTGGTATTTTTAGAATTTTTATATTTTATTAGGATTTTTGTTCGGGCAATTTTTTTATCTTTTCGGGCCGAACTGGGCCGAAGGCCCAGCCGGCCCGCTCGCGCCGCCGCCTTCCCCGCGCGCCTCCGTGCCCAAGGCCGGACTCCGGCAAGGAGTCCGAGCGGCCGCCGCCCGACCCCCTGCCCAAGTCGGCCTCACCCCCCTTTAAAAGCCGGAGCCGCCCGCGCTCGCGCCGCCGCCGCTGCTGCCGCCGTACCACCCCGTGTCGCCGCCGCTGCCGCTGCCCTGCACCGCCACCCCGCGCTGCGAGTCGCCGCCGACACCACTGACCGCCTTGCCGGAACCCGCCGCCGTCACCGCCGTTTTTTTCAAGAACCGGTATAACCATCGAACCCAACCTATTTTTTTCGTTTCTTCGTTTTTTTCCGTTTAGATCGGTTTTTAAATTTAGTTCGTTAATTAACAAACGTTCATCGGTTAGTTTTTGTTAACGAACGAATTCGTTCGTTTAGTTCGGTTAGCGGACGTTCGTCCGATAGATTTTTCTTTTTATTTTAATTTTTTGCCAGGGACTTATCCGCGAATACTTTTATCACAGATTAGTCCCTGATCTTTAAGCCCTTGTTACTTTTTGCTCGTTTGTCCAAACCCAGTGAAACCAACGCCAAAATCTTCGTCTTGTTTCCCTCTTTCCAGGTAACCAACTTGAACATGGTTTTGACAATTTAAAATTTTGGTTTCAAGCAGATTTAAATTCGAACTTCTTTTGATCGTAGTTTGAGTTTCGTAGCTCCGATTCGATTGATTCCTTTTGCAAATCGAAGCTCTTCAGTTGAACTTTCAGTTTGGATCTTTTCTCTTGAGCTTTACCTTTGCATCTTATGCTTGAGTGCTTATGTATGATATTGTTTGTTCACGATAGAGTTTCCGGAGTGCGAGGCTTGCCACTACGAGTCACTAGGGTTTTCAGATCGTCAGCAAGGCAAGTAACACTTTGATCATACCCCTTTATTACCCAGTTTTAATGCATTAGTTTTAATCCTCAAGCATTGCATGGTTAGGACATGATAACATGTGGGTATTCGGGAAGTAGTTGATGAGGTAGAACCTATTGTCTTTTATTTCAAACCCTGGGTGTTGCTACGTTATGCTTATATTGCTATGCTATGCTCGTAGACGTGGATTGGTTTGAGTGTGTTCATGAAATCCGTGAGAGATTATTGTTAACTAAGGTTTAACTTAAGGTGGCTACTTTAATACACCTCTGGGTGGATTGGTTGAGGCACCCTGGAGCACCCAGTGGTTGTCCGGGCACCTGGAGTAATCCAGTGTTGTCCTAGGATATCTCGGAGTACCCGCGTGATCATCCTATGGTTTGCCACCTAGGCTCAAAGGATAATAAGATTATTCATGATAGAAACTTCCGTGTGCAGCCACAGGCCGTTATGGGCTCTGGCATAGTTGAGTAAGTTGTGGGAATCCTTTCCATGATGGGTAAGGAGATGTAGGGGATTGTAGGTGTACCAGCCTATCTATCGGTTAAGGGGACCTCTTCGGAAAGACTGTGTCTTGATCATCCGTTTCTCAAACATCATGTAGTGCGAGAAATCCAACGGAGGAGATCGAGTCTTGTGGGGAAAAGTGCGCAAACCTCTGCAGAGTGTACAAACTAATCATGATTAGCCGTGTCCCCGGTTATGGACATCTTGCGTATCTGGTACTTGAATCATTATGTTGATCTCATCACTTTACTTAATTAACTTGTTGGGTTACAACTATTATTTTGGGATTGAGTTGGAGGAACCTTCTCAATAATTTTCAACCAACTTTGTAGTTAAATAAATATATTCCATTGTTGTAGGGAAAAACTAGCTTTCTGCAAATGGTAACCATAGAGCCTCCACCAGCCATACATGCATGTAGTGATAGCTGTTATTTATTCATTGCTCTATAGTGTTATCTTGCCAGCATATTCCATGTGCTGACCTACACAGGCTGCAACGAATTATGTTGCATAGTTTTTCGACGAAGAGTAAGGTGTGCTAGGTCGTTGTCGTGCACTCAGTTATGCCGTTGGAGTTGATGGACTCACATATCTTCGAAGTTTCCGTTGTTATCTATTTAGATGGCCTTCAGCCATATTATTGTAATAAGTTCTCTATTTGAGACATTTGATGTAATAAGTGTGTGATTGAAATCTGTTAGAAATCCTCGAGTACTGTGTTCAGCATTACCGATCCAGGGGTGACACTTATACACAGAGATTTGACCGTCTGAGGTCGGATCGCTACAGATGCGACTCGTCGCTATCTTTAATTTGAGTACTCATGGAACCAAAACGGACTTTGTATGAGGAAGATATGCCTGTTTTACTGAACAACGCACAAAACAGATTCCAATCCGAATTCAGCTACGAAGTGAATGCGGCTGTCTCTAATGCATAACCCCAAAATGATTGTGGCAAATTGGTAAGATACATCATAGAACGCACCATATCTAATAGAGTGCGATTACGATGTTCGTATGCACAATTAAGCTGTGGTGTTCCAGGTGGCATGAGTTGTGAAACAATTCCACATTGTCTTAAATGTGAGCCAAACTTGTAACTAACACATTCATCTCCATGATCTGACCGTACAAATTCTATTTTCTTGTTATGATGATTCTCCACTTCACTCTAAAATTCCTTGAACTTTTCAAATGTTTCAGACTTGTGTTTCATTAAGTAAATATACCCATATCTACTCAAATAATCCGTGAAGGCAAGAAGATAATGATATCCACCGTGTGCTTCAATCCTCTGTTGGGGAACGTAGTAATTTAAAAATTTTCCTACGCACACGCAAGATCATGGTGATGCATAGCAACGAGAGGGGAGAGTGTTGTCTACGTACCCACGCAGACCGACTGCAGAAGCGTTGACGCAACGTAGAGGAAGTAGTCGTACATCTTCCCGATCCGACCGATCCAAGCACCGTTACTCCGGCACCTCCGAGTTCTTAGCACACGTTCAGCTCGATGACGATCCCCGGGCTCCGATCCAGCAAAGCGTCGGGGAGGAGTTCTGTCAGCACGACGGCGTGGTGACGATCTTGATGTTCTACCGTCGCAGGGCTTCGCCTAAGCACCGCTACAATATGACCGAGGTGGAATATGGTGGAGGGGGGCACCACACACGGCTAAGGAACGATCACGAAGATCAACTTGTGTTCATGGGGTGCCCCTTGCCTCAGTATATAAAGGATGGAGGAGGAGGAGGCCGGCCAAGGCACTTGGTGCGGCCAGGATGTGGAGTCCTACTAGGACTCCAAGTCCTAGTAGGAGTCCATCAAGAGGGGAGGAAGGGAGAAGGAAGTGGAGGAGAAGGAAAGGTGGCCGGCCCCCTTTTCCCTAGTCCAATTCGGACTAGAGGGGAGGGGGGCGCAGCAGCCCCTTGGCCCTTTCTCCTCTTCCCACTAAAGCCCATCAAGGCCCATTGCTTCTCCCGTAACTACCCGGTACTCCGAAAAATACCCGAATCACTCGGAACCTTTCCGATGTCCGAATATAGTCGTCCAATATATCGATCTTTACGTATCGACCATTTCGAGACTCCTCGTCATGTCCCCGATCTCATCCGGGACTCCGAACTCCTTCGGTACATCAAAACTCATAAACTCATAATATAACTGTCATCGAAACCTTAAGCGTGCGGACCCTACGGGTTCGAGAACAATGTAGACATGACCGAGACACGTCTCCGGTCAATAACCAATAGCGGGACCTGGATGCCCATATTGGCTCCTACATATTCTACGAAGATCTTTATCGGTCAGACCGCATAACAACATACGTTGTTCCCTTTGTCATCGGTATGTTACTTGCCCGAGATTCGATCGTCGGTAGCCAATACCTAGTTCAATCTCGTTACCGGCAAGTCTCTTTACTCGTTCTGTAATACATCATCCCGGAACTAACTCATTAGTTGCAATGCTTGCAAGGCTTAAGTGATATGCATTACCGAGAGGGCCCAGAGATACCTCTCCGACAATCGGAGTGACAAATCGTAATCTCGAAATACGCCAACCCAACATGTACCTTTGGAGACACCTGTAGAGCACCTTTATAATCACCCAGTTACGTTGTGACGTTTGGTAGCACACAAAGTGTTCCTCCGGCAAACGGGAGTTGCATAATCTCATAGTCATAGGAACATTTATAAGTCATGAAGAAAGCAATAGCAACATACTAAACGATCGGGTGCTAAGCTAATGGAATGGGTCATGTCAATCAGATCATTCAACTAATGATGTGATCCCGTTAATCAAATAACAACTCTTTGTCAATGGTTAGGAAACATAACCATCTTTGATTAACGAGCTAGTCAAGTAGAGGCATACTAGTGACACTTTGTTTGTCTATGTATTCACACAAGTATTATGTTTTCGGTTAATACAATTCTAGCATGAATAATAAACATTTATCATGATATAAGGAAATAAATAATAACTTTATTATTGCCTCTAGGGCATATTTCCTTCAGTCTCCCACTTGCACTAGAGTCAATAATCTAGTTCACATCGCTATGTCATTTAACAGCAATAGTTCGCATCACCATGTGATTAACACCCATAGTTCACATCGATATGTGATCAACACCCAAAGGGTTTACTAGAGTCAGTAATCTAGTTCACATCGCTATGTGATTAACACCCAAAGAGTACTAAGGTGTGATCATGTTTTGCTTGTGAGATAATTTTAGTCAACGGTCTGTCACATTCAGATCCGTAAGTATTTTGCGAATTTCTATGTCAACAATGCTCTGCACGGAGCTACTCTAGCTTATTGCTCCCACTTTCAATATGTATCTAGATCGAGACTTAGAGTCATCCAGATCTGTGTCAAAACTTGCATCGACGTAACTTTTTACGACGAACCTTTTTGTCACCTCCATAATTGAGAAATATTTCCTTATTCCAGTAAGGATAATTTTGACCGCTGTCCAGTGATCTACTCTTAGATCACTATTGTACTTCCTTGCTTAACGCAGTGTAGGGTATACAATAGATCTGGTACACAGCATGGCATACTTTATAGAACCTATGGCTGAGGCATAGGGAATGACTTTCATTCTATTTCTATCTTTTGCCGTGGTCGGGCTTTGAGTCTTACTCAATTTCACACCTTGCAACACAGGCAAGAACTCTTTCTTTGACTGTTCCATTTTGAACTACTTCAAAATCTTGTCAAGGTATGTACTCATTGAAAAAACTTATCAAGCGTCTTGATCTATCTCTATAGATCTTGATGCTCAATATGTAAGCAGCTTTACAGAGGTCTTTCTTTGAAAAACTCCTTTCAAACACTCCTTTATGCTTTGCAGAATAATTCTACATTATTTCTGATCAACAATATGTCATACACATATACTTATCAGAAATGATGTAGTGCTCCCACTCACTTTCTTGTAAATACAGGCTTCACCGCAAGTCTGTATAAAACTATATGCTTTGATCAACTTATCAAAGCGTATATTCCAACTCCGAGATTCTTGCACCAGTCCATAGATGGATCGCTGGAGCTTGCATATTTAGTTAACACCTTTAGGATCGACAAAACCTTCTAGTTGCATCGTATACAACTCTTCTTTAGTAAATCCATTAAGGAATGCAGTTTTGTTTATCCATTTGCCAGATTTCATAAAATGCGGCAATTGCTAACATGATTCGGACAGACTTAAGCATAGATACGAGTGAGAAAATCTCATCGTAGTCAACACCTTGAACTTGTCGAAAACCTTTTGCGACAATTCTAGCTTTGTAGATAGTAACACTACTATCAGCGTCCGTCTTCCTCTTGAAGATCCATTTATTTTCTATGGCTTGCCGATCATCAGGCAAATCCATCAAAGTCCATACTTTGTTCTCATACATGGATCATATCTCAGATTTCATGGCCTCAAACCATTTCGCGGAATCTGGGCTCATCATCGCTTCCTCATAGTTCGCAAGTTCGTCATGGTCTAGTAACATGACTTCCAGAATAGGATTACCGTACCACTCTGGTGTGGATCTCACTCTGGTTTACCTACGAGATTTGGTAGTAACTTGATCTGAAGTTACATGATCATCATCATTAGCTTCCTCACTAATTGGTGTAGTAGTCACAGGAACAGATTTCTGTGATGAACTACTTTCCAATAAGGGAGCAGGTACAGTTACCTCATCAAATTCTACTTTCCTCCCACTCACTTCTTTCGAGAGAAACTCCTTCTCTGGAAAGGATCCATTCTAAGCAACGAATATCTTGCCTTCGGATCTATGATAGAAGGTGTACCCAACATTTTCTTTTGGGTATCCTATGAAGACGCACTTCTCCGATTTGAGTTTGAGCTTATCAGGATGAAACTTTTTCATATAAGCATCGCAACCCCAAACTTTAAGAAATGACAACTTTGGTTTCTTGCCAAACCATAGTTCATACGGTGTCGTCTCAACAGATTTAGATGGTGCCCTTTTAACGTGAATGCAGCTGTCTCTAATGCATAACCCCAAAATGATAGTGGTAGATCGGTAAGAGACATCATAGATCGCACCATATCTAATAAAGTATGGTTATGATGTTCGGACACACCATTACATTGTGGTGTTCCAGGTGGCGTGAGTAGTGAAACTATTTCACATTGTTTTAAACTGAAGGCCAAACTCGTAACTCAAATACTCTTCTCTATGATCAGATTGTAGAAACTTTATTTTCTTGTTACGATGATTTTTCACTTCACTCTAAAATTCTTTGAACTTTTCAAATGTTTCAGACTTATGTTTCATCAAGTAGATATACTCATATCTGCTCAAATCATCTGTGAAGATCAGAAAATAATGATACTTGTCGCGAGCCTCAATATTTATCGGACCACATACATCAGTATGTATGATTTCCAACAAATCTGTTGCTCACTCCATTGTTCCGAAGAACAGAGTCTTAGTCATCTTGCCCATGAGGCATGGTTCGCAAGCATCAACTGATTCATAATCAAGTGATTCCAAAAGCCCATCAGCATGGAGTTTCTTCATGCGCTTTACACCAATATGACCTAAACGGTAGTGCCACAAATAAGTTGCACTATCATTATTAACTTTGCATCTTTTGGTTTCAATATTATGATTATGTGTATCACTATGATCGAGATCCAACGAACTATTTTCATTGGGTGTGTAACCATATAAGGTTTTATTCATGTAAATAGAACAACAATTTATTCTCTTACTTAAATGAATAACCGTATTACAATAAACATGATCAAATCATATTCATGCTTAACGCAAA
Source organism: Triticum urartu (assembly GCF_056163025.1). Lineage (NCBI taxonomy): Eukaryota > Viridiplantae > Streptophyta > Magnoliopsida > Poales > Poaceae > Triticum > Triticum urartu. The sequence goes on along the minus strand of NC_141879.1, from coordinate 399,268,105 downwards.
CACCAAATAACACTTATTCAGGTTCAACACTAATCCCGAAAGTATAGGGAGTGTGCGATGATGATCATATCAATCTTGAAACCACTTCCAACACACATCGTCACTTCACCCTTAACTAGTCTCTGTTTATTCTGCAACTCCCGTTTCGAGTTACTAATCTTAGCAACTGAACTAGTATCAAATACCGAGGGGTTGCTATAAACACTAGTAAAGTACACATCAATAACATGTATATCAAATATACTTATGTTCACTTTGCCATCCTTCTTATCTGCCAATCACTTGGGGTAGTTCTGCTTCTAGTGACCAGTCCCTTTGCAGTAGAAACACTTAGTCTCAGGCTTAGGACCAGACTTGGGCTTCTTCACTTGAGCAGCAACTTGCTTGCTGTTCTTCTTGAAGTTCCCCTTCTTCCCTCTGCCCTTTTCTTGAAACTAGTGGTCTTGTCTACCATCAACACTTGATGTTTTTCTCGATTTCTACCTTCGTCAATTTCCGCATTACGAAGAGCTTGGGAATCGTTTCCGTTATCCCTTGCATATCATAGTTCATCACGAAGTTCTACTAACTTGGTGATGGTGACTAGAGAATTCTGTCAATCACTATCTTATCTGGAAGATTAACTCCCACTTGATTCAAGCGATTGTAGTACTCAGACAATCTGAGCATATGCTCACTAGTTGAGCGATTCTCCTCCATCTTTTAGCTATAGAACTTGTTGGAGACTTCATATCTCCCAACTCGGGTATTTGCTTGAAATATTAACTTCAACTCCTGGAACATCTCATATGCTCCATGATGTTCAAAATGTCTTTGAAGTCCCGATTCTAAGCCATTAAGCATGGTGCACTAAACTATCAAGTAGTCATCATATTGAGCTAGCCAAACGTTCATAACGTCTGCATCTGCTCCTGCAATAGGTCCGTCACCTAGCGGTGCATCAAGGACATAATTCTTCTGTGCAGCAATGAGGATAAACCTCATATGACGGATCCAATCCGCATCATTGCTACTAACATCTTTCAACACAATTTTCTCTAGGAACATATCAAAATAAACACAGGGAAACAACAACGCGAGCTATTGATCTACAACATAATTTGCAAAATACTACTAGGACTAAGTTCATGATAAATTTAAGTTCAATTAATCATATTACTTAAGAACTCCCACTTAGATAGACATCCCTCTAATCCTCTAAGTGATTACGTGATCCAAATCAACTAAACCATGTCCGATCATCACGTGAGATGGAGTAGTTTCATTGGTGAACATCACTATGTTGATCATATCTACTATATGATTCATGCTCGACCTTTCGGTCTCCGTGTTCCGAGGCCATATCTGTATATGCTTGGCTCGTCAAGTATAACCTGAGTATTCCGCGTGTGCAACTGTTTTGCACCCATTGTATTTGAACGTAGAGCCTATCACACCCGATCATCACGTGGTGTCTCAGCACGAAGAACTTTCGCAACGGTGCATACTCTGGGAGAACACTTCTTGATAATTAGCGAGAGATCATCTTAAAATGCTACCGTCAATCAAAGAAAGATAAGATGCATAAAAGATAAACATCACATGCAATCAAAATATGTGACATGATATGGCCATCATCATCTTGTGCCTTTGATCTCTAACTCCAAAGTATCGTCATGATTTCCATCGTCACTGGCATGACACCATGATCTCCATCATCTTGATCTATATCAATGTGTCGTCACATGGTCGTCTCGCCAACTACTGCTCTTGCAACTATTGCTATCGCATAGCAATAAAGTAAAGCAATTATTTGGCGCTTGCATCTTATGCAATAAAGAGACAACCATAAGGCTTCTGCCAGTTGCCGATAACTTCAACAAAACATGATCATCTTATACAACAACTTATATCTCATAATGTCTTGACCATATCACATCACAACATGCCCTGCAAAAACAAGTTAGACGTCCTCTACTTTGTTGTTGCAAGTTTTACGTGGCTGCTACGGGCTGAGCAAGAACCGTTCTTACCTACGCATGAAAAAACCACAATGATAGTTTGTCAAGTTGGTGCTGTTTTAACCTTCGCAAGGACCGGGCGTAGCCACACTCGGTTCAACTAAAGTTGGAGAAACTGTCACCCGCTAGCCACCTTTGTGCAAAAGCACATCGGGAGAACCGGTCTCGCGTAAGCGTACGCGTAATGTCGGTCCGGACCGCTTCATCCAACAATACCGCCGAACCAAAGTATGACATGCTGGTAAGCAGTATGACTTATATCGCCCACAACTCAATTGTGTTCTACTCGTGCATATAACATCAACACATAAAACCTAGGCTCGGATGCCACTGTTGGGGAACGTAGTAATTTCAAAATTTTCCTACACACACGCAAGATCATGGTGATGCATAGCAACGAGAGGGGAGAGTGTTGTCTACGTACCCACGTAGACCGACTGCGGAAGCGTTGACGCAACGTAGAGGAAGTAGTCGTACGTCTTCCCGATCCGACCGATCCAAGCACCGTTACTCCGGCACCTCCGAGTTCTTAGCACATGTTCAGCTCGATGACGATCCCCGGGCTCCGATCCAGCAAAGCGTCGGGGAGGAGTTTTGTCAGCATGATGGCGTGGTGACGATCTTGATGTTCTACCGTCGCAGGGCTTCGCCTAAGCACCGCTACAATATGACTGAGGTGGAATATGGTGGAGGGGGGCACCGCACACGGCTAAGGAACGATCACGAAGATCAACTTGTGTTCATGGGGTGCCCCTTGCCTCAGTATATAAAGGATGGAGGAGGAGGAGGCTGGCCAAGGCACTTGGTGCGGCCAGGATGTGGAGTCCTACTAGGACTCCAAGTCCTAGTAGGAGTCCATCAAGAGGGGAGGAAGGGAGAAGGAAGTGGAGGAGAAGGAAAGGTGGCCGGCCCCCTTTTCCCTAGTCCAATTCGGACTAGAGGGGGGGGCACAGCAGCCCCTTGGCCCTTTCTCCTCTTCCCACTAAAGCCCATCAAGGCCCATTGCTTCTCCCGTAACTACCCGGTACTCCGAAAAATACCCGAATCACTCGGAACCTTTCCGATGTCCGAATATAGTCGTCCAATATATCGATCTTTACGTCTCGACCATTTCGAGACTCCTCGTCATGTCCCCGATCTCATCCGGGACTCCGAACTCCTTCGGTCAATCAAAACTCATAAACTTATAATATAATTGTCATCGAAACCTTAAGCGTGCGGACCCTACGGGTTCGAGAACAATGTAGACATGACCGAGACACGTCTCCGGTCAATAACCAATAGCGGGACCTGGATGCCCATATTGGCTCCTACATACTCTACGAAGATCTTTATCGGTCAGACCGCATAACAACATACGTTGTTCCCTTTGTCATCGGTATGTTACTTGCCCGAGATTCGATCGTCGGTATCCAATACCTAGTTCAATCTCGTTACCGGCAAGTCTCTTTACTCGTTCTGTAATACATCATCCCGCAACTAACTCATTAGTTGCAATGCTTGCAAGGCTTAAGTGATGTGCATTACCGAGAGGGCCCAGAGATACCTCTCCGACAATCGGAGTGACAAATCCTAATCTCGAAATACGCCAACCCAACATGTACCTTTGGAGACACCTGTAGAGCACCTTTATAATCACCCAGTTACGTTGTGACGTTTGGTAGCACACAAAGTGTTCCTCCGGCAAACGGGAGTTGCATAATCTCATAGTCATAGGAACATGTATAAGTCATGAAGAAAGCAATAGCAACATACTAAACGATCGGGTGCTAAGCTAATGGAATGGGTCATGTCAATCAGATCATTCAACTAATGATGTGATCCCGTTAATCAAATAACAACTCTTTGTCAATGGTTAGGAAACATAACCATCTTTGATTAACGAGCTAGTCAAGTAGAGGCATACTAGTGACACTTTGTTTGTCTATGTATTCACACAAGTATTATGTTTCCGGTTAATACAATTCTAGCATGAATAATAAACATTTATCATGATATAAGGAAATAAATAATAACTTTATTATTGCCTCTAGGGCATATTTCCTTCACCCTCATCTGCATGCATCGGTATGTATTATTTCCAATAAGTCACTTGCCCGCTCCATTGTATACCGGAAAACGGGGTGTTAGTCATCTTGCTCATGAGTCATGGTCACATGTTTCAAATGATTCATAATCAATTGATTCCAAAAGTCCATCGGCATGTAGTTTCTTCATGCATTTTACACCAGTATGAGCTATGCAGCAGTGCCACAAGTATGTGATACTATCATCATTAACGTTGCATCTTTTGGCATCTATATTATGAACATGTGTATCACTACTATAGAGATTCAACAATAATAAACCATTCACATTGGGTGCATGACCATAAAAGATATTATTCCTATAAATAGAACAACCATTATTCTCTGACTTAAATGAATAACCGTCTCGCAATAAACATGATCTATATATATTATTTATGCTCAACATAGGCACCAAATAACAATTATTTAGGTTTAAAAATAATCCCAAAGGTAGAAAGAGTGTGCCGCTGGCGATCACATCAACCTTGGAGTCATTTCCAACACACATCATGACCTCATCCTTAGCTAGTCCCCGTTTATTCCGCAGCCCCTGTTTTGAGTTACAAACATTAGTGGTATGTCTCCAATGTATCTATAATTTATGAAGTATTCATGCCATGTTTACAATAAATTTATATGAGTTTGGTGCACTTTTATATGATTTTTATATGATTTTCATGGACTAACATATTGACCTAGTGCCAAGTGCCAGTTGCCATTTTCTACTTGTTTTTGGTTTCTAGAAAATGCATATCAAATGAAGTCCGAATGCAGCGAAACTTTTTGACGATTTTTTCTCGAAGGAAAGGGAACCAGGAAGCTTTGGGGAGTACCAAAAGACCCTCAGGGACCCCACAAGGCACCTGGGCACGCCTAGGGGGCTGGCTGTGCCCAGGTACCTCATGCCCCCCCGTGACACCTCTTCGCGTGATGCTAACTCTGAACATTCCTATAAATACCCAAACCCCCAAAAGTTAACCTAGAACTTTGACTCTGCCGCCGCAAGCCTCTGTAGCAAAGGGATACCATCCGAAGTCCTATATCGGCACCCTGCCGGAGGGGGAGATCATCACCGGAGACCATCTTCATCATCCCAGTGGCCACCATGGCAAGGAGGGGGTAGTTCACCCTCAGGGCTATGGGTATGTACCAGTAGCTTTGTGTTTGATCTCTCTCTGCCTCTCTATCTCTCTCGTGTTCTTGATTTGGCACTATCTTGATGTACCGCGAGCTTTATTAATATAGTTGGATCATATGGTGTTTCTCCATCTCTGTCTTTGTTAGAGTTATATTAGTGATGTCTTTTGGCCTTTTGCATTCTACTCTCTTGGCATCCTCTTGTAGCCTTTTGGCATCCTCATGTATTTGCATATATGCTAGCTTTGGCCTCCTAATAATACTAAGTTGCAATTCCTAACATGGTATTAGAGCATTAGGTTTTTTTCCGCACGTGCAACTCGTGCATCATTTGATCCCATATCACGTCCGCCGGTACTCCCGTGTCTTCTTCCCTGCCGGCAGCCACTGCTCCTTCCCCGTGGCTGTGGCTCTCTGTTGCTGCTTCACCGCACCCGCCTGCTGGACCTCCGCTATCCATGCGCCTCCGGCCGCTGATCCGCCCGCCCACTGGATTTCCTGTGCCGCCCGCCGAGGAGCCGCTCGAGCCGCCGCTGCTCTCCTCCTCTAGATTGAGTCCGCCTTCGTCGCACGTCTGCCAGCTGCCGCCTCCTCTCGGCTCACGGCACCGCGACCTCTCCGTCGGCCACCTCCTCCTCCCGGCCGTGGCCCCGTGACCTCTCCGCCGGCCGCCGCCTCCTCCTGGCCGCGACCCCATGACCTCTCCGTTGGCCGCCTCCTCCTCCCGGCCGTGGCCCTATGACCTCTCTGCCGACCGTCGCCATCGATCCCTTCCTCTGGTTGGGCTGAAGATGAGGGGAACTAGACCCTATCTGACGCCCAGATCGGGATGCCCATTTCCTGATTTGGACGCCCTCTATCGAGGCGCTCGTGCTCGTTCTTTGGATCGAGTGCCCTGGCCACCGCTGTTTCTTCTGGTTCCGGCCGCTGGCTGCTTGCCTCGTGCGTGAGCGTTGGCTGCTTGCCTCGTGCGTGAGCGTTGGCTGCTCTTCGTTTGGCCCGCTGGGTGCACGTCTAGCTTTTGGCCTGATTCTGTTGGTTGTCCTTTAGTGTAAAAGAGAGAGAGAGAGAGAAAGAGTATAAAAAACGGATATGGCATTTACGCCAGGTCTACATTTCCATCGCTGCCCATAGACTTCCGATGGTGTTCCCTATGTTGATCCCGTCGCACACATGTGTCGTCGCTCGGTGCTTGGTGCTTGTCCGTCTGTGACGTTGTCCTCTACGGCAACTTTAGCAGGCTGTGATGGTCGTTATTCATCGACTCTTCTCTCGGCTTCTGCCCACGGCGATGGTGCCTGCTCTACACCGACTCCTCTAGCAACTTCTGCGCGCCTCGATGGCCGCTCTACATCGGCTCCTCTTGCGGCTTCCGCGCATGGCAGTGACCGCTCTATGCCGACCCCTCCCGCGGCTTCCGTGTGTGGCGGGACCGATCCACATCGACTCTCCCAGTGGCTTCCACACGCGAATCTACGTCGACTTGCTACTCTCGGTCGACTCTACACACAACTTCCACGGGTGGTGGTGACTGCTCATCGGCGACCGATGTTTCTACCCTGACTTCTTCTATTGTATCCTTATCTGCGTGTGAGATTGCACAACTGTGATTCTGCTTGCTGGTTGGGAGTCTTCACTGACAGGTCCTGTAGTTTCTGTGGCCGACTCTTCTGGCACTGAGAAACCACCTTCTACTCATTCAGGTCCATCCTCATGGATTTATACTGGAGCATATTTTCATATGACTTATGATTCCTCCACTTTGACATCTGTTCGACCTGTCGAGTATCCTATTTGTGTTCATATTGCTGATGGTACTCCCTGATTGCTCTCTGGTTATAGCGCCAGAAAAGCTCCTGTCTGCTAGGACTACGTCGGTATTTCCCCAAAGAGGAAGGGACGATGTAGCACAGCGACGTAGGTATTCCCCGTAGTGAAGAAACCAAGGTTATCGAACCAGCAGGAGAACCAAGCAACACAACATAAACATCACCTACACACAAATAACAACACCTCGTGACCCGACGTGTTAAAGGGGGTGTCAATCCCTTTCGGGTAACGATGCCGGAAAATTGTAGTAGATTGAAATAATAGATCACAAATAAAATAAATTGCAGCAGGTATTTTCGTATTTTTGGTTTAATAGATCTGAATAAAAATGCAAAGGAAAAGTAGATCGCAAGCAAATATATGAGGAAGAAGACCCGGGGGCCGTGGGTTTCACTAGTGGCTTCTCTCGAGAAAGATAGCAAACGGTGGGTAAACAAATTACTATTGGGCAATTGATAGAACCTCAAATAATTATGACGATATCCAGGCAATGATCATTACATAGGCACCACGTCCAAGATTAGTAGACCGACTCCTGCCTACATCTACTACTATTACTCCACACATCGACCGCTATCCAGCATGCATCTAGTGTATTAAGTTCATGAAAAAAATGGAGTAATGTAATAAGAACAATGACATGATGTAGACAAGATCCATTTATCTATTGCGTGCGTAGATATAGATCCCGTCTTTTTATCCTTAGTAGCAACAATACATACGCGTCGGTTTACTTTTCTGTCACTGGGATCAAGCACCGTAAGATCGAACCTACTGCCGGGCACCTCTTCCCATTGCAAGATAAATAGATCAAGTTGGCCAAACAAAAACCCAAATATCGAAGAAGAAATACGAGGCTATAAGAGATCATGCATATAAGAGATCAAAGAAACTCAAATAACTTTCATGGATATAAAAAGATATGACTGGTCATAAACTCAAAGTTCATCAGATCCCAACAAACACACCGCAAAAAGAGTTACATCATATGGATCTCCAAGAGACCATTTTATTGAGAATCAAGACAGAGAGATGAAGCCATCTAGCTACTAACTACGGACCCGAAGGTCTACAAAGAAATACTCAAGCATCATCAGAGAGGCACCAATGGAGGTGGTGAACCCCATCCGAGATGGTGTCTAGATTGGATGTGGTGGTTCTGGACTCTACGACGGCTGGATGAATATTTCGTCGACTCCGCTAGGGTTTTGGGAATATTTGGGTATTTATAGAGCAAAGAGGCGGTCCGAGGGGCACCTGAGGTGGGCACAACCGCGCATGGGCCTCCTGGCGCGCCTTGGTGGGTTGTGCCCTCCTCGGGACCCCCCAGGTGCAACCAGGGCCCAACATGTTCCTTCTGGTCCATAAAAAATGTCCGTAAAGTTTTGTGGCATTTGGACTCCGTCTGATATTGATTTTCTGTGATGTAAAAAACAAGAAAAAACAGGAACTGGCACTATGTCAATGGGTTAGTACCAAAAAATGATATAAAATGACTATAAAATGATTTTAAAACATCCAAGATTGATAATATTATAGCATGGAACAATAAAAAATTATAGATACGTTGGAGACGTATCAGCATCCCCAAGCTTAACTCCTACTCGTCCTCGAGTAGGTAAGTGATAAAAACAGAATTTTTGATGTGGAGTGCTGTTTAACATGTCATAACATATTCTTTTCTTTATAGCATGGACATTTGTACTTTTTATGTGATTCAAAGCAATAGTCTAGTGTTGACATAATAATTTAGATACTCAAGCATATCAACAAGCAATCATGTCTTTCAAAATATCAATGCTAAAATAAGTTATCCCTAGCCCATTATGCTCAAACATTAATCCATTCATGAAACACAATCGAATATTAGCTACACCTAATACTTAAGTACGACCATATTCCTAGTTGGTGCTTTTTATAAGAGAAGATGGAGACTCAAATTCAAAATAAAAATTGCATAAAGTAAAAGAAAGGCCCTTCGCAGAGGGAAGTAGAGATTTGTAGAGGTGCCAGAGCTCAAAGAGAAAAACTTAGAGATAAAAACATTTTGAGAGGTGTATCCATCCCACCAACGAAAATGACTTAGAGTTCCCAATACTTTCCATGCATAGATATATCATAGGCGGTTCCCAAACAGAAAATAAAGTTTATTCCCTTTTCCACCATACTTTCACTTTCCATGGCTAATCGTATCCATGGGTGCCCTCCATACAAACACTTTCCAAGGAATTAATTATTTGACAACATAAAGTAAATTCATTTTTTTTGCATTTCGGGACTGGGCATCCCTAATACCTTTGCCTAACTCTCGTGCAATGGCAAGTGAATAAACACTCATCTTGAGAATAACACATATAGCATGGAAAATATTAGCCACCCCTCACTGCTCCGCGAGCGAAACAAACACACAAAAGGGAAGTTTATATTGAAAATTGGAGATGGCACATAGAAATTTGCTTGGAACGGCAAAAGAATACCGCATATAGGTAGATATAGTGGACTCATGTGGCAAAACTGGTTTAAAGGTTTTGGGATGCACAAGTAGTGATCATACTTAGTGCAAAATGAAGGCTAGCAAAAGATTGAGAAGCGACCAACCAAGAAACGGATAATCTCATAAGCAAGCATTTAGCATAAATAACACCGAATAATGAACCACAAGTAGAATATAATTTCATTGCATGACTATTGACTTTCATACTTGCATAGGGAATCACAAACCTTAACACCAATATTCTTACTAAAGCATAATTACTCATCAAGATGACTCACATATCTCAAAACTATTACTAAGAATCAAGTTTATTTTGTCCAATGATCTTCATGACATTTTTTATTTTTCTTTATCCTTCTTGGATATCTATCACTTTGGGACTAATTTTCTTGTGTTGATTTTCATAAGCTCAAACAAATATAAGTTAAGATCATGAGCATAACAAATTTTCTTTCTCTCAAAATAATTTAAGTGAAGCAAGAGAGAATTTCTTCAAAATTTTATTAACTCTCAAATAGATCTAAGTGAAGCAAGAGAGCATTTCTTCAAAAATACTAAGCACACCGTGCTCAAAAAGATATAAGTGAAGCACTAGAGCAAGTCCTAGCTCATAAAAGATTTAAGTGAAGCATAGAGAGCAATTCTAACAAGTCATGACATAATTTTGGCTCTCTCAAATAGGTGTGTCCAGCAAGGATTGATGACTTAAAACACAAGAATAAAACAAGGAAAGACTCATATCATATAGGACGCTCCAAGCAAAACACATATCATGTGACGAATAAAAAATATAGTCTCGAGTAAAATACCGATAGTTGTTGGAAGAAAGCGGGGATGCCACTCGGGGGCATCCCCAAGCTTAGTTGGTTGCTCATTTTTTGATAATAGCTTGGGATGCCGGGGCATCCCCAAGATTAGGCTCTTCCATCCTTCCTTCATGCATCGTAAGATAACCCAAAAGTTGAAAACTTCAATCACACAAAACTCAACAAAATCTTCGTGAGATCCGTTAGTATAAGAATAATAAATCACTACTATAAGTGCTATATCAAATCAATTCATATTTTGTTCTTGTATTATACCTACTATATTCCAACTTTTCTATGGCAAAAACTCATCAAAGAAAACCATAGAGCCATCAAAACAAGCACACAACGCAAAGAAAACAGAATCTGTCAAAAACAGAACAGTATGTAGCAATATGGGTGTTTCAACTATTTCTGTAACTCCAAAAATTCTGAAAAATTAGGACGGCCCGAGAAATTTGTATATTGATCTACTTCAAAAGGAATGGGTATTTTATCGCTCCCTGGTTAAAAACGAGAATTATTTTTGCGAGCACAAAAGTTTCTGTTTTTTAGGAAGATCAAACAACTATCACCCAAGAAGATCCTAAAGGCTTTACTTGGCACAAACACTAATTAAAACAAAAAAAACACAATCATAATAGTAGCATAATTGTGCTAACACACAAAAACAGAAAGCAAAAAGCAAAAATAAATTTTATTCATTGGGTTGCCTCCCAACAAGCGCTATAGTTTTACGCCCCTAGCTAGGCATAAAATTTTAACGATGCTCACACAAAAGATAATAATTGAAAAACAAAGAGAACATCATGAAACATGTGACAAACATATTTAAGTCTAACATACTTCCTATGCATAGGAATTTTATAAGAAAACAAATTATCAAGACAATAAATATGTAGCATATGCAAAGGAGAGGAATAAAACATTGACAATCTCAACACAACGAGAGGAAATTTAATAACATGAAAATTTCTACAACCATATTTTCCTCTCTCATAATAATTATATGTAGGATCATAATCAAATTCAATAATATAACTATCATATAAAATTTTCTCTTTATGATCCACATGCATGCAAAGTTGACACTCTTCCAAAATAGTGGGATCATCAAATAAAGTCATGACCTCTCCAAACCCACTTTCATCAAGAATTTCATAAGATTGAACACTCCCCAAATATGTGGGATTATGTTTAGCTAAAGTTGACGCTCTTCCAAACCCACTTTCAATATCATCGCAAACATATTCATCATGAGGCTTAAATAAAATTTCAAGATCATAAGAAACATTATCACCCCAATCATGATCATTGCAACAAGTAGTGGACATAGCAATTTTTTTTGTGGGAGTGGACATAGCAAAATTAACATCCCCAAGCTTGGGGTTTTGCATATTATTAGCACAATTGACATTAATAGAATTTGTAATAAAATTATTGCAATCATGCTTTTCATTCAAGGAGCTATCATGAATCACTTCATAAATTTCTTCATCACAATTTCAGATTCACGATTCTCAAGCAAAACTTCATAAAGATAATCTAGTGCACTCAACTCACTAGCAATTGGTTCATCATGATTGGATCTTTTAAAAAGATTAGCAAGTGGATGGGGATCCATATCAATAGATTTTTAGTAAGCAAAGATGCAAGCATAAAGATAGATCCGACGAGAAAAAGGCGAACGAAAAAGAGGGCGGATAAACGACAATTTTTTTGTGAAGTGGGGGAGAGGAAAACGAGTGGCAAATGGCAAATAATGTAAATTGCAAGGAGATGAGATTTGTGAATAGGAACCTGGTGTATGTTGAAGATTCTCCCCGGCAACGACGCCAGAAATTCCTTCTGATTGTTCTCTGGTTATAGCGCCAGAAAAGCTCCTGTCCGCTAGGACTACGTCGGTATTTCCCTAAAGAGGAAGGGATGATGCAACACAACGATGGTAGGTATTTCCCTCAGTGAAGAAACCAAGGTTATCGAACTAGTAGGAGAACCGAGCAACACAACGTAAACAACACCTGCACACAAATAACAACACCTCGAAACACGACGTGTTAAAGGGGGTGTGAATCCCTTTCGGGTAACGATGCCAGAAAATTGTAGTAGATTGAAATAATAGATCGCATATAAAATAAATTGCAGCATGTATTTTTGTATTTTTGGTTTAATAGATCTTAATAAAAATGCAAAGGAAAAGTAGATCACAAGCAAATATATGAGGAAGAAGACCCGGGGGCCGTAGGTTTCACTAGTGGCTTGTCTCGAGAAAGATAGCAAACGGTGGGTAAACAAATAACTGTTGGGAAATCGATAGAACCTCAAATAATTATGACGATATATAGGCAATGATCATTACATAGGCATCACATCCAAGATTAGTAGACCGACTCCTGCCTGCATCTACTACTATTACTCCACACATCGACCGCTATCCAGCATGCATCTAGTGTATTAAGTTCATGGAAAGAGGGAGTAATGCAATAAGAACGATGACATGATGTAGACAAGATCCGTTTATCTATTGGGTAGATATAGATCCCGTCTTTTTATCCTTAGTAGCAATAATACATACGTGTCGATTCCCTTTTCTGTCACTGGGGTCAAGCACTGTAAGATCGAACCCACTACCGGGTAGCTCTTCCCATTGCAAGATAAATAGATCAAGTTGGCCAAACAAAACCCAAATATCGGAGAAGAAATACGAGGCTATAAGAGATCATGCATATAAGAGATCAAAGAAACTCAAATAACTTTCATGGATATAAAAAGATATGACAGATCATAAACTCAAAGTTCATCAGATCCCAACAAACACACCGCAAAAAGAGTTACATCATATTAATCTCCAAGAGACCATTGTATTGAGAATCAAGAGAGAGAGAGACTACGGACCCGAAGGTCTACAAAGAGCAACTCACACATCATCGGAGAGGCACCAATGGAGGTGGTGAACCCCATCCGAGATGGTGTCTAGATTGGATCTGGTGGTTCTGGACTCTGTGGTGGCTGGATGAATATTTCGTTGACTCCCCTAGGGTTTTGGGAATATTTGAGTATTTATAGAGCAAACAGGCAGTCCGGAGGGTACCCGAGGTGGGCACAACCCACCAGGGCGCGCCTGGGCCTCCTAGCGCGGCCTGGTGGGTTGTCCCCTCCTCGTGACTCCCCCCAGGTGCAACCAGGGCCCAACATGTTCCTTCTGGTCCATAAAAAATCTCCGTAAAGTTTCATGGCATTTGGACTCCGCCTGATATTGGTTTTCTGCGATGTAACAAACACGGAGAAAATAGGAACTTGCACTTGGCACTATGTCAATATGTTAGTACCAAAAAATGATATAAATTGACTATAAAATGATTACAAAACATCCAAGATGATAATATAACAACATGGAACAATCAAAAATTATAGATACGTAGGAGACGTATCAGCATCCCCAAGCTTAACTCCTACTTGTCCTCGAGTAGGTAAGTGATTAAAACAGAATTTTTGATGTGGAATGCTGCCTATCATGTCATATCATATTATTTTCTTTATGGCATGGACATTTGGACTTTTATGTGATTGAAAGCAATAGTCTAGTTTTGACATGATAATTTAAATACTCTAGCATATCGAGGGGTGGCGCTGCGGCCCATGGGGTCGCCACGACAATGTCCAAGGACGAGCCACGGGATCGAAGACCAACGGAGTTGCGGTGCGCATGTTGAGGCCATCGCAAGATGGACATGAGACGCTTCCCCGCAATGATGTCGACCCTGGCCAACGGCTAGGCAAGGAGCATGTACACCGTTCTCATGGTACACGTGGCCTGCCGCCACATTAAACTGCTGGCGAGCATCAACCACACCAGCAGGACAGAGATGAAGCGCCTTCTAGCTCGCACGGAAGTCGAGCTACCTCTCAATCCTTGCACCCAGTCATGCCCAAATCGCTGGCAGAGGTGCTGGTGCCAGTATGAAGGGCTGGCAAGCGAAATGCGGGTGCTGCACTAATGGTGCAGTCCCCTCCCCGATAATTATGGCAGAGCCATCGGGCCAACGCCCGTGGCGATGGATCCATGGCATCGTCTGATCCGCAAGGCCATAGGTACTTCTGCCAAGATGAGTGCCAGGTCATCAACCACCGGCGCGTCGAGGATGCTCGAACTACCATTGAGCATCGGCCGGAAGAGCGTCGTCAGTCGGACGCACGAGAAGGGCCAGTTGCGAATGAGCCTGCGCCAGGGTTCCCTGGGTGCCTTCCCTATGATGTAGGCTACCCAACATTCACCAGCGAGCTGCAGCAAGTTTAGTGGCCATCTTCTAGGAATTTCAGGCCTGACTTGCTGGAGAAGTATGACGACAAGCTCAATCCGTCCAAGTTTCTTAGGATTTACACTGTCGCAGTGCAAGCGACTGGCGGTAGAGACGACAAGGTTCTCCTCAACTATTTTCCATTGGCGGTCAAGACCAACGTGAGATCTTGGCCGATGAACATGGTAGAGGGCCCTATTTATTCTTGGTCAGACTTGTGTCATGTGTTCATTGGGACCTACATCGGGGGCCACGAGCCTCCGGGGCAGCCCAACGACCTACACTTGATTCTACAGAAGGATAGAGAATCCCTTCGTAAGTACGTTCAGAGGTTCAGCCGTGTGCACCACAACATCCCCGATATACACCCTGCTGCCATGATTGCTTCATTCCATGCGAATGCTCGCAATCATAGGATGGGGGCTGAGTTGAATATCGAGCTGGCCAAGACCATCAACAACTTGTACGCCTTTGCAGACCAGTGTCCACGTCCTGAGGAGGGGAGAAGACTTCTCGGGGAGGACACTAGAGCCGAGGTGGATTCTGAGGACTACGATGCATCCACCCCGAAGAAGACAGGCGGAAAGCACAATCGCAAGCGCAAGGCAGTGATTGCAGTCGAGGGTTCCGCCAACTCAGATGCTACCAAGAAGCCCAAGACTGATAGTCCCGACAAGGAGGTTGTCGGATGCACTGACTGTCGGGAGATTGCGGCAGGCGAGAAGGCGGATGGCTCCGGCAAGACCAAGTGGCTATACTGTAAGATCCACCACATTAAGGGCCATGATCTGAATGTTTCCCAGCAAGTGGAGCAGCTTGCTAAAAAGCAAAAGCAAGAGTATGAGAAGCATGACAAGGATAAAGGGCCAGGATGGCGCTGGTGGGTCCGGCAGTTAGAACTGCGGTGGCCGTGGTGGTCGCCGCGCTAAGGGCCAGCAGCAGAAGGAGAAGCCTGCTTACGGCCATGAGAAAAAAGAAGGAGAGGATGATGGATTATGATGAGGAATATGGAGAACAGGTGTTCCAAAAGGCTGTGGAGGCCATGCGCGTTGACGAAGGTGCATCTTTGCATTCCTCTCACCTCCAGCTCAAGCAGTGGGCGTGTGAGATCAACGTGGCTAAACTAGCAGTGGAGGCGCAGAAGCCGGTCAAGTGGTCCGACACACCCATTGTTTTCGACACTGAGGACCACCCTGACCACACCACTGTGGATGAGTGTTTGCCTTTGTTGGTCTCACCAACAAGTCGCAACCTCAAGGTGATGAAAATAATAGTTGATGGTGGGGCCGACAGTTAGAACCGCGGTGGCCGTGGTGGTCGCTGCGCTAAGGGCCAGCAGCAGAAGGAGAAGCCTGCTCACGGTCATGAGAAAAAGGAAGGAGAGGATGATGGATGATGATGAGGAATATGGAGAACAGGAGTTCCAAAAGGCCGTGGAGGCCATGTGCGTCGACGAAGGTGCATCTTTGAACTCCTCTCACCTCCAGCTCAAGCAGTGGGCGCGTGAGATCAACGCGGCTGAACTAGCAGTGGAGGCGCAGAAGCCGATCAAGTGGTCTAACACACCCATTGTTTTTGACACTGAGGACCACCCTGACTACACCACTGTGGTCGAGTGTTTGTCTTTGTTGGTCTCACCAACAAGTCTCAACCTCAAGGTGATGAAAATACTAGTTGATGGTGGGGCCGGCTTTGTCGGTGTACTAAGATTTGGGTTTTTAGCACCCCAGACTTATGCACAGGCAGTACCAAATTTCCCAGCAGCAAGGCTTGCCGGAGGATGACAATGAGCAAGATCAAGACCAAATTCCAAGGATATCAAGAAGAAATCCAAGCCATGATCCTAAGACTGGAATATCGAGGTTGGGATTCCCGACAGGAACCTTGCCGGGAAGCTAGTGAAGACCCGACAAGCCCCGGGCCCGGCAATCTCCAAGCCTGACAAGGATCCCAGTACCTTGCCACCACTCCACCTCATCGATCAGGTTGTCACTTTTTGTATAGGTGTCCAGCGGGTTGGTAGTTAGGTGCTCTTGTCTGGGCACGTGTCAGCTCGCCACCAAAGACATAACCTTATTGGCACTCGTTCCAGGGGCGTGTCGAAGGAATATGAGGTAGGTGGACAAACGACACTGAAGGAGAGGCGTTCCTTGCCGGGGAGATTTACCAGCATGACACCTCATAGCGCAATTAATGCGTTTGTCCTAACTCGTCAAAGTTAGGTACTTAGCACTGTAGCCACTATTCATAGTGTACATTTACCATTTTACCATTGTGTTCACCCCTTAATCTATAAAAGGAGGCCCATGGCTACCTTTACAAAGGTCAACACTTGAGCTCTTCTAAAGTGGTTTCCGTTCTGTACTTGTTTTGCTGCGGCGTTTATTTGCACTGGTCGTCAACTTTGACAACCAATTTATGTGATATGCTGCTTTGTTCCCTATATTTTGCATAGGTGGTGAACTTTGATGCCCAGTGGATGTAATATGTGTGATAGCCTAGCGTAAGTTGCTTGCTTATTTATTTCCTTGTTGTGTTGTTTATTTGTTTGCTTGTAGTAAGTGCAATTCTTTTTCCGTGGTTTGCTAGTGGCCGCAATAACCTATTTTTTAAAACTAGGCCACAATAACCATGGGCTACATATTTACTGTAGTGACCATGGGCCTCCTACGGGCCATGGAAACAATGGGCCTTCTATGGGCAGTATAAACTATGGGCCTTCTATGGGCCATATAAACAATGGGCCTTCTACGGGCTGTAGCATCAATGGGCCTTCTACGGGCCATATGATTGATTGGCCAAATATGTGCCAATAACGGACTGCATTATGGGCCGTAAATGGGCTATACTTGGAATCGTCTGTTCATGGGACGACCATAACGGGTCGTCGTTAATCTGCGGTATTTGATGACGCTATGAAAATGGCCCAACGGATTAACAAGCCACAAACGGGCCGACTGTAACTAGAGGCTGAATTTGCCCCACAAGTAGAAAGGGCGAGTAACGGGCCGTAAGTAACCGAATGCTAGAAATGAGCCCAAGAATAAATGGGCCCTGAGAAGGCCGAAAGATAACACAAGCTATTAATGGGTATAAAGCGATACACTATCCATTACGAGCCAGTTTCACCACATGCCTTTAATGGGCCAAGAGTTACAAAGGGCCACATATGGACCGAAAGACATCATGGGCCATACATGGGCCGGAAGTTACAACGGGTTGGAATCATATTGGACGGCCCAGATGACGCTACTGGGCCTAATTTGGATAGGCTATAACGGGCCGTGAGTTAGCGGGCTGTAAATGGGCTATATGCGTACAATTCGTTAATAGGCTTTCCGTGGGCCAGCCCGCTAACTCTAGACCAAGTCAAACGGGCCGGCCCTTTCACCAGAATGGGCCTCTATTGGGCCGTGCCACATGTAGACGTATCATAGGCGCCTCCGGTCCAATGAGTGGACGACATCCGTCCCAACGGTGAGCCGACACGTGGTTCTTCTGGCCATTGGGAATTTTACACGTGGAGAATCCCCATTGGTCCGGGCTGTTAACGGGTTATCGGATCCAAAACCGGACCCGATAGCTTAACAATGACCCGTTACGGTGGATGCCACGTGTCATTTACCCTTGATGAAAGCACTTCCATGATGCGCCATTTATCGTCATGGACATGGACACTTCCATGATGATAATTTTGGTAATGTCATGGAACACTTCTACGACAGCACAAGTATGTCTATCTTGATTCTGTCATAAAATTGTTATGGATGTACATGCATGACAGAAAACGTGACCTACTATGACAAACATGCATCATCATAGAAGTGTATTTTTTGTAGTGCACTTGGGCTGCCAATGCTTACCAAGAAGGTGGAGATGTCGGTTTTTGTAAGGACTTTGGTATATGCAGTGCGAACTACAGCCCAGTCTGTTGTCGGTGCAAGTGTTAGTTCCGTTGCCGCTGCACGGGTCGGAGCAGATGCAAGTGCAACTTCAAGTGTTGGTGCAGGTGCCAGAGCCGTTGCTGGTCCCCGTGGCGGTGCAACTGGTAGTGCCGCTGCTGCTGCCGAAGATGATGCTCCTTGTGGAGCTGGTACGGTGTTGGAGCAGGTGCCTGTGTCGGTGCCTGATCCTCCGGTAGATCAGCCTGATCTGCTGACGCGGTCGATGGCAAATCCTCTAGTGAATCAGACTAAGCTGCTAGCGCTGTCAGTGCTAGAGCTAGTGCCATCGGAGCAGGTGCTAGTGCTCGATCCGATGCTGAAGGTGGTACCGATGTGTGAGACAACATCGATCGTCTCTGGTCTGCTATGATTTCATACTTCAGCTTTCTATCTTCACCAGGCTCCATGACCTTGATCCAGGCTTTTTCTTCATTTCTTTTAAATCCGAGAAGGACTAATTGTGGCGTGTTTGTAAAACCAAACTGTAGTTCATCATAGGGTTTCAGATTGTACTCATACAACAGACTGTGTCTAGTAATATAAGTGATGGACAGTGCCTTCATTACTGACATGACATAAGTAGTGAAACCTACAAAAATAACCATCATAGAGCAAACCAAATGGTTTATTCTGTAAGAATGTCACATGGCAAAACCTGCATCGTAAAATTGCAGCAAAAGTAAGAAAACATGACATTAAATCTATAGGATTTATTTGATGTGACATGAGTGAATCCTTACTAGGAAATCACTATTTTCAAGTTCTAAATTGAAGGTTGATCGTCCAATTACGGGTGGCATGCATGGCCCCCGCTTACTCCCACAAGCAGGATAGTCCAATGGCTATGACAAATCGTATGGACGGAACTTCTGTGGAACTGGAAATCCTGGTGGGCGTGATAAACTGTGCAATGCATACAGATATTGGAGTGTAACCATAATTGATAAACCATTGTCGGTGCAACAAACCCTGGGTCGGTTGCCCAGACTGTGCACAGGCACGGGAACAGGATTGAGGCAGCAGGACATGCTAGAGTGCAAGAGACCAAGAGCTTCGAAGGAACAACATGCAAACCAAGAGGACCCAGATCAAGCCAAAGAAGCAAGATGCCACCAGGAGAAAAGCCCCACTTGCCGGGCAAGCGAGCTCAGCAGGGGCGGGGCCGCCCTGGAAGAAGGCGCCCAAGACGCCCCGGCAGGGCTTGCCGGGACTCACGAGGGCAAAACCACCTCACTCAACTACTCCACCACGACCCGCGTCGTCAATCAATGCGGTGTCAAGCCGCAAAGTGAGTAAGTGGCAGCCGTTCGCCACATGGCAGCCTTTCTCTACAGAAGATGCCCTAGAACGACACCCGTCCTGCGATGTGTCAAGCGAGCAGGTGTGAAGCTAGCAAAATAGCCTGGCAAGGCTTGCCAGACAACCAACGACGTGACGTTAAGCGGTGCATTTAATGCACCCTGTTAGCTTGTAGAGTTAGGTATGATAGCACTGTTAGCTATCTTATCAGTGCATAATGACTACTTTGCCATTGTGGTAGCCCCTTAATCTATAAAAGAGGCCCATGGAAACCATAGAAAGGGTTAGAAGGTTGGATAACAAAGACGCCCATACGTGCGTAGCCACTGCCGCCCTTGCCGGGCAAGTGTACTACGCTCCGCCACCACTCTTCCACCATCAATCCACCAAAGCAGGAGTAGGGTTTTATGCCTCACGGCGGCCCAAACCTGGGTAAAATTTCCTGCGTGATCTCTGTCGTGCTGCCCCACGCTCGTCTGCTCTTTGTGCAACGTGATGTCACCCTACCGAACCAGCAAGGGGCCCTATGGTCCCATAGGTGGACGTGGTTTACCGCGACATCTTTGCCACGCCAGGTAGGCGGATCACTTGCGCGAACTGAAGGCATGTGCAGCACATCATCTTCATCACCATCTTCACCTTCGATGGCGCCATCGACCATGGCGCCCATGAAGAAATCTGGTGCTTCGGCTCATCCACCCACCTCGAAGGCCCCGTCGCTCGCGGCCTCTGATGCTTCGAGGCATGAGAGGACGTTGACGCTACTGGGGACGTGGTCGGAGCAGGAGGCACTGTCACCACTTCCCCCGCGGCTGACATAGGAGTAGGAGGCATCAGAGGAGAACAACATCAGTAGCACCCCGGCAACCACGCTCCACAAGGTACAGGTGAGGGGGTTACTCTGTCTACGCCCCTCCTCTCGCCGACGGGCACATCCGCAGCAACAACGCTCGTTCCGGGGCAAATCTCCACCCTCCGGCCGCCCTCACCACGGGAGCGACCGCAACGCGTGCGCCTCCCCCGGGATGGTCGACCAAGTCGCTGCGCCCGACAGAGCCGCTGGCCCACAAGCACCCTCGCCACACCATCCTGCCATCCAGGTGGTCGCTCCGCAACAGCGGGGGCGTGGTACTGCCACCGTCAGGAGTGGAGCGACGGTGTGATCTACTTGATTATCACCCATGCCAAGAACAACCAAGGAAGCCATGGCGCGGGCTCAGCTACTGCTGCAGTTTCCGCCAGCGGCCGAGCAGATGGACGAATGGCATGCCACCATCCAAAGTCTGCTCGGTTTCGCCAAAGGTGGGGGCTAGCATCGAGCTGGCCCGCCACGGCCTCCCCAAGCAACGACAACGACTCGTGTTGCTGGCTATATGGAAGGGGCCACCCTGATGTTGGCTAGGACTACGTCGGTATTTCCCCAAAGAGGAAGGGATGATGCATCACATCGACGGTAGGTATTTCCCTCAGTGATGAAACCAAGGTTACCGAACCAAGAAACACAATGTAAACAACCCCTGCACACAAATAACAACCACTCGCAACCCACGTATTAAAGCGGTTGTCAATCCCTTCCGGGTAACGGCGCCAGAAATTGGTGCCTGGACGGGAGAAAGTTGTAATAGATTGAATAAATAGATCTCAAATAAAACAAAGTGCAGCAAAGTATTTTTGGTTTAATAGATCTGAAAATAAATGGAAAGGAAAAGTAGATCGCAAAGGCAAATATATGAGAAAGAGACCCGGGGCGGTAGGGTTCACTAGTGGCTTCTCTCGAGAAAAATAGCAAACAGTGGGTGAACACATTACTGTTGGGCAATTGATAGAACTTCAAATAATCATGACGATATCCAGGCAATGATCATTATATAAACATCACGTCCAAGATTAGTAGACCGACTCCTGCCTGCATCTACTACTATTACTACACACATTGACCGCTATCCAGCATGCATCTAGTGTATTAAGTTCATGGAGAAACGAAGTAACGCAATAAGAACAATGACATGATGTAGACAAGATCTATCTACGTAGAGATAGACCCCATCATTTTATCCTTAGTAGCAACGATACATACGTGTCGGTTCCTCTTCTGTCACTAGGATCAAGCACCATAAGATCGAACCCACTACAAAGCACCTCTTCCCATTGCAAGATAAATAGATCAAGTTGGCCAAACAAAACCCAAATATCGAAGAAGAAATAGGAGGCTATAAGATATCATGCATAAAAGAGATCAAAGAAACTCAAATACTTTCATGGATATAAAAAGAATAACTGATCAGAAACTCAAAGTTCATCAGATCCCAACAAAAACACCACAAAAAGAGTTACATCATATGGATCTCCAAGAGACCATTGTATTGAGAATTCAGTGAGAGAGAGGAAGCCATCTAGCTACTAACTACGCACCCGAAGGTCTACAAAGAACTACTCACACATCATCGAAGAGGCACCAATGGAGGTGGTGAACCCCATCCGAGATGGTGTCTAGATTGGATCTGGTGGTTCTGGACTCTGCGGCGGCTGGATCAATATTTTGTCGACTCTCCTAGGGTTTCTGGAATATTGGGGTATTTATAGAGAAAATAGGCGGTCCGGGGGCACCGGAGGTGGGCACAACCCACCAGGGCGCGCCTGGGCCTCCTGGCACACCCTGGTGGGTTGTGCTCTCCTTGGAGCACCCCCCAGGCGCAACCTTGGCCCATTAGGTGTAACATCCAAAAATTCTAAATTTTGGAATGTTATAATAAATAGATAGATTGATTGATTGTTTGATTATTGTGTGATTGATTGAGTGAAATTTGAAGCTTTTGAAAGTTAAATGAGAGGGAATAAAAGGACTTTCCCAAACTTTCACCTTTTTCTTTTGATCCCCGTGAATTCAAATTCTTTTCATCACAAAACCCTGGAGAGAAGATGACATGACTTCTTCCATTTATTTAAATGACAAGGGGTGTTGAAAATATTTTTGAATTTCATTTGGAAATATTTCAATTCATAAACTTCATGCAGCTCAATGATTTTCATGGGAGAAGATAAAATGACTTCTTCAAATTATATGAAATATGAGTTGGGAGTTTCAAAGAATTAAATTCAAAGTTCTTTTGAATTTATTTTCAATTTGGAGTTATTTGAGTCTTATTCAAATTATTTTTCTCCAAAAATAAAAATACATGGAAAATAGGGTAACATGATTCCCTACAACAGAAAATTGGAGAGAAATAAATTTGAAATCATTTTGGCATTTTTAAAATGATTTTATTGAGTTTTTATTAGACCAGTAGCACTCTTTGAATTATCTGTTTTTGTGTGGATTTTATTTGGCATTATAAAAATGTCCATGTTGTAGAAAATCTTTTTCTGCAAATTTTGGTATATTATATGCCTATATACTATTTTTATTTCTATTTGTTTTATTATGTTTTTTTGTCTGAAAAAAATCTTTAAAAAAAATCCCCCGACTGGGCCGGCCCAGCCAACCGGGCCAGGTCAGCCGCAGCCCAGCAACTCCCCGCGCCCGAACCAGCTACGCCTCGCTCGCCCGCTCGCTCCGTCGCGCGGACGCCGCTTCGCCAGCCGCCGACAGGTGGACCCCACCTGTCAGCTCCTTCTTCCCCAAGCCGAGCCGGAGTCCAACTCCAGCACGCGTCGCCGGCCGCCGCCGTGTCCGACTCGACGTCCACCCCGCGCCGCCTTGCCCCTCGCCCAAGCCACCGCCTCACCCCCTTCTTTAAATACCGAGGCCCCGGCCTCGTTTTCCCCTCAAGCCGCAGCCGCCGATGCCCCACACCCCCTCGCCGAAGTTGTAAACTCCGACGAGATCCGCTGCCATCGCCCGCTCCGCTCCGTCGCCCTCGACCGCAGCTGACCCCGCCGACGACTCCGCCGCTCCGTTCCGCCCCTCCCTGACCGCTCCGCCGTCGCCCCTGACCACCGGAGCCGCCGCCCGCTTGAAACCGCCGCCGCCGCCTCCATCTTCTCCGGCGACGCCGACGCCCACCGCCACGGTAAGCCCGGCTCCTCCCTCGCCCGTTAGATCTAGGGTCAACGGATAGGATTAGATCGCGCTGTTTTTTTTTCTCTCCAACCGTTTTCTTTAAGTAGTGAACGTTCATTGTTTAGTGTTTGCAGCGAACGGTTTTTGTCTTATAAGCTTCTAGAGCGAACGTTCATTAGATAGATTTTTCTTTTTCTGTTTAATTACAGCCAGGGACCCATGTGTAATTAGTTTCTTCCCAGATTAGTCCATGATCTTCAATCTATCACAACTTTTTGCCCATTTGTCCAAATCCAACGAAACCAATGCTCACGTCTTCGTTATGATCTCCTCTATCCAGTAATACAACTCAAACATGTTTTTGAAAAGTTTAAAAATTTGAATTATATCATATTTGAATTCAAACTTCGTTTGATCATAACTTGAGTTTCGTAGCTCCGTTTGAGTTGATTCTTTTTGCAAATCGAAGCTCTTGACCTAAACTTTCTGATAAGGCCAAATTCACTTAATTTTGGTACTGTTAGAAATTGTTTTATGTTGCAAGAGTTATTTGCTTGGTTTTGACGTTTTCCGAATCGTCTTCTTCGATCTTTTTGATCTTTTGAGTGAGTGCTTATGTGTGGTTACTATTGCTTGGTTACGATAGATTGACCGGAGTGTGACGAGTAGAACAATCAAGATTTTGAGTGCGAATCATCTTCATCAACATTGCAAGCAAGTTCACACTTTGATCATATCCCTTTTCATACCTAGTTTTTATGCATTAGTTACAACCCTCAAACATTGCATGAGTAGGATTAATAACATGTGGGTATTGGGAAGTAGTTGATGAGGTAGTACCTATTTCCTGTTTATTATCAAACCCTTGGGAGTTACTATTACGTTATGCTTATAGTGCCATGCTATGATCGTAAACGTGGATTGGGTTTTGAGAGTATTCATGACAGATGTGAGATTGTTAATTAATGGTTTACTTAAGGTGGCAACTTAAACACACATCTGGGTGGATTGAGGCACCTGGTTATTCTAGGATTGCCTGTCTAGGCACCTGGGTAGACCAGGATTGCCTGTTTTTTTTATGGACCGCCACCCAGGCTCAAAGGGATCATGAGATTTTTCATGCTAGAAACTTCCGTGTGCAGCCACAAGCTATTATGGGCTCTAGCATAGTTGACTAAGTTGTGCGAACTCTTACAGTGGTAGACTAGTAGATGTAGGGGATGTAGGTGGTACGGTCTACCCGATCGTAAGGTGCTAGCGCTTCTGAAAGACTATGTCTCGGTCATCCGTCTTCTCAAACACCATGTAGTGCGAGAAACCAAACGGAGGCGATCGAGTCTTGTGGGGAAAAGTGCGCAAACCTCTGCAGAGTGTAACAAACTAATCATGGTTAGCCGTGTCCCCGGTTATGGACATCTTGAGTATCTAGTTCTTGGATTATCCTGTTGATCTCATCATGTTACTTTAATATTGTTGGGTTTTAATGTTGATGCTTAATTGGGATTGAGAATGCTGTCAACCATTCTCAATGTTTAACAACCACCATGATAGTTAAATAAAATTTATTCCTTTGTAGTAGGGAAAAATTGGCTTTACGCAAAACTATAACCATAGAGCTTTTCCACCAGCCAAATATGCATGTAGTGATAACCATTGTTCATCATTCTCTATGGTGTGAATTTGCCAGTACATTCAATGTACTGACCCTTTGTGGCTGCAACGTCTCATGTTGCAGGATTATCTTACGACGAGTAAGTGATACGTTAGGGTTACGATTTCTACACTCAACTTTGCCGTTGGTGTTGATGGGAATCCACAACCTTGTTACTTCCGCTATTTGGATTGAGGTAATAGTATTTTACGTTACTTATACATGTGATTTACCTCTGTTATAAATCCTCGTGTACTGTGTGTGTCAGCATACCGATCCAGGGAGCACATAAGCACAGAGACTTGATCCATTCGGGTCGGGTCGCTACAAGATGGTATCAGAGCACATGTTGACTGTAGGACGTGACCCTAGAAACTGGCAAGCCCATAGCAAAGATTTTCTCTACAACTTTCCCTTTCAAAAGATCTTTTACCTCTCTTCTCTTCTGAGCTTATTCAAAAAAAATTTCCTTTAGTGAGACCATACCCCTTTCCCCTTTTGACCACACGAAGATTCGACTGATGAGACCACTCCAAGAAGTACAAGATACCGGACAACTAAGACCACTTTGGAATGAAGAGGATTTTACCATACATCATAATAATGGAAGCTACCACGGTTGAAGACTCCGAAGACTAGGAGAATTTGAAGACTCTAAAGAATTTTCCAGATTTGTATGACCTAGGAAGGCTACCCTTATGGAACTTGGCAGACTATGGAAGTTGTCAATACCCGAGATCAAGGTGCATCAGAGAAAGACTGAAACAAGGAGCATGAGAACTCGAAGTTTTGTCAAAGAAAACCCTAGGGCAGGAGATATCAACTATGGAATGATAGCTCATGGGAATGACAAGAGCAAAAACACGGATATCCATGATGTTATCGCCCGCTTATGCTATTGTCACCGTGCTGAGTTAAGCATGCATATGCATGGAAGGATTGGATGGTAGAAGGCTGATGGAGCACCTATCAGTAAGATGAAGTTTTAACCTTAACCGGTGTATCACTAGGACCTGGAGTGTTACATCAAGAAGTTAAGATGGAGCTACAAGAAGCCGTATTTTGACAAGGAGCATTTCGTGAAGAACTTAGGACCCAGAAGTTGAAGTAGCCAAGCTGGAGGAGCTACAACCTCAAGATACCGGAGATTTGTCAGGAACTGAAGGACAGTATGACCATGGTTCATGTGAAGGATGTTGAAACCAAAAGTTTGGAACGCAACTCCAGAATATTAAAGGACGTCACGAAAGACTTCGCATCAACAGAGTTGATCTGGCAAAAGAACTTGAGAAAGACAAGCATGATCGGAAGAAGCCATTGGAGGCATGAACAAGGCTTGAAGAGTTGGAGACGTTGAAGATTTATTGACCTCTAGAAGACCAAACCCCTGTTATATACCTACGTTAGATGCGATGGTAGTGAGCTGTCATTTGTTTGATGTTTTTTTGACAGCCACAATAAAATATGCCTTTTCAAAACCTTTGTTTGTATTGTGTGCATCTCTCTCGATCTCTCTTATCTCACCCCAAACCCATGGACCCAATAGAGGATGAATGAAGATGAGCTTATATTTTCTGGACCGATGAGTCAAATGGAGATGGACCAATGGATTCAGAACATGGAGGATCACATGAAGAAAAACCTTATAGTCGGAAAGGATATAACCCAGCATGCTCTTCAGTGTTTTGAAAGAGGTGCTGCTACTTGGTGGAGGATGTACCAAACCATGAAAGGATGGCAAGTAGCGACCACTTGGAAAGAATTTAAGTTGACTCTGAAGATGAGGATAGAGAAGCCAGCCCTCATGAGAGAGTGGTAGACAGAGAGGTCGAGGACGATAATTATATGCCTCCCTCTAAAGATGAGGCAAGCCTCGACGACGACGAATTTGTCGTGCCGGAGGACCCCGTCGAACAAGAGCATTTTAAACGCAGGCTTATGGCCACAGCGAGCAGCCTCAAGAAAAAACAGCAACAACTTAGAGCTGATCAAGATTTGCTAGCCGACAGATGGACTGAAGTCCTTGCGGCCGAAGAGTATGAACTCGAACGCCCCTCCAAGAGCTACCCAAAGCGTAGGTTGCTACCCCAATTAGAGGAGGAAGCACTTAAACCTACATCACCAGCGCATGATGCGGCCGACCGGCCACCCCGTGGCCGCGACAGAGAGGCCTCTCAGGCCTCCACTCAAGTCGCACCCCGGCGCCGCTCAAAAAATAGCAAGGCATGGGAAAATGCGCCAGACCTGTGAGATATATTGGAGGACAAGGCAAGGCAAACAAGATCGATCTACGGATCACATGGGCGCCCCATGGCACGAGATGGTACTCGTCACGCCGGATACAGTAAATCCGGCTGGGCCGAACACAGTAGACAAAGCTCGTTTGAGCTGCGTCGTGATGTAGCCCAATACAGAGGCGCCGCACACCCACTATGCTTCACAGATGAAGTAATGGATCATCAAATCCCCGAGGGTTTCAAACCCGTGAACATCGAATCATACGATGGCACAATAGATCCTGCGGTATGGATCAAGGACTATCTCCTTCATATCCACATGGCCCGCGGTGATGACCTACACGCCATCAAAAACCTCCCACTCAAGCTTAAAGGACCAGCTCGGTATTGGCTTAACAGCTTGCCACCAGAATCAATTGGTTGTTGGGAGGACCTGGAAGCCGCATTCCTCGACAATTTCCAGGGCACTTATGTGCGACCACCAGACGCCGATGACCTAAGCCACATAATTTAGTAGCCCGAGGAATCAGCCAGACAATTCTGGACACGGTTCCTAACCAAGAAAAATCAAATTGTCGACTGTCCAGACGCAGAGGCCCTAGCAGCCTTCAAGCATAACATCCGCGACGAGTGGCTTGCATGGCACCTAGGACAGGAAAAGCCGAAATCTATGGCAGCCCTCACGACATTTATGACCCGCTTTTGCACGGGAGAAGATAGCTGGCTAGCTCGCAGCAATAACATGACCAAGAGCCCTAGTAATTTGGATACCAAGGACAGCAGTGGCAGGTCGCGTTGCAACAAGCAAAAGCACCACATTAACGGCGACAATGCTGAGGATATGGCAGTTAATGCCGGATTCAAAGGCTCTAAACCCGGTCAGCGGAAAAAGCCATTCAAAAGAAATACTCCGGGACTGTCCAGTTTGGACCGAATACTCGACCGCTCATGCCAGATACATGGCACCCCCGAAAAACTAGCCAATCACACCAACAGGGATTGTTGGGTGTTCAAGCAGGCAGGCAAGTTAAATGCCGAAAGCAGAGACAAGGGGCTGCATAGCGATGACGAGGAGGAGCCCCGGCCGCCGAACAACAGTGGATAGAAAGGTTTTTCCCCACAAGTGCAGACGGTGAACATGATATACGCAACCCACGTCCCCAAGAGGGAGCGGAAGCGTGTGCTAAGGGACGTATACGCGATGGAGCCAGTCGCCCCAAAGTTCAACCCATGGTCTTCCTGCCCGATCACTTTTGATCGAAGGGACCACCCCACTAGCATCCGTCATGGCGGATTCGCCGCATTGGTTCTAGAACCAATTATTGACGGATTTCACCTCACTAGAGTCCTTATGGACGGCGGCAGCAGCCTGAACCTGCTTTATCAGGATACAGTGCGGAAAATGGGCATCGATCCCTCGAGGATTAAACCCACCAGAACGACCTTTAAAGGCGTCATACCAGGTGTAGAAGCCAACTGTACAGGCTCAGTTACACTTGAAGTGGTCTTCGGATCTCTGGATAATTTCCAAAGCGAGGAGTTAATCTTCGACATAGTCCCGTTCCGCAGTGGCTATCATGCACTGCTCGGGCGAACCGCATTTGCCAAGTTCAATGCGGTGACGCACTACGCATACCTCAAGCTCAAGATGCCAGGCCCTCGAGGCATCATCACGGTCAATGGAAACACCGAACGCTCTCTCCGAACGAAGGAGCATACGGCGACTATCGCAGCGGAAGTACAAAGCAGCCTCTCAAGGCAATCCTCTAGTCCGGCCATTAAACGTCTGGACACCATCAAGCGCGCCCGGAGTAACCTACAACAAGACCGCCTGGCACGTTCTGAGCAAGCGTAGCAATGCGGCCCCAACCCCAGCCCTCGTGAACTTGCGAAACCAGTGTTGCGCGTACAAAACTACGCTCTGGAAATACCATGGGCATAGGGGGAGGGGCACCATCATGGCACGCCCGAAACACAGCTTAAACTGCACTAGGGGCTGCCGATTTCTTAATTTTATCTTATTTTCAGGACTCCATTCTTCGGAAGGCCTGTCCGGCAGTACAATCGCCGCACAAACGATACAACCAGGGAAGCAGAAAACTACGCCGCACTACGGAGCTCTAAGGTGGTCTCTATAATGAGCAGTATACCTGTTTTACATACCATTCCGCAGCACGCCCCTGGAAAGGACATGTTAAATAGTCCCATCTTTTGCTTATTGCACTATTTGTATCGTTCTGCTTTGATCGCAGCTTTTTTTAAAAATGCATAGCTTCCGGCTATTATTGCATTACCTTTTTTTACGAATATATGTTCATTAATGACATGTTGCACCTGTACACTTTGGTACGGCCAATACGCCAGGGGCTCAAGTACCCCACAATACGGCGTGAGAAGTCCGAACACTTTCACAAGTGCGGCACCCCGAACTTATAGCATTATATGCATCGGCTCCGAATCATGTCTTGGGTCAAATGTTGGGTTTGCCCGACTCCTATGTTTTGGTACCTTACGTTTCGTTATATCGTCTAAGGTAGCACTAGGAGAACTACTGCGATTGTGCCCCAGTTGAGCTGGGCTAAGCACGTCAGTAGAGAAAGCTAAAACTGACCGTCATGATAAGGCGAGAGCTGGTCGCTGTTCGAGAGGTTTTCGAGTCCCTAAAGACTTATTCTGCTTAGAGCGAGGAGTCGGCTTTGTCCGGCCTAGGCGTGGATAGCGCCCCGAACTCGGTCTTCCGAACACTAGGGGATTCGCCGAAATTTAAAATTATAGAATTCTATGGCTAAGTGAGAGTGTTCAAGCATTATAGTCCGATTGCCTTGTTCGTTGTGCTGAGCGCCTCCCTCGAAGGACCCAAGAATGGGAAAAAGAGCGCTCATGTTTATCCCAAACACCCCAGCACTCGTGGCATGGGGGCAGAAGACGACGACTCGCCATCTCTCAAATTTGATAAACGACCGCACAGAAGGTAATATTTTAAATTCAAAAGCATTACTTAGCGCATATGAACAAGTTTTCAGCGTACAGGATCACAAATGCGAGTTTACTCAAAAATTACATCTTTGGAGCATTCATCCGCTATAAGGCGGGCACCCTTCAGGATGCCCTCATAATACTCTTCCGGGACACGATGCTCCTTGCCCGGCGGCGGCCCGTCCTTCACCAGCTTCTCCGCATCCATCTTGCCCCAGTGCACTTTAGCACGGGCAAGCACCCTACGGGCACCTTCAATGCAGACGGAGCGCTTGATTACTTCAAGCCGTGGACAGGCATCCACCAGCCGCCTCACTAGCCCGAAGTAGTTCCCGGGCAGAGCCTCTCGAGGCCACAGCCGAACTATGAGGCCCTTTATGGCCTGTTCGGCAACCTTGTGGAGATCGACCATTTGCTTCAGCTGGTCGCTCAAAGGCACCAGGTGTCCGGCCTCAGCATACTGAGACCAGAACACCTTCTCTGTCGAGCTCCCCTCTTCGGCTTGGTAGTAGGCGGCGGCATCCGACGCACTGCGGGGCAAATCTGCGAATGCTCCTGGAGAGCTCCGGACTCGGGTAAGTAACAAGTAATTCACTTTCACGTGCTGGCTTTGCATAATGAATGCCTTACCCGCCACTATCTTCTTCATCGCTTCAATTTCTTTGAGGGCTTTCTGGGCTTCAGCCTTTGTAGACTTCGCGCTTTTAAGGGCTGCCGCAAGCTCGGACGCTTGCGTCTTTGAGTTAAGCTCCAAACTCTCATGTTTTTCATGAGAGCCTGGAGCTCTTTCTGCACCTCCTCCACCCGCGCCTCCTGCTTCCCTCTCTCCGTGCGCTCCGTGGCCGCTTGGTTTTCGGCCTCGGACAGCGCTTGCTTAAGGGTTGCCACCTCGGTCGTGGCCCCTATAATAGCACGTTGATCCTGTCATTTTTTGCAACCACATCTTCTCTATATACTTGTGAAAGGTATTACTTACCTTCCTTCTCCTCGAGTTGCCTCTTGGCATGGACGAGCTCGTTCTCGGACCGCGCAAGGTTTTGCTTCAGTGTATCCACCTCCGCAGTCAGTGTGGCGGAGGCCAGCAGCGAAGCCTGCATACGCATATTGACTTGATTATGTTAGACTCCTGCGAATGTTATTAGATCCTCTATTCGGCTTTTCTTTCCGAACGCCGAACAGAGCATCAGGGGCTACTGTCTATGCGGTAATATTTTTACATATTCTTTACTTACCTCAAATCCTGTTAGAAGTCTGGCACAGGCTTCAGTCAGTCCGCTCTTGGTGGACTGAACCTTCTGGACCACCGCACTCATAATAGTGCGGTGCTCCTCGTCGATGGAGGCGTCGTTAAGCGTCTCCAACAAATTGTCTGCTGCCTCCGGTTGGACGGAGGTCACCGGCTCGGTAGGCTCGCTCCTCTTGGAAGGAGGCTGCCTACTGGTGTCCGGAACCATTGAAGGTTCCGGCGCAGTGACCGGCTCAAGGCCGGACTCGGAGCCCTTGGGGGTTTTATCCCCTTTGTGCCTGGAGTCCGGGAGGTTGCCTTGCGGCGCCTCCAGGACCACCTCCTCCTGGCTTGGAACCTGTTGGGGCAGCACCTCGACGTCTTCCGTAGGGTGGGGGGAGGTAGCCGTCGGAAGCGAATTCACATCCGACGAATCCAGGGAACCGCTCAACGACACGTCGAGACGGTCTTTGGGTGGACTGCATAAACATGTTCGACATAAGGAAAAGCTGTGCAATGGAGGAATACTATGAATCACTCTGGTATCCGGACACTTACGATCTCACCAGGGGCTTGGCCCTGTGTGTCCACTCCTCTTCACCGTCGTCGGTGTTGGTGGAGCCGTCCGGAGGAAGGGTTTTCCCCTTCTTGGACCCTTCGGCCTCCCCAGTTGGGGCGGCCTTCCTTTTCTTCTCTCCCCCCCCTGGAGGGGGAGAGATCTCTTCTTCCTCCTCCTTGTCTTCACGGGAGGAGTGCGTATTGGAGTCGTCGGATGATGAATCCGACACCCCCAGGCGCCGGGCACTCTTCCGAGTCCCCGTGGCCTTCTTCTCCGGCACCACATTGGGTGCCGGAACCAGCAGCTTCGCCAAGCGAGCGTCCACTGGGCCTTCGGGCAAAGGAGCCGGACAGTTGATCTGTTCGGACGTCTCCTGCCAATCCTCTCAAAGGTAAGGGAGCTTAAGATCCCGCATGGAGTCAAACTATGAAAAACTAATACCCTGTAAAAGGTAAAAATAGCTTACCGCACGAGCGCGACGATGCGTGCTGAATCCGCGATCCTCGGTAGCGGATGTGGGGGCCTCGGTGCCCTTGAAAAGCACCTTCCAGGCATCTTCGTACGTCGTGTTGAAGAGCCTGCTCAGAGTTCGGTGCTGCGCCGGGTCGAATTCCCCTAGGTTGAAAGCCTGTTGTTGACACGGGAGGATCCGGCGGATGAGCATAACCTGGACTACATTGACAAGTTTGAGCTTCTTGTCCACCAGGGTTTGGATGCATGTTTGGAGTCCGGTCAGCTCTCCTTCTTTACCCCACGATAGGCCCGTCTCTTTCTAGGAGGTAAGCCGCGTAGGGGGTCCGGATCGGAACTCGGGGGCTGCGACCCATTCAGGGTCGCGCGGCTCGGTGATGTAAAACCACCCCGATTTCCACCCCTTTAGGGACTCCACGAAGGAGCCCTCGGGCCATAGGACGTTGAGCATCTTGCCCACCATGGCGCCTCCGCACTCCGCCTGGGTGCCGCGCACCACCTTCGGCTTGACGTTGAAAGTCTTGAGCCATAGGCCAAAATGGGGGCGAATGCAGAAGAAAGCCTCACACCCGACGATAAACGCCGAGATATTGAGGACAAAGTTCGGGGCCAGATCGTGGAAATCCAGGCCATAGTAGAACATGAGCCCCCGGACAAATGGGTGGAGAGGGAAGCCCAGTCCGCGGAGGAAATGGGGTAGGAACACCACCCTCTCATGGGGCCTAGGGGTGGGGATGAGCTGCCCCTCTTCAGGAAGCCGGTGCGCAATGTCGTTAGACAAGTATCCGGCCTTCCTCAGTTTTTTGATATGTCCCTCCGTGACGGAGGAGACCATCCACTTGCCTCCCGCTCCGGACATGGCTGGAGAAGGTTGAGGTGGGGTGTGTGGACTTGGGCGCTGGAGCTCGAGTGCGCGGAAATGGATAGGCAAAGGAGGAAGAAGGCGTGGATGAAAAGGCGGATCCTTATCCCCTTATATGGGCGGACGCGACTATGCGCCCCCACCAGCCTGGTAAAACTCACTTATCTCCCAAGCGCCGTAGTCAATGGTGCGGTTGGGTTACCCACACCCGTATTGATGAGAATCCCGGAATAAGGGGACACGATCTCTGCTTTAACAAGACGTGCCAAGGAAACTGCCTCGCTAAAAGCGCTGAGGTGGGACAGTAAAACGATTCGAATAAAGACTTGGCCGTGGTGTGATGTCACGCTACGGAATACGTCAGCAGATTAGATTTGTGTAAATATTATTCTCTCTATGGCAATATGTGGAAACTTATTTTGCAGAGCCGGACACTACCTTTGTGCTCAAAATCTTCTATGAAGTACTTGGAGGAGGAACCCGCCTTGCAATGCCGAAGACAATCTGCGCACCGGACTCGTCGTCATTGAAGCCTGGTTCAGGGGCTACTGAGGGAGTCCTGGATTAGGGGGTGTGCGGATGGCCGGACTATACCTTCGGCCGGACTCCTGGACTATGAAGATACAAGATTGAAGACTTCGTCCCGTGTCCGGAAGGGACTTTCCTTAGCGTGGAAGGCAAGCTTGGCGATACGGATATGTAGATCTCCTACCATTGTAACCGACTCTGTGTAACCCTAGCCCTCTCCGGTGTCTATATAAACCGGAGGGTTTTAGTCCATAGGACGAACAACAATCATACCATAGGCTAGCTTCTAGGGTTTAGCCTCTCTGATCTCGTGGTAGATCTACTCTTGTACTACCCATATCATCAATATTAATCAAGCAGGACGTAGGGTTTTACCTCCATCAAGAGGGCCCAAACCTGCGTAAAACATCGTGTCCCCTGCCTCCTGTTACCATTCGGCCTAGACGCACAGTTCGGGACCCCCTACCCGAGATCCGCCGGTTTTGACACCGACAACGAGGAACTCCGAAATGGTCCGGAGATAAAGTTTGATATATGGGATAGTAGTGTTTGATCTCTGGAAGGGTTCCGGAATTCACCGGAAGGGGTTCCGGATGTTTCCCAAAATGTTTGGGCACGAGAACACTTTATCTGGGCCAAAGGGGAAAGCCCACGAGGCTTTTGGAAAGTGCAAAAGGAAGTTTTGCGGAGACCAGAGGCAAGACGCCAGGAACCCTGGCGTCTAGGGGGTAGACGCCGGGAACCCTGGCGTCTAGCCCTGGAGTCCGAGGACTCTTGCCTTTCGGGTGAAACCGACTTTCGGGTGAAACCCTGTCCCCTCTAGTTTATCCTCCGTCATAGTTTTCGTAGTGCTTAGGCGAAGCCCTGCGGAGATTGTTCTTCACCAACACCGTCACCACGCCGTCGTGCTGCCGGAACTCATCTACTACTTCGCTCCTCTTGCTGGATCGAGAAGGCGAGGACGTCACCGAGCCGAATGTGTGCAGAACTCGGAGGTGCCGTGCTTTCGGTGCTTGGATCGGTCGGACGTGAAGACGTACAACTACATCAACCGCGTTGATATAACGCTTCCGCGAACGGTCTACGAGGGTACGTAGACAACACTCTCCCCTCTCCTTGCTATGCATCACCATGATCTTGCGTGTGCGTAGGATTTTTTTTGAAATTACTACGTTCCCCAACAGCTGTGACCACGGTGCACTCTCCTCCCCCACGGCCGCGACAGCAGCCGCTGGCTCGCCGAGCCGACGCCCGCGACAACGTTTCTACGGCGTCGTCCGACCCACGAGCCGGCCGCGACCAACATCAAGTCCTTCAGGAGTGGGCTCAGGAAGACGCTCAGACCACTATCGAGCGGCGGTGAGACACGCGCCATTAGTCAGATAGGCGCGCGGGACCCACTATGGACTGGCTAGCGCCGGGGGGTGCCGGTGACCTACCTTATGAGGTGGGTTGTCCATCCTTTACTTGTGAGCCGCGACAGTTCTAGTGGCCCACCCACCGCACGTTCAAGCCTGAGGTCAGAGAAAAATACAACGGCAAGACTCACCCATCGGAGTTCCTCAGCATCTACACCATCGCGATGTAAGCTGCCAGAGCTCGCGACAATAAGGTGCTTGCCAATTATTTCCAATTGGCACTTAAGCCCAACATCATGTCATGGTTGATGCACCTGCCAGTGGATTCCATCTCTTCTTGGTCGGATCTGTGCCACAAGTTTGTTGGCGCCTTTACCATGTTCCTGGCCAGGCGAGTGATTTGCATGTCACCCCCCTGAAGGACGGCGAGTCCCTGCGCAAGTACATACAAAGGTTCAACCATGTGCAATACAACATCCCAGATGTTCATCCCGCCGCTGTCATCAGTGCATTCCATCAGAATGTGCGCAACCGCAAGATGCGCGAGGAGCTGGCGACGAACAAGGTTAAGGATGTAGCTGAGATGTATGTTCTGGCTGATAGGTGCGCTCGGGCTGAAGAAGGAAGGAAGTACCTGTGGAGTCCTGGATTAAGGGGTCCTCGGGCGTCCGACCTGTTGGCATGGGCCGGACTAGTGGGCCATGAAGGTACAAGACCAAAGATTCTCTCCCGTGTCCGGATGGGACTGTCCTTGGCGTGGAAGGCACGCTTGGCACCTGGATATGAAGATTCCTTTCTCTGTAACCGACTTTGTATAACCCTAGTCCCCTCCGGTGTCCATATAAACCGGAGGGTTGAGTCCGTAGAGGAAAAAACAATCATAATCATATAGGCTAGAGTTCTAGGGTTTTATCCATTACGATCTCATGGTAGATCAACTCTTGTAATACTCATATTCATCAAGATCAATCAAGCAGGAAGTAGGGTATTACCTCCATAGAGAGGGCTCGAACCTGGGTAAACATCGTGTCCCCTGTCTCCTGTTACTATCGACCCTAGACGCACAGTTCGGGACCCCCTACTCGAGATCCGCCGGTTTTGACACCGACATTGGTGGTTTCATTAAGAGTTCCACTGTGACGTCGAAGTCAGGGGTGATGGCTCTCATTGTGATCAAGGACAATATCACCACCGGAGGAGCTCTGGCCTCAGGCCAAACCCTCCGGCTGGGTGGCTTTATCATGACTGCCCGTTCGGCCGGTGAGCCGACGATGACTTCTCGGGTCATCGAAAATCGCCTTCGAATTGACTCGGAATACATCAAACGGATGGATCCAATGGAATTGTCATCTTTGAACGAACTCATGGATCGCATCGCTGCCTTGGGGGTCACTACAGACTACGATCGGATTGGGTTTAAACCCGATCAGAGAGAAAACAAATCTCCACCGATCACCCATCAGATAGCGGTAGTAGAGGAGCAAAACAACAACTCTCCCTCTATACCGAGGACGAACTATGTTCGTATCTCCGAGCTCGAAGAGCCGGATACCTGTCCGCGGAACGACATGCCTTGTCCTCCGAACCCAAAATCAGATGGTAGACCTGAAAAATCGATCGATCTCCCAGAGCCCGAACTATCAAGCTCGGAAATTTCTCAAACTCCGGATCCCAAATTGGGTCAGGGTTCGGATTTAAATCCACCCACCCACCTAGATATACGCGATCTCACATACCTACGGCAGTAGTCTCAGGAAACAGTCCATCACTTTTGGGCCAGATTTCTCCTTGTCAAGGACAAGAAGAAAGATTGCCGTGACGAAGAAGCGATCTCAATATTCTGCAGTAATTATACGGACAAAGGAATCCTCAACGCCATCAATTGCCGTCACATACTACCCTTTGCTGACTTGGCAACCATAGTACAGAAGTACTGTGCAATGGAAAGCGCCTGGAAAACTCAGGCAGCTCGCTGGGAACCACCAACCTCCACTCAACACCTCGTCCGGGCAAAAAGGATGCACCCTCACGGGGCGTCCGACATAGCAGTAAAGAACTATAAACCCATTACGGGGCGTAGAACCGTTTTGGAGGGATGGCTCGATAGGCCATGCAAAATACACACAACACCGGATACCATACCTACCCACAGCCTTAGAGCATGTTTGATACTCGGGCAAGTGGCCAAGAGTGGAGAGGATATCCTCACCAAAAATACCTCAGAGCAACACCCCCTGGAAGACGACGACCTCAGGGTATTAACAGTCTTTGAGACTTTTGCTTCAAACAATCGGCGCAAAAGGGCCCTCCGCGACCTCGCCAAAGTCTGCCAAGTCACAACAATAAACCCCTGGAACGACACGGCCATAACTTTCAATGCCAGTGAGGAACCAAAATTCCGGATAGCTCGGGCACCAGCCGGCTTGGTCCTCAATCCAATTATGGATGGCTTTCGGCTCACCAAAGTGCTCATGGACGACGGCAGCGGATTAAACCTTATCTACAAGGATACCCTCAAAAAATGGAAATAGACAGGAGCCGTATCGAGCAAAGCAGCACGACCTTCTGAGGAATCATTCCCAGTCAGGAGGCACGATGCGCGGGAAAAATTACACTTGACGTGGTATTCGGCACGCCGGAGAACTATCGATCCGAAGAGATAACCTTCGAAGTGGCCCCTTTTAACAGTGGATACCACGCCCTGTTGGGGCGAGATGCATTCACACGCTTTCAAGCCATACCTCATTACAGGTATATGAAGCTCAAGATGCCCGGGCCCAACGGTATTACCATTCTTGCTAGTGATCTGGATATAGCCCTTCGCACCGAAAACAAAACAACATCCCTGGCCCTCGAGGCACTATCTGAGGCCCTCACGGCCGAAGAGTTTACCGCGCTGTGCTCGACGGTGGATAGGGATGACGTAATCCTTGATAAGCGCTCCAAATCCACCTCCTTCAAACCAGCAGAAGAAATAGTGAAATTTCAAGTCCACCCGATGAACCCAAAGAAGACAGCCTCCATCGGGGCACATCTGGACCCAATGGTGGACGCGCACTACGAGCGTTCCTACGTGAGAACTGGGACATATTCGCCTGGCACCCTTATGATATGCCAGGAATCCCACGCAGGTTGGTCGGGCACAGCCTCAATATATTGAAGGGATATAAGCCGGTCAAGCAAACACTATGGCGCTTTTCCAAACCCAAACGACAAGCTATGGGGGAGGAGCTAGCCAAGTTAATTGAGGCCGAATTCATCAGAGAAATAAAACACCCGGACTGGCTAGCAAACCTGGTGACAGTGCCAAAGAAGGATAAATCCTGGCGCATGTGCGTCGATTTTAAAGACCTCAACAAAGCTTGCCCTAAGGATCCCTTCCCCTCCCCCGCATCGATCAAATTATTGATGCCACTGCAGGACATGACTCACTGTGTTTCCTCGACGCATATTCCGGATACCATCAAATTAAAATGAAGGAATCCGACCAAGCCGCAACGACATTTATTACCCCATATGGGCCTTTCTGCTTCAACACTATGCCCTTTGGTCTTAAAAACGCCGGTGCCACCTACCAACGCATGATTCAAACATGCCTGGAGAAACAAATCGGCAAGACAGTTGAAGCGTATGTGGACGACGTCGTCATCAAGACTAAGCACGTCGAGTCATTAATAGACGACCTATGACTCACATTCGACAACCTCCGGACATACGACATTAAGCTCAATCCGGAAAAATGTGTTTTCGGCGTTCCCTCTGGAAAACTGCTGGGCTTGATTGTTTCCAGTAGAGGAATCGAGGCAAATCCAGCCAAAATCTGAGCTTTATCACAATTGGCTACACCAACAGACCTGAAACAGGTCCAAAAACTAGCCGAATGCATGGCAGCTTTAAGCCGCTTTATCTCCATACTATGAGAAAAAGCATTACCACTTTATCGACTTCTCCGATGCACCGACCACTTTGAGTGGACGGATACGACAACAGCCGGATTGGAAGAAATAAAGGCTCTTTTAGCGAGCAACCCAATCCTGGCCGCGCCAATCGTTAGCGAACCAATTTTATTATACATCTTTGCAACACACCAGGTGGTGAGTGCAGTACTCGTCGTTGTGCGAGAGGAGGACGGACACAAATTCCCGCTCCAGAAGCCGGTATACTACGTATCTACTGTCCTAACTCCATGCAAATCCCGGTACCCTCATTATCAAAAGATAGCATACGCGGTCTTCATGGCATCCCGGAAGCTACGACATTATTTCCAAGAGTGTTCGATCACGGTGGCTTTCGAAATACCACTGAATGACATAATAAACAACAGCGACGCCACGGGCCGGATTGCCAAGTGGGCCATTAAGCTCCTTCCATTCGACATAACATATAAGCCGCGCCGGGCCATCAAATCGCAAGTACTGGCAGACTTCATCGCTGAATGGACAGAGGCCGAACTCCCTAAAGAGTACTCACCTATTCCAATTGGGTCATGCACTTCGATGGTTACAAAATGCTAGCAGGATTAGGGGCGGGCATTGTCTTAACGTCCCCCATCGGAGACATGGTTCAGTACATACTCCAAATATTATACACAGACTCCAACAACACAGCCAAATACGAGGCTTTATTGCATGGTCTTCGGATGGCTACCTCCATGGGCATACAACACCTGGAAGTACGAGGGGACTCAAATCTCACAATATCCCAGATAAAGGGAGACTTTGACGCCAAAGATCCAAAGATGGCAGCCTATCGTAGCGCCGTACTCAAAATATCAGCTTGGTTCGAGGGACTCGAGTTTCATCATGTGGCTCGAGAAAGCAATCAAGCGGCGGATGTTCTTGCTCGCATGGGCGCCAAGCGTGACCCCGTCCTGCCTAACATATTTTTGGAAAGGCTCTTCAAGCCATCCGCGGTGTGGCAGGACGAGAGCGGCAATACTAGTCCAGATACGATTATACCCCCAGATTTCGCACACAATACCGATATCATCGAAGACTCAACTACCGAAACAACATCGTCGGCCCATCTGATAATGGCGGTAATTGCCCCATGGACCAAACCCTTCTTGGCCTACCTTAATAGGCGAGAGCTCCCCGAGGATCAGAATGAGGCTCGCTGCATTGTTCGGCGTTCGAAAGCCTACAAGGTCCACAAAGGAGGGCTCTACAAGAAAAGCGCTACCGGAGTACTTCAAAGATGTATCTTCGAAGAAGAGGGACGTCAGCTCCTGGCTGAAATCCATGCTGGCCTCGGTGGTTACCATGCCGTAGCTCGGGCCCTTGTAAGTAAGGCCTTCCGTACAGGTTTCTTTTGGCCGACGGCCCGAGCAGATGCACACGACCATGTCCAACATTGTGTTGGATGCTAGCTTTTTGCCAACCAAAGCCATATGCCGCCCACCGCTCTACAAACAATCCCCATTACTTGGCCTTTTGCGGTCTAGGGGCTGGATATGGTCGGACCCCTTATAGGAGGCAGCCATAAGAAAAAATATCTACTGGTCATGGTAGATAAGTTCACTAAGTGGATAGAGGCCAAACCAGTTAAAACGACCGAAGCCGGACCAGTGATAGACTTTATATCCAGTATCGTCCACCGTTATGGTGTCCCACACAGCATCATCACCAACAACAGCTCCAATTTTACAGCCGATGAGGTGAAAGCCTGGTGTTCTAATCTAGGTATTAAGCTCGATTATGCCTCCGTCTATCATCCGCAAACAAACGGTCAAGCCGAACGAGCCAATGGTCTTATCATGAGCGGCATCAAACCCAGACTAGTGCGGTCTTTGAAAGAAGCAGACAAGCACTAGGTTGAGGAGCTCGACTCCGTACTCTGGGGGCTGCAGACCACGCCCAATCGCACTACCGGATATACACCTTTCTTCATGGTGTACAGCGCAGAGGCTGTGTTACCATGCGACATTATTCATGACTCACCTCGAGTGCGCATGTACGAAGAGAGAGAGAGAGGCCGATCTTGATCGGCAGGACAACTTAGATGCCCTGGAGGAGGA
Organism: Triticum urartu; assembly: GCF_056163025.1. Taxonomy (NCBI): domain Eukaryota; kingdom Viridiplantae; phylum Streptophyta; class Magnoliopsida; order Poales; family Poaceae; genus Triticum; species Triticum urartu. The sequence goes on along the minus strand of NC_141879.1, from coordinate 399,226,345 downwards.
GGGCGACGTTGCAAAAGCCCATTCCACATTTTATCAATAGCAGGCCCGCAGATATCAAAGCAGAGAAGTGCGGGCCAAGACTTATAATGGTGGTGAACTAGTTCTACACTTGCCGGAGAAGAAAAAGGACAAACTCAAGCCCAAGTGGGAGGGTCCCTTCATCATTGACGAAGTTCTCACTGGAGGAGCGTACCGCCTGCATGATGCGTTAGACAATCGCCTAGAGCCGAACCCCTGGAACACGGCCAGAATCCGAAGATTCTATGCCTAGCACCGAACTCTTTGTTCGTCTCCTTCTCCCTATTGTTTTCATTATTTTTTCTCCACTCTTTTCGCTTTTTCTTTTTTAGCCTTAAAGCTTTCGTACGGCCAAAAACATGCACATATGACGCACACATCTTCAAATGTGTACATCCATTGTACCTGGGGGCTTCTTGCACATAAACTTATTATTGTTATTTTTCGAGCATCAAGCTCATCACATATGCATTTTTCCTCATATGTTCCTTTTCTTCGCCATTATATGCATCGATATGACTTAAGTTTTGGCCAAGATGGGTTGCCTGGCTCCTATGCTTATGCCCTACGTTCCCGTTAGTTCGGGTAGGGCATAAAGGGAGCACCTCTGCGATTGCTACTGCCGGGTCATCCGGATGTGTCCCTCAGACTGGGTGAAGCCGAAATCTAGCGTTCTTAAGGGAATATTCGGTCGGTGGAGTAAAGATGTTTTTACATTCCTCCCACTATGAACCCCCAGATGTTACGTATACTGCGATCTTTTCAATCACAGTTCGGACATGCACATTAACGCATGTACACCCAGGGAAAGGAACCCTTAACGGAACTATTCTCTTTGGAAGATGTTTCTTACAATCACAATGTAATATAACATAGCTAGCCTGATAAAACTTGTCTGTTCAAGCAACTATGACCCCTACACCTGGTTTCCACGCATACCCCAGTCTATTTTGCCACCCAGGTATTCGGAAACACTCCGCACCTTCGGGTCTAGAGGTCGAAGCGAAAAGGTCGGCCATGACAATCATTTTACAATCCGGCTAGGGACAAATATGTCAAGGAAAGTACATAGTCACTTGGACTCAAAAATTTCCTCCTCTATACCGTCTAATAGGCTGTCTAGCTTACAATCTTGTTGGGAATATTTGGCGGCTGCTTCTACTTGGTCATATACCAAATTAACGGGAATTTCTTTCCCATCCAGCCCTAGATGTCCGACCCGGGCCATATGATTTGGATCAAGCTTGGTATACCATGTTTTTACCATGGCCCAGGCCTCTCGCGCACCTTCCCCGCAGGCTGATATCTTCCATAATTGAATACGCCGCTGTGCCCCTTTGAATAGCTCCACAAGTTCCGCCATACCACCTGGAGGAGAGGTGGATGGCCATAAAGCCTTGGAAACACTCCGCATTGCTTGCCTAACTCGCTCGTGCATCCGGGACAGCTCTTGTAGCAGGTCGCCTTGAGATCCGGACATTTCCTCTTCGGGACGGCCAGCCAGCATACCTACAGACATAAATCTGTCAGTTCCTGCCCTCATTGAATGATAGGGACGCAAGTTTGAAAAGCATAATAAATATGCCGCCTTGTAGCCTCCTATTCTCCTTGACGGCGTCACCTAGCTGGGCTCGAACATCTTTTTGTTCTTCGCCCAGTTGGGTATGGGAATCCTGCAGCTTGTTCTTTTCCTCCCTGACCCGCGTCAGCACATGGTCACCTGCCGCATGTTGCCTTTTGGCCTCTCGTTCACCAGTCTGGGAGACCATCAATTCCTCTCTCAGTTGCTCTAGCGATTCTGTCAGCAGAAACACAACAGTATTAATATAACATGTATATGATTATACTTTCTTCTGATGGGGAGAAGAATTACCAGGTGGTGCCTCCTTGGATTTTTCCAATTCGGAGGTAGCCGCAGTTAGCTGAGTCTGACACTTTTCCACCTCTTGAGACAACAGGCTATTCTTCTCCATAAGTGCCTGATTATACAATGAGCCTTAAATCAGTTGTGTCAACTACTTTAAGTCTCGGGGGCTACTGGTATATGATTAGTAAATCTACACTTACCCGCATATCTTTTAGATGTTGGTCCGTGGCTCTGGCAAGTCCATCCCGAGCAGCTCGGATGTACGCATCGGCCGAGCTGAAGGCATCGAATGCCTCCTTTGAAAAGCCGGAGTCACGGAGAATGGCCCTCCGACGAGGATGATTCATGGTGATCTCCACTTCAGAGTTCGTGACGGACATATCGTTTGAATCCTCTGCGGAAGGATAGTCCAGCGCCACTACCGTGTCAGCCCCCGTCATTAGGGCAGGGTCTAGAACCTGACTAGTGGAGGCATGACCGGCAGGATCCCCGGACATAGTCCGGCGGACGCTTTTCCTGATAAAATGCGGCGGATGATGTCACAATTTGATGTGGGGACCAGGAGACATATTTTAAAAAGAAAGCCTTACCTCTTTGATGAAGGTTATGCCATATTATCGTTTGCCTTTCTCTTTGATGATGTGCTCGGCACGGGCACCGCTCTCCTCGGAGATGCTTCTGGTGCATGTTGTGGCGTCGAGCGCCTCCCCTTTGGAGCATGAAATAGAGCGGTGGGTGACGCATAATAATGAAGCTCTTTCAAAGAAGACGTCTCTTAAATTACTTACATGCGAAGCAAGGAGGAGGCCGGGATAATCGGCAATGATGGGCACTTCTGTACCATCATAGCTCGCCTGGTAGAATACTCCATTCTCAAGCTCCACAAATATGTTCGGATCTTCTTCGAATCTGGGGTCAAGGTCCCGATCGTGATCCTCCAGCTAGGGGGCGGGACTATGGATCCCCTTGGTAGCCTTTCGCCATTCCTGTTGTGAGTGGTTACCCAGCAAGGAGGATTATACATGGAAAATCCATCTCGACATTGGAGACGAGTGAACTCCTCCTTCTCCCCTTTGTACAGTTCGGCCAATATTTTGGCTAAACCGGCGGGTGTTTTCGGACCCTTCCGACCGCAGCGTGAGGCGTCATCTTCCCCATTATAGTGCCACATGGGAAGCCCTCTGTATTGGAGTGGTTGGACCCCTGCACTATAGAAATCGCCATTACCTCAATTATTGATAATGCGGACTGGGCGAGCATCTTAATCTTGCCCATCAACTGACTGACTTCCGCGCTATCCTCCTCCTCGAGGCTCCGAGGGCGCCAGCTGTGGCGTTTCTTCAACGGAGCGCTTGGAAATTCGGGGAGACCCATTAGGACTGGGTCAGGAAGAGCGACGTCATCAATATAGAACCATTTGGAAGGCCACTCTTCGTATGCCTTCTTCGGCATGCCGGACAGCTGGTATCCGGTCCCGGTGATGCGCCATACCTTGGCTCCTCCCACTTTGAATATTGATCCCCCTTGGTTAGGAGGGACGAGGCAGAACATTTTCCTCCATAATTCAAAATGGGCCTCACAGCCCAGGAATATCTCACAAAGAGCAACATAACCCGCGATGTGCAGGATGGAGGTAGGAGTAAAATTGTGCAGTTGGAGGCCATAATACTCTAGAAGTCCTTGGAGGAATGGGTGGATTGGAAATCTGACGCCTCTTAGCAAGTAGGGAACGAAGCACACTCGTTCCCCCTGGATGGATTGGGGAAATTCTCCGCCTGAACCCCGCCGTTGAAGGACGTCGATCCTGCTCAGATGGGGACTAGATCCGTGGGGGGAAGAAAGCCCTGTTTTTGTAGCTTCGTCAGCTAACCATGAGATATGGAACATCTCTCCCAATCACCTTTTTCAGAGCCGTGGGGACGAGAGGAAGAGCTAGGAACATTAGCCATGTTGGAGTGGTTCCTCCTAGCGAGCTCTGAGTATTTTTTCGCACGGTGTGGAATGGATCTGAGATCTAATCTCTTTAAATAAGCGCCTTTCTTGTACAGTCAGGGTGATATGTGCAAAAATACCCCGACCTCTCGTATTCGCTTGGCACATGGAAGCTGAAGTCAGGAATGCCTGGAAGCTGATGGGCGCGACATTAAATGGAAAGCCGAATACTGCTCTTTAAGTCAGGGGCTTTGAAGTAATCGGAGGAGGAACCCGCCTTGCAGTGCCGAAGACAATCTGCGCGTCGGACACATCGTCATTGAAAGACTGGTTCGGGGGCTACTGTGGGAGTCCTGGATTAAGGGGTCCTCGGGCGTCCGACCTGTTGGCATGGGCCGGACTAGTGGGTTGTGAAGGTACAAGACAGAAGATTCTCTCCGTGTCTGGATGGGACTCTCCTTGGCATGGAAGGCAAGCTTGGCGCATGGATATGAAGATTCCTTTCTCTGTAACCGACTTTGTATAACCCTAGTCCCCTCCGGTGTCTATATAAACCGAAGGGTTGAGTCAGTATTGGAAAAAACAATCATAATCATATAGGCTAGACTTCTAGGGTTTTAGCCATTACGATCTCGTGGTAGATCAACTCTTGTAATACTCATATTCATCAAGATCAATCAAGTAGGAAGAAGGGTATTACCTCCATAGAGAGGGCTCGGACCTGGGTACATCGTGTCCCTTGTTTCCTGTTACTATCGACCCTAGACGCACAGTTCGGGACCCCCTACCCAAGATCCGTCGGTTTTGACACCGACAGTACACCGGCGAAGATGCCGATGCGGAAGCTGACTCCAGAGATGAAGACACTGTCGCCCCGACAAACAAGGGCTGACGTTGCAACAGGAAGCATAAGGGCAAGACCGTGCTTGCCGTCGAGGGATCCGACGACCCCGACGCTGCCAAGAAGGCCAAGGTTGACGACTCCGGCAAGGGAGTTGCCGGGTGCGCCGCCTGCCGGGCTTTGGCGGCTGCCGACAAGCATTACTGCAAGATCCACCGCACCAAAGGCCATGACCTTCAGAATTGCCGGCAGGTTGAGCTGCTTGTAGAGAAGCAGAAAGCTGAGAGGCGTGACAAGGAGAAGGGCCAGGATGGTCCTGAGGGGTCCGGCAAGAAGCTGGTGGTCGAGGAGGCCGCCGCGACAAGGATAATTAACAAGAGAGGCCCGCTCGGGGCCGTGACAAGAAGGAGGAAGAAGATGTCATGATGAGGATGATGAGTCCGGCGGACACCAGTTTCATAAAGCTACGGAGGCCATGTGCGTCGATGGTGGCGCCTCGCTGCACACCAATCACTGCCAACTAAAGCAGTGGGCGCATGAAGTCATTGCGGCAGAGCCATTGTTCGACGCACAGAGGACACTGAAGTGGTCCAGCACGCCTATTATTTTTTACACCGAGGATCACCCTGACCGCACAACTGCGGTCGGGTGTTTGCCGTTGTTGGTTTCCCAAGAATAGACAACCTCAATGTGACGAAGATACTAGTTGATGGTGGGGCTGGCCTGAACTTGATCTCGCTCGCTGGGATCAAAAGGCTGCAGATCCCCGATGGAGATCTCAAGGAGATGGGCTTGTTTCAAGGGGTCAACCCGGGGAGGAGTGAGCCGAAGGGAAAAGTCACGTTGCCTGTCACATTTGGGGGCGAGCTGAACTATCGGACGGAGAAGATCATTTTTGATGTTGCCAAGATCCCCTTGCCTTATAATGGGATCCTCGGCTGCCCAGCGTTGGCCAAGTTTATGGCGGCATCACATTACGCTTACAACACATTGAAGATGCCCGTGCCGATGAGCATCATCACCGTCCCCTCTGACAAGAAGGACACGCTCATCTGCACCGACCAACTCTACCGGGAGGCAGTTGCAGCGGCTGTCGCCAAGGCACTTGTTCCTATCGCTGAGGCCCGGGGAGGGAAGAAAACCGGCAAGGCCTCTGCCTTTTCCGGCAAGGACCCTTCCAGCAAGACTTACAACCCCGGCAAGGACTCCTACACCTCCTCCAGCAAATGTGCCTCTTCGGAGCGCCGCGTTACCGTTGAGGACATGCGAGAGAGCTCCGCCAGTGGGAGCAAGAGGTCCAAGGCGACCCCACCCGAAACTAAGAAGGTGCCCATCAAGGAGGATGGCACGGATGGAGCTTTTACCATAAGCTCCACCCTCGACGGCAAATAGGAAAGCGCGCTCGTCGCCTTCCTGTAGGCAAATATCGACGTGTTTGCATGGCAAGCATCCGACATCCCCAGCGTTCCCAGGGAGGAGATTGAGCACCACCTTGCTGTCTGTCCCCATGCGTGGCCTGTCAAGCAGAAGGTCAGAAAGCAAGCTTTGGAGCGACAAGAGTTCATCATCGAAGAGATCAGGAAGTTGGAGGCGGCATGCTTGGTCAAAGGAGTGCTCCACCCCACGTGGTTGGCCAATCTAGTGGTAGTGCGTAAGGCAAATGGGAAGTGGAGGCTGTGTATTGACTACACAGACATCAATAAGGCATGTCCAAAGGATCCTTTCCCTTTGCCACACATTGACCATATAGTGGACTCCACTACCGGGTGTGACCTGCTGTCATTCCTCGACGCCTACTCAGGATACCACCAGATCTTCATGATGAAGGAAGACGAAGAGAAGACTGCGTTCATCACCCCATGTGGTACGTACTGTTTCATACGGATGCCTTTCGGGTTGAAGAGTGCGGGTTCGACATTTGCCCGAGCGGTCCAAATTGGTTTTGAGCCCTAGATGCATAGAAATATGGAAGCCTATATGGATGATATAGTAGTCAAAACCAAGGACAAGGCCATGCTCGTGCAAGATCTAGAGGAAACATTTGCCAACCTACGCAAGATCAACCTCAAGCTCAACCTAGAGAAGTGCGTGTTCGGCGTCCCATCTGGCAAACTTCTTGGGTTCTTTGTGTCTCAACATGGAACTGAAGCAAATCCCGACAAGATCAAAGCAATTGAGCAGATTGAGGCGCCAAGATGAGTCAAAGACGTCCGTAGGCTTGTCGGGTGTGTTGCTGCTCTAAGTAGGTTCATCTCCAAATCTGTTGAGCGCGCCCTCCCCTTCTTCAAAGTCTTGAAGAAGGCGGGTCCAATAAAATGGACTCCAGAGGCAGAGGCAGCGCTGCAAGATTTGAAGAAGTAGCTCTCCTCCATGCCAATACTAGTCGCACCTAAACTGCAAGAGTCATTGCTGCTATATATAGCGGCAATGAATCAAGTGGTTAGTGCTGCGCTAGTAGCGTAGAGAGAATTTAAGGAAGAAGCAGCGGTAGCAGCAAAGCCTTCGGATGATGAGACGGAGCACTCCCCGGCAGGGCCTGATGCTGGTAAGGCAGAACCCCCAGCAGAGCCTGGTCCCGGCAAGATGGAGTCCGTGCAAGCGGGCGAAGTCGAACAGAAGAAGAAGGTGGTGCAACACCAAATTTATTTTGTCAGTTCCCTCTTGCAGGGGGCTAGATCAAGATATTCTGGCATACAGAAGCTTATGGCATCGAGAAAGCTACGTCACTATTTTCAAGTGCATGAGATCACCGTCGTCACCCGCCTCCCTTTGCAACGAATCTTGCACAATCCCGATGCCACTGGGACGATTGTGGAGTGGGTGTTGGAACTGTCAAGCTTCGGCCTCAATTTGAAAGCACTTCAACAATGAAGAGCCGAGCCTTGGCAGAGTTCATAGCGGAATGGACCTCAACGCCAGACGAAGAAGTTCGAGAGACCGCCCTTCCCGGCAAGGAGACGAGGCGTGATTGGATCATGTACTTTGACGGAGCTTTCTCTCTACAAGTTGCTGGTGCTGGCGTGATGCTCGTTGCACCCACCAAAGAGCACCTCAAGTACGTAGTCCAGATGCACTTTTCCCGGGAAAAGTCAACGAACAACATGGCAGAGTACGAGGGATTGCTTGCCGGTCTCAGGATCGTGGCTGACCTCGGAATCAGGAAGATCATCATCAGAGGTGATTCGCAACTCGTCGTCAAGCAAGTTAACAAGGATTACCAGAGCCCATTGATGAAGGCCTATGTGGGTGAAGTGAGGAAGTTGGAAGAGCATTTTGACGGTCTACAAGCAGAGCATGTTCCCCGAGCAAAAAATAGCATTGCCGACGACTTGTCAAAACACGCTGCCCTCAAGTTGCCTGTGGAACCAGGTACCTTTGTGCTTCAATTGACCCAGCCATCTGTTGAGCCATCAGCAGGGCAGAACAAGAGAAGGAAGGCATGCCCCGGTTATTACTTTCCCGCTGAGCTCCCAGGAGCCGCCGGCAAGGATGTTGCTAGGTGCCCCAAGCTTGCAGAGGAGCTGCAACCTCCGGCGGGGACCCAAGCCCCGACCGTAGTGGTAGCTGCCCCTACGGCCGAAGATGAGCCTTTAGTCCTTGTCATTGAGCCCCATGCTCCAGCATGAGCGCAGTGCACCGTCCGTTTCCTCCAAACAGGGGAACTCCCTGAGGAACAGGGAGAGGTAGAGAAAGTAGCCGTCGGTCCAGCAAGTACCAGTTTGTGGATGATACCCTATATAGAAGGAGATCGAACGTCATGAAACTGAAGTGCATTCCTCAGGTGGACGGACTGGAGCTGTTGGCAGAGATACATGGAGGCATGTGGTGGCTCCCACATAGGGTCAAGAGCCCTTGCCGGCAAAGCGTTCTGGCAAGGTTTCTTCTATCCCACCGCTCTCCAGGATGCAACTGCCCTAGTAACCAAGTGTGAAATGTGCCAGTTCCATTCAAAGAAGCTTCATCAGCCAGCCCAAGCCCTTCAAACAATCCCTCTTTCCTGGCCCTTTTTGATCTGGGGGTCGACATACTGGGCCCATTTCCCCATGTTGTCAGGGGCTTTGAGTACTTGTACATCGCAATCGACAAGTTCACAAAGTGGCCAGAAGTGGAACCGGTGAGAAAGGTGATAGCACAATCAGCCGTCAAGTTCTTCAAGGGACTAGTTTGGTGTTTCGGTGTGCCAAATAGAGTCATCACCGACAAGGGCACGTAGTTCACGAGCCGCACCTTCATGCAGTACATTCCATGTGGATTGGGCCGAGGACCCCCATGGAGGTTTACTCATGGTCCACTTCGGGCAGCCCATGTCGCATACAAGGAATGTTCCACAAGACTTGATGATCAAGACAAAGGACTCCTCTCCACCGACGTATTCGACTAGGACTCTTGTTATCCTAGGCCTCCGGTACATTATATAAGTCGAGGCTAGGCTAGTCGATAGATGATTATGACATTATTCATCATACACTCAGGTTTTAGACCACAACATATGATATCGAGGTAGATCAACTTTGTACTTGGTACTCCATCAATATAAACAAGAGCAGGACGCAGGGTTTTACCTCCATCTAGAGGGCCCGAACCTGGGTAAAACATAGTCTCCTTCGTTCCTGTTACCATTGGTCCAAGAATGCATAGCTAGGGACCCCCTACCCCGAGATCTGCCGGTTTTGACACCGACAATGGTGCTTTCATTGAGAGTTCCACTGTGTGATCGGCAAAAGATTAATGGCTCGCCTGCAGATCAACTGCGACGTCAGCGTCTTCGTCGCCGGCTCGACTGGTCACCTTGGCTTGACCAAGGACCATGCCCTGCCTCCAATTGTCATGTTCGGACGAGGGCCTTCATCAACATCAACTCCAATCTCTATCATGATCACGGAGGAATCATCCATGGAACTCGGGGGCTCAAGGTCAACATTGCCCTCGGGCGACCATGGTGTTTTTTTGAATAACGAAATTGTATCTGCTACCACCACCTCCTCGAGCATCGCTTTGATGACCCCTTCAGTGGAATTGTGCGGAATTGAGTCTACGACAACATTGTAAAATTTCATCGCGTTCCGATGGAGAAATCTCTGCCGATCTCTGATATTCCGGAGCCCCGTCGAATCTGGACAGGAATCTGGACGAGTTTTGAGCATGGTGTCCAGCATCTCGCCTAAACATCCTTTGGAAGATCCAACCGTTGATCGGGTGCGGAATTCCTATATCTACCTCCTCTCAAAATTTCAGCTTGATCCGACCGTCCAAACTCCGAAAACCTTCCGATTAGTGCATCATTTTTGGATCTGTTTTCTGCGTGAATACGAATACGACCCGAGTTCATCTTTCTTCATGAACGGGATATTGGACAACCTTTTTGGAAGAATCTCTTTGTAGGGTAATCTTCGCCATCTCTTCATGAGCCTACTCCAGAGACTTCAGCGTCACTAGCCGACCAGCTTCGTCACGTTAGCTGGACCGGAGGCTTTGCCTCGGCGAGCCAACCTTCGCTAGCATCGCCATGACGTCGCATCATCGCCCACTAGGCAATGGGTGTGCGGATCGAGTCCCAATTTTGGGAGTAATCTTTCTTCATATTGCTACAACAGATAAACCAGGTGCTATTAATCCTAGTAATTTTTTCTTGCTTGAGTTTATTTTTCTGAGGAATTATTACTCTGGTTTGTGCCATCATCTGTACACAGGTCAGTCAAATGGTGGCCGCATTAAAGACGATCACATGGAGGTTCAGTCAGTTTCCGTATACAGTTCGCCGAACGCTGAATTCGGAACTCGGACTGGCATGTGAATTCAGGCTTTGCCACGCCTTCACCGCGTCACACCTACGCCGTGCAGCAACATTGACTTTGGCACCAGGCCACATCACTTTAAATAAAGTATTTTTGTGAAAAGCAATTATGCAAGGATTTTATTTATATTTATATTATTCTTTTTGGACCGCACTATTTTATGTGTGTAGGTGATCGACCTCGACTGCATCACGCGGTCACTTCGGCAAGCCAACGTCGTCGTCCCAATTGGCATAAATCGGCTCGCATGATCACCTTGTTGATTGAATTGTCATACCGACATGTTCGGTTGCCTCGGGGACTTCGGCATCATCAAGAGGGTTCTACCTTGTCGGGCGTTCGGCGCACGGGCCATATTTCTTTTATTACTCACTTTGCACAAATTATTAATCATACAACTTTTTTTAATTATTATTATTATTACTATTATTACTATTATCTCCGGCTTGCACTATCTTCTGTGCATAGGTAAATGATCTGGATTGGGCAGTGCTGTCTCCTCGATGTATCGACATACCACGTCACCTCGGCTGGACCGGGGGCTTCGTCATCACTTCATTAACCCACGCTCGATACTTCGGCGTCACACTGCCGGCCTGCATCAGCCGAGCTATGTCTCCACTTCGGAGCGTTGAGCTCTTTGTTCTGCCACCTCAGGACTGGCTTGGGGGCTGGGACCTCATCCCGCCGTAAGCTCGGACCACGCCATCAATGCCGAACACATTAACCAGCTAAGTCGCTTTTATGCTGAAAGTTTTAAATTTTTAATTTGTGTTCGGTTCGACCATGCTCACATACGTTATTTGTTTAAAACACTTCTCTTACCCAAGTTAATGGGGGGCTCTTAAATTTATATGACACATTTTATAGTAAATGTGTTTTCTTCCTAGTCATGGTAAAATCTTTTTCTATCACTCCTTTTTCGCTCAAGTGTGTGGTCAATTGCCGGATAGCCTATTTTATTTCTAATGACCGCTTGAGTTTAGTTTGCTAAGATGGCCTAACGAGAAGTACTCCGCCTTTGGGATAGGAGGTTGAAGCCGAAGGCTAACCCACTTGACGTCTTGAGATCGGATGTGTCATGTTGAAGCACGACGGAAGCATAAACTAATTTTAAGACCAATTTTCAGATTGGCACAAAAAAATTGATTTAGTTCGGATGTAAAATTTCCGCATAAGTTTTTTGGTTTTTTCAGCTTATGGCACTTTTGATCTATTTGCGTGTCTTTCTTTTATGAGGTGGGACATCCTCTTGACCGAGGTACCCTGCGTAATAATCCAGCTTGCGTAATCTTTTTCGACCCATAGTTCGGCATTTTTCCTGCCGACCTGCCCCTCGGTGTCGGGTCCGAGCATAAATCCTGCAGTACACCGTCGGACACTTTTTAAGCATCTACAATATCAACGGGGGGGAGGGGGGGCTGCGACTAGAGCCGAACCAACCAAAAGCCAAGGTACTCCAAGGAGTCCTCGGCAAAATGTTCTCGAATATTGCTTTATATGCATCAGTTTCGAATTGTGTCTTCGGTCAATAGTTGGGTTGCCCAGCTGTTGTGACGTTCCTCCTTGTTCGGCTAGGTGCGCAAAGGGAGAACCACTGCGATTGTGCTTCCAGCTAGCATGGTTAAGTGCCTCAGCGGAGAAAGACGAAAACTGACAGTCACAATAAGCGTAAACTGGTCAGCAATTCAATGATTGTATCAAACTATAAGATCGATAGAGGTCACCCCGTGTTAAATGATGACGTTCATAACATTGGCCAAAGTGTTTACGGCTTGACCTCGACTATCGCTGAACACTAACCGAGGGCTAGTTACTGGTCTCCCAATTTTAAGCTCCTATGACTAAGTCAAAGTTATAATGCCCACATATCTGATTGCCTCGTTTCCGCTAACACAACCGCCTTGGGGCACCGAGACGTCGGCTAAAGGTTGTTTTGTTATCGCGAAAACACCCTGTGTAGCATCTACAAGGGGGTGGAAGCCGACGATGGGCCACTTTCAACTGATAAACGGTCGCAACAGAGTCAAAGTAAACATATCATCGGCATCTGTATTGAACATACGAGGGCTGCCTTACACAATCATTGTTATAAAGCCATAAATATGCATCAATTTGACTTCAGATTTTGGCCAAGCTGGGTTGCCTGGCTCCTGTGCTTACCCCTACGTTCCTGATTGTTCGTCTAGGTGGTAAAGGGAGCACCTCTGTGATTGTTACTACCGGGTCATCCGAGTTAGTACCTCAGACTGGGTGAAGCCGAAAGCTATCGATCTTAAAGGATATAATTGGTCGGCAATGACGGAAGTGAAAATTTTGGTTCATCAATACCATAGAGTTCGGGAACTTTCCCCGAACTGAATCCTCAATATTTTCCTCCCACATTGATTGGAGGTGGGGTTTCATGATCATGATCAGCATGACAACCCAAAGGAAGGAACCGGTAGCAGGATTATTTTCTTTGGAAGATGTTTTCATATCTCTCTGCGTACCTTTGTTTATAAAACCATATGGCCGGATTGCCTTGTTTTCCATAAATCTTTGCCCTTATAACGGCTCTATAAAGTAGGAAAAACACTCCCCGGCTTCTATCCAAGGAGGTTGAAGCCAATGGTCGGTCAACAAAGTTTTGTACAGTGCGAATCCGAGCATTAATGATGTAAAGTACTTGGATACATAGAATCATTACACATAATTTGTGATTTTACTCTGGATATAGATCCTTAATTCGGCCACCCGTGCCCGCATTAAGGCTCAGGGGCTACTGGTCTTCGAGCTTATCATTCACTAATATTAAAGGGGCACATCGATCCCCTGATCTGGTGTTGCCACCCGACCAGTGTCTTGGGGGCTACTGCATTGCCTATTCAATGCAGAAAATTCAAAGTGTTGAATGTTCGGCTGGACCGGACTATGCGCAAACGCGTCTTCAGACAATAGTAGGCACCATCTGGGATTTATCCGGCATCAAGTTAATATGTTATGGCGACTTCTCAAAACCCTCTCTCAAGGGCCCCTCCGCTGATCACTATCTCCTCTAATGTGCATCTCGGATTTTAGGCCGACACACACCTTGAGGGCTACTGGCTATATATCTCGGCAGAGAATAAATGTCACCAATCGAAAATATTCACAAAAAATCAGCCCGCAGTCGGGGTGGTGCACCACCTCGGAAGCAGTTCGACATAAAGCTCGGGCGCCAGTGGCTGCCTCCATAGAGGGCATTTCTGGCATTAAGCTTGGATGAATTCATTTAATCTTTTAAAGACCAAGGTAGTTTATGACACCTCGGATGCTGACCATCATTAGAGCTCGGATGCAGTCCGGCGTTGGGGCTCGGAAGTGGTCTAGCATAAAGCTCAGATTCGAGTGGCTCATTCCATAGAAGGATACTCTGGCATTTAAGCTCGGATGAACTCATTCAAAATTTCAGAAGCCAAGGGTAATATATGATACCTCGTATGCCGACCATCGTCGGAGCTCGGCTATAAAAAGACGCCTCATATTTAGTTCGGCGTTGGAGCTTGGACACAGGAGGATACTTTGAATGCCGAATAGTGTTGGAGCTCGACTGCAAAAAGACAGCTCTGCTACATTCCGGCGTTGGAGCTCGGATACACCGCCACACGGGAAGCACTTCAAACCCGAGGTCTGGCGTAAAAATAACAAGGCATTGATAAAGGCCAAAGATTTAAGGGGCTCCTCAGATACCCGACGTGTAAACTCTCGGGACTCACTTCGGCGATCCTTAAGATCAAAGATGGGAAGATTTGCTGAACCGGTTTTCAAGACCAATGACCAAAGATGAAGAGCAATTCGGAAGAACCGAGGAGTGTCCCCGACTTGAAGACCGGTTCAGGGGGCTACTAACGGTGTCCTGGACTAGGGGGTACTCACTACGTCATCTCTCGACCAGGTGGATCGGGACGAGGACCCCCATGGAGGTTTACTCATGGTCCACTCCGGGTAGCCCATGCCGCATACAAGGAATGTTCCACAAGACTTGATGTTCAAGACAAAGGACTCCTCTTCACCGATGTATTTGACTAGGACTCTTGTTATTCTATGCCTCTGGTACATTATATAAGCCGAGGCCAGGCTAGTCGATAGATGATTATGACATTATTCATCATACCCTTAGGTTTTAGACCACAACATATGATCTTGAGGTAGATCAACTTTGTACTTGATACTCCATCAATATAAACAAGAGAAGGATGTAGGGGGCGAGGTACTAGCAGCAGAAGACACCAAGAGAACGTCCCGGCGGCCGCCCAGAAGAGGGCTGGTGATAACGGTGCAGGGGAAGAAGCCAGAAGATGAGGTAGCGGGCCAACAATACAAGACAAAGGCATCGATGCCATCCTACTCCAATTTGACGGCCCGCCACCTGCCTTCTTCGTCTTCTCCGGCCTTCCAGCGCCAGCCACCAAAAGCGACAGCCCCGAGAAGTTCAAGGAGCTGGCTCGAGGAGCCGCCGCCAAGAACTACCCCCGGCAAATCACTCTACCGGGGAGAAGGCTAGGTGCGGATGGTGCTGCTGCCGGCGTCGTCTAGGGATGGGGCGTCCAACGTCTAGTTAGACCCGTCACCGTTGTCCTCCCCACCGGTGCCCTCCTCGTCGCCGTCGCTCAAGGAGGAGCTCTCGTCGTCGGTCAAGCTCTCCGCGCAACACCCTAACCTTTTTCCCGAGCGCCCGAAGACCTTGATGGAGAGCAGGTCGGTCTCCACTAATTTGAAGTGGAGAACGTGCCCCTTCATCAAGCAGTGGGTGCGTGTGAGGGTTTTCCAACCCCGACGAAGAAGCATTACATGAGGGATGGGGAACCTTGTATTCGCCCATATGTCGCCATTGCAACACCCCTTCATGTGAAGTCTTGGCCTTGGTGGTTGGTCGATCTCCAACACCCTCGCGAATGCCTCGGGGAGGCAAAGGCGGCTACGCGGCGGCTCGTGCAACTTCAAGATGAACTCCAGCGTCGTGTCCTCGACATGGCCGCTCGACGAAGCAGGAGGAGATGGTGGCGGAGATGGTGATGTCGCAGGTGTCCCCCTTCCGCGCACACCTCTGCCTCGACCACCTCGCCGACCGAGACCCCGTCCGGCGCCTCCACCTTGGGTGTCTGGCACTTACTTAACCATCGTGGCTCTCTGACGAGAGGATGATCTAGTCGCCTTCGCAGAAGGATGGCCACGGTCGCGCCCTCTCGGCATGGTGGTGGATGGAGAATGGAGGCGACACGAGGGGATGCCTCTCGTCCTCCTCCCGAGTACCCTTTTTATAGCCAAGCAGGGAAGGCTGAAGACTGGCTCTACGCCTCTTAAGAGCCCTTTCAAGTCCAGCTCATTAAGTTAGCGACGAGTTAGGTCATCGACCGCCCTCCCCATGCCAATCAAATGCGCTTGGGTATCGGCCATGGCGCGCCTTCCCATATCCCGCGCGTCCGCCACCTACCCCACGCCATGCATGCGGCGTACGTGGCGAAAAAGATGGGAGTGGTGGGAAACGTGGAACGACGGTTCCAAGGTTGAGAGAGGCAGGGAGAGCAAATAAGCAGCAGACCTACAGTTTTCCCTTTTTTATGGGGAAGACGCAGGCCGCCTCTTTACTATTCACCATGGGGTGACACAAGCATGGTGCGGTCATTCCACGCACGAACCCCACGTCACGCACTCAATGCGGGTCATGGGGAAGCGCAACTAGCAAAGGGATTGCTGCAGTTAAAACTCTGCCATGCATGCCCGCGCACCGTTCTGGGCCTGGCCCAACAATGCCTTGCGCTTATATGTGGCCCAGGCCCGAGGGCTCCTGTCGGTGTACAAAAGTAGGGGCCTTTATGTACCCCTTTACTTGTGCATGGGCAGTCGTAGCCACACCTGCGGCCGGGCTTGGCAGGGCAGAGGACGAAAAGATGCAAGGCTGCCGAGGCAGGACTCAAGCCAGAAACATAAAGAGCAAGGGGACAAGATGGGCTTCCCTCGGCAAGAGCCTTGCCGGGGCAACTTGCCCAACACCAGCAAGACCGCCACCCTTGAGCCTGAGAGTTATGACGCGTCAAGACCAAGGCTCGGGAGGGCCTGCATGGTGGCATGCGGATCTTTGAGAAAACCAAATGCCTGCAAGCCTAGATGAGCACCAGAAGACAAAGACCCCCGGCAAGATCTTGCCGAGGAGGACTGAAGGCCCCCGGCAAGACCCTTGCCGGGGACGCTCGCAAGCCCCCAACAAAACCCTTGCTGGGTACGCCCACGAGACACCGGCAAGACCCTTGCCGGGGGCATATACGGAGCCAAGACCAGGCCCGCACTTGGCAGAATTTCGCTGCCCCGCGCCTGTTCCGACGTGGCGGCCAGCGCACCAACTAGGCAAGCGCCTGCGTGGCAGCATGCAGCTTCTAGGCCAACTTGCCAAGCACCTGCATGGTGGCATGCTGATCTTCGTGAAGGCCCTGCCACCGCACCAGCTCAGCAACCAGCCAGCCAGCGTGGCGTTGCATGCCTCATCAGACTGGACACGCGTCAGAGCAAGGCGATGCGGCGACGGATGGGACGAGCTTCTTCAACGTCCTTGATAAAGCAAGAGGGCATGTTGGCAGCACATTAAATGCGTTTTTCCTACGGTGCCAGGCGATAGACTTGTACACTGTACATACTTTCCACCTCATGTGTGCCACTATGGCAACCCCTTTTGACATATAAAAGGAGGCCCAAGGCTTACTGAGGAAGGATTCAGACTTTTTTGCAAGTTTCTTACTGGTGTCTTGTGCCCACCAGGGTGCACTTCCTGGAAGTTTCTTATTTTCCTAATTTTTGTAACATTCCAAAGCTGACAGGAAATATTTTTGTGGATTTTTCGGAGTCCGTTTACTTACCGTATCACGTACCTCCTTATTTTCATGATTCTAGAGTGTTCCAGAAGGACTCTTTTATGTGTTCTCCTAGTGTCATAGTTTGGATAATATTACTTTCAACATTAATGAGCATAGCTAAGATATAGTGTTTTATTCATTGCCCATTAACAACCTTCGGGTTAGTACCTTCAGCATTATTTATTTTGATAGCTCCAGACCGATAAACCTCCTCAATAACATAGGATCCTTCCCATTTGGAGAGGAGTTTTCCTGCAAGGAATCTAAAACAACAGTTGTACAAAAGAACATATTCTCCAACTTTAAACTCACGCTTTTGGATTCTTTTATCATGCCATCTTTTAACTTTTTCTTTAAATAACTTGGCATTTTCATAAGCTTGGGTTCTCCATTCATCTAATGAACTAATATCAAATAACCTCTTTTCACCGGCAAGTTTGAAATCATAGTTGAGTTCTTTGATTGCCCAATATGCTATGAGAAACATTTATTGCAGCTAACTGCTCATCAGGAAAACTATCATCAATAGGTAGTGGGTCATCAAGCACATTTTCAAGCCTAGACAAGTTATTAGCTATGGGATTCTCAGTTCCTTTTCTATTAGTGATATGTAAATCAAATTCTTGTAGCAAGAGAACCCATCAAATAAGTCTAGGTTTAGCATCTTTGTTTTCCATAAGATATTTTATAGCAGCATGATCGGTGTGAATAATAACTTTTGAATCAACAATGTAAGATCTTAATTTATCACAAGAAAACACCACTGCTAGGAATACTTTTTCAGTAGTAGCATAATTTCGTTGAGCACTGTCTAGAGTTTTACTAGCACAATGAATAACATTCAGTTTCTTATCAACTCTTTGTCCTAGAACAGCACCAACAACATAATCACTAGAATCACACATAATTTCAAAAGGCAAGTTCCAATCAGGTGGTTGAACAATAGGTGCAGAAATTAAGGCTTTCTTGAGTGTTTCCAAGGCTTCTAAACAATCATCATAAAAAATGGAAGGAACATCCTTTTGCAAAAGGTTTGTAAGAGGCCTAGAAATTTTGGAAAAGTGTTTGATAAATCTCCTATAGAAACAAGCATGACCTAAGAAACTACGAATACCTTTGATATCTTTAGGACATGGCATTTTCTCAATTGCATCATGTGGCACCCCGGCTCAGAGTAACCGGTTTACCATGCATTGCCAGCCCGGAGACCATGTCTTCTGGCAACACACAACATCTTGGTACAGAAAACAACCGCTTTATTGATGCTAGCGGATCAAAGTTTACATTGCAACAGGTAGCGAGGCCAAGCGGCACGCACAGTGCGGCTGAACAATATGTACATTATTTAGTGAACATAAAGGCCTCGATCATAACAACTACGCGGCAGCGGAACAACATCATGTGGAAGCTCCATAGTATAGGGACACTGATGTGGACACGATCTAGACTCGGACAGCACTCCTCTCCAACAAGGCTTTTCCTAAAATCTGGCATGACACGCCAGGTCAGTACATTGAATGTACTTGCATGCTCACAACAGACATAAACATAATGACAAAAAATATCATGATATTTAACCAATTATTAATAATGCAACAATATATGTTTTCAACATGCTGTGATCATAACCTTGTGAGGAAAAGTTCCTCTTACCAACGGTGATCACTTCTTGGATCACCACCTTACCAACCTCCAAATCTTAACCATGAACATCTCGTGATCCTTCTGGTGATCACAACCTCGACCCATACTAGGTCTAAACAATGATCCTTCTGGCGATCACAACCACGACACATACTAGGTCTAAAACAATGATCCTTTTGGCGATCACAACCATGACCCATACTAGGTGTAAAACAATGATCATTCCGGCGATCACAACCACGACCAACACTTGGTCCTGTCCAACCCGATGGCCTTCCCGGCATCCTCAATAGTGCAGAGTTCATAACTTAGGGTGCAAATTTTATTATATGTTGACCCATGGTGTGACCTACTTTCGAGCGTGTCCGTAACCGTGGACTCTACTATCGATAGATTAATACACTCTGCAGAGGTAGCGCACTGTACCCACACCACGGAACCCATGGCCTCGTACTCCCATTCGGGTGGACCAACGGCATTCCGACGAAACCCCTCCATTTCCATGACACTCTCTCGGCCACTCCGTCCCACTCCCCAACCGAGCTAGTCCTGGGTGGCCCCGTGTCTACCAAAGACACAACGACCACCATCGTGGCCAAACGTCCCTCACGGGGACTGGTACCAAAAATCTCAACAACGGGCTCACAAGGTTATGTCTGCTTACCGGGCCAGGGTACCGCACGCCCATAACCTTCCCTAGTTGGACGCACCGACCAGAGGCACGACAATGGACCGAATAAAGGCCTTCCCATACAGGAAAATGTGGTTGCACTGGGGAAAACTCGATTCAGTGGCACCATGACCCGGTCAACGATATATTCAAGTTGGATTATTATCAGGTTCAACTTAAATTGAAAATAAGTGGTGTCATAGTAGGCCATGAAGTGCAACAATAACATATGCATCACATAATACCGGAAAAGACTGAGCCAACTATATCCACACTAAGCATAACCATCAGCAACTCTTGACACTCCTCTGGTCAAGATTAAACCTCACATTAAACATCATCTTTTCTAACAAGTATTACCATTTTCCCATGCAAGAAAAATAGCTTCAATTAATTACTTATATGCATAACCATATTATTTCTCTCACAACAAAATAATTTCTAGTTTCTTTATCAACTAGGTTAGCTCTAAACTTTCTGTAACACAAGCATATTAACTTGAACAAACACTTAACAGAATATAAATAACACAATAATGATCTATATACATGGATTAAATCATTCATTTAAGTAGGTAAATCACAAATATTGCAATGGCACCATGAAAATGTTGTTGTGGCTTGCCTTAGTGCAGATGAGGTTCACAGGCCTCCTGGTGATCCTCAAGACAAGCCTCACTGCTCTGAAAACAATTACAAACACAAAAAGAAATCATCAAGAAACCTTCTGAAATTCACCAGAAAATCTAGGCAACAGGGAAAAAAATCCCATTTTTTGTGAGTTGCTAGATTTCTTTGCAAAGAACGCAATGCAAAAAGAATCAATTCATTTGGACTTATCGTTGAAAAGTTATAGCTGTTTGAAGCTATCTGGATAAATATGAATTTGAATTTAAATAAACAGACTGGAGGGGGGGGTGACGTCGAAGGCGTAAAGCCTCGGGGTGCCACCACTCGTACCGCTTCGCACGCGTACTGAGTAGCTGACTAGCGGGCCCTGCTAGTCAGATGAGGGGGAGAGGGGAAATGAGACATGGGTGACGTGGCTTCGCCGGAGCAAACGCCGGCGACGAGGGCTCCTTGGCCAAAACAAGAGGGAGGGATCGAGAGAGGAGACTGAGGCGCACCTTCCCGTACCCGTAGAGTAGCTAGGGGTGGTCGGACGGCGTCAGAATCTTCCTCTCTAGCGGAGACAGGAAGCAGAGCTCGCCGGAGACGAATACGATGGTGAGCAGAGGCGACTCCAGGGGTTCCAACCAGGCAGAACGGCACCACCGCGGAGTGGCGGAGGCCCTGGAAGGGTTTCCCAGGCCTAGGAGGGGCCGGAGCTACGGGAACGATCTGAGGGGATCGCCGGCGAGCTCAAGCTCGGGGACGGCGGCTCGCGGCTTGCTTAGCCGTGCTACAGTCTTCTACTAGGTTGTGGAGTGTTTGAGAGTGGTGGATGATGCTCGAGGAGGCTGAGAGGGCTCTATTTATAGCTGAGCGTCGAGGGGGGGGGGGGGTTTCGGGCTCCGCTGGTGGACACCTGGACACGGCGCCCGACGACGAGCGGTGTTAGTGAGAGAGGGAGAAGGAGACGGAGCTCACGCGGGGACTGTGGGCGAGCGGGGACGATCACAGGGGCACTGGGGTGACGACGAGCACAGTGCGCACCGCACTGTTTCGTTGGCCGGACCATGCCCGTGCTCGCTGCGGCGAGATCCGGCATTGGCAAGCGCCAGGGCAGAGTTAATGGGGCTAAGACGAAGATGGTGGCGAGGTTTGGCACGCTTAGGCAGGCAGGGAAGCGAGCACGCGATCAACAGAGGCTCGGGTGCGTCGCAGAGCGTGTCGGCTGCATGCCAGCACGCCTGGATGAACGCGGTCACCGCGTGAACTCTGACCTCATGCCGACCTAAGCCCAAACTTCATGTCTAGCATGTTGTTCGTGGTAGTTTTGAATGTTACGACACTTCGGTTTGGATCCAGACGCAGTAGAAGAGATTTCACAAGCCTAGTAAGTTTCTGATAAGTAAGTTTGATAGCTTACTGTGGTCAAATGGCTGGGAGTTGGGAGCCGAGTTTTGGAGGGTAGCAATCATCTACTAGGGTGATGATGCACAAGAAAAATCATCCCCAAAGGAGCAAGTAAAATGGTAGTTGCTATAGAAACTACCATTTTTGTCCAGAACAGAAAATATTTTCTGTAGCAAAAATATTCCAAAAAGTTATGCAATATTTTTGCTCAGGAAGGTGCCCTAGGGTTCCAAGAATTTTTGTGAATTTTCTCAGATTTATGTGGGCAAGAAAAGTTGGGGTTGCTTTGGAGCACATTGATCTAGCTAGGGTTTAAGAGAGGGAAATGAATATTTTTCATTAAGGAAAAACATTCCAAATATTATTTGGAGATGAACCAGAGTGGGAATGATGGTTAGAGGGGGGAAATGGGACACTTGGGTGAAAGCCAAGGGGTACTCAAGTGTTTAAGTCCATATGAAAGGATTCAAAAACTCCAAATTCAAAATCAAACCAACTGAAAATCAGGCAAATAAAGGAGGGCAAAAACCAGGATGTCACAAACCTCCCCCACTTAGAATGAATCTCGTCCTCGAGATTTGGTTGCTTGGGAAAACCATTCAGGATAATGTGTCTTGAGAAACTCTTGCCGTTCCCACATGGATTCTGACTCTGTGTAATGCGCCCACTGAACCTTGTAGAACTTTCTTACTTTGTTGCATGTGACCCTTTCCATCTGATCCAAAATTTTAACCGGCCTCTATTCATATGTTAAGTCCTTTGCCAACTCTACCTCAGTCATATCAGTCTTTTTCTCAGGCGGTGATATGCATCGCCTCAACTGTGAAACGTGAAACATGCTGTGCACGTCCGACAATTTAGGGGGCAGTTCCAACTGATATGCAACAGTACCCACTCGTGACATAATGAGAAATGGACCAATAAATCTGGGTTCCAACTTTCCACGAGTCTGAAATCTCTTAACTCCTTTCATAGGGGTGACTCGGAGGTATACTTGTTCTCCGGGTTCAAAACTGATCTGTCGGTGCTTTGCATCATAATAACTCTTCTGTTGAGATTTGGCTGATTGCAATCTGTCTCTGATTTCCCTAACTTGTTTCTCAGCTTCCATCATGAGATCCGTCCCGAAAATACGGCTATCTCTGGTTTGAGACCAATTTAAAGGAGTGCCGCACTTACGGCCATACAAAGCCTCATATGGTGACATCTTTAGACTGGTCTGGAAGCTATTGTTATAAGAGGACTCGACATATGGCAGGCAGTCTTCCCATTTAGATCCTTGGGCCAAAGCACAGGCTCGCATCATATCTTCGAGTATTTGGTTCACCCGCTCGGTCTGGCCATCGGTCTGGGGATGATAAGCGGTACTGTATTTCAGTGTTGTCCCCAAGGCTTGATGGAGACGTGACCAAAAAGCGGAGGTAAAAAGTGAACCTCGGTCAGAAGTGATGGTTCGGGGTACTCCATGCAGACTGACTATCCTGGATACATACAACTGTGCAAGTTCATCTGCTCGATACGTGGTTCTGATCGGGATAAAGTGAGCAACCTTGGTTAAGGTGTCCACTATGACCCAGATTGCATCATTGCCCCGCGGAGTCTTGAGCATTCCTATGATGAAATCCATGCAGACATCATCCCATTTCCATTGTGAGACTAGCAGGGGTTGGAGAAGTCCGGCTGGCTTCTGGTGGTCTGCCTTTACCATGTTGCATATGTCGCAACAGGCTACAAAATAAGCAATGTCTTTCTTCATCCCATCCCACCAAAATACTTGTCACAGATCATCATACATTTCCGTACCTCCAGGGTGAGTAGAATATGAAGATTCATGTGCTTCCGACAAGATCTTCTGTTTTATATCCATCTAATTTGGTACACAAATCCTTCCACGGAATCTGTCGTGGAATTGTCACGGCAGATGTCCTAGCAAAAGGACTTAGTCGTAGGGCCATCGCAACTAGGAAGCTTAAAGGGGTTAATCTTGACAAAGGACACAAGAGGTTTTATACTAGTTCGACCCCTTACTATGAAGGTAAAAGCCTACGTCTAGTTGTGTTGGAATTGCTGGGGTTTCGATCACCGAGAGGCTAATCCGCCGGCTTGGTTATCGATCTCTTCTTTCTTGCCCTCAGTCGCCACCAGGTCGTCCCCTTATATACACGGGTTGACGCTTGGTGACCTACAGAGTCCCGGCCGGCTCATACAGCATGTCCGGCTCGCTGACTTCTTTTACATGCCTTTCCTTACAAGTCTTTCCTTACATACGGCGGTTTACAATATTGGGCCTTAAGCCGCCTCTAGGCCTTAGGCCTTCTATAAGCTTTAATAAACTATCGCCTTGAATGTTTATTGGGCTTCCTTTGTGACCCGCCATTGGGGCTGACCCGGCCCCTCCTAGGCGGGTCATAGCTGATAGCTATATCCCCAACATTAGGCCCCAGATTGATTTTGAACTTTGTTCTTTGTCAATCTTCAATACTTAAACAAAAATCCATATTCTTATCCTCGCAGATGTTTTTGTAACCCGCCATGACGTCATCTCTTGAAAACACAAAAAACTTTTATGACATCATCTCTCAACAGATCTTCATCTTTAATGCCTTCCGAGAATCGAGGCGTCCGTTTAGTTGGATAACCATTATTCGGGTCTTCCTTGATTTTCGCGCCCGCCTGTTCGCTTATCCCCTTATAAATAGGCACGCGCCCTGTCTTTCTCATTCTCCTCTCTTCTTCGTCTTCCTCATCTCGCGACCTCTGCTGCTGCTCGAGCTCCGTCGCCGTCAGAGAGCACCTCCCCTTCGTCGACCTTGGCTGCTGCATCGATCGGAATCAGTCCAGAAAACGGCAGCGACTTTCCGCGGAGGATCTGTGGTTGTAAGTGTTTCCCTTCTTGCTCCTCAGATCTGCATTTGGACTTTCTAGGTTTTCCGCATGTTCTTCGTGGTTCATTGTAGTTCTTCGTAGTTCTTCCCTGCAGCCTCTTCTTGATCCAAAAAGAGATACATGTTTCTGCAGTAGTTGTTTTGTGCTTGCTCTTGACACTAGTAGATCCCTTTTCCCAGTATAAAGGCCTCATTAGGACTTCAAACTCATCTGTGCTAAACTTTTAGGTCTATAATTTTTTCCATTTTGAACAACCATTTGATCTGGAATAATATCAAGTAATTTAGGAAACTTGTTTGTCTCAACACTTAGCCGAATCTGCTTTCTCAAATATCTGAAGTCATGGCGGCTTATTGCGCCGGCTTACTTTTCCTTATATGACATTAGCCCTTACTTAAGCCGCCATTACTCCCCTGTACCATTATCACTTAATGTCACCATTATCATTGAATTAAACCGGCATGTTGATTTCTTTTCAGTTTGTCTTTTGAACATCATGCCGGCTAAAGCACCGACTGTCTGCAACTGGGTTCCCTCAACAGTCACTGAGGACAATTTGAAGGAATTTTTTACCATAGTTTTCTTGCCAGGGAAGAATGTTATGTCCTACCATGCGCCTGACCCGGAGGAGGAACGGCCCAATCAAAAAGATGGTGAAGTTATCGTCTTTTCTGATCACATGAACCGTGGCTTTTCCCCACCCTGCTCAAAGTTCTTCAGAGATGTCCTCCATTTTTTCAAACTCCACCCTCAAGACATCAGGCCTAATTCCATATCCAATATCTACAACTTCCAAGTTCTCTGCGAGGTGTACCTTCAAGAAGAACCAACTGTGGAACTCTTTAGAGAGTATTTTTATCTGAACCGCCAGAATGAGTGCACCAATGGCCCTAGCCTGGAACTTGCTGGTATCTCAATTCAGCATCGACAAGGCGCCATCTTCCCCCTAATAGTCTTGCCGAGTCATCCCAAGGATAAATCAGACTTGGTTCTATTGTCAAGACACTTCACCAGCAAATGAGCATCCACTGCCGGGTTATCACGCAGAGCGTCTTGACTCCAAATTTGCACTCCCTGACAAGCTCACTTCCGCCGAACGCAAGAAGCTGATACCATCTATTAAAAGGATTAATGCTTTATTGGGGAACGGCTTAACCGGAGTTGACTTAACACGTTGCTGGGTTGCGTGGCGGGTCATCCCTCTAAGACGCCGATCCAAACTGATGTACGAATATGGTGGAGGCCCAGATGACTCTCTTCGTCACATCTCTGTTCAATTAACGGAAGAAGATATTGTTTCAATGTCAACTCTTCTAGTGAACGGTAAATACGAAGACTGTAGTAAAGTCAGGTTAAACCCTTTTTGCAAGCTTAACCCGGTGCCAGAAGTAAAGAACCTCTACTCTCTTCCTCTTTGCATTTTTCTCAGCTATTTTAAATACTTGCATGACCTTTCATCTTGCTTGTTTGTTTATAGGCCAAATCTGATTTATGGAAAGCCAAGTACGATCACGAAGCCGCCAAGAAAGCCAGAGCCGCCGCCATAACCGCCAAGAGGACGACTCGGAGATCTAAGAAGAAGAAGAAAAGCACCGCTGAAGATCAGTTGAAGCTTGATGATGATACTTCTGAGTCGGAGGTAGCCCTTGACTCCCTTGGCTAGCTTTTTAACAATCTTATTAACACTGATCATTGCCAGGACGACACGAGGGCTAGTCAGGCCATGGAAGAAGAGGTAACTATTTCCTCTATCTCAGCCCATTTGCCAAGATAGAATCTTCGAGTCATAACCCGGAAAGTAAGGCTTTCACACCCTTTGGCTTATCTGGACCCTCATTTTATTTTGAAAAAGCAGCAACATGAGAGCCGCCATCAGGCTCGGAATGTCGATGAACCGCCTGCTATTCTTCAACAAACTCCTCAAAAGCGCCAGAATGAGGTTTATTCATTCGCTTTTTACCTTCCATTAATGGATCTTCTCCCTTGTATTATTAACTTTATTTTATCTTTGCAGGAGGTGTCTCGCTCTTCTGGCGACTCATCTCAAACTCAATTCTCGGCCTTTAAGACTGCCCTTGGGTAAGGAAGAAATCATCTTTCCTTCGTGTCTTTCAAACTGCTTTTTTATACTGATTGTTTCATAATATCTTTCTTAGTGGCCAAGCCAAGTCCAAGAAGGCCAAGGTGGCTAGGCCGGCGGAAGACCCGCCAGTTCTTGCACCTGAACCGGCCATGCCACCTTCTCCCCCTCAGACGGAAGCACCAGAAGACCCGGCTGCCAATACTCAATTAGATCCTCCTGAGCCGTTAGCTGACGCTACCATCGTTAATCCTTCTGCTACTGGACCATCCAGCTCAGCCAACCCGCCATCACTGTCTGCCCAGGATGTTCTGATCACTGGAAGCCCCTTTGTTGAGCCGGGGAATCCCACTGTGTTGGCTCGTCACACGGCTAAATAAGAGGCTTTGGAGAGACAAAAAGTGTGTTTTGACATTTCTCATTATAGCCATCTGAACGCCAACAACATATTGTCCGGCTATCTGAGCCATGTGCACTCCAGCCGTGACTCCGAAATCGAAATGGTCAAGCAGTTGCAGCTGAAGTATGAGGTATGCTCTTCCGGCTTACTTATATTCTGCCAGCTCCCAAGTCTTCAGATTATGATAAAACCTTGAATGATCTATAGACTTATGATATAGGCCAACACTCCAACCAACTGAGCTACAGGACCTTATGATATAGGCTAAAGCTTTACCTTTAGATATTTCTGGAGTCCAATAAAATAGAATAAACTTCACCGGTAGTCCCCAAGGGTCGGTTCACTTGACCATAAACGAGCCGGTACTTTGAATTTCGTAACTTTCTTGTACCGAACTCAACAAATATTGTAATCCGGCTTAACCTTGAGATACTTGCTGAATATCATACATTAGCCCCCAAGTGCCAAGTGCTATTACTTTGTAAAGTACTTGGGACTTGAAGTATAGTAGAGTCATAAGAATTTGTTTTGGCATACATTAGCTCCCAAGTGTCATGTGGTTTTGAAGTGCAAAGTACTTGAGACTTGAATCTTGACTCTTGAACTTTAATTGAAACCTTGAAACACCTATGTATGTTTTGTAGAATGCCTTATCTGAACTGAGTTCGCAATTAACTGATGCGAAGACCCGGCTGGCGGATCAGGAGGCAGAAATCAAGTCTACTAACTCCAAACTGCAATTGAGTCTTGCTGAGACGGAGAAATTGAGAACCAGCTTGACCGCTAAGAAGAAAACCTGGGTTGAAGAGAAAACGCTGCTGACACAACGCACGGAAAAAGCTGAAGAAGCTCTTGAAGAGGTTACTACGGAGCTGACCGGATTAAAGGACCGGGTGTCTCAGATGGTTTCCGCCATCTTTGGTACGTCATCTGTACTGACCTTTTGTACCTTCTGCTGACCCGGAATATAAACCGCTAGCTGACCCTTTGTGTACAAAATATGTGCAGGCCTGCGAAGCAAGAATCTGAGCCAAGACAACATGACTAAACTGAAGGCGGTCTATACCTTAGTGGAGCAGTTGTACATTGGCGCACAACGGGTACTTTCCGCTATCTCTCCTTCCAATCAAGGACCCAACCGGTTCAATGATGTCTTGAAAAAGCTGTCAATCTTACCCGCCAGGTTCCAAGAAGTCAAGCGATCCTGTGCCAGAGTCGGAGCTTTGATTGCCCTGAGCCGCTCCAAGGCTTGGGTGCCAGATCTAGACTCGGCGGATGTAGCCAGAGGGTACCCCACGGTGAAAGAAGACGGGTCTCTATTTGAACAGGATGACTTCGTTGCTGGTGACTCCCTCCTACAAGGTGACCGACCTTATCCTGCTGGTTCGTCAACATACATTTTCTCCGGATGCTGATCCAGCCGGCTTGATTGATGAAGAATCAGAATTCATCGCCGTGAATGGCTTCGACCGGTCCAACCCCAGCTTCCAATTAACAAAAGGAAGTGAACCGGCAAGGGAGGAGTGAGAACCATCTTTGTGGGCTTTTTAACAACCTTGTAATAGACTTAGCTTTGAAAACAGCTGCATATTTTGCTTATGCCATCGCGCACAAGATGTCGTGTGTGACTCTTTGCTTCTTGATGTCAATATACGCATCACATTCATGGTTATCTTTGCGATATTTCAGCTCTGTTCCTGTAAAAAGAAAAACTCGCTTGGCGGTTTAACACTGAAAGGGTCAGAACACCCGGTGTATAACCAATACTTTATCATAGTAGATGAAATAGAAAAACAGATGCGAAAAATAACCCAGGTGGAAACAAACC
Source organism: Triticum urartu (assembly GCF_056163025.1). Lineage (NCBI taxonomy): Eukaryota > Viridiplantae > Streptophyta > Magnoliopsida > Poales > Poaceae > Triticum > Triticum urartu. The sequence goes on along the minus strand of NC_141879.1, from coordinate 399,197,497 downwards.
TTGATTAATATAGAAAGCAACTGTTCTTAAATAACAATCATAACTGTATTTTTTACCTCTAGACCATCTTTTTATGCGATCCGGGTGATGAGGTTGATGAATCAATCTTTGTGAGAAGTCAATGCTTCGGTATGACTGATGAATGTAATGCCTTGGCGGCTTATTGTCAAATAGTTAAGTCGGTGAAAAGACCGTGCTAACTTGTTTAAAATTGAGACAATAAAAGACCAATAAGACAAATAAAACAAATAACAGTTGGTAACCAATATAAATTAACCTTGTAGTTAAAGGCTAGGGGTTTCTTATTCGAATACGATCAGTAAACCGGACCAAAGGGGTTAAGCTAAGATTCGAATATGACCATATAGCCCCCAGTGGCTTTGGCGTTGCGCCGATCAAGAGGGTACCGACAACTATGTTCTCTTTGGTTCGAATACGACCTATGTTTGAACAGGAAGCCCCCAAATGACCTTGAGAAGTTTTTAACGACCCTGATTCGAATACGATCCAAGTCGAACCCAAAAGGGGTTAAGCTATGATTCGAATACGATCAAGAAGCCCCCTAGTGAGTTTGGCTTTTGAGCCGATCAAGAGGGTTACGACAGCTATGTTCTCTTTGGTTCGAATAGGACCTATGTTTGAACAGGAAGCCCCCAAATGACCATGATAGTTTACAGCTAGATTCCAATATGATCATAAGCCAGACCAAAAAGGTTAGACTTGATTCCGATATGATCAGCTCCTTAATAGTCATATTAAATAAAAAATAGTAAAGATATGTAATCTTTGAAAGGGAAAAAGACCGAGGTCCTGATTTATTACTTATCATAGTATATACAACGTCAAAGTATGTACATGATGAGAGCCGGTGGCTCAGGTGTAGTATGGCCAAAGTTGAGCAATGTTCCACGGCCGACGGGTCTCCTCCTCCGACTTACGTGAGTCTTTGTGCTCTCGAACGTCAATGAGGTAATATGACCCGTTGTTTAAGTTCTTGCTAACCACAAAGGGTCCTTCCCAAGGCGGGGATAGCTTGTGTGCATCTGATAGATCCTGGATAAGCCGGAGCACCAGGTCACCTTCTTGAAAAGTTCTGGACTTAACCCGGTGGCTGTGATAACGGCGCAGGTCCTGTTGATAAATTGCTAATCGAGCCACTCCTAAGTCTCTTTCCTCATCAAACAAGTCAAGTGCATCCTGTCTGGCTTGCTCGTTATTAGCTTCAACATAAGCCGCCACACGGGGCGAGTCATGACGGATGTCACTAGGCAACACTGCTTCCACTCCATAAAACATGAAGAAAGGTGTATAACCTGTAGACCTGTTAGGAGTGGTGTTGATACTCCACATCACCGAGGGTAACTCCTCTACCCAACAACCCTGCGACCGCTGCAAGGGAACCATAAGCCGGGGTTTGAGACCTTTTAAGATTTCCTGATTTGCTATCTCGGCTTGACCATTGGATTGAGGATGGGCTACAGAAGAAACATCAAGCCGGATATGCTCACGTTGACAAAACTCCTCCATAGCCCCTTGGGATAGATTAGTGCCATTGTCAGTGATAATGCTGTGTGGAAAACCAAAACGAAAAATCACCTTTTTCATGAACTGAACCTCCGTGGCTGCATCACACTTACTCACTGGCTCTGCCTCAACCCACTTTGTGAATTTGTCAACTGCCACTAAAAGATGTGTCTTTTTATCCTTAGGCCTTTTGAAAGGTCCAACCATGTCAAGCCCCCAGACCGCAAACGGCCAGGTGATTGGAATCATCCGCAACTCTTGAGCCGGCACATGTGCTCGCCGTGCAAATTTTTGACATCCATCACACCTACTGACCATATCTTCTGCATCGGCATGAGCCGTTAACCAGTAAAAACCATGACGAAAAGCCTTGGCCACAAGGGATTTTGACCCGACGTGATGACCACAATCGCCTTCATGGATCTCACGAAGTATTTCTTGGCCTTCTTCAAGAGAAACACACCGCTGAAACGCTCCGGAGACGCTGGGATGGTATAATTCTTCGTCTGAAATCGTCATTGACTTAGACCGCCGGGTTATCTGTCGGGCCAGGGTCTCATCCGCTGGCAACTCACCCCGGCCCATGTAAGCCAAGAACAGCACTGTCCAATCTGGGATGACGTGAAGAGCCTCCACCAACTGTGCCTCTAGGTCAGGAATGGCCAAATCTTCCTCTGTAGGTAACTTAACAGACAGGTTATGCAAAACATCCAAAAAAGTGTTTGGTGGCACCGGCTTACGCTGAGACCCCAACCGGCTTAGGGCGTCTGCCGCTTCATTCTTCCTACGGTCAATGTGTTCCACCTAATAACCTTTAAAATGTCCTGCAGTAGCATCGACTTCACGGCAATAAGCCGCCATGAGAGGGTCCTTGGAATCCCACTTGCCTGACACCTGTTGAGCCACCAAATCTGAATCGCCAAGACATCGGACCCGGCTCAGGCTCATCTCTTTGGCCATTCGAAGACCATGGAGTAAGGCTTCATACTCTGCTGCGTTGTTAGTACAAGGAAACATTAGTCCCAACACATAACAAAACTTGTCACCGCGAGGGGAAGTTAAAACCACTCCAGCCCCTGAGCCTTCCAATTATCTGGACCCATCAAAATGAACCATCCAATACGTGTTGTCTGGTTTCTCTTTTGGCATCTGCAGTTCTGTCCAATCATTAATAAAGTCAACCAGCGCTTGAGACTTGATCGCAGTACGTGGTACATACTTCAACCCATGAGACCCAAGTTCAATGGACCACTTGGCTACTCGTCCAGTGGCTTCTCTTTTTTGAATGATGTCTCCCAACGGAGCAGAGCTAACTACAGTGATTGGGTGACCCTGAAAGTAATGTTTGAGCTTCCGGCTTGCCATGAACACCCCATATACGAGTTTCTGCCAATGTGGATATCTTTGTTTAGACTCAATCAACACCTCACTGACGTATTAAACCGGCCGTTGGATCGGATGTTCCTTGCCAGCCTCCTTGCGTTCCACCACAATCGCCACACTAACAGCTCGTGAGTTAGCGGCTACATATAACAATAGAGGCTCTTTCTCAACTGGAGCAGCAAGAATCGGCGGCTCAACAGGTTGTTTCTTCAGATCTTCAAAACCAGAGTTTGCAGCATCACTCCAAACGAAATCATCCGTCTTTTTCATCATCTGATACAAAGGCATCGCCTTCTCCCCTAACCGGCTTATGAACCAGCTCAAAGCAGCGACACGACCCACCAGCCATTGAACGTCATTGATGCACACCAGTTTGGCTAGGGAGGTGATTGCTTTAATTTTCTCTGGGTTAGCTTCAATACCTCTGTTAGATACCAAAAAACCCAAGAGTTTGCTAGCGGGAACTCCAAAAACACACTTAGCCCGGTTAAGCATCATCTTGTAGACCCAGAGATTATCAAAGGTCTCCTTCAGATCTGTTACTAAGGTTTCCTCTTTTCTAGACTTCACCACTATATCATCCACATAGGCATGAACATTGCGCCCAATCTGATTGTGAAGGCAATTCTGCATACACCATTGGTAAGTCGCCTGGGCACTCTTAAGCCCGAAAGGCATAGACACATAGTAGAAGGCTCCAAATGGAGTGATGAAGGATGTCTTCTCCTGGTCCTTAACTGCCATTTTGATCTGATGATAACCTGAATAAGCATCCAGAAAACTCAAACACGCGCAAACCACCGTAGCATCAATGATCTGATCAATACGAGGGAGAGCAAAAGGGTCAGCTGGACAAGCTTTGTTTAAATCAGTGTAATCCACACACATACGCCAGGTGCCGTTCTTCTTGAGTACAAGCACCGGGTTGGCCAACCACTCTGGGTGAAAAACTTCCACACTGAACCCGGCCGCCAAGAGCCGGGCCACCTCTTCTCCAATGGCCTTGCGCCTTTCCTCGTTAAACTGCCGGAGAAACTGTCTGACTGGCTTAAACTTTGGATCAATATTGAGAGTGTGCTCAGCGAGTTCTCTCGGGACACCCGGCATATCAGAAGGTTTCCATGCAAAGATGTCCCGGTTCTCACGGATGAACTCGATGAGCGCGCTTTCCTATTTTGGATCCAAGTTGGCACTGATGATGAACTACTTGGATGAGTCACCGGGCACAAAGTCAACTGTCTTGGTATCATCAGCTGATTTGAATTTCATCACCGGCTCATGCTCCATTGTTGGCTTCTTTAACGACGTCATGTCTGCCGGGTCAACATTATCCTTATAAAATTTTAACTCCTCTATTGCACAAATAGACTCAGCATCTCCTTCTTCACACTCCAGGGCTATTTTCCGGCTTCCATGCACCGTAATGGTGCCCTTATAACCCGGCATCTTGAGCTGTAGATACACATAACACGGCCGAGCCATGAACTTGGCGTAAGCCGGCCGTCCAAACAGAGCATGATATGGACTTTTGATCTTAACCACCTCAAAAGTTAACTTCTCCGCCCTGGAATCATATTCATCCCCGAAGGCTACTTCCAGCTCAATCTTGCCAACTGGGTATGCCGATTTGCCAGGTACAACACCGCGAAAAACTGTGTTGGATTGCTTAAGACTCTTATCAGTCAACCCCATCCGACGGAACGTCTCATAGTAGAGGATGTTGATGCTACTACCTCCATCCATAAGCACTTTAGTGAATTTATATCCACCGACTTGAGGTGCCACTACCAAGGCTAAGTGACCCGGGTTGTCAACCTGGGGAGGATGATCTTCTCTGCTCCACACAATAGGGTGTTCAGACCACCTCAAATAACGTGGTATCGCCGGCTCAACAGCATTGACAGCCCTCTTATGAAGCTTCTGGTCCCTCTTGCATAAACTAGTGGTAAATACATGGTATTGCCCACTATTCAACTGCTTTGGGTTGCTCTGATATCCGGACTGTTGCTGCTGATTGCCTTGGCCGGATTGTTGATTGTAACTTCCCTGGTTACCTGTATGGCCTGGACCGTGAAAACCGCTTCCACCTGAACCGTCGCCCGGGCCCTGAAAGCCGCCTCCACCTGAACCGCTGCCAGGCCCGTGACCTCCGCCAAACGCGTTTGAATTTTTAAATGCCTTCATGATTGTACAGTCCTTCCACAGATGGGTTGCTGGCTGCTCCCGTGTGCCGTGTCTTGGGCAAGGTTCATTCAATAGTTGCTCGAGGGTGGGACCTGACCCGCCTGACCGAGGGGGTTGCCTGCCCTTGCGTCGTTGATTGTTGCCCTATGTATTGGTGTTAGCCACAAATTCGTCAGCCTTACGTTTATTACCTCCTTGATTTGCCGGGTTATGCTGGTGACCCTTATCATTGCCGTTCTTCTTTCCCTTCCTTGTTTTCTCCTCAGACAAGGGATCCTTGGTATTATCAGAATCAACATACTTAACCATAGCCGCCATCAACTGGCCCATGTCATTGCAGTCACGCTTGAGCCGCCCCAGCTTCTGTTTCAGAGGTTCAAAACGACAATTTTTCTCCAATATTAAGACTGCCGAACCAGCATCCATCTTATCAGATGAATGTATTATCTCCTTGACCCGGCGCACCCAATGGGCTGTGGATTCCCCTTCCTCCTGCTTACAATTAGTCAGGTCCATGATTGACATAGGTTGCTTACATGTGTCCTTGAAGTTTTGGATGAACCGGGCCTTTAACTCCGCCCATGAGCCGATGGAATTGGGCGGCAACCCTTTCAACCAAGTGCGAGCCGTTCCATCCAACATCATGGTGAAATACTTAGCCATTGCTGCATCGCTGACCTCCAAAAGCTCCATTGCCATCTCGTAACTCTCAATCCATGCCCCAGGCTGCAAATCGGCCTTGTAGTTAGGCACTTTACGAGGCCCTTTGAAGTCCTTAGGTAAGCGCTCGTTACATATAGCCGGCACCAAGCAAGGAACGCCTCCAGTCCTTGTGGCTACTCCCGCCTCAACAGAGGTTGCTGGATAAGCCGGGAAAGTCTGATGAGCCGCCTGCTCAGCTGCCAGTTGAATCACCCGCTCCGCCACTTGTCGAATCCTCTCCTGATCCGCTAAGTTAAGGGCTCCCGTCTGCACCAGCTCATGCCTGCGCGGCTAGTTGCAGCATTGAGCGTTGCTTGACATCTCAGCTGAGTCCATATGCCTGCTATAGCTCGGGCTCCAGCTCGGGTGAGGGGTTGAATGGATTCTGTCTTGACTGTAAGAGTACGCATCCTGTCGTGCCAGAGCTGTCTGAAGAAGCTCCCTCACCCTTCGTGTCTCGACTGCTGTCGGAGAGTCGCCTTCCATTGGGAGAGCCGCCAAACGAGCCGACACAGCAATGAGGTTTTCCAAAGGATTGGAGAAGTGACCCGGCGGGGTTGGCGTATAATGAGGCGGAGCGGTATACATGCGAGGTGGTTCCATGGCCCGCGGCTGAACCGGTGCTCCGGGTGTCGTTATCCAATTTGCTTCCGGCGGGTTACTTGGACCGGCCCCAGGTGTATGGAAAAGGTTCCTGGGATCAAGTGTTAGAGGTAGACGTGATTGAGTTTTCTAATGCCTTCTCCTCATGACCTCGTTTGACGCATTTAGATCCACCGAGAGCCGGAAAGTCTCCGCTTGAAGCTGCTGAGCACGAGCGTCCAAAGCCGCCCGCTCCGCAGCCATCCTCACCTCTTCAACTGCTAAGTTTTCTTTGACTTGTGACATCTCTTTGCGTACCTGAGCCACTTCCGCATCATGCTGAACTTTATCCGCCGGCTCCACCATGGCAGTCAATAGAACCGTCAGCTTATCTGTGAGGTCCATTAGTATCTGAGCCGGGGAGCGCACGGGGTCTCCTGACCCAGCCATCGCCGACCCGATGGCCGCCGCCGCAGCCTTGGAGTTCTGCCCGGGCTGGGTGCCTGCCATGAAGACTCCAGCTCAATTTGGCGGCTCAAAGGGGTCCGGAATACTGCTGCCATCGGAACAGCCCCCAAGCATACCATCTTGTAGCTGATATAACGAGTCCGTCTCGCCTGTTGATGATGTAGCATCCGAACAGATGGCCGTCTCACCGCCATCCACTGATCCTTCCGAGTGTTCACCTCCATGGATGCAACCCACAAAAGCATGGTTTACGGCGGGTCGAGCCTGGGCGGGTCTCGCACGCTGAGCCGTCTCGATGATGTTGGTGCAGATGTCCGGCTTAGGGCCTGATTCGCCGATCCGGCCGATGAAGACATGAATCCCGCCGAAGGGGACCCGGTACCCGTACTCAATTGAGCCGGCCTCGGGGCCCCATCCTTCATCGTTGATGTAGAGCTTGCCGCGACGACTCTTGGTCATCTGGCCCACAACGTATCCCTTGATCCCTTCGAAGCTGCCCTTCAAGAACTCAAATCCACTGTGCGCTGGCCCCACGGTGGGCACCAACCATCGTGGAATTCTCATGGCAGATGTCCTAGCAAAAGGACTTAGTTGTAGGGCCATCGCAACTAGGAAGCTTAAAGGGGTTAATTGGGACAAAGGACACAAGAGGTTTTATACTAGTTCGACCCCTTACGATGAAGGTAAAAGCCTACGTCTAGTTGTGTTGGAATTTCTGGGGTTTCGATCACCAAGAGGCTAATCCGCCAGCTTGGTTATCTATCTCTTCTTTTTTTCCCTCTGTCGCCACCGGGTCGTCCCCTTATATACACGGGTTGACGCCTGGTGGCCTACAGAGTCCCGGCCGGCTCATACAGCGTGTCCGGCTCGGTGACTTCTTTTACATGCCTTTGCTTACAAGTCTTTCCTTACATACGGCGGTTTATAATATTGGGCCTTAAGCCGCCTCTAGGCCTTAGGCCTTCTATAACCTTTAATAAACTCTCGCCTTGAATGTTTATTGGGCTTCCTTTGTGACCCGCCATTGGGGCTGACCCAGCCCCTCCTGGGCGGGTCATAGCTGATAGCTATATCCCCAACAGAATCGAAGAGTACCGAATTGATCCTTTTAGAAATCTGAAGTCTGTCCTGCTACCACATTCTTGGCACATTTCTGTAGAACGGTGTCATCAGGCTGTGCCTTGCGGATCTCTTCTTCAAGGGTGGGAACGACTTCCAAAATATTAGCAAGGCCATCATCAACTATGGCTAGGTTTAGATGAGCAATCTCCTCTTGAAGTTTAGGAGGAAAGGATTCCAATATGACATTCAGGATGACAGGCTTTCGACTGAGTGCATCGGTGACCACGTTGGCCTTACCCGGGTGGTAATTTATTCCAAGATCATAGTCCTTGACTAACTCAAGCCACCTTCATTGACGGAGATTTAAATCTGGCTCAATAAATATATACTTGAGACTTTTGTGATCGGTAAAAATTTGGCACCTCTTCCCGATGAGATAGTGTCCCCAAATTTTTAGAGCGGGATAATTTCAGATCATGAGTGGGATAATTTCCCTCGTGGGGTTGTAGCTGTCGCGATGCATAAGCTACTACCTTGCCATCTTGCATAAGTACGCATCCAAGTCCTTGTCTGGAGGCGTCGCAGTATACATCAAAACTGCGGTAGATATCTAGGAGAGTTAACACCGGTGAGGTCGTCAGCCGTATCTTTAGCTCATTTAAACTTTTCTCATAGTCCTCAGTCCATTCAAACTTCTTATCCTTTTTGAGCAGCTCCTTCATGGGTTTAGCAATCTTGGAAAACCCTTCAATGAAACGACGGTAGTACTCGGCTAATCCAAGAAAACTCCGGATTTGTGATACGGTTGTGGGTGGCAACCAATCGAGCACATCCTTTACTTTGCTTGGGTCCACTGCTATACCTTCTGCGGATAGCACATGTCCAAGAAATCCAACCTGCTTGAGCCAAAACTCGCATTTAGTGAATTTAGCGTATAGCTGATGGTCGCGGAGTCATGGTAACACTGCTCGGAGGTGTTCTTTGTGATCTTCTTCACTCCTTGAGTAAATAAGTATGTCATCGATGAGGACTACCACAAACTTATAGAGGAAGTCCATGAATACTTTGTTCATCATATGCATGAAGAAAGCAGGGGCCTTGGTGAGACCAAAGGACATAATTGTATATTCATATAGACCGTACCAATTGGTAAAGGCGGTCTTAGGAATATCCTCCTTTTTAATCTTGAGCTAATGATATCCAGTCCATAAATAAACCTCGGAGAATACTTTGGCCCCATTGAGTTGATCAAACAAATCATCAATCCTTGGCAGCGGGTATTTGTTTTTGATGGTGACATCATTCAGCTGACGATATTCCACACACATGCGGAGGCTGCCATCCTTTTTGTCCACGAAGATAGCAGGTGATCCCCATGGTGAAGAGCTGGGATGGATATATCCTTTCTGGAGCATTTCATCAAGCTATTTCTTTCTCTCCACTAATTCTGATGAGGGCATCCGGTAATACTTCTTGTATAACAGTGCGGTTCCGGGCACAAGATCTATTGCAAACTCAAGCTCTCGATCTGGTGGCATGCCTGGCAGCTCTTCTGGAAATACATCAGGAAACTCACTGACCACAGGAATTAATTCCAATTCAGCCACGCCAGCGAATGCCATTTCTTTCTTGGGTATGCTTCTGCGAGCATAGAATTTGGTAGCCTGCCCCTCCTGACTGGTCAAAGCAACCTCTCGGGTTGCGCAATTAATGCATATTTGGTATTGAGTCAGCCAATTCATACCCAAGATAACAACTAGTTTAGCAGACTCAATAAGTATCAAAGAAATTGAAAAGAAGACTTCATTGATCTTGATTTCCAGATTACGGCAGACCAGACTGCTCCTGATTAAGGATCCCGGGGTTTGTACCAGCATATTCTTGCCCAAAAGCGAACAAGGAAATTTGTTTTGGGCAACAAAACTCTGATAAAAGAGTGGGAAGCCCCAGAGTCAAATAAAATTACTACAGGTATGTTGTTAACAGGAAACATACCAATGACGACTTCGGTATTTTCTTGGGCTTCATGTGCGGAGAGGTGATGAACGTGCCCAGTGATGTGGTGCTAGTCCGGGCATGATTCCATAAAGTTGACTTGTGGACTGTATAGAGCATTCACCTTGCCGTTCTTGGGACACTGTCTGGCATAATGTCCAGTTTTCCCACAACTGAAGCAAGCATTGATGCGCTGGCACTCCTCATGCACTGGGTTGGACACGACATTCTTGACTTGAGTGGTGGTCTTGTTAACATTTTGCTGCCAGTTGGGCTTGTATTCCACCTGAGTCTGCTGCCAGGTACGAGCCTTTTGTATGCGTTTTCCATCCTTCTTTGGCTCAAACTTGCGCTTGTGATCATTATTGATAGGCCTGTTGCCTGACACGAGCTTGTGCTCCCTTTCCGCAATGAAAGCTTTGTTCACCAGTGTTTGAAAATCTAGGAAATCAAACATGCTGAGAGTACACCGGAGTTCGGGTTTAATCCACCAAGAAATCTGTCAATCTTTCTTTCTTCAGTGGCCACGTCATGAAGGGAGTAACATGACAAATGATTGACTTTTTGCAAATATTCACCCACAGACTGATTTCCTTGGATGAGCGTGAGAAATTATTGCTGCTTAGTCTTCATAATTCCAGTAGGGATATGATATTTCAGGAACTGGTCCGTGAATTTCGACCAGGTGATTTCCTCATCAGTAGGCCACATGGCTTTTATATTTTCCCACCATATGGCAGCAGCGCCTTCAAGATAATGAGTTGCAAATGGAACTTTATCACCTTCTTCAGTACGAGCAATCTCAAGTTTCCTTTCAATGGTTCGCAGCCAATCGTCTGCTTCCAAGGGGTCAATAACCTGACTGAAACTGGGAGGCTTGGTCCTTTGAAAATCTGACAGCTTTGAGTGATGACGGTTCTGATTCCCATTATGTCCAACCATAGCTTGCACACTCTTTAGAATTTCAATCAAATCATTATTCCATCTTTCCTCAAACATACGTAGTAGTTGCTCGGTGGAGGGCGGATTTGGCGGTGGAGGCGGTGGTGGAACGTACGGCTCAGGGGAGTGTCCTGCTTGTCGTGCGGAACGACGAACAGGAGTACCGTCGCGAACGTTGCTACTGCTGCCTCCCCGCAGCATCCTATTGTAATATTTCCCAAGACAACGGAACCGAGATGAGAATCATTCAAAATAATGGGGGAAAGGCCAGCAACAAAAGCCCGAGCAAAACCGAAAAGACGAATAAAACACGGCGAAAGAAATAGAGTTCCAACATAATTATACATAGACTCATACAAGAAAGATACATAACATGCCAGGTTCAACTACTCTCATACATGAAATGAAACCTCATGACTCGTACGACTACACTCGTACATCATCCGGACGACTGCAAATAATTAGAAACTCTACTGCTCTGCTGGTGCTGCGGGATCCTCTCCTGACTCAGATCCTGAACTGACGTGGTTAATTGAGACCTTCGGGTTAAAGGTAACACGGTGACGCTGCCTCGAGGGATCTCCCTCAGGTGTAGGTGCAGGCTGAAGCATCGGGGCTACAGGAGTAGAGATAAGTGAAACCCACTCAGCAGGAGCACTGAGAGGATTCACGGTCGAGGTGCCTGAGCTACTCGGAGGAATAACCAATGAAACAGGGGAACTAGAACTGACTGGAATATAAGGAGTAAATCCCAGGGAGGATGAAGTAGTGGCAGATCTAGTAGAGACTAGAGCAGATGCTAAAGCAGTACGGGCACGAGTCAGCTCTCGAGCCAGCTCGTGGATCATAAGATAGCTAGCGGTGATGTAACGAGCAAGATGGCTAGCAACACTATCGGACTCCGTATCAATGATAGGGAATCGGACACGACCATTGTCGTGTAGAGAAGGATAGTAGTAGAAACCTGGGTGGTTCTACATCCGGACCTCGTTGTAACGAAGCTCAACAAGGACCTCAAATGCAGCAAACTGGACAGCCTGGGAAGTGGTAGAAGTGTAACCGCTCCGAGAGGTACGAGTGTAAGTGCTGGAGTCGGAACTGGTGCGTAGAGTAACCACCGCATGATACTCGTACACCGAGTCAGCTAGACGTTCCCGGTACACACGATAAACTGGATCGTCATCGAGGGGTACAGTCGATGCCACACGTTACGAAGAAGATGCGGCGATGTGTACGGCATCAGCTGCAACTGGCACGGATACGACACCGGAGCCATCTACACTCACAACCATTAGTAGGTTAGCATAAAAATAAGACAAGTATATGCAATGCAACAACCAGCTACCAATGCTACCGGCACTCAACGTAAACTCGTATCTACTATCCAGTCAACACGTCGTAGTCTAGCGTGGCCTACAGTCAGCGCGGCTCTGATACCAAGCGTTGTGGCACCCCGGCTCGGAGCAACCGGTTTACCATGCATTGCCAGCCCAGAGACCATGTCTTCTGGCAACACACAACATCTTGGTATAGAAAACAACCACTTTATTGATGCTAGCGGATCAAAGTTTACATTACAGCAGGTAGCGAGGCCAAGCGTCACGCACGGTGCGGCTGAACAATATGTACATTATTTAGTGAACATAAAGGCCTCGATCATAACAACTACGCGGCAGCGGAACAACGTCGTAGCGGAAGCTCCATAGTACAGGCACACCGATGTGGACACGATCTAGACTCGGACAACACTCCTCTCCAACAAGGCTTTTCCTGAATTCTGGCATGACACGCTAGGTCAGTACATTGAATGTACTTGCAAGCTCACAACAGACATAAACAAAATGACAAACAATATCATGATATTTAACCAATTATTAATAATGCAACAATATATATGTTTTCAACATGCTGTGATCATAACCTTGTGAGGAAAAGTTCCTCTTACCAATGGTGATCACTTCTTGGATCACCACCTTACCAACCTCCAAATCTTAACCATGAACATCTTGTGATCCTTCCGGTGATCACAACCTCGACCCATACTAGGTCTAAATAATGATCCTTCCGGCGATCACAACCACGGCCCATACTAGGTCAAAAACAATGATCCTTCCAGCGATCACAACCACAACCCATACTAGGTCTAAAACAATGATCCTTCCGGCGATCACAACCACGACCATCACTTGGTCCTGTCCAACCCGATGGCCTTCCCGCCATCCTCAACAGTGCAGAGTTCATAACTTATTGTGCAAATTTTATTATATGTTGACCCATGGTGTGACCTACTTTCGAGCGTGTCCGTAACCGTGGACTCGGCTATCGATAGATTAATACACTCTGCAGAGGTAGCGCACTGTACCCACACCACGGAACCCATGGCCTCGTACTCCCATTCGGGTGGACCAACGACATTCCGATGAAACCCCTCCATTGCCATGACACTCTCTCAGCCACTCTGACCCACTCCCCAATTGGGCTAGTCCTGGGTGGCCCCGTGTCTACCAAAAACACAACGACCACCGTCGTGGCCAAACGTCCCTCATGGGGACCATCCCTCACGGGGACCAGTACCAAAAATCTCAACAACGGGTCACAAGGTTATGTCTGCTTACCGGGCCAGGGTACCGCACGCCCATAACCTTCCCTAGTTGGAGGCACCGACCAGAGGCATGACAACAGACCGAATAAAGGCCTTCCCATACAGGCAAATGTGGTTGCATTGGGAAAAACTCGATTCAGTGGCATCATGAACCGGTCAACGATATATTCAAGTTGGATTATTATCAGGTTCAACTTAAATTGAAAATAACTAGGAAAATACTGAGCCAACTATATCCACACTAAGCATAACCATCAGCAACTCTTGACACTCCTCTGGTCAAGATTAAACCTCACATTAAACATCATCTTTTCTAACAAGTTTTACCATTTTCCCATGCAAGAAAAAAGCTTCAATTAATTACTTATATCCATAAGCATATTATTTCGCTCATAACAAAATAATTTCTAGTTTCTTTATCAACTAGGTTAGCTCTAAACTTTCTATAACACAAGCATATTAACTTGAACAAACACTTAACAGAATATAAATAACACAATAATGATCTATATGCATGGATTAAATCATTCATTTAAGTAGGAAAATCACAAATATTGCAATGGCACCATGAATATGTTGTTGTGGCTTTCCTTAGTGCAGATGAGGTTCACAGGCCTCCTGGTGATCCTCAAGACAAGCCTCACCGCTCTGAAAGCAATTACAAACACAAAAATAAATCATCAAGAACCCTTCTGAAATTCACCAGAAAATCTAGGCACCAGGGAAAAATCCCATTTTTGGTGAGCTGCTAGATTTCTTTGCAACGAACACAATGCAAAAATAATCAATTCATTTGGACTTATGGTTGATAAGTTATAGCTGTTTGAAGCTCTCTGGATAAATATCAATTTGAATTTTAATAAACAGCCTGGAGCGGGGAGGCGGGGTGACGTCGAAGGCGTAAAGCCTCGGGGCGCCACCACTCGTACCACTTCGCGCGCGTACTGAGTGGCTGACTAGCGGGCCCCGCTAGTCAGATGAGGGGGAGAGGGGAAACAAGATAGGGCGGCGCGGCTTTGCCAGAGCAAACACCGGCGACGAGGGCTCCTTGGCCAAAACGAGAGGGAGGGATTGAGAGAGGAGACTGAGGCGCACCTGAACGTACCCATAGAGTAGCTAGGGGTGGTCGGACAGCGTCATAATCTTCCTCTCTAGCGGAGACAGGAAGCAGAGCTCGCCAGAGACAAAGACGACGACGAGCAGAGGCGACTCCAGGGGTGCCAACCGGGTGGAACGACACCACCGTAGAGTAGCGGAGGCCTTGGAAGGGATTCCCTGGCCTGGGAGGGGCCGGAGCTACGGGAATGATCCGACGGGATCGCCGGCGAGCTCGAGCTCGGGGACGGCGGCCCGCGGCCTGCCCGGCCGGGCTACGGTCTTCTACTAGGTTGTGGAGTGTTTGAGAGTGGTGGATGATGCTCGAGGAGGCTGGGGGAGGGTTCTATTTATAGTCGAGCGTCGAGGGGGGGTCTGGCTCCGCCGGTGGACACCTGGACACGGTGCCCGGCGATGGGCAGCGTCAGTGAGAGAGGGAGTAGGAGACAGAGCTCACACGGGGACTATGGGCGAGCGGGGACGAGCACAGGGGCACCGGGGTGACGACGAGCATAGTGCGCACCGCACTGTTTTGTTGGCCGGACCGTGCCTATGCTCACTGCGGCAAGCTCCAGCGTCGGCGAGCGCCAGGGGAGAGTTAATGGGGCTAAGGCGAAGATGGTGGCGAGGTTTGGCATGCTTAGGCAGGCGGGGAAGCGAGCATGCGATCAACAGAGGCTTGGGCGCGTCGCAGAGCACGTCGGCCGCATGCCAGCACGCCTGGACGAACGCGGTCACCGCGTGAACTCTGACCTCATGCTGGCCTAAGCCCAAACTTCATGTCTGGCATGTTGTTGGTGGTAGTTTTGAATGTTACCACACTTTGGTTTGGATCTAGACGCAGTAGAAGAGATTTCACAAGCCTAGTAAGTTTCTGATCAGTAACTTTGAGAGCTTACTATGGTCAAATGGCTGGGAGTTTTGAGCTGAGTTTTGGAGGGTAGCAACCATCTACTAGGGTGATGATGCACAAGAAAAATCAGCCCCAAAGGAGCAAGTAAAATAGTAGTTGCTGTAGAAACTACCATTTCTATCCAGAACAGAAAATATTTTCTGTAGCAAAAATATTCCAAAAAGTTATGCAATATTTTTGCTCAGGAAGGTGCCCTAGGGTTCCAAGAATTTTTGTGAATTTTCTCAGATTTATGTGGGCAAGAAAAGTTGGGGTTGCTTTGGAGCACATTGATCTAGCTAGGGTTTAAGAGAGGGAAATGAATATTTTTCATTAAGGAAAAATATTCCAAATATTATTTTGAGATGAACCAGAGTGGGAATGATGGTTAGAGGGGGGAATGGGACACTTGGGTGAAATCCAAGGGGTACTCAAGTGTTTAAGTCCATATGAAAGGATTCAAAAACTCCAAATTCAAAATCAAACCAACTGAAAATCAGGCAAATAAAGAAGGGCAAAAACCAGGCTGTCACACATTAACCTTAGCTTTGACCACTTCAATACCTCTTTCAGAAATTTTATGACCCAAGACAACACCTTCATTGCCAATAAAGTGGCACTTCTCCCAATTTAAGACAAGATTTGTTTGTTCACATCTCTGCAAAACTCGATCAAGATTGCTTAAACAATCATCCAAAGACTTCCCATAAAAAGAGAAATCATCCATGAAAACCTCAACAATCTTTTCAAAAAATTCATAGAATATAGCAGTCATACATCATTGAAAGGTAGCAGGTGCATTGCATAAACCAAAAGGCATACGTCTATAAGCATAGGTTCCAAAGGGACAAGTGAAAGTGGTCTTTTATTGATCAAGTTGAGAAACAGGTATTTGTGAGAAACCAGAGTATCCATCAAGGAAGCAAAAATGTGTGTGCTTAGATAATCTTTCTTGAATTTGATCAACCAAAGGCGGAGGGTAATGATCTTTTCTAGTTGCTTTATTTAATTTCCTAAAATCAATTACCATTCTATAGCCTATAACAATTCTTTATGGAATGAGTTCATTGTTATCATTAGGAACAACAGTAATACCTCCGTTCTTAGGAACACAATGAATAGGACTTACCAATCTACTATCAGCTATAGGATAGATTATACCTGCTTCCAGAAGTTTTAATATTTCCGTTCTTACCACTTCTTTCATTTTTGGATTTAACCGGCGTTGGTGATCAACAATGGGTTTAGCATCAGGTTCCATATTAATCTTGTGCTGACATAGAGTGGGACTAATGCCCTTTAAATCATCAAGAGTATATCCAATAGTATCTCGGTGCTTCCTTAGAACTTTCAATAATCTTTCTTCTTCATATTTTGAAAGGTTAGCACTAATAATAATAGGATATATCTTCTTTTCATCAAGCTAAGCATATTTCAAAGTGTTTGGCAATTGTTTTAATTCAAACATGGGATCACCTTTAGGTGGAGGAGGACCTCCTAGAGTTTCAATAGGGAAATTGTGTTTAAGTTTTTTTGAATATTTACTGTAGGGTGAAAACCCCACATCCCTTTATTCAAGCATAAAGACATACATAACTGTACACGGGAGTTTAAAGGTTACAGGCATAAACTTAGTTAGAAAACTTACATTTACATGAGGGTTTTAACCCAATCTACAAGCCTATGCTCAATGCTATGTTTGAGCCTATGAGACAATAAGATAATATCATGCACAAAGTTACATCTCCATGAAGCAAAAGTAGCCCTTGCCCCCTGAAAGTTCTCCCATTCCTCAAGATCCATATGTTCCAAGCACCTGTGAGCATCACCTCAAAGAAAAAGGGGTGGCCAAATATCTTCCTTGCTTGAGAAATACACTGCTGAATATTAGAACCATGACGCCAATCAATTTTCAAGTAGTTCCAAACCCTGAAGCTAAAGTTACATTCAAAGAAGTGATGAGCCCTATCCTCATAAACATAGGCATTACAGATGACACATAGATTATCATCCAAAGGGGACCTCCAGTGCCTTCTGACGAACATGTCCTTCGTGTTGAGCCTGTCAAAGAAGAGAAGCTAGCCAAAAACTTTTATTTTCATAGCGCATCTGCTCTGCCATAGCCATTTACATGGTTGGACAATTGGAAGGTGTGTACGCATGATGTCATAAAAGCTCTTTGCTGAGTATTGCCTAGACTTTCCAGGCCATATCCAAACATCAGGTAAAGAAGGATCTCTCTACAGATGAAACAACCATGCTTCCAAGATTTCCAATTCAGATGTTGCCTCCTGAGATAATGGCAAATGGAACATGGAGGGCAAATCCTGGTTTTGTATGAAGTCCCTGACCGAAACCTTGTCATTGTTGGCGTTCTAGGAACGGGGGTCCCCAGACTTGCCTGCCTACGACCCACAGCGGGGCTCCACCAGCGGCCCTGTACGGCCCATCTTCACCAGCAAACACTCAAGACCCTCGCGAGGCGGACGACGCAAGACCTCCTCAGGGGCGGCCTCACCAGGCTAGCTCGCGAGGGGCGGAGAGATCAAGGCAAGGGACACCTCGCGAGGTTCCTATGACGCAAGCCATGACGATTGGAGCCAGGCGGGTGCTAGGCAGGCACCAGTGTGCGCAGTGTCCTCGTTTCCTCTTTGGTGCTAAAGAGGCAAGCGCAGGCTAGGAGTCCCGAGGCATCAGGCAAAGGTTTCCATATCGGTGCAACAAGACCAAGACAAGCAGGACGACAGGACGGAGGTCACCACGGAGCCCAAGACGGCATCACCACTAGAGCCTTTGGCAGGCGAAGACTACTTTTGTCAGGATAACTTGTACTAGTTGTCCCTCTTCGAATTTGGCCGTTGTGGGATCCCTTCCCGCTCAATATTTGGGAAGAGGACCAAGGCCTCTATAAATAGGACTAGCCACCACAGTAGGGGGAGGACGGATCCAGAGAGAGAGAGGGAGGGAGAGGATTCGGTTCATCCTCAACCACACAAGCTCGCCAAGCACAAGAGCACCTCTCCTCAGGAGGCTATTCTTCCCTTGTAACTGTTCATCCTCAGCCCAAGAGGCAATCCAGCACACCACATTGGAGTAGGGTATTACACCACATCGGTGGCCCGAACCAGTATAAACTCTTGTGTCTCTTGTTCTTTGGGTTCGTCGAGCTAGGCCGTGAGATCATGATGTGTGCGAGCTACAGAGGGGGAGAGATCTTCATGCGCACCCCAGTGTTCGAACCTCAAGGGTTTTGCCGGAACTCGAAATCCGACATTTGGCGCGCTAGGTAGGGGTGCGTCGGAGCTTCTCTTCCCCCTGTTTATCCGCCGACACTCCGCGATTCCGATGTCCGGCAACTCGAGGACCGACACCGACCGCTGGGCAGCTTGGCCGGCCCGGGCGACGCCGTCCGACCAAGAAGACCTCAACCCTGTGCCCCAGGCGGCAGGCGCAGCGCCAAACGCTACGGGGCGCGGGTGGAGTGGTCAAATGCCATCCACCCTTACTCTATGACAAGTGCGGGCAGCAGCAAGGGCCTCAAGCCACGCTGCGGCCATGGCGCCGCACACCCGACGGGAACAAGAAAACATGAGGGCCGCGCTCATGGTGGCTCGGGAGCTGCTGCGATGCCGGCTGATGGAGAGCGGCCGGGATGCATTCTTGGAGCGTGTCGCCGAGCTATTGGACGCCGTGGCCTCGAGAGCACCACCCTTCTGCTCCCTACTTACGCCTCAGGCCACAGCCGGATCGCATGGCGGGCCTCGCCGCATCCGCGTGCCCCCAGGTGCGCCAGGAGGCTTTATCGACACCGGCGCGACCAGAAGCACCGGACACCAATTCGCACCCGCGCCACCTCCGATGGGCGCGGGCACGAGCGTTGCCAGCCGCGGCCTCAGCGGAGTGCCGCCCTACCATCCTAAGGGCGGCGCGCTGGTCCTGACAACGTGGAGCGTGGGGCACTTCAGCGAGGTCTTTGGGGTGACGGCCTTGGAGGCCTACGTGCCCCGCATGATGGACCAGGAGTATGCGCTGGAAGACGACCATGGCTCGTTCCTCGAGCCAGGCTGGGAGGAGCAGGCGCTGGAAGCTGAGGCCTTCCAGGAGCCCTCCGGGAGCCTCACCAACCATGCCGGCGACAACAGCTATAGGGTACCACTAATCTCTCAGGAGCAAACTTACGCTAACCATGGCTCGTAGGAGGATCAGGTCACAACGGCGGACGGCGGGCCCAGCTCAACGACCTCCCTTCCACCAGGAGGAGCGCACTGGGGTCTGCAGGGGAGGAGCCGGGAGCAAGATCCCTCCCCGCATCGCGTGGAGCATGGCGTCCCCCGGAGGTAGGCCCTCTGTTGAGGAGGTGCTGGTGAGCCTTCCCCTGGCAGAGGACCCATGGTCGCCGAGGGCGCCGCTGGCGTCCATTTTGCCCCTTGGCTTCGTCTTGGCTTTCGGATGCACCAATGGTGGTCGAGGGTGGCGCAAGGCAGGGCCCTCGTCTGGCAATATGAAGTAAGGCTCGCGCATGTGAAGATCTTCGTTCATGACACTCTCACGTAATAATGAGTGGGGATTTACATGGCCCATAGTCTCAGGAGTGCCGCCCTCGGGCCTCGGGGGATCCCTCCCACGTCCTAGTGGCATCACCTAGCTCCGCGCTGGTGAGAAGACAAGAAGACTAGACTAGGCGCCGGACGCGGCCATTTGCTTTTAATCTCTTTTCTATACCCCTGTTTTTTGGCTTTGGATTTAAATTTGAAGTTGAATTTTCATTGGTATGCGCGGGGGCGTGTCTTTTCTCGTTCGTACGATTTCTTGCAATCTGGTTCCTTGCCCTGATTCGGAGTTGACACCTGCTGCCCCCCCTCGCGAGCTCCTCGCGAGCGGGGGCTGGGCGCAGCGCACGCGCGCTGCGCGCACGTCCTTCCATGGCTGGCACTTGCTTCTCGCGACACCCTCTCGGATGGATCGGTAGGCCCCTCAGAAGCTCATGACCTCACGAGCCGGTTGGGAACCGACCCCTGACTAAGGTAAACTGTAACAGTAAGCTCGCGGCAGGACTCGCGGGCTCATAAAAACACATCTTCAGCTTGGCCTAAGGAATAGAGGCAGTAATCTGCTTACATGAGGGGCTCCCCCTCCCAAAATGCTCTTACAACTTTCAGGGCCGTGCCCGAGTTTTCACATGCAGGGTCAGCGACAAGGAAGCATGGGATTAATCGGACATATCGCTCACCGTGTCGTTCAGGTCGCCCTCAGATGCGTCGTTGGCGTCACTGTCACCATCGCTGGCATCACCATCACTGACATCACCGTCACCATTGCCGGTGTCGCCCACACCATCATCGACCATGTCACCTTCATCTGCCGCGACCACCACCGCGTCGTCCTCGAAGGTGAAGGCCCTGACTAGAGCATCCACATTGTCTTCTACCCAGCGCGCCAGGTCACCCTGGATGGCCTCAGGCACAGGGGCATTGGCGGCGTCAAAATCGAAGTTGGGGTAGGTGTTGTGGAGGTGGCTGAAGACGCGGGAGAACACGCGCCTGAGCAGGCTGTGGCTCCTCTCTTCAACAAGCATGCGAGCCCTCTCAGATCGACTCTCCAGGCATTTCACCACATCGCTGAAGAAGAGGAGGTGGCTGGTGAAATCGTTAGAGTGGGGATGAGGGGCATCTTCGTCGCAGATGGTGCCCAGCGCCGCGTTGGCTCTAATCCTGAGGCTTTGGAGCATGGGGGCGTGCTCGCGCTCCAGCGTCCGCCGCCAGAGCGCTTTCACCCTGCTCTGCTGCATGGAGGACTCGGCACTGGCGACCCGCTGCTGAAGAGAAGGCAGCTCGGCGCATGCGGAGGCCAGCTCAGCTTGCACTGAGGTCAGGGCGGCTGCGGCGGCTTCCTCACGCAGTCCCGCCTCAGCCAACCCCGACTTAAGGGCAGTAGTCGTGCCCATTACTTTGGCTTCCATGAGCTACAGCTTCAAGTCGTACCTGCCCACAAGATCCGCGCGAGACTCGGCCACCCGGCGATCGACCTCCTCCTAGGCCTTGGCCTCGCGCGCGCCGACAGCATCCTCCGCTTGGCCGACTTGGCGCTCCCTCGTCTCCAACCGCTCAAGCTCAAGGTTGCACTTCGTGGCTTACAGCGCTAGCTCTTCCTCGCGCCTCAGGGTCTCTTCCTCCTCGGCAGGCGCCCCCTTCATCGATGCTAGGGCGGCCTTGCACGCCTCCACTTACTGCTCCAGAGAGGGAGGGAGAGGATTCGGTTCATCCTCAACCACACAAGCTCACGAAGCACAAGAGCACCTCTCCTCAGGAGGTTGTTCTTCCCTTATAACTGTTCATCCTCACCCCAAGAGGCAATCCACCACACCACACTTGAGTAGGGTATTACACCACATCGGTGGCCTGAACCAGTATAAACTCTTATGTCTCTTGTTCTTTGGGTTTGTCGAGCTAGGCCCTGAGATCATGATGTGTGCGAGCTAGAGAGGGGCAGAGATCTTCGTGCTCACCCCAATGTTCGAACTTCAAGGGTTTTGAAGAGCCTTCGTAATATGAGATTCAAGGGCCCGGAAGAACCACACACATGCCAAGCATCAAGCCAGAAAAGAGCAGAATCCCCCATATTAATCTACATTGAGGCAATTGACCTATAGTGGTCAGCAAGCTTGAGAATATCCTTCCACCAAAATGATCCAGTGAGTATTGTGGCATGAGGTACAACTCCGTCATAGTAACTATCCCAGATTAATTGAACCCATGGTACCTGCATTTTATTGTAAAATTTATGTAGATGCTTGAGAAGGAGCCCTTGATTCAGAATGTTCAGATTAAGGATACCTAGACCTCATTTATCCTTAAGTCTGCAAACCAGGTCCCAGGAACTAAAGACTATTTGGGCACATCAGAGTTTCCCCTCTAGAGGCATCGCCTGAAAATCCTATCCAGCTGCTTGATGATACCAGGAGGAATATGCAAACCGCAGAGAAAATATATGGGCATTGATGTAAGCACTGAAGTGAGTAATTGCAACCTGGATCCTTGATTAAGCGTGGTCGAGCTGACAGATAATCTTCTTTCAATGTTGGCCACCAAAGGCATTAGGTCAATTATCCTAGGTCTTGTAGTTCCAAGAGGCAGACCCAGATATGTGAAAGGCAACTGTTCCAACTTACAACCCAAAATGTTGGATAGTCTCTGTGCCTCAGCTGGCTCAATATTGAGGGGCACCATTGATGACTTTGCAAAGTTAACCTTTAGGCCAATTGATTGCTGGAAACTATGAAGCATGTTCTTGAGGGCAACCAACTGATCCTCCGTTGCAGAGAGGATTATTATTATGTCATCAGCATACTGGATAATAGGAAAATCATGGTCATGTGATGGGATTGGAAGAGTTAGGACCCCCCCTAGCCAGCATATCATTGACCACTGTTTGAAGGAGATCAGTAGCTAGGACAAATAGAAGTGGAGAGAGAGGATCACCCTGTCTGACCCCACATTTGCATTTGAACTGCTTACCAGGCACACCATTGAGAAGCACAGAAGATGATCCAGAGGAGAGGATCTCTTTAATCCAAGCAATCCATTTTGCATCAAAACCTTTCCGCTGAAGGATTTGCAAGATAAGTTCATGCTCCACAGTGTCAAAAGCTTTTGCAAAATCCAACTTC
Organism: Triticum urartu; assembly: GCF_056163025.1. NCBI lineage: Eukaryota > Viridiplantae > Streptophyta > Magnoliopsida > Poales > Poaceae > Triticum > Triticum urartu. The sequence continues at coordinate 399,174,400 of NC_141879.1, read as the reverse complement.
AAGATGATGATAGGCCTCTTCGACAGTTTACATTGATGTATATACTCAAAAACCCAAGCCAGGCAGTCCTGGATGGCTCTACTTTTTAGTAAACCATATTGATTCTTGTGAATGCATTGAAGGATGACCTTTTGCAGCCTATTAGCCAAGAGTTTAGTAAGGAACTTTAAACATGTGTTTGTTAGGGAAATTGGCCTAAAATCCTGAGGTCCCACAGGAGACAACATCTTTGGTATCAATGTGATAAGAGAACCATTAATATTCTCCAGAGATAAACTGCCATCATAAAAGTCCTAGATAAGTTTCAAAAAAATCCTTCTCAATGATAGGCCAACACTTTTTGACAAAGATGCCATCAAAACCATCGGGCCCTGGAGCTGTATCAGGTGGCAGATCCTTCAAGACAGTGTTTATTTCCTCAGTAGAAAAAGGTTCTAACAAATACTGTAAGCCATCAACTGGGCTAATGAGACTATGCAGATCAAAGCCCATATTTATTCCCTGGGCCTGGCCGATTTTGCTTTTGAACGATGACCAAAGGATCCCCCCCATTTGGGAGTGATCAGAGACTGGAGCAACACCTACAACTGATAGGCTTGCAATAGTATTCCTGCGTAAACATTCAGAGGGCATTGCATGAAAAAACTTAGTATTCTCTTCACCCACCATAATATAACGGATGGTACACCTCTACTTCCAATAAATATAATGAATCCTAAACTGGTCCTCATGGTGCAGCTTAACAATTTTCCGAAAATTAAATTTAGGCGTAGTGAGAGGCCTCAGCTCTTCCAAGTTATCAGAGTATAATATGACTCTGCAAAAATCCATTGTGAGCCGTCTAATATACGACAAGTTTTTGCTCCAGGCCTTTAGGCAGAACGCAGATGCCTGAACTTAACTGACAAAACTACTGAGGCAGACAGATCAGCAAACCCTGGCATGTCCACCCAATAATTTTCAAACCAAAAAACCCTAGCCTTTGGTATATTTGTATTAATGGAAACCACACAAGGCACATGATCGGAGGACGTTTTTACCAGCGGTAGAACAACTGTATTAGGATAAAAAGATATCCAATTTGAGGTTGTAAAGAACCAGTCTAGCTACTCTAATAGTGGTGGATCTTGCATATTGGACCAAGTAAAACTCCTTCCCTTCAGCGGCAATTCAAGCAGATCCAAATGTCCAATGATCTCATTGAAGAGGAAAATGTCATTAACATAACCTCCTGGTCTATTTTTGTTATCCAGAGAACGAATGAAATTGAAATCACCTAATAATAATCAATTTTCTTCCATGGGGGTATTTAGACGATAAAGCCAATTAACAAAGCTGTCTCAAGGAGGACCCTCACAGGGTCCATAAACTGACACTAGGGTCCACTTCTCAGCATATGAACTGATTGGAACGAAACAACAATTCGAAAACTTTGTATCTGCACCAAAGTCCCTTTAAATATGGAGGAATTCCAAACTACTAGAATGCCACCTGAGGCACCTACTGATGGAGTAAACGCAAAAGTGTCAAAGCGCTTAGGACATAAGGCTCTAATTTTGCGAATATCAAAGTCATCACACTTTGTCTCTTGCAGGCAAACAATAGAGCACTGCCTTTCTTCAATCTTTGCTCTCACATCTCTCTGAGGAGCATCAGAATTCAAACCATGAACATTCCAGCACATCACACGCAATTACGATAAGTTGTACTATCCATAATAAACATGCAGAATTAAGTCAAGGGTTGCTAAGCATAACAAAGCATAGTAGACCACAACCATACGTGCCAAAAGGGCATAGAGTTCAACAAGTTCAGATAAAAAGTAGCCACTAACAAAATAAAAGCTATGCCGGGCATAACCCCTCCGGCGTAGATCATAAAACCTAGGTTTACTCATCATCAGACACTGGATCAGAAGAGGATGTCTTAGGAGGATCCCTAAGCTTCTCCAGTGTTAGCTGGTCTTCAGAAATACCAAGATGAGCACCTAGTGCCTGCATTTCAGAGATTGGTGTCGGTGGAGGTATCGCCTGCTCTGCGCCACCAGGTTCATCAACCGTCACCCTGGCCTTCTTAGCACACGAACGCCTTAAAGCTGTTGCCTTGACAGGAATTGCAGAAGTGGGTTTATAGCCGGAGGCCTTGGCTGCCCTGCGTATCATGCGCCGGATCGTGAAATCTGGAGTTGGGGCCACGACAACAGAGGCCTTGCGGCCACGCCTAGTTGCGCGTCCATGCTTTCCAAGCACTGTAGGTAAAACAGACAAGAACTAAAAATCCTCTTCAGAGTTGTGGGACGACTGCGGTGGATTCACTCCTAGCAGCGGGTGTGGATTGCCATCTAATGGCATTAGATCTTCATCCATAGATACCATAGCATCAACAAATTCTCCCGTCAGAATAAAGCAACATGCAGTCCAAGACACCATAGCACCACCCCAAGTTGCAAAGTCACGAAAGACAACAGAGCGCGAAACCAGGGCATTGTCCAGAAAAGAGACTCTGACCAGAGATCGAACCAGACAACGATCAGTTTGATTCCAATAGTGAAACTAACCAAAAGTTCCAACTACATCTACCAAGCACTGAGTGTTACGATAATCTAATGGCACTCCAATGAACAGAATCCCACTCGTCCGATGGCCATGTATGGCCCTGAAACCCTCCCATTCGTTGTGCGGAATAAACCTGATGAAAAATTCCTCTCCATCGTCATCCACTCCAAGAGGAAAAGGTGGATGCTGAGTTAACGAGCCACGCACAACTGGATCTTCCATCTCAAAGAGCCCCTCCCCTTGAAACCATGTCTAATAAGAGAGCACCGGGATGTGCACAGTCTGGTAAGAAAGTCAAGAACCTGCTGTCGACGAATTGCCACCAGATGAGCTGGTGGTAGCAGCTCGACAATGGCACCATATATTGCTCATGAGTGCGAGGAGGTGGGGTTGCCGACATGTAGTAAGTCCGAGGAAGACGATCTTCCCCACCGTCGACGATGTTATATCCAGCTGGGACAAACCGATGCGGGTCAATCGCATACACCGCCATTGGAGATGGCGGCGATGATTCTGCTATCGCACTGGAATCAGGAGTGACAGGTGTTGATCGAAAGCTTGGCGAAGATGGGTAGGAGGTGGACGATTTGGGTTTTTTGGGAGGCGGAGGCATCTGGCTAGGAGAGGCCAGGGAGCTCTCTTTCTTGGTGCCGGCTCCAAAGCCTTTGGATGGGACTTTTGTCACCCAGAACGAGGAATCGGGTGGTTGGCCGGTGCAATGCCGTTTAATGTGGCCAAACCGGAAACAATTCCTACACCAAACACAGTTTGTGCAAGTCTTTGTCTGGTGGCCCATAGGCAAACAATTTTGTCAGTCCCAAAACCTGGCTGCCAATCATCTCTTCATAGCTCTACAAATCCCTGACAAAATCCTGTGGCGATGGAGAGAGCTGCCCGAAAACTGTGGAGTCTCCATGGGCTGGGCTATCCTCCTCCTCATCAGAAATCACAATGGGCCGAGGAGCGGGAGTATTGGGCTCCAAGTCAGGCCCATGGCCAACAGACGGTGGAGACTCTGGTATATCCACAAAATCTGGTCCAACAAATTTCAAACCAGTGGGGGATCTGGACTTGCCGCCAACAGACACCAGAGATTTCGGGGGTGATCGAAACGAGCCAAAAAGGATCACCGGAGGTGGCAAGGCTGTCGTCTCTGTCCCCGAAGAAACAGACGACGAACCCAAAGCTTCTTGAGATGACACATGATAACCAGCCTCCCTAACAGTCAACACCTCTATTGGCGTGGGATGATAACTATACCCCTTACGAGCAGGATAGTTGATGAAAGTAGCAAAACATAGATTTTTCTTAGGTTGGCCAGAAGAAGAACTAGAACGCAAAGATGGTTTGCTAGCAGTATGTTGCATGGCCTGCATCCCAAGATTGACTCTACATTTTGTTGGACTAACTAAGGTCCATTCTTGATGGCATTTAGCTTGCCAGAGACGAAATTCCTTTTCCCAATCGGGGCCTCCATGCCCCCAAAGATGAAAATAACATTTAAATTGATTGCAAACGAAGCTACGTTGATGTAGAATAAAAACCCACTTGTTTAGAAGAAACTCTGAAAGAGAATACCCGATGATTGACTTGTGAAACCTTGAGGTTTGAGAAATAACCACCAATAGCAGATTCCAGAGCGAGGCTGACATTGTCTTCATCCAAACGGAAAGAATGCCGGGCAAAATAGACCACCATCGTGAAGTGGCCCGAGTCCGAGGTTGGATGCATAGATCTATTGAACGCGCGCCTGCTCTCATCTGCCAAGTCAATCCCCGGGCCAAAGTAGAAGCCCAAGGAGATGGAAGCGTATACTGCCATGGAGGAGACAACCAACATAGAGAGCAGTGGATGCCAGAGAGAATGGTGCGATCAAATGTGAAAACCCACGGCCAGGTGGGCTGATCGCCGGTGTGGTAGGTGGCTAGGGTTACGGGGCGGGGGGTGGAGGTGGGAGCCATGCGTCCCTCCTAGTAAATCGCAATGTAGAATTTTTTAATTGTGTTTAAGTAGAGGGCATTGTTCAAATAAAATCTTATCTATTTCATTTCTTTCATGCATATGTAAATCATTTCCATGGTCTAGCAGATATTGTTCTAGAGGACCAGTAGGAGGCACAACAATAGAAACAAGACCAATTATTTCATTCTTACTAGGCAATTCCTTTTCATGAAGCTTTCTACTAAACTTGGAAAAATTAAACTCTTGAGACTCATCACCAAAACTAACACCGACAGTTTGATTCTCACAATCGATCTTAGCATTAAGAGTGCTCAAGAAAGGTCTACCAAAGATAATGGGACAAAAGTCATCTTGTGGGGAACCAAGAACAAGAAAATCAGTAGGTATTTTATTTTCCCACACAAGACTTCAACATCTCTAACAACCCCAATTGGTGATATAGTGTCTCTATTAGCAAGTTTAAAAGTAACGTCAATGTCTTCTATCTCTGCGGGTGCTATGTCATTCATAATTTCTTGATATAAGGAATAGGGAATAGCACTCGTGCTAGCACCTATGTCACATAAACCATGTTAACAGTGGTCTCCTATTTTAACTCAGACAACATGCATGCCAACAACAGGTCTATGTCTATCCTTTTTATCGAGACAATAGGCATGCCAACAACAGGTCTATGTCTATCCTTTTTATCGCGTTTGGCAATTCTAGAAGCTTCTTCATAGAAGTAATAACATGCCCATCTATATTTTCTTCCAAGAGATCCTTAAACATAGCAACACTAGGTTCTACTATAATTTGTTCATCAGGTTTAGGTGTTCTAATATAACTTTTGTTGAACACAGTTGAAACTTTAGCATGTTCCTTTATCCTAACAGGAAAAGGTGGTTTCTCAATATAAGAAGTAGGAACAACTTAATTAACATTATAAAGTATAGTTTCTTCTTTAGCTAGTACAGGTTCTTTAATTTCTTCTTTAATAGGTGGGTGATATTTAAACCACTTCTCTTTAGGGAGATCAACCTGAGTAGCAAATGATTCACAAAAGGAGGCTACCATCTCAGAGTCAAGTCCATATTTAGTGCTAAACTTTTGAAAAGCATCGGTATTCATAAAAGATTTAACACAATCATACTTAAGCTTAATACCTGACTCTTTACCTTCATCGAGTTCCCAATCTTCAGAGTTGTGTTTAATTCTTTCCAAAAGATCCCACCAGAATTCTATAGTCTTATTCATAAATGAACCAGTAAAAGAAGTATCGAGCATGGATTGATCATCATGAGAAAGCCGAGCATAAAAATTCTGAATAATAATTTCTTTTGAGAGCTCATTATTGGGGCATGAATATAACATTGACTTAAGCCTCCCCCAAGCTAGAGCGATACTTTCTCCTTCATGAGGCCAAAAATCATATATGTAATTCCGATCACGATGAACTAGATGCATGGGATAATTTTTTGGTGGAACTCCAATTTCAATCGATTCCAATTCCAAGATCCAATATCATCGCATAGCCTATACCATGCCAAAGCTTTTCCCTTCAAAGATAAAGGGAAAACCTTCTTCTTAACTTCATCTCCGGGTAAACCTGCAAGCTTAAACAATCCACAAATTTGTTCCACATATCAAGTGCATATCAGGATGTTCGGTTCCATCTCCCATGTAATGATTAGCTAGCAGTTGTTCTATCATACCCGAAGGAATTTCATATTCAATATTTTCAGTAGGTGTATTAGGTTTAGGGGTAGCTAATTGCGGTTCCGTTCGAGGTGAAGATACCCCAAACAACCCCTGAAAGGATTGTTTTGCATAGTAACAAGTGACAATAAATTTCAGTACACTATATAAATGTTTCCTTACCAAATTCCACTTACCAAAGGCGCTTCACTCCCCGGTAATAGTGCGAGGAAATAGCCTTGATGACCCACAAGTATAGGGGATCAATTGTAGCAGAAGGAAGAGTGTCAAACCCAACGAGGAGCAGAAGGAAATGACAAATAGTTTTCAGTAAGGTAATGTGTGCAAGTGCTGAAATTGTAAGTAACAGAGTAGTTTGATAGCAAGATATTTTGTAACAAGCAAGTAATGATAATAATAGGAAAAGTGCAGCAAGGTAGCCCAATCCTTTCGAGGCAAAGGACAGGCCAAAATGATCTCTTATAATAGGCGAAGCGTTCTTGAGTGTACACGGGAATTTCATCTAGTCACTTTCATCATGTTTATTCGATTCGTGTTTGCTACTTTGATAACTTGATATGTGGGCGGACCTGTGCTTAGGTGTTGTTATTACTTGAAAAAACCTCCTAATTATGATTAACCCCCTCGCAAGCATCCGCAACTACGAGAAAAGTATTAAGGATAAATCCTAACCATAGCATTAAACGTTTGGATCCAATCGGTCCCTTAAGGAATAGCGGATAAACTAGGGTTTAAGCTTCTATCACTCTTGCAACCCATCATCTAATAACTACTTTACAATGCATTCCCTTAGGCCCAAATATGGTGAAGTGTCATGTAGTCGACGTTCACATGACACCACTAAGGGAATCACAACATACATACTATCAAAATATCGAACACATATCAAGTTCACATGATTACTTGCAACATGATTTCTCCCATGACCTCAAGAACGAAAGTAACTACTCACAAGTGATAAACATGCTCAAGATCAGAGGGGTATTAAATAGAATAATGGATCTGAACATATAATCTTCCACTAAATAAACCATATAGTAATCAACTACAAGATGTAATCAACACTACTAGTCACCCACAAGCACCAATCTATATTTCCGGTAACAAGATTGAACACAATAGATGAACTAGGGTTTGATATGAGATGGTTCTCTTGAAGATGTTGATGGAGATGGCCCTCCCCAAGATGGGAGAGTTGTTGGTGATGATGAGAACGATGATTTCCCCCCTCCGGGAGGGAAGTTCCCCTGGCGGAATCCCTTCGTTGGAGGGCAAAAGTGCTCCTGCCCAAGTTCTGGCTCGAGACGGTGGAGCTCCGTCCCAAAAGTTCTCTCATTATTTTTTCTAGGTAAAAATGACTTATATACCAGAAGATGGGCACCGGAGGTGGGCCTGGGTGAGCACAACCCACCAGGGCACGCCTAGGGGCCCATGCTCGCCCTGGTGTCTTGTGCTCACCAGGGTGGCCCCATCTGGTATTTATTTGCTCCAATATTCTTCATATATTCCATAAAGATTCTCCGTGAAGTTTCAACTTCTTTGGAGTTGTGCAGAATAGGTAGCCTAGTGTAGCTTTTCCAGGTCCAGATTTGCAGCTGGCGGAATCCTCCCTCTTTGTGTGTACCTTGAATATTATAAGAGAAAAGACATTAGAATTACTCCAAAAGAATTATTATGCATAAAAACATCATAAATAACAGTAAGAAAACATCATGCAAAATGGACGTATCAATCAAAATATGGTGATACCCGGAATATGCGTCCAGAAAGGAATGCAAATCGCAGCCTGAAGTGGAATCCACAATCTGATCGATGTGCGGCAAGGGAAATGGGTCCTTCGGGCAAACCTTATTGAGATCTGTAAAATCTATGCACAACCCCAATTTCCCGTTAGGCTTATGAACAAGATTTGCTAACCATGTGGGATGTAGCACTCGTCTGACCAAACCAGCTGCTTCAAGCTTCTTGATCTCCGCTGCCATAAACTATTGATTCTCCAAGTCCTGCTTTTGGACTTTCTACTTGACGGGTCGGGCATGTGGGCAGATAGCAAGGTGGTGCTCGATTACCTCCCTAGGAACACCGGGGATATTAGATGGTTGCCAAGTAAACACATCGATATTCACCTGTAGGAAGGCATCGAGCGCGCTTTCCTATTTGTCATCGAAGGTGGCGCTGATAGTGCAAGTACCATCAATGCCAGCCAGCCCTGCCGGGACTTTCTTTACTTGGGTGGCAGTGACCTTGGATCTTTTGCTGTTGGAATTATCTGAGAAGTCATCAATGGGCACAACGTACTCCGAATAGATACGCTTCCCGGATTCCTTGCCAGTGTCCTTGCTACCCTTCTTCCTTCCTCTATCCTCCTTGGCAGGAACCGCTGCTGCCGCTGCCTCTACCGTGACTGTGTCCCGGTACATCTTGTCCATGCAAATGATTGCGTCCTTCTCATCTGATGGGATGGAAAGGCCTCCTATCGGCCCAGGCATCTTCAAGGTGTTGTAGGCATAGTGGGATGCCGCCATGAATTTAGCCAGGGCTGGGCGTCCAAGGATTCCATTGTACGACAAAGGGAGGTCAACCATATCAAACACAATCTTCTCGGTCCGATAGTTCAGCTCTCCCCCAAATGTCACCGGCAGCATGATATTTCCCTTTGGATGACACCTGCCGGGGTTAACTCTTCCTCTGCTATCTGAAGTTTGCTGATGACTACCGGGGAAATCAGATTAAACCCGGCCCCGCCATCCACTAACATTTTTGTGACCTTGAGGTTGCGAATTGTTGGAGAGACCAACAATGGAAAACATCCTACCGCAATGGTACAATCAGGATGATCCTCTTCGTCAAAGATGATGGGCGTGCGTGAGCATTTGAGTGATTTCTGGGCTCCTGGCGCTGGTTCCAAGGCATTGACCTCACGTGCCCACTGTTTGAGTTGGCGGTGAGAGGCATGTAGAGATGCACCCCCTGTCAATGCACAGGGTTTCCACTTCATCCCCTCCATCACTCTCATAATCACAGGCTTCCTTCTCTCTACCTCTGGCGGGTTTTCCTTTGTTCCAGATGGGTTTGTCGGGGCGATTTGCTTCATCGCCTCGGCCCTTACGGCGACATTCTAACCCTTTTCCTTGTCACGCTTCTCATATTCTGCTCTCTGCCTCTTGACGAGCTGCTCAACTTGATAACACTCTTGAAGGTCAGGGCCCTTGATCCGATGGATCTTGTAGTATGGACCATCACCCTTCCCGGCCTTCTTGACAGCCGCGGCCTCCCGGCAGTCAGCGTACATGGCAGCTTGCTTGTCGGGCACTTCGGCCTTAGCCTTCTTGCCGGTACTAGGCGTACCCGATCCTTCAACAGTCATCACTGCCTTATCCTTGCGCTTCTTACTGCGCTTCTTGCCCTTCTTCTCACTAGTGGATTTTTCATCATCTTCTAAATCGACGTTGACACAATCCTCCTGCCCGGGCAACTTCCTTCACTCCTCCATCCGAGCACACTTTTCCACCAAGGTGTAAAGCTCCTTCACAGTCTTGGGAACCATACATTCATCTTGGAATAGATCCTGCGGTTGTGCACATCGGACTGGAAGGCAGCTATCACCGCTGCCGGATGGATATTCGGGATGTTCCTATGGACCTTGCTAAATCTCTGCAAATACTTCCGGAGGGTCTCACCTTCTTTCTGTTGGAGAAGCCGCAAGTCGCTGGGCCTGCCTGGCTCTTGATGGCCACCAGTGAATGCGCCAATGAACTCAGGGCACAGGTCAGCCCATGACAAAATGGAGTTCTCTGGCAGGTGCAATAGCCAAGACCTCACATTGGACTTGAGAGCCAAAGGGAAGTAGTTGGTAAACACCTTCTCATCTCTTCCCCTAACAGCCTGAACGGCGATGGTGTAGATGCTCGGAAACTCTGTCGGGTTCAGTCTTCCATCGTACTTCTCAGATATCTCTGGCTTGAACGTGCGAATGGGCGGCCAATGGACTTGCCACAGCTCACGAGTAAACGCAGGGCACCCAACCTCAAAAGGTAGGTACCCGCCAATACCGGGCGCAGGCTCGTCGACGTCGGGGCCATCACACCCACCGGTCCGGTGGTAGTCATCACGGCGTCGCTCAACGACGACGCGCATGTCTCCCCTCCGCCCATCCTCTGGGGCTCGCCGTCGGCTTGGACATGCTCGAGGGTCAGAAGAGGCCATCAAGAGCTCACACTGGCTGCCGTGGCGGTGACTGCACCGTAAGGGTGGCCCCTTCCGTACGGCTAGCAGCACGAGCCGTTGTCATCACCTGGGGAGGCCGTGGCGGGCCAACTCGCTATGGGCCCCCAGCCTCGGCAAAGCTGAGCAGACTTTGGATGGTAGCACACCATTCGTCCATGTGCTCGGCCGCTGGTGGAAACCTCAGCAGGAGCTGAGCCTGCGCCACGGCCTCTGTAGCTATACTTGGCATGGGTGATGACTGTAACGCCCTCGATGCGACTATAGCTCTCACGTGTCAAGGCACGACTTAGAGGCATAATCGCATTGAAGGCAATGTCGCAAGTTAGGCAATCTTCACAACATCCCATGTAATATAATTAATAAAAGGGGAGATACATAGTTGGCTTACACTCGCCACATCACACAAAGTACATAAATAGCATTACAACATTCAAACACTCATGGCCTGACTACGGCGCCAAAATAAAAGATAACCCAACATGCGACACGGTCCCGATCACCCCCAACTGGGCACCACTACTGATCATCAAGGAAAGACACGTAGTATCATTGAGAGTCCTCGTCGAACTCCCACTTGAGCTCAAGCGTGCCATCTGGAGTGGAATCATCAGGCCCCGCATCTGGTTTGGAAGTAATCTGTGAGCCACAGTGACTCAGCAATCTCGCACCCTCGCGATCAAGACTATTTAAGCTTATAGGTAAGGCAGGGTAAATATGTGGAGCTGCAGCAAGCGACTAGCCTATATGGTGGCTAACCTGTTCGCAAAAGAGAGCGAGAAGAGGAGGCAAAGCGCGAACGAGTAACTAAAGGACAACCTACGCAAGCATTACTCCAACACCATGTTCACTTCCCGGACTCCGCCGAGAAGAGACCATCACGGTAACTCACACTGTTGATTCATTTTAATTAAGTTAAGGTTCAAGTTATCTACAACCGGACATTAACAAATTCCCATCTGCCCATAACCGCGGGCACGGCTTTCGAAAGTTCAAATCCCTGCAGGGGAGTCCCAACTTAGCCCATGACAAGCTCTCACGGTCAACAAAGGAATAGACCTTCTCCCGAGACATTCTGATCAGACTCAGTATCCCGGTTCTTCAAGACACTTCGACAAGTTAAAACCAATCCAGCAACACCGCCCGAATGTGCCGACAAATCCCGATAGGAGCTGCACATATCTTGTTCTCAGGGCACACTCAGATGAGCGCCCATACAACTAAAACCAAACCTCGAGTTTCCCCGAGGGGGCGCTGCACATGACTCTAGTTTGGACCAACACTCAGAGGAGCACTGGCCCAGGGGGGGCTTAAAATAAGATGACCCTCGGGCTCTGGAAACCCAAGGGAAAAAGAGGCTAGGTGGCAAATGGTAAAACCAAGGTTCGGCATTGCTGGAAAAGCTTTAATCAAGGCGAACTATCAAGGGGTTCCCATTATAACCCAACCGCATAAGGAACGCAAAATCCGGGAACATAACACCGATATGACGGAAACTAGGGCGGCAAGAGTGGAACAAAACACTAGGCGAGAGGCCGAGCCTTCCACCCTTTACCAAGTATATAGGCATAGCAAAAGAGCGAGCATCTAGCAAAGCAAAGATAGTAGTGATTTCGAGGGTATGATCATCTTGCCTGCAAAGTTGTCAGAGTTGACTGGATCCTCGAAAGCAAACTCAATGGGCTCCTCGTTAGGGAACTTGTCTCCCGGTTCTACCCAAACAAGACAAACAAGCAACAAGGACACAATCAACCACATGCAAGGCTCAAACAATATGATGCAAACATGGTATGCTATGCGGGATGCAATATGTGATGCATATGCAAGATTTGACAAGGAAAGCATGAACCTGGACTCAACTTGGAAAACCAAGTGTGCCACTAGAAATATGAGATGAAATCGCTTGAAACGATATGAAGAATGCCGGAATCGGAGTTACGGTTTGGAAATGGCAAGCAATTCAAATATGGCCACGTTCTGCGATTTACAGCAAGTAGCCATCTAAATGCAACAAGATGAACATGCTACAGCACCCAAACATGGCATCAAAATACATGGTAGGGATCCATTCAAGATGTTTAACAAAATATGAACACTGAGCTACGGCCCATTCATTCATTAACAAGTTCAAACAAGCATGGCGAAAATGCATTTGGTAAACAGATTTCAGATCAGGTAGCACTCTTTGGAGCAACAAAACTACATGCTACAGGACCTAAACATGGCAAAGTAAAGCATGGCATGGAGCTACTCAAAGAGCTTAACAAAAGTACCTTAGTGACCTTGAGCCAAAAGGGATCAGAAAATACATTTTCAAGCAGGTGAACATGGCAAAAACATAATCAGTTCTCAGACTTAGCGAAAAACTGGAGCATGCTGAAACAGATATCAAGTAGGCATATTTACGAGCTCGATGCACTTACTACAGAGCAAGTCATGACAATCTAAGCATGCACCCATCAAGAATGCACAAAATACAAGCTAAACATGGCAAGAACAATAGCATAGCATGCACGGATCAACTACAACATCCTCGGCAAAATCGCTAACAAGTAGACAATCTGCCCAGATTCACGAAATGACAAAAGTAGAGCTCGATTGACTCAAGCTAGGGTGCTCCATAATTGCAAACAAAGACATGGATGGATAGAGCACTACGAGATTAACAAAACATCCTTACTGATCATCATCAAAAGAGGCACGGATCACTAGGAAACAACATGAACATATGGCAATATGAGATAAACAGTCCAAGGACTTAGTGGAAATGCTAAGTCCCTAAAATCAGCATTAACAAATGCTCCACTTTGCAAGCTTGTGCTAGTCACCACACACATCACAAAAATACATGGGTTGCACCTCTGGATAGATGGCAAAACATATAACAAAACACATGTAGAGCCCAGGGGCATATCATGCACATATTACTCATGGCAAAAATGACAAATATCTAATTGGAGCAGCAGATCTGACAATTAACTCAAATAGCATTCTTCTAACAGCATTTCAGGCATCAAGATGAACTCAAATGAAAATGATGCAATGAGATGAAATGATGTGCTCTCTGAGACAAACATTTTGATATGCTATATGCCCAAAACGGAGCTACGGATGAGGAGTTACGGCATGATGAATTATGCAAAAATTACTGGAAACGGGGGCAAAAAGTCAACCCAAAATATCCGGATCTGGATCTGAGGCATGGTTCCCGAGGTTCGCCGAGGGATCTTCAACGGAGTTGGACGGGGAGACCGCCGGATTTCGAGCTCGAGGCCGCCGGGGAAGGGCCGGCCGGGTCTTGGGGAGGCGGACGCCGGCGAGGTGAGCCGCGACGGCGGTCGGCGTCGAGGACGGCGGGCGAGCGAAGAGGCGGCGGGCGGCGCGGGTCGGTCGGGTGGCGCCAGCGGCGACCTTGGACGGCGGCAGGGCGGCGGATCCGCGACAGAGGTGGATCGGGCGAGACGACGGGAGGCGATGGCGAAGGAGAAGGGCGGCGGTGGCCGCGATGGGCCTCGGGGGCCCGGTTCGGGCCTCCCGGGGCGGCGGCGGAGGAAGGCGGCGATGGCCACGTGGCGCGCCCCGGTTGGCCGAAGGCGGCGGCGGACGCTATCCGGCCGGCACGAGGTGGTTTTTTTTAGGGTTTGGACGGGGAGATCCGAAATTTGGAATGGGGGGGTATATATAGGCATAGAGGGAGCTAGGAGTGTCCAAATGAGGTGCGGTTTGCGGCCACGCGATCGTGATTGAACGCTCTAGATGATGGAGAGGGTTTGGTGGGTTTTGGGCCAACTTGGAGGGGTGTTGGGCTGCAACACACACGAGGCCTTCTCGGTCCCTCGGTTAACCGTTGGAGTATCAAACGAAGTCCAAATGGTACGAAACTTGACAGGCGGTCTACCGGTAGTAAACCAAGGCTGCTTGGCAAGTCTCGGTCCAATCCAGAAATGTTTAATCCCCACACACGAAAGAAAGGTAGAAATGACCACCGGAGGAGAACGAAGCGCCGGAATGCAAAACGGACAACGGGGAAAATGCTCGAATGCATGAGACAAACACATATGCAAATGCAATGCACATGATGACATGATATGAGATGCATGACAATGACAACAACACACGGAGACAAAAACTCGAACCCGAGAAAATAAAATAACTTAACGCCGTAAACGGCAAGAGTTGGAGTACAAATTGGGTAAATCATATCCGGGCTGTTACAACGACGATGTAGATCGCACCATCACCCGGCTCCTGACGGTGCCAGCACCGACAGTACCACATCCCCGCTGTTGTGGGGCGACCACTAGGATGGCATAGTGGTGTGGCAAAGGCGCTTGAGGGAGATGCTCGCGCTACGGCCGCTCCCGTGGCGGGGGCGACCGGACGGCGGTGATTTGCCCCGGACCGAGCGCCATTGCTGCGGTTGTGCTTGTCGGTGACAAGAAGGGGGATAGACGGAGTAACCCCTTCACCCGTACCTCGTGGAGCGTGGCCGTCGGTGTGTTGCTGATGCTGTTCTTCTCCGGTGTCTCCTGCTCCTGCTTCGGCCACAGGGGAAGTGGTAACAACGCCGCCTGCTCTGACCACGTCCCTAGAAGCGTCCACTTCCTCGCACGCCTCTGCATCCCTCGTAGCATTGGTAGCCGCTGGTGGCGGAGCCTTCAAGGTGGACAGATGAGCCGAAGCACCAGACTTCTTCTTGGGCGCCATGGTTGATGGCGCCGTCGAAGATGAAGACGTTGATGAAGATGACACGCTGCACATGCTTTCAGGTTCATGCAAGTGATCCCCCTACCCGGTGCGCGAAAGATGTCGTCGGAAACCATGGCCACCTATGGGACCAAGGGTCCCTTGGTGGTTCGTCAGGGGGGATGTCACGTCGTACAAAGAGCAGAAGAGCGTGGGGCGGCATGGCAGAGATCACACGAGCGATTTTACACAAGTTCGGGCCGTCGTGAGGCATAAAACCCTACTCCTGCTTTGGTGGATTGATGGTGGAAGAAATGTGGTGGAGCGTAGTACACCTGCCCGGCAAGGTTGCTTAGGGGCGGCAGTGGCTACGCGCGTGCGAATGCGTGTGGATTCAACCTTCTAACCCTTTGTACGGTTGCCATGGGCCACCTTTTATAGGTTAAGGGGTCACCACAATGGAAAATAGTCATTATGAACTGATAAGATAGCAAACAATGCTATCATATCTAACTCTACAGGATGACAGGGTGCATTAAATGCGCCACTCAACGTCACATCGTTGCTTTCCCGGCAAGCCTTGCCGGGCTATCTTGCCAGCTTCACACTTGCTTGTTTGACACGTTGCAGGACATGTGTCGTTCGTAGGCTTCTCGCGTAGAAAGATGCCGCCATGTGGCGAATGGCTGCCACTTATTCACTTTGCGGCTTGACACTGCATCGATTGGCGACGTGGGTTGTGGCAGAGTAGTTAGGTGAGGTGGTTTTGCCTCTGTGAGTCCCGGCAGGTCCTACCATGACGTCTTGGACGTTTTCTTTCGGGGGTGATCCCGCCTTCGCCGAGCGCGCCTGCCCGGCAAGGGAGGCTTTTCTCCTGGTGGTGTCTTGCTTCTCTGGCTTGATTTTGGTCCTCTTCATCTGCATGTTGGTTTTTCGACGATCTTGGTTTCATGTGCCCTGACTTGGGTTGGTGCCATAATCTCATTCTCGTGCCCGCACGCAGTCTGGGCAATAGACCCAGGGTTTGTTGCACCGACACTCCTATTGATCCGTGGCACCCCACTCATGAAGAGGAAACTAACATGCTTCGTAATCTTAGAACCGTCAATCTTATCATTAGAGGACTACCTGAATATGTGCTTGTTCGTATCCAAAAGTTTGAATGCGCATACACTTTATGGAAGGACATTGAGATGCACTTTCCCAATTAATCATTAAAGAACCTTAATGATATTATTCACAAGTTCATTGCATTTCATAAGATGAAGCTTAGTCACTATTAGAAAAAGGCATGTTAGTGGCGCACCTATTTTTGCCATTAATGGCGCACTATAGGTGCGCCACTATTACCATGCCACTAGTAACAAATAGTAATGGCGCACATTTGGTGCGCCATTACTATCACAGACGCCACTACTATCTGACATATTAATGGCGCACCACATAGAAGTGCGCCATTAATAACAAATTTTTTTCAAACTTTTTTTCAGAATTTTTTTCGTTTTTTTCTTAATCTCGGGTCAGTATGGCTTAATCTCAGGTCAATATGCTTAATCTCAAGTCAAATCGCACTAAGTGGTCAAACTTCCAGGAAGGTCACCGATCTAAACATTACTCCAGCCCGAGCACGCTTAACTTCGCAGTTCTATCCAACCCCAGCACCACCTCACTTAACAAGCAATTGTTGATATATCTATCATATCAATCCTATTAAACCTTGTTGATGTCTAGGACTTTGTTCATGTTCATTAGTGATGAAATTTTGAAAAAATATTTCAAACGTCCCGGTCATATTACGTATCATATTTTGAAAAAAAATCCAAAAGAAAAATTTCGAAACCAAATTTTTTCTATTACTAGTGGCGCACTGATACGTCTCCAACGTATCTATAATTTTTGATTGCTCCATGCTATATTATCTGCTGTTTTGGGCAATATTGGGCTTTATTATCCACTTTTATATTACTTTCGGGACTAACCTATTAACCGAAGGCCCAGCCCAGATTTGCTGTTTTATGCCTATTTCAGTGTTTTGAAGAAAAGGAATATCAGACGGAGTCGAAACGGAACTAAATCAACTGGAGAAATTATTTTTGGAAGGAAACACACCCGATGGACTTGGACCCTACGTCAAGGAAGGAAGGAGGATCTCACGATGGTAGGGGGCGCGCCCACCCCCCTAGGGCGTGCCCCCCTGCCTCGTGGGGCCCTCGTGACACCCCTGACGTACTTCTTCCGATTATATAACTCCATATACCCTAAAACTTCTAGAACGCACAATAGATCGGGAGTTCCGCCGCCAGAAGCCTCCGTAGCCACCGAAAACCAATCTAGACCCGTTCCGGCACCCTGCTGGAGGGGGTAATCCCTCCCCGGTGGCCATCTTCATCATCCCGGTGCTCTCCATGATGAGGAGGGAGTAGTTCTCCCTTAGGGCTGAGGGTATGTACCAGTAGCTATGTGTTTGATCTCTCTCTCTCGTGTTCTTGAGGTGATACGATCTTCATGTATCGCGAGCTTTGCTATTATAGTTGGATCTTATGTTTCTCCTCCCCCTCTTCTCTCTTGTAATGAATTGAGTTTCCCCTTTGAAGTAATCTTATCGGATTGAGTCTTTAAAGATTTGAGAACACTTGATGTATGTCTTGCCGTGGATATCTGTGGTGACAATGGGATACCACGTGCCACTTGATGTATGTTTTGGTGACCAACTTGCGGGTTCCGCCCATGAACCTATGCATAGGGGTTGGCACACGTTTTCGTCGTGATTCTCAAGTAGAAACTTTGGGGCACTCTTTGAGGTTCTATGTGTTGGTTGAATAGATGAATTGAGATTGTGTGATGCATATCGTATAATCATGCCCACGGATACTTGAGGTGACAATGGAGTATCTAGGTGACATTAGGGTTTTGGTTGATTTGTGTCTTAAGGTGTTATTCTAGTACGAACTCTAGGGCTGTTTGTGACACTTATAGGAATAGCCCAACGGATTGATTAGAAAGAATAAATTTGAGGTGGTTTCGTACCCTACCATAATCTCTTCGTTCGTTCTTCGCTATTAGTGATTTTGGAGTGACTCTTTGTTGGATGTTGAGGGATAGTTATGTGATCCAATTATGTTATCATTGTTGAGGGAACTTGCACTACCGAAAGTATGAACCCTAGGCCTTGTTTCAACGCATTGCAATACCATTTACGCTCACTTTTATCATTCGTTACCTTGCTGTTTTTATATTTTTAGATTACAAATACTATTATCTACTATCCATATACCACTTATATCACCATCTCTTCGCCGAACTAGTGCACCTATACAATTTACCATTGTATTGGGTGTGTTGGGGACACAAGAGACTCTTTGTTATTTGGTTGCAGGGTTGCTTGAGAGAGACCATCTTCATCCTACGCCTCCTACGGATTGATAAACCTTAGGTCATCCACTTGAGGGAAATTTGCTACTGTCCTACAAACCTCTGCACTTCGAGGCCCAACAACGTCTACAAGAAGAAGGTTGTGTAGTAGACATCAAACTCTTTTCTGGCGCCATTGCCGGGGAGGTTAGCGCTTGAAGGTATATCTTTAGATCTTGCAATCGAGTCTTTTAGTTTCTTGTTTTATCACTAGTTTAGTTTATAAAAGAAAATTACAAAAAAGGGAATTAAGTTTGTCTCATACGCTTCATCTTTTTAATATCTTTCGTGAGTATGATGGAAAGGATAATTGTGCTCAAGTGATAGAAGATGAAATCTATAAAATGTTTGGCACTAAATATTTGAATGATGAGCATGATTGCAATGTTGTTTATCCATGATGCTAATGATATGCAAAGCCACAAGCTTGGAGAAGCTATGTTTGATGAAGATGATATTTTTTGTCCCCCAAGTTTTGATGAGAAAATTTATTATGATGAAAGCATGCCTCATATTTATGATGATTATATTGATGAAAGTGGATTTGGAGAGGTCATGACTTTATTTTGTGATGAATCCACTATTCCGTAAGAGGTTCCAATTGATTATGAGAACAAAGTTGCTATCTATGATGATTATTGTGATGACTTGTATGCTATAAAGAATAATTATATCTGACGGTGTCCTGGACTAGGGGGTACTCACCATGTCGTCTCCCGATCTGTTAGATTGGGCCAAGGACCCCCATGGCCGTATACTCATGGGCTAGTTCGGACAGCTACCGCATACAAGGAAGATTCCACAAGACTTGGCGATCAAGACAAGGACTCCTCCCCACCGGCGTATTCGGCTAGGACTCTTGTTATCCTAGGCCTCTGGTGCATTATATAAACCAAGGCCAGGCTAGTTGATAGAGATATACAACAATCATACCATAGGCTAGCTTCTAGGGTTTTAGCCTCAACGATCTCGTGGTAGATCAACTCTTGTAATACTCATATCATCAATATCAATCAAGCAGGACGTAGGGTATTACCTCCATCAAGAGGGTCCGAACCTGGGTAAACATCGTGTCTCCTGCCTCATGTTACCATCGATCCTAGACGCACAGTTCGGGACCCCCTACCCGAGATCCGCCGGTTTTGACATCGACATTGGTGCTTTCATTGAGAGTTCCGCTGTGTGATCGGCAAAAGGATCAATGGCTCACTCGCAGGTCAACTGCGACGCCTGCTCGACTGGTCACCTTGGCTCGACCGAGGACCGTGCTCCATCTCCGATCGTCATGTTCGGACGGGGGCCTTCTTCAACATCAATTCCGATCTCTATCATGATCATAGAGGAGTCATCCATGGAGCTCGAGGGCTCAACGTCAACATTGCCCTCGGGGGGCCGTGCTGTTTTTATGGACAGCGAACTTGTATTCGCCGTCACCACCTCCTCGAGCATCAGTTTGACGATTGCTTCAGTGGAATAGTGTGGAATTACGTCTACAACAGCCATGCAAAATTTCGTCGAGTTCCGATGGAGGAATCTCCGACAATCTATGATATACCGGAGCCCTGTCAAATCTGGACGAGAATCTGGACAAGTGTTGGGCATGGTCTCCAGAGCCTAGCTCAGAGGTCCTTTGGAAGATACAACCGTTCATCTACTGCGGAATTCCCATATCTACCACCCCTCTAAATTTCAGCTCGATCTGATGGTTCAAACTCCGGGAAACATTCGATGAGTGGACCAATTTTCGGATCCGTTTTCTGTGCGAATATGGATCCGACCCGAATTCATGTTTTTTTATGAACGTGATATTGGACAACCTTTTTAGAGGAATTCTCTTCTAGGGTATTGTGCATTGTTTTTAAACACGTGCCCGTAAATTTTTAAGCCTCCCCTGAGGTCATCTTCATCATCATGCTGGTGTCAAACTAGTCCGGCAATATTGCTCCAAGATTGCCGACCTGCGCTAGACACGGCGTCACTTTGTTGAGCCGAGCTCAACTTCTTCGGATCATCATCTCGGCAAGCCGAACAAGAGTCCGGCATCGCGAAGGATAAATCATCACCAATATCGCCGCCCCACAGATTACATGGAGTGGGCATACCGGCATCGCCGCACGGTCACTTCACAAGCCGGCATCGACCACGTCACGACCTGCATCGGCAGGGTCGCGCTATTGCTTCTTCAAGCTGGTGTCCATCACACCGACCTACTTTGACTCATTGGCTGACATCGAGGCTTCGATATCTCGGCTGGACCGGGGGCTTCGCCATCTCTTCATCGACCTACTCCAGAGACTTCGGCGTCACTAGCCGACCAGCTCCGTCACGTTAGCTGGACCGAGGGCTTTGCCTCGGCAAGCCAACCTTTGTCAGCACCGCCATGCCGTCGCTTTATCGCTCATCAGGCAATGGGTGTGCGGATCGAGTCCCAATTTTGGGAATCACCTTTCTTCGGATTGCTACAACAAATAAACCAGGTGCTATTAATCCTAGTATTTTTGTTTGGGCACATTTTTCCCAATGAATTATGACTCTGGTTTGTCCATCATATGTACGCAGGTCTATCAAATGGTGGCTGCATTAACGTGGTCGCATGGTGGTTCGGTTAGTTTCCGTATATAGTCCAGCGAACGCCGCATTCGGAACTCGGACCGACCTGTGAATTCAGGCTTTGCCACGCCTTTACCGCATCACGCCGACGCCCGGCATCGACATTGACTTCGGCACCAGGCCATATTTGTTTTATTACTCACTTTGCATAAATTATTTATTATGCAATGATTTTTTTAATAATTATTATTACTATTATCTCCGGTTTGCACTAATTTTTGTGCACAAGAAAATGATCCGGGGACTTCGGCATCACTCTGCCGGTCTGCATTGACCGTGCTATGTCACCACTTCGGCGTGTTGAGCTCTCCGCTCCACCACCTCAGGACCGTCTTGGGGGATGGAACCTTGTCCCGCATCAAGCTCGGACCGCGTCATCAATGCCGAACACATTAAACAGCTAAGTCGCTTTCATGCTCAAAGTTTTAATTTTTAACTGGTGTTCGGTTCGACCAAGCATTATACTTTTTTGGAAAAAAGTTGCTTGTAAAAATCTCCTTGTCAAAACTTTGTTTGTGGCATGCAAATTCAAATACCCCGTTTACTTGGGGGCTTCCTTCATGAAGCTTTTTCCTCTTGCATATGATTATACTTGTACGGCTTCGTTCCTTGTTCGAGTATTACGCCACAATATGCACCATATTGACTTAAGCGATTTGCAAGCTGGGTTGCCTGGCTCCTGTGCTTACCCCTATGTTCCCGATTGTTCGGCTAGGGAGTAAAGGGAGCACCTCTGCGATTGTCACGATCGGGTCCTCCGAGCTCTGACCTCAGACTGGGTGAAGCCGAAAGCTAGCACTCTTATTGTTTTCAATCATGGTCGGCACACAACGGAACTCATGAGTACAAAAAATCTATTGCACAAGTCTCATAATAATAATGAGCAGCGAAGAAAGGTATCGGTGGGGGTACTATTTTCTTCGAAGATGCTTCTTACCCTTCGTTAGTAATATAGCATAAGTTCCCTGAGCGTGCTTTGTCTGTTACAGCCTTATGGCCTGATTGCCTGGTCATCGGGAACACCGTCGATACTCTCGACAAGAGAAGTACATGACACTTTTCGGCCCTTGGCCGAAGAGGGAGAAGCCGATGGTCGGTTAAGACGCGTTTAAAGTTTGGGTGAACACAAATATGATATAAGTACTTCGGTACATACAATCATTATACATAAATTTCTTACCCAAGTCACTTGGGGGCTCTTAAAATTTATATATGAGCTGTAAATGTGTTTTCTTCTTGGTCATTGTCAAAACACGACAGAAGCACAATCTTTTCTTTCTCTTCCAATTTTCGGATTGGCACCGAACACTTGATCTTGTTCGGACGTCATGTTTTTACTGACGTTTTTGGCTTTCCAAGCTTTTTGGCACTTTTAAACTATTTGTGTGTTTCCAGCACAAGTCTCACAGTGCAATGCCGGACACCTTTAGAGATTCGGCAAAAACATTCTCGGATATTGCTATATATGCATCGGTTTTGAATTGTGTCTTCGGTCAATAGTTGGGTTGCCCGGCTCCTGCACTTGCTTCCTACGTTCCACTTTGTTCGGCTAGGCGTGCAAAGGGAGAACCACTGCGATTGTGCTTCCAGCTCACATGGTTAAGAACCTCAGTGGAGAAAGCCGAAAACTGACTGTCACAAATCCTGGTAAAGTGGTCAGCGATCCGATGACTG
The DNA here is from genome assembly GCF_056163025.1 of Triticum urartu. Taxonomy (NCBI): domain Eukaryota; kingdom Viridiplantae; phylum Streptophyta; class Magnoliopsida; order Poales; family Poaceae; genus Triticum; species Triticum urartu. Next base: position 399,151,580 of record NC_141879.1, on the reverse strand, counting down.
TGTTAAATGACGGGCCACTCATAACAATGGCCGAAGTGTTTATGGCTTGACCTCGACTGTCGCCGAACACTACCGAGGGCTATTAACTGGCCTCCCAAACTAAATCCTCGATATTTTTCTCTTACATTGGAGCTGAGGTTTCATGATCATGCTTAGCATGACAACCCAAAGAAAGGAACCGATATCGGGACTATTTTCTTTGGAAGACATTTCTTATGTTAAACAGTAATATAACATATCTCTCTGCGTACCTTTGTTTATAAAACCGTATGGCTAGATTGCCTTGTTTGTCGTAAATCTTTGCCCTCATAAAGGCTTTATAATGTAGGACAAACACTCCTCGGCTATTGGCCGAGGAGGTGGAAGTTGATACGTCTCCAACGTATCTATAATTTTTGATTGCTCCATGCTATATTATCTACTGTTTTGGACTATATTGGGCTTTATTTTCCACTTTTATATTATTTTTGGGACTAACCTATTAACCGGAGGCCTAGCCTAGAATTTTTGTTTTTTGCCTATTTCAGTATTTCGGAGAAACAGAATATCAAACGGAGTCCAAACGGAATAAAACCTTCGGGAATGTGATTTTCTCACCGAACGTGACCCAGGAGACTTGGACCCTACTGCAAGGAGTCAAAGAGGCGGTCACGAGGGTGGGGGTGCGCCCACCCCCCTAGGGCGCGCCCCCTGCCTCGTGGGCCCCTTGGTGCTCCACCGACATACTCCTTCCTCCTATATATACCCACATACCCCCAAACGATCAGAACAGGAGCCAAAAACCTAATTCCACCGCCGCAACTTTCTGTATCCACGAGATCCCATCTTGGGGCCTGTTCCGGAGCTCCGCTGGAAGAGGGCCGTCATCACGGAGGGCTTCTACATCATCATAGCCCCTCCGATGAAGTGTGAGTAGTTTACCTCAGACCTTCGGGTCCATAGTTAGTAGCTAGATGGCTTCTTCTCTCTTTTTGGATCTCAATACAATGTTCTCCCCCTCTCTTGTGGAGATCTATTCGATGTAATCTTCTTCTTTTGCGGTGTGTTTGTTGAGACCGATGAATTGTGGGTTTATGATCAAGTCTATCTATGAACAATATTTGAATCTTCTCTGAATTGTTTTATGTATGATTGGTTATCTTTGCAAGTCTCTTCGAATTATCCGTTTGGTTTGGCCAACTAGATTGGTAGTTCTTGCCATGGGAGAAGTGCTTAGCTTTCGGTTTGATCTTGCGGTGTTCTTTCCCAGTGACAGAAGGGGCAGCAAGACACGTATTGTATCATTGCCATCGAGGATAACAAGATGGGGTTTATTTCATATTGCATGAATTTATCTCTCTACATCATGTCATCTTTCTTAAAGCGTTACTCTGTTTTTAACTTATACTCTAGATGCATGCTGGATAGCGGTTGATGAGTGGAGTAATAGTAGTAGATGCAAAATCGTTTCGATCTACTTGTCACGGACGTGATGCCTATATACATGATCATGCCTAGATATTCTCATAACTATGCTCAATTCTGTCAATTGCACAGTAATTTGTTCACCCACCGTAGAAAACTTATGCTCTCGGGAGAAGCCACTAGTGAAACCTATGGCCCCCGGGTCTATTCTCATCATATCAATCTCCATCACTTTTATATTGTTTTGCTATTTACTTTTCTTTTACTTTTTACTTTGCATCTTTATATCAAAAATACTAAAAATATTGTATCTATCAGATCTCACTCTCGTAAGTGACTGAAGGGCTTGACAACCCCTAATCGCGTTGGTTGCGGGTAGCTATCGCTTTGTGCAGGTACGAGGGACTTGAGCGTGGGCTCCTACTGGATTGATACCTTGGTTCTCAAAAACTGAGGGAAATACTTACGCTACTCTACTGCATCATCCCTTCCTATTCGGGGAAGACCAACGCAAGCTCAAGACGTAGCAAGAAGGATTTCTGGCGCCGTTGCCGGGGAGTCTACGCAAAAAGTCAACATACCAAGTACCCATCACAATCCCTATCTGCCGCATTACATTATTTGCCATTTGCCTCTCGTTTTCCTCTCCCCCCCGATTCACCCTTGCCGTTTTATCGCCCTCTCTCTCTATCCCCCTTCTCCGTTTGCATTTTTCTCGCTTGCCTTTTGTTTTCTTGTGTGTTGGATTGCTTGTTTGTCGCGATTGCTCTACCAAATTTTGGTGATCTTCACTTTAAAAGGTTAGAGGAGATCGAAAACAACGTTAGGAAGTTTATGGTTTTGCAATTTGAGCATAATAATTTCTTTACAAACAAGCTTAAGGAACAAAAAGGTTTTATGAGTTATATGAACAAAGAGCTCGATGATATGTCTAAAGAATTTGATGGTATCAGATCCCAAATTGCTCGTCTTGAAAAGATGACTACTGAAATTTCAAACATGCAAGCTACCTTAGTCAATAAGATGGCCGCAAAACCGAATACCTATGAAAATCAAGATGAAGATCTAAAAGTTATTGATGTGTCCCCTATCAAATCTTTGTTTTGCAATATGAATCTTGATGAAACTGAATATGATCTTCCTTTACCTAGAAGGTGTTCAAAAAATTCGGAGTATTTAGATCTCTATGATGAAATTGACGAAAGTGGGATTGAAAGAAATAAAAATTTAGATGTTGCTAAACCCACTATATTGGATTTCAAGGAATTTAATTATGAAAGTTGCTCTTTGATTGATTGTATTTCTTTGTTGCAATCCGTGCTAAATTCTCCGCATGCTTATAGTCAAAAGAAAGCCTTCACCGAACATATTGTTGATGCCTTGATGCAATCTTATGAAGAAAAACTTGAGTTGAAAGTCTCTATCCCTAGAAAACTCTATGATGAGTGGGAACCAACGATCAAAATTAAAATTAAAGATCATGAGTTTTATGCTTTGTGTGATTTGGGTGCTAGTGTCTCCACTATCCCCAAAACTTTGTGTGATTTGCTAGATTTCCGCAATCTTGATGATTGCTCTCTAAACTTGCATATTGTGGATTCTACTATTAAGAAACCTATGGGAAGAATTAATGATGTTCTTATTGTTGCAAATAGGAATTATGTGCCCGTAGATTTCATTGTTCTTAATATAGATTGCAATCCTTCTTGCCCTATTATTCTTGGTAGACCTTTCCTTAGAACGGTTGGTGCGATTATTGATATGAAGGAAGGGAATATTAGATTCCAATTTCCATGAAAAAAGGGCATGGAACACTTTCCAAGAAATAAAATAAAATTGCCATATGAAACCATCATGAGAGCCACTTATGGATTGCCTTCCAAAGATGGCAATACCTAGATCTATCCTCGCTTTTATGCCTAGCTAGGGGCGTTAAATGATAGCGCTTGTTGGGAGGCAACCCAATTTTATTTTTTGTTTTTCGTGTTTTTATTCTGTTAGGGAATAAATAACCTATCTACCCTCTGTTTGGATGTGGTTTTGTGTTTTAATTAGTGTTTGTGCCAAGCTAGACCTATTGGATCTTCTTGGATGATAGTTATTTGATCTTGCTCTAATTTCCAGAAACTTTGCGTTCAGTGCCCGAATTACTAAAAATCATCAGAACGTGATAAAATACTGATTCCAACTGCTTTTGATCAATAAACAAATTATCTAGGTCTTCTAATTTTGGTAGATGTTTTGGAGTTCCAGAAGTTTGCGTTAGTTACAGATTACTATAGACTGTTCTGTTTTTGACAGATTCTGTTTTTCGTGTGTTGTTTGCTTATTTTGATGAATCTATGGTTAGTAAAATAGTTTATAATCCATAGAGAAGTTGGAATAAAGTAGGTTTAACACCAAAATAAATAAAGAATGAGTTCATTACAGTACCTTGAAGTGGTCTTTTGTTTTCTTTCTCTAACGGAGCTCACGAGATTTCTATTGAGTTTTGTGTTGTGAAGTTTTCAAGTTTTGGGTGAATTCTTTGGATGGATTATGGAACAAGGAGTGGAAAGAGCCTAAGCTTGGGGATTCCCATGGCACCCCAAAGATAATCCAAGGAAACCAAAAAGTCAAAGCTTGGGGATGCCCCGGAAGGCATCCCCTCTTTCGTCCACTTCCATCGGTAATTTACTTGGAGCTATATTTTTATTCACCAACATGATATGTGTTTTGCTTGGAGCGTCTTGTATTATTTGTGTCTTTGTTTGTTAGTGTGCCACAATCATCCTTGCTGTACACACCTTTTTAGAGGGTCATCTATGAATTAAAATTTGATAGAACACTCTATGTGCTTCACTTAAATCTTTTGAGCTATGTAGTTTTGCTCTATGCACTTCACTTATATCTTTTGAGCGTTATAATTTTGCTCTATGTGCTTCACTTAGATATTTTAGAGCACGGTGGTGGTTTGTTTTAAAGAAACTATTGATCTCTCATGCTTCACTTAAATTATTTTGAGAGTCTTAATAGCATGGTAATTTGCTTAATATAAATATGCTTGGTGTTCAAGATATGTGAAATTTTCTTTTGAGTGCGTTGAATACTAAGAGAAGATTGAAGCATGATAATTGTTTTGAGATATGGAGGTGATAATATTAGAGTTATGCTAGTTTAGTAGTTGTGAATTTAAAGAATACTTGTGTTAAAGTTTGTGATTCCCGTAGCATGCACGTATGGTGAACCGTTATGTGATGAAGTCGGAGCATAATTTATTTATTGATTGTATTCTTTATGAGTGGCGGTCGGGAACGAGCGATGGTCTTTTCCTACCAATCTATCCCCCTAGGAGCATGCGCGTAATACTTTGCTTTGATAACTTCTAGATTTTTGCAATAAGTATATGAGTTCTTTATGACTAATGTTGAGTCCATGGATTATATGCACTTTTTCCCATCCTTCCAACATTGCTAGCCTCTCTAATACCGCGCACCTTTCGCCGGTACCATACACCCACCATATACCTTCCTCAAAACAGCCATCGTACCTACCTGTCATGGCATTTCCATAGCCATTCCAAGATATATTGCCATGCAACTTTCCACCGTTTCGTTCATTATGACACGCTCCATCGTTGTCATATAGCTAGCATGATCATGTAGTTGACATCGTATTTGTGGAAAAGCCACCATTCATAATTCTTTCATACATGTCACTCTTGATTCATTGCATATCCCGGTACACCGCCGGAGGCATTCATATAGAGTCATATTTGTTCTAAGTATCGAGTTGTAATTGTTGAGCTGTAAGAAAAATAAAAGTGTGATGATCATCAATTTCTAGAGCATTTTCCCAAGTGAGGAAAGGATGATGGAGACTATGATTCCCCCATAAGTCGGGATGAGACTCCGGACGAGAAAAAAAAGAGGCCATAAAAAAAGAGAAAAGGCCCAAATAAAAAAATGAGAGAAAAAGAGAGAAGGGACAATGTTACTATCCTTATACCACACTTGTGCTTCAAAATAGCACCATGATCTTCATGATAGAGAGTCTCTCGTCATGTCACTTGCATATACTAGTGAGAATTTTTCATTATAGAACTTGGCTTGTATATTCCAATGATGGGCTTCCTCAAATTTCCCTAGGTCTTCATGAGCAAGCGAGTTGGATGCACACCCACTTAGTTTCTTTTGATGAGCTTTCATATACTTATAGCTCTAGTGCATCCATTGCATGGCAATCCCTACTCACTCACATTGATATCTATTGATGGGCATCTCCATAGCCCGTTGATAGGCCTAGTTGATGTGAGACTATCTTCCCCTCCTTTTGTCTTCTCCACAACCACCCTTCTATTCCACATAGTGCTATGTCCATAGCTCACGCTCATGTATTGCGTGAAGATTGAAAAAGTTTCAAAAAAGTTAGAGTATGAAACAATTGCTTGGCTTGTCATTGGGGTTGTGCATGATTTAAATACTTCGTGTGGTGAAGATAGAGCATAGCCAGACAATATGATTTTGTAGGGATAACTTTCTTTGGCCATGTTATTTTGAGAAGACATAATTACCTTATTAGTATGCTTGAAGTGTTATTATTCTTTATGTCAATATGAACTTTTGTCTTGAATCTTTCTAATCTAAATATTCATACCACAATTAAGAAATTTTGCATTGAAATTATGCCAAGTAGCACTCCGCATCAAAAATTCTCTTTTTATCATTTACCTACTCGAGGACGAGCAGGAATTAAGCTTGGGGATGCCTGATACGTCTCCAACGTATCTATAATTTTTGATTGCTCCATGCTATATTATCTACTGTTTTGGACTATATTGGGCTTTATTTTCCACTTTTATATTATTTTTGGGACTAACCTATTAACCGGAGGCCCAGCCCAGAATTGTTGTGTTTTTTTGCCTATTTCAGTATTTCGGAGAAACAGAATATCAAACGGAGTCCAAACGGAATAAAACCTTCGGGAACGTGATTTTCTCACCGAACGTGATCCAGGAGACTTGGACCCTACTCCAAGGAGTCAAAGAGGCGGTCACGAGGGTGGGGGGCGTGCCCCCTACCTCGTGGGCCCCTCGGTGCTCCACCGACGTACTCCTTCCTCCTATATATACCCACGTACCCCCAAACGATCAGAACAGGAGCCAAAAACCTAATTCCACCGCCGCAACTTTCTGTATCCACGAGATCCCATCTTGGGGCCTGTTCCGGAGCTCCGCCGGAAGAGGGCCGTCATCACGGAGGGCTTCTACATCATCATAGCCCCTCCGATGAAGTGTGAGTAGTTTACCTCAGACCTTCGGGTCCATAGTTAGTAGCTAGATGTCTTCTTCTCTCTTTTTGGATCTCAATACAATGTTCTCCCCCTCTCTTGTGGAGACCTATTCGATGTAATCTTCTTCTTTTGCGGTGTGTTTGTTGAGCCCGATGAATTGTGGGTTTATGATCAAGTCTATCTATGAACAATATTTGAATCTTTTCTGAATTCTTTTATGTATGATTGGTTATCCGTTTGGTTTGGCCAACTAGATTGGTAGTTCTTGCCATGGGAGAAGTGCTTAGCTTTGGGTTCGATCTTGCGGTGTTCTTTCCCAGTGACAGAAGGGGCAGCAAGACACGTATTGTATCATTGCCATCGAGGATAACAAGATGGGGTTTATTTCATATTGCATGAATTTATCTCTCTACATCATGTCATCTTGCTTAAAGCGTTACTCTGTTTTTAACTTAATACTCTAGATGCATGCTAGATAGCGGTCGATGAGTGGAGTAATAGTAGTAGATGCAGAATCGTTTCGATCTACTTGTCATAGACGTGATGCCTATATACATGATCATGCCTAGATATTCTCATAACTATGCTCAATTCTGTCAATTGCTCAACAGTAATTTGTTCACCCACCGTACAAAACTTATGCTCTCGAGAGAAGCCACTAGTGAAACCTATGGCCCCTGGGTCTATTCTCATCATATCAATCTCCATCACTTTTATATTGTTTTGCTATTTACTTTGCTTTTACTTTTTACTTTGCATCTTTATATCAAAAATACCAAAAATATTCTATCTATCATATCTCACTCTCGTAAGTGACCGTGAAGGGCTTGACAACCCCTAATCGCGTTGGTTGCGGGTAGCTATCGCTTTGTGCAGGTACGAGGGACTTGAGCATGGGCTCCTACTGGATTGATACCTTGGTTCTCAAAAACTGAGGGAAATACTTACGCTGCTCTGCTGCATCATCCCTTCCTCTTCGGGGAAAACCAACGCAAGCTCAAGACGTAGCAGAAGCCGATGGTCGGTCAACAAAGTTTTGTACAATGCGGATCCGAGCATTAATGACGTAAAGTACTTGGATACATAGAGTCATTACACATAATTTGTGATTTTACTATGGATATCGATCCTTAATTCGGCCCCCCGTGCCCGCATTAAGGCTCGGGGGCTACTGGGCTTCGGGCTTATTATTTACAAATATTAAAGGGGCACGTCGATCCCCTGATCTAGTGTTGCCACCCGACTAGTGTCTTGGGGGCTACTGCATTGCCTGTTCAATGCAGAAAATTTTAAGTGCAATACAGTTTCCGACGAGATTTTGATCCTTAGGTTGGTCGGCCGCACTCAACCTGAGTCTCGAGGACTGAGCACGCCGCTTTTTGTGTCCCGAAGTATTCTGCCGAGCTAGGACTTGATCCTTAGGCCAATTTTGCAAATCAACCTGAGTCTCAGTGGCTACTGGGATCAGCGGTCTTACATCATCCTTCAGGTGCATCTCGGGTTTTAGACTGATATACACCTTGAGGGCTACTGACTATATATCTCGGAAGAGAATAAATTGCACCAATCAAAAATATTGACAAAAAATCGGCCCACAATTGGGGTGGTGCACCACCTCGGAAGCAGTCCGGCATAAAGCTCGGGCGCTAGTGGCTGGCTCCATAGAGGGCATTTCCGCATTAAGCTCGGCTAAACTCCTTCAACTTTTTTTGGACCAAGATGATCTATGACATCTTGGATATAGTCCGGCGTTGGAGCTTGGACACAGTCCGACGTTGGAGCTCGGATACATTTCGGCGTTGGAGCTCGGAAGCAGTCCGGCATTGGTGCTCGGCTGCAAAAGATACCTTGAATGCAGTCCGGCGTTAGAGCTCGGACGCAAGAGGACACTGCCTCCCGGGAACAACTTCAAACCCGATGTGTGGCATAAAAATAACAAGGTATTGATAAAGGCCGGAAACTTAAAGGGGCTCCTCGGATACCCGACGTGCAAACTCATCGAATGCATTTCGGCGATCCTCAAGATCGAAGACGAGAATATTTGTTGAACCAATTTTCAAGACCGACGACTGAAGACGAAGAATAGTTCGGAAGAACCGAGGAGCGTCCCCAACTTGAAGACCGGTTCAGGGGGCTACTGACAGTGTCCTGGACTAGGGGGTACTCACCACGTCGTCTCCCAATCTGTTAGATTGGGCCGAGGACCCCCATGGCCGTATACTCATGGGCCAGTTCGGACAGCTGCCGCATACAAGGAAGATTCCACAAGACTTGGCGATCAAGACAAGGACTCCTCCCCAGTGACGTATTCGGCTAGGACTCTTATTATCCTAGGCCTCTGGTGCATTATATAAACCGAGGCCAGGCTAGTCGATAGAGATATACAGCAATCATACCATAGGCTAGCTTCTAGGGTTTTAGCCTCAACGATCTCGTGGTAGATCAGCTCTTGTAATACTCATATCATCAATATCAATCAAGTAGGACGTAGGGTATTACCTCCATCAAGAGGGCCCGAACCTGGGTAAACATCGTGTCTCCTGCCTCCTGTTACCATCGATCCTAGACGCACAGTTCGGGACCCCCTACCCGAGATCCGCCGGTTTTGACACCGACAATATCCATGAAACTTGTCATCATGATTTTAGTTTTCAATTTGATTATGCCTCACATGATAATTATTTTGTTGAGTTTGCTCCCACTATTACTCATGAGAAGAATTTTGCTTATGTGGAGAGTAGTAAATTTTCAATGCTTGTAGATCATGAAAAGAATGCTTTAGGTGCTGGTTATATTGTTGAATTCATTCATGATGTGTAACACCCCAGATGTAATTTACCTTATATGTACTCCAACTCTTGCCGTTTCCGGCGCTAAGTTATTTTATTTCCTCGGGTTCGGGTTTTTGTCTCCGTGTGTCGTTGTCGTTGTCATGCATCTCATATCATGTCATCATGTGCATCGCATTTGCATACGTGTTTGTCTCATGCATCCGAGCATTTTCCCCGTTGTCCGTTTTGCATTCCGGCGCTCCTATCTCCTCCGGTGGTCCTTTCTACCTTCCTTTCGTGTGTGGGGGTTAAACATTTCCGGATTGGACCGAGACTTGCCAAGCGGCCTTGGTTTACTACCGGTAGACCGCCTGTCAAGTTTCGTACCATTTGGACTTTGTTTGATACTCCAACGGTTAACCGAGGGACCGAGAAGGCCTTGTGTGTGTTGCATCCCAACACCCCTCCAAATTGGCCCAAAAGCCACCAAAACCCTCTCCATCATCTAGAGCGTTCGATCACGATCACGTGGCCGAAAACCGCACCTCATTTGGACTCTCCTAGCTCCCTCTATCTATAAATAGGTGCACTCCCCTGAAAATTCCAGATCCCTAACCCTAGCCCCGCTCCTTCTCCGCCGCCGGACAAAAATCGCCGGGCCGGACGTGTCCGACGCGCGCCGCCGCCGCCACGTGGGGCCTCCCCATTCGCCCGGCCACCTCCCTCCGCCGCCGGCCCAGTTTAGCCTGGATCGCCCCCCCCCCCCCGAGCCCACCTGCTACAGCACCGCCCCGCGCCTCTCCCTCGCCCACGGAGCCGCGCCGCCCGCACCGGCGAGGTCCTCCACCGGCACCGCTCCATCTCCGGCTGCCGAGCTCGCCGGCGCCGCCTCCACGCCGCCCTCGAGCTCCTCCGCGCCACCGCAAGTCCGGCGACCTCGGTTGGAGCTCCCCAAGTCCGGCTACGTACGAACTCCGGCGACCTCCCTCGCGAAATCCGGCGACCTCAAGCTCCTGTTCCAGCGTTCCTCGTAAAGCGTGCACGATCCGGATCTAGATCTGGATCTGAGGTTGACCTAATCTTGCCCGAAACCCTAATAATTTGCATTTTCATCATGCTATATCTCCGCATCCGTAGCTCCGTTTTGGGCGTCTAGCATATCAAAATGTTCGTCTCTAAGAGCACATCATTTCATCTCATTGCATCATTTTCATTTGAGTTCATCTTGATGCCCGAAATGCTGTTGGAAGAGAGCTATTTGAGTTATTTGTCAGATCTGCTGCACCAAATAGCTATTTGTCATTTTTGGCATGATTAATGTGTGCATGATATGCTCCTGAGCTCTACATGTGTTTTGTTATATGCCATGCCATCTTTCCAGAGGTGCTATCCATTTATTTTTTTGATGTGTGTGGTGACTAGCACAAGCTTGCAAAGTGGTGCATTCGTTAATGCTGATTTCAGGACTTAGAGATTTCACTAAGTCCTTAATCTGTTTTTATCAATATGCCATATGTTCATATTGTTTCCTAGTGATCCGTGGCTCTTTTGAGGATGATTAGTAAGGATGGTTTGTTAATATTGTGGTGCTCTATCCATCCATGTCCTTGTTTGCAATTATGGAGCACCCTAGCTTGAGTCAATCGAGCTCTACTTTTGCTATTTCGTGAATCTGGGCAGATTGTCTACTTGTTAGCAATTTTGCCGAGGATGTTGTTGTTGATCCGTGCATGCTATGTTGTTGTTCTTGCCATGTCTAGCTTATATAATGTGTATTCTTGATGAGTGTATGCTTAGTTTGTCATGCCTTGCTCTGTAGTGAGTGCATCGAGCTCGTGAACATGCCTACTCGCTAAGATATTTGCATGCTCCTGTTTTTCTCTAAGTCTGAGATCTGATTATGTTTTTGCCATGTTCACATGCTTGCAATTGTATTTTATGATCACTTTTGGCTCAAGGTCACTAAGGGACTTTTGTTAATCTCTTTGAGTAGCTCCATTTCAGGCCTTGCTTTGCCATGTTAAGTTCCTGTAGCATATAGTTTTCATGCTCCAAAGTGTGCTACCTGATCTGAGATTCTAGACAAGTGTTAATTTCACCAAGTCTGAGACCTGTTTATCAATTGCACTTTTGCCATGCTTGTTTGAACCTGTTAATGGATGAATTGGCCGTAGCTCAGTGTTCATCTTTTTTAAAGCATCATGAGTGGATCCCTGCCATGTATTTTTTTGCCATGTTTGAGTGCTGTAGCATAATTATATTGGTGCATTTAGATGGCTACTTGCTGTTTCTCGCAGACCGGTGCCATATTTGTTTTGCTTGCCATTTCCAAACCATGCATCCGATTTTGGTGTTCTTTATATCGATTTCGACCGAAATCAGCTCACCTTTCCAGTGACACTCTTGGATTTCCATGTTGAGGCCAGGTTCAATTATTCCTTGTCAAATATTGCATATGCATCACATACCGCATCCCGCATAGCATACCATGTTTGCATCATGTTGTTTGAGCTTTGCACGTGGTTGATTTTGTCCTTTTTGCTTGTTTGTCTTGTTTGGTAGAGCCGGGAGTCGATTTTGCTAACAAGGAGCCCGTTGAGTTTGCTTTCAAGGATCCAGGCAATTCTGACAACTTTGCAGGCAAGATGATCATACCCTCGAAATCACTTCTATCTTTGCTTTGCTAGATGCTCGCTCTTTTGCTATGCCTATGCTACGATGCCTACCACTTGCTTATTATGCCTCCCAAATTTCCATGTCAAACCTCTAACCCACCATGTCCTAGCAAACCGTTGATTGGCTATGTTACCGCTTTGCTCAGCCCCTCTTATAGCGTTGCTAGTTGCAGGTGAAGATTGGAGATCGTTCCTTGTTGGACCATTGTTTATTGTTGGGATATCATTATATTATCTTGTTATCGTAATGCATCTATATACTTGGTAAAGGGTGGAAGGCTTGGCCTTTTGCCTAGTGTTTTGTTCCACTCTTGCCGCCCTAGTTTCCGTCATATCGGTGTTATGTTCCCGGATTTTGCGTTCCTTACGCGGTTGGGTGATAATGGGAACCCCTTGACAGTTCGCCTTGAATAAAACTCCTCCAGTAATGCCCAACCTTGGTTTTACCATTTTCCACCTAGCCTCTTTTTCCCTTGGGTTTCCGGAGCCCAAGGGTCATCTTGTTTAAACCCCCCCGGGGCAGTGCTCCTCTGAGTGTTGGTCCAACCTTTCAGCTGCCGGTGGCCACCAGGGGCAACTCTGGGCTGGCCTACCCGTACCTTGGACAATCTGAGTGTGCCCTGAGAAAGAGATAGTACCAGCTCCTATCGGGATTTGTCGGCACATTCGGGCGGTGTTGCTGGTTTAGTTTTACCTTGTCGAAATGTCTTGTAACCGGGATTCCGAGTCTGATCGGGTCTTCCCGCTAGAAGGAATATCCTTCGTTGACCGTGAGAGCTTGTCATGGGCTAAGTTGGGACTCCCTTGCAGGGATTTGAACTTCCGAAAGCCGTGCCCGCGGTTATGGGAAGATGGGAATTTGTTAATGTCCGGTTGTAGATAAGTTGAACCTTAACTTGATTAAAATGAATCAACTGCGTGTGTTACCGTGATGGTCTCTTCTCGGCGGAGTCCGGGAAGTGAACACGGTGTTGGAGTAATGATTGCCGTAGGTTGTTCTCTAGTTCTTCCTTCGTGCTTTGCCTTCTCTTCTCGCTCTCTTTTGTGAACAGGTTAGCCACCATATATGCTAGTCGCTTGCTGCAGCTCCACATATTACCTTACCTTTCCTATAAGCTTAAATAGTCTTGATCGCGAGGGTGCGAGATTGCTGAGTCCCCGTGGCTCATAGATTACTTCCAAACCAGATGCAGGGCCCGATGACTCCATTCCAGATGATGCGCTTGAGCTCAAGTGGGAGTTCGACGAAGACTCACGCCGTTACTATGTGTCTTTCCCTGATGATTAGTAGTGGTGCCCAGTTGGGGCGATCGGGACCATATCGCTTGTTGGGGTTGATCTTTTATTTTGGTACTGTAGTCGGACCATGATTGTATTGGTTGATGTAATGCTATTTATGTACTTTGTGTGACGTGGCGAGTGTAAGCCAACTATGTACCATTCCCCTTATTATCTATTTACATGGGTTGTTGTGAAGATTACCTTACTTGTGACATTTCTTTCAATGCGGTTATGCCTCTAAGTCGTGCTTCGACACGTAGGAGCTATAGCCACATCGAGGGCATTACAAGTTGGTAATCAGAGCCTTCCCCGACTTTAGGAGCCCCACCGCTTGATCGGATTAGCAGCCGTTGTTGAGTCTAGAAAAAAAGTTTTGAGTCATTTAGGAATTATATATCGGAGAGTTTAGGAATTATTTTTACTCCCCAGTCCCTTCATTGCTCCGGTAAGGCATCTTGACGTAGAGTTTTGACTCTTCTCTTCTCAAATGTCACTAATTTTTTTTAGGATCATGCGGGTATCTTGGAATCGTTCCGATGGATTTGTGATGAGAACATTGTTCTTGGTGCCTCCTGTCATTTAGGGGTTGTGGCAGTGTCCCGGGGAGTTGAGCTCTGAGGTGTTGTCGTCACAATTTTATCGTTGCAGTTCTGGAATACCTGAGTTTAGTTCACCGACATCAAAAATCTCTTTTATGCAGTTGTTGGTGAGATAACCTCGACACCACCCAGTACTGGGGCAGGAGTTCGGGAGTATTGCCATAACTTGTATAACGGATGCTTTTCGAAGGTTGAGGTAGACGATTTCCGAAGTTTTTCTCGGTTATGTGTTGAAGGATGGATACAGCTGGATGTAGGATTTACTAGATTTGGGTGAGATATTATGCTTCCCCTGTGTCCCCAACACATGATTGCATAACCAGAAAGGTTCGGGAGTTTCATGGGTGGGAATTCTTGTAGCTCTAGTTCTTCTTCCACGGATAATTGGTTTGAGATTGGGTGATCCTTACCGAGTATTCGTTCTTGCTCCGTACCTTGTTGATTTATTCCTCTGCCTAAATTCTAATTGGCTTCTCAATTTATGGATATGTGACCATTTCAATTGGAATGCATTCGTTCATTTCGTTCGGATGTGAAGACTATATGTTGCAATTTCTACCCATTGGATTCAGCTTCAATTTTGTCTATCAATGTGCTAATGGATGTCAACCTCTTCAGGATGGCTCCTCCAACGCGCACGACTCCGAATCCTGATCCGCCACCACCACCTCCTCCTCCGGAGGCATGGCAAGATGTGATGGCTGCTACCAATGCAAACACACAGTTGATCATGCGAATTCTTCAAGAGCGCAACCAAGCGAACCAAGGAAACCAAGGCAACCAAGGAAACAATCAGAATCACTTTGCTACACTCAACCAGTTCCTTGCTAACCAGCCAAAGACCTTCAGCAATTGTGTTGAGGCAACTGATGCTGACGATTGGCTTGTGGACTTGTGCAAGCATTTCGAGTGCAGTAACGTCAGGCATGAGGACTTTGTCAAGTTCGCTTCCTTCCAACTCAAAGACCAAGCTGCAGAATGGTTTCAGCAGTACAAGGATTCCAGAGGAGGCCGTGTGATTACCTGGGATCAATTCCGTCAAGACTTCAAAGCTCATCATATTCCTCAGAGCATGGTTGAAAGCAAGTGTGAGGAATTCCGCAACCTGAAGCAAGGCTCTATGTCTGTCTATGACTACAACAAGTTGTTTCAGAAGCTCGCCCGCTTTGCTAAGCAGGACGTCCCTAACGAGGAGAGCATGATATATCAGTTCAGGGGTGGTCTCAGAGAACAAATCCAGCTAGCTCTTGTTCTCTTTGAGCCCTTGAGGTACAATGAGTTCTACAACATGGCATTGAAGCAAGAGGCTGCTCAACTGAAGTGTGATGCGTCCAAGAAGCGAGTCAGAGATGCTACTCCTTCTTCCTCTACTCAAGTGGCTAAGCTGCAGAAGTATTGGCTTCCTCCTCCTCCGTTCCGTCAGCCGTATCAACAGAAGAGCAAAGGTGGCAGTGGATCTTCCCACCCACCCCACCCTGGCTTTCAGAACAAGACTTCGTCTCAAGCTCCAAGATCGAGTGCTCCGTATCACCGTCCGCTTTCAGAGGTCACGTGCAACAAGTGCCAACAGAAGGGTCACTATGCCAACAAGTGTTTCAACCAGAGGCGTCTTCCTCCTCCTCCTCCTGTCAGATCAGCAAGTCCAGCTGTGGTCAAGCATAACCCCAAGTCTGCCAAGGTCAACTTGATGAATGCAGCTCAGGCAGAGGACTCATCAGATGTCATCATGGGTAACCTTCCTGTTAATGATATTCCTGCAAAAGTTCTTTTTGACACTGGTGCATCGCATTGTTTCATCTCAAGACCGTTTGCATCTAAGCATGACTTGGCCTTGCAAGTTTTGCCTAGACCGTTAGCAGCTGTCTCTCCCGGTAGGCGCATGCATGCTAACTCCATTGTTCCAGATGTTACTATCACTTTGGGTGACTACAAATTTCTGTCTTCTCCTATGGTTCTTGGTGACTCAGATATTGATCTTATTCTCGGAATGGATTGGCTATATAAGCACAAGGCTCAGCTTGATTGTGCAGCCAGGCAGATTCAATTGACTCATTCGTATGAGGATGTAATTGTCTTTGCCGCTCGTGATTATACAATCCGTCTTTTTTCTCTCAATGAGAAGGGTGAACTAGATGCCATCTCTCAAATTCCAGTCGTTTGCGAATATCAAGACATCTTTCCAGAAGAGCTTCCAGGAATGCCTCCGCACCGGCCAGTTGAATTCGTCATCGATCTTGAGCCTGGCACGGAACCGGTGTGCAAACGTCCTTACAAGCTCGGACCTGAAGAGTTGAAGGAGCTGAAGAAGCAACTCGATATTCAAGAGAGAATGGGTCTCATCCGACCTAGTTCTTCTCCGTGGGGTTGTGGAGTTCTTTTTGTAAAAAAGAAAGATGGAATGGACCGACTTTGTGTTGACTACCTTCCATTGAACAAGAAGACTATCAAGAACAAATACCCACTTCCCAACATCAATGAGCTGTTCGAACAACTCAAAGGTGCCCAAGTATTCTCCAAGCTTGATCTCCGCATGGGTTATCACCAGATTCGAATCCGTGAGCAAGATATTCCCAAGACGACTTTCAGAACAAGCTATGGTTCATATGGATACACTGTCATGTCTTTTGGCCTCGTAAATGCTCCTCTGACTTTCTCTCGCATGATGAACTTCATCTTCAACGCCTACACAAATGACTTCGTTTTGGTCTATCTCGACGACATTCTGCTCTTTTCGAAGAACAAGGAAGATCATGCCAAGCAATTGCGTTTGGTGTTCGATAAGCTCAGGGAACATCAGTTCTACGCCAAGTTCTCAAAGTGCGAGTTTTGGCTCGATGAGGTTCTTTATCTTGGGTATATCATCTCTGCCAAGGGCATTGCGGTGAATCCTGAGAAGGTGTCTGCAATTGTGAATTGGGAACCACCTCAGAACGTGAAGCAACTCCGTAGCTTCCTCGGTCTCGCAAGCTACTGTCGAAGGTTCGTGGAGAACTTTTTAAAGATCGCGAAGCCTCTTTCTAACCTTCTCCATAAGCACATCAAGTACATTTGGTCTCCGGAATGTGACATTGCTTTCAACACTTTGAAAGAGAAATTGGTCACTGCTCCAGTTCTAACTCCTCCTGATGAATCCAAACCGTTCGAGGTCTTCTGTGATGCCTCTCTTCAAGGTCTTGGTGCAGTGTTGATGCAAGAGAAGAAAGTTGTGGCTTATACCTCTCGCCAGTTGAAGCCCAACGAGAAGAACTACCCCACTCATGACCTCGAGTTGGCGGCAGTTGTGCATGCTCTTTTGACTTGGAGACATCTCTTATTGGGAAGACATGTGGACATCTTCACTGACCACAAAAGTCTCAAGTACATCTTCACTCAGCCTAATCTCAACCTCAGGCAGACTCGTTGGGTCGAAATGATTCAAGAGTATAATCCGAGTATCGAGTATACTCCAGGCAAGGCCAATGTGATTGCTGACGCATTGAGCAGGAAGGCTTATTGCAATAGTATGATTCTCAAGCCTTATCAACACGAGCTTTGTGAAGCTTTCCGCAAACTCAATCTGCAAGTTGTTCCTCAAGGTTTTCTCGCCAACCTTCAAGTCTCTCCTACCTTGGAAGATCAGATTTGCGAGGCTCAACTTCTTGATGCTATGGTGAAGAAGGTGAAGATTGGGATTGCCAAGAGCCAACCCAAGTACAAGTGCTACCGCCTTGATGACAAGGATACTCTCTTCTTCGAGGATCGTATTGTTGTGCCCAAAGGTGATCTTCGTAAAGTGATCATGAACGAGGCTCACAATTCACTCCTCTCCATCCACCCTGGGAGTATGAAGATGTATCAGGACCTCAAGCAGGCTTATTGGTGGACTCGAATGAAGCGAGAGATTGCTCAGTTCGTGAATGAGTGTGATGTCTGCAGAAGAGTGAAG
The DNA here is from genome assembly GCF_056163025.1 of Triticum urartu. NCBI lineage: Eukaryota > Viridiplantae > Streptophyta > Magnoliopsida > Poales > Poaceae > Triticum > Triticum urartu. The sequence goes on along the minus strand of NC_141879.1, from coordinate 399,133,654 downwards.
GCAGAACACCAAAGGCCAGCTGGTCTCCTCCAACCTCTTTCCATTCCAGAATGGAAGTTTGACCACATTGAGATGGACTTCGTGACTGGGTTTCCAAAGTCCAAGCGTGGCAATGATGCTATATTCATTGTCATCGACAAACTCACTAAAGTGGCTCACTTTCTGCCTATCAAAGAGTCAATCACTGCAGCTCAATTGGCGGAGCTGTATACCTCTTGGATTGTCTCGCTGCACGACATTCCATAGGTGATCTGTTCAGACCGTGGCAGCATCTTTACCTCCAAGTTTTGGGAGTCTTTTTAGAAGGCCATGGGCACCAACATCCGCTTCAGCACAGCTTTCCATCCTCAAAATAGCGGTCGAGTCGAGCGTGTCAATCAGATTCTTGAAGATATGCTCAGGGCTTATGTGATCTCTTTCGGCATGAAGTGGGAAGATTGTATTCCATATGCCGAATTCTCTTACAACAACAGTTTTCAAGAAAGTTTGGGCAAGGCACCATTCAAAATTCTGTATGGCAGGAAGTGCCGTACTCCACTCAACTGGTCTGAAACCGGTGAACGTCAACTTCTTGGAAATGACTTAATCACAGAGGCAGAGGAGATGTGCAAAGTCATTCGTGATAATCTCATAGCAGCGCAATCGCGCCAGAAGAGCTACTATGATAGTAAGCACCGTGATTTGGCTTTCGAGATCGGAGACCATGTTTACCTCCGCGTCTCTCCAATGAAAGGTACTTGTCGCTTCGGTATCAAAGGGAAGCTTGCCCCTAGATACGTGGGTCCTTTCAAGATCGTCAGCAAGAGAGGCGATCTCGCCTATCAACTCGAGCTTCGTTCAAACTTTGGAAGTGCTTCAAGACTCCTGACCGCACCGTCAACTTCGAAGACATTGATCTCCAAGAAGATCTCTCTTATCGTGAGCACCCCGTTGATATTCTTGAAGAGACTGAACGCAAGACTCGCAATAAGTCAATCAAATTCCTCAAAGTCAAGTGGTCACACCATTCCGACCGTGAAGCCACCTGGGAACGCGAGGATCACCTCCGTTCTGATTACCCGGTGTTCTTCTAGTCATAGATCTCAGGACGAGATCCTTCCGTAGTGGTGGAGTGTTGTAACACCCCGGATGTAATTTACCTTATATGTACTCCAACTCTTGCCGTTTCCAGCGCTAAGTTATTTTATTTCCTTGGGTTTGGGTTTTTGTCTCTGTGTGTTGTTGTCGTTGTCATGCATCTCATATCATGTCATCATGTGCATCGCATTTGCATACGTGTTCGTCTCATGCATCTGAGCATTTCCCCGTTGTCCGTTTTGCATTCCGGCGCTCCTATCTCCTCCGGTGGTCCTTTCTACCTTCCTTTCGTGTGTGGGGGTTAAACATTTCCGGATTGGACCGATACTTGCCAAGCGGCCTTGGTTTACTACCGGTAGACCGCCCGTCAAGTTTCGTGCCATTTGGACTTCGTTTGATACTCCAACGGTTAACCGAGGGACCGAGAAGGCCGCGTGTGTGTTGCAGCCCAACACCCCTCCAATTTGGCCCAAAACCCTCTCCATCATCTATAGCGTTCGGTCACGATCGTGTGGCCGAAAACCGCACCTCATTTGGACTCTCCTAGCTCCCTCTATCTATAAATAGGTGCACTCCCCCGAAAATTCCGGATTCCTAACCCTAGCCCCGCTCCCTCTCCGTCGCCGGACAAAAATCACCGGGCCGGACATGTCCGACCCGCGCCACCGCCGCCACGTGGCGCCTCCCCATTCGCCCGGCCGCCTCCCTCCGCCGCCGGCCCGGTTGAGCCCGAATCGGGCCCCCCGAGCCCACCTGCTACCGCGCCGCCCCGCGCGTCTCCCTCGCCTGCGGAGCCGCGCCGCCCACGCCGGCGAGGTCCTCCACCGGCGCCGCTCCGTCTCCGGCTGCCGAGCTCGCTGCCGCCCGCCATCGCCGCGCCAGCGCCGCCTCCACGCCGCCCTCGAGCTCCTCTGCGCCACCGCAAGTCCGGCTACGTACGAACTCCGGCGACCTCCCTCGCGAAATTCGGCGACCTCAAGCTCCTGTTCCGGCGTTCCTCGTAAAGCGTGCATGATCCGGATCCAGATCTGGATCTGAGGTTGACCTAATCTTGCCCGAAACCCTAATAATTTGCATTTTTCATCATGCTATATCTCCGCATCCGTAGCTCCGTTTTGGGCGTCTAGCATATCAAAATGTTCGCCTCAGAGAGCACATCATTTCATCTCATTGCATCATTTCATTTGAGTTCATCTTGATGCCCTAAATGCTGTTGGAAGAGAGCTATTTGAGTTATTTGTCAGATCTGCTGCACCAAATAGCTATTTGTCATTTTTGCCATGATTAATGTGTGCATGATATGCTCCTGACCTCTACATGTGTTTTGTTATATGCCATGCCATCTTTCGAGAGGTGCTATCCATTTATTTTTCTGATGTGTGTTGTGACTAGCACAAGCTTGAAAAGTGGTGCATTCGTTAATGCTGATTTCAGGGACTTAGAGATTTCACAAGTCCTTAATCTGTTTTTATCAATATGCCATATGTTCATGTTGTTTCCTAGTGATCCGTGCCTCTTTTGAGGATGATCAGTAAGGATGGTTTGTTAATATTGTGGTGCTCTATCCATCCATATCCTTGTTTGCAATTATGGAGCACCCTAGATTGAGTCAATCGAGCTCTACTTTTGCTATTTCGTGAATCTGGGAAGATTGTCTACTTGTTAGCAATTTTGCCGAGGATGTTGTTGTTGAGCCGTGCATGCTATGTTGTTGTTCTTGCCATGTCTGGCTTATATAATGTGTATTCTTGATGGTTGTATACTTAGTTTGTCATGCCTTGCTATATAGTGAGTGCATCGAGCTCGTGAACATGCCTACTCGCTAAGATATTTGCATGCTCTAGTTTTTCTCCAAGTCTGAGATCTGATTATGTTTTTGCCATGTTCACATGCTTGCAATTGTATTTTATGATCCCTTTTGGCTCAAGGTCACTAAGGGACTTTTGTTAAGCTCTTTGAGTAGATCCATTTCATGCCCTGCTTTACCATGTTAAGTTCCTGTAGCATACAGTTTTCATGCTCCAAAGTGTGCTACCTGATCTGAAATTCCAGGCTAGTGTTAATTTCACTAAGTCTGAAACCTGTTTATCAATTGCACTTTTGCCATGCTTGTTTGAACCTGTTAATGGATGAATTGGCTGTAGCGCAGTGTTCATCTTTTGTCAAGCATCATGAGTGGATACCTGCGATGTATTTTTTTGCCATGTTTGAGTGCTGTAGCATAATTATCTTGGTGCAGTTAGATGGCTACTTGCTGTTTATCTCACACCGGTGCCATATTTGTTTTGCTTGCCATTTCCAAACCATGCATCCGATTCCGGTGTTCTTTATATCGATTTCGACCGAAATCACCTCACCTTTCCAGTGGCACTCTTGGATTTCCAAGTTGAGGCCATGTTCAATCATTCCTTGTCAAATATTGCATATGCATCACATACCGCATCCCGCATAGCATACCATGTTTGCATCATGTTGTTTGAGATTAGCACATGGTTGATTGTGTCCTTTTTGCTTGTTTGTCTTGTTTGGGTAGAGCCGGAGTCGAGTTCGCTAATGAGGAGCCCGTTGATTTTGCTTTCGAGGATCCAGTCAACTTTGACAACTTTGCAGGCAAGATGATCATACCCTCGAAATCACTTCTATCTTTGCTTTGCTCGATGCTCGCTCTTTTGCTATGCCTATGCTACGATGCCTACCACTTGCTTATTATGCCTCCCAAATTGCCATGTCAAACCTCTAACCCACCATGTCCTAGAAAACCGTTGATTGGCTATGTTACCGCTTTGCTCAGCCCCTCTTATAGCGTTTCTAGTTGCAGGTGAAGATTGGAGATCGTTCCTTGTTGGACCATTGTTTATTATTGGGATATCATTATATTATCTTGTTATCGTAATGCATCTATATACTTGGTAAAGGGTGGAAGGCTCGGCCTTTTGCCTAGTGTTTTGTTCCACTCTTGCCGCCCTAGTTTCCGTCATATCGGTGTTATGTTCCCGGATTTTGCGTTCCTTACGCGGTTGGGTGATAATGGGAACCCCTTGACAGTTCACCTTGAATAAAACTCCTCCAGCAATGCCCAACCTTGGTTTTACCATTTTCCACCTAGCCTCTTTTTCCCTTGGGTTTCCGGAGCCCAAGGGTCATCTTATTTAAACCCCCCCCCCGGGCCAGTGCTCCTCTGAGTGTTGGTCCAACCTGTCAGCTGCCGGTGGCCACCAGGGGCAACTCTGGCTGGCCTACCCGTACCTTGGACAATCTGAGTGTGTCTTGAGAAAGAGATATGTGCAGTTCCTATTGGGATTTGTCGGCACATTCGGGCGGTGTTGCTGGTTTAGTTTTATCTTGTCGAAATGTCTTGTAACCGGGATTCCGAGTCTGATTGGGTCTTCCCGCTAGAAGGAATATCCTTCGTTGACCGTGAGAGCTTGTCATGGGCTAAGTTGGGACTCCCCTGCAGGGTTTGAACTTTCGAAAGCCGTGGCCGCGTTTATGGGCAGATGGGAATTTGTTAATGTCCGGTTGTAGATAACTTGAACCTTAACTTAATTAAAATGAATCAACTGTGTGAGTTACCGTGATGGTCTCTTCTCGGCGGAGTCCGGGAAGTGAACACGGTGTTGGAGTAATGCTTGCCGCATGTTGATCTCTAGTTGTTCGTTCGCGCTTTGCCTTCTCTTCTCGCTCTCTTTTGCGAACAGGTTAGCCACCATATATGCTAGTCGCTTGCTGCAGCTCCACATATTTTACCTTGCCCTTACCTATAATCTTAAATAGTCTTGATAGCGAGGGTGCGAGATTGCTGAGTCCTTGTGGCTCACAGATTACTTCCAAACCAGATGCAGGGCCTGATGACTCCGTTCCAGATGACGCGCTTGAGCTCAAGTGGGAGTTCGACGAAGACTCACGCCGTTACTATGTGTCTTTCCCTGATGATCAGTAGTGGTGCCCAGTTGGGGCGATCGGGACCGTGTCGCATGTTGGGTTTATCTTTTATTTTGGCGCCGTAGTCGGGCCATGAGTGTTTGATTGATGTAATGCTATTTATGTACTTCGATTGACGTGGCGAGTGTAAGCCAACTATGTACCTTTCCCCTTATTATCTATTTACATGGGTTGTTGTGAAGATTACCTTACTTGTGACATTGCTTTCAATGCGGTTATGCCTCTAAGTCATGCTTCGACACGTAGGAGCTATAGCTGCATCGAGGGCGTTACATGATGCTACTGAAAATTATTATGAGGGAGGAACTTATGCTTGTAGGAATTGCAATAATATCAAGTTTCCTCTCTATGTGCTTAAAATTTTGAAGTTATCCTTGTTTTACCTTCCTATGCAAGTTGATTCTTGTTCCCATAAGTTGTTTGCTCACAAAATCCCTATGCATAGGAAGTATGTTAGACTTAAATATGCTAGTCATATTCTTCATGATGCTCTCTTTATATTTCAATTCTTTTCTTTTATGTGAGCATCATTGAAATCATCATGCCTAGCTAGGGGCATTAAACGATAGCACTTGTTGGGAGGCAACCCAATTTTATTTTTGTTCCTTACTTTTTGCTCCTGTTTAGTAATAAATAATTCATCTAGCCTCTGTTTAGATGTGATTTTATGCTTTTAATTAGTGTTTGTGCCAAGTAGAACCTTTGGGAAGACTTGGGGATAGTCTTGTTGATCATGCTGTAAAAAACAGAAACTTTAGCGCTCACGAGAATTGCTGCCATTTTTATTTGGAGAGTGATATTTAGTTAATTATTTTTGCAGATGATTAATAGATAAATTCCTCAGGTCCAGAAATTTATTTGAGAATTTTATGAGTTCCAGAAGTATACGTTTGATCCAGATTACTACAGACTGTTCTGTTTTTGATAGATTCTGTTTTCGATGTGTTGTTTGCTTATTTTGATGAATCTATGGCTAGTAAAATAGTTTATAAACCATAGATAAGTTGGAATACAGTAGGTTTAACACCAATATAAATAAATAATGAGTTCATTACAGTACCTTGAAGTGGTGTTTTGTTTTCTTATACTAACGGAGCTTACGAGTTTTCTACTTTAAGTTTTGTGTTGTGAAGTTTTCAAGTTTTGGGTAAGGATTCGATGGACTATGGAATAAGGAGTGGAAAGAGACTAAGCTTGGGGATGCCCAAGGCACCCCAAGGTAATATTCAAGGATATCCAAGAGCCTAAGCTTGGGGATGCCCTGGAAGGCATCCCCTCTTTCGTCTTCGTTCATCGGTAACTTTACTTGGAGCTATATTTTTATTCGCCACATGATATGTGTTTCGCTTGGAGCATCAATTTATTTTGTTAGGATTTGCCTGCTGTTATTTTGAACAATGTTTGCATCTTTTATTTCAATAAAAGTGGCATTGATAGTCTTTAATATGCCTATGTTACAAGTATACATGTTGCTGTCTGAAAACAGAAAGTTTACCGCTGTTGCAATAATTCCCTAGAAAAGTCAGAATGTGATAAAATTTGAAACCTTTTGCATATTAATATATGATAAATTTAATACAGTGGGAATTTTATTTCATAATTTTTGGAGCTAGGGAAGTATGGATGTTGCAGCATTCTTTACAGACTATCCTGTTTAGGCAGATTGCTGTTATGTTTGCATTGTTTGCATATGTTTGCTTCTTTAATGATTCTATTTGAGGATAGGACTATTAAATATGAAGAGGCATTTAGTATGCAATGTTGAATAATAATTTTAGTGATTTGCTACAGTAGAGTATGATAAGGTTTTTGCAATGATTTATACTTACTTATCTCACGAGTCCTTGTTGAGTTTTGTGTGGATGAAGCTTTTGAGATTAAGGGAGACCGTGATATGAGAGGAATTAAGGAGACACCATGGGTCAAGCTTGGGGATGCCCAAGGCACCCCAAGATAATATTTCAAGAAGTATCAAGCATCTAAGCTTGGGGATGCCCCAGTTGGCATCCCACCTTTCTTCTTCAACAACTATCGGTTAGTATCGGCTGATCCTAAGTTTTTGCTTCTTCACATGATGTTTTCTATTCTTAGAATGTCATTTTCTTTTGCTTTGCTTGCTGTTTGAATAAAATACCAAGATATGAAATTATTAAATGTTAGAGAGTCTTCACATAGTTGCATAATTATTCAACTACTCATTGATCTTCACTTATATCCTTCGGAGTAGTTTGTCATTTGCTCTAGTGATTCACTTATATCTTTTAGAGCATGGTGGTAGTTTTATTTTGAATAAATAGATGAACTCTCATGCTTCACTTAGATTATTTTGAGAGTCTTAATAGCATGGTAATTTTATTAAAATCCTAATATGCTAGGTATTCAAGAATAATAAAATTCTCTTATGAGTGTGTTGAATACTAAGAGAAGTTTGATACTTGATGATTGTTTTGAGATATGAGGATGGTAATATTAGAGTCATGCTAGTTGAGTAGTTGTCAATTTGAGAAATACTTGTGCTGAAGTTTGTGATTCCCGTAGCATGCACGTATGGTGAACCGTTATGTGATGAAGTCGGAGCATGATTTATTTATTGATTGCCTTCCTTATGAGTGGCGGTCAGGGACGAGCGATGGTCTTTTCCTACCAATCTATCCCCCTAGGAGCATGCGCGTAGTACTTTGTTTCGATAACTAATAGATTTTTGCAATAAGTATGCGAGTTCTTTATGACTAATGTTGAGTCCATGGATTATATGCACTCTCACCCTTCCACCATTGCTAGCCTCTCTAGTACCGCGCAACTTTCGCCGGTACCATAAACCCACCATATACCTTCCTCAAAACAGCCAGCATACCTACCTATTATGGCATTTCCATAGCCATTCTGAGATATATTGCCATGCAACTTTCCACAGTTCCGTTATTATGACACATTCATCATTGTCATATTGCTTAGCATGATCATGTAGTTGACATAGTATTTGTGGCAAAGCCACCATTCATAATTCTTTCATACATGTCACTCTTGATTCATTGCATATCCCGGTACACCGCCAGAGGCATTCATATAGAGTCATATCTTGTTCTAAGTATCGAGTTGTAATCCTTGAGTTGTAGATAAATAGAAGTGTGATGATCATCATTTAATAGAGCATTGTCCCAAAAAAGGCCAAATAAAAAAAGAAAGGCCAAATAAAAAATAAAAATAAAATAAAAGGGACAATGCTAATATCCTTTTACCACACTTGTGCTTCAAAGTAGCACCATGATCTTCATAGTAGAGAGTCTCTTGTTTTGTCACTTTCATATACTAGTGGGAATCTTTCATTATAGAACTTGGCTTGTATATTCCAATGATGGGCTTCCTCAAAATGCCCTAGGTCTTCCTGAGCAAGCGAGTTGGATGCACACACACTAGTTTCTTTTGTTGAGCTTTCATATACTTATAGCTCTAGTTCATCCGTTGCATGGCAATCCCTACTCACTCATATTGATATCTATTGATGGGCATCTCCATAGCCCGTTGATACGCCTAGTTGATGTGAGACTATCCTCTTCCTTTTTGTCTTCTCCACAACCACCATTCTATTCCACCTATAGTGCTATGTCCATGGCTCACGCTCATGTATTGCGTGAAGATTGAAAAAGTTTGAGAACATCAAAAGTATGAAACAATTGCTTGGCTTGTCATCGGGGTTGTGCATGATTTAAATATTTTGTGTGGTGAAGATGGAGCATAGCCAGACTATATGATTTTGTAGGCATAACTTTCTTTGGCCATGTTATTTTGAGAAGACATGATTGCTTAGTCAGTATGCTTGAAGTATTATTATTCTTATGTCAATATGAACTTTTGTCTTCAATCTTATGGATCTGAATATTCATACCACAATTAAGAAGAGTTACATTGAAATTATGCCAACTAGCATTCCACATCAAAAATTCTTTGTTTTATCATTTACCTACTCGAGGACGAGCAGGAATTAAGCTTGGGGATGCTGATACGTCTCCAACGTATCTATAATTTTTGATTGCTCCATGCTATATTATCTACTGTTTTGGGCAATATTGGGATTTATTATCCACTTTTATATTACTTTCGGGACTAACCTATTAACCGGAGGCCCAGCCCAGATTTGCTGTTTTATGCCTATTTCAGTGTTTTGAAGAAAAGGAATACCAGACGGAGTCGAAACGGAACGAAATCAACTGGAGAAGTTATTTTTGGAAGGAAACACACCCGATGGACTTGGGCCCTACGTCAAGGAAGGAAGGAGGAGCTCATGAGGGTAGGGGGCGCGCCCACCCCCCTAGGGCATGCCCCCTGCCTCATGGGGCCCTCGTGACTCCCCTGACGTACTTCTTCCACCTATATAACTCCATATACCCTAAAACTTCCAGAACGCACAATAGATCGGGAGTTCCGCCGCCAGAAGCCTCCGTAGCCACCGAAAACCAATCTAGACCCGTTCCGGCACCCTGCCGAAGGGGGCAATCCCTCTCCGGTGGCCATCTTCATCATCCCGGTGCTCTCCATGACGAGGAGGGAGTAGTTCTACCTCAGGGCTGAGGGTATGTACCAGTAGCTATGTGTTTGATCTCTCTCTCTCTCTCTCGTGTTCTTGAGGTGATACGATCTTGATGTATCGCAAGCTTTGCTATTATAGTTGGATCTTATGTTTCTCCTCCCCCTCTTCTCTCTTATAATGAATTGAGTTTCCCCTTTGAAGTAATCTTACCGGATTGAGTCTTTAAAGATTTGAGAACACTTGATGTATGTCTTGCCGTGGATATCTATGGTGACAATGGGATACCATGTGCCACTTGATGTATGTTTTGGTGACCAATTTGCGGGTTCCGCCCATGAACCTATGCATAGGGGTTGGCACACGTTTTCGTCGTGATTCTCCGGTAGAAACTTTGGGGCAATCTTTGAGGTTCTTTGTGTTGGTTGAATAGATGAATTGAGATTGTGTGATGCATATCGTATAATCATGCCCACGGATACTTGAGGTGACAATGGAGTATCTAGGTGACATTAGGGTTTTGGTTGATTTGTGTCTTAAGGTGTTATTCTAGTACGAACTCTAGGGTTGTTTGTGACACTTATAGTAATAGCCCAACGGATTGATTGGAAAGAATAACTTTGAGGTGGTTTCGTACCCTACCATAATCTCTTCGTTCGTTCTCCTCTATTAGTGACTTTGGAGTGACTCTTTGTTGCATGTTGAGGGATAGTTATGTGATCCAATTATGTTATCATTGTTGAGGGAACTTACACTAGCGAAAGTATGAACCCTAGGCCTTGTTTCAACGCATTGGAATACCGTTTACGCTCACTTTTATCATTCGTTACCTTGCTGTTTTTATATTTTCAGATTACAAATACTATTATCTATTATCCATATACCACTTGTATCACCATCTCTTCACCGAACTAGTGCACCTATACAATTTACCATTGTATTGGGTGTGTTGGGGACACAAGAGACTCTTTGTTATTTGGTTGCATGGTTGCTTGAGAGAGACCATCTTCATCCTACGCCTCCTACAGATTGATAAACCTTAGATCATCCACTTGAGGGAAATTTGCTACTGTCCTACAAACCTCTGCACTTGGAGGCCCAACAACGTCTACAAGAAGAAGGTTGTGTAGTAGACATCACGCACCTAGAAAATGGTGCGCCATTACTAAGTTTGAAACCTTTTCCATTTCCCCCCCTCTAGATCTTAAAAGCCTCGTATCTTTCATTCTGTTAGGTTTTTGGGGATTCTGAAAATCTTCAACGGGGTTCCCCCGTTGAATTCGGATGTAACTTTTCGAGTAGATGATTTTTCATATAAAAAACTTTTTAATCCGAGTTCGTATGCAAAAGTTATGCCCATTTTACTTAATTCCAGAGAGATTTTGCAAATAAAGTCGAAATTCATATTTGTAAATTTTCCCAACAACTAGACCACATATCACGTGGGAAACTTATTTTCTTTTTTTTGACATTTCCATCATTTTCTTTTATTTTTTTAAACTGAAAAGGCGGTCCACGGGGGGGGGGGGGGGTGCATTTGGTCAAAGTTAGTAATGACGCACTTTGTGTAGGTGCGCCATTACTAAGTTTGACATAGTAATGGCGCACCTATGCAAAGTGCGCCATTACTAAGTTTGACCAAGGTTTGACCCAGTCATACACATAGTAATAGCGCACTTTGTACAGGTGGGCCATTACTATGTCAACTAGTAATGGCGCACTATCCCCTGGTGCGCCACTGCTAACAATTGTTTTTCAAAACTAGTAATGGCGCACCACACACCAAATGCGCCATTAGTAATATGTCAATAATGGCATACCTGTATCTGGTGTGCCACTGCTATATATAGCAGTGGCGCACCACATACATGGTGCGCCATTAATGTCCATATTAGCTATATCCGTTTTCCTAGTAGTGGGTGAACCTAAGTTTGATGAATGTCTATTTGAGCTTCGTGATCTTATGCGTGCTACAGGTGATGTTGAAACCAGTAGCACCATTATTATGGAAACCATTAGGATTCACAAACTTGCACATTATCATGATCATAAATCGAATGATTTGCCCTACATGATGATCACATGCATGATGATGATGATGAGCATGGCTATTATGATGAGGACAAAGAATTTGACATCAAATATGAGAAGACTATGAGAACTCCATCGCAAATCTTCGAGAATACATGGCCAGAGGAAAATAGTGGATTCTTGATAGTGGATGCACCGATCACATAACCGGAGATAGAGACATGTTTTATGAGCTTGCTAAGAATGATGGTCCACGCAAGTATGTGACTTTCGGGGATGACTCCAAGGGTAAGGTACTTGGCCTTGGTAAGGTGGTCATATCCAATGATAGCTCCATTCAAAATGTTATGATTATTGAATCTTTTGGCTACAATATTCTTTCTGTACCTAGACTAGCTGTCTTTGGTTTCAATGTTCTATTTACCGAAGTAGATTGCTAAGTGTTTCATCGTGATAATCATAATATGGTCTTTACCGGTATCCATACACTACAAAAAAAAGACACATCCGTGACATTTTGGTCCGAACGAAATTTTTTCTGTCATACTTATGACACTTCTATGACGATAATTGTGACAAAACCCGGTATCATCATAGATGTGGTGGGCTCCTACTTCTATGACAAAATATCATAACAAAAAATGGGCTTTTTGTCCTAGGCAGGCCGGAGACGCAACTGCATGACATTCTTTGGGCCGTCCATGACAGAGAAAACCATGGTAGAAGCGAGGGCGAGGAAAATATCGAGGGAGTTCCTGGTTACAGTGGGTGGTCGGGGGCCGAGCGATGCACATTTCTCTCGTACGTACGCGCGTGTGTGCAAGGCGTTGCGCTCTAACTGAACCCGGGCGATTGCACTGCAGGCTACGCATTACTGAACCCAAGCGATCGATCGATCCCTTGCTGTTAACTGAACCCGAGTGATTCCTTCGCTACTGTTGCTAACTGAAGCCGATCAAATACTGCTGCCTCCTTCCCTGGATGAATAGTGAGCGTTGTTGAGGGGGTTTGGATGAACAGTTCCCAGTGGGGGGTTGGATGAACAGGAACCCATGGTAGTATAGGTCATTGCTGCTGGATGAACAGTACCCCGATCGATCGAGCCGGTGGATGAACATGACCCCGTACAGGGCTGGATGAACAGGACCACATGGACGGCTGGTTGAACAGTAGCCGGTGGAGGGCTGGTTGAATAGTAGTCGGTGCAGGGCTGGACGAATAGTAGCCCATGGAGGGGTGGTTGAACAGGACCCCCGTGGAGAGGGCTGGTTGAACAGTAGCCGGTGGAGGAGCGCGTGGTGGAGGCTGGATGAACAGGAGCCCGTGGATGAGCAGTCGCAGGTGGAGGATGGAGGAGGTCGACGGTGGATGAACAGTAGCCCGTGGAGGCAGTCGACGGTGGAGATGAACAGTATCATGTGGAGTCCCGTTTTGTGGTACGCCACACCCCTCCCGATGAACATGACCCTCGTTTCGACTGTTGCGCTCCAACACAAGTCCGTTTCCTCTGTTTTGCGGTACGCCACACCCCTCCCGATCAACAGGACCCCGTTTCAACCGTAGGAGGTATGTTTCCTCCGTTTTGCGGTACGCAAGACCCCTCCCGATGAACAGGATCCCATTTCCACCATGGACAGTCGAACACAAGGCCGTTTCTTTCGTTCTGCGGTACGCTAGGCCTCGTTTCCATCGCCTGTTCAATCCAAGCCGGTTGGCTCCCGATGAACAGCACTCATTCTGTTGCCTCCTGATGAACACCACGCATTCCGTTGCCTCCCCATTAACACGACGACAACGCAGTTTCTCCGTTCCGACCCAACCACAGCCATGTACATGAGCCCTGGCCGTACGTATGCGCGAGTAGGCATTCGAGACCCCGCCCATATGTACGTACGTGGCCGTATTTACTTTCTTGCACCCTAGCCGCTGTACGTACATGTACATGCTATGTGCGTGCCTCTACTATGACACGTGCGCGTGTAACACCCTCTATGCGACTATATCTCCCACGTGTCGAGGCACGACTTAGAGGCATAGTCGCATTGAAGGCATATGTCGCAAATTAGGCAATCTTCACAACATCCCATGTAATATAGATAATAAAAGGGGAGATAACATAGTTGGCTTACACTCTCCACGTAAATCAAGGTACATAAATAACATTACATCAACCAAACACTCATGGCCCGACTACGGCGCCAAAATAAAAGATAACCCAACATGCGAAACGGTCCCGATCACCCCCAACTGGGCACCACTACTGATCATCAGGAAAGGAAACATAGTAACGTTGAGAGTCTTGTCGAACTCCCACTTGAGCTCAAGCGCGTCACCTGGAGTGGAATCATCAGGCCCTGCATCTAGTGTAATAGTAATCTGTGAGCCACAGGGACTCAGCAATCTCGCACCCTCGCGATCAAGACTATTTAAGCTTATAGGTAAGGTAAGGTAATTATATGTGGAGCTGCAGCAAGCGACTAGCAAAATATGGTGGCTAACTTATTCGCAAAAGAGAGCGAGAAGAGGAGGCAAAGCGCGAGCGAGAAACTAGAGAACAACCTGCGCAAGCATTACTCCAATACCGTGTCCGCTTCCCGGACTCCGCCGAGAAGGGGCCATCATGGTAACACACTCAGTTGATTCATTTTAATTAAGTTAAGGTTCAAGTTATCTACAACCGGACATTAACAAATTCCCATCTGCCCATAACCGCGGGCACGGCTTTCGAAAGTTCAAATCCTTGCAGGGGAGTCCCAACTTAGCCCATGACAAGCTCTCACGGTCAACGAAGGAATAGACCTCCTCCCAAGACGTTCCGATCAGACTCGGTATCTCGGTTCTTCAAGACACTTTGATAGGTTAAAACAAGACCAGCAACACCGCCCGAATATGCCGACAAATCCCAATAGGAGCAGCACATATCTCATTCTCAGGGCACACTGAGATGAGCCAGACGTCGGGTAGGCCAGCCCAGAGTTGCCCCTGGTAGCCCCGGACATCGCTCGGTGGGACCAACACTCAGAGGAGCACTGGCCCGGGGGGGGGGGGGGCTAAAATAAGATGACCCTCGGGCTCCGGAAACCCAAGGGAAAAGAGGCTAGGTGGCAAAAGGTAAAACCAAGGTTGGGCATTGCTGGAAAAGCTTTAATCAAGGCGAAATATCAAGGGGTTCCCATTATAACCCAACCGCGTAAGGAACGCAAAATCGGGGAACATAACACCGATATGACGGAAACTAGGGCGGCAAGAGTGGAACAAAACACTAGGCGAGAGGCCGAGCCTTCCACCCTTTACCAAGTATATAGATGCATTAAGATAACATGGCAATATAATGATATCCCAACAAGTAAATAAATGTTCCAACAAGGAACGGTCTCCAATCTTCACCTGCAACTAGCAACGCTATAAGAGGGGCTAAGCAAAGCGGTCACATAGCCAATCAATGGTTTGCTAGGACATAGTGGGTTAGAGGTTTGACATGGTAGTTTGGGAGGCTTGAAAGCAAGTGGTAGGCATCATAGCATTGGCATAGCAAAAGAGCGAGCAAACTAGCATAGCAAAGATAGTAGTGATTTCGAGGGTATGATCATCTTGCCTGCACAGTTGTCAGATTTGACTGGATCCTCAAAAGCAAACTCAACGGGCTCCTCGTTAGCGAACTCGTCTCCCAGCTCTACCCAAACAAGAAAAACAAGCAACAAGGACACAATCAACCACGCGCAAAGCTCAAACAATATGATGCAAAGATGATATGCTATGCGGGATGCGATGCGGGATGCATATGCAAGATGTGACAAGGAATGCATGAACCTGGCTTCAACATGGAAATCCAAGTGTGCCACTGGAAAGATGAGATGAAATCGCTTGAAAACAATATAAAGAACACCGGAATCGGAGTTACGGTTTGGAAATGGCAAGCGATTCAAATATGACACCGGTCTGCGATTTACAGCAAGTAGCCATCTAAATGCAACGAAATGAACATGCTGCAGCACCCAAACATGACAACAAAATACATGGCAGGGATGAATTCATGATGCTTAACAAAAGTCTAGCACTGAGCTACGGCCAATTCATCCATTAACAGGTTCAAACAAGCATGACAAAAATGCATATGGCAACAGATTTCAGACTTAGTGAAACTAACACTTGTCTGGATTTTCAGATCAGATAGCACTCTTCGGAGTGACAAAACTACATGTTACAGGACCTGAACATGGCAATGTAAAGCATGGCATGGAGCTACTCAAAGAGATTAACAAAAGTCCCTTAGTGACCTTGAGCCAAAAGGGATCAGAAAATACAATTGCAAGCATGTGAACATGGCAAAAACATAATCAGTTTTCAGACTTAGTGAAAACTGGCACATGCTGAAACATAACTCGAGTAGGCATGTTTACGAGCTTGATGCACTCACTACGGTGCAAGTCATGACAAGCTAAACTTACACCCATTAGGAATACACAAAATTCAAGCTAGACATGGCAAGAACAATAGCATGGCATGCATGGATCAACTACAACATCATCGGCAAAATTGCAAACAAGTTGACAATCTGCCCAGATTCACAAAGTAGCAAAAGTAGAGCTCGATTGACTCAAGCTAGGTTGCTCCATAATTGCAAACAAAGGCATGGATGGATAGATCTTTACAAGATTAACAAAACACCCTTACTGATCATCCTCAAAAGAGGCATCGATCACTAGGAAACAACATGAACATATGGCAACAAGAGATAAACAGATCAAGGACTTAGTGGAAAAGCTAAGTCCCTGAAATCAGAATTACCAAGTGCAATACTTGGCAAGCTTGTGGTAGTCACCACACACATCACAAAAATACATGGGTTGCACCTCTGGAAAGATGACAAAACCCGTAACAAAACATATGTAGAACTCATGGGCATATCATGCACACAATAATCATGCCAAAAATGACAAAAAGCTAAATGGAGCAGCAGATCTGACAATTATCTCAAGTAGCCCTCTTCTAACAGCATTTCGGGCATCAAGATGCACTCAAATTAAAATGATGCAATGGAATGAAATGATGTACTCTCTGAGATGAACATTTTGATATGCTATATGCCAAAAACGGAGTTACGGATGCGGAGATACGACATGATGAACAGGAGCATATGGATCTGGGATTTTTGGGACTTAGCTGAAAATACTACCTCCAGATCTAGGGTTTGCCCGACGCGGAAAAAGAGGTGGCCGGATCTTCGCCGGAATCACTGTAGACGACCGGATCCGGCGACGTGGGACTTGCCGGTGACCGGACTTGACGAGGATGGGGATGGCGGCGGCACCGCCGGGCGGCGAGGGTGCGGTGCCTCGGGGCGGCGCGGAAGCCTAGGCGAGGCGGGCTGGAGAGGCGGCGGCTCATCGGCGTCCGGTGGCGCGGGCGCCGGCAAAAGGGGAGGCGGCGGCGCGAGGTAGGAGAAGGCGGCGGGGCGACGGTGCGGGCGGCGCGCGCGGATGGGCCTGCGGGGGCCCTGCCTGGGCTCGGCGGGCCGGCGGCGGAGAGAGGCGGCCGGGCGTATAGGGAGGCGCCATGTGGCGGCGGCGGGGAGCAGCGGACACATCCGGCCGGACGGAAATTTGTCCGCCGGCGTGGAGATGATTTTTAGGGTTTCAGACGAGGGGGATCCGGATTTTCGGGGAGAGGCCTTTATATAGGCATAGAGGGAGCTAGGAGTGTCCAAATGAGGTGCGGTTTTCGGCCACGTGATCATCATCGAACGCTCTAGATGATGGAGAAGGTTTTGGTGGGTTTTGGGCCAAATTGGAAGGGTGTTGGGCTGCAACACACACGAGGCCTTTTTGGTCCCTCGGTTAACCGTTGGAGTATCAAACAAAGTCCGAATGGCACGAAACTTGATAGGCGGTCTACCGGTAGTAAACCAAGGCCTCTTGGCAAGTCTCGGTCCAATCCGGAAATGGTTAATCCCCACACATGAAAGAAAGGTAGAAATGACCACCGGAGGAGAACGAAGCGCCGGAATGCAAAATGGACAACGGGGGAAAAGCTCGAATGCATGAGACGAACACGTATGCAAATGCAATGCACATGATGACATGATATGAGATGCATGACAACGATAACAACACACGGAGACAAAGACCCGAACCCGAGAAAATAATATAACTTAACGCCGGAAACGGCAAGAGTTGGAGTACAAATTGGGAAAGTCACATCCGGGGTGTTACAACACTCCACCACTACAAAAGGATCTCGTCCCGAGATCTAGGACTGAAAGAACGCTGGGTACTCAGAACGGAGGTGATCCTCGCGTTCCCAGGTAGCTTCACGGTCGGAGTGGTGTGACCACTTGACTTTGAGAAATTTGATTGACTTATTGCGAGTCTTGTGTTCAGTCACTTCAAGAATAGCAACTGGGTGCTCACGATAAGAGAGATCTTCTTGGAGCTCAATGTCCTCGAAGTTGACGATGCGGTCAGGAGTCTTGAAGCACTTTCGGAGCTGAGAGACATGGAACACGTCATGAACATTTGCAAAGTTTGAAGGAAGCTCGAGTTGATAGGCGGGATCGCCTCTCTTGCTGACAATCTTGAAAGGTCCCACGTATCTAGGGGCAAGCTTCCCTTTTATACTGAAGCAACGAGTACCTTTCATAGGAGAGACGCGGAGGTAAACATGATCTCCGATCTCGAAAGCCAAATCACGGTGCTTACTATCATAGTAGATCTTCTGGCGGGATTGGGCTGCTTTGAGGTTATCTCGAATGACTTTGCACATTTCCTCTGCCTCTGTGATTAAGTCATTACCCAAAAGCTGACGTTCACTGGTTTCAGACCAGTTGAGAGGGGTACGGCACTTCCTGCCATACAGAATTTCAAATGGGGCCTTGCCCAAACTTGCTTGAAAACTGTTGTTGTAGGAGAATTCAGCATAAGGAAGACAATCCTCCCACTTCATGCCGAAGGAGATCACACAAGCCCTGAGCATATTTTCAAGAATCTGGTTGACACGCTCGACTTGACCGCTAGTTTGAGGATGGAAAGCTGTGCTGAAGAGGATGTTCATGCCCATGGCCTTCTGAAAAGAATCCCAAAACTTGGATGTAAAGATGCTGCCACAGTCTGAAGAGATCACTTGTGGAATGCCGTGCAGAGAGACAATCCGAGAGGTATAGAGTTCCGCCAATTGAGCTGCAGTGATCGACTCTTTGATAGGCAGAAAATGAGCCACTTTGGTGAGTTTGTCGATGACAACGAATATAGCATCATTGCCATGCTTGGACTTTGGAAACCCAGTCACGAAGTCCATCTCAATGTGATCAAACTTCCATTCTGGAATGGAAAGAGGTTGGAGGAGACCAGCTGGACTTTGATGTTCTGCCTTCACTCTTCTGCAGACATCACATTCATTCACGAATTGAGCAATCTCGCGCTTCATTCGAGTCCACCAATAAGCCTGCTTGAGGTCCTGATACATCTTCGTGCTCCCAGGGTGGATGGAGAGGAGAGAATTGTGAGCCTCGTTCATGATAACTTTACGGAGGTCACCTTTGGGTACAACAATACGATCCTCGAAGAAGAGAGTATCTTTGTCATCAAGGCGGTAGCACTTGTACTTGGGTTGATTCTTGGCAATCCCAATCTTCACCTTTTTCACCATAGCATCAAGAAGCTGGGCTTGGCGAATCTGGTCTTCCAAGGTAGGAGAGACTTGAAGGTTGGCGAGGAAACCTTGAGGAACAACTTGCAGATTGAGTTTGCGGAAAGCTTCACAAAGCTCGGGTTGATAAGGCTTGAGAATCAGACTGTTGCAATAAGCCTTTTTGCTCAATGCGTCAGCAATCACATTGGCCTTTCTTGGAGTATACTCGATACTTGGATTATACTCTTGAATCATTCGACCCATCGAGTTTGCCTGAGGTTGAGATTAGGCTGAGTGAATATGTACTTGAGACTCTTGTGATCAGTGAAAATGTCCACTTTTCTTCCCAATAAGAGATGTCTCCAAGTCAAAAGAGCATGCAAAACTGCCGCCAACTCGAGATCATGAGTGGGGTAGTTCTTCTCGTTGGGCTTCAACTGGCGAGAGGTATAAGCCACAACTTTCTTCTCTTGCATCAACACTGCGCCAAGACCTTGGAGAGAGGCATCACAAAAGACCTCGTACGGCTTGGATTCATCAGGCGGAGTCAGAACTGGAGCGGTGACCAATTTCTCTTTCAAAGTGTTGAAAGCAATGTCACACTCTGGAGACCAAACGTACTTGACGTGCTTCTGGAGAAGATTTGAGAGAGGCTTCGCGATCTTAGAAAAGTTTTCAACGAATCTTTGGCAGTAGCTTGCGAGACCGAGGAAGCTACAGAGTTGCTTCACGTTCTGAGGAGGTTCCCAATTCACAATTGCAGACACCTTCTCAGGATTCACGGCAATGCCCTTGGCAGAGATAATATGACCAAGATAAAGAACCTCATCGAGCCAAAATTCGCACTTGGAGAACTTGGCATAGAACTGATGTTCCCTGAGCTTATCGAGTACCAAACGCAAGTGCTTGGCACGATCTTCCTTGTTCTTGGAGAAAACCAGAATGTCGTCGAGATAGACCAAAACAAAGTCATTGGTGTAGGCGTTGAAGATGAAGTTCATCATGCAAGAGAATGCCAGAGGAGCATTGACGACACCAAAAGACATGACAGTGTATTCATATGAACCATAGCTTGTCCTGAAAGCCGTCTTGGGAATATCTTGTTCACGGATTCGAATCTGATGATAACCTATACGGAGATCAAGCTTGGAGAATACTTGGGCACCTTTGAGTTGTTCGAACAGCTCGTTGATGTTGGGAAGTGGGTATTTGTTCTTGATGGTCTTCTTGTTCAATGGACGGTAATCAACACAAAGTCGGTCTGTTCCATCTTTCTTCTTCACAAAAAGAACACCACAACCCCACGGAGTAGAACTAGGCTGGATGAGACCCATTTTCTCTTGAATATCGAGTTGCTTCTTCAGCTCCTTCAACTCTTCAGGTCCGAGCTTGTAAGGACGTTTGCACACAGGTTCCGTGCTAGGCTCAAAATCAATAACGAATTCAACTGGCCGGTGCGGAGGCATTCCTGGAAGCTCTTCTGGAAAGACGTCTTGATATTCGCAAACGACTGGAATCCGCGAGATGGCATCGAGTTCACCCTTCTCATTGAGAGAAAACAGATGGATAGTATCATCACGAGCGGCAAAGACAATTACATCCTCAGACGAATGAGTCAATTGAATCTGCCTGGCTGCACAATCAAGCTGAGCCTTGTGCTTAGAAAGCCAATCCATTCCGAGAATAAGATCAATATCCGAGTTACCAAGAACCACCGGAGAAGAGAGAAACTTGTAGTCGCCCAACGTGATAGTAACATCTGGGGCAATAGCGCTTGCATTCATGAATTTACCCGGAGAAACAACAGATAACTGTCTAGGAAAATCTTGTAAAGGCAACTCATGCTTAGAAACAAATGGCCTCGAGATAAAACAATGTGATGCACCCGTGTCAAAAAGAACTTTTGCAGGAATATCATTAACAGGAAGGTTACCCATGATGACATCTGATGAGTCCTCTGCCTGAGCTGCATTCATCAAGTTGACCTTGGCAGACTTGGGGTTATGCTTGACCACAGCTGGACTTGCTGATCTGACAGGAGGAGGAGGAGGAAGACGCCTCTGGTTGAAACACTTGTTGGCATAGTGACCCTTCTGTTGGCACTTGTTGCACGTGACCTCTGAAAGCGGACGGTGATACGGAGCACTCGATCTTGGAGCTTGAGACGAAGTCTTGTTCTGAAAGCCAGGGTTGGGTGGGTGGGAAGATCCACTGCCACCTTTGCTCTTCTGCTGATATGGCTGACGGAACGGAGGAGGAGGAAGCCAATACTTCTGCTGCTTGGCCACTTGAGTAGAGGAAGGAGGAGTAACATCTCTGACTCGCTTCTTGGAAGCATCACACCTTAATTGAGCAGCCTCTTGCTTCAGTGCCATGTTGTAGAACTCATCGTATCTCAAGGGCTCAAAGAGAACAAGAGCTAGTTGAATTTCTTCTCTGAGACCACCCCTGAACTAGTATATCATGATCTTCTCATCAGGTACGTCCTGCTTGGCAAAGCGGGCAAGCTTCTGAAACAACTTGTTGTAGTCATAGACAAACAAAGAGCCTTGCTTCAGGTTGCGGAATTCCTGACGCTTGCTTTCAATCACGCTTTGAGGGTTATGATGAGCCCTGAAATCTTGACGAAATTCATTCCAAGTTATAACACGTCCACCTCTGGAATCCTTGTACTGCTGGAACCATTCTGCAGCTTGATCTTTGAGTTGGAAGGAAGCGAACTTGACAAAGTCCTCATGCCTGACGTTACTGCACTTGAAATGCTTGCACAGATCCACAAGCCAATCATCAGCATCGGTTGCCTCAACACAATTGTTGAAAGTCTTTGGCCCGTTAGCAAGGAACTGGTTGAGTGAAGCAAAGTGATTCTGATTATTGCCTTGGTTCCCTTGGTTGCCTTGATTGCGCTCTTGAAGAATTTGCATGATCAACTATGTGTTTGCATTGGTTGCGGCCATCACAGCTTGCCATGCCTCCGGAGGAGGGGAAGGTGGTGGTGGATCAGGATTCGTAGTCGTGCGCGTTGGAGGAGCCATCCTGAAGAGGTTGACATCCATTAGCACATTGATAGACAAATATTGAAGCTGAATCCAACGGAATGAAAATTGCAACATATAGTCTTCACATCCGAACAAAATGAACGAATGCATTCCTCTTGAAATGGTCACATATCCATAAATTGAGAAGCCACTTAGAATTAGGTAGAGAAATAAATCAACAAGGTACGGATCAAGAACGAATAATCGGTAAGAAATCCCAATCCCAAACCAATATCCGTGGAAGAAGAATTAGAGCTACAAGAATTACCACCTATGAGACTCCCGAACCTTTCCGGTTATGCAATCAGGTGTTGGGGATACATGGGAAGCATAATATCTCACCCAAACTAGCAAATCCTACATCCAGCTGTATCCATCCTTCAACACATAACCAAGAAATCTTCGGAAACCATCTACCTCAACCTTTGAAAAGCATCCGTTATATAAGTTATGGCGATACTCCCGAACTCCCGCCCCAGTACTGGGTGGCGTCGAGGTTATCTCACCAACGAACTGCATAAAAGAGATTTTCGATGTCGGCGTACTAAACTCAGGTATTCCAGAACTGCAACGATAAAATTATGACAACAACACCTCAGAGCTCAACTCCCCGGGAAACTTCCACAAAACCCCTGACAGGAGGCACCAAGACAATGTTCTCATCATAAAACCATCGAAACGATTCCAAGATACCCGCGTGATCCTAATTTTTTTAGTGAAATTGAGAAGAGAAGAGTCAAAACTCTACGCCAGGATGCCTTACCAGAGCGATGAGGAGACTGGGAAGTAAAAAGAATTCCTAAACTCTCCGATATATAATTCCTAAACGACTCAAAACATTTTTCTAGACACAACTCGGCCGCTAAAAACGATCAAGCAATGGGGCTCCTAAGGTCGGGGAAGGCTCTGATACCAACTTGCAACACCCTCGATGCGACTATATCTCCCACGTGTCAAGGCACGACTTAGAGGCATAATTGCATTGAAGGCATATGTCGCAAATTAGGCAATCATCACAACATCCCATGTAATATAGATAATAAAAGGGGAGATAACATAGTTGGCTTACACTCGCCACGTCAATCAAGGTACATAAATAACATTACATCAACCAAAAACTCATGGCCCGACTATGGCGCCAAAATAAAAGATAACCCAACATGCGACACGGTCCCAATCACCCCCAACTGGGCACCACTACTGATCATCAGGAAAGGAAACATAGTAACATTAAGAGTCTTGTCGAACTCCCACTTGAGCTCAAGCGCGTCACCTGGAGCGGAATCATCAGGCCCTGCATCTAGTGTAATAGTAATCTGTGAGCCACAGGGACTCAGCAATCTCGCACCCTCGCGATCAAGACTATTTAAGCTTATAGGTAAGGTAAGGTAATTATATGTGGAGCTGCAGCAAGCGACTAGCAAAATATGGTGGCTAACTTATTCGCAAAAGAGAGCGAGAAGAGGAGGCAAAGCGCGAGCGAGAAACTAGAGAACAACCTGCGCAAGCATTACTCCAATACCGTGTCCGCTTCCCGGACTCCGCCGAGAAGAGGCCATCACGGTAACACACTCAGTTGATTCATTTTAATTAAGTTAAGGTTCAAGTTATCTACAACCGTACATTAACAAATTCCCATCTGCCCATAACCGCGGGCACGACTTTCGAAAGTTCAAATCCCTGCAGGGGAGTCCCAACTTAGCCCATGACAAGCTCTCACGGTCAACGAAGGAATAGACCTCCTCCCAAGACGTTCCGATCAGACTCGGTATCTCGGTTCTTCAAGACACTTCGACAGGTTAAAAAAAGACCAGCAACACCGCCCGAATGTGCCGATAAATCCCGATAGGAGCTGCACATATCTCGTTCTCAGGGCACACTCAGATGAGCTAGATGTCGGGTAGGCCAACCCAGAGTTTCCCCTGGTAGCCCCGGACATCGCTCGGTGGGACCAACACTCAGAGGAGCACTGGCCCGGGGGGGCTAAAATAAGATGACCCTTGGGCTCCGGAAACCCAAGGGAAAAGAGGCTAGGTGGCAAAAGGTAAAACCAAGGTTGGGCATTGCTGGAAAAGCTTTAATCAAGGCGAAATATCAAGGGGTTCCCATTATAACCCAACCGCGTAAGGAACGCAAAATCCAGGAACATAACACCGATATGACGGAAACTAGGGCGGCAAGAGTGGAACAAAACACTAGGCGAGAGGCCGAGCCTTCCACCCTTTACCAAGTATATAGATGCATTAAGATAACATGGCAATATAATGATATCCCAACAAGTAAATAAATGTTCCAACAAGGAACGGTCTCCAATCTTCACCTGCAACTAGCAACGCTATAAGAGGGGCTGAGCAAAGCGGTAACATAGCTAATCAACGGTTTGCTAGGACATAGTGGGTTAGAGGTTTGACATGGCAGTTTGGGAGGCTTGAAAGCAAGTGGTAGGCATCGTAGCATTGGCATAGCAAAAGAGCGAGCAAACTAGCATAGCAAAGATAGTAGTGATTTCGAGGGTATGATCATCTTGCCTGCACAGTTGTCAGAGTTGACTAGATCCTCGAAAGCAAACTCAACGGGCTCCTTGTTAGCGAACTCGTCTCCCGGCTCTACCTAAACAAGACAAACAAGCAACAAGGACACAATCAACCACGCGCAAAGCTCAAACAATATGATGCAAAGATGATATGCTATACGGGATGCGATGCGGGATGCATATGCAAGATGTGACAAGGAATGCATGAACCTGGCTTCAACTTGGAAATCCAAGTGATCCACTGGAAAGATGAGATGAAATCGCTTGAAAACGATATAAAGAACACCGGAATTGGAGTTACGGTTTGGAAATGGCAAGCGATTCAAATATGACACCGGTCTGCGATTTACAGCAAGTAGCCATCTAAATGCAACGAAATTAACATGCTACAGCACCCAAACATGACAACAAAATACATGGCAGGGATGCATTCATGATGCTTAACAAAAGTCTAGCACTGAGCTACGGCCAATTCATCCATTAACAGGTTCAAACAAGCATGGCAAAAATGCATATGGCAAACCGATTTCAGACTTAGTGAAATTAACACTTGTCTGGAATTTCAGATCAGATAGCAATCTTCGGAGCGACAAAACTACATGTTACAGGACCTGAACATGGCAAAGTAAAGCATGGCATGGATCTACTCAAAGATCTTAACAAAAGTCCCTTAGTGACCTTGAGCCAAAAGGGATTAGAAAATACAATTGCAAGCATGTGAACATGGCAAAAACATAATCAGTTTTCAGACTTAGTGAAAACTGGCACATGCTGAAACATAACTCGAGTAGGCATGTTTACGAGCTTGATGCACTCACTACGGTGCAAGTCATGACAAGTTAAGCTTACACCCATCAAGAATACACAAAATTCAAGCTAGACATGGCAAGAACAATAGCATGGCATGCATGGATCAACTACAACATCATCGGCAAAATTGCAAACAAGTTGACAATCTGCCCAGATTCACAAAGTAGCAAAAGTAGAGCTCGATTGACTCAAGCGAGGTTGCTCCATAATTGCAAACAAAGACATGGATGGATAGAGCATTACAAGATTAACAAAACACCCTTACTGATCATCCTCAAAAGAGGCACGGATCACTAGGAAACAACATGAACATATGGCAACAAGAGATAAACAGATCAAGGACTTAGTGGAAAAGCTAAGTCCCTGAAATCAGAATTACCAAGTGCAACACTTGGCAGGCTTGTGGTAGTCACCACACACATCACAAAAATACATGGGTTGCACCTCTGGAAAGATGACAAAACCCTTAACAAAACATATGTAGAACTCATGGGCATATCATGCACACAATAATCATGCCAAAAATGACAAAAAGCTAAATGGAGCAGCAGATCTGACAATTATCTCAAGTAGCCCTCTTCTAACAGCATTTCGGGCATCAAGATGCACTCAAATGAAAATGATGCAATGGAATGAAATGATGTACTCTCTGAGATGAACATTTTAATATGCTATATGCCAAAAACGGAGTTACGGATGCGGAGATACGACACGATGAACAGGAGCATATGGATCTGGGATTTTTGGGACTTAGCCAAAAATACTACCTCCAGATCTAGGGTTTGCCCGACGTGGAAAACGAGGCAGCCGGATCTTCACCGGAATCACTGTAGACGACCGGATCCGGCGACGTGGGACTTGCCGGTGACCGGACTTGGCGAGGACGGCGATGGCGGCGGCACCGCCGGGCGGCGAGGGCGCGGTGGCCTCGGGGCGGAGCGGATGCCGAGGCGAGGCGGGGCAGAGAGGCGGCGGCTCGTCGGCGTCCGGTGGCGCGGGCACCGGCAAAAGGGGAGGCGGCGGCGTGAGGTAGGAGAAGGCGGCGGGGCGACGGTGCGGGCGGCGCGCGCGGATGGGCCCGCGGGGGCCCTGCCTGGGCTCGGCGGGCCGGCGGCGGAGAGAGGTGGCCGGGCGTATAGGGAGGCGCCATGTGGCGGCGGCGGGGAGCAGCGTACACGTCCGGTCGGACGGAAATTTGTCCGCCGGCGCGGAGATGATTTTTAGGGTTTCAGACGAGGGGGATCCGGATTTTCGGGGAGAGGCCTTTATATAGGCATAGAGGGAGCTAGGAGTGTCCAAATGAGGTGCCGTTTTCGGCCACGCGATCGTGATCGAACGCTCTAGATGATGGAGAAGGTTTTGGTGGGTTTTGGGCCAAATTGGAAGGGTGTTGGGCTGCAACACACACGAGGCCTTTTCGGTCCCTCGGTTAACCATTGGAGATCAAACGAAGTCCAAATGGCACGAAACTTGACAGGCGGTCTACCGGTAGTAAACCAAGGCCGCTTGGCAAGTCTCAGTCCAATCCATAAATGTCACACACGAAAGAAAGGTAGAAATGACCACCGGAGGAGAACGAAGCGCCGGAATGCAAAACGAACAACGGGGAAAAAGCTCGAATGCATGAGACGAACACGTATGCAAATGCAATGCACATGATGACATGATATGAGATGCATGACAATGATAAAAACACACGGAGACAAAGACCCGAACTCGAGAAAATAATATAACTTAACACCGGAAACGACAAGAGTTGGAGTACAAATTGGGAAAGTCACATCCGGGGTGTTACAGCGCGCTTCTACTACAACACGTGCCCTTCTTTGCACGGCCACGGTTCATCGCTGTAGCATGCAGACAGACCGATCGTATGTACGTACACGTTCGCGACCAGAATGACAACGCTACGTACGGTTCGACCAGGTGGGTCCCGACTGTCAGGCACTTCCTTGCGTGCGAAGATGTAGCTGGTGGGTCCCAGCAGTCAGGGGGCGAATCATTTTTTTACTCGTAATATGGACGCACTTAATTGCGTGCGAAGATGTAGCTGGTGGGTCCCAGCAATCAGGGGGAGAAAACATTATTTTTTAGGGTAAAAAGGATCCATGCATCCATGGGTGTGGTGCGTCCCCATTGTCAGCCTCTCACGTACAGTCATCTTCCGATGACTCTCGGTTGTTGACCATGTTGACCACACAGTGCCGAGCGCACCAAGGTCGATGGACGACGACGAGGCCCCAGACTAGAATGACCCAGAGACGGGGAAGACGCGGCAGTGAAGTCACAAATGGAGAGGAGTGGGAAACTTGACTGGTTTGGGTGCGCGGCAGCACTGCCGCGGTGCCGGCCACGGGAGACAGTAGGAAGAACAAAGGTTGAAGAAGGAGCACGGCTGTTGGATTAACATCCAACAGTCCAGCTGCTAGAATCATTTATTGCTTAAGTTGACAAAGCCCTGCGTACACGTCCTCTTAGTAGGCCCACAAGTCAGCCACCAATTTTGATGGGTCCCAGCTGTCAACGGGAGGAATAATTTTTTTCGCATAACAAGGAGGCACTTCATTCCGTGCGAAGATACAACCGGTGGGTCCCAGCTGTCAGGGGGAGGAAATAGCTTAATAAGGAGGAACTTTCCTTGCGTGCGACCATGGACCTCATGGGTTCCAGCCGTCAGGCCCTCCAAGTACAGTCCTCTTCCGATGACTCTCGTTTGTTGACCACGCCGTGCCGAGCGCAGCGAGGCGATGGACGACGGTGAGGCCCCAGACTGGAACAACCCGGAGATGGGGAAGACGCGGCAGTAGAGTCGCAGACGAAGAGGAGTGGGAAACTTGACTGGTTCAGGTGCGGGGTGGGCCTACACTCGGCAGAGAATAACAGGAGGTGCAGAGTGGAGGGATGGCCTGGCCGTCGGTAGGGTAGCGTTTCGCTGAGGCGTGCAAAACAACGTCGCTGGATGCCGGAGGCTGGAGCAGGCGATCCCAGCAGCGCTAGGGGAAGAAGACGAGAGATTGAAGAAGAATGTCGGCCGTTGGATGTAAATCCAACGCCTTGTTAGGCTTCGACCTACTGTCCCACATGTCAGCCAGTCCATTTGTTTTTTAGTCCATTTGGTGGGCTGGGTGAAACAATGATGTAGCATCTATGCAACCTGTTTATATATATGGTAGAATTTAAAGCCCATTTGCATTTTTCTCGAAATCCACGGACTTGCTGGGCTGGGTGAAAATATCATGTTGGGCTGGACGAAGAAATGTTATAAAAACATAAACACATGATTGCACGTCTATTACTACATTGGTCAGTAAAATCTTTGCAAGCTCATATACGCAATCACTAGGAGTTAACTTGCCAAGTTATATATAAACAATTATTATTATTATTTTGTAAGAACTTTCAACTTACGAAATAAAATATCATTTTAATTTGATGAGTTAATAGGACGTGGGGTATTATTATTTTTTAGGCTAGACGTTGGGCAACTTCAGTTGGTTTAGGGAAAAGTACTGGGAGAAAACTCAGTTTACATTGAAAAATAAAGTGGGAGAAAATTCAGATATAGGATTAATGAAAACGGAAAATAAGGGAAGTGGGAAGGTCTATAAAATGGTTGGACGAATGACAGGTTTAACAGACCCTTATGTTGTTCCTATTATATATATGTAATAAAATAAGATATAAATATAGGTTCAGTTTTGCATTCTTATAGAAAACATAGGTTCAGTTTTGCATTCTTTTAGAAAAACAGAACTGAGCTATGCGTCGTCTTGAAAAAACAAACATAACTTGGGCTGCTGATGTTATAGACAAACTAGGTTGGGAGGCCTAGAGGCCGCTTGATACCTGCTGGATCTAAAAAATGTTGAAACATGTCGTGGGCTGCCCATGTTAAACAACAAAACCTAGGCCATGGACCTGGTGGGCCCGAGACCGTCAGCCTCTCGATGAACAGTTGTCTCCCGATTCCTCTTGTTTTGCTGACCTTGTTGGGAACGACAGACGGCGGGGCCGCGACAAGAGCACCAAGGCGGAGGACGACGTCGCGACATCGGACTGAACGAACCGGAGCGGGGGAAGACGCAGACGGAGGGGAGTACGAGGTTTGACTTGTTCGGGTGCAGGGTGGGCCGGTTGAGCTGCCGCCGCCGGACAATGTGTGGGAGTAGAGGGATGGCCAGCCGTTGTATATGAAGAGGACGAAAGATTGAACAAAATAAAGAACTACAAATGGGTAGGTGGTTGGTCCCATATGTCTGTGTATGAGACCTGCTGGGTCCACCTGAGAAAAGGAATATGTTGGCAGGAAGGAGATTCAAAGCACGACAGCTGAGTGAACTAGTTTTTTTTAACGGACAAGTGAACTAGTTACATACATAAGCAAATAGCCACTAAAAAGGCAAACAGGTTAATGCATTCTTAAAAGGAATATTTCGGACAAAACAAATAATTACGACACATAGGCTAATGCATGAAACACTCAGATTATAAAGGTGCTTATGAACAGATAAAGTACAACATCTAGACCTTCCTGGCATGCTTGATCATGATGACACTGCGGCTGTCCGTGTACTCGTAAGTTACGGGAAGCAGACATGCCCTCATTGAAGGAAATATGCCCTAGAGGCAATAATAAAGTTATTATTTATTTCCTTATATCATGATAAATGTTTATTATTCATGCTAGAATTGTATTAACCAAAAACATAATACAAGTGTGAATACATAGACAAACAGAGTGTCACTAGTATGCCTCTACTTGACTAGCTCGTTAATCAAAGATGGTTATGTTTCCTAACCATGGACAAAGAGTTGTTATTTGATTAACGGGATCACATCATTAGGTGAATGATCTGATTGACATGACCCATTCCATTAGCTTAGCACCCGATCGTTTAGTATGTTGCTATGACTATGAG
Organism: Triticum urartu; assembly: GCF_056163025.1. Lineage (NCBI taxonomy): Eukaryota > Viridiplantae > Streptophyta > Magnoliopsida > Poales > Poaceae > Triticum > Triticum urartu. Next base: position 399,103,153 of record NC_141879.1, on the reverse strand, counting down.
ATTATGCAACTCCCGTTTGCTGGAGGAACACTTTGTGTGCTACCAAACGTCACAATGTAACTGGGTGATTACAAAGGTGCACTGCAGGTGTCTCCAAAGGTACATGTTGGGTTGGCGTATTTCGAGATTAGGATTTGTCACTCCGATTGTCGGAGAGGTATCTCTGGGCCCTCTCGGTAATGCACATCACATAAGCCTTGCAAGCATTGCAACTAATGAGTTAGTTGTGAGATGATGTATTACGGAACGAGTAAACAGACTTGCCGGTAACGAGATTGAACTAGGTATTGAGATACCGACGATCGAATCTCGGGCAAGTAACATACCGATGACAAAGGGAACAACGTATGTTGTTATGCGGTCTGACCGATAAAAGATCTTCGTAGAATATGTAGGAGCCAATATGAGCATCCATGTTCCGCTATTGGTTATTGACCGGAGACGTGTCTCGGTCATGTCTACATTGTTCTCGAACCCGTAGGGTCCGCACGCTTAAGGTTTCGATGACAGTTATATTATGAGTTTATGCATTTTGATGTACCGAAGTTTGTTCGGAGTCCCGGATGTGATCACGGACATGACGAGGAGTCTCGAAATGGTTGAGACATAAAGATTGATATATTGGAAGCCTATATTTGGATATCGGAAGTGTTCCGGGTGAAATCGGGATTTTACCGGAGTACCGGGAGGTTACCGGAACCCCCCGGGAGGTATAAGGGCCTTAGTGGGCTTTAGTGGAAGAGAGGAGAGGTGGCCAGGGCTGGGCCGCGCGCCCCTCCCCCTAGTCCGAATAGGATAAGGAGAGGGGGGCGGCGCCCCCTTTCCTTCTCTCTCTCCTCTTTCCCCCTCCCGAATCCTATTCCAACTAGGAAAGGGGGGGAATCCTACTCCCGGTGGGAGTAGGACTCCTCCTGGCGCGCCCTCCTCCTGGCCGGCCGCACCCCCCCTTTGATCCTTTATATACGGGGGCAGGGGGCACCCCTAGACCCACAAGTTCATCCACGTGATCATATTCTTAACCGTGTGCGGTGCCCCCTTCCACCATAGTCCTCGATAATATTGTAGCGGTGCTTAGGCGAAGCCCTGCGACGGTAGTACATCAAGATCGTCACCACGTCATCATGCTGACGGAACTCTTCCTGACACTTTGCTGGATCGGATTTCGGGGATCGTCATCGAGCTGAACGTGTGCTAGAACTCGGAGGTGCCGTAGTTTCGGTGCTTGATCGGTCGGGCCGTGAAGACGTACGACTACATCAATCGCGTTGTGCTAATGCTTCCGCTGCGGTCTACAAGGGTACGTAGATTACACTCTCCACTCTCGTTGCTATGCATCACCATGATCTTGTGTGTGTAGGAAAATTTTTGAAATTACTACGTTCCCCAACAGTGGCATCCGAGCCTAGGTTTTATGTGTTGATGTTATATGCACGAGTAGAACACAAGTGAGTTGTGGGCGATATAAGTCATACTGCTTACCAGCATGTCATACTTTGGTTCGGCGGTATTGTTGGACGAAGCGGCCCGGACCGACATTACGCGTACGCTTACGCGAGACCGGTTCTCCCGACGTGCTTTGCACAAAGGTGGCTAGTGGGTGACAGTTTCTCCAACTTTAGTTGAACCGAGTGTGGCTACGCCCGGTCCTTGCGAAGGTTAAAACAGCACCAACTTGACAAACTATCATTGTGGTTTTGATGCGTAGGTAAGATTGGTTCTTGCTTAAGCCCGTAGCAGCCACGTAAAACTTGCAACAACAAAGTAGAGGACGTCTAACTTGTTTTTGCAGGGCATGTTGTGATGTGATATGGTCAAGACATGATGCTAAATTTTATTGTATGAGATGATCATGTTTTGTAACCGAGTTATCGGCAACTGGCAGGAGCCATATGGTTGTCGCTTTATTGTATGCAATGCAATCGCGCTGTAATGCTTTACTTTATCACTAAGCGGTAGCGATAGTCGTGGAAGCATAAGATTGGCGAGACGAAAACGATACTACGATGGAGATCAAGGCGTCGCGCCGGTGACGATGGTGATCACGACGGTGCTTCGAAGATGGAGATCACAAGCACAAGATGATGATGGCCATATCATATCACTTATATTGATTGCATGTGATGTTTATCTTTTATGCATCTTATCTTGCTTTGATTGACGGTAGCATTATAAGATGATCTCTCACTAATTATCAAGAAGTGTTCTCCCTGAGTATGCACCGTTGTGAAAGTTCTTCGTGCTGAGACACCACGTGATGATCGGGTGTGATAGGCTCTACGTTCAAATACAACGGGTGCAAAACAGTTGCACACGCGGAATACTCAGGTTATACTTGGCGAGCCAAGCATATACAGATATGGCCTTGGAACACGGAGACCGAAAGGTCGAGCGTGAATCATATAGTAGATATGATCAACATAGTGATGTTTACCAATGAAACTACTCCATCTCACGTGATGATCGGACATGGTTTAGTTGATTTGGATCACGTAATCACTTAGAGGATTAGAGGGATGTCTATCTAAGTGGGAGTTCTTTAAGTAATATGATTAATTAAACCTAAATTTATCATGAACTTAGTACCTGATAGTATCTTGCTTATTTATGTTTGATTGTAGATAGATGGCCCGTGCTGTTGTTCTGTTGAATTTTAATGTGTTCCTTGAGAAAGCAAAGTTGAAAGATGATGGTAGCAATTACACGGACTGGGTCCGTAACTTGAGGATTATCCTCATTGCTGCACAGAAGAATTACGTCCTGGAAGCACCGCTGGGTGCCAGGCCTGCTGCTGGAGCAACACCAAATGTTATGAACGTCTGGCAGAGCAAAGCTGATGACTACTCAATAGTTCAGTGTGCCATGCTTTACGGCTTAGAATCGGGACTTCAACGACGTTTTGAACGTCATGGAGCATATGAGATGTTCCAGGAGTTGAAATTAATATTTCAAGAAAATGCCCGGATTGAGAGATATGAAGTCTCCAATAAGTTCTATAGCTGCAAGATGGAGGAGAACAGTTCTGTCAGTGAGCATATACTCGAAATGTCTGGGTATAATAATCACTTGATTCAATTGGGAGTTAATCTTCCAGATGATTGCGTCATTGACAGAATTCTCCAACCACTGCCACCAAGCTACAAGAGCTTCGTGATGAACTATAATATGCAAGGGATGAATAAGACTATTCCCGAGCTCTTCGCAATGCTGAAAGCTGCGGAGGTAGAAATCAAGAAGGAGCATCAAGTGTTGATGGTCAACAAGACCACTAGTTTCAAGAAAAAGGGCAAAGGGAAGAAGAAGGGGAACTTCAAAAAGAACATCAAGTAAGTTGCTACTCAAGAGAAGAAACCCAAACCTGGACCTAAGCCTGAAACTGAGTGCCTCTACTGCAAGCAGACTAGTCACTAGAAGCGGAACTGCCCCAAGTACTTGGCGGATAAGAAGGATGGCAAGGTGAACAAAGGTATATGTGATATACATGTTATTGGTGTGTACCTTACTAATGCTCGCAGTAGCACCTGGGTATTTGATACTGGTTCTGTTGCTAATATTTGCAACTTGAAACAGGGACTACGGATTAAGCGAAGATTGGCTAAGGACGAGGTGACGATGCGCGTGGGAAATGGTTCCAAAGTCGATGTGATCGCAGTCGGCATGCTACCTCTACATCTACCTTCGGGATTAGTATTAGACCTAAATAATTGTTATTTGGTGCCAGCGTTGAGCATGAACATTATATCTGGATCTTGTTTGATGCGAGACGGTTATTCATTTAAATCAGAGAATAATGGTTGTTCTATTTACATGAGTAATATCTTTTATGGTCATGCACCCTTAAAGAGTGGTCTATTCTTATTAAATCTCGATAGTAGTGACACACATATCCATAGTGTTGAAGCCAAAAGATGCAGAGTTGATAATGATAGTGCAACTTATTTGTGGCACTGCCGTTTGGGTCATATCAGTATAAAGCGCATGAAGAAACTCCATACTGATGGGCTTTTGGAACCACTTGATTATGAATCACTTGGTACTTGCGAACCGTGCCTTATGGGTAAGATGACAAAAACACCATTCTCCGGTACTATGGAGAGAGAAACAGATTTGTTGGAAATCATACATACAGATGTATGTGGTCCGATGAATGTTGAGGCTCGTGGCGGATATCATTATTTTCTCACCTTCACAGATGACTTAAGCAGATATGGGTATATCTACTTAATGAAACACAAGTCTGAAATGTTTGAAAAGTTCAAAGAATTTCAGAGTGAAGTTGAAAATCATCGTAACAAGAAAATAAAATTCCTACGATCTGATCGTGGAGGAGAATATTTGAGTTACGAGTTTGGTGTACATTTGAAACAATGTGGAATAGTTTCGCAACTCACGCCACCCGGAACACCACAGCGTAATGGTGTATCCGAACGTCGTAATCATACTTTACTAGATATGGTGCGATCTATGATGTCTCTTACTGATTTACCGCTATCGTTTTGGGGATACGCTCTAGAGATGGCCGCATTCACGTTAAAGAGGGCACCATCAAAATCCGTTGAGACGACACCTTATGAACTGTGGTTTGGCAAGAAACCAAAGTTGTCGTTTCTGAAAGTTTGGGGCTGCGATGCTTCTATGAAAAAGCTTCAACCTGATAAGCTCGAACCCAAATCGGAGAAATGTGTCTTCATAGGATATCCAAAGGAAACTATTGGATACACCTTCTATCACAGATCCGAAGGCAAGACTTTTGTTGCCAAATTTGGAAACTTTCTGGAGAAGGAGTTTCTCTCGAAAGAAGTGAGTGGGAGGAAAGTAGAACTTGACGAGGTAACTGTACCTACTCCCTTATTGGAAAGTAGTACATCACAGAAACCTGTTTCTGCGACACCTACACCAATTAGTGACGAAGCTAATGATAATGATCATGAAACTTCAGAACAAGATACTACTGAACCTCGTAGATCAACCAGAGTAAGATCCGCGCCAGAGTGGTACGGTAATCCTGTTCTGGAAGTCATGCTACTAGATCATGATGAACCTACGAACTATGAAGAAGCGATGGTGAGCCCAGATTCCGCAAAATGGCTTGAAGCCATGAAATCTGAGATGGGATCCATGTATGAGAACAAAGTATGGACTTTGGTTGACTTGCCCAATGATCGGCAAGCAATTGAGAATAAATGGATCTTCAAGAAGAAGACTGACGCTGACGGTAATATTACTATCTACAAAGCTCGACTTGTCGCAAAAGGTTTTTGGCAAGTTCAAGGGATTGACTACGATGAGACCTTCTCACCTGTAGGGATGCTTAAGTCTGTCCGAATCATGTTAGCAATTGCCGCATTTTATGATTATGAAATTTGGCAGATGGATGTCAAAACTGCATTCCTGAATGGATTTCTGGAAGAAGAGTTGTATATGATGCAACCAAAAGGTTTTGTCGATCCAAAGGGAGCTAACAAAGTGTGCAAGCTCCAGCGATCCATTTATGGACTGGTGCAAGCCTCTCGGAGTTGGAATAAACGCTTTGATAGTGTGATCAAAGCATTTGGTTTTATACAGACTTTTGGAGAAGCCTGTATTTACAAGAAAGTGAGTGGGAGCTCTGTAGCATTTTTGATATTATATGTGGATGACATATTACTAATTGGAAATGATATAGAATTTCTGGATAGCATAAAGGGATACTTGAATAAGAGTTTTTCAATGAAAGACCTCGGTGAAGCTGCTTACATATTAGGCATTAAGATCTATAGAGATAGATCAAGACTCTTAATTGGACTTTCACAAAGCACATACCTTGACAAAGTTTTTGAAGAAGTTCAAAATGGATCAAGCAAAGAAAGGGTTCTTGCCTGTGTTACAAGGTGTGAAGTTGAGTAAGACTCAATGCCCGACCACTGCAGAAGATAGAGAGAAAATGAAAGATGTTCCCTATGCTTCAGCCATAGGCTCTATCATGTATGCAATGCTGTGTACCAGACCTGATGTGTGCCTTGCTATAAGTCTAGCAGGGAGGTACCAAAGTAATCCAAGAGTGGATCACTGGACAGCGGTCAAGAACATCCTGAAATACCTGAAAAGGACTAAGGATATGTTTCTCGTTTATGGAGGTGACAAAGAGCTCATCGTAAATGGTTACGTTGATGCGAGCTTTGACACTGATCCAGACGATTCTAAATCACAAACCGGATACGTGTTTACATTAAACGGTGGACCTGTCAGTTGGTGAAGTTCTAAACAAAGCGTCGTGGCGGGATCTATGTGTGAAGCGGAATACATAGCTGCTTCGGAAGCAGCAAATGAAGGAGTCTGGATGAAGGAGTTCATATCCGATCTAGGTGTCATACCTAGTGCATCGGGTCCAATGAAAATCTTTTGTGACAATACTGGTGCAATTGCCTTGGCAAAGGAATCGAGATTTCACAAGAGAACCAAGCACATCAAGAGACGCTTCAATTCCATCCGGGATCTAGTCCAGGTGGGAGACATAGAGATTTGCAAGATACATACGGATCTGAATGTAGCAGGCCCGTTGACTAAGCCTCTTCCATGAGCAAAACATGATCAGCACCAAGGCTCCATGGGTGTTAGAATCATTACTGTGTAATCTAGATTATTGACTCCAGTGCAAGTGGGAGACTGAAGGAAATATGCCCTAGAGGCAATAATAAAGTTATTATTTATTTCCTTATATCATGATAAATGTTTATTATTCATGCTAGAATTGTATTAACCAGAAACATAATACATGTGTGAATACATAGACAAACAGAGTGTCACTAGTATGCCTCTACTTGACTATCTCGTTAATCAAAGATGGTTATGTTTCCTAACCATGGACAAAGAGTTGTTATTTGATTAACGGGATCACATCATTAGGTGAATGATCTGATTGACATGACCCATTCCATTAGCTTAGCACCCGATCGTTTAGTATGTTGCTATTGCTTTCTTCATGACTTATACATGTTCCTATGACTATGAGATTATGCAACTCCTGTTTGCCGGAGGAACACTTTGTGTGCTACCAAACGTCACAACGTAACTGGGTGATTATAAAGGTGCTCTACAGGTGTCTCCAAAGGTACATGTTGGGTTGGCGTATTTCGAGATTAGGATTTGTCACTCTGATTGTCGGAGAGGTATCTCTGGGCCCTCTCGGTAATGCACATCACATAAGCCTTGCAAGCATTGCAGCTAATGAGTTAGTTGTGAGATGATGTATTACGAAACGAGTAAAGAGACTTGCCGGTAACGAGATTGAACTAGGTATTGAGATACCGACGATCGAATCTCGGGCAAGTAACATACCGATGACAAAGGGAACAACGTATGTTGTTATGCAGTCTGACCGATAAAAGATCTTCATAGAATATGTAGGAGCCAATATGAGCATCCAGGTTCCGCTATTGGTTATTAACCGGAGACATGTCTCGGTCATGTCTACATTGTTCTCGAACCCATAGGGTCCGCACGCTTAAGGTTTCGATGACAGTTATATTATGAGTTTATGCATTTTGATGTACCGAAGTTTGTTCGGAGTCCTGGATGTGATCACGGATATGACGAGGAGTCTCGAAATGGTTGAGACATAAAGATTGATATATTGGAAGCCTATATTTGGATATCGGAAGTGTTCCGGGTGAAATCGGGATTTTACCGGAGTACCGGGAGGTTACTGGAACCCCCTGGGAGGTATATGGGCCTTAGTGGGCTTTAGTGGAAGAGAGGAGAGGTGGCCAGGGCTGGGCCGCGCGCCCCTCCCCCCTAGTCTGAATAGGATAAGGAGAGGGGGGCGGCGCCCCCCTTTCCTTCTCTCTCTCCTCTTTCCCCCTCCCGAATCCTATTCCAACTAGGAAAGGGGGGGAATCCTACTCCCGGTGGGAGTAGGACTCCTCCTGGCGCGCCCTCCTCCTGGCCGGCCGCACCCCCCTTTGATCCTTTATATACGGGGGCAGGGGGCACCCCTAGACACACAAGTTGATCCACGTGATCATATTCTTAACCGTGTGCGGTGCCCCCTTCCACCATAGTCCTCGATAATATTGTAGCGGTGCTTAGGCGAAGCCCTGCGACGGTAGTACATCCAGATCGTCACCACGCCATCGTGCTGACGGAACTCTTCCCGACACTTTGCTGGATTGGAGTCCGGGGATCGTCGTCGAGCTGAACGTGTGCTAGAACTCGGAGGTGCCGTAGTTTCGATGCTTGATCGGTCGGGCCGTGAAGACGTATGACTACATCAACCGTGTTGTGCTAACGCTTCCGCTGCGGTCTACAAGGTTACGTAGATCACACTCTCCCCTCTCGTTGCTATGCATCACCATGATCTTGTGTGTGCGTAGGAAATTTTTTGAAATTACTACGTTCCCCAACACTCATGTCCAAGATGTGCATGTACATGTCGTAGCATGCGTATGCGTCCTTGGCCGTGTAGGTTATGTAGGCTAGATTCAGAGGTACCTCCCACGTGTTCAGGTCCTTGGTATCGTCGTGTTCTTTCATGTTGGCGTATCAGGGGTCAATGATGGTCTCGGTGAGGTCAACCATGGAGTCCTTCTCCTGCCCGTTGCCGATGATCTTGTATTGCTTCTGGATGTCGACAAGCTTGTTGCACCAGATGGCCGAATCGTCGCGTTCTTCCTTCTCTCCACCGTAGCGAAGGTGCAGTCGGCGCTGCTGATGAAATAGGTGAATGCTCCAGAACCTCTGATGGCCCTACAGTAGTGCTAGACGAGAACCTCGTCCCGCACACATACCTGGGCGACGGTGATCCACTGGTCCCTGTCAGGAGACGAATGGATGGGCACAAGGTATAAGTCCTGCGACCTTGTGCTTTCTCGTCCTGTAGGTACTGCTTGAAGTCGGCGAGGCAGAGCTTCACCCAGTCCGGATCGTTGGTGTACATCACATTCAACTTGGTGCAGCCATAGGGCTGAACGGCGAACTCAAAGGGGAACTCCTTGCTAAAGTCCATATCCAGCAGGCTCACCCCTCGGATCGCCATTGGAGTCTCTTCAAGTGAACGAGTCGGTAGGCGGCGGCAACAGTTCGTTTTTCAGTTCTTGGGGAACTGGATTCAATAGTAAACTGAGTGTGTACAGGCGACAACAGTTACTACCCATCCCTCGCCTGCTACACGCCCTGCAGAAGATGCACCCTCGGCGCATTCAAACGCCTCCATTAAGCAACCTACTCCGCCCACACGTGGGTTCATGAGCGGGTCTGTATTGGCACTTTCACATAGATAATACTACCAAGTTTGAACTGTTTGTTATGGTTGTTGTCCTCTACATCATCATGTCGTGTTTCCCAGCTTGCAAGATTTAGAACCAACAAATAAGATCCAAACAATAAGTAAAACAAAGATGCCTACACATCTCATTGATTCCTAGCTTGCAAAATTCATAACCAACAAATAAGATTCAAATCATAAGTGCAACAAATATGCCTACACATCTTATTTATTCCCAGCTTGCAAGATTCAGAACCAACCCATTAGAGCCTTTTGATAAAGTGAATATCTGGATTAAATCCATCTTGGCTAGCTGTGTCATACAACCGAAGAACTTGGCGAATGCTCCTGACCGTCACAACATCTGTAGTTGAGTATTACTGTTTGCACAACACAAATAAGAAGAGCCTGATTACTATAATTGTGGCACTCCATGAACTCAACCTACAGCTCCACTCGGATGAGGCCCGCCTGGACTTTGATGATTCAATTCATGCACCTTTTTCTGCAGTTCACCTGAAATGAAGCAAATATTGCATCATTTAGCTAGCAAGAAGTACTTGCTCTCATGAGCTGGCAGGTTCTTTAGTAGTGGCACTAAAATTGAGGAAACAATAAGGTTGGCTGTCCGCTCATGTAAGGTGCAACTATAATTTGCTAATCCTTTTGTGCAGTCCCACTAAAATAAAGTGCCATTGTGGTGACAGTGACGGCTCATCTTGCAAAGGCTAATAAAATGTTGCACGAGATTACGAGCAGAATTTTACGGAGATATCAGAAACTCCAATCACCATTTTGTGCAGTTCCACCAAAATTGAGAGATGTTGCCCATGTGACATTTTAGTTGAACTGCACAAGACACTCATTCCAAAAAAGAGTGTTTTGTACAGTTCACGAAAAGGCCACAATAGCAACAAGGTGAAATGGATATCCCTATCTGCACAAAAAGATAGAAAGTAAATAGTTGCTAGTCAATAAGAATATAGGAAACATACACGGAATGAAAAGAAGCATCTTAATTATGTTCATGGCAATAACACCAGGACAGTAGAAATTTTAAAACGTCAGCAATGCTTCATGTTACCGGAAGCATTACGATCAACAATGACATTCGTCAAATATGGGATTACTTTAATGGTGGCATTGCTTGTTTACCAGATACAATAAATCAATAGCAGCTAAAGAGTTGGTTTAAGGGCATGGGACCATGGGGACACCAGGACACTCAGCAGCCTAAAGTAGCATCTTACTTATCATACAAGGGAAAATAGCAGGAGTACCATTTGTAACACAGTTTAATTGCATCATATCACTTGAGGCATAAGATTAACAATAACATTGGTTAGACATGTCCCTAAGGTAACAGTGCGATTGCTTCATTTTACATGTGCCCTTACATTAACAACAACAAAAGGTTGGTATAAGGACATGCGACAGTGGACGCATCAGCACAATGTACCTACAAGGAGGCATAAAGTGGTGATGTCGAGTTTGTTCATGCTCTGTGAGGGCAGCAAATCTAATCCTGGAGACCTTTTACTATGTGAGGGCGGCAAATCTAATCCTGGAGGCCTTTTACTATATGAGGGCAGCAAATCTAATCATGGAGACCTTTTACTATGTGAGGGCAGCAAATCTAATCCTGGAGACCTTTTACTATGTGAGGGTAGCAAATCTAATCCTGGATACCTTTTACTATGTGAGGGCAGCAAATCTAATCCTGGAGACCTTTTACTATGTGAGGGCAGCAAATCTAATCCTAGAGACCTTTTACTATGTGAGGGCAGCAATTCTAATCCTGGACATACTCTGTTCACTTGTCCACCAGGCGCGACTTTCTATCCCTTTTTCAACAAATAATAGATCTGTTCCTTATCTACTACACTTTCCCATTATTTCCCTTTTCAACCAAGAGACTGGTTGGGTATCCGGTCTCTACTACTTTCACCATATTATTTCCTCTTTGAATCAAGTCCTAGATTCATGCTACAACTTTCCCCCCTTTCTTCATTGTTTGAACAAAGTCCTAGATTCGAATGCATGAAGTAGCTTTACCTCTAATAATACTAAAAATTTAGGTGGCTTTGGAAGAGCTGATGGGAGTAGAAAAACATGCACATGCAGACACGTGGTGAGCTAGGGCAGTAGAGCAAGGCCGCTTTCGAAGAACTTATACCCGAGGGTCGTCGGGATGTCGGTGGCGGCAGGTCAGATCTGCGCACAATACAGCAGGGAGGAAGAAGGGTCGGAGGACCTCCCGATCCGGCGCTGTGTCGGAGAGAACGGCAGGCGCAGAGGATCGGGCCCCTCCGGCAGTTGTGGGTTTCCTCCCTCGCCGGCGATGACTGCTTGAACGATGCACCTAGTCCACTACACACACCAGCCAAAAGGATCCGGCCGGATCTATGACCAGCGGTGAGCAGAGAGAAAATGTTGCTACCGCTGTCTTGTTTAGATCTTGAGAGGATGAGAGAATAAAGAGAGCAGCCCTAGTAAAGCAAGAGCTCAGGCCCCGGCGTACATATATAGTGGAGTGATTATGTTTTTCTCTCCATAACAAGCATTTCAATTTGTGTACGTGGCATTAAAGAAAATAAACTCTCTATCTAAGGTGAGTAACTGTATGACTCCTACTTACTACTACTACCTCCATCCTGGTTTATAGGTCACCTTTGTAGTTCGTGCCAAATTTTGACCAAATATTTAGCTAACAAAATGTTAATGCATGTCAACAAAAATTATATCGTTGGATTCGTATTTCAACATAGTTATCAATGATATAATTTTTGGTAACATGCATGAACGTTTTGTTAGTTCAATCTATAGTCAAAATTTGACACAATATACAATGGGGACCAATAAACTAGGATGGAGGTAGTAGTAGTAGTATGGTTTACTTGTGCTTCCCGGCTCTCCATTCATTGGCCAACCCCACGGGTGAATAAACATACAGTACTAGTATTTATATAGAACGAACAAGCTCGAACTATTTTTGCGTAGTTAAAAGTTGAGGGCGGGGCTTTTCCCGGGCAGTACATGCGACAGTTTTCGCGTAGGTGGTTTGACAGAGTGGCGAGGAGGGTGAGGAGTAGTGGATTCAACTTACTTACTGCTGGAAAGGTCGGGCTGTCCGATTTGACGGCACGTTACTTCTAGAAAGACTTGTGATATGACTACTCACTATAGTCATGAATTACTGGCGCTATGACCAGGGTGACGCCCCCTTCCGCTCCGCACTCCAATTTGGTGCATGACACGTTGACCTGTATGATGGCTCTCCCACATGTCGGCGAAGTATGTAGGAGGAGTGCGAACCATGGCAGAGGAGTGCGAACCATGGTAGCCCAGTGAATCAGCGGTAGAAAACAATGTGCTGATATGGCCATAAAAACCAATGTGCTACGGTCCAGACTGTAGCATGTACAATACTACTCCTCTTTGTTTGGGTCCCTGAGTTAGAGCTTGTTTGGGTTGAAATAGCCTCAAATTATCCAAACAAGATGGGTTAGTTTGAGCTAGTTTGCTCTAACCCAACTAAAAAAACTAGGGACTAGGGACTTTTTAGTTGGGACTAGAAAAAGTCCTAGGACTTATGAACCAAACAGGGCCTCAAGCACCTATGGAGGCGACTGCCGCTCGCGTCTATCACATGTCAGGAGATGTTCCCGTTGACGACGAGGTGCCTATGGTGCCTATGGTGCCTATTGTGCATCACGACCAAGGCGAAGAGGAAAACGAGAGAACTACGTATTTATTTATGTGTAGATTCGCTCATTTTGCTCCATATGTACTCCATCTCAGTGTAGTCTAAGTCACTTGTTGAAATCTCTAGAAAGGAAAATACTCCTTTCCGGTTTACAGGGCTATACTAGCAAGTACTAGTAGGCTCACATAGCAATTTTGTCTCATGCAAGAGCCTGGCTATATGCGTGCTCCAAGGTTCGAAACTGCCATGTTCGGGTTCCGCTTGGCTCTCCGCCTCTTCGTGAAGACGAACAATGATGTTACTACTACTGCTTCTACAGTATCGAATCCACTGCTGCATGTTCGTCCACTGCATGCGGGAGGGATAGCCACCGCGTGCACGGGCGAGGGAGAAGGCGTGTAGTAGTAAAATGAAGCTTCCCCTCGTTGTACGAGTTGACGCGACACATCATAGCACTGACCCCACATGGTTGCCTCTAAACTTGGCTGAAAGACCCAGAATTTTTGTTAGAAAAAACCACATACGTTTTCGGATTGACAAAAAAGACCATCTGCTCATTTTATTGACCTAAAAGACTGGCTACGCCATGGCGGCAGGCTCGACAGGTGACATGTGGCACCTGTACCCACAGTGCGCGCCGGTAGGGCCTGCCGCCATAGCGCACGGCGGCAGCCTATGCATCACAGGGAATTGGCCGGGCGAACAGAATGGAGACACGCTAGTGGGCTAAAGCAGTGGCGCCACCACCTCCTGTGGCGGCAGGTACCTTGACTGTAGGGTTTTATATTTGTTCTGTGCATGCATGGCAAGTACGCGCACATGCACCACCATTCTACTAGCGAGGCAAAGCCTGTATGCATGAGGCACGCACATCAAGTGCTGGTGGTGGCCAAAAAATGTTGCATGTACTTGGATGAGGCGCGGTAACCGAAAATAATTGTCTCTCAGGCTAGTCATAGTGGGAGTAACTTAGATAGTAACATAACACACTTTGGCATATTTTTGCTTATGTGGCAAGTAGTTAATGAGAAGTGGTAACATAATAAAAAACATGGAGCCGACCCCAACGATTTTAAGCTTATAGGCATGGTACACGCTATCCTAGACTACTCTACACATGAAACTGCCACACAAGCGTCCGGGTTTCGCTTGGCTCTTTGCCTCTTCAGGAGGTCGAACAATGATGGAATACTACTGCAGTGGAGGAGTACTACAGTATGCTTCTGGCCATCTGACACCGATTGAACTACTGCATGTCCACCGCGTGCAGGAGGGAGAGCGTGTAGCGAACGAAAGCTTCTCCTAGTCCTTCTAGCCACCACGCTCATGGGCGAGGGAGGGATGCAGCTTCATTGACTTACTGCTCCTGCCTTTGTGTGTATGACAGGTGGGCCTAACAAGAGGGTGGCCCACCTGTCATGCAACCAAAGGTAGGTGCGGTTAAGGCAAGAGGGCGTTGTACTAATCAAACTTCTCGGTCTTGTACGAGTTGACGCGACACATGAAAGCACTACACTCGATATATTTCAATAATTTGCGTTTACTGATGCATTAATTACAACGCATGCATGCATGCCATGACTCTCCTTTTGATACTTGCATGTGTTTATTTAATGCACCTTGAAGTAGTATGAATATGTGACAGTAAAGCTTTGTAATAAAGCAAGAGATGGTTGTGCACAAGGAGGGCAGAATTCCGTGGAGGGCGAGATCATGCGGACGGAACAGGACCCGACGATGGAGCTCTCTATGATCTGATGGACCTCACCTTGCTCCATTGCCCCTTGTGCCTCCGCCCCTTGAAGCCTCCAGTGTATGAGGTTCGAATACACCTCCTCCGTTCGGACTGCGCGGACTGCCGTGTCGAGCTCCCCGAGAACCAGCGGCAGTGCCAGAAGTGTGAGCATGGCGGTGGCTTCGACATGCGGAACACGGCGGTGGACGCCGTCCTCTCCTCGGTGAGGGTGGAGTGCCCGCACGAAGGCTATGGGCTCTACGTCACTTACCACAAGCTCGCCGATCACCAGAGCATGTGTCCGCTCATGCCCTGCAAATGCCCCGTGCCCATCTGCGGCTACGAAGGCCCGCCACCGGCGCTCTCCCACCACATCAGCATCGTGCATCCCATGCCCATGCACAGGATCTAGTACGACAAGGTGCTCCAGCTGCAAGTGCCACTGTCGGAGCCACGGCTCTTGCTGTTCGCAGAGGAGGACGGCTGCACGCTTTTCTTGGTCGGCGGCGTGCTCGACATCGGTGCGCCTATCACCTTGTCAGTCGTCTGCGTCAGAGCGGGGTCGTCCCCACTTCTGCACTACATAGCCAAGTTGTGGGTGAACGGCCCACCGGGGGAGCTCAAAGGCAGGACCGACGCCGTCAAGCTGGAAATGGAGGTGACAAGCAGCAAGGATCCCGGCAACGTCGCCGTGCATGAGCTGACCTTCTTCACAGTTCCGCCTAAGCTGCTGGCCGGGGCTAAGATGGTGTCCCTCCACATTCAGATTGACAAGCTGACGTCCTAAATGATTCTACAGTGCCTTCTGTTTATCTTAGTAATATGCTAAGATAGGGGTTAGCTCGGTCTACTTTAGCTTAAGAGATGGTGGGCTTTGGTGGCGATGCAGCAATTACTTTGACATCAAATCAACAGTTAAAGTAATTTCCAACAGTCGAACGGATATTTTGTGTCTGTTGGATATGAAGATGTTACAGTAACTAGCTATGTTACCACATGCCTCTCTTTCTTGATATGTGTCATGTTACAGTAACTAGCTATGTTGCCACATGCCTCTCTTTCTTCATTAATTACATGCCACATCATCTATTTTGCCTAGATATAGATAAGTAGAAACGTTGCATGCATTGGTGTGTTCCTTTTTAATTCTTACATGCAAAGATTTAATACGTCTCGAAAAATAAAAATGAGATGAGATGAGCCCTATAAATTGAAAAAACAAAAAAGTTCAGATAAGCCCTATAAACGGGAAAGGAGGGAGTATGTTACTCCAACTATGGGTAGTCTAAGGCTGGTCATAGTGGAGAGTATATGACACTACCCACTATGAAGGTACTAGTCTAGGCGCGGATACCAACGAGGGCCTGGTTGTGTCTTATACTTGGACAACTCATCCGACTGCATGCACACTAGGCAGACGAAGCTTGTGTCGTGTTGATGCCGTGTGCGGCCCGCACATTAACCAAAACCTCGCGCCTCCATCTTAGCCTCCGCATTTTAAACTTCTCAATCTCAAGGCCAAGTAGCAACGTGATACCTATGATAGAGCCAATTGGATGCTTGAGAACAATACAATTTGTATCTACAGATGCGTGTGTGAGAGAGGACGAGTGTGTGCGTGCACCTCTTATCTTCCTGTATAACGTACTAAACTCAGAGTACAAGTGTATGTGGGTGGCATCGACAAAGGGAGCAGTGATGGTGCGTGCGAGAAGTCCCGAGAGATAGGTTTAATGCTTCTGAAAAAAAGAATAGTCTATAGCTCGCCACGAGGCTATTCCTGTCAAACGCCAAGCGTAAGATATGTATCCGACGATGCCAGTTTTTGCACGTACACAGCAGCAGAAAAAGAACTAGTACCATGGCATATGCTACACCACGGCCGAGAACACGTGCCCACGTTACGCCATCCGGGAATAGTGCTGCAGTTCGAAACTAGAACCGTCAATAAATTTTGAGCGTGTCTCGTCACATTCCAAATTACTACTACTACCACGCTATATTTAATTGCAAACCTGTTCACACCGATCACAATCTAAACGGTTTCCCACTTAGGAGCGTATTAGTAGTACTCGGTTATAAATACTACTATGCCAAGATGACTGCACATTCTGCCTCAACTCCTCATGAAGTCAATCAAGCCATTACCAGCGTGAATTCTGGGTCGAGAGATTTCCACCAAGGAGAGGCGAGCATGGAAGAGGAAGCACGAGAGATGTCCTGCCTCGCCATGAAAGCAGCCGACATGTCCAGCCGCGCCGCAGTAGCAGCACAGAGGTCCCTCCGTGCCGCCGAAGAAGCATGGAGGTCCCGCCGTGCCATCGATGTAGCAGACTGGTCCGGCCACGCCGCGGAAGCAAGAGAGATGTCCCGCCACGCCGCCGAAGCAGCACGGAGGTCCCGCCGCGTCGCAGCAGCCTGGGAAAATTTCTTGCGGGCAGGCGAGGACTCTTACAGGCGCGTGCATGCAATGGTCCATAGCCAGATTGTTCAGATCTCCGGCTGGGCGAGGTTGCAGGACGAGGCTACCGGCATCATCCGACAACTAGGGGAGGGCAATGCGAAGCTCCGGGGCGAGCGCGACCTGCTGAGGGCGAAGATCGCCGGAAGGGCGAAGCAGGAGGAGGAGACTGCTGCCTTGTTGCAAAGGACGGACGTCATCATCAAGAAACTTATGGACGAGAATGCCATCCTCCGCATCGAGTGCGACAGGCTAGTGGAGGAATCCATTGATGCTTCCAAGTAGCGTATTAAGGACATGAAACTGATGAAAGAGATCATCACCCGCCGCGAGAACTAGTCTCCGCGACCTGTAGCGCATAAAGAAAGTAGAGACCAGCGAGCCAGATCGTTGTATGCGTCTTCCTTCTTCTTTTGCCCTTGTGTATTTCGGGCGTAGCCGCATGTGGCTTTTTTAATTATCTTCCTGATTATGTAAGACAATTATTATCCACTCTCATCGTCCTTATATATATATATATATTCATCAGTCTTGCTATAAGTCGCAGTAGATGCTATATAGGTCCGTCGGAAATTACATTAAGATCCATGCAAAATTTTCTTTTCAGATTTTCTTTTTTCTCTCATAAATCTCAGTCGAGTGAGACATTGCCACGCCATTAAACAGAGGCTCGGGCGGCATTAATGGAGACCTTGGGAGAGAGGTGGATGACAGATGGAGGTCAAAGGGCTCTCCTCCTGATAAGTACGCACAGGGGTCTGATCGCATGCCTCCCGTACTCAAATAGCTACCCTGCACGGCGCCTCCTAGCTAATAAAAAAAGGTGACGCATGGTAGCACGTAAATGGTAAATAGAACACCCACGGTTTCAATAATACTTGTGTTTCCGATGGTAACGTGACAACACTTGTTCCAAAATGACTTTGTTGATTGTTAATGTGTGTGCCTTCGCAAATCGGGCAGCAAAATTACCACAGCATGTTGGTGCCATGTCATGACACCATGCCGAGTTTCACGATTTTCAGGCGTGTTTTGGATTTACAAGAATTTTAAAATCAAGCTTCCCAATGTTCTCGGCCGAGCACGATGCCCACATGTTTGAATTTCATTCCCATCTCTTGCATGGGACCTAGAAATTCACCTGATGACACACATGTGATTTTTCAACCAACTTTGGTGCACGGGAGTATGTGCTTCTAGTTCAAATTCGAATTATGCACATTAAATGACCAGAAACTCAACTAATGTATAAAAAAGGCCAAACGAACCCGAAATAATTCCAAAATTTAACAAGGCACTCATGTAGTTCTATGTTGCCTCTTTAAAGAAACTCAAGGGGGCAGCGTATATTTTTTGCACTCAAAGGTGACATGTTCCCTCTCAGAACCACGAGCCTTCTTGAGAGAAGCTCCGGGTTGCAAGAAGCTTATAACAAAATTTGTTCCTATTCGGCCATTTTTTTACCAGGGCATGGTAGTACCATGACATGACACCATGCTAAGTTTCATGATTTTCAGGCGTGTTTTGGATTTACAAGAATTTTAAAACCAAGTTTCTCAATGTTCTGGCCGAGCCACGATACCCAGATATTTGAATTTCATTCCCATTTCTTGTATGGGACCTAGAAATTCACCCAAGGACACACATGTGATTTTTCAACCAACTTTGGTGCACGGGAGCCTGTGTTTGTAGTTCAAATTTTAATTATGCACATTAAATGACCAGAAACTCAATTAATGTATAAAAAGGCCAAACGAACCCGGAATAATCCCAAAATTTAACAGGGCACTCATGTAGTTCTATGTTGCCTCTGTAAAGAAACTCAAGGGGGCAGCGTATATCGTTTCACACCTAAAGGTGACACGTTCCCTCTCAGAACCATGAGCCTTCTTGAGAGAAGCTCCGGTTTGCAAGAAGCTTATACCAAATCTTGTTCCAAATCGGCCCCATTTTTTACCACAACATGTTAGTGCCATGACATGACATGTAACACCCCGGATGTAATTTACCTTATATGTACTCCAACTCTTACCATTTCCGGCACTAAGTTATTTTATTTCCTCGGGTTCGGGTTTTTGTCTCAGTGTGTTGTTGTCGTTGTCATGCATCTCTTATCATGTCATCATGTGCATTGCATTTGTATACATGTTCGTCTCATGCATCCGAGCATTTTCCCCGTTGTCCGTTTTGCATTCCGACGCTTCTATCTCCTCCGGTGGTCCTTTCTACCTTCTTTTCGTGTGTGGGGGTTAAACATTTCCGGATTGGACCGAGACTTGCCAAGCGGCCTTGGTTTACTACCGGTAGACCGCCTGTCAAGTTTCGTAGCATTTGGACTTCGTTTGATGCTCCAACGGTTAAACGAGGGACCGAGAAGGCCTCGTGTGTGTTGCAGCCCAACACCCCTCCAATTTGGCCCAAAACCCACCAAAACCCTCTCCATCATCTAGAGCGTTCGATCACGATCGCGTGGCCGAAAACCGCACCTCAGTTGGACTCTCCTAGCTCCCTCTATGCCTATAAATATCACCCCCTCCGAAATTCATGGGTCTCTCCTCCCCCTAAACCCTAGATCCATCTTCCCCGTGCAGCCGGACGCATCTGAACCGGGCCGGACGTGTCCGACTTCCACCCCGCCGCCACGTGGCACGCCCCCATTGGCCCGCGCCTCAGCCCCACATCACCGCTGCCCACCGCCGCGCCGGCACGCCCGGGCCCAGGCGAGGACCCTGCGGCCCAGAACCGCACGCCGCCCCGCGCCTTCGCCTCCCCCGCATCCGGTGGCCGAGCCGCCGCGCTGCGACCGTGCCGTCTGCCACGGAGCTCCTCGTCGCCGGCAGGCGTCGGTCCCGCCGCACTTCGCCGCTTTGGGCGCTGCCACCGCTTCTCGCCGGAGCCGCGGACGCCACCACCGCCGCCTTCGTCCTCCTCGTCGTCCGGCGAAGCTCCGGCAGGCCCAAGTCCGGGAAGCTCCTTCCCCTCCTTCCTCTGGCGACATTGACTCCGGCGACATTCAACCTCGAAGTCCGTGCTGCTACAGTGATCCCAGATCCAGATCTGATTCGGTTGACTTTCTCCTGAAACCCTAGATAAATTGCATTTTTCATCATGCTATATCTCTTCATCCGTAGCTCCGTTTTGGGCATGTAGCATATCAAAATGTTCGTCTCAAAGAGTACATCATTTCATCTCATTGCATCATTTTCATTTGAGCTCATCTTGATGCCCTAAATGCTGTTGGAAGAGAGCTATTTGAGTTATTTGTCAGATCTGCTGCACCAAATAGCTATTTGTCATTTTTGCCATGTTTAATGTGTGCATGATATGCTCCTGAGCTCTACATGTGTTTTGTTATTTGATTTGCCTTCTTTACAGCGGCGCTATCCATGTATTTTTGTGATATGTGTGGTGACTAGCACAAGATTGCAAAGCGTTAATGCTGATTTCAGGGACTTAGAAATTTCACTAAGTCCTTGATCTGTTTTTATCAATATGCCATATGTTCATGTTGTTTCCTAGTGATCCGTGCCTCTTTTGAGGATTATCAGTAAGGATGATTTGTTAATCTTGTGGTGCTCTATCCATCCATGTCTCTATTTGCATTTATGGGGCACCCTAGCTTGAGTCAATTGAGCTCTACTTTTGCTATTCCGTGAATCTGGGCAGATTGTCTACTTGTTAGCGATTTTGCCGAGGATGTTGTTGTTGATCCGTGCATGCTATGTTCTTGTTCTTGCCATGTCTAGCTTATATAATGTGTATTCTTGATGGGTGTATGCTTAGATTGTCATGCCTTTCTCTGTAGTGAGTGCATCGAACTCGTGAACATGCCTACTCGTTAACAGATTTGCATATTCCAGTTTTTCTCTAAGTCTGTAACTTGATTATGTTTTTGCCATGTTCACATGCTTGCAATTGTATTTTCTGATCCCTTTTGGCTCAAGGTCACTAAGGGACTTTTGTTAAGCTCTTTGAGTAGCTCCATGCCATGCTTTACTTTGCCATGTTAAGTTCCTGTAGCTTCTAGTTTTCATTAAGTCTGAACTTGTTTATCAATTGCACTTTTGCCATACTTGTTTGAACCTGTTAATGGATGAATTGGCCGTAGCTCAGTGTTCATCTTTTGTTAAGCATTATGAATGGATCCCTGCCATGTATTATGTTTCCATTTTTGAGTGATGTAGCATAATTATCTTGATGCATTTAGATGGCTACTTGCTGTTTATCGCAGACCGGTGCCATATTTGTTTTGCTTGCCATTTCCAAACCGTGCATCCAATTCCAGTGATCTTTATAACAATTTCAAGCGAAATCATCTCAACTTTCCAGTGGCACACTTGGATTTCCATGTTGAGGCTAGGTTCAATCTTTCCATGTCAAATCTTGCATATGCATCACATATCGCATCCCGCATAGCATACCATGTTTGCATCATGTTGTTTATGCTTTGCACGTGGTTGATTGTGTTCCTTTTGCTTGTTTGTCTTGTTTGGGTAGAGCCGGGAGACGAGTTCGCTAATGAGGAGCCCGTTGAGTTTTCTTTCGAGGATCCAGTCAACTCTGACAACTTTGCAGGCAAGATGATCATACCCTCGAAATCACTTCTATCTTTGCTTTGCTAGATGCTCGCTCTTTTGCTATGCCTATGCTACGATGCCTACCACTTGCTTATCATGCCTCCCAAATTGCCATGTCAAACCTCTAACCCACCATGTCCTAGCAAACCGTTGATTGGCTATGTTACCGCTTTGCTCAGCCCCTCTTATAGCGTTGCTAGTTGCAGGTGAAGATTGGAGATCATTCCTTGTTGGAACATTATTTTCTTGTTGGGATATCACTATATTATCTTGTTATCTTAATGCATCTATATACTTGGTAAAGGGTGGAAGGCTCGGCCTTTGCCTAGCGTTTTGTTCCAATCTTGCCGCCCTAGTTTTCGTCATATCGGTGTTATGTTCCCGGATTTTGCGTTCCTTACACGGTTGGGTGATAATGGGAACCCCTTGACAGTTCGCCTTGATTAAAACTCCTCCAGCAATGCCCAACCTTGGTTTTACCATTTTCCACCTAGCCTCTTTTTCCCTTGGGTTTCCGGAGCCCGAGGGTCATCTTATTTTAAACCCCCCTGGGCCAGTGCTCCTCTGAGTGTTGGTCCACCTCGTCAGCCGCCGGTGGCCACCAGGGGCAACTCTGGGCTGGCCTACCGGAAGTTTAGACAATCTGAGTGTGCCCTGAGAACGAGATATGTGCAGCTCCTATCATGATTTGTCGGCACATTCGGGTGGTGTTGCTGGATTTGTTTTAACTTGTCGAAGTTGTCTTGTAGAACCGGGATACCGAGTCTGATCGAAATGTCTTGGGAGAAGGTATATCCTTTGTTGACCATGAGAGCTTGTCATGGGCTAAGTTGGGACTCCCCTGCAGGGATTTGAACTTTCGAAAGCCGTGCCCGCGGTTATGGGAAGATGGGAATTTTCTAATGTTCGGTTGTAGATAACTTGAACCTTAACTTAATTAAAATGAATCAACTGTGTGTGTTACCGTGATGGTCTCTTCTCGGCAGAGTCCGGGAAGTGAACACGGTGTTGGAGTAATGCTTGCTGTAGGTTGTTCTCTAGTTCTTCGTTCGTGCTTTGCCTTCTCTTCTCGCTCTCTTTTGCGAACAGGTTAACCACCATATATGCTAGTCGCTTGCTGCAGCTCCACATATTTACCTTGTCTTACCTATAAGCTTAAATAGTCTTGATCGCGAGGGTGCGAGATTGCTGAGTTCCCGTGGCTCATAGATTACTTCCAAACCAGATGCTGGGCCCGATGACTCCGTTCCAGATGATGCGCTTGAGCTCAAGTGGGAGTTCGACGAAGACTCCCGTTGTTACTATGTGTCTTTCCCTGATGATCAGTAGTGGTGCCCAGTTGGGGCGATCGGGACCATGTCGCATGTTGGGTTGATCTTTTATTTTGGTACCGTAGTCGGACCATGATTGTATTGATTGATGTAATGCTATTTATGTACTTTGTGTGACGTGGCGAGTGTAAGCCAACTATGTATCTTTCCCCTTATTATCTATTTACATGGGTTGTTGTGAAGATTACCTTACTTGCGACATTGCTTTCAATGCGGTTATGCCTCTAAGTCGTGCTTAGACACGTAGGAGATATAGCCGCATCGAGGGCGTTACATGACACCATGCCCATTTTCATGATTTCCAGGCGAGTTTTGGATTTACATGAATTTAAAAACCAAGTTTCTCGATGTTCTCAGCCGAGTCACGACACCCAGATGTTTGAATTTCATTCCCATTTCTTGCATGGGACATAGAAATTCACCCAAGGACACACATGTGATTTTTCAACGAACTTTGGTGCACCGGAACATGTGCTTGCAGTTGAAATTTGGATTATGCACATTAAATGTCCAGAAACTCAATTAATGTATAAAAAAGGCCAAACGAACCCAGAATAATTCCAAAATTTAACAGGGCACTCATATAGTTCTATGTTGACTCTGTAAAAAAATCTGGGGGATGCAACGTATATTGTTTTGCACACAAAGGTGACACGTTCCTCTCGGAACCATGAGGCTTGTTGAGAGAATCTCCGGTTTTGCAAGAAGCTTATACCAAAACTTGTCCCAATTTAGCCAAGAATTATATACATATGAAAACATGGTTTAGATTATCCCGAACATCTCGCCACATAGACCAATGTACTCCGATTTGAATTCAACATAAAACGGATACAAATATTTGAATTGGAGATCGTATGTTACATGTAGTTTATAGTGAAATATGATTACTGCTATATGCATGTTTTTTGTTATCAAGATAATATTTAAATGATTGTATAAATTGACAACAATCGTATTCAAATAAGGAAAATTGATTCAAATTTAGTCCATATGGTAGACGGCAATATATATGTTCACAGGATGGAGTAAAATGTTCATATATGATGGAAGATCAAAATGTAGGACTACATCCATTATAAACCGTGGATTCAAAAATTGAAATTAGAGATCCTGGCATTTGTAATCATATAAAAAGGGACATGACTCTTTCTTTTGGTGGGAATTGATTTGTTTTTTGTTGATGTTGAGGGAAGTGCGAATCGATTTGGTACTATACAGGGTAATCTTGTTCTCCCGATTTTTTACATTTTTCTTGTAGTTTTTTCAATGACATTTATAGCAATATAGTAAAAGGGGACATGACTCTATTGTGTCATGTATGCATTGTTTTTTGTACACGTTAAGTTTGTTCTGCCGAACAAGGAATCCGCGCCTTGTTATCCCGAAATTTTAAGCTCGAGTATCCTTTGTCTCATCTGCTTTGAAACTCCCGCCTCTTCAACCGGTGACGCGCCTTGTTATCCCGAAATTTCGACACACGCGAAAACTCCCTCCTCATCCGAAATCAGCCCAACAGCCCAGACACGCGAAATCCCCCTTCTACCCCTCAGCAGGAAATGCCGGCTCGACATCGTGGCATCAAAACCGTTGGGGGTACGCTGGTAACTTACCCTACATTTCGGACAAGAACGTCCCTAAGACATGGCTCCCCCTTCCTTCCCCTTCGTCCCCTCCATTCATACACCGAGGCCGCCAAAACCCACGAAACCCCATGCTCCTTGGTCGGCCTGCGGACCACCGCCCAGCCAGAGACTCTTCCCTGACAATGTCATCCACCGCAACAGCTCGCCGTCCCTCATCCACCGCACTGGATGAGGATCCATCGTCGATCTCGTCGTCCCACCGGATCAGCCGCCTTGTCCTCCACCTCCAAGGAGCTGCCCCGACTTTCGCCTCGTCTATCGCGCCACCTCCATCCCCACAGCACCTTCTTGACCTGCCCCACCGGAACCGTAGCACCCTCACCAATTCCTCCGATGAAGCCGAGGCCAACTCGGCGCCATCAACGAGGTTCTGCACTCACCGCTGCATTTTTTCTTTTATTCGATCTCATGGGGCTGCCGGTGCTCGATACCGAGCAGCCATGGCGGGTCTCCATCGATGGCGCCATCATCGGCCACTTCATCCACGACGTCTCTCCCCCATGTCGTTGCTTCCTCGGCGGCCACTTCGTGCTGATGCTCTGCTCTTCTATTGCTGTCGGTCACACTGCTGCTCTGCTCTTGCTCTCGTTTGTGCTGCTGCTCTGTTCTTGCTCTCGCTCGCGCAGCTGCTGCTTATGCACGACCTCCGGCAGCTACAGGAGTTGCTGCTTTAGCACTCGCTCGCGGTTCTACTGTAGGGCTTGCTCTCTGCTAGTGCGTTCCTTGCTCAAGTGTCTGCCGATTTAGATCACTTCTTCTCTGCTACTAGTGCTCGAATGCCCTAAACATCTATTGCAATGCTCTTCTACTAGTTCAATCAGTTTCCACAGTAAAATTCAGTTTCGACTGTAAAGTTCAGTTTCTTCAGTTAAGTTCAGAGCAAACAGTATTTACAGCATCTGTCGGAGCAGCCATGGTGCGGCTAATGCATTTTACATCTAGCACTTTTTGGTGATGTATTTTACATCATCTACTGCAGATGATATTAGAGTCCCACTTTAGATTAACGTTGTCTGTCTTGTCCTGCTTCAGCCTCGACGCCGTACACCTCACCGGAGCTGCTCCAACGACGGAACCGTCCATCACAACGGAGCAGTACCCTCAGTGCCGTTTCCAGAGGCCTCATATCTTCTTCCCCGCCTCCGACAGTCACACCAGCATCACCACCCTCCACGTCCAACCCAATGATGCTGAGGTCGACAAGGCTATGTCAAAGAGGTTGTACACTCGTTGCATCACTTTGTTACTGTGCATTCATGTCGATCCCTCAGGGATCCTTTGCTATGGAACTACTATGGTACTACTATTCATGCATTTGGTTAGGAGTGGAGCAAAGCAAAACTGGAGGATTTTTTTTCCTTTGGTGTCTCTTTCAAAGAAAAATGGTATGAATTTTAATATCCAGTTGGACGTCCTTTTAAAATTAATATGCATGAAGAATAGGACTAATTGCATTGCTGGCATAATAAGATTCTTATTTTTTTTCATTTTCACGTGGTTTGACTTTAATTTGACCATGTTTCTCCATTCATGTGTTCTTCCAATTCATGTGAACCAAACACCGAGGTTCACAGAAATGCTATGTTTCCAAATGCTCTGTTTTGCTCGTGCATTCCTATTCTATTCCTATGTTTTTCCTGTCCCTGCATTTATAGAATCATCCAATTCTAAGGAGCCCTTACAGATTTACTTCATTTTCAGATAGGCATCAAAGAAAACTCTGTGTGTTATATCCTGCTCCTGCCGTGCCGTCATCTACCCCAACTGAGGTGCACCCTCGACAGAAGCGTTCACTGTAGTAGAGATTCCCCCTGCAAACTTTCTTTCGCCACCTCAGATCATCTTCCCCATTGCCGGCAGCCACGCCAACTGCATTACCATCATCGATTGAGCAGATAAACCTAAGAACTACACAGTTCCGTAAGAGAGGTCGCAGTCTTTCATGTTTGCTTACGTTATACATCGGTTATCATTACCTGCTACTTTATCGTTCAAACTTGAGTTTTAAAATGCCCGTGGGTCTCATATTGAGGCAACAACGAATAGTATCTATCTACTATCTTGTTCATCTGGGGTCTTCTATGTGGTTCATGTTGGGTGGGCACTAAACAATAGATGATCTATTGTCTATCTTTTTAAACTGAAGCTATAATCTACCTGCTATCATTAATTTTGGATCTATCCACTCGCTTGCTACCATCAGTCTTGATTTCTGCATGCACCCCTTAGGCCTTACAAAATCTAACTAATTTTTTATTATGCATGTCCGTTATTGTACACAATCGTATTGAACATGTAGAGAAAAAGAGAAGACCGTTGCGTGGGAATATAATGTCATGCATACGCCGCTCCATGGTGGGTGAAGTGCCCCCCTCCCGCCATTCCAAATTGTATTCCAGAGGAAGATAACTGTTCAGAATGGGATTTAGAGGGTGCCGACCACTCCTATTTACCACCTGAGGTGTTTTCTCTAACCTGGCATGCTGATGTTGGTCATATCATGCATATGGCGCCTCGCATTGCTTACATTATTCATCTTATATGTCATCAGCTTAGTTTAAATTTGCTTTGTGTGAATGCCACCTGTTTGGTTTCTATATCATACTTCTACCGTTCCTAAATATTTGTCTTTTTAGAGATTTCAACAAGTGACTACATACGGAGTAAAATGGGTGAATCTACACTCTAAAAATATGTCTATATACGTTCGTATGTAGTAGTCCATTTGAAATCTCTAAAAAGGCAAATATTTAGGAACAGAGGGAGTATATGGGAATTATGCAATGCCATGTTTTTCAGCCAGTTATCATATATGTGAATTATGCACCGCCATGTAGCCAGGCATCATATATGTGAATTATCTCCTGCCACCTTTTTTTTCATTACGTATTCCATTTGTCGACAATCTGTGTATATTAAACTACTCTTCATGTGTATCAGCCATTTGAGCCGGTTATGGAAAAATCAGGAGTGAAAACAAGGTCTTCAGAGCAAGCAATGGTACCTATTGAAGCATATATCTCGATGGTTACAGGGAGCTCCTCAGAGGAGGATTCAGAGACAGATGACCGGTCCTATATCACACCTGAGGTGTATGCTCTAAGTTGCAATGTTTATATTTCTCATATCATCCATATGGTGTCTTGCATTTCTTAGTTTAGACATCATATGCACAATATTGATTCCATCTGCTTAGTTTAGAGATCATACATGCGAGTGCCAGCTGCTTAGTATATGAATCAATTATGTCAATTATATCATGCCATCCTGTATACTTAGACAACATTTATGTGAATTATTTCATCCCAACCTATTTTAGAAAGACATCATATAGTTTTGTCATGTCATCCTATTTAGGTACTCATCATATGTTGAATTATGCCATTATATCCTGTTAAGTTATCCATCATATATCTGAAACTGTGTCATGATATCATGTTTAGTGAGGCATCATATATGTGAAATTGTGTCATGTTGTCCTGTTTGCTTAGAGAACATATATGTGAATTACGACATCTCTCTATCATACAATGTCCGTACGTTCAATTTCTTTTCTTTTTTATCAGCCATTTGAATTGGAGGGGGTGATGGCAGTATCTAAGGGAGAAAAAACCCGTTCTTCACAAAAGACAGTGCTACTCGTCGATGCAGATGGAACCATGGTTATACTGGCCCACAAACTTGCCCCACCACACATAATCGAGACTCTTCCAGATTGCACACTTAGACCGTTGGGTAGAGAACCAGCTACAACCCGTCTAACCCCAACCCCAGCGGATAGTAACCCACTTCTAGTTGACAAAGCACCATGTCCACCACAGAGTACCCCCACACGAGCAGTTTGTAAAGCAACTGCAGTGCCCAAAGCACGGAGACCACCACAGCGAACCCAAACTCCACGTTTAAAGAAGAATAGCAATTGTTCTCAGGTCAGATTCCGTAGCTGTGGTCCATAATCCTTTGATGTTGCATCACTGTATTTACTCATGCCAACTACTTTCGAATATGAAGGATCCAATTGAAACTCGAATGGTGCAACAGGTATGTTTTAAACCTATTTCTTTAACTAGATTGTTGTTCTAACTTCTTGTTCTATGTTGATTTCAGTTTCAGTTGTATAAACAGTTATGTTCTCATGTGATGCACATTACAAGTGTTGCCAACACTACGAGGAAAACACTTATACACGTAGCGCGGGAAAGAAGAAAATGCTGCTGCTATTTAGCAGTAGCACTTTTCCAGGAAAGCGCTACTACTATGTGGGACCAGACGAGGCCACCGACTGTTTTCGTAGTTGTAGCGGTGTACAGAAAATAGCGCTACTACTAACAGTTTAGTAGCAGCACTCTGTTTTAATGCGCCGCTACTGCTAGTGGGCCCTCCTTAGTAGTAGTGCTTTTCCTGGAAAGCGCTACTACTAAGTCCAATAGCAGCAGCGCTTTTTGCAAAGCAGCGCTACTGCTAGTTGCGGCTGGTGCCACCTTTTCCACCCCTTCCCCCTCCCTCTCCCCCACTTTGCCCTCTCTCCCCCTCCTTTCCCCTCTCCCCTCTCCACTCTAGCTCCACCATTGTTTCTATTCTTCTCTCTTCCTCCTACCTCTCTTCTCTCCTCGTTAATGGCACCCTCCTCCATAAATGGCCTCTCTCTTTCTCCTACACCTCTCTTCTCTCCCCCATTAATGACCCATCCACCATAACCCCTCTCCATTAGTTAGCTAGCTAGATTCACCTCCCCTCCCCAACAACTAGATCTAGCTAGCTATTTAGCCAACCACCCTCCTCCACATCATCTAATTAACCGCGTGCTCTCGGTCTATCTCGGGAGATATATATATATATATAGGTGAGTAAAAAGTTGTTCATTTCAAGAAGAATATGTGTGTGAATGAGAATATGTGTTATATATATATATGGAGAGATTTGTGCTAGTGACATTCCCTTGAGTTGCTTATGTTTTGCCGAAATGTCGATTTATTTCTGTTTTGGTGAATTTCGAGCAAACTCATATGTCCTATTTTTAGGCAAGGTCATGCCAAAATTTTATATATATGACTTTGAAGCATGCATTATTTATTTCATAACCCTTTTTCTTGTTATACCGTGCAGTGGGTCATGAAGGTGAGTGGATGGAAGGCGGAGTGGTACATGCAATCCGCGGTGATGGAAATGTATGCAAATAATCAGACTAGGATTAGATGTCCATGTGCAGGATGCAAGGAAGTAGTCCTTTTGGACCCTTTTGATCATGGCACTTTGAAGGCGCACCTACTGATGAATGGTTTCATAGATTGCTGTACTCAGTGGATAAGTAAAGAAGATGATGAGGAGGAGGACGCCCACATGGCAGGGAATAACGACATGGGGCTAGACGAAGAGATGACCGATCGACAAGAAGACGATGGCTCTGGACATGTCGGCGGGGAAGAGTCCAGAAATGACGACGGCGGCGAAGAAGATTCCGTACACGACAAAGAAGATTCCGGACATGGCGGAGATGAGGCGGCGGTCACGCTGCAGTCTTCGATGCTATTCACAAGAGTACGACTAGTGAGGGAGCTGCTTCTAGAGAGGAGGCCAAGCTGGCGCAACTTGAAGTAGACTAGAGGACTCCATTGTATGATGGTTGCGATCCCGAGGTGACCCGCTTGAGTTTCACACTCGAACTTCTAAAGACGAAGGCCTAAAACAAATAGATAGACAAAAGCCTCGATGAGAATTTGAAGTTTCTACATAATAAAGTTCTTCCCGCGGTGAACCTGTGTCCTACTAGTGTCGAGGAGGCCAAGAAAATCGTTTGCCCTTTTGATTTTCCGCACATTAGGTACCACGTATGCATCAACGATTGCATCACTTATCAGGGGAGCATGCGGGAAAAACTAGTTGTCCAGTGTGTAATGCTTCTCGATACAAGAAGGCAGGAAAGAAAGCTCCTTAGAAAGTTGTATGGTACTTTCCGATCACTCCCCGTCTGCAGCAGTATTTCGTAGATCCTAAGGAAGCAAAGCTCATGCGCTGGCACGTGGAGAGGAATAAGCCCGACGATGGAGATGATACGAGGCTGAGACACATCGTAGATGGTAGCCAGTGGAGAGAATTCAATGCCGTATATGGATTTGATGCAGAAGATCCAAGGAACATCGTGCTTGGTGCGAGTACCGATGGCATGAATCCGTTTGGAAACCAGAACACCAACCACAGCACATGGCCCGTGCTTGTATGGATGTGCAACCTCTCCCCATGGAAGTGCATGAAGACAAAGTACATACACATGAGCATGCTGATTCAAGGGCCGAAACTACCAGGAAATAGTATTAACCTGTATATGGGGCTTCTGCAAGAGGATCTATACATGTTATGGAAAACAGCAGCATGGACATGGGACGCCAGCAAATGAGAGTATTTCCATATGAGAGTCGCGCTGATGACGATGGTGCATGACTATCTCGATTACGGGTACACCTCAGCCAGGTGTGCCACAGATACTGTGGATGCGCGAGGTGCATGGATGATACAACTTCTCAGCAGCTTACGTCATCGAAAGATGGAGGGTCCAGGAAAATCGTGTACATGGGGCATCGTAGATGGCTCGAGAAGGATGACCCGTGGAGAAAGCGTGGAGATCTATTCAATGGGTTGGCTGAGCTTCGAGGACCTCCACGTAAGAGGAGCAGCGCCGAAATCGACGAGCTGTTGAGAAACTGGGAACAATGCCCCACACCGGGAAAGATCAAAAAGGCGCCGGAGCCACTGCTGAAGGTATGGAAAACGAGGTCTGTTTTCTCGGACTTGGAGTACTGGCCCAATCATGACACACCTCATTGCCTTGATCCAATGCAGATCACAAAGAATGTCCTTGAGAGCTTGCTTGGCACACCGATGAACATGCCAGAGAAGACCAAGGATGGGCCGAAGGCAAGGAAAGACTTGGAAAATTTGAAGATCAGGAAAGATCTCCACTGTAAAAAGTTGATGGAGGAGACGGAGACAGAGACGGAGGAGGGGGAAAGGGGCAAAAAAGTCAACAAGAAGGAGGAGAATTATTGCCCCCTTTCTTGCTTTGCCTCAAGTGCGACGGAGATCGATCAATTCATCAAGTGCCTTATGGGAATCAAAGTTAGTTCCGGTTACTGTGGGAAGATAAGAAAATTTCTAGACCCCAAGAAGAAAAGGTTCAGCGGGATGAGGTCTCATGACTGTCACGTGATGATGACGCAGGTACTCCCGGTTACAATTAGAGGGATAATGGAGAAGCACCTCCGTGACACGCTTACTGGTCTCTGCAACTTCTTCGACATTATATCTCAAAAGTCCATAAGTGTGAAGCAGCTCCGAAGGCTACAGGAAGAGATCATTGTCAAACTATGTGAGCTTGAGATGTACTTTCCGCCCGTGTTCTTTGATGTCATGGTGCATCTGTGTGTCCACATCATGGATGACATCATCGACCTCGGGCCGACATTCCTTCACAGCATGATGCCGTTCGAGAGGATGAATGGGGTCATCAAAGGATTCGTTCGTAACATGTCCCGTCCGAAAGGGAGCATCGTCCAAGGGTAACTGACGCATGAGGTCGTCTCCTTTTGCGAGAATTATATAAGCGTCGGAGACCTTGTTGTTGGTTTGCCCGTTAAGAAGCACGATGGGAAGATTGAAGGAGATGGTCACAACAACGGTCAGAGGGAATTGCACATGGACTACTCGGATAGATGGAACGTCTTTGACAGGGCTAACTTAGTGGTGCTACAACACCTAGATGTGGTAGATGATTATGTGGCACAGCACAAAGAAACCATCGCAAAGAAGTACCGTGATAAGGGGATGCTCAAGATGGATGACGAAGTTACTGTAGAGTACAATGCCACTTTCTTACGCTGGTTTAAATAGCAAGTTCTTGAAAATCCGCCAGAAGAGGGCAGTTCAGACGGATTGCTTGTACACGCCTTAGCACATGGCCCTGTGCCCAAGCTCGCGACCTATCAGTCCTACGATATCAATGGGTACACGTTCTACTCGGAGGCCAAAGACATGGACAGTGATTACCAGAAATCTGGGGTGACAATTCAATGCGTGACTGACGCCAACGGCACAACAGAGAGATTCTATGGAAGGGTCGAAGAGATCTGGAAGCTTGACTATGCTGGAATGCACGATGCGACGATGTTCCATGTCAGATGGGCCAAGGACGTCATAAGAGAAAACAAGTATTTCACCACCATGTCTATACCCAACGCGAAGAGCACTCCCGTGAACTTTAACGTCATCGTCAAAACGGAGCCATGGGTACACGCTAAGCACGTGACACAATGCTTCTTCATAGCCGACCCGGCCAATCCCAGCCGTGTTGTTGTTAGGAGATCCAAAAGGAGCATCATTGGAATGGATGGAGTAGCCAACGAGGAAGACTACGACCAATACGGCAACCTGATGAGGGAAGATGACGATGAAGCATACGTGAAAAGAGGAATCAAAACTACATTACCTAAGAAAGATCGTAACCAATGGCTCCGGAAAAGTCACAAGGAGGGGCTCAATTACTCAGGAACGAACAAGAAAGGGAAGAAGCTCAATGTGAAACGTCGTCGACGCAGCTAATCAGAAACCTACATCTATATATATATGTATCTATTTTGTGTATGCACTTAAGTAACCGTTATCGGTCAAATGATATGTTACCACCACATGCATGGTTCCAGTGATATGCGCGCAGTGAGGGAGAGGGAGACGCCGTCGTCGAGAGAAAAACAAAAAAACAAAAACAAAATGGAGAAAGCAGTACAAAAGAAAAAGGAAAGTAAAAAAAGGAAAAGGAAAATAATAAAAGAAAAGAAAATTAAAAACTAGAAAAGGAAAATAATAAAAAGAAAATAATAGAAGTTGGAACAGTTAGCAGTAGCGCTGGATTGAGAACCAACGCTATAGCTACTATAGCTATAGCGCTTTGTTCTAGAAAAGCGCTACTACTATGTGCCATTAGCAGTGGTGTTGGATTGAGAACCAGCGCTATAGCTACTATAGCTATAGCGCTTTGTTCTAGAAAAGCACTACTACTATGTGCCATTAGCAGTAGCGCTGCTTTACAACCCAGCGCTATAGCAAAGTTAGCTATAGCACTGGGTTGTAAAGCAGCGCTACTGCTATTTTGAGTTAGCCTCAAATTTGGCCAGCCGCCAAGTCCCAATTCTCCCCCGGCCACTCTCCCCACAGCCTCTCCCCCCCACTCTGTCACCGCCGCCATCCCGCTCGCGCCGTCCGTCGCCCTGCTCGCCATCGACCGCCGGCCGTCGCCCCCTAGCCGTCGTCGACCTCGTCGTCGGTCGTCTCTCGAGCCCGCGCCGTCGACCACAACGCCGCCCCACCTCTTCCCTGCCCGTGCACCCGCCTGCGACCTCGCTGCCCCTGCGCCCGCCTCCGACCTCGCCGGCCCTCGCCCTGCGCCCGCCCTCGATGCCGTCGCCCTCTCCACCGCCCCGTAAGCCTCCCCCTCTCCTCTCCCTGCCCTCCTCTCTGTCTCTCTCTCCTCTCTCTCTCTCTAATTTGGATGTACGAACCCTAGCTAGGAGATGTAGCAGAGAGAGAGAGAGGATAGGTATGAACCCTAGTTTAGTGCAATTTTGTCTAGGGCAATTTACTTTAGGAAATTTAGGCAATTTAGCTTAGTGCAATTTAGTTTAGGGCAATTTTGTCTAGGGAAATTTAGTTTAGGGTATTTAAAATACATATATATTTATGAAAAACAGTAGCTAAAACAGTAGCAAATTGGTTTTGTAGGTCTAAAAAACAGTAGCTAAAATTTATAAAAAATAGTAGCTAATTAGTGTATGTAGGTATATAAATTAGCTATAAAAAACAGTAGATTTTTTTAGAAAAACAGTAGCTAATTAGGGCAGTAGAAAATATAGCTCGGGCCAATTTTTTGAGCAAATGAGCAAATTTAGCTAGGGAAAATTTGTATAGGGCAAATAAAAACTAGTAGCAAATAAAACCCTAGGTGATGTTTTAGGAGCATATAGCCTATACAATGTTGCTGTTTTTAACACTTGGTTAATTTGATAAGTCCTAGAAATTTGTCATATGATGTTATATGAACTTGTGCCAATTGTCGAAAAATATCTGAGTGGCCTATGTTTTGCCGGAATGTTGATTCATTTCCGTTCAGGCAAATTGCAGGTGCTCCATATGTCCACTTTTTAGCAAAGTCATGCCAAAAATTTCCGTGATTTTCTGCATGACTTGTGCTAGAAACTAGGACATATGGAGTACCCGGAATTTGCCGAATGGGGAATGAATCAACATTCCGACCAAATATAGAACCCTTTTTTCTTTTCATTATATCTTTTATTTACAATTGTTGAATAGGAAACATGTCTAACGACGCCGAAGTCGTGGGTGGTTCTGCTCGCCTCGAAGACCCCATCGAGGCAGCAAATCACTATTTCGATTACCTGGACCAACACCAGATGGGGTTGCATGGTGGCGGCAGTGGCACCAACCCCGACACTGGCACCGGCACCGACACTACCCGCGATACCGGCAACGATGCTATCGTAGCCGGTAAAGCACCAAAGAAGAAGAGGAAACAAAGATGGAACAAGCTTGGCATCGGACAAATTGTGGTCACACAGATGCACCCCAAGAAGTTTGAGCCAACGGCGCCGGAGGAAGCGTGCTCGTGCTTGGGTAATCAACTTGGATGCATCCTCAGGGAAACCGCCAACATCGATGATGAGAGGTTGAGGCAGATACCACATATGGAGAACATGCTCCTAAAGAAGTTGCACAATAGGTTTTTGTTCCCCGGCCGCAATGAAAATGAATATGAAGATCCGTGGAAAGACATCGCCATGACAAAGATAAACGACAAGGCGATGGTGACATTTAGCAACGACTTGTCCACCTGTTAAGTTCTGGTGAAAAAAGCGATTGCGAAGAATGAAGCATGGTCCAAGATTCATGCCGACAATCCATTAATAATGGAAGAGAACTTTGCAAAATTCAAGGAGAATTGCACTAAAGAAGAAGTCAAGGCAAAGTCGGAGAAAATGAAGGCGCTCCAGGCTAGGAACACGCCTCCCCACCACCTTGGAAGCCGTGGTTACGAGGGGAAGATGGTCGTATGGGCCAAGGAGGACGCCGAACGTGAAAGTCACGGAATCCCAGACCCCTTGGCGGAGTTCAACAACCCACTGGAGCATGACTAGATCAGGGCCCGGTACAAGTGGGACAAAGAAAAAAAGCTCTTTTACATGGACCCGATCACGAGGGACTTCATGAGACTTCTGGTAATTGTTATATTACCACACTCTCATATTATAGCTTCCAATCAATTCGACTGCAAGTTTTGTCACATTAGTAAACCATCCATGTTCCTTTTGCAAAAAGAGCACCACCAAAAGGCAGCCGAAAGCGACGAGTCGTCACAGTCGTCGGCGAGGCCCAAGTGGGACACCCCATTCAACCGGGCCCTGAACATACTGAAGAAGGTCCCGGTGGACAAGCCGCCGTCCTATGGACATGTGCACGGCGTCGGAGATGGCGCCTCGTGGAAGATGTGCTACCCTGAGGATCTAGAGGAAAGAAGGAAGAGACGCTCGGTCGTCCCTCGGCGGAGCATCGACGAGAAGGTCAAGATTGCGGTTGATAAGACCAAAGCTGAGACCAAAGAAGAGTTGCTCGGGGCCGTCAATGCAGCGGTCACTAACGCGGAGGTCAGCTAGCTTCTGGCACTATGGGATTTCATGAAGAACAATCCAAATGCATGGCCGGAGGACTTTCCCCTTCCCAGCTCTGTCGGGAGCAATTCGGTGAACACCAGAGCACCATCACCTGCTCAAGCAATCGCAAAAGGTCCCGCTCCTGTTCATAGCAGCCCGACCTTCATCTCTTGCATGGTCGGTGGGCCTTCATTGCTGGCTGAGCTCCACGCCCTCATGGTAATTACGCGTCATACCCTTTTTAGTAGAATGTCTATAGTCTTCCGTTTCAGTTGCCTTTCGGATGTTTGACGTCGCAGACATGTCTCCTTCATAGGCCGACGACACCCCGTGCACCCTACTCTACGACATCAAGGGCCAGAAGGTGGCCGTGGGAAAGGCAACGATCATGAAGCCAAAGTACCGCATGTTCCACAACCGAGAGATGCCCGATGGCGTCTTCAAGGTTAATGTGGCCAGTGTCTTAGAGGGATTCGAGGATTTGCCTCCTCCGGTACCAGTCGATGATGACGAGACCCCTAACATGATTGGTGCATGCAAGAGCTAGTTCTTTCCTTGGCCCAAGTCTCTTCTTCGTCTCGAGGCTCCCAGTATCATGCCAACGCCACCTTCTCAAGAAGGTATGAACACCACCCCACCCACCACATTACCTACACCTATCATGGCGAGTGATAGTGGACGACGCGAGGGAGAGCCTCCATTAGTGCCAGATGATGTAGCCCTCGTTGTTAAAGAGGCAAATGTTGATGATGACATGGAGGATGATGATGATGACCCAGACAAGTATTTCAATACCGCCTATGATGATGGAGGATTGATGGCTTAGGATGGTGAAGACTCAGGCTGTGAGCATGGAGATGATGACTTGATGCTGCTTGATTTGCCGGAGCCGGAACGTCCTAAGGCGGAATGCAAAAAGTCTCTCTTCAAGAGATCCTCGCAGGAGACGCCTCCAGATGCCCCATGTACCCAGCAACCCCCCGACGCCCGTCCACTGATTAGCCCGACGACACTGGGGGTGGTGGTTGGGAAGGTATGGTGGGCTCACTACCGCCACCCACCAAGAAGCAAAGGAGGAGACCGGACAAGAAAGGCCCTAAAGGAGCCAGAGCTGCTTCAAGCAGCCAACCGCCTCTCGAGCCCTGGGTGGTAGACAGAATACCTGTCGAAGGTGCGCAGCACTTCCATGTCGCCGGCCAGCCGATCCTACCTGCGAAAGCACTAGAGCACATAGTGAACAATGATCTAAGGAGACTCCATGAAGATGTGCTAGCCAGCGAGAAAAGCCTTCTGGTCGCGGAAAAACCAGGATACCCGCTTTACGCGGCTCGGGTGTCGGGCGGGAGGTTGTACATCGAGAGATGGCCCGAGAAAAAGTTCATCCTGCGATTTGACTAGATCTATGACATGTTCCACGTGACCAAGCTGGATTTCCAATTCATCCGCATGTATGCGCTTTATCTGAACCACTTCATCAGGGTCGAGAAAATCAAATATATCTACGTCGCGGACCCGTTCTATATGCACAAGAGCTTCTTGGCAGTTTGCAAAGAGCACCGTGACTATGCGAGCAAGTACCTCGGCGAATTCATGATCGCTAATAAGGACAAGGAAGTGATTATCTTGCCTTATCATCCCACGTAAGTCATCCACACATATCCTTTCATAAGTGTTAATCATTCCTTTGCAAGCATGCAGGCTAATTTGAGGTGTACTTAATTTGCGCAGCGGGGGGGGGGGGTGTCCTCATCGTTCTGTCCCCGGAATACTCCCATGCGATATACTTGGACTCATCGAAGAACCTCATGAAAAAGGATTACAAGCACATAAAGAGTGTTCTCGATAGTGCCCTATTAACCTTCAGCCTATCTGGTGGATATATCAAGGTGAAAAAGTACAAGAATCGCGGGCTGGCTTTCGGTCATAAGCCCGACTTCTGCTGCATCCAGCAACCGCACACCAGTATGGTTGATGGATTCTACCTCATACATCACCTACTCGCGTACAGAAGGGATAATCAATGCCTTTGCATGTCACCTAATACCAACGATGCCAAGATTGTTAGCTCAGACACAAGCATAGGAAGGACACCGGATCATCGAATCAGAGATGAGTTTTATCACGTACAGTGTGAACTTTCCCAAGTGTTCATGAAGATGGTCCTCGAACCAACAGGGATGTTCTACCATGGGCCAATCACGCGGGAATATGTCCGAGCACTGCTACTTACTTAACGTCTGGACCTGAAGCCTTTCAAGAAGCTCGGGTGCTTCCTCCCTGACTATGAAGATTGGACCACCGACATGGAGGACTGATTGTTGATGACAATGTGTCACTACTGTCTTTCTATGGAAAAACTTTTAATTTATGCACGGCAAAACTATGTGATGTAACTAAATCATGGTCCTGAACTAGTGTATATCGCTCTAGTTAATTAGTTTGGGTATGAGGAACTTCGTCATTTATGTTTACTATTGGTTGCTTATATTTTGCTAATTATGCCTCCTTGTTTTCTTAATACATTATGTTGCATATTATCGTTCAATTCATTAACTCGTGATGTAGGTACATAGATCAGAGATGGCGAAGGGCTACTATGCCGTGTACGTTGGGAGGGTTCTAGGAGTCTACGACCACTGGCCAGCCGCTCAGGCCCAGGTGCACAGGTACCCGGGTGCTAGCCACAGAGGGTTCGACAGCAGAGCCGAAGCAAGAAGTAGTTACTTGAGGTGGACACTACTCCTGTAACACCCCGTATGTAAATTGCCATATTTGTATTCCAACTCTTGCCATTTTCGGCACTAAGTTATCTTATTTCCTCGTTGTCGGGTTTTTGCCTTCGTGTGCTTTTGTCTTTGTCATGCATCTCATATCATGTCATCATGTGCATCGCATTTGCATACGTGTTCGTCTCATGCATCCGAGCATTTTCCCCGTTGTCCGTTTAGCATTCCGGCGCTCCTATGTCCTCCGGTGTCCCTTTCTACCTCTTTTTGTGTGCGTGTGTCAAACGCTTTCGGATTGGACCGAGACTTGTCATGCAGCCTTGGTTTACTACCGGTAGACCGCCTGTCAAGTTTCGTGCCATTTGGACTTCGTTTGCTACTCCAACGGTTAACCGAGGGACCAAAAAGGCCTCATGTGTGTTGCAGCCCAACACCCTTCCAAAGTGTCCCAAAACCCACCTAACCCCTTCCATCACCTAGGCCATTCGATCACGATCGCGTGGCCGCAAACCGCACCTCATTTGGAGCTTCCTAGCTCCCTCTACCTCTATAAATAGATCCCTCCACAAAAATCCCGGGTCTCCTCCACCCCTAGACCTAGACCCCTCCCTCTCCTCGCGCGCCGGAAAAAAATCGCGCCGCTGGACATGTCCGTTTCGCCCCGTCGCCGCCACGTGTCGTCTCGTGGTTCGTCGCGGCGCCGCCCCACATCGCCGGCCCATGAGGCCCGGGACGGGCCCTTCCGGCCCACACGCGCCCGCCGTCACCATCCCTCGCCCGCGGAGCCGCGCCGCCCGCACCAGCCTGCCTCGTTGCCGCCGCACCGCCCGCGGCGACGAACTCCTCCACCAGCGCCGCTCCAAGTCCGGCGACCGAGCCCGCCGCCGCCTTGCCCTGCGCACGCCGCCCGGCCTCCTCCACCACACGCCAAGTCCCTCCCCCTCGCCGGCTCCTTCCTCGGCAAGTCCCCTCGCAGCTCCGGTCGGCCAAGCTCCGGCGACCTCGGGCAACTCCGGCGGCTACAGTAACCGCGATCCAGATCTGGATCAAATCGGGTTGACTTTTCCTCCCCGAAACCCTAATATTTTTGCTATCTTCATCACAACATAACTCTGCATCCGTTGCTCCGATTCGTGGGTTTAGCATATCAAAATGTTCGTCTCGACGAGTACTTCATTTCATCTCATTGCATCATTTTCATTTGAGCTCATATTGATGCCCTAAATGCTGTTGGAAGAGGGCTATGTGATGTTAGTTTCAGATTATTATCAGCAAATGCACTTTTTTCATTTTTGCCATGATTAATGTGTGCATCCTATGAACTTGAGCTCTACATGTGTTTTGAAGTATGCCATGTTATCTTTACAGCAGTGTATGCCATGTATTTTTGGGATCTCTGTGGTGACTAGCACAAGCATGCAAAGTAGCTTATTAATGTTGCTGATTTCAGGGACTTAGAAATATTCTAAGTCGTTGTCCTGCTGTAATTTTTATGCCATGTGTTCATGTTGATACCAAGTGATCCATGCATCTTTTGAGCATGATCAGTAAGGATGTTTTGTAGATATTGTGGTGCTCTATCCATCCATGTCTTTTTTTGCATTTATGGAGCACCCTAGCTTGAGTCAATCGAGCTCTACTTTTGCTATAAAATGTTCCTGGCAGATTGTTAACATGTTTAGCAATTTTGCCGAGCTTGGTGTTGTTGATCCATGCATGCTATGTTGTTTTTCTTGCCATGTATAGCTTCTATGCCATGTCTACTTGCTGGGTGTATGCTTAGTTTTTCATGCAATGCCTCGTAGTGAGTGCATCGAGCTCGTAAACATGCCATGTTCTAGTTTTTCACTAAGTCTGAATCTGTTAACGATAATTGCTATGTTCATGTGGTTGCAATCGTATTTTGTGATCCCTTTTGGCTTATGGTCAGTAAGGGACTTTTGTTGTATGCTTTGAATAGCTTCATACCATGACTTGCTTTCCCATGATATGTTCCTGTAGCATGTTGTTACCTTGCTCTAAACATTGCTTCCTGATGTTAAATTCCTGACATGCTGTTAATTTCACAAAGACTGAAACCTGATATCTTTTGCACTTTTACCATGGTTGTTTGAACCTGCTATTGAGTGAATTAGCCGTAGCTTAGTGTTCATCTTTTGTCAAGCATCTTGAGTGGATCCCAGCCATGTATTTTGTTGCAATGTTGGAGTGTTGTAGCATGTTGTTCTTGATGCATTTAGATGGTCTCGTGCTGTTAATCGCAGACCGGTGCCATATTTGTTTTGCTTGTCATTTCCAAACCGTGCATCCGATTCTGGTGATATTTATATCAATTTCGACCAAAATCAACTCCTCTTTCCAGTGGCACTCTTGGATTTTCAACTTGATGCCAGGTTCAATCATTCCTTTCCAAATCATGCCTATGCATCGCATACCGCATCCCGCATATCATGCCATGTTTTGCATCATGTTGTTTGTGCATTGCATGTGGTTGATTGTTTCTCCCTTTACTTGTTGTTCTTGCTTGGGTAGAGCCGGGATATGAGTACGTGATCGATGAGCCCGTTGAGTATGCTTATGATGATCAAGTCAACTCAGAGAACTTTGCAGGCAAGATGACCATACCCTCGAAATCACTTCTATCTTTGCTTGCTAGATGCTCGCTCTTTTGCTATGCCTATGCTATGATACCTACCACTTGCTTATCATGCCTCCCATATTGCCATGTCAAACCTCTAACCCACCATGTCCTAGCAAACCGTTGTTTGGCTATGTTACCGCTTTGCTCCGCCCCTCTTATAGCGTTGCTAGTTGCAGGTGAAGTTTGCAGTTTGTTCCTTGTTGGAACATGCTTATTGTTGGGATATCATTATTATATCTTGTCTATTTTAATGCACCTATATACCTGGTAAAGGGGGGAAGGCTCGGCCTTATGCCTAGTGTTTTGTTCAACTCTTGCTGCCCTAGTTTCCGTCATACCGGTGTTATGTTCCTTGATTTTGCGTTCCTTACACGGTTGGGTTATAATGGGAACCCCTTGACAGTTCACCTTGAATAAAACTCCTCCAGCAATGCCCAACCTTGGTTTTACCATTTGCCACCTAGCCTCTTTTTCCCTTGGGTTTCCGGAGCCCGAGGGTCATCTTTATTTAAACTCCCCCTGGCCAGTGCTCCTCTGAGTGTTGGTCCAAACTAGAGCCCTTTGCAGTGCCCCCTCGGGGAAACTCGAGGTTTGGTTTTAGTTGTACGGAGCGCTCATCTGAGTGTGCCCTGAGAACGAGATATGTGCAGCTCCTATCGGGATTTGTCGGCACATTCGGGCGGTGTTGCTGGACTTGTTTTACCATTGTCGAGATGTCTTGTAACCGGGAAGCCGAGTCTGATCGGATTGTCTTGGGAGAGGGA
The DNA here is from genome assembly GCF_056163025.1 of Triticum urartu. Taxonomy (NCBI): domain Eukaryota; kingdom Viridiplantae; phylum Streptophyta; class Magnoliopsida; order Poales; family Poaceae; genus Triticum; species Triticum urartu. The sequence goes on along the minus strand of NC_141879.1, from coordinate 399,060,617 downwards.
ATATCCTTCGTTGACCATGAGAGCTTGTGATGGGCTAAGTTGGGACACCCCTGCAGGGATTTGATCTTTCGAAAGCCGTGCCCGCGGTTATAGGCAGATGGGAATTTGTTAATGTTCGGTTGTAGAAAACCTTAAATTAAACTTAATTAAAATGAATCAACTGAGTGTGTGGCCGTGATGGTATCTTTTCGACGGAGTCCGGGAAGAGAACACGGTATCGGGTTATGCTTGATCGTAGGTTGTTCTAGGATCACTTCTTGATCATAGTTCATCGACCGTGCCTTTGCCTCCTCTTCTTGCTCTCATTTGCGTATGTTAGCCACCATATATGCTAGTCACTTGTTGCGGCTCCACATCATACTTTTACCCTTCCTATAAGCTTAAATATTCTTGATCACGAGGGTGTGATATTGCTGAGTCCCCGTGACTCACAGATTACTTCCAAAACTAGATGCAGGGACCGATGATACCGCTCCAGGTGATTCAACTGAGCTCAATTGGGAGTTTGATGAGGACTCGGGAGGATACTACGTGTCTTTCCCGGATGATCAGTAGTGGTGCCCAGTTGGGGCGATCGGGGACTATGTTGCATTTGGGGTTTACCTTTATTTTGGTTCCGTAGTCGGACCTTGAGTGTAACTGGATGAATGTAATGATATTTAAGCTATTTGTGTGACGTGGCGAGTGTAAGTCAACTATGTATCTTTTCCCTTATTTATTACATTGGTTATTGTGAAGATTACCTCACTTGCGACATTGCTTTCAATGCGGTTATGCCTCTAAGTCGTGCTTCGACACGTGGGAGATATAGCTGCATCGAGGGCGTTACAAGTTGGTATCAGAGCCTTCCCCAACCTTAGGAGCCCCCTACTTGATCGAATCGTTGACGTTGTTGAGTCTAGAAAAATGTTTTGAGTCATTTAGGATTATATATATCGTAGAGTAGGATTCTTTTTACTCCTCAGTCCCTTCGTCACTCTAGTGAGGTATCCTGACGTAGAGTTTTGACTCTTCTCTTCTCAAATTTCACTAAAAAAATTTAGGATCACGCGGGTATCTTGGAATCGTTCCGATGGTTTTGTCACGACAACATTGTTCTTGGTGCCTCCTGACGTTTAGGGGTTGTGGCAGTGTCCCAGGGAGTTGAGCTCCGAGGTGTTGTCATCACAATTTTATCGTTGCAATTCTGGAATACCTGAGTTTCACCAACATCAAAAATCTCTTTTATGCAGTTGTTGGTGAGATAACCTCGACTCCACCCAGTACTAGGGCGGGAGTTCGGGAGTATTGCCATAACTCATATAACGGATGCTTTTAGAAGGTTGAGGTAAATGATTTCTGAAGGTTTCTTGGTTATGTGTTGAAGGATGGATACAGCTGGATGTAGGATTTGCTAGCTTTGGGTGAGATGTTATGCTTCCCCTGTATCCCCAACACCTGATTGCATAACCAGAAAGGTTCGGGAGTTTCATAGGTGGGAATTCTTGTAGCTCTGGTATTTTGTTCCGCGGATATTTGGTTTGTGATTGGGTAATCCCCACCAAGTATTTTTTCATGTCCGTACCTTGTTGTTTTATTTCTTCTACCTCTATCTAAGTGGCTTCTCAATTTATGGAAATGTGACCATTTCGATTGGAATTTATGCATTCATTTTGTTCGGATATGAAGACTATATGTTGCAATTTCGATCCGTTTGATTCAGCTTGAATATATGTCTGTCAAGATGCTAACGGATGTCACCCTCTCCAGGATGGCTCCTCCAACGCGCACGACTCCGAATCCGGATCCGCCACCGCCACCTCCACCTCCGGAGGCATGGCAAGCTGTGATGGCCGCTACCAATGCAAACACGCAGCTGATCATGCAAATTCTGCAAGAGCTCAACCAAGGGAATCATGGCCATGGCAACAATCAGGATCAGTTTGATACACTCAACCAGTTCCTCGCTAACCAGCCAAAGACCTTCAGCAACTGTGTCAAGGCAACAGACGCTAATGATTGGCTCGTGGATATCTGCAAGCATTTCGAGTGCAGCAATGTCAGGCCTGAGGACTTTGTCAAGTTTGCCTCCTTCCAACTCAAAGACCAAGCTGCAGAATGGTTTTAGCAATACAAAGATTCGAGAGGAGGCCGTGTGATTACCTGGGATGAATTCCTTCAAGACTTCAAAGCTCACCACATTCCTCAGAGTGTTGTTGAGAGCAAGCATGAGGAATTCCGCAACTTGAAGCAAGGCATCTTGTCTGTTTACCAGTATAACATCATGTTCTAGAAGCTCGCTCATTTCGCCAAGCAGGACGTCCCCGACGAGAAGAGCATGATTTACCAGTTCAGAGGTGGCCTCAGAGAAGATCTCCAACCTTCTCTCGTGCTTTTCGTGCCTCAAAAGTACGATGAGTTTTACAACATGGCACTGAAACAAGAGACTGCTCAACTCAAGTGCGATGCTTCCAAGAAGCGAGTCAGAGATGCAACTCCTTCTTCCTCAACTCAAGTGGCTTCTAAGAAGCAAAAGTATTGGTTGCCTCCTCCTCCATTCTGTCAGCCTTATTAGCAGAAGAGCAAAGGTGGCAATGGATCTTCCCACCCACCCAACCCAGGCTTTCAGAACAAGACTTCGTCTCATGCTCCAAGATCAAGTGCTCCGTATCACCGTTCGCTCTCGGAGGTCACGTGCAACAACTGTCAGCAGAAGGGTCACTATGCCAACAAATGCTTCAATCAGAGGCGTCTTCCTCCTCCTCCTCCTGTGAGATCTGCCAGTACCGCAGTGGTCAAGCATAATCCCAAGCACGCCAAGGTCAACATGATGAATGCAGCTCAGGCAGAGGACTCGTCAGATGTTATCATGGGTAACCTTCCTCTTAACGATGTTCCTGCAAAAGTTCTTTTTGACACTGGTGCATCGCATTGCTTCATTTCTAAACCTTTTGCATCAAAGTATGAGTGCGATTATCAGTATTTGCAAAGATCCTTACAAATCGTGTCCCTAGGCAAGCAAATGACAGCTAATATCTGCGTCCCGGATGTTACTATCACGTTGGGCGACTACAAATTTCTAGCTTCTCCTATTGTTCTGGGCGACTCGGATATCGATCTTATTCTTGGAATGGATTGGCTTTCTAAGCACAAGGCTCACCTTGATTGTGCTGCCAGGCAGATTCAATTGACTCATTCGTCTGAGGGTGTAATTGTCTTTTCCGCTCATGATGATACCATCCGTCTGTTTTCTCTCAATGAGAAGGGCGAGCTGGATGCCATCTCTCAGATTCTAGTCGTTTGCGAATATCAAGACGTCTTTCCAGAAGAGCTTCCAGGAATGCCTCCGCACCGGCCATTTGAATTCGTCATCGATCTTGAGCCTGGCACGGAACCTGTTTGCAAACGTCCTTACAAGCTTGGACCTGAAGAGTTGAAAGAGCTGAAGAAGCAACTCGATATTCAAGAGCGTATGGGTCTCATCCGACCAAGTTCTTCTCCATGGGGTTGTGGAGTTCTTTTGTCAAGAAGAAGGATGGAAGGGACCGACTTTGTGTCGACTACCATCCATTGAACAAGAAGACCATAAAGAACAAGTACCCACTTCCCAACATCAACGAGCTGTTTGAACAACTCAAAGGTGCTCAAGTATTCTCCAAGCTTGATCTCCGTATGGGCTATCATCAGATTTGCATTCGTGAAGAAGATATCCCCAAGACAGCATTCAGAACAAGATATGGTTCATATGAATACACTATCATGTCTTTCGGCCTCGTCAACGCTCCTCCAACATTCTCTCGCATGATGAATTTCATCTTCAATGCCTACACAAATGACTTCGTCTTGGTCTACCTCGGTGACATTTTGGTCTTTTCCAAGAACAATGAGGATCATGCCAAGCACTTGCGTTTGGTGTTGGATAAACTCAGAGAACATCAGTTCTATGCGTAGTTTTCAAAGTGCGAGTTTTGGCTCGATGAGGTTCTCTACCTTGGGCATATTATCTCAGCCAAGGGCATAGCTGTTAATCCTAAAAAGGTGTCTGCAATTGTGAATTGGGAACCACCTCAGAACGTGAAGCAACTCTGCAGCTTCCTTGGTCTCGCAAGCTATTGTCGAAGGTTCGTTGAGGACTTCTCAAAGATCGCGAAGCCTCTTTCCAACCTTCTCCATAAGCATGTGAAGTACGTCTGGTCGCCTGAATGTGACATCGCTTTCAACACCCTGAAAGAGAAGTTAGTCACTGCTCCAGTTCTGACTCCTCCTGATGAATACAAACCGTTCGAGGTGTTTTGTGATGCTTCGCTTCAAGGTCTTGGTGCAGTGTTGATGCAAGAGAAGAAAGTTGTGGCCTATACCTCTCACCAGTTGAAGCCCAACGAAAAGAACTACCCCACTCATGACCTCGAGTTGGCGGCAGTTGTCCATGCTCTTTTAACATGGAGACATCTCTTATTGGGAAGAAAAGTGGACATCTTCACTGATCATAAGAGTCTCAAGTACATCTTCACTCAGCCAAATCTCAACCTCAGCAGACTCGTTGGGTCGAAATGATTCAAGAGTATAATCAGAGTATCGAATATACTCCAGGAAAGGCCAATGTAATTGTTGATGCATTGAGCAGGAAGGCTTACTACAACAGTTTGATTCTCAAGCCTTACCAACCGGAGATTTGTGAAGCTTTCCGCAAACTCAATCTACAAGTTGTTCCTCAAGGATTTCTGGCCAACCTCCAAGTCTCTCCTACTTTGGAAGATCAGATTCGTGAGGCTCAACTTCTTGATGCTATGGTGAAGAAGGTGAAGATTGGGATTGCCAAGAGTCAACCCAAGTACAAGTGCTATCGTCTTGATGACAAGGATACTCTATTCTTCGAGGATCGCATTGTTTTGCCTAAAGGCGACCTTCGTAAAGTCATTATGAATGAGGCTCACAATTCACTCCTCTCTATTCACCCTAGGATTACAAAGATGTACCAGGACCTCAAGCAGTCGTTTTGGTGGACTCGAATGAAACGCGAGATTGCTCAGTTCGTGAACGAATGTGATGTCTGCAGAAGAGTGAAAGCAGAACACCAACGACCAGCTGGTCTCCTCCAACCTCTTGCCATTCCAGAATGGAAGTTTGACCATATTGAGATGGACTTCGTGACTGGATTTCCAAAGTCCAAGCGTGGCAATGATGCTATCTTTGTTGTCATCGACAAGCTCACTAAAGTGGCTCATTTCCTTCCTATCAAAGAATCTATCACAGTAGCTCAGTTGGCAGAGCTATATACCTCCAAGATTGTCTCTCTGCATGACATTTCACAGTTGATATCTTCAGATCATGGCAGCATCTTTACCTCTAAGTTCTGGGATTCTTTCCAGAAGGCTATGGGCACCAACATTCGCTTCAGCACAGCTTTTCATCCTCAAACTAGTGGCCAAGTCGAGCGAGTAAATCAGATTCTTGAAGATATGCTCAGGGCTTGTGTCATCTCTTTCGGTATGAAGTGGGAAGATTGTCTTCCATATGCCGAGTTCTCCTACAACAACAGCTTCCAAGCGAGTTCGGGCAAGACCCCATTCGAGATTCTCTATGGCAGGAAGTATCGTACTCCTCTTAACTGGTCAGAGACTGGTGAACGTTAACTTCTTGGCAATGACTTGACCACAGAGGCTGAAGAAATGTGCAAAGTTAATCGTGATAATCTCAAAGCTGCGCAATCGCGCCAAAAGAGTTACTATGATAGCAAGCATCGTTACTTGGCTTTCGAGATCGGAGACCATGTCTACCTCTACGTCTCTCCAATGAAAGGTACTCGTCGCTTCGGTATCAAAGGGAAGCTTGCCCCTAGATACGTGGGTCCTTTCAAGATCTCGCCTATCAACTTGAGCTTCCTCCCAACTTTGCAAATGTGCACGACGTGTTTCATGTCTCTCAACTCCGCAAGTGCTTCAAGACGCCTGACCGCACCATCAAGTTTGAAGAGATTGATCTCCAAGAAGACATGTCTTATCATGAGCACCCCGTTGCTATTCTTGAAGAAACTGAGTGCAAGACTCGCAACAAGTCTATCAAATTCCTCAAAGTCAAGTGGTCACATCATTCCGACCGTGAAGCCACCCGGGAACGCGAGGATCACCTCCATTCTGAGTACCCAGAGTTTTTCCAGTCCTAGATCTCGGGACGAGATCCTTTCGTAGTGGTGGAGTGTTGTAACACCCCGTATGTAAATTGCCATATTTGTATTCCAACTCTTGCCATTTTCGGCACTAAGTTATCTTATTTCCTCGTTGTCGGGTTTTTTTCTTCGTGTGCTTTTGCCTTTGTCATGCATCTCATATCATGTCATCATGTGCATAGCATTTGCATACGTGTTTGTCTCATGCATCCGAGCATTTTCCCCGTTGTCCGTTTTGCATTCCAGCGCTCCTATGTCCTCCGGTGTCCCTTTCTACCTCTTTTCGTGTGCGGGTGTTAAACGCTTTCGGATTGGACCGAGACTTGTCATGCGGCCTTGGTTTACTACCGGTAGACCGCCTGTCAAGTTTCGTGCCATTTGGACTTCGTTTGATACTCCAACGGTTAACCGAGGGACCGAAAAGGCCTCGTGTGTGTTGCATCCCAACACCCTTCCAAAGTGTCCCAAAACCCACCTGACCCCTTCCATCACCTAGGTCGTTCGATCACGATCGTGTGGCCGCAAACCACACCTCATTTGGAGCTTCCTAGCTCCCTCTACCTCTATAAATAGATCCCTCCACAAAAATCCCGGGTCTCCTCCACCCCTAGACCTAGCCCCTCCCTCTCCTCGCGCACCAGACAAAAATCGCGCCGCCGGACGTGTCCGTTTCGCCCCGCCGCCGCCACGTGTCGTCATGTGGTTCGCCGCGGCGCCGCCCCACATCGCCGGCCCGTGAGGCCCGGGACGGGCCCTTTCGGCCCACGCGCGCCCGCCACCGCCATCCCTCGCCCGCGGAGCCGCGCCGCCCGCGCCGGCCTGCCTCGTTGCCGCTACGCCGCCCGCGCCAGCGAACTCCTCCACCGGCGCCGCTCCAAGTCCGGCGACCGAGCCCGCTGCCGCCTCGCCTTGCGCGCGCCGCCCGACCTGCTCCATCGCACGCCAAGTCCCTCCCCCTCGCTGGCTCCTTCCTCGGCAAGTCCCCTCGCAGCTCTGGTCGGCCAAGCTCTGGCGACCTTGGGCAACTCCGGCGGCTACAGTAACTGCGATCCAGATCTGGATCGCATCGGGTTGACTTTTTGTCCCCGAAACCCTAATATTTTTGCTATCTTCATCAGTGCATAACTCTGCATCCGTTGCTCCGATTCGTGCGTGTAGCATGTCGAAATGTTCGTCTCGACGAGTACTTTATTTCATCTTGTTGCATCATTTTGATTTGAGCTCATCTTGATGCCCTAAATGCTGTTGGAAGAGGGCTATGTGATGTTAGTTTCAGATTATTATTAGCAAATGCACTTTTGTCATTTTTGCCATGATTAATGTGTGCATCCTATGAACTTAAGCTCTACATGTGTTTTGAAGTATGCCATGTTAACTTTACAGCGGTGTATGCCATGTATTTTTGTGATCTCTGTGGTGACTAGCACAAGAATGCAAAGTAGCTTACTTAATGTTGCTGATTTCAGGGACTTAGAAATATTCTAAATCTTTGTCCTGCTGTAATTTTTATGCCATGTGTTGATGTTGATACCAAGTGATCCGTGCATCTTTTGAGCATGATCAGTAAGGATGTTTTGTAGATATTGTGGTGATCTATCCAGCCATGTCTTTTTTTGCATTTATGGAGCACCCTAGCTTGAGTCAATCGAGCTCTACTTTTGCTATAAAATGTTCCTGGCAGATTGTTAACATGTTTAGCAATTTTGCTGAGCTTGTTGTTGTTGATCCATGCATGCTATGTTGTTGTTCTTGCCATGTCTAGCTTCTATGCCATATCTACTTGTTGGGTGTATGCTTAGTTTGTCATGCAATGCCTTTTAGTGAGTGCATCGATCTCGTAACCATGCCTACTTGTTATCTGTTTTGCCATGTTCCAGTTTTTCACTAAGTCTGAATCTGTTAATGATAATTTCTATGTTCATGTGGTTGCAATTGTATTTTCTGATCCCTTTTGGCTTATGGTCAGTAAGGGACTTTTGTTGTATACTTTGAGTAGCTTCATACCATGCCTTTTTTTGCCATGATATGTTCCTGTAGCATGTTGTTATATTGCTCTAAACATTGCTTCCTGATGTTTAATTCCTGACATGCTGTTAATTTCACTAAGTCTGAAACCTGATATCTTTTGCACTTTTGCCATGCTTATTTGAACCTGCTATTGCATGAATTAGCCGTAGCCCAATGTTCATCTTTTGTCAAGCATCTTGAGTGGATCCCTGCCATGTATTTTCTTGCTATGTTGGAGTGCTGTAGCATGTTGTTCTTGATTCATTTATATGGTCTCGTGCCGTTAATCGCAGACCGGTGCCATATTTTTTTTGCTTGTCATTTCCAAACCGTGCATCCGATTCCGGTGATCTTTACATCGATTTCGACCGAAATCAACTCCTCTTTCCAGTGGCACTCTTGGATTTCCAAGTTGAGGCCAGGTTCAATCATTCCTTTCCAAATCATGCCTATGCATCGCATACCGCATCCCGCATATCATGCCATGTTTTTTGCATCATGTTGTTTGTGCATTGCACGTGGTTGATTGTGCCTCCCTTTGCTTGTTGTTCTTGCTTGGGTAGAGCCGGGATACAAGTACGTGATCGAGGAGCCCGTTGAGTACGCTTACGAGGGTCAACTCAACTCAGAGAACTTTGCAGGCAAGATGACCATACCTTCGAAATCACTTCTATCTTTGCTTGCTAGATTCTTGCTCTTTTGCTATGCCTATGCTAAGATACCTACCACTTGCTTATCATGCCTCCCATATTGCCATGTCAAACCTATAACCCACCATGTCCTAGCAAACCGTTGTTTTGCTATGTTACCGCTTTGCTCAGCCCCTCTTATAGCGTTGCTAGTTGCAGGTGAAGTTTGGAGTTTGTTCCTTGTTGGAACATGTTTATTGTTGGGATATCATTATTATATCTTGTCTAGTTTAATGCACCTATATACCTGGTAAAGGGTGGAAGGCTCGGCCTTATGCCTAGTGTTTTGTTCCACTCTTGCCACCCTAGTTTCCGTCATACCGGTGTTATGTTCCTTGATTTTGCGTTCCTTACACGATTGGGTTATAATGGCAACCCCTTGACAGTTCGCCTTGAATAAAACTCCTCCAGCAATGCCCAACCTTGGTTTTACCATTTTCCACCTAGCCTCTTTTTCCCTTGGGTTTCCGGAGCCCGAGGGTCATCTTTATTTAACCCCCCCCCCCGAGCCAGTGCTCCTATGAGTGTTGGTCCAAACTAGAGCCCTTTGCAGCGCCCCCTCGGGGAAACTCGAGGTTTGGTTTTAGTTATACGGAGCGCTCATCTGAGTGTGCCCTGAGAACGAGATATGTGCAGCTCCTATCGGGATTTGTCGGCACATTCGGGCGGTGTTGCTGGACTTGTTTTACCATTGTCGAGATGTCTTGTAACCGGGAAGCCGAGTCTGATCGGATTGTCTTGGGAGAAGGAATATCCTTTGTTGACCGTGAGAGCTTGTGATGGGCTAAGTTGGGATACCGCTGCAGGGATTTGATCTTTCGAAAGTCGTGCCTGCAGTTATGGGCAGATGGGAATTTGTTAGTGTCCGGTTGTAGAAAACCTTAAATTAAACTTAATTAAAATGAATCAACTGAGTGTGTGGCCGTGATGGTCTCTTTTCGGTGGAGTCCGGGAAGAGAACACGGTCTCGGGTTATGCTTGATCGTAGGTTTTTCTAGGATCACTTCTTGATCATAGTTCATCGACCATGCCTTTGCCTCCTCTTCTCGCTCTCATTTGCGTATGTTAGCCACCATATATGCTAGTCGCTTGCTGCAGCTCCACATCATACTTTTACCCTTCCTATAAGCTTAAAGAGTCTTAATCGTGAGGGTGTGAGATTGCTAAGTCCCCATGCAGGGACCGATGTTACCACTTCAGGTGATTCAACTGAGCTCAAGTGGGAGTTCGATGAGGACTCAGGACGATACTACGTGTCTTTCCCGGATGATCAGTAGTGGTACCCAGTTGGGGCGATCGGGGACTATGTTGCATTTGGGGTTTATCTTTATTTTGGTTCCGTAGTCGGACCTTGAGTGTAACTGGATGAATGTAATGATATTAATGCTATTTGTGTGATGTGGTGAGTGTAAGCCAACTATGTATCTTTTCCCTTACTTATTACATGGGTTGTTGTGAAGATTACCTCACTTGCGACATTGCTTTCAATGCGGTTATGCCTCTAAGTCGTGCTTCGACACGTGGGAGATATAGCCGCATCGAGGGCTTTACAACTCCAGCATGAGCAGGGGCGGGACTGCCGGTACTATATAGTCGCGCTCTTGCTCATGCTGATCGCTCTTCTCTTCTACATCATGGTTTAGATATATATGATGAAACTTGTGTGTGTGCCATGACCATGTAGTTGCACTTATTCGAGACATGACATGATCGCACTTGTGTATCATTATTTTCGAGATTTGATGATATTTGTGTTGAATGATGATGATAATGATGATGATGATGATGTTATGATGAGAATAGTGTATGTTTAGTATGATCTGATGAAACTATTGTATAGAGCATGTATAAATACACCACAAATATGTAGGGGGTGAGGGTCGGTGAAAGCAGGAACATTAGCAGTAGCATTGGAGAGCACCTAGTAGTAGTGCTGGCTTAGCAGCAGCGCTTCATATGAAAAAGCGCTACAGATAGTTATCCGTAGCACTGGTCCAGGAAGCGCTACTGCTAACAATACTTAGTAGTAGCGCTGCCCATACCAGCGCTACTGCTACAACTTAGCTGTAGCGCGCTAGCAGTAACGTTGGACCCAACGCTACTGCTATGCATATTTCAAGCGCTACTACTAGGGTTTTCTGTAGTAATGCAATGCTGTGTAGTTTCTCACACTTATATTCTGTCTATGCTGCTGTATCTTCAAAATATATGAGTTGAACTGTGTCTCTACTTATGTGGGTGATGTCGAAGTCGATGAGCTCGGTGCGGTAGTTGTCACGGGTGTTGAAGGTGACGGGGAGGCGGATCTTCCATAGGGGGCAGGTGGAGCCGTCAACGACCCCAGAGAAGGCCTTGGTGGGGCGAAGCCAGCCGTGTGGCACATGAAGCAAGCCAAAAGCTTCCATAGAGAGTACGTTGAGGCCAGCCCCGTCGTCGACGAGGGTCTTGGTGACCGCCACATTGCAGATGGTGGGGTGTAGAGCATCGGGCATGCATTGGCGCCTGAAGTGGTCGCGGGGTGACCTCTTGAGTCGAAGATGAGGTCAGCCTTGGGTGTCGCCCATCCCGGAGGGGCTCCCTGATGCATGTGGGCAGCGCCCACCTAGTGGAAGAACTGCTTGACATGGCGGTCCGAGGATGGCGCCTGCGAGCCACCGAGGAGAGCTGCAATAGCATGGGGTGCTGGTGTCGCGAAGTGCGTGACGAAGAGGTCGCGCAACTCCTCCCAGGAGGCCACAGAAGATCGTGATAGACTAAGTAGCCGGCACGCGGTGTGCCTACGAGATCCATGGGGAACCAGTTGTCCATGACCTTGTCATCGCCATCGGCCTCCCAAACGGCTTCCTCTTATGCCTGAAGGAAGGCCGTCGGGTCCGCCGCGCCATCGTAGCGGGGCGGCATCTCTGGCCTAAACTTGAGTAGCCACTGCACCCGTCGGAGGGCGGGGGTGAAGGCTCGGAGCCTGTGAGGGTGCGCGTCGGTCATCATGTGGGTTGCATTCTTCATATTTGTGTATTGTTGGTGTGCTATCCATCTTCATCTTTCCCATCAACTTTTCCACACAAGTGCACAACCTATCCACTTCTTCCTTTATTTCAAATTTTGGCTTTCATGTCAAGTGACATTGTTCCTGCTTCCATTAATGTTCATTTATTTCCTGATAATCTCACTCAATGCCTACACACTCTATGCCAATTTTCAGCTCATTTGAAGATGTTTTGGTTGGGTTCAAAAATGGCTCAAGTTTGAAATTAATTCGAACCTGGATTATTTTTATACCTTTAAAAATCGCCATACCAATTCATTCTAATACTTCATTAATCTAGAACTTCAGATATATTTTCATTTCTAAGAGTTTTCTTCCCAAAACCCCTGGCAATTTCTATTTCTTAGTATGTGAATTAAATTTGTAGAAGGGCTTCATCAAAGAAATTAGGAAAAGGCCTCAACCCCCAGCGCTCCACTTGGGCCCCCTTCTCCCGAGCTGGCCCAGCCAAGCGAGACGGCCACCTACCCATTTGGGACGTCGTCTCCTACCTCCAGGCGTGTAGCAACAGCACCGTGAGGAGGACACGAACGCCAAGGCCGGCGCCATCCATCGGCGCCTCTATAAAACTACAGCCCCGCGCCCCTAGGGTTTCCCTCTCGCCGCCGCCACCCGTTTCCTTCCCTCTATTTCTCCTTCTTCCTCGGGAAACAGAGGAGCGGAGAACCACCAAGCGCGTTTCGCTGTCGTTTGCGAGGCCTCCTCGTCATCTTCTTCGCCCTGATTCGAATATCCTACGTCGTCTTCTTCGACTACAAGCAAGGCTAGGAGCAAGAAGGGTCCAAGGGAGCCACGATCTTCTTCCTATACTTCATCTCCTTCCTCTGCGCCAGCTTCTTCGTGGACCGAGCACCACCACGATCATCACGTCGTCTCCCCACACCTCTTTGAGCCCCGGATCGCCAACTCCAGTGCTCCATCGGTCCATCCTCAACGGCTTCTTCCCATGCTTCCCCTGCTTCTCGGATCAGGAGAACACCGCAAAATCAGCGTGTCCCAACTCCGTCTCCTCTGCTTCCCCAACGAGTCTGTCGTCACCAGCGAACTTGTGGTGAGCTCCGCCTTCTCCCAGCCTACCCTCTCAGTTGATTTCGTCTCGAAATCATCCTCGTCGTTCCCGTCATCATAGACATTGTGTGCGCGTACTGAGGTTATTCATCACGGATGACCATGGCGGCGAGATCAAGCTCATGCCTTGCCTTGCCTCTTCTGCACAGCACCCACACATCCTCAACATGCGCAGCTCGCGTCCCACGCCCGTGCTATACGCCTGCGCCGCCGCTTCGCCTAGCACCACAGCCCCATGCCTGTCCGTGTTCAGTGGCCATGGTCCCAAGCTCGTGCAAGCTTCTGCAATTCCTGCATGCCCACACTTGCACGCGTACCGCTCTCTCCCCGCAAGGGTCCGCCTCCGTGCTCCTACGCGATGCGCGACACATGCGCTCATGCACACAGCCAGCGCCTCGCCATGCCTCGCTGCCGCAACCGAGACAAGCTCTTGTTCGAGCTCGTCTTGAATCCCTTGCTCCGCCGCTCGCGCACGCACACGACACCGGCAAGCAGAAGCTGTTCGCTCCCATGCCCTTGCAGCCTCACCGTTCCCCTATTCCAAACCCCCGCTTCTTTGCTCGCTTGCATCGCTGGAGAGCACCACCATGAGCCATGGCTCCAAAAGCTCGACCTTCTGCAGTTGCCTCAAGTAACCTGGCATCCACATTTCTTTCGCGAACACGGGCACAGGCGATCTGGCTAGCACAACTCGCATTCACACAAGAGGTCCTAGGTTTGAGTCCCAGGGGCCCCAATTTTTGCCCTATTTTTCCATTTCTTTTGCACTCAACCACTTGGCCCGAATCTTTATCTGGGCCGCTGCACCGTGATGCTTCAGGCCAGTGCATGTTTTATTTTTCTACCTGTGGATTTGTTTAATTTCCAGTGCATTGCATATTTACAAAATTGCCATTATTTTACATTGTCTTTAGCTAAATATGCATGCATCCAAACTAAATAAACTATATATGTATAATGCTCAGAATCCTGTATAGTTTCACTATTTCCAACTTTCAATCCTGTTAAAAATGTTTAAATTGCTGTTTACATTCATTTTGCTTAAAGGACTTGTTAAAATGGTTTATTTCATAACTAAATAACCGTAGCTCCGAATTAAATAAACTTTATATGTAAATGGGGTAAAAAATGCATAGATTAACTCGGTGCACTTATTTTGCATGTTTAACAACAATAAAATATGGTTTAGGGCAGAACAGTACCAAATTCGCAAATTGCATATGAGGATTTTCTGGAATTGTTGTTTGTTATTCCCGGCCTCATTTAAACTTGCCTAGATAGGTAGTTTTCTTATGCCTCATCTCTTGCCATGTTAATCAACATTTAATATTGATGGGTAGCATAAACGAGAGTGAACTAAATATTGGAATGTGGTGCTTCCTCAGTATGCAACTCCGTTGCATATTGAGCTCCACTTAATTTGTAGTGTTGTTTGTTGCACTTTGCCATGGCATGCCTCATTAAACCAGACATGCATCATACTTGATTGTGCATCATGCCATGTTTATGTGATGGTTTTTTACCATGTTGTTTCTTTCTTTCCGGTTGTGCTTCTTCTTGTTAGTTCCTGGTTTTTGTTGCGATTGTGAGGATTCGTTCGACTTTGTTGCTTCTTCTACCTCATGGAATCGATCTTCTTCCTAGCAGGATTTCAGGCAAGATAACAGATACCCTGGATCTCACTACTATCTTTGCTATGCTAGTTGTCTCGATGCTATCGCTATGACACGCTGCCTACCACTTGTTTATCAAGCCTCCCAAATTGCCATGAAACAACCTATAACCTTTTCCACCATCCCAGCAAACCGTTGTTTGGCTATGTTACCGCATTGCTCAGCCCCTCTTATTGCGTTGCTAGTTGCAGGTTGTTCCATGTTTGGAACATGGTTATCATGGGATATCACAATATCTCTTATTTAATTAATGCATCTATATGCTTGGTAAAGGGTGGAAGGCTCGGCCTTTTGCCTGGTGTTTTGTTCCACTCTTGCCGCCTTAGTTTCTGTCATACCGGTGGTATATTCCTTGATTTTGCGCCCCTAACATGGTGAGGGTTTATGGGCCCCTCTTGACAGTTCGCTTTGAATAAAACTCTTCCAGTAAGTCCCAACATTGGTTTTACCATTTGACTAATAACAACTAAAACTTGCATAGGGACTTTCCGGACCCCAAGGATTTTAATCAACCCCCCCAAGCTAGTGCTCCTCCAAGTGTTTCTCCAAACGGGGCAATCTCCGGCGCCCCCTGGGCAACCAGGGTCTCAGCCAACCCGACATCTTGCCCATCCGATGTGCCCTGAGAACGAGATACGTGCGTCTCCTATCGGGATTTGTCGGCACATCGGGTGGTCTTGCTGGTTTTTTTTTACCATTGTCGAAATTTCTTGTGCACCGAGACCTCGAGTTTGATCGGATGTTCTACGATGGAGGATTGACTTCGCAGATCGTGAGTTTGTGATGGGCTAAGTTGGGACACCCCTGCAAGGTTTAAACTTTCGAGAGCCATGCCCGCGGTTATGTGGCAGATGGGAGTTTTTAATATCCGGTTGTAGTGAACTTGAAGTAAACTCAATTAAAATACACCAACCGCGTGCATAACCGTGACTGTCTCTTTTCGGGGAAGTTCGAGAGGAGAACACGGTTGTCTTATGTTTGAATGTAAGTAGTTCAGGATCACTTCTTGATCATTACTAGTTTGCGACCGTTTCTTAGCTTCTCATCTTATTCTTGTACTCGTAAGTTAGCCACCATATAATGCTTAGTGCTGCTGCAACCTCACCACTTTACCCCTTCCTTACCCATTAAGGTTTGCTAGTCTTGATACCCATGGTAATGGGATTGCTGAGTCCTAGTGGCTCACAGATTACTACAACAACAGTTGCAGGTGCGGGTTATGCGATGTTCATGACATGAGAGCGATGCTGGCCTATTTTTGAGTTCTTCTGCTTCTTCTTCGATCTGGGGTTAGGTTCCTGGTCGGCAGCCTGGGCTATCAGGGTGGATGTCGTTCGAGTTTCTGTTTGTGATTCATCTGTAGTCGGATGTTGTTCTTATGTATGATGTTTGATTTATTCATGCAGCATTTGTCTGCCTAGTATGTATCCCAACTATTATGTAATGGTATGATGTAATGATATCCACCTTGCAAAAGCGTCTTCAATATGCGCTTCTATCCTTGGTGGGACATTCGAGTTCCTTTAGGATAGGGTCACATATTGGGTGTGAGAGTATGGCATGTTAACACAAGTTCTCACAGTACGTATAAGTGCATCTCCAAGTGTGTACATCAAATCGGTTTAAAATATCTCTAAACACTCTTAGCCATTTAATGGGGTAATCAAACGTACACGATACATCAAACGCCCGCAAACACTAAGAAGTGCGAGAAATCATACAAACCGATCGTAAATGTAGAAGTAGTTTGGGGGAGTCCAGTTGAAGTACAGACAAGTCTTGGACCCACCAAAAACCCCACTTTTTCCTCCTCTCTTTTCTCTAGCCTCTCCATGGATGGACACTTTTTTATGGGAAGGCCTTCCGGCTAGCTTTATTAACATCAAATAGCACCTACATCATCTGCTAAAAATTAACTTGAAAAGCTAGGGGTTCATCCGCCCAAACAGTGGGAGGATTAACATGACTTAAATTAGCTAGCTCATGAGCAACTACATTCAACTCCCTAAGTGCTCAATAGCCACCTTCCCAAAATCACATAAGACGAAACAACAGTCTTCTAAAACAGGAGCTGCTATCATCGAGTGCCCTTCATTCTGATTTAGTGCCTCCACTACGATGATGTTGTCCATTCTTACTAGGATGTTTGAACATCCAATGCTCTGCCCTAGTTTCAGAACCTCGAAGAGTGCGGCAACCTCCATTGACACCACATCCGCCACATGTTCCAGGTTTGCCGATGTCGCCGCAAGGAACTTCCCTCTGTGATCACACACTACCATACCATAGGAGCCTGAGTAATCACCAATGGAGAAAGAAGCATCCACGTTTATCACATGTTGACTTGCTGTAAAAATTGGCCAATTGTTTACCCTTTGCATGACACTAGCTTTTCCTGCTGCTCGAGTATAATTCAATGTTAGTGCCAAAATTAATGGAGCTATTCTTCCTAGAGATTGAACATCCACGTCACTGACAATCTGCCACCACAGGTACCAATAGGTTGCAGCCAATAGTTCTCAGAGGTTAACTGCTTCTATGGACGGTCGCTGAAAAGACTCGTCGCATAGCAGAAATTCCATGATAGCACGTCCCGATCGGTCTAGTCACGATGCAAAGGACACCTCTCCTCCGATGCCCAGCGAGTTCCATACTACTTTGGCTCTATCACATTTAAACAACAAATGCTCTATATCTCCGCCCCGGCCTTATAGATCGAGCATTCTGAATTTGAGCCGATGCAGCGGTTTACCAAATGTTGTAACATGGAATAGCATTATGAAAGCACCTCCAATCAAATTTTTTAATCTTCCTAGAAACTTCTGACTCCATAGCTCCTGCCAAACAGGATGGAAAGAGGAGTTGTTCTGATTTGTACAATGATCCTCAGTGTGAACATACTCCTCCCACGATTTGTAGTATGCCGATCACACAGAAAATCTGCCATTTTTTGTCAAATACCAAGCAACAAAATCTTTCATCTCCTGATGGAAACTCGGGATATGCAATATTCTCTCCACGTCTATATTCCACAAGCTCTCTCGAATTAGCATCTCATCCCACTATCCAGGGTCGATTAGATCACACACTTTGGTCAAGTGTTGGTTACCTCACCTTGTCATAACTCTCCTTGTGGAACTGTTTGGTATCCAACAATCATTCTAGATGTTGATCTTTTCTCCATCTCCCACTCGCCAGATACGTCCTTTCTTGAAAGTTTGGATATCTGACCAAATACTTCACCACACATAGGATGGCCTTTTTTCAGTTGAGAATTTAATAAATCACCATTCGGATAGTATCTTGCTCTAATTACTCTTGTAGAGAGTGAATCATAATTTTCAGTCAGCCTCCAACATGGGTTAGCTAGCATTGCTAGATTAAAACTATGCACATCTCTGAATCCCATACCACCTCTCTCTTTTGGCACACACATTTTCTACCGTGCAAACCAATGCATCCTTCACTGGTTCTCCTCATCACCCCACCAATATTGCAACATTGCATCAATGATCCCCTTACAAATTTTCTTTGGGAATTTGAAAACACCCATCACATATGTTGGGATAGCTTGTGTCACTACTTTCAATAAAGCTTCCTTACCCCCCATAAGAGAGGGCTCTTTCCTTCCATCCATTAACCATTGCTAGAATTCTTTCAATGATATGTTTGAAATAATCAACCCTGTCTACCCAATCATGGAAGGTAGTCCTAGGTATTTGTCTGAGAGGGATCCCATCATTATATTCAAGGTCTGACATACTTAAGCCTTCACTTCCCATCCGTATTTGGACTGAAAAAATTGAGCACTTGCCCTTGCTTACCATTTGCCCGGATGCTGCACGATAGTCATCCAATACCCGTTCAAGAGATGTAGCGTTTGCAAAATCTGCTTTCATTAGCATAAGAGAATCATCAGTGAATAGTAAATGGGAAATTGTTCGAGAATCTCGACACACCTGAACACCATTTAATGCACCCACTAACTCTTCATGCGCAATCAAAGCCGATAAACCTTCGACACATAATAGGAAGATGTAAGGTGATAGGGGATCTCCTTGCCTCAACCCTTTGGTCACTAGAAAAGGAAGCGTCTCATTTTAATTAAACCATACCATGTAGTCCACTGATCTCGCACATGACATTACCAATTGGATCCATCTAGGATCAAATCCAGGCTTCCTAAGAATAGCCTCTAGAAAAACCCATTCAACACAGTCGTAAGCTTTGTGCATATCCAATTTAACGGCACAAGTCCCAAACTTTGAGTCTCACTTGTGTGTAAGCACTCATATGCTATTATAACATTGTCAGTGATGACACGTCAAGGAACAAAAGCAGTTTGAGTCTCACTTATAATGCCAGGGAGTAGTACCTTTAGTCTCATTACCAACATCTTCGAGAGTACCTTGTACACCATCTAGCATAAACTAATGGGCTTGAATTCTGAAATCTTCTCTGGATTAACCACTTTTGGAATGTGTACGATCATTGTGGAATTCCACCAATCCGGAATGACTCCGGTATTAACAGCCTCAAGCACTTCCTTCACAAAATCTCCTCCATGGACCAGCCAGAATTTCTTGTAGAAGATGGTGTGTACACTACTGCAGGATGCTGCTAACGTGACACTACAATCAGAGACCCTTCGACAAAACTGTGTGTGATGCATTAATTGCAAACAGTGATGTAATAAAACTGTCAAAAAATATACAAAACGATTGTGATGGTGGAGACATCAAACACGATTCAGATTATAGTTGCATGTGCGATACGTGGCATACAGTTCACTCGAATGAACTATTTGCAGGAGCATAATAGCAGAAACAGTCAACCAGATGAAGGTGTGTGCGATATAAGGCATACAGTTCACTCGGATGGACTATTTGTGATTAGGCAACACAACAGAAATGGTCAGCCAGATCAAGGTGTGTGTGATATACAACATACAGTTCACTCGGATGAACTGTTTTTGATAATGCAACACAACAGAAACTGTTCAACTTAACAAGATGTGTGTGATATGCGGAAAACATGTCAGTAATCATGTGACACCCCTGATTTGACCGTACACTAATCATACACGCAAATGTGGACGACCAGGATCAAGGACTCATGAGAAGATATCACAACACAACTCTAGACACAAATAAAATAATACAAGCTTTATATTACAAGCCAGGGGCCCCGAAGGCTTGAATACATATGCTCGAAGACACGAGAGTCAGCGGAAGCAACAATATCTAAGTACAGACATAAGTTAAACAAGATGCCATAAGATGGCTAGCACAAAAGTAGCAACGATTGAAAAAGGCAAGGCCTCCTGCCTGGGACCTCCTAACTACTCCACGAAGCCGAACTCCATGTAGAATCATCCTCTGGATCCTCTGGCTCCTGGACTCCAACATCTGGTCGCAACAACCGGGTATAGAAAGGGGAAAAAGGGGGAGCAAAGCAACCGTGAGTACTCATCCAAAGTACTCGCAAGCAAGGAGCTACACTACATATGCATTGGTATCAATGAAATGGGTAGTATCTATGGACTGAACTGCAGAATGCCAGAGTAAGAGGGGGATAGCTAGTCCTATCGAAGATTATGCTTCTAGCAGCCTCCATCTTGAAGCAGTAGAAGAGAGTAGATGGTAAGTTAACCAAGTATCATCGCATAGCATAATCCTACCCGACGATCCTCCCCTCATCGCCCTGTGAGAGAGCGATCACCGGGTTGTATCTGGCACTTGAAGGGTGTATTTTATTAAGTATCCAAGTTCTAGTTGTCATAAGGTCAAGGTACAACTCCGGGTCGTCCTTTTACCGAGGGACACAACTATTCGAATAGATAAACTTCCCTGCAGGGGTGCACCACATTTCCCAACACGCTCGATCCCCTTTGGCCGGACACACTTTCCTGGGTCATGGCCGGCCTCGGAAGATCAACACGTCACAGCCCTAGCTAGGCACAACAAAGAGGTCAGCATGCCGGTCTAAATCCTATGTGCGCAGGGGTTTGGGCCCATTGCCCATTGCACACCTGCACGTTGCGAACCCGACCGGAAGAAGACCTAGCCTCCCTAATACAAGAGCAAGCGTTCGAGCCCAATCCGGCGCGCGTCGCTCAGTCGCTGACGTCAAGAAGGCTTCGGCTAATACCACGATGTCGAGTGCCCATAACTGTTCCTGCGAAGTCGGTTAGTGCGTATAGGCTAGTGGCAAGACTCAGATCAAATACCAAGATCTCGTTAAGCATGTTAATTGAAGTATCCGCGAACGCTGACCGGGGCCAGGCCCACCTCTCACCTAGGTGGTCTCCACCTGCCCTGTCGCTCTGCCACAAAGTAACAGTCGGGGCTGTTGGGAACCCAGGCCCACCACTACCTGGATGGAACCACCTGCCCCTTCAGCCCCCTCATCGTAATCACTTGCGGGTACTCTACGAGCCGACCCGACTTTAGTCACCACCTATATAGTATGTATGTATGTATATACCCGTGATCACCTCCCGAGTTATCACGGCCCAATAGTATAGCATGGCAGACGGACAAGAATGTAGGGCCACTGATGATAATCTAGCATCCTGTACTAAGCATTTAGGATTGCAGATAAGGGTAACAACTGTAGCAACAATGACAGGCTATGCAACAGAATAGGATTAACGGAAAGCAGTAACATGCTACACTACTCTAATGCAAGCAGTAGAGAGAAGGAGTAGGTGATATCTGGTGATCAAGGGGGGGCTTGCCTAGCTGCTCTGGCAAGAAGGGGGCGTCAACACCGTAGTCGCACTGGGTAGCAGCGATGTCGGTCTCGGTGTCTAATGAGAGAAGAGGGGGAAGAAACAATAAATATAATGCAAACATAAGCATGACGATGGATGACATGACAATGAGCGGTGCTAGGTGTGCCCTAACGCGGTAGGAGGTGATATCGACGAAGGGGGGAAACACTCGGGAAAGTATCGCCGGTGTTTCGCGTTTTCGGGTAGATGAACCGGAAGGAGAAAGTTGCGTGTTTGCTATGCTAGGGATGTGTTGCGGACGAACGGGTTGCGTATTCGGATTCGTCTGTTCTGAGCAACTTTCATGGACAAAGGATTTCCATCCGAGCTACGGTTTATTTTATATTAATTTTAAAAGATTTAATCATTTTTAGAATTTATTTAATTATTTTAAATCAACACTATCTAGAATAGTGTTTGCGGACGTCATCATGACGTCAGCGGTCAACAGGGCGTTGACTTAGTCAAACTGACGTGTGGGCCCCGCATGTCATACACTGTTTATTCTAATCAGGGTTTGACTAACCATATTACCGTTTAATTAATTAACAATAGTTAATTAGGTTAATTAAACATAATTAATTAAGTTAATTAATTAAATTAAGTAAATTAGTTAATTAATTAATATTTTTATTATTTATTTATTTTAAAAAATCGTTTTGGGCGAGGCCCCTTTGTCATAGGCCCATAAGCCTAGCGGGGCGGGCCTCTATCGGGTAGAGCTAGGCGTGGGCGTCGGGCGCCCGCCCGATTGGGCATTGCAGGGCACCAGCGGCCACGGCGCCGGCCAAGTGGCCGGAGAGAGGCAGAGTGGGCGCGACCGGTGCAGTCGGCCGGCGCGGGCGCGGCCGTGCAATGGTTAGCGGTAGGAGGCAAGGTGTGGCCAGCGCGGGCGGCGCGGGGAGGCAGCGGCTGGGTGGCGGCGGCTGTAAGGACGAGCGGAGGCAGCGCGTCGGAGGCAGGCGCGGGCGGTAGAGGTGCAGCAGCGGGCGGCTCGAAGCGGGGCGGACGTGAGCGATGGGTCCGGCGAGCTGCAGCAGCGCCGGTTAGGCAGGGTAGTGAGGGGCGTGGGCGAGGGCTCGGTAGATGAGGCGCGCACCGCGAACAGGGGCACTGCGAGGAGGGGCGGAACACGGGCGGGCGGCGCGCACAGGGTGAGGTTGCGGCGCGGGCCGAAGCGGACGACGCGAGCGCTGGGTGGGGCGGGGTCGCGGTGAGTGTGGGCCGGGGCGATGGGGCGAAGCAGTGCATGGCCGACACAGCCATGCTAAGCGCGGGCGAGCGCGATGGCTGCGCACGATGTGCACGGGGTGACAGCAGCGTGTGAGGGAGAGAGAAGGAGGGGGGAGCTCACGGGGGTCGTAGCGATACGGCAGTGGGGCACGGGGAGGATGTCGGGGACGGCGGCGGCGGGGTTGACGACGGTGGTGCAGCAGCGGGGCGGCGTGCGTCGACGGCGTCCGGCGGGGAGGGGGATGAGGATGAGCGACGGAGATGGGGATGCGACACCAATGACTACTGGCGGTGGGGCGACTCCGGCGGGGGTTCCGGGCGGCGGAAGTCAGCGACGGGCGACGGGGGGGAGTGTTGTGGACTGGGCTAGGGTTTCGGGGTCCAGGGGGTTATGGAGAGATGCGGTTGGGCCGGCTGGGCCAGCCGGTTCGGCGGCCAACTAGGCCTTCCCAAGTGGGGGGGCTCTCTCTTTTTCTTTTTCTTTTATTTCTTTTATAGTTTAAATACCTTAGTTTTATAAGTTACATTAGTTGTACCTAAATTAGTATTATCAAATATGCCACCACCTTAATTAAGTTGGCACCTAAAATAAAATAGTTTGTAATTTTTTATTATTTTAAAAGCTTTTAAATAATTGGTTTTGTTACTCTTTTGTTCATTTTAGAGTTTTAAACACTTCATAAAAGTGGGTTTTCTCCACCAACATTTAGTATGGATTATTTGCCACAAATCGAACATTTTAGTTTCAATATTTGAAAACATTTGTTGGTTGCCATTTTTGAAATTGAATTTGTATCGGTTCCAAACTAATGTGCAATTAGCAATAGTAATCTAGGTGACGTGGCATCGTTAACATGGGATTACTGTAGCCTAATTATCCGGGCGTCACAATTCTCCTCCACTACGAGAAATCTCGTCCCGAGATTTAAGAGGTGGATTAAGGGGGGAAATCTGGTGACGAAATTCTAACGGATCTTCTCGGTCTTGGCTGCTCTTCTCGAAGAAGTTAATCCCCTACACTGATGTCTTCATTCCTCTACTTCAGGTCATCATGATGAAGTCAGCATCCTTACTTCGGGAACTCCATCATACTTATGAAAGAATAAAGGGGGTAGTCCAAGAGAACGGACCTTACAAGGTTGACTATCCGGCAGATAATTCAGGGAATGCGGTAGAAAGTAATTCTCGAATAGATACTTAAGAAAATATCGAGAGTAAAGTAAGAAGGTACCATGAGAAGTTTCCAATGGGCAGGCAATCGTTCGATGGCCTAATCAGAAGGTGAAAAGGGGTATAGAGCAATGAGAATAAGTATTGTGCCTGATACCAGAATATATCACAAGGCAGGTGGCCAGCGAATTACATATGAAGTCAAGCGCGAGGAATAACTTTGACAATAGGTTGTACAGGAGAGTCAGGTTTCGATCCTGTGGAACTGTGGATTATGGGCTCACCATGTGGGTTAAAAGTAGGAAGGTGGTGACCATTTGCACGATCATGTAAGCAAGGCATGCTAGAGGATAGCCTGTCAGTTATGTCGGCAACATCATTGGTACCAAGGGCGAGGGACGAAGAGAACCATTCTCCTCCTCATTTAAACGAGGCGGACCAGTAGGCAAAGTTCTCATCCATCGGTGGTCACCGGAATGTCATCAACAAAAGTAACAGGGTCTTACTAACAGAATTGTACACCGAGGTGTTTACATAGGCAGGAAAATATTACTGCTTAGATCATATATGTCACAAGAAAGGTTCAAACAAACAATGGAAAGTAAAATATGATTATCATATTAAACAGAACAAGGGAAAGATAAATGTGTTTAAACACATGTTTCGGGGGTATATCTTTTCCATGGACAAGCAGAGCATGAGATCCATGACAGGATAGAAAGTAGAAAACCCTTTAGGAAAGGGGAGAGAAATTTCATGACATTACCCATACAATGGTGTTTGGATAAAGAAAAGTTAGCATTGCGCTTCCAATGCTCTTGTTGAGATTTGAGTACCATAGTCATGCTTACAGATAGCATTGGCACGGTCTTCATGCAAAGATCAGACTTTGGATACACAAAGGATCCATCAGGAACAATTTCCGCATGGAAGAATGGTTAACCTTGCTAAAAAGGAAACTATAACAATAGTTCCTCCGGCCTGGTGTGCTAGGCATGACATCACCTTGCTGGGCTATACAAAGTCTAATGTTACGACTCTTTGGAAAATGTCCCATCCATCATATCTGACCAAGATTCAGATCTGATTGGCGTCAGGATACCTTAGACTCAGGATGCATGAGAAGAAAGGTGCAACACAAATTGTCGATATGGCATTGTAAGATTCTCGGGGGATATGAACTATGAAAGCGAGTTCCGAAACAAGAGTTCATTAGTAAACCAAGGAGGATGAGGAGTTGGTTGATGGGCTCGACGACAATCCTCGAGATTTCCAAAAAGGTGGATTTCCATAGTTATGTGAACAAGGAGATAGCATTTGTTGGATCAAATAATATAATGAGGTATGCTCAAGGAAAACAAACTCAATTAAACATTGGTTGAAAGGTGCACCCTAAATATGGGCTTAGGTAGCATGAACAATGTTAAAATGGTGATTCGACAACCAATGGTCTATGAATGAAATATGGACCATTAACTTCAAAGCAATAGGGTTGCTAGAAGTTTTGGATTCGCGCATCATAGTTCAATTGTCGGTTTTCCGAATAGAAACAACACGAGGACCAAGGAATGAACGGAGATGGCAAGTATTACTTGTATCAAGAATTCTTAATAGGTGGTGAAATTCTCACGACATTCTTGGCATAAAGATGGTAATACTCCAAGGTAAAGAAGAACAAATGCTAGATAGCAAGGATCTCAAGGTATAACACAAAACACGAACAAGTTTATGTTGGAGGGAAGGCAATAAAGTGGTCGATGACAACACAAATTATCGAGGGCAAGGATGGTATTTCGCATCATGAATTCAACTGATATCCTGGGAGAGCTGAGAATGCTAATGATGATCATGACACATTTGTCGAGATATTTCATGAAGACGTAATCGATCGACGATGACATCAAGTTAAAGGGATGATGAAGCGAAAGGTTATTGGAACTAAGGATACGACAAAAACTCGAAATCAAGCTTGCTGTTCAAGGCGAAATGATACAATGAGGAAGATCGACGTAAGATTAGCTCACCGTCGAAATTTGTGCCCCAAGAAGGACCAGGTAGCACCATTAAAATTAGCATGCTAATGATGTATGTGATCAGGCTAGGAATGACATGATGGAGTATTAACTTTGTAAGCAATGAAGAGTTCTAATACTTGTTGAATCGCAATGCGAACTTGATTTAGTTTTTGGTGTCTTTGTGTGTTTAATAACTCAGAGACTGTGAACAATTTGAATTAGTGAGAATGTAGCACTTGATGAAGAACTCATAAGAAGTTATGCCGTTCCAAGATAATCTCGAGATACCAGGGGGTAAAACTCGATGACAGATCAAAGTAGAGGTTGGACTAGGGTATTGCTCTGCAGAAGACATGTGCTTAAACTTGCACGAGAAAATGGTATTTAAAGGAGAACATGGTCAGAACCACGATTGCAAAAGGCCGGATCCCCGATATAAGAACTTATACCAAGGGAATAATTAATTTAGGAGAAGCTTTAATGATAAGATCTACATCGTGTCCATGGGTATGAACACAAAGTTCAAGGTCGACTCCCACTTCTACAATGCGTAAGAATTCATTCACTTCTCATTTACAAAGAAGTTGTGGTGTTGAAATTTTATCTGGCGAAGCACCAAAAGAGTATTACTCGTTGAAAACTTTCGGGTTCACACGGAGTAAGGAAGGCATAGCTTCAACCCATCAGGGAATTTTAGAAACATATACCACAAGATTGAAGAGTAAATATCACCAGCTCAAGAGCAGAGCATGGTTGGCCAAATCAGAGAACATGATTTACCAATGGCATTATATATCAGAGAAAGAACAACTTGAGATTTAGTATATGAAGGACACTGTCGGATAATAATCCAACAAGGGGTCTTGTGGTCTACATCGGAGCTGATGTGAGTATCGGTACTCTATCAGGGTTAGAAAGAATGCTAGGAAATCAGATTATAGAAACAACTAACTAACTCAAAGCTCAAATGCAAAGGAATTATGAATTCCAGGACAAGGGATCAGAAGCAATGCTCTGAATAGGTATGGATAAGTTGAATAGCCTTAGGGGTACAATTGAATGCAATTTAATTGGTCGAGATCCAGCTCATGTTTGAAATGATGTCTGAGCCAGAAGGATGAATTCTAGGATCTGATTGAGGATTGCACGCATTCGCAACACACTGAATCAACAGACTCAAAATGATAATGACAAAGGATGATGATAAGATTACCAGACTTATGGGATTAATCCTAATGCAAGCAAGCAAGAATTTCAAGAGCAATAAGCTGCTAAGGATTTTCGAATGATCGAATAGTATATCAAAGACTTTTGTGCAACACCTGAACAAATGGTGATGAGCGGATACTCAATAAGTGTGAGGAATTATTTGTAGGGGTATTCATATGGTAAAGAACTGTAGTGCAGTAGGCACAAAGTATTCTCGGAACAATAGAGAGAATTTTGGTCTATCTTGTAATAACAAGATCAACTGGGGATGAATGTATGAACGATAGATGTAGGTAGTTATCCATAAGGATACATCGGTGATAGGGAATTGTAAAAGCGATGACACATAGTCTCGAGAGAACATCGTAGGGTGTATTCGGAATCTTCTGGTGAAACAAGCGATCGTTCGGACCGAGGGGCTCTCTGGGAGAAAGTATTTATGAGAGCCTATAGTTAGAGCTATCAAATCATTTAACCCGAACAGGAGAGAGATCGGAGTCCCAGGGTATAGACAAGGAGTAAAAGATCCTAATACCACCCAATGGCGACGTGGGCCTGTAAGACACACAACCATGTTAGTAAAAAGTTTTGGAATGACTAGAATCAACTTCGACCAAGGAGTTTGGAAGGGGGATTCCTACAGGTAGTCAGCTCTAATACCTACTAGTGACGCCCCCGATTTGACCGTACACTAATCATACACACAAATGTGTACGACCAAGAGCAGGGACTCACGGAAAGATATTACAACACAACTCTAGACACAAATAAAATAATACAACATTTATATTACAAGCCAGGGGCCTCAAAGGCCTGAATACATATGCTCGAAGACACAAGAGTCAGTGGAAGCAACAATATCTGAGTACAGACATAAGTTAAACAAGATGCCATAAGATGGCTAGCACAAAAGTAGCAACGATCAAAAAAGGCAAGGCCTCCTGCCTGGGACCTCCTAACTACTCCTTGAAGCCGAACTCCATGTCGAATCATCCTCGGGATCCTCTGGCTCCTGGACTCCAACATCTGGTCACAACAACCGGGTATAGAAAGGGGAAAAGGGGAGCAAAGCAACCATGAGTACTCATCCAAAGTACTCGCAAGCAAGGAGCTACACTACATATGCATTGGTATCAATGAAATGGGTAGTATCTGTGGACTGAACTGCAGAATGCCAGAATAAAAGGGGGATAGCTAGTCCTATCGAAGACTACGCTTCTGTCAGCCTCCATCTCGAAGCAGTAGAAGAGAGTAGATGGTAAGTTAACCAAGTATCATCGCATAGCATAATCCTACCCGACGATCCTCCCCTCGTCGCCCTGTGAGAGAGTGATCACCGGGTTGTATCTGGCACTTGAAAGGGTGTATTTTATTAAGTATCCAAGTTCTAGTTGTCATAAGGTCAAGGTACAACTCTGGGTCATCCTTTTACCGAGGGACACGGCTATTTGAATAGACAAACTTCCCTACAGATGGGCACAACAAAGAGGTCAGCATGCCGGTCTAAATCCTATGCACGCAGGGGTCTGGGCCCATCGCCCATTGCACACTTGCACGTTGCGAACGCGGCCGGAAGCAGACCTAGCCTCCCTAATACAAGAGTAGGCATTCCAGCCCAATCCAGTGGGCGTCGCTCAGTCGTTGACGTCAAGAAAGCTTCGGCTGATACCACGAGTCGAGTGCCCATAACTGTTCTGGCAGAGTCGGTTAGTGCGTATAGGCCAGTGGCCAGACTCAGATCAAATACCAAGATCTCGTTAAGCGTGTTAATTGAAGTATCCGCGAACGCCGACCAGGGCCAGGACCACCTCTCACCTAGGTGGTCTCCACCTGCCCCGTCGTTTCGCCACAAAGTAACAGTTGGGGGCCGTCAGGAACCAAGGCCCACCACTACCTGGATGGAACCACCTGCCCCTTCTGCCCCCACATTAGAATCACTTGCGGGTACTCTACGAGCCGACCGACTTTAGTCACCACCTGTATATTATGTATGTATGTATGTACCCGTGATGACCTCTCGAGTGATCACGGCCCGATAGTATAGCATGGCAGACGGACAAGAATGTAGGGCCACTGATGATAATCTAGCATCCTGTACTAAGCATTCGGGATTGCAAATAAGGGTAACAACTGTAGCAACAATGACAGGCTCTGCAACAGAATAGGATTAACGAAAAATAGTAACATGCTACACTACTCTAATGCAAGCAGTAGAGAGAAGGAATAGGCGATATCTGGTGATCAAGGGGGGGACTTGCCTGGTTGCTCTCGCAAGAAGGGGTCGTCAACACCGTAGTCGTACTAGGTAGCAGCGGCATCAGTCTTGGTGTCTAACGAGAGAAAATGGGGAAGAAACAATAAATATAATGAAAACATAAGCATGACGATGGATGTCATGACAATGAGAAGTGCTAGGAGTGCCCTAACTCAGTAGGAGGTGATACCAGCGAAGGAGGGAAACACTCGTGAAAGTATCCCCGGTGTTTCTCGTTTTCGGGCAGATGAACCGGAAGGGGAAAGTTGCGTGTTTGCTATTCTAGGGATGTGTGGCGGATGAACGGGTTGCGTACTCAGATTCATCTCTTTGTTCTGAGGAACTTTCATGTACAAAGTTTTTCCATCCGAGCTACGATTTTTTTATATTAATTTTAAAAGATTTAATCATTTTTAGAATTTATTTAATTATTTGAAATCAACATTATCCAGAATAGTGTTTGCTGACGTCATCATGATGTCAGCAATCGACAGGGTGTTGACTTAGTCAAATTGACGTGTGGGTCCCGCATCATACACTGTTTATTTTAATTAGGGTTTAACTAACCTAATTAATGTTTAATTAATTAACAATAGTTAATTAGGTTAATTAAACATAATTATTTAATTTATTATTATTATTATTATTTTATTTAAATCGTTCTGGGAGGGCCCCCTTTGTCATAGGCCCATAGGCCTAGCGGGGCGGGGTGCTAGCGGGTGGAGCTTGGTGATGGCGTCGGGCGCCCGGCCGACTGGGCGTTGCCAGGCGCTGGCGGTCACGGCGCTGACCAGGTGGCCGTAGCGAGGCCGAGCGGGCGCGGCCGGTGCAGTCAGCTGGCGCGGGCACGATCGGGCCATGGTCAGCGGAAGGAGGCAAGGGGTGGCCAGCGCGGGCGGCACGGTGAGGCAACAGCGGGGTAGCGGCGGCTGTAAGGACGAGCGGAGGTGGCGCGTCGGAGGCGAGCGCGGGAGGCAGAGGTGCAGCAGCGGGCGCCTGGAAGCGGGGCACATGCGAGCGACCGGTCCGGCGAGCTGCAGCAGCGCTGGCAAGGCGGGGCAGTGAGGGGTGTGGGTGAGGGCTCGGCAGATGAGGCACGCACTATGAGTAGGAGCGCTGCGAGGAGGGCGCAGCACGGGCGGGCGGCGCGCACAGGGTGCGGCTGCGGCGTGGGCCGAAGCGAACGACGCAAGCGCCGGGTGGGGTGGAGCCGCGGTGAGCACGGCCGGGGCGATGGGGCAAAGCAGCGCATGGCCGACGCAGCCGTGGTGAGCGCAGGCGGGCGTGGTGGCTGCGCACGGTGGGCACGGGGTGACGGCTGCGTGTGAGGGAGAGAGAAGGAGGGGGAGCTCACGGGTGCCGTAGGGATAGGGCAGTGGGGCGCGGGGAGGATGTCAGAGATGATGGCGGCTGGGTCGACGACGGTGGTGCAGCGGCGGGGCGGCGTGCATCGACAGCGTCCGACGGGAAGGGGGATGAGGATGAGCGACGGAGGAGGGGAGGCAACACCGACGACTGTTTATGGTGGGGCGGCTCCGGCGGGGGTTCCGGGCGGCGGAGGTCAGCGACGGGGGGCGATTGCCCCGATCCCAATTTGGATCGGGGAAGGGAGGAAAGGAGCAAGGCGTGGGGGGGAGTGTCGTGGACCAGGCTAGGGTTTTGGGGTCCAGGGGGTTATGGAGAGAAGCGGTTGGGCCGACTGGTCAAGTGGGGGGCTCTCTCTTTTTCGTTTTCCTTTTCTTTTATTTCTTTTTTTAATTTTATAGTTTAAATACCTTAGTTTTATTAATTACATTAGTTTAACTTGGCACGTAAAATAAAATAGTTTCTAATTGTTTATTATTTTAAAAGCTTTTAAATAATTGGTTTTGTTACTCTTTTGTTCATTTTAGAGTTTTAAACACTTCATAAAAGTGGGGTTTCTCCACCAACATTTAGTATGGATTATTTGCCACAAACCGAATATTTTAGTTTCGATATTTGAAAACTTTTGTTGGTTGCCATTTTTTGAATTTGAATTTGTATCGATTCCAAACCAATGCGCGATTAGCAACAGTAATCGAGGTGATGTGGCATCGTTAACGTGCGATTACTGTAGCCTAATTATCCGGGTGTCACAAATCAGAAATGTTTGGGGAGACTGATAACAACACAGACAATTCTTGTTAACAAGCCATGTGTGTTGTGGGCAAACACTTGCTGGTATACAATTGTGAGTGATTGATGAAATCATCACCGACGGGTTCCATTGTTTAGTCCGTGGGCGGTGTGATTTGGTCTGTCTCCATAACATCTACGCTCTGTCTACAGAACATCAACATATATACTTATAAGAACATGATTGCATGACCAAATTAAGCATAGAATTACATTAGTGACTAGACACATAACATTTCCACACACAAAGTAAACAATTACATGCATACTAAACTAGGAGAAACGAGCATCTACTTCTTGTTGTGATGATGCTTGCCATTGCTCTTCTTCCGGCTGGATCCCTGGCCGTTTTGGGGAAGGCGGCACTTCCTCATGTTAACGATCCGCCTATACATCTCGTAACTAGTGTACGCCTCCTTCGCCGCGTGAATGACATGAGCATTTTTGAGTTCCTCCATCCAGGCTGAGTGTCAGGCACGCTTGTCCTTATTGCAGGAATCCTTCATGTCTCCATAGTAGGGGTGTCGCCGTGGAAGCACGATCACCTATGGGACATGGGGTGCCCCTTTGTGGTTCGGGAAGGGGACGTCCATGCTGCACAAAGAGAAGAAGCAGCAGGGGAGAGCATGGTGATGGACAACTCTCTTTTACCCAGGTTCGGGCCGCTTTGCAGCTTAAAACCCTTTGTGGTTTGGGAAGGGGACGTCCACATTGCACAAACAGAAGAAGCAGCAGGGGAGAGCACGCTGGTGGACATCTCTCTTTTACCCAGGTTCGGGCGCTTTGCAGCATAAAACTCTACTCCTGCTGTGGTGGATTGAACTGGAGAAAGACGAAGACACAAAGCGTGCTAGCCCATCAAGGGTGCCTAGGGGAGGGCAACTATGCGCATACAAGTGTGGGTGGTTGAAAAGTTCGAACCCCTTGCTAGGTTGCCTCGGGCCTCCTTTCATAGCTGAAGGGGCAACCACAATGGCAAAATAGTCATTTGAACGTGATTAGATAGCTAACAGTGCTATCATACCTAACTCTGGCAGTTAGGACAAAGAGCATTAAATGCACTGCTAGGTGTCGTGCTGAGGTTGAAGCTCAGCTAGCATGCCGCGCCTCTTATCTGCCTCTTCTTATTAGCGTGACACATCCTCAGGACGGGTGTCAATAAAGCTAATCTCATCTTTATCATGCCGCCACATGCTTGATAGGATCCACCTGGTCATCTGATACCTTGACACTTCACTGATTAACGATTCGGGCGCGGTGTGGTGGACTGGTGGTGTCTTGGTGAAGGTTCACCGGCATGGGAGCTTGGAGGGTCCTGGTCTTGGCGGCCTCGGCAACCTTTCCTGGACGACCTGGAGTTGTCCTTAGGTGCGGCCTCGACCTGGCAAGGCTCGCCCGACAAGGGAGGCCTTCCAAGGTGGCCTTCTGCGAACTTGCTCTTCTTAATGCTCTCCTTGATCTCATGAAGAGCGGCTTTTCTGGCTTATCTTTATGTCACACATTGGTGCTGGATGTATGATCATCAGCATGCCTGTGCATGAGTTCAGTTAGCAAATGTCAATGTTTGTTGTACCGACAGGAGCCCCTGGGCCTGGCCCATATGTGGTGCCGGGCCTCGTTGGGGTAGGCCCAAGCAATGCACAGGCCGGCACCCTGACCTTGCCACAGTGGAATCCATGTCCTTGATATCTTCTTTGCTTCTTCATTAACCTGGAATTGAGTTAACTTTCGGACTCCCCGTGAGTCGTGCTACGTCAAACGACGTGGGTTCACCCATGTGGTGGGCTAGAGGACGCCCACGTTCATGGTGGTTAATTAGAGTGCACGCGCGTGATCCGGGGGTAACTACCATTTCACCTTACCCACCATGCTTGTTGTTTCTGCCATGCGCGCTGCATGCTTTGTGTAGGGTTGGTGGCGGATGCGTAGGGCACGGGAACATGTGCCACGGTAGAAAGCGTAGCGCCCTGGATAGGCATAGAGGGGCGGGCGGCGAATCTGGACGCCGTCAGTGGCGCAGATAAGCTGGATTGGAGGAGTGGGGCGGTTTCCCCAGGATAGTGGAGAGCCAGCCCCTTGCCCCGTTCTGCTATAAAAGGGAGCGCGAGGGGGATGGAGATGCTCATCCACATACCTTCTCCTCCTTCTTCTCATGTTCTTCTCACACAATGGTGAGGGGAAGGGGGCATGCTCGAGCTCCGTAGGCGGCGACGAGTGCTACCTCTCGGCACCGTATCCCCACCCCCATTTGGGGATTGATGACCCACAAGTATAGGGGATCAATTGTAGCTCTTTTCGATAAGTAAGAGCGTCGAACCCAACAAGGAGCATAAGGAAATGACAAGTGGTTTTCAGCAAGGTAATGTCTGCAAGTGCTGAAATTGTAAGTAAAAGAGTGTTTGGTAGCAAGATATTTTGTAACGAGCAAGTAATGAGAATAGTAACACAAGTGCAGCAATGTAGCCCAATCCTTATGAGGCAAAGGATAGGCCAAAAAGGACTCTTATAATAAGCGAAGCGTTCTTGAGGGTACACGGGAATTTCATCTAGTTACCTTCATCATGTTGATTTGATTCGTGATCGCTACTTTGATAATTTGGTATGTGGGTGGACCGGTGCTTAGGTGTTGTTATTACTTGAACAAACCTCCTACTTATGATTAACCCCCTCGCAAGCATCCGCAACTACGAGAAAAGTATTAAGAATAAATTCTAACCATAGCATTAAACTTTTGGATCCAATCGGTCCCTTAAGGAATAGCGCATAATCTAGGGTTTAAGATACTATCACTCATGCAACCCATCATCTAATAACTACTCCACAATGCATTTCCTTAGGCCCAAATATGGTTAAGTGTCATGTAGTCGACGTTCACATGACACTAGTAAGGCAGTGATAACATACATACCTGCAACATGATTTCTCCCATGACCTCAAGAACAAAAGTAATTACTCACAAGTGATAAACATGCTCAAGATCATCGGGGTGTTAAATAGCATAATGGTGATGATGATGGCGATGATTCCCCCCTTCGGGAGGGAAGTTCCCCCGGCAGAATCGCTCCGCTGGAGGGCAAAAGTGCTCCTGCCAAGTTCCGCCTCGAGACGGCGACGCTCCATCCCGAAAGTCCTCTCCTGATTTTTTTTTCTAGGTCAAAATGACTTATATACCAGAACATGGGCACCAGAGGTGGGCCGAGGGGAGCACAACCCACCAGGGCGCGGCTGGGCTCCCTAGTGCACCAAGGTGGGTTGTGCCCATATGGTGGGCCCCCTCTAGTACTTATTGGCTCCAATATTGCTCATATATTCCATCAAAAATCTCCGTAAAGTTTCAACTTGTTTGGAGTTGTGCAGAATAGGTTGCTTGACGTAGCTTTTCCAGGTCCAGATTTCTAGCTGCCGGAATTCTCCCTCCTTGTGTGTACCTTGCATATTATGAGAGAAAAGGCATTAGAATTACTCCAAAAAGCATTATTGTGCATAAAAACAACATAAATAATAGTCGGAAAACATGATGCAAAATGCACGCATCAACTCCCTCAAGCTTAGACCTCGCATGTCCTTAAGAGAAAACCGAAATCGAAAAACATGTCCTAAAAGTAAAGACATAAAAAGAGATTATTTGTTTGTATGCTCAAACTTTGACTCATGCATAAAAGTAAAGACATAAAAGTAAAAGATAGGCCCTTCACAGAGGGAAGCAGAGGTTGCCATGCACTTATTTGTTTGTATGCTCAATCCCTTGGTGCAAAAGAATGTCACATTGTATTGCCCCTTGTGATGGCAACCTTTATTATGCAGTCTGTCGCTTTTATTCTTCACCATCACAAGTTCGTACAACGCTCAATTTTCTCTTACACTAAATGATCTCACACTTTTAGAAGCAATTTTTTTGCCTTATTGAACTAATGACAACTTACTTGAAGGATCTGACTCACTCCTTAGGTAGGTATGGTGGACACTTGAAAATAAGATTTGGGTTTATGGGTTTTTGGATGCACAAGTAGTATCTCTACTTAGTGCGTAATTTTTGGCTAGCAAAGATAGGGGCTAGCACCACATGTTGAAGGATCTATGACAATATAACTTATATGTGAATATCAACAAACATAAATCATTAAGTTGTCTTCCTTGTCGAACATCAACAATTTTGGCATATAATATTTTGATGGGGGCTCACAATCACAAAAGATTTCCAGGATAGTATATTTATATGTGAATCTTCTCTTCCCTTATTAATTCCTTCATGAGTTGCATCATTGACCAATGCTGTGTTTGTCAATCTCTAATAAAATTTTCTTCTTATAATTTTCCTTATGTCGTGTCACCACCTACCATAAGATTAGAATATGATCATTTTCATGTATTTCCTTTCTTTTATTGGAACATGAAAGTAAAGACAGCAAAAACTCAAACTAAACTTTATTATATATCTCGGACACGATTACAAGGATAGATCACTACATAAACTCTCGAAAAGAAAAGATCGAACTAAAATTTTATTCATCTAAAGCAAAGGATGACTATGGATAGAAATTGAAATAAGTAAGGGAAAAAGATAATAGGGTGATGCGATACCGGGGCACCTCCACCAAGCTTGGCGGAAGCCAAGGGGAGTGCCCGTACTTGATACTAAGTTTTTTTTGGTGATGAAGAAGGTGGTGGTGATGAAGTATCAGCGATCATGTCCTTCACGATCAAGAGATTTTCCAATATATGGATGACGTTCCAGAGGAAGATGATGTGCTCTTGATGCAGAATATTTTGACGAGTGAGATATTTATTTTGCACACAAACCGTTTCATTGATTCGAAAGGCTTCAATCTCTGTCGGGGTAAGATGAGTAGAGTAAGGTTTAAGGATATCTTCTTATTCTTATTCCTCAGTAGGCCAAGCATCCCAATGCTTGATCTCCGATAGCCTCCTTGCTCTTGTCTCCCTTGACGGCTTCTACGGGCTCTTCTCTCTTCAGCTCGATCTTCATCAGCCAAGCATCCTCTTCCATGTTGTTGGAGGTGGAAAAAGACATGATGCCTGGCTCAACAGATCTGACCAAAAACAATAAGGAAAAGAAAACCGAATATTTCTCCACAATACGGTGGTCAATAGGTTCGGGGGTATATAAATGTTTTTTATCTTGGAAACAAGCAAGCTTTAGAAAAACGGAGTCCGGAAGGTACCCAAGGTGGGCACAACCCACCTGGACGCGCATGGCTTGCCAGGCGCGCCTTGGTGTCTTGTGCCCTCCAGGGTACGCTTCCTGGTAATTTCTTATTTTCCTAATTTTTGTTATATTCCAAAACTAACAAAAAATATTTTTGTGGATTTTTTGGAGTCCATTTACTTACCGTATCACATACCTCCTCTTTTTAACGATTCTGGAGTGTTCCGGAAGGACTCTTTTATGTGTTCTTCCAGTGTCATAGTTTGGATAATTTTACTTTCAACATTAATGGGCGTACCTAAGATATAGTGTTTTATTCGTTGCCCATTAACAACCTTCAGGTTAGTGCCTTCGGCAATATTTATTTTGATAGCTCCAGACTGATAAACCTCCTCGATAACATAGGGTCCTTCCCATTTGGGGAGGAGTTTTCCTGCAAAGAATCTAAAATGAGAATTGTACAAAAGAACATATTCTCCAACTTTGAACTCACGCTTTTGGATTCTTTTATCATGCCATCTTTTAACTTTTTCTTTAAATAACTTGGCATTTTCGTAAGCTTGGGTTCTCCATTCATCTAATGAGCTAATATCAAATAACCTCTTTTTATCGGCAAGTTTAAAATCGTAGTTGAGTTCTTTGATTGCCCAATATGCTTTATGTTCTAACACAAGAGGCAAATTCAAGCTTTTCCATAAACCATTTTATAAGGAGACGCACCCATAGGATTTTTATATGATGTTCTATAAGCCCAAAGTGCATCATGTAATTTCTTAGACCAATTCTTCCGAGACCTATTGACAGTCTTTTGCAAAATTAATTTTATTTCTCTATTGCTAAGTTCTACTTGACCACTAGACTGAGTATGATAAGGTGATGCAATTCTATGGTTAACATCATACTTAGCAAGCATTTTACGGAAAGCACCATGAATAAAGTGTGAACCACCATCAGTCATTAAATATCTAGGGACTCCAAACCTTGGGGAAATAACTTCCTTAAGCATTTTAATGGAGGTGTTGTGATCAACACTACTAGTTGGAATAGCTTCTACCCTCTTAGTAACATAATCAACAGCAACCAAACTATGTGTATACCCATTAGAGGAAGGAAAAGGTCCCATGTAATCAAATCCCCAAACATGAAACGGTTCAACAACAAGTGAATACTTCATAGGAATTTCTTGACGCTTACTGATATTACCTATTCTTTGACATTCATCACAACATAAGATGAAATTACGAGCATCCTTGAAAAGGGTAGGCCAATAAAATCCAGACTACAATACCTTGTGAGCAGTTCTGTCTCCCACATGATGTCCTCCATAAGCTTCGGAGTGACATTTCCGTAGGATTTGTCCCTGTTCATGCTCAGGTACACAACGTCTAATAACAACATCTAATTCTTCTTTATAAATATGTGGGTCATCCCACAAGTAATGTCTTAAATCATAGAAGAATTTTTTTTCTTTTGTTGGCATGTAAAGCTAGGTGGTAATTATTTAGCAACAATGTAATTACCATAGTTAGCATACCAAGGAGTGTTATGAGAAACATTTATTGTAGTTAACTCCTCATCAGGAAAACTATCATCAATAGGTAGTGGGTCATCAAGCACATTTTCAAGCCTAGACAAGTTATCAGCTACGTTGTTCTCTGCTCCCTTTATATCACTGATATGTAAATCAAATTCTTATTGCAAGATAACCCATTGAATAAGTCTAGGTTTAACATCTTTCTTTTCCATAAGATATTTAATAGCAGCATGGTCGTTGTGAACAATTATTTTTGAATCAACAATGTAAGTTCTAAATTTATCACAAGAAAACACCACTGCTAGAAATTATGTTTCAGTAGTAGCATAATTTCTTTGAGCACTGTCTAGAGTTTTACTAGCATAATGAATAACATTTAGTTTCTTATCAACTCTTTGTCCTAGAACAACACCAACAACATAA
This sequence comes from Triticum urartu, assembly GCF_056163025.1. Taxonomy (NCBI): domain Eukaryota; kingdom Viridiplantae; phylum Streptophyta; class Magnoliopsida; order Poales; family Poaceae; genus Triticum; species Triticum urartu. The sequence goes on along the minus strand of NC_141879.1, from coordinate 399,022,052 downwards.
TCACTAGCATCACACATAATTTCAAAAGGTAAGTTCCAATCAGGTGGTTGAACAATAGGTGCAGAAATTAAAGCCTTCTTGAGTGTTTTGAAGGCTTCTAAACAATCATCATAAAAAACAAAAGGTACATCCTTTTGCAAAAGATTTGTAAGAGGCCTAGAAATTTTAGAAAAGTATTTGATAAATATCCTATAGAAACCAGCATGACCTAAGAAACTACGAATACCTTTGATATCTTTAGGACATGGTATTTTCTCAATTGTATCAACCTTAGCTTTGTCCACTTCAATACCTTTTTCAGAAATTTTATGACCCAAGACAATACCTTCAATAACCATAAAATGACACTTCTCCTAATTCAAGACAAGATTTGTTTGTTCACATCTCTGTAAAACTTGATCAAGATTCCTTAAACAATCATCAAAAGACTTCCCATAAACAGAGAAATCATCCATGAAAACGTCAACAATATTTTCACAAAAGTCAGAGAATATAGCAGTCATACATCTTTGAAACGTAGCAGGTGCATTGCATAAACCAAAAGGCATACGTCTATAAGCATAAGTTCCAAAGGGACAAGTGAAAGTGGTCTTTTCTTGATCAAGTTGAGAAATAGGTATTTGTGAAAAACCAGAGTATCCATCGAGGAAGCAAAAAATGTGTGCTCTTAGTTAATCTTTCTAGCATTTTACCAATAAAAGGCACGGGGTAATGATCTTTTCTAGTTGCTTTGTTTAATTTTCTACAATCAATTACCATTCTATAGCTTGTACAATTCTTTGTGGAATAAGTTCATTCTTATCATTAGGACAACAGTGAGACCTCCTTTCTTAGGGACACAATGAACATGACTTACCCATCTACAATCAGCTATAGGAAAGATTATGCCTACTTCCAGAAGTTTTAATATTTCTGTTCTTACCACTTCCTACATTTTTGGATTTAACCAACGTTCGTGATCAACAACGGGTTTAGCATCAGGTTCCATATTAATCTTGTGCTGACATAGAGTGGGACTGATGCCCTTTAAATCATCAAGAGTATATCCAATAGCAGCTCAGTGCTTCCTTAGAACTTTCAATAATATTTCATCTTCGTGTTCTGGAAGGTTAGCACTAATAATAATAGGATATATCTTCTTCTCATCAAGATAAGCATATTTCAATGTATCCGGCAATTGTTTTACTTCAAACACAGGATCACCTTGAGGTGGAGGAGGACCTCCTAGAGTTTCAATAGGATAATTGTGTTTAAGTAGAGGACGTTATTCAAAGAAAATCTTACCTATTTCATTTATCTCATGCATATGTAAATCATTTTCATGGTCTAGCAGATATTGTTCTAGAGGATTCGTAGAAAGCACAACAATAGAAGCAAGACCAATTATTTCATCCTTACTAGACAATTCTTTTTCATGAAGCTTTCTACTAAACTTGGAAAAATTAAACTCATCAAACACATGACCAAATCTAACACCGACAATTTGTTTCTCACAATCAATTTTAGCATTAACAGTGTTCAAGAAAGGTCTACCAAAGATAATGGGACAAAAATCATCCTGTGGGGAACTGAGAACAAGAAAATCAGTAGGGTATTTTATTTTCCAACACAAGACTTCAACATCTTTAACAATCCCAAGTTGTGTGATGGTGTCTCTATTAGCAAGTTTAATAGTGACATATATTTCTTCTATTTCAGTGGGTGCTATGTCATTCATAATTTCTTGATATAAGGTAAAGGGAATAGCACTCACGCTAGCACCTATGTCACATAAACCATGGTAACAATGATCTCCTATTTAACTGAGACAATAGGCATGCCAACAATAGGTCTATGTTTTTCCTCTTTATTAGGTTTGGCAATTCTAGTAGCTTCATTATAGAAGTAAATAACATGCACATCTATATTTTCTTCCAGGAGATCCTTAACCATAGCAACACTAGGTTCTATTTTGATTTGTTCATTGGGTTTAGGTGTTCCAATATATCTTTTTTGAAACACAATTGAAACTTTAGGATGTTCCTTTATCCTAACAGGGAAAGGTGGTTTCTCAATATAAGCAGTAAGAACAATTGGATCAACATTATAAAGTATAGTTTCCTCTTTAGCTAGTTCTGGTTCTTTAATTTTTTAATAGGTGGGTGGTATTTAAACCACTTCTCTTTAGATAGATCAACATGAGTAGCAAATGATTCATAAAAGGAGGCTACTATCTCAGAGTCAAGTCTATATTTAGTGCTAAACTTTTGAAAAGCATCGGTATTCATAAAAGATTTAACACAATCATACTTAAGCTTAATACCTAACTCTTTACCTTTGTCGAGTTCCCAATCTTCAGAGTTACATTTATTTTTTTTCCAAAAGATCCCACCGAAATTCAATAGTCTTCTTCATAAAATAACCAGTACAAGAAGTATCGAGCATGGATTGATCATCACGAGAAAGCCGAGCATCAAAATTTTGAATAACAATTTCTCTTGAGAGCTCATGATTGGGGCATTCATATAACATTGACTTAAGCCTCCCCCAAGCTAGAGCAATACTTTCTCCTTCACGAGGCCAAAAATTATATATGTAATTCCAATCATGATGAACTAGATGCATAGGATAAATTTTTGGTGAAATTCCAATTTCAATCGATTCAAATTCCAAGATCCAATATCATCGCATAGCCTATACCATGCCAATGTTTTTCCCTTCAAAGATAAATGGAAAACATTCTTTTTAACTTCATCTCTGGGTAAACTTGCAAGCATAAACAATCCACAAATTTGTTCCACATATATCAAGTGCATATCAGGATGTTCGGTTCCATCTCCTGCATAAGGATTAGCTAGCAGTTGTTCTATCATACCCGAAGGAATTTCATATTCAATATTTTTAGTAGGTGCTGTAGGTTGAGGGGTAGCTAATTGTGGTTCCGGTCGAGGTGAAGATACCCCGAACAAACCCATCAAAGGAATGTTTTCCATGGTAATAAGTGACAATAAATTTCAGCACACTATATAAATGTTTCCTTACCAATTTACACTTACCAAAGGCGCTTCACTCCCCAGCAACAGCGCCAGAAAATGGGAGAATATCATACGAAAAGCAACATTAACTAGAAACCGGTGAAAACCACGAGAAAAGTATGTTTCAAAGTTTCATAAAAATCTGAAAACAATACAAGATGTTAGGAGGATGATGTTTTATTGTCATTCAAAATTTCAAGTGGAACCACATTACGAGACATGAGCTATCAAAAAGAAAAAATCAATGTTGAATAGTGGCAAACGATAATGTCACTATTCATGGCTGAATTTGTCTTTTTCATAGCTCACATCTCATAAAGTGTTTCAATTTGAAATATTGCGTGGCAATAACACATCACCCTCTTAACATCCCATATTTTTTTCCAGATTTTTTTTGAAGCATTAAAGTATGGTTTTCATGAAGTTTTCATTGAATATTGGTTTTCATATGATATACTCACCCAGAAAATAGCCTTGATGACCCACAAGTATAGGGGATCAATTGTAGCTCTTTTCGATAAGTAAGAGTGTCGAACCCAACGAGGAGCACAAGGAAATGACAAGTGGTTTTCAGGAAGGTAATGTCTGCAAGTGCTGAAATTGTAAGTAAAAGAGTAGTTTGATAGCAAGATATTTTGTAACGAGCAAGTAATGAGAATAGTAACACAAGTGCAGGAATGTAGCCCAATCCTTTTGAGGCAAAGGATAGGCCAAAAAGGTCTCTCATAATAAGCGAAGCGTTCTTGAGGGTACACGGGAATTTCATCTAGTCACTTTCATCATGTTGATTTGATTCGTGATTGCTACTTTGATAATTTGGTATGTGGGTGGACCGGTTCTTAGGTGTTGTTCTTACTTGAACAAACCTCCTACTTATGATTAACCCCATCGCAAGCATCCGCAACTACAAGAAACGTATTAAGAATAAATTCTAACCATAACATTAAAATTTTGGATCCAATCGGTCCCTTACGGAATAGCACATAAACTAGGGTTTAAGCTTCTGTCACTCTCGCAACCCATCATCTAATAACTACTCCACAATGCATTCCCTTAGGCCCAAATATGGTGAAATGTAATTTTTCGTGCATCAAACCCTGCGTCTGTTGCCTAGACTGTGCGCGGGCACGGGAACGAGATTACGGCACCAACCCAAGTCAGGGCACAAGAAACCAAGATCTACGAAGAACCAACATGCAGATCAAGAGGACCAAATCAAGCCAGAGAAGCAATACACCACCAGGAGAAAAGCCTCCCTTGCCGGGAAGGCGATCTCAGCGAAGGCGGGATCACCCCCGGAAGAAAACGTCCAAGACGTCCCGACAAGGCCTGTCGAGACTCATGGAGGCAAAAACCGCCCCACCTAACTACTCCACCATGACCCACGCCGCCAATCGATGTGGTGTCAAGCTGCAAAAGTGACTAAGTGGCAACCATTCACCACATGGCGGCCTCTTTCCACAGGAGAAGCCTACGAACGACACCCGTAGTGCAACGTGTCAAATAAGCAGGTGTGAAACTGGCAAGATAGTCCGTCAAGGCTTGCCGGGCGAGCAACAATGTGACGTTGAGCGGCGCATTCAATGCACCCTGTCAGCCTGCAGAGTTAGGTATGATAGCATTGTTTGCTATCTTATCAGTGCATAATAACTACTTTGCCATTGTGGTGTCCGCTTAACCTATAGAAGGAGGCCCATGGCAACCGTAGAAAGGGTTAGAAGGTTGAATCCCCATGCATTCGTACGCGCGTAGCCACTGCCGCCCCTAGGCAACCCTGCTGGGCAGGTGTACTATGCTCCATCACATTTCTTCCACCATCAATCCACCAAAGCGGGAGTAGGGTTTTACGCCTCACGGCGGCCTGAATCTGGGTAAAATCCCCCGTGTGATCTCTGCCGTGCTGCCCCACACTCTTCTGCTCTTTGTGCGACGGGATATCCTACCTGCCGAACAAACAAGGAACCATTGGTCCCATTGGTGGTCATGGTTCCCTATGACATCTTTGGGGCGCCATGTAGGGGGATCACTTGTGCCAACCTAAAATCGTGTGCAACGCATCATCTTCATCACCGTCTTCATCTTCGACGGCGCCATCAAGCATGGCACCCAAGAAGAAGTCTGGTGCTTCGGCTCATCCGTCCACCTCGAAGGCTCCACCACCCACGGCCACCAACACTATGAGGGATGCGGACGCGTGTGAGGATGTGGATGCTGCTGGGGACGTGTTCGAAGTAGGCGGCGCCGTTACCACTTCCCCCACGCCCGAAGTAGGAGCAGGAGACACCGGAGAATAGCAGCAACAATAACACCCCGATGGCCACGCTCCACGTGGTACAGGTGAAGGGGTTACTCCTTCTATCCCGCTTCCTCTCACTGACAAGCACAACCGCAGCAATGGCACTCGGTCCAGGGTGAATCACCGCCCTCCGGTCGGCCCCGCCATGGGAGCGGCCGCAGCGCGCGCACCTCAAGCGCCCAACAGAGCTGCTGGCCCTCAAGCGCCTTCACCACGCCACCATGCCATCCCGGTGGCCGCCCCGCAATAGTGGGGATGTGGTACTGTCGCTGCTGGTACCGCCAGGAGCTGGGTGACGGTGCGATCTACATCATCGTCACCCATGCCAAGTACAGCTACAGAGGCCATGGCACGGGCTCAGCTCCTTCTGAGGTTTCCACTAGCAGCCGAGCAGATGGACGAATGGAGTGCTACCATTCAAAGTCTGCTCGGTTTCGCCAAGGCTGGGGGCTCGCAACGAGTTAGCCCGCCATGACGTCCCCAGGTGACGACAACAGCTCGTGCTGCTGGCCATACGGAAGGGGCCACCCTTGCGGTGCAGTCCCCGCCACGGCAGCCAGTGCGAGTGCAACCAAATCAAGAACCTGATGACGTCCTAATTGCCTCTTCTAACCCTCGAGCATGTCCAGGCCGATGGTGAGCCCCATAGGATGGGCAGAGGGGAGATGCGCGCATGGTCGTAGAGCGACGCCGCGACGAGCACCGCCGGACCGATGGGTGTGATGGCCCCGACATCGATGAGCCTGCGCTCGGTATTGGCGGGTACCTACCTTCCGAGGTTGGGTGACCCGCCTTTACTCGTGAGCTACAGCAAGTCCGTTGGCCTTCCGTTCGCATGTCAAGCCAGAGATACCCGAGAAGTACGACGGAAGACTGAACCCGGCAGAGTTTGTGAGCATCTACAGCATCGCCGTTCAGGCTACCGGGGGAAGAGATGAGAAGATGTTTGCCAACTACTTCCCTTTGGCTCTCAAGTCCAATGTGAGGTCTTGGCTAATGCACCTTCCAGAGAACTCGAATTCGTCGTGGGCTGACTTGTGCCATGAGTTCATTGGCGCCTTCATCGGTGGCCATCAAGAGCCAGGCAGGCCCAGCTACTTGTAGCTTCTCCAATAGAAAGAAGGTGAGCCCTCCGGAAGTATTTGCAGAAATTCAACAAGGTCCATAGGACCATCCCAAATATCCATCCGACAGCGGTGGTAGCAGCCTTCCAGTCCAATGTGCCCAACCGCAAGATCCGTTCCAAGATGAACATGTGGTTGCCCAAGACTGTGAAGGAGCTTTACACCTTGGTGGACAAGTGTGCTCGGATGGAGGAGGGAAGGAAGTTGCACAGGGAGGAGGATTGCTTCAACATTTATTCAGAGGATGATGATGAATCCACCAGTCAGAAGAAGGGTAAGAAGTGCATTAAGAAGCGTAAGGATAAGGAAGTGATGACTGTTGAAGGATCGGGTACACCTAGTACTGGCAAGAAGGCTAAGGCCGAAGTCCCGGGCAAGGAAGCTGCCGTATGCACTGACTGCTGGGAGGCCGCGACTGCCGAGAAGGCCGGGAAGGGCGATGGGCCGTATTGCAAGATCCATCGGACCAAGGTCCATGACCTTCAAGAGTGTTATCAGGTTGAGTAGCTCGACAAGAGGCAGAGAGCAGAATATGAGAAGCGTGACAAGGAAAAGGGTCAGAATGTCGCTCGCGTTAAGGGCCGAGGCGATGAAGAAAATCGCCCCGGCACACCCTTCCGAAACAAAGGAAAACCCGGCAAAGGTAGAGAGAAGGAAGCCCGCGATGATGAGAGTGATGGAGGGGATGAAGAGGAAACCAGTGAGTAGGAGTTTCAGAAGGCTACTGATGCCCTGTGCATTGACGGGGGTGCATCTCTACATGCCTCTCACCGCCAACTCAAACGGCGGGCATGTGAGGTCAATGTCATGGAACCAGCGCCAGGAGCCCAGAAACCACTCAAATGGTCACGCATGCCCATCATCTTTGACGAAGAGGATCATCTTGACCATACCACTGCGATAGGATGTTTGCCATTGTTGGTCTCTCCAACAATTCACATCCTCAAGGTCACAAAAATGTTGGTGGACGGCAGGGCCGGGTTGAATCTGATTTCCCCGGCAATCATCAGCAAACTTCAGATAGCAGAGGAAGAATTGAAGGCCACCGACATGTTTCGAGGAGTTAATCCCGGCAGGAGTCATCCTAAGGGAAAGATCTGCCAGTGACATTTGGGGGAGAGTGAACTATCAGACTGAGAAGATTGTGTTTGATGTGGTTGACCTTCCTTTGTCGTACAATGGGATCCTTGGACGCCCAGCCCTGGCTAAATTCAGGGCGGCATCCCACTATGCCTACAACCCCTTGAAGATGCATGGGCTAATAGGAGTCATTTCCATCCCATCATATGAGAAGTACGCAATCATTTGCGTGGACAAGATGTACCGAGACGCAATCACGGCAGAGGCAGCGACAGCAGTGGTTCCCGCCAAGGAGCATAGAGGAAGGAAGAAGGGTAGCAAGGACACTGGCAAGGAATCTGAGAAGCCTATCTCTTCGGAGTACGCTGCACCCGCTGATGACTTGCCGGAGAGTTCCAACAGCAAAAGATCCAAGGTCACTGCACCCCAAGTGAAGAAGGTCTTGGCAGGGCTGGCTGACGTTGATGGTACTTTCACTATCAACGCCACCCTCGATGACAAATAGGAAAGCGCGCTTGTTGCCTTCCCACAGGAGAATATCGATGTGTTTTCCTGGCAATCATCTGATATCCCAGTGTTCCCAGGGAGGTAATCGAGCAGCACCTTGCTGTTTGCCCACCTGCCCGACCTGTCTAGCAGAAAGTATGAAAGCAGGCCTTGGAGAGGAAGAAGTTTATTGCAGAGGAGATCAAGTAGCTTGAAGTAGGTTGTTTGGTCAGAGGAGTGTTACATCCCACATGGTTAGCAAATCCAGTGGTTGTTCGGAAGGCTAACGGGAAATGGAGGTCGTGCATAGATTTCACATATCTCAACAAGGCTTGCCTGAAGGACCCATTTCCCTTGCCGCGCATCGATAAGATTGTGAATTCCACTTCAAGATGCGATTTTCCTTCCTTTCTGGACGCATATTCTGGGTATCACCAGATCTTCATTTCCAAGGGGGACGAAGAAAAGACCTTATTCATCACCCCATGTGGTACGTACTATTTTATCCACATGCCATTTGGATTAAAGAGTATCGGGTCCACTTTTGCAAGGGCTGTCCAGATTGGTTTCGAGCCATAGCTGCACAAGAACATTGAAGCTTATATGGATGATAATGTGGTCAAGACCAAGGACAGAGCAACCCTTATCCAGGATTTAGAGGAGACATTTGCCAATCTGCACAAGATCAACTTGAGGCTCAACCCAGAGAAGTGCGTGTTTGGCGTTCCCTCTGGCAAGCTTCTTGGGTTCTTTGTGTCCCATCGAGGAATTGAAGCCAACCCCGACAAGATAAAAGCCATCGAACAGATCCAAGCGCCAAGGACAGTTAAAGATGTGAGGCATCTGACAGGGTGCGTTGCTGCGCTAAGCAGATTAATTTCCAATTCTGCCGAGCGCGCCCTGTCGTTCTTCAAAATCCTGAAGAAGGCAGGACCCATGAAGTGGACCCCGGAAGCAGATGCAGCTTTGCAAGAATAAAGACATACTTGTCCACTGTTCCATCTTGGTTGCTCCCAAACCACAGGAACCATTGCAGCTATGCCTGGCGGCAACCAACCAAGTGGTTAGTGCAGCCTTGGTGGCACAGCAAGAAGTAGACGAAGCACAGAGTGAGCAAGGACTAGCAGAAGCAGAGAAGGACCTGGACAAAAATGAGTACGACAGCGAGAGCAGCCCCAAGGACATGCCAAGGAAGAAAGTGGTGTAGCGCCCGGTGTACTTCGTCAGTTCCTTGTTACAAGGAACTCATCGAGGTACTCTGGCATGCAGAAGTTGATCTTTGGTATCATCATGGCCTCAAGGAAACTGCGCCACTACTTCCAAGCCCATGAGATCACGGTTGTCACTCACTTCCCGTTGCAAAGGGTACTCCGAAACCCTGAGGCTACTAGCAGAATAGTGGAGTGGGCTTTGGACTTATCCAGTTTTGGCCTGAAGTTTGAGAGCACATCAACAATCCGAGTGGAGCATTCGTAGAGTTTATTGCATAATGGACGCCAACCCCTGATGGAGTGCTAGAAACAGTTATCCCCGACAAGGAGGCGCCCCAAGAATAGATTATCTATTTCTATGGTGAAGGAAATATGCCCTAGAGGGAAATAATAAAGTTGTTATTTTATATTTCCTTATATCATGAGAAATGTTTATTATTCATGCTAGAATTGTATTAACCGGAAACTTGATACATGTTTGTGTACATAGAGAAAACACCGTGTCCCTAGTGAGCCTCTACTAGACTATATCGTTAATCAAAGATGATTAAGTTTCCTAACCATAGACATGTGTTGTAATTTGATGAACGAGATCACATCATTAGGAGAATGATGTGATGGACAAGACCCATCCGTTAGCTTAGCATATTGATCGTTCAGTTTTTTTGCTATTGCTTTCTTCATGTCAAATACATATTCCTCCGACTATGAGATTATGCAACTCCTGGATACTGGAGGAAAACCTTGTGTGCTATCAAACATCACAACGTAACGAGGTGATTATAAAGATGCTCTAGAGGTATCTCCGAAGGTGTTTGTTGGGTTGGCATAGATTGAGATTAGGATTTGTCACTCCAAGTATCGGAGAGGTATCTCTGGGCCCTCTTGGTAATGCACAACATGATAAGCCTTGCAAGCAATGTGACTAATTAGTTAGTTGCGGGATGATGCATTATGGAATGAGTAAAGAGACTTGCCGGTAACGAGATTGAACTAGGTATGAAGATACCGATGATCAAATCTTGGGCAAGTAACATACCGATGACAAAGGGAATGATCTATGTTGTCATTGTGGTTTGACTAATAAAGATCTTCGTAGAATATGTAGGAACCAATATGAGAATCTAGGTTCCACTATTGGTTATTGATCGGAGATGTGTCTTGGTCATGTCTACATAGTTCTCGAACACGTAGGGTCCGCACGCTTAACGTTCGATGGTGATTTGTATTATGAGTTATGTGTTTTGGTGACAGAAGATTGTTTGTAGTCTCGGATGAGATCACGGACATGACGAGCAGTCTCGAAATGGTTGAGAGGTAAATATTGATATATTTGACGATAACATTCAGACACTCGAATGGTTCTGAAGTGTTTCGGTATTTTATCGGAGTACCGGGGGGTTACCGGAACCCCCGGGGGAAAGGTATGGGCCATATGGACCAGAGAGGGGAGGGAAGGCAGCCTACAAGGGCTGGCACCCTCCTCCCCATGGGGAGGGGGCGCGACCCCCCTTTCCTTCTCCTCCTCCTACTCCTTCCCCCTTTCCCCTTCTGGTAAAAGGAAAGGGGGGGCGAATTGGACTAGGGGTCCAAGTGGGACTCCTCCCACTTGGTGCACCCCCTAGGCCGGCCTCCTCCCCTCTCCTCCTTTATATACGGGGGCAAGGGGGCACCCCAAAGTACATCAATTGTTTCTTAGCCATGTGCGGTGCCCCCCTCTACAGTTTACTCCTCTGGTCATATTGTCGCAGTGCTTAGGCGAAGCCCTGTGCAAATCACGTCACCATCACCGTCACCATGCCATCGTGCTGACAAAACTCTCCCTCGACACTTTGCTGGATCAAGAGTTCAAGGGATGTCATCGAGCTGAACGTGTGCAGAACTCGGAGGTGCCCTACGTTCGGTGCTTGATTGGTTGAACCGAGAAGTTCGACTACATCAACCACATTAAGCTAACGCTTCCGCTTTCAGTCTATGAGGGTACATGGACACACTCTCCCCCTCTCGTTTCTATCCATCTCCTAGATAGACCTTGCGTGATCATAGTAATTTTTTTTTGAAATTGCATCCTACGTTCCCCAATAGCGGCATCTGAGCCAGGTCTATGCGTAGATGATATGCATGAGTAGAACACAAAGAGTTGTGGGCGATCATAGTCATACTCTTACCACCAACCTCTTATTTTGATTCAGCGGTATTGATGGATGAAGCGGCCCAGACCAACCTTATATGACCACATTCATGAGACCGGTTCCACCGACAGACATGCAACTTGTTTTCATAAAGGTGGTTGGCGGGTGTCTGTTTCTCCAACTTCAGTTGAATCGAATTTGACTATGGCTGGTCCTTATTGAAGGTTAAAATAGCAAACTTGACGAAACATCGTTGTGGTTTTGATGCGTAGGTAAGAACAATTCTTACTAGAAGCCCATAGCAACCACGTAAAACTTGCAACAACAAAGTAGAGGACGTCTAACTTGTTTTTGCAGGGCATGTTGTGATGTGATATGGTCAAGACATGATGTGATATACATTATTGTATGAGATGATCATGTTTTGTAAAAGTTATCGGCAACTGGTAGGAGCCTTATGGTTGTCGCTTTATTGTATGAAATGCAATCGCCATGTAATTGCTTTACTTTATCACTATGCTTTAGCAATAGTTGTAGAAGCAATAGTTGGCGAGACGACAACGACGCTACGATGGAGATCAAGGTGTCAAATTGGTGACAACGGAGATCATGACGGTGCTTTGGAGATTGAGATCAAAGGCACAAGATGATGATGGCCATATCATGTCACATATTTTGATTACATGTGATGTTTAACTTTTATGCATCTTATTTTGCTTAGTACGACGGTAGCATTATAAGATTATCCCTTACTAAAATTCCAAGGTATAAGTGTTCTCCCTGAGTATGCACTATTGCGATAGTTCGTCATGCTGAGACACCACGTGATGATCGGGTTGATAAGCTCTATGTTCACATACAACGGGTGGAAGACAGTTTTGCACATGTGGAATACTCGGGTTAAACTTGACGAGCCTAGCATGTACAGACATGGCCTCGGAACACTGGAGATCGAAAGGTCGAACGCGAATCATTTAGTAGATATGATCAACATAGAGATGTTCACCATTGAAAACTACTCCATCTCACGTGATGATCGGACATGGTTTAGTTGATTTGGATCACGTAATCATTTAGATGACTCGAGGGATGTCTATCTAAGTGGGAGTTCTTAAGTAATTTGATTAATTGAACTTAATTTATCATGAACTTAGTCGTGATAGTATTTGCATGTCTATGTTGTAGATCAATAGCTCGCGTTATAGCTCCCCCATGTTTTTGATATGTTCCTAGAGAAAACTAAGTTGAAAGATGATAGTAGCAATGATGCGGACTGGGTCCGTGATCTGAGGATTATCCTTGTTGCTAAACAGAAGAATTATGTCCTTGATGCAACGCTAGGTGACAGACCTATTGCAGGAGTGGATGCAGACGTTATGAACGTTTGACAAGTTTAGTATGATGACAACTGGATAGTTTAGTGCACCATGCTTTACGGATTAGAATCGGGACTTGAAAAACATTTTGAACGCCACAGAGTATATAAGATGTTCCAAGAAATGAAATTGGTATTTCAGACTCATGCCCATGTTGTGAGGTATGAGACCTCTGACAAATACTTGCCTACAAGATGGAGGAGAATGGCTCAGCCAGTGAGCATGTACTCAGAATGTCTGTGTAGTACAATCGCTTGAATCAAGTGGGAGTTAATCTTCCAGATAAGATAGTGATTCACAGAGTTCTGTAGTCACAATCACCAAGGTACTAGAACTTCATGATGAACTATAACATGCAAGGGATGACGAAAACTATTCCCGAGCTCTTCATGATGCTGAAATTAGCGAAGGTAGAAATAAAGAAAGAGCATCAAGTGTTGATGGTTGACAAGACCACTAGTTTCAAGAAAAAGGGCAAAGCAAAAGAAAGGGAACTTCAAGAAGAATGACAAGCAAGTTGCCACTCCCGTGAAGAAGCCCAAAACTAGACCCAAGCATGAAACTGAGTGCTTCTACTGCAAATGGAATGGTCACTGGAAGCGGAACTACCCCAAATATTTGGCAGATAAGAAGGATGGCAAAGTGAAAGGTATATTTGATATAGATGTTATTGGTGTGTACCTTGCTAATGCTTGTAGTAGCGCCTGAGTATTTGATACTGGTTCTGTTGCTCATATTTGCATCTCGAAACATGGGCCACAGATTAAACGAAGATTGGCTAAGGACGAGGTGATGATGCGCATCAGAAATGGTTCCAAGGTCGATGTGATCGCCGTCGGCATGCTACCTCTACATCTACCTTCAGGATTAGTTATAGACCTGAATAATTGTTATTTGGTGCCAGCGTTGAGCACGAACATTATATCTGGATCTTGTTTAATGCGAGACGGTTATTCATTTAAATCAGAGAATAATGATTGTTCTATTTATATGAGTAATATCTTTCATGGTCATGCACCCTTGATGAGTGGTCTATTTTTGTTGAATCACGATCGTGGTGATACACATATTCATAATATTGATGCGAAAAGATGCAAAGTTAATAATGATAGTGCAACATATTTGTGGCACTGGCATTTAGGTCATATTGGTGTAAAGCGCATGAAGAAACTCCGTGCAGATGGGCTTTTGGAATCACTTGATTATGAATCATTTGATGCTTGCGAACCATGCCTCATGGGCAAGATGACTAACACTCCGTTCTCCGGAACAATGGAGCGAGCCACTAACTTATTGGAAATAATACACACCGATGTATGCGGTCCGATGAGCGTTGAGGCTCACGGCGGGTATCGTTAAATTCTGACCTTCACAGATGATTTGAGTAGATATGGATATATCTACTTAATGAAACACAAGTCTGAAACATTTGAAATGTTCAAATAATTTCAGAGTGAAGTGGAAAGTCATCGTAACAAGAAAATAAAGTTTCTACGATCTGATCACGGAAGGCGAATATTTGAGTTACGAGTTTGACCTTCATTTAAAACAATGTGGAATAGTTTCACAACTCACGCCACCTAGAACACCACAGCGTAATGGTGTGTCTGAACGGTGTAATCGTACTTTATTAGATATGGTTTGATCTATGATGTCTCTTACCGATTTCCCACTATCGTTTTGGGGTTATGCATTAGAGACAGCTGCATTCACTTTAAATAGGGCACCATCTAAATCCGTTGAGATAACATCATATGAACTGTGGTTTGGCAAAAACCTAAGTTGTTGTTTCTTAAAGTTTGGGGTTGTGATGCTTATGTGAAAAAGCTTCAGCCTGATAAGCTCGAACCCAAATTGGAGAAGTGCGTCTTCATAGGATGCCCAAAAGAAACTGTTGGGTACACCTTATATCACCGATCCAAAGGAAAAAATATTTGTTGCTAAGAATGGGTCCTTTCTAGAGAAGGAGTTACTCTCGAAAGAAGTGAGTGGGAGGAAAGTAGAACTTGATGAGGTAATTGAACCTTCTCCTGAATTGGAAAGTAGTTCATCACAGAAAAATGTTCCCATGATGCCTACACCAATTAGTGAGGAAGCTAATGATGATGATCATGAAACTTTAGATCAAGTTACTACCAAACCTCGTAGGTCAACCAGAGTATGTTTCGCACCTGAGTGGTATGGTAATCCTATTCTGTAAGTCATGTTACTAGACCATGATGAACCTACGAACTATGAGGAAGCGATGATGAGCCCAGATTCCACAAAATGACTTGAGGCCATGAAATTTCAGATAGGATCCATGTATGAGAACAAAGTGTGAACTTTGGTTGACTTGCCCGATGATCAGTGAGCCATAGAGAATAAATGGATCTTCAAGAAGAATACTGACACTGATGGTAATGTTATTGTCTACAAAGCTCAAATTGTTGCGAAAGGTTTTCGAAAAGTTCAAGGAGTTGACTACAATGAGACCTTCTCACCCGTAGCGATGCTTAAGTCTGTCCGAATCATGTTAGCAATTGCCGCATTTTATGATTATGAAATCTGGCAAATGGACGTAAAAACTACATTCCTTAATGGATTTCTTAAAGAAGAGTTGTATATGATGCAACCAGAAGGTTTTGTCGCTCCTAAAGGTGCTAACAAAATGTGCAAGCTCCAGCGATCCATTTATGGACTGGTGCAAGCATCTTGGAGTTGGAATATATGCTTTGATGAGGTGATCAAAGCATATGGTTTTATACCGACTTTTGGAGAAGCCTGTATTTACAAGTAAGTGAGTGGGAGCTCTATAGCATTTCTAATATTATATGCGGATGACATATTGTTGATTGGAAATGCTATAGAATTTCTGGATGGCATAAAAGGATATTTGAATAAGAATTTTTCAATGAAAGACCTCAGTAAAGGTGCTTACATATTGGGCATCAAGATCTATAGAAATAGATCAAGACGCTTAATTGGACTTTCACAAAGCACATACCTTGATAAAGTTTTGAAGAAGTTCAAAATGGATCAATCAAAGAAAGGGTTCTTGCCTGTATTACAAGGGGTGAAGTTCAGTAAGCCTCAAAGCCCGACCACGACAGAAGATAGAGAGAGAATGAAAGTCATTCCCTATGCCTCAGCCATAGGTTCTATACGATATGCCATGTTGTGTAGCAGACCTATTGTGTACCTTGCCATGAGTTTGGTAAGGGGGTCAAATAGTGATCCAAGAGTAGATCACTAGACAACGGTCAAAATTATCCTTAGAGGACTAAGGAAATATTTGTCGGTTATGGAGGTGATAAAGAGTTCATCGTAAAGAGTTACGTCGATGCAAGATTGTACATCGATCTAGATGACTCTGAGTCTCAATGTGGATACATATTGAAAGTGGGAGCAATTAGCTAGATTAGCTCCATCTAGAGCATTGTACACATAGAAATTTGCAAAATACATATGGGTCTGAATGTGACAGGCCCGTTGACTAAATCTCTCTCACAAGCAAAACATGGTCACACCTTTGGGTGTTGGTCACACAACGATATGAACTAGATTATTGACTCTAGTGAACCCTTTGGTGTTGGTTACATGGCGATGTGAACTATGGATGTTAATCACATAAAGATGTGAACTATTGGTGTTAAATCACATGGCGATGTGAACTAGATTGTTGACTCTAGTGCAAGTGGGAGACTGAAGGATATATGCCCTAGTGGAAATAAAAAAGTTTTTATTTTATATTACCTTATATCATGATAAATATTTTTATTCATGCTAGAATTGTACTAACTGGAAACATGATACATGTGTGTGTACATTGACAAAACACCGTGTCCCTAGTGAGCCTCTACTAGACTAGCTTGTTAATCAAAGATGGTTAAGTTTCCTAACGATAGACATGTGTTGTCATTTGATGAACGAGATCACATCATTAGGAGAATGATGTGATGGACAAGACCCATCCATTAGCTTAGCATATTGATCGTTCACTTTTATTGCTATTGCTTTCTTCATGTCAAATACATATTCCTCTGACTATGAGATTATGCAACTCCCGGATACAGGACGAATACCTTGTGTGCTATCAAACGTCACAACGTAACTGGGTGATTATAAAGATGCTCTACAGGTATCTCCGAAGGTGTTTGTTGGGTTGGCATAGATCGATATTAGGATTTCTCACTCCGAGTTTCAGAGAGGTATCTCTGGGCCCTCTCGGTAATGCACATCATGATAAGCCTTGCCAGAAATGTGACGAATGAGTTAGTTGCGGGATGATGCATTACGGAACAAGTAAAGAGACTCGCCGGTAACGAGATTGAACTAGGTATGAAGATACCGATGATCAAATCTCGGGCAAGTAACATACCGATGACAAAGGGAATGACGTATGTTGTCATTGCGGTTTGACCGATAAAGATCTTCGTAGAATATGTGGGAACCAATATGAGCATCTAGGTTCTGCTGTTGGTTATTGATCAGATATGTGTCTCAGTCATGTCAACATAGTTCTCGAACCCGTAGGGTCCGCACGCTTAACATTCGATGACGATTTGTATTATGAGTTATGTGTTTTCGTGACCTAAGATTGTTCGGAGTCCTGGATGAGATCACGGACTTCACAACGTGTCTCGAAATGGTCAAGAGGTAAAGATTGATATATTGGACGATAGTATTCGGACACCAGAATGGTTCCAAAGTGTTTCCGGTTTTTATCGGAGTACCGGGGGGCTACCAGAACCCCCAGGGGCAAGATATGGGCCATAGAGGGTTGGGGAGACAGCCCACAAGGGGTGCCCCCCATGGGGAGTCCGAACTAGACAGGGGAAGGGGACGCCCCCCCCCCTTTCCTTCTCCTCCTCTTACTCCTCCCCCCTTCCCCCTTGCGATAAAAGGAAAGGGGGGCCGAATTGGACTAGGGGTCCAAGTGGGACTCCTCCCATTTAGCGCGCCCCCTAGGCCAGCCTCCTCCCCTCTCCTCCTTTATATACGGGGGCAAGGGGGCACCCAAAAGTACATCAATTGTTTCTTAGCTGTGTGCGGTGCCCCCCTCCACAGTTTACTCCTCCGGTCATATTGTCGCAGTGCTTAGGCGAAGCCCTGCGCGATCACCGTCACCATGCCAGCGTGCTGACGAAACTTTCCCTCGACACTTTGCTAGATCAAGAGTTCGAGGGACGTCATCAAGATGAACGTGTGCAGAACTTGGAGGTGCCATATGTTCGGTGCTTGATCGGTTGAATCGAGAAGACGTTCGACTACATCAACCGCGTTAAGCTAACGCTTCCGCTTTCGGCATACGAGGGTACATGGACACACTCTCCCCCTTTCATTGCTATGCATCTCCTAGATAGATCTAGCGTGATTGTAGGATTTTTTTTGAAATTGCATGGTATGTTCCCCAACAGATGGTGCCTTTTCCTTGCAAGGTGTAGGGCTGACATGCTTCTTGTCGCCCCTCTGGGGAGCTCTTGAAGTACGTCGTCCAGATGCACTTTGCCCGAGAAGAGGCAACCAACAATACAACAGAGTATGAAGGACTCCTTGCCGAGCTCAGGATTGCCGCAGAACTGGGAATTAAGAAGCTGATCATTCGAGGATACTCACAGCTTCTGGTGAAACAAGTCAATAAGGATTATCAAAGCCCATTGATGGAGGCATACATTGAGGAAGTGAGATGATTGGAGGAGCGCTTTGAGGGATTACAGATAGAGAATGTACCCCGTGCGGAAAACAGCATGGCTGATCATCTGTCAAAGTGTGATGCGCAGAAGCTCCCTATGGAACTAGTGGCTTTTGTTCTCCATCTTACTCAACCCTCCATATCCCCGACAACAATGGCCAGCCTCTCTCGGTAGAGCCTTCCGCTCCTGGCAGAGACCTTGGCGAAAAAACTCCTCACCACCTGCCAGACCGCACCCTCCAGCCGGGCCTATGGTCCCCGGGAACGAGGAATGTGCCCCCGCAGCTGAGGAGGTGCCGCTAGTCCTTGTTGCCGAGCCCCAGGCTCCAACTTGGGCAAGGCACGTAGTCAACTTTCTCCAAACCAGAGAACTTCCTGACGACCAAGATGAAGCTGAAAGAGTAGCCCGGAGGGCCAATATGTATTAGTTTGTCGATGACACTCTGTATAGAAGGAGGCCCAACGGTGTGAAATTGAAGTGCATCTACCGGGAAGAAGGAAAGGAACTGATGGCCGAGATACACAAAGGCATGTGCAGATCCCACATTGGATCAAGGGCATTGGTTGAGATAGCATTCCGGTAAGGATTCTATTGGCCCAGAAACCTCCAAGATGCGGTTGAGCTAGTCACCAGATGCGAAGCCTGCCAGTTCCATTCCAAGAATATACACTTGCCTGCCCAAGCTCTTCAGACAATCCCTTTATCATGGCCATTTTCGGTCTGGGGGCTCGATATCCTCGGCCCCTTCCCCCGAGCAATCAGGGGCTTTGAATTCTTGTTCATTGATGTCGACAAGTTTACAAAGTGGACTGAAGTGACTGCCGTGAAAAAGGTGACTGCTCATTCAGTGATGACCCACATGTGTAGGGGATCTATCGTAGCCTTTTCGATAAGTAAGAGTGTCGAACCCAACGAGGAGCGGAAGGAAATGATAAGCGGTTTTCAGCAAGGTATTCTCTGCAAGCACTGAAATTATCGGTAATAGATAGTTTTGTGATAAGGTAATTTGTAACGAGTAACAAGTAATAAAAGTAAATAAGGGGCAGCAAGATGGCCCAATCCTTTTTGTAGCAAAGGACAAGCCTGGACAAACTCTTATATGAAGGAAAGCGCTCCCGAGGACACATGGGAATTATCGTCAAGCTAGGTTTCATCACGTTCATATGATTCACGTTTGGTACTTTGATAATTTGATATGTGCTGTCCTTACTTGGACAAACATCCCACTTATGATTAACCCCCATTGCAAGCATCCACAACTACAACAGAAGTATTAAGGTAAACCTAACCATAGCACGAAACATATGGATCCAAATCATCCCCTTACGAAGCAACGCATAAACTAGGGTTTAAGCTTCAGTCACTCTAGCAACCCATCATCTACTTATTACTTCCCAATGCCTACCTCTAGGCCCAAACAATGGTGAAGTGTCATGTAGTAGATGTTCACATGACAACACTAGAGGAGAGACAACATACATCTCATCAAAATATCGAACGAATACCAAATTCAGATGACTACTAATAGCAAGACTTCTCCCATGTCCTCAGGAACAAACGTAACTACTCACAAAGCATATTCATGTTCATAATCAGAGGGGTATTAATATGCATAATGGATCTGAACATATGATCTTCCACCAAGTAAATCAACTAGCATCAACTACAAGGAGTAATCAACACTACTAGCAACCCACAGGTACCAATCTGAGGTTTGGATACAAAGATTGGATACAAGAGATGAACTAGGGTTTGAGATGAGATGGTGCTTCTGAAGATGTTGATGGAGATTGATCCCCTTCCGATGAGAGGATCGTTGGTGATGACGATGGTGATGATTTCCCCCTCCAGGAGGGTAGTTTCCCCGGCAGAACAGCTCCGCCGGAGCCCTAGATTGGTTCCGCCAAGGTCCCGCCTCATGGCGGCGGAGTCTTGTCCCGCAAGCTTGCTTATGATTTTTTCTCGGACGAAAGACCTCATATAGCAGAAGGTGGGCATCAGAGGGTGATACGTCTCCAACGTATCTATAATTTTTGATTGCTCCATGCTATATTATCTACTGCTTTGGATATTATTGGGCTTTATTATCCACTTTTATATTATTTTTGGGACTAACCTATTAGCCGGAGGACCAGCCCAGAATTGTTGTTTTTTTGCCTATTTTAGGGTTTCGAAGAAAAGGAATATCAAATGGAGTCCAAAACGGAATGAAACCTTCGGGAACGTGATTTTTGGAACGAACAAGATCCAGGAGACTTGGACCCTACATCAAGCAACCAAAAAGGAGGCCACGAGGTAGGGGGGCTCGCCTACCCCCCCAGGCGTGCCCTCCACCCTAGTGGCCCCCCTGTTGCTCCATCGACGTACTTCTTCCTCCTATATATACCTACGTACCCCCAAACGATTAGATACGGAGCCAAAACCCTAATTCCACCGCCGTAACTTTCTGTATCCACGAGATCCCATCTTGGGGCCTGTTCCGGAGCTCCGTCAGAGGGGGCATTGATCACGGAGGGCTTCTACATCAACACCATAGCCTCTCCGATGAAGTGTGAGTAGTTTACCTCAGACCTTCGGGTCCATAGATGGCTTCTTCTCTCTTTTTGGATCTCAATACAAAGTTCTCCCCCTCTCTTGTGGAGATCTATTCGATGTAATCTTCTTTTGCGGTGTGTTTGTTGAGACCGATGAATTGTGGGTTTATGATCAAGTTTATCTATGAACAATATTTCAATATTCTTTGAATTCTTTTATGTATGATTGGTTATCTTTGCAAGTCTCTTTGAATTATCAGTTTGGTTTGGCCTACTAGATTGATCTTTCTTACAATGGGAGAAGTCCTTAGCTTTGGGTTCAATCTTGCGGTGTCCTTTCCCAGTGACAGTAGGGGCAGCAAGGCACGTATTGTATTGTTGCCATCAAGGATAACAAGATGAGGTTTTCATCATATTGCATGAGTTTATCCCTCTACATCATGTCATCTTGCTTAAGTCGTTACTCTATTCTTATGAACCTAATACTCTAGATGCATGCTGGATAGCAGTCGATGTGTGGAGTAATAGTAGTAGATGCAGGCATGAGTCGGTCTACTTGTCTCGGACGTGATGCCTATATACATGATCATACCTAGATATTCTCATAACTATGCTCAATACTGTCAATTGCTCAACAGTAATTTGTTCACCCACCATAAAATACTTATCCTCTTGAGAGAAGCCACTAGTGAAACCTATGGCCCCCGGGTCTATCTTCATCATAGTCTTCTAATACTTAGTTATTTCCTTTGCTTTTTTCCTTTGCTTTTATTTTACTTTGCATCTTTATCATAAAAACACCAAAAATATTATCTTATCATATCTATCAGATCTCACTCTCGTAAGTGACCGTGTAGGGATTGACAATCCCTTATCGCGTTGGTTGCGAGGATTTATTTGTTTTGTGTAGGTGCGAGGGACTCGCGCGTAGCCTCCTACTGGATTGATACCTTGGTTCTCAAAAACTAAGGGAAATACTTATGCTACTTTGCTGCACCACCCTTTCCTCTTCAAGGGAAAACCAACGCAAGTGCTCGAGAGGTAGCAAGAAGGATTTCTGGCGCTGTTGCCGGGGAGGTCTATGCAAAAGTCAACATACCAAGTACCCATCACAAACCCTTATCTCCCGCATTACATTATTTGCCATTTGCCTCTCGTTTTCCTCTCCCCCACTTCACCCTTGCCGTTTTATTCGCCCTCTCTCTCTCTCTATCCTACCTCTCTTTCTCTATTTGCCTCTTTTTGCCCGTTCCCCATTTGCTTTTTTATGGCGAGTCCTCTGTCTTCTCCGTTGTCTCCCGAGAATGAAGTTCTAAATTTTAAGCAAAGGGAGGGAGAAAATCTAAAAGACGCTTGGTATAGAATTTGCAATGCTCAAAATAGATCTACCAGGAAGTAATCTACTTTCGTTCTTCTTCGCAATTTTTATGTAGGCACTACTCCCTGGCACAGATATATCCTTGATACCATTACCAGAGGGAACTTCTTGGGTAGCCATACTTTTGATTCTTATAATGCTATGATAGATTTGTTTGGCTCACCACCTCTTTTGGTTATTGGAACTATGTTAACTTTGGAGCATGTAATGCAAAAACTTGAAATTATTGAAAATAAAGTTGCTACCGTTGAGTTAATTGAAAATTTCGATAAAAAGATCCACAACAAAATTACCCAATATGGATTTAAATTAGGAGTAACGCTGAAAAATATTAAAGAGAAGGAACCTATAGTTAATGAAAGAATAAATCATGATTCCACTAGAATCGATAAACTCGAGGGTATCATTACCAACTTGGGAACCGCTTTTTCTTCTGTAAAGAATACTCCAAGTCCTCCAACTAAAATTTCCAAGCTTATGTATGTTCCTAAAAATAAAGGTGAATCCTCTAGCAAAGAAACTGCGGATCTCAAATCTATAAGTGTTCATCCTAATCTTTTTGCTACCATTAAGGAACCATTTTTTGCTAATGATTTTTTTGATATTGTGCCTAAAATTTTGATAATCAATAAAAAGAAGGAAATTCCTAAGGATGGTAGATGCCTCATTGAAGAATTACCTACCAAAGATGGCAATACCTAGATCTATCCTTGTTTTTTATGCCTAGCTAGGGGCGTTAAACGATAGCGCTTGTTGGGAGGCAACCCAATTTTATTTTTATTCCTTGATTTTTGCTCCTGTTTAGTAATAAATAATTTAACGAGCCTCTGTTTTGGTTGTGTTTTTTGTGTTTAATTAGTGTTTGTGCCAAGTAGAACCGTTGGGAAGACTTGGGGAAAGTCCTATTAACCCTGCTGAAAAAAACAGAAACTTTAGCACTCACGAGAACTGCTGCCATTTTTATTTGGAAAGTGTTATTTAGTTAATTATCTTTGAATATGATTAATATATAAATTCCTCACGTCCATAAATTTATTTTAGAATTTTTGGGGTTCCAGATCTTGCGCTAGCTACAGATTACTACAGACTGTTCTGTTTTTGACAGATTCTGTTTTTCATGTGTTGTTTGCTTATTTTGATGAATATATAGCTAGTAAAATAGTTTATAAACCATAGAGAAGTTGGAATACAGTAGGTTTAACACCAATATAAATAAATAATGAGTTCATTACAATACCTTGAAGTGGTATTTTGTTTTCTTTCGCTAATGGAGCTCACGAGATTTTCTACTTTAAGTTTTGTGTTGTGAAGTTTTCATGTTTTGGGTAAAGATTTGATGGATTATGGAACAAGGAGTGGCAAGAGCCTAAGCTTGGTGATGCCCATGGCACCCCCAAGATAATCTAAGGATACCTAAAATCCAAAGCTTGGGGATGCCCCGGATTGCATCCCCTGTTTCGTCTACTTCTATCGGTAACTTTACTTGGAGCTATATTTTTATTCACCACATGATATTTGTTTTGCTTGGAGCGTCTTGTATGATTTGAGTCTTTGCTTTTTAGTTTACCACAATCATCCTTGCTATACACACCTTTTGAGAGAGACACACATGATTCGGAAATTATTAGAATACTCTATGTGCTTCACTTATATCTTTTGAGTTATATAGTTTTGCTCTAGTACTTCACTTATATCTTTTTAGAGCACGGTGATGGATTGGTTTTATAGAAACTATTGATCTCTCATGCTTCAATTAGATTATTTTGAGATTCTTAAATAGCATGGTAATTTTCTTAAATAATCCTAATATGCTAGGTATACAAGATTAATAATAAAATTCTCTTATGAGTGTGTCGAATACTATGAGAAGTTTGATACTTGATAATTGTTTTGAGATATGGAGATGGTGATATTAGAGTCATGCTAGTTGAGTAGTTGTGAATTTGAGAAATACTTGTGTTCAAGTTTGTGATTCCCGTAGCATGCACCTATGGTGAACCATTATGTGACGAAGTCGGAGCATGATCTATTTATTGATTGTCTTCCTTATGAGTGGCAGTCGGGGACGAGAGATGGTCTTTTCCTACCAATCTATCCCCCTAGGAGCATGCGCGTAATACTTTGCTTTGATAACTTGTAGATTTTTGCAATAAGTATATGAGTTCTTTATAACTAATGTTGAGTCCATGGATCATACGCACTCTCACACTTCCACCATTGCTAGCCTCTCTAATACCGCGCACCTTTTGCCGGTATTATACACCCACCATATACCTTCTTCAAAACACCTACCATACCTACCTATCATGGAATTTCCATAGACATTCCAAGATATACTGCCATGCAACTTTCCACCATTCCGTTTACTATCACACGCTCCATCATTATCATATTGCTTTGCATGATCATGTAGTTGACATTGTATTTGTGGCAAAGCCACCATTCATAATTCTTTCATACATGTCACTCATGAGTCATTGCATATCCCGGTACACCGCCGGAGGCATTCATATAGAGTCGGATCTTGTTCTAAGTATCGAGTTGTAAAAACTAAAAGTGTGATGATCATCATTATTAGAGCATTGTCCCAAGTGAGGGAAAGGATGATGGAGACTATGATTCCCCCACAAGTCGGGAAGAGACTTCGGACGAAAAATAAAATAAAAAGAGGCCAAAGAAGCCCAAAAAAAGAGGCCATAAAAAGGCCCAAATAAAAAAATATGAGAGAAAAAGAGAGAAGGGACAATGCTACTATCCTTTTACCACACTTGTGCTTCAAAGTAGCACCATGATCTTCAGAGTAGAGAGTCTCCTTTGTTATCACTTTCATATACTAGTGGAAACTTTTCATTATAGGACTTGGCTTGTATATTCCAATGATGGGCTTCCTCAATATGCTTAGGTCTTCGTGAGCAAGAAAGTTGGATGCACACCCACTTAGTTTCTTTTTGAGCTTTCATATACTTATAGCTCTAGTGCATCCGTTGCATGGAAATCCCTACTCACTCACATTGATATTTATTGACGGGCCTCTCCATAGCCCGTTGATATGCCTAGTTGATGTGAGACTATCTTCTCCCTTTTTGTCTCCTCCACAACCACCATTCTATTCCACCTAAAGTGCTATATCCATGGCTCACGCTCATGTATTGCGTGAAGATTGAAAAAGTTAGTGAATGTCGAAAGTATGAAACAATTGCTTGGCTTGTCATTGGGGTTGTGCATGATTTAAATACTTTGTGTGGTGAAGATAGAGCATAGCCAGACTATATGATTTTGTAGGGATAACTTTCTTTGGCCATGTTATTTTGAAGAGACATAATTGCTTAGTTAGTGTGCTTGAAGTATTATTATTTCTATGTCAATATTAAACTTTTGTCTTGAATCTTTCAGATCCGAATATTCATACCAAAATTAAGAAGAATTACATTGAAAATATGCCAAGTAGCATTCCACATCAAAAATTCTATTTTTTATCATTTACCTACTCGAGGACGAGCAGGAATTAAGCTTGGGGATGCTTGATACGTCTCCAACGTATCTATAATTTCTGATTGCTCCATGCTATATTATCTACTGTTTTGGACATTATTGGGCTTTATTATCCACTTTTATATTATTTTGGGACTAACCTATTAACCGGAGGCCCAGCCCAGAATTGTTGTTTTTTTGCCTATTTTAGGGTTTCGAAGAAAAGGAATATCAAACGGAGTCAAAACTGAATGAAACCTTCGGGAGCGTGATTTTTGGAACAAACAAGATCCAGGAGACTTGGACCCTACGTCAAGCAACCAACAAGGAGGCCACGAGGTAGGGGGCGCGCCTACCCCCCCCCCCCCAGGCACGCCCTCCACCCTTGTGGGCCCCCTGTTGCTCCATCGACGTTCTTCTTCCTCCTATATATACCTACGTACCGCCAAACGATCAGATACGGAGCCAAAACCCTAATTCCATCACCGTAACTTTCTGTATCCATGAGATCCCATCTTGGGGCCTGTTCCGGAGCTCCACCGGAGGGGGCATCGATCACAGAGGGCTTCTACATCAACACCATAGCCTCTCCGATGAAGTGTGAGTAGTTTACCTCAGACCTTCGGGTCCATAGATGGCTTCTTCTCTCTTTTTGGATCTCAATACAAAGTTCTCCCCCTCTCTTGTGAAGATCTATTCGATGTAATCTTCTTTTGCGGTGTGTTTGTTGAGACCGATGAATTGTGGGTTTATGATCAAGTTTATCTATGAACAATATTTGAATCTTCCCTGAATTCTTTTATGTATGATTGGTTATCTTTGCAAGTCTCTTCGAATTATTAGTTTGGTTTGGCCTACTAGATTGATCTTTCTTGCAATGGGATAAGTGCTTAGATTTGGGTTCAATCTTGCGGTGTCCTTTCCCAGTGACAATAGGGGCAACAAGGCACGTATTGTATTGTTGCCATCGAGGATAACAAGATGGGTTTTGCATCATATTGCATGAGTTTATCCCTCTACATCATGCATCTTGCTTAAGGCGTTACTCTCTTCTTATGAACTTAATACTCTAGATGCATGCTGGATAGCGGTCGATGTGTGGAGTAATAGTAGTAGATGCAGGCAGGAGTCGGTCTACTTGTATCGGACATGATTCCTATATACATGATCATACCTATATATTCTCATGACTATGCTCAATTATGTCAATTGCTCAACAGTAATTTGTTCACCCACCGTAAAATACTTATGCTCTTGAGAGAAGCCACTAGTGAAACCTATGGCCCCCGGGTCTATCTTCATCATATTAATCTTCCAATACTTGGTTATTTCCTTTGCTTTTTACTTTGCTTTTATTTTACTTTGCATCTTTATCATAAAAATACCAAAAACATTATCTTATCATATCTATCAGATCTCACTCTCGTAAGTGACCATGTAGGGATTGACAACCCCTTATCGCATTGGTTGCGAGGATTTATTTGTTTTGTGTCGGTGCGAGTCTGCGTAGCCTCCTACTGGATTGATACCTTGGTTCTCAAAAACTGAGGGAAATACTTACGCTACTTTGCTGCACCACCCTTTCCTCTTCAAGGGAAAACCAACGCAAGTGCTCAAGAGGTAGCAAAGGGCCACTAGGGGGCCCACGAGGCAGGGGGCGCACCCCCCACCCTCGTGGCTGGTGGGTGGCCCCCCTCTGGTACTTCTTACGCTTAGTATTTTTATATATTCTGGAAATAACTTCCATGAAGTTTCAGGACTTTTGGAGCTGTGCAGAATAGGTCTCTAATATTTGCTCCTTTTCCGGCCCAGAATCCCAGCTGCCGGCATTCTCCCTCTTCATGTAAACCTTGTAAAATAAGAAAGAATAGGCATAAGTATTGTGACATAATGTGTAATAACGGCCCATAATGCAATAAATATCGATATAAAATCATGATGCAAAATGGACGTATCAGTCAGCTATCGCGTTCTTGAAAGAATTGGTGTGACGTTTTGGAGTTTCGGCAAGGATCATTACCGACAACAGCACTCAGTTCATGAGCTGCGCCTCCATGCAATATGTTCGTACCCTTAGAAGCAAGATCTCATTTGCCTCTATCGCACATCCTAGAAGCAATGGGCAAGCTGAGAGGGCGAGCACTCAAGTGCTGCAAGGACACAAGACAAGAACCTTTGATACGCTGCGGAAGCACGACAGGTGGTGGATCGATGAGCTGCTGGTAGTTCTGTGGTCCCTCAGAATGACACCAAATCGAGCTACTAGGCAGACTCCCTTCTCTCTAGTCTACGGGGTAGAAGCAGTTATCCCCAGGGAACTTATTTACGGGTCGCCTCGAGTGTTTGCCTACGATGAAGTAGCGCAAGATCAGCACTGGCGTGTCGACATTGTGCTACTCGAGGAGAACTGTCTCCGGCTGCTACGCATGTTGCACGCTATCAGCAGGCCCTGCGTCGCTACCATAGCCACAGGGTTCATGCCCGGTGTTTTGAGGAAGGCGACCTTTTCGTTAGGCACATTCAGTATGCGAAGGGTACACACAAGTTAACGCCAAAGTGGGAAGGCCCTTACTGGGTATTACGAGTCATCAGACCTGGCGCAGTCCGTCTGGATACCGGAGATGGCATTAAACTACAAAACTCATGGAATTGATCATCTCCGCAAGTTCGAGCCGTAAGGCGTGGCTGTCGGGCCCTGTTCGGCAGCCACCCTTTTGTACAAACCTTCCCTCAGTTGCATCTAACCCCTTGTACAAAGCCAGGCGATGACCTTGAGCACCAGAGAAATAAACAAAGCGCTGGGGGGGCCCGACCAAGTTGCATGCATGCATGAGCATTCCAAGAACATTGCATAAGCATTTGCATATGCATATAGATAGGATCGCATCCTGCATCATTCCCACCTCCATGAAGTTACAGGTTCCTGTCGTGGAGTTGGCCTCTACAAAGAGTTGGGTAGGTGGACCAGCACTGCAATCCCCGACAAGCCAAACAGATAAGTTCTACCTCTTGTCCATAAAGTGTTCTATAAGATGAAAACCTATGCATAAGAAAACCTCGCCTCTCTTTGAAACTTAGGTGCTACCATCCTTGACTCGAACATTGCTTCGGTCAGGACGGTCGTAGTGGCCATTGGTGAAAAGAGGTTGGCGGGGGGCTGGTCCCTTTATTTTTTGCCCGGTAGGCTTAGTTCTCCGACAAACAAAATCAGAAGGGTACCGGCAGGATAGCCTGCCGGGGAAGATTCGTTTATTAAAACTAAAGTGGTATCCTACCTCTACGTGGACATATACATGCATGAGTTCCCGGCAAGGTTCATCTTTTTCATAAATATGCTGATATTACAAGTACTAATCTTACAGAACACAAACATGCACTCGAGGGATTACATTATTGTAATTAAAATTTGGCAAGTGCCGACAAATTTAAGATTGAAAAAAGATGTGTCCCGTGATGCCCTTTCTTGTCCCTATCCTCCCAGGCACGGCAGTAGAAGGCGAAGAAGGCAAAAGGAGCGCCTGGGCAGAGGCCCAGCCTGCCCCCATCGGGCTCCAGGAGAGGTTGCCTTGGGGAAAGATGACGCCGGGGGAACACATCGATTGAGAGCATGACGGAGGCGACCCGTCGACACTGCCACCAGGGCCTGTAGGACGCGGCAGGGCTAACGGAGCTGCAACCCGAGAGGAAGCCTGTCGGGGTCCAGCTGAAAGGCTGCTGGAGGAAGCCTGGAAGCACCATCCCCACCTCTGCATCCAACTCCCCAGCAAATGCATTGTCAGGGAGGAGATGCAGGTGCAGATGATGGTGCTGCTGCCTGATGAATATGGTGCGGGCGATGCTTAGCAGAAGTCAGAGTCGTCGCCCTCTCGGTCACTGTCGTCATCATTGTCGTCACTATCCTCCTCGTTGCTTTCTCTCGAGGATGAGCTTTCATCATCAGTCAAGCTCTCCACGCAGCACCTTAAGCGAGATCCTAAGCACCCGAAGATATTGACAGAGAGCAGGCCGCTCTCCATTAGTTTGAACTGGAGAATGTGCCCCTCCGAGAAGCTGTGGGTACGAGCGAAGGTCTTCCAACCATAGCGGAGGTACATAACATGAGGGGCTGGGAAATCGATGTCCACCCGCATGCCACCATTCCCATAGCCCCTCATGTGCAACCTTAGAGCGCGTGGCCGGTCAAGCTCCATTTCCCGTGCGAACGGGGTAGGAAGACGGAGGTGACAGCACAGAGGTTTGTACAGCCTGATGATGAATTCTTGAGGCTGATCCCCGACATGGCCTTCCATTGAGGGAGGAGCTACTGGCGGAGGCGCGGCCACGGTGCCACTACGTCCTCCTCCTCGGGTATTGTGGCGATCTCGGCCTCGGCCCGTCCCTCCTCCTCTCACAACGGGCTCCGCTGCCATGGGATCCGAAGGAGGAGGAACACCGTGCCGAGAAGAAGCCCTCGTCACCGCCGCTGAATCACTACCATGCCCTCGTCCTATCACCATAGCGAGTGAAGAAATATTGCGGAGGGGGAAGGAGGGATGCAGGTGTATGAAGATGCACCACCCTGCCCCCTCTTATAGAAAGGGTGAGGCAGGGGGCTAGCCTCTCATGCTAAAGGCGGCCACCCTGCTCCTCCAATGAGGCCTCCCTTCTCCACCCTAGTGGCTCAGGGAGCCAGAACCGACCCTCTGCTCCAACCAGCGGTGCCTTATTTCCTACCATGGCCCTCATCTCCGTGCTCCCAGCATGCACCTACCCCACCTAATGCATGGAGTACACGTGGTGGGTGTGCGCAAAGCCAGGGGCGGGTGGGATGGCAGTTTCTAACCCGTGACTGTGGGGCGTGGGCATCCAACGGGCCATCATCTGAGTTTTTTCCGTAACGTCACACACACGACGCGCAGAGAACCGAAAACTGGCCAAGACTCAAGACTAATGAAGAAGCAAAGAAGACCTCAAGAGACCGTCCTCTTCCATGCCCTCACCCGCGCACTTATTAGGCCCTACCCCGATGATGCTCGGCAGCGCGTTCGGGGCAGTCCAGGGGGCATCTGTCGGTGCAACAAACCATGGGTCAGTTGCCCAGACTGTTCGCGGGCACGGGAACGAGATTACGACACCGACCCAAGTCAGGGCACAAGAAACCAAGATCTTCGAAGAACCAACATGCAGATCAAGAGGACCAAGATCAAGCCAGAGAAGCAAGACACCACCAGGAGAAAAGCCTCCCTTGCCTAGCAGGCTAGCTAGGCGAAGGCGGGATCACCCCTAGAAGAAAACGTGCAAGACGTCCCAGGAGGGCCTGCCGGGACTCACGGAGGCAAAATCACCTCACCTAACTACTCCACCATGACCCACGTCGCCAAACGATGCACTGTCAAGCTGCAAAGTGACTAAGTGGAAGCCATTCGCCATATGGCAGCCTCTTTCTACAGGAGAAGCCTACGAACGACACCCACCCTGCAACGTTTCAAACAAGCAGGTGTCAAACTGGTAAGATAACCCGGCAAGGCTTGGCGGGCGAGCAATGATGTGACATTGAGCGGCACATTTAATGCGCCCTATCAGCCTGCGGAGTTAGTTATGATAGCATTGTTTGCTATCTTATTAGTGCATAATGACTACTTTGCCATTGTGGTGACCCCTTAACCTATAAAAGGGTGCCCATGGCACCGTAGAAAGGGTTAGAAGGTTGAATCCCAATGCATCCGTATGCACGAAGCCACTGTAGCGCCTAGGCAACCCTACCGGGCAAGTGTACTACGCTCCACCACATTTCTTCCACCATCAATCCACCAAAGCAGGAGTTCGGTTTTATGCCACACGACGGCCCGAACCTGGGTAAAATCGCTCGTGTGATCTCTACCATGCTGCCCCACGCTCTTCTCCTCTTTGTGCGACGTGACATCCCCCCTCCCGAACCAGCAAGGGACCCTTGGTCCCATAGGTGGTCGTGGTTGCCCATGACAGTCATGTAGTCGACGTTCACATGACACCACTAAGGGAATCACAACATACATACTATCAAAAATATCAAACACATATCAGGTTCACATGATTACTTGCAACATGATTTCTCCCGTGACCTCAAGAACAAAAGTAACTAATCACAAGTGATAAGCATATTGGATCTTAACATATAATCTTCCACCAAATAAACCATATAGTAATCAACTACAAGATGTAATCAACACTACTAGTCACCCACAAGCACCAATCTATAGTTCCGTTACAAAGATTGAACACAAGAGATGAACTAGTGTTTGAGAGGAGATGGTGTTGTTGAAGATATTGATGGAGATTGTCCTCCCCGAGATGGGAGAGTTGTTGGTGATGATGATGATTTCCCCCTCCAGGAGGGAAGTTCCCTCAGTGGATTCGCACCGCTGGAGGGCAAAAGTGCTCCTGCCCAAGTTCCACCTCGAGACAGCGGCGCTCTGTCCCGAAAGTCCTCTCCTGATTTTTTCTAGATCAAAATGACTTATATACTAGAGGATTGGCACCAGAGGTGGGCCGACGGGAGCACAACCCACCAGGGCGCACCTGGGCTCCTTGGTGTGCTCAGGTGGGTTGTGCCCACCTGGTGGGCCCCCTCTGGTACTTATTGGCTCCAATATTCCTCATATATTCCATAAAAAATCTCCCTAAAGTATCATCTTGGTTGGAGTTGTGCAGAATAGGTGGCCTGACGTAGCTTTTCCAGGTCCAGATTTCCAGCTGCCGGAATTCTCCCTCTTTTTGTGTACCTTGCATATTATGAGAGAAAAGGCATTAGAATTACTCCAAAAAACATTATTATGCATAAAAACATCATAAATAACAGTAGGAAAACATGATGCAAAATGGACTTATCAGGGATGCAGGGGCAGGATCCAGTGCGCAAGGCGGGGCCGCATGATGCGCTCTCGGCTGACGAGGTGCTTGGGGCCGAGGTGGACGAGGTGGCACTCCGACCGTGCCTACCCCAGCCGCTCCGACTCCAATGAAGGTTCATATTGGAGATACAGCGCTGGAATTCATTGTCAGGCCGCGTGAGCCCCCGTGCAGCCGTCTATGGCTTCAAGGCCCCTTTGCAAGTGTAATGGAGGTCGATTAGCCGCATGGGTTGAGGCTGCACATGAGGGGTTACTGGAACAGCACCATGCAGGTGGACGTTGAGTTCCTTGCACCTCATGTCATGTTCCTCCGGCATGGCTGGAAGACTTTTGCATGTGCCCATAGCTTGGTGGAGGGGCACATTCTCCTTCTTAAGCTAATGGAGGTTGATTTGCTCTCCATCAAGGCCTTCGAGCGTTCGGGTGCTTGCTTAGGATGTTGCGCGAAGAGCTCAACTGACGACGAAAGCTCCTCCTCGAGCAACAACAATGAAGAGGACATTGACGGCGACACCGAGCCCCCGGTCGTCAAGCATGAAGATGACGACTCGGAATCCGGCTGAGCGCCAGACGCACCATCACTGTCAGCTAGGCAGCAGCAGCACCACCATCTACAGTTGTACCCCGGCAGAGCGGTTTAACGCGGGTTCTTGGTCGGGTCAACTCCGCTTCCACCATCTGGACCCCGGCAAGCTTCCTCATGGACTCCGGCTTCGTCTTCACTGCCGGTGTCCCTCTTGTCGCATTCCTCTGGTCCTAGCGGGGGTGAAGAGGGCATCGCCCAGTCTCTATCTCTGTCCCTGGCCTCTTCTTCCTTGTCGGGGAGGCGTCCTCCCTATCTTTTCAGGCTGCGTCCTGCAGGCCCTGACGGGGTCGGGCTGGGCTTCTGCCTAGGCGCTCCTTTTGTCCTCTTTCCTTCTCGATGCAACTCCTAGGAGGAGAGGGACAAGAAAGGCATTACAGGGCACCTATCATTTTTAAAATTAAAAGAAGTAGGCAGTTGCAGAGTTTTAGTTTAAATCATATAATCCTGTCTCCAGGTTTGTACTCTGTATGATCTGTACTTGTTTATCTACGTATTAATGGAAAAAGAATGCTTGTCAGGTACTTGTGCATGTATCATAAACACTCGAGGAAGGATCCTTCAATACTCTCAAGCAAACAAAGTTTTCCGGCAAGACATCCTGCCGACCCTTTCACATCTGCCATTGATCCTCGTCTGACGAGTCCAGAATGGGTTAGGAGCATAGATGAGGGCTGGCCCCTTGTTAGCTACCTCAAATGTCACCGCAACCAACTTGACCAAAAAGACTTCAAATCAAAAGATGGGAGCACAGATGATGGAAGCGACAAGGTTTCCCTACGCACAAGTTTTTCATCCATGAATACAACACAGATGGCGAGGCGAACTTAGCTGTGTTTGCTAGCTTTAATCTTCTTCCCAGGGAGTCCATCTGTGGTAGAACCCTACTTCTAATGTTCAAAAAGAAGAATAGGGGAGAAATAGTTGCATGCATGCAAGTTTTGTGTCATCGCTTCGTTTTATTATCTTCGCACAGGGTCTGCACCTAGCTTTGTATAAAGGGTTACAAGTCCTAGGGACTATGCTTGTACAAAACAAGTTGTCGAGGCAAGGCCTGGCAACCGCGCCTTATAGTTAGAACTTATGAAGACGCGCAGTGTTCCATGAGTTTTGCATTGGTATGCCATCTTCGGCCTCAAGACGGACTGCGCCAAGTCTAGAGACATGTACTACCCGGTAAGGGCCTTCCCACTTCGTTGTCAACTTGTTTGAACCATTAACGGATTAAACACGCCTAAGGACAAGGTCACCTTCCTCAAGGCTCCTCGCATGAACCCTATGGCTATGATAGCCTTGATGACCCACAAGTATAGGGGATCAATTGTAGCTCTTTTCGATAAGTAAGAGTGTCGAACCCAATGAGGAGCAGAAGGAAATGATAAGTAGTTTCTAGTGAGGTGATGTATGCAAGTGCTGAAATTGTAAGTAGCAGGGTAGTTCGATAGTAAGATATTTGTAACGAGCAAGTAATAATAGTAGTAACAGAAGTGCAGCAAGGTAGCCCAATCCTTTTGAGGCAAAGGACGGGCCAAAATGGTCTCTTATAATAGGCAAAGCGTTCTTGAGGGTACACGGGAATTTCATCTAGTCACTTTCATCATGTTGGTTCGATTCGTGTTTGCTACTTTGATAATTTGATATGTGGGTGGACCGGTGCTTAGGTGATGTTCTTACTTGAACAAAGATCCTACTTATGATTAACCCTCCCGCAAGCATCCGCAACAACGAGAAAAGTATTAAGAATAAATTCTAACCATAGCATTAAACTTTGGGATCCAACCGGTCCCTTACGGAATAGCGCATAAACTGGGGTTTAAGCTTCTGTCACTCTCACAAACCATCATCTAATAGCTACTCCACAATGCATTTCCTTAGGCCCAAATATGGTGAAAGTGTTATGTAGTCGACGTTCACATGACACCACTAAGGGAATCACAACATACATACTATCAAAATATCAAACACATATCAAATTCACATGATTACTTGCAACGTGATTTCTCCTGTGACCTCAAGAACAAAGGTAACTATTGACAAATTATAAACATGCTCATGATCAGAGGGGTATTAAATAGCATATTGGATCTCAACATATAATCTTCCACCAAATAAACCATATAGTAATCAACTACAAGATGTAATCAACACTACTAGTCCCCCACAAGTACCAATCTATAGTTCCAGTAACAAGATTGAACACAAGAGATTAACGAGGGTTTGAGAGGAGATGGTGTTGTTGAAGATGTTGATGGAGATTTCCCTCCCCAATATGGGAGAGTTGTTGGTGATGATGATGACGATGATTTCCCCCTGCAGGAGGGAAGTTCCCCCGGCGAAATCGCTAAGCCTGAGGGCAAAAGTGCTCTTGCCCAAGTTCTGCCTCGAGGCGACGGCTCTTCGTCCCGAAAGTCCTCTCCTTATTTTTTTTGTAGGTCAAAATGACTTAAATACCAAAAGATGGGCACCGGAGGTGGGCCGAGGAGGCCACAACCGCTCAGGGCACGCCCAGGTGGGTTGTGCCCACCTGGTGCCCCCCAAGTGGTAGTTATTGGCTCCAATAATTCTTATATATTCCATAAAAAATCCCCGTGAAGTTTCATCTCATTTGGAGTTGTGCAGAATAGGTAGCCTGATGTAGCTTTTCTAGGTCCAGATTTCCAGCTGCCAAAATTCTCCCCCTTGGTGTGTACCTTGCATATTATGAGAGAAAAGGCATTATAATTACTCCAAAAAGCATTATTATGGATAAAAATATTATAAATAACAGTAAGAAAACATGATGCAAAATGGACGTATCAACTCCCCCAACCTTAGACCTTGCTTGTCCTGAAGAGAAAACTGAAATCGAAAAACATGTCCACATGCTTTGAGAGAGAGATGTCGATAAAAACAAAATACGGACAGAAAAGCATCATGTTGATTATTATAACAACAACAAAATTAAACATAGGAATTTTATCATAGAACTTTCATCATATACTTCTCATGAATAAGTAATAGTTCATCACACAAATGAAGTATAAAGCAAAAACTCTAATGGAAACCGACAAACTATGATCTCAGTCAACGTTGCCACTACAATTCATCATCTTTTCAGGAAGGGTCACGTGTCGGAGCCTTTGGGCAAGTCCACATACTCAACCATCATATAGTCTTCTATGATTGCTAACACACACCCATGAGCAAAACGTTTCAACCGGACACATAGAAAGATAGGGGCTTATGGTTTCGCCTCCCAACATACTCACCTCGAGGGTGATGTGAACAATAATAACTCATGCCACCCATATTCAACTGGACATATGTGTCTAGATCTTTCCTCACCAAATGATGCTTGCCAAAGGAGAAAAATAAAAGGAATAGAGATAAAAACTTTGACTCTTGCATAAAAGTAAAAGACAGCCCCTTCGCAGAGGGAAGCAGAGGTTCCCATGCGCTTATTTGTTTGTATGCTCAATCCCTTAGTGCAAAAGAATGTCACGTTACATTGCCCCTTGTGATAGCGACCTTTATTATGCAATCTATCACTTTTATTCTTCACCAACACAAGTCCACATACTCAACCATCATATAGTCTTCTATTATTGCTAACACACACCTCGTACCCATGAGCAAAATGTTTCAACCGGACGCATAGAAAGATAGGAGCTTATGGTTTCACCTCCCAACATACTCACCTACAGGGTGATGTCAATAATAATAACTCATGACACCCATATTCAACTGGACATATGTGCCTAGATCTTTCCTCACCAAATGATGCTTGCCAAAGGAGAAAAATAAAAGGAATAGAGAGAAAAACTTTGACTCTTGCATAAAAGTAAAAGATAGCCCCTTCGCAGAGGGAAGGAGAGGTTCCCGTGCGCTTATTTGTTTGTATGCTCAATCCCTTAGTGCAAAAGAACATCATGTTACATTGCCCCTTGTGATAGCGAACTTTATCATGCAGTCTGTCGCTTTTATTCTTCACCATCACAAGTTCGTGCAACGCTCAATTTTTTCATACACTAAATGATCTCACACTTTTGGAAGAAATTTTTATTGCCTTTTTGCACTGATGACAACTTACTTGAGGGAACTTGATCAATCCCTAGGTAGGTATGGTGGACACTCAAAAATATATTTGGGTTTAAGGGGTTTTGGATGCACAAGTAGTATCTCTACTTAGTGCAGAACTTTTGGCTAGCAAAGATAGGAGGCAAGCACCACATGGTAAAGGATCTATGACAATATGACTTCTATGTGAATATGAACAAACATAAATCATTAAGTTGTCTTCCTTCTCCAATGTCAACAATTTTGGCAGATAATATTTTGATGAGGGCTCACAATCACAAAAGATTTCTAGGATAGTATATTTATATGTGAATTTTCTCTTCCCTTATTAATTATTTCATGAGTTGCATCATTGACTAATGCTATGTTTGTCAATCTCTATTAAAATTTTATACTTATACTTTTCCTTATGTGGTGCCATCATGTCGGTGTACAAAAGTAGGGGCTCTCCTTTTTACCCCTTTACTTGTGCACGGGCAGTCAGAGCCGCACCTGCGGCCATGCTTAGCGGGGCGAAGGGAGGAAGCAGGAGCACAAGACAACCGGAACAACGCCAAGACCAGAGACACAAAGAGCAAGAGGGCGAGGTGGACTCCCCCGGCAAGACCCTTGCCGGAGCGGCCTCCGCAGCCCCGGCGAGAGCCTTGCCAGGGAAACTTGCCCAACGCCAGCAGAGCACGCCACCCTTGAGCCCAAGGGTTCCAACACCATCAACCACATTGGAACCAAGGCTCGGGAGGCACCTCCATGGTGACATACAAATCTTTGTGGAGATAAAGAGCCCACAAGACTAGACGATGAGCGGAAGACAAGACAATCACAAGCCCCCTTGCCGAGGATGCCCCCGAGGCCCCGACAAGGCTCCTTGCCGAAAACACTCGCATGGCCCCGGCAAGACTCTTGCCGAGGGCGACCACAAGACTTTGGCAAGACCCTTTCCGGGAATATACGCAGGATCGCGACAAGACCTTGCCACCCCGTCACCGCCCCAGCTCAGCGGCCAACCCAGCAAGTGAGGCTAGTACCCACGTGGCAGTACGTGGATGCTAATCCAGCTAGTCAAGCACCTGAGTGGTGGCATGTAGATCTTCGTGAAGACCCTACCACCACGCCATCTCAGCAGCCTGCCAGCTTACATGGCACTGCATGCCTCATTGGCCTGGACGCGTGTCCGAGCGAGGCGGAACGGCGACGGACGGGACGGGCTTCGTTACCATCCCCAATAAAGCAACGGGACACCTAAGGGGCGCATTTAATGTGCCTTGTCCCGTAATGACAGGCAATAAGCTTGTAAACTATTTACCTTTCCACCTCCTGTGTGCCACTATGACGACCCCTTTTGACTATAAAAGAAGGTCCGAGGCGTACTGGAGAAGGATTCAGATCTTTTGGACTACGCACGCACCGCAGCTAGTTCGAAAGCTCAAGAACACTCAAATATACACAAAAGCAGGACTAGGGTATTACGCATTCTTGCGGCCCGAACCTAGGTAAACGATCTTTGTGCTGGCTACTAGACCCGCTCTTTGCACAACCCCACGCCCGCCAACCGTAGAAGGGATCTGTGACAGCCTGATTTTTGGCCCTTTCTTTTTCTTTTGTTTTTCTGAGGTTTTTGCTTGAGTTTTCTTTTTTCGTGGCTTTGTGGTCTGGAAAGTGAAGAAGATGCCTTCTTCTTTGCTTCCAGAGTGGCTTGTCATACCCAAATCCTTCCCTAGACCCTGTCATTTTCATCCTAGCCCAAATCCCAATATTCTTTTCCTTGGGAATATTCCTTTTCTATTAAAGGAATAACCGAAATTGCCCTAGGTTGTGAAGCAACCTTAATTTCCATCACTCCTAAAATTCCCAAATAATTCTCATAAATTGTTTGGGTCATATCTTTCTCAAATATGGCAAAAATATTTCATTTGTCATGTTTATCATCATGCTCAAATAATTCATTTCCTATTCTGCCCTAAATGGAAGAATGTGAAGCAAGTGCCATTTATCTTTTCCCAATTGACCTCAAACTCCTTGGGAACCTTTTCCTGTCCATATCATTGCCACATGCCAAAGTGCAACCTCATTTGCCAAGTAATCATTTAATTATGATTTTCCAAAGTTCCTATCTGAGGGAACTGGTTGTGAAGGAAGCACAAGCTAGGCATATCCAAATGAGTTGCCATTTTGCATGATCTCTCATATCATCAATCATAGCCCTCCACCAAAGAATAGCTCATATCATGCCTCCATGTGAGCTCACCTTCAATTCTTTGATTCTGCCCAAAATTTCAGATTGTGAAGCAAGTATATTTTATCTTGCTCCATTATGGCTGCCGATTTTTCTAGGCCTTATTTTACCCATATAACTTACCTCCACCCATTTTGGGCATGTTTCATCAAGCCATTTATCCTCTAGAATTTTTGCAAGTTTCTGTTCAATGAAAATGTTTGTGAAGGAAGTACCATTTTTGTTTATCCAATTGGTATAAAACCTTTTGCGGCATCTTCATATGGCCAAATAAGCTTGCCTTGCCAAAGTTCAGCTCAAGTGGCTTCTCCATTTGAGAGTATCATCATGATCTTCATTCTGGACCAGATTTGGCAGTTGCAAAGCAACTCCATTAATCCTTGATCCAAATCATCTCCAAGTTACCAGGATGTAAGTCCTTCTTACCCTGAACTTACCAGACAACTCCATTTGACCCAATCACCTCCCTATTGAGCAGCAGTACACGATCAAGTTTACTGCAGTAAACATCAAGTGTTAACTGCCATTCAACCGTGTCACTTTTAACCAATCTACCACCACGGTTGCAACCTCCCCAGTAAGGACCAACCCCTAGAAAACAATTGTCAGCCATTTGGCTCTTCTTGATGTCAGTCCGCGCAGTGACCACCGTTTTGGCGTGCAATGGCCGCGCCCAGAACGTTGTTTGTGCTGGACCCCCTCCTCCTCTCGGCGTCTTCGAGCTCGTGAGCATGTCCATTGTCCTCCTCTCGTCGTCGCCGATCA
The DNA here is from genome assembly GCF_056163025.1 of Triticum urartu. Lineage (NCBI taxonomy): Eukaryota > Viridiplantae > Streptophyta > Magnoliopsida > Poales > Poaceae > Triticum > Triticum urartu. The sequence continues at coordinate 398,981,769 of NC_141879.1, read as the reverse complement.
CCTGGATCCCTCTCCCCCTCCATCCACTTGCTCACCAACGCAAGCCGCCGCGCGTCCACGAGCGCACAGTGCCGGCAATGCATTAATGGCGTTTGGATCCTTCTCTCTGCGCTCCCTTGGTCTCCTCTGTCCCGTGAAGCTCTCCCCTGTGCCTCCCCCATTGCCTTCCCCCGAGCTCGAGCGCGTGCACGCGCGTCCGCGACAGTGCCAGCTCGACCTCCTCCCCCGCTGGCTATTTAAGCCGTCCCCGAGCACCTCCGAGCTCAGAACGAGCCTCACAACCCTCCTCCGGTCCCGCCTAGCCATCCCCTCGAGCCCAAGGAGCTCTCTGGAGTCTCCATTGCCGCCATGGCCGCCGCATGGCCTTGGCTAAATTCGGCCGACCCAAGCCCTCTCCCTCCCTCCTGACCTCACCAGAGGACTGCCCGGACCCCATAGCTCCTCCCCAGACCCTCCATTCATCGCTGGAACCACCATGGCCGCGGGTCTCCTCCTACCCGAGCCCTTGCCCGCGCCCTCTGTTCCCATGCGTCGCCGCCTCCCTACTCCTCCCCGGCGCCGGCCGACCCTCTAGATGGGTGCGGCAGGCCTCGGCGCACCCGGCGGTGCCATCAGCCAGGCGGGAGATGGCCGGAGCCGGCCGGGCCCTCGCCGGCAGCGCTCTGCCTCGCCTCGCTCCTGTCCCCGATCGGGAGGAGGAAGACAGGCGCACGAGGAGAGAGAGATGACTCCGCGGGCCCCGCACGACAGCCTCAGCAGCGTTGACCCCGGGCAGCCAGCGTGGATAAGTGACGGGCCCCACAGCCCATGGGACCCGCCCGTCAGCCGCACAGCACCGCGGCCCCGCCCTGCTGACTGGATAAGTGGAAGCGTACATCCTAGAAGTACGTTTACATCCTTAGAAAGCGTATTTTCCCGTGAGTACGTTTTCTTTTAGAGGAAGCGTATTTCCGTTCTTCGTCAGCCCGGATTGTGTTTTCAGTTAGTGAAAGCATATTTCGCTGATTCCGCTTTCTACTTTTCTGTCCAGGCCCAGATTTTGAAGTTTTTCATTACAGATGGGTCCCTGGCAGAAAACACCTCATATCTTTTTAACCACAACTCCAAATGAGGTGATTCCAAAGCCCATTTCTTTGTCTCGTCGAACCCATTTTGTTGATTTCATTTTCACTATGGTTTGACACTGTGAAAAAGACTTTTTTGCCCTTGCACGTAAACAGCCCCTCCGAGAGAGAACTATTTCTGGCAAATCCTTCTGCGGCTTCACCGCACTTCTTCCCGGAGTATTCTTCATCCCCAGGCAAGCCACAATACCCACTTGCATGATAGTCATCCATTAGCCATGGTTTTCAACTTGAATATTTATTAAATGATTGCTTGTTTAGAAGATGGTTATCGTTGTTTCGGTAATGTTTCTGGGTTAGTGCTTACTTGTTTGCTATGTTATTATGCACCTGGTTATCATGCCCTGCTAGTTGTTAGTATTACTTTCATATTGTCATGCTCGATAGTACTACATGTTGGGTTGGTCATGCTCTTCGGTGCATGACTAACGTCGGTTACCGAGTACTGTTAATAGGCATTTCTCGTTGCTGTTAGTTGGTTAAGTGTTACTCGGTGATGTTATTGATAAGTTATTGCATGTTATTTATGGTTAATGCTAGTGGTCATGTTATGTTATACTATGATTAGTGTTGCCCTTGTAATATTTATGCTCGTCATTATGCCATGTTCAGTTTGAGATTATTTCATAGTTGATATGATGGACACTTGTGTTGCATCCTGTGCTTATGTTGACATCATGCTCATGCTTTGTAAATGCATCATGTTATTTTATCATGGCTCAGCATATTGCATTCAAGTTTAACCGGATTTAATTGAACTTGAACAACTGTTGGCTGAGTCATGGTGCCGCCAGATCGAAACTGACCAGTGCAACCACGCTTACCATATGGGTAAGTTCCTAGCTGGGTCTATTGTCATGCATCTCGCCGGTGCCTCCAACTAGGGAAGGTTATGGGTGTGCGTACCCTGGCTCGGTAAGGAGACATAACCTTGTGTGCCCGTTGTTTTTATGGATCCGGTCCCCTTGAGGGAGTTTTCCCTGTGAGGGAGTTTGACCACGACGGTGGTCGGGGTGTCTTTGGTAGACACAGGGCCACCCAGGACTAACCCAGTTGGGAGTGGGTCGGAGTGGCCGGGAGAGTGTCATGACAATAGATCGGTTTTGTTGGAACGCCGTTGGTCCACCCGAATGGGAGTGCGAGGCCATGGGTTCCGTGGTGTGGGTACAGTGTGCTAACCTCTGTAGAGTGTATATTAAATCTATCGATATCCGTGCCCGCGGAAAAGGGCCCAGTTCGTGTCGGTCCCACCGTGAGTCAACAGTATTAATAATAACTTGATTAATGACAACCCCGGTTCGGTGACGAGTTACTTTGGTTGTGATCGCCGTAAGGATCACGGGCCAAATATTGGTCGTGGTTGTGATCGCCGTAAGGATCACAATTTGAGACCAAGTGTTGGTAGTGGTTGTGATCACCGGAAGGATCACGGTGGTATCGAGGATACCGAGTTGTAGGATTTTCATGATGTTGTGCGAGAATCATGGGTAAAGATCAAGCTCCTTGTGGTCATTTAATGATTACTACGGTATTGTTTATACCAAGTTTGATTTGATCCTGGGATGATCGTGTGATGTCCGAGGTTGGTAAGTGCTGCGTGTGATGGTTACGAGATAACCTGAGCAGAATAATTGGTGCATGTTGTGTTATCATGTTGCATGCTAGTATCATCAGATTCATATGTTTATGCTATGCTCATATTGTTCTAGCGGTATCATGTTCATGTTGCCTTTGGATTCTTAGTGGCCATTATGATTATTTTCATGATGGTAGTTGGTATTATTTTGGGAGTACTACTTTGGATGACATGTTGTTCATGTCATGTTATTATGAGGATATCATGTTAATTCCTGCTTAACCTGTAATTTCCATGCTGTTGTTTGTCTTGAATGCTTCTGGTTTATTGTGAGCTTGCAAGTACATTCAATGTACTGACCTGGCGTGTCATGCCAGCTTGCAGGTCATGCCTGGATTGCATGCTTGTTTGCTGTGGATTCTTTGTTTGCGAGCTAGGATAAGCGTTCCAGCCAGAGTCCCTGCCGAGTGGAGTTCACCACCGTTGTCGTTGTTCCACTGCCAGTAGTTTTTTCGCTGCTAGAGTTATTCCGCTGCTTCGAGTTGTTTTGCTGCTTGCATAGAGCAACTGAGGATGGCGTAGTGTCGTCGTGCCGATGTTATTCATTGTAATGTCGAAGACCTTGTAATCATATTCGTGTAATAATAGAAAGCTGGTTTGTTCTATGCTAAGCAGTGCTGTATTCCAGAAGACTTCTCCTCGATCTCTCGGCTGGAATACGGGGCGTTCCGGTTTTCTCTGAGCGGGGGTGCCACAGGATCCCAGTGATTCCATAGGTGTCGTTCCCACCGATATATCTGGCGTGCCAGGTAGGGGGCGTAGTTGTGAAAATCTAGTCTATCTATCAATTTAGTAGTTCTTCATCACCATGGCTCCCAAGAAGAAGACAAGCACGCCGATCGGTTCATCGGGAGCCGAACGGCCCGTACCACTATGGGCGAGTGGTGGGGCGGTCGCGGACGGAAGCCGAGGCGCGGCCCACGAACACCCTCATCGCTCTGGTAGTCAAAGCCTGGCGAGGGGCGTCGTTCGTGCGCGAGACGACGGGCCGCACACCGCCAAATCCAAAGACGGAGCCGGCGCGGGCCATCCAAGGGCGCCATCGCGCCACCCATAGGCGGTGCGGCGACTTCCAAGACGCCTACGCCGGCGCCCACGACGCACTCTTCCCAGGTTGTGCGCGACGAGAAGCGTCACCACACTGATGACCCCGTGCGCCTCCGTGGGAAGAGTCTTGTGCCTCATTCCCGGGACGTAGAAGGCCAGCATGCACACCGAGGCATTGGCGGAAATGGCACATAGCCGCAAGGTCGTGATAGAGCTCCTTCTAACAGGGTTAGAAGTCGGAGCGCGTCACGGTCCACGCAGCTTTCACTGCCACCCACGCCAGCAGAAGCTTTGGAGTGCGCACAGTTGCTCCTCGACTTTCCTCCTGCTATGGAACAGCTCGACGAGTGGAGAGCCACCATCTGGAGCCTCGTCGGCGTTGCCAATAAAGATGAGCCACGACCAGCGGGGCCCTCAGGTCGGCGCTCCGTCGAGCCACCGCATGCCAGTGGTGGGAAGACCGGAGGTGCTGCGGCACAGTGCACTCTCCTCCCCCACGCCAGCCACCGCGGGTGTTGGTTCGTCGTGATGACGCTTGTGATAACATGTCCATAGCATTGTCCGACCCACAAAATCACCGCGATCAGCACCAAGTTCTTCGGGAGCGAGCCCATGAAGATGCTTGAACCACCATCGAGCACCGGCACAAAGCACGCCACCAGTCAGATAGGCGGGCGGGGCCCACTATGGACCACCCAGCATCGGGAGGCTTTGGTGGCCTACCCTACGAGGTGGGTTGCCCAACCTTTACCCGCGAGCTATGGTAGTTTGAGTGGCCCTCCCACCGCACATTCAAGCCCGACGTTGGCGAAAAGTACAACGGCAAGACCCACCTGTCGGAGTTCCTCAGCATCTACACCATCGTGATGCAAGCTGCTGGTGCTCATGATGACAAGGTGCTTGCCAATTACTTCCCATTGGCACTTAAACCCAATGTCATGTCATGGTTGATGCACTTGCCGACGGATTCCATTTCTTCTTGGACGGATTTGTGTCATGAGTTCGTTGGCGCCTTCACTGGAGGGCACCAAGCTCATGGTTAGGAAAGCGATTTGCATATCATCCCCTAGAAGGAAGGTGAAAACCTGCGCAAGTACATACAGAGGTTTAGCCGGGTGCAGTACAACATCCAAGATGTTCATCCCGCCGCCGTGATCAGCGCATTCCATCAGAATGTGCGCAACCGCAAGATGCGTGAAGAGCTGGCGACGAACAAGGTAAAAGATGTGGCCGAACTTTATGTTCTGGCTAACAAGTGCGCTCGAGCTAAAGTGGGGAGGAAGTACCCCGGAGAGGACGCCGGTGCAGAAACCGACTCCATAGACGAAGACACAGCCGCCCCGACAAAGAAGGGTCGGCACCGCAACAGGAAGCGCAAGGGCAAGACCGTGCTTGCCGTTGAGGGATCCGAGGACATCAGCACTGCCAAGAAGGCCAAGGCAGATGACCCGGCAAGGAAATTGCCTGGTGCACCGCTTGCCGGGCCTTGGCGGCTGCCGACAAGCCAGGAGGCTCCGACAAGCAGTACTGCAAGATCCACCGCACCAAGGGCCATGACCTCCAGAATTGCCAACAAGTTGAGCTGCTTGCTGAGAAGCAAAAAGTTGAGTATGAGAGGCGGGACAAGGAGAAGGGTCAGGATGGTGCCGAAGGATCCGGCAAGAAGCGTGGCGGCCAAGGAGGTCGCTGCGGCAAGGATAACCAGCAATAGAGGCCCGCCCGGGGCCACGACAAGAAGCAGGAAGACGACGGTCATGACGAGGATGATGAGTCTAGCGAGCATGAGTTTTAGAAAGCTACAGAGGCCATGTGCATCGATGGTGGCGTCTCGCTGCACACATCTGACTGCCAGCTCAAGTAGTGGGCACGTGAGATCATAGCAGCGGAACCATCATTCGATGCTCGAAAGCCACTGAAGTGGTCCAGCACGCCTATCATTTTTGACACCGAGGACCACCCTGATCGCACAACTGCGGTCGGGTGTTTGCCGTTGTTGGTTTCGCCAACAATACGCAACCTCAAGGTGACAAAAATGCTAGTTGACGGCGGGGCCGGTCTGAACTTGATCTCACCTGTTGTGATCAAAAGGCTACAGATTCCTGATGGAGACCTCGAAGAGACGGGCACATTTCAAGGGATCAACCCGAGAAGGAGTCAGCCGAAGGGTAAGATCACACTGCCCGTGACGTTTGGAGGCGAGTTAAACTACAGAACAGAGAGGATTGTTTTCGATGTAGCCGAGATCCCCTTGCCCTACAATGGGATCCTCGGCTGCCCGGCACTAGCTAAGTTCATGGCGGCCTCACATTACGCCTACAACATGCTGAAGATGCCTGGGCCGATGACTATCATCACTGTCCCCTCTAACAAGAAGGATGCGCTGATCTGCGCTGATCAACTCTACCTGGAGGCAGTTGCAGCGACTGCCGCCAAGGCACTTGCTCCTACCGCCGAAGCCCCGGGAGGGCAGAAGACCGGCAAGACCTCTCGCACCCACTCCGGCAAGAGCACCTCTTCGGAGTGTTGTGCTCCCATCGAGGGCGTGCCAGACGGCTCCACCGGCAAGAGCAAGAAATCCAGAGGTGCGCCACCAGAGACCAAGAAGGTGTCCGTCAAGGAGGATGGCACGGGAGGGGCCTTCACCATAAGCTCCTCCCTTGACAGCAAATAGGAAGGCGCGCTCATCACCTTCCTGCGGGCGAATGTCGATGTGTTTGCATGGCAAGCATCCAACATCCCTGATGTTCCCAGGGAGGTGATTGAGCACCATCTTGCTGTCTATCCTCATGCGTGACCCCTCCAGTAGAAGGTCAGGAAGCAAGCTTTGGAACGGCAGGAGTTCATCATGAAGGAGATCAGGAATTTAGATGCGGCAGGCTTGGTGAGGGGAGTACTTCATTCGACATGGTTGGCCAATCCGGTGGTGGTGCGCAAGGAAAATGGGAAGTGGAGGCTGTGCATTGATTACACAGATATCAATAAGGCCTGTCCGAAGGACCCTTTCCCGTTGCCACACATTGACCAGATTGTTGACTCCACGGCCGGGTGCGACTTGTTATCGTTCCTTGATGCCTACTCAGGATACCACCAGATCTTCATGACGAGAGAAGATGAAGAGAAGACAACATTCATCACCCCATGTGGTACGTATTGTTTCTTACGAATGTCTTTCGGGTTGATGAGTGCTGGCTCAACGTTTGCAAGAGCAGTCCAAATTGGTTTTGAGCCCCAACTACATAGAAACTTGGAAGCTTATATGGATGACATAGTGGTCAAAACCAAGGACAGGGCAACACTCGTACAAGATTTGGAAGAGACGTTTGCAAATTTGTGCAAGCTCAACCTCAAGCTGAATCCTGAGAAGTGTTTCTTCGGCGTTCCGTACAGCAAACATCTCGGGTTCTTTGTGTCACATCTTGGGATCGAGGCGAATCCAGACATGTCGGAGCACGGGTTCTGGCAAAACCCTTAAGGTTCGAACACTAGGGTGCGCGCGAAGATCTCCCCCCTATTGATCCGCGTCCTAACTTGGCCTAGATCTCACGAACTAACTCAACAAACTCGCCACACAAATAACACGAGATTTATACTGGTTCGGGCCACCGTTGTGGTGTAATACCCTACTCCAGTGTGGTGGTGGTGGATTGCCTCTTGGGCTAAGGATGAACAATACGAAGGGAAGAACAGCGTCCTCAGGTTGAGGTGTTCTTGTGCTTGGTGCAATTGTGTGGCTGAGAATGATCTTCGATTCTCTCCGCCTATGGTGGTGGCTAGTCCTATTTATAGAGGCACTGGTCCTCTCCCCAAATATTGAGCGGGAAGGGAGCCAACAATGGCCAATTTGAAAGGGGACAACTAGTACAAGCTATCCTGACAAAAGGTGGTCTTCGCCTGCGAAAGGCTCTGGTGGTGACGCCGCCCTGGGCTCCACGGTGACCTCCGTCTTGCCATCCTTCTGGTCTTGGTCTCGTTGCACCAATATGGAAACCTTTGCTTGATGCCTCGGTACTCCGCGCCTGCACTTGCCCCCTTCGCACCAAAGAGGAAACAAGGACGCTGCGCGCGCTGGCGCCCGCCTGGTCTCGATTGTCATGGCTTACGTCACGAGCACCTCGCGAGGTTTGCCCGATCTTGAACTCTCCGGCCCTCACGAGCCGGCCTGATTAGGCTGCTCCTGAGGAGGTCTTGTGTTGTCCGCCTCGCAAAGCCTGGCCCCTCGCGAGGGTCTCGATTCCTTATTGATGAAGATGAGCCGTACAGGCCTGCGAGCAAAGCCACGCCATGGGCCGCAGGCAGGCAAGTCTGGGGACCCCATTCCCAGAACACCAACAGTAGCCCCCGGGCCCAAGGCGCGCTCGGGCTTGGTTTCAAGGCGAAGCCAAGGGTCATGTGCGGAGCGCCACGGGCCCCAATAGCATGCGGCCTCGGTCGACGCGTGGCGGTGGATTGGACGTGGGCGTCTCCGTTTCCCCATGCTGCCTCAGCAATTGCCCGATGTGACAAGTCCCTTCGACATGTAAGGAGAACCATCATTACCTATGATCGTGGGGGGTGCCGGTTGGCCTTCTCCTGGTATAAATGGGAGGGGGGCGGAGCCCCCGTCTCCCATCTTTCCTCTGCCTCTCCTGCTTCTTCTTCTTCCTCGCTCCACTACTTGCTTGTGTAGACATGGCGCCGATGCGGAGGTTCTCAGCCGTAGAGAAAGGCAAGGCTCCCCTCAATGTGCCCGAGCTGCTCCCGCCGAAGAAAAGGAGGTCTCATCGTCACGAGGTGGTCGTGAGGCCGGTGGTGTCGAGGCCTTGGTATGAGAGGCCGCCTCCTGGGTACCCGCTACCCTTGTACGCTCACGCTGATGATTCCGAAGGGAGTAGCAGTGAGCGGCGCCGCCCGCGCCAGGACCGTGGTCGCCGTGCCGCGGTGGCGCATGCCGTCGCCCCAGGGGTCCATGCTGCGGAGTCTTCGCGTAAGTTCGTCCTGTGGGCGGCGATGCCCCGACCACCTAGATTTGCCTCCCGCAATTCTTCGCCGCCGAGATGCCGCCGAGGGGCCTTCGTGAACTTTGGCTGTAGCACACAGACTGCGACGCTCCGGCGACTGGAGCGGAGATTGGAACCATCGCCTCCGAGAAGATCTTCATGACCCGAGGCTGGGTGAGATTGCCCGAGTCTGCCTCGTGGAGGGAGCCCTTGCGATCCACTTCGAGTATGACGGTGCCTCTGTGTTGTTCTTCAAGGTCTTCAACAAGGAAGGTCGCCGCCTGGAGTGCTTCCCCGAAGGAGGTCGCCAGGGCGACGCTGTGGTGGGTGCGGGTCCTGCCACTAGTCTCGGCTGCAGCTCCTCCAGCGACAGCGGCGACTCCTGGTGGTCCAGCGACTCTCCTGAGCTCTTGGAGTCTCCGGAGACAAGCGGCAACAGCTACGTGCCCCCGAGCTCCCGCCGAGCCCGGAGCAGGGCTGCGGCGTCCAGCCACTGTGGCCGCTGATCTGGATGGGGTTGGCGCCATCCTCACGTGGCCCACTGTTGATGATGGCGTCGGCGACACCTTGTGCGTGTAGATAGAACCCCTAGGAATTCCTTCCCTTTGTTCCCTACGCGGAATCAAGAAACGGGCCCCGTGGGGGTGTGTAAAGCGTCTGTAATGCCTTTTGTCAATATAGCCCCCGTTATGAATATTTGTGTGCACATATCCTGGCGAGGCTCGGCCTCCCCTTTCCAATCCTGCGGCAGCTTGATGCTCTACGCTGACAGGTCCCGGTCCCCAGGCAGGCTGCAGCCACCGCTGGTATGCCAGGTCGCGTGCCGTGGTCAAGGCTAGGAGGTGAGCGGCCCGAGGTCCAGTAAGAGCTCCTGAGGCGCGATGCTCAGGAGGTCCCCCTTAGCGCGCAAGCAGCTGTCTTAGAATGGAAAGGAAGAAAACATTGCCGTAGTAGGGCAGCGAAGGGAGTGAGTGAGGGTCTCGTGCCGCAAGCGATTGGTGGATCCAGAGCGAGAACTTATCTTTGGCTGTCTGGGGTCTGCTCCTCGGGTCGTGCCAGACTCGCTCGCCGGTAGCTGTAGTGTGGCTAGGTCTAGACCGTGCTGGCCTCCCCCTCCCCTCCATGTCCTTCTCGATGCTCTGCGTCCTTAGGTCCCGGCCCTCGAGCGAGCTCAGCCACCGCTGGTATGCCAGGTCACGTGCCGTGGTCAAGGCCAGGGGGTGAGGGCTGGAGAGCCAGTAAGAGCTCCTGAGGCGCGATGCTTAGGATCCCCCTTTTAACGCGCAAGCGAATCGCATGAGAGGAGAGAGAGAGTCCGTGGTACCGCCTGTTGTGGCCCTCATGAAGTTCTTGCAAGCTATCACAAGGAAGGGCACCAGTCGCCGTGGTGGTTGCGGGTTTGCTTCTGGTGCGTGAGTGGGGGCTCCCTGCTGCGGAGAGCCCCCGAGGCATGTACAGCCCCGCCCTGACATGTGGCTTGCAAGGCAGGGCTAGACGAGGTGCATCTGGGCGCTCGCGAGCCAGCGCGGGACTCACGAGGCCCTACCTCAAGGCGGGTTGCGCCTGGTCTTGATTCTTGTTTGCTGTCTTGGTCCTGCGAAATGGTTAGACAACGCGAAGGGTCCTGAAGAAAGACGGCCGGTGCGCGGCTCTCATGGTGGGTGACAATCAAGGAGGCGATAGTCATAGATAGATTAAGCATGGAAAGCAACCTAGCTCAGGTAAGTGTAGGGAAGATGCATGCTACCGGGTCCGGCCCGAGCGGCTTGGGGATGATGCAGCCCGAGGGGTGCCCCCATCAGGGTAAGATAAAGACATAAAAGGAAGGATACACGCCATAGGGGCGGACCCACGCGGCCTGGGAATGATGCAGCCCTGTGGGCGCTCCCAGCTGAATGAACTTTGGAAAATGTTACCTAGCTCTGTTGATGAAGGACAGTTGAGGTAGCTGAAGGCGTGCTGCGAGAGGGCTGCCCCTCATGAGCCACTGGGGCCTTGAGGCTCGGGAGGCCCTGGGGGCCCAGGTGGTTCCTTGAGGACCGTCTTCATCTCCATCAGCACAGCGTGGTGCCTGGCCTCCTGAGCTGCCAGGATGCTCCGCAGTTTGCGATGATAGGCGGCCGCCACGCTCGGCAGACCGAAGGCATGCGAACGTAACTGTGAGGTGGGCCCTCGTAGCGTCCCACGCGCGAAGGCCTGAGAAGCTCCTGAGAGGCGGCCCGATTGAGCCCTGGAACATCGGTGTAGACGCGCAGCCTGGCATCCTCGCCTGGATGGGGAGCTGTGTCTGGTTAGCGGCGGCTGCCGGGCATGGCCCTCGCATCTTGCAGTTCCTCAGTGGTCTTGGTGATGAACTCCTCAGCGGTGGGCATTCCTTGCCCTGTGTTCTCCTAAGGGAAACGTGTCGCGAAGCACGCCTCCAAGTGGTGCCCAAGCGCCTCCCTCGTGATGGTGGCAAAGTCTGAGGCCCTCCAGAAGAGAGCCCCCGAGCCTTGCCCGAGAGGGGCGCTGGGTGCGCCTCCCTATGCGATGGAGGGAGGCTCCCCAGGCGCGGACGTCGATCCTGACGAGGCGCCGCTTTCCTGAGGCCCTACGTGACGCAACTGCTTCTTCTTCTTGGGGGTGGCCTCAGGAGGGTGCTCGCCCTAACTGTCGGGGTCATCGATTGCTGCAGCATGGAAGGCACGCTCAAGGGAGCACACCGCGTCTCTTTCTTTTCACGGGACTATGATGATTCCGCCACTTCCCAGCATCTTGAGGACATTGTAGCCATGATGGGTCACCACCATGAACTTGGCCAGGGCTGGATACTCGAGGATGGCGTTGTATGGCAGGTGGATGTAGGCGACGTCGAAGTCTGTGAGTTCGGTGCGGTAGTTGTTGCGTTCTCTGAAGGTAATGGGGAGGCAGACCTGCCCGATCAGAGTAGTAGAGCCGTCGGTCACTCCTGAGAAAGGCTTGGTAGGCTAAAGCTGATCATATGGCACTTGGAGGTTGTCGAACGTGTCGACGGACAGGACATTGAGCCCTATGCAGCGGTCGATGAGGGTCTTGGTAACTTGCACGTTGCTGATGACTGGCGAACAGAGCATTGGGAGGACGCCGACAGTGGCCGCACACTTGAGCTGATCTGCCGAACTGAACGTGATGGGGCACCTGGACCATCTGAGTGGGCTTGTGGCCTCGAGCTTAGGGAGAACTGCATTCACTTCACTGGCAAACTGTTTAAAGATACGCTGCGAGGCTGGGGCTTGAGCTCCGCCCAAGATGCAGGCGACAACGCATGGCTCCTGGAAGCCCCCAGCCCCCTCATCTTGATGGTGGTCGTCATTCCTTCTGGGTGGTGGTGGTAATGGAGGAAGGCCATCGTTGCCTTGAGGATGAGCCTCACGAGGCTGGTCCCTCCAGGCGCCCTCGCGAGGCTGATCCTGCCAGCGGTCCTGATGAGGCCGGTCGTGCCACTCCTGGCGCGGGCCACGGTCGTCCCAGCGTCCGCCACCACGTCCTCCTCCTCGGCCGCAGGCCCGGTCGCTGCGCTCGGGCCGTCGACCGAAGCGTCCTTCTCAAATGGCTCTGAGCTCTAGACAGTCGCTGGTGTTGTGGGTATGCAGGTTGTGGAAGGCACAGAACGGTCGGCTGCCCTTGGATGACTCGGGCTGGTCTCTGCCGCGCTTGGTGTCTTGTTCCGCCGCGAGCATGGCTGCTCCCTTGCGCTTCATGTCCTTGGCCTTGGTCTTTTTCTCCTCCGGGTCTGCAGCAGGGAGCTCGAGGAGGGAGGGGCGCCCCTCCTCAGCTCTTGCACACTTGGTTGCGATGTTGAACAGCTCTAGGGTCGTGCACAGCTCTTCGTGGATGGCAAGCTCCTCCTTCATCTTGACGTCACGGACACCGTCAGAGAACGCTGAGATGATAGCCTCGTCGGTCACCTTGGGGATTTTGATGCTCGCGCTGTTGAAGTGCTGAATGTACTTCTGCAGGGTCTCTCCTGGTTGCTGCTTGATGCAGTGCAGGTCACCCGCGACCGGGGGGCGGTCGCGAGTGCCCTGGAAGTTGGCGATGAAGCAGTTGCGCATTTCGTCCTAGAGGATATTGAGCCTGGAGGCAGGTTCAGGAGCCAGGAGAGGGGGCCATCCTTGAGAGCCATGGGAAACCAGTTCGCCATGACTTTCTCGTCGCCGTTGGCAGCCTCAGTGCTCAGCTCGTAGAGCTGCAGGAACTCTGCTGGATCAGGGGTGCCGTCGTAGCAAGGGGGCAGATCTGGCTTGAACTTGCCCGGCCAGGCGACACTACGCAGCTCGGGAGTGAAGGCGCTACAGTCGGCCGTGGTCACCAGGGACCGCCTTGGAGGTGGAGCTTGGCCTTGGCGCCCGCGCGACGCTCCAGCCAGCGGTGCGGGGCCTTGTCGCAGCAAACGATCCTGGCACGGCGGAGCAACGAGTGGCGGAGTGTTCGCTTGCGGTCGAGGGACTTCTTGGCAGCTTCTTTCTTCGTGTGCGGGCATCGGACGCGGTGGGTCGCGCCGCGGAGCCGCATGCCTTGGCTCTAGGGTGCCGTCTTGGGGCATAGGTGGCGGAGGTGCTTCTTGAGCTGCGTCGCCCGTGGCTGGCGGAGGGCGAGGCAGAGAGTGGGACGGCGCAGGGGAGCCTCCTGTGGCGCGGACAAGCTCGATGATGCGGTCAAGCTAGTCCTCGTAGAGGTCATCGACCGGGCGGTAGCGCATGAGCTCGTGCGCCATGAGGAGCACGGCCCGTGCGTCTGTGGGAACGCGACAAGCGTGACACGATGAACCAGCGGGAGTCAGCGATGGAGTGGCGGTGCGGCTGTCCTGTCGGACCAAGGGGTGCAGGATGCTTGCTGCTCGTTCCCCGCCTAACCTGTGGCGGCGTTGGCGGTAGTCGACAGAGAGCGACGGGGTGGCCCGCTGACAGGGGCTGTCTGAGTGATGCGGGTGGCGAGGGCAGCCCGGCGCTCGGCACGGGCGTGACGTGCGTCCGCCATGGAGAAGATGGAGCGATGAGGTGCAGAGCGACGGAAAGGAAGCTTCGGCGCACACCTATCTGGCGCGCCAAATGTCGGATCACGGGTTCCGGCAAAACCCTTAAGGTTCGAACACTAGGGTGCGCGTGAAGATCTCCCCCCCTATCGATCCGCGTCCTAACTTGGCCTAGATCTCACGAACTAACTCAACGAACTCGCAATACAAAGAACACGAGATTTATACTGGTTCAGGCCACCATTGTGGTGTAATATCCTACTCCAGTGTGGTGGTGGTGGATTGCCTCTTGGGATGAGGATGAACAATACAAAGGGAAGAACAGCCTCCTCAGGTTGAGGTGTTCTTGTGCTTGGTGCACTTGTGCGGCTGAGGATGATCTTGGATTCTCTCCGCCTATGGTGGTGGATAGTCCTATTTATAGAGGCCCTGGTCCTCTCCCAAATTTTGAGCGGGAAGGGGGCCAACAATGGCCAATTTGAAAGGGGACAACTAGTACAAGCTATCCTAACAAAAGGTGGTCTTCGCCTGCGAAAGGCTCTGGTGGTGACGCCGCCCTGGGCTCCATGGTGACCTCTGTCTTGCCGTCCTTCTGGTCTTGGTCTCGTTGCACCAATATGGAAACCTTTGCTTGATGTCTCGGTACTCCGCGCCTGTGCTTGCCCCCTTAGCACCTGTCGGTGTTCTGGGAACGGGGGTCCCCAGACTTGCCTGCCTGCGGCCCGCGGCGTGGCTCAAAAGGGGGCCCAGCGCGGCCCATCTTCATCAACACGGACGCAAGACCCTCGCAAGGGGCCAAGCCTCGTGGGGCGGACGACACGGAGCTTCCTCAGGCACGGCCTCATCAGGGTGGCTCGCGAGGAGGCGGAGAGATCAAGGCGGGGTACCTCACGAGGTGCCCGTGACGCAAGCCATGACGACCAAAGGCGCCAGGCGGGCGCCAACCGCGCAGTGTCCTCCTTTGCTCTTTGGTGCAAAGGGAGCAAGCGTAGGCGAGAGCATCAAGCAAAGGCACCCGTTTCGGTGCAACGAGACCAAGACCAGTCCAACGGCAGAGAGGAAGTCATTGTGGAGCCCAAGCCAGCGTCACCACCAGAGCCTTTGGCAGGCGAGGACCAACTTTAGTCAGGATAAGTGTACGAGATGTTCCCCTTCAAAATGGCCAATTGTTGGCGCCCTTCCCGCTCAATATTTGGGAAGAGGCCCAGGGCCTTTGCCTATAAATAGGACTAGCCACCCACAGGGTAGAGGAGATCAGGGATCGGAGATCGGATCAAAATCGGAATCGAGGAGAGAGAGAGAGAGAGAAGGGCGACTGAACTCCTCCTAGCAGTTCATCCCCCCAGCCAAGAACAGACCCTCGCGAGGCTGTTCTTCCTTGTATTGCTCATCATCATCAGCCCAAGAGGCAATCCACCACACCACACACTGGAGTAGGGTATTACACCACAACGGTGGCCCGAACCAGTATAAACCCTGTGTCTCTTGTGCTGTTCTTTCCATAGCTTAGATCTTAGCGAGGCGGAGGGGTGCAGGTAGGTAGAAGGCGAAATCTCCACGCACACCCTAGTGTTCAAATCTCAAGGGTCTGCCGGAACCCGAAATCTGACATTTGGCGCGCCAGGTAGGGGTGCGCCGGAATTCGTCTTCCACCACCCCGTTCTCCTCCGACCATCGCGTCCATGTCTAACGCTCGTCGGACCCGCGCCGAGCGCCGGGCCGCTCTCGCTTCCCGCGTCACCCAGACGGCTCCTGTTGGCGGGCGTCCTCGCCGTTCCCCGTCACCTGACGTCAACGTCGCCACTGGCCCGGCGGGGGACGAGCAGCAAGCGTCGTCTCAGCATCCGTCCGTGCGACAAGACGGCCGCACCGCTACTCCCTCGCTCATCCCAACTGGTTCTTCGTCCCGCACGCTCCGCGCACCCATGGAGGTTCGAGCTACGCTCATCGCGGCAAACGAGCTCCTGCGCTACCGTCCCGTCGACGACGTCTACGAAGAATGGCTCGACCGCGTCGCCGAGCTCGTCCACGCCACAGGGGGCTCTCTTGCGCCGTCCGTTCCACTGCACCGCACCCCGCCCCGCGCGGGCGACGAAGCTCCGGGGGCGCCCCAGCCGCCTCCTCCTCAAGAAGGGGCCATGGCTCCAAGGGGCGTGGCCCCTGGGCGGAACCCGCTCCGTCAGGTGCCAGCGCGGCAAGAGCAGAGCTGCCAAGAAGTCCCTCGCTCGCAAGAAGCTGCCCGGACGCTCCCTGCTCCAGCACGTCGCGACCATGTTCCTGCTCCCGCACGTCAAGACCCCGCGCTGTTCCCAGCTGCAGCGCGTGGGGACATACAAGACCAAGCTCTCCGTCACCCAAGGCCTCCCGTGGCCACAGCAGGCTGCCGTGCCTTCACCACCGAGCTACGCAGCGTCGCGTGGCCCGTCAAGTTCAAGCCAGACCTGCCTCCTTGTTACGACGGCACGGCCGACCCTGCAGAGTTCCTCCAGCTCTATGAGCTGGGCATCGAAGCTGCCAACGGAGACGAGAAGGTCATGGCGAACTGGTTTCCCATGGCGCTCAAGGACGGGGCCCGCACCTGGCTCCTGAACCTGGCTCCAAGCACGATCTCCTCCTGGGACAAGATGTGCACCCTCTTCATCGCCAACTTCCAAGGTACTTGCGACCGGCCACCCGCCGTGAGCGACATGCGCCACATCAAGCAACAACCCGGAGAGACCCTGCAGAAGTACATCCGGCGCTTCAACAACGCACGCCTCAAGATTCCCAAGGTGAACGAGGAGGCCATCATCTCAGCCTTCTCCGATGGCGTGCGCGATGTCAAGATGAAGGAGGAGCTGGCGATGCATGAAGACCTGTGCACTTCCTTGGAGTTGTTCAACTTGGCAACCAAGTGCGCCAGGGCTGAAGAAGGGCGTCTCTCCCTCCTTGAGCTGCCTGCCGCGGACCCAGAAGAGAAGAAGCCCAAGGCCAAGGATGTGAAGCGCAAGGGGGCTACCGTGCTCGCGGCAGAACCAGACACCAAGCGGGGCAGAGATTAGCCCGAATCTTCCAAGGGCAGTCGGTACTGTGTGTACCACGACCTCCACACCCACAACACCAACGAATGTCAAGAGCTCCGAGCCGTGCAAGAAAGAAGGATCGGCCGTCGCCCCGACCGGGGTGACCGGGGCTACGGTCGAGGAGGAGGAAGGAACGCAGGACGCTGGGAAGACCGCTGCCCGCGCCAAGGGTGGCACGATCGACCTCGCGAGGATCACTGGCAAGACCCGCCTCGCGAGGATCGCCCGCCAGGCAACGCAGGCCTCCCTCCGCTGCCGCCGCAGCCAAGGAGAAACGAGGAACGCCATCAGGACGAGGGGGTTGGGGGCTTCCAGGAGCCGCGCGCGATCGCCTCCATCCTGGGCGGGGCTCAAGCCCCAGCCTCTCAACACATCTTCAAGCAGTTCGCCCGCGAAGTGAATGCAGTCCTCCCCAAGCTCGAAGCCATGCGCCCTCTCAGGTGGTCGGCGTGCGCCATCACGTTCAGCTCAGCAGATCAGCTCAAGTGTGCGGCCACAGCCGGAGTCCTCCTGATGCTTTGTTCCCCAATCATCAGCAACGTGGTGGTCACCAGGACCCTCATCGATGGCGGGGCAGGGCTCAACATCATGTCCATGGAAACATTCAACAATCTCCAAGTGCCCTACAACCAGCTTCAGCCAACCAAGCCTTTCTCCGGAGTCACCGACGGCTCCACGGTCCCGATTGGGCAGGTCCGCCTCCCTGTCACCTTCGGGGCACGCGACAACTACCGCACCGAGCTCATCGACTTCGACGTCGCTCACATTCGCCTGCCGTACAACGCCATCCTTGGGTACCCAGCGCTGGCCAAGTTCATGGACGTAACTCAGCACGGCTACAACGTCCTCAAGATGCCAGGTAGTGGCGGAGTCATCACGGTGCCCTGTGAAGAGAAGGACGCGGTGTGTTCCCTGGAATGAGCCTTTCAGGCCGCATCGCTGGAAGACCCGGATCGCGGAAGCAGGAGGCTTCCCGAGACCGCCCCCAAGAAGAAGAAGACATCGTCCGGCTCGGCCCCTCAGGAGGCAGGCCCCTCAGGGCCCGCGCCTGCCCAGGGGGAACCTCCTTCCATCGCATAGGAAAGGGCGCCCGGCACCCTCCTCAGGCAGGGTTCGGGGGCTCTCCCCTGGAGGGCCACCGACCTGGCTAAGGTCACGAGGGAGGCGCTTGGGCACCACATGGAGGCGTGTTTTGAAGCACGTTTCCCTCAAGAAGGAGTAAGGCAAGGAGGGCCAGACCCTTAGGAGTTCGTCAGCAAGGCCATTCAGGAGCTACAGGAGTCAAGAGTCATGAGAGGCGGCTGCCGCCTACCAGCTGTGGCTCCTCATCCAGGCGAGGATGGTGGGCTGCGCGTCTGCATCGACATACCAGGGCTCAATCGAGTCGCCTCTCTAGAGCGCCTCTGGCCCTCGCGAGTGGGGCGCTGCGAAGGTCCACCCCATAGCTACGTTCGCATGCCTTACGGCTTGCCGAACGCGGCTGCCACGTACCAGCGCCTCATGAGGGGCATCATGGAGGCTCAAGAGGCCAGGCGTTCCACAGCCCTGGCGGAGATGGGGATGGTCCGCGAGGAGCCACCAGCGCCTCCGGAGCCTCCCGAGGCCCCTGGGCCTGGGGGCTCATGAGGATCGGCTTCCGCAGCCCACCGAGTGTGCTACGCCAACACTCCTTCATCCTCAACATCATCATGTGACATCTTTCAAGTTTCATTTCCAGCTGGGAGCGCCCCCAGGGCTGCATTATTCCCAGGCCGCGTGGGTCCGTCCCTGCGGCATCTATCCCTTTTATTTTATGTTGTTAGCTTACCTTGTTGGGGGCGTCCCTCGGGCTGCATCATCCCCAAGTCGCTCGGACCTGACCCAGTAATGTCCGCCTTCTCAGCATCTATTTGAATGAATCCACTCCTTCGCGGCTAATGTGTTTGACCTAGTTGCCCGCTCAACTGACGCCAACTGACGGAGCTGCTCCCAAACGGCACGATGCTTGCGCATGGGTCCGTCCCTGCAACGCCGACAAACCTGAATGGCTGAGATCTGGCCGCGGCAGCCCCGCATGGCGCCACCTCGTCAAGCCTTCAGTGCCTCATCGCCCCTCGGAAGCAACCAACGGCTGACTGTCAATTGTCATGGCAACCCCTCGTTCTTTCTATGATGGGTCTACAGGATCTCCTAAAGGAGCCGCGTCAGGCGAGGCCCTTGCGGTGTCTCCTTCACTCTCATCCGCGCGAACCGCTTGCACGTTAAAGGGGGGGTGTCTGAGCATCGCGACTCAGGGCTCCTACTGGCTCTCCAGCCCTCACCCTCTGGCCTTGTCCACGGCATCGTGACCTGGCATACCAGCGACTGCTGAGACTCGCTCGAGGGCCGGGACCCGAGGACGTAGAGCAGAAAGGGGAGCAAAGGCGAGAGGGGAGGGACACGCGAGGACCTCGTCGAGCAACCTCACGCCTGCCGATGCACGGACCCGGCGACACACCAGAGAGCGGCCCCTGATTCTCGAGATAAGTCACCACCCAGAAGCACCAGCTACCGTGGCACCATCCCCGCACCTAATGCAATCCCGTGTTAGCGACACCGCTCTCCTTTCTCACCGAACAACGGCTGCTTGAGCGCCAAAGGGGACCTCCTGAGCATCGCGACTCAGGGGCTCTTACCGGACCCCGGGTCACTCACCTCCTGGCCTTGACCACGGCATCGCGACCTGGCATACCAGCGACGGCTGAAGCCTCCTTGGGACTGGGACCTGTCGGCGCAGAGCACCAAGCCGCCGTGAGGTTCGAAAGGGAGAACTGAGCTAAGACGGAATGGGCAACTCGCACAATTCTACGACAAGGGTTATATTAACAAAACAGGATCACAGGCACCTTACAAGCCCCCATGGGACGCGTCTTTGATTCCTCGCAGGGAACAGATCCTAAAAGGACGCTAACTACACGTGCCCCTGCAAAAGACGCCATCATCAACAGTGGGCCGTCAAGCACCAGTGTCAACCCCATCCAGATCAGAGTCGGCGATGGCCCGACGAGCCTGCCCTGCTCCAGGAGCGGCACCGGCTCAGGGGCTCTTAGCTGTCGTCGCTCGTCTCCGGGGTCGCGAAGAGCTCGCCGGAGTCGCTGGAACCTCCGACCCCTCCGCCGCCTGAGGAGCCGCCAAGGGAGCGGTCGGCGGGCCCAGTCCTCGCCGTAGCAGGGTCCCGACCACCTCTCCCGGGGCAGCACTCCAGCCGGCGCCCGTTAGCATCGAAGACCTTGAAGAACATCACCGAAGCGCCGTTGTACTCCAAGTGGATCGCGAGGGTGCCTCTTGTCCTGCAAACCCGGGCGATTTCGCTCCAGCCTCGAGTCATGAAGACCTCGCCCGGGGCAACGACCGCGACCTCTGCCTCGGTCGCGAGGGTGCTGCAGCCGGCGTGCTGCAGCCAAAGCTTCAGGAGTTCTCCCTGCGGGATGATGGAGGCGAAGAAGGGAGGAAGGCGAATCCAAGACTGAGGAGGCATGGCGGCGTGGAGCACGAACTCTTGGGAGGAGCCCTCGGTGTGGACCCCAGGGGGGACGACCCACACCTTTGTGACCTGTCGGCGCCGACGGCGGCGCCGCCCGTGGCGATCGGCATCGACTCCTTCAGAGCCCTCAATGTGGGCATACAAGGGAAGCGGGAACCCCGGCGGTGGCCGCTCGCACCAGGGCCTCGACACCACCTGATGGGCCCCCTCGTCCCGGCCGCGGAGGGCGAGCCGTTTCTTCGGCGGGAGCGGGTCTGGTTCCTCTCGGGGAGCCTTTCCCTTCTCTGCCGCCGAGAACCGGCGGATCGGAGCCATCGCAGCAAGACGGAGCAAGGACTGGGAAGAAGGAGAAGCAAGAAGGGATGGACTGGAAGGGCGTGCGCCGTTCTGTACTTATGGCCGGCAAAGGCAAACCGCCGACCTCCACGATCGCAGGTAATCATGACCCGCTTTGCATGCAGGGACTTGTCCAATCCGCGCAGTTGCCGAGGCGCCGTGGGGAAGTGGAGACGCCCACGTCCAATCAACCGCCACGCGGCGCCCAAGGCCGCAGGCTTTTAGGGCCCGCGACGCTTCGCTCTTGCCCTGTCGCCTCCCTGCACAGCCAAGTCCGGACGCGCCTTGGGCCCGGGGGCTACTGTCGGCGTTCTGGGAACGGGGGTCCCCAGACTTGCCTGCCTGCGGCCCGCGGCGTGGCTCAAAAGGGGGCCCAGCGTGGCCCATCTTCATCAACACGGACCCAAGACCCTCGCGAGGGGCCAAGCCTCGCGGGGCGAATGACACGGAGCTTCCTCAGGCACGGCCTCATCAGGCTGGCTCGCGAGGAGGCGGAGAGATCAAGGCGGGGTACCTCACGAGGTGCCCGTGACACAAGCCATGACGACCAAAGGCGCCAGGCGGGCGCCAGCCGCGCAGTGTCCTCATTTCCTCTTTGGTGCAAAGGGAGAAAGCGCAGGCGAGAGCATCAAGCAAAGGCACCCGTTTCGGTGCAACGAGACCAAGACCAGTCCAACGGCAGGGAGGAAGTCATTGTGGAGCCCAAGCCAGCGTCACCACCAGAGCCTTTGGCAGGCGAGGACCAACTTTAGTCAGGATAAGTGTACCAGAAATTCCCCTTCAAAATGGCCAATTGTTGGCGCCCTTCCCGCTCAATATTTGGGAAGAGGCCCAGGGCCTTTTCCTATAAATAGGACTAGCCACCCACAGGGTAGAGGAGATCAGGGATCGGAGATCGGATCGAAATTGGAATCGAGGAGAGAGAGAGAGAGAGAGAGAAGGGCGATTGAACTCTTCCTAGCAGTTCATCCCCCCAGCCAAGAACAGACCCTCGCGAGGCTGTTCTTCCTTGTATTGCTCATCATCATCAGCCCAAGAGGCAATCCACCACACCACACACTGGAGTAGGGTATTACACGACAACGGTGGCCCGAACCAGTATAAACCCTGTGTCTCTTGTGCCGTTCTTTCCATAGCTTAGATCTTAGCGAGGCGGAGGGGTGCAGGTAGGTAGAAGGCAAAATCTCCATGCGCACCCCAGTGTTCGAACCTCAAGGGTCTGCCGAAACCCGAAATCCGACAGCACCAAAGAGGAAACAAGGACAATGCGCGCGCTGGCGCCTGCCTGGCGCCCTCCTGGTCTCGGTCGTCATGGATTACGTCACGAGCACCTCGCGAGGTTTGCCCGACCTTGAACTCTCCGCCCCTCACGAGCCGGTCTGATGAGGCTGCTCCTGAGGAGGTCTTGTGTCGTCTGCGTCGTGAGGCTTGGCCCCTCGCAAGGGTCTTGATTCCTTGTTGATGAAGATGGGCCATACAGGCCTGCCAGCAAAGCCATGCCATGGGCCGCAGGCAGGCAAGTCCGGGGACCCCCGTTCCCAGAACGCCGACAAGACAAGATCAAGCCCATTGAGTAGAACGAGGCACCTAGGCAGATCAAGGATGTATGTTGGCTCACTGGCTGCGTTGCCGCCATGAGCAGATTCATCTCCAAGTCTGCTGAACGTGGAGCCAGCTCTCTTCAACCCGAAAAGCATTCGTAAGAAACAATACATACCACATGGGGTGATGAATGCTGTCTTCTCTTCATCTTCTCTCGTCATGAAGATTTGGTGGTTTCCTGAGTAGGCGTCAAGGAACGATAAGAAGTCGCACCCGGCCGTGGGGTCAACAATCTGGTCAATGCACGACAACGGGAAAGGGTCCTTCGGACATGCCTTATTGATATCTGTGTAATCAATACACAGCCTCCACTTCCCATTTGCCTTGCGCACCACCACCGGATTGGCCAACCATGTCAGATGAAGTACTCCCCTCACCAAGCCTTCCACTTCTAACTTCCTGATGTCCTGCGAGATAAACTCCTGCCGTGCCAAAGCTTGCTTCCTGACCTTCTGCTTGACGGGTCGCGCATGAGGACAGACAGCAAGATGGTGCTCAATCACCTCCCTGGGAACGCCGGGGATGTCGGATGCTCGCCATGCAAACACATCGACATTCGCCCGCAGGAAGGTGACGAGCGCGCCTTCCTATTTGCTGTCAAGGGAGGAGCTTATGGTGAAGTCCCCTCACGTGCCATCCTCCTTGACGGACACCTTCTTGGTCTCTGGTGGTGCAGCTCTGGATTTCATTCCTGACGAGAGAAGATGAAGAGAAGACAGCATTCATCACCCCATGTGGTACGTATTGTTTCTTACGAATATCTTTCGGGTTGATGAGTGCTGGCTCAACGTTTGCAAGAGCATTCCAAATTGGTTTTGAGCCCCAGCTACATAGAAACATGGAAGCTTATATGGATGACATAGTGGTCAAAACCAAGGATAGGGCGACACCCGTATAAGATTTGGAAGAGACGTTTCCAAATTTTCGCAATATCAATCTCAAGCTGAATCCTGAGAAGTGTGTCTTCGGTGTTCCGTCCGGCAAACTTCTCGGGTTATTTGTGTCGTAGCGTGGGATCGAGGCGAATCTAGACAAGATCAAGGCCATTGAGCAGATCGAGGCACCTAGGCGGATCAAGGATGTACGTCGGCTCGCTGGCTACGTTGCTGCCATGAGCAGATTCATCTCCAAGTCTGCTGAACGTACCCTTCCCTTTTTCAAAATCTTGAAAAAGGTGGGCCCAATGGAATGGACCCCAGAGGCCGAGGCGGCCCTGCAAGATTTGAAGACATACCTCTCCGCTACGCCAATACTGGTTGCGCCTAAACCACAAGAACCGTTGCTGCTATATCTAGCGGCAACGAAGCAAGTGGTCAGCGCCGTGTTAGTGGCATAGAGGGAGGTCGACGAAGAGGAAATGGCAACAGGAGGGATGGCAAATGGCAAACCGGAACTCCCCCAGAAGGGCCTGGTGCTGGTAAGGCCAGGCCCCTGGCAGAGTCTGGCACTGGCAAAGCAGAAGCGACGCAACCAAATGAAATAGTATAGAAGAAGAAGATGATGCAACACCCGGTTTATTTTGTCAGCTCCCTCTTGCAGGGGGCTAGGTCAAGGTACTCCGGTGTGCAGAAATTGCTCTTCGGCCTCCTTATGGCCTCGAGGAAGCTGCGTCATTACTTCCATGTACACGAAATCACCATCGTCACCCGCTTCTAGGAGGATTGTGGAATGGGCTTTGGAACTATCAAGCTTTTGTTTGAAGTTTGAAAGCATTTCGACAATTCAGAGTAGAGTCTTGGCGGAATTCATTGCGGAATGGACCTCAACGCCCGACGAAGAGATTCAGGAGACCGCTCTCCCCGGCAAGGAAACAAGTCGCGACTGGATTATGTACTTTGACGGGGCTTTCTTGCTGCAAGGCGCCGATGCAGGTGTGCTGCTCGTCGCACCCACCGGAGAGCACCTCAAGTATGTAGTCCAGATGCACTTTCCCAGGGAGATGTCAACAAACAACACTTCTGAATACGAGGGGTTACTTGCTGGTCTCAGGATCGGGGCAGACCTCGGAATCAAGAAGATCATTGTCAGGGGTGATTCACAACTTATCGTCAAGC
This sequence comes from Triticum urartu, assembly GCF_056163025.1. NCBI lineage: Eukaryota > Viridiplantae > Streptophyta > Magnoliopsida > Poales > Poaceae > Triticum > Triticum urartu. The sequence continues at coordinate 398,957,437 of NC_141879.1, read as the reverse complement.
TAGTTAACAAAGATTATCAAAGCCCATTGATGGAGGCCTACGTAGATGAAGTTAGGAAGCTGGAAGAGCGTTTTGACGGTATACAAGCGGAGCATGTTCCCCGAGTGCAGAACGGCATCGCCGACTACTTGTCGAAACGCGCTGCCTTCAAATTGCCTGAGGAACCAGGTACTTTTGTGTTTTGATTAACTCAACCATCCGTTGAACCATCGACATGGCAGAACAAGCGAAGGAAATCAGGCCCCGGCAAGTACTTTCCCACCGAGCTCCCAGGAGCCGCCGGCAAAAGACATTGCCGTGGACACTGGGCCTGCCGTGGGGTAATAGACTCCGGCAGGGCGTCAAGCCCTGGGCATAGAGACCGCCGCTCCCATGGTAGAGGAAACGCCTTTAGCCCTTGTCATCGAGTCTCAGGCTTCGGCATGGGCACATCATACCGTCCGACTCCTCCAAATAGGGGAACTTCCTGAGGAGCAGGAAGAGGTGGAGAAAGTAGCCAGTCGATCTGCCATGTATCAGTTCGTCGACGGCGTTCTGCACAAAAAAAGACCGAACGGTGTGAAATTGAAGTGCATTCCCCGGGAGGAAGGACTCGAGCTGTTGGCAGAGATCCATGGAGGCATATGTAGCTCCCACATAGGGTCAAGGGCCCTTGCCAGCAAGGCATTTCGGCAAGGTTTATTTTGGCCCACTGCCCTCCAGGATGCAACGGCCTTAGTAACCAAGTGTGAAGCGTTCCAGTTCCATTCAGAGAAGCATCATCAACCAGCTCAAGCTTTCCAGACAATCCCTCTTTCCTGGCCATTCTCGGTCTGGGGGCTCAACAAACTGGGCCCCTTTCCCCGTGCTGTCGGGGCTTTGAGTACTTGTACGTCGCAATCGACAAGTTCACAAAGTGGCCGGAGGTGGAGGCAGTGAGAAAGGTGACAGCACAGTCGGTCGTCAAGTTCTTCAAGGGACTAGTCTGCCGTTTTGGTGCCAAATAGAGTCATCACCAACAAAGGCACGCAGTTCACGAGCTGCACCTTCATGCAGTACATCCAGGACCTCGGCAGCAAGGTCTATTTTGCTTCTGTTGCACACCCACGAAGCAACGACCAGGCTGAGAGGGCAAATGCTGAAGTATTGTGAGGCCTCTGGACAAGAAATTTTGATAGGCTACGCAAGTGCGGACGGCGATGGATTGATGAATTGCCATCGGTTCTTTGGTCAATCAGAACGACACCAAATCGAGCCACTGACCAGACACCATTCTCCCTCATTTACGGGGAAGAAGCAATTCTCCCCACGGAACTCATGCACGGGTCACCTCGAGTGCTCGCTTATGATGAGCTTTATCAAGAGCGGTTGCGGCAAGATGACGCAACATGCCTTGAGGAAGATCGTCTTCGGGCGGCTGTGCGAGCTGCATGCTACCAGCAAGCCTTGCGCTGCTATCATAGCCGCAAGGTTCATGCCCGAAGCCTTGAGGAAGGCGACCTTGTTCTTCGGCACGTTCAGTCGGCCAAGAATTCCAACAATTTGACGCCAAAGTGGGAAGGCCCTTATCGGGTAATACGAGTCACTAGACCCGGGGGAGTCCGCCTGGAGACCTAAGATGGTATTCCAGTGAGAAACTCCTGAGGTGTCGGGCTCCCCGGCAAACCACCTTTTGTACAAGCCTTGCCGGCAAGGCATGTGACCCCTTTGTGCAAAGCCAGGCGCTGACCCTGAGCAGAAATAAATGAAGCGCTGGCGCCCTAAGTTTTAGCATGCATGCTAGGTTGAGTCTCTCTCTGTGTTAGGGTTGATAGTACTTGGCGGCAACTAACCCATAGCATAGAGGTTGAGTATGCATCTCTCTGTTCCTTCCCGTCCTTTTTGGTTCGCAGGGTGCATGGACATTTCTGCTGAGCTATTTTGGAAGATAGAAAACAGGCTGATGCCCCGACCCCGACATGCCAAGGTTGCCGGGGGCTGCAGGTCTAAGGATCCGATCACGGCAAGCCAAGGTTGCCAGGGGTTGCGACATCAGATAAGTTTCTTTCCCCACTCTGTGCCTCCGTATGAAACTTGAACGTACGAGATTTCACTCGCTCTCATACCATCTTGCTCCCTCTGTCCCATGTCCGAAAACCTTACTTTGGGCTGGAACTTGGTTGTAGTGCAGTTGGAAGGGGACGAGCAAAGGGCCTAATCCTACTCATCCCCTACCTCCGCCAAGGGCATGAGTGTAGCTGAGCTATAGAGCAAAAAGATGGCAAGGCCTATTGCCGGGGTACATTGTTTATCTTAAGATAATGAGGACTCGTTCCTTGGTGTGGCCCTCGCCCACGCGCAAACAAAACCCGGCAAACACCCTTCTCCTCATTAATACGTTGCTTACAAGTACAATTCGTACGGAATGCATACATGAGCAAGGGGGTTACGAGATTTAAATCTTACAAAGGCCCGTAAGCTCAAAAACTAAAAAGAGATAAGATGCCCGTAATCCTTTCTTGTCCCTCTCCTCAGGAAACAGAACAAGATCGCGGAAGGGCAAAAGGAGTGCCTAGGCAAGGTACGAGTAGCAGAAGACGCCAAGAGAACATATCGGCGATCATCTGAAAGGAGGCCGGTGATGACGGTGCCGGAGGAAGAGCCGGAAGATGAGGCAGCGGTCCGGCAATATGCGACGAAGCCGTCGAGGCCATCATACTCCGACTTGACGGCCCGCCACCCGCCTTCTTTGTCTTCCCCGTCCCTCCAACGGCAGCCTCCCAAGGTGACGACCCCGAGAAGTTCAAGGAGCTGGCGATGCATATGATGGTGCTACCGGCGTTGCCCAGGAACGGTGTGCCCGACGCCTAGTCGGACCTATCATCCTCCTGCCCACTACCCTCGTCGTTGTTGTCGCTGTCCTCCTTGTCACTCTTCAGAAGAGGAGCTTTAGCCATCAGTCGAGCTCTCCGCACAACACCCTAGCCTATGTCCCGAGCGCCCGAAGACCTTGATGGAGTGCAAATCGCTCTCCGCTAGCTTGAAGCAGAGGACGTGCCCATCCATTAAGAAATGGGCACGTGCAAAGGTTTTCTAGCCCTAGCGAAGGAGCATTACTTGAGGGGCGGGGAACCCTGTGTTCACCCACATGTCGCCATGGCAACACCCCTTCATGTGAAGCCTCAACCGCAGTGGCTGGTCGATATCCAGAACCCTCGCGAACGCCCGAGGAAGACAAAGGTGGCGGCGCAGCGTCCCACGCAACTGCAGGATAAACTCGAGCACTGACTCCCCGACATGGCCACTCAGCAAAGCAGGAGGAGTTGGCGGAGGACATGGCGACAGAGATGGAAACGACGCAGGAATCCCCCTTCCACGGCCGCCGCTGCCTCAACCGCCTCGCCGACCGCGGCCCCGTCCGGCGGGCCCGCCTCAAGCATGGCCGTCACCCTAGGCATCTGGCTCTTCCTTGGACACCACAGCCCTCTGGCGGGAGGAGGACCTGGTCGCCTCCGCAGAAGAACGGTCGCGGTCACGCCCCTCGCCATGACCGTGAGTGGGGATGGAGACGAAGGAGAGACGCAGGGAGATGCTCTTCCTCCTGCCCGTGAGTTCCCTTTTTATAGTTGGGGAGGGGAGGCCAAAAGACTAGCTCTACACCCCTGAAGAGCCCGCTCGAATCCGGCTCATTAAAGTGGCAGCAAGTGAGGCCATCGACCGCCCTCCCCGCCCAATCGAAGGCACGTGAGTATCAACCCCCGCACGCCTTCCCATATTCCATGCGTCTGTCACCTACCCCGCGCCGTGCATGCGGCGTATGTGGCGTAAGGAGAAGGCGTAGTGGGAAATGTGGAACGACGGTTCCGTGACGGAGAGACTAAATGAGCGGCGGCTCCGTCATTTCGAGAGAACATGCAAGCCGCCTCTTTACTGTTCAGCACGGATGACGCAAGCATGCTGCGGTCATTCCGCGCACGACCCCCATGTCACGCATTCAACACGGGTCGTGGGGAAGCACAACGGGCGAGGGAATTACCGCAATAAAACTCCGCACGCATGCCCGCGCACCATTCTGGGCCCGGCCCAACAACGTGTTACGCTTATGTGTGGCCCAGGCCCAGGGGCTCCTGTCGGTATACAAAAGTAGGGGCTCTCCTTTTTACCCCTCTACATGTGTACGGGTAGTCAGAGCCGCACCTGCGGCCACGCTTAGCGGGGCGAAGGGAGGAAGCAGGAGCACAAGACAACCAGAACAACACCAAGACCAGAGACACAAAGATCAAGAGGGCGCGGTGGACTCCCCCGGCAAGACCCTTGCCGGGGCAGCCTCCGCAGCCCCGGTGAGAGCCTTGCCAGGGCAACTTGCCCAATGCCAGCAGAGTGCGCCACCCTTGAGCCCAAGGGTTCCAACACAATCAACCACATTGGAACCAAGGCTCGGGAGGCACCTCCATGGTGGTAGACAAATCTTTGTGGAGACAGAGCCCATAAGACTAGATGATGACCAGAAGACAAGACAATCGCAAGCCCCCTTGCCGAGGATGTCCCCGAGGCCCCGACAAGGCTCCTTACCGAAAACACTTGCATGGCCCCAGCAAGATTCTTGCCGGGGCAGACCACAAGACCCTTACAAGACCCTTGCCGGGAATATACGCAGGACCGCGACAAGACCTTGATGCCCCGTCAGCGCCCCAGCTCAGCGGCCAACCCACCAACTGAGGCTAGTACCCACGTGGTGGTACGTGGATGCTAATCCAGCTAGGCAAGCACCTGCGTGGTGGCATGCAGATCTTCATGAAGATCCTACCACCACGCCATCTCAGCAGCCTGCCAGCTTACGTGGCGCTACATGCCTCGTTGGCCTGGACGCGTGTCAGAGCGAGGCGGAATGGCGACGGACGGGATGTGCTTCGTTACCATCCCCAATAAAGTAACGGGACACCTAAGGGGCGCATTTAATCCGCCTTGTCCCATAATGACAGGCGATACGCTTGTACACTATTTACCTTTCCACCTCATGTGTGCCACTGTGGCAACCCCCTTTTGACAATAAAAGGAGGCCCAAGGCGTACTGGAGAAGGATTCAGATCTTTTGGACTAGTTCAAAAGCTCAAGAACACTCAAATATACACAAAAGCAGGACTAGGGTATTATGCATTCTTGCGGCCTGAACCTGGGCAAACAACCTTTGTGCTGGCTACTAGACCCGCTCTTTGCACAACCCCGCGCCCGGCAACCATAGAAGGGATCCCAGTAATTCCATAGGTGTCATTCCCACCGACACATCACCTACCATAGGAGTAGTATATAATATTTTCTTTATTTATTTCCTTTCTTTTATTTGTTTCCTTTCTTATTTCTTTATTTTATTTGCAACATGAAATTAAAGAAAGCAAAAACTCACAATAAACTTTATTATATAACTTGCACACGATTACAAGGATAGATCACTAAGTAAACTCTCAAAGAAGAAAGGATCGAACTAAAATAAGTAAAAGGAAAAAAGACAGTGGGATTATACGATACCGGGGCACCTCCCCCAAGCTTGGCGGAAGCTATGGGAAGTGCACATACCCTATACTCAATTATTCTTTGGTGGTGAGGATGATGGTGGTGGTGACAATTGTGCCTTCAACCTTTTCATATTGTAGTTGAGCAAAGCAATCTAATCTTTTAAATCATCAACCTCTAACTCCAGCTTCAAGATCTTGTCACTTAAATATCCTTTGCTTTTCTGCCGAAAATGAGAGGGAATAGATCGGTTATTAGACCGGTTAGCTCTCTTAGGGAGACTAGACTTCTTAAACATTATGTGCATATCCCCAGGTTGAACTAGAGGGACATCCTCCTCCTCCGAGCTTGAATCATCGATCCTCATCAAGTGAGCATCCTCCTCGTCATCCGTGGTTCGACCATAAGGAGATAGGTCCCCATATGTCTTTGTTTTAGCAATGAGATGTGAGACAGAGCTCTCACCATTGGAGTCTTGAGTCGACATATTTTCAAAACTGCGCAGGAAACATCAAGAAAAGAGAAAGAGGATTTTTCCGCGATACAGTGATCAACAAGTTCGGGAAGTATATATAGATTTGTATCTTGGAGGACAAGAATATGGTAGAAAAACGGAGTACGGAAGGTGCCCCAGGTGGGCACAACCCACCTGGGCACGCCCTAATGTCTTGTGCGCACTAGGGGACGCTTCCTGGAAGTTTCTTTATTCCCAAAATTCTAAAATATTCCAAAACTGATGAAAAATATTTTTGCGGATTTTTTGGAGTCCGTTTACTTACCGTATCACGTACCTCCTTATTTTCACGATTCTGGAGTGTTCCGGAAGGACTCTTTTATGTGTTCTTCTGGTGTCATAGTTTGGATAATATTGCTTTCAATATTAATAGGCGTACCTGAGATATAATGCTTTATTCGTTGCCCATTGACAACCTTCAGGTTAGTACCTTTGGAATTATTTATTTTGATGGCTCCAGACCGGTAAACCTCCTCGGTGACGTATGGGCCCTCCCATTATGAGAGGAGTTTTCCTGCAAAGAATCTGAAATGAGGGTTGTACAAAAGAACTTATTCTCCAACTTTAAACTCACGCTTTTGAATTCTTTTGTCATGCCATCTCTTTACTTTTGTTTTAGGTAATTTTGCATTTTCATAAGCTTGGGTTCTCCATTCATCTAATGAGCTAATATCAAATAACCTCTTTTCACCAGCAAGTTTGAAGTCATGATTGAGTTCTTTGATTGCCCAATATGCTTTATGTTCTAACTCAAGAGGCAAATGACAAGCTTTTCCATAAACCATTTTATAAGGAGACATACCCATAGGATTTTTATATGCTGTTCTATAAGCCCAAAGTGCACCATCTAATTTCTTAGACCAATTCTTCCTGGATCTATTGAAAGTCTTTTGCAAAATTAATTTTATTTCTCTATTGCTAAGTTCAACTTGACCACTAGACTGAGGATGATAAGGTGATGCAATTCTATGGTTAACATCATACTTGGCAAGCATTTTACGAAAATCACCATGAATGAAGTGTGAACCACCATCAGTCATTAAATATCTAGGGACTCCAAACCTTGGGAAAATAACTTCCTTAATCATTTTAATAGAGGTGTTGTGATCAACACTACTAGTTGGAATAGCTTCTACCCATTTAGTAACATAATCAACAGCAACCAAAATATGTGTATACCCATTAGAGGAAAGAAAAGGTCCCATGTAATCAAATCCCCAAACATCAAATGGTTCAACAACAAGTGAATAATTCATAGGAATTTCTTGATGCTTACCAATATTACCTATCCTTTGACATTCATCACAGGATAAGACAAACTTACGTGCATCCTTGAAAAGAGTAGGCCAATAAAATCTAGATTGCAATACCTTGTGAGCAGTTCTATCTCCAGCATGATGCCCTCCATAAGCTTCGGATTGACGTCTAATAATACCATCTACTCCTTCTTTATAAAGATGTGTGAGGGAGTCCTGTATTAGGGGGTATCCGGACATCCAGATTATATCCTTTGGTCGGACTGTTGGACTATGAAGATACAAGATTGAAGACTTTGTCCCGTGTCCAGATGGGACTCTACTTGGCGTGGAAGGCAAGCTAGGGAATACGAATATGTATATCTCCTCCTTTGTAACCGATGTTGTGTAACCCTAGCCCCCTCCGGTGTCTATATAAACCAGAGGGTTTTAGTCCGTAGGACAACATACAATCATACCATAGGCTAGCTTCTAGGGTTTAGCCTCTCCGATCTCGTGGTAGATCAACTCTTGTATTACTTATATTATCAAGAATAATCAAGCAGGACGTAGGGTTTTACCTCCATCAAGAGGGCCCAAACCTGGGTAAAACATCGTGTCCCCTGCCTCCTGTTACCATCCGCCTTAGACGCACAGTTCGGGACCCCCTACCCGAGATCCGGTGGTTTTGACACCGACATTGGTGCTTTCAGTGAGAGTTCCTCTGTGCCGTCACCGTAAGGAAGGATGCCTCGTCTCGTTGTTAAAAACAACATCACCGCCGGGGGAGCCCTGGCTATCGGCCAAACTCTCCGGCTAGGCAGTTTCATCATGACCGCCCGTTCGGCTGCTGCCCCGACGATGACTTCTCGGGTCATCGAAAACAGCCTCCACGTCAGCTCGGAATTCGCCGAGCAGATGGATCCAATGGAGCTCTCTTACCTAAACGAGCTCTTGGATCATATCTCCGCCTTGGGAGTTGCTACGGACTATGACTGGATTGGGCTTAAACCTGATCAAAGGGAGATTATCTCTCCACTGGTCACCCATCATGTTGCGGTGGTGGAGGAACAATCCGGTGATCTTCTTCTATCATGAGGACTAACTATGTCCGGATTCCTGAGCTCTCCGAGCCGGATACCCATTTAGGGGAGGACATCACCCAAGCACTGAACCTAGAGTCAGGCAGCAGGCCAGACTTATCGGGCAACATCCCTGAACCCGAAATTCCAATAATGGAAACACCTCGGCCCCTGGGTCTCAGATTGGGTAGGGGTTCAGACCCAATTCCACCCACCCACCCAGACATAAATGATCTTTCCCACATCAAGAAAGAGCCCCGTGAAACAATACATCATTATTGGGCCAGATTCCTTCTTGTGATGAACAAGGTTAAGGACTGTCGCGAGGAAGATGCAATCTCATTTTTCTGCAATAATTGCACGGACAAGGGAATCCTTAACGCCTTGAGTCGCCATGACATATCACGCTTCGCTGACTTGGCATCCATAGTACGAAAGTACTGTGCGATGGAAAGCGCCTGGAAAACTGAAAAGAAATTTTGGGATAATCCGGCTCGGAATATACACCCAGTCCAAAGTAAAAGGGTGCACTATCATAAGACACCCGAGTTAGTTACAAAGAAACAAAAACCCTCTTCAGGGCAGGGAACCGTATTGGAGGGATGGCTTAACGGACCCTGCAAAATTCATAGTACAGCGGATACCATACCAACACACAGCCTTAGAGCATGTTGGATACTCCGGTAGGTGGCCAAAAGTGGTGAGGATCTTCTCATCCCAAATACCACAGAGCACCATCCCATCGATAGCAATACGGTATTAACACTCTATGAAACCTTCGCATCAAATAATAGGCGCAGGAGAACACTCCGCAGCCTCGCCGAAATCTGCCACGTGGCAGCAATAAATCCATGGAGTGACATGGATATTACCTTCAATGCCAATGACGAACCTAAATTCCAAACAGCCCGAGCGCTAGCTGCACTGGTCCTCAGTCCAATTGTGGATGGCTTTCGACTCACCAAAGTACTCATGGACGGCGGCGGTGGATTGAACCTCATCTATGAGGAAACCCTTCAAAAATGGAAATAGACTAGAACCACATTGAGCAAAGCAGCACAACCTTCAGAGGAATCATCCCCAGTCGGGAAGAACGCTGTGCTGGGAATTCACACTAGATGTGGTATTCGGCATGCCGGAGAACTATAGGTCCGAAGAAATTACATTCCAAGTGGCCCCATTCAGTAGTGGATACCACGCCCTCTTGGGACGGGAGGCATTCACGATCTTCCAAGCCATACCCCATTATGTGTACATGAAGCTCAAAATGCCCGGGCCCAATGGAATCATCACTGTCGTTAGTGATCCGGACACAGCACTCCGCGCTGAAAACAAAATAGCCGCATTGGCCCTTGAGGCATTATCCGAAGCCCTTTCGGCCGAGGAATTAACTGCGCTACGCTCCATAGTGGATAGGGACGATGTGATACTTGACAAGAGATCCAAGTCCACCTCTTTTAAACAAGCGGATGAAATAGTCAAATTCCAAGTCCACCCAACAGACCGTACAAAAATAGCCTCCATCGGGGCACAGTTAAACCCCGCCGTGGACGTCGCACTACGAGAGTTCCTGCGCGAGAATTGGGACATATTCGCTAGCACCCCTCAGACATGCCAGGAATCCCACGCAGGCTGGCCGAACACGGCCTCAATATCCTAAAGGGATTCAAGCCGGTCAAGCAGGCACTTCGGCGTTTCTTCGAACCTAAGAGACAGGCTATGGGAGAGGAACTAGCCAAGTTATTGGAGGCCAGATTCATTAGAGAAATAAAACACCCGGACTGGCTAGCAAACCTGGTGATGGTACCAAAGAAGGACAAATCCTGGCGCCTATGTGTCGATTTCAAGGACCACAACAAGGCTTGCCCAAAGGATCCCTTCCCCTCCCCCGCATCGATCAAGTTATCGATGCTACCGCAGGACACGAGTCATTGTGTTTCCTCAACGCATACTCCGGCTACCACCAAATCAAGACGGCGGAGTCCGACCAAGCCACAACGACATTTATCACACCATACGGCCCCTTCTGTTTCAACACAATGCCTTTTGGGCTCAAAAACGCTGGCGCAACATATCAGCGCATGATCCAGACATGTCTGGAGAAACAGATCGGCAAAACAGTAGAGGCATACGTAGATGATGTGGTCGTTAAAACCAAACACGTCGACTCTCTAATATACGACTTGAGGCTCACATTCGACAACCTCCGAACATACGACATCAAGCTCAATCCAGAAAAATGCATTTTCGGCGTACCAGCTGGAAAGCTCCTGGGCTTCATTGTCTCCAGTAGAGGAATTGAAGCTAATCCGGCCAAAATCCGAGCTCTGTCACAGTTGTCTATCCCAACGGACCTCAAACAAATCCAGAAACTAACTGGATGTGTGGCGGCTCTAAGCCGCTTTATCTCCCGCTTAGGAGAAATGCCATTACCCCTTTATCGCCTCCTTCGGCGCACCAAACACTTCGAGTGGACGGACGCTGCCACAATCGGATTGTAAGAAATAAAAGCCATACTAGCAACCAACCCAATCCTGGCCGCGCCAAACATCGGCGGACCAATGCTGTTGTACATTGCGGCAACTCACCAAGTTGTAAGCGCAGTGCTCGTCGTCGAACGAGAAGCTGTCGGACATAAATTCCCTCTTCAAAAGCCAGTATACAATGTATCCACTGTCCTCACTCCATGCAAATCACGGTACCCACATTATCAAAAGATAGCCTATGCGGTATTCATGACATCCTGGAAGCTGCGACACTACTTTCAAGAGTGTTCAATTACAGTAGGCTCGGAAGTGCCACTTAATGATATTATAAACAACCGCGACGCCACAGGCCGGATTGCCAAATGGGCCATTGAGCTCCTCCCGTTCGACATAACATACAAACCTCGGCGAGCCATTAAATCGCAAGTATTGGCCGACTTTGTCGCTGAATGGACGGAAGCCGAACTCCCTAAAGAGTACGGCGCATACTCCAATTGGATCATGCACTTTGACGGCTCCAAAATGCTGGCCGGTCAGGGGCTTGGCGTCATGCTAAGGTCCCCAACCAGAGATACCGTTCAATACGTACTACAGATACTGTATACAGACTCCAACGAAGCAGCTGAATACGAAGCCCTGTTGCATGGTCTTTGGATGGCAGTCTCCATGGGCATTCAACGCCTGGAGGTGCGTGGGGATTCGAACCTCGCAATATCCCAAATAAATGGAGACTTTGATGCCAAGGATCCGAAGATGGCGGCCTATCGAAACGTCGTCCTAAAGATGTCAGCTCGGTTCGAGGGGCTCGAATTTCACCATGTGGCTCGGGAAAGCAATCAGGCGGCGGATATCCTCACCCGCCTCGGTGCAAAATGCGACGCGGTCCCCCCCAATATCTTTTCGGAGAGATTGTTTAAGCCATCGGTGGTATGGGAAGGGGACACCGGTAACAATAGTCCGGACCCGGCCAAAATGCCCGATACCGAACACTCTGACATAATCGGAGGCTCTGCCACCGAAATAACACCTTCAGTCCACGTAATAATGGCTGTCATCACCCCGTGGACAGAACCATTCCTGGCCTACCTAACTAGGCAGGAACTTCCCGAGGACCAAAATGAGGCACGCTGCATAGTGCGGCGATCTAAAACCTACAGGGTCCACGAGGGAGAGCTGTATAAGAAAAGCACTACCGGAGTCCTTCAAAGGTGCATCTCCGAAGTGGAAGGGCGGAAGCTTTTGGCAGAAATTCGCGCCGGACTCGGCGGCCACCACGCCGCAGCCCGGGCCCTTGTAAGCAAGGCCTTCCGTACAGGATTTTATTGGCCGACGGCCGGGGCAGACGCACAGGACTTGGTCCAATGCTGCGTCGGTTTCCAGCTTTTTGCAAGCCAAAGCCATATGCCACCCACCGCCCTCCAAACAATCCCCATTACCTGGCCTTTTGCGGTCTGGGGGCTTGACATGGTTGGACCCCTTAAAGGGGGAACCCATAAGAAAAAATACTTACTGGTCATGGTGGATAAATTCACCAAATGGATAGAAGCCAAACCTGTTAAAACAGCTGAATCCGGACCGGTGATAGACTTCATATCCGGGGTTGTAAACCGTTATGGCATCCCCCACAGCATCATCACTGACAACGGCATGAACTTCACGGCCGACAACGTAAAACTCTGGTGCAGCAACATGGGTATCAAGCTCGATTACGCTTCCGTCTATCACCCACAAACCAACGGCCAAGTTGAGCGAGCAAATGGTCTTATCATGAGCGGCATTAAACCCAGATTAGTGCGGTCCTTAAAGGAGTCTAACACACACTAGATAGAGGAGCTCGACTCCATACTCTGGGGGCTGCGGAGCACGCCGAATCGCACTACCGGATATACACCCTTCTTTGTGGTGTACGGCGCAGAGGCAGTTCTGCCCTGCGACATAATTCATGACTCACCTCGAGTGCACATGTACGAAGAAAGAGAAGCCGAGCTCGATCGGCAGGACAGTCTGGACACCCTGGAGGAGGAGCATGACGTGGCAAAAGCCCGTTCCGCATTTTAACAGCAACAGGCTCGCAGATACCAAAGCAGAGAAGTACGGGCCAAAACTTATAATGTTGGCGAGTTAGTTCTACGCCTGCCGGAGAAGAAAAGGTCCAAGGTTGAGCCCAAATGGGAAGGTTCCTTCATTATTGACCAAGTTCTGACCGGTGGAGCGTACCGTCTACGGGATGCATCGAATAATCGACTTGAGCCGAACCCATGGAACGTAGCCAGGCTCCGAAGATTCTATGCCTAGTGCCGGACTCTATGTTCGTCTCCTTCCTGTGTCCATTTTTTGCATATACATTATCTGTCTTTTTTCTCTTTCTTTCTTTTATTCTTTCTCTAGGCCTTCAAGGGCCAACTTGTGCCTCGCTTGCACATTATAAATGTGCTAACCACGCTCATTATACCTGGGGGCTTCTCACACAGAAGCTTAATTATCTATCTGGGCTTCACGCCCCGCACATGTGTTATTCTTCCGCATGTACCTTTTCTTCGCCACTATATGCATCGATATGACTTAAGTTATGGCCAAGCTGGGTTGCCTGGCTCTTGTATTTATGCCCTACGTTCCCGTTAATTCAGCTAGGGCATAAGGGGAGCACCTCTGCGATTGTTACTGCCGGGTCAGTCGGATGTGTACCTCAGACTGGGTGAAGCCGAAAGGTAGCGTTCTTAAGGGAATATTCGGTCGGCGCACAAAAGATGATTTTTATTTACTTATTTTCCATATGTGCCCCCAGATGTTTTTGCCTGCGTTTCCTCGCACATTAAGGATATGCACTTTAGGGCATGCATACCCAGGGAAAGGAACCCTTAACGGAACTATTCTCCTTGGAAGATGTTTCTTACTACCCATGTAATATAACATAACTAGTTGGGCACTTGTCTGTTCAAGCACTAATGACCCCTACGCCTAGTTTCCACGCATACCCCGGTTCTTATATAACTGGGCGGGTATTCGGATACACTCTGGACTATCGGGTCCCGAGGTTGAAGCGAAAAGGTCCGCCATGACAAATGATCTACAATCCAGCTAGAAGGCATTATACATGTCACTTTAATTACATAGTCATGTAGACTGACTAAATTCCTCTTCTATACCATCCAACAGGCGGTCTAGCCTACAATCCTGTTGGGAATACTTTAGGGCTAATTCTACATGCCCATAGACTAAGCTAACGGGGATCTCTTTCCCGTCGGGCCCCACAGGTCCGACCTCGGCCATGTGATTTGGGTCAGCCTTGGTATACCGCGTCTTCACCATGGCCCAGGCTTCCCTGGCACCTTGACGGCAGGCAGATATCTTCCATAATCGGAAGCGCCGCCGTGCTCCCTTGAGCTTCTCCACAAGCTCTCCAACGCCTTCTGGCAGGGAGACGGATGGCCACAAGGCCTGGGCAATACCTTGCATCACCTGCCAAACTTGTTCGTGCAGTTGTGAGAGCTCGGATAGAAGATCACCAGCAGACCCGGGCATCTCCTCTGCGGGACGACCCGTCAGGATACCTGCAGACATAACTCTGTTAGCCAGCTTCTCCGTCGTCCCCTTTATTAAGGGTTCGTTCAAGCACTTACTGAATATGCCGCGTCGAACCCTCTTATTCAACTTCTCGGAGTCCGCAAGCTGGGCTCGAACATCTTTCAGTTCCATGCTCAGCTTGGTATTGGCATCTTGGAGATTGTTTTTCTCTCGCCCGACCTCAGTCAGCACGCGTTCGCCAGCCTTTAGCTATCGTATGGCGTGCTGCTCCTCCGGATTCTCTCCGGATTCATCTGCAACATCTATTATTAGATCTGCAGCCATGCCGCACGCTATATGGTACCTATCATTCCTTGAAAGAAATGTTACTAGCTGGGGACTTTTTAGGTTCCTTCAATGCGGCAACAGCGGCCCGAAGTTGGGCCTTGCATTCCTCCAGCTCCTGTGATAGTCGACTATTCTTCTCTGTAAGAACCTGCACAATAAGATGATCCTTAAATCAGTTCTGCTAACTGTTTCAAGTCTCAGGGGCTACTGATACATATAATCGTCAGATTTTCTTACTCGTACATCCTTTACATACTGGTTCGTGGCTCTGGCTAGACCATTTTGAGCAGCACGGAGGTACGCCTCTCCAGAATTGAAGGCATCAAATGCCTCTGGTGAGAAGCAAGCGTCGCGGAGTACGGCCCGGCGATGCCTATGATTCATGTCGCTCTCCACTTCTGAATTTGTAGCGGATAACCAATCCGCATCCTCTGTAGGGGGAGTATCCGGCGTCCGCCCCATGTCGGCTTCGGCCTCTATGTCCGGTCCTGGAGCCCGACTGGTGGAAGCGTGATCGGCAGCCTCACCGGACATATTCCGACAAGCGTTTTTCTGTTAAAGAAACATGTACGTCATCATTTCAAGAAAGACGACAACCACGGCGCGGGGTTTCTGTCATACCTCTGCGTCGGCGTCTCCGTCCTGACCGCCTTCCTTTTTGGCCTGCCCGGCCTCGGTGCCTCTTGTTGGCGAGTTGCTGCGGGTTCGGCATGGCGTCCCGAATGCCTTCCCTGTAAAAAACCATATGTATATGGTAGGTGAAGTGTCTAAAAGGGGACCCTAGTTTTTGGAGTTGGGATTTTTGGTTTTTCTTACGTGCGATGCAGGAAGCAGTCCGGGATAGTCGGCCGTAATGGCCACCATGGCGTCATCACAGCTTAATTGATAGAACTGCCGGTCTATCAGCTCCACGAATATGTCCGGATCTTCTTCGAGTCTGGGACCAAGGGCCCGGTCAGGGTCCTCTGGTTGTGGAGATGGCCGGCTGACCTCCCTTATGGCTTTTCGCAGTTCCTGCCACAAAATGGCAAGGTGAGTACCTACGACAAAGAATACGGGAAGATGGGAGTAAGGAAATATAACTCACCCAGCTTGGAGGGTTGTACATGGAGAATCCATCCCGTGGATTGATGCGGATGAACTCCTCTTCCTCTCCCTTGAACAACTCGGACAGATTTTTTGCTAAAGCAGCAGCGTTGTCCAGACCTTTACGCCCGCAACGGGTGGCGTCATCTTCCCCGTTAAAACACCACAAGGGGTGCCCTTGATATTGAAGTGGTTGCGCTCCCCGCATTATGCATATTGACATAACCTCGATTACTGTCAATCCTGATTGAGCCAGCGCTTTAATTTGGTTCATCAGATAAATGACTTCTCCATTGTCTTCCTCCTGGGGGCTCCGTGGGCGCCAACTTCGGCGTTTCTTCAGAGGAGCATTGCTGAACTCAGGAAGACCCCGCCGAACAGGGTCTGGAAGGGGGACGTCCTCCATATAAAACCATTCCGAAGGCCAGTCTTTGGACGTCTTCTTCGGAGTACCGGACAGGTATCCGGTTTCGGCGATGCGCCATATTTCGGCTCCACCCACTTGATAAAGTGACCCCTTCTGTGTGCGAGGGACAATGCAAAATAACCTTTTCCACAGCTCGAAATGAGCCTCGTAGCCCAGGAATAACTCGCAGAGGGCAACATAGCCGGCGATGTGTAAAATGGAAGTAGGGGTGAAATTATGCAGTTGGAGGCGGAAAACTCCAGGAGCCCGCGGAGGAACGGATGAATCGGAAATCCTAGTCCCCTCAATAAATAAGGAACAAGGCATACCCGCTCCCCTGTAGAGGGGCTGGGGAAGCTCTCCGCTTGCTCCCCACCATTGTAGGTGGCGAGCCCGGCTCAGACGGGCACCATATACACTGGAGGGAGAAATCCCTTAGTCCGCAGTTCGACTAATCGACTATGTGGGACTGAACACCTCTCCCAATCACCGGGCTTAGGGCTACGGGGCGGGAGGAGGAGCTGCGGAGGTTGGCCATGCTGGAGTGGATCTTTCCGAAGCGCGCTCCGATGGATTCTTGCTGGGGAAGGATGGTATGGATTGGATCTAAGAATCCCCATCCCTTTAATAGAAAATTTATTTATCTGGCTAGGGGGCAAATGTAAAAACGCGCTGGCGCCTCACATTCATTCGACGTGTGGAAGATTGCCCTTATTGGGCGCAGAAGACAAGAGGTTCAACATTTATGGGACCGGACACTGCTTAACAAACGTTCTAAATTTGGAGAAGAACCCGCCTTGCAATGCCGAAGACAACACTATGCGCCGGACTCATCGTCATTGAAGCCTGGTTCGGGGGCTACTAAGGGAGTCCTGGATTAGGGGGTATCCGGACATCCGGATTATATCCTTTGGCCGGACTGTTGGACTATGAAGATACAAGATTGAAGACTTCGTCCGTGTACGGATGGGACTCTACTTGGCGTGGAAGGCAAGCTAGGAAATACGGATATGTATATCTCCTCCTTTGTAACCGACCTTGGGTAACCCTAAGCCCCTCCAATGTCTATATAAACCGGAGGGTTTTAGTCCGTAGGACAACATACAATCATACCATAGGCTAGCTTCTAGGGTTTAGCCTCTCCGATCTCGTGGTAGATCAACTCTTGTATTACTCATATTATCAAGAATAATCAAGCAGGACGTGGGGTTTTACCTCCATCAAGAGGGCCCGAACCTAGGTAAAACATCGTGTCCCCTGCCTCCTGTTACCATCCGCCTTAGACGCACAGTTCGAGACCCCCTACCAGAGATCCTCCGGTTTTGACACCGACAATGTGGGTCATCCCAAAAGTAATATCTTGAATCATAGAAGAATTTTTTCTTTTGTTGGTATGTAAAGCTAGGTGGTAAAATATTTAGCAACAATGTAATTAGCATAATCAACATACCAGGGAGTACTATGAGAAACATTTATTGCAGCTAACTGCTCATTAGGGAAACTATCATCAATAGGTAGTGGGTCATCAAGCACATTTTCAAGCCTACACAAATTATCAGCAACTGGGTTCTCAGCTCCTTTTCTATCAATGATATGCAAATCAAATTCTTTTAACAAGAGAACCCATCGAATAAGTCAAGGTTTAGCATCTTTATTTTCCATAAGATATTTAATAGCAGCATGGTCTGTGTGAACAGTTACTTTGGAATCAACAATATAAGGTATAAATTTATCACAAGAAAATATAGCTGCTAAGAATTCTTTTTCAGTAGTAGCATAATTTCTTTGAGCATTGTCTAGAGTTTTACTAGCATAATGAATGACGTGGAGTTTCTTATCAACTCTTTGTCCTCGAACAGCACCAACAGCATAATCACTAGCATCACACATAGTTTCAAAAGGCAAGTTCCAATCAGGTGGTTGAACAATAGGTGCAGAAATTAAAGCTTTCTTAAGTGTTTCAAAGGCTTCTAAACAATCAACATCAAAAACAAAAAGAATATCCTTTTGCAAGAGATTAGTGAGAGGCCTAGAAATTTTTGAAAAGTCTTAGATAAATTTCCTATAGAAACCAGCATAACCTAGGAAACTACGAATACCTTTTATATCTTTAGAACATGGCATTTTCTCAATTGCATCAACCTTAGCTTGGTAAACTTCAATTCCTCTTTCAGAATTTTATGACCGAAGACAATGCCTTCATTAACCATAAAGTGGCACTTCTCCCAATTCAAGACAAGATTTATTTGTTCACATCTTTGCAAAACTCGGTCAAGATTGCTTAAACAATAATCAAAAGACTTCCCATAAACAGAAAAGCCATCCATGAAAACCTCCACACACAAAAGTCAGAGAATATAGCAGTCATACATCTTTGAAAGGTAGCAGGTGCATTACATAAACCAAAAGGCATACGTCTATAAGCATAAGTTCCAAAGGGACAACTAAAAGTGGTATTTTCTTGATCAGCTTGAGAAACAGGTATTTGTGAAAAGCCAAAATATCCATCAAGGAAGCAAAAGTGTGTGTGCTTAGATAATCTTTCAAGCATTTGATCAATAAAAGGCAAAGGGTAATGATCTTTTCTAGTTGCTTTGTTTAATTTTCTAAAATCAATTACCATTCTATAGACTATGACAAATCTTTGTGGAATAAGTGAATTCTTATCATTACGAACAACAGTTATACCTCCTTTCTTAGGAACACAATGAACAGGACTTACCCATCTACTATCAGCTATGGGATAGATTATACCTACTTCTAGAAGTTTTAATATTTCCGTTCTTACCACTTCTTTCATTTTCGGATTTAACCGACGTTGGTGATCAACAACGGGTTTAGCATCAGGTTCCATATTAATTTTGTGCTGACATAGAGTGGGACTAATGCCCTTTAAATCATTAAGAATATATCCAATAGCAGCTCGGTACTTCCTTAGAACTTTCAATAATCTTTCTTCTTCATGTTCTGAATGGTTAGCACTAATAATAACAGGATATATCTTCTTTTCATCAAGATAAGTATATTTCAAAGTGTCTAGCAATTGTTTTAATTCAAACACAGGATCACCTTTAGGTGGAGGAGCACCTCCTAGAGTTTCAATAGGCAAATTATGTTTAAGCATAGGACATTGTTCAAAGAAAATTTTATCAATTTCATTTCTTTCATGCATATGTAAATCATTTTCATGGTCTAGCAAATATTGTTCTAAAGGATCAGTAGGTGGTACAACAATAGAAGCAAGACCAATTAATTCATTCTTACTAGGAAATTATTTTTCATGAAGATTTCTACTAAACATGGAAAAATTAAACTCATGAGACTCATCACCAAAGCTAACATCGACAGTTTGTTTCTTATAGTTTATCTTAGCATTAGCTGTATTCAGGAAAGGTCTACCAAAGGTAATGGGACAAAAGTCATCTTGTGGAGAACCAAGAACAAGAAAATCAGTAGGGTATTTTATTTTCCCACACAAGACATCAACATCTCTAACAATCCCAAATGGTGATATGGTGTCTCTGTTAGCCAGTTTAATAGTAACATCTATTTCTTCTAACTCTGTAGGTTCTATGTCTTTCATAATTTCTTGATATAAGGTGTAAGGAATAGAACTCACAATAGCACCCATGTCACATAAACCATGATAACAGTGATCTCCTATTTTAACTGAGATGACATGCATGCCAACAACAGGTCTATGTTTATCTTTCTTATCAGGTTTTAATTCCAGCAGCTTCTTCACAAAGGTAAATAACATGTCCATCCATATCTTCTTCCAAGAGATCTTTAACCATAGCAATACAAGGTTCAACTTTAATTTGTTCATCAGGTTTAGGTGTTCTAATGTAGCTTTTGTTAACCACAGTTGAGACTTTAGCATCTTCCTTTATCCTAACAGGGAAATGTGGTTTCTCAATATAAGCAGAAGAACAACTGGATCAACATTATAAAGTATAGTTTCCTCTTTAGCTAGTTCTGGTTCTTTAATTTTTTTAATAGGTGGGTGGTATTTAAGCCACTTCTCTTTAGATAGATCAACATGAGTAGCAAATGATTCATAAAAGGAGGCTACTATCTCGGAGTCAAGTCTATATTTAGTGCTAAACTTTTGAAAAGCATCAGTATTCATAAATGATTTAACACAATCATACTTAAGCTTAATACCTAACTCTTTACCTTTATCGAGTTCCCAATCTTCAGAGTTACATTTATTTTTTTCCAAAAGATCCCACCGAAATTCAATAGTCTTCTTCATAAAATAACCAGTACAAGAAGTATCGAGCATGGATTGATAATCACGAGAAAGCCGAGCATCAAAATTTTGGATAACAATTTCTCTTGAGAGCTCATGATTGGGGCATTCATATAACATTGACTTAAGCCTCCCCCAAGCTAGAGCAATACTTTCTCCTTCACGAGGCCAAAAATTATATATGTAATTCCAATCATGATGAACTAGATGCATAGGATAAATTTTTGGTGAAATTCCAATTTCAATCGATTCAAATTCCAAGATCCAATATCATCGCATAGCCTATACCATGCCAATGCTTTTCCCTTCAAAGATAAAGGGAAAACATTCTTTTTAACTTCATCTCTGGGTAAACTTGCAAGCTTAAGCAATCCACAAATTTGTTCCACATATATCAAGTGCATATCAGGATGTTCGGTTCCATATCCTGCATAAGGATTAGCTAGCAGTTGTTCTATCATACCCGAAGGAATTTCATATTCAATATTTTTAGTAGGTGTTGTAGGTTGAGGGGTAGCTAATTGTGGTTCTGGTCGAGGTGAAGATACCCCGAACAAACCCATCAAAGGAATGTTTTCCATGGTAATAAGTGACAATAAATTTCAGCACACTATATAAATGTTTCCTTACCAATTTACACTTACCAAAGGCGCTTCACTCCCCAGCAACAGCGCCAGAAAATGGGAGAATATCATACGAAAAGCAACATTAACTGGAAACCAGTGAAAACCACGAGAAAAATATGTTTCAAAGTTTCATAAAAATCTGAAAACAATACAAGATGTTAGGAGGATGATGTTTTATTGTCATTCAAAATTTCAAGTGCAACCACATTACGAGACATGAGCTATCAAAAAGAAAAAATCAGTGTTGAATAGTCGCAAACGATAATGTCACTATTCATGGCTGAATTTGTCTTTTTCATAGCTCACATCTCATAAAGTGTTTCAATTTGAAATATTGCGTGGCAATAACACATCACCCTCTTAACATCCCATATTTTTTCCAGATTTTTTTGAAGCATTAAAGTATGGTTTTCATGAAGTTTTCATTGAATATTGGTTCTCATATGATATACTCACCCAGAAAATAGCCTTGATGACCCACAAGTATAGGGGATCAATTGTAGCTCTTTTTGATAAGTAAGAGTGTCGAACCCAACGAGGAGCACAAGGAAATGACAAGTGGTTTTCAGGAAGGTAATGTCTGCAAGTGCTGAAATTGTAAGTAAAAGAGTAGTTTGATAGCAAGATATTTTGTAACGAGCAAGTAATGATAATAGTAACACAAGTGCAGGAATGTAGCCCAATCCTTTTGAGGCAAAGGATAGGCTAAAAAGGTCTCTCATAATAAGCGAAGCGTTCTTGAGGGTACACGGGAATTTCATCTAGTCACTTTCATCATGTTGATTCGATTCGTGATTGCTACTTTGATAATTTGGTATGTGGGTAGACCGGTTCTTAGGTGTTGTTCTTACTTGAACAAACCTCCTACTTATGATTAACTCCGTCGCAAGCATCTGCAACTACAAGAAACGTTTTAAGAATAAATTCTAACCATAACATTAAAATTTTGGATCCAATCGGTCCCTTACGGAATAGCACATAAACTAGGGTTTAAGCTTCTGTCACTCTCGCAACCCATCATCTAATAACTACTCCACAATGCATTCCCTTAGGCCCAAATATGGTGAAATGTAATTTTTCGTGCATCAAACCCTGCGTCTGTTGCCTAGACTGTGCGCGGGCACGGGAACGAGATTACGGCACCAACCCAAGTCAGGGCACAAGAAACCAAGATCTGCGAAGAACCAACATGCAGATCAAGAGGACCAAATCAAGCCAGAGAAGCAATACACCACCAGGAGAAAAGCCTCCCTTGCCGGGAAGGCGATCTCAGCGAAGGCGGGATCACCGCCGGAAGAAAACGTCCAAGACGTCCCGACAAGGCCTGTCGAGACTCATGGAGGCAAAAACCGCCCCACCTAACTACTCCACCATGACCCACGCCGCCAATCGATGTGGTGTCAAGCTGCAAAGTGACTAAGTGGCAACCATTCACCACATGGCGGCCTCTTTCTACAGGAGAAGCCTACGAACGACACCCGTAGTGCAACGTATCAAATAAGTAGGTGTGAAACTGGCAAGATAGTCCGTCAAGGCTTGCCGGGCGAGCAACAATGTGACGTTGAGCGGCGCATTCAATGCACCCTGTCAGCCTGTAGAGTTAGGTATGATAGCATTGTTTGCTATCTTATCAGTGCATAATAACTACTTTGCCATTGTGGTGTCCGCTTAACCTATAAAATGAGGCCCATAGCAACCGTAGAAAGGGTTAGAAGGTTGAATCCCCATGCATTCGTACGCGCGTAGCCACTGCCGCCCCTAGGCAACCCTGCTGGGCAGGTGTACTACGCTCCACCACATTTCTTCCACCATCAATCCACCAAAGCGGGAGTAGGGTTTTACGCCTCACGGCGGCCTGAATCTGGGTAAAATCCCCCGTGTGATCTCTGCCGTGCTGCCCCACACTCTTCTGCTCTTTGTGCGACGGGATATCCTACCTGCCGAACCAACAAGGGACCATTGGTCCCATTGGTGGTCATGGTTCCCTATGACATCTTTGGGGCGCCATGTAGGGGGATCACTTGTGCCAACCTGAAATCGTGTGCAACGCATCATCTTCATCACCGTCTTCATCTTCGACGGCGCCATCAAGCATGGCACCCAAGAAGAAGTCTGGTGCTTCGGCTCATCCGTCCACCTCGAAGGCTCCACCACCCACGGCCACCAACACTATGAGGGATGCGGAGGCGTGCGAGGATGTGGATGCTGCTGGGGACGTGTTCGAAGTAGGCGGCGCCGTTACCACTTCCCCCACGCCCGAAGTAGGAGCAGGAGACACCGTAGAATAGCAGCAACAACAACACCCCGATGGCCACGCTCCACGTGGTACGGGTGAAGGGGTTACTCCTTCTATCCCGCTTCCTCTCACTGACAAGCACAACCGCAGCAATGGCACTCGGTCCAGGGTGAATCACCGCCCTCCGGTCGGCCTCTCCATGGGAGCGGCCGCAGCGCGCGCACCTCAAGCGCCCAACAGAGTAGCTGGTCCTCAAGCGCCTTCACCATGCCACCATGCCATCCCGGTGGCCGCCGGGCAATAGCGGGGATGTGGTACTGTAGCTACTGGTACCGCCAAGAGCTGGGTGATGGTGCGATCTACATCGTCGTCACCCATGCCAAGTACAGCTACAGAGGCCATGGCGCGGGCTCAGCTCCTTTTGAGGTTTCCACTAGCAGCCGAGCAGATGGACGAATGGAGTGCTACCATCCAAAGTCTGCTCGGTTTCGCCAAGGCTGGGGGCTCGCAACGAGTTAGCCCGCCACGACGTCCCCAGGTGACGACAACGGCTCGTGCTGCTGGCCATATGGAAGGGGCCACCCTTGCCGTGCAGTCCCCGCCATGGCAGCCAGTGCGAGTGCAACTGAATCAAGAACCTGATGACATCCTAATTGCCTCTTCTGACCCTCGAGCATGTCCAGGCCGATGGTGAGCCCCATAGGATGGGCAGAGGGGAGACGCGGGCGTGGTCGTAGAGCGACGCCGCGATGACCACCGCCGGACCGATGGGTGTGATGGCCCCGACATCGATGAGCCTGCGCTCGGTATTGGCGGGTACCTACCTTCCGAGGTTGGGTGACCCGCCTTTACTCGTGTGCTGCAGCAAGTCCGTTGGCCTTCCGTTCGCACGTCAAGCCAGAGATACCCAAGAAGTACGACGGAAGACTGAACCCGGCAGAGTTTGTGAGCATCTACACCATCGCCGTTCAGGCTACCGGGGGAAGAGATGAGAAGATGTTTGCCAACTACTTCCCTTTGGCTCTCAAGTCCAATGTGAGGTCTTGGCTAATGCACCTTCCAGAGAACTCGAATTCGTCGTGGGCTGACTTGTGCCATGAGTTCATTGGCGCCTTCATCGGCGGCCATCAAGAGCCAGGCAGGCCCAGCTACTTGTAGCTTCTCCAACAGAAAGAAGGTGAGCCCTCCGGAAGTATTTGTAGAAATTCAGCAAGGTCCATAGGACCATCCCAAATATCCATCCGACAGCGGTGGTAGCAGCCTTCCAGTCCAATGTGCCCAACCGCAAGATCCGTTCCAAGATGAACATGTGGTTGCCCAAGACTGTGAAGGAGCTTTACACCTTGGTGGACAAGTGTGCTCGGATGGAGGAGGGAAGGAAGTTGCATAGGGAGGAGGATTGCTTCAACATTTATTCATAGGATGATGATGAATCCACCAGTCAGAAGAAGGGCAAGAAGTGCATTAAGAAGCGCAAGGATAAGGAAGTGATGACTGTTGAAGGATCGGGTACACCTAGTACTGGTAAGAAGGCTAAGGCCGAAGTCCCGGGCAAGGAAGCTGCCATATGCACTGACTGTTGGGAGGCCGCGACTGCCGAGAAAGCCGGGAAGGGCGATGGGCCATATTGCAAGATCCATCGGACCAAGGTCTGTGACCTTCAAGAGTGTTATCAGGTTGAGTAGCTCGACAAGAGGCAGAGAGCAGAATATGAGAAGCGTGACAAGGAAAAGGGTCAGAATGTCGCTCGCGTTAAGGGCCGAGGCGATGAAGAAAATCGCCCCGGCACACCCTTCCGGAACAAAGGAAAACCCGACAAAGGTAGAGAGAAGGAAGCCTGCGATGATGAGAGTGATGGAGGGGATGAAGAGGAAACCAATGAGTAGGAGTTTCAGAAGGCTACTGATGCCATGTGCATTGACGGGGGTGCATCTCTACATGCCTCTCACCGCCAACTCAAACAGAGGGCACGTGAGGTCAATGTCATAGAACCAGCGCCAGGAGCCCAGAAACCACTCAAATGGTCACGCATGCCCATCATCTTTGACGAAGAGGATCATCTTGACCGTACCACTGCGGTAGGATGTTTGCCATTGTTGGTATCTCCAACAATTCACATCCTCAAGGTCACTAAAATGTTGGTGGACAGCAGGGCCCGGTTGAATCTGATTTCCCCGGCAGTCATCAGCAAACTTCAGATAGGAGAGGAAGAATTGAAGGCCACCGACATGTTTCGAGGAGTTAATCCCGGCAGGAGTCATCCTAAGGGAAAGATCACGCTGCCAGTGACATTTGGGGGAGAGTGAACTATCAGACTGAGAAGATTGTGTTTGATGTGGTTGACCTTCCTTTGTCGTACAATGGGATCCTTGCACGCCCAGCCCTGGCTAAATTCAGGGCGGCATCCCACTATGCCTACAACCCCTTGAAGATGCATGGGCCAATAGGAGTCATTTCCATCCCATCATATGAGAAGTACACAATCATTTGCGTGGACAAGATGTACCGAGACGCAATCGCGGCAGAGGCAGCGGCAGCAGTGGTTCCCGCCAAGGAGCACAGAGGAAGGAAGAAGGGTAGCAAGGACACTGGCAAGGAATCCGAGAAGCGTATCTCTTCGGAGTACGCTGGACCCATTGATGAATTGCCGGAGAGTTCCAATAGCAAAAGATCCAAGGTCACTCCACCCCAAGTGAAGAAGGTCTCGGCAGGGCTGGCTGACGTTGATGGTACTTTCACTATCAACGCCACCCTCGAGCTAGAAGCGTATCTCTTCGGAGTACGCTGCACCCGTTGATGAACTAGATGCATTGGATAAAAAATTTGGTGCAACTCCAATTTCAAACGATTCCAATTCCATGATCCAATATCATCAGCCTATGCCATGTAAGCTTAAACAATCCACAAATTTGTTCCACATATGTCAAGTGCATATCGGGATGTTCGGTTCCATCTCCTGCATAAGGATTAACAACTAGTTGTTCTATCATACCCGAAGGAATTTCATATTCAATATTTTCAGTAGGTGTAGTAGGTTGAGGGGTAGCTAATTGTAGTTCCGGACGAGGTGAAGATACCCCGAACAAACCCCTCAAAGGATTGTTTTCCATAGTAACAAGTGACAATAAATTTCAGCACACTATATAAATGTTTCCTTAACAAATTCCACTTACCAAAGGCGCTTCACTCCCCGGAAACGGCGCCAGAAAATAGCCTTGATGACCCACAAGTATAGGGGATCAATTGTATCTCTTTTCGATAAGTAAGAGTGTCAAACCCAATGAGGAGAAGAAGGAAATGACAAGTAGTTTCTAGTAAGGTGATGTTTGCAAGTCCTGAAATTGTAAGTAGCAGGGTAGTTTGATAGTAAGATACTTTGTAACGAGCATGTAAAAATAGTAGTAACAAAAGTACAGCAAGGTAGCCCAATCCTTTTGAGGCAAAGGACAGGCCAAAACGGTCTTTTATAATAGGCAAAGCGTTCTTCAGGGTACACGGGAATTTCATCTAGTCACTTTCATCATGTTGGTTCGGTTCGTGTTTGCTACTTTGATAATTTGATATGTGGCTGGACCGGTGCTTAGGTGCTGTTCTTACTTGAACAAAGATCCTAATTATGATTAATCCTCCCACAAGCATCCGCAACAACAAGAAAAGTAATAAGAATAAATTCTAACCATAGCATTAAACTTTGGGATCCAATCGGTCCCTTATGGAATAGCGCATAAACTGGGGTTTAACATTCTGTCACTCTCGCAACCCATCATCTAATTGCTACTCCACAATGCATTCGCTTAGGCCCAAATATGGTGAAGTATTTTGTAGTCTACGTTCACATGACACCACTGAGGGAATCACAACATACATACTTTCAAAATATCGAACACATGTCAAATTCACAGGATTACTTGCAACGTGGTTTCTCCCGTGACCTCAAGATCAAAGGTAACTACTGATAAATTATAAACATGCTCATGATCAGAGGGGTATTAAATAGCATATTGGATCTGAACATATAATCTTCCACCAAATAAACCATATAGTAATCAACTACAAGATGTAATCAACACTACTAGTCACCCATAAGTACCAATCTATAGTTCCGGTAACAAGATTGAACACAAGAGATGAACTAGGGTTTGAGAGGAGATGGTGTTGTTGAAGATGTTGATGGAGATTGCCCTCCCCAAGATGGGAGAGTTTTTGGTGATGATGATGATGATTTCCACCTCCGAGAGGGAAGTTCCCCCAGCGGAATCGCTCCGCCAGAGGGCAAAAGTGCTCCTGCCCAAGTTCCGGAGGTGGGCCGAGGAGGCCACAACCCCCAGGACGCGCCAAGGGGCCTTGTCCCCACTCTAGTAGTTATTTGCTCCAATAATTCTTATATATTCCATAAAAATCCCCGTGAAGTTTTAGCTCATTTGGAGTTGTGGAGAATAGGTAGCCTGACGTAGCTTTTCCAGGTCCAGATTTCCAGCTGCCAGAATTCTCCCCCTTGGTGTGTACGTTGCATATTATGAGAGAAAAGGCATTATAATTACTCCAAAAGGCATTATTATGGATAAAAACATTATAAATAACAGTAATAAAACATGATGCAAAATGGACGTATCAAGTGGCGCAAGGCTTGTTGGTATCATGCAGCACGTACAGTTGCCCGGAGACGGTCTTCTTTGAGGAGCATGGCATCGTCATGTCGTAGCTGCTCTTGTGCTAATTCATCGTAGGCAAGTACCCGAGGCGACCTGTATATGAGTACCATGGGGAGCACTGCTTCTGCACCATATACCAGGGAGAAGGGATTCTGGCCAATAGCTCAATTTGGTGTAGTCCTCATTGACCAAAGAACCACCGGTAACTCATCAATCTAGCGATTTCTAGTATTTCGCAATCTCTCAAAAGTTCTTGTTTTCAGCCCTCAGAGCAATTCTGCGTTCATCCTTTCAGCCTATCCGTTGCTCCTTGGGTGAGCAACAGAGGCGAAAGAGACCTTGCTTCCAAGGCTTTGGATGTACTGCACGAAGGTGCGGCTTGTGAATTGGGTACCATTGTCGGTAATTACCCTATTGGGTACTCCAAAACGACACACCAGTCCTTTGAAGAACTTGATAGCTGATTGGACTGTCGCCTTTCTCACTAGCACTACTTTGGGGCACTTTGTAAACTTGTCGATAGCCACATACAAGAATTCAAAGCCCCCAACAGCACGGGGAAAGGGCCCAAGATGTCGAGTCCCCAGACCGTGAAAGGCTAGGATAAAGGGATGGTCTCCAAGGCTTGAGCTGGTTGGTAAATATTCTTGGAATGAAACTGGCATGCTTCACACTTGATGACGAGCTCAGTAGCATCCGGACGGCGGTGGGCTAGTAGAATCCTTGCAGAAAAGCTTTTTCGACAAGCGCTCTAGATCCCAGATGTGAGCCACACACACCCCCATGTATCTCTGCCAACAACACTAGTCCATCTTCTTCACTAATACACTTCAGCTTTCATTATTCAGCCTCTTTCTATACAGCATGTTGTCCACAAACTGGTACATACTCGATTGTCGGGCCACTTTCTCAGATTCCTCTAGATCGTCAGGAAGTTCTCCAGTTTACAAGAATTAGACAATGTGTTGTGCCCATGCCAGAGCCTGGGGCTCGGCGACAAGGACCAAAGGCATTTCTTCATCGGTGGGAGCGCTTTCCTCAATGGCAAGAACTTGGGATTCTGCCTGAGAGTGTGGCCCACCAGGTAGTGTATGATCGTCCCCCGGCAACCTTCTCACCAGCAGCTTCAGGGAGCTCTACTGGGAAATGTTTACCGGTGTTGAGTTTTCTTCTTTTTCTGTCCAAGGCTGATGGAGAAACTGATGGTTGGGTGCGATGGAGCACAAAAGTGCCTGGTTCCACAGGAAGCTTCTGTGCAGCACACTTTGATGGGTGATCGGCAATGTTGTTTTCCGCACCAGGCATTTGCTCTGTTTGCATCCCATCAAAGTGTTCCTCTATCTTCCTCACTTCTTCCACGTATGCTTCCATCAATGGGCTCTGATAATCCATATTGACCTGCTTCACAATGAGCTAGGAGTCGCCGTGTATGATCAACTTCTTGATTCCCAATTCTATGGCAACTCGGAGCCCGACAAGGATCCCTTCATATTCTGCTGTGTTGTTAGTGGCATCTTCTCTGGGGAAATGCATTTGGATGACGTACTTGAGGTGTTCTCCAGTGGGTGTAATGAGTAATACTCGTGCGCCAGCACCTTGGAGCAAGAAAGCACCATCAAAGTACATGACCCATTCCTTAGGGGCCTCCTTGCCGGGGAAGGCAGTTTCCATAATCTCTTCATTAGGCGTTGGCGTCCATTCTGCTATGAATTCTGCCAGTGCTCCACTTTGGATAGTTGTTGTGCTCTCAAATTTTAAAGCAAAACTTGACAGCTCCAGAACCCATTCCACTATCCTGCTGGTGGCTTCGGGGTTCCTCAAGATTCGCTGAAGTGGGAGCCGAGTCACAACACTGATCTCATGGGCTTGAAAGTAATGGCACAGCTTCCTCGAGGCCATAAGGAGGCCGAAGATCAACTTTTGGACTCCAGAATACCATGATCTAGACCCCTGCAAGAGGGAGCTAACAAAGTAAACAAGCCGTTGCACCATCTTCTTCCTTGCAATCCCCTCCCGCTTATTAGCACTGATATTTGGCTCTCATCTATCACCGTCGGCAAGCCTTGCCGGGGACAAGGTTGGCTCAACACTAGGTGGTTCTACCGCAGTACCTTCTCCATTGTCAACTTCTCTCTATGCCACCAGGGCAGCACTAACCACTTAATTCATTGCCGCTAGATACGGCAGCAACGGCTCTTGCGGTTTGGGTGCGACCAGGGTTGGAGGAGAGGAAAGGTAAGCTTTCAAATCCTGCAGCACTGACTCGGCCTACGGAGTCCATTTCATTGGACCAGCCTTCTTCAATATTTTGAAGAACGACAAGGCGCGCTCAGCGGATTTAGTAATGAATCTTCTCAGTGTGGCCACACAGCCAGTCAGACGCCTCACATCCTTGACGGTCTTTCGAGTTTGAATCTGTTCTATCACCTTGATCTTGTCGGGGTTGTCTTCAATCCCCTCGCTGAAACACAAAGAAACCAAGAAGCTTGTTGGACGGAATGCCAAACACATATTTCTCTGGGCTGAGCTTCAAGTTGATCTTGCACAAATTTGCAAAGGTTTCTTCCAAATCCTCAACAAGTGAAGATTTGTCCTTAGTTTTGACCACTATATCATACATATATGCTTCACTGTTTCTGTGCAGCCGCGGTTTGAAACCAATCTGCATGGTCCTTGCGGGCATGGAACCAGCACTTTTTAGCCCGAAAGGCATACGCACAAAGCAGTACTTGCCACATGGTGTAATAAAGGTGGTCTTTTCTTCATCTTCCTTGGCCATGAAGATCTGGTGGTACCCAGAGTACGCATCAAGGAAGGAAAGAAAATCACATCTAGAGATGGAATCACAATTTGATCAATGCGCGGCAGGGTGAAGCGATCCTTTGGACAAGCCTTGTTTATGTCAGTGAATTCAATACACAGTCTCCACTTCCAGTTAGCCTTGCGCACCACCACTGGATTCACTAACCAAGTTGGATGCAGTACTCCTCGGACCAAACCTGCTGCTTCCAGCTTCTTAATTTCCTCAGCAATGAACTATTGCCGCTCCAAGGCCTGCTTCTTGACTTTTTGTTTGACGGGGCGGGCGTGAGGAGAGATGGCAAGGTGGTGCTCGATTACCTCCCTGGGAACACTGGGGATGTCAGGTGGTTGCCAGGCAAACATATCAACATTCGCCCGCTGAAAGACAACGAGCGCTCTTTCCTATTTGTCGTCAAGGGTAACACTAATGCTGAAAGTACCATCAGTGACGTCCTGCCGTGCTAGAACTTTCTTCGTTGCAAAGGGAGCAGCCTTGGATCTTTTGCCAGTCGAACTCTATGGCAAATCACTGATGGTTCCCTTAACTTTCTTCTCTTTCTTGGCGGGAGCTAAGGTCCTGACGGCCTCTAATGCTACCGCGCCTATATACATCTTATCCACACATATGACTGCATCTATCTTATCCGATGGGATGGTAATGACTCCCATAGGACTAGGCATATTCAAAGTGTTGTAGGCATAGTGGACGCTGATACGTCTCCAACGTATCTATAATTTTTGATTGTTCCATGCGGTTATATTATCATTCTTGGAGGTTTTAAAATCATTTTATATCGATTATTGGTACTAACCTATTGACATAGTGCCCAGTGCCAGTTGCTATTTTCTGTTTGTTTTTTACAACACAGGAAATCATTACCAAACGGAGTCCAAATGCAATGAAACTTTTGTGGATTTTTATGGACCAGAAGACACCCAATGGGCCAGAGAAGCACCTGAGGGGTGCCCCGAGGGGGGCACAACCCACCGGGGCATGCCTGGGCCCCCAGGCGCGCCCAGGTGGGTTGTGCCCACCTCGGTGGCCTCCTGCACTACCTCTTTGCTCTATAAATACCTAGATATTCCAGAAACCTTAGGGGAGTCGACGAAAATCAATTCCAGCTGCCGCAAGTTCCAAAGCCACCTGATCCAATCTAGACGCATCACAGAGGGGTTGATCATCCTCATTGGTACCTCTCCGAGGATGCGTGAGTAGTCTTTTGTAGTCCTATGGGTCCGTAGTTAGTAGCTAGATGGCTTCCTCTCTCTTTTTATTGTCAATACAATGGTCTCTTGGAGATCCATATGATGTAACTCTTTTTGCGGTGTGTTTGTTGGAATCCGATGAACTTTGAGTTTATGATCAGATCTATGTTTTTATCCATGAAAGTTATTTGAGTCTTCTTTGATCTCTTTAATGCATGATTGCTTATAGCCTCGTATTTCTTCTTTGATATTTTGGTTTTGTGTGGCCAACTTGATCTATTTATCTTGCAATGGGAAGAGGTGCTTTGTGATGGGTTCGATCTTACAGTGCTTGATCCCAGTGACACAAGGGGAACCGACTCGTATGTATCATTTCTATTAATGACAACAAGATGGGGTCTATTTATACATAAATAGATCTTGTCTACATCATGCCATCGTTCTTATTTCATTACTCCGTTTCTCCATGAACATAATACACTAGATACATGCTGGATAGTAGTCAATGTGTGGAGTAATAGTAGTAGATGCAGGCAGGAGTCGGTCTACTAATCTTGTATGTGATGCCTATATAATGATCATTGCCTGGATATCGTCATGATTATTTGAAGTTCTATCAATTTCCCAACAATAATTCGTTTACCCACCATTTGCTATTTTTCTCGAGAGAAGCCACTAGTGAAATCTACGGCCCCCCGGGTCTCTTCTTTATTATATTTTCCTTTGCGATCTATTTTTATTTGCTTTTATTTTTAGATCTATTAATCCAAAAATAAAAAATAACTTGCTGCAATTTTTCTTTATTTGTTTTATCATGCATTCCAGCGAGATGTATTTATCCAATCTAGTACAATTTACCTATCTTTTTACCGTGAGGGACTGACAACCCCTCTCTTACGTCGGGTTGCAAGTATTTGTTCATTGTGTGCAGGAGCTGTTTACGTGTTGCATGGTTCTCCTAGTGCTTCAATAACCTTGGTCTCATCACTAAGGGAAATACCCACCGTTGTTGTGCCGCATCATCCCTTCCTCTTTGGGGAATACCGACGTAGTTCAAGCAAACATCAAAAGGAATTTCTGGCACCATTGTCTGGGAGACATCATCAACGTCTACCAGATTCCTGATCACAAATCTCATCTCCTTGCAATTTACATTATTTGACATTTGCCTCTCGTTTTCCTCTCCCCCACTTCACAAAAAAAATACCATTTTATTCGCCCTCTTTTTTGTTTGTTGTTTTCTCGTCAGATCTATCTTTTCATTTGCAATCATGAGTGATTTCGGTATGGCAGAAACAGATGATGGCCTAACTCCTAAAATTGGACGATCTGGCAATCTGGATGCTAAAACTTTTGTTTTGGGGCAAGGGAATGTTATAGGAAAAGAATGTATCCAAGAATTTTTCAATTGTGTTGGAAATTTAAGCCTTGATGTTGTTCCTATACTTAAGAGGACTAAATCTTATGCGGAAGCTATTTCAGCACTAGTTCTGAAACTTGAAAATAAATTTATCTGTACACATCCTACCTTGCAAAGATTGTTTTTTGAGTTGCCCATTATAAAGAATCCCAAAGGTAAAAAGTTGGCCACCCTTGTTCTTATGAATGAATTTGATTACATAGTTCGGGAAACAAGGGTAATCTTTGATTTCTATGGTATGAATCATGAAAAACCGGTGATAGATGAAATTCTTTATAATAGTGATTATGCGTTAAGATATTTTCTTGGGGAAAATCAAATATTTTATGACAATCTTAAAAAGGAAGTCCCTATTTTAGATATAACCCAACAAGTTTTCAATGATGTTAATCAACATTATTCTTGGATTGTTGTTGGAAATCAAAGGGGTTATGATGATAAGCAACTTGATAGTGCTAAGGTTTCCATGGATAATATATTAATGTTGTCTTTGCAAAACCTCTTGACAAAAGCACCTCTAAGAAAATCAAAGAGAAAGATGACAACACTTAGATCCTTGCATTATGCCTAGCTAGGGGCGTAAAGCGATAGTGCTAGTTGGGAGGCAATCCAATGAATAAAATTTATTTTTCTTTTTTTCTTTTGTTCTCGGTTGTTGGCCCAATTATGCTACTATTATGATTGTGTTTTTTTGTGTTTTAGTTAGTGTTTCTGCCAAGCAAAGCATTTGGGATCATGTTGGGTGATAGTTGATTTGATATTGCTGAAAAATAGAAACTTTTGCGCTCACGAAAATAATTTTCGTTTTTAACAGAAGTGTGATAAAATAACTTTTGCGATCATGTTTTAGTTAGTTTTTGCTTCAGAAGATTGACATCCAATTTTTTCAGGTGGTCCTAATTTTTCAGAATTTTTGGAGTTACAGAACTATTCGAAATATCCAAATTGCTACAGACTGTTCTGCTTTTGACAGATTCTATTTTCTTTGCGTTGTGTGCTTTTTTTTGATAATTCTATGGTTTCCTTTGAAGAGTTTTTGCCATAGAAAAGTTGGAATATGCTAGATATAATCCAAAAATAAAATCTAAATGGGTTTGCAACAGTACTTATAGTAGTGATTTTCTTTCTTATACTAACAGATCTCACGAAGGTTTTGTTGAGTTTTGTGTGATTGAAGTTCTCAAGTTTTGGGTGATGTTACGATGGAGGAAGGAATAAGGAGTAAGAAGAGCATAAGCTTCGGGATGCCCATGGCATCCCAAGCTCTAATCCAAAGAGAAACAAGCAACTACGCTTGGGGATGCCCGAGTTATAAGAAAGAGGGGATGCCCGAGTGGCATCCCCTCTTTCTTATAACGACCATCGGTATTTTACTTGGAACTATATTTTTATTTGTCACATATTATGAGTTTTGCTTCAAGCGTCTTGTATGATATGAGTCTTTGCTTGTTTTTATTTTTATTTGAAGTCATGAATCCTTGCTCGACACACCTATTTGAGAGAGTCAAAATTCTGCCATGACTTGTTAGAATTGCTCTCTATACTCCACTTAAATCTTTATGAGCTATGGAATTGCTCTAGCGCTTCACTAATATCCTTTTGAGCACGGTGTGCTTTGTTATTTTTGAATAAAAGCTCTCATGCTTCACTTAGATTTATTTGGTAGTTAGTAAATTTTTTAAAAATTTATCTCTTGCTTCACTTAAATTATTTTGAGAGAAAGAAATATGATGCTCATGTTCTTCACTTATATTTGTTCGAGCTTATCAAAAGCAGTGTCAGCATATAGCTCCGTATATTGTTTAGTTGACCGGTCAACCAGTCCACATGCTGCCTTGTCAGCTCGTGTTATCTATCTTCGTGTGTTGTCCCATGTGGAAGTGGGTGAAAATAAGTAAACTAGAGGCCCATCTGACACGCGGTGAAGTAAACAAAGATGAAACCACTCGGGGTAGCACCCCGCACGCTAGTAAATTGAGGGCACACTTCTTCTGCGTGAAGGACGCACTCGCGCACAATTCACCACTGCACGGCGACATGATCAGAAGGACGCACTCGCGCACACCCAGTAGGCCAGGACACAACACACACCAGCATACATGTACACCAGCGTCGCCACCGACTGAGATGGACGGCGAGGCAGCCAACAAGTGGAGGCGGCTCGAGCCAAAACCGCATCTGGTGAGCCTGGACTTCATCAGCAGCCTCCCCGACGACATGCTACTCGTCATCATCGGCCTCCTCCCCACCAAATATGTCGTGCGGACCACCCTGCTCTCTCGGTGGTGGTGCCCCCTCTAGCGCCGCGTCCCCCTCAACCTCATCGTCGACTGCTGCCTCTACGATGGGGATTGCAAACGCATGGCCATAGTCTCTAAGATCCTTTCATCGCACCCAGGGCTAGCTAGATGCCTTGACATCCGCATGTTCAATACCAACTGCAAGGTCCAAGCCAAGTTCGACGAGTGGTTCTTATCCCCCGCCCTAGATCAGCTCGAGGAGCTCAGCTTTGAAGCTGGACGGTGTCGCTATCTGCCGCTGTCCGCACTCCGCCTCATGCCAATGCTGTGCCGCGCCAGCTTCAGCTCCTGCTATCTTCCTCAGATTAATGCCGCACGTGCCCTTCTTCTCCCTCAACTCAAGCAGCTCGACCTCTTCGACGTTGGCATCTCAAAGAAGGCTATGGAGAACCTGCTCCACAGCTGTACTGTGCTCGAGTACCTTCGTCTTGAGCTGATCCACGGGTTCATTACCCTCCACATCGCCTCGATGAATCTCCGATGGATTTATGTGTCTTGCTGGCACCGCAACAAGGCATCAATTGGGAAGAGATCACTCCAGCCGTTCCATGTTATGGTCGTTGAGAATGCGCCTTTCCTTGAGAGATTGCCTGTATCTGATCTAGAAGGTCCAACAAAAATCAGGGTCATTAGCGTGCCGAAATTGACAACATTGGTGTACTCGTCTGCCAAATTCTCCAAAATCTTTATTGGATCTGTAATCATTCAAGTACATCACTCATCTTCTTCCCCGTCTTATTGAAATTCACATTTTTAAATATCTTCTTGATGTATTTACGATTGTCATCCAGAAAATGATTCCCACAAGCTTGACCCAGTCTATGCGCACAGTGAAGATCTTGGCAATAAAATCTATCAGCCCCAATCTGGATCAAGTTGTTGGATTCCTTACATGCTTTCCGTGCATGGAGAAGCTACCTATCGAGGTGAAACTTCTTTCCAATTAGTAACGGTAATCACAACGTAGCTCAATTTTTTTGACAAGTGTAGTGTTCAAAACTGCATGTACGCACTGCACCGAAAGAAATGTTTTTAGTATTTTTTTCTCACGTGATCACCTGCATCATTTTTTGTTGTACTACTATAGTAGCCTAGGCTAGTCATAGTGGAAAATAACTTAGACTAGTAACTCTATGGTTACCTAAGAGCAAGTACTACCTCCGTCCTGGTTTACTCTTCCTATTTTGTAGTATCAAAATTTTACCATAGATTTAATTGACAAAATGTTAATGCATGTCACTAAAAATTATATCGTTGGATTCGTATTTGAACATAATTTCAAATGGTATAAATTTTGGTGACATGCATTGGCATCTATGGTCAAAATTTTACACTAAATACGAGGTAGCACAAAAGTGGGCTATAACGGCTCTCCACTATGTAGGCCAAAACACGTGCCAAATTAACTTGTGATGCATTTGGCATCAATGCCCTTCCGTTGCTCACCTGGTGCCCCAATCTGGATCACCTACTTTGCTCCGGTGCCAAATTAACTCACACAATGAAAAAACACTTGCGTGGGAGAGGGAGAGGACCGAGGTAATAAAAACACTTGGTTGGGAGAGTGAGAGGCTGGTGTAGTTGGTTTGATTGATTTGTTTATACATGTGGGTCTGTGTGCACAGCGGTGCCAAAATCTTTTGATTTGACATCAATGTGTATTGTGTGGCATACTTTTGAGAAATATGGCATCGACCACATAGTGGAAGGCAACAAATGACCAAGCTCTTCACGTGCTCCTAGGTAAATGAGAGGAAAGAGAAAGAGAGAGAGAGTGAAAAAATATCACT
This sequence comes from Triticum urartu, assembly GCF_056163025.1. Taxonomy (NCBI): domain Eukaryota; kingdom Viridiplantae; phylum Streptophyta; class Magnoliopsida; order Poales; family Poaceae; genus Triticum; species Triticum urartu. The sequence continues at coordinate 398,920,020 of NC_141879.1, read as the reverse complement.
AGCCAGCCAACCCTATCGTATGAGCGAATGATATTGGTACGTCATGATTACACGACAATCTTATACAACCAGCTGCTCTAATATATTCTCTTCTTTTGCAGATAAAAAAAGACCCAAAAGTGAAAAATGTGCTGCACTATAACAATCTCATCGAATGCCTTGATATCCATCTTATAGAAATCGATTTGATCGACTACTGAGGCAGCACATCTGAGATTAAATTGGCCAGGTTATTTGTTCTGGAGGCAAGTGTGTTAAAGGTAATGAGGTTTGGCATTCTCTGGCACAACAATGAATGGCGCACTGGTCACCGCAAGCATCTAAGCCTAACTGACAAAGTCTCTGTAGAAGCTGAATTTTTTTTGAAACATCAAGTGGCCAGAGACTTGATAATTTATTTGCCCATTAGTGACTTGTCAGGGCGATGGATTTTAGTTTGTATGATAATGCTGCATCCACCTAAAGTAACAAAAGTTCTTACGTAAACTTCCTAGCAATTCCTGCTTCATAGGTGCAGCATTACTCCTAACATTTGTAATATCAGCTTGAAACTTGTAATATTGTCGTGTCCTATTCCTGCGTTTTCAAAATCCTGCGAATCAAAGAGGTCCTGAGTTGGTGATGATGTTGTGCCTGCCATCTTTCACCAATAGCCATCGGGTCTAGATTTGACGCATACAAACCAAACTTTTGCAGTTTTGCAAACAGATGCCCGCACTTGTTCCCTATTTACAACCAACTCCTTGTCTCTCACAATCAGCCTTATCTCCTCCCCACCACATCTAGAAGGCCATGGAAAAATCTGGCGCAATCGCCGCTGCCGGCACCGCCCACCCCCAATCTTGGTGTTCTGTGCAATGCACGCGCATCTACGCATGGGGAATTATGTCGAACACGGCTAGTCATAAGCAGGCTAGCTCTACAACCATGATGCTAGTGACTGCAGATGGTGAGGCTGACTATGGTTTGCCGAACACGGCGCCTACACTCAGGTGTCATCTCCGGCGCAGGGTCTTGTCACTTCACTTTGAGGAGCAACACGTAATAATTTGACCAATGGGTAGTACAGTACTAGTACATTGGTAGTACTACTACTAGTACTAGCACCACCATCTGGATTTAGTGGTACTACCACGTCCATCTAGATATAGTATTTGACTAGCAATATCTAGTAATGCATGTCACAAAAAATGCACTACTCCCTCTATAAATAAATACATGGTGTATTGTTTTATTCCTTCCAGTAGATGGCTCAAATCTGAAGTCTCATCAATCAGACTACTATTGTACTCACCGAGCACTCAGCTTGGTAAGCTACCAACAAAAAATTGCAATCGAAGACTACTATTGTACTCCCTCCGGACTGGTGCATTAGTCATGTTACGAAAAGAAAATAGTAATCCCAAAACTTTTATGCGCGGTGCATTAACTACCCACCTCGTTCCCTGTCATTTTCCACGAAAAGAAATCACCCAATACGAGACGTTGGTTGCGTATGCATCCAATGACTTGAGACTACTACCTCCGTCTAGGTGTATAAGTCATCTTAGAGCAAGTGAAAAAGAGGAGTGGGCTCTCAGGCAAGAGCCTAGCTATATGCGGATTCCTAGGCTGATACAATAAATTTGAAGAAAGAGAGAGAGAAGATGAGAAAAAGTAGTACTCTTATAGCCAGCCTTATAGCTAACCTTATTGTATGAGTGGCTACAAGTGATGGCTCTATATGACATAGAAACATCATATAGCCAGCAGCTGGCTATACTATTAACCATGCTCTTAGAGTTGTGCACCATGACCAAGACGAAGGGGAAAGTGAGAGAACTTAATGTCTTTTTGCTAATTAATAGCATTACATGCAATGAACTTATACTAGTGTCATGCATATTACACTAGTCTAACTTACTACCTTCATAGTGCAAAGTAACATAGTAGTAGTGTCATAGATGGCTTCATTTATTATCTTGTAGACTCATCTTTTCTTGGAAAACTTTATGTTACAGTAACATATTATGTTACTCTAAACACATCTCTCCTCATTAAATACATGCCACATAAGCAAACTTGTCTTGGACTGCGGTATGTTACTTGCTAAGTTACTCCCACTATGACTTTCCTTAGCACAACATTTTTGGTTACATGCATTAACAATTTCTTAGTTAAACCAAAGGTCAAAACTTGGTGCAAAATGCAAAGGGGACTAATAAACCAGTAAACATCAAAGTTCTCTCGTTTGGCCCCAATTAGAGGTCTGGTGAGATGACTATACTGCACCGGCACGGAGGGGACGTAGCTTCATTGACTTACTACACCTTCCTTTGGGTATATGACACGTGGGCCCAACAGGTGGCTGGCCCACCTATCATACATCCAAAGGCAGGTGCAGTAGAGTGCCGAGGAGTAGATGGCCAACACACACGTCGCAAGATCAGTTGACTAGAACCTAGACCCACGGAGGCGATGAGCGCGAACATCAGCCGGCTGTGCCAGATGGTCCATGACGCGGGCCTGCGGCTCGGCACCGAGGAACATCTCCAGGTAATGCTTGAGGCCGCCAGGGCGAGAGGCCTCTTGGACGACAACTTTGTCTCCTTGTTCGATGATATCCTGTCGGCTTGCTCAACAAGTTCACCATCGTCAAGAAGCTCGCGGACAACATTGACACACGCCTCCAGCACATGCGCCCAGGCTCTGCGATGCCTGCCACCCTAAAAGGCCTCTATGGTGACAACCTCTTCGACGCACTGGTGGCCCGGCGACTGCCCGCCATCGCCGGAGAATGTCCACCTCGAGGTCGCGCTCGCCACACAGTGCTTGGCGCAGCAAGACACCGTCGACATAATCACCCACGTCCACGCGCAAATCGTCCAGAAGGACTACTATGTGCAAGTGGAGGATGATTGGTCGCTGGCCTTCTTGTACCGCAAGGCAACCTTGTACATCATTGTTCAGAAGCATGTTGAGCTCGCCGCCAATGCCACCGCTCCTCACACATCAGTTGGTGACCCGACGCACTAGGGCGTGAGGATCTCATTGATGGATCCGTATGTATTTTTATCTTTCCATCAAATCCATGTAGCAGTATATGGTACTACTAGTAATTATCTTACCTTTCGCATCAACTTCATGATTTTCGTACGTACTCCATGCATGAACCGCGCCAGAACCAAACTTCTCATTACTCTAGGGAAAATCGTTATTTATATCTATCAGTCGCACCATGGAGCAGAACCAAATTTTACAAGTTACAAGTTCAAAATGAAATGCCTGCCGTGTCCGTGTCGCACCCCCACACGGTTGGCCCCGCACGCTGCTCAAGAGGGAATGCGTGATGTATTGCATTTTCACTTACAAGTTGATAGAGGCAAAGGTGTCCCGTCTTTGATGAGATGGTGGCTATCGTTTTGGAAGAAGTCGACTTTGACGATCCGACTACGAACGTGCGAGGACGTTGCGCCTTAGCAATCGCTACACCAACTCCGAGAGGTTATTGACTACGCCGGTGCACGAACAACCTGACCACGAAGGTCTGTTTTCTGCAGGCAAACGAAGAACAAGCAAGAAACTAAGATTGCAATCTGGATATGGTGAATATAAGATGAAAGCTTTATTGATCAAGGTGGGGTTCTGTGACGCCTTTGTCTGGTCGTTGAACACAAACGAAGTACGCGAAGTTGCAGCTATGGCGAACTTTAATCTAAACAAAACCCCCAAAGTCTAAACGACGCCCTAAGGGCTGTATATATGGAGGAAGAGGGGGGGGGGATTTCCTGGCCCTTGGAGGAGGGCTCCGAAACCAACCCTAACTCTTATTTCCCCACACATACGGACTCTAAAAATAGCCTATACTTAAGTATTTCGAAAATACATGGGCCTGGCCCAATAATAAGGTGACGCAACACCTAGAATAGCCTCTGGTTGAAATTTATGAAGTGGCATCTTGTATATTTCGTCCAAGGCTTCATGCACTCCTTATGGTGGCTTCCAAGTCCTGAAATAATCACTTGTAACTATGTTCTTGATCCCCTTGTGCATGCCATCATCTCCATGCTTGAACTTGCTCCAAGGTTCATCTTTCTTGTCCAAACTAGGCCCTTCATTTGTAAGAAAAATAAATGTATCCAATTTAGGCAACATCATATTCTCATGAACATTAGAATCGTTACCAAGAAACGAAAGTACCTGATAATCCAATTGGCATGCGCAAGCTCTAGTAATTGGTCCAGTATGTATAGCAACGGGGGCTGTGGGTGTAACAATGGTATTGATGTCCTCATCATCATCCCCTTCTTGAAATGAAGTCGTCCTCGACGAAAGCTCATTCTCCTCACCCAAATAAGGCTTCAAATCTGCAATGTTAAAAGTGGGACTAACCCCAAAATCTGCAGGCAGCTCAAGTTTATATGCACCATCATTTATTTTCTCTAACACCTTAAAATGACCAGCAACACGTGGCATTAGCTTGGATTTGCGCAAATTAGGAAATCTATCCTTACGCAAATGTAACCAAACAAGATCTCCAGGTGCAAACACAACATGTTTTCTACCCTTATCTCCAGCAAGTTTATTTTTAGCATTCATACACTCAATGTTTTCCTTAGTTAACTCATGCATTTTTAAAATCAATTCAGCACATTCTTTAGCATCAAAATTAACCTTCTCTGGAGATGGAAGAGGCAACAAATCAATAGGTGCACGAGGTAGGAAACCATACACAATTTCAAAAGGGCACATCTTAGTAGTAGAATGCAATGAACGATTATAAGAAAATTCAATATGAGGCAAGCATTCTTCCCACATTTTCTTATTATTCTTCAAAACAGCCCTAAGCATAGTAGACAATGTTCTATTGACTACTTCAGTTTGTCCATCAGTTTGGGGTGACAAGTAGTACTAAAAAGCAGTTTACTCCCCAACTTAGCCCATAAACATCTCCAAAAGTGGCTAAGAAATTTAGTATCACAATCTGAAACAATAGTATTTGGCACACCATGCAAGCGAATAATTTCATGAAAGAACAAATCAGCAACATTAACAGCATCATCGCTTTTATGACATGGTATGAAGTGTGCCATTTTGGAGAACCTATCCATGACAACAAATATGCTATCCCTCCCCTTCTTTGTTCGAGGTAAACCTAAAACAAAGTCCATAGATATATCCTCCCAAGGAACACTAGGTACAGGCAAAGGCATATATAAACCATGAGGATTGAGTCGTGACTTAGCTTTTTGACATGTAGTGCAGCGAGCAACAAAACGCTCAACATCCCGTCTCATCTTTGGCCAAAAGAAATGTGTAGCAAGCATATCCTCCATCTTCTTGACGCCAAAGTGTCCCACTAATGCTCCTCCATGCGCCTCCTGCAACAACAAAAGATGAACGGAGCTAGCTGGAATGCATAGCTTGTGAGAACGAAACACAAATCCATCGTTAAGAATGAACTTGTTCCAAGTTCTCCCTTCCTTACAATTCTGCAATACATCTTTAAATTCAGCATCATGCACATATTGATCTTTGATGGTCTCCAAACCAAATATTTTAAAGTTAAGTTGTGAAAGCATAGGATAACGACGAGACAATGCATCAACAATAACATTTTCTTTACCCTTCTTGTGTTTAATGACATAAGGGAAAGTCTCAATGAATTCAACCCATTTAGCATTTTTACGGTTCAGTTTTGCTTGACTTTTAATGTGTTTCAAAGATTCATGATCAGAATATATAACAAATTCCTTGGGCCAAAAATAATGTTGCCATGTTTCTAAGGTCCGAACAAGAGCATATAATTCTTTATCATAAGTAGAATAGTTCAGACTAGGCCCTCAATTTTTCAAAAAAGTATGCAACAGGTTTGCCATCTTGTAATAACACACCTCCTAATCCAATTCCACTAGCATCACATTCAAGCTCAAAAGTCTTATTAAAATCAGGAAGTTGGATTAAAGGAGCATGTGTCAACTTATCTTTCAATACCGTGATGGCTTCTTCTTGTGCGGTACTCCAAACAAAAGGCACATCCTTCTTTGTAAGCTCGTTGAGAGGTGCAGCAATGGTGCTGAAATCTCTCACAAAACGCATATAGAAACCAGCGAGACCAAGGAAACTCCTCACTTGTGTGACCATTTTGGGCTGCGGCCAACTCTCAATAGCTTCAATCTTAGCTTTATCAACTTCAATTCCCTGTGGAGTAACAACATAGCCAAGAAAATATACTCAGTCGTTGCAAAAGGTGCACTTTCCAAGGATACCAAACAAACGTGCATCACGTAGAGCAATAAAAATAGCACATAAATGTTCCAAATGTTCCTCCAAAGATTTTCTATAAATCAATATGTCATCAAAGTAAACTACCACAAATCGTCCAATGAAAGCACATAAAACTTTGTTCATTAATCTCATGAAAGTACTAGGTGCATTAGTTAACCCAAAAGGCATGACTAACCACTCATATAATCCAAACTTAGTTTTAAATGTTGTTTTCCATTAATCTCCCAATTTCATACAAATTTGATGGTATCCACTACACAAATCAACTTTGGAGAATATTGTAGAGCCACTCAATTCATCAAGCATATCATCTAGCCTAGGAATAGGATGACGATAACGAATAGTAATATTATTAATGCCTCTACAATCAACGCACATACGCAACGTACCATCCTTTTTCGGCACTAAAATGATAGGAACATCACAAGGACTATGGGATTCATGTATATAACCTTTGTCGAGTAGTTCTTGTACTTGACGCATAGTCTCCTTCGTCTCCTCTGGATTGGTACGGTATGGTGCACGGTTGGGTAATGATGCACCGAGAATTAAGTCAATTTGATGCTCAATCCCTCGAATAGGTGGTAATCCTGGTGGCACGTCTTTTGGAAAGACGTCAGCGAACTCCTGCAAAATGTTAGTGCCAGCAGGAGGCAAAGAGGAAGTCACGTCCTCGAATGAAAATAATGCCTCTTTGCACACAAAAGCATAGCAAACAGATTTGCTAAAATCTAGATCATTAATATCAGATTTGGTGGCAAGTAAACATGCACTTTTCAATTTAATTTCAGAAACAACACTAGATGGTTTATTATTAGGCTTCATTTGTTTCTCAAATTCTTTTGCCACAATCTGATTTTCACTCTTATTTCTCTCCTGTTTTGCTTTAGTAGCTCAATTAATATCATCTTTCAAAATGGAATTAGGAGTCATAGGAAGCAAAGTAATATTTTTATCCTTATGAACAAGAGTATACTCATTGTTTCTACCATGGTGTACAATTTTTTTATCAAATTGCCATGGTCTACCAAGTAATAAGGAACATGCTTGCACAGGTACCACATCACAATCAACATAATCAACATATGTAGAGATACTAAAATGCACACGAACAGTACGTGTTTCCTTAACCTTGCCATTGTTCTTGAACCATTGGATGTAGTAAGGATGTGGATGTGGTCTTGTGGTGAGAGATAGCTTCTCCACCATCTCCATGCTAGCCAAGTTATTGCAGCTCCCTCCATCTATGATGACGTGAACAGAATGCTCCTTCACAACTCCGTTTGTATGGAACAAATTATACCTCTGATTTTGCTCAGCTTGTGTAACCTGCACACTCAAAACATGTTGAGCAACTAAACATTCATACCTGTCAGCATCTTCAGGAGCCATGTATTGCGTCTCATGATCAGAATCATATCCACTATGTTCTTCATGTGTAATAAGAGCCAAAGTCTCCTCATCATAGTCACTAGCGGAATCATACCCACCATCCTCAGTAACAATCATCACACGCTGAGATTTGCATTCTCTCGCAAAATGTCCTCTTCCCTTACAACGACGACAAATAATATCATGTGTGTGCCCTGTTGATGCCATGGAAGAAGAAGAGCTCTGCGCAGGCCCAGCAGGTGTGCTCTTGGCATATAGTGGTGGTTTTGCCTGCTTTCTTGTATCACAACTGGAGGTGCACCTGAGGGAGGTGTTGGTCCAATCGAAGTAGAGGATGCACATGGTGTCGATGATGAAGATCGACCCGCAGAAAAGTTAGTTCGCGCCAATGTCTATCGATCATGCACTTAACGTTCAGCTTTACAAGCAAGATGGAATAAACGAGTGATATTAGTATACTTCTTATACTCTAGAATGGTCTAAATCTCTCTATTTAATCCACCCATAAAACATGCAAGCATAGCTTCATTCTCCTCAACAATACCACATCTAATCATGCCAGTTTGTAATTCCTGATAATATTCTTCTATAAAAAATTTCCTTGTCTTAAACGCTGCAATTTTTGGAGTAATTCACGTTCATAATAAGGTGGAACCCAATGAGTACGCATAGCAGCTTTCAAAGCAGCCCAAGTAGCTGGAATGGAATATAATCTACAATGTTCAGACCACCAAACACATGCAAAACTAGTGAAAGCACAAATAGCAGCAGGAACACGTCTCTCCTCAGGATATTGTAAACATGTAAAACGTTGTTCAGTTTCTAACTCCCAAGTAAGATATATATCAGGAACATATCTACCCTCAAATGGTGGAATATTCAATTTCAGTTTAGGAACATGGTCATGATCTCGTACCTCAGGTGGTGGTGCAGCCCTACCATTGCGATGATATGCATGAGGACGACCTGGTGGTGGTGCTGGTGGTTGCACATGGTTCTGATTTTGATCAACCTCATCCTCGTAATGGTCTTCCACCTCTACAGTAGCAGCAGGGGCTATAGAAGCACCAATAGTAGGTACAACAACACCAGAAGTTTGACCAGGCTCAATGGGAACACGCTGTGCTCGTCCCACTTGATTTGGAAGACGATGTTGTTGTTGTTGTTGTTGTTGTTATTGTTGTAGAGGTGCGACAGGTGCAGCGGGCGGTGGAAGATGCGCGACCAATTCATTAAACTTGTTATCGAGCTTTGTTTCGAACGCCTTCTCAATGCCATCTATCTTCTCCATGGCCTCTTCAAATCTATTTAGCACATCTTTCGCCTGTCCACTCATCATTTGCTGAAACTTATCATGTAACTCTTTGTTTGTCATATTCTCCCAGTCAGTCTCGTCGGCTTGTGATCCTGCCATGGTCAGCAATAATAGAAACACACAAGAATATGATCCTACAGACTACTAGGGAATGGTGGTGATGGTGTGGTGGACAGTCACAAATCTGTCAAGAGAATCTCAAATTCTTACCAGTTCTTACCAAGCAGCAGGTGGTGATCAGCAACCGTTGTAGTCAAAACTCTCAAAGCTTGGATAGAGCGATTAGCAGGGAGAGTCAAACGCACGACACAGATGTATGTGGAGTTGGGAAGGCTTATAATATGGTAGCAAAAAGGGTCAGCAATAATCAATTCAGATCTGCAAAGTTCAATAAATGCTCAACGACGGTACTGTGCTGGTCTGGGGCTAGACCGTGCTAGAGACACGAGCCTAAACACTAACAAAATCACAGCAGTGCACGTAAACAAGGGAAAAGCACACTCTAGAACTTTTTTGTTCGCTATGTTTTTTTGCGCTCCGCTTTTTTTGCGAAAAATCACTATAATGGCGAGTGTCTCAAAACTCTTCCCTCGTCAAACTGATAGGATGGGCATGATTTTTTTGACTTTTTTTCGGAAATCAGGGCAGCGACGACGAAAAAGTGTGACAAAAATCATATGATGCACGTGGCTCAAAAGACTCAGAAAAGCCTAAAAATAGGATATGGAAAAAAATTGCCTGTGAAAATTTTGGCCTAAAAACTGCCCGGGGGTCTCCAGACTTTTTTTTCGAAACCTACTCAGGCAAGGAAACTGAAACAAAAATTAGATGGGTCTCGAAAACAAACCTAATATGAAAGGAACTCGGATTGGTGGTGGATATATGGTGGTAGGATATGGCAGCGGTGGTTGTATATGGATATGGATTGGTGGTGGTATGTGGATATGGATTGGTGGTGGTATATGGATACGGATTGGTGATGGTATATGGAGACGAATCGGTGGCGGATAAGCGGTGGTGGTAGATGGCAGGGGCGATGTTGATGGTGCAGCGGCGGCGTGACAACTTATGACCAGAACTTGAAACTCTAAAAGACTAGACTCTAAGACCAGCAACTTGACATGATGATGCAACCGCAAATTCAACAAAGCAAATACAGAAAGGATTATGCAAAGGCTCAGCTTGGTTCGGATAGGATGAACTAACCCTAATTTTTTGTCTTCTTTGTGGACTATAGGTATGAAGAATAGACTTGATATAAACTACGAAAAACTGTAAAAATCTCACCGAGAAACCTGGAAATCTTATACCACTTGATAGAGGCAAAGGTGTCCCATCTTTTGATGAGATGGTGGCTATCGTTTTGGAGGAAGTCGACTTTGACGATCCGACTACGAACGTGCGAGGACATCGCGACTTAGCAATCGCTAAACCAACTCCGAGAGGTTATTGACCACGCCGGTGCACGATCAACCTGACCATGGAGGTCTGTTTCCTGCATGCAAACAAAGAACAAGGAAGAAACTAAGATTGCAATCTGGATATTGCAATATAAGATGAAAGCTTTATTGATCAAGGTGGGGTTCTGTGACGCCTTTGTCTGGTCGTTGAACACAAATGAAGTACGCGAAGTTGCAGCTATGGCGAACTTTAATCTAAACAAAACCCCCAAAGTCTAAACGACGCCCTAAGGGCTGTATATATGGAGGAAGAGGGGGGGGGGGATTTTGTGGCCCTTGGAGGAGGGGTCCGAAACCAACCCTAACTCTTGTTTCCCCACACATACGGACTCTAAAAATAGCCTATACTTAAGTATTTCGAAATTACATGGGCCTGGCCCATTAATAAGGTGACGCAGCACCTAGAATAGCCTATGGACGAATATTATGAAGTGGCATCTTGTATATTTCGTCCAAGGCTTCATGCACTCCTTATGGCGGCTTCAAAGTCCTGAAATCATCACTTGTAACTCCGTTCTTGATCCCCTTGCGCATGCCATTAACTCCATGCGTGTTCTTGCTCCAAGGTTCATCTTTCTTGTCCAATCTAGGCCCTCCATTTGTAAGCAAAATAAATGTACCCAATTTAGGCAGCATCATATTCTCATGAACATTAGAATCGTTACCAAGAAACGAAAGTACCTAATAATTCAATTGGCGTGCGCGAGCTCTAGTAATTGTTCCAGTATGTATAGCAACGGGGGTTGTGGGTGTAACAATGGTATTGATGTCCTCTTCACAAGTGGGACCATAGTTGTGCAAACCGACTATCGGCAAACACCCACCCCGACCACTGCGCGATGGCCGAGAAAAATAGGAGGGAGAAGAGATGGCTGTGGCACGGACTCCCAGAAAATTAGTGTCAGACGGGACTCGTGTGGGTGGCGTGTGCCGTACTGCTAGACGTGAATGCTAGTTGTGGCCCATGCCACCCCACTATATCGAGCATATTTCGAGGTGTTGGTTATATATAACAAATATCCTAGAGTCCATGCTCAGCCCTCCTCTATCTTTGTTATTAGCCAGCCAGCAGACGCGCGGAGCCCATCGTCTGTTTGCTCACATGCAATCCCATCAATGAAAACGCAAGAGGAACCACTGAACCTACACATCTTTCACCTTGACGTGTTGGTGATGAAAAACAAATCCAATAAAGATCATCAGTGGCCGCTTTCCGAGTTACTCAAGAGTAGTAAGTTTCTATTTATAGTTTAACCCAATATGCAAATCATGTGGCTTCAACTACTGATGTCGCTTGAAGCTGCGTCGCTATTTCCCCAAAGAGGAAGGGATGATGCAGCACATCGGCGGTAGGTATTTCCCTCAGATATGAAACCAAGGTTATCGAACCAGTGGGAGAACCAAGCAACACAACGCAAACAACCCCTGCACATAGATAGCAAATCCTCGCAACCCGACGTGTTAAAGGGGTTGTCAATCCCTTTTGGGTAACGGTGCCACAAATTGGTTCGTGACGGGAGAAAGTTGTAATAGATTGAATAAATAGATCACAAATAAAATAAAGTGCACTAAAGTATTTTTGGGGTTTTGGATTAATTGATTTGAAAATAAAAGAAAATAAAAATATATCGCAAAGGCAAATATATGAGAAATAAGACCCGGTGGCCATAGGTTTTACTAGTGGCTTCTCTCAAGAAAAATAGCAAACGGTGTGTAAACAAATTAATGTTGGGCAGTTGATAGAACCTTAAATAATTATGACGATATCCAGGCAATGATCATTATATAGGCATCACGTCCAAGATTAGTAAACCGACTCCTGCCTGCATCTACTACTATTACTCCACACATCGACCGCTATCCAGCATGCATCTAGTGTATCATGAAGAAATGGGGTAATGCAATAAGAACAATGACATGATGTAGACAAGATCTATCTATGTAGAGATAGACCCCATCGTTTTATCCTTAATATCAATGATACATACAAGTCGTTTCCCTTTTTGTCACTAGGATCAAGCACCGTAAGATCGAAGCCACTACAAAGCACCTCTTCCCGTTGCAAGATAAATAGATCAAGTTGGCCAACAAAACGCAAATATCAGAGAAGAAATACGAGGCTATAAGCAATCATGCATATAAGAGATCAAAGAAACTCAAATAACTTTCATGGATATAAAAAGATAGATCTGATCATAAACTCAAAGTTCATCGGATCCCAACAAACTCACTGCAAAAGAGTTAGAACATATGGATCTCCAAGAGACCATGTATTGAGAATCAAGAGAGAGAGAGATGAAGCCATCTAGCTACTAACTACGGACCCGAAGGTCTACAAAGAACTACTCACGCATCATTGGAGAGGCACAAATGGAGGTGCTGAACCCCATCCGAGATGGTGTCTAGATTGGATCTGGTGGTTCTGGACTCTGCGGTGGCTAGATGAATATTCCGTCGACTCCCCTAGGGTTCTGGGATTTTTGTGGTATTCATAGAGCAAAGAGGCGGTCCGGGGGGCACCCGAGGTGGGCACAACCCACCAGGGCGCGCCTGGGCCTCCTGGCGCACCCTAGTGGGTTGTGCCCCCCTCGGGGCACCCCCCAGGCACAGCCAGGTCCCGTTGTGTTCCTTATGGCCCATAAAAATTCTCTGTAATGTTTCGTGGCATTTGGACTCCGTCTGATATTGATTTTCTGTGATGTAAAAAACACAGAAAAAATAGGAACTGGCACTTGGCATTATGTCAATAGGTTAGTACCAAAAAATGATATAAAATGACTATAAAATGATTATTAAACATCCAAGGTTGATAATATAACAACATGGAACAATAAAAAATTATAGATACATTGGAGACGTATCAGCATCCCCAAGCTTAACTCCTACTCGTCTTCGAGTAGGTAAGTGATAAAAACAGAATTTTTGATGTGGAATGCTGCCTATCATGTCATATCATATTTTTTTCTTTATATCATGGACATTTGGAATTTTAGTTGTTCAAAGCAATAGTCTAGTTTTGACATGATAATTTAGATACTCAAGCATATGAATAAGCAACCATGTATTTCAAAATATCAATGCTAAAATAAGTTATCCCTAGATCATGCTCAAACATTGATCCATTCATGAAACACACTCGAATATTAGCTGCATCCAATACTTAAGTATGATCATATTGCCTCCTAGTTGGTGCTTTTATAAGAGAAGATAGAGACTTAAAATAAAAATTGCTTAAAGTAAAAAGAAAGGACTTCGCAGAGGGAAGTAGGGATTTGTAGAGCTGCTAGAGGTCAAAGCGAAAAAACATAGAGATAATTTTTTTGAGAGGTGTATCCATCCCACCAACGAAAACGACTTAGAGTTCTCAATACTTTCCATGCATATATATATATATATCATAGGAGGTTCCCAAACAAAAAATAAAGTTTATTCCTTTTTCCACCATACTTTCACTTTCCATGGCTAGCCGTATCCTCGGTTGCCATCCATACCAACACTTTCCAAGGAATTTATTATTTGAAAACATAAAATAAATTCATTTTTTTTGCATTTCGGGACTGGGCATCCCTAATACCTTTTCCTTACTCTTGTGCAATGACAAGTGAATAAACACTCATCTTGAGAATAGCATATCTAGCATGGAAAATATTAGCCACGGCTCCGCGAGCGAAACAAACAAACAAAAGAGAAGTTTATTTTGATAATTAGAGATGGCACATGCAAATTTGCTTAGAACGGCAAAATAATACCGCATATAGGTAGATATAGTGGACTCATGTGGCAAAACTGGGTTAAAGGTTTTTGGATGCACAAGTAGTGATCATACTTAGTGCAAAATGAAGGCTAGCAAAAGATTGGGAAGCGACCAACAAAGAAACAGATAATCTCATAAGCAAGCATTAAGCATAAATAACACCGAATAATGCACCACAAGTAGTAAATAATTTCATTGCATGACTATTGACTTTCGTACTTGCATAGGAAATCACAAACCTTAACACCAACATTTTTACTAAAGCATAATTACTCACCAACATAACTCACATATCACATCATCATATCTCAAAACTAGTACGAAGAATCAAGTTTATTTTGTCCAATGATCTTCATGAAAGTTTTTATTATATCCTTCTTGGGTATCTATCACTTTGGGACTAATTTTCATGTATTGCTTTTGACAAGCTCCAACAAATATAAGTGAAGATCATGAGCATAATAAATTTTCCTTTCTCTCAAATTAATTTAAGTGAAGTAAGAGAGAATTTCTTGAAAATTTTACTAACTCTCAAATAAATCTATGTAAAGCAAGAGTGCATTTCTTCAAAAATACTAAAGCACACCGTGTTCAAAAAGATATAGGTGAAGCACTAGAGCAAGTCCATAGCTCATAAAAATTTAAGTGAAGCATAGAGAGCAATTCTGGCTTTCTCAAATAGTTGTGTCCAACAAGGATTGAGGACTTAAAACACAAAATAAAACAAGCAAAGACTCATATCATACAAGACGCTCCAAGAAAAACACATATCATGTGACAAATAAAAATATAGTTTTGAGTAAAATACCGATGGTCATTGGAAGAAAGTGGGGATGCCACTCGGGGGCGCCCCAAGCTTAGCTGGTTGCTCATTTTTGGATAATAGCTTGGGATGCCGGGGCATCCTCAAGCTTAGGCTCTTCCATCCTTCCTCCATCCATCGTAAGATAAGCCAAAACTTGAAAACTTCAATCACACAAAACTCAACGAAACCTTCGTGAGATCCGTTAGTATAAGAATAATAAATCACTACTATAAGTACTGTATCAAACCAATTCATATTTTGTTTTTGTATTATATCTACTATATTCCAACTTTTCTATTACAAAAACTCATCAAATAAAACCATAGAGACATCAAAATAAGCACACAACACAAAGAAAACAGAATCTGTCAAAACAGAACAGTCTGTACCAATCTGACTATGTCGAATACTTCTGGAACTCCAAAAATTCTGAAAAATTAGGAAGACCTGAGCAATTTGTATATTGATCTACTTCAAGTGGAGTGGGTATTTTATCGCTACCTGGTAAAAAATGAAAATTAATTTCCTGAGCATAATTTTTTTGTTTTTTTTCAGCAAGATCAAACAACTATCACCCAAGAAGAACCTAAAGGCTTTACTTGGCACAAACACTAATTAAAACATAAAAACACAATCATAACAGTAGCATAATTGTCCTAACACTCAAGAACAGGAAGCAAAAAGAAAATAAAATAAAATTTATTCGTTGGGTTGCCTCCCAAGAAGCGCTATAGTTTTACACCCTTAGCTAGGCATAAAGCAAGGATCTAAGTTTTGTCATCTTTGCTTCGAGATCCATAAGATGACCTCATGATTGATTCATAAGGTGGCTTAATTCTAGTTCTAGGAAAGTGTTCCATACCCTTCCTCAAAGGAAAATGAAACTTAATATTGCCTTCTTTCATATCAATCATGGCACCAATAGTGCGTAAAAACGGTCTACCAAGAATAATTGGACAAGATGGATTGCAATAAATATCAAGAACAATAAAATCTATGGGAACATAATTCCTATTTACAAGAATAAGAACATCATTAATTCTTCCCATAGGCTTTTTAATAGTAGAATCCGCCAAGTGTAAATTCAAAGAACATTCTTCAAGATTAATAAGACCAAGCACATCACATAAAGATTTCAAAATCATAGAAACACTAGCACCCAAGTCACACAAAGCAAAACACTCATAATTTTTAATCTTGACTTTGATAGTAGGTTCCCATTCATCATGCAATTTTCTAGGAATTGAAACTTCTAATTCCAATTTTTCTTCAAGAGCTTTCATCATAGCATCAACAATATGTTTAGTAAAAGCGTTATTTTGTTCATAAGCATGGGGTGAATTTATCATGGATTGCTACAAATAAATACAATCAATCAAAGAGCAACTATCGTAATTAAAGTCTTTGTAATCCAAAAGAGTGGGTACATCACTAGCTAAAGTTTTGACCTCTCCGAACCCAATTTTATCAATTTTCTTAACAAGATTTTCACCCTCTGAAATATTGTGACACCTTCTACCTAAAGTTGACTCTTCTCCAGTCCCTTTTTCATCAATCTTAACTTTATTAAACAAGGAATCAATAGAAGAAACACCAATCATTTTAAGATCTTCATCACTTTTGCCTTCTAGCGAGATTGCTTAAGCGGCAATTTGATTTACTAAGGTAGCTTGTGCATCGGATATTTTTCCTAGCAAACTTTCGGCAAAAGCATACTTAGATTGGAGATTGCAAACTTCCCTACTGATATCATCAAGTTGTTTTGTAATAGCATCAAGCAAAACGGAGTGCTCCTTAAGTTCTTCAGTAAAATACTTATTATGCTCAAATTGTGTAGTCATATATTCCTTAGTACTTTTCTCAATTTCAAGCAAAATATTTGGGTAAGGAACATCATAATATTTTCTTTGAGGCATCATGTCTATGCAAACAAGAGTGCACAGAAAAACAGATCCGGCAAGAAAACAGCGAAGGGAAAAGAGAGGCGAATAAAACGGCAATTTTTTGTGAAGTGGGGGAGAGGAAAACGAGAGGCAAATGGAAAATAATGTAAATTGCGAGGTGTCGGGGTTTTGGAACGACACCTATGGGATCCCTCGACGGAATCCCTTCTAAGGTTGCGGGGCATGGGGCTGTGCAAAGAGCGGGTCTAGAAGATCCGCCTGGTGGGATTTTTACCCAAGTTCGGGCCGCAAGCGATGCATAAAACCCTAGTCCTTATTTACGTGTATTTAGTGTTCTTGAGTTCTTGAACTAGCTGCCTTGCATGCCCAGTCCAAAAATTCCGAATCCTTCCTCAGTAAGCCTCGGGCCTCCTTTTATATGTCAAAGGGGTCGCCACAGTGGCACACAGGAGGTGGAAAGTATGTACAGCGTCAAGTTTATCTCCTGACATCCTAGAAAAAACGCATTTAATGCGCCACCTATGTGTCCTCTTGCTTTATCGGGGACGGTAAAGAGGCCCGTCCCGTCCATCGCCGCCTCGCCTTGCTTCGACGCACGTCCCAGGTGACGAGGCATGCAGCACCACGCTGGCTGGCTGGCTGCTGAGCTGGTGCGGTGGCAGGGTCTTCACGAAGATCTGCGTGCCACCATGCAGGTGCTTGGCTGGTTGGCCTAGAAGCTGCATGCTGCCATGCAAGCATGTGCCTAGTTGGTAGGCTGGTCGCTACGCCAGAATGGGGGTGGGGCAGCGAAGCTTTGGTAAATGTGGGCTTGGCTTTGGCCCCGTAGACGCCCCCTGCAAGGCCTTTGCCGGGATCTCATGGGCGTACCCGGCAAGGGTCTTGCCGGGGGCTTGCGAGCATCCCCGACAAGGATCTTGCCGGGGGTCTTTGTCTTCTGGTGCTCACCTAGGCATGCAGGCCTTTGGTTTCCACAAAGATCTGCATGCCACCATGCAGGCGCTCCCGAGCCTCGGTCTTGTCGACAGCGCCATGACTCTCAAGCTCAAGGGTGGCGGTCTTGCTGGTGTTGGGAAAGTTGCCCCGACAAGGCTCTTGCCGGGGAAGCCCATCTTGTCCCTTTGCTCTTTAGGCTTCTGGCTTGGGCGCTGCCTTGGCAGCCTTGTATCTTTGCTTCCTCTGCCCTACTGAGCCCGGCCGTAGGTGTGGCTACGACTGCCCATGCACAAGTAAAGGGGTATAGAAGGGTGATAACCCACAAGTATAGGGGATCGCAACAGTTTTCGAGGGTAGAGTATTCAACCCGAATTTATTGATTTGACACAAGGGGAGCCAAAGAATATTCTCAAGTATTAGCAGCTGAGTTGTCAATTCAACCACACCTGGAAACTTAATATCTGCAGCAAAGTATTTAGTAGAAAAGTAATATGATAGTAGTGGTAATGGTGGTAAAAGGTAACGGTAGCAAAAGTAATAGTTTTGGTGTTTTGTAGTGATTGTAACAATAGCAACGAAAAAGTAAATAAGCGAAGAACAATATATGGAAAGCTCGTAGGCAATGGATCGGTGATGGAGAATTATGACGGATGCAGTTCATCATGTAACAGTCATAACCTAGGGTGACACAGAACTAGCTCCAGTTCATCAATGTAATGTAGGCATGTATTCCGAATATAGTCATACGTGCTTATGGAAAAGAACTTGCATGACATCTTTTGTCCTACCCTCCCATGGCAGCGGGGTCCTAATGGAAACTAAGGGATATTAAGGTCTCCTTTTAATAGAGTACCGGAACAAAGCATTAACACATAGTGAATACATGAACTCCTCAAACTACGGTCATCACCGGTAAGTATCCCGATTATTGTCACTTCGGGGTTAACGGGTCATAACACATAATAGGTGACTATAGACTTGCAAGATAGGATCAAGAACTCTCCTATATTGATTAAAACATAATAGGTTCAGATATGAAATCATGGCACCCGGGCCCTAGTGACAAACATTAAGAATAGCAAAGTCATAGCAACATCAATCTCAGAACATAGTGGATACTAGGGATCAAACCCTAAGAAAACTAACTCGATTACATGATAAATCTCATCCAACCCATCACCGTCCAGCAAGCCTATGATGGAATTACTCATGCACGGCGGTGAGCATCATGAAATTGGTGATGGAAGATGGTTGATGGTGACGATGGCGACGGATTCCCCTCTCCGGAGCCCCGAACGGATTCCAGATCAGCCCTCCCAAGAGAGTTTAGGGCTTGGCGGCGGCTTTGTATCATAAAACGCGATGAATCCTTCTATCTGCTTTGTTTCTCCCCGAAAGTGAATATATGGAGTCCAGGTTGAGGTCGATGGAGCTTCAGGGGGCCCATGAGGCAGGGGGCGCGCCTAGGGGGTAGGGCGCGTCGCCCACCCTCGTGGACAGGTGGAGGCCCCCCCTGACGTGGATCTTACTTCCAGTATTTTTTATATATTCCAAAATAATTCTCCGTGGATTTTCAGGTCATTCCAAGAACTCTTATTTCTGCACAAAAATAACACCATGGCAATTCTGCTGAAAACAACATCAATCCGGGTTAGTTCCATTCAAATCATGCAATTTAGAGTCCAAAACAAGGGCAAAAGTGTTTGTAAAAGTAGATACAGTAGAGACGTATCAAAGGGCCCCTACTTTTGTACACCGACAGGAGCCCCGGGTCCTGGGCCACGCATAAGCGCGGAGCATTGTTGGGCCAGGTCCAGAATGGTGCGCGGGCATGCGTGGCAGAGTTTTAACTACAGTAATTCCTTCACCAGTTGCGCTTCCTCACGGTCCGCATTGAGTGCGTGACGTGGGGTTCATGCGGGGAATGACCGCAGCATGCTTGCATCATCCCGCAGTGTAGTAAAGAGGTGGCCCGCGTCTTCCCCATAAGAAAAGGGGGAAACCATAGGGCCACTGCTCATTAACTCTCCTTGCCTCTCTTCACCTTGGTACCGCCGTTCTATGTTTGCCACCATGCTCGCCTTTTTCGCCACGTACGCCGCATGCATGGCGTGGGGTAGGTGACGGACGCGTGGGATATGGGAAGGCGCGCCATGCCGATACCCATGCGCCTTTGATTGGCATGGTGAGGGCGGCCGATGACCTTGCTCGTCGCCAACTTAATGAGCCGTACTTGAAAGGGCTCTTCCCTGCTTGGCTATATAGAGGGAACTCGGGAGGAGGAGGAGAGGCATTCTCTCGCGCCTCCCCTTCGTCCCCATTCTCCACCCACTACGATGTTGAGAGGGCATGGCCGCGGCCATCCTTCTGCGGAGGCGACTAGGTCCTCCTCCTGCCAGAGAGCCTTGGCGGTTAAGGAAGAGCCTGACGCCCAAGGCGAAGGCCACACTCGAGGCGGGGGCACCGGACGGGGCCTTGGTCGGCGAGGCGGTCGAGGCAGAGGTGGGAGCGGAAGGGGGACACCTGCGTCGTCACCATCACCATCCCCGCCAGCATCTCCTCCTGCTTCGTCGAGCGGCCATGTCAGGGACACGGCGCTAGAGTTCATCCTGCAGTTGCGCGAGCCGCCGCGTAGCCACCTTCGTCTTCCCGAGGCGTTCGCGAGGGTGCTAGAGATCGACCAGCCACCGAGGTTGAGGCTTCACATGAAGGGGTGTTGTAATGGCGACATGTGGGTGAACACAAGGTTCCCCGCTCCTCATGTAATGCTCCTTCGTCGGGGATGGAAAACCTTTGCACGCACCCACTGCTTGATGAAGGGACATGTTCTCCTCTTCAAATTAGTGGAGAGCGACCTGCTCTCTGTCAAGGTCTTCGGGCGCTCGGGACACAGGTTAGGGTGCTCCGCGGAGAGCTCCACCGACGACGAGAGCTCCTCCTCGAGCGACGACCACGTGGAGGGGACCGGTGGGGAGGATGGCAAGGACGGGTCCGACTAGACATCGGACGCCCCGTCCGTAGGCGACGCCGGCAACAACACCATCTGCACCTGGCCTTCTCCCCGGCAATGATTTGCCCAGGGGGGGGGGGGTAGTTCTTGGCGGCGGCTCCTCGTGCCAGCTCCTTGAACTTCTCGGGGTCATCGCTTTTGGCGGTCGACACTGGAAGGCTGGAGAAGACGAGGAAGGCGGGTGGCGGGCCATCAATTCGGAGTACGATGGCATCGACGCCTTCGTCTCGTATTGCCGGCCCGCTGCCTTGTCTTCCGGCTTCTTCCCCGCCACTGTCATCACCGGCCCCCACTCTAGGCGGCCGCCGGGACGTTCTCTTGGTTTCTTGTGCTGCTCGTACCTCGCCTAGGCACTCCTTTTGCCCTCCTGTTATCCTGATCCGCTTCCTGAGGAAAGGGACAAGAAAGGGATTACGTGCATCTTATCTCTTTTTTTATCTTAAGCCTGTGGGCACTTGTTGAATTTAGACTTAATCCCTTGCTCATGTTTATACTCCATATGAATTGTACTTGTTAAACAACGTATTAATGAAAAAGGGTGTTTTCCGGGTTTTTTTGTGCGTGAGCGAGGCCCACACTAAGGAGCGAGTCCTTGTCATTTTAAACAAACAACGTTGCCTGGCAACAAACCTTGCCCCCCCCCCCGCGTTATACCACGGTCATACCCACGCCCTTGGTAGGAGTAGGGGTAAAGTAGGATCGGGCCATTCGCTTGCTTCCCTTCCACCACAACTACAACCAAATTCCGGCTTGAAAGGGATTTCAGGCATAGGAAGGAGGGAGCATGGTGGCACAGGAACGAAGGAAGTTTCGTACATTCAATCTTCATACGGAACCGCATAACGGGGGAGAGAAAACTTATTTGAATTCGCAGCCCCCGGCAACCTCGGCTTGCCGGGGTCGGCGGTGTCGATCAGCCTTCTTTCCTCCAAACAGCTCTGTAGAAGCGCATGTGCAGTGCAAACCAAGAACGGACTGGAAGAGACAGAAAGGCATGCACTTGACCTCTATGCTAGGGATCAATTACCGCTGAGCACTATCGATCCTAACAGAGAGAGACTCGACCTAGCATGCATGCTAAATTCGAGGGCGCCAGCACTTCATTTATTTATCTGATGCTCAGGGTCTGCCCTGGCTTTGTACAAAGGGTTACATGCCTTGCCGATAAGTCTTGTACAAAAAGTGGTCTGCCGGGAGGCCCGACAACCACGCCTTATGGGTAAAACTTATGAAGATGTTAGATGTTCCAGGAATTGCTCACTGGAATTCCATCTTCGGTCTCCAGGCGGACTGCGCCGGTCCTGGTGACTCGTATTACCCGATAAGGGCGTTCCCACTTCGGCGCCAACTTGTTGGAATTCTTGGCGAATTGAACTCGCCGAAGAACAAGGCTGCCTTCCTGAAGGCTTCGGGTATGAACCTTGCGGCTATGGTAGCAGCACAAGGCTTGCTGGTAGCATGCATCTCGCACAACATCCCAAAGACGATCTTCCTCAAGGAGCGTCGCATCATCTTGGTGCAACTGCTCTTGCTCAAGCTCATCATAAGCGAGCACTCGAGGTGACCCGTATATGAGTTCCATGGGGAGAACTGCTTCTACCCCGTATACCAGGGAAAAGGGTGTTTGGCCAGTGGCTCGATTTGGTGTCGTTCTGATCGACCAAAGAACAGTTGGCAACTCATCAACCCAGCATCTTCCGCACTTGTGTAGCCTATCAAAAGTCCTGGTCTTGAGGCCTCGCAACATGTTTGCGTTTGCTTTCTCGGCCTGGCCGTTGCTTCTGGGATGAGCGACAGAAGCAAAACAAACTTTGCTACCGAGGTCTCGGATATACTACATAAAGGTGTGGCTCGTGAACTGCGAGCCATTGTCGGTGATGACTCTGTTCGGTACACCAAAACGGCAGACTAGCCCCTTGAAGAACTTGACGACTGATTGTGCTGTCACCTTTTCTCACCGGTTCTACTTCCAGCCACTTTGTGGACTTGTTGATCGCGATGTACAAGTACTCA
The DNA here is from genome assembly GCF_056163025.1 of Triticum urartu. Classification (NCBI taxonomy): domain Eukaryota; kingdom Viridiplantae; phylum Streptophyta; class Magnoliopsida; order Poales; family Poaceae; genus Triticum; species Triticum urartu. Next base: position 398,897,164 of record NC_141879.1, on the reverse strand, counting down.
AAGCCCCCGACGGCACGGGGAAAGGGGCCCAGTATGTCGAGCTCCCAGATCGAAAATGGTCAGGGAAGAGGGATTGTCTTAAGAGCTTGGGCTAGTTGATGAAGCTTCTTTGAATGGAACTGGCACGCTTCACAATTGGTTACTAGTGCAGTTGCATCCTGGAGAGCGGTGGGCCAGAAGAAATCTTGCTGGAATGCTTTGCCGGCAAGGGCTCTTGACCCTATGTGGGAGCCACACATGCCTCCATGTATCTCTGCCAACAGCTCCAGTCCGTCTTCCTAAGGAATGCACTTCAATTTCATGCCGTTCAGTCTCCTTCTGTATAGGGCATCATCCACAAACTGGGACATGCTGGACCGACGGGCTATTTTCTCTGCTTCTTCTTGTTCCTCAGGGAGTTCCCCTATTTGGAAGAAATGGACGGTGTGCTGTGCCCATGCTGGAGCATGGGGCTTGACGGCAAGGACTAAAGGCTCATCTTCGGACGCAGGGGCAGCTGCCTCTACGGTCAGGGCTTGGGGTCCTGCCAGAGGTTGCTGCCTTTCGGCAAGCTTGGGGCACCCGGTAGCGTCCTTGCCGGCGGCTCCTGGGAGCTCAGCGAGAAAGTACTTGCCGGGGCCCGCTTTCCTTCATTTGTTCTGTCCTGCTGATGGCTCAACGGATGGATGGGTCAATTGAAGCACAAAGGTACCTGGTTCCACAGGCAACTTGAGGGCGGCGCGTTTTGACAAGTCGTCGGCAATGCTGTTCTCCGCTCGGGGAACATGCTCCGCTTGTAGACCGTCAAACGCTCCTCCAACTTCCTCACGTCATCCACATAGGCCTCCATCAACGAGTTCTTGTAATCCTTGTTAACTTGCTTGACGACGAGCTGCGAATCACCTCTGATGATGAGCTTCCTGATTCCGAGGTCTGCCGTGATCCTGAGACTGGCAAGCAATCCCTCGTACTCTGCCGTATTTTTTGTTGACTTTTCCAGGGGAAAGTGCATCTAGACCTCGTACTTGAGGCGCTCTCCGGTGGGTGCAACGAGTAGCACGCCGACACCAGCACCTTGCAGCGAGAAAGCCCCATCGAAGTACATGATCCAATCACGGCTCGTCTCCTTGCCAGGGAAGGTGGTCTCTTGAATCTCCTCGTCGGGCGTTGAGGTCCATTCTTCTATGAACTCCGCCAAGGCTCGGCTCTTGATTGCTGAAGTACTTTCAAACTTGAGGCCAAAACTCGACAGCTCCAATGCCCATTCCACAATCCTCCTAGTCGCATCCGGGTTGTGCAAGATTTGTTGCAAATGGAGGCGGGTGACGACGGTGATCTCATGGGTTGGATGTAGTGACGCAGCTTTCTCCAGGACATAAGAAGGCTGAAAAGTAGCTTCTATATGCCAGAATATCTTGATCCAGCCCCCTGTAATAGGGAACTGACAAAATAAACTGAGTGCTACAGCATCTTCTTCTTCTGTTCGACTTCGCCCGCTTGCACGGACTCCGTCTTGCTGGGACCAGGTTCCGCCAGGGGTTCTGCCTTGCCGGGGAGAGCTCTGGCTCATCATCCGAAGGCTCTGCTGCTACCACTAGCGCAGCACTAACCACTTGATTCGTTGCCGCTAGGTATTGCAGTAACGACTCTTACGGTTTAGGTGCGACTAGTATTGGCGTGGAGGAGAGGTACCTCTTCAAATCTTGCAGCGCCGCCTCTGCCTCCGGAGTCCATTTCATTGGACCCACCTTCTTCAAAACTTTGAAGAAGGGGAGGGAGCGCTCAGCAGATTTGGAGATGAACCTACTTAGAGCAGCAACATAGCCGACAAGCCTACGAACATCTTTGACTCGTCTTGGCACCTCAATCTGCTCAATTGCCTTGATCTTGTCGGGATTTGCTTCGATTCCATGTTGAGACAGAAAGAACCCGAGAAGTTTGCCTGATGGAATGCCAAAGACACACTTCTCTGGGTTGAGCTTGAGGTTGATCTTGCGTAGGTTGGTGAATGTCTCGTCCAGATCTTGCACGAGCGTGGCCTTGTCTTTGGTTTTGACTACTATATCATCCATATAGGCTTCCATATTTCTATGAAGCTAAGGCTCAAAACCAATTTGGACCGCTCGGGCAAATGTCGAACCCGCGCTCTTCAACCCGAAAGCCATCCGTACAAAATAGTACGTACCACATGGGGTGATGAACGCAGTCTTCTCTTCGTCTTCCTTCATCATGAAGATCTGGTGGTATCCTTAGTAGGCGTCAAGGAATGACAGGAGGTCACACCCGACAGTGGAGTCCATGATCTGGTCAATGCATGGCAAAGGGAAAGGATCCTTTGGACAAGCCTTATTGACATCTGTGTAGTCAATACACAGCCTGCACTTCCCATTTGCCTTACGGACTACCACTGGATTGTCCAACCACGTGGGGTGGAGCACTCCTCTGACCAAGCCTGCTGCCTCCAACTTCCTGATCTCTTTGATGATGAACTCTTGTCGCTCCAAATCTTGCTTTCTGACCTTCTGCTTGACGGGCCGCACATGGGGACAGATAGCAAGGTGGTGCTCAATCACCTTCCTGGGAATGCCGGGGATGTCGGATGCTTGCCATCCAAACACGTCAATATTCGCCCGTAGGAAGGCGACGAGCGCGATTTCCTATTTGCTGTCGAGGGTGGAGCTTAAGGTAAAAGCTCCACCCGTGTAATGCCCCGGATGTAATTTGCCATATTTGTACTCCAACTCTAGCCATTTCGGCTTTAAGTTATGAGTTTCCCTTCGTGGTTGGGTTTGTCTTCGTTTTGCATTTTGTTCATGTCAGGCATTTCATATCATGTCATCATGTGCATCGCGTTTGCATACATGTTCGTCTCATGCATCCGAGCATTTTCCCCGTTCTCCGTTTTGCAATCCGACACTCCTACGTGCACCGGCGTCCCCTTTTGTCTCTTTTCGTGAGTGGGTGTGAAACATTCTCGGAATGGAACGAGATTTGCGAAGCGGCCTTGGTACACTACTGGTAGATAGCCTGTCAAATTTCGTGTCATTTGGAGCCCGTTTGATACTCCAACGGTTAACCGGGTAACCGTAAAAGCCCTCTTTTGTGCAGCCCAACAACCCTCCAAGACAACCCACAAACCCATCCAAACCCCCTCCATCCTTTTGATCGTTCGATCACGATCGTGTGGCCGAAAACCGCTCCCCATTTGGACTCTCCTAGCTCCCTCTAGCTATAAAAATGTCTCCTCCTCCTCCATTCCCGGACGAAACCCTAGATCCACCTCTCCCTCCGCGCACCGGACACATCTGCCCTGCGCCGGACGTGCCCGCCGTCGCTCCCGGACCAATCCGCGAGGGCCACCTGTCCCCATCACGCCTCCCACCACCGCGGCCCACGGGGCCCGAAGCGGGCCCGCGTGAGCCCGCGCGCCGCCGCCCCACGGCCCAAGCCGCCGCCGCCTCCCGCGGTCTCCGCTGCCCTGCACCGCCCGGCGAACCGGCGACCCCGCGGTCGTCTCCGGCCTCCCGCTCCCGGCCTCCCTCGCCTGCGTCCATGCCCCCCATCTCCGCCGCGACGCCGGTGACCTCGCCGCACGCCGGGCCCGCGCCCCGGCCGGACCCCGCCGTCTCCCGTCACCGGCGACCTCGCCCCGGCCGCCTCCCTCTTCTCCCCTGAGCGCCGCCCCGCGTCTTCTTCCTCGTCTCCCGTGACTACCTCAGTTCCCGTGCTCGATCTAGATCCAGATCTGTTCCAGAGGTTGACCCGAAAATTCCTGAGTCCTTTAATTCTGTCATTCTGGTCACATGTTCAACATGCCGTAGCTTCTCACCCATAGCTCCGTTTTGTGCGCATGATATCTCAAAATGTTCATCACGATGTGCTCTTCATTTGATTCCATTGTGCCATGCTTGTTTGAGTCCATCTTGACGCCCAAATCATTTATGCAAGAGCGCTATAGAATGTTAGGTGCTGATGCTTAGCAGAGTATGAGGATTTGTCATTTTTTCTACATTTGTTGTGTGCTGCATATGGGCATTAGCTCTACATGTGTTTTGATATATGCCATGCCGTCTTTACAGGGGTGTATGCCATGTATTTTTGTGATCTTTGTGGTGACTAGCACAAGCATGCAAAGTAGCCATCGTGATATTGTTGATTTAAGGGACTTAGGATTTTGCTACGTCCATGCTCTGCTGTTATTTTTATGCCATGTAAACTAGATGCTACAGTGAGATCCGTGCTTGCTTTGAGTTGCTTCAGTAAGGATGATTTGGGCATATGGTTGTGCTCTATCCATCCATGCCGCTGTTTGCAATTATGGAGTGCCCTGGCATGACTTAATCTTGCTCTACTTTTGCTATAAAATGTTCCTGGCAGATTGTTTACATGTTAATCAATTTTGCCATGGATGTTGTAGTCGATCCATGCATGCTATAAGCTTGTTCTTGCCATGGTTAGCTTCATTAACATGTCTTCTTGCTGGTAGTATTCTTAGTTTTTCATGAAATTCCTTGTCGTAAGTGAATCAAGGTCGCAAAGATGCCTTCATATTTCTTTTTATGCCATGCTCAGTTTTCTGCTATCTGAATCTGTTAACGAGACTTGCTATGTTTACATGGGTGCCATCGTATCTTCTGTGCCTGTTTGGCTCATGGTTAGTAAGAAACTTTTGTTCTATGCTTTGAGTAGATTCATGCCATGCCTTTGTTTGCTATGATATGATCCTGTAGCATGTTGTTAGCTTGCTCTGTTGATTCCTGGCATGTTGATATTTTTCAGTCTGTGAAGCTGATATCTTTTGTACTTTTGCAATGCTTGTTTGAACCTGTTATAGTGTGATTTAGCCGTAGCTTAGTGTTCATCTTTTGTCAAGCATCTTGAGTAGATCACGACCATATGCTTTGTTGTTATGTTGGAGTGCAGTAGCTTAGTTTCTTGTTGCATTCTAGATGGCATTGCGCTGTTAATAGTAGAATTGTGCCATTCTTGTTTTGCTTGCCATTTGCAAACCGTGCATCTGATTCTGGTGATCTTTATAATGATTTCGACCGAAATCATCTCAACTTTCCAGCGGAACACTTGGTTTGCCAAGTTGATGCCTTGATCAATCTTTTCCTTCCGGAGCATGCATATGCATTGCATATCACATCTCGCATATCATGCCATGTTTTGCATCATGTTGCTTGCGCATTGCACCGTGGTTGATTATTGTTTCCTTTGCTTGTGTTACTGCTTTGGTTAGAGCCGGGAGACGAGTACGTGATCGAGGAACCCATTGAGTACGCTATCGAGGATCAAGCTTTCGTCAACTCTGAGAACTTTGCAGGCAAGATGACCATACCCTCGAAATCACTTCTATCTTTGCTTGCTAGTTGTTCGCTCTATTGCTATGCCGCAATACCTACCACTTGCTATATCATGCCTCCCATATTGCCATGTCAAGCCTCTAACCCACCTTTCCTAGCAAACCGTTGTTTGGCCATGTTACCGCTTTGTTCAGCCCCTCTTATAGTGTTGCTAGTTGCAGGTGAAGATGAAGTTTGTTCCTTGTTGGAACATGGATTTTTATTGGTATATCATTATTATATCTTGTTTACTTTAATGCATCTATATACTTGGTAAAGGGTGGAAGGCTCGGCCTTATGCCTGGTGTTTTGTTCCACTCTTGCCGCCCAAGTTTCCGTCATACTGGTGTTATGTTCCTTGATTTTGCGTTCCTTACGTGGTTGGGTCTTATGGGAACCCCTTGACAGTTCGCCTTGAATAAAACTCCTACAGCAAGGCCCAACCTTGGTTTTACCATTTGCCACCTAAGCCTTTTTTCCCTTGGGTTCCGTGGACTCAAGGGTCATCTTTATTTTAAACCCCCGGGCCAATGCTCCTCTAATTGTTGGTCCAACTTGTCAGCCGCCGGTGGCCACCAGGGGCAAATCTGGGCTGGCCTACCGGAAGTTTGGACAATCTGGTGTGCCCTGAGAACGAGATATGTGCAGCTCCTATCGGGATTTGTCGGCACATTTGGTTGGTTTTGCTGGTCTTGTTTTACCATTGTCGAAATGTCTTGTAAACGGGATTCCGAGTCTGATCGGGTTTTCCTGGGAGAAGGAATATCCTTCATTGACCGTGAGAGCTTGTGATAGGCTAAGTTGGGACACCCCTGCAGGGTTTTGAACTTTCGAAAGTCGTGCCCGTGGTTATGGGCAGATGGGAATTTGTTAATGTCTAGATGTAGAGAACTTGACACTTAACTTAATTAAAATGAATCAACCGCGTGTGTAGCCGGGATGGTCTCTTTTCAGTGGAGTCCGAGAAGAGAACATGGTCTTGTGTTATGCTTGAACGTTAGTAGTTTCAGGATCACTTCTTGATCACTTTAGCTTCTCGGCCGTGCTTTGCTTCTCTTCTCGCTCTCATTTGCGTAAGTTAGCCACCATATATGCTAGTGCTTGCTGCAGCTCCACCTCACTACCCCTTTCCTACTTTTAAGCTTAAATAGTTTTGATCGCGAGGGTGTGAGATTGCTGAGTCCCCGTGACTCACATATACTTCCAAACAGATGCAGGTGCTGATGGTGCCAGTGTAGGGGACGCTACCGAACTCAAGTGGTAGTTTGACGAGGATTCGAGCCGTTACTATGTTTCTTTTCCGGATGATCAGTAGAGGAGCCCAGTTGGGGCGATTGGGGATCTAGCATTTGAGGTTGTCTTTCTTTATTTTGGTTTCGTAGTCGGACCTTGATTGTATTCTAGATGATGTATGATATATTTGTGTATTGTGTGAAGTGGCGATTGTAAGCCGACTCTTTATCCCTTTCTTATTTAGTACATGGGATGTGTAAATATTACCCCTCTTGCGACATGCCTACCATGCGGTTATGCCTCTAAGTCGTGCTCCGACACGTGGGAGATATAGCCACATCGTGGGTGTTTCAAGTTGGTAATCAGAGCCTTCCCCAACTTAGGTGCCCCCAACTTGATCGAACCGCTGACATTGTTGAGTCTAGAAGGAAATGTTTTGAGTCTTATGATTATATATATCGGAGAGTAGGATTCTTTTTACTCCTCAGTCCCTTTGTCACTCTGGTGGGGCCTCCCGACGTAGAGTTTTGACACGTCTCTTCTCAAATTTCACTAAATTTTTTTTAGGATCACGCGGGTATCTTGGAATCGTTTTGATGGTTTTGTGATGAGAACATTGTTCTTGGTGCCTCCTGACATTTAGGGGTTGTGGCAGTGTCCCGGGGAGTTGAGCTCCGAGGTGTTGTCGTCACAATTTTATCGTTGCAGTTCTGGAATAGCTGAGTTTCACCGACATCGAAAATCTCTTTTATGCAGTTGTTGGTGAGATAACCTCGACGCCACCCAGTACTGGGGCGGGAGTTCGAGAGTATTGCTATAACTCGTATAACGGATGCTTTTAGAAGGTTGAGGTAAATGATTTCCGAAGGTTTCTTGGCTATGTGTTGAAGGATGGATACAGCTGGATGTAGAATCTGCTAGTTTTTGGTGAGATATTATGCTTCCCGTGTATCCCCAACACCTAATTGCATAACCAGAAAGTTTCGGGAGTTTCAGAGGTGGGAATTCATGTAGCTCTAGTATTTCTTCCCGCAGATATTTGGTTTGTGATTGGGTAATCCTTACCAATTATTTGTTCATATCCGTACCTTGTTGATTTATTCATCTACCTGTTGTCTAAGTGGCTTCTCAACTTATGGAAGTGTGATGATTTACTTTGGAATCCATTCATTCATTCTTGTTCGAATGTTAAGGCTATATGTTGCAATTTCGATCCATTGATTCAGCTTCAATTTTGTCTTTCAAGATGCTAACGGATGTCAACCTCTTCAGGATGGCTCCTCCAACGCGTCAGAATCCGGAACCTCCGCCACCATCTCCACCTCCGGAGGCATGGCAAGTTGTCATGGCAGCCACCAACACCAACACTCAGATGCTTTTGCAACTCTTGCAAGAGCGCAACCAAGGAAATCAAGGCCAAGGCAACAATCAAGCGCAGTTTGCTACCCTTAATCAGTTCCTCGCAAACCAGCTGAAGTCCTTCACTAACCATGTCTAGGCCACAGACGCCGACAATTGGCTCGTGGATATCTGCAAATATTTTGAGTGTAGCAATGTCAGGCCCGAGGACTTTGTCAAGTTTGCTTTGTTCCAACTCATAGACCAAGCTGCTGAGTGGTATCAACAATACAAAGATTCCAGAGGAGGTCGTGTGATTACCTGGGATGATTTCCGCCAAGACTTCAAAGCTCACCACATTCCACAAAGTGTTGCTGAGAGTAAGCGCGAGGAGTTCCGCAATCTCAAGCAAGGCAGCATGTCTGTTTACCAATACAATATCCTATTTCAGAGGTCGCTCGCTTCGCTAAACAAGACGTCCCTGATGAGAAGAGCATGATTTATCAATTCAGAGGTGGCCTTAGAGAAGATCTGCAATTAGCTCTCGTGCTTTTTGAGCCGACCAAGTAGGATGAATTCTACAACATGGCACTAAAGCAAGAGGCTGCTCAGCTCAAGTGTGATGCATCTAAGAAGAGAGTCAGGGATGCAGCACCATCTTCTTCTTCAACTCAAGTGGCAGCTAAGCAACAGAAGTTCTGGTTGCCTCCTCCTCCTCCATTCTGTCAGCCTTATCAGCAGAAGAGTAAAGGTGGCAATGGATCTCCCCACCCACCCAACCCAGGCTATCAGAACAAAGCGCGGTCTCATGCTCCAAGGTCAAGTGCTCCTTATCACTGGCCGCTCTCAGAGGGTACTTGCAACAAGTATCAGCAGAAAGGGCACTATGCAAACAAAAGCTTCAACCAAAGGCGCCTTCCGCCTCCTCCTCCTGTGAGATCTACCAGCAATGCAGTGGTCAAGCATAATTCCAAGTTTGCAAAGCTCAACATGATGAATGCAGCTCGGGCAAAGGATTCTTCAGAAGTGATCATGGGTAATCTTCCTGTTAATGATATTCCTGCAAAAGTTCTTTTTGACACTGGTGCATCGCTTAGTTTCATCTCAAGACCATTTGCATCAGCATGAGTTGGCTTTCCAAGATTTGCCTAGTCCGTTAGCAGTTGTTTCACCGGGTAAATGCTTGTACGCAAGCTACATGGTTCCGGATGTTTCTATCAAGATGGGTGACTACAAGTTTCTGTCTTCTCCAATTGTTCTTGGCGACTCGGATATTGATCTAATTCTCGGCATGGACTGGCTTTCTAAGCACAAGGCTTAGCTCGATTGTGCTGCCAGGCAGATTCAATTGACACACTCGTCTGAGGATGTGATCATCTATGCCACTCGTGATGATACCATTCGACTGTTTTCTCTCAATGAGAAGGCCGAGTTGAATGCCATCTCTCAGATTCCAGTCGTTTGTGAATATCAAGACGTCTTTCCAGAAGAGCTTCCAGGAATGCCTCCTCACCGGCCAGTTGAATTCGTCATCGATCTTGAGCCTGGCACGGAACCTCTTTGCAAACTTCCTTACAAGCTTGGACCAAAAGAGTTGAAGGAGTTGAAGAAACAACTCGATGAACAAGAGCGCATGGGTCTGATCAGACCGAGTTCTTCTCCATGGGGTTATGGTGTTCTTTTTGTCAAGAAGAAGGATGGCACGGACCGACTTTGTGTCGACTACCATCCATTGAATAAGAAAACAATAATGAACAAGTACCCACTTCCCAACATCAACGAGCTATTCGAGCAACTCAAAGGTGCTCAAGTATTCTCCAAGCTTGACCTCCGTATGGGCTATCATCAGATCCGCATTCGTGAACACCCAAGACAGCATTCAGAACAAGCTATGGTTCTTATGAATATACTATCATGTCTTTCGGCCTTGTCAATACTCCTCCAATGTTGTCTCGCATGATGAACTTCATCTTCAACCCTTACAAAAATGAGTTCGTCTTGGTGTATCTCGATGATATTTTGGTTTTTTCCAAGAACAAGGAGGATCATGCCAAGAATTTGAGATTGGTACTCGACAAACTCACAGAGCATCAGTTCTATGCGAAGTTTTCAAAATGTGAGTTCTGGCTTGACAAGGTTCTCTACCTTGGCCATAGCATCTCCACCAAGGGCATTGTTGTTAATCCTGAGAAGGTGTCTGCAATTGTGAATTGGGAACCGCCTCAGAATGTCAAGCAGCTCCGCAGCTTTCTTGGGCTTGCAAGCTATTGTCGAAGATTCATTGAGAATTTCTCTAAGATTGCAAAGCCTCTTTCCAAACTCCTCCAGAAGCACGTCAAGTATGTCTGGACGCCTGAATGTGACATCGCTTTCAACACCCTGAAAGAGAAGTTAGTCACAGCTCCTGTTTTGACTCCTCCTGATGAATCCAAACCATTTGAAGTTTTCTGTGATGCTTCCCTGCAAGGTCTCGGCGCTGTGTTAATGCAAGAGAAGAAAGTTGTGGCTTATACCTCTCGCCAGTTGAAGCCCAACGAAAAGAACTACCCCACTCACGACCTCGAGTTGGCGGCAGTTGTCCATGCTCTATTAACGTGGGGACATCTCTTGTTGGGAAGGAAAGTGGACATCTTCACTGATCATAAGAGCCTTAAGTGCATCTTCACTCAACCCAACCTCAACCTCAGGCAGACTCGTTGGGTTGAAATGATTCAAGAATACAATCCGAGTATCGAATATACTCCAGGCAAGGCCAATGTCATTGCAGATGCTTTGAGCAGGAAGGCTTACTGCAACAGCTTAATTCTCAAGCCCTTCCAACCGGATCTTTGTGAAGCTTTCCACAAACTTAATCTCCAAGTTGTTCCTCAAGGCTTTCTTGCCAACCTCCAAGTCTCTCCTACCTTGGAAGATCAGATTCGTGAGGAACAACTTCTTGATGCCATGGTGAAGAAGGTGAAAAATGGGATTGCCAAGAGCGAACCCAAGTACAAGTGCTATCGCCTTGATGACAAAGATACTCTATTCTTTGAGGATCGAACTGTTGTTCCTAAAGGTGATCTTTGGAAAGTCATTATGAACGAGGCACACAATTCCCTCCTATCCATTCATCCCGGAAGTACAAAGATGTACCATGACCTCAAGCATTCGTATTGGTGGACTCGAATGAAGCGAGAAATTGCTCAATTCGTGAATGAATGTGATGTCTGTAGAAGAGTGAAGGCAGAACACCAATGGCCAGCTGGCCTCCTCCAACCTCTTGCTATTCCAGAATGGAAGTTTGACCATATTGAGATGGACTTCATGACTGGATTTCCCAAGTCCAAACGTGAAAATGATGCTATCTTTGTTGTCATCGACAAGCTTACTAAAGTGGCTCATTTCCTTCCCATCAAAGAATCTATCACAGCAGCTCAGTTGGCAGAGCTATACACCTTCAGGATTGTATCCTTGCACGACATTCCGCTGTTGATATCTTCAGATCGTGGAAGCATCTTCACTTCTAAGTTCTGTGACTCCTTTAGAAGGCCATGGGCACCAACATTCGCTTCAGCACAACCTTCCATCCTCAAACTAGTGGACAAGTCGAGCGAGTTAATCAAATCCTTGAAGATATGCTCAGTAATTGTGTCATTTCTTTCGGTATGAAGTGGGAAGATTGTCTTCCATATGCCGAGTTCTCCTACAACAACAGTTTCCAAGCGAGTTCGGGCAAGGCCCCATTCGAGATTCTCTATGGCAGAAAATGCCATACTCCTCTTAATTGGTCAGAGACTGGTGAACGCCAACTTCTTTGCAATGACTTAATCAAAGAGGTTGGAGAAATGTGTAAAGTCATCCATGAAAATCAAAAAGCCGCACAATCGCGCCAGAAGAGTTACTATGATAGCAAGCATCGTGACTTGGCTTTCGAGATCGGAGACCATGTCTACCTCCGCGTCTCTCCAATGAAAGGCACTTGTCGCTTCGGTATCAAAGGGAAGCTTGCTCCTAGATACGTGGGTCCTTTCAAGATCATTGGCAAAAGAGGCGATCTCGCCTATCAACTTGAGCTTCCGTCCAACTTTGCAAATGTGCACGATGTGTTTCATGTGTCACAGCTTCGCAAGTGCTTCAAGACTCCTGACGGCACCATCAACTTTGAAGAGATTGATATACAAGAAGACATGTCTTATCATGAGCATCCCGTTGCTATTCTTGAAGAAACCGAGCGCAAGACTCGCAACAAGTCTATCAAATTCCTGAAAGTGAAGTGGTCACATCATTCCGACCGAGAAGCCACCTGGGAACACGAGGACCACCTCCGTTCCGAATATCTGGAGTTCTTTCAGTTCTAGATCTTGGGACGAGATCCTTTTGTAGTGGTGGAGTGTTGTAATGCCCAGGATGTAATTTTCCATATTTGTACTCCGACTCTTGCCATTTCGGCTTTATGTTATGAGTTTCCCTTTGTGGTTGGGATTGTCTTCGTTTTGCATTTTGTTCACGTCAGGCATTTCATATCATGTCATCATGTGCATCGCATTTGCATACGTGTTCGTCTCATGCATCCAAGCATTCTCCCCATTGTCCGTTTTGCAATCTGACACTCCTACATGCACTAGCGTCCCCTTTTGTCTCTTTTCATGAGCGGGTGTGAAACATTCTCGGAATGGAACGAGATTTGCCAAACGGCCTTGGTACACCACCGGTAGATACTCCAACGGTTAACCGGGTAACCGCAAAAGCCCTCTTTTGTCCAGCCCAACAACCCTCCAAGACAGCCCACAAACCCATCCAAACCCCCTCCATCCTCTCGGCCGTTCGATCCCGATTGCGTGGCCGAAAACCGCTCCACATTTGGACTCTCCTAGCTCCCTCTAGCTATAAAAATGTCTCCTCCTCCTCCATTCCCGGACGAAACCCTAGATCCACATCTCCCTCTGCACGCTGGACACGTCCGCCCGGCGCCGGACGCGCCTGCCGTCACTCCTGGACCAATCCGCGAGCGCCACCTGTCCCCGTCGCGCCTCCCAATACCGTGGCCCACGGGGCCCGAAGCGGTCCCGCGCGAGCCCAAGCTCCGCCGCCCCGCGGCCCGAGCCGTCGCCGCCTCACACGGTCTCCGCTGCCCTGCACCGCCCGGCGAACTGGCGACCCCGCGGTCGCCTCCGGCCTCCCCCGCCCGCGCCCACGGCCCCCGTCTCCACCGCGACACCGGCGACCTCGCCACACGCCGGGCCCGCGCCCCCGCCGTACCCCACCGTCTCCCGGCCGCCTCCCTCTTCTCCCCCGAGCGCCGCCCCGCGTCTTCTTCCTCGTCTCTGATGACTGCCTCGGTTCCCATGCTCGATCCAGATCCAGATCTGTTCCAGAGGTTGACCCGAAAATTCCTGAGTCCTTTAATTCTGTCATTCTGGTCACATGTTCAACATGCCGTAGCTTCTCACCCATAGCTTCGTTTTGTGCGCATGATATCTCAAAATGTTCATCACGATGTGCTCTTCATTTCATTCCATTGTGCCATGCTTGTTTGAGTCCATCTTGACGCCCAAATCATTTATGCAAGAGCGCTATAGAATGTTAGGTGCTGATGCTTAGCAGAGTATGAGGATTTGTCATTTTTTTCTACATTTGTTGTGTGCTGCATATGGGCATTAGCTCTACATGTGTTTTGATATATGCCATGCCGTCTTTACAGGGGTGTATGCCATGTATTTTTGTGATCTTTGTGGTGACTAGCACAAGCATGCAAAGTAGCCCTCGTGATATTGTTGATTTAAGGGACTTAGGATTTTGCTACGTCCTTGCTCTGCTGTTATTTTTATGCCATGTAAACTAGATGCTACAGTGAGATCCGTGCTTGCTTTGAGTTGCTTCAGTAAGGATGATTTGGGCATATGGTTGTGCTCTATCCATCCATGCCGCTGTTTGCAATTATGGAGTGCCCTGGCATGACTTAATCTTGCTCTACTTTTGCTATAAAATGTTCCTGGCAGATTGTTTACATGTTAATCAATTTTGCCATGGATGTTGTAGTCGATCCATGCATGCTATAAGCTTGTTCTTGCCATGGTTAGCTTCATTAACATGTCTTCTTGCTGGTAGTATTCTTAGTTTTTCATGAAATGCCTTGTCGTAAGTGAATCAAGGTCGCAAAGATGCCTTCATATTTCTGTTTATGCCATGCTCAGTTTTCTGCTATCTGAATCTGTTAACGAGACTTGCTATGTTTACATGGGCGCCATCATATCTTCTGTGCCTGTTTAGCTCATGGTCAGTAAGAGACTTTTGTTCTATGCTTTGAGTAGATTCATGTCATGCCTTTGTTTGCTATGATATGATCCTGTAGCATGTTGTTAACTTGCTCTAAACATGTCTTCCTGATGTTAATTCCTGGCATGTTGATATTTTTCATTCTCTGAAGCTGATATCTTTTGCACTTTTGCAATGCTTGTTTGAACCTGTTATAGTGTGATTTAGCCATAGCTCAGTGTTCATCTTTTGTCAAGCATCTTGAGTAGATCACTGCCATATGCTTTGTTGTTATGTTGGAGTGCGGTAGCTTAGTTTCTTGTTGCATTCTAGATGGCATTGCGCTGTTAATCGTAGAATTGTGCCATTCTTGTTTTGCTTTCCATTTGCAAACCGTGCATCCGATTCCGGTGATCTTTATATCGATTTCGACCGAAATCATATCATCTTTCCAGTGGCACACTTGGTTTGCCAAGTTGATGCCTTGATCAATCTTTTCCTTCCGGAGCACGCATATGCATTGCCTATCACATCTCGCATATCATGCCATGTTTTGCATCATGTTGCTTACGCATTACACCATGGTTGATTGTTGTTTCCTTTGCTTGTGTTATTGCTTTGGGTAGAGCCGGGAGATGAGTACGTGATCAAGGAACCCGTTTAGTACGCTATCGAGGATCAAACTTTCGTCAACTCTGAGAACTTTGCAGGCAAGATGACCATACCCTCGAAATCACTTCTATCTTTGCTTGCTAGTTGTTCGCTCTATTGCTATGCTGCGATACCTACCACTTGCTATATCATGCCTCCCATATTGCCATGTCAAGCCTCTAACCCACCTTTCCTAGCAAACCGTTGTTTGGCTATGTTACCGCTTTGATCAGCCCCTCTTATAGCATTGCTAGTTGCAGGTGAAGATGAAGTTTGTTCCTTATTGGAACATGGATTTTTGTTGGGATATCATTATTATATCTTGTTTACTTTAATGCATATATACTTGGTAAAGGGTGGAAGGCTCGGCCTTATGCCTGGTGTTTTGTTCCACTCTTGCCGCCCTAGTTTCTGTCATACCGGTGTTATGTTCCTTGATTTTGCGTTCCTTCCGCGGTTGGTTGTTATGGGAACCCCTTGACAGTTCGCCTTGAATAAAACTCCTCTAGCATGGCCCAACCTTGGTTTTACCGTTTGCCACCTAAGCCTTTTTCCCTTGGGTTCCGCGGACTCAAGGGTCATCTTTATTTTAAACCCCCGGGCCAGTGCTCCTCTGAGTGTTGGTCCAACTTGTCAGCCGCCGGTGGCCACCAGGGGCAACTCTGGGCTGGCCTACCGGAAGTTTGTACAATCTGGTGTGCCCTGAGAACGAGATATGTGCAGCTCCTATCGAAATTTCTCGCCACATTCGGGTGGCTTTGCTGGTCTTGTTTTACCATTGTCGAAATGTCTTGTAACCGGGATTCCGAGTCTGATCAGGTTTTCCTGGGAGAAGAAATATCCTTCTTTGACCGTGAGAGCTTTTGATGGGCTAAGTTGGGACACCCCTGTAGGGTTTTGAACTTTCGAAAGCCGTGCCCGCGGTTATGGGCAGATGGGAATTTGTTAATGTCCGGTTGTAGAGAACTTGACACTTAACTTAATTAAAATGAATCAACCACGTGTGTAGCCGTGATGGTCTCTTTTCGGCGGAGTCCGGGGAGAGAACACGGTCTTGTGTTATGCTTGAACATAAGTAGTTTCAGGATCACTTCTTGATCACTTTAGCTTCTCGACCGTGCTTTGCTTCTCTACTCACTCTCTTTTGCGTAAGTTAGCCACCATATATGCTAGTGCTTGCTGCAACTCCACCTCACTACCCCTTTCCTACCTTTAAGCTTAAATAGTTTCGATCGCGAGGGTGTGAGATTGCTGAGTCCCCGTGACTCACAGTGTAGCGACCAGACCTCAAACAGTATGATCTCTGTGCTTCAGTGTCATCCCTGGATCAGTAATGCTGACACACACAGTACTTGAATGGATTTATAACAGAGTAGCAATCACACACTTATTACATCGAATGTCTCAAAAGAGACTTATCACAATAAATATGGCTTAAGGCCATCTAATAACGATAACAGCAGAAGGATTGGAAGATAAGTGAGTCCATCAACTCCAATGGCATCACTGAGTATAGAACCACGACCTAAAGGCACCTTACTCGTCGTCTGAAAAGTCTGCAACATGAACGTTGCAGCCCAAAACGGGTCAGCACATGGAATATGCTCGCAAAATAACACATAGAGAGTAATGAAAGAATAAGGCTAAACTAAATGCATATTTGGCTGGTGGAAAGCTCTATGGTTACAGTTTTGCGTAAAGCCAATTTTTCCCTACTGCAAAGGAATAAGTTTTATTTAACTATCATGGTAGTTGTTAAACATTGAGAGTGTAGACACCCTCTCAATCCCAATTAAGCATCATATATAAAACCCAACAATATTAATTAGACTAACATGATGAGATTCACATGATAATCCAAGTACTAGATACTCAATTTGTCCATAACTGGCGACACGGCTAACGATGATTAGTTTATACACTCTGCAGAGGTTTGCACACTTTTCCCCACAAGACTTGATCTCCTCCATTGGGATTCTCGCACTACATGGTGTTTGAGAAACGGATGACCGAGACATAGTCTTTCAGAAGTGCTAGCACCTTACGAAGGGGTAGACCGTTACACCTACTTTCCCCTACATCTGCTAGTCTACCACTGTAAGAGTTCGCACGACTTAATCAACTATGCTAGAGCCCATAGTAGCTTGTGGCTGCACACGGAAGTTTCTAGTATGAATAATCTCATGATCCCTTTGAGCCTGGGTGGCGGTCCATAAAAAAACAGGCAATCGCTGGAATACCCAGGTGCCTCAATCCACCCAGATGTGTGTTTAAGTTGCCACCTTAAATAAACCATTAATTTAACAATCTCACATCTATCATGGATACACTCACCCAATCCACGTATACTAGCATAGCATGGCAATATAAGCAAACGTAGAAGTAACTCCCAAGGGTTTGATAATAAAACAGGTAATAGGTATTACCTCATCTACTTCCCAAAACCCACAATTTAATTAGATCCTATTCATGCAATGTTTGAGGATTGATCTAATGCAATAAAACTGGGTAATAGGAGGTATGATCAAAGTGTTACTTGCCTTGCTGATGATCCGTGAAACCTAGCGATTCAAAGTAGCAAGCGGCGCACTCCGGGTACTCTATCACAAACAAACAAGCATACAATAAGTACTCATCTAATGCACGGGTAAAACTCAAATAAGAGAACTAACCAGAAAGTTCAACTTAAGAACTCCGATTTGCAAAAAGAATCAAATCGAACGAAGCAACGAAAGTCAAACGGTGAAAGAAACAAGCTTCGTTTATTAATCTGGATCTAGGTCAAATTTTACAGAAGCAAAAACTTGTTTGAGTTGGTTAAACGGAAACAGGGTTTCGAGACGAAACTCCACGCGCTTGAATCGCCTGATTCTAATAAATGAGCGAAAAGTTATACTAGAACCAAAATCGGATCAGAAATCACGAGCAGAAATAATCGCGGAAAAATCCGAGAAAAAGAAAAACGACAAACAGATTAATAAACGAACGTTCGTTTTCTGTAACTAAACGATGAACGCGTTCGTTAAAACGAACGAACGAGCGAACGCTCGCTAAATAAACTAAACCGATCTAAATAAAAAACGGATTTAAAAAACCAACAAAAAACCGAACGGAAAATCGAACGGTTTTCCGGGGAAAACCGGCGGCTGCGGGCGGGGTCAACCCAGGCGACGGCGGTGGGGTCAGCGGGCGGGGCGGCGGCGGCTCCGGCGTGCAGCGTCCGGCGGCGGCGGCTTGGGGCGGCTAGGGTTAGGGTTAGGCGCGGGGTGGGCTTACGGGCTCGGGCCGGCTCCTTATAAAGGCCGGCCGGACAGAGTCCTAGCCGAATATGGCCCAAAGTCGGTTGCGAGTTTTTCTTAAATAATTATGCACAGAAAAACAAGTAAAATAAATACTAAACGGACTCCAAAAATCCCAAAATAAATTTTCCCCGACTTCTAAAATCGAGCCGAACAGGTTGAACATTTATTTGGGGCCTAAATGTAATTTTGAAAAACACACATTTTTCCTAAATTCAAATAAAATAGCAAATAACTCCAAAATAAAATCTTATTTGAATTTATTATTAAATCCTCAATATTTCTTTATTTTGGGAAAGTCATTTTGTTCCCTCTCTCATATTTTTATGATAGAAATAACTGAAGATAAAATAAATCAAATCAAATGATCCTATTTTCAAAATTTGAGAAAACTCAAATATGAAAATAACGAAATCCCCAACTCTCTCCGAGGGTCGTTGAGTTGCCTAAAATTTCTAGGATCAAGCCGAAAGCAAATAAAATATGATATGCAGTGATTATCTAATGTATAACATTCCAAATTGAAAATTTGGGATGTTACAAACCTATCCCCCTTAAGATGAATCTCGCCCTCGAGATTCGGGTTGGCTAGGAAATAGGTGAGGGTGGTCCTTTAGCAGTTCTTCCTCTCGCTCCTAGGTGGCCTCATCCTCCGTGTGGTGGCTCCACTAAACTTTGCAAAACTTGATAACCTTGCTGCGGGTGACTCGGCTGGCATACTCAAGAATCTTGACTGGTTTCTCCTCATAGGTCAAATCACTGTCCAACTGAATCGCTTCCAGCGGCACTGTGTCTCTTAGCGGTATATCAGCCATCTCTGCGTGGCACTTCTTCAACTGGGAAACATGGAATACATCGTGAACTCCTGACAATCCTTCGGGCAATTCCAACTTGTAGGCTACTTCTCCCATATGCTCCAAAACCTTGTATGGTCCTACAAAACGTGGCGCTAACTTTCCTTAACTCCAAAACGCTTAACTCCTCGAAGTGGAGATACTCGAAGATAAACTCGGTCTCCGACTTCGTAAACTGTCTCCTTGCGTTTAGAATCTGCGTAGCTCTTCTGCCTGGACTGGGCTACCTTGAGCCTATCGCGAATCAATTTCACCTTCTGTTCAGACTCCTTAATCAAATCCAGTCCAAACAACTGGCGGTTTCCAACTTCATCCCACGATAATGGGGTCCTGCACCTCCTTCCGTACAAGGCTTTGAAAGGGGCCATCTTCAAACTGGATTGATAACTGTTGTTGTAAGAGAACTCTGCATATGGCAAATTGTCATCCCATCTAGATCCGTAATCTAGCGCGCAGGCTCTCAACATATCCTCCAAAATCTGATTGACTCTCTCGGTCTGTCCATCTGTCTGCGGATGAAAAGCTGTACTAAACTCTAGCCTGGTACCCAAAGATTCGTGCAACTGATTCCAGATCTTTGAGGTAAATTGGGTTCCTCTATTTGATACAATACTCCTTGGAACTCCATGCAGACATACTATCCTGGTCATGTATATCTTTGCCAACTTAGCACTGGTGTAGGTAGTCTTCACTGGGATGAAATGAGCTACCTTTGTCAAACGATCGACTACAACCCAAATCAATTCAGAGCTTGAACGAGTTCTGGGAAATCTCGTAATAAAATCCATTCCTAGCTTATCCCACTTCCATTCGAGTATCGGCAATGGCTGTAACAATCCTGCTGGCTTCTGATGCTATGCCTTTACTCTCTGACATACATCACAAATTGCTACATACTCCGCAATATCCTTCTTCATTCCGGTCCACCAGAAAGTATCCTTCGAATCCAAATACATCTTGGTATTTCCTGGATGAATCGAATATGGTGAATCATGGGCCTCCTGCAGAATTAACTTCCTGATCTCCGGGTCATTAGGCACATAAACACGGTCTTCAAACCATAGGGAATCGTGCTCATCCTCACGAAATCCTTTAACTTTTCCTTTGCCCATCTTCTCCTTTATAGAGGCAACCTCCTTGTTAGTCTTCTGAGCTTCTGTGATCTTATCCATCAAAGTAGACTGAATCTCCAATGCTGCTACATAGCCTCTCAGAACTATCTCCAAACATAACTCACGAAGGTCCTCGGCTAACTCCTTCGATAAATCTCCCGTTGTTAGTGTGTTAACATGGCTTTTACGGCTTAGCGCATCAGCTACTACGTTAGCCTTTCCGGGATGATAATGCAATCTCATGTCATAATCCTTGATGAGCTCTAACCATCTTCTTTGCCTGGGATTTAGCTCCTTCTGTGTGAAAATGTACTTCAAACTCTTGTGACCCGTGTACACTTCACAATGGTTTCCAATGAGAAAATGTCTCCAAGTCTTTAATGCTTGCACTACGGCTGCTAACTCCAAATCATGCGTGGCATAATTCAACTCATGAGGCTTAAGCTGTCGTGAGGCATATGAAACAACTCTTCCCTCCTGCATAAGCACTGCTCCAAGTCCTTGACGTGAAGCGTCGCAATACACTTCATAATCCTTGTTCCGATCCAGCAAAATCAACACTGGTGATTTAACCAAACGTTTCTTCAACTCCTGGAAACTAGCCTCACATTCCTCAGTCCATATGAACTTCGTATCCTTCTTCAACAACTCCGTCATAGGCTTCACAATCTTCAAGAAATTTTTAATGAATCTCCGGTAGTATCCTACAAGACCCAGAAAACTCCGGATTTCTCCAATTGTTTTTGGGGCTTCCCAATTTGTCACAGTGTCAACCTTGGTGGGATCTACTCCTATACCTTCTCCGGATATAACGTGTCCGAGGAATCCAACTTCCTTCAACCAAAACTCACATTTGCTAAACTTGGCATATAACTGATGTTCTCTAAGCTTCCCAAGTACCAAACGCAAATGCTCCTTATGCTCCTCTTCATTCTTCGAGTAAACCAGAATATCATCAATGAACACTACGACGAACTTATACAAAAACTCCATAAATACTTTGTTCATCATGTTCATAAAATAGGCAGGTGCATTAGTCAGACCAAATGACATAACGGTATATTCGTACAGCCCATACCTGGTGGTAAAAGCCGTCGTAGGTATATCATGTTCTCGAATCCTCAACTGATGGTATCCTGATCGCAAATCGATCTTGGAAAATACCTTGGCTCCTTGCAATCGATCAAACAGATCATTGATCATCGGTAGTGGGTACTTGTTCTTGATTGTTACTTCATTCAATCCTCTATAATCAACTACCATCCTTAACGATCCATCCTTCTTTTCCACTAGAAGTATTGGCGATCCCCAAGGCGAAGAACTTGGGCGAATATAACCTTTATCCAGTAGCTCCTTCATCTGCTTCTTAATCTCCTCCAAATCCTTTGCGGGCATCCTGTATGGTCTCTTAGATATTGGCCCTGTGCCTGGCAAAAGCTCAACCAAAAACTCAATGTCTCTATCCGGTGGCATGCCTGGCAACTCCTCTGGAAATACATCAGGAAATCCTTTATCACCGGTACTTCCTCCTGTACAACTCCTATTAGGGAATTTACTTGAGTCCTCTTAGGCACATGTCGGGATACATACTTGATCCTTCTTCCTTCTGGGGTGGTAAGCAAAATCGACTTACTGGCGCAATTGATGTTTCCTCCATACATCGACAGCCAATCCATACCCAGAATTACATCCAAATCTTGTGATTCCAAAATGATCAAATCCGAGGGAAACACATGCCTACCTATACTCAATGGCACTTGAAAACACCTTCGGCTGGCCATATACTCCGCTCCTGGTGAGCATACTAGCATAGGTGTTCTAAGAACCTTGGTGGGCAGGTTATACTTATCCATAAATCCCCGTGAGGTGTATGAATGCGATGCACTAGTATCAAAAAGAACGATTGCAGTAAAAGACATAACCAAAAACTTACCGATTACTCCATCCGGCTGCTCTTCAACCTCCTCCACGTTAACGTGGTTCACCTATCCCCTATTGAAAGGGTTCGGCTTCTTCCAGAGCTTCCATTGCCATTTCCATTCTGGGATTCAGGACATTCATTGGCATAATGTCCAGTCTTCTGGCACTTAAAGCAAGTGACTTGGCTCAGGTCTCTCTTGGCTGGGGTTGATGGGTTGGTATGGTTCTGGCCGTTGCTTCCTCCAGTCCCATTACCATTCTTGGGGCCATTATGATTATGCAAACTTCCTCCTCCATGAGTATGCTGAAAAGGTCCTCCCGGTTTAGGGGTAAAATGCGGCTTCTGCTGCGCTCTAGAATTGTACTTCCCTTGTCCATACTTCCTCTTACGGTTTTTTCAATCTACTGCTGCTTCCCTTCAATCATAAGAGCGCGATCTACCAACTCCTGGTAGTTGTTGAAGCTTGCTACCATCAACTGCATGCTCAACTCATCATTCAGTCCTTCTAGAAACTTCTCCTGCTTAGATGCATCCGTAGCAACGTCATCTAGGGAATAACGTGCTAGCTTACCAAAGTCATCCACATACAGCCCAACTGTCCGTCCTCCTTGGCACAAGTTGCAAAACTCACGCTTCTTCATGGCCATAGCTCCTGCTGAAACATGGGCAGTCCGGAAAGCCTGCTGAAACTGGTCCCATGTGACAGTGTCGATAGGGTAAGTGGCTGTGAAATTCTCCCACCATGATGCTGCAGGTCCTTCAAGCTGATGTGCGGCAAACTTCACCTTTTCTGCATCCGTGCATCCTGCCGTGGCCAACTCCCTTGCTGTCTTGCGGAGCCAATCATCTACTACGATAGGCTCGGTGCTACTGGAGAACACCGGCAGATTCAGCCTAAGAAAACGGGTTAAGTGATCAACAGGTGGTGGTGGGTTGTTGTTGTTGTTGTTCCCCTGATTCTGATTCTGGACTAGCAACTGCACCAACGTATTCTGCTGCTGGATCAACTGAGTGAGCTCCGGTGGGAAGGTAAATCCTGGGTCACGTCTTGGAGGCATCTGATGGGTTTAGAAAAGATGAGATTTAAGAATAGAGAGAGGTCTAGAGAGAAAACACTACCCATATGCACATGACGCAAATGCAAACAATTCACTTCATTCAATCAAACAAGGGCATACAATCGGTCTAACTATCGCAAAAGTGCTCGGACTACTCTATTTACATGGGGAAATACTACTACTCATGGGGTGGTCTACTAGAAATATTCTTCGGTTGCAGACTCCATGATATCTGCTCCAGCTTCATCAACATAGTCATCATCGCTATCGTCTGGGTCCGAGTCGGTGTCGTCGATGATGATGTAGTCTTCCGGGTGAATCTCCTTGGGTTCTTCGTCTTCTTATACTGGTGTAGGGTCTCCCATGAATATTCCGATCTTCTTGATCAGGTCGTCATTCTTCTCCACTAATACTTCGATTTCCTCCATATAATCTTCACGTGTAGCCTTGAGTTCTTCTTCCAGCTCCGTGATTCTTGTCCTCGCCTTCTTCATATCTATCATGTCTGCACACATCTGGTTCTCCTGATGTCGAATGTGCTGGTTTAACTCCTGGATGAAAGCTGCGATTGATCTATCCTTCTTGGTGCTGATCATCTCCCAGTGCTCATCCCGGCGCCCACAAATCTGGTAGATAGTATCCTTGAGATCATTGCGGTAATCTTCTCCAATACGTCCCATGGCGATGTGAGCTGCCATGCTCTTTCCTAGACTCCAGGTTGGTGCATCAAAGGAAAACTCTATTGGCTCAGTGACTGGCATGAACATCCTTCCTGGAACTTGAACTTGAATCATCCAGCGCTACTCTTCCGATAAAGTGGCATTGTAGATTCCGGTGAAGCTTGGTACTCCGATGTTCAGGTATCTAGTGACTTCCTTCAAGTGACGTCCAAAGGGCATATCTTCATCCGGTTGCGTAAACTTGTTCCTTGCATCCGCCATCCTAAAAGAGTTGAAAAGATGAGGAGTTAGAAATGAGAAGAGTGAGTAGTGATCTAGGGCTTTAGCTTAGTGGTCGTGTCCTACAGTCAGCGTGTGCTTTGTTACCATCTTGTAGCGACCAGACCTCAAACAGTGTAATCTCTATGCTTCAGTGTCATCACTGGATCAGTAATGCTGACACGCACAGTACTTGAATGGATTTATAATAGAGCAGTAATCACACACTTATTACATCGAATGTCTCAAAAGAGACTTATCACAATAAATATGGCTTAAGGCCATCTAATAAGGATAACAGTTGAAGGCTTGGAAGATAAGTGAGTCCATCAACTCCAATGGCATCACTAAGTATAGAACCAGGACCTAAAGGCACCTTACTCGTCGTCTGAAAAGTCTACAACATGAACGTTGCAGCCCGAAACGGGTCAGCACATGGAATATGCTGGCAAAGTAACACATAGAGAGTAATGAAAGAATAAGGCTATACTACATGCATATTTGGCTGGTGGAAAGCTCTATGGTTACAGTTTTGCGTAAAGGCAATTTTTCCCTACTGCAAAGGAATAAGTTTTATTTAACTATCATGGTAGTTGTTAAACATTGAGAGTGTAGACACCCTCTCAATCCCAATTAAGCATCATATATAAAACCCAACAATATTAATTAGAGTAACATGATGAGATTCACATGATAATCCAAGTACTAGATACTCAAGTTGTCCATAACCGGGGACACGGCTAACCATGATTAGTTTATACACTCTGCAGAGGTTTGCACACTTTTCCCCACAAGACTCGATCTCCTCCATTGGGATTCTCGCACTACATGGTGTTTGAGAAACGGATGACCTAGATATAGTCTTTCAGAAGTGCTAGCACCTTACGAACGGGTAGACCGTTACACCTACTTTCCCCTACATCTGCTAGTCTACCACTGTAAGAGTTCGCACAACTTGATCAACTATGCTAGAGCCCATAGTAGCTTGTGGCTGCACACAGAAGTTTCTAGTATGAATAATCTCATGATCCCTTTGAGCCTGGGTGGCGGTCCATAAAAAAAATAGGCAATCGCTGGAATACCCAGGTGCCTCAATCCACCCAGATGTGTGTTTAAGTTTCCACCTTAAATAAACCATTAATTTAACAATCTCACATATGTCATGGATACACTCACCCAATCCACGTCTACTAGCATAGCATGGCAATATAAGCAAACATAGAAGTAACTCCCAAGGGTTTGATAATTAAACAGGTAATAGGTACTACCTCATCTACTTCCCAAAACCCACAATTTAATTAGATCCTATTCATGCAATGTTTGAGGATTGATGTAATGCAATAAAACTGGGTAATAGGAGGTATGATCAAAGTGTTACTTGCCTTGCCGATGATCCGCGAAACCTAGCGATTCAAAGTAGCAAGCGGCGCACTCCGGGTACTCTATCACAAACAAACAAGCATACAATAAGTACTCATCTAATGCACGGGTAAAACTCAAATAAGAGAACTAACCAGAAAGTTCAACTTAAGAACTCCAGTTTGCAAAAAGAATCAAATCAAACGAAGCAACGAAAGTCAAACGGCGAAAGAAACAAGCTTCGTTTACTAATCTGGATCTAGGTCAAATTTTACAGAAGAAAAAACTTGTTTGAGTTGGTTAAACGGAAAGAGGGTTTCGAGACGAAACTCCAGGCGCTTGAATCGCCTGATTCTAATAAATGAGCCAAAAGTTATACTAGAACCAAAATCGGATCAGAAATCGCCAGCACAAATAATCGCGGAAAAATCCGAGAAAAAGAAAAACGACAAATAGATTAATGAACGAACGTTCGTTTTCTGGAACTAAACGATGAACGCGTTCGTTAAAATGAACGAACGAGCGAACGCTCGCTAAATAAACTAAACCGATCTAAATAAAAAGCGGATCTAAAAAAACCGACGAAAAACCAAACTGAAAACCGAACGGTTTTCCGGGGAAAACCGGCGGCGGCGGGCGGGGTCAACCTCGGCGACGGCGGCGGGGTCAGCGGGCGGGGCGGCGGCGGCTCCGGCGTGCGGCGGCGCGGCGTGATGCGGCGGCGTCCGGCGACTGCGGCGGCTTGGGGCGGCTAGGGTTAGGGTTAGGCGCGGGGTGGGCTTATGGGCTCGGGGCGGCTCCTTATAAAGGCCGGCCGGACAGACTCCTGGCCGAATACGACCCATAGTCGGTTGCACGTTTTTTTAAATAATTACGCACAGAAAAACAAATAAAAGAAATACTAAACGGACTTCAAAAATCCCGAAATAAATTTTCCCTGACTTCTAAAATCAAGCCGAACAGGATGAATATTTATTTGGGGCCTAAATGCAATTTTGAAAAACGCGCATTTTTCCTAAATTCAAATAAAATAGCAAATAACTCCAAAATAAAATCTTATTTGATTTTATTATTAAATCCTCAATATTTCTTTATTTTGGGAAAGTCATTTTATTCCCTCTCTCATATTTTTATGATAGAAATAATTGAAGATAAAATAAATCAAATCAAATGATCCTATTTTCAAAATTTGAGAAAACTCAAATATGAAAATAACGAAATCCCCAACTCTCTCCAAGGGTCCTGGAGTTGCGTAAAATTTCTAGGATCAAACCGAAAGCAAATAAAATATGATATGCAGTGATGATCTAATGTATAAAATTCCAAATTGAAAATTTGGGATCTTACACACAAATACTTCCAAACAGATGCAGGTGCCGATGATGCCAGTGCAGGGGACGCTACCGAACTCAAGTGGGAGTTCGACGAGGATTCGGGACGTTACTATGTTTCTTTTCCAGATGATCAGTAGAGGAGCCCAGTTGGGGCAATCGGGGATCTAGCATTTGGGGTTGTCTTTCTTTATTTTGGTTCCGTAGTCGGACCTTGATTGTATTCTGGATGATGTATGATATATTTATGTATTGTGTGAAGTGGCGATTGTAAGCCGACTCTTTATCCCTTTCTTATTCAGTACATGGGATGTGTAAAGATTACCCCTCTTGCGACATGCCTACCATGCGGTTATGCCTCTAAGTCATGCTCCGACACGTGGGAGATATAGCCGCATCGTGGGTGTTTCAACCCGTGCCATCCTCCTTGACGGGCACCTTCTTGGTTTCTGGCGGGGTTGCCTTGGACTTCTTGCTCCCTCTGGAGAACTCTCTGGCACATCCTCAATGGTAATGCAGTGCTCTCAAGAGGAGCGTTTGCCGGAGGAGGTGTAGGAGTCCTTGCCGGGGTCGGAAGTCTTGCCGGAAGGGGCCTTGCCAGTTTTCTTCCCTCCCCGGGCCTCAGCTGTAGGAACAGGCATCTTGGCGGAAGCCGCTGCAACTGCCTCCTGGTAGAGTTGGTCAGCGCAGATAAGCGCGCCCTTCTTGTCAGAGGGGACGTGATGATGCTCATTGCCCCGGGCATCTTCAACGCGTTGCAAGCGTAATGTGATGCCGCCATAAACTTGGCCAACGCTGGGCGGCCAAGGATCCCATTATAAGGCAAGGGGATCTTACCAACATCAAAAACAATCTTCTCCGTCCGATAGTTCAGCTCGCCCCCAAATGTGACGGGCAACGTGACTTTGCCCTTCGGCTGACTCCTCTTTGGATTGACCCCTTGAAAGGTGCCCGTCTCCTCGAGATCTCCATCGGGGAACTGTAGCCTTTCGATCACATCGGGCGAGATCAAATTCAGACCGGCCCCGCTGTCAACTAGTATCTTCGTCGCCTTGAGGTTGCGCATTGTTGGGGAAACCAACAATGACAAACACCCGACCACAGTTGTGCGGTCAGGGTGATGCTCGGTGTCAAAAATAATAGGCATGCTGGACCACTTCAGTGGCCTCTGGGCGTCGTACGATGCTCTTCCACAGTGACTTCTCGCGCCCACTACTTCAGTTGGCGGTGAGAGGTATGCAGCGAGGCGCCATCGTCGACGCACATGGCCTCCGTAGCTTTCTGGAACTCGTGCTCGCCGGACTCGTCATCCTCATCATGACCATCATCTTCCTCCTTCTTGTCGCGGCCCCGAGCGGGCCTCTCTTGTTGATTGTCCTTGTCGCTATGGCCTCCTCGACTGCCATGCTTCTTGCCGGACCCCTCAGCACTATCCTGGCCCTTCTCCTTGTCACGCCTTTCATATTCAGCTTTATGCTTCTCTGCAAGCAGCTTAACTTGCCGGAAATTCTGGAGGTCATGGTCTTTGGTGCGGTGGATCTTGCAGTACTTCTAGTCGGAGCCTCCTGGCTTGTCGACAGCCGCCAAGGCCCGGCTGGCGATGCATCCAGCAACTTCCTTGCCGGGGTCGTCAACCTTGGCCTTCTTAGCGGCATCGGGATCGCCGGATCCCTTGACGGCAAGCACATTCTTGCCCTTACGCTTCCTGTTGTGGTGTCCTCCCTTCTTTGCCGAGGGGACGTCATCTTCGTCTGTGGGGTCGGTTTCCGCACCCGGCATCTTCGTCAGGTACTTCCTTCCTTCTTCAGCTCGAGCGCACCTATCAGCCAGGACATACAGCTCGGCCACATCCTTAACCTTGTTCATCGCCAGCTCCCCACGCATCTTTTGGTTGCGCACATTCTGATGGAATGCACTGATGGCAGCGGCAGGATGAACATCTGGGGTTGACGCACATGTGAACCTTTGTATGTACTTGCACAGGGACTCACCGTCCTTCTGGGGGATGAGATGCAAATCACTCGCCTGGCTAGGAGCTTGGTGGCCTCCGGTAAAGGTGCCAACAAACTCGTGGCACAGATACGGCCAAGAAGAGATGGAATCCTCTTGCAGGTGCATCAACCATGACATGACGTTGGGCTTAAGTGCCAACGGAATGTAATTAGCAAGCACCTTGTCATCGCGAGCCCCGGCGGCCTGCATCACGATGGTGCAGATGCTGAGGAACTCCGACGGGTGAGTCTTGCCGTTGTACTTTTCCCCAACATCAGGCTTGAACATGTGGGTGAAGTGCCACTGGAACTGCCATAGCTCACGGGTAAAGGACGGAAACCCACCTCGTAAGGTGGGTCGTCGGAACCCCCCGGTGTTGGGTGGTCCATAGTGGGCCCTACACGCCTATCTGACTGATGGCGCGCTTCCCACCACGCTCGATGGTATTCCGAGCGTCCTCCTGGGCTCACTTTTGAAGGACTTGACGTTGGTTGCAGCGGGCCCATGGGTCGGACAATGCTATGGAAACATTGTCACAAGCGTCGGCCCGACGAGCCGGTGGCTGCTGTTGTTGCCATGGGGGGAGGGGAGTGCACCGTGGTCACATAACCCCCAGTCCT
Organism: Triticum urartu; assembly: GCF_056163025.1. NCBI lineage: Eukaryota > Viridiplantae > Streptophyta > Magnoliopsida > Poales > Poaceae > Triticum > Triticum urartu. The sequence continues at coordinate 398,867,900 of NC_141879.1, read as the reverse complement.
CCCTCCTCCAGCGTGCACCGGCTCTACCGAGCACCGGCACGAGGGTCTCGCTAGCTGCGGTTCATCTTTGTTGGTGAAGTTGATGAGGCTCCGGATGGTGTCCTTCCACTCGTCGAGCTTCTCCGCAGCGGGAGGGAAGTCGAGGAGCAGTTGCACGCGCGCCAATGCTTCTGCTGGCGTAGGTGGCGGTGAAAGCTGTGTGGACCGTGACGCGCTCCGACTCCTAACCATGTTATAAGGAGCTCTATCATGGTCTCGCGGTCGCGCGCTGCTTCCGCCAGCGTCCAGGTGCGCACGCCGGCCCGGTGCGTCCTGGGAGTGACGCAAAGGGCTCTTCCCGTGGCGGCGCCCAGGGGCATGGACGTCGCAGCGTTTCTCATCATGTGCGGCCTGGGAAGGCCACGGCTCGGGCGCTGGCTGGGGCGTCATAGAGGCTGCCGTGCCGCCTGTGGGCAGCATAGCCCCGCCCCCGGACCCAGCGGCATGTGGCGCATTGTCTTGGATCCGAACGACGTCGCTTGCCTGCCTCTGACTGCCAGAGTGTCATCGATGCTCACGGGCCGTGCCTCTGGCACCATCCATAGCCACCCCGTCGCCTGCCTGCACTGGCGCGGACGGGCTGCTCCATATGATCCAATTGCTGCGATCCCCTTCTTCTTGGGGGCCATGGCGATGATGAAGTCGATGGGCTAAATTCTAAACCAGATTTTCATAGCTTCAGCTGCCCCCTACCTGGTGCGTCAAAGATGTCGGGGTTCTGGAACAACACCTATGGGATCCCTCGACGGAATCCCTTCTATGGTTGCGAGGCATGGGGCTGCGCAAAGAGCGGGCCTAGAGGATCAACTCGGTGGGATTTTTACCCAGGCTCGGGCCGCAAGCGATGCGTAAAACCCTAGTCCTGCTTTGTGTGTATTTAGTGTTCTTGAGTTCTTGAACTAGCTGTCGTGCATGCCCAGTCCAAAAAGTCCGAATCCATCCTCAGTACGCCTCGGGCCTCCTTTTATATGTCAAAGGGGTCGCCACAATGGCACACAGGAGGTGGAAAGTATGTACAATGTACAAGTTTATATCCTGACATCCTAGGACAAACGCTTTAATGCGCCTCCTATGTGTCCTCTTACTTTATCAGCGATGGTAAAGAGGCCCGTCCCGTCCATCACCGCCTTGCCTTGCTTTGACGCGCGTCCAAGGTGACGAGGCATGCAGCGCCACGCTGGTTGGCTGGCTGCTGAGCTGGTGCGGTGGCAGGGTCTTCAGGAAGATCTGCATGCCACCACGCAGGTGCTTGACTGCTTGGCCTAGAAGTTGCATGTTGCCCTACAAGCGTGTGCCTAGTTGGTAGGCTGGTCGCCACACCGGAATGGGTGTGGGGCAGCGAAGCTTTGGTCCCGTAGACGCCCCCAGCAAGGCCCTTGCCGGGATCTCACGGGCGTCCCCGACAAGGGTCTTGCCGGGGGCTTGCGAACGTCCCCGGCAAGGATCTTGCTGGGCGTCTTCGTCTTCTGGTGCTCACCTAGGCTTGCAGGCCTTTCATTTCGACAAAGATCTGCATGCCACCTTGCAGGCGCTCCCGAACCTCGGTCTTGACGTTGTCGACAACGCCATGACTCTCAAGCTCAAGGGTGGCGGTCTTGCTGGTGTTGGGCAAGTTGCCCCGGCAAAGCTCTTCACTACAAAAAAATACACTTCCGTGATGATACGTGTTTGTCACAGTAGGTCGCTTTTTTTGTCATGCATGTACATCCATGACAAATTTATGACAGAATCAAGATAGTCATACATGTGCTGTCATAGAAGTGTTCCATGACATTACCAAAATTATCATCACGGAAGTGTCCACTTCCCTGATGATAAATCGCGCATCACAGAAGTGCTTTCATCAAGGGTGACCGACACGTGGCATCCACCGTAACGGAACGCCGTTAAGCTATCGGGTCGGATTTTGGATCCGATAACCCGTTAACAGCCCCGACCAATGGGAAATTTCCACATGTAAAATTCTTATTGGCCGGACGAAACACGTGTCAGCTCGTCAGTGGGTCAGATAGGCGCCTATGATACGTCGACACGTGGCACGGCCCAACAGAGGCCCATTCCTGTGAAAAGGCTGGCCCGTTTGACTTGGTCAAAAGGTGGCGGGCTGGCCCATGGAAATCCTGTTAACGGCCTGTTCGCATATAGCCCATTTACAGCCCGCTAACCCAAGGCCCGTTACGCCCTATCCAAATTAGGCCCAATAGCGTCATCTAGGCCATCCAATATGATTCCAGCCCGTTTTCACTTCTGGCCCATGTATGGCCCATGACGTCTTTTGGCCCATATGAGGCCCTATGTAACTCTTGCCCTATTAACGGCCCGTGGTGAAACTGGCCCGTAATGAACAGTGTATCATTTTACACCCATTAACGGCCCGTGGTGAAACTGGCCCGTAATGAACAGTGTATCACTTTATACCCATTAATGGCCAATTATTCCGTTGGGCCGTTTCCAGCCCATGCTATCTTTCGGCCTTCTCAAAGCCCATTTATTCTTGGGCTCATTTGCAGCATTCATTTACTTATGGCCCGTTACTATCATTTTCTGCTTGTGGGCCAAATTCAGCCCCTGGTTACAGTCGGCCCGTTTGTGGTCTGTTAATACGTTGGGCCGTTTTCATAGCGTCATCCAATACGTCCTATTAACGATGGCCCGTTACGGTCGGCCCATGAACGGGCGATTCCAACTCTAGCCCATTTACGGCCATAATGCGGCCTGTTATTGGCCCATTTTTGGCCAATCGATCATACGTCCCGTATAAGGCCCATTGATGACACGGCTCTTAGAAGGCCCATTGTTTCTACGGCCCGTAGAAGGCCTACTATTTCTATGGCCCGTAGAAGGCCCACTGCTTATACGGCCCATAGGAGGCCCAGTGTCACTACAGTAAATATTAGCCCGTGGTTATTGTGGCCTAGTTTTAAAAAATAGGCTATTGCAGCCACTAGTTAACCGCAGAAAAAGAACTGCAATGACTACAAGCAAACAAATAAACAAGACAACAAGTAAATAAATAAGCAAGCAACTAATGCTAGGCTATCACGGGTATTACACATATTACATCCACTGGGCATCAAAGTTTGCCACCAGTGCAAATATAGGGAACAAAGCAGCATATCATATACACTGGCCATCAAAATTGGCCACCAGTGCAAATAAACGCGGCAGCAAAACAAGAGCATAACTAAAAGAACTTCAGAAGAGCTCAAGAAACGTTATCCTAGGTATCCACCATGCTGGCAATAAGCTTAGCAAGCTAATTAGCTTTGTCCTGTTTGGCGCTAATCCTCCAACGCTTGCTGTTGCACTAGAAAGTATGCATTTGAATGCTCCAGGGACTTTCGCAGTCCTTCCGCTTGTTGTCGCAGCACAACTGATCGATGTCTTTCAGCTTGTAGTTGAGACTCAAGAAACCGAACTGATTCAGATAGTGAGTTTGAATAGCTTGTGCAAGTGGTAGTGGCCAGTAACTTCAACACTAAACCAAGACAGGATGTGTCACTATCCTGAACCTTATCTGCATTACTTCCTTTACCGTTGCTTAATAAGGCACTCTTCCCCAATATTCTGTCAGCATTCTAAAAGAAGAAACAAGCAGACACATAACAAGTTTAGCATGTACTAGTATATGAAACTCATTTCGGTGAACCAGTTCATTAGTAAGGTGGACAGGATTAAACTACCAATTCTTCTATTGCCAAGTACTAGTACATAATAAAAGCATCAAACAAACATATATCTATGTCCTATGGTAGCAATGGAATCTAAAATTAGAACAATTGTTCTTCAGGTTTAGGCACTTGTTCTACATGAACAGAGTACATTAAGACGCAAGAATATAATACTTAAAAATAGAAAATGAGCTCATAGACCTTACCACATTCTTGGTTCGGGACCAGTACAGAACAAGGCGTTCCCAGTCATCGTCCAGTAAATATGTCTCAGGAGAACATAAGGGAATTTGATGAGTTTCTTTGCCGGTGAAGTACATTTTCTTCAGGTAATTCCGATACTGCCACCAAGCATTCTTGAAGATAGCAGAGGTATTAGCATAGGTTACCTCATCCTGAGTTTCCAAATCGGTCCTTCTGTATAGAGAAAAATGGGAAAATTTGCTGTATTATAACCATCATGGAGGTAGGATTTATGAGACGAAGCAAAGTAATTGCCATGAATAACATTACTTACACATAACTCCTGGACAAACACCTGCAACAGGCATTTTCCTTCATCTTCAGTATAATATTTCCAAGATGGGAGATACACACATACGATTTAACAACATCAAATGCGATAGATGCTAAACTACGACTAGCTGGTTGTGCTTCCTCCACAGGAATAAGCGTACTAACTGGTGGAGTTGGGGTTCGCCGTGATAGTACTGGCCCTTTGGGCACTGGAGCTGCCTTACTAAATGCTCTTGTTTGGGAGCTCTGTGGTGGAGATGGTGATGTGTCAAAAGGAACTGGGTTACTATCAACTGGGTTGGGGTTAGATTGGGTGAAGCTGATTCTCTGTCCATCGTAGTAGGGGTACAATCTGTGAGAGTTTGGGTTATGTGTGGTAGGGCTGGTTCTTGTGCATGTACAACCGGGGTGCTATCTCCACCAAGAGGTAGCACTGTTTTATTTGAAGACCGTGTTTTTAGTCCGCTAGATACTGGCATCACCCACTCCAATTCAAATGGCTGGTAAACAGGAAACATAGTTGAATGTACAGACATTGTATGAGAGACAGATGCAATAGATAGTATGGAAAAAAGAGGGCATGAAATAGTTGACATGTATATTGTTTAACTAAAATGGATAGCATGACATAATTTCACATATATGATGTCTATCTAAACTGGATAGCATAACATAACATAATTCAAAGATATGATGAATAACTAAACAAGATCACATGACATAATTCACCTACATGTTATCTAAGTAATCAGGATCACATCATTTAATTCACATATGTGATTCATATGCTAAACAGAGGGCATTTGATATGATGTCTGAACTAAGAACATGGTGTTGAATATTGTGTATATGATGTCTAAACTATGCAATGCAAGACACCGTATGCATGATATGAGCAGTATAACCGTGCCAAGTTAGAGCATACACCTCAGTGGGGGAATAGGACTGGTTATCTATCTTTGAATCCATCTCCGAGGAGCTATCGGGACCCAACAAGAGATCTGCTTTGATAGGTAGCACTGTCTGTTCTGAAGGCCTTGTTTTCACTCCAGATTTTTCCATCTCCCACCCAAATGGCTGATTCACAGGAAGAGTAGTTTAATGTACAAACATTGTCGACAAATGGAAATGTAATGAAGAAAAGGATGGGCAAGATATCATTCAAATATATGATGCCTAGTTAAACAGGATGGCATTGCACATTTCACATATATTATGGCTGGCTAAAAGACATGAGACTGCATACTTCCCATATATGATATAGAAACTAAACAGGTGGCATTACAGAACATGTCTAAACTAAGAAGATGCCATATATGATGTCAAAAGTAGGCACTGCAAGGCAACATATGCATGATATGACTAACATCATCATGCCAAGGTAGAGCAAACACCTTGGGGGGTAAATACGAGTGGTCAGCGGCGTCCGAATCTGCCTCAGAACAGATATCTTCCTCTGGATTACAATCTGGAGAAGGGTGGAGAGGGTTTTCCATTGGATCCACCATGGAGCGATGTCTGCATGACATTGTATTGCCGCGCAAAACTCTTATCTTTTTCTCTACATGTTCAGCATGACTGTGTACAATATCTGACATGCATACGGAAAAAATATGGTGAGATTATGTAAGGAGAGCATGCAGAAATTTAGAGTGATGGTAACAACCAGTGGATCGATGTTTTTCCGTTGAACCAAAATAGCCCTAATGGATCGACGTGAATGTATAGTAATAAGTGATGCAACAAGTGTACAACCTCTTTGCCGTAGCCGTGTCGACCTCAACATCATTGGGTTGGTCGCTGAAGCAGTTGAGGTAGAGGTGGCTGTTAGAGGTGTGGAGGAAGATCTGAGGAATCTATAGACGGCGTCCAGGGCACTGCTCTGTTGTGACAGATCGTTCTGTCGTTGGAGCAGCTCCGGTGAGCCGTAAGACGTCAAGGCTGAAGTAGCACAAGACAGACATCATCAATCTCAAGTGGGATTCTAATAGCATCTCCAATAGATGATGTAAAATGGATGTAAAATTAACATCACCAAAAACCAAATGACTACAACAGATGAGATAAAAACTGTTGACTCTGAACTTAACTGTCAAAACTGAAATTTACTGTGGAATCTGAATGCTATTGTCGAAACTGAAAGCTATGGTAGCAGAGAGGCACTTGAATGTAGTTTAGGGAGGGCCTGCAGTTCATCTTCAACCTCCACCCCCTGAGTTGCGAGCAACCACCGGCCGAACCGCCGGCCCCAGCGCCGCTTCGCCGCTCCGAAACAACTCACCACCGCCGCCCTGGCCAGCCCTCTAGGCCACCCGCCCCCACCCTGAACCCTAAGATAGATAGTGGGGTACCTCTCCGGCGAGCCCCCGTCCCCGCTGCGGGTGGTTCTTCCTTAACTCCGGCGAGCCCCCCCAACCCCTGAAAATCGACTGACCCAAAAGTCGATTCAGTCGACTGAAGTGTGGCTTAATCGGAGCAGAGCAGCAGCACGAGCGAGGGGGAGAGCAGCAGCAGCAGCAGCTGGGCGAGCGAGCGATCGAGCGAGAGCCGGAGCAGCAGGAGCAGATCCGTCTAGTATGGACGCCGCCGCCGAAGGGGCCTCGCACTGGGGGAGAGCCGCCGTGGAGATGTTGCCTGCGGCGCCGGCTTCAAGGTAGCCGCTCCATGGGGGTTCGGGATGGAGCACCGTCGGCGCCGGGAGGTCGAGTTATGGAGAAGGTGCGATGCGATGAGTGTACAACCTCTTTGGTGGCGCTGAGTAGGCCTCAGCTTCGTCCGAGGAGTCTGTGAGGATGCTGCGGTTCCGGTGGAGCAAGTTAAAGGCGGCGCTGTGGGGATGGAGCAGCCGCGATAAACGAGGCGATCGTCGGAGCAGCTCCTTGGAGGTGGAGGACGGGGCGGTTGAACCGGCGGGACGACGAGATGGACGACGGGTCCTCATCCCGGGAGGTGGACGAGGGACGTCGAGCTGTTGCGCTGGACGACGTCGTCGGGGAAGAGGCTCCAGCTGGGCAGCGGTGATGTGGCGGACAAAGGAGGGTGGTGTTTCACGGCTGGAGCGGAGAGGTTATGGCGGCCTGGGATTTCGAATGGCGAAAAGGGGGCGATGGGAGGGGGTGAAGCATGACTTAGGAACGCGCTTGTCCAAAATGTAGGATGTATTAGAAAAGTACCCCCCAGCGATTTGAACTAGCGGCCCTTTCGTCTCAGGGTTAGAAGGGGGATTTCGCGTGTCGGGATTTGGCAGCTGGAGGGAGTTTTCGCGCCCGTTGTAATTTCGGGATAGCAAGGCACGGGTTGTGAAGGCGCCAGTTTTGGGAGCACGATATCTGAATTTTTGGGATATAACAAGACGCGGGTTGAATTTTAGGGACAAGCCTAACGTGTAGTAATATTGTACTTGTACGTACCAAATCAATTCACACTTCCCTCAACCAAAAAGAAAACGAAAAAAATAAAACTATTCACACCACACAAAGAGAGAGTCTTGCCGCGTTTTACTATACAAATGCTATTCAAAGCTACTCCCTCCTTCCATCTATATAGGGCCTAATGCCTTTTTCGATGCTAACTTTGACCAAATATTAGAGCAATGATATATGACATGCAACTTACACAAAGCACACTGTTAAATTCGTCTATGAAAGGTTCTTTCAATGATATAATTTTCACATTGTGCATGTCATGTACTATTAATCCTGTCAATAGTCAAAGGCAGTCTTAAAAATCTCATTACGCCCTATATAGATGGAAGGAGGGAGTATGAATCCATGTTATGTCCGATTACATTTTTTTGCTTGCTGTATAATGCATGTAACCTACTCATACCAACATTTCAGTGCATTCCAAATGTCTATACTACCGCTGCAATTCAAACTAAATTTGAATTCGTTTCTCTATTTCAATAAGAATCTACAATCATGATTGTTGCCAACTTCAACCATCATAGTTTCCTTGCTATCTGCTAGACATAAATCAGACGGTCTATAATGCAGGATGGCAGGCACACCATCATCAACAACTTCGTTTTTTATAAGAGTAGAGATAAAACATATTAAATGTAGTATACCATGTTCATAACCACACCATGTGTATTTATATATATTCACACATCGTTTTTTATATATATTCACACATCCGTCGGTTTGAAACACTATGATAAATTCTTCAAATATCCGAATTCGCTTTTTATAATGAAGTATATATGATCTCTATTCGTCTTTTACACCCACACAACCCTCTTATCTTTGTAGCTAGCACTAACTTTCTCTTGTGCATGCACACGCCCGCATCCCTCTCACCCCCCCTCAGCATTCTCTAGCTCCATCTCGCAAATTCATCTTTTCACTTTAGGTCGTTCACCCACGGTGTGTGTAAGCCCCCCAGCTCCTTCTTTACGGCACACATCGATCGATATGCCTCTCTAGCCAGGTGTGCCTAGCACAAACACAAGCTTCCCATCTTCTCTTGTAACGCCCTCGATGCCGCTATATCTCCTACGTGTCGAAGCACGACTTAGAGGCATAACCGCATTGAAAGCTATGTCACAAGTAAGGTAATCTTCACAACAACCCATGTAAATAAATAAAAGGGGAAAAGATACGTAGTTGGCTTACACTCGCCATGTCACACAAATACATAAATAGCATTACATTCATCCAATACAGTCATGGTCCGACTACGGTACCAAAATAAAGATCAACCCTCAAATGCGACAACGTCCCCGATCGCCCCAACTGGGCACCACTACTGATCAGCTAGGAAAGACACATAGTAACGGCGAGAGTCTTCATTAAACTCCCATTTGAGCTCAAGCGCATCGTCTGGAGCGGTATCATCGGTCCCTGCATCTGGTTTTGGAAGTAAACTGTGAGTCACGGGGACTCAGCAATCGCACACCCTCGCGATCAAGATTATTTAAGCTTATAGGTAAGGCAAGGTATGATGTGGAGCTGCAACAAGCGACTAACTTATATGGTGGCTAGCCTATTCGCAAAAGAGAGTGAGAAGAGAAGGCAAAAGCACGGTCGAAGAACTATGATCAAGAAGTGATCCTAGAACAACCTACGTCAAGCATTACTCCAACACCGTGTTCACTTCCGGGACTCCGCCGAGAATAGACCATCACGGTTACACACGCGGTTGGTGCATTTTAATGAAGTTAAGTTTCATGTTATCTACAACCGGACATTAACAAATTCCCATCTTCCCATAACCGCGGGATGGATTTCGGAAGTTCTAATCCCTGCATGGGAGTCCCAACTTAGCCCATCACAAGCTCTCACGGTCAACGAAGGATATTCCTTCTCCCAAGACAATCCGATCAGACTCGGCATCCCGGTTACAAGACATCCTTGACAATGGTAAAACAAATCCAGCAACACCGCCTGAATGTGCCGACAAATCCCGATAGGAGCTGCGCATCTCTCGTTCTCAGGGCACACTAAGATGAGCAATCCATAGAACTAAAACCAGCCCTCGAGTTTCCCCCAGGTGGCGCTGCAAGGGGCTCTAGTTTGGACCAACACTCAGAGGAGCACTGGCCCGGGGGGGGGGGTTTAAGTAAGATGACGCTTGGGCTCCAGAAACCCAAGGGAAAAAGAGGCTAGGTGGCAAATGGTAAAACCAAGGTTGGGCATTGCTGGAGGAGTTTTATTCAAGGCAAACTGTCAAGGGGTTCCCATTATGACCCAACCGTGTAAGGAACGCAAAATCCGGGAACATAACACCGATATGACGGAAACTAGGGCGGCAAGAGTGGAACAAAACACTAGGCACAAGGCCGAGCCTTCCACCCTTTACCAAGTATATAGGTGCATTAAGATAAACAAGATAATATTGTGATATCCCAACAATAAACATGTTCCAACAAGGAACCATCTCCAAACTTCACCTGCAACTAGCAACGCTATAAGAGGGGCTGAGCAAAGCGGTAACATTGCCAAACAACAGTTTGCTAGGACATGGTGGGTTAGAGGTTTTACATGGCAATTTGGGAGGCATGATAAGCAAGTGGTAGGTATCGTAGCATAGGCATAGCAAAAGAGCGAGCATCTAGCAAGCAAAGATAGAAGTGATTTCGAGGGTATGGTCATCTTGCCTGCAAAGTACTCAGAGTTGCCTTGATCCTCGTAAGCGAACTCAACGGGCTCCTCATTCACGAACTCGTCTCCCGGCTCTACCCAAACAAGAAAAACAAGCAAATGGAGCACAATCAACCACGTGCAATGCTCAAGCAACATGATGCAAACATGGTATGATATGCGGGATGTGATATGTGATGTACATGCAAGATTTGACAAGGAATGATTGAACCTGGCCTCAACTTCGAAATCCAAGAGTGCCACTGGAAAGGTGAGGTGATATCAGTTGAAATCAATATAAAGATCACCGGAATCGGATGCACGGTTTGGAAAAGGCAAGCAAAACAAATATGGCACCGGTCTGCGATAATCAGCAAGTAGCCATCTAAATGCATCAAGATAAATATGCTACAGCACTCAAACATGACATCCAAAAACATGGCAGGGATCCACTCATGATGCTTTAAAAAATATGAACACTGAGCTACGGCTAATTCATCCATTAACAGGTTCAAACAAGCATGGCAAAAGAGCAAATGATAACAGGTTTCAAACTTAGTGAAATTAACACAAGTCTGGAATTTATCATCAGGAAGCAATCTTTAGAGCATGAAAACTACAAGCTAAAGGAACTTAACATGGAAAAGCAAGGCATGGCATGAAGCTACTCAAGGCACTTAACAAAAGTCCCTTAGTGACCTTGAGCCAAAAGTGACCAGAAAATACAATTGCAAGCATGTGAACATAGCAAAAACACAAACAGATCCGTGCATGCAAAACAGTTAACAAGTAGGCATGTTTACGAGCTCGATGCACACCCTACAGAGCATGGCATGACAAACTAAGCATACATCCATCACGAAGGCATGGCATAGGAGCTAGATATGGCAAGAACAACATCATAGCATGCACGGATCAATAGCAACATCCTCGGCAAAATCGCTAAACATGTTAACAATCTGCCAGGATCATTTTATAGCAAAAGTAGAGCTCGATTGACTCATGCTAGGGTGCTCCATAAATGCCAACAAAGACATGGATGGATATAGCACCACAATATTAACAAAACATCCTTACTGATCATCCTCAAAAGAGGCATGGATCACTAGGAAACAACATGAACATATGGCATAACAACAAAATCAGGACAAGGACTTAGTGAAATTCTAAGTCCCTGAAACCAGCATCAACGATTATGCTACTTTGCAAGCTTGTGCTAGTCACCACAAATATCACAAAAATACATGGCAAGCACCTCTGTAAAGATGGCATGGCATTCTACAAAACACATGTAGAGCTGAGGATCATAGCATGCACACACTAATCATGGCGAAAAGGACAAAAGGCCATTTGCTGAAACAGATCTGACAAAATCATCACATAGCCCGCTTCCAACAGCATTTTGGGCATCAAGATGAGCTCAAATGAAAATGAAGCAATGGGATTAAATGATGTACTCGTCGAGACGAACATTTTGATATGCTACACGCATGAATCAGAGCTACGGATGCAGAGTTATGACATGACGAAGTTATGCAAAAAAATACTGGGAGGAGGCAAAAGTCAACCAGATCTAGGGTTTTTCCAGTTCCAGATTGGATTGGCCCGGAGCCCGAGGTTCACCGGAGGAGCTGCTCAGCGCGGTTGCCGGAGACGATGAGGGAGCACGCCGGCGAGGGAGGCGCGGAAGGCGGCGGCTGCGTCCGGTGAGCGGGGCGGCTGCCGCGCGAGGCGCGCGCGAGGGCCGCGGCGGTGGCCGACTGCGGCGCGCGGGCGGAGCTCCGACAGGTGGCTGCGCCAGTGAGGGTCGCCGGATATGACGGCCGGCAGCGAGGGATCTCCAGCGGCGCGGGACCCGGAGCGGGCGGCGGCGGATGAGGGCAAGGGCGGCGCGGCGAGATGGGCCGCTGGGGCTCCTCCCGGGCCGGGCGGGCCGTGGCGGCGGGGAGACCCGGCGGGACACGTGTCAGTCTCTGGTTCGCCGGAGGGAGCGGGGCAGACGTGTCCAGCCCAATCGGACACGTCCGGCGGCGAGGGGAGCGGATCTGCTAGGGTTACGGGGGAGAATGACCCGAAATTTCGGGGGAAGGCCAAGTTTTATAGGTAGGAGGAGCTAGGAAGCTCCAAATGAGGTGCAGTTTTCGGCCACACGATCGTGATCGAACGCTCTAGATGATGGAGCAGGCTTAGGTGGGTTTTGGGCCAAATTGGAAGGGTGTTGGGCTGCAACACACATGAGGCCTTTTCGGTCCCTTGGTTAACCGTTGGAGTATCAAACGAAGTCCAAATGGCACGAAACTTGACAGGCGGTCTACCGGTAGTAAACCAAGACCGCATGACAAGTCTCAATCCAATCCGAAAATGTTTAACGCCCACACACAAAAAGAGGCAGAAAGGACCACGGAGGACATAGGAGCGCCGGAATGCAAAATGGACAACGGGGAAAATGCTCGGATGCATGAGACGAACAAGTATGCAAATGCAATGCACATGATGACATGATATGAGATGCATGACAAAGGCAAAACACACGGAGACAAAAAGCCGAAAACGGAGAAATAAAATAACTTAGTGCCGAAAACGACAAGAGTTGGAATATAGATAAGGTAAATTACATCTAGGGTGTTACAACACTCCACCACTACGAAAGGATCTCGTCCCGAGATCTAGGACTGGAAAAACTCCGGGTACTCAGAACGGAGGTGATCCTCGTGTTCCTAGGTGGCTTCACGGTCGGAATGGTGTGACCACTTGACTTTGAGGAATTTGATTGACTTGTTGCGAGTCTTGCGCTCAGTTTCTTCAAGGATATCAACAGAGTGCTCACGATAAGACAGGTCTTCTTGGAGATCAATGTCTTCGAAGTTGACGGTGCGGTCAGGGGTCTTGAAGCACTTGCGGAGTTGAGACACGTGAAATACGTCGTACACATTTGCGAAGTTGGAGGGAAGCTCAAGTTGATAGGCGAGATCGCCTCTCTTGCTGACGATCTTGAAAGGACCCACGTATCTAGGGGCAAGCTTCCTTTGATACCGAAGCGACGAGTACCTTTCATTGGAGAGACGCGGAGGTAAACATGGTCTCCGATCTCGAAAGCCAAATCATGATGCTTACTATCATAGTAGCTCTTCTGGCGCGATTGCGCTGCTTTGAGTTTATCATGAATGACTTTGCACATCTCTTCTGACTCTGTGATCAAGTCATTGCCAAGAAGTTGACGTTCACCAGTCTCTGACCAGTTGAGTGGAGTACGACACTTCCTGCCATAGAGAATTTCAAATGGGGCCTTGCCCGAACTCGCTTGGAAGCTGTTGTTGTAGGAAAACTCGGCATATGGAAGACAATCTTCCCACTTCATACCGAAAGAGATAACGCAAGCCCTGAGCATATCTTCAAGAATCTGATTGACAAGCTCGACTTGGCTGCTAGTTTGAGGATGAAAAGCTGTGCTGAAACGGATATTGGTGCCCATGGCCTTCTGAAAAGAATCCCAAAACTTCAAGGTGAAGATGCTGCCACGATCTGAAGAAATCAACTGCGGAATGCCGTGCAGAGAGACATTCCGAGAGGTATATAGCTTTGCCAATTGAGCTGCTATGATAGACTCTTTCATAGGCAAAAAGTGAGCCACTTTAGTGAGTTTGTCGATGACAACGAATATAGCATCATTGCCACGCTTAGACTTTGGAAATCCAGTCACGAAGTCCATCTCAATGTGGTCAAACCTCCATTCTGGAATGGCAAGAGGTTGGAGGAGACCAGCTGGTTGTTGGTGTTCTGCCTTCACTCTTCTGCAGACATCACATTCATTCACGAACTGAGCAATCTCACGCTTCATTCGAGTCCACCAATACGACTGCTTGAGGTCATGGTACATCTTTGTACTTCCAGGGTGGATGGAGAGGAGTGAATTGTGAGCCTCGTTCATAATGACTTTACGAAGGTCACCTTTCGGCACAACAATGTGATCCTCGAAGAATAGAGTATCCTTGTCATCAAGGCGATAGCACTTGTACTTGGGTTGACTCTTGGCAATCCCAATCTTCACCTTCTTCACCATGGCATCAAGAAGTTGAGCCTCGCGAATCTGATCTTCCAAAGTAGGAGAGACTTGAAGGTTGGCCACAAATCCTTGAGGAACAACTTGCACATTGAGTTTGCGGAAAGCTTCACAAAGCTCGGGTTGGTAAGGCTTGAGAATCAAACTGTTGTAGTAAGCCTTTCTTCTCAATGCGTCAGCAATTACATTGGCCTTGCCTGGAGTATATTCGATACTCGGATTATACTCTTGAATCATTTCGACCCAATGAGTCTGCCTGAGGTTGAGATTAGGCTAAGTGAAGATGTACTTGAGACTCTTGTGGTCAGTGAAGATGTCCACTTTTCTTCCCAATAAGAGATGTCCCCAAGTCAAAAGAGCATGCACAACTGCCGCCAACTCGAGGTCATGAGTGGGGTAGTTTTTCTCGTTGGGCTTCAACTGGCGAGAGGTATAAGCCACAACTTTCTTCTCTTGCATCAACACTACACCAAGACCTTGAAGAGAGGCATCACAGAAGACCTCGAACAGTTTGGATTCATCAGGAGGAGTCAGAACTGGAGCAGTGAATAATTTCTCTTTCAGGGTGTTGAAAGCGATATCACATTCAGGAGACCAAACGTACTTCACGTGCTTCTGGAGAAGGTTGGAAAGAGGCTTCTCGATCTTTGAAAAGTTCTCAATGAACCTTCGACAATAGCTTACGAGACTAAGGAAGCTGCGGAGTTGCTTCACGTTCTGAGGTGGTTCCCAATTCACAATTGCAGACACCTTCTCAGGATTCACCGCTATGCCCTTGGCAGAGATGATATGCCCAAGATAGAGAACCTCATCGAGCCAAAACTCACACTTTGAAAACTTGGCATAGAACTGATGTTCTCTGAGCTTATCCAGCACCAAACGCAAGTGCTTGGCATGATCTTCCTTGTTCTTGGAAAAGACCAAAATGTCATCGAGGTAGACCAAGACGAAGTCATTAGTGTAGGGGTTGAAGATGAAGTTCATCATCTGAGAGAATGTCGGAGGAGCATTGACGAGGCCAAAGGACATGACAGTGTATTCATATGAACCATAGCTTGTTCTGAATGCCGTCTTGGGGATATCTTGCTCACGAATTTGAATCTGGTGATAGCCCATACGGATATAAAGCTTGGAGAATACTTAAGCACCTTTGAGTTGTTCAAATAGCTCGTTGATGTTGGGAAGTGGGTACTTGTTCTTTATAGTCTTCTTGTTCAATGGACGGTAGTCAACACAGAGTCGGTCCGTTCCATCCTTCTTCTTCACAAAAAGAATTCCACAACCCCACGGAGAAGAACTAGGTCGGATGAGACCCATTCGCTCTTGAATATCGAGTTGCTTCTTCAGCTCCTTCAACTCTTCAGGTCCAAGCTTGTAAGGACGTTTGCAAACAGGTTCCGTGCCAGGCTCAAGATTGATGACGAATTCAACTGGCCGGTGCGGAGGCATTCCTGGAAGCTCTTCTGGAAAGACGTCTTGATATTCGCAAGCGACTGGAATTTGAGAGATGGCATCCAGCTCGCCCTTCTCATTGAGAGAAAATAGACGGATTGTATTATCGCAAGCGGCAAAGACAATTACATCCTCAGACGAATGAGTCAATTGAATTTGCCCAGCGGCACAATCAAGCTGAGCCTTGTGCTTAGAAAGCCAATCCATTCCAAGAATAAGATCAATATCCGAGTTACCAAGGACCATTGGAGAAGCCAGAAACTTGAAGTCACCCATCATGATAGAAATATCCGGAACCTCGTAGTTTGCGAGCAAACATTTACCCGATGAGACAACTTCTAACGGTTTATGCAAAACTTGAGAAGACAACTCATGCTTAGATGCAAAAAGTCTCGAGATGAAACAATGCGATGCACCAGTGTCGAAAAGTACTTTTGCAGGAACATCGTTAACAGGAAGGTTACCCATGATGACATCTGACGAGTCCTCTGCCTGAGCTGCATTCATCAAGTTGACCTTGGCGTGCTTGGGGTTATGCTTGACCACAGCTATACTTGCAGATATCACAGGAGGAGGAGGGAGACGCCTCTGATTGAAGCATTTGTTGGCATAGTGACCCTTCTGTTGGCACTTGTTGCACGTGACCTCCGAGAGCGGACGGTGATACGGAGCACTTGATCTTGGAGCTTGAGACGAAGTCTTGTTCTGAAAACCTTGGTTGGGTGGGTGGGAAGATCCACTGCCACCTTTGCTCTTCTGCTGATAAGGCTGATGGAACGGAGGAGGAGGCAGCCAATACTTTTGCTGCTTAGCCACTTGAGTTGAGGAAGAAGGAGTTGCATCTCTGACTCGCTTCTTGGAAGCATCACACTTCAGTTGAGCAGTCTCTTGCTTCATTGCCATGTTGTAAAACTCATCGTACTTCTTGGGCTCAAAGAGGACAAGAGCTAGCTGGAGTTCTTCTCTGAGACCACCCCTGAACTGGTATATCATGCTCTTCTCGTCAAGGACGTCTTGCTTAGCAAAACGGGCAAGCTTTTGACACATGATGTTGTACTGGTAAACAGACATAGTGCCTAGCTTCAGGTTGCGGAATATGATGAGCTTTGAAGTCTTGACAGAATTCATCACAGGTAATCACACGGCCTCCTCTGGAATCTTTGTACTGCTGAAACCATTCTGCAGCTTGGTCTTTGAGTTGGAAGGAGGCAAACTTGACAAAGTCCTCAGGCCTGACATTACTGCACTCGAAATGCTTGCATATGTCCACGAGCCAATCATCAGCGTCTGTTGCCTCAACACAATTGCTGAAGGTCTTTGGCTGGTTAGCGAGGAACTGGTTGAGTGTAGCAAACTGATTCTGATTGTTGCCATGGCCATGGTTCCCTTGGTTGCGCTCTAGAAGAATTTGCATGATCAGCTGCGTGTTTGCATTGGTAGCGGCCATCACAGCTTGCCATGCCTCCGGAGGTGGAGGTGGTGGTGGCGGATCCGGATTCGGAGTCGTGCGCATTGGAGGAGCCATCCTGAAGAGGGTGACATCCATTAGCATCTTGGCAGACAAATATTCAAGCTGAATCGAAACAGATTGAAATTGCAACATAAAGTCTTCACATCCGAAACAAATGAACGAATGCATTCCAATTGAAATGGTCACATTTCCGTAAATTGAGAAGCCACTTAGAATTGAGGTAGAAGAAAAACAACAAGGTACAGACAAGAACAAATACTTATTGAGGATTACCCAATCCCAAACCAAATATCCGCGGAAGAAGAACTAGAGGTACAAGAATTACCACCTATAAACTCCCGAACCTTTCCGGTTATGCAATCAGGTGTCGGGGATACAGGGGAAGCATAATATCTCACCCAAATCTAGCAAATCCTACATCCAGCTGTATCCATCCTTCAACACATAACCGAGAAACCTTCGGAAATCATCTACCTCAACCTTCAAAAAGCATCCGTTATACAAGTTATGGCAATACTCCCGAACTCCCGCCCCAGTACTGGGTGGCGTCGAGGTTATCTCACCAACAACTGCATAAAAGAGATTTTCGATGTTGGCGAAACTCAGGTATTCCAGAATCTCAACAATAAAATTGTGACGACAACACCTCGGAGCTCAACTCCCCGGGACACTGCCACAACCCCTAAATGATAGGAGGCACCAAGAACAATGTTCTCATCACAAAACCATCGGAACAATTCCAAGATACCCTCGTGATCCTAAATTTTTTTTAGTGAATTTTGAGAAGAGAAGAGTCAAAACTCTACGTCAGGATGCCTCACCAGAGCGATGAAGGGACCAAGGAGTAAAAAGAATTCCTAACTCTCTGATATATAATTCCTAAAAGACTCAAAACATTTTTCTAGACTCAACAACGCCAATGATTCGATCAAGCAGGGGCTCCTAAGGTCAGGGAAGGCTCTGATTACCAACTTGTAACGCCCTCGATGCGGCTATATCTCCTACGGGTCGAAGCACGACTTAGAGGCATAACCGCATTGAAAGCTATGTCGCAAGTAAGGTAATCTTCACAACAACCCATGTAAATAAATAAAAGGGGAAAAGATACATAGTTGGCTTACACTTGCCATGTCACACAAATACATAAATAGCATTCCATCCATCCAATACACTCATGGTCCGACTATGGTACCAAAACAAAGATCAACCCTCAAATGCGACAACGTCCCCGATCGCCCCAACTGGGCACCACTACCGATCATCTGGGAAAGACACATAGTAACGGCGAGAGTCTTCATCAAACTCCCACTTGAGCTCAAGCGCATCGTCTGGAGCGGTATCATCGGTCCCTGCATCTGGTTTTGGAAGTAAACTGTGAGTCACGGGTACTCAGCTATCTCACACCCTCGCGATCAAGACTATTTAAGCTTATCGGTAAGGCAAGGTATGATGTGGAGCTGCAGCAAGCGACTAGCTTATATGGTGGCTAGCCTATTCGCAAAAGAGAGCGAGAAGAGAAGGCAAAAGCACGATCGAACAACTATGATCAAGAAGTGATTCTAGAACAACCTACGTCAAGCATTACTCCAACACCGTGTTCACTTCCCGGACTCCGCCGAGAAGAGACCATCATGGTTACACACACGGTTGGTGCATTTTTAATTAAGTTAAGTTTCATGTTATCTACAACCGGACATTAACAAATTCCCATCTTCCCATAACCGCGGGCACAGCTTTCGAAAGTTCAAATCCCTGCAGGGGAGTCCCAACTTAGCCCATCACAAGCTCTCACGGTCAACGAAGGATATTCCTTCTCCCAAGACAATCCGATCAGACTCGGCATCCCGGTTACAAGACATCCTTGACAATGGTAAAACAAATTCAGCAACACCGCCTGAATGTGCCGACAAATCCCGATAGGAGCTGCACATATCTCGTTCTCAGGGCACACTAAGATGAGCAATCCGTAGAACTAAAACCAGCCCTCGAGGTGCCCCGAGGTGGCGCTGCAAGGGGCTCTAGTTTGGACCAACACTCAGAGGAGCACTGGCCCGGGGGGGGGGGGTTAAGTAAGATGACCCTTGGGCTCCGGAAACCCAAGGGAAAAAGAGGCTAGGTGGCAAATGGTAAAACCAAGGTTGGGCATTGCTGGAGGAGTTTTATTCAAGGCAAACTGTCAAGGGGTTCCCATTATAACCCAACCGTGTAAGGAACGCAAAATCCGGGAACATAACACCGATATGATGGAAACTAGGGCGGCAAGAGTGGAACAAAACACTAGGCACAAGGCCGAGCCTTCCACCCTTTACCAAGTATATAGGTGCATTAAGATAAACAAGATAATATTGTGATATCCCAACAATAAACATGTTCCAACAAGGAACCATCTCCAAACTTCACCTGCAACTAGCAACGCTATAAGAGGGGCTGAGCAAAGCGGTAACATTGCCAAACAACAGTTTGCTAGGACATGGTGGGTTAGAGGTTTTACATGGCAATTTGGGAGGCATGATAAGCAAGTGGTAGGTATCGTAGCATAGGCATAGCAAAAGAGCGAGCATCTAGCAAGCAAAGATAGAAGTGATTTCGAGGGTATGGTCATCTTGCCTGCAAAGTACTCAGAGTTGCCTTGATCCTCGTAAGCGAACTCAACGGGCTCCTCATTCACGAACTCGTCTCCCGGCTCTACCCAAACAATAAAAACAAGCAAAAGGAGCACAATCAACCACGTGCAATGCTCAAGCAACATGATGCAAACATGGTATGATATGCGGGATGTGATATGTGATGTACATGCAAGATTTGACAAGGAATGATTGAACCTGGCCTCAACTTCGAAATCCAAGAGTGCCACTGCAAAGGTGAGGTGATTTCAGTTGAAATCGATATAAAGATCACCGGATTCGGATGCACGGTTTGGAAAAGGCAAGCAAAACAAATATGGCACCGGTCTGCGATAATCAGCAAGTAGCCATCTAAATGCATCAAGATAAATATGCTACAGCACTCAAACATGACATCCAAAAACATGGCAGGGATCCACTCATGATGCTTTACAAAATATGAACACTGAGCTACGGCTAATTCATCCATTAACAGGTTCAAACAAGCATGGCAAAAGAGCAAATGATAACAGGTTTCAAACTTAGTGAAATTAACACAAGTCTGGAATTTATCATCAGGAAGCAATCTTTAGAGCATGAAAACTACAAGCTACATGAACTTAACATGGAAAAGCAAGGCATGGCATGAAGCTACTCAAGGCACTTAACAAAAGTCCCTTAGTGACCTTGAGCCAAAAGTTACCAGAAAATACAATTGCAAGCATGTGAACATAGCAAAAACACAAACAGATTCAGACTTGGTGAAAAACTGGAGCATGAAAAATAGTTAACGAGTAGGCATGTTTACGAGCTCGATGCACACCCTACAGAGCATGGCATGACAAACTAAGCTTACATCCATCACGAAGGCATGGCATAGGAGTTAGATATGGCAAGAACAACATCATAGCATGCACGGATCAATAGCAACATCCTCGGCAAAATCGCTAAACATGTCAACAATCTGCCAGGATCATTTTATAGCAAAAGTAGAGCTCGATTGACTCATGCTAGGGTGCTCCATAAATGCAAACAAAGACATGGATGGATATAGCACAACAATATTAACAAAACATCCTTAATGATCATCCTCAAAAGAGGCATGGATCACTAGGAAACAACATGAACATATGGCATAACAACAAAATCAGGACAAGGACTTAGTGAAATTCTAAGTCCCTGAAATCAACATCAACGATTACGCTACTTTGCAAGCTTGTGCTAGTCACCACAAATATCACAAAAATACATGGCAAGCACCTCTGTAAAGATGGCATGGCATTCTACAAAACACATGTAGAGCTGAGGATCATAGCATGCACACACTAATCATGGCAAAAAGGACAAAAGGCCATTTGCTGAAACAGATCTGACAAAATCATCACATAGCCCGCTTCCAACAGCATTTCGGGCATCAAGATGAGCTCAAATGAAAATGACGCATTGGGATTAAATGATGTACTCGTCGAGACGAACATTTTGATATGCTACACGCACGAATCGGAGCTACGGATGCAGAGTTATGACATGACGAAGTTATGCAAAAAAATACTGGGAGGAGGCAAAAGTCTACCGGATCTAGGGTTTGTCCGGTTCCAGATCGGATTGGCCCGGAGCCCAAGGTTCGCCAGAGGAGCTGCTCAGCGCGGTTGCCGGAGACAGTGAGGGAGCACGCCGGCGAGGGAGGCGCGGATGGCGACGACGGCGTCCGGTGAGCGGGGCGGCGGTCGCGCGAGGCGCGCGCGAGGGTCGCGGCGGTGGCCGACTGCGGCGCGTGGGTGGAGCTCCGGCAGGTGTCTGCATCGGTGAGGGGTCACCGAAGATGACGGTCGGCACCGAGGGATCTCCGGTGGTGCGGGACCCGGAATGGGCGGCTGCGGATGAGGGCAAGGGCGGCGCGGTGAGATGGGCCGCGGGGGCTCTTCCCGGGCCGGGCAGGCCGAGGCGGCGGGGAGACCCGGCGGGACACGTGTCAGTCTCTGGTTCACCGGAGGGAGCGGGGCGGACGTGTCCGACCCAATCGGACACATCCGGCGGCGAGGGGAGTGGATCTGCTAGGATTAGGGGGGAGAATGACCCGAAATTTCGGGGGAAGGCCTAGTTTTATAGGTAGGAGGAGCTAGGAAGCTCCAACTGAGGTGCGGTTTTCGGCGACGTGATCGTGATCGAACGATCTAGATGATGGAGAAGGCTTAGGTGGGTTTTGGGCCAAATTGGAAGTGTGTTGGGCTGCAACACACATGAGGCCTTTTCGGTCCCTCGGTTAGCCGTTGGAGTATCAAACGAAGTCCAAATGGCACGAAACTTGACAGGCGGTCTACCGGTAGTAAACCAAGGCCGCATGACAAGTCTCGGTCCAATCCGAAAATGTTTAACGCCCACACATGAAAAGAGGTAGAAAGGACCACCGGAGGACATAGGAGCGTCGTAATGCAAAATGGACAACGGGGAAAATCCTCGGATGCATGAGACGGACAAGTATCCAAATGCAATGCACATGATGACATGATATGAGATGCATGACAAAGGCAAAACACACGGAGACAAAAACCTGACAACAGAGAAATAAAATAACTTAGTGCCAAAAACGGCAAGAGTTGGAATATAGATAAGGTAAATTACATCCGAGGTGTTACATCCCTTGTCACCGTCCATGCCTCACTCCCACCACTCTTTTCATTGTTCTCGTACTCGCACACTCCTCCCCCTCTATATAGTATGCCTCTCGTACCACCTCCTACATGAATCCCTCTCTCTCTATCCTTCTCCTCGTGCCTCATTTGCTTCTAACACACACATGCATGTATACCGATCGATCTCCCAACATATACCTAGATCGATTTTAACTACCCCCCCATCGATGGATGTACCTCAGAAGTTATGTCTCTCCTTTATCAAAGGGCGATTGATCTTCCTATGTAGTTATGTCTGCTTACCACGGCCACATCGTCCCCCTCATCATTCGTGCATGCCTCTTAACCCGTCTCTCACACGCACGTGCACAGACAACAAGCAGCCATCTCCTCTCTTATTGATATTGTGGGCGTGCCCTCTGTTTGTCTAGCAAGCCTATCCCACCATTTGTTAGAAGCAACTCCACTACCACCCCCTCCAACACTCTAGCTCTGTCTCTCTCCCAACCTTATTCATCTCCTGCACATATGCATGGATGCCGATCGATCTCCCTTAATACATGAGGCAGATCAATCTCCTTAATACATGAGGTAGGCCTCTCTCCTCCTCCACACATATACCAGCCATTGTACCTCTATAGTTAATTGGGCCTCCCTCTTCCCCCACCACACACCGATAGTCGAGCGCTGCAGGTAGGTATCCATGCCACGGAGACAAACTGCACATGTCCCATCTCACGTTCCAGTAGGCCAGCCACTCTATATCTTTGATGTGGGCACACACAAATTCGATGGCACTCTTTATCGATTGCGCGCGCGCACACACACACACATCATCATCCCTCTCTTCGATTCTATGGGACACCTCAAGCCGATGATACCTCCACTCTCTTCTCGTGGATCGCCCCTCAATATATATGTTATATCCAGGACTCTATTTCACACACATTGCATATGTTAAATTTTTTGATTGACCCCCCCCCCACAAAAAAAACTCTCAAGAACCCACACACTATATCTCTCTAGGTTTGTATCTCTCACACAACCCCATGTAGGTGGTGTACGTATACAAGAAGAGAATAGGTGCACCATGCACGTACTCACACTTCATGCCTAGCCACACCCGTGCGGGTACACGGTGGAGCTCATTTCTGCGCAGAAGCTGAATTTGTTTTTTAAACATCAAGTGGCCAGAGACTCGAAAACTTATTTACCCATTAGTGACTTGTCAGGGCGGTGGATTTTAGTTTGTACGATAATGCTGCTTCCACCTAAAGTAATGAAAGTTCTTACGTAAACTTCCTAGTAATTACCTCTTCGTAGGTGCAGCATTACTCCTAACATTTGTAATATCAGTTTGAAACTTGTAATATTGCCGTGTCCTATTCCTGCGTTTTCAAAATCCTGCGAATCAAACAGGTCCTGATTTGGTGATGATGTTGTGCCTCCCATCTTTCACCAATAGCCGTCGGATCTAGATCTGACGCATACAAACCAAGCTTCTCCATTTTTGCAAAAAGATGCCCGCACTTGTTCCCTATTTACAAACAACTCCTTATCTCTCACAATCAGCCTCATCTCCTCCCCACCACATCTAGGAGTAGAAGGCCATGGAAAAATCTGGCGCGATGGCCGCTGCTAGAGCCGTCCACTCTCAATCTTGGTGTTCCGTGCAATGCACGAGCATCTACGCATGGGAAATTATGTCGAACAGGGCTAGTTGTAACCAGGCTAGCTCTACAGCCCTGATAATAGTGACTGCAGATGGTGAGGCTGACTATGGTATGCCGAACACGGCGCCTATACTCAGGTGTCATCTCCGGCGCAGGGTCTTGTCACTTCACTGTGAGGAGCAGCACGTAATAATTTGACCAACGGATAGTACAGTGCTAGTACTCCTACTACTACATTGGTAGTACTACTACTAGTACTAGTAGCACCACCGTCTAGCAATATCTAGTAATGCATGTCACCAAAAATGTACTACTCCCTCTGTAAATAAATACATGGTGTTTTATTCCTATCGGTGAGAGAACTTAATGTTTTTTTGCTACTCCTAACTAGAGTACTAATAGGATTACATGCAATGAACTAAACACTGCATGTCATATTTGGTAGTCTCAAGTCATTGAAAGCATGCACGGCCCACATCTCTCATTGGTTGATATGTCACGAAATAAGAAACAAGGAGGGAGTTAATGCACCGTGCCTAAGTATTTTGGGATTATTTGGTTTTCGTAAGGTGACTTACACAACATTTTTGTTTACATGCATTAACATTTAATAGTTAAATCAAAGGTCAAAACTTGGCACAAAATGCAAAGGGGACCAATTAACCAGTAAACATCAAAATTCTCTCGTTTGGCCCCAACTAGAGGTCCGGTGAGATGACTATACTGCACCAGCACGGAGGGGGACACAGCTTCATTGACTTACGGCAACTGCCTTTGGGTGAATGACACGTGGCCCCAGGGGGTGCCTGGCCCACCTATCATACAGCCAAAGGCAGGTGCAGTAGAGGGCCGAGGAGTAGTACGAAACCCTACGCACCTATGCACGCTAACCAAGGGCTGAGTGATCACTCGAATCGCAAGATCAGTTGAATAGAAGCTACGCTAGACCCATGGAGGCGATGAGCGCGAGCATCAGCCGGCTATGCCAGATGATCCACGACGCCGTCCTGGGCCCGGCACCGAGGAACGTCTCCAGGTAGTATTGCTTGAGGCCGCCAGGGCGAGGGGCTGCTTGGACAACAGCTTCATCTCCTTGTTCGACGAGGTCATCGTCGGTTTCCTTGACAAGTTCACCGTCGTCAAGAAGCTTGTGGACGACTTTGATGTAAGCCTCCAGCCGACGTGCCCAGGCTCTGCGATGCCCGCCACCCTCAACGGCCACTATGGTAACAACCTCTTCGACGCACTGGTGGCCCTACGACTACCCGCCGTCATGCCGGAGAATGTCCACCTCGAGGTCGCGCTCGCCGCGCAGCGCCTGGCGCAGCAAGACACCATCGACATAATCACCCACGTCTACGCGCAAATCGTCCACAAGGACTACTACATGCAAGAGGAGGACGATAGGACGCTGGCCTTCTTAGAGCGCAGGGCAACCTTGGACGGAACTGTTCAGAAGCACGTTGAGCTCGCCGCCAACGCCACTGCTCCTCACACGTCGGTTGGTGACCCGGCGCACTAGGGCGTGAGGATGTCGTTGAACGTTGATGGATCCGTATGTATTTTTATCTTTCTGTCAAATCCATGTAGTAGTATATGATACTACAATAATTATGTTACCTTTCACATCAACTTCATAATTTTCGTACATACTCTATGCATGAACGGCGCCAGAACCAAACTTCTCATTACTCTAGGCAAAATTGTTATTTTCTATCTATCAGTCGCGCCATGGAGTAGAACCAAATTTTACAAGTTACGAGTTCAAAAGGAAAAGCCTGCCATGTTCGCGTCGCACCCCCACACGGTTGGTCCGGCACGCCGCTCAAGCGGGAATGCATGCGGTGTTGCATTTTCACTTATAAGTGGGACCGCAGTTGAGCAAACCATCTATTGGCAAACCCCCACCCCGCTCACCATGCGATGGCTGAGAAAATAGGAGGGGGAAGAGATGGCTGTAGCACGGACTCCAAGAAAATTGGTGTCGGATGGGACTCATGTGGGTGGCGTGTGCCGTACTGCTAGACGTGAAAGCTAGTTATGGCCCATGCCACCCCACTATATCGAGCCTATATCGAGGTACGTAGAACAAATTTCCTACAGTCCATGCTCAGCCCTCCTATATCTCTCTTCTCAGCCAGCCAGCGGACGCGCGAAGCCCATCGTCTCTTTGCTCACATGCGGCCCCACATGTCAGTGAAAACGCAAGAGGACCCACTGAACCTGCACATCTTTCACCTCAACATGCTGGTGATGAAAAACAAATCCAATAAATATCTTCGGTGGCCGCTTTTGGAGTTACTCAAGAGTAGTAAGATTCTATTTACAGTTTAACCCAAGATGCACATCTCGTGGCTTCAACTACCACTCTATTTTGTTTCATGACAGGACCTGTATGCTGGATGTCCCACGTGTCGGCAAAAGGAGGAAGAACCCGACCAAATCTTTGGTTCTACTCTCGGATGAGATTAGTGCACTTGTTGATACTCCTACTAGAATAGAGGCTAGACATGAGACTAGATGCGAGGAAGCAACGTTTACTTGTTTACACTCGAAGAAGAAAGAAGCACGCAAGATCGAGCCTCCGCAGATCAATAATGAATGCATCGAGAAGGCACTAATCCAACTTACAGGAGTAGTAAAATGTATTCTTGTGGTTCTTGTTTTCTTTGGTCTTGCTTTTCTAGTCAAAATTATTGTTGGAGTTCGTGAAAAATGGAGGTGCATTTGGGGTCGTGCATTGGAGTTGGCCTTACAAGTGGGACCGCAGTTAAGGAAACCGACTATCGGCAAACCCCCACCTCGCCCGTCGCGCGATGGCTGAAGTTAGAGAAACGACGAGGTTGAAGAGATTGCTCTAGCACGGACTCCAAGAAATAATATGGTGTCAGATGGATGTCGTGGTGGTGGCGTGTGCCGTACTCCTAGACGTGAATGCTTGTTCTGGCACATGCCACCCTACTACTCCTACTACTTACTCCTACCAGTATATAGTATACTAGTATCGAGGATTCGAGGTGCTGGTTACGTACAACGAACACATTAACATATGGCTACAGTAAAAACACCCGCCCCGACGCGTGAAGCATGTGAAGCTAGTACAAATTTAGAGAAGCGGCTCAAAAGCCATACATAAATTTAGTAAGTTTATCACAAGCATATCATTTTATTACACACAACAGGTGATCAACCCACAATGACAACGAGGATACATTATAAATACTAAAGTTTTCACCACACAACAAATAACAAACCATGAAATGAACATCAACTCAACCATTCCGCGGTGTTGGAAACGCTTGCTTTGAACCACAAGTGATTCTCTGGGATGGGCCATCCGTTGTCGATCTGGAGACCAATGCAGGACTAATCATCCAGGCTGAAGCGGCCTACTATATCAGTACCAGGGTAGGGAACCACCCAAATGTCCGAGGTATAGACACAGTTGCTTCTCATAAATGTGTCAATAGCAGTTGGATCGCCTTTCACCATCATCGGATAGGTTTCTCCAAGGAAGAGCGAGTTTTCTCCAAGACTATCAATTTTGTGGCAGGGAGAAGGAGTTGGCGCTAGCACACTAGTATCCATCCCGAATACCATGCAACGGGTGTTGGAATAGGTCCGGAGAGTGCGACCATGGGAGACACCCGCTTCCTTAGCAGTAACATCATCTGTGGGCTGTATACACACAAGAAGAGGTGATCCATCGGAATTAGTTGCCAGGCGCCAGAGAGTATATGGGCGCTGCTCGTGATCATCACCATCGGCATCTCCCCCTCGGTTATAAAATTTTTCAAGTATAGGTGGTGGGATGTTCACAGGACATTGGAAACACAAGAAGAAGGTTAATTAATAAAGGGAAACTTGCTAACCCGCATGCATGTGGATGAAACAATTATAATTACGGTGGAAGACAAACGTACCAAAACTACGAGGGTACCATGCAAAAAGAGTGCCACGAGTGGTGGCAGCAAACACAAGGCCCTCGTATTGAATTGCATCACAATACTCATTCGTGCACAGAAACTGATTTTTGAGCAATGTCCATCGAGTCAAACCACTAAGGATGGCAACAAGCTTGTCGAAGATAGCAACAACTTCATAGTTTTTGTAATTCCAAGAGTGGTCGGGAACTCGACAAATTGCTATCTTCCGTAGAAGACAGTCACCATGATCGTATTTGAACGCGCGTACATTACCGGTGTTCTCAACCTCTGGGCAGTGTGCTGAGATTTTTGGAAGTGGAACCCGGTGACGAGTGCACACATTCACAAGTTCCCACTCGCAGTTGGACCCAATGTAAACAACCCAATCTCCATTTGCGCCCGCCCAAGCCTTGCCCTAGAGCGATGGCATCTTAACATCATATGTATCATTATCAAGCGGCATCAACTGGCATAGGGCGAGGCCTCCGTCGTGCCGGCGCCAGTCATCAAGGTCACGGCGAAGAAGATAGGGCAGATCAAACCGCTCCTTGACTCTTGGGTTCTTTGTAATGATGTTATTAGTTGAGTCGAGAATGGGCTTGGACGAACCTGCCATGCTAGCCGAGGTGATGACGTCGCACCGATCAATGAGTTCCTCCACCACGTCATCTTTCAGATCGGGGCAAGAATAACGGGGTCGTTTCCGGCCTGTTCCCTCCATGGAGAAGACGATCGAACAATGGCAGAAGAAAGGGTGAAGGGCTGAAGGAAAATGGAGGAGGGAGAGGAAGAGCGTGCGACAGCAGTTCCAAATCGAGAGGGAAAGGCGAAGAGTCGGTGGATGGTTGTGAGTTTGCCACGGTTCACGAAGAGGTGCCTCGGCCTACACGTCCGTTCGGAAATACTCCTAGTACTCGCCGTCGTCTCACTGATATGTTGGAACGGGACCACATGTCAACGAAACATGGTGTGTAATTTCTCGTGCAAAATGCGATCTGGCCGCGTTGGCCCGAGGTGTCGTATTAGTTATCGACCTTTATTTTTTTAATGGCGTGCCGATCAGTTTTGAAGCACGACTAACTAGTACTGTACGTGGAGAGGATGACAGTAGGGACCCGCCAAGGTCATGGCAGTACACAAGCAAGTGCCTCCTTGTTTCAAGCCAATAAAAAAATGGCTCCTCCTAGTGGATTTCTGACATCTGGGTCCCATGCCATTGTCAACGTAGTAAATAAAAGAGAGAATTGCACAACGAGCAGCTGACACCAGGGACCCAGCAGCTCGCCCAGTTTTTTTGGGTTAATTTGATAAATGCCACTCCAAATCTGGTGTATCCGAGAAATGCCACTGCAATTTCCAAACTTTGAAAAATGCCATTTCAAGCCATTTCTAATGGCATTTTTTGAAGTCTGGAGTGGCGTTCTTCAAAGTTTGCAAACTGCAGTGGCGTTTTTCAAAGTTTGCAAAAATTGCAGTGGCATTTTTCAAAGTTTGGAAATTGCAGTGGCATTTTTATGAATCACCATAATTGGAGTGGCATTTATCTAATTTGTTTTTGAGACGGAAGCAGGGTGTCAACTGGGCTGTGCGGGACACTCTGGCCTGTCTAGACAGCGTTTTCTTTTATGTTTACCACAGACTAGCCCAGTAGTTTTTTTTGCTTTTTGAAAATGGCTAGCCCAGTTCTTTTGTGATTTGTCAAGTAAGTCGCTTTATCTGGCCTGCTGGGCTGAAAATCTTTCAAGACGAGGAGAGCTTCATTCAGCTGGCCGAGAAATGGCCTATCAGTAATGAGAAATGGGCTGTACATTTTTAAAACACATCAAACTGGCAATTATTTTCAAATATCTTTTTTTAATTTCGAGATTTTAAATTGCATTAATTTTTATGCGTGGACAATTTATTGGATTTTATATTGATATACATTTATTTTTAAAATCAGTCTGAATGTGACTCGAAATTTCGGGATTAAAAATAGTTCAAACCGCACCGACATATGCAAAATCTCATATAATTTTTTAACCATGGCCACAATATGGGCTGTAATGCTAACATAAAGAATGTGGGCTCCAAAAAAACCCATAAGAATTAGCAAATGGGTTGTAAATTATTTGAAATAATGGCAGATGGGCTGTATGCTGTTTTCCACAGATTGAGGCTTTCCACAGATGGCAGGTATACTGTTGGATGTCCATCCAACGGCCGTCGTGCTTCTTCAATCTCTGCTCTTCCTACTCCAGCCGCTCAAACAAGCGCCGGCGGGACTGCCTGCTCCCTCCTCCCCGCAGCCGGCTGTGCTGCCACGCAGGCCTCACCGCCTCACCGTACTCCCATCGCTGGCCTAGCCATCCCTCTACTCACCCACACCTGCTGTTATTCTCCGGCGACGGCAGACGAACCAGTAAACCCTCATACAGTCGTACTCCCCTCCGCATGGGAAACAAAAACAACGGCCGAGTCTTCCCTGCCTCCGTGTCGTTCCCTTCCTAGGCTTCGCCATCGTCCACCGCCCTGGTGCTCTCGGCGTGGTGTGGTCAGCGTGGTCAACGACCGACATGCATCTAAAGTGGACTGTACGTGGAGAGGCTGACAGCTGGGTCCACGGCTGTACGTAAGGAAATGCCTCCTTATTACGCGCAAAATAATGATTGCCTATACCTGACATCTGGGACCCACCGAAACGGCCTCTGTATTTTGCGGAAAAAACGTTACCGCCTCTAACAGCTCAGACCCACCAGCTATAACTTCGCACGCAATGAAGTGCCTCCTTATTACGCACAAAAAAAATGAATACTCCCCCTACTAGCTGGGACCCAGTATAGTGGGCATACTAAGTGACAGGGACGAAGGGCTTTGTCAACTTAGTCAATATGCATGATTCTAGCTCGACTGCCCGTACGATGTCCATCCAACGGCCGTAGTGCTTCTTCAACCTCTGGTCTTCTTGCTCCAGCCGCCCAAAGCAGCGCCGGTCGTGCCGCCTGCTCCTGCCTCCCGTGGCCGGCTGTGCTACCGCGGAGGCCTCACCGCCCCCATACTACTCCCACCGCTGGCCAGGCCATCCCTCCACTCCACTCACCCACACCCCCTGTTATTCTGTGGTGACGGCAGCGCAACCGAACCAGTGAACCCTCGTACTCCTCTCCGCGTGGGCATCCACTGCCGCGTCTTCCCCGGCTCCGCGTCGTCCCCTTCCTAGGCCTCGCCATCGTCCACTGCCGTGGTGCTGTCGGCGCGGCGTGGTCAATGTGGTCAACGACTGAATTCTATCGGAAGAATATTATACGTGGAGAGGCTGACAGCTGGGTCCACGGCAGCCGCAAGGAAGTGCCTCCTTATTACGCGGAAAATAATTATTCCTCCACCTCATAGCAGGGACCCACCGGACGCCCACCAGTATATCGCGAAAAAAACATTTGCCCCTGACCACTGAGACCCACCCGACGGGCCACCGTATTTCAGGAAAAAAATGTCCCCCTGCTGTCAACTCGGACCCACCGGAAGTGCCTCGTTATTACGCACAAAAAAAATGAATACCCCTGCTAGCTGGGACCCACCTTAGTGGAAGGCTGACTTGTGGGCCTACTAAGTTTACGGGGACGGAGGGCTTTGTCAACTTAGTCAATATGCACGATTCTAGCTCCAGTGACCGTACGATGTCCATCCAACGGCCGTAGTGCTTCTTCAACCTCTGGTCTTCTTGCTCCAGCCGCCCAAACCAGCGCCAGTCGTGCCTCGTGCTCCTGCCTCCCGTGGCCGGCTGAGATGCGGTGGAGGTCTCACCGCCCCCTACTACTCCCACTGCTGGCCAGGCCATCCCTCTACTCACCCACACCCCCTATTATTTTGCGGCGATGGCAGCATCACACCGCAGCGAACCAGTGAACCCTCGTACTCCTCTACGCACGGGCATCCACTGCCGTGTCTTCCCTGGCTCCGCGTCGTCCCCTTCCTAGGCCTTGCCGTCGTCCACCGCCCTGGTGCTCTTGGCGCGGCGTGGTCAACGTGGTCAAGGAACGGCTTCCATCGGACATGGACTGTACATGGAGAGGCTGACAGCTGGGTCCACGGCCGCAGCAAGGAAGTGCCTCCTTATTATGTGCAAAATAATTATTCCTCCACCTGACAGCGGGGACCCACCGGATGGGCCACCAGTATTTTGCGAAAAAATCTTTTCCCCCTGACTGCTGGGACCCACCGGACGGGCCACCATATTTCAGGAAAAAAACGTCCCCCCCCGCTGTCAGCTCAGACCCACCGGAAGTGCCTCCTTATTACGCACAAAACAATGAATACTCCCCCGGCTAGCTGGGACCCAACTTGCTGGGAGGCTGACTTGTGGGCCTACTAAGTTGACGGGATGAAGGGCTTTGTCAACTTAGTCAATATGAACGATTCTAGCTCCAGTGATCGTACGATGTCCATCCAACGGCCGTAGTGGTTCTTCAACCTCTGGTCTTCTTGCTCTAGCCGCCCAAAGCAGCGCCGGTCGTGCCGCATGCTCCTGCCTCCCGTGGCCGGCTGTGCTGCCGCAGAGGCCTCACCGCCCCTTACTATTCCCACCGCTGGCCAGGCCCTGCGGCGACGGCAGCCTCACACCGCAGCCAAACCAGTGAACCCTCGTAGTCCTCTCCGCGCGGGCTTCCACTGCCGCATCGTCCCCTTCCTAGGCCTCGCCATCGTCCACCGCCGTGGTGTTCTCCGCGCGGCGTGGTCAACGTTGTCATGGAACGACTTCCATCGGAAGAGTACTGTACATGGAGAGGCTGACAGCTGGGTCCACGGCCACAGCCCAGTTTTTTTGTGATTTACCAAGTAAGTCGCTTTGTCAGGCCTGTTGGGCTGCAAATCTTTCAAGACGAGGAGAGCTTTCATTCGGCCGGCCGAGAAAATGGCCCATCAATAATGAGAAATGGGTTGTACATTTTTAAAACACCTCAAACTGGCAATTAGTTTCAAATATCTTTTTTTCATTTCAAGATTTTAAATTACATTAATTTTTATGCGTGGAGAATTTGTTGGATTTTATATTTATATACATTTATTTTTAAAATCAGTTTGAATGTGAGTCGAAATTTCGGGATTAAAAACAGTTCAGACCGCACCGAAATATGCAAAAATTCGTATAATTTTTTAACCGTTGCCACAATATGGGCTGTAATGCTAACAAAAAGAATATCGGTTCCAAAAAAACCTTAAGAATTAGCAAATGGGCTGTAAATTATTAGAAATAATGGCAGATGGGCTGTATGTTGTTTTCCACAGATTTGAGGCTTTCCTAAAAAAGGTTGATGCACAAGTACTGACTGTTGGATGTCCATCCAACGACCGTCATGCTTCTTCAATCTCCGCTCTTCCTGCTCCAGCCGCTCAAACAAGCGCCAGCGGGACTGCCTGCTCCCTCCTCCTCGCGGTCGGCTGTGCTACCACGCAGGCCTCACCGCCCGACCATACTGCCATCGCTGGCCTAGCCATCCCTCTACTCACCCACACCTGCTGTTATTCTCCGGCGACGGTAGACGAACCAGTATACCCTCGTACAGTCGTACTCCCCTCCGCGTGGGAAACAATTGCCGAGTCTTCCCTGCCTCCGTGTCGTCCCCTTCCTAGGCCTCGCCGTCGTCCACCGCCCTGGTGCTCTCGGTGCGGCATGGTCAACGTGGTCGAGGAACGACTTCCATTGGACGTGGACTGTACGTGGAGAGGCTGACAGCTGGCTCCACGGCCGCAGCAAGGAAGTGCCTCCTTATTACGCGGAAAATAATGATTCCTCCACCTGACAGCTGGGACCCACCGGACGGGCCACTGTATTTCGTGAAAAAATGTTTCCCCCTGACTGCTGGGACCCACCAGCTACATCTTCACACGCAAGGAAGTGCGTCCGGGCAAAAAAAAAACGATTCTCCGCCTGACTGCTGGGACCCACCAGCTACATCTTCGTAGGCAAGGAAGTGCCTGACAGTCGGGACCCACCTGGTCGAAGCGTACGTAGCGTTGTCATTCTGGTCGTGAACGTGTACGTACAGACTGGTCGATGTAGAGGCACACATGTGTCGTAGTAGAGGCGCGCACGTGTCGTAGAGAGGCGCGCACGTAGCATGTACACGTACGTACAACGGCCAGGGTGCAAGAAAGAAAATACGGCCATGTATGTGTACATACGGGTGGGGTCTCGAACGCCTACTCGCGCATACGTACGGCGAGGGCTCGTGTACATGGCTGGGTCGGAAGGGAGAAACAACGTCGTCGTCGTGTTCATGGGGAGGCAACGGAATGCGTCGTGTTCATGGGGAGGCAACGGAATGTGTCGTGTTCATCGGGAGGGTTTGGACAGAACAGGCGATGGAAACGAGGCCTGGCGTACCGCACAATGGAGGAAACGAACCTCCTACATTCGAAACAGGGTCCTGTTGATCGGTAGGGGTCTGGCGTACCGCAAAACGGAGGAAACAGACTTCCTACGGCCGAAACGGGGGTCCTGTTCATCCGGAGGGGTGTGGCGTACCGCAAAACGGAGGAAACGGACTTGTGTTGGAGCGCAACGGTCGAAACGGGGTCGTGTTCATCGGGAGGGGTGTGGCCTACCGCAAAACGGGACTCCAGGGGATACTGTTCATCTCCACCGTTGACCCCCTCCAGCCTCCACGAGCTACTGTTCATCCACCGTCGACCTCCTCCAGCCTCCACCTGCGTCTGTTCATCCATGGGCTCCTGTTCATCCAGCCTCCACCGCATGCTACTCCACCGGCTACTGTTCAACCAGCCCTCTCGACGGGCTCCTGTTCAACCACCCCTCCACGTGCTACTGTTCATCCTGCCCTCCACCGTCTACTATTCATCCTGCCCTCCACGGGGTGGTCCTGTTCATCCAGCCCTCCACAGGGTCCTGTTCATCCAGCCCCAACCGACTCGATCGATCGGGGTCCTGTTCATCCAGAGGCAACACCATGGTGTCCTGTTCATCCACCCCCATCGGGAACTGTTCATCCACCCCCACCGGGAACTGTTCATCCACCCCCCCCCCCCCCCGCAACGCTCACTGTTCATCCAGAGGCAGCATCGATCGGCTTCAGTTTGCAACAGTAGCGAAGGAATCGCTCGATCGGGTTCAGTTAAAGCCATCGATCGATCGCTCGGGTTCAGTAACGCATAGCCTCCAGTGCAATCGCTCGGGTTCAGTTAGAGCCAACGCCTCGCACACACGCGCATATGTGTACGAGAGAAACGCGCATCGCTCGGCCCCCGACCTCCCACCGTAACCGGGAACTCCCCAAAATTTTCCTCCCCCTCGCTTCTACCACGGTTTTTTCAGTCATGGACGGCCCAAAGAATGTCATGCAGCTGCGTCTCCGGCCCACCCAGGATGAAAAGCCCATTTTCTGTCATGATTTGTTGTCATAGAAGTAGGAGCCCACCACATCTATGATGATACCGGGTTTTGTCACAATTATCGTCATAGAAGTGTCATATGTATGACAGAAAAAATTTCGTTCGGCCCAAAATGTCACGGATGTGTCTTTTTTTTGTAGTGCTTGCCGGGGCCATGTAGGCTGCCCCGGCAAGGCTCTTGCCGGGGGAAGCCCATCTTGTCCCTTTGCTCTTTACACTTCTGGCTTCGGCGCTGCCTTGGCAGCCTTGTATCTTTGCTTCCTCTGCCTTGTCGAGCCCTGCCGCAGGCGTGGGTACAACTACACATGCACAAGTAAAGGGGTATAGAAGGGCCCCTACTTTTGTACACCGACATGAGGAGATGAGATTTATGATTAAGAACCTGGTATATGTTGAAGATCCTCCCCGACAACGGCACCAGAAATTCCTTTTGATGTCGCTTGAAGCTACGTCGATATTTCCCCAAAGAGGAAGGGATGATGCAGCACAGTGGCGGTAGGTATTTCCCTGAAATATGAAACCAAGGTTATCGAAGCAGTAGGAGAACCAAGCAACACAACATAAACAGCCCATGCACACAGATAACAAATCCTCGCAACCCGACGTGTTAAAGGGGTTGGCAATCCATTTCGGGTAACGGTGCCAGAAATTGGTGCGCGACGGGAGAAGGTTGTAATAGATTGAATAAATAGATGACAAATAAAATAAAGTGCAGCAAAGTATTTTTGGGTTTTTGGATTAATCGATCTGAAAATAAAAGCAAATAAAAATAGACCACAAAGGCAAATATATGAGAAGTGGCCATAGGTTTCACTGGCTTCTCTCGAGAAAAATAGCAAATGGTGGGTAAACAAATTACTGTTGGGCAATTGATAGAACCTCAAATAATTATGATAATATCTAGGAAATGATCATTATATAGGTATCACATCCAAGATTAGTAGACCGACTCCTGCCTGCATCTACTACTATTACTCCACACATCGATCGCTATCCAACATGCATCTAGTGTATTAAGTTCATGGAGAAACAGAGTAATGCAATAAGAACAATGACATGATGTAGACAAGATCTATCTATGTAGAGATAGACCCCATCGTTTTTTCCTTAGTAGCAACGATACATACGTGTCGTTTCCCTTTCTGTCACTAGGATAAAGCACTGTAAGATCGAACCCACTACAAAGCACATCTTGCCATTGCAAGATAAATAGATCAAGTTGGCCAAACAAAACCCAAATATCGGAGAAGAAATACGAGGCTATAAGCAATCATGCATATAAGAGATCAAAGAAACTCAAATAACTTTCATGGATATAAAAAGATAGATTTGATCATAAACTCAAAGTTCATCGGATCCCAACAAACACACCGCAAAAGAGTTACATCATTGTATGTTTCTCCAAGAGACCATTGTATTGAGAATCAAGAGAGAGAGATATGAAGCCATCTAGGTACTAACTACAAACCCGAAGGTCTACAAAGAACTACTCACGCATCATCGGAGAGGCACCAATGGAGGTGGTGAACCCCATCCGAGATGGTGTCTAGATTGGATCTATTGGTTCTGTACTCTACGTTAGCTGGATTAATATTTCATCGACTCCCCTAGGGTTCTGGGATTTTTAGGGTATTTATAGAGCAAAGAGGCGGTCCGGGGGGCACCCGAGGTGGGCACATCCCACCAGGGTGCGCCAGGGCCTCCTGACATGCCCTGGTGGGTTGTGCCCCCCTCGGGGCACCCCCAGGCATCCCCAACAGGAACTGGCACTTGGCACTATGTCAATAGGTTAGTACCAAAAATGATATAAAATGACTAAAAATATTATAAAACATCCAAGATTGATAATATAACAGCATGGAACAATAAAAGGTTGTAGATACATTGGAGATGTATCAACTACCACTCCATTTTTTTACATGACACGACCAGGATGCTGGATGTCCCACGTGTCGGCAAAAGGAGGAAGAACTTGACCAAATCTTCTCCACATTTAGACCGGAGGAGTAGGAAACACGGCAAGGCCTGTGCCTACATCATACTATGTACAATCCCACCTCATGCAGTTACGCTATCACCATATTTCTCGGCCTCCGTGTGACACCTAGCTCTAGTTGATCTAACTAGAACTAACTATTGGTTGGCTCTATGTGATGTGGCAACTTAATATAACCGAATGTTGGCTATAATACTATGGCACTAACACTCCAAGAAGTGAGTCAAGAACCATTTATTAATTGAGTTTATGACATGCATATGCAAATGTATCATTCATTACATACAACAAGTCATCCACACACAATGACAACGAGGATACATGTTGGATTATAGATTAGTTCCAACAAAACATTCTAGTAAATACTAAAGTTTTCATCACACAACAAATAACAAGCAATGAAATGAACTTTAGCTCAACCAATCCTCGGCGTTGGAAGCACTTGCTTTGAACCAGAAGAGTTTGCCTCGGAAGGTCCAGCTACTGTGAATCTCGAGACCAATGCAGGACTGATCATCCAGGCTGAAGCGGCCTATTTCATGACCCATATTGTGATAGCCACGGTAGGGAAGCATAGCAATGTCCGAGGTATAGATATAGTTGCTCCTCATAAATGGTAGTAATGTCGTGTGAACAGCAGCTAGACCGCCTTTCACCATCATTGGATAGTTTTGTCCAAGGAAGAGCGAGTTTCCTCCAAGAGTACCAATACAAAAGCAGGGAGAAGGTCTTGGCGCTAGCACAGTAGTATCCATCCCGAATACCCTACAACGGATGTTGGAATAGGTTCGGAGTGTGCGACCATGAGAGACAACACATGCTTCCTTAGTAACATCAGCGGTGCCCTGTATACATACAAGAAGAGGTGATGCATCGGAATAAGTTGCCAGGTGCCACTGAGTATATGGGTCCTCATGCTCGTGATCATCATCATCGTCATCTCCCCCTTGGTTATAAATTTTTTCAAGTATAGGTGGTGGAATGTTCACAGGACCTTGGTGTTGGGGAACATAGTAATTTCAAAAAATTTCCTACGCACACGCAAGGTCATGGTGATGCATAGCAACGAGAGGGAAGAGTATCGTCCATGTACCCTCGTAGACCGTAAGCGGAAGCATTATGAGAACGCGGTTGATGTAGTCGAATGTCTTCACTATCCGACCGATCCAAGTACCGAACGCACGGCACCTCCGAGTTCAGCACACGTTCAGCTCGGTGACGTCCCACGAACTCTGATCCAACAGAGCTTCACGGGAGAGTTCCGTCAGCACGATGGCGTGATGACGATGATGATATTGCTACAGATGCAGGGCTTCGCCTAAGCACCGCTACGATATGATCGAGGTGGATTATGGTGGAGGGGGGCACCACACACGACTAATGGATCAATGATCAACTTGTGTGTTCTAGGGTGCCCCCTGCCTCCGTATATAAGGGAGCAAGGGGGAGGCCGGCCGGCCCCTGTAGGGCGCGCCAGGAGGAGGAGTCCTCCTCCTAGTAGGAGTATGACTCCCCTTTCCTACTCCTACTAGGAGGAGGAAAGGAAGGGGGAAGGGGACAAGGAAGGAGAGGGAGGAAAGGAGGAAAGGGGGTGTTACCTCTTGAGCACTGCGTTGGTTTTCCCTTGAAGAGGAAAGAGTGATGCACTAAAGCAGCGTAAGTATTTCCCTCAGTTTTTGAGAACCAAGGTATCAATCCAGTAGGAGACCACGCGCGAGTCACCTCGTACCTACACAAACAAATAAGAACCTCGCAACCAATGCGATAAAGGGGCGGTCAATCCCTTCACGACCACTTGCAAGAGTGAGATCTGATAGATATAATAATAATAAGATAAATAGTTTTGGTATTTTTATGATATAGATTGAAATTAAAGATTGCAAAATAAAATAGATTAGAAACTTGTATAATGGAAAATAGACCCGGGGGCCATAGGTTTCACTAGTAGCTTCTCTCAAGATAGCATAAGTATTACGGTGGGTAAACAAATTATTGTTGAGTAATTGATAGAAAAGAGAATAATTATGAGAATATCTAGGCATGATCATGTATATAGGCATCAAGTCCGAGACAAGTAGACCGAAACGATTCTGCATCTACTACTATTACTCCACACATCGACTGCTATCCAGCATGCATCTAGAGTATTAAGTTCATAAGAACAGAGTAACGCCTTAAGAAAGATGACATGATTTAGAGGGATAAACTCATGCAATATGATGTAAACCCCATCTTTTTATCCTCGATGGCAACAATACAATACGTGTCATTTCCATTTTTGTCACTGGGATCGAGAACCGCAAGACTGAACCCAAAGCTAAGCACTTCTCCCATTGCAAGAAAGATCAATCTAGTAGGCCAAACCAAACTGATAATTCGAAGAGACTTGCAAAGATAAACCAATCATAGATAAAAGAAATCAGAGAAGATTCAAATATTCTTCATATATAAACTTGATCATAAACCCACAATTCATCGGATCTCGACAAACACACCGCGAAAGATGATTACATCGAATAGATCTCCAAGAGAATGAGGAGAAATTTGTATTGAGATCCAAAGAGAGAGAGAAGAAGCCATCTAGCTACTAGCTATGGACCCGAAGGTCTGAAGTAAACTACTCACACATCATCGGAGAGGCCATGGAGTTGATGTAGAGGCCCTCCGTGATCAATGCCCCCTCTGGCGGAGCTCCGGAAAAGGCCCCAAGATGGGATCTCTTGGGTACAGAAGGTTGCGGCGGTGGAATTAAGTTTTCGTGGTGCTCCTGGATGTTTGCAGGGTATGTGGACTTATATAGGAGGAAGAAGTAGGTCGGTGGAGCAACGAGGGGCCCACGAGGGTGGAGGGCACGCCTAGGGGGGTAGGCGCGCCCCCTGCCTCATGGCCTCCTCGATTGTTTCTTGACGCCTA
The DNA here is from genome assembly GCF_056163025.1 of Triticum urartu. Lineage (NCBI taxonomy): Eukaryota > Viridiplantae > Streptophyta > Magnoliopsida > Poales > Poaceae > Triticum > Triticum urartu. The sequence continues at coordinate 398,827,475 of NC_141879.1, read as the reverse complement.
CTCCAAGTCTCCTGGATCACGTTTGTTGAGAAAATCACGTTCCTAAAGGTTTCATTCCGTTTGGACTTCGTTTGATATTCCTTTTCTGCGAAACATTGAAATAGGCAAAAAAAACAACAATTTGGGTTGGGCCTCCGGTTAATAGGTTAGTCCCAAAAATGATATAAAAGTGTAAAATAAAGCCCATTAACATCCAAAACAGATAATATAATAGCAGGGATCAATCAAAAATTATAGATATGTTGGAGACGTAGCAAGCATCCCCAAGCTCAATTCCTGCTCGTCCTCGAGTAGGTAAATGATAAAAAAAGAATTTTTGATGTGGAATGCTTTCTAACATATTTCTCAATGTAACTTTTCTTTATTGTGACATGAATGTTCTGATCCAAAAGATTCAAGATAAAAGTTTAATATTGACATAAAAATAATAATACTTCAAGTATACTAACTAAGCAATCATGTCTTCTCAAAATAACATGGACAAAGAAAGTTATCCCTACAAAATCATATAGTCTGGCTATGCTCTATCTTCACCACACAAAATATTTAAATCGTGCACAACCCCGATGACAACCCAAGCAATTGTTTCATACTTTTGATGTTCTCAAAATTTTTCAATCTTCACGCAATATATGAGTGTGAGCCATGGATATAGCACTATATGTGGAATAGAATGGTGGTTGTGGAGAAGACAAAAAGGAGAAGATAGTCTCACATCAACTAGGCATATCAACGGGCCATGGAGATGCCCCTCAATAGATATCAATGTGAGTGAGTAGGGATTGCCATGCAACAGATGCACTAGAGCTATAAGTGTATGAAAGCTCAACAAAAGAACTAAGTGGGTGTGCATCAAACTTTGCTCATGAAGACCTAGGCCAATTTTGAGGAATCTGATCATTGGAATATACAAGCCAAGTTCTATAATGTAAAATTCCCACTAGTATATAAAAGTGATAACATAGGCGACTCTTTATCATGAATATCATGGTGTTACTTTGAAGCACGAGTGTGGAAAAAGGATAGTAACATTGTCCCTTCTCTCTTTTTCTCTCATTTTTTTGTTTGGGCCTTTTTTTTGTTTTTGGCCTATTTTCCTTTTTTTCTCCTTTTTTTTATTTTTCATCCGGAGTCTCATCCCGACTTGTGGGGGAATCATAGTCTCCATCATCCTTTCCTCACTGGGACAATGCTCTAATAATGATGATCATCACACTTTAATTTACTTACAACTCAAGAATTACAACTCAATACTTTTAACAAAATATGACTATGTGAATGCCTCCGGCGGTGTACCGGGATGTGCAATGATGCATGAGTGACATGTATGAAATTATGAATGGTGGCTTTGCCATAAATACGATGTCAACTACATGATCATGCAAGCAATATGACAATGATGAAGCGTGTCATAATAACGGAACGGTGGAAAGTTGCATGGCAATATATCTCGGAATGGCTATGGAAATGCCATAATAGGTAGGTATGGTGGCCGTTTTTAGGAAGGTAAGTGGTGGGTTTATGGTACTGGCGAAAGTTGCGCGATACTAGAGAGGCTAGCAATGGTGGAAGGGTGAGAGTGTGTATAATCCATGGACTCAACATTAGTCATAAAGAACTCACATACTCATCACGTGCGAACCAAGGTATCAATCCAGTAGGAGACCACGTGCGAGTCACCTCGTACCTACACAAACAAATAAGAACCTCGCAACCAATGCGATAAAGGGGTTGTCAATCCCTTCACGGCCACTTGCAAGAGTCAGATCTGATAGAGATAATAATAATAAGATAAATATTTTTGGTATTTTTATGATATAGATAGAAAGTAAAGATTGCAAAATAAAATAGATTAGAAACTTGTATAATGGAAAATAGACCCGGGGGCCATAGGTTTCACTAGTGGCTTCTCTCAAGATAGCATAAGTATTATGGTGGGTAAACAAATTACTATCGAGCAATTGATAGAAAAGCGAATAATTATGAGAATATCTGGGCATGATCATGTATATAGGCATCACGTTCGAGACAAGTAGACCGAAACAATTCTGCATCTACTAGTATTACTCCACACATCGACCGCTATCCAGCATGCATCTAGAGTATTAAGTTCATAACAACAGAGTAACGCCTTAAGAAAGATGACATGATGTAGAGGGATAAACTCATGCAATATGATGTAAACCCCATCTTTTTATCCTCGATGGCAACAATGCAATACGTGTCATTTCCCTTTTTGTCACTGGGATCGAGCACCGGAAGATTGAACCCAAAGCTAAGCACTTCTCCCATTGCAAGAAAGATCAATCTAGTAGGCCAAACCAAACTGATAATTCGAAAAGACTTGCAAAGATAAACCAATCATACATAAAAGAATTCAGAGAAGTTTCAAATATTATTCATAGATAAACTTGACCATAAACCCACAATTCATTGGATCTCGAGAAACACACCGCAAAAGAAGATTACATTGAATAGATCTCCAATAGAATCGAGGAGAACTTCGTATTGAGATCCAAAGAGATAGAAGAAGCCATCTAGCTACTAGCTATGGACCCGAAGGTCAGAAGTAAACTACTCACCCATCATCGGAGAGGCCATGGAGTTGATGTAGAGGCCCTCCATGATCAATGCCCCTCCGACGGAGCTCCGGAAAGGCCCCAAGATGGGATCTCTTGGGTACAGAAGGTTGTGGCAGTGGAATTAGGTTTTCGTGGTGCTCCTGGATGTTTGCTGGGTACGTGGACTTATATAGGAGGAAGAAGTAGGTTGGTGGAGCAACGAGGGGCCCATGAGGGTGGAGGGCGCGCCCAGGGGGGTAGGCGCACCCACTGCCTCGTGGCCTCCTCGACTGTTTCATAACGCGCACTCCAAGTCTCCTGGATCATGTTTGTTGAGAAAATCACGTTCCCGAAGGTTTCATTCCGTTTGGGCTTCGTTTGATATTCCTTTTCCGCGAAACACTGAAATAGGCAAAAAACGACAATTTGGGCTAGGCCTACGGTAAATAGGTTAGTCCCAAAAATGATATAAAAGTGTAAAATAAAGCCCATTAACATCCAAAATAGATAATATAACAGCATGGAGCAATAAAAAATTATAGATACATTGGAGACGTATCAGGGGGGGCCGGCCCCTAGTCCAATTCGGTTTGGGATAAGGGGGTCGCGCGCCCTGCATCCTCTCTTCCACCACTTGGCCCATGAGGCCCAATACTTCTTCCCTGTATTCCCGTAACTCCCCAGTACTCCGAAAATACCCGAATCACTCGGAACCTTTCCGATGTCCGAATATATTCATCCAATATATCGATCTTTACGTCTCGACCATTTCGAGACTCCTCGTCATGTCCCCGATCTCATCCGGGACTCCGAACTACCTTCGGTACATCAAATCACATAAACTCATAATACCGATCGTCACTGAACATTAAGCGTGCGTACACTACGGGTTCGAGAACTATGTAGACATGATCGAGACACGTGTCCGGTCAATAACCAATAGCGGAACCTGGATGTTCATATTGGTTCCTACATATTCTACGAAGATCTTTATCGGTCAAACCGCACAACAACATACGTTGTTCCCTTTGTCATCGGTATGTTACTTGCCCGAGATTCGATCGTCTGTATCTCAATACCTAGTTCAATTCTGTTACCAGCAAGTCTCTTTACTCGTTCCATAATGCATCATCCCGCAGCTAACTCATTAGTTGCTTTGTTTGCAAGGCTTATAGTGATGTGCATTACCGAGAAGGCCCAGAGATACCTCTCCGACAATCGGAGTGACAAATTCTAATCTCGATCTATGCCAACTCAACAAGTACCATCGGAGACACCTATAGAGCACCTTTATAATCACCCAACTATGTTGTGACGTTTGGTAGCACACAAAGTGTTCCTTCGGTAATCGGGAGTTGCATATTCTCATAGTCATAGGAACATGTATAAGTCATGAAGAAAGCAGTAGCAGTAAACTAAAACGATCAAGTGCTAAGCTAACAGAATGGGTCAAGTCAATCACATCATTCTACTAATGATGTGATCCCATTTATCAAGCGACAACTCATGTCAATGGTTAGGAAACATAACCATCTTTGATTAACGAGCTAGTCAAGTAGAGGCATACTAGTTACACTCTATGTGTCTATATATTCACACATGTATTATGTTTCCGGTTAATAGAATTCTAGCATGAATAATAAACATTTATCATGAAATAAGGAAATAAATAATATTTTTATTATTGCATCTAGGGCATATTTCCTTCAGTCTCCCGCTTGCACTAGAGTCAATAATCTAGTTCACATCGTCATGTGATTTAAGAACAATAGTTCACATCTTTATGTGATTAGTTCACATCCCCATGTGACTAAAACCCAAAAGGTTTACTAGAGTCAATAATCTAGTTCACATTGCTATGTGATTAACACCCAAAGAGTAATCGGGTTTTGCTTGTGAGAGAAATTTAGTCAACGGGTCTGCAACATTCAGATCCGTATGTATTTTGCAAATTTCTATGTCTACAATGCTCTGCACGGAGCTACTCTAGCTAATTGCTCCCACTTTCAATATGTATACAGATCGAGACATAGAGTCATCTAGATCGATGTAAAAAGCGTTCATCGACGTAACTCTTTACGACGAACTCTTTCATCGCCTCCATGATCGAGAAATATTTCCTTAGTCCTCTAAGGATAATTTTGACCGCTGTCCAGTGATCTACTCCTAGATCACTATTGTACTCCCTTGCCAGAAACATGCTAAGGTATACAATAGGACTGGTAAACAACATAGCATACTTTATAGAACCTATGACTGAGGCATAGGGAATGACTTTTCATTCTCTTTCTATTTTCTGTTGTAGTCGGGTTTTGAGTCTTTACTCAACTTCACACCTTGCAACACATGCAAGAACTCCTTCTTTGACTGTTCCATTTTGAACTGCTTCAAAATCTTGTCAAGGTATGTACTCATTGAAAAAACTTATCAAGCGTCTTGATCTATCTCTATAGATCTTGATCGTCAATGTGTAAGCAGCTTCATCGAGGTCTTTCTTTGAAAAACTCCTTTCAAATACTCCTTTATGCTTTCCAGAAAATTCTACATTATTTCTGATCAACAATATGTCATTCTCATATACTTATCAGAAATGCTGTAGTGCTCCCACTCACTTTCTTGTAAATACATGCTTCACCGCAAGTTTGTATAAAACCATATGCTTTGATCACTTTATCAAAGCATATATTCCAACTCCGAGATGCTTGCACCAGTCCATAGATAGATCGCTGGAGCTTGCTCACTTTGTTAGCACCCTTTGGATCGATAAAACCTTCAGGTTGCATCATATACAACTCTTCTTCCAGAAATCCATTCAGGAATGCAGTCTTTACATCCATTTGCCAAATTTCATAATCATAAAATGCGGCAATTGCTAACATGATTCAGACGGACTTAAGCATCGCTACGGGTGAGAAGGTCTCATCATAGTCAACTCCTTGAACTTGTCGAAAACCTTTCGCAACAAGTTGAGCTTTGTAGACAGTAACATTACCGTCAGCGTCAGTCTTCTTCTTGAAGATCCATTTATTCTTGATGGCTTGCCGATCATCGGGCAAGTCAACCGAAGTCCACACTTTGTTCTCATTCATGGATCCCATCTCAGATTTCATGGCCTCAAGCCATTTTGCGGAATCTGGGCTCATCATCGCTTCCTCATAGTTTGTAGGTTCGTCATGGTCAAGTAACATGACCTCTAGAACAGGATTACCGTACCACTCTGGTGCGGATCTTACTCTAGTTGACCTATGAGGTTCGATAGTAACTTGATCGTGAAGTTTCATGATCATCATCTTTGGCTTCCTCACTAATTGGTGTAGGTGTCACAGGAACCAGTTTCTGTAATGTACTACTTTCCAATAAGGGAGCAGGTACAATTACCTCATCAAGTTCTACTTTCCTCCCACTCACTTGTTTCGAGAGAAACTCCCTCTCTAGAAAGGATCCATTCTTAGCAACAAATGTCTTGCCTTCGGATCTGTGATAGAAGGTGTACCCAACAGTCTCCTTTGGGTATCCTATGAAGACACATTTCTCCGATTTGGGTTCGAGCTTATCTTGTTGAAGCTTTTTCACATAAGCATCACAACCCCAAACTTTAAGAAACGACAACTTTGGTTTCTTGCAAAACCATAGTTCATAAGGTGTCATCTCAACGGATTCAGATGGTGCCTTATTTAATGTGAATGCAGCTATCTCTAAAGCATAACCCCAAAACGATAGTGGTAAATTGGTAAGAGACATCATAGATCGCACCATATCCAATAAAGTACGATTAAGACGTTCGGACACACCATTACACTGTGGTGTTCAGGTGGCGTGAGTTTGCGAAACTATTCCACATTGTTCCAAATGAAGACCAAACTCGTAACTCAAATATTTGTCTCCACGATCAGATCGTAAAAACTATATTTTCTTGCTACAATGATTTTCCACTTCACTCTAAAATTCTTTGAACTTTTCAAATGTTTCAGACTTATGTTTTATCAAGTAGATATACCCATATATGCTCAAATCATCTCTAAAGGTCAGAAAATAACGATACCTGCCACGAGCCTCAACACTCATCGGACTGCATACATTAGTATGCATTATTTCCAACAAGTCTGTTGCTCGCTCCATTGTTCCGGAGAACGGAGTCTTAGTCATCTTGCCCATGAGGCATGGTTCGCAAGCATCAACTGATTCATAATCAAGTGATTCCAAAAGCCCATCAGCATGGATTTTCTTCATGCGCTTTGCACCAATATGACTTAACGACAGTGCCACAAATAAGTTGCACTATCATTATTAACATTTCATCTTTTGGCTTCAATATTATGAATATGTGTATCACTATGATCGAGATTCAATAAACCATTCACCTTGGGTGTATGACCATTGAAGGTTTTATTCATGTAAATAGAACAACAATTATTCTCCAACTTTAAATGAATAACCGTATTGCAATAAACATGATCATCATATTCATGCTTAACGCAAACACCAAAGAAGATTTATTTAGGTTCAACACTAATCCCGAAAGTATAGGGAGTGTGCGATGATGATCATATCAATCTTGGAACCACTTCCAACACACATCGTCACTTCACCCTTAACTAGTCTCTGTTCATTCTGCAACTCCCCTTTCGAGTTACTAATCTCAACAACTGAACTAGTATCAAATACAGAGGGGTTGCTATAACCACTAGTAAAGTACACATTAATAACAAGTATATCATATATACCTTTGTTCACTTTGCCATCCTTCTTATCCGCCAAATACTTGGGGCAGTTCTGCTTCCAGTGACCAGTCCCTTTGCAGTAGAAGCACTTAGTCTCAGGCTTAGGTCTAGGCGTGGGCTTCTTCACTTGAGTAGCAACTTGCTTGCCATTCTTCTTGAAGTTCCCCTTCTTCCTTTGCCCTTTTCTTGAAACTAGTGGTCTTGTCAACCATCAACACTTGATGCTTTTCTTGATTTCTACCTTCGTCAATTTCAGCATCACGAAGAGCTTGGGAATCATTTTCGTTATCCCTTGCATATTATAGTTCATCACGAAGTTCCAGTAACTTGGTGATAGTGTCTAGAGAACTTTGTCATTCACTATCTTATTTGGAAGATTAAGTCCCACTTGATTCAAGTGATTGTAGTGCTCAGACATTCTGAGCACATGCTCACTAGCTGAGCTTTTCTCCTCCATCTTGTAGACAAAGTACTTTCCAAAGGTCTCATACCTTTCGACATGGGCATGAGTCTGAAACACTAATTTCAACTCTTGGAACATCTCATATGCTCCGTGGCATTCAAAACGTCTTTGAAGCCCCGATTCTAAGCCGTAAACCATGGTGCACTAAACTATCAAGTAGTCATCATATCGAGCTCGCCAAATGTTCATAATGTCTGCATCTGCTCCTGCAATCAGTCTGTCACCTAGCGGTGCATCAAGGACATAATTCTTCTGTGCAGCAATGAGGATAATCCTCAGATCACGGATCCAATCCGCATCATTTGTACTAACATCTTTCAACTAATTTTCCTCTAGGAACATATCAAAATAAATGGGGAAGCTATACGCGAGCAATTGATCTACAACATAGATACGCAAATACTATCAGGTACCAAGTTCATGATAAATTAAAGTTCAATTAATCATATTACTTAAGAACTCCCACTTAGATAGACATCCCTCTAATCACCTAAGTGATCACGTGATCCAAATAAACTAAACCATGACCGATCATCACGTGAGATGGAGTAGTTTTCAATGGTGAACATCACTATGTTAAACTTGTCTCGGCACGACGAACTTTGGCAATGGTGCATACTCAGGGAGAACACTTATACGTTGAAATTTAGTGAGAGATCATCTTATAATGCTACCGTCAATCAAGCAGAATAAGATGCATAAAGGATAAACATCACATGCAATCAATATAAGTGATATGATATGGCCATCATCATCTTGTTCCTGTGATCTCCATCTCCAAAGCACCGTCATGGTCACCATCATCACCAGCTTGACACCTTGATCTCCATCGAAGCATCATTGTCATCACGCCAAATATTGCCTCGACGACTATCGCTGCCGCTTAGTGATAAACTAAAGCAATTACATGGCGATTGAATTTCATACAATAAAGCGACAACCATATGGCTCCTGCCAGTTGCCGATAACTGTGTTACAAAACATGATCATCTCATACAATAAAATTTAGCATCATGTCTTGACCATATCACCTCACAACATGCCCTGCAAAACAAGTTAGACGTCCTCTACTTTGTTGTTGCAAGTTTTACGTGGCTTCTATGGGCTGAGCAAGAACTGTTCTTACCTACGCATCAAAAACCACAACGCGGTATAGTGATAGCTTTTTGATCTTCAGAAAGAACCCTATTCATTCAATCCGATTCAACTAAAGCTGGAGAAATAGACATCCACTCGCCACCTGTGTGCGAAGCACGTCGGTAGAACCAGTCTCGCGTAAGCGTACGCGTAATGTCGGTTTGGGCCGCTTAATCCAACAATGCCACTGAATCAAGAATCAACTAGTGACGGCAAGAAATATGTATATACCCACGCCCACAACTCCTTTGTGTTCTACTTGTGCATATAACATCTACGCATAAACCTCGCTCGGATGCCACTGTTGGGGAACATAGTAATTTCAAAAAAATTCCTACGCACATGCAAGATCATGGTGATGCATAGCAACGAGAGTGAAGAGTATCATCCACGTACCCTCGTAGACCGTAAGCGGAAGCATTATGAGAACGCAGTTGATGTAGTCGAACGTCTTCACGATCCGACCGATCCAAGTACCGAACGCACGGCACCTCCGAGTTCAGCACACGTTCAGCTCGATGACGTCCCACGAACTCCGATCTAGCAGAGCTTCATGGGAGTGTTCCGTCAGCACGGCGGCGTGATGACTATGATGATGTTGCTACCGACGCAGGGATTCGCCTAAGCACCACTACGGCATGATCGAGGTGGATTATGGTGGTGGGGGGCACCGCACACGGCTAAGGGATCAATGATCAACTTGTGTGTTCTAGGGTGCCCCCTGCCCCCGTATATAAAGGAGCAAGGGGGGAGGCCGGCCGGCCCCTGTAGGGCGCGCCAGGAGGAGGAGTCCTCCTCCTAGTAGGACTAGGACTCCCCTTTCCTACTCCTACTAGGAGGAGGAAAGGAAGGGGGATGGGGAGAAGGAAGGAGAGGGAGGAAAGGAGGAAAGGGGGGCCGGCCCCCTAGTCCAATTCGGTTTGGGTTAGCGGGGCAGCGCGCCCTTCCTCCTCTCTTCCACCACTTGCCCCATGAGGCCTAATACTTCTTCCCCGTATTCCCATAACTCCTCGTTACTCCGAAAATATCCGAATCACTCGGAACCTTTCCGATGTCCGAATATAGTCGTCCAATATGTCGATCTTTACATTTCGACCATTTCAAGACTCCTCGTCATGTCCCTGATCTCATATGGGACTCCAAACTACCTTCCGTACATCAAATCACATAAACTCATAATACCGATCGTCACCGAACGTCAAGCGTGCGGACCCTACGGGTTCGAGAACTATGTAGACATGATCGAGACATGTCTCCGGTCAATAACCAATAGAGGAACCTGGATGTTCATATTGGTTCCTACATATTCTACGAAGATCTTTATCGGTCAAACCGCATAACAACATACTTGTTCCCTTTCTCATCGGTATGTTACTTGTCTGAGATTCGATCGTCAGTATCTCAATACCTAGTTCAATCTCGTTACCGGCAAGTCTCTTTACTTATTCCATAATGCATCATCCCGCAACTAACTCATTAGTTTCTTTGCTTGCAAGGCTTATAATGATGTGCATTACCGAGAGGGCCCAAAGATACCTCTCCGTCAATCGGGGTGACAAATTCTAATCTCGATCTATGCCAACTCAACAAGTACCATCGGAGACACCTGTAGAGCACATTTATAATCACCCAGCTATGTTGTGACGTTTGGTAGCACACAAAGTGTTCCTACGGTAATCGGGAGTCGCATAATCTCATAGTCATAGGAACATGTATAAGTCATGAAGAAAGCAATAGAAGTAAACTAAAATGATCAAGGGCTAAGCTAACAGAATGGGTCAAGTCAATCACAGCATTCTCCTAATGATTTGATCCCGTTTATCAAATGATAACTCATGTCTATGGTTAGGAAACATAACCATATTTGATTAACGAGCTAGTCAAGTAGAGGCATACTAGTGACACTCTGTGTGTCTATATATTCACAAATGTATAATGTTTCTGGTTAATACAATTCTAGCATGAATAATAAACATTTATCATGAAATAAGGAAATAAATAATAACTTTATTATTTCCTATAGGGCATATTTCCTTCACTTGGAAACACAAGAATGTTAATTAGTAAAGGGAAAGTAGCTAACCCGCATGCATGCGGATGAAACAATTATAATTACAGTGGAACACTAACGTACCAAAAGCATAAGGATTCCATGCAAAATAGTGCCACGAGTGGTGGCAGCAAACACAAGACCCTCTTATCGAATTGCATCACAGTACACATCCGTGTATAGAAACTAATTTTTAAGCAATATCCGTCCAGTTGAAGAATGACAGAAGACAACAAGCTTGTCGAAGATAGCAACAACTCCATAGTCCGTGTAATCCCAAGAGCGGTCGGGAACTTGACAAATTGCTATCTTCTGTAGACGACAGTCACCATGATCGTAGTTGAACGTACATAGAATACCGGTGTGCTCAACCTTTGGGTAGTCTGAGATTTTTGGAGGTGGAAACCGGTGATGAGTGTACACATTCACAAGTTCCCACTCGCAGTTGTACCCGATATGAACAACCCAATCTCCGTTTGCGCCTGCCCAAGCCTTACCATCAAACGATGGCATCTTAACATCACACGTATTATTATCAAGCGGCACCAACTTGTACAAGGCGAGGCTTGAATCGTCCGCGCACCAGTGACCAGGGTCACGGTGAAGAAGATAGGGGAGATCAAACCGCTCCTGGACCCTTGGGTTCTTTGTAATGATGTTATTAGTTGAGTCGAGAATGGTCTTGAACGAACCTGCCATGCTAGCCGAGGTGATGATGTCGCACCGATCAATGAGTTCCTCCACCACGTCATCATTCAGATCGGGGCAAGAATAATGGGGTCGTTTCAGGCCTGTTCCCTCCATGGAGAAGACGATCGAACAATGGCTGAAGGAAGGGTGAAGGTAAATGGAGGAGGGAGGAAGAGCGTGCGACAATAGTTCCAAATCGAGAGGGAAAGGCGAAGAGGCGGTGGACGGTTGCCACAGTACACGAAGAGGCACCTCGGCCTACATAGACTTCGGAAATTGTACAAAAGGACTTGCCATCGTCTCACTGACGTGTTGGAATGAGACCACATGTCAACAAAGAGGATAGTGGGGAGTGGATGGTTGCTACAGAGGTCACACACTGACGACATGGCCGTCCTGTCAGACCTAGCGCCCGCGCAGGATGGCTTCCATCCCCCACACGAACAAAGCCACTTCGCACCCCCACACAGTTGATCCGCCATGCCGCTAGGCCAACTCCAGTGCGTGCAGCTCGGACACGCACTCGCTCAGCCCCCTTTCCCTCGACACCCCCGAGCTACCCAACCACGGCTACATGTTTTCCGCAACCGGTGGCCGGATTTGGAGCATATCCGGTCGGGTTTGAGCTCGCCGAACTGTGGGAGGCCGCGCCACGCCATGGACTAGCCGGGCACCAGGCTAGAAGGCCCCGGGAAGGCCGCATGCAGGTATTGACTCATCCTCTAGCCGCCCGGATCTACACTGTCGGCGGTCTGCCGACAAATACATGAATGGCGATCGGCCAGGCTCAGTGCTAGCCCAAAAGCTCGTCGACGCACCTTGCCACTCATTACGTGCGACAACTTCCCAAAGAAGGTCTTGCGCCGCGTGTCTACAACGCCGGAACATCCCGGATGGGTGTTCATAAAGTGCTCAACTGATGGGGTATGTGCTACTTTAGCTTCGGTTGTGCTCTTGGATTAGACTAGTTGTGCTAACTTAAAATTTTATTGTGTAGAATGGACACAAGTTTTGGTATTGGGAAAAAGAGTATATCGATATATTGACAGAGCACAATTTAGTAGATGTTCTAGCACTTTTAGCTAGCATAGAGGCTAGAGATGAGACTAGTGCACTTGTTGATAGAATAGAGGCTAGATGTGAGACTAGATGCTTGGAAGCAATGTCTACTTCTTTACACTCGAAGAAGAAAGAAGCACGCAAGATCGAGCCTCCGCAGATCAACAATGAATGCATCGAGAAGGCACTAACCCAACTTACAAGAGCAGTTATGGAAGTTGGATATCTTCTAAAATGTATTCCTATGGTTCTTGTTTTCTCTGGTCTTGCTTTTCTAGTCAAAATTTGGTGATGTATTTCCATGTACCCAAAATCAATGATCACAAAAATATATGTGTTTGTAAAGAAAAATGTACGCGACCGGGATGCGTCCGCGCGTTGGGCGCACGACCACCGCATCCGAGAAATGGCCCAGACATGACCCCATTGCCCTGCCCAAACGGACAAAATCCGGGAAAAATGGATGTCTGTTTGGGGTCGTGTGGTGGAGTTGGCCTAACAAGTGGGACCGCAGTTGATGAAACCGACTATCGGCAAACCCCAACCTCGCCAGCCGCATGATGGCTGACTTAGAGAAACAAGGAGGTTGAAGAGATAGCTGTAGCATGGACTCCAAAAAATATGGTGTCAGATGGAAGTCATGCTGGTGGCATGTGCCATACTCCTGGATGGTAATGCTTGTCCTGGCCCAAGCCACCCTACTATATATCGAGGATTCGAGGTGCTGGTTATGTACGGCGAACACATTAACATATGGCCGACCTCACACTATGGCCAAATTTCGTGGAGTATGTGCTAGGTTAAAATGTGTTCTCTGTGAGGGTGGGTGGCTGGTCTCAAGTTTGAAACTTGTTGTACTACATATACATAGACGTAGAGATAGTGCATCAGTTTTGAAAGTTTGAACCTAAACATTAGAATGCAATTTCTAATGGACTCATCCAAGGACCTAGCATTATGGGATTCGCAGCAATAGTAAAAACACCCGCCCGATGCGTGAAGTATGTGAAGCTAGTACAAATAGTAGTACTATTGTTGATTGGACTCATTTGATAACCTATTGCAATGCACGTACAATCATGCATTCGGAAAATAATTTTTTGCCTCATCGCAACACCCACTCGGAGAAGCGACTCGAAAGCCATTCATAAATTTAGTAAGTTTATCACATGCATATTATTTAGCATTACATACAACAGGTCATCAACCCACAACAACAACGAGGATACATTATAAATACTAAAGTTTTCATCACACAACAAATAACAAGCAATGAAATGAACTTCAGCTCAACCACTCATTGGTGTTGGAAATGCTTCCTTTGAACCAGAAGTGATTCTCTGGGAAGGGCCAACTACTGTCAATCTCGAGACTAGCGCAGGACTAATCATCCAGGCTGAGGCGGCCTATGTCAGGACGTATATTGTGATAGCCACGGTAGGGAACCATAGCAATGTCCAAGGTATAGATACAATTGCTTCTCATAAATGGTAGTAACATTGTGTGAATAGCATCTGGATCGCCTTTCACCATCATTGGATAGTTTTGTCCAAGGAAGAGCGAGTTTCCTCCAAGAGTATCAATACTAAACAAGGGAGAAGGTGTTGGCGCTAGCACAACAGTATCCATCCCAAATACCCTGCAATGGATGTTGGAATACTTCCAGAGAGTGCAACCATGGGAGACAACACCTGTTTCTTTAGTAAAATCAGCAGTGCCCTGTATACATACCAGAAGAGGTGATCCATCAGAATAAGTTGTCAGGCGCCACTGAGGATATGGGTCCTCATGCTCGTGATCATCATCATCGTCATCTCCCCCTTGGTTATAATTTTTTTTCAAGTATAGGTGGTGGTATGTTCACAGGACCTTGGAAACACAAGAAGGTTAATTAGTAAAGGGAAACTAGCTAACCCGCATGCATGTGGATGAAACAATTATAATTACGGTGGAAGACAAATGTACCAAAAGCTTAAGGATTCCATGCAAAAACAGTGCCACAAATGGTGATAGCAAACACAAGACCGTTGTATTGAATTGCATCACAGTACTCATCTGTGTACAGAAATTGATTTTTGGGAAATATCCATTGAGGCGTGGAAGTAAAGACGACAACAGGCTTGTCGAAGATAGCAAAACTTCATAGTCCGTGTAATCTCAAGAGCTATCAGGAACTCGACACATTGCTATCTTATGTAGATGACAATCACCATGATCGTAGTTGAACGTACGTAGAATACCGGTGTGCTCAATCTCTAGGCATTCTGAGATTTTTGGAAGTGGAGCCTGATGATGAGTGTACACATTCACAAGCTCTCATTCGCAGTTGTACCCAATATAAACAACCTAATCTCCATTTGCGCCTGCCCAGGCCTTACCCTCAAGCGATGGCATCTTAACATCACATGTATCATTATCAAGCGGCATCAACTTACACAAGGCTAGGCCTCCGTCGTCCGTGCACCCGTCAGCAGGGTCACGACAAAGAAGATAGAGGAGATCAAACCGCTCCTGGACCCTTCTCCTGGACCCTTGGGTTCCTTGTAATGATGTTACTAGTTGAGTCTAGAATGGTCTTGAACAAACCTGCCATGCTAGCCGAGGTGATGACATCGCGCCGATCAATGACTTCCTCAACCATGTCATCATTCAGATCGGGGCAAGAATAATGGGGTCGTTTCTGGCCTGCTCCCTCCATGGAGAAGACGATCGAACAATGGCAGAAGGAAGGGTGAAGGAAAATGTAGGAGGGAGGAAGAGCGAGCGACAACAGTTCCAAATCGAGAGGTAAAGGCAAAGAGGAAGTGGATGGTTGCCACGGTACACGAAGTGGCGCCCCGGCCTACATAGACATCTGTTCGGAAATTGTACAAAAGGACTCACCGTCGTCTCACTGACATGTTGGAACGAGACCACATGTCAACGAAACATGGTGTGTGATTTCTCATGCAAAATGCGATCTGGCCGCGTTGGCCCGAGGTGCCGCGTTAGTTATCGATCTTTATTTTTTTAATGGCGTGCCTTTCAGTTTTGAAGCAGGACTAACTGGTACTAAATGCAGAGAAACTATAAACTACTCTACCACTACTCCACCTCTAGTACTAGTAGTATCAAAAAAGATATATAGGCAGGACCTTCAACGCTTTCTTGGTAAAGGCTGCCCACTTGCTTCTCACACTATCACATTCTCTCTAGATCTAAAAAAGACGGCCCCTCTCTCCCTCCCCACCGGCGGTCACAGATCCGCCGAGGAAGAAAAGGGCGTGCATCATTAACGCACTCGTCGTCGGTGAGTGAGGTCACGCACTGACAACAAGGCCATCCTCTCAGACCTAGCACCCGCGCGGGATGGCCTCCGTCCCCAAGCTCGCTACCGTAGTGTGTGTGGAGGATGACGACCACGAGCAAAGCCACTTCCCGTCGACCCCCAGGTATGCTACCTCTTTTCGAACCATACCCTTGTTCTATTGCCCCATCTGCCATGTCGCTGCATGTGGATCTTTTTCCACTCCACCATCTTCCCAATTTGCTATCCTCTGCTCTGCTGGTCATGCAGACGAAAACCTTAATTTGCACAATTAAAGGAAACCCTACTTCATGCAGACTAATCCATGTCTGGGTGGAATAAGGAAAAGAAGGGAGAATGTAATGTCCAAGAGAGTAGGCATCGAAACCGCATCTAGGTTGAAAAGGGGAAAATCAGTAGCTAAGGAATGAATCTCATGTCTCTTAGTTGAAAAAGGGTATAAAGGCATGACAACGCAATAGAGAATGACCATGTCGATCGGTTTGTTGTCCTAACATAGGAAAAAGGTGGCTAAAGAGAACAAAAATGGGACATAATCCACATATGCTGCCTGGATATTTGTTGCTTTGGGCAACCATACCTCCCTCACCACTCTATACGTCCGTGGAGGTACATCATACTGGTGCGCCCACTGTCTGAATGGGCCTCCCATGCTCTTATTGCCACTTTTTTGCTGTTAGTATAACGCCAGCGGTCAAGTCAAGCAATGCTACTGCTAAAGTGATGCCACATTTAACTAATGCCGCACTCAGTCTAATGCCACCGATAAATTTAAGCAATGCCATTTAATGTCACTGGATTATTTTAGGGTTAGCTGTTGATTGTGAATGTATTAAATATTTTTCAGCTAAGGCATTCTAATGCTGTTGAACAACGAGTATACCAATGATGAAACTTGTTACTACCTTCAGATTTTTGCACTGTTAATGCTTATATATTACATACCTCACTTTCATGAGAGAAGTCAATTTTTTGTATAGTGTCACCAAAATGCCAAGGCGCCGATGTCATTTTATTTTGGTTAAACTACAGAAAAAATTATGAAGATAAGAGGAAAGGTCAAGAGTGGGCACCTCCTCCTCCGGCTGTTCTCTTGATTCATTCAATCAAGTTTTTGTGTTTGATCGATTATCAAGATTGGGATAACAATTTTTAGGTCCCCTCGAGTTCGAGATGATATTTACCTTGAAGGTACATGGTTCGCAATTTTTTTATACTGTCATTAGTAAATAATGCTAGTTACCTTCAGACTTTTGTACTTGGTTTAATGCTCTTGCACAGCTAGTATACAAATGCTGAAACTTGTTACCTTTACATTTTGTATTGTTAATGCTTATAGAAATCTTCCAGTGCTAGAGCTGATGGAAATTTGTTCAGTAAAACCATTGTACTGTACCCTGTAATAAAAAAACTACTCTACTGTTGCACTAGCCACTGGATTAGTGTATATTTGTACTATTCGAATGGTGTTGCATTAGCGTATGGACATACATAAAGTGTGGCAAGCTTTACCAGATATGTGCTCAAGAAAACTACTACCTGTTTTTCTAAATACTATATGTTTGGGTACTTTAAATTGAACTGCGAAAACATCTTATATTAAGGAACATAAGGTGTAGAGTTCACTTTGTCCTGTTATTGGAGGAGGTATGTATGTTTGTCTCTAATGCCTGTTGACTACAGACCTGACATCATGATCTAATATTAAGTCATTCTTTTTGTACAGTGTCACTAAATTGTCAAGGCGGTGATGGCATTTTATTTTAGTTGAACTGCACAAAATCTGCTTAAAAGAAGAGGAAAGGTCAGGAATGGTTCAATTTTTCAGAAAACTATGCATGCCTTCCTGACATGAGCCGATGTTGCCTTATTTATTCCTTCAAACAGGTTGTTAGAAACAGTCTTGCTACCATTACCCATTAAGAAATTGCAATGCTTATATTTGTGAGTCTATGCTTCAACTAGTGCCACATTTATAGTAATTACACTTTCAATATCTATGCAAACAGGGATGCTCGATTTTAGTGGATCTGCACAAAAAGTCCAAATGGTTCAACATTAGGAGCATGTTTTTCCAAACCTTTATATCCAATTGGTGGCACTATGAGATGTTCATTACGAAGGTACATGGTTTCCTACTATCTTGCTACTCTTTTTGTACTATCATTAGATAGTAATATTAGTGGTTTGCATGTGAATTTATTGGAAGGGTGGACCTACATTGGAGGTGCAAGACATGATTCAATGATTGGACTCAATTTCGGTTATATCCTTGGTCTGATGAAGAACAGGCGCTATATTTCTGCTCTAAACCAACAAATCAATTCAGTATGAAATTGTCCAGGAAAAAACATGACAATATCAAATCGTCCAGTGCAAAATATGACAGATGCTAAGCGGAAGAGACGTGTTTAAACCGAAAATACAAGGTGTGGTATATGTTTACTAGCTGCTTGATATTTGTGCATACAGAGATGTCTGCCCGTTGCTATTTGGCAAACAAACAAAGTGGCCGCAATTTTGGTTGAACTGCACAGGAGAATAGCATAGTCACTGCATACAGTGCCATTTGAAAATAGACACAGAAAGATTGGATAGTCACTTCATGGACAACACAAAAGTAGTATTGTACTATTTATTGGCCAACACTATGTGCTTTGCTTTCGTCTAGTTATACAATGGGCATCATTTTGCCTAAGTTAAAGTATGTATGTCGAAAATAGTCTCGTCATGTGATCGACAGAAGACCAAATCATATTGCAGTGGATGTTCCTCCATCATGTTTGGTTCATTCTCATGGTTCTAGCTGTTGGTGAAACCACTTACATTTGCAAGAGGGATTGTAGACTTCACAAACAAATTTGTCTTTCACTCTGTACTGAATGTTGGCCAAGAGAAGCATCCATGTTAGTAGGAAGAACAAATGTTTTTCTAGATCTTTGCTTTTGGATCTACATATTTGTATATGATTTGTGAATCATTGAGATGAATTAACATGCTGATCTTGCGTATGGGAATCGTACTAGTTGGTTTTGAATTTGGGCTACTAATGTGAACATATTACAATGCCAGGCCTGTGAGTCTCGTGTGAACATTTCGAACAGATTGGCTCTTACTGCTGTGCACAGCAAGATCCTTATTTTTGTGTTCTCAGTGTTTACAAGTTACTAATAGTTCCTTATTTCTGTTTGTTCAGTGCTTACAAGTTACTGATCGATCACTAGCTAGCCTACTAATGTGCTCCTGGCAGTTTTAGTTGCGACGCAAGATCCAAAGTGGCAGCTTTTTGAATAAAAATGCCTACCTGTGAAGAAACTGACAAGCTGCTCTGAAGAAAATGCCATATGAACCTAAAGAAACTGCCAGCAAAAATGTTCGCAAATGCCTTATCTCCCAGCGAACGTTCATCAGCTAATGCGATCCTACACGTGCACCCTCCGACCTACTCGATCTTACACATACACTATCCGACCTACTCGATCCTACAGGAATAAATAGTGGATCACACACGTACAACCTCCTTTACGGTTTGCAGGGCTCAATTCAAAAATCTCACCAACCAAGGTAGATGATGAGTGGTGGAATCATTTTTGACAAGGAGAGAGTACCTCATCTGGATGATTTGACTGCACTCGTTTGACCGTCATACTGACATGCGACCCAGCACGGACGGGACGACACCGTCATAATTTTAGTTTTTCTAGTTTTCCACGGCAAGTTGGTGCGCTAAGCCATGCCTGCTTATGCATTGAATTCCGATGACCGCAATGACCGTCGCGCTTCCCGCGACACGTTGGTTCGCCTACCTTCTGCCTATAATTGCTGTTTCCCGGCCTTCTATGGTGGCATCATCAACCAACTTGCACTATCCTCATAAGCCCCCACTGGCCCAATGTCGCTCGCCACTTATCTTCGTTGTCGCCACGTCCTCCATGCCCTTGCCCGTCCGCAATAGGCGACGCCGGAGGCGGTCACCGCCGGAACTAGTGTTCAGTTTTTCACCGGAAGGCAGACGAAGGGAGGAGGCATTCTATTTGTCTTTAGATGGCAATGACGAGTATGAGGAGTTGTTAGGAGCGTTACCGCCTGGCGGAGGAGCAGAGTATCGCTGATTTGCGCCGCCAGCGGGGCATGGAGTAGCAGAGCACCGACGCTCTGAGAGTAGAGCGCCCACAACTGGGCCGACTACATGGAGGCCGGCGCCGGGAAAATAGCCCTTGAGTCTGTCGGGCACGCACGGGTTCACGACGCCGAATTTTACTACCAGCTTGTCAAGTGGGTTTCCCGCTAACAAGCCGAAGCTTCGGTGGACCACGCCGGCATGGAAAGGGCCAAAGGGCACGAGCAACGCGCCCTATCGCACCTTTGGCAAGTCCAAGGCGAGGCGGAGGACGTCAGTGCCGGTGTTTAGCGTGTACCGCAGATGGCGGTCGGCATCGTCTAGTTAGCTGAGTAAGTTAGTACTTGTACACTCCTAGTGTATTAGTGGGAGTAGATAGTTAACTTGGCTGTGATGGTTGTCAGCGTGGAAGTTCAGTACTCTATATCTGGATCAGACATGTTACTTCGCTTTGAATGTTGAACTTTCCATTTGAATGTATGGAATGGGCTGTTATTTTTGAAAATGGGTTGTATATGTCTGCCACGGGTTTAGAGGCTGACTTGTGGGCCTACCAGATTGACGCGTACACAATCAGGAGATATTGTACGTGGAGAGGATGACAACAGGGATCCACCAAGGTCATGGCAGTACGCAAGCAAGTGCCTCCTTATTTCAAGCCAATAAAAAAATGGCTCCTCCTAATGGATTTCTGACATCTGGGTCCCATGCCATTGTCAACGTAGTCAATAAATGAGAGAATTGCACAACGAGCGGCTGACACAAGGGACCTAGTAGCTCGCCCAGTTACTTTTGTTTTCAGTTAATTTGATGAATGCTACTCCAAATCTGGTGATTCCGAGAAATGCCACTTCAATTTCCAAACTTTGAAAAATGCCATTTCATGCCATTTCTAGCGGCATTTTTCAAAGTTCGGAGGGGCATTTTTCAAAGTTTGCAAAAATTGAAGTGGCATTTTTCAAACTTTGGAAATTGCAGTGGCATTTTTATGAATCGCCATAATTTGAGTGGCATTTATCTATTTGTTTTTGAGGCGGAAGCAGGGTGTCAACTGGGCTGTGTAGGGCACTCTGGCCTGTCTAGACAACCTTTTCTTTTATGTTTACCCCAAGACCAGCCCAGTAGTTTTATTTTCTTTCTAAAAATGGCTAGCCCAGGTTTTTTGTGCTTTGTCAAGTATGTTGCTTTGTTAGGCCTATTGGGCAACAAATATTTCAAGACGAGGAGAGCTTCATTCGGTTTGCCCAAAAATGGCCTATTAGTAATGAGAAATGGGCTATACATTTTTAAAACACATCAAACCAATAATTAGTTTCAAATATTTTTTTTCATTTCGAGATTTTAAATTCCATTGATTTTTATGCATGGACAATTTGTTGGATTTTATATTGATATACGTTCATTTTTAAAATCCGATTGAATACGACTTGAAATTTCGGGATTAAAACTAGTTCAGACCGCACAGAAATATGCAATATTTCGTATAATTTTTTAACTGTGGCCAAAATATGGGTTGTAATGCTAACAAAAAGAATATGGGCTCCAAAAAAACCTTAAGAAATAGCAAATGGGTTGTAAATTATTAGAAATAATGGCAGATGGGGTGTAAGATGTTTTCCACATATTTGAGGCTTTCCTAAAAAAAGGTTGACGCACATGCAGTGCCGTGTTAACACACGAGACCAGTGACTGTTGGATGTCCATCCAACGGCTGTCGTGCTTCTTCAATCTCTGCTCTTCCTGCTACAGCCGCTCAAACAAGCGCCAGCAGAACTGCCCACTCCCTCCTCCTGTGGCCGGCTGTGCTGCCGTGCAGGCCTCACAGCCTCACCCTACTCCCATCGCTAGCCTGGCCATCCCTCTACTCACCCACACCTGATATTATTCTCCAGCGACGGCAGACGAACCAGTAAACACTCGTACCCCCCTCCGTGTGGGAAACAACTGCCAAGTCTTCCATGGCTCCATGTTGTTCCCTTCCTAAGCCTCGCCGTCGTCCACCGCCCTGGTGCTCTCGGCGCGGCGTGGCCAACGTGGTCAACGAACGACATCCATCAGAAGTGGATTGTATGTGGAGGGGCTGACAACTGGGTCCACGGCCGCACGCAAGGAAATGCCTCCTTATTACGCGCAAAATAATGATTCCTCCACCTGACAGCTGGAACCCACCAGAAGGGCCTCTGTATTTCGTGAAAAAACATTCTCCCCGCTGACAGTTCGGACCCACCAGCTATATCTTTGCATGCAAGAAAGTGCCGCCTTATTATGCAAAAAAAATGAACACTCCCCTGCTAGCTGGGACCCACCATAGTGGGAGGCTGACTTGTGGGCCTACTAAGTTGATGGGGACGAAGGGCTTTGGCAACATAGTCAATATGAATGATTCTAGCTCTAGTGACTGTACGATGTCCATCCAACGGTCGTAGTGCTTCTTCAACCTCTGGTCTTCTTGCTCTAGCTGCTCAAACCAGCACCGGTCATGCCGTGAGCTCATGCCTGCCATGGCCGGCTGTGATGCCGCGGAGGCCTCACCGCCCCCTACTACTCCCACCGCTGGCCAGGTCATCCCTCTACTCACCCACACCCCCTGTTATTCCGCGGCAACGACAGCCTCACACCGCAGCCGAACCAGTGAACCCTCGTACTCCTCTCTGTGTGGGCATCCACTGCCGCATCTTCCTCGGCTCCGCGTCGTCCCCTTCCTATGCCTCGTGGTCGTCCACTGCCTTGGTGCTCTCGGCGTGGCGTGGTCAATGTGGTCAACGAACAACTTCCGTCGGAAGAGTACTATACGTGGAGAGGTTGATAGTTGGGTCCACGACCGCAGCAAGGAAGTGCCTCCTTATTACGCGCAAAATAATGATTCCTCCACCTGACAGCAGGGACCCACCGAACGGGCCACCGTATTTCATGAAAAAAAGTTTTCCCCTGACTGCTGGGACCCACCAACTACATCTTCGCACGCAAGGAAGTTCCTAATAGTCGGGACCCACCTAGTCGAAGTGTACGTAACGTTGTCATTCTGGTCGCGAACGTGTATGTACATACTGGTCGATCGGTCTGTCTGCAGGCTGCAGCGATGAACTATGGCTGTGTAAGGAAGGGCACGTGTCATAGTATGGGCGCACACTTGTCATAGTAGAGACGCGCACGTAGCATGTACATGTATGTACAAACATGGCGCAAGAAAGTAAATACAGCCACGTACGTACATACGGCCGGGGTCTCGAATGCCTACTCACGCATACGTATGGCCAGGGCTCGTGTATATGGCTATGTCGGAATGGAGAAACTACGTCGTCGTGTTCATCGGGAGCCAACCGGCTTGGATGGAATAGCCGATCGAAACGAGGCTTGGCGTACCGCAGAACATAGGAAACGACATTGTGTTCGACCGGCCATGGTCGAAATGGGATCCTATTCATCAAGTGGGGTCTGGCATACCGCAAAACAGAGGAAACGGACTTCTCTTGGACCTCCTATGGTCGAAACGGGGTCCTGTTGATCGGGAGGGGTGTGGCGTACTGTAAAACGGAGGAAACAGACTTATGTTGTAGCGCTACGGTCGAAATGGGGGTCCTGTTCATCGGGAGGGGTGTGGCGAACCACAAAATAGGACTCCACGGGATACTGTTCATCTCCACCATTGACCTCCTCCAGCCTCCACGGGCTACTGTTCATCCACCGTCGACCTCCTCCAGCCTCCTCCTGCGACTGTTCATCCACGGGCTCCTGTTCATCTAGCCTCCATTGCTCCTCCACCAACTACTATTCAACCAGCCCTCTCCACGAGGTCCTGTTCAACCACCCTCCATGGGCTACTGTTCATCCAGCCCTCCACGGGGTCCTGTTCATCCACCCCCAACTGGCTCGATCGGGGTCCTGTTCATCCAGCAGCAACGACCTCTAGTACCATGGGGTCCTGTTCATCCACCCCCACTGGGAACTATTCATCCACCCCCAAACAACGCTCACTGGTCATCAAGAGGCAGCATCGATGGGCTTCAGTTAGCAGCAGTAGCGAAGGAATCACTCGGATTCAGTTAACAACAAGGGATCGATCAGGGTTCTATAACATAGCTAGTGCAATCGCTCAGGTCTAGTTAGAGCCCAACACCTCCCTCGGGTTCAGTTAGAGCGCAACACCTCGCACACATGCGTGTACATGTACGAGAGAAACGCGCAAACCTCCGTGCATCGCTCGGCCCCGACCACCCACCGTAACCGGGAACTCCCTGATATTTTCCTCGCCCTCGCTTCTACCACGGTTTCTTCTGTCATGGATGGCCCAAAGAATGTCATGCAGCTGCGTCTCCGGCCCACCCTGGACGAAAATCCCATTTTCTATCATGATTTTTGGTCATAGAAGTAGGAGCCTACCACATTTATGATGATACCTGGTTTTTTTACAATTATCGTCATAGAAGTGTCATAAGGCATGATAGAATTTTTTTTGTTCGGCCAAAATGTCACGGATGTGTCTTTTTTTGTAGTGAAAGCAGGGATGCCAAGAGGGCCGAGTTTCCTTTCAAGGAAACTTTGTATAGATTCCAGGTAAATCACTGCTTACGACGTGTATTGGCATGATGAACCAACCAGAACCCTCCAATGGCTAACAGACAAGGTAGCATCGTGCACTATTTTGTCCCCAAATTACTTGTACCTCCAGCCACTATGTGTGTATATGTACCTTTTATTTGTACCACATTATGCCATTTTCTCTGTGTCTGATCTTGCTCAATCTGGACGTTCCAAAGATAGATACATTCATCATATAGATATCAGATATGCACAAGGTTTCTTGACATGCTTCTTATACTTTGATATTTGGCGACCATTGTTTAGTCTGAAGATGGCCATTGCTCGGTTTGATTTCTGATTTCTGAAAAATATGCACCTTCTAATTGATGATAGTTCCATGTAAAAAAACTGATTATGAAATTCATATGGTTCATGCGATAAAAAGTGTAATGCCAAACTTTTTGCTGATTACAAAATATAGCTCTTAGATTGTTAAATAGCGTGTCCATATTGTACTACAACGATTAGATTTCAAAATACTTTAAACTTTAAAAGTGTCGATGTTGTTGCATTGTTATCTGATAATGGCTACTAGTTTTTCAGGACACATCGGAAAAATTGTAGAACAATATAAAGACCATCACTCATGTTTGCTTTCCTTATCATTTTCGTTAGGTTTTTCGTATTATATTTCTTGATGTGCAGGACCTTTTAAAGATCAAAAGCTCAGTTGTCCATCTTTAGATCATCAGTTGTTTAGTAGTGCAACAGACAACCATGGCCTGAAGGATAATTATTACTCATATCATCTAGCTAACAATTCATGTTTTGTAAGTTTATTTTTCACATACTTGGGTCATTTGACTTCACTCCCTCGCATTATAGCGTTAAAATTAACGGGCGCGACAATGTGCGCCATCAATTATCTAATTTACTTCACAACTAAAGACAAAAGTTGTCAGAGTGTGTACACAAAAAACTACTGATGAGGTCACTACGACGTAAACCCTAAACCACAGGATTTAATTTCCTAGCTAGGTAGAACCCGTCAAAGGAAAGACGGCTGGCACCCTTGGATCATACGATGCTTTTGTGCAGTTCCACTAAAATCGAGCTGAGCATCCCTGTTGGCAAATATATTGAAGAAGTGTGATTAGAATAATAGTACTGGCACTAGTTCATGAGACATAAACTCATCACAAATAGAAGCCGGTAGAAGTAGAGAAAGATCGACATGGAGATGGAGCTACGTGGGGAGCTGCGGTAGTGGAGAAAGACGTCTCCAAATGGGACTTGTACATGGGATGTCGGGCTGTAGCTAGAAGGGCGGTTGGGATGCGGCATCAGCCCATACCGCAGGGACCCCCGATCGGGACGCACGGACAGTGGGTTTTCTCCCTCGCTGTTGTCGACCGCGTCTACGCAGAACATCATCCTCTTCCCCCAAAGGCGGGATCAGGCCGGATCTGTGACCAGCGGTGTGCCACCATGTCGTGGGAAATCACGGCCACCTATGGGACCAAGGGACCCTTGCTGGTTCGGCAGGGGGGTGTCATGTTGCACAAAGAGCAGAGGAGTGTGGGGCAGTGATGTCGCTTGAAGCTATGTTGGTATTTCCCAAAGAGGAAGGGATGATGTAGGACATTGGCGGTAGGAATTTCCCTCAGATATGAAACCAAGGTTATCGAACCAGTAGGAGAACCAAGCAAAACAACGTAATCAGCCCTTGCACACAAATAACAACCACTCGCAACTTGACATATTAAAGGGGTTGTCAATCCCTTTCAGGTAATGGCGCCAGAAATGGCGTGTTGACAGGAGAGAGTTGTAAATATTGATAGATTGAACAAAAAATAAAATAAATTGCAGCAAGATATTTTTGGGTTTTTTTAATAGATGTGAAAATAAAAGCAAATAAAAATAGATCGCGAAGGCAAATAATATGAGAAAGAGACACGGGGACCTTTGGTTTCACTAGTGGCTTCTCTCGAGAAAAATAGCAAAGCGGTGGGTGAACAAATTAATGTTGGGCAATTGATAGAACCTCAAATAATTATGACGATATCCAAGCAATGATCATTACATAGGCATCACATCCAAGATTAGTAGACCGATTCCTGCCTGCATCTACTATTATTACTCCACACATCGACAGCTATCCAGCATGCATCTAGTGTATTAAGTTCATGGAGAAACGGAGTAATGCAATAAGAACGACGACATGATGTAGACGAGATCCGTTTATCTATGGCGGTAGATATAGATCCCATCTTTTTATCCTTAGTAGCAACGATACATACGTGTACGGTCCCTTTCTGTCACTGGGATCAAGCACCGAAGATCGAACCCACTACCGGGCACCTCTTCCCATTGCAAGATAAATAGATCAAGTTGGCCAAACAAAACTCAAATATCAGAGAAGAAATACGAGGCTATAAGAGATCATGCATAAAAGAGATCAAAGAAACTCAAATACTTTCATGGATATAAAAAGATAGATCTGATCATAAACTCGAAGTTCATCGATCCCAACAAACACACCACAAAAGAGTTACATCATATGGATCTCCAAGAGACCATTGCATTGAGAATCAAGAGAGAGAGAGAGAGGCTGCTAACTGCGGACCCGAAGGTCTACAAAGAACTACTCACGCATCATCGCAGAGGCACCAATGGAAGTGGTGAACCCCTCCGTGATGGTGTCTAGATTGGATCTCGTGGTTCTAGACTCTGCGGCGGCTGGATGAATATTTCATCGACTGCCCAAGGGTTCTGGTATTTTTGGGGTATTTATAGAGCAAAGAGGCGGTCCGGGGGCACCCTAGGTGGGCACAACCTACTAGGGTGCGCTTGGGCCTCCTAGCGTGCCCTGGTGGGTCGTCCCCTCCTTGGGACTCCCCCACCAGGTGTAACCAGGGCCCAATATCTTCCATCTGGTCCATAAAAAATCTCCGTAAAGTTTCGTGGCATTAGGACTCCATTTGATATTGATTTTCTGCGATGTAAAAAACATGGAAAAAACATCATATGGCACTTGGCACTATGTCAATAGGTTAGTACCAAAAATTGATATAGAATGACTATAAAATGATTATAAAACATCCAAGATTGATAATAAAACAACATGGAACAATCAAAAATTATAGATACGTTGGAGACGTATCAGCATCCCCAAGCTTAACTCCTACTCGTCCTCGAGTAGGTAAGTGATAAAAACAGAATTTTTGATGTGGAGTGTTGTTCATCATGTCATGCCATATCATATTATTTTCTTTATAGCATGGATATTTGGACTTTTTTGTGATTCAAAGCAACAATCTAGTTTTGACATAATAATTTAGATACTTAAGCATATCAACAAGCAAGCATGTCTTCCAAAATATTAACACTAAAATAAGTTATCCCTAGCCCATCATGCTCAAACATCGATCCATTCATGAAACACACTTGAATATTAACTACACCCAATACTAAAGCACAATCATATTGCCTCGTAGTTGGTGCTTTTATAAGATAAGATGGAGAGTCAAAATAAAAATTGCATAAAGTAAAAGATAGGCCCTTCGCAGAGGGAAGTAGGGATTTGTAGAGATGCCAGAGCTCAAAGCGATTTTTTTTAGATAAGAACATTTTGGGAGGTGTATCCATCCCACCTACTAAAACGACTTAGAGTTCCCAATACTTTCCATGCATAGATATAACATAGGCGGTTCCCAAATAGAAAATAATGTTTATTCCTTTTTCCACCATAACTTTCACTTTCCATGGCTAATTGTATCCACGGGTGCCCTCCATACCAACACTTTCCAAGGAATTTATTATTTGACAACATAAAGTAAATTCAAATTTTTTTGCATTTCGGGACTGGGCATCCCTAATACCTTTGCCTTACTCTCGTGAAATGTCATGTGAATAATAACTCATCTTGAGAATAATGCATCTAGCATCACTACTAGAATCAGGATCTTTGCCGTCAGCCTGTTCTTTGCCGTCCACTAGCTGATGACAAAGAAGGTCTTTGCCATCAACATACTGAAGGCTGACGGCAAAGAACAAGCGGACGGCAAAGAGCTTGTTTGCCATCTTCTAGCGGATGGCATAGAATCTTTGCCGTCCGCTAGGGGACGACAAAGAGGGAGGGTGGCCCACTAGCTGTCAACCCCTAAGGGGGCCCCTCTTTGCCATCCGCTAGTAGACGACAAAGTATTCTATGTTGTCCGCTAGCAGATGGCAAAGAGCTTGCGGACGACAAAGCTTGAAAATTGACTTAACGGCCGCGCCCCACCATCGCCCTCTCTCCCCGTCTCTCCTCTTTCTCCCCCCCCCCCCGTGCCAACCTGCACCGTCGCCACTGCACCCTCCCCGTGCCGTCGCCGCCCCACCATCCCCGCGCCGTCGCCGCTTCGTCCCCGCCCCCTGGCCGCCCCCTCCCTGCCTCCACACCCCCTCCCGAGCCTCCACGCCGCAGCCGCCGATGGACCGCCCTCGAGGAGCACTACCCGTCGCCGCCCCCTCCATGCCCGGTCGCCGCCCTCTCCCCGATCCGACCCGTCGCCGCCGCCCCCTCCCCCACGGTGAGCCCCTGCCACCTCATCTCCTGTTTTTTTCTGTTTTAGTTTAGGTTAGGTTTAATTAGTTTAGGTTATTTAGTTTAATCAGTTTAGGTTTTTTAATTTAGTTAGTTTAGGTTTAATTAGTTTAGGTTTTTTAGTTTAGGTTTAGGTTTAATTTGTTTAGGTTATTTAGTCGGTGGTTGTTAATTAGCAGGTACTAGTAGTTTAGATACATGATAAGATAGGGCTAATGTGTAGGCTTAATTTATCTGAATTGAATTTGTTTAGGTTTTAGTTAAATAGTCATATTTAAAGGAAGTAAAAAAATATGAAAAAAGAAGAAGAAAAGTAGAATAAGTAAATGGGGGAAGAAGAAGAAGAAGAAGAGGAGGAGGAGGAGGAGGAGGAGGAGGAGAAGAAGGAGAAGAAGAAGAATGAGG
Source organism: Triticum urartu (assembly GCF_056163025.1). Lineage (NCBI taxonomy): Eukaryota > Viridiplantae > Streptophyta > Magnoliopsida > Poales > Poaceae > Triticum > Triticum urartu. The sequence goes on along the minus strand of NC_141879.1, from coordinate 398,797,853 downwards.
AGAATATGAGAATAAAAGAGGAAAAAGTAAAAGAAGGAAGAAGAAAAATTAGAAGAAGAAGAAGAGGAGGAGGAGGAGTTCTGTTTTTCTTTTCTCTTTTAGATAATACATATATTAGATATATAGTTAGGGAGATTAAATTAAATTACATTAGATTAGTGTTAGGTTTTAGTTAAATAGTCATAATTAAAGGAAGTGAAAAAAAGATGAAAAAAGAAGAAGAAAAGTAGAATAAGTAGAAAGGGGAAGAAGAAGAATAAAAAGAGGAAGAAGAAGAACAAGAAGAAGCAGAAGAGGAGGAGGAGAAGAAGAAGAAGAAGAAGAAGAAGAAGAAGAAGAAGAAGAAGAAAAGAGGAGAAGATGACTAGGTTAGTGAGGTTAGTTTGATTTTCTAGGTTAGTTTGATTTTCTAGGTTAGTTAGGTTAGCTATCTTTAGACTAGGTTAGTTAGGTTAGGTTCTAGGTTAGTTTCTAGGTTAGTTAGGTTATTCTGATTTTCTAAGTTAGTTAGATTTTCTAGGTTAGTTTGGTTAGTTTGATTTTCTAGATTAGTTATCTTTAGACTAGGTTAGTTAGGTTAGCTTCGAGGTTAGTTTCTAGGTTAGTTAGGTTAACTAGTGTGATGGTGATGTCATCTTGTTCTCCAAGAGATGATACTTGGCAAGATAACCAAATATGGCATACATGTAAATATTCCAAAAGCTTGAAAAAACAAAAAAGGGTTTTTGATGGATTTTTTAGGTGTTGTTTTCACCCAACAATTTTTTATTGTGTTTATGTTGTACTAATTTCGTTTACTCTTTGTCATTGCAGGTGTTGACAGATGGTGGGCGCGGGTCGAGAGCGCTCCAAGCCTCCTTCTTCCACGACGCGTGCTGGGAGGGGTGGCTATATTTCACCCCAGCAGCTTCGTAGAGCGCTCGTAGATAGCATGGCGACACCGGCGAGCCCTTCTTGTTCGGCCGGGAGAGGTCGTGGAAAGGCGAAGCGGGGATCTAGAGGTGGACGTGGCCGCGGGAGAGGTAGGAAGGCTGTTGTGCCTTCCTCGCCGCCACCCAAAGCTGGTTCTCCGGACCACCGGAGTGCTCTATCTCAGGTGGAGCCGTCAGACTTGGACCCGTCTTGGACTCCGGTCCACGAGCCTCGGGCTACGAGCCTCTTGTCGCCGAGCCTTCGCCACAGGAGACTCGGGCCCTAGAGTCTTCGTCCCACGAGACTCTGGTCCCGGAGTCTTCATCCCAGGTGACTCCAGATACAAGTGGCCATGCTGATGGCGAGGAGACCTGGTCTGCTGATAGTTTTAGCGATGGCGAGCTGGTTGAGCAGGGCAAGAAGGTGTACCAGCATGGTGGTATGAAGCTCTCGGCCATGTCGGCGACCCGCGATCAGAGGTGGTTGATTTAGCCTAAAGGGGAGAAGTAAGTGCATTTACTCTATTTTATCCTTTGTCCTTCATGTTTCTTCAAATTATTATCTAATGTGTTGACCTTGTCATACTACATGGGTTGGATACACCCTGATGGTGTCCGCGGGTCCAACCAGGTCCTTGGTACTCTAGTCCGGCACAACTTCCTAGGGTGGGTCACGTTGCCTGGTGAGGGTCAGGCTCCACAACTAGCAATGAGCTAGGAGTTGTACGTGGGTGCCCCGGCCCCGCCATAGGAGAGGGTCGACGGTGTCGTGTGCGAGATGGTGGCCGACATTGTGAGACGACGGTTTTGGGTAGTTTGTACTTTACAGAATTAAAAATCAACATTGCCTAGTGATTATAGTAATCAGTGTTGTCTTGTTCGATTGCAGATGTTCTACAGGGTTGCTGAGGAACAAGAGGCGGAGGCGGCTAGGGTTCTCGAAGCCGAGTGCAAGCGCCTACTTTAGAACTTACGGCATGAGGCTTGGGTACAGGCTGTTCGAGACTACTACGCCTCGAATAACATTAGGAAGCCCAAGAAGGAGTGCCGCCTCAAGTATCTGAGTAAGGAGAAGTACATGAAGGTAATTAACTTTTCTTAAGGCCTTGTACTTAGTTTCCTTGATTTCATTAGTAGGTGTAGCGGTGAAATTTCTCTTTGACAAACTTAGATGCCCCCGAGAGGATGTGTGGATTTGATGGACTGTAGGGAGGCGTTGGTGGATGAGTGGTGCTCTCCCCAATGGCTAGCCGAACACAACAAGGCCAGGGATAAGAGTTCCAAAGTGCGAGGTGTGCCACACCATCAAGGGAGCTCCAACCTGTTTGAGTACGGGGATCACTGGGTATGTGGTTTCAGCCCTTAACGATTCATGCAATTTCGTTCTTCATGCTAGCTTTAGCCCTGAACTAATATGTTGTTCCTCTCTTTCAGGCGAGACACAACAAGGAAGTGCCACTGCTGTACGACCTCTATGCCATGGCCCATATGGCCCCGTTCAAGAAGGCCAAGGCATTCACTGAGGATGATCTAGATCATCCAGAGAGCTTCACTAACATCTCCTCCCACAACAAACTCGTGAGGTACAGAGACTGGGGGAAGGCGACGAAAGGGGATGACTTCAACCCAAGCCAGAGTCCTTTTGATACAGAGCTCGTGATGCTATCTGGTGATGGGAGGAGACATGGCTCGGTAGCCATTGGGGATGGACTGATACGTTGTCCTAGGAGTCTCCCGGAGATCAAGAAGCGCCACGTGAGGTCTCTTCCTGACATGCCGCCTTGACCACGGCCAGTGGACCTCGCCATCGACGCTAGGGCCCATGAGCTTCTGGCGGAGGCAAATAGGTAGATGAAGGAGAGGGACACCGAGCTGGAGGAGAAGACGGCTAGGATGCTAGAGGAGGAGTGGAACCGGAATGACTCATCTCACTAGGCCCTATACGAGGCTCCTCGTGATAAGTTTCTCCTGCTTATTAGCCAAATCATGCATGTAATGTTCATTTCATTACTAACTAATATCACTGACTCGTGAAATCAAAATGTGTAGACCGTGTGCAAGAAAAACGATCAGACCCCTCCTTCGATGCCTCAGATTGCTATAGCAGAGACATGGTGGGTTTCATTTGAATGGTCATTTCTTACTAGTATTCACATTTCAGTTGCATCATGCTAACGAGACATTGCAAATGATCTTTGGTGCAGCATGCCTCCCGACAAGCATCGACCGATCCATCTCCGTCTCGCGGTGCCGCAACCCCGACCACCACCGGCCCTTCACCTTCGTCTGACACTGGTGTAAACCCGAACGACCCTTCACCTCCATGATGACGGTAACATTTCTCTAGTGTTTTGCGTCCCAAATGCATAAAGACCTAGACTTAGCTTTATTTCCTCCAAAATGGTTACCATAATGACCTAGACTTAGCCAATCTTCCTACGAAATGACATAATTAGCTTACTTAGCTCCAAAATGATCTAGACTTACCTAAATTAGCTCTAATATGCTTAGTTACCTAGGTTAGCTAAATAAAGACCTACACTTAGCTTACTTGTGTGAAAAATGGCATAATATGCTTAGTTAACTAAAAAATGGCATAATTAGTTAAGTTAACTCCAAAATGACACATTTTACCTAGGTTTGCTCCAATATGATCCATTTTACCTAGGTTAGCTCCAAAATGAGCAGGTTTACCAAGGTTACCTCCTATATGATCCATTTTACCTACGTTAGCTCCAATATGATCCATTTTACCTAGGTTAGCTCCAAAATGATCCATTTTACCTACGTTAGCTAAAAAATGGAATAATTATTTATGTTAGCACAAAAAGGCACTATACTTACCTTTAATTTCCTCCAAATTGACATAATAAGCTTAGTTAGCTAAAAATGGCAAAATTACCTATGTAAGCTGTAAAATGACACAAATAATGAATGAGAAGAAGAAAAACAAGGAAGAGGAGAAAAATAAAGAATATAAGAAGAAAGAGAAGAAGAAAAAAAGAATAAAAGAAGAAGAATGAGAATGAAAAGTGTAAAAACCTTGTTCTTCTTCTAGTCTTCTTCTTCTTCTTCTCTTCTTCTATTTCTTCTTCTAGTTTCTTATTCTTCTTCTTCTAGTCTTCTTCTTCTTCTTCTTCTTCTTCTTCTAGTCTTCTTCTTCTTCTAACTTTCTTACTCCCATTTTTGCAGATTTGATTCACTTCATGGAAGCTGGATTGATGGACTGCTAGTTTTAGTTTCTGTTTTGATTTTGTGTTGATAAACAATGTATGTTGAGTAACTCCGTGAAACTATGTATGTATGTTGATGAACTCCATGAAACTATGTATGTATTGGGGTTTTAATACCATATGTGTTATGTTGCGTTGATGGATACATGGGCTATGTTTGAGGTTGAAACTATATATATAATTTACGTCTTTTGAAAATGCAAAGATATAACAAAAAACAAAAAAAATCAGGGGCTATACAGGCACTTTGCTGTCTACTGGCAGATGGCAAAGAGCATTGCCATCAGCCAGCAGACGACAAAGCTGCCACACGGCAGCTACCTGTGCAACCTAGGGCACTAGTTGTCCTATTTGGTTACTTTTCTGTCTGCTGGCAGACGACAAAGAGCGTTGCACCTTTGCCATCTGCCAGCTGACGACATAGCTTGACACGTGGCAGCACCTGGGGGCTGGCCTATTTCGCTCCTATGCCATCAGCTAGCAGACGACAAAGCACGCCTTTAACCCCTTAACAGACCTAACCTGGTACTTGTGGCGTCTAGGCTCTTTGCCATCTGCTAGCCGACGGCAAAGAGTGTTTCACCTTTTCCATCCGTCAGCAGACGGTAAAGAGCCCATCGTCGTAGCCTATTCAGCCGGACCTGTTGCCGTATGTTGGTGGACGAGAAAGGCCTTTGCCGTCATCCGAGCATGCCTTTGCCGTCAGCCATGGCAGACGGCAAAGTGCCTGATTCCTATAGTGCATGGAAAATATTAGCCACCCCTCGCCGCTCTGCGAGCGAAACAAACACGCCAAAGAGAAGTTTATTTTGAAAATTAGAGATGGCACATGCAAATTTGCTTAGGACGACAAAAGATTACCGCATATAGGTAGATATAGTGCACTCATGTGGCAAAACTGGTTTAAAGGATCTTGGATGCACAAGTAGAGGTCATACTCAGTGCAAAATGAAGGCTAGGAAAAGATTGGGAAGCGACCAACCAAGAAACGAATAATCTCATAAGCAAGCATTAAGCATAATTAACACTGAATAATGCACCACAAGTAGGATATAATTTCATTGCATGATTGTTGACTTTTGTGCATGCATAGGGAATCACAAACCTTAACACCAATATTCTTACTAAAGCATAATTACTCATCAAGATGACTCACATATCACATGATCTTATCTCAAAACTATTACTAAGAATCAAGTTTATTTTGTCCAATGATCTTCATGACATTTTTCTTTCTGTTTTTCTTTATCCTTCTTGGATATCTATCATTTTGGGACTAATTTTCATGTGTTGCTTTCCATAAGCTTAAACAAATATAAGGGAAGATCATGAGCATAACAAATTTTCTTACTCTCAAAATAATTTAAGTAAAGCAAGAGAGAATTTCTTCAAAATTTTACTAACTCTCAAATAAATCTAAGTGAAGCAAGAGAGCATTTCTTCAAAAATAACAAAGCACACCGTGCTCAAAAAGATATAAGTGAAGCACTAGAGCAAGTCCATTGCTCATAAAAATTTAAGTGAAGCATAGAGAGCAATTCTAACAAGTCAAGATATAATTTTGGTTAGGATTGATGACTTAAAACACAAAATAAAACAAGCAAAGACACATATCATACAAGATGCTGCAAGCAAAACACATATCATGTGATGAATAAAAATATAGTCTCGAGTAAAATACCAATAGTTGTTGGAAGAAAGCAGGGATGCCACTCGGGGGCATCCCCAAGCTTAGTTGGTTGCTAATTCTTGGATAATAGCTTGGGATGCCGGGGCATCCCAAAGCTTAGGCTCTTCCATCCTTCCTTCATCCATCGTAAGATAATCCAAAACTTGAAAACTTCAATCACACAAGACTCAACAAAACCTTCGTGAGATCCGTTAGTATAAGAATAATAAATCACAACTATAAGGACTGTATCAAACCAATTCATATTTTGTTTTTGTATTATATCTACTGTATTACAACTTTTCTATGGCAAAAACTCATCAAAGAAAACCATAGAACCATCAAAATAAGCACACAACACGAAGAAAATAGAATCTGTCAAAACAGAACAGTCTGTAGCAATCTGACTATTTCATATAGTTCTGTAACTCGAAAAACTCTGAAAAATTAGGACTTACCTGAGAAATTTGTATATTGATATAGTACAATTGTAATGGGTATTTTATCGCTCTCTAGTAAAAAAATGAAAATTAATTTCATGAGCGCAAAACTTTCTGTTTTTTCAGCAAGATCAAACAACTATTGCCCAAGAAGATCCTAAAGGCTTTACTTGGCACAAACTGTCGGTGTCCTAGAACGGGGGTAGCCAGACTAGCCTGCCTGCGGCCCAGGGCGTGGCTACACCAACAGCCTGGTATGGCTCATCTTCATCAGGAACCATTCAAGACCCTCGTGAGGGGCTAAGCCTCGCGAGGCGGACGATGCAAGACCTCCTCAGGGCTCCTGAGGGGCGGAGATATCTATGCAGGGGGCACCTCGCGAGGAGGACGTGACATGAGCCATGACGACCAAGGCCAGGTGGGCGCCAGCGGGCGTAGAGTACTTGTTGCCTCTTTGGTGCTAAAGGGGCAAGTGCAGGCGAGGAGTCCAGAGGCATCATGCAAAGGTTTCCATATCGGTGCAACAAGACCAAGACCAGCAGGACGGCAGGACGGAGGTCACCGCGGAGCCCATGACGGCGTCATCACTAGAGCCTTTGGCAGGCGAAGACCACCTTTTGTCAGGATAACTTGTACTAGTTGTCCCCCTTCAAACTGGCCATTGTGCGATCCCTTCCCGCCTATATTTGGGAAGAGGACCAGGGCCTCTATAAATAGGACTAGCCACCACCTTGGCAAAGGGAGGAGGATCCAGACCATCCACACACACACAAGCTCATCGAGCTCAAGAACACCTCTCCTCAGGAGGCTGTTCATCCCTTGTACTTGTTCATCCTCAGCCTACAAGGCAATCCACCACACCACACTGGAGTAGGGTATTACACCACAACAGTGGCCAGAACCAGTATAAATCCTTGTGTCCCTTGTTCTTCTGGTTCAGCTAGGCTTAGAGATCGTTGCGAGAGCAGGCTCGTGGGGGAGAGAGATCTTCGTGCGCACCCTAGTGTTCGAACCTCAAGGGTTTGCCGGAACCCGTAATTCGACACAAACATTAATTAAAACAGAAAAACGCAAATCATAACAATAGCATAATTGTGCTAACAATCAAGAACAGGAAGCAAAAAGGAAAAAATAAGTTTTATTCATTGGGTTGCCTCCCAACAACCGCTATAGTTTTACGCCCTTAGCTAGGCATAAAGCAATGATCTAAGTTTTGTCATCCTTCTTCTTCTTAGTTTTCTTAGAGGTGTTTCCATCATGAGGTTTTGTAAACAAAACATAAAACATATCATCCATGGAAACTCTAGCATTCCTTAGTTGGTTTCCATCATAACCCGTTTGATTTCCCGCAACAATCCAAGAGTAGTGTTGATAAACATTATTAAAAACTTGTTGGATTATATCTAGAACGGGGACTTCCTTTTTAAGATTCTCATCAAAGATCCTATTGTCCCCAAGCAAATGCCTTAGTGCATGGTCACTATTGTAAGGAATTTCATCTATCACGGGTTTTCATGATTCATACCATAAAAATAAAAGATTTCCCTAGCTTCCCAAATTATGTAGTCAAACTCGTTCATAAGAACGAGATTGGCCATCTTTTTAGCCCTAGGATTCTTTATTTCCAGAATCTCAAAAAACAATCTTTGCAAGGTAGGACGAGTACGAATAAATTTACTTTCAAGTTTCAGAACTAGTGCTAAAATAGCATCCGCATAAGATCTAGTAGTTTTAAGTATAGGAGTATCATCAAGACTTAGATTTCCAACACAATTGAAAAATTCTTGGATACATTCTTTTCCCATAACGTTCCCTTGCCCCAAGATAAAAGTTTTAGCATCCAGATTGCCTGTACGTCCAGTATTAGGAGTTGGGCCATCATCTGTTGGTGCCATACCGAAATCACTCATGATTGCAAGCAAAGAATAGATCTGACGAGAAAACGGAGAACGGAAAAAGGGCGAATAAAACGGCAAATTTTTCTGAAGTGGGGAGAGGAAAACGAGAGGCAAATGGCAAATAATGTAAATTGGGAGGAGATGAGCTTTGTGATTAGCAACCTCATTATGACGAAGATCCTCCCCGGCAACGGCGCCAGAAATGGTGCATGGCCGGGAGACTATCTTGACTTGATCCTCCCCGGCAACGGCGCCATAAATTCTTTTGATGTCACTTGAAGCTACGTCGGTATTTCCCCAAAGAGGAAGGGCTGATGCAGCACAGCGGTAGTAGGTATTTCCCTCGGATATGAATCCATGGTTATCGAACTAGTAGGAGAACCACGCAACACAACATAATCAACCCTTGCACACAAATAACAACCACTCGCAACCCGGCGCATTAAAGGGGTTGTCAATCCCTTTTCGGTAACGGCGCCAGAAATGGCATGTTGACAGGAGAGAGTTTTAAATATTTATAGATCGAACGCGAAATAAAATAAATTGCAGCAAGATATTTTTGGGTTTTTTGTTTAATATATTTGAAAATAAAAGCAAATAAAAATAGATCGTGAAGGCAAATAATATGACAAAGAGACTCGGGGCTATAGGTTTCAATAGTGGCTTCTGTTGAGAAAAATAGCAAAGCGGTGGGTGAACAAATTACTGCTGGGCAATTGATAGAACCTCAAATAATTATGACGATATCCAGGCAATGATCATTACATAGGCATCAAGTCCAAGATTAGTAGACCGACTCCTGCCTGCATCTGCAACTATTACTCCACACATCGACCGCAATCCAGCATGCATCTAGTGTATTAAGTTTACGGAAAATGGAGTAATGCAATAAGAATGATGACATGATGTAGACGAGATCCGTTTATCTATGGCGGTAGATATAGATCCCATCTTTTTATCCTTAGTAGCAATTATACATACGTGTCGGTTCCCTTTCTGTCACTGGGATCAAGCATCGTAAGATCGAACCCACAACCGGGCACCTCTCCCCATTGCAAGATAAATAGATCAAGTTGGCCAACAAAACCAAATATCAGTGAAGAAATACGAGGCTATAAGAGATCATGCATAAAAGAGATCAAATAAACTCAAATACTTTCATGGATATACAAAGATAGATCTGATCATAAACTCAAAGTTCATCGATCCCAACAAACACACCGCAAAAGAGTTACATCATATGGATCCCCAAGAGACCAGTGTATTGAGAATCAAGAGAGAGAGATGAAGCCATCTAGTTACTAACTATGGACCCAAAGGTCTACAAAGAACTACTCACGCATCACCGGAGAGGCACCAATGGAAGTGGTGACCCCCTCTATGATGGTGTCTAGATTGGATCTGGTGGTTCTGGACTCTGTGGCGGCTGGATGAATATTTCGTTGACTGCCCTAGGGTTCTGGTATTTTTTGGGTATTTATATATCAAAGAGGCAGTTCGGGGAGCACCCAAGGTGGGCACAACCCACCCGGGCGCGCCTGGGCTTCCTGACGCTCCCTGGTGGGTAGTCCCCCCCTCGGGACTCACCCAGGTGCAACCAGGGCACAATATCTTCCATCTGGTTCATAAAAAATCTCCGTTTGATATTGATTTTCTGCGATGTAAAAAACATGGAAAAAACAGCAACTGGCATTTAGCACTATGTCAATAGGTTAGTACAAAAAAATGAAATAAAATGACTATAAAATGATTATAAAACATCCAAGATTGATAATAAAATAGCATGGAACAATCAAAAATTATATATACGTTGGAGGTGTATCAGGCAGCACGACAGAGATCACACAAGCAATTTTACCTAGGTTCGGGCCGCCGCGAGGAGAAAAACCCTACTCATGCTTTGGTGGATTGATGGTGGAAGAATGGTGGTGGAGCATAGTACACTTGCTCGCATACGCGCATATCCAACCTTCTAACCCTTGTTACAGTTGCCATGGGCCTCCTTTTATAGGCTAAGGGGTCACCACAATGGCAAAGTAGTCATTATGCACTGATAAGATAGCAAACAATGCTATCATACCTAACCCTGCAGGCTGACAGGGCACATGAAATGTGCCGCTCAATGTCACATCATCACTTGCCCGGCAAGCCTTCCCAGGCTATCTTGCCAGCTTCACGCCTGCTCGCTTGGCACGCCGCAGGACAGGTGCCGTTTGTAGGTATCCCTTGTAGAAAGAGGCTACCATATGGCGAATGGCTACCACTTAGTCACTTTCCGGCTTGACACCGCATTGATTGACAACGTGGGTTGCGATGGAGTAGTTGGGTGAGGTGGTTTTGCCTCCACATCGTAGGACGGGTGTCATTTGTAGGTATCCCCTGTAGAAAGATGCTACCATATGGCAAATGGCTGCCACTTAGTCACTTTACGGCTTGACACCACATTGATTGATGACGTGGGTTGCGATGGAGTAGTTGGGTGAGGTCGTTTTGCCTCCATGAGCCCTAGCAGGCCCTGCCGGGACGTGTTGGACGTTCTCTTCCAGGGGCAACCCTACCTTCACTGAGCTCGCCTACCCGGCAAGGGATGCTTTTTCTCCTGGTGGCATCCTACTTCTCTGGCTTGGTCTTGGTCCTCTTGATATGGATGTTGGTCCTTCAGAACTCTTGGTATCTTGTACTTTGGCATGGCCTTAGCTTGTCCGTGCATGAGTGAGGTGAAAACATGTACCCCTGTCTGTTTTTCCCGACATAAGCCCCCGGGCCTGAGCCATATGTGTTGGCGCGGCACGTTGGGTTAGGCCCCAAAAAATGCGCAGACACGTTGCAGGAGAGGGTTGCCTGTGCCGGTTCACCATGGTGACTAGTCAATCCAACGTCGACTTCGTGCAATTACTACGCGTCGTGGGGTCATGGGACTGTAGCAGTTAAGGTAAAACGGCAACTTTCTGAAATGTCGCGCCTCTATTCCGCACTTCCCCCCTTAAAATAGGGAAAATGGAGCGACACAGTTCACCTCTCGCTTGCCTCGCCTTTCCATCATCTTCCCCAGCCAGCCGAACCACTGCCCCTCCTTATTCTTTCTCTTGCCTGCTACTGCCCCACCCACCGAACCCCTTCTCTCATTCACATCGCCGCCTGCGGGAATGGGGAAGAAGCCTACGGAGAAAGGGAAGCAGACAGCCGCGGCGAAGGAGATGGCCGCCGAGGGGAGTAAGAGGGCGGCGGACCTGAACAAGAATCGGAGGGGAGACGTCATCTTCATTCCGTCGAATCTAGATGGCCCCGTTCTCCAAATGAGGTGTGGGTATCTGTGGGGGAGGCCTGTCCCGAAAGGGCATGGAGCGCCCTATGTTTTGGCGGAGGGGAAAGAAGATCCGTCAGACTCATACCGATCCTTCTGCGCTTATTTCATTTGTGGCCTTTGTCCCCCTTTCTCTGATTTGTTCGAGGCGATCATGGCCATTTATGGATTCCATCTCCTTGACTTTACGCCAAAAGCAATGGCGGCCGTGGCCATTTTCGCCCACTTTTGCGAGAATTTTGTCTGAATTGCCCCCAATGTGGATCTGTGCAGGCACTATTTCATTCCATGAGTGGAGAACAAAGGCCATCGCTCCTAGAACATCAGCTGGATGCCATGGGTGGCGAGGAAGCTTTGGGATTACATCCCTGGTAAGCAGCGCAAGAGGTGGGATGAATGGAAAGGGGATTGGTGCTGGATTCAGGATAAGGACGCCTCAGATTTCTGCCAGGCATGGATGGGATGTGTCGAGCGCGGCATGGAATGGAGCTCTCACGGCCTCACCAACGATAGGTTGCACCCGGCAATAAACAACATCACCCGTTTGAAGGCTGTCGGGCTGACCATTGAGCACGTGGGGGCAGATTTTTCTCCTCCGTCATATTTTGCCGTTACAGAAGAGGGACAGACCCGCTTGGTTGTACGATGATGCTACATACATGATGAGGTTGCTCCCGGGATTGGCCAACAACTTGTCAGTTTATGGCCACGCCTGGTTGTGTGACCAGTTGTTTGGCCGCTTTGAGATGTTCAAACTCCCGGCAATAGCTATCCCACTGAATATCAACTCAGCCCGAGACCATATACTGAAATGGATGCCGGACTACAATGCTCATAGAGTGGAGAGCGATTGGCGGCTGCCTACTCTCGACGAAGAGCTTGAGTGGTCTGGTGCCCTGGTGGAGAAGGCCACCTGCATTGAAACTGGGATGTGCAAACGCACCTCCTTCATGGAGATGGTGTATATCTCGAACAGGGTCGAGGAGGATAAGGTTGCCTGGCTTGCAGAAATGGCAAGGGCCTCGAAGGCCGGGAAGGGCAAGGGGAAGGCTGAGGATGAGAGCTCTTCTCATGGTGGCAGCTAGGTGCAGGCCACGGGAGGGGTTTCCCGGGAAGAACCTGTCAGGGATGTTCCCGCCTGGGACGAATTTGCTGGGATTGTTGCTCTAGCCATGGCGGCAATGGAGCTCCAAGAGGAGGAGGAGGTTGGCGCGGTGGCGGAGCTCGAGGTGGATTGGCTTGCTGCCTGGTTGCAAGCCCCCAAGCTAGTCCCGGATAAGCGCCCCCGTAGGCGCGCTGCTAACTGGGGGCGGTGTCTCCCAACCCAGCGCCTGCCGCCAAGAGAGTGAAGAAGACCACCTCCAAAGTTGCCAGGACCGATGTGGCGTGCTGCCAATCCCGTCGCCTCACCAGGATCAAAGCTTCCCCCACCAAGCGATCTGCGAACGCGGGAGTTGACTCCAGCCCCCATTCTAGCTGGAGCTCTACAGAGAGTTCACCTCCACCGGAGGCCCCGACACCTCATTCGGCACCAAAGCTGCCAGAAAGCTCCATCCTTCCACTTCCGAAGAGAGGAAGGGAGCCTTCGCCTCCCATGGAGTTCAACTTGAATTCTCTGCTCATCAAAGAAGAGTAAGGAAGACTTCCTTTCCTGTATATAGCTTCGGCATACTTGATTACCTTTGTCAACTGACCTTTTTATCTTGCTTCCACTGGCAAGTAGGTGGACGAGGAAACATAATCCCTCATCTACCGGCCGCGGTAGAGGCTCTGGCGCGTCGGGTCGCTGGACACTGTGGAGGATCTGGCCTCGGCGAGAAGCGACATAGAGGATCTTGTGCCGAGCCCCCAGCCCCGCCCTCAGCCCAGAAGCGGAGGATTGGCCTGTCCCGTTGAAGGTAATGGGGATGGCCTTCCAGCTCCATTGGACTAAGCGAACAACGAGACGACGCAAAGCGAGCCCCCAATGGAGGCCACGTCTCCTATGCCGGCCAGGCTGAGGCACCTCCAACGGCGCCTTCTGTGGATGAGGCCATGTAGGGAGCCGCCACGACTGTCATGGCAGAGGGTGGAACACATGGCCTGGCAACAGATGCTGTCGGGGAAACTGAGGCCTTTGCCCGTCAGACTTGTCTAGGTAAACATCTGATGCCCTTTTTCCTTTCTTTCCCCGATCACTTTTCCTTGTTTCCCCATTACCTGAAACTTCTGTATGTTTGTGGTTCGCTAGTCCTCTCATCCGTAGACCCCGAAGCCGAAGATCCGGAACTACTGGAGGCGGTAGCCAACATAGGAAGGGCTGTTGCAGACGAGGCCATTGTGTTTGCTGCCGCAGAGGGACAGGACCTTACTGCCAGGAATGTCCAGGATTCCTTGGCGGTGGTGGAACATTCGCCGGAGGATGCCCCAGAGGAGGAAGTGGTGGTTGAGGTGAAAATCCCTCTCCAAACCATGGATCCGCTTCCCTCCTCTAGGATCGTTATGGAGAGCCCGCCACCCCCTTCAAACACGTTGGCCATGGTGTTGTCACAGTTCGGGACTGGAGCCCCCAGCCCGTCTTCAACGACGGGCGTGGAGCTCGACGAAGAGCTTCAATGCATTCTAGCACCGCTGTATCAGGAAGTTGGGAGACGAATGATTCGACTGCCATCGCTCTAGAGATGTGCTTCCCGGAGTCCGTGCGGCGGGTGTAAAGGAGATGCAGGCTCGGTACAATCAGAAGTGGCAGATGCTTAAGGAGCGGCGTGATTCTACCAGCAAGGTGGACTAGAAGCTGAAAGACAAATGCTTGGAGCTGCGCGAATGGCACGATAAGTAGTTCAAGGTGCTCGTGAGGCAGCAAGAGACCCTTCCAATGACAGGGGAAGATTTCTTGGCCTATGAGACCCGCCTGGCGGACCGCAAGGCACTCCTGGATGCCAGCGAGAAGGAGATCTCTCGCCGGGAGGAGAAGCTCGAGGCCACCCTTCGCGCCAAGGATGATGAGTTGGAGGCTCTTGTGCAGCGGCGTACTAAAGACCTGGAAGACAAGCATGGAGCTGCACTACACGCTCTTGCCACTGACTTTGCCGCTCAACTGAAGAAGCTTACTAAAGATCTGGCTGTCGCGTCTGCCGCCGAGACTGACTCCGATCGGCAGGTGGCTAAGCTGACCGAGCACCTTGCTGGGAGCACCAAGGAGGTGGAGGTTCTCAAAGAAGAATCACGGAAGGCGAAGGTACTTCTTAGTAACGTGCAATTGCAGATCCCCTCCAAGGCTCGGGACCTCAAGACCGCCAACGGCACCATTATCGATCTAAAGGCCAGGATTGGCTCCTTGGAGAGCGTGCCAGAGTCCTGCGAGTCCCGCCAATAGCTACTATCCAAGGATCTGGATACTGCCCAGCGCCTCCGGAAAGATGCAGAAGACAAGCTGAAGAACCAATCCGAGCAGGTTGATCTTTGGATCAAGAGCCTGATCGACATCGCCGAGCGTCTCGCTGCCCAAACAGTGGTGATGGGTATGGACGACCCAACTTTCTTGGTTAATAGGCATGAGGTTCCAAGCGCCAAGCTGGGAGTCTTCTTCAGTGAGTTGATCAAGAAGCTGAAGGTGCATGAAGAGGGTAGGGCCGAGCGTTTTGTGACCGAGTCCCTGAAGCTTGCCCGCGACACTCTCTTCATGGTCTTGAGCAATATCGCCTACCGCCATCCTGACCTCGACCTTGATGACGGATTCAAGAAGCTGCCAGCGGGTGCTGACATCATAGATGCCAAGGAGAAAGCCACTTCTCGGGCCGCCAGGGTCCTCTACGTCCAAACAGCTTCATCTAGCTGTCAGGCCATGTAATGGGCCACTGTTGCCCCTACGCTACCCTGTAACGAAACATGATGTATGCTTTGTGTTTAGGCATTATATCTTTTGTGTTTGCGTGGAACTGATATTTTCTTTTGAATCTTAAATGCGCATTTATCCCCTTGAGCTTTATACGCGTGCGTTCGCATGATTAATCCCTATGTCTATTCCGAATGCCTGCCGGTATCATATTGACACGATTGTCGTAAGGATCTGGCCCTTAACACTCATGTTGGCATGGATGCGTCCCGGCAGGTTTTTCCTAGGTAGCTCTCGACACAGCCTCTCGTCCTGCGAGGATGGCTTGAGACAGGATGATGGTGCGATCAAAGAAACTATCCAAGGTTCCATCACATGAGGGCTTTTCACGATATGAACGCTTACTAAAGCCAAGGGATAAACAACCGCAAGAATCTAAAATGCGTCAAAAAGAGACGATGATGTGGAATTAGCTTTTGTTTTCGGTTCTTCTTCATCCCTCCGGACCACGTAAATCCGGCATGTTCGTGGTGCCCAGGAGGGTTGAAGTCAAGCGAAGGATTCCATGGTTACCGGCAGAGATCAACACGCAGCATGTGTTTCTAGCGAGCAACGGGGTATGGTGCCGGGCTCTCTCTGGTCCTCCTTTCCTTCCTGCATTACCTTTGAATAGCTTTGGTGGCCTCTATTGTAGGGTTCATCCAATGCGGACGGCCTTGCCGAAGCGCTCTTGCTGAGGCATCAATCAACAGATTCATACCAGCGTTTCACTTAGGATTTCCCATGGTGGGGTAAATATTGAACCGAGAATCGCATGGTAGTCATCGACATTGATGATGCCTGGGCCAAGGCGGCTCGACTGCTGATGAAGGAAGGTGATGGGGAAAAGATGAACCTCATGCTCGCGCTTCTTGTCTCCTTTCTTTGGACGGTGCCTGAGCAGCGGTCGTGCCGCATGAGTCACCGGGGAGGAACAGATCACCGTCGGTATGATCTCCGCCGCAGCCGCGACCACGACGGAATGTGACAATGGATGAGGCGGGCGTTGGGGCAGCCCCACTTGGCCTTCATACCTTCGCAAGCGCCACAAATGCCCAAAAGCTTGGGGTGGTTTACCATAGGTATGGCGCGCTTCTCATGCTTTCAGGTTCACGTAAGTGACCCCCCCCTACCTGGCGCCAAAGAAGTCGTTGGAAACCATGACCACCTATGGGACCAACGCCCCTTGCTGGTTCGGGAAGGGGATTTAATGTTGCACAAAGAGCAGAGGAGCGTGGGGCAGCATGACAGAGAACACACAAGCAATTTTACCCAGGTTCGGACCGCCGCAAGGCGTAAAACCCTATTCCTGCTTTTGTGGATTAATGGTGGAAGAATGGTAGTGGAGTGTAGTACACTTGCCCGGCAGGGTTGCCTCAGGGCGGTAGTGGCTACGCGCGTATGAATGCGTGGGTATCCAACCTTCTAACCCTTGTTACGGTGGCCATGGGCTTCCTTTTATAGGCCAAGGCGTCACCACAATGGCAAAGTACTCTTATGCACTGATAAGATAGCAAACAGTGCTATCATACCTAACCCTGCAGGCTGACAGGGCGCATTAAATGCGCCACTCAATGTCACATCGTTGCTTGCCTGGCAAGCCGTGCCAGGCTATCTTTCCAGCTTCATGCCTGCTCGCTTGACACGTCGCAGGACGGGTGTCATTTGTAGGTATCCCCTATAGAAAGATGCTACCATGTGGCGAATGGCTGCCACTTAGTCACTTTGCGGCTTGACACCACATTGATTGACGACGTGGGTCGCCGTGGAGTAGTTGGGTGTCGGTGCAACAGACCCTGGGTCCATTGCCTAGACTGTGCACAGGCACAAGAGCAGAATTGAAGCCTCGGCTTGAGTCAGATATTGAAGGACCAAGAGATTTGAAGAACCAACATGCAGCTCAGAGTGATCAAGGTCAAACCAGAGGAGTAGTATATCGGCAGGAGAAGGGCCTCCCTTGCTGGGCAGGCGAGCCCAACAAGGGGCAGGGCCACCGCCAGAAGCAAGCAACTAAGGCGCCCCGGCAGGGCCTGTCGGGGCTTGTGGGGGCAAAAGCACCCCACCAACAACTCAAGCACGACCCATGTCGTCAATCAGTGCGGTGTCAAGCCGCAAGGCGATTATGTGGCAGCCATTCGCCACATGGCGGCTGAGGGAGTCTTGGATTAGGAGGTCTCCGAACAGCCGGAGTATATCCTTTGGCCGGACTGTTAGACTATGAAGATACAAGATTGAAGACTTCGTCTCGTGTCCGGATAGGACTCTACTTGGCATGGAAGGCAAGCTAGGCAATACGGATATGGATATCTCCTCCTTTGTAACCGACCTTGTGTAACCCTAACCCTCTCCGGTGTCTATATAAACCGGAGGGTTTTAGTCCGTAGGACAACATACAATCATACCATAGGCTAGCCTCTAGGGTTTTAGCCTCTCTGATCTCGTTGTAGATCTACTCTTGTACTACCCATATCATCAATATTTATCAAGCAGGGCTTAGGGTTTTACCTCCATCAAGAGGGCCCGAACCTGGGTAAAACATTGTGTCCCCTGTCTCCTGTTACCATCCGGCCTAGACGCACAGTTCGGGACCCCCTACCCGAGATCCGCCGGTTTTGACACCGACATTGGTGCTTTCATTGAGGGTTCCTCTGTGTCGTCGCCGTTAGGCTTGATGGCTCCTACTATCATCGATAGCGATGCGGTCCAGGGTGAGACTTTTCTCCCCGGACAGATCTTCGTGCTTGGTGGCTTTGCACTGCGGGCCAATTCGCTTGGCCATATGGAGCAGATGGAAAGTTACGCCCCTGGCCACCAGGTCAGGTTTGGAAGCTTAAACTACACGGCCGATATCCGTGGAGATTTGATCTTCAACGGATTCGAGCCTCTGCCTTGTGCGCCACGCGGTCACGATGAGCATGACTTAGCTCTCCCATCGAACAGTGTTAAGGAGATCGCACCGACAGCCGCTCCAACCCTCAATTCGGAGCCAGTTGCGCCTTCCGCGGATGAGTGGATGGACCCCGCCACGGAGGCCTTACCCTCAGCGGCGATCGAGCCGAACATTGACCTTGCCTTGCACGAGAGCCGTGTTGTTAAATTGTCGGATCCTTCTCCGGCCACGGACTCCGAACCGCCTGCGCCCGTTCCTATCGAATCCGATTGGACGCCGATCATGGAGTTTACCTCCGTGGATATTTTTCAGCACTCGCCCTTTGGTGACATACTGGAACTCATTAAGGTCTCTCTCCTTGTTTGGAGAATCCTGGCTGAACTATGTCCGTTAGGACTGGGATGCGGACGACAAAGAAATTCGAGGCCCACCCACCACCCACCTGGTAGCCACTGTCGATGACTCAACCGACATGCTTGACTTCGACTCTGAAGACATCGACGGTATGGATGACGATGTGGGAGGCGAAGAGGAACCACCGCCCACAGGGCGCTGGATGTCCACCTCATCATATGACGTATACATGGTGCACACACCAAAAGAAGACGACGACGAGGAATGGAAGGACGCAACGAAGGCTTGTCCCCTCGAGAAGCAGTCAAAGCGGCGGCGTAAGCACCGCCCCAAATCCCGCCTCGGCAGAAATAACGATCATACAGACCCAGCATTGGAGCAGGGCGAACTACTGCCGGACCACGGCAATACGGAAAATCAAACCATACAAACCAATTCTGTCAAAGATAATAGTCCGGATGACATAACGCCGGACAGGCACCCGGAGCAGCAGAATGCCCGTCAAAGGCTTGTTGCTACCGCGAGGAGTCTGAAAAAGCAGAAGCAAAGGCTCAAGGCTGCGCAGGACACACTCCAAATCAGATGGAGTAAAGTACTCAACACAGAAGCAAAGTATGGTGGTAATCGCCCCACCAAGAGCTACCCGAAGCGGAAGTTGCTACCCGAATTCGATGAGGAGGCCCTAGATCCCCCACTACCAAAAATCAAAATGGCCACCTGGCCGGATAGACGACCTCACGGCCAACATGGAGCGGCAAACAACGCCACTCACAAGCCAATACGCGATCCACACGAGTCTCGCACCAAAAGGACGACGCAACCAGATCCATCTATGGACCACGCAAGCACGCCCCAGCATATGATGTAACACAACAAACATCAGAAGAACGCGGTACACCCAGATACAGGGGTGCCGCACACCCCCTATGTTTCACCGATGTGGTGCTGGACCATGAATTTCTAGAGGGATTCAAACCCGTAAACATAGAGGCATACGACGGAACAACAGACCCTGGGGTCTGGATTGAGGACTATATCCTCCATATCCATATGGCTCGAGGAGATGATCTCCACGCCATCAAGTACTTACCCCTCAATCTCAAAGGGCCAGCTCGGCACTGGCTTAAAAGCCTCCCAGAAAACTCCATTGGAAGCTGGGAAGAGCTCGAAGACGCTTTTCGGGCAAATTTTCAAGGGACTTATGTCCGACCCCCGGATGCGGATGGTTTGAGTCATATAACTCAACAGCCCGGAGAGTCAGCCCGAAAGCTTTGGAACAGGTTTCTTACTAAGGAGAACCAAATAGTTGACTATCCGGACGACGAAGCCTTGGCAGCTTTTAAGCATAGCGTCCGCGACGAATGGCTTGCCAGACACCTCGGCCAAGAAAAGCCAAGAACAATGGCAGCATTAACAAGCCTCATGACCCGCTTTTGCGCGGGTGAGGACAGCTGGCTAGCCAGATGCAGCACCAGCGACCCAAGCACATCCAAAGTTAGAGATGAAAACGGGAAATCACGACGCAGCAAAAATAATAAGCGTCGGAATAAACAAGACAGCCCGAAGAGCACGGCGATAAACGTCGGATTCCGAAGCTCTCGGCCAGGTCATCAAAAGCCGCCCTCTAAAGGCGCCAGAGATGAACTGTCCAGCCTGAACAAAATTCTGGACCAGGTATGTCAGATCCATAGCACCCCTGGTAAACCTGCTAATCATACCCACAGAGAACGTTGGGTCTTCAAGCAGTCCAGCAAGCTCAACGCCGTACACAAGGGGGAGGATACACCAAGCGAAGATGAGGATGAGCCTCTCAAGCAAGACACTGGGGAACAAAAGAAGTTTCCATCAGTAGTCAAAACAGTCAACATATTACACGTGATCAAGGGAAGCAAAGCGGCCCTACTAGATAAATATGCCCAAGGGCCTATCACCGTGAAACCCTGCCACTGGTCGTCTCAACCGGTCACTTTCGACCATCGTGATTACTCAGCAAGTATCCGGCGGGCAGGATGGGCTCCCCTGATATTAGACCCAATAATTGACGGATACCACTTTGCACGAGTCCTGATGGACTGTGGCAGCAGTTTAAACCTGATATACTAGGATACAATCCGCGAAATGGGGATAGACCCTACGAAAATTTGCTACAGCAACACTACCTTTAAAGGAGTAACGCCAGGCCCAGGGGCTCACTTCACAGGCTCCCTGCTACTAAAGGTTATATTCGGCTTCCCCGATAACTCCCGTAGCGAACATTTAACCTTCCAAAGTGCTCCGTTCCAATGCGGTTATCAAGCACTACTTGGACGCGAAGCTTTTGCTCACTTTAATGCAATACCGCATTACGCTTCACTCACGCTCAAGATGCCCGGTCCACGTGGCATCATTACAGTGAACGGAAGTATTAAGAGATCTTTGCGCGCCGAAGAGAATGCGACTGCCTTGGCAGCCGCACACTAAAAACGGCCTCACCAACTAAAGCATTTGATAGGTCGTCAAGACCACGGATGCGGTTAGATGAGTCTGGCGCTGCTACATGTAATTTGTACCGGATTGATGGCCACACCCCTATTACAAATACAAGGGCTCAACGCGCGCAGATAAGTGGCAATTTCTACTCATTTCTAGTTATACATGGTTTCTTTAAAAACCATATTTTTCCACGACAACTTTTTCACCTAAGTTCCTCTCTTTTACAGATGATCATCGTGCTACACCCATCCAGGATACGGCACAACGGAGACACAGGCGCAGACGTGTAGCAGGGACCCGCTCCAAGGATTATTTTTAGATTAAGACCCTGCGTAAACCTTTTTTACTGTCTCTTGTTGATACACATCCCTCGAATTCTCAGTACAATAGAGAAGGATGCTGACGTCTTGGCATGTGGCCACGTCAGAGTAATGCACGTACCTAGACACAAGGGGCTTCTTACAAAGGGCACTATTTAGGCCCGGTCTATACCATAAAGACCGAATACCTTAGGGAGTGTTCAGCGTCACGAGTTTGGCCTTATATGCATCAGCTCCGAATCATTGTCTTTGGTCAAATGTTGGGTTTTCCCGGCTCCTATGTTTTGGTGCCTTATGTTTCGCTTTATCGGCTAAGGCAGCACCAGGAGAACTACTGCGATTGTGCCCTGGTTCATCCGGACGAGCACCTCAGTAGAGAAAGCCGAAAACTGACTCTCATGATATAGCGTGAGACTGGTCAACCACTCGATGACCTATCGGAATGTTAGAATTCCTCCGCCTTAACGAAGGACCGTTTTCCGGCCAGGCATGTACGCACCCCGAGATCGGGAGAGTGCGGAGCCACCAGGGGCTATCTAGTAGCCCCACTGTCAAACTCCTATGGCTAAGTGGAAGTGTTAAAGCATTATAGTCTGGTTGCCTCATTCGCTGCGCTATCACCTCCTTAATAGGACCAAGACGTTGGGTTAAGTGTGAACACGCGTTTTTTGCGAGCACCTACGCATTATATGCGTGCGGGTTGAAGCCAACGACTGCAATCTTTCAGGTTATATACATAAACGGCCGCACAGGAGGCATCACGTTACTTTCCGGAAAAAGTATAAATACATCCTTACTATATTTCATAAAAACATTGTGTTTACAATGGGAATACATGTCATTCAAACATAATATTCTTCGAGCGCTGGGACTCTATCAAACGAGCACCCTCAAGAACCTCTTCAAAATAGTGCTCGGCAGCTACTCGGCCCATGGCCGAACCTTGCGCCGCAATAGTGGTAGCATCCATCTCTGCCCAGTTTGCCTTGACACGAGCAAAGGCCATCCGCGAGACTTCTATGCATGCCGACCTCTTCATCACGTTGATGCGCGGCACCGCGCCAAGGAACTGCTGCACTAAGCAGAAATAGCTGTTCGGCTTTGGCTTCTCCAGCCACAACTGATCTACAACAGACCTCATGGCGAGTCCGGACAACCTATTAAGTTCAGCCCATTCGGCTAGCTGATCAGTCAAGGGAAGCAGACGCTCTGGAACGTTGAATTGCGACCAGAATAGCTTGTCCACTTCACGACCTGATTGATCTTGGAAGTATTCGACCGCATCGACAGCGCTCGCCGCAAAGTCCATATATGCGTCTGCCGAACTCCACAGCCGATCCAGAGGGGCATACCGCGGATCTCCGAACTTCCTCTGCAGCAGAAAGGGCTTCCCAGCCGCAATATCCCCAGCTTCGCGTAGCTCCTCCTTCTTCGCCTGCATAGCAGAGTGACTGTCTTTGGTCGCCATAGTGGCCTTCTCCAGGTCCGCTGCCTTCACTCGGTTCTCCTCTTCAAGGAACTGGCAACGGTCGGCAGTGCCTTTTAATTCTACGGCCATCTTGGCCATCTTTTCTTTGCTTTCGCAATGGGCGGCCTTCTTGGCTCTTAACTCCTCGGCCGCCTTCAAAGCAGCTGCAATACTAACCCTCGCTTGTTCCTTGGCTCGGGCGAGCTCCGCCCGAAGGATCTCCACGGTGGCAGCTCTGTCTGCAGTCACAACATATTAAAGATACTGGCATCATGCTGCTCTTATTGTGTGACATTCACTAGAAAACATTACTTACCCTGTGATTCGTCAAGCCGCTTGTTAACAAGCTCGATGTCGGCGTCTGCCGCATCCAGTTGCCATTTTAATTCGGCAAACTCACTAGTCCGGCTAGCCACCGGAGCTTCCACCACCTGCACATAAAGGCAGTCTAGTTATTGCCTGGGACTATGATCCTCTGTTCGCTGCCGTTCTCGACGACAACCAGAGTCTCAGGGGCTACTATCTACACAGGGCACACCTAACATGTGCGGTACTATCACATATTATCTCACGTACCTCAAAGCCTGTCAGTAGACTCATAAAGGCTTCATGTAATCCGCTTTCAGCGGACGAAATTCTCTCCATCACCGTACCCATCAGCGTACGGTGTTCTTCTGAGATGGCCGCTCGCCCCACCAGCTCCCTCAGAACTTCCGACCGCATACTAGACGGTGCCGGACTCATTTGTTTTCTCTCTTCGAGAGTCAGACGCTGGGGACTTTGGTGGTCTATGGGATTATCTTCTGGCCTCACCGGATCCGGAGAGTCCCTTCGTGACGACACTTCGGGGTCGCCCACTTCTTGAGCGGAGGAGTCCGGGGGAGGCGTTTCGCTCTCCATCATCTCCGGAAGAAGATCCCCCGAAGACGAGCTCATCTGAGAGGGGCTAAGACCCGAACTGCAAGATATATGTGGCGGTTATTTTCTCAGAAGAAAGATGGTATACCTTCACTATTATAGTATTTTTTGGATCACTTACGACTCGTTGGAGGGCTGATCCCCCCGCGGACTTTGTGCGGCAAGAGCACCCCCCGAGGCAGGACCCTCTGTTGGAGACTTCTTCCCCGTTTGGAGGCCTCGGCTTCCGAATCCTCGGAAGCAGTCCTCTTCCTCCCCTGGTTATCCTCCTTTATGGAGGCGCTCATTCCCTCGGTTGGAACTGGCAGCGATGGGGGCCCGCTTCCGGCCATATTATTCCCCCCTGTATCTTCCTTAGGGCTCCGAGAAAGGTGCGAGCTCGAGCATCTTTTCCAAAACCGGATTTTCCAAACCCTCAGGGAGGGGGGCCGAATACGGAATCATCTTCGCCTTTATTAGCCAGTCCTGGTCAAAGAGCAATCTCTCAGAAATAACTTCATGAATAAAATACGTGTGTTCGGCTAGAGGATTTCTTACTTGTTCGGCAGCGCGGTTACTGCTCAGGCCCACGTCCTCGGTAGTATCCAGACACTCTATTTGAGGTCCGAAGAATGACTTGTACATCTCCTCGTGTGTCAGGCCGAGGAAAATTTGAATGGCACGCGGTCCTTCTGGGTCGAAGCAGCATAACTTGCATTACCACAACCAAATTAAAATCTCTCTCAAAGAGATCTTGAATGCGGCTTTGCAGTATAGGCACGTCCTTGGCTGGACCCCAGCTCAGACCTCTGCTAATCCATGACATCAGTTGTGGTGGGGGGCCCGAGCGGAAAGCAGGGGCAACCGCCCACTTGGCACTTCTGGGAGCCGTGACGTAAAACCACTCCCATTGCCATAATTCGGACACCTCTGGAAAGGAACCTTTCGGCCACGGAGCTCCTGCCATCTTGCCTATTGACGCGCCTCCGCACGATGCATGTTGCCCCTCGATCATCTTCGGCTTCACTTCAAAGGTCTTGAGCCACAGGCCGAAGTGAGGGGTAATGCGGAGGAAGGCCTCACACACGACAATAAATGTCGAGATGTGGAGAAAGGAGTCCGAAGCTAGATCGTGGAAATCTGGACCGTAGTAGAACATCAAACCCCTGACGAAGGGATCCAGAGTGAGGCCTAGGCCTCGGAGGAAGTGGGAGACGAACACAACGTTCTCGTCGGGTTCGGGAGTGGGGACAACCTGCCCTCGAGCAGGCAGCCAATGCGAAACCTCGGCGGTCAGGTATCTGGCCTCCCTCAACTTCTTGATATCGTCTTCTGTGACGAAGGAGGGCATCCACCGGCCTTGAAGGCTGGATCCGGACATGATTGAAGATCTGGAGCAACTGACCTGGGCTTTGGGTGTTAGAACTCGAGGCGGGGGAGGGTTCGATTGAGCATGAGAGTGCAAAAGCAAAAACCTTGTCCCTTTATAAAGATGGTGAATATCAAGCGTCCTCTCCGTAGCCATTTCGGACTTGCCTATAATCTAGGAGTCCTAGACACGGTTGGGTTACCCACGATCGTATTAATGAGAATCCCGTAATTGGGGGAACACGATCTCTGCTTTGACAAGACGTGTCAAGAAACCGCCTCGCGTTATGTGTGGATCTGGTTGAAGAAAAACGGTTCGAATAATCACCGGGCCATGACATAACGTCGTGCTGCCAAAACAAGTCAGCAAATTAGATTTGTGAAAATATTATTCTCTCTACAGTGGTATGTGGAACTTATCTTGCAGGGTCGGACACTATCCTTGTATTCAAATTCTTCCGTGGTGTATTCGGAGGAGGAACCCGCCTTGCAATGCCGAAGACAATACCGCGCGCCGGACTCATCGTCATTGAAGCCTGGTTCAGGGGCTACTGAGGGAGTCCTGGATTAGGGGGTCTCCGGACAGCCGGACTATATCCTTTGGCCGGACTGTTAGACTATGAAGATACAAGATTGAAGACTCCGTATTGTGTCCGGATAGGACTCTACTTGGCGTGGAAGGAAAGCTAGGCAATACGGATATGGATATCTCCTGCTTTGTAACCGACCTTGTGTAACCCTAACCCTCTCCGGTGTCTATATAAACCGGAGGGTTTTAGTCCGTAGGAAAGCATACAATCATAGCATAGGCTAGCTTCAAGGATTTAGCCTCTCTGATCTCGTGGTAGATCTACTCTTGTACTACCCATATCATCAATATTAATCAAGCACGACGTAGGGTTTTACCTCCATCAAGAGGGCCCGAACCTGGGTAAAACATTGTGTCCCCTGTCTCCTGTTACCATCCGGCCTAGACGGACAGTTCGGGACCCCCTACCGGAGATCCGCCGGTTTTGACACCGACAGCGGCCGTTTCCTACAGAAGGAACATACAGATGACACCCATCCCACGATGTGTCAATAGAACAAGCGTGGAGCAGGCGAGATAGCCCGGCAAGCCTTGCCGGGCAACCAGTGATGTGACACTAAGCGGTGCATTTAATGCACCCTGTCAGCCCATAGAGTTAGGTATGATAGCACTATTTGCTATCATATCAGTGGATAATGACCACTTTGCCATTGTGGTGACCCCTTAATGCAGAAAAGGAGGCCCATGGCACCCGTAGGAGGGGTTGGAAGTTGAGGAACCCGCACCCCTTGCCCGGCAAGGAAGGCCCTTCTCTTGCCGATATACTGCTCCTCTGGTTTGACCTTGATCCCTCTGAGCTGCATGTTGGTTCTTCAAATCTCTTGGTCCTTGAATCTCTGACAAAGCTGAGGCGTTGTAGGATCTAGAAGTAGATGTGTCTAGAGGGGGGGTGATTAGACACTTAATGCTAAAGTTGCAATTTTTAAGCTTTTTAGGTTTAAGTGGAGTTTAGGCACAATTTCAACATACACAATACATATCAAGCAAGCATGCAAAGAGTATATGAGCAGCGGAATGTAAAGCATGCAACTTGCAAGAATGTAAAGGGAAGGGTTTGGAGAATTCAAACGCAATTGGAGACACGGATGTTTTTCCCGTGGTTCGGATAGGTGGTGCTATCCTACATCCACGTTGATGGAGACTTCACCCCACGAAGGGTAACGGTTGCGCGAGTCCACGGAGGGCTCCACCCACGAAGGGTAACGGTTGCGCGAGTCCACGGAGCGCTCCACCCACAAAGGGTCCACGAAGAAGCAACCACCCACAAAGGGTCCACGAAGAAGCAACCTTGTCTATCCCACCATGGCCATCGCCCACGAAGGACTTGCCTCACTAGCGGTAGATCTTCACGAAGTAGGCGATCTCCTTGCCCTTACAAACTCCTTGGGTCAAGTCCACAATCTTGTTGGAGGCTCCCAAGTAACACCTAGCCAATCTAGGAGACACCACTCTCCAAGAAGTAACAAATGGTGTGTAGGTAATGAACTCCTTGCTCTTGTGCTTCAAATGATAGTCTCCCCAACACTCAATTCTCTCCCATAGGATTTGGATCTGGTGGAAAGAAGATTTGAGTGGAAAGCAACTTGGGAAGGCTAGAGATGAAGATTCATATGGTAGGAATGGAATATCTTGGCCTCAACACATGAGTAGGTAGTTCTCTCTCAGAAATAGGATGATGGAAGTGTAGGCTTAGTCTGATGGCTCTCTCCACGAATGAAGAGGAGGTGGAGGGGTATATATAGCCTCCACAAAAAATCCAACCGTTACACACAGTTTTCCAATCTCGGTGGGACCGAATCAACAAACTCGGTCGGACCGAAAAGGTAAACCTAGTGACCGTTAGAGATTTTCGGTGGGACTCACATGCAACTTGGTAGGACCGATATGGTTAGGGTTTGGGCATAACGTAATCTCGGTGAGACCGATTACACAGACTCGGTGAGACCGAATTTGGTAATTAGCTAACCAGAGAGTTGGTGAGGCAAATTCGGTGGGACCAATTTGCTCTTTCGGTGAGACCGAGAAGTTACAAAAAGGAAACACTGAATTTACATTGCAATCTTGGTGGGACCGATTGCATATTTCGGTGGGACCGAAAATATTGCAATAGGTAACAGAGAGTTTGCAATCCCGTCTCGGAGAGACCGAGATCCCTATCGGTAGAACCGAATTGCTAGGGTTTGGCAGTGGCTTATGACAAGTGAAACTCGGTGGCGCCGGATAGAAAGAATTGGTATGACCGAGTTTGGCTTAGGGTTTAGGTCATTGGTGGAAGTGGGAAAGTAGCTGAGGATTTTGGAGCATATCATTAAGCACATGAAGCAAGAGGCTCATTAAGCAACACCTCATCCCTCCTTGATAGTATTGGCTTTTCCTAAAGACTCAATGTGATCTTGGATCACTAAAATGTAAAATGAGGAGTCTTGAGCTTTAAGCTTTAGCCAATCCTTTGTCCTTAGCATCTTGAAGGAGTTCCCACAACCTTTAGTCCATGCCACTCCTATTGCTGAACTTATCTGAAACATGCTAGATAGAAATGTTAGTCCAACAAGAGATATGTTGTCATCAATTATCAAAACCACCTAGGGAGCACTTGTGCTTTCAATCTCCCCCTTTTTGGTAATTGATGGCAACATACATCAAAGCTTTAGATAAAGATATAAAGAATAGCAAGTAAAGCTTTGGAAGGACATGTAACAAGCATAGACTCCCCCTACATGTATGCATTCATGTAAATATGAAATATAGAGGCATGTGAGAGCATAACCATGACAGAGTAGGCAATGTGTTACATGTATCTTGGCCATGTGCATCAGAGCAAAAGATTATCAAGGAAAATACCTTCATGCTCATGAGTTCTTCTTGCAAACAGTATGTACATAAGAAAGAACTCCTCATACTCATGATTTTGATGCATATACTTACCTTGTGGTCTTGAGTTGGCTTAGGATGGAATGAACCTGCACAAACAAAGTTAGATAACACAGGTACATCCACTAGCCAGAGCAAACAAAAGAAACCACAAGAATACCAAGACTGGGATGACATGTAGAGAGTGAGTACAAGGTACCACATTGGATTCAACATGTCCCCAAGAATAAAGATATGCAATGAATTTGACTGATTTCTTTCCCTTAGGTGTCTTGCTCCCCCTAAATCTTACATGGGATATTGGGAGAAGATAAGGAACAGCAAATCAGAGCTGAAAGATACAAATGAACATGTCTTTCCCCCTAAAAAGACATGTGACATCTCTCCTCTTGAACATCAAGCATCTGGGATCCTTGAGTATTCTCTCCCCCTGGAAGTCTCTCTCTCCCCCTTAACTTTTAGGTTTGGTCCTTGAGACTTTTTCTCTCCCTTGATGTGATCTCTCTCTCCTACAAGCTTTGATGTGATCTCTCTCTCCCCCTTTGACATCAATTTCCAAGAAGGGCTTTCTGGAATCTGTCGTATAGGTTTGGTCCTTGAGACTCAGCACAAAGCAATGGATAAAACTGTGATGCTTGTAGAGAACACGATTCATTGAGTAGAGCTGGATCAGAACAAATATAGAACAAGTGGCAAACTGTTTTTCTGATTGCAAAGTCGGTGGCACCGAGTGGCATATTTCGGTGGTACCAAAAAGATTCGGTTGGACCGAAAATTGCAAGTCAGTGAAACCGAGTTTACACAGAGAAAAACACTTGTCACCTCAGCTCACTAGACATGTAGGATCTCACAAAGATTTGCAATGAATTAGCTGAAAGATTTGCAAGGAATTTGATGCAGAAATATGCAGAACAAAAATCAAAAAGAAAAGAATGAAAGTTTCTAGATGAAGTTTTTTTTGTTTGAAAAAGAAAGAAACAAATATGCAAGGGACAAATGCAATAACTCAGAAAAGAACACAAGAGAACTTCATCTAGAATTGGGCGGTGACATAGTCACCTATGTTAGAGTATATTGACTTAGGAGTCAAGTGAGGACACTTGATCGTAGGTCATACTCATCGTTTAAGCTCAAAATGGGGTTACCATTTTTCATTTAAGCATCTTGATGTATTCTCATCTTGTTAAGTTGCTTTGACTCATGTCTTGGAGTAAAGCTTATCTAAGATGGAATATCATACCTTGGGTGGTGGTGTGGTTCTTGCTCATGTAGTTGAACTTGTGTGGGTGCTCAAGGTTGATGTAGCTCATCAAGAGTTGGGAGCACCACTTGGAGTTTGAGTTCATCTACCTACATGGGTTAGTTCTTGCAAGGAAGAGCACTTGTGTATCCAAAAATGACAATCATGAAGCTCAACATAGAATTTGTCAAAGGATATGTTTGAATGGTTTTGTGCTTCCTTGTCTTCAACCACCATTGTGTAGAGTCTTGGTGATGTAGAGATTGCTCAAGATGTGAGTGAGTCGCAATATCATGGAATTAGATTCAACCAAGCACCTACATGGGTTAGACAACATGCAAGGTGCAAATATATCCAAGACATAAGATAGTTATCATAAGAGATATATCATGGATTAGTCATAAGCTCATGTCTTGCATGTATCCAATGGAGTTTCTACTCCAAGTTCGAAGCATCAATGATGTTCAATTCTCCTCTCAACATGCAAAACACTTTCTCATCAAGTGGTTTAGTAAATATATCCGCTAATTGCTTATCGGTGCGAACGTGCTTAAGATTAATGTCACCCTTAGCAACATGATCTCGAATGAAATGATGACGAACTTCAATATGCTTAGTTCGAGAATGTTGTACAGGATTATGACCAGTTTTGATAGCACTTTCATTGTCACAAAGCAGTGGAACATGTTTCACATAAATCCCATAATCTTTAAGAGTTTGGGTCATCCAAAGTAATTGAGCACAACATGAACCAGCGGCAATGTATTCCGCTTCGGCGGTGGATAAGGATACCGAGTTTTGTTTCTTGGAAGACCAAGACACAAGAGATCTACCAAGAAATTGACAAGTACCCGAAGTGGACTTTCTATCAATCTTGTCTCCGGCATAATCCAAGTCGGAATAGCCAACAAGATCAAAAGAAGACCTCTTAGGATACCAAATGCCAAAATTTGGTGTATGGATTAAATATCTCACTATCCTTTTCACAGCCTTAAGATGACATTCTTTAGGAGCAGCTTGATATCGTGCACACATGCACACACTTAGCATAATATCGGGACGTGAAGCACATAGGTATAACAATGAACCAATCATAGAGCGATAAACCTTTTGATCAACCGGTTCACCATCTTTGGTTAAATCATTATGTCCACTAGTAGGCATGGGTGTAGACATACCTTTGCATTCTTGCATATTGAACTTCTTGAATAAGTCCTTGGTGTACTTTGTTTGAGAGACAAAAGTACCTTCCTTAGTTTGCTTGATTTGCAAACCGAGAAAGAATTTGAGTTCACTCATCATAGACATCTCAAACTTCTCTGACATTAGCTTTCCAAACTTTTCACTAAAGAGAGGGTTAGTTGAACCAAATATGATATCATCAACATAAATTTGGCATACAAATAGTTCTCCATTAACCCTTTTAGTAAAAAGAGTAGAATCAATTTTGCCAATCTCAAAACCACTTGTAGTAAGGAACTTGGTCAAGCATTTATACCATGCTCTAGGAGCTTGTTTAAGACCATAAAGAGCTTTGTGAAGTTTGTAAACATGATTTGGTTTCTTAGGATTGATAAAGCCGGGAGGTTGTTTGACATAAACTTCCTCCTCTATTTCACCATTTAGAAAAGCACTTTTAATGTCCATTTGGTACAAGGTGATATTATGGTGATTAGCATAGGCAAGTAAGATGCGAATGGACTCAAGTCTAGCAACGGGAGCATATGTCTCACCATAGTCCATACCTTCGACTTGTGTGTACCCTTGGGCGACGAGACGTGCTTTGTTGCGAACCACTTGTCCATCTTCATCTTGCTTGTTGCGAAACACCCATTTGGTACCAATGATGTTGTGGTTGTTGTCGGGCTTCTCAACCAATGTCCAAACTTGGTTTCTCTCAAAATTGTGTAGCTCTTCATGCATAGCATTTATCCAATCCGGATCTTCCAATGCTTCCTCAACCTTCATAGGTTCAATGCTAGAGATGAATGAATAGTTTTCACAAAAGTTAGCTAAACGAGTTTTTGAGCGAGTAATTCTCCCGGTTTGTGTATCATTGAGGATTTGCTCGACGGGATGATCTTTGGCAATTCTTGCTCGAACTCGTGAGAGCTTTTGCTTGGGTCTTCGTTGAACATCTTCTTCATCTTGTTCTTCTTCTTGGCCTTCTTCATTGTTGACGTCGTCGTTCTCTTGTCGCGGTGGAGAAGGAGGTTGTTGATGTTCGTCTTGATGCATTTCCTTGTCTTCTTCATCTTGGTGTGTCCCACTCGTGGATGCTTCCGTGTCGATTCTTGGTTCACCTTGTCGTGAAGTAGAAGCTTCCACTTGGACGGATGAAGTACTCTCCTTCACCTCCGTTGGACGAACTTTGCCAATGGACAAGTCTTGGATTGCTTCTGAAGGGTCTTTGTCTCCTACATCAATTGGCAATTGCTCTACTCGCGAGCCATTAGATTCATCAAACTTCACATCTACCGTCTCTTCAACCTTTCGGGTGAAATTGTTGTAGACACGGTAAGTGTGAGAGTTTGAGCCATAACCAAGTAGAAAACCTTCATGAGATTTAGGAGCAAACTTTGAACGATGATGCTTGTCAAGAATGTAGCACTTTGAGCCGAATACTCGAAAGTATCCAACTTGGGGTTTGTTACCGGTGAGAAGCTCGTATGCCGTCTTGCCGAGTAGCTTGTGAAGATATAAGCGATTTGTTGCGTGACAAGCTATCTCAACCGCTTCTGCCCAAAAGTGCTTTGGCGTCTTGTATTCATCAAGCATCGTTCTTGCCATTTCGATGAGCGTCCGGTTCTTCCTTTCAACAACTCCATTTTGTTGAGGTGTGTACGTAGCCGAGAACTCATGTGAAAACCCTTCTTCGTCAAGAAAGGTGTCCACATTTGCGTTCTTGAACTCCGTTCCATTGTCACTTCGAACCTTCTTGATCTTCACGTCAAACTGATTTTGGGCCTTCCTAGCGAAGTTTCTGAAGATCTTATGGACCTGCGACTTGTCATTAAGAAAGAACACCCACGTAAATCTTGAAAAATCATCAACTATAACTAGACCAAAAGAATTTCCACCGAGACTCTTGTAGGCGTTGGGACCAAAAAGACCCATATGAAGTAGCTCGAGTGGCCTTCTTGTGGTCATGATGTTCTTCACGGGATGCCTTCCTCCAACCTGTTTACCTGCTTGACAAGCACTGCAAAGTCTATCCTTATCAAATATGACATCGTTAACTCCAAGGATATGATTTCCTTTAATAAGCTTATCAAGGTTTCTCATGCCAACGTGACCTAGTCGTTTATGCCACAACCAACCTTTTGAGGATTTAGCAACAAAGCAAGTTTTAGGTTGTGCCTTTTTAGAGAAATCGACAATGTAAAGATCACCTCTACGCATACCGGTAAAGACCATTTTATGATTGTCTCGACGAAATACTTGGCAATTACCTCAGTAAATAGGACATTCAAACCGAAATCAGCAAGTCTAGATACTGAAAGTAAGTTGTAGCCAAGAGATTCAATGAGCATGACATTTTGAATGGAACTATCATGTGAGATGGCCACCTTACCAAGGCCAACCACTTTACCCTTTGAATTATCACCAAAGGTGACATATTTTTGAGGGCCGTCATTTTCAGCAAGCTCACGAAACATCTCTTCATCTCTGGTCATATGATCAGTACAGCCACTATCAAGAACCCATTCCTTTCCTCCTGATTCATATCCCCGAAGATTTGCCATAAGACCAAAATGTCTCATTGCATCATCAAGATCGAAGTCACTATCATCATCATCATCATCATAGTATCCATGTTCATCATGATCTTGTGACTCATCATTTCCTAGAGAGGGTAATTCATTAGATAAATGATCATCAAAGTGGTCACTTTTATGAATTTTTATAGCTTCGAATATGATATCACTAATGATTCCAACATCTCCTTTAGCATGCTTAAGATTGGTAAGTTCAAATAGACAATTACCAAAACTAGGATCACTAGAGTTCATCTTACTCAAGGCAATAGAGTTCATCTTACTCAAGGCAATAGATTTATAGATTCAAGGAATGATCGGGAAATCGTTCCTCAAGAAATTTCCATATAGTATAGGCACAATTAAGATTAGGCAGACTAGCAATCAAATTTTTGGGCAATCCTCTAATGATGAGCTCAATAGTTCTAAGATTGCGAATCATGTCAATATCTTCATCTAGGGTAGGATGCAAAGGATCAATGTGAGGTGCACAAGGACTAGCAATATACTTGTTCAAATGATATTGATTGAAGATTACAAGCATCTCTTTTTTCCACTGATGAAAATAATCTCCATCAAGAATAGGCACTCTATGTCTAAGACTCCCTAATGTAGACACATCCATCTTCCTTCAATGGTGATTAAACCAAGGAAATGGAGACCAATGCTCTGATACCACTTGTAGGATCTAGAAGTAGATGTGTCTAGAGGGGGGGTGATTAGACACTTAATGCTAAAGTTGCAATTTTTAAGCTTTTTAGGTTTAAGTGGAGTTTAGGCACAATTTCAACATACACAATACATATCAAGCAAGCATGCAAAGAGTATATGAGCAGCGGAATGTAAAGCATGCAACTTGCAAGAATGTAAAGGGAAGGGTTTTGAGAATTCAAACGCAATTGGAGACACGGATGTTTTTCCCGTGGTTCGGATAGGTGGTGCTATCCTACATCCACGTTGATGGAGACTTCAACCCACGAAGGGTAACGGTTGCGCGAGTCCACGAAGGGCTCCACCCACGAAGGGTAACGGTTGCGCGAGTCCACGGAGGGCTCCACCCACAAAGGGTCCACGAAGAAGCAACCACCCACAAAGGGTCCACGAAGAAGCAACCTTGTCTATCCCACCATGGCCATCGCCCACGAAGGACTTGCCTCACTAGCGGTAGATCTTCACGAAGTAGGCGATCTCCTTGCCCTTACAAACTCCTTGGTTCAACTCCACAATCTTGTCGGAGGCTCCCAAGTAACACCTAGCCAATCTAGGAGACACCACTCTCCAAGAAGTAACAAATGGTGTGTAGGTAATGAACTCCTTGCTCTTGTGCTTCAAATGATAGTCTCCCCAACACTCAATTCTCTCTCATAAGATTTGGATCTGGTGGAAAGAAGATTTGAGTGGAAAGCAACTTGGGAAGGCTAGAGATCAAGATTCATATGGTAGGAATGGAATATCTTGGCCTCAACACATGAGTAGGTAGTTCTCTCTCAGAAATAGGATGCTGGAAGTGTAGGCTTAGTCTGATGGCTCTCTCCACGAATGAAGAGGAGGTGGAGGGGTATATATAGCCTCCACACAAAATCCAACCGTTACACACAGTTTTCCAATCTCGGCGGGACCGAATCAACAAACTATGTCGGACCGAAAAGGTAAACCTAGTGACCGTTAGAGATTTTCGGTGGGACTGACATGCAACTCGGTAGGACCGATATGGTTAGGGTTTGGGCATAACGTAATCTCGGTGAGACCGATTACACAGACTCGGTGAGACCGAATTTGGTAATTAGCTAACCAGAGAGTTGGTGAGGCAAACTCGGTGGGACCGATTTGCTCTTTCGGTGGGACCAAAAAGTTACAAAAAGGAAACACTGAATTTACATTGCAATCTTGGTGGGACCGATTGCATATTTCGGTGGGACCGAAAATATTGCAATAGGTAACAGAGAGTTTGCAATCCCGTCTCGGAGAGACCGAGATCCCTATCGGTAGAACCGAATTGCTAGGGTTTGGCAGTGGCTTATGACAAGTGAAACTCGGTGGCGCCGGATAGAAAGAATTGGTATGACCGAGTTTGGCTTAGGGTTTAGGTCATTGGTGGAAGTGGGAAAGTAGCTGAGGATTTTGGAGCATATCATTAAGCACATGAAGCAAGAGGCTCATTAAGCAACACCTCATCCCTCCTTGATAGTATTGGCTTTTCCTAAAGACTCAATGTGATCTTGGATCACTAAAATGTAAAATGAGGAGTCTTGAGCTTTAAGCTTTAGCCAATCCTTTGTCCTTAGCATCTTGAAGGAGTTCCCACAACCTTTAGTCCATGCCACTCCTATTGCTGAACTTATCTGAAACATGCTAGATAGAAATGTTAGTCCAACAAGAGATATGTTGTCATCAATTATCAAAACCACCTAGGGAGCACTTGTGCTTTCAGGCATCAATTCTACTCTTGTGCCTGTGCCCAGTCTGGGAAATGGACCCAGGGTCTGTTGCATCGACAGAAGCCCCCGGGCCTGCCCCGAACGCGCTGCTGAGCATCATTGGGGTAGGGCCTAATAAGTGCACATGCATGGTTGCTGATGGGGTTAGCCCCTTGAGATTTCCATTGCTGCTTCATTAGCATTGATTTCAGGCCAGTTTTTGGAATCCCCGCGTGTGGCGTAAAGCCGATAGTGGTGGGGCCGCTCTAGTAATGGCCCATGAATGACTTTATCGCACGGGGTAGAAACTGCCAATTTACTCTTCCCACTGCCCGCTCTTATCCTTGGCCACGTATGCTGCATGCATCGCACGGGGTATGTAACGGAGGCGCGTGGTGCGGGAGAGCATCCTGGAGAGGGCCCGCCCGCCTTGAATTGGTGGAGGAGGACACTGGTCGCCCGTTGATGGAGGAGCTGCCCTCCTCCGCCCGACCTATAAAAGGGAGGGGCGGAGGAGGCCGGAGTCATCCACCTTCGCATTCCTCCTCTTCTTCCATTGTTTTCTGTTTCTGCCGGTGATGCCGAAGAGAAGAGCCCGGGGCCAACCCCTAGGCTCCTGCTTGGGGCTATTATTGCCCCATGCTGGTGCTGATGCTCGGGGAGTGAGCCTGGTCCTTAGTGTGGCGAATCTATTGATATCTTCAAGGCTCGGCCAGGACGCGGGGCTAGAGATCACTGGCAATCCCAGCATTGCCCTTCCCGTAAGTCTCGAGGTTGTTGTCGACGAGAGGCATGCCTTCATGCTCGCCAAGGTGGTGCGAAGCGTACCTAGAGCCTTCTGGCCACTCTGGCCGCTCACTGTCTTCCCGAGGGGGTGCTGGACTGGAGCCTCGGCTTTCCTCTAGGATGGTGTGGATGGAGATAAAGCCTAGGGGGGAAGGAGAAGACAAGAGGCATGCCGTCCAGTAGGAGTAAGACCGCATAGACACGTTCGTCTCGTGTTGGCGACCTGCTGCCCGTCTGCCTGGCTCTTCCCCCTTTTTCCCGGCGCTGTCATCACCGTTTCTTCTGGCTGCCGGGAAAAAGCTGGTCCCCCTGGTGCTTCCGCTTCCTTTTGGGGCCTTCTGGCGGAGCTCCGGCGCCTTCCTCTATCGGTGCCTGTGATGGAGCTCCCCTTTCGGTCCTGGGGGCGGTAACCAGGGGGTCATCGTGGTGCTCCACACTTCTTCCTCCTTCGCAGCCTCACCACTCTCGATCTTGTCAGGCTGGGGTTGCTAGTTCCTGACAAGGATCATGGTGGCGTTGAGTTGGCGCGGTGCCCGTCCTTTCCTCTTCCCACCGCAATACCTGGGATAAGAGGGATAGGGAGAGGAGTTTACAGAGCACTTATTTTTTTCAATCTTAAATTTGTAGGCAATCGCCAAATTTTAATCCAAATAATGTAATCTCTCGAGTCCATCTTTGTGTTCTGTAATGCTTGTACTTGTATCATCATATGAATGAAAAGGATAAACTCTGCCAGGAACCCGTGCATGTGTATGACCATGCAGAGGTGGAATGCCTCTTTAATGTAAATAAACGAGTTTTCCCCGGCAGGATTGAGGGAGTCCTGGAATAACGGGTCCTCGGGTGTCCAGGCTGTCTCATATGGGCCGGACTGATGGGCCATGAAAGTACAAGGCAGAAGACCTTCCCCCGTGTCCGGATGGAACTCTCCTTTGCGTGGATGGCAAACTTAGCGTCCAGATGTATCATTTCCTTTTTCTGTAAACCGACTCTATACAACCCTAGGCCCCTCCAGTGTCTATATAAACCAGAGGGTTTATTCCATAGAGGCTATCAGAATTCATACAGGCTAGACATCTAGGGTTTAGCCATTATGATCTCGAGGTAGATCAACTCTTGTAGCCCCTATACTCATCAAATAAAATCAAGCAGGACATAGGGTTTTACCTCCATTAAGAGGGCCCGAACCTCGGTAAACATTGTGTCCCCCTTGTCTCCTGTTACCTTCAATCCTCAGGCGCACAGTTCGGGACCCCCTACACAAGATCACTTAGTTTTGACACCGACATTGGTGCTTTCATTGAGAGTTACACTTTGCTGTCGACAGAAGGTTCGATGGCTCGTTTGATCGTCAACAATGATGTTGTTTCTGGGGAAACTTTCCTCCTCAGCCAGATTATATTTGGCGGCTTTGTTCTGCATGCCAACTCGATTGGCCACCTCGAACAGATTGACAACTACGCCCCTAGTCATCAGATCAGTTACGAGAACCTAAATTACGTCGCTGATATCCAAGGAGATTTGATATTCGAAGGATTCGTGGCCTCGACCACCGCTCTGGCCTTAGATCCGGAGCAAACTGCTGGATTCGAAGATGGGAGTTTGAAGCCCGTCGGACTCTCAGCTACGAAACTCACAATTGGGGATCCGGAGGCGATTTTGTCTTCGGCCAGCCCGGAGACAGACTGGGTTCCCCCTATCATGGAAAGGCCGGACTCGCCCCTGGACTCTAGCTCCGAACTCTAGAAGCCCGCGCTCAGCAAGCATGGCTAAGAGGCCTTTGCCCTGTCCAGCCCCGCGGTCTCTCGTTTCCCCATCCAACCCTCGCTGTTAAACGAGGCTCTAGACTTGATGCGGTCCCTCGCATTATAGAGGAATTGCCTCCGAGCTATGCCCAACCCGGACTAGGGGCTGAGAACAGGGAATCTTACGTCCCACCCACCACCCACTTCATAGCCACCATCGAGGACTTGACCGACATGCTAGATTACACCTCTGAAGACATTGACGATATGGACAACAATGCTGGAGACGCACAAGGCCAAGACCTGCCGTTTACCGGACGTTGGACAACCACCTCCACATACGACGTGTATATGGTGGATACACCCAAAGAGGATAACAGTGTAGAAAGGAAGGATCCGGTGGAGTACAAACCTGATGAGGCACCGCCGAAGCGTCAATGCCAGCGACGCTGCTCAAAATTGCGTCTTGGCAAAGACAGTAATACGGGCACCAGAGACAATAACACTCTAGAGGACGCCGAAGACCCCGAAGCCCCCGTCGAGCCCACATCCGAACATGATGATGTGGTGGATGGGCAAGTTAACCGCGACGATCTGGTCGGGAATGAGGACTCGGAAGATAGTAACTATCTACTGCTCTTCGAGGATGATGTCAGCCTCGGCAACGAAGATTTCATCATGCCAGAGGAACCCCTCGAGCAGGAGCGCTTTAAGCGCCAACTAATCGCCACTCCAAGAAGCCATAAAAAGCAGCAGCAATGGCTCCAAGCCGAACAGGATACACTCAATGACAGATGGACCCAGGTCCTAGCTGCCGAAGAATATGGCCTACAATTCCCTACAAAGATTTATCCACAGCGTCGGCTACTACCACAATTCGACGACGAGGCCTTTGAGACAATCCCGTAGAAACTTGACTGCGCTGATGAACTAGACCGGCCACCACGTGGGCGAGATAAAGCGGCCACCTACGCCGAACACCAACCCGCACCACTTCATTGTAAGGGTAGAGAGACAACGGCTCTAGGATACACCTATGATTTACGACAAGACCTGAGTAATAGAGCAGGCCAAACAAGATCAATCTATGGATAAAGGGGGCACGCCCTAACACGAGAAGACGACAGTCAAGCTTAGCGCGACAGGCATAACCTCACCAGGGTTGAAAACCTCATACGGATGTCATCCAACTCCGTCGTGACGTTGCCCGATACAGAGGCACCGCACACCCCTTATGGTTTACCGACGAGGTAATGCAGCACCAGTTCCTAGAAGGGTTTAAACCCGTAAACATCGAATCATACGACGGCGTGATACATCTCGCAGTATGGATTGATGATTTCCTTCTCCATAACCACATGGCCAGCGGTGACAATCTCCACGCTATCAAATACCTTCCCTTAAAACTGAAAGGACCAGCACGGTACTGGCTAAATAGCCTCCCAGAGAACTCTATTGGTAGTTGGGAAGATTTGGAGGATGCCTTTAGAGGCAACTTCCAAGGTACCTATGTCCGGCCTCCGGATGCCGATGATCTCAGTCACATAGTCCAGCAACCCAGAGAGTCAGCCCGCAAACTCTGGACTAGGTTCTTAATTAAAAAGAACCAAATCATCGATTGTCCGGACCCTGAAGCCCTCGCAGCCTTTAAGCACAACGTTCATGACGAGTGGCTTGCTCGACACCTCGGCCAAGAAAAGTTGAAGTCCATGGCAGCTCTCACCGGACTCATGACCCGCTTTTGTGCGGCAGAAGATAGTTGGCTAGCTCGTAGAAGCAACAACACCTGCGACCCCGGAACCTCCGAAGCCAGAGATGGCAATGGCAGGCCATGACACCCCTTATGGTTTACCAATGAGGTAATGCAGCACCAGATCCTAGAAGGGTTTAAACCCGTAAACATCGAATCATACAACGGCACGATAGATCCCGCAGTATGGATTGAAGATTTCCTTCTCCATAACCACATGGCCCGCGGTGAAAATCTCCACGCTATCAAATACCTTCCCTTAAAACTGAAAGGACCAGCACGGTACTAGCTAAATAGCCTCCCAGAGAACTCTATTGGTAGCTGGGAAGATTTGGAGGATTCCTTTAGAGACAACTTCCAAGGTACCTATGTCCAGCCTCCAGACGCCGATGACCTTAGTCACATAGTCCAGCAACCCGGAGAGTCAGCCCGCAAACTCTGCACTAGGTTCTTAATTAAAAAGAACCAAATCATCGATTGTCCGGACGCTGAAGCCCTCGTAGCCTTTAAGCACAGCGTTCGTGACGAGTGGCTCGCCCGACACCTTGGCCAAGAAAAGTCGAAGTCCACGGCAGCTCTCACCAGACTCATGACCCGCTTTTGCGTGGCAGAAGATAGTTGGCTAGCTCGTAGAAGCAACAGCACCAGCGACCCTGGCACCTCCAAAGCCAGAGATGGCAATGGCAGGCCATGACACAACAAACACAAGCGTCGAAGCAACAATGAAGATACCGAAGACATGGCGGTCAACGCCGGATTCAGTGGCTTTAATCCCGGTATGCGGAAGAAGCCATTCGAAGGAAACAAAGACGGTCCATCCAGTTTGGATAGAATACTAGATCGGCCTTGCCAGATTCATGGCACCCCTGACAAGCCTGCCAATCATACCAATAGAAATTGTTGGGTCATTAAACATGCCAGTAAGATAAACACCGAACATAAGGGGAAAAGGCCGCCTAGCAAGGATGACGATGAGCCTCGCCCAACAAACACAGGGGGCAAAAGAAATTTCCCCCCGAGGTAAAAAGAGTGAACATGATCTATGTCACTCATATCCCCAAGCGGGAGCGCAAGCGCGCAATAAGGGACGTTTACGCCATAGAGCCAGTCGCCCCAAAATTCAACCCATGGTCAGCCTTTCCGATCACTTTTGACCACAGAGACCATACGACCAGTATTCATCATGGAGGTTCGGTAGCATTGGTCCTCGATCAAATCATTGACGGATTCCATATCACACGAGTCCTCATGGATGGCAGCAGCAGTCTTAACCTACTTTATCAGGACACTATCCACAAAATGGGCGTTGATCCGTCAAGAATCAAGCCCACTAAAACCACCTTTAAAGGAGTAATATCTGGCATAGAGGCCTGCTGCACAAGGTCAATAACGCTGGAGGTAGTCTTCGCCTCACCGAATAACTTACGATGTGAAGATTTAATCTTCGACATCGTCCTGTTCCATGGTGGTTATCATGCACTGCTCGGACGAACCGCTTTCGCCCGCTTCAATGTAGTCCTGCACCATGCCTATCTAAAGCTCAAGATGCCCGGACCACGCGATGTTATAACAGTCAATGGAAAGATGGAGCGCTCCCTTCGTACTGAGGAGCATACCGCGGCCCTCGCAACCGAGGTGCAAGGTGGCCTCATCAAGCCGAATACTTCATCGGCCATCAAGCCCTCGGAAACTATCAAAAGAGTCTGGTCTACCCTGCAGAATGACAGTCTGATTCGTCCAAAACTAGATTAGCAAATCGGCCGCTGTCAATACCCCACTTAATCGTGGCATACGCACTGCGCGTACTTAACTACACACTAAAAATACCATGGGCAAGGACGGAGCCACACTAAGGACAAGGTCCACAATACGGTTCGACCCTATTAGGACCTTCATTTTCTTCCTTTATTTTCCTGTTTTCCTTTTTATTTTTTAGGTTCTTCAAAACCCAAATCACTTTTTGATGGTACCAAGGGCCCTTTTCCAGGTCCCTTATGTATACTCAATTGTGTATCCTCTCAAAGGATCCTACATCAAGGTGAAAAGCGGTGCAGACGTGCGGCAGGGTGTCCAAAGGAACTTCAAGGCCACCCTTTCTTTTTTAGGACCTGTATAGAACTTTCCCTTGTTCTCAAATTCTTGGCTTGTAAAATAGCCTTGATGATTATGGCATTCTTTGTAAGAGCACGTTTGACGTATCAATTAGAATATAGAGGAAACGGTTTTGTCGAACCTTATTCGGTATTGGCTTATTTCATAATATGTATTCCGTATTCACGACAAATTGACATACACACCCCAACATAAATTGCCAGGGGCTCTATTTGGCCACATATATTTTTCAAAAACAAAAAGTCCGAAAACTTTTACAGTACATTTCAGCATCCCAAATACCGCATTATATGCATCGGCTTCGAATCATGTCTTTGGTCAATAGTTGGGTTGCTCGGCTCCTGTGGTTACCACCTTACATTCTGCTTGTTCGGCTAATGTGGTAAGGGATAGCTACTGCAATTGTGTTTCTGGTTCGTCCGGTGACACACCTCAGTAGAGAAAGCCAAAAAATGATTGTCATGATACAACGAGAACTGGTCAGCGGTTCGGTGACTTACTAAATCTTTTGCGATTTTTTCCGTATTGCACAAAGGACTGGCATCACCCAGTCAAGAGCCTGAAGCATCAAAGTTCGGAAAGCCACACGCGCACCAGGGGTTAGCTCATAGTCCCTTTGTCAAACTCCCATGGCAAAGTGAGAGTGATAAAGCCGCATAGTCTGATTGCCTAGTTCCCCGCACCATCACCTCCTTTACGGACCAAGACGTTGGGTCAAGAGTGGTCAAGTGCTATTCTGAACACCCCCGTAGTATCTACGTGGGGGCTGAAGCCGACGACTAGCAAACTTTCAGATATAAAAATGGCCGCACATGAGGAAAATAATTTTAGATAAAAGCATAAGTATAATATACAAGCATTGTTTCATAACATAAAAGTCTTGGCAGCCCGGATACATTCATTCAAACATAAGATCCTTCGAGCATTGACCCTCTATTAAACAGGCACCCTCTAGGGCGTCTTAAAAATAGCGCTCTGGCTTGCGATAGTCCTTGCCTTCGGTTGGGCCCTCAACCGCTACGACGGCAACCTTCATCTTTGCCCACTACATCTTGACACGGGCAAAGGCCATCCGGGCACCCTCAATACACGAGGAGTGCTTAACAACTTCAATTCAGGGTAGGGCGTTGGCGAGCCACTTGACTAGGCCAATGTAGTTGTCAGGAATAGGTTCGGCCGGCCATAACCGGACTATGATGTCCTTCATGGCCAGTCTAGACATCCTATGCAGCTCCGCCAACTGCATCATCTGGTTGTTCAATAGCGCTGGACGCTCCAGCGCCAAGTACTATAACCAAAAGAATTTCTCCGTTGTGTTCCCCTCTTGGGCCCGGAAAAACTTCACAGCATCGGCGGTGCTCTTCGGAAGATCCACAAACCCATCTGGGGAACTCCATAATCGAGTAAGCGGGGCATATTCTTGACTGCCAAATTTACTCTACAAAAGAAAGGGCTTACCTGCTGCTATCTGTTCAGCCTGCTTGATCTCCTCGTGAGCCGCCCGGGACTCAGTCCGCGCCTCCCTGGCCTCTTGGAGAGCCTTATAGAGTTCGACTGCTTGAGACTTATTCTTCTCCTCCAAGGCCTCGCACTTAAAGCAGCGTCCTTGAGCTCTTGCTTGACTTCGGTTACCCTTTCCTCATACTAGCAGTGGGTGGCCTGCTCGGCCTTTAAATCCACAGCCGCTTTATCAGCAACCGCTCTACTCACCCTCTCCTACTCTTGGACTTCTGCCAGGGCGCCTTAAGGGTCTCAACCTCGGCC
Source organism: Triticum urartu (assembly GCF_056163025.1). Lineage (NCBI taxonomy): Eukaryota > Viridiplantae > Streptophyta > Magnoliopsida > Poales > Poaceae > Triticum > Triticum urartu. The sequence continues at coordinate 398,753,744 of NC_141879.1, read as the reverse complement.
ACAATACTTGCAAATCATTTTACACAATAAAGTGTGTTAGCTTAAACTCCGCACTCGAATATAATTTCAATTGTACAAATGCGTACATTGTGCCTCATTGAACTGCTTGTTAATGCGGTCGAGGTCATCATCGGCCAACTTCAGCTTTCATTTGAGCTCGGAAACTTCAGCGGCCTGGGTAGTCGCCACCAATAGTGAGACATGTACATTTAATAGATATGTACGCTACCTTCTGCGATATTCATTTGATCCTCTGTTCGGCTTTTTTCTTTCAAAACCGAACATAGTCTCAGGGGCTACTATCTGTATACAGGCACATTTTCTTCATATAAAAAGGCCTCTTACATCTCATACCTCAAAGCCTATTAGTATGCCGGTAAAGGCTCCATTCAGCCCGCTCTTGGCGGACTGAATCTTCTCAACCAACGCACCCATCAGGGTATAGTGCTCCTCCATGACGGAAGCGCGTCGAAGTTCTTCCGTCTGGGTGTCCGGCGCCTCCGGATTGATGGAGGTTGCCGGTGGAGTCGGCGCACCCCCCTCCTTCAAAGGGGGTTGCCCGCTCGATTCCGGAGCTGTATTGGTCTCCGGAATGGTGTTCGGCTGGGGGCCAGATTGGTCATGGCCTCGTCGTTAGTCTCCATAGGGGTTGGTTCCCCCATGTTCCTGGCAGGCGAGGTGTTAGCGTCTAGCGCCATCTTGACGGCCTCCTGCACCTCTCCATGGCCTGGAGAGGCTTTTCGGGACAACACTTCGGTGTCGTCCATAGCGGTTGGCAGGGAGGCTCACGGAGGCGTCTCACTCTCCACCATCCCTGGCTCCAGCGAATTCCTAGAAGATGATGATTGGGGAAGATCGCGGGCTGGACTAAGCCACACAACACAAATATGTTAGAACTACAATCATAAAAACTAGACATACATATAGTGTCCTTGGGTACTTACGATGCGGCTAGGGGCTTCGACCTGGGGAGCCATTCGGGGAGGGCTTCGACATCTGAATCTAAACCATCCGAGAGGGTTATTTTCTCCCTCTTGGATGCCTCCGCTCCTGGGTCTATAGAGGCCTCCCTCTTCTTCTTCCTCCCCTTAGGGGGATAATTTCTCTCTTCTTCCTCCTCCTCTTCGTCTTCATATCCCTCGTGGGAGGAGAGAGCTTTGGTATCTCCGGATGTGGCATTCGAAGTATCTTTACGGCGGAGGCCACCTTTTGCCTCCTTTCTCTTCTTCTTGGCCTTCTTCTCCAGTGCCTGATAAGGCGCCGGGACCAGCATCCTCGTTAACGGAGGAGTGGCTGGGTTTTCAGGTAGCGGCGCCGCACACCTGATCCGCTCTGCCTTCGCTATCCAGCCCTGAATAAGGAATGGACGTCTTAGTATATTGTTCGACTTATGGACCGAAACTATGTTCGAAGGATAGAAGCTTACCTCAGTAGCCGCATGTGCGCTGCCGAGACCAATGTCTTCGATCTTCTGCGGCCATGACTTCTGGGCCTTAAAAAGAAGTTTCCAGATCTCTTCGTGCGTTGTACAGAAGAAGCGTTGCAGGGTCCGGGGTTTGACCGGATTAAACTCCCACATGCGAAGAGGTCGGCGTTGGCATGGGAGGATCCGGCGGAAGAGCATCACCTGAATCACGTCAGTGAGACTGGCGTGATTCTTTATCATACTATTGATGCACTTTTGCAGCTTCATCACTTCATCAGTCGACCCCCAGTCCAGACACTTGTTGGTCCAAGATGTGAGCCGCATAGGGGGCCAAATCTAAATTCAGGAGCGGCCGCCCATTTGGTACCGCGGGGCTCGGTGATGTAGAACCACTCCTACTGCCACACCTTCACGGTCTCCATGAAGGCTCCTTTGGGCCAAGTGGTGTTGTGGAGTTTGCTCACCATGGCGTCGCCCGAGTCGGCATGCTGCACAACAACCACCTCCGGCTTCACATTGAAGACTTTGAGCGACATGCCAAAATGGGGTGCAATACGGAGGAGCACCTCACACACGACAATGAACCCCGAGATGTGAAGGGAGGAGTTTGGGGCTATATCGTGGAAATCTAGCCCGTAATAGAACATGAGGCCGTGGACAAAAGGGTGAAGTGGAAACCCTAGGCCGCGGAGAAAGTGAGGGATGAACACAACCCTCTCACCGTGCTCTGGAGTGGGGATGATTTGCTCTTTGGCCGGGAGCCTATGTGCGATTTCCGCGGACAAATACTTCACCTCCCAGAGTTCCTTAATGTCCTTCTCCATGACGGAGGAGGCCACCCTCTTGCCCCGAGAGCCTGATCCGGACATGGTTGCAAGGATTGGGTGGTGGGAAAGGTGGAAACTTGGGCACTGGAGCTAGAGGATCGGAAGGCTGAGGAAGGAAGAAGGAGTGGAGTAAAAAGATGGATCTTTATCCGCTTATATAGGCAGTGAATACCAACCACCCCCTCCCCCAACTATCCTTAAAACTCGCATATTCCCAAGGGGTCGTGCGCGTGGAATGGTTGGATTACCCAAACCCGTATTGATGAAAATCCCGCAATAAGGGGGCACGATCGCTACTTTTACAAGACGTGTCAATAGAGGTTGTGCCTCGAAGCATGAAGCAGGAGGCCAAAATGGTTCAAACTAATAAAAAGTCCAGATGTGACGTTTCCCTGAAAAAGCTGTCAGTAGATATGCCTTATTACGTATTATACCCTTGTGGTTGAGGGTTGTGACTATTATATAGGGCCGAATATAGTTCTTTTGCTCAGGCGACTGCTTTGTATACAGAAAAGGAACCCGCCTTGAAATGCCTAAGACAATCTACGTGCCAAACACATCTTCATTGAAGACTGGTTAAGGGGGTACTGAGGGAGTCCTGGACTAAGGGGTCCTCGGGTGTCCGGGCTGTCTGATATGGGCTGGACTGATGGGCCATGAAAGTACAAGGCCCCGTGTCCGGATGGGACCCTCCTTTGCGTGGATGGCAAGCTTAGCGTCCGGATGTATAATTTCCTTTCTCTGTAAACTGACTCTATACAACTATATAAACCGGAGGGTTTAGTCCATAGAGGCTATCAGAATTCATACAAGCTAGACATCTAGGGTTTGGCCATTACAATCTCGAGGTAGATCAACTCTTGTAATGTAACACCCCGGATACAACTTTCCATATTTGTAACTCTGACTCTTGCCATTTTCGACTTTATGTTATGACATTCCCTTAGTGGTTGGGATTTTGTCTTTTGTTTTGCATTTTGTTCATGTCATGCATTTCATATCATGTCATCATGTGCATCTCATTTGCATACGTTTTCGTCTCATGTATCCGGTCATTTTCCTCGTTGTCCGTTTCGTAATTTGACACTCCCACATGCACACGGTGCACCCCTCTTGTCTCTTTTCGTGAGCGGGAGAAAAACTTTCTCGGAATGGGTGGAGATATGTCAAGTGGACTTGGTACACCACCGGTAGACCGCCTATCAAATTTCGTTTCAGTTGGAGGTCGTTTGATGCCCCAACGGTTTACCGGGTAACTACAAAAGCCTCTTTTGTGTTGCAGCCCAACACCCCTCCAAAACAGCCCAATAACCCATCTAAACCAGCTCCATGTTCTCTGCCGTCGGATCACAATCCTGTAGGTGAAAACCGCACCTCATTTGGACACTCCTACCTCCTTCTACCTACAAATATGTGCCCCTCTCCGAAAATTCGTGAATGAAACCCTAGATCCACTCCTTCACTGAGCATCCGGACGCGTCCGTGCCGCGCCGGACACGTCCATCACCGCACACGTCGCCCGGCCAATCCGAGGCCGCCATGTCAGCTCCAACCGCCCCCACGTGCAACCCCGCCGTGCCACGTGACCACCCGCGCCCCACTTCGCTGCCGGGCCGCGGAGCCCATCTCCGGCCCGCTTCGGGCCGCGGCAGGCCCGATCCGCCCGAGCGCCCGCGCCTCCACTTGCCCGCCTCACGCCGCCCGCCGGCGACCAGCGCCGCGCCTCCCATGCACCGGCCACCACTACCACCTTCGCCACCTCGTTGCCCCGCGCCGGCCGCCGCCTGGTCGGCGCGTGCCACCGCCCCGCTACCGCCGACCATCCGCGCCGCCGCCCCGCGAGTCGCCGCCCGCCTCTGCGCGCTCGCAGCCGCCGCCGCCTGCTCCGTTGCACCGCCCGTGACACCTCTCATCGCCGCCTCCCGCCGGCATGCTCCACCAACGGAGCTCCCTCGCGCCCTCTGCGCCTCGCGTCGTCCTCCGGCTGCCGGATCTGCCCGGATCCGGCCGTTCCCGATGTGCCCCGGCCCTGCTCCGGCCTCCCTCGACTCCGGCAACGCCTCTCCTCGCGAGATCCGGCGACATCTACGGAGGTCCTCAAAAAGCGTGAAAACCCTAGATCTATTTTCTGGGAGGTGAATTTTTCCACTGCGTCTTTTCCCTGATATTTTTTATGCCCTGTTAAACATGTCATATCTACACGCTCGTTGATCGAAATCATGTATATGGTATGTCAAAATGTTAGTCTCATTGAGGTCTTCATGGTAGCAGCATTTCCATGCATTTTACTGTCCGTTATGATGCCACTTTAATTGTTGCAAGAGTGCTATAAAATGTTAACTGCTGGTTCTTAACAAAACATGGTGATTTGTCATTTTTGTTGCAATTGATGTGTCCATTCTATGAGCATGAGTTCTACATGTGTTTTGAACTACAACATGTCATCTTTCAGGGGTGCAAGTATTGTATTTTTGTGATCTATGTGGTGACTAGAACAAGCATGGAAAGTAGACTTCATAATATTGCTGTTTTTAGGGACTTAGGATTTTGCTAACTCCTGTTCCTGTTGTTATTTTGATGCCATGTAAACATGATGCTACCATGAGATCCATGCTTATTTTGGGATACTTCAGTAAGGATGTTTTAAAAAAGTGGTTATGCTCTATCCAGTCAATCCCCTGGTTGAAATTATGGAGTGCTGTAGCATGTCATTTTCTTGATCTACTCTTGCTATAAAATGTTCCTGGCAGATTGTTAACATGTTAATCAATATTGCCATGGTTGTTGCTAGTGATCCATCCATCCTATTAACATTTTCTTGCCATGTTTAGCTTCATGAACATGTCGTCATACTGTTGGTATGCTTGTGTTGTCATGCAATGCTTTGTGGTGAGTGGCATGAGCTCGCAAAATTGCTATCATGAATCTTTTTATGCCATGCTCTGTTTTTCTTCTAAGTCTGAATCTGTTAACAAAACTTGCTATGTTTACATGGGTGCCATCATATCTTCTGTGCCTTTTAGGCTCATGTTGAGTAAGGGTCCTTTGATCTATGATTTTAGTAGAATCATGCCATGTCTTCGTTTACTTTGTTATGTTCCTGTAGCATGTTGTTTGCTTGCTCTGAATAGTGCTTCCTGATGTTGTTTTTGACATGTTAGTATTTTCACCAAGTTTGTGAAGCTGATATCTTTTGCACTTTTGCCATGCTTGTTTGAACCTGTTCTATTGTGGTTTAGCCATAGCTCATTGTTCATGTTTTGAGAAGCATCTCTTGTACATCACTTCCATATGCCTTGTTGATATGTTGGAGTGCAGTATCTCAGTTTCTTGTTGCATTCTAGGTGCTATCATGTTGTTAATCGCAGTTTTGCGTCATTCTTGTGTTGCTTGTCATTTGCAAAGCGTGCATCCGTTTCTAGTGATCCTTATATCGATTTCGACCGAAATCATCTCATATTTCCAGTGGCATACTTGGTTTTTCAAGTTGATGCCTTGATCATTCTTTCCCTTCCGGAGCACGCATATGCATTGCATATCATATCTTGCATATCATGACATGTATTGCATCATGTTGCATGTGCATTGCACCGTGATTGATTGTTGTTCCATTGCTTGTGTTCTTGCCTTGGGTAGAGCCGGGAGACGAGTACGTGACCGAGGAACCTGTTGAGTACGCTAACGAGGATCAAGCTTTCGACAAAGCTGAGAACTTTGCACGCAAGATGACCATACCCTCGAAATCACTTCTATCTTTGCTTGCTAGTTGTTCGCTCTATCTCTATGCCGCGCTACCTACTAGTTGTTATATCATGCCTCCCATATTGCCATGTCAAGCCTCTAACCCACCTTCCTAGCAAACCGTTGTTTGGCTATGTTACCGCTTTTGCTTAGCCCCTCTTATAGCATTGCTAGTTGCAGGTGAAGCTGAAGTTTGTTCCATGTTGGAACATGGTTATGTTGGGATATCACAATATCTCTTATTTAATTAATGCATCTATATACTTGGTAGAGGGTGGAAGGCTCGGCCTTATGCATGGTGTTTTGTTCCACTCTTGCCGCCCTAGTTTTCGTCATACCGGTGTTGTGTTCCTTGATTTTGCGTTCCTTACGCAGTTGGGTGTTATGGGAACCCCTTGACAGTTCGCTTTGAATAAAACTCCTCCAGCAAGGCCCAACCTTGGTATTAACATTTTCCACCACCACCTATTACTTTTCCCTTGGGAGTCATGCTCCCAAGGGTCATCTTTATTTGAACCCCCCTGGGCCAATGCTTCTCTAAATGTTGGTCCGAATCGGGCAACCTACGGGGCCACCTTGGGGCAACTTGAGGGCTGGTTTTACTCGTAGCTCGACCTATCCGGTGTGCCCTGAGAACGAGATACATGCAAATCCTATCGGGATTGTCGACACACCGGGCGGCTTTGCTGGTCTTGTTTTACCATTGTCGAAATGTCTTGTAACCGGGATTCCGAGACTGATCGGGTCTTTCCGGGATAAGGAATATACTTCATTGACCGTGAGAGCTTGTGATGGGCTAAGTTGGGACACCCCTGCAGGGTATAAACTTTCGAGAGACGTGCCCACGGTTATGTGGCAGATGGGAATTTGTTAATGTACGGTTGTAGAGAACTTGACACTTCACTTAATTAAAATGCATCAACCGCGTGTGTAGCCATGATGGTCTCTTTTCAGCGGAGTCCGGGAAGTGAACACGGTTCTTGTGTTATGGTTGTGCGTAAGTAGTTTCAGGATCACTTCTTGATCACTTCTAGCTTCACGACCGCTGCCTTGCTTCTCTTCTCGCTCTTATTTGCGTATGTTAGCCACCATACTTTCTTAGCGCTTGCTGCAGCTCCACCTCATTACCTTACCCTACCCATAAGCTTAAATAGTCTTGATCTCGCGGGTGTGAGATTGCTGAGTCCTCGTGACTCACATATACTTCCAAACAGTTGCAGGTTTCGATGATACCAGTGCAGGTGATGCAACCGAGCTCAAGGGGGAGCTTGATGAAGATCTTGATCGTTGTTTTGTGTCTGTTCTGGTTGATCAGTAGTGGTGCCCAGTCGGGACGATCGGTGATCAAGAATTTGGGGTTGTCTTCTTTTATTTTGGTTCTGTAGTCAGACCTTGATTGTACTCTGGATGATGTATGTTTAACTATGTTATTTGTGTGAAGTGGCGATTGTAAGCCAACTCTTTACCCCTTTCTTATTTAGTACATGGGATTGAGTGAAGATTACCCCTCTTGCGACAAACTACCATGCGGTTATGCCTCTAAGTCGTGCCCCGACACATGGGAGATATAGCCGCATTGTGAGTATTACATGTAACCCCTATACTCATCAAATACAATCAAGCAGGACGTAGGGTTTTACCTCCATTAAGAGGGTCGGAAGCTGGGTAAACATCGTGCCCCCCTTGTTTCGTGTTACCTTCGATCCTCAGACGCACAGTTCGGGACCCCCTACCCGAGATCGGCGGGTTTTGACACCGACAAGGATGTCCCGCGGGCACCCTCTTTATCTGCCGGAGAGCTACGCCTGCGAGGGGCTAGCCCCCCACCAGCTCCCTTTTTACCAGAGGCTACTGCAACCATCCTGACTGAAGCAATGTTTGAGTCATCGATGGGATCACCTATGTTTCAAAAGAGGGACGAGGTTTTCTCATGCAAAGTTATAGCTTTACAGAACACTAATGGACAAGAGATAAAACTTATATGTTTGTCTTGCCGGGGATCACCATGCCGTACAATATTTTTGCCCTTTGTCGAAGCCAAGTTCATGGCAGGAACCTGCAACTTCATATAGATGAGAACGAATGGAGGATGCAATCCTATCTATGTGCATATGCAAAATGCTCATGAGATGCTTATGAAGTGATCTTGGTGTGCTCATGCATGCATGCAATCATAGTTGGGGCCCCCCCTCTATAGCGCTTCTTTTTTTTCTCTTGCATGGGGTCATCGCCTCGGCTTTGTACAAGGGGTTACATGAAGCTGAGGCAAGGCCTGTATAGAAGGGTGGCTGCCGGGCAGTGCCTAGCAGCCTCGCGCCTTACGGGTAGTACTTGCGGAGATGCTCAATATTTCATGAGTTTTGCAACTGAGTGCCATCCCTGGTCTCTAGACGGACTACGCCGGGTCCGTTGACTCGTACCACCCAATAAGGGCCTTCGCACTTTGGTGACAACTTGTTTGTACCCTTGGCGGACTGAATGCGCCTAAGGACAAGGACACCTTCCTCAAAACACCGGGCATGAACGCTGCGGCTATGATAGCGATGCAGGGCTTGCCGGTAGCGTGCAACACGTGTAGCAGCCCAGAGACGGTTCTCCTCGAGTAACACAACATCGTCACGCCGGTGCTGCTCTAGCACTACTTCATCATAGGCAAGCACTCAAGGAGACCCGTAAATGAGTTCTATGGGGATAATTGATTCTACCTCATAGAGTAGGGAGAAGGGAGTCTGCCCGGTAGCTCGATTAGGTGTCATTCTGAGGGACCAGAGAACTACCGGCAGCTCCTCGATCCAGTGCCTGTCGTGCTTCTGCAGCATATCGAAAGTTCTTGTCTTGAGCCCACGCAACACTTCCATGTTCGCCCTGTTAGCTTGTCCATTGCTCCGGGGGTGTGCCACAGAGGCGAACGAGATCTTGCATCCGACGGTACGAACATATTGCATGATGGCGTGGCTCATGAATTGGGTGCCGTTGTCGGTGATGATCCTCGCCGGAACTCCAAAACAACACACCAATTCTTTCAAGAACTTGATAGATGACTGAGCAGTCACCTTTCTCATGGCAGTCAATTCCGGCCACTTTGTAAACTTGTCGATAGCGATGAACAAGAATTCAAAGCCCCCGGTTTCTCAAAGGAAGGGGCGGAGGATATCGAGCCCCCATACCGAAAATGGCCATGATAAAGGGATTGTCTGAAGGGCTTGGACAGGCGGGTGTGTTCTCTTGGAATGGAACTGGCAGGCTTCACATGTTGTGATGAGCTCGACCGCATCTTGGAGGGCTGTGGACCAAAAGAACCCTTGCCGGAATGCTTTCCCAACTAATGCCCTTGATCCCATGTGTGATCTACACATTCCTCTATGAATCTCAGCCAACAATTCCTTTCCATCTTCCCGGTAGACACACTTCAATTTCACATAGTTGGGCCTCCTTTTGTATAGAGTGTCGTCGACAAACTGATACATACTGGCCCTCCGGGCTACTTTCTCAGCTTCATCTTGGTCGTCCGGAAGCTCTTCGGTCTGGAGGAAGCGGGCGATGTGCCTTGCCCAAGTCGGAGCCTGGGGCTCGGCAACAAGGACTAGGGCACCTCCTCGGCTGCGGCAGCACCAGCCTTATTCGTGGGGTCCATTGGCCCGGCTTGAGGGGGTGGTCCGGCAGGCTGTGAGGAGTTTTTTCCGGCAGGGTCTCTCCCGAGAGCGGACGGCTCGATCAGGAGAGGCTTACTGTAGTCCAACTTTCTCCTGTTCCGGGCCATTGTGGTTGGTGATATGGAGGGTTCATAGAGACAAGTGCCAGTGTCAAAACCAGCAGATCTTGGGTAGGGGGACCCGAACTGTGTGTCTAAGGATCAAGGATTACAAGAGGCAGGAGACACAATGTTTACCCAGGTTCGGGCCCTCTTGATGGAGGTAAAACCCTAAGTCCTACTTGATTGACTTTGATGAGTATAGGGGTTACAAGAGGGATCTACCACGAGATCGTAATGGCTAAACCCTAAATGTCTAGCTTGTATGATTATGACTGCCTCCATGGACTAAAACCCTCCGATTTATAGACACCGGAGGGGGCTACGGTTATACAAAGTCAGTTTATTGAGAAAGGAATCTCCATATCCGAATGCCAAACTTGCCATGCACACAAAGGAGAGTCCCACCCGAACATGGGAGAAAGTCTTCTATCTTGTATCTTCGCAGCCCATTAGTCCAGCCCATGTTACATAGCCCGGACGCCCGAGCACCCCCTAATCTAGGACTCCCTCAATAGCCCCTGAACCAGGCTTCAATGACGATGTATCTGATGCGCAAATTGCCTTCGGCATTGCAAGGTGGGTTCCTTCTCCGAATACTCCAAAGTAGTTGACTGACAAGAAACTATGTTCGGATCTGTTTTAACAGGTTAACCCTCCAACCATAAAAGCATAATACTTACAATAAGATATATCCATCGACAGCTTTTTCTAGCGAAATGTTCACGCTTAGCTTTGGTATCATTTCGATCCGTTTTTGGGACTCCCGTCTCGCGTTTTAACATGCAACTCCTATCGACACGTCTTGTCAAAGCAGAGATCCCTTATTGCGGGATTCTCATCAATACGAGTTTTGGTAATCTAACCATGCCATTCGCACGACCCCTTGGGAACAGGCGAGTTTTCGTGCCCAACGGAGGGGGGACGCTTGATATTCGCAGTCCATATAAGTGGATAGAATCCAACTCTTCCATCCCACATCTCATTCTCTCTCTCTCTCTCTCTGCCTACAATCTTTGAGCTCCAGCTCCCAAGTTCCAAGCTTTTCCCCCCTCCACAACTCCTCCGGCCATGGCAGGGCAATTGGATGGCTTCCTCTATCATGGAGGAGAATATCAAGGAGTTGCGGGAGGCGTGGTATCTAACCGCAGAAATCAAGCATAGGCTTTCCGATCCGGCGCAGGTCATCCCCACTCCGAAGCCCGGCGAGAGGGTGGTGTTCATCCCCCACTTCCTTCGCGGACTCGGATTCACCCTCCACCCCTTTGTGAGCGGTCTCATGTTCTACTACGGGCTAGATTTTCATGATCTGGCCCCAAATTCATTCCTCCTTATCTCGGCATTCATCGTCGTGTGTGAGGCCTTCCTCCGCGTCCCTCCACACTTCGGCTTATAGCTCAAGATTTTCAATGTGAAGCCGAATGTGGTCGACGGGCAACAAGCGGACTACGGCGGCGCCATGGTGAGCCAGCCCTCGAAAGTCAACTGGCCAAGGGGAGTCTTTGTAGACACCGTCCGAATATGGCAATAGGAATGGTTCTATATCACAAAACCCCGTGGCTCTAAGTGGGCAGCTGCTCCAGCCTTCAGATCCGGACCCCCGCTAAGGCTCACATCCTGGACCGACAAGGGTCCGGATTGGAGGTTGGTCAATGATATGCTGCTGCTGCATAAGTGCGTCCAAGGCATGATAGCGAAGGACATTACCCTCGCTGATGTGATCCAAGTGATGTTGATCCACCGAGCACTTCCCTGGCAGTGGTGATCCCTCAGGATGTGGGAGTTCAATCCGGAAGGGCCACGTATCCTACAACGGTTCTACGTCACAACGCATAAGGGGAGCTGGAAGATGCTTTTCAAGAAGCAGAAGTCGTGGCCAAAGTCATCGGACGACACCGGCCTCGACTACAATCATCCAGCCCCCGAGGTAAATTTTAAAACCTCCAAACACCAATTAGTGCGTCTATCCTAGTTAGAAGTATTGAATAGTCCATCTCCAAAACAGGTCTGGATCAGAAAGGCGGAGCAGATCCGGTGTCCGGCTCCGCTTCTCGGAAACCCAGCTGATCCTGTACTAATGAGGATGCTGGTCCCGGTGCCATACTAGGCACCGGTAAAGAAGGACAAGAATAAGAAGAAGAAAGAGCAGGGCGCTTCGTACGAAGTGTCCAAAGAAGCTGATGCCCAGTCCTCCCATGAGGGTGATGACGACAACGAGGAGGAGGAGGAGGAGGAAGATGATCCTCCCCCCCAAGGGCAAGAAGAGGGCGGCCTCCGAAGACCTGGAGGCCGAAGCATCCAAGAGGGACAAGATTACCCTCATCCTGAAACACCGTCACCGAACCAAGCCCCAAGCCGACTCGTAAGTAGTCCAGATTTTTTCTTCACATACATCCAATCTCTATGGACTGTTATGATAACTCTAAGTTCTATTTTTTCAGTCCGGCCCGCAGTCTCCCCTAGCAATCCTCATCCTCGGGGGATCTGCCGCCGGTGATGACAGAGAGCGAATCGCCCCCCTAGCCTCCACGCGCGCATAGGGCAGATGACACCAAGGTGTTATCACATAGGCCCTCCCCGGGCCTCGAATAGATGCGGGCAGGGGGGGCTTAACAACGCCAGAGGGAAACACATCGGCTGCCAAAGGACTGGGGGGTATGGCCCCCACAGAGACCGGCGATGGGGGCCCCGGTCAATCCGACCCACAGCCGCATACTACTACGAAGACCCAAACGGCTCCGGAGTCTAGTGAGTGACTCCCTGCAGGGGAAGGGGGAGCGGCATCCTCTGTTAATCTAGAGGCGCCGAATACCACGGAGGACGTACTACAAAGTGCATCCGTCCTGGATGAGCACCATATCCTGATGGGTACGGTGGTTGAGAAGATTCAATCCGCCAAGAGCGGGCAGAACGAAGCCTTCTCCAGCCTGTTAGCAGGCTTCGAGGTACGCAATGTAATATTTTTGACCATTTTTCACGAGAAATATGCCTGTATGTAGATAGTAGCCCCTGAGACTCTGTTCGGTTCTTTGAAAGAAAAGCGACCAGAGGATGAATAGTGAATTTTCAGGTGGTAACATGCCATTTTATTTGGAATAAAAGAGGCCTCCCTGTTACCGGCGACTGCCAGTCAGCGGAAATTTCTGAACTCAAACTGAAACTAGAGCAAGTTGATGAGGACCTAGTCCTTGTGAACAAACGGCTCGACCAGGCGCAAGGTATGAAATACTCTTATTTTATGACTCTTTATGTCCGTATTCTGTGGGATTTTCCAGAGCTGCAATGTGTGTTTTGTGCAGATGGTTCTACCGCGGTTGAAACCCTTAGGGGCGAGTTTACCCAAGCCAAGGAGCAGGCTAGGGTAAGCAAGGCGGCCGCTGATAAAGCGGCTGCGGACATGACGGCCGAACAGGCCGCTCGGCGCCGTTTTGAGGAACGGGTGACCGAGGTGGAGCAGATGCTCAAGGACACCGCCCACAAGTGCGAGTCCTAAGAAGAGGAAAATAAGATGAAGGGGACCGAACTTGCCAAGGCCCTTCAAGACGACAAGGAAGCACGGTCCGAGTCCCGCGTGTTGTACGAGGAAATCCGTCAAGACGGACAGATAGCGACTGGTAAGCCCTTTTCATTACAGGCTAAATTTGGGGATCGGGGGTATGCCTTGCTTAATCGACTATGGAGTTCTCCAGACGCATATGCGGATCTGTCGAAGAGTGTTGTGGACGCCGCCCAATTCTTCCGGGCCCAGGAGGGGTACGCAACGGAGAAGCTGTTCTAGTCGTAGTTTGCGGGGCAGGAGCATCCCGCACTACTAAATGACTAGATGGCACAATGGGCGAAGCTGCACAAGATGTCTAGCACGACCATGAAGGACGAAATAGTCCGGTTGTGGCCGACCGTAGCCGTTCCGGACAGCTACTTCGGCCTTATGCGGCGTCTCGTCGATGCGCTGCCTCGAATCGACGCCGTTAAGAAGTGGTCCTGCATAGAAGGAGCGTGAATGGCCTTCGCCCGTGTTAAGATGCACTGGGCGAAGATGAAGGCCAAAAAGGTGGCAGTTGAGGGCCTGCCCGAAAGCAAGGACCATTGCACACCGGAGTTCTATTTTGAGGACGTAGTAAAAGGTGCCCGTCTTGTAGAAGGCCAATGCTCGAAGGATGTAGTGTTTGAGTGAATGAGTCTGAACTATTCGGGAGTTTGTATTATGAACTAATGCTTTTGTAATATATTCGTTCCTTTATGAAGGTTTGTATCCTCCTGTGCGGCCGTTTTTATATCTAAGAGTTCCCAGTCGTCGGCTTCAACCCCCATGTAGATACTACTTGGGTGCTCGGAATTGCACATGACTACACTTACAACAACGTCTTGGTCCATGAAGGAGGTGTCAGCGCGGTGAACCAGGAATCAGACTATGCGGTTTTATTGCTCTCACATAGCCATAGGAGATTGTCAATGGGTCTAAAAAGTAGCCCCTAGTGTGTACGTGGCTATCCCAATGCGGATGCGTTGCATATGTGACCGAAGAATGGTTCTTTGTGTAATACAGAAAAAATCGCTAAAGATTTTGATAAGTCGCCGAGTGGCTAACCAGGTCGCGCCGCATCATGACAGTTAGTTTTCGGCTTTCTCTACTGAGGTGCTTAACCAGACGAACCGAAAACACAATCACAGTACTTCTCCCTTTACTACCCTAGCCGATCAGACGGAACGTAGGTAGTAAACACAAGAGCCGGGCAACCCAACTATTGACCAAAGACATGATTCGGAGCTCATGCATATAGTGTCGAGTTCAGGACGCCGAATTGTACTATGAAACTGTTCGGACTTTTTGTTTGGCAACATATGTGTTGCCATATAGAGTCCCTGGCAATTTGTGCCGAGGTGTGTGCGTGAGACAATTAAAAAGACAGAATAAAGTCTATAAGTAAAGTCGACACGGAAGAAGAATTTGGTTTACTGGAAACTGGTTGATACGTCACAATGTAATCTTACAAAGGGAACCATAATCACCAAGGTCATTTACATGCCTGGGTTTAAGGCTAAGGAAAAAAGCTTTATACAGGTTCTTGAGTGAAGTTGTGGTCTACAAAGCCCTTTGCACCTTCCTGCCGCACGTCTGCGCTGCTTTCGCCTGAGTAAGAAAATATTCCTTGAGAGGAATAGTTTTCAACTATTTGTACGGAACCGGACTCAGAGAGAGCCCTTATGAGTCCATAGGATGAGCAGGTTTTAATGCACCTGTGGTAAAAGATAAAAAATAATTAAAGAAAAGGGGAAGGCCATATAGGGGCAACCATACTATAGGCATGTCCTTATTGTGCCTCCGCTGATGCCCAAGGTACTTTGAGTGCGTAATTATGCACACGCGGTACGGCTTTTGCGGATATACACGGCGATTCACGGAGGCAAAGCTGCTAATCTAGCTCTGGAATTGCCGAGCTGTTAGTATGCGGAATTGGCCGGCCTTGTGTAATGGAGTCCGGCGGCTTAATAGCCGATGAGGTGTGCGGCTTGACAGGGCCGCTTTGCATTTCGGACGCAATGGCCGCGGTATGCTCCTCAGTACTGAGGGAGTGTTCCATGTTTCCGTTGATTGTAATGACGCCATGTGGACCGGGCATCTTATGCTTTAGATAGGCATATTGCGGGACCACATTGAAGTGGGCGAAAGCGGTTCGTTCGAGCAGTGCATGATAGCCGTTGTGGAACAGGACGATGTCAAAGGTCAAGTCTTCACTTCGGAAGTTCTCTGGCCAACCGAAGATGACTTCCAGCGTGATTGAGCCCGTGCAGCGGGCCTCTATGCCAGGTATTACTCCTTTAAAGGTAGTTTTAGTGGGCTTGATTCTTGACGGATCGATGCCCATTTTGCGGACAGTGTCTTGATAAAGTAGATTGAGACTGCTGGCGCCGTCCATGAGGACTCGCGTGAGATGGAATCCATGAATGTTTGGATCGAGGACCAGAGTTGCGGAACCTCCATGATGGATACTGGTTGGGTGGTCCTTTCAATCGAAGGTGATCGGGCAAGCCGACCATGGGTTGAATTTAGGGGCGACCGGCTCTATGGCATACACGTCTTGTAATGCGCACTTGCGCTCCCTCTTAGGGATATGTGTGACATATATCATATTCACTATTTTGACCTCGGGGGTGAGGGAGTGCTGGACTAAGGGGTCCTCAGGCGTCCGACCTGTTATCTATGGGTCGGACTGATGGGCTATGAAGACATGAAGGCCGAAGACTGCACCGTGTCTGGATTGGACTCTACTTGGCGTGGAAGGCAAGCTTGGCAACCGAAGATTCCTTCATATGTAACCGACTACATGTAAACCCTAGATCCCTTTGTTGTCTATATAAACTGAAGGGGATAGTCCAGAAAGGACAACACATATACTCATTACCATACTCACATAGGCTAGACTTCTAGGGTTTAGCCATCACGATCTCGTGGTAGATCTACTCTTGTAACACTCATATTCATCAATATCAATCAAGCAGGATGTAGGGTTTTACCTCCATAGAGAGGGCCCGAACCTGGGTAAGCACTGTGTCCCCCGTCTCCTGTTACCATCGATCCTAGACGCACAGTTCGGGACCCCTACCCAAGATCCGCCGGTTTTGACACCGACATTGGTGCTTTCATTGAGAGTTCCATGATAACCCACAAGTATAGGGGATCGCAACAGTTTTCGAGGGTAAAGTATTCAACCCAAATTTATTGATTCGACATAAGGGGAGCCAAAGAATACTCTCAAGTATTAGCAACTGAGTTGTCAATTCAACCACACCTGGAAACTTAATATCTGTAGCAAAGTGTTTAGTAGCAAAGTAATATGATAGTAGTGATAACGGTAACAAAAGGTAACAATAGTAAAAGTAATGTTTTTGGTATTTTGTAGTGATGATAGCAATAGTAACGGAAAAGTAAATAAGCGGAGAGCAATATAAGGAAAGCTTGTAGGCAATGGATCAGTGATGAAGAATTATGCCGGATGCGGTTCATCATGTAACAGTCATAACCTAGGGTGACACAGAACTAGCTCCAGTTCATTGATATAATGTAGGCATGTATTCCGAATATAGTCATACGTGCTTATGGAAAAGAACTTGCATGACATCTTTTGTCCTACCCTCCCGTGGCAGCGGGGTCCTTATGGAAACTAAGGGATATTAAGGCCTCCTTTTAATAGAGAACCGGAACAAAGCATTAACACATAGTGAATACATGAACTCCTCAAACTACGGTCATCACCGGTAAGTATCCTGATTATTGTCACTTCGGGGTTAACGGATCATAACACATAATAGGTGACTATAGACTTGCAATATAGGATCAAGAACACTCATATATTGATGAAAACATAATAGGTTCAGATCTGAAATCATGGCACTCGGGCCCTAGTGACAAGCATTAAGAATAGCAAAGTCATAGCAACATCAATCTCAGAACATAGTGGACACTAGGGATCAAACTCTAACAAAACTAACTCGATTACATGATAGATCCCATCCAACCCATCACCGTCCAGCAAGCTTACGATGGAATTCCTCACGCATTGCGGTGAGCATCATGAAATCGGTGGAAGATGGTTGATGATGATGATGGCGACGGATTCCCCTCTCCGGAGCCCCGAACGGACTCCAGATCAGCCCTCCCGAGAGGTTTTAGGGCTTGGCGACAGCTCCGTATCATAAAACGCGATGATTTCTTCTCTCTGTTTTTTTTCTCCTGGAAACACAATATATGGAGTTGGAGTCGGAGAGGCAACAGGGGCGCCACGAGGTAGGGGGCGCGCCCTAGGGGGGCAGGCGCACCCCAACCCTCGTGGAGAGGTGGTGGGCCCCCTGGCCTTCACCTTTTGCAGGTATTTTTCACATTTTCTGAAAAGTGGCTCTGTGATGTTTCAGGTCATTCCGAGAACGTTTGCTCCTGCACATAAATAACACCATGGTAATTCTGCTAAAAACAGCGTCAGTCCGGGTTAGTTCCATTCAAATCATGCAAGTTAGAGTCCAAAACAAGGGCAAAAGTGTTTGGAAAAGTAGATACATTCGAGACGTATCAACTCCCCCAAGCTTAAACCTTTGCTTGTCCTCAAGCAATTCAGTTGACAAACTGAAAGTGATAAAGAAATACTTTTACAAACTCGGTTTGCTCTTGTTGTTGTTAATATGTAAAGCCAGCATTCAAGTTTTCAGCAAAGATTATAACTAACCACATTCGCAATAACGCTTAGGTCTCAAGTTTACTCATATCAATGGCATAATCAACTAGCGAGCAATAATAATAAATCTCAGATGACAACACTTTCTCAAAACAATCATAATATGATATAACAAGATGGTATCTCGCTAGCCCTTTTTGAGACCGCAAAACATAAATGCAGAGCACCTTTAAAGACCAAGGACTGACTAGACATTGTAATTCATGGTAAAAGAGATCCAGTCAGGTCATACTCAATGTAAACTAACAGTAATGAATGCAAATGACAGTGGTGCTCTCCAACTGGTGCTTTTTAATAAGAGGATGATGACTCACATAAAAGTAAATAGATAGGCCCTTCGCAGAGGGAAACAGGGATTTGTAGAGGTGCCAGAGCTTGATTTTGAAACAGAGGTGAATAATATTTTGAGTGGCATACTTTCATTGTCAACATAACAACCAAGAGATGGTGATATCTTCCATGCTACACACATTATAGGCGGTTCCCAAACAAAATGGTAAAGTTTATACTCGCCCTTCCACCAACAAGCATCAATCCATGGCTTGCTCGAAACAACGAGTGCATCCAACTAACAAGAGTCCCAGGGGTGTTTTGTTTGCAATTATTTTGATTTAGTTTGCATAAAGCATGGGACTGGGCATCCCGGTGACCAGCCATTTATCTCATGAGTGAGGAGCGGAGTCCACTCCTCTTGAGAATAACCCGCCTAACATGGAAGATACAGACAACCCTAGTTGATACATGAGCTATTCGAGCATACAAAACAAGATATTTATTTGAAGGTTTAGAGTTTGGCACATACAAATTTACTTGGAACGGCAGGTAGATACCGTATATAGGTAGTTATAGTGGAATCATATAGAATAAATTTAGGGTTTATGGGATTGGATGCACAAGCAGTATTCCCCCTTAGTACAGGTGAAGGCTAGCAAAAGACTGGGAAGCGACTAGCTAGAGAGCGACAACAGTCATGAACATGCATTAAAATTAATCAACACCCAATGCAAGCATGAGTAGGATATAATCCACCATGAACATAAATATGGTGAAGGCTATGTTGATTTTGTTTCAACTACATGCGTGAACATGCGCCAAGTCAAGTCACTTAAATCATTCAGAGGAGGATACCACCCTATCATACCACTTCATAACCATTTTCATAGCATTTTGGCATGCAAGGTAAACCATTATAACTCATAGCTAATCAAGCATGGCATCAGAAACTATGATCTCTAGTTGTCATTGCAAACATGCTTATTCATAATAGGCTGAATCAGGAATGATGAACTAATCATATTTACAAAAACAAAAGAGGTCGAGTTCCTACCAGCTTTTCTCATCTCAGCCAGTCCATCATATATCATCATAATTGCCTTTCACTTGCACGACCGAATAGTGTGAATAATAATAAATAGTGCACATGCATTGGACTAAGCTGGAATCTGCAAGCATTCAATAAACATGAGAAGACAAGGCAATATGGGCTCTTTGTTCAGATCAACAATAATGCATATAAGAGCCACTTCAACAATTTAATTATGGTCTTCTCCTATTGACCCCCAAAGAAAAGAAATAAAACTATTTACAAGGGAAAGCTCCCAACAAGCAAAAGAAGAACAGGAAATATTTTTGGGTTTTCTTTTTAATTACTACTACAAGCATGGAAATTAAACTGATTAAAAGCTACAACTATTTTTTTTGGTTTTTCTTAAGGTTTTTAAACACACAAGAAGAAAGCATAAAAATGAAATTAAATTAGCATGGATGATACAATGAAAAAGTATGAGCACCGACATCTAGCAATGAGTGTGTGAATCATAAATGTAATGTCGATGGGAAATACGTACTCCCCCAAGCTTAGGCTTTTGGCCTAAGTTGGTCTATGGCCACGGCTGGCCTGGCGGATATCCATAATAGTAGTTGGGGTCGTACTGAGAAGAAGAAGAGGAAGACTCCGATTGCCACTGGCTGACAATCATCTCCGGATCCCACTGGTAATTAGAATGTCGTGATGGATCAACTTGTGGTTCCGGCTCTGGCTCCTCAGCTGGTGCAGGGTTCCGGTAGGCGTGAATAGCCTTCAACGGAACAAGGTACATGCGTGAAGATAAATCAAACAAAGAAGGAGCAGGCAGGGTAATAGTCTCAGGATGATGTTTATTAAAGAACAATTGATATTTAAGCTCTCCTTCCCTATTCTTAACAATAAAATCATGTGCCATCATACTTTTATAATCTAGGTAAACATGAGGCAACACCTTTCTTCCTTCTCAAAATTCCTAATAGGTATGTTAAAATGTGCGGCTAGGCGTGAAGCCTAGATGCCTCCAAAGATGGGGCCCTTGGTATGGTTCAGACTTAACCGTTCGGCAATATTACCGCCCATACTAAAAGTGTTATCACTGTATAAAGCATGGAGCAAAATAATAATATTAGGGATACTAAGGTTTCCACAGTTTCCGCGTCCAATTAAGCAACAACTAGCAAATAATGCAAAGTAACGTAAAACAGGAAAATGTATGCTAGTGATTCATGCATCGGAAACCTTCCTTGTTTACCCTACAGTGATAGTATCAATAAAGCCCTCCACATCATCATGATGTGGTTCTTCTGTCTTGCCCTCAAAAGGGACTAAACAAATCCGATAAAAATCATAAAGTGACATCTCCTTATGCTCATCATATAAATGAAACTCCACCGTAGGTGGCGAGTTCCTGGTATGGAAATGAAAGTTTTGCACAAAGGTATTGTGAGTAAGAGATACTGATCGCATTGGTCATGGAGGAAAGCGGTGAGGCCTGCATTCCTAGCCAATTCATGAAAATCTTCATAAATACTGGCTGCTCTCAAGAAATCTTTGGAAGGCCATTCACACGCCCGAACCTCCACGGTGCGTGGAAAATTATACTTAGGCTTCGGTGCCTTTTCCTTCGAGCTTTGGCTCGATGAGCCCCTCAATAGTCTCCTCATCATTTTCTGAAAAATTTTGAAATTTTTAGTAACTTCAAAATAAAAGTAAACCAAACTCAATAATATTGATAGAAACTACTCCTACAAGTGCCTAGGGCCTATATCATGCATCAAAACTACTTTTGACCATATAAATTTGACATGCAAGCTCAAGAACATGGTCACCTAAGCAGCAAAAGTTTGTAATGAATAAAGCACTAGAACAAAAACTAATTGGACCAATGGAGGAGTCACATACCAAGGAACAATCTCCCCAAGTAGTTTTGTGAGAGGTGCTTGGAGCAAGGAAATCGAAAATGGCAGCAAAACGAGCTTGGACTCGGGTTTGAGCTGGATATTCGTGTTTGTGGGAGGAAGAAGGAGTGCATGGGTGAAAGGACAAGTGGAGGAGGGCCACCGTGGGCCCACGAGGAAGGGGCGCGCCCTCCACCCTCGTGGGCAGGTGGTTGATCCCCCTGCTGTGTTCTCAGTGCCAAATATTCTCAAATATTCTAGAAAAAATCATATTTAAATGTCAGGGCATTTGGAGAACTTTTATTTTTCGGGGTATTTTTATATTGCACGGATAATCAGATAACAGACAGAAAAATATTTATTTTAATTCATTTAAGATAAATAACAGAAAGTAAAAGTGGGGTACAGAAGGTTGTGCTTTCTAGTTTCATCCATCTCATGCTCCTCAAAAGGAATCCACTAACAAGGTTGATCAAGTCTTGTTAACGAACTCATTCCGAATAACATGGAACTAGAGAAATTTCGAATAAGACTATGTTACCTCAACGGGGATATGCACGTCCCCAATAATAAGAATATCATATTTCTTCTTGATAGTAGGAAGAGGAAATTCAAAAACTCCAAATATAATCGATGGAATTTTTCCAATAGAGTTGATACTATGAACTTGAGGTTGTTTCCTCGGAAAGTGTACCGTATGCTCATTGCCATTAACATGAAAAGTGACATTGCCTTTAGTGCAATCAATAACAGCCCATGTTGTATTCAAGAAGGGTCTTCCAAGAATAATAGACATACTATCGTCCTCGGGAATATTAAGAATAACAAAGTCCGTTAAAATAGTAACGTTTGCAACTACAACAGGCACATCCTCACAAATACCGACAGGTATAGCAGTTGATTTATCAGCCATTTGCAAAGATATTTCAGCAGGTGTCAACTTATTCAAATCAAGTCTACGATATAAAGAGAGAGGCATAACATTAACACCGGCTCCAAGATCACATGAAGCAGTTTTAACATAATTTCTTTTAATGGAGCATGGTATAGTTGGTACACCTGGATCTCCAAGTTTCTTTGGTACTCCACCCTTAAAAGTATAATTAGCAAGAATGGTGGAAATTTCAGCTTCCGGTTCTTTCTTTTATTTGTAATGATATCTTTTATGTACTTAGCATAAGCATTGGTTTTGAGCATATTAGTTAATCGCATACGCAAAAAGATAGGTCTAATCATTACAGCAAAGCGCTCAAAATCCTCATCATCCTTTTTCTTAGATGGTTTGGGAGGAAAAGGCATGGGTTTCTGAACCCAAGGCTCTCTTTCTTTACCATGTTTCCTAGCAACAAAGTCTTTCTTATCATAATGTTGATTCTTTGATTGTGGGTTATCTAGATCAACATCAGGTTCAATTTCTACATCATTATCATTACTAGGTTGAGCATTATCATGAACATTATTATTAACATCATCACAAGTTTTTGGTTCATTACCAGATTGAGTTTCAGCATCAGAAATAGAAATATCATTTGGATTCGCAGGTGTTTCAGTAATAGGTTCACTATAAGCATGCAAAGTCCTATCATTTTTCTTTTTCTTCCTTTTAGAATGCCTAGGTGTATCTATATTATTTCTCTGAGAATCTTGCTAAATTCTCTTAGGGTGGCTTTCAGGATACAAAGGTTCCTGAGTCATTCTACCAGTTCTAGTAGCCACTCTAATAGCATTATCATTATTTTTATTATTCAATTCATTGAGCAAATCATTTTGAGCTTTAAGTACTTGTTCTACTTGAGTGGTAACCATATAAGCATGTTTACTAATAAGTTTAAGTTCACCTTTAACATTAGCCATATAATCACCCAAGTGTTCAAGCATATTTGAATTGTATTTCAATTGTCTACCAAAATAAGCATTAAAGTCTTCTTGCTTAGCCATAAATTTATCAGACTCATCTAAGCATGGGCTAGCAAAGTTAGTAAATGGGATTTCAGCTTTATCATATCTATAGAGAGAATTTACCTTTACTACCTGTGTCGGGTTATCAAGACCATGAGTTTCTTCAATAGGTAATGGGTTAAGATCATATGTTTCTTCAACAGGCGGTAAATTAAGACCATGTATTTCTTCAATATGAGGTAATTATGAACATCTTTAGCTTTAATAACTTTTTCTTTCATAGATTTCTTTGCCTCTTGCATATCTTCAAGACTGAGAAATAGAATACCCCTCTTCTTCGGAGTTGGTTTAGGAATAGGCTCAGGAATTGGCTCCGGAGGTGTCCAATTATTTTCATTTTTCAACATATTGTTCAATAAAATTTCAGCTTCATCCGGTGTTCTTTCCCTGAGAACAGAACCAGCACAGCTATCCAGGTAGGTGTCGATTTCGGGTTCCGGCAGACCCTTGAGGTTCGAACACTGGGGTGCGCACGGAGATTTCGCCTCCTACCTACCTGCACCCCTCTGCCTCGCTAAGATCTAAGCTAAGGAAAGAACAACACAAGAGACACAGGGTTTATACTGGTTCGGGCCACCGTTGTGGTGTAATACCCTTCTCCAGTGTGTGGTGTGGTGGATTGCCTCTTGGGCTGATGATGATGAACAATACAAGGAAGAACAGCCTCGCGAGGGTCTGTTCTTTGCTGGGGGGACGAACTGCTTGGAGGAGTTCAGTCACCCTTCTCTCTCTCTGATTTCGATCCGATCCTTGATCCTCTCGATCTCCAACCTTCACCTCCACCCCCTATGGGTGGCTGGTCCTATTTATAGGCAATGGCCCTGGGCCTCTTCCCAAATATTGAGCGGGAAGGGCGCCAACAATTGGCCATTTTGAAGGGGAACATCTAGTACACTTATCCTGACTAAAGTTGGTCCTCGCCTGCACAAAGCTCTGGTGGTGACGCCGTCTTGGGCTCCACGATGACCTTCGTCTTGCAGTCCTCCTGGTCTAGGTCTTGTTGCACCGAAATGGCAACCTTTGCCTGATGCCTCGGTACTCCGCGGCTGCGCTTGCCCCCTTTGCACCAAAGGGGAAAGGAGGACACTGCGCAGGCTGGTGCCCGCCTGGCGCACTTGGTCGTCATGGCTTGCATCACGGGCACCTCGTGAGGTACCCCGCCTTGATCTCTCCGCCTCTTCGCGAGCCAGCCTGGTGAGGCCATGCCTCAGGAAGCTCCGTGTCGTCCGCCCCACGAGGCTTGGCCCCTCGCGAGGGTCTTGGGTCTGTGTTGATGAAGATGGGCCGTGCTGGGCCCCCCTTTGAGCCACGGCGCAGGCCGCAGGTAGGCAAGTCTGGGGAGCCCCATTCCCAGAACGCCGACAGTAGCCCCCAGGCCCAAGGCGCGCCCGAACTTGGCCGTGCAGGGAGGCGGAAGGGCAAGAGCGAAGCGCTGCGGGCCCTATCAGCCTGCGGCCTTGGGTGCCGCGTGGCGGTTGATTGGACGTGGGCGTCTCCACTTCCCCATGGCGCCTTGGCAACTGCACGGATTGGACAAGCCCCTGCATGCAAAGTGGGTCACAAGTACGGAATGGCGCGCGCCATTCCATTCCATCCCTTCTTGCTTCTCCTTCTTCCCGGTCCTTGCTCCGTCTTGCTGCGATGGCTCCGATCCGCCGGTTCTCGTTGGCAGAGAAGGGAAAGGCTCCCCGAGAGGAACCAGACCCGCTCCCGCCAAAGAAATGGCTCGCCCTCTGCGGCCCGGACGAGGGGGCCCATCAGGTGGCGTCGAGGTCCTGGTGCGAGCGGGCACCGCCGGGGTTCCCGCTTCCCTTGTACGCCCACAACGAGGGCCCTGAAGGAGCTGATGCTGATCGCCACGGGCGGCGCCGCCGTCGGCGCCGACGGGTCACGAAGGTGTGGGTTGTCCCCCCTGGGGTCCACACCAAGGGCTCCTCCCGAGAGTTTGTGTTCCACGCCGCCATGCCTCCTCAGTCTTGGATTCGCCTTCCTCCCTTCTTCGCCTCCATCATCCCGCAGGGAGAACTCCTGGAGCTTTGGCTGCAGCACGCCGGTTGCAGCACCCTCGCGACCGATGCAGAGGCCGCTGTCGTTGCCCCAGGCGTGGTCTTCATGACTCGAGGCTGGAGCGAAGTCGCCCGGGTTTGCAGGACAAGAGGCGCCTTCACGATCCACTTGGAGTACGACGGTGCTTCGGTGATGTTCTTCAAGGTCTTCGATGCGAACGGGCGCCGGCTGGAGTGCTGCCCCGGGAGAGGTGGCCGGGACCCTGCTGCGGCGAGGACTGGGCCCGCCGACCGCTCCCTTGGCGGCTCCTCAGGCGGCGGAGGCGGCGGAGGTTCCAACGACTCTGGCGAGCCCTTCGCGACTCCGAAGACGAGCGACGACAGCTACGAGCCCCCGTGCCGGCACCGCTCCTGGAGCAGGGCGGGTTCGTCAGGCCGTTGCCGCCTCTGATCTGGATGGGGTTGGCGCCGGTGCTTGACAGGCCACTGTTGATGATGGCGTCTTTTGCAGGGGCGCGCGTAGTTAGCGTCCTTTTAGGATCTGTTCCCTGCGAGGAATCAAAGACGCGTCCCGTGGGGGCTTGTAAGGTGCCTGTGATCCTGTTTTGTTAATATAACCCTTGTCGTAGAATTGTGCGAGTTGCTCATTCCGTCTTAGCTTAGTTCTTCCTTTCGAACCTCAGGAGGGCTTGGTGCTCTGCGCCGACAGGTCCCAGTCCCAAGGCGGCTTCAGCCGTCGCTGGTAATGCCAGGTCGCGATGCCGTGGTCAAGGCCAGGAGGTGAGCGACCTGTAGTCCGGTAAGAGCCCCTGAGTCGCGATGCTCAGGAGGTCCCCTTTGGCGCTCAAGCAGCCATCATTCAGTGAGAAATGAGAGCGGTGTCGCTAACACGGGATTGCATTAGGTGCGGGGATGGTGCCACGGTAGCTGGTGCTTCCGGGTGGTGACTTTTCTCGAGAATCAGGGGTCGCTCTCTGGTGTGTCGCCGGGTCCGTGCATCGGCAGGCGTGAGGTTGCTCGGCGAGGTCCTCGCGTGTCCCTCCCCTCTCGCCTTTGCTCCCCTTTCTGCTCTATGTCCTCAGGTCCCGGCCCTCGAGCGTGTCTCAGCCGTCGCTGGTATGCCAGGTCGCGATGCCGTGGACAAGGCCAGAGGGTGAGGGCTGGAGAGCCAGTAGGAGCCCTGAGTCGTGATGCTCAGGCACCCCCCTTTAACGTGCAAGCGGTTCGCGCGGATGAGAGTGAAGGAGACACCGCAAGGGCCTCGCCTGATGCGGCTCCTTTAGGATATCCTGTAAATCCATCATAGAAAGAACGAGGGGTTTCCATGACAATTGACAGTCAGCCGTTGGTTGCTTCCGAGGGGCGATGAGGCACTGAAGGCTTGACGAGGTGGTGCCATGCGGGGCTGCCGCGGCCAGAGCTCAGCCATTCAGGTTTGTCGGCGTTTCAGGGACGGACCCATGCGCAAGCGTCGTGCCGTTTGGGAGCAGTTCCGTCAGTTGGCGTCAGTTGAGCGGGCAACTAGGTCAAACACATTAGCCGCGAAGGAGTGGATTCATTCAAATAGATGCTGGGAAGGCGGACATCACTGGGTCAGGCCCGAGCGACTTGGGGATGATGCAGCCCGAGGGGCGCCCCCAACAAGGTAAGCTAACAACATGAAATAAAAGGGATACGTGCCGCAGGGGCGGACCCACGCGGCCTGGGAATAATGCAGCCCTAGGGGGGGCGCTCCCAGCTGGAAATGAAACTTGAAAGATGTCACCTGATGATGTTGAGTACGAAGGACTGTTGGTGTAGCAGACTCGGTGGGCTGCGGAAGCCGATCCTCACGAGCCCCCAGGCCTAGGGGCCTCGAGAGGCTCCGGAGGCGCTGGTGGCTCCTCGCGGACCATCTCCATCTCTGCCAGGGCTGCGGAACGCCTGGCCTCTTGTGCCTCCATGATGCCCCTCATGAGGTGCTGGTACGTGGCAGCCGCGTTCGGAACACCGTAAGGCATGCGAACGTAGCTGTGGGGTGGACCTCCGCAGCGCCCCACTCGCGAGGGCCAGAGGCGCTCCAGAGAGGTGACTCGATTGAGCCCTGGTATGTCGATGCAGACGCGCAACCCACCATCCTCGCCTGGATGGGGAGCCACTGCTGGTAGGCGGCGGCCGCCTTTCATGACTCTTGACTCCTGTAGCTCCTGAATGGCCTTGCTGACGAACTCCTGAGGGTCTGGCTCTCCTTGCCTTACTCCTTCATGAGGGAAACGTGCTTCGGAACACGCCTCCATGTGGTGCCCAAGCGCCTCCCTCGTGACCCTAGCCAGGTCAGTGGCCCTCCAGGGGAGAGCCCCCGAGCCCTGCCTGAGGAGGGCACCGAGCGCGCTTTCCTATGTGATGGAAGGAGGTTCCCCCTGGGCAGGCGCGGGCCCAGAGGGGCCTGCCTCCTGAGGGGCTGGGCCGGACGATGTCTTCTTCTTCTTGGGGGCAGTCTCGGGAAGCCTGCTGCTTCCGCGATCCGGGTCTTCTAGTGACGCGGCCTGAAAGGCTCGCTCCAGGGAACACACCGCGTCCTTCTCTTCACAGGGCACCGTGATGACTCCACCACTTCCTGGCATCTTGAGGACGTTGTAGCCGTGGTGAGTTACGGCCATGAACTTGGCCAGCGCTGGGTACCCAAGGGTGGCATTGTACGGCAGGCGAATGTGAGCGACGTCGAAGTCGATGAGCTCGGTGCGGTAGTTGTCGCGTGCCCTGAAGGTGACAGGGAGGTGGACCTGCCCAATCGGGACCGTGGAGCCATCGGTGACTCCGGAGAAAGGCTTGGTTGGCTGAAGCTGGCTGTAGGGCACTTGGAGATTGTTGAATGTCTCCACGGACAGGACGTTGAGCCCTGCCCCGCCATCGATGAGGGTCCTGGTGACCACCACATTGCTGATGATTGGGGAACAAAGCATCGGGAGGACTCCGGCTGTAGCCGCACACTTGAGCTGATCTGCTGAGCTGAATGTGATGGCGCACGCCGACCACCTGAGAGGGCGCGTGGCTTCGAGCTTGGGGAGGACTGCATTCACTTTGCGGGCGAACTGCTTGAAGATGCGTTGAGAGGCTGGGGCTTGAGCCCCGCCCAGGATGCAGGCGATCGCGCGCGGCTCCAGGAAGCCCCCAGCCCCCTCGTCCTGGTGGCGGTCCTCGTTTCTCCTTGGCTGCAGCGGCATCGGAGGGAGGCCTGCGTTGCCTTGCGGGTGATCCTCGCGAGGCTGATCCCTCTAGTCTCCCTCGCGAGGCGGATCTTGCCAGCGATCCTCGCGAGGTTGATTGCGCCACCCTTGGCGCGGGCCACGGTCTTCCCAGCGTCCTGCGTTCCTTCCTCCTCCTCGACCGTAGCCCCGGTCACCGCGGTGTGACACCCCAAAAATTTGGCCTTGTTTTAATGAATTAAAAATTCTGCCAGGTATTAAAACTTTGAATATCTGAGCTCCATTTTGATTTTTTTAAATCATTTCCTTCCCTGTTATGATGAGTTTTTCCCAAAGAGAAAACTTTTCAAATATGTCATTGGACATATTTAATCTCTCAAGAGAAATTTTTCCTTATTTAATATAACTAATTAAATAATTAAGTTGCTTGATCTTTACTTTCTTGAAAATGGTTTTTCAAGGTTAAATGGCCATATTTGAACTACAACCATTTGATAAATTCACTTAAAATTCTCACAAAAATTTGGAGATGTCATGTAATGTTATTCAATAACTTTTGTGCAAAAACATCTTTATTTTATGAAATATTTTGAGCTCTACACTCAATTTTCCTTCTCTGGTCCATAGTGCAATTTGCACTACAACCCATTTAAATATTTCCTTCTAGCCTCCACCAAAATTATGGGATGATGGTAATGGCCTAAGATTCCACATTATGCAAAAACCTTGTACTGTCCTTTGAAAAATTTGAGTGAATCAACCTCATTTTCATTTTGGACCAACTTGATGGTTTGTACAGCAACCATATTTTTGCTTGCTCCTTAACCCTTGATTATTTCTCCTACTTGTAGTCCTCCATGTTAAACCCTTAAGTCCAGGAGCATGCACCTTTTGGATCATTTTTGGTTCATGAAACAATGCTATTTATTTCCTGTCCAGAATTGAAGTTTTGTAAAACTTGCACTAACAAGTTGCTGCATTTGACCAACTAACCCCACCACCCTCTTGTACATCTGAAGAGACCCCAATCTGGAAGTTTTGGACACCCTAAGAGTTGCCTAGGTGCATGTGGCATTCTATCGAGCACCCTGTAGGCATGACCAGTTTTGACATGAGTTTTGGCATTTCACTGTGAGCTTGCACCTCTGATCAAACTAGCATGTCCACTAGACTCCCAGTTGCTCCTAACCTCGATCTGGTAAACCCCAACCTCACCTGCGACTTGTAGCATGCCGCGGCATTGTGTCGAACATCTCCCGTGCGTGCACTGGACGCACCCAGAGCGCGCGTATTGCACGATGCCGCGCCCGAGCCGACACGCTGGCCCCCTGGCTTTGGCCCACACGGCAGCACCTCGCCACGCACTCCCCGCCTCGCAGCATCGCGCCAAGCCACCCTGGCACGCTACAGCGCCGCCGCCAGGGCATTCTTGGCGGCACACCGGCGTCCGCAGTGGCTCCAGCCACGGGCAGTGCCGCCCAAGCCCCTCCCGCTCGCCACCTGGCCCCTGGAGCAGCGCGAACTCATCCGCAGCCATGTCCACTAGCGCTCGTCGCCGCCACGATGCCCTGCAGCTACAGAAATACGGTCGCCGACGAGCTCATCCGCGGCCGCCGCTGAACCGCCTCGACTCGCCTATATAAGGAGCCCCGAGCTCATCTCCGCACGCAGGCAGTCCCAAGCCACCTCCCGAGGGCCCCCTTTGGCAGCCAATCGACCCGGGGAGGCCTCCTTCCTCATCTCCGGCGACTGCAGCCGCCGCCACTGCCCAGGCCCTGCCGGTGCCTCCAGAGCCTCCCCCTCTCTGTTCTCTTCGCCAGAAACCTCCTCATCCTCCCGTGAACCCTTCCCCCTACTCGATTTTGATCGGGAACCACCGCCGCCTCAAAACCACTTTACCACCAAAGCTTCCCTCCGCCGCGGAGCTCGCCGCTGGCGATTTCCTCCACCTTCGACGACCCTACGACTACCGGAGTGACCACCTCGGCCCCCTGAATCCGCTGGTGGCCTCAGCTTTCCGAACGGAGCCACCGTTCGCCGGTGACGATCGCCGGAGCCCCGCTCCACTCG
Source organism: Triticum urartu (assembly GCF_056163025.1). NCBI lineage: Eukaryota > Viridiplantae > Streptophyta > Magnoliopsida > Poales > Poaceae > Triticum > Triticum urartu. The sequence goes on along the minus strand of NC_141879.1, from coordinate 398,723,347 downwards.
GGCAGAGGAGGGAGACGACGCGGGCGACTGGTCAAACCTGACCAGTGGGCCAGGCGGGCCCACCGTCAGAGACCCAGCGCCGGTCCACGTGGTTAAGTGGAGGCGTAAAGGGCGCAAATACGTTTTCTCTGCACCGAAAGCGTAATCTCGTTTGAAACGTTTTCCTTTTCCTGATTTTTATTAAAAACAGATTTTGACCACAGCTTTGACTGTCTATAACTTTTTAAATATAACTCCAAATGAGTTGATTCTTTTTCCTACCTTCCTCAAATTTGGTCTAGTTTATTTTATGATTTATTTGAAAATTTTCCAAACAACTTTTTGTACTGTTTTTGAAATGTGTGTTAATTCAAATATATTTTAAATAGGATTTTTGGAGAGAGAGAAGAAACTTTCAAAAAATTTGGAGAGCACCCCCACCCCTCCACAACTTAAAGGCAAGCATTCTGAACCCTGGCATAATGTTTTTGGTGTGTTATTTGACACGTTTATAACACCACCTTATTTCGAAGGACTTGTTATTTCATGTGACATGATCATTTGTATGGAAGCATGTTAGTAATTTCCTTGCTGTTGGGAATGAATATTATTGTGATGGTAATCATCCTCATGTGCCTTGCATGCATGCCGGAAAGGAATCCGGGAAAGCCTCGGCCTTGGGTAGGCGTGAGCTTGTCGCCGGTCCCCGTCGGGACGGTTATGTCCGGTATGGCATGGTAAGATATATTGAGTGGTGATTTTGTTGATTGAAATGTATTTGTTACAGGTCATGCAAGGAATTTATAAACCTCCTGAGTCGACCGTAGACCGAGTCTTGTTTCCAGTAACCCCCATACTTGCTATGTACTACTACTTGTCCCTGCCACAGGTAGGGTATGGTTCAGTAAGTCGTCAACCCCTTTCAAGCACACACCGTACAGAGAGGCCATGGTGGAAGATATCGGTTGTAGTCGGTAGGCATGCCACCTGGTCCGGGGGCATGGGTGTTTCCGGTTGAGACCGAGAGGGGAGGCCACCCCTTAGAGCGCGCGATATAAATTTGATCCCATGCTACGCGAGGTTGTAGCCTCCCCACTTAGAGTTTTGCTTAACAGGTGTCGTGGGTGATTCCAGACACCGGTGAGTTAAGCTGGTGTGTGCAAGTTAGGCGTGTTTTCAACTAAAAGGCCGTAGACGGAATTAGTCCCGATGGACTAAAGGAATCCGTTACTCGTGGGTAAAGAGTACACCCTCTGCAGAGATTAAAACCTATTCGAATAGTCGTGTCCATGGTTAAGGATTACAGTCTGGGATGGGTCAAGTGTTGGTCTTAGTGTCGGTCTTCGGAGGAGAGATTGTTACACCAGAACTTGGACCGTGACTTGTGACTTGTGAGAACCATGATTATTATTTTATGATGGACTAACCCGTTGCATTATTGTAATGTCGAGTATCCCTGGGACGGTTCTACCTCCTGGATATTCATTGAGATTATTTATTCTCAAGCCCTTTATGTGGTGTCGCCCAGACGCCCGACTGTGGCATTTCTTTTAAAGCCCTTTATGTGGTGTCGCTCAGACGCCCGACTGTGGCATTTCTTTTAAAGCCCTTTATGTGGTGTCGCTCAGACGCCCGACTGTGGCATTTCTTTTAAAGCCCTTTATGTGGTGTCGCTCAGACGCCCGACTGTGGCATTTCTTTTAAAGCCCTTTACGTGGTGTCGCTCAGACGCCCGACTGCGGTATTTTATTCCCACTCTATTATTGCTTATTCATGCTGCATGAAAATAACCTGCTTGCATGCATAAAAGATATTTTATTTATGACTGACAATGTGATCATAGAATTTTTCCGTGCATGATTATCAATTATATTATACCTGTGTTCCTAATGTTTGCGAGTACATTCAAAGTACTCACTGGCTTGTCCCTGGCTATTGTCTTGGCCAGATTTCTTGCTTGGAGAGGAGCGTGGCGATTGACAGCCTCGAGAACTGAGCAACTGTGATAGCAGCCTCGCGAAGATAGGAGTTAACCTGGTCAGCTGTTCCCGTGGGAAATGGAGTCCCATACACTGATGATTCACAAACCGCTTCCGCCATCGACCATTAGAAAACCATTTGTTGTACTCACAGGCCAGAATGGTCTTGTGCTACATATGTTGTACTTTGCTTGGAATTTCTGTATCAAGTGGAGCCTCATCAGCTAACAGTAATCCTGGGGCTGATGAGCACGACGGTCTTTTTTCTGGAAATTTATGTCCGGAGAACCGGTCGTGACAGACTTGGTATCAGAGCCAGGCTGACCATTGGCTAATCCTATCTTAGCCAGGCCTATAAACTTAGGCAGACCAACCCATCAAGCCATAACCGAACCAAGCTTCTCATACAAGATAGCCACACATTGACCCAACACCTTTTTGGCAGTCGGTGCCCAACCTATCAACCTAACCTGTCACTCATGCACCAGTGACCGGCCCCTAAATAGGCCTTTCCACAAGCGTGCGAAGGAAGACTCCGTCCCCTTTTCCTATAAAAAGGGACATGCTAACCCCAACCCAGCACAGCAGCCGCTACCCCAAACCGAGCCACAATGCCTGGACCCATCGTGCACAATGAGACCACAGCAACCAACCTTGGAGGCTTTGTGACCATACTCGCAAACCTCACCCGTCGTGCCTATGCGTTAGAAGAGCCCCCAGAATATGTTGTGTACCAAGGACCCATGAGCGGTGAGAGCCGTCAATTCTGGGCCACTGTGCACATTTATGGTAGGGGACTAGAGCCCGAGCGCCCCTACAGGTTCACCGGAAGGACAACTTCCTTTGAGCCACAAGCCATCCAACTAGCTGCTCGAGAAGCTATAGTTCATCTCCGGCACTTGTCGCCCAGGGTTAACTGTCGCTCATTCCACTACTACCCCAGACGTGAAGGGTATGGTAGACCACCCCAAGTTGTCAACGGAGATCACGAGACAGATCCTGCATTGTTGCACCTAGTGCGCTATGTAAGTGCACTAGAGGAACTGTGCGATCAAATCACTATTGATCTAATCGCAGCTCGTGGAGAGCTGGTTCGTCGAGCCCCGGCGAGAGGAGAGAACGAGCCCAACGCCGACAACCCAGTCGTGCTATTTGGACACCCGATCGAGTCCCTGAGGACTGCCCCAGCCATCGGCCAAGGTGCTGCGATAACCCCAGAAGTGCTTCGTCGCATATTGGGAGCGCACTCCAACGGGGTTGTGACCAACAATCCCCGAGACGGTCATCATCGCTACCCCGAGCCTGCAGCCCCTCAGACCACTCCAGTTAATTCAGACGACGAGACCCGTGGAGGAGCCTCAAGGCACGCCCGCTTGGATGTAAACGAGGTAGACTAAGTCACCCGAGTCGTATCGAGTTCCAGTGTACCCTCGCTTTGTAATCGTGTGGCCTTGTAATTTTAATGCCGCCTGTCGTCGTGCCTCTATTTTAATAGTAGCCTTGCTTGGATACGCCAGTATGCAGTGAAAGATTTCTATCCCGGGCACAGTTACCAAAAATCACCCCGTCAACCCCACAGTAACACATCACTATAGTGAAATGTGTGAATCTGTGGCTTGACCCCAACCCTTGGAACAGAGCTGAAAATTTTCTTTACCATTCACCACGGTAAAAAAAATGACCCAGCTCCAGTGCTATAAAATGCCACCGCGTGACCTTGCCAAGCACCCCTCATCTTGTGCACCATCCTCACAACCATTTCCTAGCCATGCCGAGCCCTAGCATTTATCTGAGAACCCCAGATGCAACTCCAGGTAGTTTTGTCAAGATATTGCGGGATTTTACCTGCAGTACCATGGGCGCTACCCAGCCACCCCAGTACGAGCTGTTCAAATCGAGGATCACCTCATCCACCTCAAGATATTGGGCAGCAGTGCACATCCCTCCCGTAAACTCAAACCAAGATCCAACGGAAGTCTCCTTCGTGGGGAAATCTATGCCAACCCCACAGATGGCCGTAGAAGCTGCTGCATACGAAGCACTTGCTCGCCTTCGATTCGCAGTGCCCTATGCCAGCGAATGAGGATACTATTACTTTCCGAGCCGTTCAGAACCCGGAGGAGTGACATCGTTTCCTGGTGGACGAATTGAGAGAGACCCAGTCCTGGCCAACCTTGTCCAGTACGTCATCGCTCAAGAGCATTTAACCCAACGTGTGATGGGTTATCTTCAGAGCCTCGCAGATTTAAATCCTCAGATCGCCATCGGCAGAGCACTAAGGCCCGACCAGGAGAGACACGTGCATCGACTGGTCAATCCACTTTCCCCGATTTAAGAGGAGTGTATCCCAGTACCAGAGACGTTTTCCAGGGACCCCGTCCAATTACCGTTTCCATTCTACACGTTGCTGCGATGTTCATTATTTGCAACATTTATTTATGTGTGTGACCTATGCGTGATACCCTGAGTTTGTACGACGAGTCAATTATTTGGCTTCTACTTATGTGTGTAGTTTTTGTTGTGGTTTATGCCCTTTTAAAATTAACTGTTTTTCTCTCACAAAATCCCGGAGTGAGATTTCTTTTCCCTGAGTTGCTACGTCTGCACTTTCTCACGACGTGGATTATTTAATTTCTCGCAACACCACGGCAGCAGCCTCACAACCACAATCATTCGAACGCATACACTGTTTGCAAAACTTTGCAACGGTGTTACATCTAACTAATCACCCCCCTAACAACGGTTAGCACCCGGCACACCCCATCTACTCCTCATGATCACCACCCCCGCGGAGAGCCAACACCCGAGCAGCAGCGTCGCGAAAATCGTCGAGGATCATCGCGCACAGGAGCATAGAGAGCCCCAGTAGTGTCGCCAGCCCTCCAAATATCAGGATCGCAAACCAGTCCGGCATAGCCTCTGCCATTAGAGCCTCACCCGAGCTTCTGTAAGCAGTAATGGAGGAAGAAGGAGGAGGAGATGTGAGGCCAGGTGTGAGGAAGAAGAGGAGAACACCCCGGCCGTTTTATAGCTCGAGCTCGGTGTACGGTGGGCGAAGTCCACCAACGCCGCTCGTCGCCGATCGCCGGTGTTTGGAGACGAATCCGCAAGCAGTGCCGACAGCACGCTGGCCCGCGAGGTGAGTGCACGCTGCACCGGCAGCTAGCACGCCGCGCACTACCGCGGTACGGCCTAGATACCCTACGCGCTAAACATCGCCGGTGGAGAAAGCGCGGGGAAGCACGCGAGAGAGAGGAAGAAGAGAGAACCAGAGGGAGAAGAAGAGACTGACAGTGGACCCCGGGTCCACCTGTCAGCCAGAGAGAGCACTGCGCTCTCGGGTACGACCAGCGTATTTTTAAATTTAGGAGTTATTCTAAATTTATATCCAGCATAGAATCTCACGTTTTTGTCCCGAACCATAGACTTTTCCACACAGCACCAGTATTCACACTGTGGTTTTTCACCACTTATTGCCCTCTCACTATAGCCACATCTTTATTGCGTAATATTTTCTTAACACAGTTTTAACAAATCTCGAGGACGAGATTTTTCTTAAGGGGGGTAGTGTTGTGACACCCCAAAAATTTGGCCTTGTTTTAATGAATTAAAAATTCTGCCAGGTATTAAGACTTTGAATATCTGAGCTCCATTTTGATTTTTTTAAATCATTTCCTTCCCTGTTATGATGAGTTTTTCCCAAAGAGAAAACTTTTCAAATATGTCATTGGACATATTTAATCTCTCAAGAGAAATTTTTCCTTATTTAATATAACTAATTAAATAATTAAGTTGCTTGATCTTTACTTTCTTGAAAATGGTTTTTCAAGGTTAAATGGCCATATTTGAACTACAACCATTTGATAAATTCACTTAAAATTCTCACAAAAATTTGGAGATGTCATGTAATGTTATTCAATAACTTTTGTGCAAAAAAATCTTTATTTTATGAAATATTTTGAGCTCTACACTCAATTTTCCTTCTCTGGTCCATAGTGCAATTTGCACTACAACCCATTTAAATATTTCCTTCTAGCCTCCACCAAAATTATGGGATGATGGTAATGGCCTAAGATTCCACATTATGCAAAAACCTTGTACTGTCCTTTGAAAAATTTGAGTGAATCAACCTCATTTTCATTTTGGACCAACTTGATGGTTTGTACAGCAACCATATTTTTGCTTGCTCCTTAACCCTTGATTATTTCTCCTACTTGTAGTCCTCCATGTTAAACCCTTAAGTCCAGGAGCATGCACCTTTTGGATCATTTTTGGTTCATGAAACAATGCTATTTATTTCCTGTCCAGAATTGAAGTTTTGTAAAACTTGCACTAACAAGTTGCTGCATTTGACCAACTAACCCCACCACCCTCTTGTACATCTGAAGAGACCCCAATCTGGAAGTTTTGGACACCCCAAGAGTTGCCTAGGTGCATGTGGCATTCTATCGAGCACCCTGTAGGCATGACCAGTTTTGACATGAGTTTTGGCATTTCACTGTGAGCTTGCACCTCTGATCAAACTAGCATGTCCACTAGACTCCCAGTTGCTCCTAAACTCGATCTGGTAAACCCCAACCTCACCTGCGACCTGTAGCATGCCGCGGCATTGTGTCGAACATCTCCCGTGCGTGCACTGGACGCGCCCAGAGTGCGCGTATTGCACGATGCCGCGCCCGAGCCGACACGCTGGCCCCCCTGGCTTTGGCCCACACGGCAGCACCTCGCCACGCACTCCCCGCCTCGTAGCATCGCGCCAAGCCACCCTGGCACGCTACAGCGCCGCCGCCAGGGCATTCTTGGCGGCACACCGGCGTCCGCAGTGGCTCCAGCCACGGGCAGCGCCGCCCAAGCCCCTCCCGCTCGCCACCTGGTCCCTGGAGCAGCGTGAACTCATCCGCAGCCATGTCCACTAGCGCTCGTCGCCGCCACGATGCCCTGCAGCTACAGAAAGACGGTCGCCGACGAGCTCATCCGCGGCCGCCGCTGAACCGCCTCGTCTCGCCTATATAAGAAGCCCCGAGCTCATCTCCGCACGCAGGCAGTCCCAAGCCACCTCCCGAGGGCCCCCTTTGGCAGCCAATCGACCCGGGGAGGCCTCCTTCCTCATCTCCGGCGACTGCAGCCGCCGACACTGCCCAGGCCCTGCCGGTGCCTCCAGAGCCTCCCCCTCTCCGTTCTCTTCGCCAGAAACCTCCTCATCCTCCCGTGAACCCTTCCCCCTACTCGATTTTGATCGGGAACCACCGCCGCCTCAAAACCACTTTACCACCGAAGCTTCCCTCCGTCGCGGAGCTCGCCGCTGGCGATTTCCTCCACCTCCGACGACCCTACGACTACCGGAGTGACCACCTTGGCCCCCTGAATCCGCTGGTGGCCTCAGCTTTCCGAACGGAGCCACCGTTCGCCGGCGACGATCGCCGGAGCCCCGCTCCACTCGGGCAGAGGAGGGAGACGACGCGGGCGACTGGTCAAACCTGACCAGTGGGCCAGGCGGGCCCACCGTCAGAGACCCAGCGCCGGTCCACGTGGTTAAGTGGAGGCGTAAAGGGCGCAAATACGTTTTCTCTGCACCGAAAGCGTAATCTCGTTTGAAACGTTTTCCTTTTCCTGATTTTATTAAAAACAGATTTTGACCACAGCTTTGACTGTCTATAACTTTTTAAATATAACTCCAAATGAGTTGATTCTTTTTCCTACCTTCCTCAAATTTGGTCTAGTTTATTTTAAGATTTATTTGAAAATTTTCCAAACAACTTTTTGTACTGTTTTTGAAATGTGTGTTAATTCAAATATATTTTAAATAGGATTTTTGGAGAGAGAGAAGAAACTTTCAAAAATTTTGGAGAGTACCCCCACCCCTCCACAACTTAAAGGCAAGCATTCTGAACCCTGGCATAATGTTTTTGGTGTGTTATTTGACACGTTTATAACACCACCTTATTTCGAAGGACTTGTTATTTCATGTGACATGATCATTTGCATGGAAGCATGTTAGTAATTTCCTTGCTGTTGGGAATGAATATTATTGTGATGGTAATCATCCTCATGTGCCTTGCATGCATGCCGGAAAGGAATCCGGGAAAGCCTCGGCCTTGGGTAGGCGTGAGCTTGTCGCCGGTCCCCGTCGGGACGGTTATGTCCGGTATGGCATGGTAAGGTATATTGAGTGGTGATTTTGTTGATTGAAATGTATTTGTTACAGGTCATGCAAGGAATTTATAAACAGCCTGAGTCGACCGTAGACCGAGTCTTGTTTCCAGTAACCCCCATACTTGCTATGTACTACTACTTGTCCCTACCACAGGTAGGGTATGGTTCAGTAAGTCGTCAACCCCTTTCAAGCACACACCGTACAGAGCAGCCATGGTGGAAGATATCGGTTGTAGCCGGTAGGCATGCCACCTGGTCCGGGGGCATGGGTGTTTCCGGTTGAGACCGAGAGGGGAGGCCACCCCTTAGAGCGCGTGATATAAATTTGATCCCATGCTACGCGAGGTTGTAGCCTCCCCACTTAGAGTTTTGCTTAACAGGTGTCGTGGGTGATTCCAGACACCGGTGAGTTAAGCTGGTGTGTGCAAGTTAGGCGTGTTTTCAACTAAAAGGCCGTAGACAGAATTAGTCCCGATGGACTAAAGGAATCCGTTACTCGTGGGTAAAGAGTACACCCTCTGCAGAGATTAAAACCTATTCGAATAGTCGTGTCCATGGTTAAGGATTACAGTCTGGGATGGGTCAAGTGTTGGTCTTAGTGTCGGTCTTCGGAGAAGAGAGTGTTACACCAGAACTTGGACCGTGACTTGTGACTTGTGAGAACCATGATTATTATTTTATGATGGACTACCCGTTGCATTATTGTAATGTCGAGTATCCCTGGGACGGTTCTACCTCCTGGATATTCATTGAGATTATTTATTCTCAAGCCCTTTATGTGGTGTCGCCCAGACGCCCGACTGTGGCATTTCTTTTAAAGCCCTTTATGTGGTGTCGCTCAGACGCCCGACTGTGGCATTTCTTTTAAAGCCCTTTATGTGGTGTCGCTCAGACGCCCGACTGTGGCATTTCTTTTAAAGCCCTTTATGTGGTGTTGCTCAGACACCCGACTGTGGCATTTCTTTTAAAGCCCTTTATGTGGTGTCGCTCAGACGCCCGACTGTGGCATTTCTTTTAAAGCCCTTTATGTGGTGTCGCTCAGACGCCCGACTGCGGTATTTTATTCCCACTCTATTATTGCTTATTCATGCTGCATGAAAATAACCTGCTTGCATGCATAAAAGATATTTTATTTATGACTGACGATGTGATCATAGAATTTTTCCGTGCATGATTATCAATTATATTATACCTGTGTTCCTAATGTTTGCGAGTACATTCAAAGTACTCACTGGCTTGTCCCTGGCTATTGTCTTGGCCAGATTTCTTGCTTGGAGAGGAGCGTGGCGATTGACAGCCTCGAGAACTGAGCAACTGTGATAGCAGCCTCGCGAAGATAGGAGTTAACCTGGTCAGCTGTTCCCGTGGGAAATGGAGTCCCATACACTGATGATTCACAAACCGCTTCCGCCATCGACCACTAGAAAACCATTTGTTGTACTCACAGGCCAGAACGGTCTTGTGCTACATATGTTGTACTTTGCTTGGAATTTCTGTATCAAGTGGAGCCTCATCAGCTAACAGTAATCCTGGGGCTGATGAGCACAACGGTCTTTTTTCTGGAAATTTATGTCCGGAGAACCGGTCGTGACACGCGGTCGGGGTGACGGCCGATCCTTCCTTCTCGCATGGCTAAGAGCTCTTGACATTCGTTGGTGTTGTGGGTGCGGAGGTCATGGTACACACAGTATCGACTGCCCTTGGGAGGTTCGGGCAGATCTCTGCCCCGCTTGGTGTCTGGTTCTGCCGCGAGCACGGCAGCCCCCTTGCGCTTCACATCATTGCCTTGGACTTCTTCTCTTCTGGGTCTGTGGCAGGCAGCTCAAGGAGGGAGAGACGCCCTTCCTCAACCCTGGGGCACTTGGTTGCCAAGTTGAACAGCTCCAAGGAAGTGCACAAGTCTTCATGCATCGCCAGCTCCTCCTTCATCTTGACATTGCGCACGCAGTCGGAGAAGGCTGAGATGATAGCCTCCTCAGTCACCTTGGGAATCTTGAGGCGTGCGTTGTTGAAGCGCTGGATGTACTTCTGCAGGGTCTCCCCGGGTTGTTGCTTGATGTGGCGCATGTCGCTCACGGTGGGTGGCCCGTCGCGAGTACCTTGGAAGTTGGCGATGAAGCGGGTGCGCATCTCGTCCTAGGAGGAGATCGTGCCTGGGGCCAGGTTCAGGAGCCAGGTGCAGGCCCTGTCCTTGAGCGCCATGGGAAACCAGTTCGCCATGACCTTCCCATATCTGTTGGCAGCTTCGATGCCCAGCTCATAGAGCTGGAGGAACTCCGCAGGGTCGGCCGTGCCGTCGTAACGAGGAGGCAGGTCTGGTTTGAACTTGCCGGGCCACGCGACGCTGCGTAGCTCGGTGGTGAAGGCACGGCAGCCTGCTGTGGCCACGGGAGGCCTTGGGTGACGGAGAGCTTGGTCTTGCATGTCCCCACGCGCTGCAGTTGGGAGCAGCCCGGGGTCTTGACATGCGGGAGCAGGAGCATGGTCGCGACGTGCTGGAGCAGGGAGCGCCCGGGCAGCTTCTTGTGGGTGAGGGACTTCTTGGCAGCTCTGCTCTTGCCGCACTGGCACCTGACGGAGTGGGTTCCGCCCTGGGGCCACGCGCCTTGGAGCCATGGCACCTTCTTGAGGTGGAGGCGGCCGGGGCGCCGCCGGAGCTTCGTCGCCCGCGCGGGGCGGGGTGCGGTGCAGCGGAACGGACGGCGCAGGAGAGCCCCCTGCGGCGCGGACGAGCTCGGCCACGCGGTCGAGCCATTCTTCGTAGACGTCGTCGACGGGACGGTAGCGCAGGAGCTCGTTTGCCGCGATGAGCGCAGCTCGAGCCTCCATGGGCGCGCGGAGCGCGCTGGACGAAGAACCAGCTGGGGTGAGCGAGGGAGTAGCGGTGCGGCCGTCTTGCCGCACTGACGGATGCTGAGACGATGCTTGCTGCTCGTCCCCCGCCGGGCCGGTGGCGGCGTTGATGGCAGGTGACGGGGAACGGCGAGGACGCCCGCCGACAGGAGCCGTCTGGGCGACGCGGGAAGCGAGAGCGGCCCGGCGCTCGGCGCGGGCCCGACGAGCATCAGACATGGGCGCGATGGTCGGAGGAGAACGGGGTGGTGGAAGACGAATTCTGGCACACCCCTGCCTGGCGCGCCAAATGTCGGATTTTGGGTTCCGGCAGACCCTTGAGGTTCGAACACTGGGGTGCGCGCGGAGATTTCTCCTCCTACCTACCTGCACCCCTCCGCCTCGATAAGATCTAAGCTAAGGAAAGAACAACACAAGAGACACGGGGTTTATACTGGTTCGGGCCACCGTTGTGGTGTAATACCCTACTCTAGTGTGTGGTGTGGTGGATTGCCTCTTAGGCTGATGATGATGAACAATACAAGGAAGAACAGCCTCGCGAGGGTCTGTTCTTTGCTAGGGGGGACGAACTGCTAGGAGGAGTTCAGTCACCCTTCTCTCTCTGATTTCGATCCGATCCTTGATCCTCGATCTCGATCTCCAACCTTCACCTCCACCCCCTGTGGGTGGCTGGTCCTATTTATAGGCAATGGCCCTGGGCCTCTTCATAAATATTGAGCGGGAAGGGTGCCAACAATTGGCCATTTTGAAGGGGAACATCTAGTACACTTATCCAGACTAAAGTTGGTCCTCGCCTGCACAAAGCTCTGGTGGTGATGCCGTCTTGGGCTCCACGATGACCTCCGTCTTGCAGTCCTCCTCGTCTTGGTCTTGTTGCACCGAAATGGCAACCTTTGCCTGATGCCTCGGTACTCCGGGGCTACGCTTGCCCCTTTTGCACCAAAGGGGAAAGGAGGACACTGCGCGGGCTGGCGCCCGCCTGGCGCCCTTGCTCGTCATGGCTTGCGTCACGGGCACCTCGTGAGGTACCCCGCCTTGATCTCTTCGCCTCTTCGCAAGCCAGCCTGGTGAGGCCGTGCCTGAGGAGGCTCCATGTCGTCCGCCCCGCGAGGCTAGGCCCCTCGCGAGGGTCTTGGGTCTGTGTTGATGAAGATGGGCCATGCTGGGCCCCCCTTTGAGCCACGCCGCAGGCCGCAGGCAGGCAAGTCTGGGGACCCCTGTTCCCAGAACGCCGACACGGAGGCATCGGTTAGTCCATTATAAAAGATATCAAGTATTTCATTTTTCTTAAGAGGATGATCAGGCAAAGCATTTAGTAATTGGAGAAGCCTCCCCCAAGCTTGTGGGAGACTCTTTTCTTCAATTTGCACAAAATTATATATATATATATATCCCTTAAAGCAGCTTGTTTCTTATGAGCAGGGAAATATTTAGCAGAGAAGTAATAAATCATATCATGGGGACTACGCACACAACCAGGATCAAGAGAATTAAACCATATCTTAGCATCACCCTTTAATGAGAACGGAAATATTTTAAGGATGTAAAAGTAATGAGTTCTCGCATCTTTAGTGAACAGGGTGGCTATATCATTCAATTTAGGAAGATGTGCCACAACAGTTTCAGATTCATAACCATGAAAAGGATCAGATTCAACCAAAGTAATTATATCAGGATCAACAGAGAATTCATAATCCTTATCAGTAACACAGATAGCTGAAGTAGCAAAAGCAGGGTTAGGTTTCATTCTAGCACTTAGAGATTTCTTACTCCATTTAGCTAATAACCTTTTGAGTTCATTTCTATTTTTGCAAGCTAAAATAGCAAAAGAAGCTTCTTGACCAAAAACATAACCCTTAGGAATAACAAGTGATTCTTCATCATCACTTTCATCAGTATCATCAGATTCAATATTTTCAATTTCTCTAGCCCTAGCAATTTGTTCATCAAGAAAATCAGTAAGTGGCACAGTAGTATCAGGCATAGAGGTAGTTTCATCATAAGTATCATGCATAGCAGAAGTGGCATCATCAATAACATGCGACATATCAGAACGAATTGCAGAAACAGGTGGAGGTGTCGCAAACTTACTCATAACAGAAGGTGAATCAAGTGCAGAGCTAGATGGCAGTTCCTTACCTCCCCTCGTAGTTGGGGGATAGATCTTGGTTTTTGGATCTCTCAAGTTCTTCATAATGATAAGCAGATATATATCCCAAGTGACTCAAAGAATAGAGCTATGCTCCCCGGCAACGGCGCCAGAAAATAGTCTTGATAACCCACAAGTATAGGGGATCGCAACAGTTTTCGAGGGTAAAGTATTCAACCCAAATTTATTGATTCGACACAAGGGGAGCCAAAGAATACTCTCAAGTATTAGCAGCTGAGTTGTGAATTCAACCACACATAGAAACTTAGTATCTGCAGCAAAGTGTTTAGTAGCAAAGTAATATGATAGTAGTGATAAAGGTAACAATAGTAAAAGTAATGTTTTTGGTATTTTGTAGTGATGATAGCAATAGCAACGGAAAAGTAAATAAGCGGAGAGCAATATAAGGAAAGCTCGTAGGCAATGGATCAGTGATGAAGAATTATGCCGGATGCGGTTCATCATGTAACAATCATAACCTAGGGTGACACAGAACTAGCTCCAGTTCATTGATATAATGTAGGCATGTATTCCGAATATAGTCATACGTGATTATGGAAAAGAACTTGCATGACATCTTTTGTCCTACCCTCCCATGGTAGCGGGGTCCTTATGGAAACTAAGGGATATTAAGGCCTCCTTTTAATAGAGAACCGGAACAAAGCATTAACACATAGTGAATACATGAACTCCTCAAACTACGGTCATCACAGGTAAGTATCCCGATTATTATCACTTCGGGGTTAACGGATCATAACACATAATAGGTGACTATAGACTTGCAAGATAGGATCAAGAACACTCATATATTGATGAAAACATAATAGGTTCAAATCTGAAATCATGGCACTCGGGTCCTAGTGACAAGCACTAAGCATAGCAAAGTCATAGCAACATCAATCTCAGAACATAGTGGACACTAGGGATCAGACCCTAACAAAACTAACTCGATTACATGATAGATCCCATCCAACCCATCACCGTCCAGCAAGCCTACGATGATGAAATTGGTGATGGAGGATGGTTGATGATGACGATGGCGACGGATTCCCCTCTCCGGAGCCTCGAACGGACTCCAGATCAGCCCTCCCGAGAGGTTTTAGGGCTTGGCGGCAGCTCCGTATCGTAAAACACGATGATTTCTTCTCTCTGATTTTTTTTCTCCCCAAAACACAATATATGGAGTTGGAGTTGGAGTCGGAGAGGCAACAGGGGGCCCACGAGGTAGGGGGCGCGCCCCCCACTCTCGTGGAGAGGTGGTGGGCCCCCTGGCCTTCATCTTTTGCAGGTATTTTTCGTATTTTCTGAAAAGTGGCTCCATGATGTTTTAGGTCATTCCGAGAACGTTTGCTCTTGCACATAAATAACACCATGGTAATTTTGCTGAAAACAGCATCAGTCCGGGTTAGTTCCATTCAAATCATGCAAGTTAGAGTCCAAAACAAGGGCAAAAGTGTTTGGAAAAGTACATACGTTGGAGACGTATCATTCCATTGTGTCGTCGACAAAAGGTTCGATGGCCCTGATCAATCGTCAATAATGACGTTACCCGAGGAGGAACCTTCCTCCACGGACTGATCCTCGTATTCAGCGGCTTCGTACTGTGGGCCAATTTGCTTGGCCATCTGGAGCAGATTGACATCTACACCCCTGGCCATCAGGTCGGATTCGAAAGCTTGAACCACGCCGCGGATGTCCGTGGAGACTTGATCTTCATGGGACTTGAGCCCGCGGCGATCGCTCCCCCTCATCCCGATGAACGTGACTTAAATCTGTCATCGGATCACACCTAGGAGATAGTTCCTGCGGCTGCAACGACCTTAGAGCCGAAGTAGATCGAGCCATCCGAGGCCTCAGAGTCCGCGATGTTGGAGCCGCACATGGACTTGACGCCCTGCAATATTCGCTTTAACAGAACTTCGGACTCATCTCCGGCTATACGTTCCGGACTGTGTACACCCGCGGACACCGAGCTAGATCGGTTACTGATCTTCGAGTTCAGCACAGCTGATGTTTTCCAACACTCGCCTTTGGGTGACGTGCTAAAATCTTTAAAGAATCTATCCTTGGAGAAGGACTCCCAGCCGAACTATGTCCGGTTCGAGCTAGAGACGGATGATGAGGAATTTTGCTTCCCACCCGCCACCCACTTCATAGCCACCGTCGATGACTTAACCGACGTGCTTGACTATGGCTCCAAAGACATCGACGGCATGGATGAGGATGCCGACAAAGAGCAAGGCCAAGACCCACCATTCACTAGACGTTGGACGGCTACCTCTTCGTACAATGTGTACATGGTTGATACAGCTAAAGGATCTGGCGACGACAAAGAAGAGCCAGACGTGAACAAAACCTCCGAGACACAATCCAAGCGCCGGCGGCCCCAACGCCGCCCTAAGCCCTGTCACTCAAAGGACGGCAACACTAGCACCGCACAAAATAGTACTCCGGGCGACGCCGAAAACAGTGAAGACCCCGCTGGGGCTACATCCGAACAGGAACACGACAGCAGGCAGGACAACACTGACGAACAGGCCATAGAAGATGACCCGGGGGATGATAGTTACCGTCCACCCTCCGAGGAGGAGAAAAGCCTTTGCAACGAAGACTTCATCGTGCCTGAGGATCCTCTCGAGCAAGAGCGCTTCAAGCTTTAGCTCATAGCCACTTCAAGGAGCTTGAAAAGGAAACAACAGCATCTTCAAGCTGAACAAGACCTGCTCGTCGATAGATGGACTACGTCCTAATAGCCGAGGAATATGTCCTCAACCGCGCAGCCAAGAGCTACCCGAATCGCAGACTGCTACCTCAATTCGGTGAGGAGGCGCTGGAGCATATATCTCCCTCGCGCAATGCGGATCGACCCCCACGTGGTCAGGACAGGGCGGCGGAACGGCCAACCCACAGTCGAGATAAAGCAGCAACTCAGGCCAAATAGCAAACCACCCCACCACCCTATCAAAATAGGGACGGAAGAGTCCGGGGCCATACGTATGACTTCCGACAGACCCTGGATAGTAGAGCAGGACACACAAGATCGATCTACGGATCACGAGGACGTGTCTCAAGGCGCGACAACGGCTACGTATTCAGACGTGACAAACCTAACCAAGCTCGAGCCGAATGCCGCAGACGGACTCCTTCAAAGCTCCGCCACGATGCAACCCGATATAGAGGCGCCGCACACCTGCTCTGCTTCACAGATGAAGTACTGGATCATGAATTCCCCGAGTGGTTCAAGCCCGTCAATATTGAATCATACAACAGCACAACTGATCATGTAGCATGGATCGAGGATTTCATTCTCCACATCCACATGGCCCAAGGAGACGACCTCCAAGCCATCAAATACCTCCCATTAAAACTCAAAAGACCAGCTCGGCACAGGTTAAATAGCCTGCCTGAGAACTCAATCGGCAGCTGGGAGAACTTGGAAGAGGCTTTTCTCGACAACTTCCAAGGAACTTATGTCCGGCCACCAGATGCCGATGACCTAAGACACATAGTCCAACAACCCGGAGAATCGGCCAGAAAATTTTGGACTAGGTTCCTAACCAAAAAGAACCAGATCGTCGACTGTCCGGACGCCGAGGCTCTAGCATCCTTCAAACACAGCATCTGGGATGAATGGCTAGCACGCCATCTCGGACAAGAAAAGCCGATGTCAATGGGAGCCCTTATGGCACTCATGACCCGCTTTTGCGCAGGAGAGGACAGCTCGCTGGCTCGTAGCAAAACCACCGCCAGCGAGGCAGGCCCTATAGAGGCCAAGAACAGCACCGGCAAGCTCTGGCGCAATAGACACAAACGTAGAAGCAATGGAGACAACACCGAAGACACCACAGTCAACGCCGGATTCAGTGGCTCCATGTCCGTCCAACGGAAGAAACCCTACAAAAGAAACAACAATGGACCTTCCAGCTTGGACCGCATACTCGACCGCCCGTGCCAAATTCACGGCTCCCCGGATAAACAAGCCAATCACACCAACAGGGATTGGTGGGTCTTCAAGCAAGCTGGCAAGTTAAATGCCGAAAACAAAGAAAAGGGATCACAAAGCGAGGATGAGGATGAAGAGCCCCGGCAGCCGAACATCGGGGGATAGAAGAAATCCCCCCCCAAGTCAAAACGGTGAACATGATATATGCCACGCACATCCCCAGAAAGGAGCGCAAACGAGCACTCAGGGACGTCTACGCAGTAGAGCCAGTCGCCCAAAGTTCAATCCATGGTCATCATTTCCGATCACCTTCGATCGACGAGATCATCCGACTAGTATCCTCCATGGCGGTTCGGCCAGACTAGTCCTGGACCCAATCATCGACGAATTCCACCTAACACGAGTCCTGATGGATGGGGGAACCAGCCTCAACCTGCTGTATTAGGATACAGTACAGAAGATGGGCATTAATCCCTCGCGAATTAAACCAAGAAAGACTACCTTTAAAGGAGTCATACCAGATGTAGAGGCCTGCTGTACGGGCTCAATCACGCTGGAGGTGGTCTTCGGTTCTCTGGACAACTTCCGAAGCGAAGAGTTAATCTTTGATATCGTCCCCTTCCGTAGCGGCTACCATGCACTGCTCGGACGAACTGCGTTTGCTAGATTTAACGTAGTGCCACACTATGCTTATCTCAAGCTCAAGATGCCTGGTCCACGCGGTGTCATAACAGTCAATGGCAATACGGAACGCTCCCTCCGAACAAAGGAGCAGACCGCCACCCTAGCACCTGAAGCACAGAGCGGCCTTCTCATGTAGCATTATAACCCAGCTGCCGAGCCCCCGGACACCATCAAGCGGGTCCGGACTACACTGCAACAGTACAGCGCAGCTCGTGAAGAGCTCGATTTGCAATTCGGCCTCCGTCCCAGCCCCAACAAGGTAGTGGCATTCGTACCATGCGTACAAAATTACGCACTCAAAATTCCATGGACATCGATAGAGGCACAAGATAACTCGGGGTTTACAATCCAGCCAGACCGATCCCGGACACACATACTTCTACTTCTTTTTCTTGTTTCTGGCACCCTTTTCCGCGGGCCTGATGTCAAGTCCTTTAGAAGGACTGAAATACAACGGAGGCAGGCAACACAGGTGTGTGGGGTAACCTTTATACGTTCTTCTTGACGGTATTCATACTTATTTCTCAGGACCCGCACGTTGCGCCCTATTGATGTCGGCATGTTAAATGGCCGGATACTTCTCGCACCATCTGTATAAGATACGCCTTGACGTATCCATCCAGTTATAATAAAATGGTTCGTGGCCCAGTTCCTGTGGTTTTCTCTTCTTACTTCGTTTTTATTTTCGATCTGCTTATTTGCTGCATTGGTTGACGACGTGGGTCACTGTGGAGTAGTTGGGTGTCGGTGCAACAGACCTTGGGTCCATTGCCCAGACTGTGCATAGGCACAAGAGCAGAATTGAAGCCTCGGCTTGAGTCAGAGATTGAAGGACCAAGAGATTTGAAGAACCAACATGCAGCTCAGAGTGATCAAGGTCAAACCAGAGGAGTAGTATATCGGCAAGAGAAGGGCCTCCCTTGCTGGGCAGGCAAGCCCAACAAGGGGCAGAGCCACCGCCAGAAGAAAGCAACTAAGGCGCCCCAGCAGGGCCTGCCGGGGCTCGTGGGGGCAAAACCACCCCACCAACCACTCAAGCATGACCCATGTCGTCAATTAGTGCGGTGTCAAGCCGCAAGGTGATTAAGTGGCAGCCATTCGCCACATGGCGGCTGTTTCCTACAGAAGGAAGATACAGATGACACCCATGCCACGATGTGTCAAAAGAACAAGCGTGGAGCAGGCGAGATAGCCCGGCAAGCCTTGCCGGGCAACCAGTGATGTGACACTAAGCGGTGCATTTAATTCACCCTGTCAGCCCACAGAGTTAGCTATGATAGCACTATTTGATATCATATCAGTGGATAATGACCACTTTGCCATTGTGGTGACCCCTTAATCCATAAAAGGAGGCCCATGGCACCCGTAGGAGGGGTTGGAAGTTGAGGAACCTGCACCCCCTGCCCGGCAAGGGAGGCCCTTCTCTTGCCGATATACTGCTCCTCTCGTTTGACCTTGATCCCTCTGAGCTGCATGTTGGTTCTTCAAATCTCTTGGTCCTTGAATCTCTGACTAAACCTGAGGCTTCAATTCTACTCTTGTGCCTGTGCCCAGTCTGGGCAATGGACCCAGGGTCTGTTGCACCGACAGAAGCCCCGGGGCCTGCCCCGAACGCGCTGCTGAGCGTCGTCCGAGTAGGGCCTAATAAGTGCGCATGCATGGTTGCTGAAGGGGTTGGCCCCTTGAGATTTCAATTGATGCTTCATTAGCCTTGATTTCAGGACAGTTTTCGGGTTCCCTGCGTGTGGCATAAAGCCGATGGTGGTGGGGCCGCTCTAGTAATGGCCCGTGAATGACTTTATCGCACGGGGTAGAAACTGCCAATTTACTCTTCCCACTGCCCACTCTTATCCTTGGCCACGTATGCTGCATGCATCACACGGGGTATGTAACGGAGGCGCGGGGCGCGGGAGAGCATCCTGGAGAGGGCCCGCCCGCCTTGAATTGGTGGAGGAGGACAGTGGCCGCCCCTTGATGGAGGAGCTGCCCTCCTCCGCCCGGCCTATAAAAGGGAGGGGCGGAGGAGGCCGAAGTCATCCACCTTCACATTCCTCCTCTTCTTCCTTTGTTTTCTACTTCTGCCGGTGATGCCGAAGAGAAGAGCCCGGGGCCACCCCTAGGCTCCTGCTTGGGGCTATTATTGCCCCATGCTGGTGCTGATGCTTGGGGAGTGAGCCTGGTCCTTGGTGTGGCGAATCTCTTGATATCTTCAAGGCTCGGCCAGGACGGGGGGCTGGAGATCAATAGAAATCCCAGCATTGCCTTTCCGGAAGTCTCAAGGTTGTTGCCGACGAGAGGCATGCCTTCATGCTCGCCAAGGTGGCGCGCAGCGTACCTAGAGCCTTCTGGCCGCTCTGGCCGCTCACTGTCTTCATGAGGGGGTGCTGGACTGGAGCCTCCACTTTCCTCCGGGATGGTGTGGATGGAGATAAATCCTGGGGGGAAGGAGAAGACAAAAGGCAGGCCGTCTAGTAGGAGTACGACCGCATAGACACGTTCATCTCATGTTGGCGACCTGTTGCCCGTCTGCCTGGCTCTTCCCCCTTTTTCCCGGCACCGTCATCACCGTTTCTTCTGGCTGCCGGGAAAAATCTTGTCCCCCTGGTGCTTCCGCTTCCATTTGGGGCCTTCTGGCAGAGCTTCGGTGCCTTCCTCTGTCGGTGCTTGTGATGGAGCTCCCCTTTCGGTCCTGGGGGCGGTAACTAGGGGGTCGTCGTGGTGCTCCGCACTTGGCAGCCTCGCCACTCTCGATCTTTTCAGGCTGGGGTTGCTAGTTCCTGACAAGGATCATGGTGGCGTTGAGCCGGTGCGGTGCCCGTCATTTCCTCTTCCCAGCGCAATATCTGGGATAAGAGGAACAGGGAGAGGAGTTTACAGAGCACTTATCTTTTTTCAATCTTAAATTGTTAGGCAATCGCCAAATTTTAATCCAAATAATGTAATCTCTCGAGTCCATCTTTGTGTTCTGTAATGCTTGTACTTGTATCAGCATATGAATGAAAAAGAAAAACTCTGCCAGGAACCCGTGCATGTGTATGACCATGCAGAGGTGGAATGCCTCTTTAATGTAAATAAACGAGTTTTCCCCGGCAGGATTGAGGGAGTCCTGGACTAACGGGTCCTCGGGTGTCCAGGCTGTTTGATATGGGCCGGACTGATGGTCCATGAAAGTACAAGGCAGAAGACCTTCCCCCGTGTCCAGATGGAACTCTCCTTTGCATGGAAGGCAAGCTTAGCATCCGGATGTATAATTTCGTTTTTATGTAAACCGACTCTGTACAACCCTAGACCCCTCTAGTGTCTATATAAACCAGAGGGTTTATTCTGTAGAGGCTATCAGAATTCTTACAGGCTAGACATCTATGGTTTAGCCATTATGATCTCGAGGTAGATCAACTCTTGTAACCCTTATACTCATCAAATACAATCAAGCAGGACATAGGGTTTTACATCCATTAAGAGGGCCCGAACCTAGGTAAACATTGTGTCCCCCTTGTCTCCTGTTACCTTCGATCCTCAGGCGCACAGTTCGGGACCCCCTACACAAGATCGCTCAGTTTTGACACCGACATTGGTGCTTTCATTGAGAGTTTCACTGTGCTGTCGACAGAAGGTTCGATGGCTCGTTTGATCATCAACAATGATGCCATTTCCGGGGAAACTTTCCTCCTCGGCCAGATTATGTTTGGCGGCTTTGTTCTGCGTGCCAACTCGATTGGCCACCTCGAACAGATTGACAACTACGCCCCTAGTCATCAGATCAGTTTCAGGTACCTAAATTATGTCGCTGATATCCGAGGAGATTTGATCTTCGAAGGATTCGCGGCCTCGACCACTGCTCTGGCCTTAGATCTGGAGCAAACTGCTGGATCCAAAGATGGGAGTTTGAAGCCCACCGGACTCTCAGCTACAAAACTCATAATCGGGGATCCGGAGGCGATTTTGTCTTCGGCCAGTCCGGAGACTAACTGGGTTCCCCCTATCATGGAAAGGTCAGACTCGCCCCAGGACTCTACCTCCGAACTCTTGAAGCCCGCGCCCAGCAAGCAAGGCCAAGAGGCCTTTGCCCTGGCCAGCCCTGCGGACTCTCATTTCCCCGTCCACCCCTCGCTGTTAAACGAGGCTCTAGACTTGATGCGGTCCCTCGCCATTATAGAGTAATTGCCTCCAAACTATGCCCAACCCGGACTAGGGGCTAAGAACAGGGAATCTTACGCCACCCACCACCCACTTCATAGCCACCATCGAGGACTTCACCGACATGCTGGATTACACCTCTGAAGACATTGACGGCATGGACGACAATGCAGGAGAAGCACAAGGCCAAGACCTACCGTTTACCGGACATTGGACGACCACCTCCACATACGACGTGTATATGGTGGATACACCCAAAGAGGATAACGGTGCAGAAAGGAAGGATCCGGTGGAGTACAAACCTGATGAGGCACCGCCGAAGCGTCGACGCCAGCGACGCCGCTCAAAATTGCGTCATGGCAAAGACAGTAATACGGGCACCAGAGACAATAAAACTCTAGAGGACGCCGAAGACCCCGAAGCCCCCATCGAGCCCACATCCGAACAGGACGATGTGATGGAGGGGCAAGTTAACCCCGACGATCCGGTCGGGAACGAGGACTCGGAAGATACTAACTATCTACCACTCTTCGAGGATGATGTCAGCCTCGGCAACGAAGATTTCATTGTGCCAGAGCAACCCCTCAAGCAGGAGCGCTTTAAGCGCCAACTAATCGCCACTCTAAGAAGCCTTAAAAAGCAGCAACAATGGCTCCAAGCCGAACAGGTCCTAGCTGCCGAAGAATATGGCCTACAACACCCTATAAAGATTTATCCACAGCGTCGGCTACTGCCACAATTCGACGACGAGGCCTGCGAGACAAACCCGTCGAAATGTGACCGCGCTGATGAACTAGACCGGCCACCACGTGGGCGAGATAAAGCGGCCACCTATGCCGAACACCAACCCGCACCCCTTCGCTGTAAGGGTAGAGAGACAACGGCTCTAGGATACACCTACGATTTACGACAAGACCTGAGCAATAGAGGAGGCCAAACAAGATCAATCTATGGATAAAGGGGGCATGCCCCAACACGAGAAGACGACCGTCAAGCTTGGCGCGACATGCATAACCTCACCAGGGCCGAAAACCTCATACGGATGTCATCCAACTCCGTCGTGACGTTGCCCGATACAGAGGCGCCACACACCCCTTATGGTTTACCGATGAGGTAATGCAGCACTAGTTCCTAGAAGGGTTTAAACCCGTAAACATCGAATCATACAACGGCACGATAGATCCCGCAGTATGTATTGAAGATTTCCTTCTCCATAACCACATGGCCCGCGGTGACAATCTCCACGCTATCGAATACCTTCCCTTAAAACTGAAAGGACCAGCAGGGTACTAGCTAAATAGCCTCCCAGAGAACTCTATTGGTAGCTGGGAAGTTTTGGAGGATGCCTTTAGAGACAACTTCCAAGGTACCTATGTCCGGCCTCCAGACGCCGATGACCTCAGTCACATAGTCCAGCAACCCGGATAGTCAGCCCGCAAACTCTGCACTAGGTTCTTAATTAAAAAGAACCAAATCATCGATTGTCCGGATGCTGAAGCCCTCGCAGCCTTTAAGCACAGCGTTCGTGATGAGTGGCTCGCCCGACACCTTGGCCAAGAAAAGTCGAAGTCCACGGCAGCTCTCACCAGACTCATGACCCGCTTTTGCATGGCAGAAGATAGTTGGTTAGCTCGTAGAAGCAACAGCACCAGCGACCCTGGCACCTTCGAAGCCAGAGATGGCAATGGCAGGCCATGACACAACAAACACAAGCGTCGAAGCAACAATGAAGATACCGAAGACATGGCGGTCAACGCCGGATTCAGTGGCTCTAATCCCGGTATGCGGAAGAAGCCATTCGAAGGAAACAAAGACGGTCCATCCAGTTTGGACAGAATACTAGATCGGCCTTGCCAGATTCATGGCACCCCTGACAAGCCTGCCAATCATACCAATAGAAATTGTTGGGTCATTAAACATGCCGGTAAGATAAACACCGAACATAAGGGGAAAAGGCCGCCTAGTGAGGATGACGATGAGCCTCCCCCAACAAACACAGGGGGCAAAAGAAATTTCCCCCCGAGGTAAAAAGAGTGAACATGATCTATGTCACTCATATCCCCAAGCGGGAGCGCAAGCGCGTAATAAGGGACGTTTACGCCATAGAGCCAGTCGCCCCAAAATTCAACCCATGGTCAGCCTTTCCGATCACTTTTGACCGCAGAGACCATCCGACCAGTATTCATCATGGAGGTTCGGTAGCATTGGTCCTCGATCAAATCATTGACGGATTCCATATCACACGAGTCCTCATGGATGGCAGCAGCAGTCTTAACCTACTTTATCAGGACACTGTCCACAAAATGGGCATTGATCCGTCAAGAATCAAGCCCACTAAAAACACCTTTAAAGGAGTAATATCTGGCATAGAGTCCTGCTGCACAAGGTCAATAACGCTGGAGGTAGTCTTCGCCTCACCGGATAACTTACGAAGCGAAGATTTAATCTTCGACATCGTCCTGTTCCACGGTGGTTATCATGCACTGCTCGGACAAACCGCTTTCGCCCGCTCAAATGTAGTCCTGCACCATGCCTATCTAAAGCTCAAGATGCCCGGACCACACGGTGTTATAACAGTCAATGGAAAGATGGAGCGCTCCCTTCGTACTGAGGAGCATACCGCGGCTGCCGTCAATACCCCACTTAATCGCGGCATACGCACCACGCATACTTAACTACACACTAAAAATACTATGGGCAAGGACGGAGGCAGACTAAGGACAAGGTCCACAATACGGATCGACCCTATTCGGACCTTCATTTTTTTCCTTTATTTTCCTTTTTTCCTTTTTATTTTTTAGGTTCTTCAAAACCCAGATCACATTTTGATGGTACCAAGAGCCCTTTTCCAGGTCCCTTTTCCAGGTTCCCAGGTTCTTCAAAGGATCCTACATCAAGGTGAAAAGCAGCGCAGATGTGCGGTAGGGTGTCCAAAGGAACTTCAAGGCCACCCTTTCTTTTTTAGGACCTGTATACAACTTTCCCTTGTTCTCAAATTCTTGGCTTGTAAAATAGCCTTGATGATTTTGGCATTCTCTGTAAGAGCACGTTTGACGTATCAATCAGAATATAGCGGAAACGGTTTTGTCCAACCTTATTCGGTATTGGCCTATTTCATAATCTGTATTCCGTCTTCACAACAAATTGACATACACACCCCAACATAAATTGTCAGGGGCTCTATTTGGCCACATATATTTTTCAAAAAAAAGTCCGAACACTTTTGCAGTACATTTCAGCATCCCAAATACCGCATTATATGCATCGGCTCCGAATCATGTCTTTGGTCAATAGTTGGGTTGCTCGGCTCCTGTGGCTACCACCTTACGTTCTGCTTGTTCGGCTAATGTGGTAAAGGGAGAACTACTGCAATTGTGTTTCTGGTTCGTCCGGTCACACACCTCAGTAGAGAAAGCCGAAAACTGATTGTCATGATACATCGAGAACTGGTCAGCGGTTCGGTGACTTACTAAATATTTTGCGATTTTTTCCGTATTGCACAAAGGACTGGCATCACCCGGTCAAGCGCCTAAAGCATCAAACTTCGGAAAGTCACACGCGCACTAGGGGCTAGCTCATAGTCCCTTTGTTAAACTCCTATGGCTAAGTGAGAGTGATAAAGCCGCATAGTCTGATTGCCTAGTTCCCCGCATAATCACCTCCTTTACGGACCAAGACGTAGGGTCAAGAGAGGCCAAGTGCTATTCTGAACACCCCCGTAGTATCTATGTGGGGGCTGAAGCCGACGACTGGCAAACTTTCAGATATAAAAACGGCCGCATTGGAGGGAAATAATTTTAGATAAAAGCACAAGTATACTATACAAGCATTGTTTCATAACATAAAAGTCTGGGCAGCCCGGATACATTCATTCAAACATAAGATCCTTCGAGCATTGACCCTCTATTAAACAGGCACCCTCTAGGACGTCTTAAAAATAACGCTCTGGCTTGCGATAGTCCTTGCCTTCGGTTGGGCCCTCAACCACTACGACGGCAGCCTTCATCTTTGCCCACTACATCTTGACATGGCCAAACGCCATCCAGGCACCCTCAATACACGAGGAGAGCTTAACAACTTCAATTCAGGGTAGGGAGTCGGTGAGCCACTTGACTAGGCCAATGTAGTTGTTAGGAATAGGTTCGGTCGGCCATAACTGGACTACGATGTCCTTTGGACAGTCCGGACATCCTATGCAGCTCCGCCAGTTGCATCATCTGGTTGTTCAATAGCGCTGGACGCTCCGGCGCCAGGTACTATGACCAAAAGAATTTCTCCGTCGTGTTCCCCTCTTGGGCCCGGAAAAACTTCGCAGCATTGGCGGTGCTCTTCGGAAGATCCGCAAACGCATCTGGAGAACTCCATAATCGAGTAAGCGGGGCATATTCTTGACTGCCAAATTTACTCTGCATATTCTTAACGTCCTTATCCATGATGGAGGAGGCCACCCACTTGCCCCGAGAGCCTGATCCAGACATGGTTGCAAGGATTGGGCGGTGGGAAAGGTGGAAACTTGGGCACTGGAGCTCGAAGATCGGAAGGCTGAGGAAGGAAGAAGGAGTGGGGTAAAAAGATGGATCTTTATCCGCTTATATAGGCAGTGAATACCAAACATCCCCTCCGCTAACTAGCCTTAAAACTCGCCTATTCCCAAGGGGTCGTATTGATGAAAATCTCGCAATAAGGGGGCACGATCGCTACTTTGACAAGACGTGTCAATAGAGGTTGCCCCTCGAAGCATGAAGCGGGAGGCCAAAAAATGGTTCAAAATAATAAAAAGTCCAGATGTGACGTTTCCCTGAAAAAGCTGTCAGTAGATATGCCTTATTATGTATTATACCCTTGTGGTTGAGGCTTGTGACTATTATATAGGGCCGAATATAGTTCTTTTGCTCAGGCATCTGCTTTGTATGCAGAAAAGGAACCCGCCTTGCAATGCCGAAGACAATCTATGTGCCAAACACATCGTCATTGAAGACTGGTTCAGGTGCTACTAAGGGAGTCCTGGACCAAGGGGTCCTCGGGTGTCCGGGCTGTCTGATATGGACCGGACTGATGGGCCATGAAAGTACAAGGCCCCGTGTCCGGATGGGACTCTCCTTTGCGTGGATGGGAAGCTTAGCATCCAGATGTATAATTTCCTTTCTCTGTAAACCGACTCTATACAACCCTAGGCCCCTCCGGTGTCTATATAAACCGGAGGGTTTAGTCCGTAGCGGCTATCAGAATTCATACAGGCTAGACATCTAGGGTTTAGCCATTACGATCTCGAGGTAGATCAACTCTTGTAATGTAACGCCCCGGATACAACTTTCCATATTTGTAACTCTGACTCTTGCCATTTTCGACTTTATGTTATGAGATTCCCTTCGTGGTTGGGTTTTTGTCTTTCGTTTCGCATTTTGTTCATGTGTATCTCATTTGCATACGTTTTCGTCTCATGCATCCGGTCATTTTCCCCGTTGTCCGTTTCGCAATCCAACACTCCCACATGCACCCGGCGCACCCCTCTTGTCTCTTTTCGTGAGCGGGAGAAAAACATTCTCAAAATGGGTCGAGATTTGTCAAGTGGCCTTGGTACACCACCGGTAGACCGCCAGTCAAATTTCGTTTCATTTGGAGGTCGTTTGATGCCCCAACGGTTTACCGGGTAACTGCAAAAGCCTCTTTTGTGTTGCAGCGCAACACCCCTCCAAAACAGCCCAATAACCCATCTAAACCACGTCCATGTTCTCTGTCGTCGGATCACGATCGTGTGGGCGAAAACTGCACCTCGTTTGGACACTCCTACCTCCTTCTACCTACAAATATGTGCCCCTCTCCGAAAATTCGCGGATGAAACCCTAGATCCACTCCTTCATTGCACATCCGGACGCGTCCGCGCCGTGCCGGACCCGTCCATCGCCGCACACGTCGCCCAGCCGATACGAGGCCGCCACGTCAGCTCCAACCGCCCCCGCATGCAACCCCGCCGTGCCACGTGTTCACCCGCGCGCCACTTTGCTGCCGGGCCGCGGAGCCCATCTATGGCCCACTCCGGGCCGCGGCGGGCCTGATCCGCCCGAGCGCCCGTGCCTCCACTCGCCCGCCTCGCGCCGCCGCCTCCCATGCACCGGCCGCCACCGCTACCTTCACCGCCGCCTTGCCCCATGCTGGCCGCCGCCTCGCCGGCGTGCGCCACCGCCCCGCTGCCGCCGACCCTCCGCGCCGCCGCCCCGCGAGTCGCCGCCCGCCTCCGCGCGCTCGCAGCCGCCGCCGCCTGCTCCGCCGCACCACCCGCGCCACCTCTCATCGCCGCCTACCACCGGCGTGCTCCACCAACGGAGCTCCGTCGCACCCCTGCGCCTCGCGTCGTCGTCCGACGACCGGATCCGGCCGTTCCCGATGTGCCCCGGCCCTGCTCCGGCCTCCCTCGACGCCTCTCCTCGCGTGCTCCGGTGACATCTCCGGCGGTCCTCGAAAAGCGTGCAAACCCTATATCTGTTTTCTAGGAGGTGAATTTTTCCACTACGTCTTTCCCCTGATATTTTTATGCCCTGTTAAACATGTCATATCTACACGCTCGTTGATCGTAATCATGTATATGATATGTCAAAATGTTAGTCTTATTGAGGTCTTCATGGTAGCAGCATTTCCATGCATTTTACTGTCCATTATGATTCCACTTTCATTGTTGCAAGAGTGCTATAAAATGTTAACTGCTGGTTCTTAACAGAACATGGTGATTTGTCATTTTTGTTGCATTTGATGTGTGCATTCTATGAGCATGAGTTCTACATGTGTTTTGAACTACAACATGTCATCTTTCAGGGGTGCAAGTATTGTATTTTTGTGATCTATGTGGTGACTAGAACAAGCATGGAAAGTAGGCTTCATAATATTGATGTTTTCAGGGACTTAGGATTTTGCTAAGTCCTGTTCCTGCTGTTATTTTGATGTTATGTAAACATGATGCTACCATGAGGTCCATGCTTATTTTGGTATACTTCAGTAAGGATGTTTTAAAAAAGTGGTTATGATCTATCCATTCAATCCCCTGGTTGAAATTATGGAGTGTTGTAGCATGTCATTTTCTTGATCTACTCTTGCTATAAAATGTTCCTGGCAGATTGTTAACATGTTAATCAATATTTCCATGGTTGTTGCTAGTGATCCATCCATCCTATTAACATTTTCTTGCCATGTTTAGCTTCATGAAGATGTCGTCATACTATTTGTATGCTTGTGTTGTCATGCAATTCTTTGTGGTGAGTGGCATGAGCTTGCAAAATTGCTATCATGAATCTTTTTATGCCATGCTCTGTTTTTGTTCTAAGTCTGAATCTATTAACAAAACTTGCTATGTTTACATGGGTGCCATCATATCTTCTGTGCCTTTTAGGCTCATGTTGAGTAAGGGTCATTTGATCTATGATTTTAGTAGAATCATGTCATGTCTTTGTTTACTTTGTTATGTTCCTGTAGCATGTTGTTTGCTTGCTCTGAATAGTGCTTACTAATGTTGTTTTTGACATGTTAGTATTTTCACCAAGTCTGTGAAGCTGATATCTTTTGCACTTTTGCCATGCTTGTTTGAACCTATTCTATTGTGGTTTAGCCATAGCTCATTGTTCATGTTTTGTGAAGCATCTCTTGTACATCACTTCCATATGCCTTGTTGATATGTTGGAGTGCAGTAGCTTAGTTTCTTGTTGCATTCTAAGTGTTATCATGTTGTTAATCGCAGTTTTGCGTCATTCTTGTGTTGCTTGTCATTTGCAAACCGCGCATCCGTTTCCAGTGATCCTTATATCGATTTCGACCGAAATCATCTCATCTTTCTAGTGGCATACTTGGTTTGTCAAGTTGTTGCCTTGGTCATTCTTTCCCTTCCGGAGCACGCATATGCATTGCATATCATATCTTGCATATCATGACATGTATTACATCATGTTGCATGTGCATTGCACCACAATTGATTGTTGTTCCATTGCTTGTGTTCTTGCCTTGGGTAGAGCCGGGAGACGAGTACGTGACTGAGGAACATGTTAAGTACGCTAACGAGGATCAAACTTTCGACAAATCTGAGAACTTTGCACGCAAGATGACCATACCCTCGAAATCACTTCTATCTTTGCTTGCTAGTTGTTCGCTCTATCGCTATGTCACGCTACCTACTAGTTTTTATATCATGCCTCCCATATTGCCATGTCAAGCCTCTAACCCACCTTCCGAGCAAACCGTTGTTTGGCTATGTTACCGCTTTTGCTTAGCCCCTCTTATAGCATTGCTAGTTGCAGGTGAAGCTGAAGTTTGTTCCATGTTGGAACATGGTTATGTTGGGATATCACAATATCTCTTATTTAATTAATGCATATATATACTTGGTAAAGGGTGGAATGCTCGGCCTTATGCCAGGTGTTTTGTTCCACTGTTGCCGCCCTAGTTTCCGTCATACCGTTGTTATGTTCCTTGATTTTGTGTTCCTTACGCGGTTGGGTGTTATGGGAACCCCTTGACAGTTCGCTTTGAATAAAACTCCTCCAGGAAGGCCCAACCTTGGTTTTAACATTTTCCACCACCACCTATTACTTTTCCCTTGGGAGTCGCGCTCCTGAGGGTCATCTTTATTTGAACCCCCCTGGGCCAGTGCTTCTCTAAATGTTTGTCCGAACCGGGCAACCTACGGGGCCACCTCGGGGCAACTTGAGGGCTGGTTTTACTCGTAGCTCGACCTATCCGGTGTGCCCTCAGAATGAGATACGTGCGAATCCTATCGGCACTGTTGGCACATCAGGCGGCTTTGCTGGTCTTGTTTTACCATTGTCAAAATGTCTTGTAACCGGGATTCCGGGACTGATCGGGTATTTCCGGGAGAAGGAATATACTTCATTGACCGTGAGAGCTTGTGATGGGATAAGTTGGGACACCCCTGCAGGGTATAACCTTTCGAGAGCCGTGCCCGCGGTTATGTGGCAGATGGGAATTTTTTAATGTACGGTTGTAGAGAACTTGACACTTCACTTAATTAAAATGCATCAACCGCATGTGTAGCCATGATGGTCTCTTTTCGGCGGAGTCTGGGAAGTGAACACAGTTCTTTTGTTATGGTTGTGCGTAAGTAGTTTCAGGATCACTTCTTGATCACTTCTAGCTTCACGACCATTGCCTTGCTTCTCTTCTCGCTCTTATTTACGTATGTTAGCCACCATACTTGCTTAGCGCTTGCTGCAGCTCCACCTCATTACCTTACCCTACCCATAAGCTTAAATAGTCTTGATCTCGCGGGTGTGAGATTGCTGAGTCCTCGTGACTCACATATACTTCCAAAAAGTTGCAGGTGTCGATGATACTAGTGCAGGTGATGCAACCGAGCTCAAGGGGGAGCTCGATAAATATCTTGATCGTTGTTTTGTGTCTGTTCCGGTTGATCAGTAGTGGTGCCCAGTCGGGACGATCGGGGATCTAGAATTTGGGGTTGTCTTCTTTTATTTTGGTTCCGTAGTAGGACCTTGATTGTACTCCGGATGATGTATGTTTAACTATGTTATTTGTGTGAAGTGGCGATTGTAAGCCAACTCTTTACCCCTTTCTTATTCAGTACATGGGATTGAGTGAAGATTACCCCTCTTGCGACAAAACTACCATGTGGTTATGCCTCTAAGTCGTGCCCCTGACACATGGGAGATATAGCCGCATTGTGAGTGTTACATGTAACCCCTATACTCATCAAACACAATCAAGGAGGACGTAGGGTTTTACCTCCATTAAGAGGGTCGGGACCTGGGTAAAAATCGTGTCCCCCTTGTTTCGTGTTACCTTCGATCCTCAGACGCACAGTTCGGGACCCCCTACCCGAGATCGGTCGGTTTTGACACCGACAAGGATGTCCCGCCGGCACCCTCTTTGTCTGCCGAAGAGCTATGTTTGCCAGGGAAAAGACAAAGGGGCTAGCCCCCCGCCAGCTCCCTTTTTACCAGAGGCTACTGCGACCATCCTAACTGAAGCAATGTTCGAGTCATCGATGGGATCACCTATGTTTCAAAAGAGGGGCGAGGTTTTCTCATGCAAAGTTATAGCTTTACAGAACACTAATGGACAAGAGATAAAACTTATATGTTTGGCTTGCCGGGGATCACCGTGCCGTACAATCTTTTTGCCCTTTGTCGAAGCCAAGTTCACGGCAGGAACCTGAAACTTCATATATATGAGAATGAATGCAGGATGCAATCCTATCTATATGCATATGCAAATGCTCATGAGATGCTTATGCAGTGATCTTGGTGTGCTCATGCATGCATGCAATCATAGTTGGGGGCCCCCGCTACAGCGCTTCTTTATTTTCTCTTGCACGGGGTCATCGCCCCGACTTTGTACAAGGGGTTACATGCAGCTGAGGCAAGGCCTGTATAGAAGGGTTGCTGCCGGGCAGTGCCTAGCAGCCTCGCGCCTAACAGGTAGTACTTGCGGAGATGCTCAATATTTCATGAGTTTTGCAACTAAGTGCCATCTCCGGTCTCTAGATGGACTGCGTCGGGTCTGTTGACTCGTACCACCCAATAAGGGCCTTCCCACTTTGGTGACAACTTGTTTGTACCCTTGGCGGAATGAACGGGCCTAAGGACAAGGATACCTTCATCAAAACACCGGGCATGAACGCTGCAGCTGTGATAGCGATGCAGGGCTTTCTGGTGCAGCACACGTAGCAGCCCAGAGACGGTTCTCCTTGAGTAACACAGCATCGTCGCACTGGTGCTGATCTAGCACTACTTCATCGTAGGCAAGCACTGGAGGAGACCTGTAAATGAGTTCTGCCTCATAGACTAGGGAGAAGTGAGTCTGCATAGTAGCTCGATTAGGTGTCATTCCGAGGGACCAGAGAACTACCGGCAGCTCCTCGATCCAGTGCCTGTCGTGCTTCTGCAGCGTATCGAAAGTTCTTGTCTTGATCCCACGCAACACTTCAGCGTTCGCCCTCTCAGCTTGTCCATTGCTCCGGGGGTGTGCCACAGAGGCGAACGAGATCTTGCATCCGACGGTACGAACATATTGCATGATGGCGTGGCTCATGAATTGGGTGCCATTGTCGGTGATGATCCTCGCCGGAACTCCAAAACAACACACCAATTCTTTCAAGAACTTGATAGATGACTGAGCAGTCACCTTTCTCACGGCAGTCAATTCTGGCCACTTTATAAACTTTTTGATAGCGATGAACAAGAATTCAAAGCCCCCGATTGCTCGAGAGAAGGGGCCGAGGATATTGAGCCCCCATACCGAAAATGGCCATAATAAAGGGATTGTCTGAAGAGCTTGGGCAGGCAGGTGTGTTCTCTTGGAATGGAACTGGCAGGCTTCACATGTCGTGATGAGCTCGACCCCATCTTGGAGGGTTGTGGACCAAAAGAACACTTGCCGGAATGCTTTCCCAACTAATGCCCTTGATCCCATGTGTGAGCCGCACATTCCTATATGAATCTCAGCCAACAGTTCCTTTCCATCTTCCTGGCAGACACACTTCAATTTCACACAGTTGGGCCTCCTTCTGTATAGAGTGTCGTCGACAAACTGATACATACTGGCCCTCCGGGCTACTTTCTCAGCTTCATCTTGGTCGTCGGGAAGCTCTTCGGTCAGGAGGAAGTGGACGATGTTCCTTGCCCAAGTCGGAGCCTGGGGTTCAACAACAAGGACTAGGGAACCTCCTCGGTTGCGGGAGCACCAGCCTCATTCGCGGGTCCATTGGCCCGGCTTGAGGGGGTGGTCCGGCAGGCTGTGAGGTGTTTTTTCCAGCAGGGTCTCTGCCGAGAGTGGATGGCTAGATCAGGAGAGGCTTACCATAGTCCATCTTTCTCCTTTTCCGGGCCATTGTGGTTGGTGATACGGAGGGTTGATAGAGACGAGTGTCAGTGTCAAAACCGGCAGATCTCGGGTAGGGGCTCCTGAACTGTGCGTCTAAGGATCAAGGATTACAGGAGGCAGGAGACACAATGTTTACCCAGGTTCGGGCCCTCTTGATGGAGGTAAAACCATATGTCCTACTTGATGAGTATAGGGGTTACAAGAGGTGATCTAGCACGAGATCGTAATGGCTAAACCCTAGATGTCTAGACTGTATTATTATGACTGCCTCCATGGACTAAACCCTTTGGTTTATATAGACACCGGAGGGGGCTAGGGTTATACAAAGTCAGTTTACAGAGAAAAGAATCTTCATATCCGAATGCCAAGCTTGCCATCCACGCAAAGGAGAGTCCCACCCGGACACGGGAGAAAGTCTTCTATCTTGTATCTTCGCAGCCCATTTGTCCGGCCCATGTTACATAGCCCGGACGCCCTAGGACCCCCTAATCTAGGACTCACTCAATAGACCCTGAACTAGGCTTCAATGACGATGTATCTGACGTGCAACTTGCCTTCGGCATTGCAAGGTGGGTTCCTTCTCCGAATACTCCAAAGTAGTTGACTGACAAGAAACTTTGTCCGGATCTATTTTAACAGGTTAACCCTCCAACCATAAAAGCATAATACTTAAAATAAGATATATCCATCGACAGCTTTTTCCAGCGAAATGTTCACGCTTAGCTTTGCTATCATTTCGATCCATTTTTGGGACTCCCGTCTCGCGTTTTAACACGCAACTCCTATCGACACGTCATGTCAAAGCAGAGATCGTGTCCCCTTATTGTGGGATTCTCATCAATACGAGTTTTGGTAATCTAACCATGCCATTCGCACGACCCCTTGGGAACAGGCGAGTTTTCGGGCTCAAGGGAGGGGGGACGCTTGATATTCACAGTCCATATAAGTGGTTAGAATCCAACTCTTCCGTCCCACATCTCATTCTCTCTCTCTCTCTGCCTACAATCTTCGAGCTCCAACACCCAAGTTCCAAGCTTTTCCCCCCTCCACAACTCCTCCGGCCATGGCTGGTTCTCAGGGCAATTGGATGGCTTCCTCCGTCACGGAGGAGAATATCAAGGAGCTGTGGGAGGCGTGGTATCTAACCGCGGGAATCAAGCATAGGCTTCCCGATCCAGCTCAGGTCATCCCCACTCCGAAGCCTGGCGAGAGGGTGGTGTTCATCCCCCAGTTCCTTCGCTGACTCAAATTCACCCTCCACCCCTTTGTGAGCGGTCTCATGTTCTACTATGGGCTAGATTTTCATGATCTGGCCCCAAATTCATTCCTCCACATCTCGGCATTCATCTCATGTGTGAGGCCTTCCTCCACGTCCCTCCACACTTCGGCTTATGGCTCCAGATTTTCTACGTGAAGCTGAATGTGGTCGACGGGCAACACGCGGACTGCGGCCACGCCATGGTGAGCAAGCTCCCCAAAGTCAACTGGCCAAAGGGAGTCTTTGTAGACACCGTCCGGATATGGAAATAGGAATGGTTCTATATGACAGAACCCCGTGGCTCTAAGTGGGTAGCTGCACTAGCCTTCAGATCCAGACCCCCGCTAAGGCTCACATCCTGGACCGACAAGGGTCTGGATTGGGGGTCGGTCAATGATGTGCTGCTGCTGCATAAGCGCGTCCAAGGCATGATAGTGAAGGACATTACCCTCGCTGATGTGATCCAAGTGATGTTTATCCACCGAGCACTTCCCTGGCAGCGGTGATCCCTTAGGATGTGGGAGTTCAATCCGGACGGGCCACAGATCCTACAACGGTTCTACATCACAATCCATAAGGGGATCTGGAAGATGCTTTTCAACGACACCGGCCTCGACTACAATCATCCAGCCCACGAGGTAAATTTTAAAACCTCCGTACACCAATTAGTGCGTCTATCCTAGGGAGAAGTATTGAATAGTCCATCTCCAAAACAGGTCTGGATTAAAAAGGCAGCGCAGAACTGGTGTCCGGCTCTGCTCCCCAAAAACCCAGCTGATCATGTACTAATGAGGATGCTGGTCCTGGCGCCATACCAGGCACCAGTAAAGAAGGACAAGAATAAGAAGAAGAAAGAGGAGGGCGCTCCGGACGAAGTGTCCAGAGAAGCTGATGCCCAGTCCTCCCATGAGGGCAATGACGACGACGACGAGGAGGAGGAGGAAGAAGATGATCCTCCCCCCAAGGGCAAGAAGAGCGCGGCCTCTGAAGACCTGGAGGCCGAAGCATCCAAGAGGGACAAGATTACCCTCTCCAATGACTCGGAATCAGACGCTGAGGCCATCCTGAAACACCGTCGCCGGACCCAGCCCCAAGCCGACTCGTAAGTAGTCCGGATTTTTTCTTCACATACATCCAATCTCTGTGGACTGTTATGATAACTCTAAGTTCTATTTTTTCAGTCCGGCCCGCAGTCTCCCCCAGCAATCCTCATCCTCGAGGGATCTGCCGCCGGAGATGACGGAGAGCGAACCGCCCCCTAGCCTCCACACGCGCCTAGGGCAGATGACACCAATGTGTTATCGCATAGGCCCTTCCCGGGCCTCGAATAGATGCGCGCGGGGGGGGGGGGGGGGGGGGCTTAACGGCCCCAGAGGGAAACACCTCGGCTGCCGAAGGACTGGGGGGTATGGCCCCCAGAGAGACCGGCGACAGGGGCCCCGGTCAATCCGACCCACAGCCGCATACTACTACGAAGACCCAAATGGCTCTGTAGTCTAGTGAGCGACTCCCTGCAGGGGAAGGGGGAGCGGTGTCCTCTGTTAATCCAGAGGCGCCGAATACCACGGAGGACGTACTACAGTCTACAAAGTGCATCCGTCCTGGATGAGCACCGTATCTTGATGGGTACGGTGGTTGAGAAGATTCAGTCCGCCAAGAGCGGGCAGAACGAAGCCTTCTCCAGCCTGTTAGCAGGCTTTGAGGTACGCAATGTAATATTTTTGGCCATTTTTTCGATGAGGTGTGCGGCTTGACAAGGCCACTTTGCATTTCGGCCGCAATGGCCGCGGTATGCTCCTAAGTACGGAGGGAGTGTTCCATGTTTCCGTTGATTGTAATGATGCCACGTGGACTGGGCATCTTAAGCTTTAGATAGGCATAGTGCGGGACCACATTGAAGTGGGCGAAAATGGTTCGTCCGAGCAGTGCGTGATAGCCGCTGCGGAACAGGACGATGTCGAAGGTCAAGTCTTCACTTCGGAAGTTCTCCGGCCAACCGAAGATGACTTCCAGCGTGATTGAGCCTGTGCAGCAGGCCTCTACGCCAGGTATTACTCCTTTAAAGGTAGTTTTAGCGGGCTTGATTCTTGACGGATCGATGCCCATTTTGCGGACAGTGTCTTGATAAAGTAGATTGAGACTGCTGGCGCCATTCATGAGGACTCGCGTGAGATGGAATCCATGAATGATTGGTTCAAGGACCAGAGCTGCAGAACCTCCATGACGGATACTAGTTTGGTCGTCCTTTCGATCGAAGGTGATCGGGCAAGCTGACCATGGGTTGAATTTTGGGGCGACCGGCTCTATGGCGTAGACGTCTTGTAATGCGCACTTGCACTCCCTCATAGGGCTATGATATATGGTGTGACATATATCATATTCACTATTTTTACCTCAGGGATGAGGGAGTCCTGGACTAAGGGGTCCTCGGGCGTCCGTCCTGTTATCTATGGGCCGGACTGATGGGCTGTGAAGACATGAAGGCCGAAGACTGCACCGTGTCCGGATTGGACTCTACTTGGCGTGGAAGGCAAGCTTGGCGACCAAATATTCCTTCATATGTAATCGACTCCATGTAAACCCTACATCCCTTCGGTGTCTATATAAACCGAAGGGGATAGTCCAGAAAGGACAACACATATACTCATTACCATACTCACATAGGCTAGACTTCTAGGGTTTAGCCATCACGATCTTGTGGTAGATCTACTCTTGTAACACTGATCTTCATCAATATCAATCAAGCAGGACATAGGGTTTTACCTCCATATAGAGGGCCCGAACCTGGGTAAACATTGTGTCCCCCGTCTCCTATTACCATCGATCCTAGACGCATAGTTCTAGACCCCCTACCCGAGATCCGCCATTGTTGACTCCGACATTGGTGCTTTCATTGTGAGTTCCACTGTGTCGTCGACAAAAGGTTCGATGGCCCCATCAATTGTCAATAATGACGCTACCCGAGGAGGAACCTTCCTCCTTGGACAGATCCTCGTATTCAGCGGCTTCGTACTGCGGGCCAACTCGCTTGGCCATCTGGAGCAGATCGACATCTACGGCCCTGGCCATCAGGTCGGATTCGAAAGCTTGAACCACACCGCGGATGTCCGTGGAGACTTGATCTTCAAGGGACTTAAGCCCGCGGTGATCGCTCCCTTCTCATCCCGATGGACGTGACTTAAATCTGTCATCGGATCACACCCATGAGATGGTTCCTGCGGCTGCAACGACCTTAGAACCGAAGCGGATCGAGCCATCCGAGGCCTCAGAGTCCGTGGCGTTGGATTCGCACATGGACTCGACGCCCTGCAATATTCGCTTTAACGGAACTTCGGACTCGTCTCCGGCTACATGTTCTCGACTGTGTACGCTTGCGGACACCGAGCTAGATCGGTTATTGATCTTCAGTTCAGCACCGCTGACGTTTTCCAACACTCGCCTTTGGGTGACGTGCTAAAATCTTTAAAGAATCTGTCCTTGGAGAAGGACTCCTAGCCGAACTATGTCTTGTTTGAGCTAGAGACGGATGATGATAAATTTTGCTTCCCACCCGCCACCCACTTCATAGCCACCATCGATGACTTAACCGACGTGCTTGACTATGGCTCCAAAGACATTGACGGCATGGACGAGGATGCTGACAAGGAGCAAGGCCAAGACCCACCATTCACTGGACGTTGGACAACTACCTCTTCGTACGATCTGTACATGGTTGATACACCTAAAGGATCTGGCGACAACAAAGAAGAGCCGGATGCGAACAAAACCTCCGAGACACGGTCCAAGTGCCAGCGGCCCAAACGCCGCCCTAAGCCCCGTCGCTCAAAGGATGGCATCACTAGCACCGGAGAAAATAGTACTCCAGGCGACGCTGAAAATGATGAAGACCCCGCCGGGGCTACATCTGAAGAGGAACACGACAGCAGGCAGGACAACACTGACGAATAGGCCATAGAAGATAACCCAGGGGATGATAGTTACCATCCACCCTCCGAGGAGGAGACAAGCCTTGGCAACGAAGACTTCACCGTGCCTGAGGATCCTCTCGAGCAGGAGCGCTTCAAGCTCAGCTCATAGCCACTGCAAGGAGCCTGAAAAAGAAACAACAGCACCTTCAAGCTGAACAAGACCTGCTCGTCGACAGATGGACTGACGTCCTGACAGCCAAGGAATACGGCCTCAACCGCGTAGCCAAGAGCTACCCGAAACGCAGACTGCTACCTCAATTCGAGGAGGAGGCGTCGGAGCATATATCTCCCTCGCGCAATGCGGATCGACCACCACGTGGTCGGGACAGGGTGGCGGAACAGCCAACCCGCAGTCGAGATAAAGCGGCAACTCAGGCCGAATTGCAGACCGCCCCACCACCCAATCAAAATAGGGACGGAAGAGTCCGGGGCCATACGTACGACATCCGACAGACCCTGGATAGTAGAGCAGGACACACAAGATCGATCTATGGATCACGAGGACGTGCCTCGAGGCGCGACGATGGCTACATATTCGGACGTGACAAACCTAACCACGCTCGAGCCGAATGCCGCAGACGGACTCCTTCAGAGCTCCGCCATGATGCGGCCCGATATAGAGGCGCCGCACACCCGCTCTGCTTCACAGATGAAGTACTGGATCATGAATTCCCCGAGGGGTTCAAGCCCTTCAATATCGAATCATACAACGGCACAACCGATCCTGCAGTATGGATCGAGGATTTCATTCTCCACATCCACATGGCCCGAGGAGACGACCTCCACACCATCAAATACCTCCCACTACAACTCAAAGGACCAGCTTGGCACTGGTTAAATAGCCTGCCTGAGAACTCAATCGGCAGCTGGGAGAACTTGGAAGAGGCTTTCCTCGACAACTTCCAAGGAACTTATGTCCAGCCACCAGATGCCGATGACCTAAGCCACATAGTCCAACAACCCGGAGAATTGGCCAGAAAATTCTGGACTAGGTTCCTAACCAAAAAGAACCAGATCGTCGACTGTCCGGACGCCGAGGCTCTAGCAGCCTTCAAACACATCATCCGAGACGAATGGCTAGCACACCATCTCGGACAAGAAAAGCCGAAGTCAATGGGAGCCCATACGGCACTCATGATCCGCTTTTGCGCAGGCGAGGACAGCTGGCTGGCTCGTAGCAAAACCACAGCCAGCGAGGCAGGCCCTACAGAGGCCAAGAACAGCACTAGCAAGCTCTGGCGCAATAGACACAAACGCAGAAGAAATGGCGACAACACAGAAGACACCACATTCAACACCGGATTCAGTGGCTCTAAGTCCGGCCAACGGAAGAAACCCTACAAAAGAAACAACAATGGACCTTCCAGCCTGGACCGCATACTCGACCGCCCGTGCCAAATTCACGGCACCCCAGATAAACAAGCCAATCACACCAACAGGGATTGTTGGGTCTTCAAGTAGGCTGGCAAGTTAAATGCCGAAAACAAAGAAAAGGGATCACAAAGCGAGGACGAGGATGAAGAGCCCCAACAGCCAAACACCGGGGGACAGAAAAATCCCCCCCCCCAAGTCAAAACGGTGAACATGATATAGGCCACGCACATCCCCAGAAAGGAGCGCAAACGAGCACTCAGGGACGTCTACGTAGTAGAGCCAGTCGCCCCAAAGTTCAATCCGTGGTCATCATTTTTTATCACCTTCGATCAACGAGATCATCCGACTAGTATCCGCCATGGCGGTTCGGCCGCACTAGTCCTGGACCCAATCATTGATGGATTCCACCTAACACGAGTCCTGATGGATGGCGGAAGCAGCCTCAACCTGCTGTATCAGGATACAATACAGAAGATGGGCATTAATCCCTCGCGAACCAAACCAAGAAAGACTACCTTTAAAGGAGTCATACCAGGTGTAGAGGCCCGCCGTACGGGCTCAATCACGCGGGAGGTGGTCTTCGGTTCTCCGGACAACTTCCGAAGCGAAGAGTTAATCTTCGATATCGTCCCCTTCCGTAGCGGCTACCACGCACTGCTCGGACGAACCGCGTTTGCTAGATTTAATGCAGTGCCACACTGTGCTTATCTCAAGCTCAAGATGCCCGGTCCACACGGTGTCAAAACAGTCAATGGCAATACGGAATGCTCCCTTCGAACAGAGGAGCAGACCGCCACCCTAGCACCTGAAGCACAGAGCGGCCTTCTCATGCAGCATTATAACCCAGCTGCCGAGCCCCCGGACACCATCAAGCGGGTCCGGACTACACTGCAACAGGACAGCGCGGCTCGTGAAGAGCTCGATTTGCAATTCGGCCTTCGTCCCAGCCCCAACAAGGTAGTGGCATTTTTACCACGCGTACACAATTACCCACTCAAAATTCCATGGACATCGACAGAGGCACGAGATAACCCGGGGTCTACAATCCGGCCAGACCAATCCCGGACACACATACTTTTACTTCTTTTTCTTGTTTCAGGCACCCTGTTCCACGGGCCTGATGTCAAGTCCTTTAGAAGGACTGAAATACAACGGAGGCAGGCAACACAGGTGTGTATGGTAACCTTTATACATTCTTCTTGACAGTATTCATACTTATTTCTCAGGACCCGCATGTTGCGCCCTATTGATGCCGACATGTTAAATGGTCGGATACTTCTCGCACCATCTGTACAAGATACGCCTTGACGTATCCATCCAGTTATAATAAAATGGTTCGTGGCCCAGTTCCTATGGTTTTCGCTTCTTACTTCGTTTTTATTTTCGATCTGCTTATTTGCTGCATCGACACTCTTTTACGTTTAATATTCGCCAGGGGCTACCTGTCGCCCCACAATACGGCAGCACAGTCTGAACACTTTTTATATATGTTTGGCACCCTGAATTTAGCATTATATGCATTGGCTCCGAATCATGTCTTTGGTCAATAGTTGGGTTGCTCGGCTACTGTGCTTGCTACCCTACGTTCCGCTCTATCGGCTAGGGTAGTAAAGGGAGAACTACTGCGATTGTGCCCTGGCTTTGACCAGACGAGCACCTTAGTAGAGAAAGCCGAAAACTGACTGTCAGGATGTGGCGAGAGCCGATCAGCTACTCAAGTGTTACAAATCGTTGGAGATTTTTTCCGCGTTACGCGAGAGATCGGAACTTCCCGATCATATGCTGACAGTACTCTGGATTAAACTAGGGGCTGCGCCCATGCTTTATTATAAAACTCCTATGTCTAAGTGAGGGCGTTAAAGCCATAAAGTATGATTGCCTTGTTCGTTGCGCTAAACAACTCCTTCAAGGACCATGTAATTGGATCAAGATTGTTTATACTCCATCCCGAAAACCTCTGTACTATCTATGTGAGGGAAGAAGCCGACGACTGGCCAATCCTCATATTACACACAACACGGCCGTACAGGAGGAAACAATTCCAAGGATAATAAAATTACTTCACAAAAACCGGCTTTGTTCCCATAATACAAGGGAAAGGCAACATGAATACATTTATTCAAATGCAATGTCCTATGAACATTGTGCCGCTACAAGTCGAGACCCTTCTACAACATCCTCGAAATATCGTTCGGGTGTGCGGTGCTCCTTGCCCTCCGGCGGCCCGCTGGTGACTTCAACATCGTTCATCTTCGCCCACCACATCTTGCAGCGAGCGAAGGCCATACGGGCATCTTCAATACAGACGGAGCGCTTCATAACATCCAGCCGAGGATAGGCATCCATCATCCGACTCACGAGTCCGAAGTAGCTACTAGGCATAGCTTCGGCTAGCCACAGCCGAATTATCACATCCTTAATGGCTAGTTCGGCCACCCTATGCAGCTCCACCAACTGTTTAGCTGATCGGTGAAGGACACGGGATGCTCTGGTGCCGCATACTGTGACCAGAAGAGCCTCTCCGAAGAACCCCCTCATTCGGCTCGATAGAACTCCATGGCGTCTGATACACTCCGTGGCAAATCCGCAAAAGCCCCTGGGGAACTCCGAACCCGGGTTAGTAAAAGGTACTGCTTCTCCGCATACTTGCTTTGCATCTTAAATGCCTTACCCGATGTGATCTTCTTGGCCTCCTGGATCTCCTGGAGGGCGGCCTGGGCCTCATTCCGTGCGGTCTCTGCTCTTTGACGAGCCTTGGTGAGTTCGGTCCCTCGAACCAACACATCATGCTCCAAGGCCTCGCGTTTTCTCACCGAATCTTGGAGCTCCTGGTGGACTTCTTTGACCCGGGCATTTAGCTTCTTAAGGGCGGCTTGCTGCTGGACAACCTGCTCCTTGGCCTCGCCCAAGGCCTTCCTCAGGGCCTCGACTTTGGTCGCGGCTTCTGCACATATCACAATACCGCTGTCAATATACAGGCGCTTATCCCTTCCCGAACATATAGAAAGTCGTTCCTCACCTTGCTTCTCCTGGAGCTGAACCTTAACCTCGCCGAGCTCCTTCTCGGTCCGCTCCAGCCTCCGCTTCAGCTCGGAGACCTCGGCAGCATGCGAGGTCGTGGCCAACAAGGACGCCTGCTTATAAATACAAATTCAGTTAGCCTCTTTTAATTAAGGATTGATCCCCTGTCCGGTCCTCCTCGCCGAACACCGGACAGCGTCTCAGGGGCTACGGTCTATACGGGTTTTTTCTCTTTCTTACCTCGAAAC
The DNA here is from genome assembly GCF_056163025.1 of Triticum urartu. NCBI lineage: Eukaryota > Viridiplantae > Streptophyta > Magnoliopsida > Poales > Poaceae > Triticum > Triticum urartu. The sequence continues at coordinate 398,679,760 of NC_141879.1, read as the reverse complement.
CTGTTAACAGGCTGCTGCAGACTTCATTCAGTCCGCTCTTGGCAGACTGAACCTTCTCAATCACCGCACCCATAAGGATACGGTGCTCGTCGACGATGGAGGCGCTTTGTAGTGCCCCCATCAGGTCATCTGGTGCTCCTGGATGGACAGGAGCCACCGTTGGAGGCGATGCACCCCCTCCTTCAAAGGGGGCTGCTCGCCCGATTCCGAAGCCACATGGGCCTCCGGAATCATATTCGGCTGAGGGCCAAACTGGATATGGCCCTCTTCGCCAGTCTCCATGGGGATTGACTCCCCCATGTGTCCGGTAGTGGAGGTCCCTCCTTGTGGCGCCTCCCGGACAATGTCCTGGGCTCCTCCCTTCGGAGCAGTCCTCCGGGATAACACTTCGGTGTCATCCCTGGCCCCGGGGGAGTATGCAGGCGGTGGCGACATGCTCTCCATCTCCGACAGAGCCAACGAACCTCCAGATGAGGATCACTGGATAAGGTCACGGGCCGGACTGCAATAGTATCGATTAACCATGTTAGAATAATAAAAAGAAAGGGCTGGATGTGCGCATAAATAAGTCATGTCACTTACGATGCGGCCTGGGGCCCGGCTCCTGTGTCAACTGCTGGGGTGCCCTTACTCTTTTTGGGCGCTTGCGCCTCCACATGTGTCGAGGCCACCCTCTTTTTCTTCTTCTCCTTGGTAGGAGGGTTGTTTTCCTCCCCCCTACTCTTCCTCATCATTATCCTCGGGGACAGAGGAATGGGCCTCATCGTCTTCGGATGCCGCGCCCGAAGTACCCTTGCGACGGGGATCGCTCTTGGCCCCCTTGGCTTTTTTCTTAGCCTTCTTCTCCGACGCTGTATATGGCGCCGGCACCAGCATCTTCGCCAGGCGCGGGATGACTGGTTCTTCGGGCAACGGAGCCAGACACTGGATCCACTTTGCCCTCTACACCCAGTCCTGAGGAAGCAATACTAAAATCTCAGACATCATCCTCGAAACATTTAATTTGGGAGTACATCAAAAGTAACATACCTCGCTGGCGGGGCGGTTATAGTTGTGACCACGGTCTGAGTCCGTGGCCGGTGGCCTCTCGTTGCCCTTAAAGAGAAACTTCCAGGCCCCTTTGTCAGAGGTGTTGGAGAGACTTTTTAGGGTCTGGTGCTTCTTTTGATTGAATTCCCATAAAGGAAGGCTGCGGCGCTGGCACGGAAGAATCCGGCGGATTAGCATCACCTGGATAACGTCGACGAGCTCGATGTCCTTGGTCACCATGCTTTGAACGTGCGTCTACAGTGCTATCAGGTCATCAGGTGCACACTAGTCCAGAATCTTCTCGACCCAGGAGGTGAGTCACATGGGAGCGCTGGAGCGGAATTCAGCAGCGGCGGCCCAGGTGGTGCCGCAAGGTTCTGTAATATAGAACCACTTCTTCTGCCAATCCTTTACTGTCTCAACAAAGGTGCCTTTGGGCCATGAGACGTTGGATAGCTTGCTCACCATGGCCCCTCCGCACTATGTGTGCTGTCCCTCCACCACCTCCGGCATCACGTTGAAGACTTTGAGCCACAACCCGAAGTGGGGATGGACGCGGAGGAAGGCCTCACACACGACGATGAACGCCGAGATGTTGAGGAAGGAATTCGGGGACAGATCATGGAAATCTATCCCATAGTAATACATCAGCCCGTGGACGAAAGGGTGGAGTGGAAACCCTAGCCCGCGGAAGAAATGGGGGATGAATACCACCCTCTCTGTGGGCTCCGGCGTGGGGACAACTTGTCCCTTGGCTGGCAGACGATGGGCGATCTCCTTCGTCAAATATTCGGCCGCCCGGAGCTTAGTAATGTCCTCCTCTTTGACGGAGGAGACCATCCACTTGCCTTGACCACTAGATCCGGACATGGTTGCTTGAGTGGAAAGGAGATGAGAGCTTGGGCGTTGAAGCTTGATATTGGAAAGACGAAGGCAGAGAGAGAGTGGGGAGAGGAAGAGGGAATCCTTATCATCTTATAAAGGCAGCAAATATTAAACGCCTCCTCACTCGCCTTAGGATTCACCTGTTCCCTAGGACTGTATAAACGGCGCGGTTGAGTTACCCATGCCCACATTCATGAGAATCCAGCAATAAGGAGACACGATCTCTATTTTGACAAGACGTGCTAGTAGCAACCACGCCTCGTAACGTGGATTGGCTGAAGAAAGACGGTTCGAAATTATATCCGGACACACGTGATGTCGTGTTGGGAAAAAGCTGTCAACAGATTAGATTCGTGCAAATATTATATTCTCTCTGCGGTTGTGTGTGTGACAGGTCCGGATACCATCATTACATCCGAAGACTATCTTGGAGTTTAGAGAAAGGGGAACCCGCCTTGCAATTCCGAAGATAATCTGCATGCCGGACTCCTCGTCATTGAAGCCAAGTTTAGGGGCTACTGAGGGAGTCCTGGACTAAGGGGTCCTCGGGCATCCATCCTGTTATCTATGGGCCGGACTGATGGGCTGTGAAGACATGAAGGCCGAAGACTGCATTGTGTCCGGATTGGACTCTACTTGGCATGTAACCCGCCTTGTCCTTATGTAACTGACTCCATGTAAACCCTAGATCCCATCGGTGTCTATATAAACCAAAGGGGATAGTCCGGAGAGGACAACACATATACTCATTACCATACTCACATAGGCTAGACTTCTAGGGTTTAGCCATCACGATCTCGTGGTAGATCTACTCTTGCAACACTCATATTCATAAATATCAATCAAGCATGACGTAGGGTTTTACCTCCATAGAGAGGGCCAGAACCTGGGTAAACATTGTGTCCCCCGTCTCCTGTTACCATTGATCCTAGACGCACAGTTGGAGACCCCCTACCCAAGATCCACCGGTTTTGACACTGACAGGGGGGAAATTGCTTCTGTCCCCCTATGTTCAGTTGACGAGGCTCTTGGTCATCATCGTTATTAGGCGACCCTTTCCCCTTGTGTTCGGCGTTAAGTTTGCTGGCATGTTTGAAGACCCAACAATTTATGTTGGTGTGATTGGCGAGCTTGTCGGGGGTGCCATGAATCAGGCAAGGCCGATCAAGTATTCGGTCTAAACGGGATGGGCCATCTCTATTTGCCTTGAATGGCTTCTTCCGTTGACCGGGTTTGGAGCCACTGAATTTGGCGTTGACCGCTGTGTCTTTTGTTCCTTCATTATTGTTTCGACGCTTGTGCTTGTTGCGTCATGCCTTGCCATTGCCATCCCTGGGTTTGTAGGTACCAGGGTCACTGGTATTATTGCTTCTACGAGCAAGGCAACTATCGTCTCCCGCGCAAAAGCGGGTCATAAGTGCGGTAAGGGCTGCCATGGACTTCGGCTTTTCTTGGACGACGTGTCGGGCGAGCCACTCATATCGGACGCAGTGTTTGAAGGCCGCGAGGGCTTCGGCGTCCAGACAATCCACAATCTGGTTCTTTTTGATTAAGAACCTGGTCCAGAGCTGCCGGGATGATTCTTCGGGTTGCTGGATTATGTGGCTAAGATCATCAGTGTTTGGGGGCCGAACATAGGTACCTTGGAAGTTGTCTCTGAATGCGTCCTCCAAGTCTTCCCAGCTACCAATAGAGTTTTCTGGTAGGCTATTCAACCATTGTCGTGCCGGCCCCTTGACTTTTAGGGGGAGGTACTTGATGGCATGTAGATCATCACCGCGTGCCATGTGAATGTGGAGAAGAAAATCTTCAATCCATACTACAGGATCTATTGTGCCATCGTATGATTCGATGTTGATGGGTTTAAACCCTTTTGGGAACTGGTGCTCCATTGCCTCATCGGTGAAGCATACGGGGTGTGCGGCACCTCTGTATCGGGCGATGTCGCGGCGTATTTCGGATGAAGTACGTATGCGATTTTCGGCCCTGGTGGGTTGTGTTTGTCACGCGGGGCCTGATGGCCGTCTTCTCGTGCTTGGGCACGCCCCCTTGATCCATAGATTGACATGGTCTGGCCGGCTCTATTTTCCAGGTCCTGACATAGGTCATAGTGTATCCCCGAGCTGTTGTTACAGCGAGGTGGTGCGGGCTGGCGTTTGCACTACTAGGGAAAAGGCTAGCAGCAGCGCGGGTTCTAGGTATATCAGTAGCACGGGGACCGGTGCTACTAATAAGGCGCTACAGCTAACCCGTAGCAGTAGCGCGTGCACACCCACGCTACTGCTATACAAGTGTAGCAGTAGCGCGCTTCGTGGAAGCCCGTTACTGCTAATAGCTCTAGCGCGCTTTGCCCGGACGCGCTACTGCTACTATGGCGCTGGTGCTAACTTTTCTCCACTCGCTACTACTAAGTTTAGTAGTGTTTTTTTTCTGCATATTTGTTTTGTATTTGAATAGGCTTTATACAATAATCTTTAGCATATGATACACATACAAATGTAATCATAGCATATACATACAAATAGTCTCATCAAATCATGTCATCATCATAATCATCATCCAACACAAAGTGGTCTCTCGTCATCATCTCGAGAATAATAGCGATAAAAATATCGATTACATGCAACTACATCGTCATATATCTAAACAATGATATATGCGAGAAGACCTACCACCTTGCGTGAACCTAAACTAACTACGGGCTGTCGCTCGGAAACCGGAAACTGGTACACCTGGGCCTGACATTCCGGCCACTCGTTGTATACTCCTGGCGTAGCACTTCTTCGCCATCGATGATCTATACACCTGCATCGTCACATGAGTCGATGATATGCAACATATATAGTTGAGCAACACAAAGAGGCAGACTTGGCAAAAATAGACGGTTTAATTACATCACAAATAAAGTTTCGTCGTGCATAATTCAAAGTTTCATCATACAGATAGTATGGACTTAACGGACACATTGTCATATATCGACAATCACTCCATGTCGTGCCATCCATCCAAGTTAGGGAGATAGTCCCCGAGCTTAGTGAAAGGCTTCAGGTCGAGACGCTGAGCGGCTACATGTGTTCGGACATCTTCCCGCGACATTTGTCCTTCTTCGTAGAACATCCCTCTTTTCTCGACGACCTCTTTCATGATGATTTGGGCAAGTTCACGCTGGATGTGATAGAACTCAGCTCGAAGTCGATGATCCTCGATATCTCCTAAGTTCTTTTCCCATTGCAGAATATGGGCATCGCCGGATCTCGATGGCATGCAAAGGTTCTGGTGATCCCGTCTGTACTCCAGCATCTTGTGTAGGACATAGAATCCATCATTAAGAGAATCACTCGGTTGCTGGATGCAGAAGAAGTCGGTCTTATGGCCAAAGGCGGGCTTGCCATCCTTTTTCGTCTTGTCCTTGACCTCTCCACCCCGTGCGCCGTAGTAAAACATAGCACTATCGAGAACAGACTTGATGTGGGTGTAATCCTTTTTGTTAATGTTCTTCGACGAGTCCAAGTAAAGAGCGTGGGAGTATCGGGGGTAGAGGATGATGAGGACGGCGTGCCCGCCGCTGCGCAAAATAAGTACACCTCAAATTAATTAGCCTCCACCGTGCAAATGAATGATTGAAATCAAAGGAAGGATATCCGCGCGGATGACTTACATGGGATGATAAGGCACGAGAATAGCCTCCATGTCCTTATTGGCGAGCATGAAATTGATGATGTATTCCCTTGCGTATTCACAGTGCTTTGCGCAGACTCCCAAGAAGGCCTCGTGCATGAAGTACAGGTCAGCGACACAGATATGAGGGATCTGCTCAACCCCGATGAGGTAGTTCATGTGCAAAGCATAAATGCGGACAAACGCAAAATCCATCTTGTTCAAGTGAAACATGTCGAAGATGTAATCGAATTGAATTAAGAACTTCTCCGTGGCACGTTAACCAAGTAGAGTGGGTATCCTAGATTTTTTGAGGCGATGAGGCCTTTCTCTATCCGTAGCACATCGTCATGAAGTCTCCTTAAATCGCTGAATCTGGCCCACGGCGCTGCTTCAGGTAAGATTGGTTGATCGGGGATATGCCATTTTGCCACACCGGGGATATCTATATGGTCTTGAACCCGAGGCTGCTGAGGCGGCTGGATCATAGAAGCCGCCTTTTGCCTTTCCTCGGTCTCTTCCTACTCTTCTTTACTACCGAAAGGTTGTCCATAATACATTCAGACTCCAGAGGCGGCAATTCAGGCACTGATTCATGACGCTCAACCCCTAAGTAGGCACCAGTATAGACATACTCTTGAGTGTCATCGTCATCGTCATCCTCATCTATGGTGATGTCACCAGCGACTAATGTAGTAGGCGAGGTGTTGATGTTCATACCTAACTGCGTGCTCATGGGTGTGCTCCCGGCCGCCTTCAGACGAAGCAGACTCTTTGGCCACAACAGGACCCACCCATTGCAACAATCACCTAATAAAATGAATAATGACAAAAAAGGCCTATGTTTTGCAGGAACATTGACTCCTTCCTGGTGCGGCAAATCTCGGGTGCTCGATATGTCCTTGTTTGTAGCACAAGTCATGCCAAAATTCACGGAAAATTTTGGCATGGCCTTTGCTAAAAAATGGACAAATTAAGAACCTGAAATTTGCTGGTACGGCAATGAATCAACATTCCGACAAAACATAGGCCACTCAGCTTCATTCCCTGGAAACAACAAAAGGCCACTTGGGCACAATCGAAACCTGGGCAAACACAATTGACGAATTTGCATATATCCTGACCACTTCAAATTTGCATGTCCTAGCGTTTAACACTTCAAGAAAATCTACATAAATCTCATGCTCTCTCAAACTCAATTAAAAAAACCAAATATAGATTATATTTAGTTAACTACTGAACTAAACTTTACTCTAAACTAAACCCTACCGCCCTAATTAACATCTAGTTAAACAAACTCAATTCAAAAACTAAACCCTACTGAACTAATTAACATCTACATTATCTACTGCTTAATATCGTCTATTATTACCCTAACTAAAAAACATCAACATTATCTACTACATAACATTAACATCTATTAACTAAAAAAGGATGGCTGAGGGGGCTTACAGAGTGGGGAGAGACGATGGCAGGGAGGTGCTCAGCAGTGGAGGTAGGGGCGGAAATGGAGGGTTCAGGATCGGGACGGGGCGGTCCTGGAGGGCTCAGGGGCGGTGAGGTCGAGGGAGGCGACGGTAAGGTCGAGGGTGGCCCAAGAGGCGGCAGCGGTGAGGCTAGGCGGCCTCGGGCGGTGGCTGTCAGGATGAGCGCGGCATTGACACCGGCAGGAGATGGCGGCGAAGTGGGGGCGACGGCGAAGTGGGGGAGACGGCGGCGAAGTGGGGCGAGGGATCGATTTGGGGGAGAAGTGGTGGCCGGGGGGAAACCTTTTTGGTTAAGTCAAAAGTAACAGTAGCGCGTTACAGAAAACACGCTATAGCTAAGTTAGCTACAACGCGCTACTGCTACGTCTTCATCATTTTTTCCCTTTTTCATTTATTTTTCTTTACATTTTATATTTTTTCCTTTCTCCTTTTTCTATTTCTTTCATTTTCATTTACTTCTGTATCTATTTTTCATTTTATTTTATTTTCTTTAGCAGTAGCAATTTACGCATAAACGCGCTGCTATAAGTTTATTAGCGGTAGCGCGGTTTTTACTATGTGTAGCCCATCAGCTAAGTGATTGGAATTTTAGTAGTAGCGAGTTTTCTGTTAGACGCGCTACTGATATATGTGCATCTACAGCGCACTTATTTTGCACGTGCTACTGCTGTCGAGCAGTAGCGTGCTCTTTCAACAAGCGCTACTGCTAAAGTTCTGTGTATAATGTCTTCCCTAGTAGTGTTGGCTTGATTTGTTGTTCTGTCCCGACCATGTAGTGGTTGGTCAGGTCCGTCCGCCGCGTTACACGCGGGTGGAATGGGCTCCAGCGCCTCATCGTCGAATTGGGGTAGTAATTTATGCTTCGGGTAACTCTTTGTTGGGCGTTTAAGGCCGTATTCTTTGGCTGCGATGACATTAGTCCATCTGTCATTGAGCAGGTCTTGGTCAGCTTGAAGCTGTTGCTGCTTTTTCTTTAGGCTTCTTCCAGTGGCTATTAGCTGGCGCTTAAAGCGCTCTTGTTTGAGGGGTTCCTCTGGCACGATGAAATCTTTGTCACTAAGGCTCACGTCGTCCTCGGAGAGTGGTAGATAGTTGCTATCCTCCGAGTATTCGTTCCCTGCTTGATCGTCATGGTCAATTTTCCCGTCCTGCCGATCATCCTGTTCGGATGTTGGTTCGATGGGGTCTTCTTGGTCTTCAGCGTTTTCCGGTGTGTCATCATCTCCGGTGCCGGTATTGCTGTCTTTTTCGCGACGCGATTTAGAGCGGTGCCGCTGACGTCAACGCTTTGGTGGTATCTTAGGAGGTTCGTCCTCGACTGGATCTTTTTCATCATCGCCATCACCTGTTTTAGGTGTGCCCACCATTTACACGTCGTATGAGGAAGTGGTTGTCCAGCGTCCCGTGAACTGCGGGTTTTGGACATGCTCCTCTCTGGCATTGTCGTCCATGCCGTTGATGTCTTCGGAGGTGTAGTCGAGCATGTCGGTTAGATCGTCGATACTGGCTATGAAGTGGGTGTTGGGTGGGAAGTAAAATTCCCTATTTTCAGCCCCTAGTCCAGGCTCGGCGTAATTCAGGAGCGCTTCCTCTGTGATAGCGAGGGATCGCATTAAGTCCAAAGCCTCATTCAAGAGTGAGGTTTGGATGGGGACAGAAGTTCCCGGGCCGAGCTTGCATGACACGGACTTCAAGGATTCGGAGCCGATGTCCGGAGAAGAGTTCAGTCTTGAGATGACCACCGGTGACACTATTCTCTCCGGTTCTCCAATGTTGAGGTCTATGGCCGTAGAGGGTCCGGCAGGCTCCAGACTCCCGTCTTCGGACCTGCTGACGCGCTACGGATCTAAGGCCAGGGCGGTGGTTGGAGTTGCGAACCCTTGGAGGATCAAGTCTCCCCGAATATCAGCAACATAGTTCAGATTTCCAAAACTGATCTGATGACCAGGGGCGTAGTTGTTGATCTGCTCCAGGTGGCCAACTGAGTGGGAGCGTAGTGTGAAGCCACCGAATACGAAGATCTGGCTGGGGGAAAATCTCTCTCCTGGCCGAATTTTTGTAGATGATTGATAGAGCCATCGAGCCTTTTGACGACGACACAGGGGAACTCTCAATGAAAGCACCAATGTCGGTGTCAAAACCGGAAGATCTCGGGTAGGGGGTCCTGAACTGTGTGTCTTAGGATCAAGGATTAGAGGAGGCAGGGGACACGATGTTTACCCAGGTTCTGGCCCTCTTGATGGAGGTAAAACCCTACGTCCTGCTTGATTGACTTTGATGAGTATAGGGGTTACAATAGTTGATCTACCACGAGATTGTAATGGCTAAACCCTAGATGTCTAGCTTGTATTATTATGACTGCCTCCATGGACTAAACCCTTCGGTTTATATAGACACCGGAGGGGGCTAGGGTTATACAAATTTAGTTTACAGAGAAAGGAATCTTCATATCCGAATGCCAAGCTTGCCATCCACACAAAGGAGAGTCCCACCCAGACACGGGAGAAAGTCTTCTATCTTGTATCTTTGCAGCCCATTAGCTCGGCCCATGTTACATAGCCCAGACGCCCGAGGACCCCCTAATCCAGGACTCCCTCAATGAGAACAAAAGTTTTTGGTTCCACAGGAAGCTTCTACGCAGCACACTTTGAAAGGTGATCAGCTATGCTGTTTTCCGCACGGGGTACGTACTCCGTTTGCAACTCATTGAAGTGCTCCTCCAATCTCCTAACTTCCTCGACATATGCTTCCATCAATGGGCTTTGATAATCCATGTTGACTTGTCTCACCACAAGCTATGAATCTCTTCATATGATCAACTTCTTGATTCCCAATTCTACTTCAATTCTGAGCCCGGCAAGGAGCCCTTCATACTCGGTTGTATTGTTGGTGGCTTCTTCTCGGGCAAAGTGCATTTGGACGACGTACTTCAAGTGCTCCCATGAGGGGGCAACAAGAAGCACGCCAGCCCCTGCACCCTGTAGGGAAAAAGCACCATCAAAATACATAATTCATTCTTGGTGTGATTCCTTGCCGGGGATAGCTGTCTTTGTCACTTCCTCATCAGGGGTTGGCGTCCATTCGATAATAAACTCTGCAAGTGCCCTGCTCTGAATGGTTGATGTGCTCTCAAACTTCAAACCAAAGCTGGATAACTCCAAAGCCCACTCGACTATTTTGCAGGTAGCCTCAGGGTTTCAAAGTATCCTTTGCAACGGAAAACGAGTAACAACCGTGATCTCATGGTCTTGGAATTAGTGGCACAGTTTCCTTGAGGCCATAAAGAGAGCAAAAATCAACTTTTGCACGCCAGAGTACCTCGATCTAGCCCCCTGCAACAAGGAGCTGATGAAGTACACTGTGCGCTGCACCACCTTCTTCCTTGCCGTGTCCCTGGGGTTGTTCTCGTTGCCGTGCTCACTACTACTCTGATCCTTTTCTAACTCTACCATTATCTGTCCACTTTCTGCCTCATCCACTTCTCGCTGTGCTACCAAGGCTGCACTGACCACTTGGTTGGTTTCCGCCAAGTACGGCAACAACGGCTCTTGGGGTTTGAGTGCAACCAAGGTAGCCACAGACGATAGGTAGGCCTTCAACTCCTGCAGAGCTGCATCTGCTTCTGGGGTCCACTTCATAGGCCCTGCCTTCTTCAAAATTTTGAAGACCAACAGGGCATGCTCCATAGACTTGGAAATGAATCTACTTAGCGTGGCAATGCATCCCATCAAGCGTCTCTCATCCTTAACTTCCCTTGGTGCTTGGATTTTCTCGATGGCCTTGATCTTGTCGGGGTTAGCTTCGATCCCCCGATGGGACACGAATAAACCAAGTAGCTTGCCGGAGGGGACTCCAAACACACACTTCTCCGGATTAAGCTTCAAGTTGATCTTGCGCATATTAGCAAACGTCTCCTCCAAATCCTGGATAAGATTGGTCTTATCCTTGGTCTTGACCATGATATCATCCATATAAGCTTCTATGTTTCTATGTTTCTGTGTAACTGTGGCTCAAAACCAATCTATACTGCCCTTGTAGAAGTGGACCTGACACTTTTAGTCCAAACGACATGCGGACAAAGCAGTACATACCACATGGGGTGATGAATGATGTCTTCTCTTCACCTTCTTTCGACATGAAGATCTGGTAATATTCAGAGTACGCATCCAGAAAGGAGAGCAAATCACACCCTGAGGTGGAATCCACAATCTGATCGATACGCGGCAAGGCAGATGGGTCCTTCGGGCAAGCCTTGTTGAGGTCTGTGATGTCAATGCACGGCCTCCATTTCCAATTAGCCTTCCGGACTACCACTGGATTTGCTAACCATGTTGGATGCAGTACTCCTCTGACTAAACCAGTTGCCTCCAATTTCTTGATTTCCTCGGCAATGAACTGTTGCCTCTCCAAGTCCTGCTTCTGGAATTTCTGCTTGACAGGTCTGGCGTGTGGGCAGACATCAAGGTGGTGCTCGATTACCTCCCTAGGAACACCGGGGATATCAGATGGTTTCTAGGCAAACCCATTGATATTCGCCAACAGGAAGGCAACGAGCGCGCTTTCCTATTTGTCATCAAGGGTGGCGCTGATGGTGAAAGTACCATCAACATCACATAGCCCTGCTGGGACCTTCTTCACTTGGGGTGCAGCAACCTTGGATCGCTTGCTGTTGGAACACTCCGGCACGCCGTCAACGGGTGCCGTGCACTCGGAGGGGGCATGCTTCCCAGACTCCTTACCGGAGGTCCTACAATCCCTTTTCTTTCCTTTACTTTCCTTGGCGGGAACCATTGCTGCCGCAACCTCTGCTGTGATTGCATCCCGGTACATCTTGTCCACGCAGATAATTGCATCCTTCTCATTTAATGGGATAGTGATGACTCCAAGTGACCCAGTCATCTTCAGGGTGTTATAAGCATAGTGGGATGTTGCCATGAACTTGGCTAGGGCCGGGCGTCCTAGAATCCCATTGTATGGCAGGGGGAGATCAACCACGTCAAACACAATCTTCTCTGTCCGATAGTTTAGTTCTCCTCCAAACGTCACCGGTAAGGTAATATTCCCTTTAGGATGGCTCCTGCTGGGGTTAACTCCTTGAAACGTGCCGGTAACTTCTAGCTCTTCCTCTCCAATCTGAAGCTTGCTGATTACTGCTAGGGAAATCAGATTCAGACCGGCCATGCCATCCACTAACATCTTTGTGACCTTGAGGTTGCGAATTGTCGAGGAGACCAATCAAGGCAAGCATCCTACCGCGGTGTTGCTGTTAGGGTGATCCTCCTCATCAAACATGATTGGCATTAAGGACCATTTGAGCGGTTTCCGGGCCTCTGGCGCTGGCTCGACAGCACCGATCTCTCGTGCCCATCGCTTGAGCTGGCTATGGGAGGTGTGGAAAGATGCACCCCCGTCAACACATAGGGCATCAGTGGCCTTCTGAAATTCCTGCTCACTGGTTTACTCTTCATTCCCCTCATCACTCCCATCATCACAAACTTCCTTCTCTTGACCCTTGGAGGGTTTTCCTTGGTTCTTATAGGGCTTGCCAGGGCGATCTGCTTCACCGCCTTGGCCCTTTCCGCCAGCGGCATTCTGACTTTTTTCCTTATCATGCTTGTCATATGCCGCCCTCTATTTCTTGATAAGCTGCACAACTTGGTAGCATTCCTGAAGATCATGGCCCTTGGTCTGGTGGATATTGAAGTACGGGCCATCACCTTTCCCAGCTTTCTCAGAGGCAGCAACTTCTCGGCAGGCTGTGCAAGCGGCAACTTCCTTACTGGGGGCCTCGGCCTTAGCCTTCTTGCCGGTATTAGGTGTGCCCGAACCTTCTACAATCATCACTGCTTTATCCCTTGGCTTCTTATTGCGCTTCTTGCACTTCCTCTGGCTAGTTGATTCATCTTCATCCTTTGAATCAACGTTGATGCAATCCTCCTCTCCGGGCAACTTCCTTCCTCCATCCGAGCACACTTATCCACTAGCGTATATAGCTCCTTCACAGTCTTGGGCAACCGCACATTCATCTTATAATGAATGCGATGGTTGCGCACATTGGACTGGAAGGCTGCTATAACGACTGCCGGGTGGATATTTGGAATATTCCTATGGACTTTACTAAATCTCTATAAATACTTACAAATAGTTTCTCCTTCTTTTTGCTGTAGAAGTTGTAGGTTGCTAGGTCTGCCGGGTTCTTGGTGGCCACCGGTGAAGGCACCGATGAACTTGTGGCACAGGTCCGCCCAAGACGAAATGGAGTTCTCCATTAGGTGCATCAGCCAAGACCTCACGTTGGACTTGAGGGCCAACGGGAAGTACTTGGTGAACACATTCTCATCTCTTCCCCCGACAGCTTGAACATCGATGTTTTAGATGCTTAGGAACTCTGCCAGGTTCAGCCTTCCGTCGTACTTCTCAGGTATCTCTGGCTTGAACATGCCAACGGACGGCCAATGGACTTGCCGCAGCTCTCATGTAAAGGCAGGGAAGACAACCTCACCCGCCAACACCGAGTGCAGGTTCGTCGATGTCGAGGCCGTCGCACCCGTCGGTCTGGTGGAGGTTGTCGCGACATCGATTTATGTCGACGTGTGCATCTCCCCGTCACCTATCCTCCGGGCTCGACATTGGCCTGGACGTGCTCGAGGGTTGGAAGAGGCCATCGAGACATCATCGGGGTATTGATTCAGCTGCGCCTGTGTTGGCTGTCGTAGTGGGAACCATACCGTGGGGATGGCCCCCTCCGTTCGGCCAACAGTACGGGCGGTTACCATTGCTTGGGGAGGTCGTGGCGGCCCAGCTCGTCATGAGCCCCCAGCTTTGGTGAAACTGAGCAGGCTCTGGATGGTGGCACACCATTCATCCATCTGCTCGGCCATGGGTGGAAACCTTAGCAGCAACCATGGGGCGACCGTCTAGGCAGCGGGGTCGCGCGGCAGTGGTGCTCGAGATTCAGCAGCTCCGCCGAGCACAGCAGTTTGGTCGACTCGTCCTAGAGGAGACACATGGGCCGCTGTCGCTCCCGCGATGGGGGCGGTCGGAGGGCGATGGCTCACCCCGGACCGAGCGTCATTGCTGCGGCTATGCCCGTTAGTGGGGGGAAAGGGCGCAGACGGAGCGCCACCCTCCCCCACACCTTGCAGAGCGCGACCGCCAAGGCATTGTTGATGCAGTTCTCCTCCGACATCTCCAGCCCTCGTGTTGGCCACAGGGGGAGTGGCGATGGCGCCACCTACTCCAACCACGCCCCCAGCAGCGTTCACATCTTTGCTCGCCTCCGCATCCTCCGAAGTGCCCGAGGCTGTGGGTGGCGAGCCTTCGAGGTGGACGGATGGGCCGAAGGCACTACAAAAAAATACACTTCTGTGATGATACGTGTTTGTCACAGTAGGTCACATTTTCTGTCATGCATGTACATCCATGACAAATTTATGACAGAATCAAGATAGTCATACCTGTGCTATCGTAGAAGTGTTCCATGACATTACCAAAATTATCATCACGGAAGTGTCCACTTCCATGATGATAAATCGCACGTCATAGAAGTGCTTTCGTCAAGGGTGACCGACACGTGGCATCCACCGTAACGGCACGCCGTTATGCTATCAGTTCCGATTTTAGATCCGATAACCCGTCAATAGCCCGGACCAATGGGAATTTTCCATGTGTAAAATTCTCATTGGCCCGAGGAAACATGTGTCGGCTCAACGTTCGGACAGATATCATCCACTCATTGGACAGAAGGCGCCTATGATACGTCGACGCGTGGTACGGCCCAACAAAGGCCCATTCCGCTGAAAAGGCCGGGCTTGTCAAAATAAGAGGGCCGGCCCATTAGTGGCCTACTTGAGTCAGGCCCATTTACATGTACGTCCCATACAAGTTACACAGAATCGGCCCATCAAAGGCCCATTCTAGATTCGACAATTTCCAGACCATCGTCAGTTTAAGCCCGTTAAAAGCCCGCTACATTTTTGGGCCCAATTGCGGCCCGAGCTTCTTTAGGCCTGTTAGTAGCCCATCGTCAGTTCCATCCCTTTAACGGCCCGGAACGTCTTTCGGCCTTTTCTTGGCCCATTCTGCAGTTGGGCCAATTCTAGCCCGCTGTGACTTTAGGCCTGTCCTCGGCCCATTCGGTAAAGGGGCCAACTCTTAGCCCACTTTGTTTCTCGGCCTGTTAAGGGCACGCACAACAGTTGGGCCTTTCACTTTAGGTCCACTAGGGCCCACGTTCCACAGGGCATCATTTTAGCCCAACGCGACTTTCGGCCTGTTAAAAGCCTAGTTTGCAAATTGAGCCTCCTGTGGCACATAACACTTTCGGCCTCTTACTGGCCCGTAATGAGCATTTACTATGTCTCCACTATGTAAAAAATGGGCATACTTTCGAACTGGATCTCCAGGTACTCTTGGAGAGCCTACTTTAGTGTACAGCCAAATTTTCATGTCACCTATGAGTTAGACAATGCCCCACTACAGCAACCCTTATTGTTTAAATCGTTGACAAGCTCTGTTGGAGTGTTAGGTCAAGAACAACAAGTAATCAAAGCAAATAGTCCTAGTATGGCTGGCTGATGCAAACAACAATAGAACATATGTGTGAGCAAATCTTACATATCAAGAAAAGAAGCAAAGAAGGAGGCTTAAAGACCATCACTTGACTGGCCAGATTTAAGGGGCATTTAAACATCATGTGCAACACATGAACTAACATAAACATTGCATATTCTAGATTCTACAATGGAATGCACATGTATTAGGTTATGCCATGTATGATGATGCCTAAATGTACACTATAGCAGGCAGGAGTAATTCATCATTGCACGCACAATTGAATTGCAGGTTAAGGGCCAGTTTGATTCCGCCTTTTCAGGGCTTATTGTCAAAATAAGCCATAAAAGATGTAGAGAAGTTATTTTTGAGTTATGGGCTTGGGCTTAACTTATTTCGCTATGGAGGTGGGTGTTTCGAGTAGAAGCTCACTAAAAATTCAAGGGAAGGGGAATAGTGAAATGACTCTGTTGTCTGCCTATATTACACTCAAAATGCAACTGCTCATGCCCGCGTCACACCTGACCCTCAAGTAAAAACAAACACGCAAGCGTTCATTGCCTTTCCTACTTGCATCTCCTCTCCCCTTCCCCTCTAGCTCTATCCCCTGCCTGCAGCCCTAGGGTTCCTCGAGCGAACTGTCGCCTCTGGTCCCATCTGGCCTGGTCCTCAAGATGCTCTGTCCAGCTAGGCTACATGGCTGGCATGTAGGGGCAAATCTCCCTTGCTGCTCCTCCCTATGGCGCCGCCCCACATTCTGAGGGTCTCTAGCAGTTGCTCCACTGTGGTCCGTCCAACGCACTACTCCGGCGGGCGCCGCACAACTAAGGCTGATGCCACTCTACAGTAGAAGGCACCTTATTCCCCCTCCCCTCCTCCCAGGCCGTGGCCTTGAGGTGCTGTTGAAGGATGAGCTCATCCAACAAGGTGAGGATCTCCTCTGATTTTTGCCAAATTTTCATTCTGATCCACTATACGATGAATTGCTATGAGCTACTCCTGCTGCTGCTATATGATGCATTGCTATGAGTTGCTCCTGCTGCTGCTATATGATGAATTGCTATGAGCTGCTGCTACTATATGATAAATTGCTATGAGCTGTTGCTGCTGCTATATGATGAGTTACTATAAGATGCTCCTACTGCTGCTGTATGATGAATTGCTATGAGCTGCTGGTGCTATATGATGAATTGCTATGAGCTGCTGCTGCTGCTATATGATGAATTGCTATGAGCTGCTCCTGCTGCTGCTATATGATGAATTGCACACTGCTGCTGCTGTATGATGAGTTTCTATGAGCTGCTGCTGCTATATGATGCTTTCAGGTGGTGCTGCTATATGATAATAACTAGCCACTTGGACCATCGGGTTTCAATAAATAATTGTTCTTCATTTAAATGTGGGTCACGCGTTCTTCGTTTAAATTAGGCAATGGGATCTCTATGGAAGACATTGACCAAAGTAGATTGTGCCAAGTAGATGGTATCTCTGTATTTGCATTTTGAACAAATAGTGATGGTCTGTTTTCTTATCATGTTAATTACCACACTGGGTTCAATTTGTGATGTTTGCAAGTCAAATTATTTTTCATATAGGCAGCAAAATGAAAAAATATAATGCAATCTAGACTTTTCAGTGATCATACCAAAGATAAGCTGAAAAGAAAGGCAATGAAAAGAACTGGTTGGCTTATTACCTAGAGCTTATATTCACACGTGTTTATTTTCTTAGGATAACTCGTAATAATTGTCCATAAGAAACTTGGCCAATAGAACTGACATACAAATAACATGTCACCATGATTGCAATGGAGTGACCTACCATAGCACACTGTATAGGCTCACCGATGCCTCTCCTTTTTGCGATGTTCCATGAAATTGCCACATACATCTTGTAATTTTTCATTGTGTAACCCTATCTGCAAGTTGACACGGCTAATTTCAGACATCTCTGCATGATAATACATTGCATATCCCTTGCGCATATTTAAACCACCTATTAATGATTGTGTGCGCAGCATAAACTAGACATGACTCTGTGTGCTGGACTAGCAAGCACTCTAAGGGAGCCTAATGTAGTGCACTGGAATTCCTACATGCCACCTACGATTTTGTGTAATGTACTGCCTCTATTCCTAAATATATGTCTTTGTAGAGATTCTAGTATGGACCACATACAGATGTATATAGATGCATTTTCGAGTGTAGATTCACTCATTTTGCTCCGTATGTAGCCTATAGTGGAATCTCTAGAAAGACATATATTTAGGAACAGAGGTACGAGGTAGTATCATGTATGACATCTACATATCTAATTTAGCAGCCAGTAGTAGAAATCATTGTCTGCACAAAGGAATTACTAGCCGAAAATCCTAGCAAAGCACGCCGGCAGGCACACAACAATACAAGAGAGAGATGCACTTACAAGATCATAGCAATGCCTGAGTCCAGGATCTTGGTTGGCCAAGCTGTTAGATCCAAAAGAAACATCGTACTTGTAGTTTCTGCCAACTACATAACTGTAACAGTGACCTGTTATTTTATTTGAAGTACATCGGGCAGGTGATGCTGGACAGGTTTAAAGGTGACAAGTACCTAGGCCGTGGCGCGTGGTTGGCATCTTGCCAGACGGTGGGACTCAGGTTAGAAACTTCAAGGGTGATGACGGTGCGCTGGCTGTCGGGGTCCGGTAAGGAGATCTAGAACCGTCGAGTAGGTATTTCTGGAGCGGCTCTGGGTATGGTGTACTATGGTGTGGGTGAAGTGGATCTATGGTCGTGGACGAGGGTGTCGGTGAAGCTTCTCCGGTGGTTGGGTTAAGGATTGTCGATGATGCGGATCTGCGGCCGTGGAAGGGGCGTCATAAGCTGCTCCAGTAGGTTGGACGAGGGTGCGACAAAGCGGATCTATGGCCGTGGAGTTGGCAAAGCGGCCCCGGTAGGGTTGAGAATGGTATAGGCGAAGCTACTCCGGTAGGATTGACAATGGTGTCGGCGAAGCGGCTTTGGTAGGGTTGATGAAGGTGTCAGCGAAGAGGATCAAAGGCCGTCGGTGGGGCGGCTCCGGGGGGTGTGGACGAAGCGTCTCCGGTGGGGAGTATGAATGACCCGCTGTAGATGCGCTGCGGTTGAAGACAATACCGGCGAAGCAGATCCGGCACCGTGGACAAGGCCGGCACTGAATGGGCTGTGGTATAGTGGTGGACAAGGCCGGCACTGATGCGTGCCACTTGTTTCTAGTGGAGGTGGGAGGGGTAGATGCGGCAGCAGAAGCAGATCCGACGAGGTGGCCGCCACTGGAAGTGAATGGGCTCTGGTACGCCGGTGGATGAGCAGTCTAGGGTTTCCAGATGGGAGGGTAGAAAGGCCGATGAAGTATGGAGGGCGTGATGCAAGATGCTCTGGTGCTGTGGAGTTAGTCGTTTTTGCGGGAGCGGAGAGGAAATGGGGGTGCCATGTGGTAGAGGGAACCAGAAGTTACCAAAGCAGCCCCGACCTATTATGTAGATGAGGGTGGTATTATTACTGTTGTTCTCCATGCACCAAGGACAAGAGGGGAATTTCGCATGCTAAAGACTAGGTGGCGGAAATTTTAGAAGGAGGCGGGAGATTTTGCCGCCCGTGGGATCGTTCATATCCAGTTTCAACTAATTTTGGACCATGCTAGCGGGAAGGTCATGCGAGACTGTGTACACGGGGCACGCGTCAGCAGTTAATAACTTGTGTGAAGTCCACCCTAGAAAAAAGACAATAAGTCGGGATGATGCGCCAATAACTTGGGCGTTCACACGGGCGCGGCCAATCGTACAGGTGTAGAGGCGCGTTACAAAAAAGGGATCAAACGCTGAGCCTATGTATTTCTCGTGCAAATAGATAATTGAGTGCCATTGGTTATTTACATTAAACATAATGCATTGACGTTTTACTGTAGAGGTGCACAAAAAGAAATGGATATTGTAGTCCCACAAAAGAAATGGATAATGTAGTCCGCTACTTAAAAGTGTTACCTCATATGATTACATAGCCTCCATTTCATAAATTGCATACCCGTTGAATTCATATATGAATATTACATATATTATTTCATAATAGAACCTTAAATCATCCAAGACTAATGAATTTGAATGCAAGAGTAACAATGGTGCATGTACGTGATAGCTACATTGGTTGTTTGAAGAAACATCACTGTCACTTTGGCATGCACAATAGAAAAGGTTTATTTAGATAGAAAAAATTGTGATATGTGAGTGTCCAATCTTTATAGCATTGATTCGATATTGTACCTTTAGCCATGATACGAAGTAGATATTGATTTATGTTCAAGCGATGCACGTCCACGATTGCTAGATAGTGATACGTGAATGAATTATGCAATCTCTCTCACACGCATACATATCTCATTTCCCCGTGGGCATCAGAATCACACACGCGCACTTCGTGTATTTCTCTCCCTCCGTCAAGGTTAGAATTCGTCTTTCTACCCCGTCCTACAAGTCTCTCACACAGAAACACACACGCTCTCTCTATCGAACATGCCCACCCCTTTAATTCCGCCCACCCACAGCCACTAATGTCTCAAAGGATAGTTATGTCTCTCACACATATGCCTAAGGTTAACTCAAGTTCCGGAACCATATGCATACATACAATGGGATTCCAGCAGAGCATCTTTTGTTTTGAGATCTCGCTCTCTCTCTCTCTATCCCTCTCTGTCTCTCTCTCTCACACTCTCTCTCTCTCACACACACACACACACGCACGTAGACATTGTTTATCGCTTCATTTTTTCTGGCACTTGCATGCACACTGTTTGTTTTGTCTCCATGATGCTTTAAGTATGCCTCGCACACATCCTATCTACCTATCCCTTAATATAGATATGGGTCACACAAACTCCTTCTCCCTACTAGCAAGATGCCCATGCGTTGCACGGAACATCAAGATGCATTTGTATGATTAGTTTATCTTGTGGGAGAAAAAGATGAATGAGGGAATGCCTTATTTGCAAATGTGGAGAGGGGTGTGGGTATCCTTTTGCAAAATTGCCTTAGTTTCCTTCCTATCCATCAGATATAAATCAGATGGCCTATATTGCAGGATGGCAGGAACACCATCATCACCAACTCTATTTTTTATAAGAGTAGAGATATGTAAGTGTCACTGCCCCCCCACACACACTTCCCGACACAGAAGGAGTAGGGTGACACCTCAATCTTGATACTAATCTATTGGTTGGCTTCTCTATCTCTCTCTCACACACACACACACACTACCCGACACCAAAGGAGTAGGGTGGCACCTCGATCTTGATAGTAATATATCTACTCCTCTTTCAAACACACAAAGATACACACACACACACACTCGCTAGTTGTGCCTCTGTGCCTACCGCGCACACTCTCGATACGTCTTTCTCTCCCTCCCCTTCCCCGACCCCCAACCCCAACAATGACAGCAGAAGGGTGACAACTTGATCTGATCTTAATTTGTCACTCAGTTTCTCTCTAAAACATTGTGTCTCTATGCCTCGCTCAAACACACGAGATACATCCTTTTCTCCGTAGCCCCCTTGATATGTAGACTTCTCGCATGCGCAAAGCTGTAGTGGCGATGACGCTGAACTCAATGTGCCTTGTTTTCACCGGCCTCATGTGATAGTTTTCACCCTATTTTCTGTTAATTAACAAGACAACCTTTTATTTGTTGCTACTAGTGAATCTGAAATCATCTGGGACAAACATATAATATATCACTTCAACCCAATTACCGCAGTAACTACTTTAAAAGAAACTAGCTAGATGCTTGTGCGTTGCACAGAACATCAAGATGCATTTGTATTAGTGGTTTATCTTGTGAGAGAAAAGGATGAATGAGGGAAGGCCTTATTTGCAAATGTGGAGAGGGGTGTGGGTATCTTTTTGCAAAATTGCCATCCGTCATTTTTGACCATCAGATCTGCATCTGACGACTATGATGTAAGTCGTGGCATTTCTGCAACAAGACCCCACTTCTCTGCTCCAATTTGCAAAAGCCCCTTAGTATCTTGAAACCAACCACATCCCTCCCCGAACTCATCAAAACAGCCACAAGGAATATATTTTGAGTGAAACCTAATACGAATATATTTTTAGTGATATATACACCAAACTAGAGTCTTTTTCTTTCAAGTTTGTGAACATGTATTATTCTATTTTGGATCCGTTGCAATGCACGGGCACATTGCTAGTAAGAGTAGAGAAAAGGATCAACGAGGGAAGGCCTTATTTGCAAACGTGGAGAGGGGTGTGTGTATCTTTTTGCAAAATTGTGATAGTTTCCTTCCTATCCATTAGATATAAATCCGACGGCCTATATTGCAGGATGGCACGCACACCATCATCACCAACTCTGTTTTCTACTCCCTCCGTTCCTAAATATTTGTCTTTTTAGAGATTTCAACAAGTGACTACATACGATGCAAAATGAGTGAATCTACACTCCAAATATGTCTACATACACATCCGTATGTGGTACTCCATTTGAAATCTGAAAAAGACAAATATTTAGGAACGGATGGAGTATAAGAGGAGACATGGAGATATATCTCCAGCACGGTCTACAACAAAAATGTGCTGGACTGGTTAGCGCCGGATGCTCGCAGTGCGATGACCTGAGTTTGAATTCTGTCTTTAACTTTAGATTTTTATATTATATATTACTTATTTAATATATACTTCTTTCGCTACTGTACTGATAGTGGAACCTACAGAGTACTTAGAATACAAGATTAAGGATGGACTTGTTTCTTTTTGACTTTCTGTATGAAGCTGTAGCCACCCTGCAAGTCACGTGTACACTGTACATGCAATTAACTTTTTATAGAGGGAGAATCATACACGCAATTAACTCAAATGGATTGGATGTGACTCTATTATTACCAGCATAAGAGCATCTCCAATGGCAGCCGGCAAATTTCCTCCCGCTTCCTTCCACGGAGGACGACATCAAACTCCAGCGGCATACATTTTCACAACCCTAACCAACTAGATGAAATTCGTGCAAACACGGACTATTTTCATATAAGCATCCAGGATTTCATATAAAAATCTGGATCTTCATATAAACATGATGGATTTCATTACATTTACATGAACTAAGTGGTGTTAATCCGTCTCTCTTCGTATAATTAATACTAACTCCATCCAGAAATACTTGTCCTAGAAATGGATGTATCTAGACTTATTTTATTTATAGACATATCCAATTTATCCATTCTCAGAACAAATATTTCCCGCCAACAGGAGAGGGAGTACCTAATATAAATGGCCGCCCGCGGATCCCATTGTCTTCCTCATGTCCGACAGACACTTGCGGGGTCGACGAAGGTCCTCGGAAGAGACAAAGCATCAAAGAAACCACCTGAATGCGCAGTCGTCGCCTCGACGGTGGACTAGATGGGACCCAAGTGGCGGTGGCCTCCCGTGTTCTACTTCTCCTTGATGATGGCGGTGGACACAGAGAAGCTGGCCACCGACTCGTCGCTCTCCACACACTCGGCTTCTTTCTCTGCCTACATGGCATTGCCGCAGGCATGGGAGGCGCGCCCAGAGACACGGGAGGCGCGGCCACCGTAAACACTGGTGGCGCAGTACGACACGGCAGCGATGATGCCCGTACCGGCGTGCTCGCCGTCGTGCCAGCGTGCTCGCCGCCATGCCGGCGTGGAGCAACTCGCCACTCCTCATCGAGCTGAACTGGAGCGGCAAGTTGCTGAACCACGTGCCGGATTGGGGCGACAACTGGCTCTGTCGGGCCAAGCAAGGTTGATGAAGCACCGAGCGACCTCGCCCGTATCCGGAGGGCTCGGCGGGCCACCCAGCCGGGTAGTATGCTAGAAATGGCTCCTGGGAAGCCATCGGAAGACTGGAGAAAATGGTGGAGGAGGAGATGGGGAAGCGGAGGGGTGCGATTCTTGCCCGCTGTCTATCTGGCCTCGTTTAAATAGAGGGCGAACAGTAGGAGCTTGGCTAGCGTCTGGCCTAGTTTAAACTGAGGGCAAACAGGAGGAGCACGGCCGGTGTTGCGTTTAATTCTGGCCCGATCATGAATGGACGTGTGGCCAGAGTAGGTTTGTCGGTTTGCATGCGGGTTTAACAGAGGGGTTTGATGGAGGCGAGGATGCTTGTTAAGCCGGGCGTGCAGCGGGCGAAGTAGTACTATTCGAATTGACAGCGGGCGGCACAGTTCCCAATACGGCTTTAATGCATACGAGGGAGCGGTAGCAGTTCCCGAAATGTTGAATGGCCAATGATGCATCCTCCTTTAATTAACATCATGCATGCATGAGGGATGTAATGGGAGGAGGACCAGGAAAAGAGGCTGCACGATGTGAATGCAACGCAGTTTGCACTCATATAAAGGCGCCCCTCCATTCCACTGCATCTACCACATTGTATGCTCCTAAGCATTTGCCTAAGCACCTACACTAAGCGCAAAAGTGCTCACTCCAGACCCATGGCGGTGATGCGCGCGAGCGGCAAGTGGATGTGCCAGATGGTCCACGACGCCGGCCTGCGGCATGGCTCCGAGGATCATCTCTAGACGGTGGTTGCTACCAGCTGGTGGATGGTCGCCGTCGACGCCAACGACGACTCTTAGTTGGAACAGATAATCGTTGCCACCACCAACTAGTTCACCGTCCTCAAGAAGCTCGGGGACGACATCGCCATACTCCTCTAGCCCGCGCGCTGGGGCTCCTCATTGCCTGCCACCCTAATCGGCCTCCATGGCCGGAACCCCTTTCAAGCACCGGTGGCCCTGCGACTGCCCGCCGACGCCACGAAGAATGTCCACCTGGAGGTCGCGCTCACTGCGAGGCACCTTGCCCTGGAAGAATTCGTCGACCTACACATCCACATGTACAAGAAAATCATGTACATAGGTATCTACAAGGCCATTGAGGACGCTACGACGTTGGCCTTCCTCAACCGGCTGGAAGCCTTGGATGCCTTTGCTGAGAAGCACCTTGACCTCGCCACAAAAGCCGCCACTCCTTAGCTGCCGGTCGGTGGCCCGGTGCACTAAGTTGAGGAGGAGGAGGTCGTAAGTTGATGGATGCATCTTTCTTCTTCCCTCCTGTAACCACCACTGCGATCGCATCATCGTGGCCTTAATTCTTATTGTGCTATTGCATTCTCGTTCCAGTCAACATCGACATGTGCGATCCCTTTGCTTAATTATATGCATCGCTGTAACTAGTACTCCATCCGTCAATTTATAAGTTGTGCTTGCCTTTTCCATCAACTTCGTGCAATGCATGGGCATCTTGCTAGAAACACTAGAACATGTCAGACCGCATGTGACCAAACCGACGATGTGCCAACCTAGCTACTACATACCCTGCTTATCTGGCGGAAATAGCCCCGCCCTAGCATTTCCAATCATTATTTCTATCTATCGATCGTGCCAAGGAGCAGAACCAAATGTTACAATTTATACATTTTTCTCTACTCCTACTCCTATAAAAGACTCAGCTGGTGATGGTGGTGTGTCTGCCATCCGTCATTTCTCACCATTAGATCTGCATCTAACGGCTATGAGGTAAGTTGTGGCATTTGTGCAACAATAGCCCACTTCTCTTCTCCAATTTGCAGACAACCCCTTATTATCTTAAAAGCAACGACATCCCTCCCTCGCCTCATAAAAAACATGATAAATATATTTTGAGTAAAAAGTAATATATTAGGAGTATATCAAAACAAGAGTGATTTGTTTCAAGTGTGTGAACAAGTACTACTATTCTACTACTTTTGATCCGTCGCAACGCACGGGCACGTTCCGAGTAAAAGGAAAAGCCCTGCCGCGTTCGCATCGCACCCCCACACGCCAGGGAATCGGGAGTATTCCACGGCCCATCCGGCACACCACATAGCTAGGGAAGGTGTGTTGCCTAGAATTTTCACTTTCATGTGGGACCACCGTTGGGCAAACCGACCATTGGCAAACCGCACCCCGCCCGCTGCCGGGTTGGAAAAAAGAAACGAGGGGAAGATCTAGCTGTAGCACTTAAACATGTGGACCCGATAGGTGGCTGGTCCACATGTAATGCTCCTAAAGGCAGAGGGGCAGTGGGGATGAGAGGGGTGAGCCGCAGGTCGGGGGACGTATGGTGTCATGGGTTCGAGCGGCGTCGTGGCAATCGCGTGTGGCCGTGGTAGAAACTTGATGCTGACCGCATTTCAGTTGGCCCCCATGTCATGCACACAAAGGCAGAGGGGCAGTGCAGCCGAGAGGGCTGAGGCGCACGTCGAGGGACGTGGTGCCGTGGGTTGGAGTGGCGCCGTGGGAATCGCGAGTGGCAGTGGATGAAACGTGATGGTCGCCGTAGTTGAACTTCCATGGACAAGCTGTCATGTCTACGGACACATGCATTGCATACCGAGCACTGGAAGGAGTAGTAGAGAAAGCTAGGCGGATAAATAGTTCATTATAGTCAAGTGGACTCACGCTACTACTTATTCCAAAGACATGCACACCATCGAAATAGTCCATCTATATCAATATACATAGAGAGGGAATTTTTTTACAAGAGAGGAAATAGTTCATCCATCCATAATGCCCTGCTGCTGGTGCATCTTCTTCTTGTTGTTGTTCTCATTTTCTGTGGGAGACGTCTTTGCAACAAGCTCTCTGGACCTTGCAGCTATCTCGAAACTCACACGGACATCGAGGCCAGCATATTTTATCCGCTTGTACATCAAGGGATAATTCTCCCATCCATATGACCTTAATGCCAGCGTCTCGTCACCCTTCTGAAGATTTGTTCCGAGCACAAAATTTGCTATGTCGAATGGGATGGTGTCGGTTTATCACAATCTTCTACAAGAATTTTATTTTGGTTTGTAGGTCAGCGATGCTTTTCAAATCAAGGTTGTATGTCACAACCCTAGTTAGTGCATGCATTAGAGGGTTTGCATCATGTCTACTTTACTCATAAAGTTGAAATGGGGATGACAGGAACCCCCATCATGTTTACTAAAATCTTTTTCAATGAATCCGAAATGCCCTTCTAAAATGTTCATCATCTTTGCCTTGGTCTAGAACCTTTGTCAAAAATGGTTCACATTTTTCTAGGACAATATTGGGTCATTGAATTAAATCATACCTTCTTTGCATTTGGGCATTTAAATTTTATATATTATTTTAAATGTCCAAATATTCATGAACTGAAATGTTGGTTGTTCAAAATAATCCAAATAGTGGCCACAAGCAGTCTCATGATTTTTGAAAGTGCATAAGTATTTTTAATAAAGCCCTAAAGCTTGCAGAATAATAGAAAATGGAAATAAAAGAGAGAGAGAGAGAGAGAGAGGGAGACTTACTGGCTTACCTATGCAGCCCACCTGGCGCCCAAGAAGCCGGCCCAGCCCACTGGGCTCCTCCTATCGTCATCCTCGTTGCCAAGAGGATGGGCGCGTGCCCGACGCGCGCGCACCGCCGTGCGCCACCTCCTGCTTCGCGCTGGCGAGCTATCCCTGCCCCCCTCACACCACGGAGACGCCCTGAGACCTCTCTCCTCTCCCCCTCACTCGCTGCTCTCTCTCCCCTTCTCTGTTTCTCTCGTGCACAGCCACTCGAGCATGACCATCGCCGCAGCTCGCTGTTGCCGCGACCATCGCCGTACCTACGATGCCCCGAGCTAACCAAGAGCTCCGTCTCGTCCCCCTCTTCGTCATCACCTGTCCATGCAGCGTCGAACACCCTCGAACACCGTCCATGCCGTCTTCTTCAACCTCGGGTTGCCGGAGATCCGCTTCACCGCCCTGCCCAGCTCCGGCCTCCCCCGAGCTGGCTGACCTGCTCTTCGTCTCCGCCGTGAGCTCCTCCCCCGAACCCCACTCTTCCCCGTCTCCTTTGCACGCCGTATTCGCCCTCTTGCCTGAGACCGAACTGCGCCGCCGCCCAAGCTTCTCACCGCTGTGCCCACAGCCACCGCAACTCCCAACCGAGCACACCCATGTGCTCATCGCGTCGCGCAAGTGCCTTAGGAGCCAAGCATGCCACCCCACGACCACCGCAGCCCTGTTCCCGAGTGCGCCCGAAGTCCGGCCACTGCCGAGGTCGACACCGCGCTCAACACCGACCACCCCAGCTGCTGCCGCTTGCTGCACTAGATGCGGGAGAGCTCCAGCTCCCCGCGGGTGCCCTCCGCCGCTCGTTTTGGTCACCGGAGGAGCTAACCCAAGCCCTCCGCCGCATCTGCCGTCACCGGCGCCGTGACACCGACGGATTTGACCACGTTGACCAGGGGTTTGACCTCCCCTGGGTCGCTGACAAGTGGGCCCTGGCTCTAGCTAATCCTAGTTTAGTTTTTAATTAAGTTTAATTAACTCCACTAACATTTTTAGTTAGTAGTAGTTTAACACTAATTCACTTAGATTAATTAGTTAGTCACTGACGTGTGGACCCCACATGTCATGTTTGACCTGGACCGCATAGATGACCTGCTGATGCAATGCTGACGCAGTAAAGATTTTCTGGGATTTAAAGTAAATCAGTAATGATTTATTTATTTCAGAAAATTCTCTAAACTTCTAAAAATCATAGAAATTAATCTGTAACTCCAAATGCAAAGTTTTATATATGAAAAATGATCAGAAAAATCCAATCTATCCATCTGTACTGGTTTCATGCATTTTAAATTAACTTAAACTTGCTGTTTAGTGCAAAACATTATAAGGCACTATTTAATTCATAAGTTAAGTTTGGGATTGAACCTTTGGTTCGAAATGACTGAAACCCAGTTGGTTGTGGTTGCATTAGCCGAACACACTCATTTTGCCATGTCCTGATTATGCATCATATTGAGCATTGCATTGATTGTGTTTCCTTCTTTGTTGCCGGTAATTGTCCCCTCTCGATAGAAGTGGTTCCGACGATGAGTTCGATGACACGGATGAAGAACTATACTATCTTCAGAAGTGCCAGGAAAGCAAAACCCCCTTGTTCATTCCGATACAATCCCACTCTCTCGCTTCTGTTCTCTTTTACTGCATTAGGACAACAACGATTCAACTATTACATGTTGTGGTAGTTGAACCCCTTTCCTCTGCATGACCTGTCATTGCCACAGTAAATAGATGAAACCCACTAGCATGAGCAGGAATTGTTTCAGCCCTGATGTGCCTACTCATTCATGCTTATTATCGTGCCTGCTACTTCTTAGAGTTGAGTCAGGTCTGATTCATCGGGGATGAATTGGAATGGTGTTGAACATGTCCTATTGTGTGTGAGCTAAGGGTGTGAATACAATTTTGGTAAAGGTAGCGGTGAGAGGCCATGTAGGAGTACATGGTGGGTTGTCTCATTAGAGCCGTCCTCAGGAACTGAGTTCTATGTTTATGATCCCTGAACAACTACTACCACTCATTGGGATCCTTAATTGACCCTCTCGACTTATTAGACGCCCTTGTCCTCTGTCCAGGAGTTGCAAGTAGTTTCTGGTGTTTGTAGTTGCTGGAGACCGTGCGTAGGGCTAACCCGAGGGGTGGGCTGTGATGCGATAGGCATGTGGCCGGGTATGCCGAGCACCCGTTTGGTGTTGCGGAACCCTTTACACATCGTTCGGTGCCCTATGTGGAAACCTCGGCCGGACTCCCTATGGATGGAACCTGAATAGGCGATAAACTTGGACTAGGGACTTGTGTGGTTAGTCAGGTCATGGCCGACACCCTTGCCATGCTTCCTCTTGAAGGTTGCCAGGATACATGACGTGTACATGGCGGTAAATGGCGAGAGTGTTTGTGAAGAAGTACACCCCTACATGGTTAACATCATCTATTCGAATAGCCGCGTCCGCGGTAAAGGACCTTTGGGTTGCATGTATAGTTCATAGACAAGTGAAAGTGGATACTCTAAAATCCGACAACCTAGTTGTTTATTCTTTGTAGCCTCTCTTACTGGGAAATGTCTCCTAGTGCTTCCACTGAGCCATGGTAGCTTGCTACTGCTCCAGAACACTTAGGCTGGCTGGCATGTGTCCTTATTTGTTCCTGTGTCTGTCCCTTCGGGGAAACGTCACGCGTTGTTCCTTTAAGTCCTTGTAGCTTGCTACGACTTGGGTTCATACGTTGATGACCGACACGTTCGTTGCTAGGTCATGTATTCCTGTGGGAATACCGTGCATGAGGCTGTAAAGTGATATGATGTGTTACATGCTAGACTAGTGTGACTTAGGATCGGGGTTCTGACATTGTACGGCTCCAACTTCTGTTTGTCCCCTGCGATGGCTGCCCCACAGAAGTATATGTCCTCCCGAGACAAGAAATACTGAAGCTCACCTGGTATGGAGGACGCGTGTATGATGTGGTACACCAAAACATCATCTTCGAGGCTCAACTGAAGGATGACGGCATGTTGGATCTTCCCATTGGCACGCTCCGTGTACTCTACGTCAAGACCGATGACATTCAACTCCACCTTTTGGAGGGAGTTGGATACATTGTTGATCCACTTCCGAACAACCCATGGGTGGTCCATGACTGTGGCAACTATGCTCAACGAGCCTTCAACGAGGACATGTTGGATGCTAAAAACCTGCATCTCGATCTCTTTCGCCATTTGGAACCGCTAGACCGGAGGGCTATGGTTTGGAGAATTAGGATTAGATGGCTAGTCTAACTGAAGAAGATGATTATTTATAGGGACTTTGGAATTACTCCAGGAGGATGTGAAGAGGTTAAAACAATGTGAATGCAGTGTGGTTTGGATGCAAATGAAGATCAAGGCGTAGTGAAGAAGACGAGGAAAATCGGTTCCCGATGGAGAAGTAAATGGGAGAAGTGGCCTACAGGCAGTTGATTAGACAGCTAGGTAGACTAAACGAAAAGTCTACGCGGGTAGACTGAGGAGTGGGGCATGTCCCTGTACGTGCCCATCCTTCCAGCGCTACATGTGCCACTGGCTAGTTGAGGTCACTCTTTTGAATCACCATGGCGAGACATTTTATGATTCCTTTTTATTTCTGCACCCCTCCTGACAGGTGGGACCTATGCAAATGGATAAAAAAATGTGTCGTAGCTAGTTCGGATGGATATTGGAGCGTGCGTGGGAGAGACAACATTCTCTAGTTAAGGAATATGCAGTTATCCTCAAAAAAGAAAAGTCCTTCTTTGCTTTGCCGCATGCACGAGAATTTGGTTTTGCTCGCAATATGGATGATACCTGGAGGATGAAGTGAACCCAGAGGCATGCTAGAATAGGAGTACTACTCATGTTCCTACTACTCCTACTAGTAGTAGTAAAACCGTGGTACACTTGATGGTCAAAATACTATTATTCATCCGGTCCTCAGAGTGAAGTGACAAGACCCTGCGCCTGAGGTGACACCAGTCCAGGTGGCATGTCCGGGTTACCAAAGTCAGTCTCACCTTGTTCACTGTGCAGTCACTGTCACCGCCGGTGTATAGCATGCCTCGCCTCGTCTCCCTCTCCCCTAGCACCACTCCATCTCCTTCTCCATCTCACCAAAGATCCTGAGGTCACTCTTCATCATCTCACTTTGCCCCCGCGTACCCTCGCCTCGCTCGCCGCCCCCAGTACCACTATTCCCTCGCTAGCCGCTCCAGCACCGAAAGCCTTCTCCTCCGTAAATCAAGCCCCCCAAAACCCCACCTTCCAAACTCCACCATGTACGAACGTGAACTGTGCAGCATCCATATGAGTCGCGATTGGAGCAATCTCCCTAGTGACTTCCTCGACTCTGTTGTTCATGTATGGATATGTTGAGCGCCCAGCGGCTGGCTGCATGCTCAAGGGGCATGCACACGGCCATCGTCGAAGCGAGGCCTAAGCTTTTTGAGACACCCTCCTTGATGCTATCTGGTCTTGCGAGATTTTCTCACCATGATACGGAGGCGTACATGCTGCCCCTTGACTTCAATCCGAGCTCCATTAGCCGAAACTTCTTTGCAGGTATGTAGTGGGTTGCCGTACATCATTTCCCTCAACTTCGATCCGATCACCATCACTCGAAACTTCTCGCAGGTTTGTACTGGGTTGGCATCAACTCCCACTGGATGGCTGCCGTCGGAGAAGATGGGGAAAAGTTGGTGCTCGTGAACTTCCAGACCTCCCATGAGATTATCCTTCCTCCGTGATATAGAGTTTTACCTTCGCGGTCCAAGTCATCTAGATTACGCCGTCAGTTGGACGCACCTTTTTTTGCAGAAGATTGTAATCTGCCAAGTGCCCACACGACATGCGGATTACGCAGACCTCAAGCTAATTGTTTTGTTTGACAAGGGACTCGCCTATCTTTCCGCCGGTGCCTTCTTTAGCTGGAGACAACTCAGCTCGCAGTGGATCGTCGTCAAAGTTGATACACACTTCTGTGATGCTATTGAACACAATGGCATCATCTACGCAATCGACAAAGCAGATGGCACCACGTATTGCTGGGACGACGCGTGTAAGTTGTTTCCGTCTGATGTTAATGATGACGCCATGACACTGTTTGAACTTTTTGTTATGATTGACATATCCCTGTTTGAGAAGAATTTGAGTAGAACTATGGCAATGCATTAGAAACGTCGTAAATCAGCTATATTTGGAATGAGTTAATTTATGCGATTGTGACCCTGTCATTGCAGCCAATTTGTACCCCTGAATAATCAAACTACTAGGAAGATATTGATATTCTCCTTATTTTATAGTAGTCTATATACTACTAAATATGAGTGTGTATCAATGGCCATGTTAGTTTCCTCATTTTCATGATGTAGAAACATGCATCACATTGTTGATTTCATCTAACCATACATTAGGGAAGCAAATGTGCGTATGGAGAACTCTATATTTTGAAGTAGTGACATCCTGTAATGCTTACCATGTTTACATACCTATGTTCGCCCTTCAGCAATCAGTAGCTAGAATAATATGCTCACAAAAAATTTGCCCGTAGAACATGAGTATATAAAAATGCATGGTTTGTTAGTTTCGTTGAAGAATTTGTTTGTGAGGATAGAACATGATTACATAACATGCATGACATGGTAGTTTCCTGTGAAGAATCGATTGTGAGATAACATGAGTATAACCATGCATGACACTTCTATATTTTCGAACCCAGTACACATTTCCCTCTATTTTCCTCCCAGTTCCAACAGGGACATATCAATGTTGTTTCTTGCATTATCCTACTCATACTATGAACAATGCTGATCTTACATTAACAATACCTGTCATTTTTGCTATGATGCAGTGTCCCTATAGTTACTGCCCTTTGTAATCACACCACCTTTGCCAAAAACAGGGAAGCACAACTGGTTCCTCGTAGATCTCTGAGCCGGAGATCCTGAGGTCCGTCCAGCCTTCGGGCGTTGCGTGCTGTCGCTCAGCAGTGGCATGGCGGCGGTTGATGACCAGTTTGCCCGCAAAGTGCTGATGGTAACAAACAACGGCGACCAGCCTCCCGTCTCGCCGGACGAGCTTGTCAAAACTCTTGGGATTGCGCACGGCATCCAAATAAGTGACTTGCTCATCGAAGTTTGTCCACCACCGGCTGATTTCTTCGTCAGGTTCCGGACAACATTCGACTGCAGTCGTGTGTTCGAATCTTCCCGGCGTTTGTTCTGCGATGGCGCGCTGGTGAGTTCTGATCGGTGGCACCCAGGATGGGGCTCGGTGCCCTCTAAGCTTGAGTTTTTAACAAAGCTTACCTTCCACGGCATGCCTCGACATGCCTGGAATAGCGAGTCCATGAATGAGATTATCAACAACCTTGGAGGTGAGCTCGTAAGTATGTTTGTTCCTCCAAACAGCTGGGCTCTGACAGTTATGGCATGGATGAAAAAGTCGTCCACCATACCGAAGGTGATTGGTGTTGAGATACTGGTGCAGGAACTGGGGTTGTACTATTCATCGCCACCAAGGCCGCCGCGGACCATGTTAGGCATGTACCTGTATCGAGTGTTCGTGCATGTCGAAGAATTGGTCAATCCATCAATCGAAGTCCCGCCGCCGCCGCTGGTGCCCGGGTTCGTCGACGACGTCCATTATAGGAGTCACCGTCAGACTTTCCACGTGTTGCTTCGAATGATGGATAGCATAGGGCATACTCCATCGCGCGGCGGAGCCCACTACTTCTTTCAGAGAAGAGACAGGGCTGGTTGCCTGGATGTGCTCTAATTTGAGGTAACAACTGAATCTTGTCAGATGACCTATTCTATTTTTTTACCTTAACTTTTTTTAGAAAGGGATGTACATCAATTTAATGTTCTAGCATAACTTATATATTGTGTTGTATGTCTGTTTTCTTTGCACATCACTCAAGATATTTCCCCGTCATTGATAAAGACGATGAACTGTTATGTACGAGTTCGTTGGTTTCAACATAGCCCTACCCGTAGTGATCCACTGCTTCTACCGTAATTGTGCCGCCTGCGTGAAATTTTTGTATGCAAGTTCAGTGTGCTATGATGTTCTATATGAGTATGTCAACAATATAAGTTTTTCTGAGCATCATCAATGCATATGGCTGAAAGATGTATTTATGAGCATCGACCAATGGGTCTCTCTCTCTCTCTGACACACACACGCACAAGTGGGACCCATTGAATTATTTATTCACTCGTGACAGCTTTTAATTAGTTTCCACTGTACTCTAACTTTTTTCTTAAGTTATTAATTAAGCTCAGTGACTTCAAAAAGTTGTACAGAAGCCTTGTTTGGGCCTTTTCGGCGCCGCTGAATGTGGGCTGAGTAGCCATGTAAGGTTGTACCATACTACAAAGGCCTTTTTTTCAACATCAGCAATGCAACTAGGCTAACGGTTGTACACAATCCGAGTCAACTTGTTATTCTCTGCACCGCTGGGCTACAAATCTTTCCTAGGAGGGATGCACTAGGCTTAACAAGAAAATGGGCTTTAAGAAATAATAAATGGGATGTAATTATAAAAAATGGGCAGTAACTATTAAAAAATGCACCAAACACGTAATTAGTTTATAAAATATTACTTTTGGATTTTGAAAATATTAATTTCATTAATTGTCGCACGCGTAATGTTTCGTTGGTTTTTACGTAATACAAATTTATATTGAAATTGTATTT
This sequence comes from Triticum urartu, assembly GCF_056163025.1. Lineage (NCBI taxonomy): Eukaryota > Viridiplantae > Streptophyta > Magnoliopsida > Poales > Poaceae > Triticum > Triticum urartu. Next base: position 398,645,062 of record NC_141879.1, on the reverse strand, counting down.
AATCTGACTAGAAATTTCAGGACAAAAATATTTCAGATCCTATCAAAATGTGGGAAATTTTATAGAATTCTGCTTTGAACGGTTGGTTGAAATTATTAATCGTTGTCCTAGCTAGAAAATGGATTGTACTTTTAACAAACTGTAAATGGGTTGTAGTAAATTCCATTAGAATTCAAAAATGGGTTGTGCATTCTTACAAATCGCAAATGGGCCTACTAAGTTGACGCGTATGCAAGGCTTTGTCAACTTATAGTCAACACGCGGTTCTAGCAGCAGTGTCCGTTAGATGTCCATCCAACGGATGTCGTGCTTCTTCTTCAATCTCGGATATTCTAGCTTCAGCCGCCCAAAAAATGATTCCTCCCCCTGACATCAAAGGTGCACTGTTTCAGAGGCTGGCCTGTGGGCCTACTAAGTTGACGCATACCAAGGGCTTTGTCAACTTAGTCGATATAAATGATTCTAGCTGCAGTGACCGTACGATGTCCATCCAACGGCCGTTTCGATTCTTCAACCTCGGGTCTTCTTCCTCCGGCCGCCCAAAGCAGCGTCGGTCGTGTCGCCTGCTCCTGCCTCCCGTGGCCGGCTATGCTGCCACGGAGGCCTCACCTCGCCCTACCACTCCTACCGCTGGCCAGGCCCTGCGGCGACGGCATCCTCACACCACAGCCGAACCAGTGAACCCTCGTACTCCTCTCTGCGTGGGCATCCACTTCTATGTCTTCCCCTTCATAGGCCTATCATCGTCCACCGCCTTGGCGCTCTCGGCATGGTGTGGTCAACGTGCTCAAGGAATGACTTCCATTGGAAGAGTACTGTACGTGGAGAGGCTAGCAGCTGGGTGCACGGCCGCTGCAAGGAAGTGCCTCCTTATTACACGCAAAATAATGATTCCTCCACCGGACGGGCCACCGTATTTCGCAAAAAAATCATTTCCCCTGACTGGTGGGACCCAGCAGCAACATCTTAGCAAGCAAGGAAGTGTGTCCATATTACGGGCAAAAAAATGATTCGCCCCCTGACTGCTGGGACCCACCAGCTACATCTTCGCACGCAAGGAAGTGCGGCCATATTACAGGCAAAAAAAAGATTCGCCCCCTAACTGCTGGGACCCACCAGCTAAATCTTCGCACGCAAGGAGGTGCCTAACAGTCGGGACCCACCCGGTCGAAGCGCACATAGCGTTTTCATTCTGGTCGCGAACGTGTATGTACATACTGGTCGATCGGTCTGTCTGCAGGCTGCAGCGATGAACCGTGGTAGTGTAAGGAAGGGCATGTGTGGTAGTAGAGGCGCGCACGTAGCATGTACACGTACGTACAGTGGCCAGGGAGCAAGAAAGTAAATACGACCACATACGTACATACTGGTGGGGTCTCGAACGCCTACTCGCGCATACGTACGGCCAGGGCTCGTGTACATGGCTGTGGCTGGGTCGGAATAGAGAAACTGCGTCATCGTCGTGTTCATGGGGAGGCAACGGAATGCATCATGTTCATCGGGAGGCAACGGAACGCGTGCTGTTCATCAGGAGCCAACCGGCTTGGACGGAACATGCGATGGAAATGAGGCCCGGCATACCACAGAACGGCGGAAACGACCTTGTGTTCGACCGGCGACGGTGGAAATGGGGTCCTGTTCATATGGACGGGTCTGGCGTATCGCAAAACGGAGGAAACGGACCTCCTATGTTCGAAACGCTGTCCTGTTGATCGGGAGGGGTGTGACGTACCACAAAACGGAGGAAACAGACTTGTGTTGGAGCGCTACAGTCGAAACATGGGTCTTGTTCATCGGGAGGGGTGTGGCGTACCGCAAAACGGGACTCCACGGGATACTGTTCATCTCCACCGTCGACTGCCTCCACGGGCTACTGTTCATCGACCGTCGAGCTCCTCCAGCCTCCACCTGCGACTGTTCATCCACGGGCTCCTATTCATCCATCCTCCACCGCACACTCCTCCACCGGCTACTGTTCAACCAGCCCTCTCCACGGGGATCCTGTTCAACCACCCCTCCACGGGCTACTGTTCATCCAGCCCTCCACCGGCTACTCTTCAACCAGCCCTCCACGGGGTCCTGTTCATCCACCGGCTCGATTGATCGGGGTACTGTTCATCCAGCGTCAACGGCCTCTACTACCATGGGTTCCTGTTCATCCAACCCCCCACCGGGAACTGTTCATCAAACCCCCTCAAAAACGCTCACTATTCATCCAGGGAAGGAGGCATCAGTGTTCGATCGGCTTCAGTTAGCAGCTGTAGCGAAGGAATCAAACGGATTCAGTTAACAACAAGGGATCGATCGATCGCTTGGGTTCAGTAATGCATAGCCTGCAGTGCAATCGCTCGGGTTCAGTTAGAGCCCAACCCCTCGCTCGGGTTCAGATAGAGCGCAATGCCTCGCACACACGCGCATACATACGAGAGAAACGCGCATCGCTCGGCCCCCGAGCAGCCACCGTAACCGGGAACACCCCTGATATTTTCCTCGCCCTCGCTTCAACCATGGATTTCTTTGTCATGGACGGCCCAAAGAATGTCATGCAGCTGCGTCTCCAGCCCGCCCAGCATGAAAAGCCCATTATCTGTCATGATTTTTTGTCATAGAAGTAGGACCCCACCACATCTATGATGATACCGGGTTTTGTCACAATTATCATCATAGAAGTGTCATAAGTATGACAGAAAAAATTCGTTCGGCCCAAAATGTCACGGATGTGTCTTTTTTGTAGTGAGGTCCGGACTTCTTCTTCTTAGGCACAATGGTCGAGGGTGCCGTCGAAGACGAAGATGGTGATGAAGATGACGCGCTGCACGCACTTTCAGGTTCGTGCAAGTGAGCCCCCTACCTGGCGTGCCAAAGATGTCGCGGGATATCCATGGCCACCAATGGGACCAGGAGGCCCCTTGCTGGTTTAGCAGGGGGGCGTCATGTTGCACATAAAGTAGACCAACGTGCGGCAGCAGGACAGAGAGCACACAAGCAATTTACCCAGGTTCGGGCTACCGCGAGGCATAAAACCCTACTCCTTTGGTGGATTGATGGTGGAATGTGGATAATGCAACGTAGTACACTTGCTACATGCGTATGCGAGCCGGACAAGGGGCAGGGACACCGCCGAAAGCAAGCAACCAAGGTGCCTCGGCAGGGCCTGCGGGGCTCGCGGGGGCAAAAGCACCCCACCAACCACTCAAGCGCGACCCATGTCATCAATCAGTGCGGTGTCAAGCCGCAAGGTGATTAAGTGGCAGCCATTACCCACATGGCGTCTGTTTCCTACAGAAGGAACATACAGATGACACCCGTCCTATGATGTGTCAATAGAACAAGAACGGAGCTGGTGAGGTAGCCCGACAAGCCTTGTCGGGCAACCAATGATGTGACACTAAGCGGTGCATTTAATGCGCCCTGTAAGCCCGCAGAGTTAGGTATGATAGCACTATTTGCTATCATGTCAGTGGATAATGACCACTTTGTCATTGTGCTGCCCCTTAATCTATAAAAGGAGGCCCATGGCACCCGTAGGAGGGGTTGGAAAGTTGAGGAACCTGCACCCCATACGCGCGTAGTCGCTGCTGCCATACGACGCCCCCTGCCGGGCAAGTGTACTACGTTGCATTATCCACATTCCACCATCAATCCACCAAAGTAGGAGTAGGGTTTCTCGCCTCGTGACGGCCCGAACATGGGTAAATTGCTTTCGTGCTCTTTGTCGTGCTGCTGGCGCTGCTCTGCTCTTTGTGCAACGCGACATCCCCCTGCCGAACCGGCAAGGGGCCTCCTGGTCCCATAGGTGGCCGTGGATATCCTACGACATTGGGTGAGGTGGTTTTGCCTCCATGAGCCCTGACAGGCCCTACCGGGACGTCGTGGACATTCTCTTCCTGGGGCAACCCCGCCTTCGCGAGCTCTCCTGCCCGGCAAGGGAGGCTTTTCTCCTGGTGGCATCTTACTTCTCTGGCTTGATCTGGGTCCTCTTGATCTGCATGTTGGTCCTTCGGAAATCTTGGTCTCTTGTACTTTGGCATAGCCTTAGCTTGTCCGTGCACGAGTCAGGGGAAAACATGTACCCCTTTCTTTTTCCCCCGACACACCATCATTTTATGCTTGTGGAGAGAGCAACCCAAGCAAGCAGGCTTGTAGCTTAGGCTCCTGGTAGTGTATATATAGTGGAGCGGTTTTCTTTTTCTCTCAATATCAACAATTTCATATTGCGTACTTGTCATTGAAGAGTGAAATGATGGTTGCTTGTTCCGACTAACTTACTTTGTGATTTGACTGCTCCTCAGTGGCCCATACACGTACTCCCCTTATGTGTATGACCGTTCCTGAGTCTCACTTGTACTTATCTCTATTTTCTTGCATGACATGTAGACAGGATGCGCATAGAGGAATTTTGTTACTACACATTGTTACATAGTACTACTAGTACCTACTCCCTCCTTCTGGTTCACTACTAGTACTCCCTCCGTCCTGGCTTATTGGTCCCCTTTGTACTCAATTCATGGGCTCATTTTCCTCAAGAATTTGTCTTTACCAACGTATTAATATCAGGAATGCATGCGTGAACAATGAATGATTAAACCTTGCATCCAACGTTTTCACAAAGCATTGACTTATGAACATATGAATGTGAGGGACTACAACCTCGTGCATGCATGCAACAGTCACACGTACACATGGACGAAAAAACACGCGCGACGCCCTAATGCATGCATGTCCGAGCACACGACAAAACACACACGGTCATGCTCAAGTGCACAATCTACACGTGCATGCACACACATACTCAACCAGGGTGGGCTAGTGACCGTATAAACACCAAAAAATGTTTATATTAAGCGCAATGAGCGTATTAAGAAGTCCACTGACCGTATTTTTACAAATATATAGTGATAGACAATGTATTTATCTCATTTCAAATTAAGCCATATTAACCGGAAAGGAGGCAGTATGGACTAGCATTACTTTGTTGTGTCCCTTCAACTTGCCGAACGAGGAGAAGCTTGCAAGAAAGGAGAAGCTTGCGCATGGTGGCTCGCAGGACAAGGAGAAACTTTTGACTAATGCAAGCTCTCCCTCGCTCAGCTGGTGGACGTGCAACGGTTAATTCGGTGTCTGATTGCCAGAAGCATACATTGTACTAGTACCATTATTGTTCGACTTCCCGAAGAGGCGAACAACCAAGCCCAAAGTTTACTACTAGTACTACTATACAGGTATGTACTGCTACGAACCGGATGGTGGAACGTCTGCACTCTTATTTATTTTAATCTGTGATAAAGCAATCTTCAACACATTTGGTTCTCTTCGAGGGTTCTCGCATGTGATAATAGAAGTTGATTGCATAGAACACTCGCCACAATTCTCGCTTAATTCTGGCTCCTGTCCTATTAGAAATAGGAGTGCTCGGTAATATTTTCTTTTTTTGTTATTTAGCATGTAAACAGGTCAGCAAACCTTGTGGTGCATCTTTGTGTGAACCGTTCTTGCTGCAATTTGAATGTGATTGAGAGCTGGCTTGCTGGAACACCTCACTTCCTTCTTCTTTTTTCCGGGGTACCTCGCTTCCTAGTGACCAGTCGCTTGGCTGATCGTCCTAAGAATGCTTATATATGAATAAAGCACTCTCATTTACCCGCAAAAGATTAAGCCATATTAACCAAAAAGGGGGGAGTATGGACTAGCACTACTTTTTGGTGTGTCCCGTCAACTTGCAGAACAAGGAGAAGCTTGCAGGACAAGGGGAATCTCTCTTATGCCCTCTCCATCTACCTCAAGCTTGGTGGCTCGAAGGACGAGGAGAAGCTTTTGACTAATGCAGCCTACCCTCGCCCAGGCATTGGACGTGCAGCAGTTTATTTGGTGTGAGATTGCTAGAGGCATACACTATAGTACCATCATTGTTCGACTTCACGAAGAGGCGAAGAGCCAAGCGCAAGGTTTAGTAGTACGAATAGTACTAATAATAATATATAGGTACTAGGAACCGCATGGTGGATCATCTGTACTCTTATTTTGTTTCAATCTCTCATAAAGTACACATTTATTCGGGAGAAGTGCGTAAAATGACAACCCAATAGTACTATTAAAAAACATTGAACATGTAATGATGACATCGATCAACCATGCTCGAATATATCTTGTCCTCCATCCGAGCACGTCTGTGCGTTCTCGTTCCTCGTCTCTCTCAAGGAACGGCGGGTTGGCCATTTTGCCGTCAATTGAGATTGGTTTGCTCACACTCCGTTCCCACATGTCAGTGATATGACAAGCGGAAGTGCATTGACCTACTAGCCATACTCGTACTTGGTTTTGCACCTTCATACTACTCCTCCCGCCGTCACAGTTTACCGGGCGCGCTTCATTCTCATGCATTTCTCTCCATGCATTTCCACCACCAGAGAGATTTTAGACGCGTTTGGTTTAATGCTCAGTTAATTTGCGTGTGGTAACCGCAATCAAGTCAGCAATTTTCTCTCGATGTACTACCTCCGTCCTGGTTTGTTGCACCCCATTGTATTTTGTGCCAAATTTTGACCATAAATTTAACTAACAAAATGTTCATGCATCTCACAAAAACTATATCTTTGGAAACTATGTTCAAATACGAATCCAACAATTTATTTTTTTGACATGCATTAGCATTTTGTTAGTTAAATATTTAGTCAAAATTTGGCACAAATTACAACGGGGACCAATAAACCATGACGGAGGTAGTAGGTGTGTACGTGGAGTGGAGTAAGTGCATGCATGGGTGCACCTGTGGTGGAAGCACTGCATGCATGTGTGTGCGCATTATTTCCTCTAGTAATAGATGTCAGGCTATAACTACCAATGATGTTTTCAAGCCGATTGCTAGTCGCCTTGGTCCCAGAGATTGTTGAAGCGCACTCTATAAACAGTGACGGAGGGAGTAGTACGAGTAGATTCAAAGAAGAGCATATTGATGGTTGCTTCTTCTGAGCAACTTACAGTGGGAAAGGTGGGGCTTATGATTTGACTCTTCATTACTCACTATTAGTGTGGCGCAACGACCAGGCTGAGTCTCCCATGCGGTTGTGCACTACTCCCCCGTTCTTAAATATTTGTCTTTCTACAGATTTCAACGAGTGACTACATACGAAGCAAAATGAGTGAGTCTACACTCTAAAATATATCCATTTGGAATTTGCAAAAAGACAAATATTTAGGAATGGAGGGACTATAATTTTGTGCAGGGCACATGAACTCGGATACTGAAGAGGCTTATGGCAATGCTATCAAGCTTCTAGCATTCGTTTAATAATTGATGTACTATACAATAATTTTCCAGCGACATGAAATTGTACAATGCTCTAAGCTTTTAGCTTTTGTTTTTGTGTCTTTCCATCCATGCTCTTTCGGAAAAAAATAAAAAACTAACTTCCTTGCTAATGCATCTCAATGATTAGTAGATCGGAGCTAATATTTACATCACAACTGAAGACAAAGTTGTGAGAAGGTGTTAAATTAAAATTGATCCATGCTTTCATTGGCAGCAACTTCCGCCTAGCTCTGTCTAAATCAACAAGGCATGTCGGGAAAAAAGTAGCTGTCAGGAGCATGCAACATTCCGATCATTTTGTGCAGTTCCACTAAAATATTGCTGAGCATCCCTGTTCCAAATATATTAAGTGTGATTACAATAATAGAGGACTATTGATGAAACAAAGCAAATAGTTGAAGATTAGGCTTTGCAGTCTCTCTTAAGACTAACTAGCTGGAGATGGTCACACAAATAGAAGATGGTCACCTTTGCAGTCTCTCTTAAGACTAACTAGCTGGAGAAAATAAAGCAAATAGTTGGAGAAGATTAGGCTTGGAGTTGGATGAGGAGGATAGAGCAAAACCAATCTCCCTTTGTGAAGTCGCACTGAAATGTAGAGACGTTGCCCGTGTGACATTTTAGTACAACTGCACAAAACACTCTTAAGAAAAAAGTGATTTGTGCAGTTCACCAAAAGGTCGTAGTAGCAACAAGGTGAACCGGATAGCCCTGTTTACAAAAAAAGAGGTAGAAATGGAACAATTACTGGCCAATAACAGTTCATGACACATACGACGAGAAAAAATGAGCATATTCCTTGTCCTAAGGGAGGATAACCACATGGTTGTGTTTATCTAAAATGGTGTGAGGACGAGATTGCAATATGGAAAGTACGTCGGACGAGCTACATTTTGGGCAAAGAACTATCGAAGATCCACATGCAAGATTTTCCACATGGCTCGACATGGGCAGATGGGCAGTGGAGCAAGGCCAGAGGGGATACCTGGGGGTCGTCGGGATGTAACTAGGAGCAATGGAGCAAGGTCAGGATCTGCCCATACTACGGCAGCGAGCAAGTGGCACATGCCCTATCGCGCCGGATCTTGGTGAGAGAGAACGACGGGTACCGTAGATCGGAATGTGCTACCTCGGCACCGTCGAACGGAGAAACGATGAACATCCTCCCTTTCCGCTGGCGGACGAGATGCTGCCAGATCAGTGACCAATGGTAAGAGAGAGAGAGGCCACCGCCGCCTTGTGTGAGATACTCTGAAGAGAGACAAACCTTGGCAGGCGGGTTCCATTGTATACAATGGAGCGGACTATGTTTTTCTCCATAAATATCATTTTATATTATGTATATGTGCCATTGAGTGATATAACTTTATTTAAAAATAACGCGCCAACGCATCAAGTTGAACTTTGTTTCGTGCACGCGTGGTACACGACCTCCGTAGGTAAACAAGCGCTACATGCGCTCAAATTAGCACGTGGGCTTCCATTTCATACAGAAATGAGCTCCACCATGTACTCGCGCGGGTGTGGCTGAGCACGAAGCATGAGTACGTGCACCTATTCTCTTAGTGTATGTACACCACCTACGTGGGGTTGTGTGAGAGAGAGATACAAACTTAGAGAGATATAGTGTGTGGGTTCGTGAGTGGTTTTTTTGGGGGAGCGTGGGAGATAGATAGGGAATATGTGTCGATGATATTTCAATCAAAAAATGTAACATATTCAATGTGTGTGAAATAGAGGCATGGATATATCATAATATTTTGCATAAGATTAATAAAAAACTTATTAGGTCGTCCTAATTTTCATGATTTTTGGAGTTACAGAAGTATTTGAAATCTCCAGATTGCTACAGAGTGTTCTGTTTTTGATAGATTATGTTTTCTATGTGTTGTTTGCTTATTTTGATGATTCTATGGCTAGTATCGGGGGGTATGAACCATGGAAAAGTTGGAATACAGTAGATATTACACCAATATAAATAAAGAATTAAGTTCACATCAGTACCAAAAGTGGTTATTTATTTTCTTATACTAACGGAGCTTATGAGATTTTTTGTTGAGTTTTGTGTTGTGATGTTTTCAAGTTTTGGGTAAGGATTTGATGGACTATGGAAGAAGGAGTGGAAAGAGCCTAAGCTTGGGGATGCCCAAGGACACCAAAGAGCCTAATCTTGGGGATGCCCTGGGAAGGTATCCCCTCTTTCGTCTTCGTCTATCGGTAACTTTACTTAAGGCTATATTTTTATTCACCACATGATATGTGTTTTTCTTGGAGCGTCTTATATGATTTGAGTCTTTGCTTTTTAGTTTTCCACAATCATCCTTGCTGTACACACATTTTGAGAGAGACACACATGAAACGTAATTTATTAGAATACTCTATGTGCTTCACTTATATCTTTTGAGCAAGGCAAATTTGCTCTAGTGCTTCACTTATATCTTTTTAGAGCACGGCAATGGTTTTTATTCTATAGAAATTGATGAACTCTCGCACTTCACTTATATTATTTTGAGAGTCTTTAAAACAGCATGGTAGTTTGCTTTGGTTATAAATTTAGTCCTAATATGATAGGCATCCAAAAGGGATATAATAAAAACTTTCATATATAGTGCATTGAATACTATGAGAAGTTTGATTCCTAATGATTGTTTTGAGATATGAAGATGGTGATATTAAAGTCATGCTCGTGAGTAGTTGTGAATTTGAGAAATACTTGTGTTAAAGTTTGTGAGTCACGTAGCATGCACGTATGGTGAACCATTATGTGATGAAGACAGAGCATGATTTATGTATTGATTGTCTTACTTATCAGTGGCGGTCGGGGAAGAGCAATGTTCTTTTCCTACCAATCTATCCCCCTAGGAGCATGCGCATAGTACTTTGTTTTGATGACTAATAGATTTTTGCAATAAGTATGTGAGTTCTTTATGACTAATGTTGAGTCCATGGATTATACACACTCTCACCTTTCCGCCATTGCTAGCCTCTCTTGTACCGCGCAACTTTCACCGGTACCATAAACCCACCATATACCTTCCTCAAAACAGCCACCATACCTACGTATTCTGGCATTTCCATAGCCATTCCGAGATATATTGCCATGCAACTTTCCACCATTCTGTTTATATGACACGCTCCATTATTGTCATATTGCTATGCATGATCATGTAGTTGACATCGTATTTGTGGCAAAGCCACCTTTCATAATTCTTTCATACATGTCACTCTTGATTCATTACACATCCAGGTACACCACCGGAGGCATTCATATAGTCATATTTTGTTCTAGTATCGAGTTGTAATTCTTGAGTTGTAAGTAAATAAAAGTGTGATGATTACACATCCCGGTACACCACCGGAGGCATTCATATAGTCATATTTTGTTCTAGTATCGAGTTGTAATTCTTGAGTTGTAAGTAAATAAAAGTGTGATGATCTTCATTATTAGAGCATTGTTCCATGTGAGGAAAGGATGATGTAGACTACGATTCCCCCACAAGTCAGGATGAGACTCCGGCGAAAATAAAATAAAATAAAAAGAGGCCAAAAAAATGGGAGAAGTCCCAAATAAAAAATGAGAGAAAAGAGAGAAGGGGCAATGTTACTATCCTTTTAACACACTTGTGCTTCAAAGTAGCACCATGATCTTCATGATAAAGAGTCTCCTATGTTCTCACTTTCATATACTAGTGGGAATTTTCATTATAGAACTTGGCTTGTATTTTCCAATGATGGGCTTCCTCAAATTGCCCTAGGTCTTCGTGAGAAAGCGAGTTGGATGCACACCCACTTAGTATTGTTTTTGAGCTTTCATAAACTTATAGCTCTAGTGCATCCGTTGCATGGCAATCCCTACTAACTCACATTTATATCTATTGATGGACATCACCATAGCCCGTTGATACACCTAGTTGATATGAGACTATCTCCTTCTTTTCGTCTTCTCCACTACTACCTTCTATTCCACCTATAATGACATGTCCATGGCTCATGCTCATGTATTGCGTGAAAGTTAAAAAAGTTTGAGAACATCAAAAGTATGAAACAATTGCTTGGCTTGTCATCGGGGTTGTGCATGATTAAAGTATTTTGTGCGATGAAGATGGAGCATAGCCAGACTATATGATTTCATAGGGATAAGCTTTCTTTGGCCATGTTATTTTGAGAATACATAATTATTTTGTTAGTATGCTTGAAGTATTATTGTTTTTATGTCAATATTAAACTTTTGTTTTGAATTATATGGATCTGAACATTCATGCGACAATAAAGAGAATTACATGGATAAATGTGTTAGGTAGCATTCCAAATCAAAAATTCTGTTTTTATCATTTACCTACTCGAGGACGAGCATGAATTAAGCTTGGGGATGCTTGATACGTCTCCAACGTATCTATAATTTTTTTGTTGTATCATGCTATTATATTATCTGTTTTGGATGTTTTATATGCATTAATATGCTATTTTATATATTTTTGGGACTAACCTATTAACCTAGAGCCTAGTGCTAGTTTTTTGTTTTTTCCTTGCTTTAGAGTTTCGCAGAAAAGGAATACCAAATGGAGTCCAAACAGAATGAAACTTTCATGATGATTTTTCTTGGACCAGAAGACATCCAGAGGCTTGGAGTGCACGTCAGGAAAGCCATGAGGCGGCCACAAGGTCGGGAGGCGTGCACAGGGGGCTAGGGTGCACCCCCACCCTTGTGGGCCCCTCCTGACTCCACCGACCTATTTCTTCCACCTATATATTCTCAAATATCCCAAAAACTTCCAGGGGAGCCACGAAACCACTTTTCCACCGCCGCAACCTTCTGTACCCATGAGATCCCATCTACGGGCCTTTTCCGACGTCCTGTTGGAGGGGGATTCGATCACAGAGGGCTTATACATCAACACCATTGCCTCTCCGGTGAAGCGTGACTAGTTTACCACAGACCTATGGGTTCATAGCTAGTAGCTAGATGGCTTCTTTCCTCTCTTTGATTCTCAATACCATGTTCTGCTCGATGTTCCTGGAGATCTATTCGACGTAATACTTTTTTGCGGTGTGTGTTTTGTCGAGATCTGATGAATTGTGGATTTATGATCAGCTTATCTATGAATATTATTTGAATCTCCTCTGAATTCTTATATGCATGATTTGATATCTTTGCAAGTCTCTTCGAACTATCAATTTGGTTTGGCCAACTAGATTGCTTTTTCTTGCAATGGGAGAAGTGCTTAGCTTTAGGTTCAATCTTGTGGTGCTCGATCCTTGTGATAGAAGGGGAACCGACACATATTGTATTGTTGCTATCAAGGATAACAAGATGGGGTGCTCATCATATTGTTTGAGTTTATCCCGCTACATCATGTCATCTTACTTAATGCGTTACTCTGTTCTTATGAACTTAATACTCTAGATGCAAGCAGGAGTCAGTTGATGTGTGGAGTAATAGTAGTAGATGCATAATCATTTTCGTCTACTTGATACGGACGTGATGCCTATATTCATGATCATTGCCTTAGATATCGTCATAACTTTGCGCTTTTCTATGAATTGCTCGGCAATAATTTGTTCACCCACCATAATATTTTCTATCTTGAGAGAAGCCTCTAGGGAAACCTATGTCCCTCGGGTCTATTCTCCATCATATAATCTTCTATTTTCCATCATATAAGTTTCCGATCAACAGTTTTAGTTTCTTATTTACTTTCTTTGCAATCTTTTACTTTCCGATTTATAAACCAAAGATATTACTTTACCATTTATCCATCTATATCAGATCTCACTTTGCAAATAACAGTGAAGGGACTGACAACCAATTTGTCGCGTTGGGTGCAAGTTGGTGTTTGTTTGTGCGGGTATTCGGCGGCTTGTGCGTTGTCTCCTACTGGATTGATACCTTGGTTCTCAAAAGCTGAGGGAAATACTTACTCTTCTTTGTTTCATCACCATTCCCTCTTCAAGGGAAAAACCAACGCAAGCTCAAGAGGTAGAAATCATTATGCTAAACTAACGGATGGGTATTGTCCATCACATGATTCTGCTAATGATGTGATCCCATTATCAAATGACAACACATGTCTATGGTTAGGAAACCTTAACCATCTTTGATCAACGAGCTAGTCTAGTAGAGGCATACTAGGGACACGGTATTTGTTTATGTATTCACACATGTATTTAAGTTTCTGATCAATAAAATTCTAGCACGAATAATAAACCTTTATCATGAATAAGGAAATATAAAATAGCAACTTTAGTATTGCCTCTAGGGCATATTTCCTTCAGTCTCCCACTTGCACTAGAGTCAATAATCTAGTTCACATCGCCATGTGATTTAACACAAATAGTTCATGTCCCGTGATTAAAACCCATACTTCACATCTCCATGTGACCAACACCCAAAGGGTTTACTAGAGTCAATAATTTTGTTCACGCCGCCATGTGATTAACACCCAAAGAGTACTAAGGTGTGATCATGATTTTCTTATGAGAGAAGTTTAGTCAAGGGGTCTATCATATTCAGATCTGTATGTATTTTGCAAATTTCTATGTCTTCAGGCTCTGCATGGAGCTACTCTAGCTAATTGCTCCCATGTTCAATACGCATCCAGATTGATACTCAGAGTCATCTGGATTAGTGCCAAAGTTTGCATCGACGTAACATTTTACGATAAACTCTTTATTACTTCCATAACTGAGAAACATTTCCTTATTCCTCAAAGGATAATTTTGACCACTGTCCAGTCATTCACTCCTAAATCACTCTTGTATATCCTTGCCAAAACCATGGAAAGGCACATAATAGGTCTGGTACACAGCATGGCATACTTTATAGAACCTATGACCGAGGCATAGGGAATGACTTTCATTCTCTCCATATATTCTACCGTGGTCGGGTTTTGAGTCTAACTCAACTTCACACGTTGTTACACAGACAAGAACCCTTTCTTTGACTGATCCATTTTGAACTTCTTCAAAACTTTCTCAAGGTATGTGCTTTGTGAAAGTCCTATTAAGCATCTCGATCTATCCCTATAGATCTTGATGCCCAATATATAAGTAGCTTCACCGAACTCTTTCATTGAAAAATTCTTATTGAAGTATCTTTTTATGCTATCCAAAAATTCTATATCATTTCCAATCAAAAATATGTCATCCACATATAATATCAGAAATGCTACAGAGCTCCCACTCACTTTCTTGTAAATACAGGCTTCACCATAAGTCTATATAAAACCATATGCTTTGATCACTTCATCAAAGCATATATTCCAACTCCGAGATGCTTGCACCAGTCCATAGATGGATCGCTGGAGTTTGCACACTTTGTGTCAGGACCCCGATCCTAAGTCACACTGATCTATCATGTAACACATCATATCACTTTGCAGCCTCACGCACGATATTGCCATGGGTGCCACCTTACCTGGCCCGAGACCATTTGCGCCTTTTGGCTCACGTATATGATAGTGTCGCTAGCATCCATATGACAAAAGAACCCAGGCCAACATGACTAGTCATGAATCCAAAGTGGCACTATCTTACAAGGATAGGCATACATGACCCAGCAACGAACGTGTCGGTTATCAACGTATGAACCCAAGTAGTAGCAAGCTACAAGGACTTAAAGCAACAACGCGTGACATTTCCCCGGAGGGACAGAAACATGAACGAAGAAGGACACATGCCAGCCAGCCTAAGTGTTCCGGAGCAGTAGCAAGCTACCATGGCTCAGTGGAAGCACTAGGAGACATTTCCCGGTAAGAGAGCCTACCAAGAATAAACAACTAGGTTGTCGGATCCCATACATACCAAGCATTTCAATAACATACACAAAATATGCTCGATATGTGCAAATACAACATGGCATCACAACTAAACTCTATGACTCAAAGTATTTATTCATTAGGCTCCGAGGAGCCAGATATTACAAACATGGGTTCGATGACCCAGCATTCAAGTCATACAAGCAATAAGCACATGCGGAAGCTTAACTTGTCTATGAACTGTATAGGCAACCCATAAGTCCTTTACCGCAGACGTGACTATTCGAATAGATCATGTTAACCCTCCAGGGGTGTACTTCTTCACACACGCTCTCACCACTTATCATCGTTTACACGACATGTACTCGACAACCTTCAAGCGAAATCCTGGCGAGGGTGTCGGCCATGACCTGACTAACCACACGAGTCTCTAGTCCAGGTTCATCGCCTATTCGGGTTCCATCCGCAAGTAGATCCGGCCAGGGTTTCGTTCACGGCCCCAAACGATGAGAGCAGGGTTCCCGAGGCACCAAACAGGCGTCCCGGTACACCGTGCCTCGTGTGTCCACTGCATCATAACACACGCCTAGGGTCAACGCTACACATGGCCTCGAACACATATCCTACAAACACCAGAAACTAGTCACAACTCCTGGACAAAGATCAAGGTGATTAATAAGTCGAGAGGGGCACTTAAGCATTCCAATGCGTGGTAGTAGTTGTTCATAGATCACAAACACAGAACTCAGTTCCTGAGGATGGTTTCAATGAGACAACCCACCATGTACTCCTACATGGCCTCTCACCGCTACCTTTACCAAATCGTGTTCACACACTTAGCTCTCAAGAGTAGGACATGTTCACCATATTCCAATTCATCCCTGATGAATCAGACTTGACTCAACTCTAAGCAGTAGCAGGCATGACAAAAAGCTTGAATGAGTAGGCACATCAGGGCTCAAACAACTCCTACTCATGCTAGTGGGTTTCATCTATTTACTGTGGGTCATGCAGAGGAAAGGGATTCAACTACCGCAGCATGTAACAGTTGCATCGCTGTTGTCCTAATGCAGTAAAGGAGAGCAAGAGTGAGAGAGTGGGATTGTATCGGAATGCTCAATGAGGGTTTGCTTGCCTAGCACTTCTGAAGATAGTAAAGCTCTTCATCGGTGTCATCGAACTCATCGTCGGAACCACATCTACTGAGAGGGGATAAATACAGGCAACAGAGAAGGAACACAAGCAATGCAATGCAACAATATGAAGCATGATCATGACATGGCAATATGTTGTGGTTTGAGCTAATGCAGCTATCATTGATTTAAATGAAGTTGGTTTGAACCGAAGGTTCAAATTTAAATTCCATATGTGAAATTCAAATGCCATTTAATTGATTTGACCTGATCAGCAGGCATAAGTTTCTCAAACATGCATGGAAATGGTACAGATGGAAAGATTGGATTTCTCTGATCATTTTTCATATATATATATATATATATATCTTTTCATTCTGAGTTGTAGATTATTTTCTATGATTTTTATAAGTTTAGGTTATTTTCTGAATTAAATAAATCATTTCTGATTTATTAAATATCCAAAAAAAATGTTTATGACATCAGCATTGTGTCATCCCTGCGTCAGCAGGTCAACTGACCCGTCCAGGTCAAACCTGACCCGTGGGGCCCATGTGTCAGTGTCAACACTAATTAACAGGGTTAAATAGTGGTAAGTTAATCCTAACTAAACTGTCAGTGGGGCCTGGGGCCACTAGTCCGTGAGTCAGTGGGTTAATTAAGTTTCATTGTAAACTTAACCCAAAGTTAGTAGTGCTGGGGCCCACATGTTAATGACCAAGGGGGTCAAACCCTGGTCAACTCGGGTCAAACCTGCCGGCGACTCGACGCCGGCGAGGCCAGACACGGCGGCGAGGCTAGGAAATCTCCCCGCGATGAGCAAAACAACGGCGGAGCCCATCTAAGAGTAGCTGGAGCTCGCGCGCATCGAGTGGTGCTCTCAGCTTCACCGGACATGGCCAGAATGACGGCGGTGATGGCAAGTGCGGCGGCCGGCGTTCGGGCGTCGAATGAATCGACGGTGCAGGGCATGGTAGGAGTCGCGGGTGGGCGCGTTAGACTAGTGGGGGTGCAGTGAGCTCAGTGGTAAGCTCGGACGCGTGCTTTCACGGCCGTAGCCGCGGTGGTGACATGGCCGGCGGTGAGGGGCAATCGGCTCCAATGGCCACGGTGGTTACAGGATGCGGACGAGCGTGGGGAGAGAGGGGAAACGGGCAGCGGCTCACGGCGAATCAAGCAGAGTCAACGTCGAGGCCGGGGAGGGTCTGGAGCTTGTGAATCCACGTCGGCGAGCTTCAGTGGCCGACGATGAAGAAGATGGAGATGGCGTCGATGTAGAGCTTCCAGGGCCGCTTGGCTCGTTAAGGACGTAGCAGGTGGCGAGGCGGAGCTTTGGAGCAAGATGAGAGGGCCAAAGGGGCACGGTGCCTACAATGAACGACGTCCGTGGCGACGAGCCCCACTCGGTGGTGAGAGACAGAGAGGGATCCAGGGGAGGGGAAGGACGAGGGAAGCAAGGGAGAGGACCAAGGGCTTCATGGCGATGTCCAGAGCCTCCGGGGCGTCGAGGGGCAGCTAGGTAGGCAAGAGGTGGCCTGGGCGCGTGCCTCCGCGCTCCGACCACGCACCCGGCGTCCTATTTTCTGAGGAGGAAGCTGACAGGGGTGGTTGCGGTGCTGGGATGGGCCTCTACAGTGGCCGCGTCAGGTAAGCTGGCCCAGATGGCGTTTCTCTCTCTCCCTCTCTGTCCTATTTCCTTTATGTTTTCTATTTATTTGCTCTGTTTTTATTTAGTATGAAATACTAAACCAGCTTTAAAACTGTTGTTTGTTGGTACTGTTGAAATTATTCCCAACAGCCCTCAACTAGTTTCAGAATTATTAGAGCATTTATAATATTTATATGATTTAAATGCCCTAATTCAAATACAATATCAGTTAATTCAAAAATCCAGAATATCCTAGAAATATGTTCATCATTTTTGGCAGAGGTTTCCACCTTAATAAAAAATCATGAACTTTTCTGGAGGGCACTTTGGGTTCATTGAAAATATTTGAATTTGATCCTAGTTGAAATTCATCTGGTGCTAGGGTTGAACATCCCCATTTCAAGTTTCTTTGGAATTTAAACATGATGCATTGATCCTTATGCAGTGACAAACAAAGACTAAGCTAGGGCTGTGACAACTCACCCACACTAAACTAGTATCTCGTCTCGAGATTCAAGACGTGAGGTTAGAAGACAGAGGGGACACTAAATCTCACAAACTTCATGATCCAAGTTGCACCTCATAAGAACGTTGATTCGATCATCATCTTTGTCTTGACGTCTTGCTCTGAGAACTCCATCCAACATGGCAACGAGAAGAAAGGGAAAACTCTAGAAAAATCAATCTTCATGAAGATCGAGCAACTCAGGATCAACTCAAGGAGTGAGACATTGAAACATCTCTCGAACTGAGACCCAAAACACACATCAGAGATGATGGTAAGGATCTGAGGACGAAGGTTTAATTTGGTAGGCAAGGATTCCACGCTTGAAAAGATGGTGCACTAGTTTCAGAGTAGCAAGGAGATAATTTCCATGATTCCATAACATGACACCTTAGGGAAGGTGACTCGTAGAATTATTCCCTTAAGTGGCAAAAATAATTACTTTTGATGCATAGATCATTGAAACTCGCTATATTAGCATAAGGAAAATCTCAATCGATCGTTTGAAGGAGTTCAGAAGAATGGCATACTCAGAGTAGAATGGATGATGTGAACTACCTTGTTGAAGACAACACAATGAGTGATTTTTGCTTATCATCAGAAATGGATGGGGCCCATGGTAGGACCACTTTTGAAGATGATCCCAAACAGCAATTACTGAGAAGGGCGACCCATGTGAAGTTGTCACAATGGCGGTGCAAGCTGGGAACAAAGTGCAAATGTTGGGAATGTTCCAACCATCATATATGCCTGAGTTTTAGATCTGGTTAGTAACATGATACTTCAGACTCAACATGTCTGAAAAGAAGAGTTGCAACACAAATCAATGAGATAACGTTGCGAGATTCTCGGGAAATGGACTATGGCAGCAAGCTCCAAAACATGAGCTGGTTCTACTACACACATGTGAACACGCTGTCGAAGACAAGCATGACCACATAGTAGTCTTACAACAAAACACTACCGAGTTTGGGTGGGGAACCATCATCGAGGATTTCAAAATCTTTACGCAAGTCCATGGATTAGATCCCAAGCATAGACTTCTTTTCCTTGAACAAGTCAATCAGTGGCTTCGTGTGCTAGGGAATACATATGGAATGAAGGTTGCAAGTCTCCAAACCACAGAATACTTCGCATGTATGCATGGCTAACTTGGGATGATTCCAGAGGAAGCAAACAATCTTTCTTGAATCCACGGAGACAACTTACATAAAGTGCACGTGAATTAGAGGAAGTCTCTTCTTTCATCAAAACACATACCTCATGAACGAGGCACAAAGGCAATGCTTACAAAGTTTCCGACACTAGTTTAATGTCCAAAGAAATCATGGAGAAGATAAGGATGTTGTCGATGGGATCAATAACAATTCATCCAGGCTTCCATAAATATGGAATTCCACAATTACATGAACAAAATGATATCATTGGTCAGTCCAAAAGATGTAATGGTGTATGCTCGAGGGATCAACCACGAGTAAGACAACATTACAAATATTGTTGGTTCTGATTTGATTTGACAACAACCCACACTCAAATCAAAGTTTTGGCAAGGCGATAGATCCAACAACTGATCACGAGGACCAATCGATGAAGATATCATCTTCCTTCAGCACACACACACACATATGATATTCCTTTGAGATGAACTAGGTTAGGCAAACCTTTTATCTTCCAACTCTCCAAGTTGTTGTTTAGCTTAACCAACTAGCTCAGGGGTATAAAACATAGATTCTTGGAGAAGGGATGGTTTACAAGAAACCAAACTTGATCACAAGCTCAACATAACAGCCAGTGGACAACCTGGTGATACTTCTGAGAAGATATTAGGAAAATCACGAACCACCGATATGTTACTAAGCTCGAGAGCAATCTTGCTTTTCAAAAGAGCAAGGGATTAATACAATCCTAACTCATCGATCGAAGAGTGCACCAGAAATAAGGACTAGGTAGCACGGTCAATCTTAGAATGATGGTTCAGTAACCAACACGCTATGAGTGAATTTATCATCCATTAACTACCAAGCAACGGAGTTTCTAGGAGTATTTATTTCACAAAACACGGTTCACTTGTCGAGATTCTGGTTACAATAGCACGGGAACCGAGGGACGAATAATGATGGCAAAAAGTATGACTGCGTCAAGAATCCATAAAAGGTGGTGCAACTATCATGACATTCCTGACATAAAGTGAATAATACTTCAGGGTAGAGTAGAATCAAAAACTGGATTGGCATTTTGATCTGCGGAATACAACTTCTTTGACCCAATCCTAGATATGAATGAGGTACTCGAGTTTGTTTCTCGTAGATATTCCGGAATGGAATGGCTTGACGGACCATGAGAATAGTGTGCACCGAGAAACACGAATGCACACGTAAACTTGACTATCCACTGATAGACAAGGATCGGAATACAACTATAGAGGAACAACTCAGAGGAACATATGGTTTTCTAAGTTGTGGATGCATAGATTAGCATGTCGAACGAGTTCAACATATTTCTTCCGGATAACCAATGCAGAAAGACAGAACTGGCAGAGTCACAACATAGAATCGAGAACTCATCAAGAGCACTCTTATTGTGATCTTTCAGTTCAAAAAAACTTCTACCAAGGATGATTCATGGTATTTGGAAGAAGGATATACCACGAACCTCGAGGACTATCGCAAAGGTTACTAATAACCTAAAGGAACTAGCAAACACTATTAACATGAGGTAAGTCAGGTGAATCTTGGGTTCAAAAACCCAGGAGTAGAATACCTACTACTAAGTGGCATCACGGGATGCTTTCGAGAATAATGGCCAGAATCATCACACTAGAGATAAGACACGGCTAGATTACTAGATGATCCCCTAAGACACCTAGGGTCATGATAATAGTTCCAACATATATGTCGGGGCAATAGAGTACCTCGACTCACTGATTAGTGTGGTTAACCTGGACTAAAAAACATCGAAACCAGAGGGAAAGGATTTTGCGAATGCATCAGATTGTTTAGAAACCTGGGATGACTCAGACAACATAACGACTGAAATGCTCAAAATGATTTCAGACATCCTACAAAATGGTGGCATAACCACTCAACATCACAATATCAAGGTTCTGAGGCCAACTATGAACATGCGTAAGTAGTAGAGACTGAATTGAGGCTTGAATCCATCAATCCTATAAGTCTACGGATTAGTAACATGTTATCCTGATAGAAAGAAGAGGAAGCCTAGTTACTTAACCTCGTAAGAAAGATAGGATGACTCGGATCACAAGGGCATAAGGTATAAGGAGTAAAAAGAGCCTTACATTCCCTTCCACAATCAATTCCCTTACATAAATAAAGAAGTTCTAGACTCGACTTCGACCAGTTTGGCTTGGTAATCCTACACGCAGTTAGGCTCTGATACCAAAGCTGTCAGGACCCCGATCTTAAGTCACATCAATTTAGCATGTAACACATCATATCACTTCGTAGCCTCACGCACGGTATTCCCACGGGTGCAACCTTACCTGGCCCGAGACCGTTTGTGCCTTTTGGCTCACGTATATGATAGTGTCGCTAGCATCCATATGACAAAAGAACCCAAGCCGACATGACTAGTCGTGAATCCAAAGTGGCACTAACTTACAGGGACATGCATACATGACCGAGCAACGAACGTGTCAGTCATCAACGTATGAACCCAAGTCGTAGCAACCTACAAGGAATTAAAGGAACAATGCGTGACATTTCCCTGAAGGGACGGACACAGGAATGAAGAGGGACACATGCCGTCCAGCCTAAGTGTTCCGGAGCAGTAGCAAGCTACCATGGCTGAGTGGAATCACTAGGAGACATTTCGGTAAGGAGGCTACCAAGAATAAACAACTAGGTTGTTGGATCCCACACATACCAAGCATTTCAATAACATACACACAATATACTCGATATGTGCAAATACAACATGGCATCTCAACAAAACTCTATGACTCAAAGTATTTATTCATTAGGCTCCGAGGCCAGATATTACAAACATGGGTCTGATGACCCAGCATTCAAGTCATACAAGCAATAAGCACATGAGGAAGCTTAACTTGTCTGAGTACAAACAACTACGAATGAAAAAGGCTGAGAAGCCTAACTATCTACAAGACCCTGCCGAGGGCACAAGATCGTAGCTGAGGTAACGTGCTAAACATCGAAGTCCACGCAGAACTACTAGTGAGACTAACGTCTCTCTACAAAACATAAATTAAGCAAACATGAGTACAAATGTACCCAGCAAGACTTACATCAAAACTAGCTACATATGCATCAGTATTAACAATAGGGGGTGGTGGAGTTGACTGCAGCAAGCCAGCTTTGACTGAGTGGCTATCCTGTACTACGACTGCAAGTAACTCTTTTGAGGTGGCGCACACGAGTACACATATTCAGCAAATCAATACACCTCTATGGATCCGCTCTCGTCTCCCTACGAGAACCGCCATACATAGCACTCACGCTTATCTTGCGCATTTTAGAGTATCCACTTTCACTTGTCTATGAACTGTATAGGCAACCCAGAAGTCCTTTACCACGGATGCGGCTATTTGAATAGATCATGTTAACCCTGCAGGGGTGTACTTCTTCACACACGCTCTCACCACTTATCACCGTTTACACGACATGTACTCGACAACCTTCAAGCGAAAGCCTGGCGAGGGTGTCGGCCACGACCTAACTAACCACACGAGTCTCTAGTCTAGGTTTATCGCCTATTCAAGTTCCATCCGCAAGGAGATCCGGCCGGGGTTTACCTCACGGCCCCAAACGATGAGAGTAGGGTTCCCGAGGTTCCAAACGGGCATCCCGGTACACCGTGCCTCGTGTCTCTACTGCATCATAGCCCACCCCTAGGGTCGGCGCTACGCACCGCCCCCAACACATATCCTAGAAACACCAGAAACTAGTCGCAACTGCTGGATAGAGATCAAGGCGATTAAGAAGTCGAGAGGGGCACTTAAGCATTCCAATGCATGGTAGTAGCTGGTCATGGATCACAAACACAAAACTCAGTTCACGCGGACGGTTTCAATGAGACAACCCACCATATACTCCTACATGACCTCTCACTGCTACCTTTACAAAATCGTGTTCACACACTTAGCTCTCAACAGTAGGACATGTTCACCACATTCAAATTCATCCCCAATGAATTAGACCTGACTCAACTCTAAGTAGTAGCAGGCATGACAACAAGCATGAATGAGTAGGCACACCAGGGCTCAAACAACTCCTACTCATGCTAGTGGGTTTCATCTATTTAGTGTGGCAATGATAGGTCATGCAGAGGAAAGGGGTTCAACTACCGCAGCATGTAACAGTTGAATTCTTGTTGTCCTAATGCAGTAAAAGAGAGCAAGAGTGAGAGAGTGGGATTGTATTGGAATGCTCAATGAGGGTTTGCTTGCCTGGCGCTTCTGAAGATAGTACAGCTCTTCATCAGTGTCATCGAACTCATTGTCGGAACCACGTCTACTGAGAGGGGACAAATACCGGCAACAGAGAAGGAACACAATCAATGAAATGCAACAATATGACGCATGATCATGACATGGCAATATGCTGTGGTTTGAGCTAATACAGCTAGCAATGATTTAAATGAAGTTGGTTTGAACCCAAGGTTCAAATTCAAACTCCATATGTGAAATTCAAATGACATTTAGTTGATTTGACCTGATCAACAGGCACATGTTTTTAAAACATGCATGGAAATGGTACAAATGGAAAGATTGGCTTTTTCTGATCATTTTTCATATATAAATCTTTTCATTCTGTGATGTAGATTATTTTCTATGATTTTTAGAAGTTTAGGTTATTTTCTAAATTAAATAAATCATTTCTAATTTATTAAATATCCAGAAAACATT
Organism: Triticum urartu; assembly: GCF_056163025.1. Lineage (NCBI taxonomy): Eukaryota > Viridiplantae > Streptophyta > Magnoliopsida > Poales > Poaceae > Triticum > Triticum urartu. The sequence goes on along the minus strand of NC_141879.1, from coordinate 398,620,829 downwards.
TATGACGTCAGCACTGCTTCATCCCTGCGTCAGCAGGCCAACTAACCCGTCCAGGTCAAACCTGACCCATGGGGCCCACGTGTTAGGGTCAACACTAATTAACAGTGTTAATTAGCGTTAAGTTAATCCTAACTAAACTATCAGTGGGGCATGGGGCCACTAGTCAGTGAGTGAGTGGGTTAATTAAGTTTAATTATGAACTTAACCAAAAGTTAGTATGGTTGACGCCCACATGTTAATGACCCAGGGGGGTCAAACCCTGGTCAACTCGGGTCAAACCTGCGGGTGACTCGATGCCGGCGAGGCCAGACACGGCGGCAAGGCTCGGAATTCTCCCTCCGGTGACCAAAACAAGTGCGGAGCCCATCTACGAGTAGCTTGAGCTCACGCGCGTCGAGTGGTGCTCTTAGCTTTGCCGGAGATGGCCCAGAACGACGGCGGTGATGGCAAGTGCGGTGGCCGGCGTTCGGGCGTCGAACGAATCGATGGTGCAGGGCATGGCAGGAGTCGCGGGTGGGCGCGTTAGACTCGTGGGGGTGCAGTGAGCTCAATGGTAAGCTCATATGCATGCTTGCACGGTCGTAGCCACGGTGGGAAGGGGCAATCGGCTCCGATGGCCATGGTGGTTAGAGGACGTAGACGAGCGCGGGGAGAGAGGGGAAAAGGGCAGGGCTCACGGCGAATAAAGGAGAGTCAACGTTGAGGCCAGGGAGGGTCTGGAGCTCGTGAATCCATGCTGGCAAGCTTTAGTGGCCGACGATGAAGAAGATGGAGATGGCGTTGATGCAGAGCTTCCTGGGTCGCTTGGCTTGTTAAGGATGTAACAGGTGGCGAGGCGGAGCTCTGGGGTGAGATGAGAGGGCCAGAGGGGCACGGTGGCTATGGTGAATGGAGTCCATGGCGATGAGCCCCGTTTGGTGGTGAGATAGAGGGATCCAGGGGAGGGGAAGGACGAGGGAAGCAAGGGAGAGGACCAGGGGGCTGCGTGGCGATGTCCAGAGCTTCCAGGGTGTCAAGGGGTAGGTAGGCAGGAAGGAGGTGGCCTGGACGTGTGCCTGCACGCTCCGACCACGCGCCCGGCGTCCTACTGTCCGAGGAGGAAGACGACAGGGGTGGCTGCGGTGGTGGGCTGGGCCGCTACAGTGGTCGCGTCAGGTAAGTTGGCCCAGGTGGCCTTTCTCTCTCTCTCCCTCTCTGTCCTATTTCCTTTACGTTTTCTATTTATTTTCTCTGTTTTTTGTTAGTATAAAATACTAAACCAACTTTAAAACTCCTGAAAATATTTGTTGGCACTGTTGAAATTATTCCCAACAGCCATCAACTAGTTTCAGAATTATTAGAGCATTTAAAATATTTATAGGATTTAAATTCCCAATTCAAATACAATATGAGTTAATTCAAAAATCTAGAATATCCTAGAAATATGTTCATCATTTTTGGCAGAGGTTTTCACCTTAATCAAAAATCATGAACTTTTCTAGAGGGCACTTTGGGTTCATTGAAATTATTTGAATTTGATCCTAGTTGAAATTCATCTGGTGCTAGGGTTGAACATCCCCATTTCAAGTTTCTTTGGAATTTAAACATGATGCATTGATCCTTATGCAGTGACAAACAAAGACTAAGGTAGGGTTGTGACACTTTGTTAGAACCTTTAGGATCGACAAAACCTTCTAGTTGCATCATAGACAACTCTTCTTTAAGAAATCCATTAAGGAATGCAGTTTTGACGTCCATTTGCCAGATTTCATAATTTTAAAATGCGACAATTGCTAATATGATTCGGACTTACTTAAGCATCGCTATGGGTGAGAAGGTCTCATCGTAGTCAACCCCTTGAACTTGTCGAAAAACTTTTCAGGACAAGTCGAGCTTTGTAGATGGTGACATTACCATCAGTGTCTATCTTCTTCTTGAAGATCCATTTATTCTCAATGGCTTTCCGATCATCGGGCAAATCCACCAAAGTCCACACTATGTTCTCATACATGGATCATGTCTCAGATTTCATGGCCTCAAGCCATTTATCAGAATCTGGGCTCATCATAGCTTCTTCATAGTTCCTAGGTTTGGCACGGTCTAGTAACATGACTTCTAGGACAGGATTACCGTACCACTCTAGTGTGGAATGTGCTCTGTTCGACCTACGAGGTCCAGTAGTAACTTGATCTGAAGTTTCATGATCATCATCATTAGCTTCCTCTCTAGTTGGTGTAGGCATCACGGGAGTGGATTTCTTTGATGTGCTACTTTCCAAATTGAGAGAAGGTACAATTACCTCATCAAGTTCTACTTTCCTCCCACTCACTTCTTTCGAGAGAAACTCCTTCTCTAGAAAGGTTACATTCTTGGCAACAAAGATCTTGCCTTTGAATCCGTGGTAGAGGGTGTACCCAATTGTTTCCTTAGGGTATCCTATGAAGACACACTTCTCCGATTTGGGTTCGAGCTTATCAGGTGGAAGCCTTTTGACATAAGTGTCGCAACCACAAACTTTGAGAAACGACAGCTTAGGTTTCTTGCCAAACCATGGTTCGTACTGTGTCGTCTCAGCGGATTTATACGGTGCCCTATTTAACGTGAATGCGGCTGTCTCGAATGCATAACCCAAAAATGATAGTGGTAAATCGGTAAGAGACATCATAGAACGCACCATATGCAATAAAGTATGGTTATGACGTTCGGACACACCATTACGCTGTGGTGTTCCATGTGGCGTGAGTTGTAAAACAATTCCGCATTGTTTTAAATGAAGTCCAAACTCGTAACTCAAATATTCGTCTCCGTGATCAGATCGTAGAAACTCGTAACTCACATTGTTTTAAATGAAGGCCACATTGTTTCAAATGTTTCAGACTTGGGTTTCATTAAGTAGATATAACCATATCTGCTCAAATCATCTGTGAAGGTCAAAAAATAACGATACCCGCCGCGTGCCTCAACACTCATCGGACCGCATACATCAGTATGTATTATCTCCAATAAGTCATTGGCTCGCTCCATTGTTCCAGAGAACGGAGTTTGATCAATCTTTCCCATGAGGCATGGTTTGCAAGTATCAAATGATTCATAATCAAGTGATTCCAAAAGTCCATCAGCATGGAGTTTCTTCATGGGCTTTACATCAATGTGACCTAAACGGCAGTGCCACAAATATGTTGCACTATCATTTTCAACTTTGCATCTTTTAGCATCAATATTATGAATATATGTATCACCACAATCAAGATTCAATAGAAATAGACCACGCTTCAAGGGTGCATGACCATAAAATATATTACTCATATAAATAGAACAACCATTATTCTATGATTTAAATGAATAACCGTCTCACACTAAACAATATCCAGATATAATTTTCATGCTCAATGCTGGCACCAAATAACAATTATTCATGTCTAAAACTAATCCCGAAAGTAGATGTAGAGGTAGCGTGCTGACGGTGATCACATCGACCTTAGAACCATTCCCGATGCGCATCGTCACCTCATCCTTAGCCAATCTTCATTTAATCCGTAGCTCCTGTTTGGAGTTACAAATATGAGCACCCGAACCTTTATGAAATACTCAGACGCTACTATGAGCATTAGTAAAGTACACATCAATAACATGTCTATCCAATATACCTTTGCTCACTTTGCCATCGTTCTTATCTGCCAAATACTTGGGGCAGATCCACTTCTAGTGACTAGTCCGTTCGAAGTAGAAGCACTCAGCTTCAGGCTTGGGTCCAGCATTGGGCTTTGAGGGAGTCCTGGATTAGGGGGTCTCCGGACAGCCGGACTATATCCTTTGGCCGGACTGTTGGACTATGAAGATACCAGATTGAAGACTTCATCTCGAGTCCGGATGGGACTCTACTTGGCGTGGAAGGCAAGCTAGGCAATACGGATATGTATATCTCCTCCTTTGTAACCGACCTTGTGTAACCCTAGCCCTTTCCAGTGTCTATATAAACCGGAGGTTTTTAGTCCATAGGACAACATACAATCATACCATAGGCTAGCTTCTAGGGTTTAGCCTCTTCGATCTCGTGGTAGATCAACTCTTGTAATACTCATATCATCAAGAATAAATCAAGCAGGACATAGGGTTTTACCTCCATCAAGAGGGCCCGAACCTGGGTAAAACATCGTGTCCCCTGCCTCCTGTTACCATCCACCTTAGACGCACAGTTCGGGACCCCCTACCCGAGATCCACCGATTTTGACACCGACATTGGTGCTTTCACTGAGAGTTCCTCTATGTCATCGCCGTTAGGCTTGATGGCTGCTACGATCATCGATAGCGATGCAGTCCAGGGTAAGACTTTTCTCCCCGGACAGATCTTTGTGTTCAGCGGCTTCGCACTGCGGGCCAACTCGCTTGGCCATCTGAAGCAGATCGAAAGTTAATCTCCTAGCCACCAGGTCAGGTTTGGAAGCTTAAACTACACGGCCGATATCTGCGGAGACTTGATCTTCGACGGATTCGAGCCCCTGCCTTGTGCGCCACACGACCATGATGAGTACGATTTCGCTCTACCATCTGACCGTATTCAGGAGATCGTACTGGTAGCCGCTTCGACCCTCAATTCGGAGCCAGTTTCATCCGAGGGCGGGTGGATAGACCCCGTCACGGAGGCCGTACCCTCTGCTGTGATCGAGCTGAATATCGACCTTACCCTTCACGAGAGCCGTGTTGCCAAACTGCCGGATCCTTCTCCGACCACGGACTCCGAACCGCCTGCGCCCGTTCCTATCGAACGATTGGGCGTTGATCATGGAGTTCACCTCCGCGGATATTTTTCAGCACTCGCCCTTCGGCGACATACTGAACTCATTATGGTCTCTTTCCTTGTCAGGAGGATCCTAGCCGAACTACGTCCGGCAGGATTGGGATGCGGATGACGAAGAAATTCACCGCCCATCCACCACCCACTTAGTAGCCACTTTCGATGACTTAACCGACATGCTCAACTTCGACTCCGAAGACATCGACGGTATGGACAATGATGCGGGAGTCGAAGAGGAACCACTGCCCACAGGGCACTGGACAGCCACCTCATCATATGATATATATATATGGTGGACACAGCCAAAGAAGGCAATGGCGACGAGACAACGGAGGATGACCCCTCCAAGAAGCAATCCAAGCACTGGCGTCAACGGCGCCGCTCTAAGTCCCGCCAAGGCAAAAGTGGTGATACCGGCACCGGAGATAATAGCACTTCGGACAGTGCCGAAGACAACAAAAATCCCCTCCAGCAAGATTTAGAGCAGGAGGATGGAGGAGCCAGCCCTCCTGGGAGAACGGCAGATGGAGAGGCGGAGGATGATAATTACATGCCCCCCTCCGAAGACGAGGCAAGCCTCGGCGATGACGAATTCTCCGTACCAGAGGATCCCGTCGAACAAGAGCGCTTCAAGCGCAGGCTTATAGCCATGGCAAATAGCCTTAAGAAAAAGCAGCAGCAGCTTCAAGCTGATCAAGATTTGCTAGCTGACAGATGGACTGAAGTCCTGGCGGCCAAAGAGTATAAACTCGAACGCCCCTCCAAGAGTTACCCAAAATGCAGGTTGCTACCCCGACTGGAGGAGGAAGCACCAAAACCCACATCCCCCGCGTATGACGCGGCTGATCGGCCACCTCGTGGCTGCGACAGAGAGATATTCCAGCCAAAAGCTCAGCCCGCACCCCGACGTCATTCAAATAAAAAGGCATGGGGAAATACGCCAGACCTGCGAGATGTATTGGAGGACAAAGCAAAACAGGCAAGATCAATCTACGGATCACAAGGGCGTGCCACTATGTGAGACGATAATCGTCACGCCGGATACAGTAAAAGTAAGTCCGGCCGGGCCGAACACAGCGGGCAAGACTCATTCAAACTGTGTCGCGATATAGCCCAGTACAGAGGCGCCGCACACCCGTTATGCTTCATAGACGAAGTAATGGACCATCAAATCCCAGAGGGTTTCAAACCCATAAATATAGAATCATACGACGGCACAACAGATCCTGCGGTATGGATCGAGGATTTCCTCCTGCACATCCACATGGCCCGCGGTGATGACCTACACGCCATCAAATACCTCCCACTCAAACTCAAAGGACCAGCTCGGCATTGGCTCAACAGCTTGCCAGCAGAGTCCATTGGCTGTTGGGAAGATCTGGAAGCCGCATTCCTCGACAACTTTCAGGGCACTTATGTGCGACCACCAGATGCCGATGACTTGAGCCACATAATTCAGCAGCCAGAGGAATCGGCCAGGAAATTCTGGACACGGTTCCTACCAAAGAAAAATCAAATCATCGACTGTCCGGATGCAGAGGCCCTAGCAGCCTTCAAGCACAACATCCGCGACGAGTGGCTAGCCCGGCACCTTGGTCAGGAAAAGCCGAAATCTATGGCAGCCCTCACGACACTCATGAACCGCTTTTGCGCGGGAGAAGACAGCTCGCTGGCTCGCAGTAATAACATATCAAAGAACCATGGTACTTCGGATACCAAGGATGGCAATGGCAGGTCATGTCGCAACAAACATAAGTGCCGCGTTAACAGCGACAATACCGAGGATACGGTAGTCAATGCCAGATTCAAAGGCTCTAAACCTGGTCAGCGGAAAAAGCCATTCAAGAGAAGCACTCCGGGCCCGTTCAGTTTGGTTCGTATGCTTGATTGTTCGTGTCAAATACACGGCACCCCCGACAAGCCAGCCAATCACACCAACAGGGATTGTTGGGTGTTCAAGCAGGCCGGCAAGGTAAATGCCGAAAACAAAGATAAGGGGTCACATAGCGATGACGAGGAGGAGCCCCGGCAGCCGAACAACGGAGGACAGAAGAGGATCCCCCCACAAGTGCGGACGGTGAACATGATATACGCAACCCACATCCCCAAGAGGGAGCGGAAGCGTACGCTCAGGGACGTATATGTGTTGGAGCCAGTCGCCCCAAAGTTCAACCCATGGTCCTCCTGTCCGATCACCTTCGATCGCAGGGACCATCCCGCTAGCATCCGTCATGGTGGATTTGCCGCACTAGTCCTAGACCCAATCATTGACGGATTTCACCTCACTCGAGTCCTAATGGACGGCGGCAGCAGCCTGAACCTGCTTTATCAGGACAAAGTGTGCAAAATGGGTATAGAGCCCTCAAGGATCAAACCCACTAAAATGACCTTTAAAGGCATCATACCAGGTGTAGAGGCCCATTGCACAGGCTCAGTCACACTGGAAGTGGTCTTCGGATCTCCAGATAACTTCCGAAGCGAAGAGTTAATCTTCGACATAGTCCCGTTCCGCAGTAGCTATCATGCACTGCTAGGGCGAACCACATTTGCAAGATTCAATGCGGTACCGCATTAGGCATATCTCAAGCTCAAGATGCCAGGACCTCGGGGGTCATCACAGTCAATGGGAACACACGGCGCTCTCTCCGCACGGAGGAGCACACTGCGGCCCTCGCAGCAGAAGCGCAAAGCAGCCTCTTAAGGCAATCCACTAGTTCGGCGATTAAGGACCCGGACACCTTCAAGCGCGCCCGGAGTAATTGGCAACAGGACCGCCTGGCACGTTCTGAGCTCGCATAGCAATGCGCCCCCACCCCGGTCCCAGCCAAACGGCGAAATCCGTGCCATGCATACATAATTACGCATTAAAAATACCATGGTCACAGGCAGGGAGGGGGGCACGACGGCGGCACGCCCCAAGTCGCGGCTTAAACTGCACTAGGGGCTTCCCGCTTTGTTATTTTTCTCTTTCAGGACTTTAATCTCTAGAAACCCTGTCTGGCAGCGTGATTGCCGAACACATGATGAAGCAACCAAGGAGGCAGAAAGCTACGTCGCACCACAGAACTCCCAGGTGGATTACGATAATGAGTGAAATATTTGCTTTAATACTATTCCTCAACTTGCCCTTGGAAGGGATATGTCAAACAGTCCTACTTTCGGCTTCTTGCACTACTTGTATTATTCTGCTTTAAACGCACCTTTTTGAATAAAAATGCATAGCATTAAGACTATTATTGCATTCTTCCTTTTTATATATATGTTCATTCATGACACCCAGCACCCGTACACTCTGGTACGGCCAATACGCTAGGGGCTTAAGCATACCCCATAATACAGCGTGAGAAGTCTGAACACTTTTGACAGTGCGACACCCCGAACTTATAGCATCATATGCATCAGCTCCGAATCATGACTTGGGTGAATAGTTGGGTTTGCCCGGCTCCCATATTTTGGTACCTTACGTTCAGCTATATCGGCTAAGGTAGCACTGGGAGAACTACTGCGATTGTGCCCCGGTTCTGCTGGGCTAAGCACCTCAGTAGAGAAAGCTAAAACTGACTGTCATGATAAGGCGAGAGACTGGTCGCTGTTCGAGAGGTTTCGAGTCCCTAAAGGCATATCCCGCTTAGAGCGAGGAGTCGGCCCTGTCCGGCTTAAGGCATGTATCGCGCCCCGAATTCGGCCTTCCGAATACTAGGGGCTTCGCCGAAATTTAAAATTATAAAATTCTATGGCTAAGTGAGAGTGATAACGCATTATAGTTTGATTGCCTTGTTCGTTGTGCTGAGCACCTCCCTCGAAGGACCCAACAATGGGAACAAGAGTGCCCAGGTTTATCCTGAACACCCTAGCACTCGTGGCGTGGGGGCGGAAGCTGACGACTAGCCATCTCTCAGATTTGATAAACAGCCGAACAAAAGGTAATGTTTTAAATTCAAACAAGCATTGCATAGCGCATATGAACAAGTTTTAATAAATACAGGATTACACGAGCGAGTTCACTCGAATGTTATATCTTTCGTACACTCGTCCTCTACGAGACGAGCACCCTTCAGGACACCCTCATAGTACATTTCGGGGTGGCGATGCTCCTTGCCCTCCGGCGGCCCTTCCTTAATCAGCTTCACAGCGTCCAACTTGGCCCATTGCACCTTCACACGGGCGAAAGCCCGGCGTGCACCTTCGATGCAGACAGACCGCTTGATGACTTCCAACCGTTGGCAGGCATCCACAAGCCACCTCACCAGGCCGAAGTAGCTATTGGGAAGGGCGTCGCCAGGCCACATCCGGACTATAAAGCCCTTCATGGCCTGTTCGGCCGCCTTGTGCATCTTGATCAGTTGCTTCAGCTGGTCGCTCAGAGGCATCGAGTGTTCGTTCCCAGTATACTGAGCCCAAAACAGCTTCTCTGTTGAGCTTTCCTCCTCGGCCTGGTAAAACTGTGCGGCATCCGACACGCTGCGGGGCAAATTTGCGAATGCTCCTGGAGAGCTCCGGATTCGGGTAAGTAACAGGTAATTTACTTTCACATGTTTTCTTTTCATATAGAATGCCTTACCCGCCGCTATCTTCTTCATCGCATCAATCTCCTGGAGGGCCTTCTGTGCTTCGGCCTTGGCACTCTTTGCACTTTCAGGGGTGGTGGCAAGCTCGGACTCTCGCGTCTTCAAGTCAAGCTCCAACACCTCGTGCTTCGTCACGAGAGCATGGAGCTCTTGCTGCACCTCGCCCACCCGTGCCTCATGCCTTTCCCGCTCGGTGCGCTCCTTGGCCGCTTCGTTTTCGGCCTTGGATAGCGCTCGCTTCAGGGTCGCCACCTCGGTCGTGGCCCCTGGCAAATTTACGATGATCCTGTCATTTTGCAATCGCATTATTTTTATATATATCCATAGACTAGGTACTACTTACCTTTTTTCTCCTCGAGCTGCCTCTTGGCAAGGCCGAGTTCTTTCTTGGACCTTTCGAGGTCCTGCTTCAGTGTGGCGACCTCCGCAGTCAGTGCGGCTGAGGCCAGCAACGAAGCCTGCATACGCATATAGACATACTTATATCAGACTCCTGCAATATTGTTTGATCCTCTGTTCGGCTTTTCTTTGTGAACACCGAACAGAGCATCATGGGCTACTATCTATGCGGTAATATTTTTCCTATAAACTTACCTCAAAGCCTATTAGAAGGCTGGCACAGGCTTCAGTCCGCTCTTGGCGGACTGAACCTTATGGACCACCGCACTCATAATAGTGTGGTGCTTTTCATCGATGGAAGCGCTGCAAAGCGCTCCCAGCAGACTGTCCAGTACCTCTGGATGGACAGAGGTCACCGGCACAGGTGTCTTGCCCCTTTTAGAAGGAGGCCGCCTGCCCGAGTCCGGAACCACTGGGGGTTCCGCCGCGGTGTTCGGCTGAGGGCCAAACTCGGAGCCCTCGGGAGCCTTGCTCCCTCTGCTCCCAGAGTCCAGAAGGTCGCCTTGAGGTGCCTCCGGCAATGTCTCCCCTCGACCCGGTGCCTCTTGAGACAATACCTCGGCTTTGTCCGTAGGGCAGGGGGAGGTGGCGGTCGGAAGTGGATCGCTATCCATATCCAACGACCCCAGGGAGCCGTCCGACGATACGTCGATACGGGCTCGTGGCGGTCTGCATAATCATAATTCGGCGTTAGAAGAAACAGTGCGACAAATGAATGTTATGAGTTACTCTGGCATCCGAATACTTACGACTTTGCCAGGGGCTTAGCCCTGAGCAGCCACTCGTCTTCGCCTTCGGCGGCGGTGGTGGAGTACTCCGGAAGGAGAGTCCTTCCCTTCTTGGACCCTTTGCCCCCCCCCCGGTTGGGGCGGACTTCCTTTTCTTGTCTCCCCCGACTGGAGGGGGAGTATCTTCATCCTCCTCCTCGTCTTTGGGGGAGGAGTGCATCGCAGAGTTATCGGACGATGAGTCCGATAACACCTGGCGTCGGGAACTCTTTCGGGTTCCCTTGGCCTTCTTGGTCTTCTTCGGCACCTTGTAAGGAGCCGAAGTCAGCATCTTCGTCTGGAGAGCGTCCGTAGTGTCTTTGGGCAGAGGGGCCGGACAGTTAATCTGCCCCAATGTCTCCACCCAGTCCTGTCAAAGGCATGGAGCTCAGACCCCGCACATGATTAAGCTAGGGAAGATAAATATCCTATCGGATGTATAGAACTCACCGAATGCGCTCGACGCTTCGCGCTTAGCCCGCGGTCCTCGGTGAGAGAGGGAGGGACCTCGGCGCCCTTGAACAGCACCCTCCAGACGTCCTTGTGCGTCGTGTCAAAGAGCTCGCTCAGAGTCTGGTGTTGGGCCAGGTCGAACTCCCACAAGTTGAAATCCTGTTGTTGGCACGGGAGGATCCGGTGGATGTGCATGACCTGGACTATGTTGACAAGCTTGAGCTTCTTGCCTACCATATTCCGGATACATTTCTGGAGTCCGTCCAGCTCCACCGATGGACCCCAGGACAGGCCCTTCTCTTTCCAGGAGGTGAGCCGCGTGGGGATTCCGGATCAAAACTTGGGGGCAGCCACCCATTTGGCGTCGCGTGGCTCGGTGATGTAGAACCACGCCGACTGCCACCCCTTTATGGTCTCCACGAAGCAGCCTTCAAGCCATATAATGTTGGGCATCTTGCCCACCATGACTTCGCCGCATTCTACTTGTTGGCCGCCCACCACCTTCGGCTTGATATTGAAGGTCTTTAACCACAGGCCGAAGTGGGGCCAGATGCGGAGGAAGGCCTCACACATGATGATGAATGCAGAAATGTTGAGGACGAAGTTCGGGGCCAGATCATGGAAGTGCAGCCCGTAGTAGAACATGAGACCACGGACGAATGGATGGAGGGGAAACCCCAGTCCACGGAGGAAGTGGTGAAGGAAGACTACCCTCTCGTGAGGTTCAGGGGTAGGAACGATCTGCCCCGCAATGGGCAGCCGATGCGCGATATTCGCGGCCAAGTATCCGGCACCGCGCAGCTTCTTGATGTGACCCTCCGTAACGGAGGAAGCCATCCATTTGCCTCCCGCTCTGAACATGATTGTGAAAGGTTGAGGGGAGGATGTAGGCTTGGGCGTTGGAGCTCGAGAGCGCAAGAGTGGATGAGCAAGGAGGAAGAAGGCGTGGGTAGAAAAAGGTTAAACCTTGTCCCTTTATAAGGGCAGCCGAAACTATGCGCCCCCACTAGCCTGGTAAAACTCGCTTATCCCCCAAGCGCCGCAATCGATGGCGCGGTTGGGTTACCCACGCCCGTATTGATGAGAATCTCGTAATAAGGGGGACACGATCTCTGCTTTGACAAGACGTGTCAAAAACCTGCCTCGCGTTATGTGCGGGGCTAGTTAAAGGAAACGGTTCGAATAATCACCGGACCATGGCATAATGTCGTGTTGCCAAAACAAGTCAGCAGATTAGATTTGTGGAAATATTATTCTCTCTACTGTGGTATGTGGAACTTATTTTGCAGGGTTTGACACTATCCTTGTATTCAAATTCTTCTGTGGTGTATTCGGAGGAGAAACCCGCCTTGCAATGCCGAAGACAATACTGCACACCGGACTCATCGTCATTGAAGCCTGGTTCAGGGGCTACTGAGGGAGTCCTGGATTAGGGGGTCTCCGGACAGCCGGACTATATCCTTTGGCTCGACTGTTGGACTATGAAGATACCAGATTGAAGACTTCGTCTCATGTCCGGATGGGACTCTACTTGGCGTGGAAGGCAAGCTAGGCAATACGGATATGTATATCTCCTCCTTTGTAACCGACCTTGTGTAACCCTAGCCCTTTCCGGTGTCTATATAAACCGGAGGGTTTTAGTCCGTAGGACAACATACAATCATACCATAGGCTAGCTTCTAGGGTTTAGCCTCTCCCATCTCGTGGTAGATCAACTCTTGTAATACTCATATCATCAAGAATAAATCAAGCAGGACGTTGGGTTTTACCTCCATCAAGAGGGCCCGAACCTGGGTACAACATCGTGTCCCCAGCCTCCTGTTACCATCCGCCTTAGACTCACAGTTCGGGACCCCCTACCCAAGATCTGCTGGTTTTGACACCGACAGGCTTCTTCCCGGGAGTGGAAACTTGCTTGCTGTTCTTCTTGAAGTTCCCTTTCTTTTCCTTGCCCTTTTTCTTGAAACTAGTGGTCTTGTTGACCATCAACACTTGATGCTCCTTCTTGATTTCTACCTCCACGGCCTTAAGCATTGCGAAAAGCACAAGAATTGTCTTGTTCATCCCTTCCATATTATAGTTCATCACGAAGCCTTTGTAGCTTGGTGGTAGTGATTGAAGAACTGTCAATGACACAATCAACTGGAAGATCAACTCCCAGCTAAGTCAAGTGATTATAATACCCAGAAATTTTGAGTATGTGTTCACTTGTAGAACTATTCTCCTCCATCTTGCAGCTATAGAACTTTTGGAGACTTCATATCTCTCAACCCGGGCATTTGCTTGAAAATTAATTCAACTCTTCGAACATATCATATGCTCCATGACGTTTAAAACATCTTCGAAGTCTCGGTTCCAAGCCGTAAAGCACGGCACGCTGAACTATCGAGTTGTAACATCCCAAAATTCTAAATTTTGGAATGTTATATAAATTAAATAGTTTTGATTGATTGTTTGATTGTGATAAGGATTGCATGTGTGATTTGTTGTGTGAAATTGAGTGAAATTTGAAACTTTTTGAAACTTAAATGACAGGAAATAAAAGGACTTTCCCAAACTATCATCTGGCATTTATACTTTCCATGAAATCCAAATTCTTTTCATCACAAAACCCTAGAGAGAAGATAACATGACTTCTTCGATTTTAAATAAATGAAAAAGGGTTTTTGAAAAGATTTGAATTCCATTTGGAACTATTTCAAATTCAGAAACTTTAAGCAACTCAATTATTTTCATGAGAGAAGATAAAATGACTTCTTTAAATCATATGAAATATGAGTTGGAAGTTTCAAAGAAACAAATTTAAAGTCCTTTTGAAATTATTTTCAATTTGGAGTTATTTGGGTTTTATTCAAATTAATTTTCTCCAAAAATAGAATATATGGAAAATAGGATAAAATGATTCCCTACATTATAAAATTGGAGAGAAATAAATTTGAAATTATTTTGGTATTTTAAAATATTTTATTTGGTTTTTATTTGAATCAGTAGCACTCTTTGATTTATATAAATTTTTGTGTATTTTATTTCACGTTAGAAAAATGTTCATGTGGTAGAAAATGTTTTTCTGAAAATTTTGATATATTTTATTTGGCTTATTTTATTTTTTTAACGTCGGTAAAAAAATATGTTTAAAAAAATCCCGAGCCACCGAACTGGGATGAAGCCTAGCCGCCCCAGTGCCGCCGCCGCCTTCTTCCCCGTGGCCGACCGGGACTCTCCCGGAGTCCGGCGCCAACGCGCCTTGCCCCTCGCCCACGCCTCTCGAGGCCCATGGCCTTTAAAAGCCGAGGCCGGCTCCCCCCTCTCTCTCCTCACATCACTGCTCTCGCCCCGCACTTGCGCAGCCGCGCATCGCCGCAGATCACCGCCGCTGCTGCTCCACCGCAGCCCCTGCGTAGCCGTGCCGCCGCCACTCAACACACCGCCTGTCGTCGAGCCGCCGCGCCAGAGCCACCTCGCCTCTGCCCGATCCGCCGCTCCTCGCCGCCGCCCGCCGCCGGAGTTGCGCCGCCGCCAGAGCCTAATCTGCTAACCATCACCATTTTTTACCGCAAAACCATCGAACCGACGAACCAACAAAACCGTCACCCCGTTGTGATCCGGTTTTCCTTCTGGTTCGGTTTTTTGTTTAGAACCATTCGGTTTTTCTTTTTAGTTAGATTTATTTGGTGAACGTTCATTTGATTAGCTCATTTAGTGAACAATTTTCGTCGTTTAGGTTCTGCAGCGAACGTTCGTTCGTTAGGTTTTTCTTTTTATTTTAGTTTTTCTGCCAGGGACCTATCCGTAGTTTTATTTTTACAGTTTAGCCCCTAATATTCAAACCTTCGCTACTTTTCACTCGTTTATCCTAATCCAACGAAACCAACGCCCACTTCTTCATTATGATCTCCTCTATCCATATAAACAATTTAAACATATTTTTGAAAGTTTAAAACTTTGTTTTCAAACAGTTTTGAATTCAAACTTCTTTTTCATAACTCGAGTTTTATAACTCTGATTCAGTTGATTCTTTTTGCTAATTGAAGCTCTCGACCTAAACTTTCTGATAAGACCAAATCCACCTAATTTTGGTACCATTAGAAATTGTTTTATGTTGCAAGAGTTAATTGCTTGTTTTTGAAGTTTTTTGAGATCTTTTCTTCGATTCTTTTGCATGATTGCTTATGTGTGGTTACTATTGCTTGCTTGCGATAGATTGAACGGAGTGTGACGAGTAGAACTATCAGGAGTTATGAGTGCGAATCATCTTCATCAACAGTACACGGCAAGTTCACACCTAGTTTTTATGCATTAGTTTTACCCTCAAACATTGCATGAGTAGGTTTTTATAACATGTGGGTATTGGGAAGTAGTCGATGAGGTAGGAACATATTGTCTTGCATTCAACCCCTGGGTACTACTACGTTATGCTTATACTGCTATGATATGCTCGTAGACGTGGTTTGGTTTGACAGAATTCATGACAAATGTGAGATTTATTATTAACTAAGGCTTAACTTAAGGTGGCTACTTTAATACACATCTGGGTGGATTGGTTGGGGCACCCTGGAGCACCCAGTGGTTTGCCCGGGCACCTGGAGAACCCAGTGCTTGCCCAAGGGAATCTCGGAGTACCCGTGTGATCACCTTATGGAATGCCACCCAGGCTCAAAGGGATCATAAGATTATTCATGCTAGAAACTTCCATGTGCAGCCACAAGCCATTATGGGCTCTGTCATAGTTGAGTAATTTGTGGGAAACCGTTCCATGATGGGCTAGCAGATGTAGGGGATTGTAGGTGTACCAGCCTATCTATCAATTAAGGGGACCTCTTTGGAAAGACTGTGTCTCGGTCATGCGTTTCTCAAACATCATGCAGTGCGAGAAATACAATGGAGGAGATCGAGTCTTGTGGGGAAAGTGCGCGAACCTCTGCAGAGTGTACAAACTAATCATGATTAGCCGTGTCCCCAGTTATGGACTTCTTGAGTATCTGGTAGTTGAATTATTGATTTGATCTCATAACTTTACGTAAATAATTTGTTGGGTTATAATTATTATTTTGGGATTGAGTTGGAGGAACCTTCTCAATTATTTCAATGAACTTTTTAGTTAAATAAAATATATTCCTTTGTTGTAGGGAAAAATTAGCTTTATGCAAAAATTAAACTTAGAGCCTCCACCAGCCGAATATGCATGTAGTGATAGCTATTATTCATCATTGCTCTATGGTGTGAATTTGCCCGTACATTCAATGTACTGACCTACATGGCTGCAATGTCTCATGTTGCAGGAATCTTACAACGAGTAAGTGATATGTTAGGGTTACGATTTCTACACTCAACGTTGCCATTGGTATTGATGGGAATCCACAACCTTTTTGTTACTTCCGCTACTTGGATTGAGGTAATAGTATTTACGTTACTCTATACATGTGATTTACCTCTGTTATAAATCCTCGAGTACTATGTGTGTCAGCATACCGATCCAGGGATGACACTTAGGCACAGAGACTTGACCGTCTGAGGTCGGATCGCTACAAGATGGTATCAGAGCACATGCTGACTGTAGGACGTGACCCCTAGAAACTGGCAAGCCCATAGGAAAGATTTTCTCTAAAAATTATTTTCAAAAAGATCTTCTACCTCTCTTCTTTTTTAAGCTTTATCAAATATTCCCTTTTAGTTAGACTATACCCCTTTCCCTTTTGACCACACGAACATTCGACTGATGAGATCACTCCAAGAAGTACAAGATATCGGATAACTAAGACCACTTTGGAATGAAGAGGATTTTACTGAGCATTATAATAATGAAACTATGACGGTTGAAGACTCTGAAGACAAGGAAAATTTGAAGGCTCTGAATAATTTCCAGATTGGTATGACCTAGGAAGGCTACCCCTATGGAACTTATCAGACTATTGAAGTTGTCAATACCCGAGATCAAGGTGTGTCGGAGAAAGACTGGAACATGGAGTGTTATAACTCAAAGTTTTGTCAAGAAAACACTAAGGCAGGAGATATCAACTATGGACTGATAGCTCATGGCAGAGACATTGGCATAGACACGGCTATCCATTATGTTATCGCCCGCTTATGCTATTTGTCACCATGCTGAGTTAAGCATACATTTCTTTGGAAGGATTGGATGAAAAAAGGGCTAATGGAGCACCTATCAGCAAAAGATGAAATTTTAACCTTAGCCGGTGTATCACCAGGATCTGGAGTGGTACATCAAGAATTTTAAGATGGAGCTCCAGGAAGCCGTATTAGACAAGGAATCATTTCATGAAGAACTCAGGACCTAGAAGCTGAAAGTAGCCAAGCTGGAGGAGCAAAACCTCGAGATACTGGAGATTCGTCAGGACTAAAGGATAGTAGGACCATGGTTCATGACAAGGAAGTTGAAACCCAGAAGTTTGGAACGCAACTACAGAAATATTAAAGGACGTCACGAGAAACTTCACGTCAATAGAGATGAACTGGCAAAAGAACTTGAGAAGGAAAAGCATGATCGGAAGAAGCCATCGGAGACATAAATAATACTTGAAGAGTTTGGTGAATTTGAAGATTTATTGACCTTTAGAAGACCAAACCCCTATTATATACGTACGTTAGATGCGATGATTGTGAGCTCTCATTTGTTTGATGTTTTTCCAACAGCCACAAAATAAAAATCTGTCTTTTCAAAACTATTGTTTGTATTGTGTGTATCCCTCTCTATCTCTCTTATCTCACCCCAAAACCCCTGGACCCAATAGAGGATGAATGGAGATGAACTCACATTTCCGGGACCGATAAGTCAATTGGAGATAGATCGATGGATTCCGAACATGGAAGATCACATGAAGAATAACCCTTTAGCTGGAAAGGACATGACCCAACATGCTCTCTATGCTTTGAAAGAGGTGCTTCTACTTGGTGGAGGATGTACCAAACCATCAATGGATGGCAGGGAGTAACCACTTGGGAAGAATTTAAGTCGACTCTGCAAAGGTCTTGTCTTGTGTCCCAAAAGTTGAGGCCTTACGGAAATGATGTGAACATACCTTGCGCATGCAAGCTCTGTGGAGAAATAGGACACAACCATAAAGAACACAAGGATGAATGCCCTCATTGTGAAGAAAGTCACCCAGCTGAAGAATGCCCAACTAGGCAGATTACTTGTTTCTTATGTGAAGGAACTACCCACTACCCTGCTCAGTGTCACATTTACCCCATGGTACAAAGAACCGTACAACATAAGAAAGAGGCAATGAAATGAGCCCTCATGGAAATTTTAGAAGAACCTGTGATGAAGGAAGAGGTGGAGGACACACCCAAAGAAGACCCAACTAAAACCTGCACCATGCCGTGCTATTCGTGTGGAGAAGAAGGACACATCTCCCAGAATTTTTTGAATGGGGATCTAGTAGAATTCCTGACAGAGGAAGTAGGGTATGACCCACAGGAAATAGAAGCCCTGATTGGAACGGAAAAATCTAGCAAGCGAAATAGATTGGATTCCAGGAAGGACCTGAGTCATATCACCTATTTCAGGTGCAAGGAGTCATGGCACTACTTCAGTGGTTGCCCAAAAAGGAAACCGAGGACCCAAGGAGGCTTTGAAATCACAAAGAAACCACGAGACTTGTCAGAAGTAATATGTTTTCGTTGTAATGAAGCAGGACACTTTGCCACAGATTGTCCCAATGAGAAGGAGGCTTGTGCTAAATAGTTGAGTTCGCAACAAAAGAAATATAGTAGTAGTAGTAGTGGGAACAATTCTTTTATATTGAGGTGTTGAGTTGATACATGTAATGAAAATGCAGGAGGTTGTAATAATTTGAGACTCAATAAAGTTAGCATCGTTAGTACTGATTTGGATTTTACGAGTAGTTACTCTATGAAGAAAGATTTTGACCATTTTCGAGGATATGAGAAATATGGTGTATGGATAAATTTGTGCATTTCAAGGATGGTAGTACCATGTGAGGACACTTGACCTCTGGAAAGGATTATGATATTCCACGGAGCGGACTTTGGACAAAATAAGTACGAGTTTTATCTTGATATGTGGGATATCCCAAGAATATGAAGGGATCAAGTATTATTGGACGTAAAGGAGGTATAATGTTGGTGATATGGAGCAATTGTAAGTCCATGATGAGTTTGAGTAATCCCGTCTTAGTTTGGTACCAATAGAAGGAAGGGGGACAATACAATTGGATGGATTTAAGAATGCTAGGAAGCTGGATGTTGGAATAATGATCAGTTGCCCCAATGATGATTTCAAGTTTTGCAAGTGATGAGATGGGCCATAACCCAGAGGCCCCAGGACCTGCCAAGAAGCAAGCACACTCTTGCTGAAAGGAAAACCCTAGAAGAGGATATGCCTTTATCAACAGATGATCTTATAGGAGTAACATGAGAGTTGTGAAGGAATGATAGATGTTTGTTTGGCTTGCAAAATCTGTGGATTTATCCGAACTTAGTTCGTCTACAAGAGAAATTCTGCAATTCTTGTGAGGATGACCGAGTGTTAGAATACGAGATTCGCTAAACCATATACAAGGTAATGATTTGGGTGCGGGATGGATTGATCACCATACAAACTTACTCTTATTGTTCGCCTTGCTATATGGGATGGTAAATCTGAGTGACTTACCCATAGTAGAGCGACGACAATCAAAACCTTGTTTAAACCTTAGAATGGTATGACAATTTTTTCCCTTGTACCAGGCAGCTACTGCCAATCGTAGGTCATACGGTGAGAATGAAGCCCAGACCCATTTCCTGCAGGAGAAACCATAAATTGATGACCACCATGAGATATCGATAGTTGTTTAGTATTGGCGCCAGACCCATCAGCTAAGAAGACCCAGTCATAGAAGAACCGTACTAAGATGAAAGGCCACAAGGATTGAGTAAAAAGGTTATGCGACTACCGGAAGAGCCAGAGAAGGAATTTTCATGAAGATCTGAGAAAAACGACACTATCAACGATAACGATGGAGTATATGAGTTTTGATGGAACCGTAACCATGTTTCTAAGGGTGGTAGCACCCCAGACCCCCTGTGGCAATCAATGGATTTTGAGAAGACCCCGAACCTAACCTATTTCTTGCTAGCCTCTCCGAATCTTGAGGATGAGATCCATTTTAAGTGTGGTAGGTTTGTAACATCCCAAAATTCTAAATTTTGGAATGTCATATAAATTAAATAGTTTTGATTGATTGTTTGATTGTGATAAGGATTGCATGTGTGATTTGTTGTGTGAAATTGAGTGAAATTTGAAACTTTTTGAAAGTAAAATGAGAGGGAATAAAAGGACTTTCCCAAACTTTCATCTGGCATTTATAATTTCCATGAAATCCAAATTCTTTTCATCACAAAACCCTCGAGAGAAGATAACATGACTTCTTCCATTTTAAATAAATGATTAAGGGTTTTTGAAAAGATTTGAATTCCATTTGGATCTATTTCAAATTCAGAAACTTTAAGCAACTCAATGATTTTCATGAGAGAAGATAAAATGACTTCTTCAAATCATATGAAATATGAGTTGGAAGTTCCGAAGAAACAAATTTAAAGTCCATTTGAAATTATTTTCAATTTGGAGTTATTTGGGTTTTATTCAAATTATTTTTCTCCAAAAATAAAATATATGGAAAATAGGGTAAAATGATTCCCTACATTAGAAAATTGGAGAGATATAAATTTGAAATTATTTTGGTATTTTAAAATATTTTTATTTGGTTTTTATTTGAACCACTAGCACTGTTTGATTTATTTAAATTTTTGTGGATTTTATTTGACATTAGAAAAACGTTCATGTGGTAGAAAATATTTTTTGAAGGTTTTGATATATTATATGCCTATAGTTTTATTTTATTTTATTTGGCTTATTTTATTTTTTAATGCTGGTAAAAAAATATGTTTAAAAAAATCCAGAGCGCCGAACTGGGCCGAAGCCCAGCCGGCCGAGTGTCGCCGCTACCTTTCTTCCCAGTGGCCGACAGGTACTCTCCCGGAGTCCAGCGCCGCCGCGCCTTTCCCCTCGCCCATGCCTCCCGAGGCCCCTGGCCTTTAAATGCCGAGGCCGGCTCCCCCTCTCTCTCTCCTCGCGCCACCGCTCTTGCCCCGCACATCCGCTGCCGCGCAGCGCCACTGATCGCCGCCGGTGCTACTCCACCGCCACCCCGCGTAGCTGCGCCGCTGCTGCTCCACTCGCCGCCTCTCGCCGAGCCGCCGCGCCAGAGCCACCTCGCCTCACCTCTGCCCGATCCGCCACTCCTCGCCGACGCCCGCCACTGCGGGAAGCCACTGGAGCTGCGCCGCTGCCGGAGCCCGATCTACTAACGCCAACAGAGTTTAGCATCGCTATGATTGATAAAGTCTCATCATAGTCAACTCCTTGAACTTGGCAGAAACTTCTTTGCAACAAGTTGAGCTTCATAAATGGTTACATTACCATCAACGTCTGTCTTCTTAAAGATCCATTTATTCTGAATGACCTTTTTCCCTTTAGGTAATACTTCCAAAGTCCATACTTTGGTTTCATACATGGTTCCCATCTCGGATTTCATGGCCTCTAACCATTTGTCAGATTCCAGGCCCACCATTGCTTCTCCGTAGCTCGTAGGTTCACCATTGTCCTACAACATGACCTCTAAGACAGGGTTACCGTACCAATCAGAAGTTGTACATACCCTTGTCGACCTACAAGGTTCGAAATCAACTTGATCCGAAGCTTCATGATCATCATCATTAGCTTCCTTTTCGACTGATATAGGTGCCACAGAAACATCTTTCTGTGCCGCGCTACTCTCTGGTTGAAGTAAAGGTTCAACAACCTCATCAAGTTCTATATTTCTCCCACTCAATTCTTTGGAGAGAAAAATCTTTCTTGGGAAAGGACCCATTCTTAGCGACAAACACTTTTCCCTCGGATCTGAGATAGAAGGAATACCCAACTATATCTTCTTCGTATCCTATGAAGACACATTTTTTCGCTTTGGGTTCGAGCTTTTCCGGCTGAAGCCTTTTGACATAAGCAACGCAAGCCCAAATCGTAAGAAATGACAACTTATGTTTCTTGCCAAACCACAATTCATACGGTGTCATCTCCACGGACTTAGATGGTGCCCTATTTAAAGTGAATGTAGTTATCTCTAAAGCATAACCCCAAAACGGGAGTGGCAGATCGGTAAGGGACATCATAGAACGCACCATATCCAATAAGGTACGATTACGATGTTTAGACACACCATTACGCTGTGGTGTTCCAAGAGGCATCAGTTGTGAAATAATTCCACATTGTCTTAAGTGATTGCCAAACTCATAACTTAGATACTCTTCCTTTGATCAGATTGCAGGAATTGATCATCTTGCTATGATGATTCTCAACTTCACTCTAAAATTGCTTGAACTTTTCAAACTTTCAGACTTATGCTTCATCAAGTAAATATACCCATATCTTCTCAAATCATCGGTGAAGGTGAGAAAGTAATGATATCAGTATGTATGATTTCCAACAAGTCACTTGCCCGTTCCATTGTACTGGAAAACGAGGTCTTAGTCATCTTGCCAATGAGGCATGGTTCACATGTGTCAAGTGAGTCAAAATCAAGTGACTCCAAAAGTCCATCAGCATGGAGTTTCTTCATGCGTTTTACACCAATATAATCTAAGTGGCAGTGCCACAAGAAAGCGGTACTATCATTATTAACTCTACATCTTTTGGGCTCAATGTTATGAACATGTGTATCACTACGATCGAGATTCAATAAACCATTCACATTGGGTGTATGACCATAGAAGGTATTATTCATGTAAACAGAATAACCATTATTCTCTGATTTAAATGAACAATCGTATTGCAATAAACACAATCTAATCATGTTCATGCTCAACACAGACACTAAATAACATTTATCTAGGTTCAACACTAATATCGAAGGTAGAGGGAGCGCGCAATGGTGATCACATCAACCTTGGAAACACTTCCAACACACATCGTCACCTCACCCTTAGCTAGTCTCCGTTTATTCCGTAGATTTTGTTTCGAGTTACTAATATTAGCAAATGAACCAGTATCTAATACCCATGTGCTACTAGGAGTACTACTAAGTTACACATCAATAACCCGTATATCAAATATACTTTTGTTGAAGTTGCCAGCCTTCTCAGCTACCAAGTATTTGGGGTAGTTCCGCTACCAGTGACCGTTCCCCTTACAATAGAAGCACTTAATTAGTCTCGGGTTCAGGTTGAACCTTGGGTTTATTCACTGGAGCGGCAACTAGCTTGCCATTCATGAAGTTTCCCTTCTTGCCCGTACCCTTCTTGAAACCAGTGGTCTTGTTAACCATCAACATGTTGGGGAACGTAGCATGAAATTTCAAAAAAATTCCTAGGATCATGCAAGATCTATCTAGGATATGCATAGCAATGATAGGGGGAGAGTGTCTCCATGTACCATCATAGATCGAAAGCGGAAGCTTTAGGTTAATTTGGTTGACGTAGTCTAACGTATTCACGATCCAACCGATCCAAGTACGGAACATACGACACCTCTGTGTTTAGCACACGTTCAGCACGATGACGTCCCTCGAACTCTTGATACAGAAGAGGGTCGAGGGAGAGTTCCGTCAACACGACGGCGTGGTGACAGTGATGGTGATGTGATCCGCGCAGGGCTTCACCTAAGCACTACGACGCTATGACTGGAGGAGTAAACTGTGGAGGGGGGCACTACACACGGCTAAGAGAACTATTGGTGTGCCTTTGGGGTGCCTCCTCCTTCGTATGTAAAGGAGGGGAGGAGGAGGAGGCCGGCCAGGGGGCGCACGCCATGGGGGGAGTCCTACTAGGAGTAGGATTCGCCCCCCCCCCTTTCCTTTCTTTCACCAGAGGGAATAGGAAGGAGAGGGAAAGGGAAAGGGGGGCAGCGCCCCCTCCTCCTTGTCCCATTCGGACTCCCTATGCGGGGGGCGCACGCAACACCCGTGGGCTTCCCTCTCTCTCCCTTAGGCCCATGTAGGCCCAACACTTCCCCGGGGGGTTCCAGTAACCCCTTGGTACTCCGGAAAAATACCCGAAGCACTCGGAACCATTCCGATGCCTGAATACTACCTTCCAATATATGAATCTTTACCTCTCGACCATTTCAAGACTCCTTGTCATGTCTGTGATCTCATCCAAGACTCCGAACAAACTTCGGTAACGAAAACACATAACTCATAATATAAATCGTCATCGAACGTTAAGCGTGCAGACCCTATGGGTTCAAGAACTATGTGGACATGACCAAGACACATCTCCGGTCAATAACCAATAGCAGAACCAAGATGCTCATATTAGTTCCTACATATTCTATGAAGATATTTATCGGTCAAACCGCATAACAACATACGTCATTCCTTTGTCATCGGTATGTTACTTTCCCGATTTGATCATAGGTATCATCATACCTAATTCAATCTTGTTACCGACAAGTCTCTTTACTCGTTCCATAATGCATCATCCTGTAACTAACTCATTAGTCACATCTCTGGCAAGGCTTATAGTGATGTGCATTACCGAGAGGGCCCAGAGATACCTCTCCGATACTCGAAGTGACAAATCCTAATCTTGATCTATGCCAACCCGACAAACACATTCGGAGACACTTGTAGAGCATCTTTATAATCACCTAGTTACGTTGTGACATTTGATAGCACACAAGGTGTTCCTCCGGTATTCGGGAGTTACATAATCTCATAGTCAGAGGAATATGTATAAGTCATGAAGAAAGCAATAGCAATAAAACTAAACGATCATAATGCTAAGCTAACAGATGGGTCTTGTCCATCACATCATTCTCTAATGATGTGATCCCGTTCATCAGATGACAACACATGTCTATGGTCAGGAAACTTAACTATCTTTGATTAACGAGCTAGTCAAGTAGAGGCATACTAGGGACACTCTGTTTTGTCTATGTATTCACACATGTACTAAGTTTCTGGTTAATACAATTCTAGCATGAATAATAAACATTGATCATGATATAAATAAATATAAATAACAACTTTATTATTGCCTCTAGGGCATATTTCCTTCACAACACTTGATGCTCCTTCTTTATTTCTAGCTTCACGCTCTTAAGCACCGTGAACAGCTCCGGGATCATATCCACCCATTTCATGTTATAGTTCATCACGAAGCTCTAGTAGCTTGGTGACAGTGACTGGAGAACTCTGTCAATCACTATCTTATCTGGAAGTTTAACTCCCACTTGATACAAGCGATCATAGCACTCAGACATTCCGGGCACATGCTCACTGGCTGAGATATTCTCCTTCATCTTGTAGGTAAAGAACTAGTCAGAGGTCTCATACCTCTCAACACGGGCATGAGCCTGAAATACCATTTTCAGCTCTTGGAAAATCTCATATGTTCCATGGCGTTCAAAACGCCTTTGGAGCCCCGATTCTAAGTTGTAAAGCATGCCGCGCTAAACGATCAAGTAGTCATTAGAACGTGTCTGCCTAATGTTCACAACATCCACAGATGACGCTAGAGGGGTTGGTACACCGAGCGGTGCATCAAGACATAAGCCTTCTATGTAGTAGTGAGGACAATCCTCAGACTATAGACCTAGTCCACATAATTGCTTACAATATCTTTCAACTTAGTCTTTCTCTAGGAACATATTAAAACAGGGAGTTATAGAGTGAGCTATTGAACATAATTTGCAAAGAAAGTTTAGACTATGTTCATGATAAATGAGTTCAATTAATCATATTACTTGAGAACTCCCACTCAAATTGACATCCCTTCGGTCATCCAAGTGTAACATGATCCAAATTCACCAACCCAAGTTCGATCATCACGTGAAATGAGGTGGTTTCAATGGTGAACACCTCCATGTTGATCATATCTACTATATGACTCATGTTCGACCTTTTGGTCTCTTGTGTTATGAGGCCATGTCTGTACATCCTAGGCTCGTCAAGTTTAACCCAAGTGTTCCGCATGTGCAAAACTGGCTTGCACCCATTGTATGTGAACATAGAGTCTATCACACCTGATCATCACGTGGTGCTCCGAAATGACGAACTTTCGCAATGGTGCACACTTGGGGAGAATACAATTTTATCTTGAAATTTTAGTGAGGGATCACCTTATAATGCTACCGTCGTCCTAAGCAAAATAAGGTGCATAAAAGGGTTAACATCACATGCAAATCATAAGTGACATGATATGGCCATCAACTTGTGCTTTTGATCTCCATCTTCAAATCACCGGCTTGATCTCCATCATCACCGGCATGACATCATCATCTCCATCATCCTAATCGCCATCATCGTGTCGCCATCGGGGGTGTCACGCCAACCATGCTTCTACTACTATTGCTACTGCTTAGTGATGAAGTAAAGCATTACATATCTCTTAATAATTGAGCCACAGGTCATACAATAATTAAAGACAACCATATGGCTCCTGTCGGTTGCGTATGCATCGACATGCAAGTCGATATAAACTATTACAAAGATGATCATCTCATACATCAAATATATTTCATCATGTCCTTGGCCATATCATATCACAACATACCCTGCAAAAAACAAGTTAAACGTCCTCTAATTATTGTTGCTTGTTTTACGGGGCTGCTATGGGCATCTAGTAAGAACGATTCTTACCTACGCAAAGCCACAATGATGATATGCAAGTTGCTATTTAACCTTCTACAAGGACCACCTTTGTCGAATGCGATTCAACTAAGGTGGGAGAGACAAACACCCACCAGCCATCTTTATGCAACAAAGTCACATGTCTGTCGATGGAATCGGTCTCATGTACGTGGACATGTAAGGTTAGTCCGGGCCACTTCATCCCACAATACCGCCGAATCAAGAAAAGACCAAGGAAGGAAGCAATCTAAATATCAATGCCCAGAAACTCCTTTGTATTCTACTCGTGATGTCATCTGCACATAGATCTAGCACATGATGCCACTATTAGGGAACGTTGCATGGGAAACAAAAAATTTCCTACGCTCACCAAGATCAATCTAGGAGATGACCATCTACGAGAGGAGTGATTGGATCTACATAACCTTGTAGATCGCTAAGCGGAAGCATTAAGAAACGCGGTTGATGTAGTCGAACGTCTTCACGATCCAATCATGACCCGTTCCGCGAACATCTTCATGATCCAATCATGATCTGTCCTGTGAACTCCCAATCCAAGTGCCGAACAGACGGCATCTCCGCATTCAACACACGTACGGCTTGATGACGCCTTCACCTCCTCGATCCAGCGAGCGATGGTGAAGTAGTAGCTCGAGTCCTCCGGCAGCACGACGGCGTGGTGGTGGTGGCGGAATCTCAGCAGAGCTTCGCTAAGCGCTATGGAGAGGAAGAAGACTACGAGGGAGAGGAGGGGCAGAGCCGTGGCATATGAGGGTGCTCCAGGATGCGGCTGCCCTCTCTCTACCTCTCTATATATAGGGGAAGGGAGGAGGGGGTGGCACCCCAAGGGTTTCCCTAGGGGGCGGCGGCCAGGGCAGATGGGATCTCCCCTAGGGTGACTTTCCCCCCAAGCATGGTGGAAGGAACCCAAGATGGGTCGCCCCACCTCTCCTGGTTACGCGAGATGGGGTGAGAGGGGAGCTCAGCTCCTTAGTGGGCTGGTTTGCCCCCTCCCCTTGGCCCATGAGCCCCCCAACACTTGCCGGGACCCCCCGAAGCCCCTTTCGGCCATGTTGGTCATTACCCGGTACCCCCGGAACACTTCCGGACTCCAATACCCTTCGTCCAATATATCAATCTTCACCTCCGGACCATTCCAGAGTTTCTCGTCACGTCCAGGATCTTATCTGGGACTCCGGACAACCTTTGGTAACCACCATAATGACTCAACTGTACTTATATCGTCACCAAACGTTCTGTGTGTAGACCCTGCGGGTTCGAGAATTATGCAGACATGACCGAGACACCTCTACAGACAATAACCAATAGCGGGATCTGGATGCCCATATTGGTTCCTACATATTCTACGAAGATCTTATCGGTCGAACCTCAATGTCAAGGATTGAGCTAATCCCGTATGCAGTTCCCTTTGTCTATCGGTATGTTACTTGCCCAAGATTTGATCATCGGTATCCCCATACCAACTTCAGTCTCATTACCAGCAAGTCTCTTTACTCGTTCCATAATACAAGATCCCGTGTCTAGCCCATTAGTCACATTGCTTTCAAGCTTACAATGATGTTGTATTATCGAGTGGGCCCTGAGATACCTCTCCGTCCTATGGAGTGACAAATCCAAGTCTTGATCCATGCCAACTCAACAGACGCCCTCGGAGATACCTTTAGAGCACCTTTATAGCAACCCAGTTACGTTGCGACGTTTGGTACACACAAGGTACTCCTCCAGTGTCAGTGAGTTGCATGATCTCATGGTCATAGGAACATGTACTTGACATACAGAAAACGATAGCAATAAACTTGATACGATCATATGCTATGTTTATAGTTTGGGTCTTGTCCATCACATCATTCTCCTAATGATGTGATCCCACTATCAAATGACAACTCATGTCCATGCCTAGGAAACCATAGCCATCTTTGATCAACGAGCTAGTCCGGTAGAGGCTTCATAGGGACATGTTGTTGTCTATGTATCCACACATGTATTTGAGTTTCCGATCAATATAATTCTAGCATGTATAATAAACAATTATCATGAACAAGGAAATATGATAATAACTAATTTATTATTACCTCTAGGGCATATTTCCAACACAACGACGTTGGGGGGACTGTGGGGCGCATGAAGATGCGGACGCTGCGGGAGACGTGGTCAACGTAGGCGGCGTTGTCACCACCTCCCCCACGGCCGAAGCAGGAGCGGGAGGCACCAGAGAAGGACAAAACCAACGACATCCCAGCGACTATGCTCCGCTAGGTATGGGTAGAGAGATAATTGCTTCTGTCCCTCCCTACCTAGCCGAGGGGAATAGCCTCGATGGTGACGTTCGCCCAGAGGCGAATCTCAATCCTCTGGCCACCCCCGCTGTGGGCATGGTCGCAGGACATGCACCGGCCCTGGAGCAAACTGGCCCAGCCAATGCTCAGGACGGGGTCGTTGGTCCACACATGCCACCACCTCGTCGCCACGCCATCCAAGCGACTGGCTCCCAACGACGGGAGCCTGGCGCTGCCACTGCAGGCACCATCAGGAGCCGGGCGACGTTGTGGTCTACATCATCCTCACCTATGCTAAGTACCGCTTCGGAGGCCATGGCGCGGGACTAGCTGCTGCTGAGATTTCCGCCGGAAGCTGATCAGATGGATGAATGGAGAGCCACCATTTAGAGCCTGATTGGCTTCGCCGAGGCTGGGGGCTCGTAGCGAGCTAGCCCGCTACGACCTCCCAGACGACGATGGCCGCTCATGCTGCTGGCCGTGCGGAAGGGGCCACCCCCACAGTGCAATCCCCACCACAGCAACGAGGGCGAGGGTCGCGCGACCAAGAGCTTGATGATGTCTCGATGGCTTCATCTGATCCTTATGCATGTCAAGGCCGACGACGAGCCGCGGAGGATGATGTCTACTACACAACCTTCTTCTTGTAGACGTTGTTGGGCCTCCAAGTGCAGAGGTTTGTAGGACAGTAGCAAATTTTCTCAAGTGGATGACCTAAGGTTTATCAATCCGTAGGAGGCGTAGGATGAAGATGGTCTCTCTCAAGCAACCCTGCAACCAAGTAGCAAAGAGTCTCTTGTGTCCCCAACACACCCAATACAATGGTAAATTGTATAGGTGCACTAGTTCGGCGAAGAGATGGTGATACAGGTGGTATATGGATGGTAGATAAAGGTATTTGTAATCTGAAATTATAAAAACAGCAAGGTAGCAAGTGATAAAAGTGAGCGTAAACGGTATTGCAATGTGTGGAAATAAGGCCTAGGGTTCATACTTTCGCTAGTGTAACTTCCCTCAACGATACTAACATACTTGGATCACATAACTATCCCTCAGCATTCAACAAAGAGTCACTCCAAAGTCACTAATAGCGGAGAACGAACGAAGAGATTATGGTAGGGTACGAAACCACCTCAAAGTTATTCTTTCCAATCAATCCGTTGGGTTATTCCTATAGGGTCTTTTACATTTGTGTCCCTAACTCGAACCCACTACTCAGATTTGCCCCTAATTTCGAAGTGTGCTCAAATTTGCCCCTCTGCCGTCATGTTCCCTTACAAATTTACCCTTCCGTGTCGTTTCCGTCCAGTCAAAGCTCTTTGACCGGTATCTGGCCGTTTATCTGAAATTTTTGCCCTTGTCTTCATGTGTCACTTACTAGTGGGACCCACCCTAAAAAATAAAATGAAAAAACTCTTTCACGCCCTCTCTCTCACACTTACATGTGGGGACAAACTATAAAAAAGAAAAAAAGATAAGGACTATTCAAACTAAATATTGGGCCCACATGTCATTAGCTAATCAATATTTTCCGAAATAGTTTGTTTTAATCTGACTCAGCCGTGACGAGTGGGGCTACTCTGCTTAGTATACCTAAACATGTCTCAATCAGAGGTTAATAATGCCAGTGGGACCATGTTGCTGTGGCTCAGGGGGCTATTAGCGGGGTAATTAATTCTTAATTAAGGATCTCATCGGAGATTATTCGTCTGTGAAAAAGATCCATGGCAGAGGCTCACTGGGAGGCCCCGAGGATGACGACTAAGGTGCGGGGTGGCTAGCGCTGCCTCTCCCGCTTCCAGGGCTGCTAGCAGGAGGGTGCAGGATGGCTAAATTCGCCAGCAGGAACAAGGCCAGCGGCGGCGCTGCCACGGACTCGGCGGGCATGGAGCTATGGCGTGAAAATGAACGGGGAAGGAGAGGGGAGAGGAGGAGGGTATCATGGCAGGTCTGGAGATGCACTCGGATCAGGCGGGATAACTTGTACGTCAACGAATCTGCACCGGCGGTCTTCGATCGGAGGTGATGAAGGTGAGGTCGATTTGCTTGGCCTGGGCTGTCCTAGCTCGATTTCTTCGATGGAGTGGTAGAGAGCGTAGTGTATGACGTCGGAGGCACAGAGGGTCGGTGAGTTTTGGCCGTTAGCCGTGCTAATGGCGCTCGGTGTCGAACACATGCTCTCAAGTGAATCAATTACATGATTGCGAGAAGGGAGAGCATCCAGAGAGAGGCAGATGATTCGGGGGGATGTGGCAGTCTTATCTCGCGGGATGGGGTCCAGTGGAAAGGAGGAGGTGGACGCCGGCAGCTGGTGCGCGCTGTCCAGTCGCCCTCGGTGCTACTGGCATGAAGTTGAAGATAACCTCGTCATGGTTGGGCTGGGCTGGACCAGGCCTGTGCCACTGCATCATGGCCCAATCGCTACAGTAGCCTTTCCTATTTTTCTGTTTCCTATTCGATTTGGACCCATGTGTAAGGACGCAAGGGCAAAAATGTCAAATAAACGGCCAAATACCGGTCAAAGAGCTTTGACTGGATGGAAACGGCACAGAAGGGTAATTTTGTAAGGGGGCATGACGGCGGAGGGGCAAATTTAAGCACACTTCGAAATTAGGGGCAAATCTGAGTAGTGGGTTCGAGTTAGGGACACAAATGTAAAAGTCCCATTCCTATAAGTGTCACAAACAGCCCTAGAGTTCGTACTAGAATAACACCTTAAGACACAAATCAACCAAAACCCTAATGTCACCTAGATACTACAATGTCACCTCAAGTATCCGTGGGTATGATTATACGATATGCATCACACAATCTCAGATTCATCTATTCAACCAACACAAAGGACCTCAAAGAGTGCCCCAAAGTTCTACCGGAGAATCACGACGAAAACGTGTGCCAAGCCCTATGCATAGGTTCATGGGCGGAACCCGCAAGTTGATCACCAAAACATACATCAAGTGAATCACGTGATATCCCATTGTCACCATAGATATCCATGGCAAGACATACATCAAGTGTTCTCAAATCTTTAAAGACTCAATCCGATAAGATTACTTCAAAGGGGAAACTCAATTCATTACAAGAGAGTAGAGGGGGAGGAGAAACATAAGATCCAACTATAATAGCAAAGCTCGCGATACATCAAGAACGTGCCAAATCAAGAACACGAGAGAGAGAGAGAGATCAAACACATAGCTACTGGTACATACCCTCAGCCCCGAGGGAGCACTACTCCCTCCTTGTCATGGAGAGCACTGGGATGATGAAGATGGCCACCGGAGAAGGATTGCCCCCTTCGGCAGGGTGTCGGAACGGGTCTAGATTGGTTTTCGGTGGCTATGGAGGCTTCTGGCGGCGGAACTCCCGATCTATCTTTTGTTCTGGAAGTTTTAGGTTACGTAGGTATATATGGGTGCAGGAGGTATGTCGGAGGAGCTACGGGGGCCCCACGAGGCAGGGGGCGCGCCCTAGGGGGGAGACCCCACCCTCATGAGCACCTCCCATATCTCCTGACGTGGAGTCCAAGTCTATCTGGTGGCTTTCGTTCCAAAAATAACTTCTCCAGTTGATTTCGTTCCATTTCGACTCCGTTTGATATTCCTTTTCTTCGAAACACTGAAATAGGCATAAAACAGCAAATCTGGGCTGGGCCTTCGGTTAATAGGTTAGTCCCAAAAATAATATAAAAGTGGAAAATAAAGCCCAATATTTCCCAAAATAGTAGATAATATAGCATGGAGCAATCAAAAATTATAGATATGTTGGAGACGTATCAAGCATCCCCAAGCTTAATTCCTGCTCGTCCTCGAGTGGGTAAATGATAAAAAGACAATTTTTGATGTGGAATGCTAGTTGGCATAATTTCAATGTAATTCTTCTTACTTGTGACATGAATATTCAGATGCGAAAGATTCAAGACAAAAGTTCATATTGACATAAAAGTAATAATACTTCAAGCATACTAACTAAGCAATTGTGTCTCTTCAAAATAACATGGCCAAAGAAAGTTATCCCTAAAAAATCATACAGTCTGGCTATGCTCCATCTTCACCACACAACATATTTAAATCATGCACAACCCCGATGACAAGCCAAGCAATTGTTTCATACTTTTAATGTTCTCAAACTTTTTCAATCTTCACGCAATACATGAGCGTGAGCCATGGACATAGCACTATAGGTGGAATAGAATGGTGGTTGTGGAGAAGACAAAAAGGGAGAAGATAGTCTCACATCAACTAGGCGTATCAACGGGCTATGGAGATGCCCATCAATAGATATCAATGTGAGTGAGTAGGGATTGCCATGCAACGGATGCACTAGAGCTATAAATGTATGAAAGCTCAACAAAATAAACTAGTGGGTGTGCATCCAACTTGCTTGCTCATGAAGACCTAGGTCATTTTGAGGAAGCCCATCATTGGAATATACAAGCCAAGTTCTATAATGAAAAATTCCCACTAGTATATGAAAGAGACAACATATGAGACTCTCTAAATGAAGAACATGGTGCTACTTTGAAGCACAATATATGATTCTCGCTATATCATGGTGCTACTTTGAAGCACAAGTGTGGTAAAAGGATAGTAGCATTGCCCCTTTTTATTTTCACTTTTTATATATATATATTTTTTGGGCCTTTTTTTTCTTTGGCCTTTCTCTTTTTTTGGGACAATGCTCTATTGAATGATGATCATCACACTTCTATTTATTTACAACTCAATGATTACAACTCAATAGTAGAACAAAGTATGATTCTATATGAATGCCTCCGTCGGTGTACCGGGATATGCAATGAATCAAGAGTGACAAGTATGAAAGAATCATGAACAGTGGCTTTGCCACAAATACTATGTCAACTACATGATCATGCTAAGAAATATGACAATGATGAATGTGTCATGATGAACGGAATGGTGGAAAGTTGCATGGAAATATATCTTGGAATGGCTATGGAAATGCCATAATAGGTAGGTATGGTGGCTGTTTTGAGGAAGGATATGGTTGGTGTATGATACATGAGAAAGGTGCGCGATACTAGAGAGGCTAGCAATGGTGGAAGGGTGAGAGTGCGTATAATCCATGGACTCAACATTAGTCATAAAGAACTCATATACTTATTGCAAAAATCTAGAGGTTATCAAAGCAAAGCATTACGCGCATGCTCCTGGGGGGGTAGATTGGTAGGAAAAGACCATCGCTCGTCCCCGACTGCCACTCATAAGGAAGACAATCAATAAATAAATCATGCTCCGACTTCATCACATAACGGTTCACCATACGTGCATGCTACGAGAATCACAAACTTCAACACAAGTATTTCTCAAATTCACAACTACTCAACTAGCATGACTCTAATATCACCATCTCCATATCTCAAAACAATTATCAAGTATCAAACTTCTCATAGTATTCAACACACTCATAAGAGAATTTTATTATTCTTGAATACCTATCATATTAGGATTTTAAGAAAATTATCTTGCTATTTAAGACTCTCAAAATAATCTAAGTGAAGCACTAGAGCAAATGACAAACTACTCCGAAAGATTTAAGTGAAGATCAATGAGTAGTTAAATAATTATTTAGCTATGTGAAGACTCTATAACATTTAATAATTTCAGATCTTAGTAATTTATTCAAACATAAAGCAAAGGAAAATAAAATGACATCTAAGAATAGAAAACATCATGTGAAGAAGCAAAAACTTAGGATCAACCGATACTAACCGATAGTTGTTGAAGAAGAAAGGTGGGATGCCCACCGGGGCATCCCCAAGCTTAGACGCTTGACACTTCTTGAAATATTATCTTGGGGTGCCTTGGGCATCCCCAAGCTTGAGATTTTGTGTCTCCTTAATTCCTCTCATATCAAGGTCTCCCTAAATCTCAAAAGCTTCATCCACACAAAACTCAACAAGGACTCGTGAGATAAGTTAGTATAAACCATTGCAAAAACCTTATCATACTCTACTGTAGAAAATCACTAAAATTATTATTCAACATTTCATACTAAATGCCTCTGCATATTTAATAGTCCTATCCTCAAATAGAATCATTAAAGAAGCAAACATACGCAAACAATGCAAACATAACAGCAATCTGCCTAAACAGAATAGTCTGTAAAGAATGCTGCAACATCCATACTTCCGTAGCTCCAAAAATTATGAAAGAAAATTCCCACTGTAGTAAATTTATCAGAGCTTAATATGAAAAAGGTTTCAACATTTTATCACATTCTGACTTTTCTAGGGAATTATTGCAACAGCGGTAAACTTTGTGTTTTCAAACAGCAACATGTATACTAGTAACATAGGCATAGTAAAGGCTATCGATGCCACTTTTATTGAAATAAAAGATGCAAAACATTATTCTAAATAACAGCAAGCAAATCCTAACAAAATAAATTGACGCTCCAAGCAAAACACATATCATGTGGCGAATAAAAATATAGCTCCAAGTAAAGTTACCGATGAACGAAGACGAAAGAGGGGATGCCTTCCGGGGCATCCCCAATCTTAGGATCTTGGTTGTCCTTGAATATTACCTTGGGGTGCCGTGGGCATCCCCAAGCTTAGGCTGTTGCCACTCCTTATTCCATAGTCCATCGAATCCTTACCCAAAACTTGAAAACTTCACAACACAAAACTTAACAGAAAACTCGTAAGCTCCGTTAGTATAAGAAAATAAATCACCACTTCAAGGTACTGTAATGAACTCATTCTTTATTTATATTGGTGTTAAACCTACTGTATTCCAACTTCTATATGGTTTATAAACTATTTTACTAGCCATAGATTCATCAAAATAAGTAAACAACACATGAAAAACAGAATCTGTCAAAAACAGAACAGTCTGTAGTAATCTGGATCAAACGTATACTTCTAGAACTCATAAAATTCTAAAATAAATTGCTGGACTCGAGGAATTTATCTATTAATAATCTGCAAAAAGAATTAACTAAATATCACTCTCCAAATAAAAATGGCAGCAATTCTCGTGAGCACTAAAGTTTCTGTTTTTGACAGCATGATCAACAAGACTTCTCCCAAGTCTTCCCAAAGGTTCTACTTAGCACAAACACTAACTAAAAAACTAAAACCACATCTAAACAGAGGCTAGATGAGTTATTTATTACTAAACAGTAACAAAAAGCAAGTAACTAAAATAAAATTGGGTTGCCTCCCAACAAGCGCTATCGTTTCATGCCCCTAGCTAGGCATGATGATTTCAATGATGCTCACATAAAGGATAAGAATTGAAATATAAAGAGAGGATCATGAAGAATATGACTAGCACATTTAAGTCTAACCCACTTCCTATGCATAGGCATTTTTTGATCAAACAACTTGTGGGAACAAGAATCAACTTTCATAGGAAGGTAAAACAAGCATAACTTCATAATTTTAAGCACATAGAGAGGAAACTTGATATTATTGCAATTCCTACAAGCATATGTTCCTCCCTCATAATAATTTCCAGTAGCATCATGAATTAATTCAACAATATAACCAGCACCTAAAGCATTCTTTTCATGATCTACAAGCATAGAAAATTTACTACTCTCCACATAAGCAAAATTCTTCTCATTCGGAATAGTGGGAGTATCATAGGAAACTTGAATACTATAAATTGTTTCCACATTAAAAGAGTAATGTTCAGAGAAGGGGTAATCATAACCATGACAAGTTTTATAAATATAATCACTACTTTTTATAGCATAAGTATCATCACAATAATCATCATAAGTAGGGGGCATGCTATCATCATTATAAACTTGCATATCAAAACTTGGGAGACTAAAAATATTATCTTCATTAATCATAGCTTCCCCAAGCTTGGGACAAACATTAATTGCAGCAAATATATTCTCAAATATGTCATCCTCATCAAACATAGCTTCCCCAAGCTTGGGCCTTTTCATATCATAAGCATAATCACTCTCATCATTAATAGTATAGATAGCACCGATAGTATAGCAATTATTATATTCTTCCAAGCAAGTGACAAAAAGATTTTCAAGATCATAAGAAGTATCATTATCTTCCACAATTATATTTTCATGAGGCACAATAGTAATAGGGGCAAAATTATTTGGGAGAGACATCTTTTTACCTCTCTTCCTTTTTCTTTTCTTCTGCTTCACCACATCATGTGTGGGTTCAATCCTCTTTTTGGAGCTCATTATTAATGAGATTGGTTGAATAGGAGGCTCCTCCTCGTTACCTGATTCATCATAAGAAATAATAGGAGGATATTGGGAAGTCTCTTACCTTTCATTATTATTCTCTTCATCTCCTATTTGTTTTCTTTTCTTTATGTAATTGGCAATAAGAATTTTCAATGCAATTCACCGCACAATACATATAAATCTTCTCTAGTTCAAAACCAAGAAGTTTATCGATATTAAATTTTGGAATACCCTCAGTTATACATTTCATTTCTTCATAACCCAAGAGCAAACTAAGTTCATTATGATGTGCAAGGGAAATCAAGTCATCACAATTTTTGGACACGATACGGTCATGAAACAATTTGCATTTGATATTTAAGTGACCATGTTCATTGCAAAGTTCGCAAGTATGGGTAAGATATCTTAAATTTTCAGCACATTCATCTAGCTCTTCTTGCAACAATTTAGTTTCTAAGTACTTATGCCTCTTGCAATATCTATCTTCCCTATTTGGTGTGTACTTGCAAACCCAGTCTACTCCGCAAAAATTGACATGTTTATAGGAGGCATTTTCATCATAACTAGTGCAATCATCATTAGCATCATGGATATTCAAAGAATTTGTACTAAGAACATTGCAATCATGCTCATCATTCAAATATTTAGTGCCAAACATTTTATAGATTTCTTCTTCTAGCACTTGAGCACAATTATCCTTTCCATCATACCCACGAAAGATATTAAAAAGGTGAAGCATATGAGACAAACTCAATTCCATATTTATTTTTTATAGTTTTTTTTTATAAACTAAACTAGTGATAAAACAAGAAACTAAAAGACTCGATTGCAAGATCTAAAGATACACCTTCAAGCGCTAACCTCCCTAGCAACGGCGCCTGAAAAGAGCTTGATGTCTACTACACAACCTTCTTCTTGTAGACGTTGTTGGGCCTCCAAGTGCAGAGGTTTGTAGGACAGTAGCAAATTTCCCTCAAGTGGATGACCTAAGGTTTACCAATCCATAGGAGGCGTAGGATGAAGATGGTCTCTCTCAAGCAACCCTGCAACCAAGTAACAAAGAGTCTCTTGTGTCCCCAACACACCCAATACAATGGTAAATTGTATAGTTGCACTAGTTCGGCGAAGAGATGGTGATACAAGTGGTATATGGATGGTAGATAAAGGTATTGTAATCTGAAATTATAAAAACAGCAAGGTAGCAAGTGATAAAAAGTGAGCGTAAACGGTATTGCAATGTGTGGAAATAAGGCCTAGGGTTCATACTTTCGCTAGTGTAAGTTCCCTCAACGATACTAACATACTTGGATCACATAACTATCCCTCAACATGCAACAAAGAGTCACTTCAAAGTCACTAATAGTGGAGAACGAACGAAGATATTATGGTAGGGTACGAAACCACCTCAAAGTTATTCTTTCCAATCAATCCGTTGGGCTACTCCTATAAGTGTCACAAATAGCCCTAGAGTTCGTACTAGAATAACACCTTAAGACACAAATCAACCAAAACCCTAATGTCACCTAGATACTCCAATGTCACCTCAAGTATCCGTGGGCATGATTATAAGATATGCATCACACAATCTCGGATTCATCTATTCAACCAACACAAAGGACCTCAAAGAGTGCCCCAAAGTTCTACCGTAGAATCACGACGAAAACGTGTGCCAACCCCTATGCATAGGTTCATGTGCGGAACCCGCAAGTTGATCACCAAAACATACATCAAGTGAATCACGTGATATCCCATTATCACCACAGATATCCACGGCAAGACATACATCAAGTGTTCTCAAATCTTTAAAGACTCAATCCGATAAGATTACTTCAAAGGGGAAACTCAATTCATTACAAGAGAGTAGAGGGGGAGGAGAAACATAAGATCCAACTATAATAGCAAAGCTCGCGATACATCAAGATCGTGCCAAATAGAGAACACGAGAGAGAGAGAGAGATCAAACACATAGCTACTGGTACATACCCTCAGCCCCGAGGGAGAACTACTCCCTCCTCTTCATGGAGAGCACCGGGATGATGAAGATGGCCACCGGAGAAGGATTGCCCCCTCCGGCAGGGTGCCGGAACAGGTCTAGATTGGTTTTCGGTGGCTACGGAGGCTTCTGGCGGTGGAACTCCCGATCTATCTTTTGTTCTGGAAGTTTTAGGTTACGTAGGTATATGTGGGTGCAGGAGGTACGTCGGAGGAACTACGGGGGCCCCACGAGGCAGGGGGGCGCGCCCTAGGGGGCACCCCCCCCACCCTCGTGAGCACCTCCCGTATCTCCTGACGTGGAGTCCAAGTGGAAAATAAAGCCCAATATTGCCCAAAACAGTAGATAATATAGCATGGAGCAATCAAAAATTATAGATACGTTGGAGACGTATCAAAGGATAGGCAGGTGGATGGCGCACGCGTCACCATCGAGCGACGCTGTGACAACCACCACCAGTCCAATGGGCGCGATGGCTCGACCGTCTACGGGCCTACGCTCGATGAAGGCAGGCTCCTGCCTTTCGAGGCTGGGTGCCCTGCCTTCACCCGTGAGCTGCGGCAAGTCCGTTGGTTGTCTGCTTGCACGTTTAAGCCAGAGATAACAGAGAAGTATGATGGGAGACTGAACCCGGTAGAGTTCTTGAGCATCTACACCATCGTTGTTCAAGCTACTGGGGGAAGAGATGAAAAGGTTTTTGCCAACTACTTCCCTTTGGCACTGAAGCCAAACGCGAGGTCTTAGCTGATGCACCTGCTGGAGAAATCCGTCTTGATATGGGCTGACCTGTGCCATGATTTTGTTGGCACCTTCCCAGGTGGCCAGAAGAACCAAGGCGGCCCAGCGATTTTCAGCTTCTCCCATAGAAGGAAGGAGAGACTCTGCCGAAGTACATGCGTAGGTTTTGCCGAGTCCACATAAATATTCCAAATATCCACCCGGCAGCTATGATAGCTATGTTCTAGTCCAACATGCGCAACCATCAGTTACGTTCGAAGATAAATGTTCGATTGCCCAAGACTGTGAAGGAGCTTTACACCTTGGTGGACAAGTGTGCTCGGGTGGAGGAGGGAAGAAACTCCCTGGAGAAGAAGATGGCATCGACATAGACATAGAGGATGACGATGGGGCCACCAGTCAGAAGAAGAAGAACAAGAAGCGCAACAAGAAGCGCAAGGATAAGGCAGTAATGACCATTGAGGGATTGGGCATGCCTAGTACCAGCAAGAAGGCTAAGGCCTAAGCTCCCGACAAGGAAGTTGCCGCATGCAGTGATTGCCGGGAGGCTGCGGCTGCCGAGAAGGCTGGAAAAGGTGATGGGTCGTACTGCAAGATTCATCAGACAAAGTTCCACGATCTCCAGGAATGTCATCAGGTTGAACAACTCATCAAGAAGCAAAGGGCTGAGTATGAGAAGCGTGGTAAGGAAAAGGGTTAGAATGGCAATGGCGGGAAGGGCCAAGGAGGTGAAGCAAATTGCCCTGGCAAGACTCCTCGGAACCAAGGAAAATCCACTAGGGGCCGAGAGAAGGAGGATTGCAATGCTGAAAGTGATGGAAGGGATGAAGAGGAAACCAGCGAGCGGGAATTCCAGAAGGCCACTGACGCCCTATGCATTGACGGGGGTGCATCTGCACTCCTCTCACCGCCAACTTAAACCGTGGGCGTGTGAGGTCAATGTCGTGGAGCCAACGTCAGATTCTCAGATGCCGCTCAAGTGGTCACGCACACCCATCATCTTCGACGAAGAGGACCACCCTGACCGCACCACCACCTAGAGTGCTTGTGGTTGTTGGTTTCACCAATGATCCGCAACCTCAAAGTCACAAAGATGTTAGTTGACGGCGGGGCCGGGTTGAATCTGATTTCCCCAAAGGTCATCAGCAAACTTTAGATAGCAGAGGAAGAGCTCAAGGTCACGGGCATGTTTCAAGGAATCAACACCGGTAGGAGTCATCCTAAGGGAAAGATCACGTTGCCAGTGACATTTGTGGGACAGTTTAATTACCGGACTGAGAAGGTTGTGTTTGATGTGGTCGACCTCCCCCCTGTCGTACAATGGAATTCTTGGATGCCTAGCTCTGGCAAAGTTCATGGCGGCATCCCACTCTGCCTACAACACCTTGAAGATGCCAGGGCTGGTGGGCGTCATTTCCATTCTATCAGACGAGAAGGACGCTATTATTTGCTTGGATAATATGTACTCGGACATAGTCATGGTAGAGGCCGCTAAAGCCGTAGTTCCTGCCAAGGAAAGAAAAGGAAAGAAGAAGGCTAGCAGGGATGCCATCAAGGAATCCGGGAAGCGTACCTCTTCGGAGTATGCTGCGCCTTTTGATGACTTGCAGGAGAGTTCCAATAGCAAGAGATCCAAGGCTGCTGCACCCCATGTGAAAAGAGGTCCCGATAGGGCTGGCTGGCGCTGATGGTACTTTCACTATCAGTGCCCCCCTTGATGACAAATAGGAAAGCATGCTCGTTTCCTTCCTACGGACGAATATTGATGCATTTGCTTGCAACCATCTGATATCCCCGGTGTTCCCAGGGAGGTAATCGAGCACCACATTGCTGTCTGCCACATGCCCGACCCATTAAGCAGAAGGTCCGAAAGAAAGCCTTGGAGCGGCAGCAGTTCATTACCGAGGAAATCAAGAAACTTGAGGTAGCTGGTTCGGTTAGAGGAGTACTACATCCAACATGGTTGGCAAACCCAGTGGTCGTGCGCAAGGCTAATGGGAAATGGAGGCTTTGCATAGATTTCACGGATCTAAACAAGGCATTCCTGAAGGACCCATTCCCCTTGCCGCGCATCGACCAAATTGTGGATTCCACTTCCGGGTGTGATTTTCTCTCCTTTCTGGATGCATACTCTGGATACCATCAAATCTTTGTGTCCAAGGAAGACGAAGGGAAGACCTCATTCATCACCCCATGTGGCACATACTGCATCGTGCAAATGCCTTTCAGGTTGAAGAGTGCCTGATCCACTTTTGCAAGAGCAGTCCATATTGGTTTTGAATCACAGTTACACATGAACATTGAAGCTTACATGGATGATATTGTGGTCAAGACCAAGGATAGATCAACCCTCATCCAGGACTTAGAAGAGACATTTGCTAATCTGCACAAGATCAACTTGAAGCTGAACCTGGAGAAGTGTGTGTTTGGCATTCCCTCCGACAAGCTACTTGGTTTCTTTGTGTCCCATCGTGGGATAGAGGCCAACCCTGATAATATCAAGGCTATCGAGTAGATTCAGGCACCCAAGACAGTCAAGGATGTGAGGCGTTTGACAGGATGCATTGCCGCGATTAGTAGGTTCATCTCCAAGTCTGTCGAGTGCTCCTTGTCGTTCTTCAAAATTTTGAAGAGAGGCAGGACCCATGAAGTGGACTCCGGAAGCAGACGCAACACTGCAAGATTTGAAGACCTACTTGTCATCTGTGCCCATTTTGGTTGCTGCCAAACCACAAGAGTCATTGCTGCTATACCTGGCGGCAACTAATCATGATGAGGACATCAATACCATTGTTACACCCACAACCCCTGCTGCTACACATACTAGACCAATTACTAGAGCTCGCGCACGCCAATTAAATTATCACGCACTTTCGTTTCTTCGTAATGATTCTAATGTTAATGAGAATATGATGCTTCCCAAATTGGATACATTTGTTTTTCTTACAAATGAAGGGCCTGGCTTGGATAAGAGGGATGAACACTACAGAAAGACCAAGCATGGAGATGATGCCATGTGCAAGGGGAACAAGAACGGCGTTACAAGTGATGATTTTAGGACTATGAAGCCACCATAAGGAGTGCATGAAGCCTTGGACGAAATATACAAGATGCAACTTCATAAATTTCGTCCAGAGGCTATTCTAGGTGCTATGTCACCTTATTATTGGGCCAGGCCCATGTATTTTCGAAATACTTAAGTATAGGCTGGTTTTAGAGTCCGTATGTGTGGGGAAACAAGAGTTAGGGTTGGTTTAGGAACCGTCCCCCAAGTGCAACGAATCGCCCCTCTTCCTCCATGTATACAACCCTTAGGGCGTCGTTTAGACTTTGGGTTTTGTTTAGATTAAAGTTTGCCATAGCTGCAACTTCGCATACTTCGTTTGTGTCAACGACCAGACAAAGGCGTCATAGAACCCCACCTTGATCAATAAAGCTTTCCTCTTATATTCGCAATATCCAGATTGCAATCTTAGTTTCTTGCTTGTTCTTTGTTTTCCTACAGGAAGCAGACCTTCGTGGTCAGGTTGATCGTTCTCTTGTGTGGTCAATAACCTCTTGGAGTTGGTTTAGTGATTGCTAAGGCACGACGTCCTCGCATGTTCGTAGTCGGATCGTCAAAGTCGAATTCCTCCAAAACGATAGCCACCATCTCATCGAAAGACGGGACACCTTTGCCTCTATCAAGTGGTACCATATTTCCAGGTTCCTCTATGAGATTTTACATTTTTCGTAGTTTAGATTGAGTCAGTTCTTCATACCTATAGTCTACGAAAAAGCAAAAAAAAAATTAGGGTTAGTTCATCCTATCCAAACCAATCTGAGCCTTTGCATAATCTTTTCTGTATTTGCTTTGTTGAATTTGCGGTTGCATCATCATGTCAAGTAGCTGGTCCTAGCGTCTAGTCCATTAGAGTTTCGAGTTCTGTTCACAGGTAGTCACGTCGCTGCTGCCATATATCACCACCTCATCATCATCATCGCTGCTGCCATATACCACCACCATACCAACTTCATCGCCGCTGTCATATACCACCACCACATATTCACTGCCAATTCGAGTCCATATACGCCACCACATATCCGCCGCCATCATGCCAATTTGAGTCCACCTGCAACATATATCCGCCACCAGTTCGAGTTCCACCAGATTCATCTCCGCCACCAGTTCTAGTTCCACCAGATTCATCTCCGCCACTAGTGCTAGTCCGAGTCCAGTATTTTGTTACTCTGTTTTCGATTTCCAGATCATGCCATACTCCGAGTCATGATAGAGTAGGACTCCCGTACTTTCATGCTACCCGCAGTAGAAAAATAGTTCCAG
Source organism: Triticum urartu (assembly GCF_056163025.1). Taxonomy (NCBI): domain Eukaryota; kingdom Viridiplantae; phylum Streptophyta; class Magnoliopsida; order Poales; family Poaceae; genus Triticum; species Triticum urartu. The sequence goes on along the minus strand of NC_141879.1, from coordinate 398,576,679 downwards.
TTTAAAAAAAACTAAGTCGGGAAAATTCTGGCTAGGCAGTTTTTAGACCATTTGTAGACTTTTTCGAAAAAAATTGTTGCAGAGCAAAAAAAAGATGAAAAAAGTGCAAAAAAGTGAAAAAAGGAAAAAAAACAGAGCGTGCTCCTCCCTTGTTTACGTGCAGCGCTGTGATTTTGTTAGTGTTCTAGGCTCGCGTCTCTAGCACGGTCTAGCCTAGGACCAGCACAGTACCGTCGTTGAGCATTTATTCAACTTTGCATCTCTGAATTGATTATTGCTGACCCTTTTTCTACTATATTATAAGCCTTCCCAGCTCCACATACATCTATGTCATGCGTTTGACTCTCCCTGGTAATCGCTCTATCCAAGCTTTGAGAGTTTTGACTACAACGGTTGCCGATCACCGCCTGCTGCTGGGTAAGAACTGGTAAGAATTTGATATTCGCTTGCCGGATTTGTGATACACCACCACCACCACCACTTTCTAGTAGTTTGTAGGATCATATTCTTGTGTGTTTCTATTGCTGCTAACCATGGCAGGATCACAAGCCGATGATACAGATTGGGAGAACATGACGAACAAAGAGCTACATGATAAATTTCAGCAAATGATGAGTGGACAGGTGCAAGATGTCCTAAACAGATTTGAAGAGGCCATGGAGAAGATAGATGGAATTGAGAAGACGTGAGAAGAGGTTTGAAACAAAGGTCGATAACAAGTTTAATGAATTGCTCGCGCATCTTCACAACCACCGCCGGCTGCACCTATGGCACCTCTAAAACAACAACATCAACAACATCGCCTTCCAAATCAAGTGGGACGAGCGTTCCCATTGAGCCTGGTCAAACTTCTGGTGCCACTGCACCTCCTGTTGCTGCTTCTGTCGCTCCTACTACTGCCACTGAGGAGGATGGTTATGCGGGCGACTACAAGGATGAGGTTGATCAAAATCAGAACTACGTGCAACCACGAGCACCAGGTCATCCACATGCAAATAATCGCAATGGTAGGGCTGCATTACCAGCTCATGTACGAGATCATGACCATCTTCCTAAACTGAAATTGAATATTCCACCATATGAGGGTAGATATGTTCCTAATATATATCTTACATGGGAGTTAGAAACTGAACAACGTTTTACATGTTTACAACATCCCGAGAAGACATGTTGCTGCTGCTGTATGTGCTTTCAATAGTTTTGCATGTGTATGGTGGTCTGAACATTGTAGATTATATCCTATTCTGGCCACATGGGCTGCTTTGAAAACTGCTATGCGTACTCGTTGGGTTCCACCATATTATCAACGTGAATTTTACTTCAAAAATTGCCGCTCTTAAGACAAGGAAAAAATTATGTAGAAAAATATTATCAGGAATTACAAACTGGCATGATTAGATGTGGTATTATTGAGGAGAATGAAGCTATGCTTGCACGTTTTATGGGTGGATTAAATAGAGAGATTCAGACCATTCTAGAGTATAAGGAGTATAATAATATCACTCGTTTATTCCATCTTGCTTGTAAAGCTAAACGTGAAGTGCAGGATCGACAGGCATTGGCGCGGACTAACTTTTATGCAGGTCGACCTTCATCATGGACACCGCGTGCATCCTCGAGTTCCACACATTCTACTGCAGCGACACCTCCATCAGCTGTTACCTCTAGTCGTGATACAAGGAAGAAGGCACAACCACCATTATCTGCCAAGAGCACACCTATCGGGCCTACACAGAGTTCTTCTTCTTCCATGGCATCAATAGGACACACAAGTGATATTATTTGTCGTCGTTGTAAGGGAAGAGGACATTTTGTGAGAGAATGCAAATCTCAGTGTGTGATGATTGCTACTGAGGATGGTGGGTATGAGTCCGCTAGTGACTATGATGAGGAGACTTTGGCTCTTATTACACGTGAAGAACATGGTGGAGATGATTCTGAACATGAGACGCAATACACGGCTCCCGAAGAATGCGGACATGTATGAATGTTCAGTTTCTCAACGTGATTTGAGTGTGTAGGTCACACAAGTTGAGCAAAATCAGAGGCATAATTTGCCCCATACAAAGGGAGTTGTGAAGGAACGTTATGTTCGTGTCATCATAGATGCAGGGAGCTACAATAACTTAGCTAGCATGGAGATGGTGGAGAAGCTATCTCTCACCACAAGACCACATCCACATCCTTACTACATCCAATGGTTCAATAACAGCGGGAAGGTTAAGGTAACACGTACTGTTCATGTGCATTTTAGTATCTCCACATATGCTGATTATATTGATTGTGATGTGGTACCTATGCAAGCATGTTCCTTATTACTTGGTAGACCATGTCAATTTGATAAAAATTCTATACACCATGGTAGAAACAATTAGTATACTCTTGTTCATAAGGATTAAAATATTACTTTGCTTCCTATGACTCCTGATTCCATTTTAAAAGATGATATTAATAGAGCTAATAAAGCAAAACAGGAGAAAAACAATAGTGAAAATCAGATTGTGGCCAAAGAATTTGAGCAACACATGAAGCCTAATAATAAACCATCTAGTGTTGCTTCTGAAATTAAATTGAAAAGTGCATGTTTACTTGCCACCAAATATGATATTGATGATCTAGATTTCAGTAAATCTGTTTGCTATGCTTTTGTGTGCAAAGAGGCATTATTTTCATTCAAGGACATGCCTTCCTCTTTGCCTCCTACTGTTACTAACATTTTGCAAGAGTTCACTGACGTCTTTCCACAAGACATGCCACCAGAATTACCACCTATTCGAGGGATTGAGCATCAGATTGACTTAATTCCCGGTGCTTCGCTACCCAACCGTGCACCATACCGTACCAATCCAGAGGAGATGAAGGAGATTATGCGTCAAGTCCAGGAACTTCTCGACAAAGGTTATATTCGCGAATCCCTTAGTCCTTGTGCTGTTCCTATTATTCTAGTGCCGAAAAAGGATGGTACATCGCATATGTGTGTTGATTGTAGAGGCATTAATAATATTACTATCAATTATCGTCATCCTATTCCTAGGCTAGATGATATGCTTGATGAATTGAGTGGCTCTACAATATTCTCCAAAGTTGATTTTCGTAGTGGATACCATCAAATTCATATGTAATTGGGAGATGAATGGAAAACTGCATTTGAAACTACATTTGGTTTATATGAGTGGTTAGTCATGACTTTTGGGTTCACTAATGCACCTAGTACTTTCATGAGATTAATGAACAAAGTTTTACGTGCTTTCATTGGACGATTTGTGGTAGTCTATTTTGATGATATACTAATTTATAGTAAATCTTTGGAGGAACATTTGGAACATTTACGTGCTGTTTTTATTGCTCTACGTGATGCATGTTTGTTTGGTAACCTTCGAAAGTGCACCTTTTATACTAACCGAGTGTCTTTTCTTGGCTATGTTGTTACTCCACAGGGAATTGAAGTTGATAAAGCCAAGATTGAATATATTGAGAGTTGGCCGCAGCCCAAAATGGTCACACAAGTGAGGAGTTTTCTTGGACTCGCTGGTTTCTATAGGCGTTTTGTGAGAGATTTTAGCACCATTGTTGCACCTCTTAATGACCTTACAAAGAAGGATGTGCCTTTTGTTTGGGGTACCGCACAGGAAGAAGCCTTCATGGTGTTGAAAGATAAGTTGACACACGCTCCTTTACTCCAACTTCCTGATTTTAATAAGACTTTTGAGCTTGAATGTGATGCTAGTGGAATTGGATTAGGAGGTGTGTTATTACAAGATGGCAAACCTGTTGCATACTTTTCTGAAAAATTGAGTGGGCCTAGTCTGAAGTATTCTACTTATGATAAAGAATTATATGCTCTTGTTCGGACCTTAGAAACATGGCAACATTATTTATGGCCGAAGGAATTTGTTATACATTCTGGTCATGAATCTTTGAAAAACATTAAAATTCAAGCAAAACTGAACCGTAGACATGCTAAATGGGTTGAATTCATTGAGACTTTCCCTTATGTCATTAAACACACGAAGGGTAAAGAAAATGTTATTGCTGATGCATTGTCTCGTCGTTATACTATGCTTTCACAACTTGACTTTAAAATATTTGTTTTGGATACCATCAAAGATCAATATGTGCATGATGCTGAATTTAAAGATGTGTTTTAGAATTGTAAGGACGGGAGAACTTGGAACAAGTTCATTGTTAACGATGGATTTGTGTTTCGTGCTAACAAGCTATGCATTCCAGCTAGCTCCGTTCGTCTTTTGTTGTTACAGGAGGCGCATGGAGGAGGATTAATGGCACACTTTGGCGTGAAGAAGACGGAGGATGTACTGGCTACACATTTCTTTTGGCCAAAGATGAGACGGGATGTTGAGCGTTTTCTTACTCACTGCACTACATGTCAAAAAGCTAAGTCACGACTCAATCCTCATGGTTTATATATGTCTTTACCTGTACCTAGTGTTCCTTGGGAGGATATATCTTTGGATTTTGTTTTAGTTTTACCTCAAACAAAGAATGGGAGGGATAGCATATTTGTTATCGTGGATAGATTTTTGAAAATGGCACACTTTATACCATGTCATAAAAGCGATGACGCTCTTAATGTTGCTGATTTGTTCTTTTGTGAAATTATTCGCTTGCATGGTGTGCCAAATACTATTGTTTCAGATCATGATACTAAATTTCTTAGCCACTTTTGGAGATGTTTATGGGCTAAGTTGGGGACTAAACTGCTTTTTAGTACTACTTGTCACCCCCAAACGGATGGACAAAATGAAGTAGTGAATAGAACATTGTCTACTATGCTTAGGGATGTTTTGAAGAATAATAAGAAAATGTGGGAAGAATGCTTGCCTCATATTGAATTTGCTTATAATCGTTCATTGCATTCTACTACTAAGATGTGCCCTTTTGAAATTGTGTATGGTTTCCTACCTCGTGCACTTATTGATTTGTTGCATCTTCCATCTTCAGAGAAGGTTAATTTTCATGCTAAAGAACGTGTTGAATTGATTTTAAAAATGCATGAGTTAACTAACGAAAACATTGAGCGTATGAATGCTAAATATAAACTTGCTGGAGATAAGGATAGAAAATATGTTGTGTTTGCACCTGGAGATCTTGTTTGGTCACGTTTGCGTAAGGATGGATTTCCTAATTTGCGCAAATCAAAGCTAATGCCATGTGCTGATGGTCCTTTTATCGTGTTAGAGAAAATAAATGATAATTCATATAAACTTGAGCTGCCTGCAGATTTTGGGGTTAGTCCCACTTTTAACATTGCAGATTTGAAGCCTTATTTGGGTGAGGAAGATGAGCTTCCGTGGAGGATGATTTCATTTCAAGAAGGGGAGGATGATAAGGACATCAATACCATAATTACACCCACAACCCCTGCTACTATACATACTGGACCAATTACTAGAGCTCGCGCACGCCAATTGAATTACCAGGTACTTTCGTTTCTAGGTAACGATTCTAAATTGAATATGTTTGTTTTTCTTACAAATGAAGGGCCTAGCTTGGACAAGACAGATGAACCTTGTAGAAAGTTCAAGCATCGAGATGATGGCATGTGCAAGGGGAACAAGAACGGAGTTACAAGTGATGATTCCTGGACTTTGAAGCCACCATAATGAGTGCATGAAGCCTTGGACGAAATATTCAAGATGCCACTTCATAAATTTCGTGTAGAGGCTATTCTAGGTGTTGCGTCACCATATTTTTGGGCCAGGCCCATGTAATTTTGAAATACTTGATTATAGGCTGTTTTTAGAGTCCGTATGTGTGGGGAAACAAGATTTAAGGTTGGTTACGAAGACCTCCTCCAAGGGCCACGAAATTCCCCCCTCTCTCCTCCATATATATAGCCCTAAGGGCATCGTTTAGACTTTGGGTTTTGTTTAGATTAAAGTTCGCCATAGCTGCAACTTCACGTACTTCGTTTGTGTTCAACGACCAGACAAAGGCGTCAAAGACCCCACCTTGATCAATAAAGCTTTCCTTTTATATTTGCAATATCCATATTGCAATCTTAGTTTCTTGCTTGTTCTTCGTTTGCCTGCAGGAAACAGACCTTCGTGGTCAAGTTGATCGTGCTCCGGCATGGTCAATAACCTCTCGGATTTGGTTTAGCGAGTGCTAAGGCGCGACGTTCTCACACGTTCGTAGTCGGATCGTCAAAGTCGACTTCCTCCAAATGATATCCACCATCTCATCGAAAGACGAGACACCTTTGCCTCTATCAATAAGTCACGCCAACTAGGACGGCCATGCCGGAGTGTACTTACCGGGGTGTCAATCAACGGATTCGCACTAACGCTCCACTCAGGATTTCCCTAAGCAGGGTAAATGCTGGACTGAGCATTGCGCGGGCTCATCGACATTGACGACACTAGTCCTGGTGTAGCTCGATTGTTGACAAGTGAGAGTGGCGGAGAGAGAAACCTTGTGTCCTTGTACCTTGCTCCTTTCCTGAACGAGGCCTCCATGTCGACCATGCTTCCTGAGCCATTTGGGATTGATATGCCACCATTATTCTTGGTTCCCGCCGCTGCTATCAGTCCCCCTATTTGTCCCATCGTTCCCCGCCTTTTCTTGGGCGTCATGGATGATGAAGTCGTCATTGAAGAAAACAACGATGAAGATGATGCGCTGCATGCACTCTCGGGGTCACGCAAGCGCTCCTCCCTACCTGGTGCACCAAAGATGTCGTGGGGAAACACGGCCACCTATGGGACCATCAGCCCCTTGTGGTTCAGCAGGGGGGAAGAGCACATTGCACAAAGAGCGAAGGGTGCAGAGCAGCACGACAGAGATCACACGGGCAATTTTTACCCAGGTTTGGGCCGCCGCGAGGCGTAAAACCCTACTCCTACTTTGGTGGATCGATGAGGGGACCGTAGTGGAGACGCAACGCTCTAGCACGCCAAGGTTTCCTCGGGGCGAGAGCGACTATGCGCGTATGAGTGTAGAAGGGTCCGAATCCTTTCTAAGATTGCCACGATCCACCTTTTATAGATCAAGGGGTCACCACAATGGCAAATTAGTCATTGTGTACTGATTAGATAGCAAACAATGCTATCATACCTAACTCTGCAGGTAGGATATGGTACATTAAATGCGCTACTTAGTGTCACATCATAGCGTAGCTCGACAAGCCTTACCATGCCACTTGGCCACCTTCTCACCTGCCTACGTTACACGTCTCTCGATGGGTGTCATTTGGAGGTAATTTCCTTAGGAAGTGGTTGCCACGTGCCAAATGACAGGCACCTAGCCACTTGGGGGCTCGACACCACACCGACAGATGACTTGCGTTGTTGTGAGGTGGAGCGGTCAATCCTTGGTGGGGTAGTCCACCCTCATCGTGCCAAGCAGGACTTCCGGGGCGGTCTTGATACTTGTCTTCCGTGCAACCTCAACCTTGTCGGGCTCACAAGCCTGGCAAGGGAGGTTTTTTCCTTGGTGGTATCTTGCTTCTTTAGCTTAACTTAGTCTTCTTGATCCGCCCTTTGATTTCTCAAAGAGCCGATCTCTTCTACTTGGTCTTGTCTTGGATGCTGAGAGTTTCTAGGCCAATGGTTTGCAGTCTGTGCACAAGTCAGGGGAAAACATACACCCATGTTTGTGTACTCAGGCAGGAAGTATAAATAAATCATGTTAGTACTAAATCAAGAAAATGAAATGGAACATCGGGCATTGGACCGCCCTAGGAATTCCAAAAAAAATGCCAAGCAGGTGTTTGAATGCGACACCTCGAGAGGTCTTGAAAAGAAATGTTGAACGGGTGTCTAAAAGCAATGCCTCGAGAGGTCTTGGAAAGAAATGCCCAATGGGTGTCTAAATGCGATGATTGTCTTGAAAATAAATGCCACAGTCGGGTGTCTGAAGCGATGCCTCATAAAGGGCTTATAAGAAAATAAAAACATGAGTATCCAGGTGGAGTAGCCATCCCAAGTGATACTCAGAAAATAAAATAAAATTGAATATCTCAGGTAGTCTAGCCATCCGAGGAGATACTCAAGGTTACACATAAGACGTAAGGGTTAGTTCACAATAATATTCATGTCTACAATAATATTCATAATAGCACTAGTAGTTACAATAATTATCCTGCAAAATGAACCATGATCATTTTAATTATTTCCTCCAGAGACTAACACTAGAACTGCCACCTGACCAACCTAGTCCGTAGTCCTTAACCGTGGAAACGGCTATTTGAATAGATAGTACTCTATAGAGGGTGCACTCTTTACCCATGTGTATAGGATTTCTCTAGCCAACACCGAAACACTGACTAATTTCCATTATGGCCTTTGTGTTAAAAATACACCTGGCCAGCACATACTAGATTAACTTTCCGGATGCCAGGAATCACCCAAAGCATCGTTCAAGAGAAAATCTAAGGCAGGGAGACCATTGTCTCGAGTAGCATGGGATCACTATTAACACACAGGATTACAAGGGGTGCCCCCCTCTCGGCCTAGCCGGATACACCCATGCCCCTAACCTGATGACTCGCATTGCAACCAGTACCTAGGAACCTTCATCGCAGCCTCTCTGTACGGTGTGTGTAGGGAAAGGGTGATGTAGGGTGGAACCTTAGATGGCCAATCTTTCACGAAAGGAGCGGATCCCGCGATGAACATGATGAACACGAGGGGAAACACGAGGGTAAACACGAGAGAAACACTAAAACCAACAAGATTGATCACACATATACTAGATTCTCAAACACGAAAGAGTTCACACGATTCACGATCAATAAGGGACGATACACGATAACCGGTTCTTCTCCAAAGGAGGTCTTCATGGGGCCACCCAAAAGGGGGTCTTGAATCCAAGGGGATCTTCTCCGTAGAGGGGCCGCGGTCTCTCTCGAGGAGTAGATCCGATGTGGATGAGCGAGGCTCTATCTCTAATATGAGCTATCATAACAGTAACCCTAGAAAAGAGGAGGATTAGGTCTATATATAGTCTTAGAGGTCGAAGGGGTACATGGGCTTCGGCCCAACACAAAATCACCACACAGGCGTCGGACGTCCGGTGGTTACCGGTCGTCCGGAGGCTCGCGAGGGTCCAAACGTCCGGTGCTTGTCGGGCTTCCATAGATTCGGCTCAGATGGGCTGGGGTCGGATGGCCGGTCAGGGTCGGATTTCCAGGGCATCGGTCGTCCGGTAGTCTTCGGAAGTCCGGCGTTTTGGCTCAGGTGTGGTAGCGCCGGTCATCCGGAGGGAGCTGGTCGTCCGGTGCCTAGAGTTCGTCGGACGTCCGAGGGTCGCCGGTTGTCTAGTGACTAGGGGTTTCGAGCAGTCCCTCTTCTTGTCCATTGAGCTTGGTGTCCTCGCCGTCTTGTCTGTTGGGTGTAGCTGATCCGTGGCTTTCCTCCAAGTACCTGATCACACATAGTGTTTCCGCTTGAGGTAGTAGCCATGTCTCATGCATAGAAAGTGGTAGTTAGGAGAGGAGCGAGTTCACCTTATCTTCGATAGCCTTGGCTCGTGCTCTTGTCATTGGATCAAGTGGTGTCATGGGATACTTAGGTAACTCCATGGGGATGACCTTGGGATGCTCCGCATCATCTCCCCTCCCTTGGGAAAGATCCGACCTCGGATCAAATTATTCATCACCATGGTAGGGCGAGAGATCCTTGATGTTGAAGATGTCCCTCACATTGTACTTGTCGCGCGGGAGGATGATCTTGTAAGCATTGTCGTTGTAATGTGTGAGGACCTTGAAGGGTCCATCCACTCGTGGTAGAAGTTTGGACCTGCGTTCGTTGGGGAAGCGGTCCTTGCGAAGGTGTAGCCACACAAGATCACCAATGTTGATACCATGGGGTGCTTGTTGATGTTGAGCTTGGTCGCAAGTCGTTGTACTTGGCACTCGATGGTGTGCCTTGTATCTTCATGCACCTTCTTGAGATGGTTCACATGTGCACTTGCATCCATATTGATGCACTCTTGTAGTGGTAGAGGAAGAATGTCCAATGGGGACAATGGGTTGAATCCATAGACGACCTTGAAGGGGGACTTGCCGGTAGTTGAGTGTCTTGCGTGGTTGTAGGCGAACTCGGCGATAGGTAGACACTCCTCCCACTCCTTGATGTTCTTATTGATTAGCACATGAAGTAGAGTCAAGAGTGTGTGGTTGGTCACCTCTGTTTGGCCGTTGGTTTGTAGATGGTAAGCCGTGGAGAAGAGTAGCTTGATTCTGAGCTTGGATTATAAGGTTTTCCAAAAGTAACTCAAGAACTTGACATCGCGGTCCGAGACTATCGTCGTTGGCACTCCATGTAGGCGAAGTATTTCCCTACAAAAAAGATTGGCAGCATGTGAAGCATCGTCTATCTTGCTGCAAGGAATGAAATGTGCCATCTTAGAGAATCGGTCCACAACAACAAAAACGGAATCCTTTCCATTTCTAGTCGTAGGCAAACCAAGCACAAAATCCATGCTAATATCTTACCATGGTTGATACGGAATTGGAAGAGGCATATAGAGACCATGGGATTGAGCTTTAGACTTAGCTTTGCGACATGTGGAGCATCGGTTGGTGAAGCGGTTGACGTCGCGGAACATCTTAGGCCAATAGTAGTTCTTGGAGAGGGTAGCAAAAGTCTTGTCGCGTCCAAAATGTCCCATTAGTCCTCCTCCATGAGATTCTTGCAAAAGCAATAAACGAAGAGAAGACTCGGGGATGCATAGTTTGTTAGCTCTCATAAGATAACCATCTTTGATATAATAGTGATCCCAAGAGGTATGCGTCAAACACTTGGCATAAGGAATAGCAAAAGTAGGATCATGCGCATACAAGTCTTTTATGTGCTCAAAGCCAATGACATTCGATTCAAGTTGAGTAACAAGCATGCATATGCGGGAAAGAGTGTCCGCCACAACATTTTCCTTACCTTTAATGTACATGATGACATAAGGAAAAGACTCAATGAATTCACTGCATTTAGCATGACGCTTGTTCAACTTAGTTTGACCCTTAAGGTATTTAAGCGTTTCATGATCGGTATGAATGATAAATTCATGAGGGCGAAGATAATGTTCCCACTGATGCAAAACTCACACTAAAGCATATAACTCTTTGTCATAGATGGGGTAATTGAGTTGTGCTCTAGAAAGTTTCTCACTAAAGTAAGCTATGGGGCGCTTCTCTTGCGTTAACACACCTCCTATGCCATTACCACTAGCATCGGAATGAATCTGAAAGGGTTTGTCAAAGTTGGGTAATGCAAGCACGAGAGCATGAGTAAGCAAATTCTTAAGCTCATTGAATGTCGTATCTTGTGATGGTCCCCAAACAAAGGGTGCATTCTTCTTTCTTAAAGCATGCAAAGGTGAAGCAATGGTGCTAAAGTCCTTCACAAATCTACGATAGAAACCGGCTAAACCAAGGAAGCTATTAACTTGTTGCAAGTTGGTTGGTTGTGGCCAAGTTTTAATAGCATTGATCTTAGAGTCATCAACATGAAAACCCTTAGAGGACACAACAAAACCCAAGAAAACGACCTTATCAACGCCAAAAAGGCATTTTTCCATGTTAGCATAGAGACGCTCTTTTCGAAGAGTTTGCAAAATGGTTCGAACATGGGTGACATGATCTTTGAGAGATTTGCTATAAACAAGGATATCATCGAAGTAGACCACAACAAACTCACCAATGTAAGGGCAAAACACATAATGCATAAGAAACATGAAAGTACCCGGTGCTTCCGATAAACCCATAGGCATGACTAACCACTCATACAATCCGAACTTTGTTTTGAAAGCGGTCTTCCATTAATCACCCTCTTATATGCGTATTTGATAGTAACCACTTTTAAGATCAATTTTGAAAAGATAGTGGCATCGCTAAGTTCATCAAGCATATCATCAAGGCATGGAATGGGGTATCTATATCGAACGGTAATAGCATTGATAGGTCTACAATCGGAACACATGCAAAAGCTACCGTCTCTTTTTGGCACAAGAATGACCGAAACGGCACAAGGACTCAAACTTTCGCGCACATGTCCATGGTCTTTGAGATGTTTTACTTGCCTTTGTATTTCTTTGGTTTCTTCGGGGTTGACACGGTAGGGAGCTTGTTTGGAGGTGGTGCTCCGGGGATGAGGTCGATGCGGTGCTCGATGTCTCGTAGAGGAGGTAGACCCGGAGGTAGCTTGTCGGGGAAAACATCATCGAATTCTTGCAAAAGAGAATACAACACTAAAGGTAGGGTGTGAGAGGTGTTAGCTTGTGGGGCCTCGTCCTTGCACAAAAGGACATAGTGCATGACACTAGATGGGTTCTCACACACTTCTCTTATCTCACATTTGGTGGCAAATAGAACTAGGTTCTTCTTTTCGCTCATCATGGAGGCACTCGATTTGGGCTTGTGGTGCTCCCTTTCTTTTTGGTGGTTCGCTCTCTCACTATTCTCTCCACGATGGGTGGTTTGCTTGTTGGCAATCACTTGGCTTGGAGACATAGGGCGAAGTACGTACTCCTTTCCTTCCATCTAGAAGATGTAGTGGTTCGTTCGGACATTGTGGAAGACACCTCTATCAAATTTCCATGGTCGTCCGAGGAGAAGGTGGTAAACGGTCATTGGAACGACATCACCCTCCAAAGTGTCTTCGTAGGCTCCGATTTTGAAGGAGACTTCCACTCTATGCTTGACTTGTATAGTGTCGGAGTCGCTTAGCCATTGAACTTTGTAGGGGTGTGGGTGCTTCGTCTTCGGCAATTGGAGCTTGGAGCAAAATTCTTCACTTGCTAAGTTATGACAACTCCCTCCATCAATGATGACCTCGACGGACCTTCCATTGATGCCGGCCTTGGTATGAAAGATATGGCATCTTTCGTCTTCTTCTTGTTGATGATGAAGAGTCAAGACCTTGGAGACAACGAGAGTGGGACTTGAATATTCGTCACAAAAGACTTGTTCCTCTTCATCGTTCACTTGCCGGTGCATGGCGACTTGCTCAAGTGCTTCCGTTTCTCCTTCACTCGTGGAGTCGTATATACCATCGTCGTTGAGGATCATGGTTCGCTTGTTGGTACACTCGAAGGACTTGTGGCCTCGGCCTCCACATGTGAAGCATTTGAAGGAACTTTTCTTCATGGTCTCATCGGTTGGGGTAGATGATGACTAAGCCTTCGACTTAAAGTTGCTTGAAGTAGGAAGATGACTTGAGGTTGTCGAATTTTATTGCGACTCGACTTGTCGACGTTGCTTGTAGAAGGCTTGGTTGATGTAGGCGGTGTTGGCATCGTTGAAGCTTGGGTGTTGGAGAAACCATAGGACTTGGATGAGAACTTGGCATACTTGAAGTCATATTGCACTTGATGTTCCGCTTTGGTAGCTTGATGCACTAGCTCGATGAGGTTCGAGTATGGTTGGAAGTCGGCGATCTTCTTGATGGGATGGTTGAGTCCATTCAAGAAACGTGCCATAGTTTGCTCATCATCTTCCGTGACATTAGCTCATATCATGGCAATCTCCATTTCTTTATAGTATTCTTCAACGCTCTTGGTTCCTTGCTTGAGGAGTTGGAGTTTCTTGAAGAGGTTGCGGTTGTAGTAGTTAGGCACGAAACGTGCTCTCATGACATCCTTCATTTGCACCCAAGTAGTGATGGGTGGTTCACCTCTTGCCTCTCGACGCTCAATGACTTGTTCCCACCAAATGAGGACATAATCTTAGAACTCAAGGGATGCCATCGCGATCTTCTTCTCTTCTTCATAGTTGTGCAAATGGAAGATTTTGTCGACCTTCAATGCCCATGAAAGGTACTCTTTGGGATCATTGCTTCCATTGAACTTGGGCATGGTGAACTTTAACTTGCCGTAGCATTGCTCTTCATTGTGTTTGGGTCGGGGATGATGACGTCCTTGATGAGGAGGATCATCTCTCATAACTTTCTCTTGTCATGGAGGATTTCCAATGTCTTGTTGCTCTTGTTGAACTTGATGTTCTTGCCGAGCTTGTGGAGGAACTTGTCGAGCTTGACGATGCACATGAGCTTGATATATTCGTTCGTGTACTTCATCATGGAGCACTTCTTGATGCTCACACGCTTGTTAGCCTCGGTTGGCTACGGCTCGACTTGACTCTCGGAGGGCTTGTTGCGCTTCAAGTTCTTGAGCTTCTCCCAATTGCTGTTCTTGGCGCTGTGCCTCGGCATCTTGTGCATCTTGGTGTAGGCGCGTCCGCTCTTCCTTTTCGTGTTGGCGTTGGCATTGCTGTTCTAGTGCTTGCGCAAAGGTATCTTGGTTTTGATGATGTCATTGTTCTTGAGAGTTGTTGTCGTGTAGAGGGTCGCGGTTGGCTTGACGATCATAGCGCACGACACGACGAAGAGTATTGGATGTCGGTGTACTTGAGCCGGAGATGGTGTAGCTGGAGTGTCGACTTGAGCGGCTCTGTCTTGATGAGTATGAAGTGGAAGAAGAGTGGTTGAGCAGCAAAGCACGAATCTCATCCATTCTTGCATCATTCTCTTGCTTGTGGTCGAAATAGTCTCTTGTGCATTGCTCGGAGAGTCGCAAGTCGGTGGCGAGGTTGTCGATGCGTTCACTCATTTCTTGTTGATCTTGATGCAAATCACGTTGTGCACCAAAGAGGTGACTCTTTGTGACGTAGGAGGTCATGCCGTCATCTTGTTCGATGTAGAGTGGGTTGGTAGAAGTACTTGGCCTATCCATCATTCCAAACAAATATGTGAGTGGGAGAAGGAGAAGAACTTATACCAAATGTACCTTGACCGATGTTGAAGATGGATCAATGATCACTCAATGTGGAACAAGGAAATAGCACAATTGGTACCAATTATTGTCGGTTTCTCACACCTACACAAGTAAAAGATTATGGTGGATCTCGGTTAGGATGGTGGCACAAAATTTGATGCAATTGTTACTGAGCTTCAATAATGTTGGGAAAGATTCGCACGTTTTCATTACAACAAGTAGACCAAAAGCAAAATATGGTTCACGAAAACACACACGCAAAGAGATAAATGGGGTCGTGCAACCAAGGATGAGCCAAAATGTGGAATCCACGAAAATGCTCTTATTGCACAACACTACAGAGATGCTAGCACGATTGCACAATAGGCGGATATGAAGACTTACACACAACCTACTAAGCAAGAATGCCATGGTTTCTCTCCCAAGTATGCTCTATGTATGGTGTTCTGATGATATGATCCAAGATGATCTAGTATGACAATCTTAATGTAGTATGATTCTATGGTTCTTGCTTAAAATCTCTTTGCTTGTCTTTCCTCTTTTGCTTAAAAGCTTGTTTGGCTCTTTTCTTTTGAGCTCTTTCCTTATGCAATGCTTCACGAACCAAGATAGCAATTGTGTATGCAATGACAACTTTGTGACACAACAGATGATATCAAGATATGCACCAATTATATTTATGTATGCTATGGGAAGTATGATCACTAATGTGCACAAGTCACGTTGGCGGCAATACTCAAAGGCTGGTATCGATGGGTAAGCTACACAAAATTGGGCTATGATGGCTATCAATGTAATGGCACGAATGATGTATCACGATACCAAAGATGAGGTTACCGATTCTTGCTTACAGCATGGTGTCAAAATGGTGTAGAGGTTGTTGTTGATGACGAATCCGTGGCGAAGATGAGCGGCGGCGTTGTTGATGTCGAACCGTACCTAAATAAACACAATAGGACACAGAACTGCAACTCAAATTCTCAAAGCATAAAATGTGATCAAAATATGTATCGGAGTGCGAAACGAGTAAGCAATGGTGGTTGCGGAAAAGTAGTGGTGGTATGGGGATGTGTATGCGGAAGTGGGGGGGTGGCTGAAAATTTCGGGGAAGAAAATTCAGTTTCGTCAGGGTTATACGGGCGTCTGGGGGTTTACGGTCATCCGGTCGTGGGACGTCCGGAGGCTGTCGGACGTCCGGTGCCTGGGTGAAATTCGGGCACGGCTAGGGTTCGAGGTGGAGGTGGCGTGAATGGTCAAATCCGGGCGATTTTGTGGAGGGAAAAGGTGGGGAAAAGCTAGATCCACTCAAGGCAAAGCAAATCCATGGATCAAATCCAACAAAATTTCATCACACCAACAAATCACAAAAAAAATTGGGGCTGTTTCTGTGGGGAATTTTCGAATTAGGGACAAAATCAACAAAACAAGGATAGAAAACACAACGGGGAGGCTCCAAAATCATGATTAATGTGGCTCATGATACCAAGATGATGTAGGGTGGAACCCTAGATGGCCAATCTTTCACGAAAGGAGCGGATCCTGCGATGAACACGAGGGGAAACACGAGGGTAAACACGAGGGGAAGCACGAGAGACACTAAAACCAACAAGATTGATCACACATATGCTAGATTCTCGAACACGAAAGAGTTCACACGATTCATGATCAACTAGGGACGATACACGGTAACCGGTTCTTCTCCAAAGGAGGTCTTGATGGGGCCATGCAAAAGGGGGTCTTGAATCCAAGGGGATCTTCTCCGTAGAGGGGCCGCGGTCTCTCTCGAGGAGTAGATCCGATGTGGATGAGCGAGGCTCTATCTCTAATATGAGCTATCACAACGCTACCCTTAGAAAAGAGGAGGTGGAGGTCTATATATAGTCTCAGAGGTCGAAGGGGTACATGGGCTTCGGCCCAACACGAAATCAGCACACAGGCGTCGGACGTCCGGTGGTTACCGGTTGTCTAGAGGCTCGCGAGGGTCCGGACGTCTGGTGCTTGTCGGGCATCTGTAGATTCGGCTCGGATGAGCTGGGGTCGGACGTCCGATCGAGGTCAGATGTTCGGGTCCTCGGTCGTCCAGTAGTCTACTGTAACACCCACGATGCGGCTATATCTCCCATGTGTCGGAGCACGACTTAGAGGCATAACCGCATAGTAGGCATGTCGCAAGAGAGGTAATCTTTACATATCCATGTACTGAATAATAAAGGGATAAAGAGTTGGCTTACAATCGCCACTTCACACAATACATAAACATAGCATTACATCATCCATAATACAATCAAGGTCCGACTACGGAACCAAATAAAGAAAGACAAGCCCTAATGCATAGATCCCTGATCGCCCCGACTGGGCTCCACTACTGATCAACTGGAAACGAAACAACACAACGAACACGATCTTCATCGAGCTCCTGCTTGATCTCGGTTGCATCACCTTCACGGTTATCATCGGCACCTGCAACTGTTTGAAGTAATCTGTGATTCACGGGGACTCAGCAATCTCACACCCTCGCGATCAAGACTATTTAAGTTTATGGGTAGGAAAGGGTAGTGAGGTGGAGCTGCAGCAAGCACTAGCATATATGGTGGCTAACTTACGCAAATAAGAGCGAGAAGAGAAGCAAAGCACGGTCGTGAACTAGAATTGATCCAGAAGTGATCCTGAAACTACTTACGTTCAAGCATAACACAGGAATCGTGTTCACTTCTCGGACTCCGCCGAAAAGAGACCATCACGGCTACACACGCGGTTGATGCATTTTAATTAAGTTAAGTGTCAAGTTTTCTACAAGCGGATATTAACAAATTCCCATTTTCCCATAACCGCGGGCACGGCTTTCGAAAGTTCAAAACCCTGCAGGGGTGTCCCAACTTAGCCCATCACAAGCTCTCACGGTCAACGAAGGATATTCCTTCTCCCAGGAAGACTCGATCAGACTCGGAATCCCGGTTACAAGACATTTCGACAATGGTAAAATAAGACCAGCAAAGCCGCCCGAATGTGCCGACAAATCCCGATAGGAGCTGCACATATCTCGTTCTCAGGGCACACTGGATGAGCAGTCCGTACAACTAAAACCAACCCTCAAGTTTCCCCGAGGTGGCGCTGCAAGGGGCTCTAGTTTGGACGAACACTCAGAGGAGCACTGGCCCGGGGGTTTAAAATAAAGATGACCCTTGAGTCTGTAGAACCCAAGGGAAAAAGGCTTAGGTGGCAAATGGTAAAACCACGGTTGGGCCTTGCTGGAGGAGTTTTATTCAAGGCGAACCGTCAAGGGGTTCCCATTATAACCCAACCGCGTAAGGAACACAAAATCAAGGAACATAACACCGGTATGACGGAAACTAGGGCAGCAAGAGTGGAACAAAACACCAGGCATAAGACCGAGCCTTCCACCCTTTACCAAGTATATAGGTGCATTAAAGTAAATAAGAGATATTGTGATATCGCAACAATAACCATGTTCCAACAAGGAACAAACTCCATCTTCACCTGCAACTAGCAACACTATAAGAGGGGCTGAGCAAAGCGGTAACATAGCCAAACAACTGTTTGCTAGGAAAGGTGGTTAGAGGCTTGACATGGCAATATGGGAGGCATGATATAGCAAGTGGTAGGTATCGCGACATAGCAATAGAGCGAGCAACTAGCAAGCAAAGATATAAGTGATTTCGAGGATATGATCATCTTGCCTGAGATCCCACACGAAAGAAGAACGAGTCCATGAAGAAGACAAATGGACGAAGTCGAACGAACCCTCACAAACGCGATGTTATCGGAACTAACCCAAAGAAGCAACACCGGAAAGAAGCAAACAACATAGTAAACAACCAAGCATAACACGGCATGATGCACAACCAAGTATGATGCATGTCCGGTTTTAAATATGCATGGCATGGCAAAGTGCACAAACAACACTACAGGTTAAGTGGGGCTCAATATGTAACAAGTTGCATATTGAAGAAACACCACATTTAAATTATTTAGTTCTCTCTCGGTTAGGTACTCAACAATATTAAATGTTGGTTAACATGGTAAGAGGTGAAGCATAACAAAACTATACCATCTAAACAATTTAAATGGGGCCGGATATAACAAACAATAAATCTGGTTAATCCCCATAAGCATTTAGCAAATTAAAGCAAACAACAATCTTAACCATTTTAAAAGTTATTATCATGATGCGGATGACATGCAAGTTTTATGCAATATTTATGAAAATGTTGGCATGATAAGATATGAGGCATTTGTCGTCGTGGCGGAAACAAAAGGGGTGCCACATCAACGAATCCAAAAATTATGCCATGGCAACATATCGGTTCCGGTAACTCGATTGAGATCCCGGTGCAAAAGAAAGTGCGACGAGAGCGTGACATGCGATAGAAGGTGGGGGGGCTCCCGTTTACCGGGTTCCCACAGACGGCGGCAAGGCAAAAGAGGGGCTTCGTGCACCGATAGTTCAGACTCGAGGCAAAACAAGGGTGCATCTCATACAACATGCATTCATTCGTTCACGGGCGTCGTCTTGAGGTTATACCTTCGAAGCGTGCAAACGGGACGGTTCTCGTTCGGTGCAAAGTAGAGGAAGTAGACGTTCTCGAAACGTTCGTAGCGGAAGTAGTGGTACTATCGGTCATCGGTGATCAACGGGACGGTAGTGGAAGTAGAGGTACACGACGTCTTGACGAAAATCACGGCGGCGGTAGTTGTACCCATGTTGTCGTCGAACTTGATGGAACCAATGTCCTCGAGGGTTGTCGTGGGAAGTAGTCGTACTCGCGAACTTGTCGGATCCACGGCGATGGTAGTTGTTCATGGCGCTTGTGTCTCGTGGTTCTTCGGGCAACAGTAGTCGTGCACGTCCATAGATGTTCGGGGTCGCGACATGAAAGTTGACGTCCACGGGGTCTTTGAGGGTCGACGGTAGTGGTTCACGTTTTGAAGCCGTTCGAGTCATCGGTGGAGGAACTTGGCGGTCCATGTAGTCGAACTTGGCGCATCCGAATGGTATTTGGTGAATCCTCGTAGTCGTACCCGGGTCGTAGGGGAAACTTGACAGACCCAAGGTCTCCAGTCGTAGTGGTATTTGGTGAATCTCGAACGGTTTTTTGACGGTCCGGCGAGACGACATGGTTCGGGGCAGTCTCAAACTTGATGGTCTCGGTGGAACCTCGTGGTGGTCGTTGGACTTGAGTCATGGCACGTTACAGGAAGCAGCAAGGCATGTCCGACTTGGTGTGCAACAACAACAACAAAAAAAGGAGTCCGGGCGTCCGGGTGGTCTTGGCCATGACAGAGGCAGCAGGGCCAAAAGGGAAGCCAGGAGACGAGCGCGGGCTTGCAGGTCGGGGCAGAGGTGGCAGGCGGAGCGGCAGCACAGGATGCAGACAGAGGAGGTGCTTCCGGGCACTTATGGTGGTGGAGGACGGGCTCCACGCGAACAGGGCCACGGTGGAGGTCGTCATCGGGCGCGCAAACACGCCGAGCAGGAGCGCCCGCGGGTCGAGCAGAAGAGGGGGCCAGAGCAAGGGAAGAAGGGCGACGCGGAGGAGAGGCTTGGCCTCGCTAGAGCAGCTGGCGACGGCGAGATAGCCTGGACGAGGCCAGAGTTGGAGAGGAGCTTGGGGGTCGCGACGTGAAGGAGAGGAGGCAGGGCATGGTGATGGCCCCTGGGGCATCGACGGCGGCGCCGGTCGTCGAACAACGAGGCGGGATCGCGACATCAGGATGGTTCAGGCGCGTGCGCGAGATGAATAGCGAGGGGTTTAGCTCCTTTCTATGCGGCGGCGCCAGGAGGAAGGGTAAAGCACGGGGCGTGCGCTCCTCTCCTGAGCGATGTGCGTGTGTGGCGCGGTTGAAGGGAACGAGGAGGAGGGAGACGGGTGTGGCGGTGGCCTCAGGAACGAGAGGGAGAGATGGGGATCGAGCTGCGTGGCTAGGTTAAGTGAGGGGTTCAGCTGGGCCTTGGCCGTGGGCCAGCGCGGGGGTTGGGGAGGCCCAAGTGGGCTGCGGCGCTGCGGAGAGCAGCTGGGCCTCGGCTAGAACTCTCCTCCTCTGTTGTTTCCTCTTATTCATTTATATGAAATAAATGGAACTTGCATAAATGCGCAGAGAGGTAGCAGTGGAATTAGGGAGAGAGAAAAAATAGTTCCGGAGTCCTTGGAATATGGTCAATTAAAGAAAAGTGGTGTGAGGATTTTACAGACTATAAATTTAAACATGTTCGAATTTAATCCAAGCATGCATGAATTTATAACCTGACCAAACTGAATCCAAATGGGCTTAAATTTTATAGGATGACCCTACATAATAAATATGATTTATGAGCAAAAGATGAGCATTTATTTGAGCAATTCTATTTGCAACTCAAATAAATAGAGAAAAGGGAAAGAAGGAAGTGGCATAGGGATTTGAAACTTGGGTGAAACCAAGTTGGAAGTGAGCATGGGGTTGATGGAAGGATCGAGAGAAGAAAAGAAGTTGCAATGCACACATGAACATGATGGATGCAAAAGCACATGGTAATAATGATGAAATGCAAAATGGCAAGAGGCACGATGCAATGCAAACAATGATGACAAGATGAAAAGCAACAAACAAATAAAACACCCGGCGACAACGGAAAAAATGGAAGACGTCTGAAGCGTGGGTCTCGGGGCGTTACAACACTCCACCACTACGAGAGGATCTCATCCCAAGATCTAGGATGGCACCGGAGGGAAAAGGAAGAGGAATATAAGAGGTAAAACTAAGTTGCTTCTTCGACAGACGAATGAAACCACGAACCTTGAGAGGTTGAATGAATAGAACGAAGAATACAACGAAGATGCACAAAGTTGAAAACAATCCGTTAGAAAAGAGGAACAAGGAACATTACGGGAACCTTGTAGGTTGAAAGACATAAGAAAAGGGTTACGATGGACAAGTACATGCAAGCACTCCGGTTGAAACGAGATGAACAAGGAATGATAAAGATCAATTACAATAACACTCCGGTTGGAAAAGGAAGGCATAGAATATGATCTTGACAAGATGAGAGGATACTTGATGAAATCAACAACACATTGCCTCCGGAACTATTGAAAGAATGGCACAAGGGTTAAGAACGATTTCAGACAGCACTCCGGTTGAGAAAGGAGGTAAAACTTGATAAGATGAGAGAGCTCGAATGAAAACACGACACTCCGGTTAAATTGATAAGCATGAAAAGAACACAATCCTCACCATTCGAGATGATGAGATAAAAGAGGAACATCACAATGTCTCTGTAAGAAGAAAGAATATAGATCATTGAAATTAAAGGATGGAGAAGAAAAGGTCAACTTATGCCCCAAGTGAGCTTGAAGATCACCCTTCCAAGCAAGTTAAAACGGAGTTGTTGGAAAACCAACAACGAAAAAGGATAAGCTTGATATGGACTTATATAAGACATCTCAAAATTATGAGGTGACAACTTGCCACTCACGGAAAAGCTTTGATTGTGAGCTAGAAAAAGATAGAAATCTTCTTTCATCAAGGTGATAAGGATAAGACTTGGATCATAGATAATCACCACAACGAGCAACATTCCCAATGGAAGGCTTTAGGTGAAACGTGACACTAGATAACTCCAATGAAGAGATTGATGGGTTGCAAAGGATCTCCTGAACGAAGAGAAAAAGATGGGTTTGAAATATCTCATTCTTAACAACTTGCGAATCATGAAACATGAAAGGAAATTGTCAAGAATGACATAACGCCATCTCAAAAGATAAGGTAGAAAGAATTGCACTTTGGAATGCAAGATGAAGAATACTTGAAGTATAGCTTGGCGGATCATAGCTTCGAGAGAAATCTTGAAGAACAAATGAAGAATGAAAAGAATCCTTGATGAACCACCATGTAGAGCCTCCAAGAAGAACTCCGGTAACAAAAGGATGGTCAAACAAAAGGAAAGAGAATTTGAAAACACAAGGTGAAACCTTGCGATGATTTAGATGGAGCTTCGCGACGAGATAATGCGGAAAAACTTGGAACTCCGGAAAAGAAAGATAAACAAATGAAATGAAGAATTTTGATGAACCTTCGGAATAAGGAATTGAATTTTACTCGATGAAATAAGAATAAGAATTGCATTATGCTTATCCTTCATCAATTAAATTGATGACACACAATGGATTTGGCATACTACTCATTATCGTTGAAAGTATTAAGAGAGATATAACACAAACTTGGGAAGGTCTTCAACGGACCACTGGAAGGGTTGAAACAACGAATAAAATGGTATGATAAATGAAGGAAGAAGAATCTTGAACCGAACCACCGGGTAAGAACATTGACGGAACAGAATGGAGAGACTTCGCATCAATAAGATGGATACTTGATTAAGAAAACCGAGTCCTTGAAGAAACAAGGGTGGGAGGGCGGGAAAACAAAGGTATCTTGGGACGGAAGAAATGAGCACCGTTGAGAAGAACTGATAATTGATCTTGCGGATGTTGAAAAGAACGGACCCACTTGAAGAGAGACACATCGGTTCAGAAGAGATTGGGATGGCAAACTCGAAGATCATGAAGGATTAGTATTCACATAGATATATGAGAATACCGCTTAGGAGAGGTATGGAAACACAATTGACATTGAAGCAACTCGAATACCACAAACCAAAATAAAACAAAGGATTGGCTTGCAAAATAAGCCGGAACAAACATATGATAGAGATTTCGTCTGAAGTTTTCGTGGTGGGGCCCACACGGGCTCGATCATACGGCACCATCATGTACAAGGCAGTGCACATGACATACGAAGCGTCCCCGAGTCAGCATAGCCAAGGATTCTTTAAGACACAACGAGACCACTGTAAAACCAACCGTGGATAGGTGGACCACAAGACGTCGAACCCCAATCTCATATCATGCATCTGTCGGAAAGATATCCTAGGAGCTACTTGAATTCCCACTTATAAACTCCCGAAACTTTCTGGTTATGCAATCAGGTGTTGGGGATACAGGGGAAGCATAATATCTCACCCAAACTAACAATCCCTACATCCAGCTGTATCCATCCTTCAACACATAACCAAGAAACCTTTGGAAATTGTTTACCTCAACCTTTGAAAAGCATCCGTTATACGAGTTATGGCAATACTCCCAAACTCCCGCCCAGTACTGGGTGACGTTGAGGTTATCTCACCAACAACTGCATAAAAGAGATTTTCGATGTCGGCGAAACTCAGGTATTCCAGAATTGCAACGATAAAATTGTGACGACAACACCTTGGAGCTCAACTCCCCAGGACACTACCACAACCCCTAAATGTCAGGAGGCACCAAGAACAATGTTCTCGTCACAAAACCATCAGAACGATTCCAAGATACCCGCGTGATCCTAAAATAATTTCGGTGAAATTTGAGAAGAGAAGAGTCAAAACTCTACGTCAGGAGGCTTCACCAGAGCGACGAAGGGAATGAGGAGTAAAAAGAATCCTACTCTCCGATATATATAATCCTATAAGACACAAAACATTTTTCTAGACTCAACAACGCCAGCGATTTGATCAAGCAGGGGGCTCCTAAGTCGGGGAAGGCTCTGATTACCAACTTGTAACAGCCACGATGCGGCTATATCTCCCACGTGTGGGAGCACGACTTAAAGGCATAACCGCATAGTAGGCATGTCGCAAGAGGGGTAATCTTTACATATCCCATGTACTGAATAAGAAAGGGATAAAGAGTTGGCTTACAATCGCCACATCACACAATACATAAACATAGCATTACATCATCCAGAATACAATCAAGGTCCAACTACGGAACCAAATAAAGAAAGACAACCCCTAATGCATAGATCCCCGATCGCCCCGACTGGGCTCCACTACTGATCAACTAGAAATGAAACAACACAATGAACACGATCTTCATCGAGCTCCTCCTTGAGCTCGGTTGCATCATCTGCACGGTTATCATCGGCACCTGCAACTGTTTGAAGTAATCTGTGAGTCACGGGGACTCAGCAATCTCACACCCTCACGATCAAGACTATTTAAGATATGGGTAGGAAACGGTAGTGAGGTGGAGCTGCAGCAAGCACTAGCATATATGGTGGCTAACTTACAAAAATAAGAGCAAGAAGAGAAGCAAAGCACAGTTGTCGGTGTCAAAACCGGTGGATCTCGGGTAGGGGGTCCCGAACTGTGCGTCTAGGATCGATGGTAACAGGAGGCAGGGGACACAATGTATACCCAGGTTCGGGCCCTCTTGATGGAGGTAATACCCTACGTCCTGCTTGATTGATATTGATGATATGAGTATTACAAGAGTTGATCTACCACGAGATCATAGAGGCTAAAACCCTAGAAGCTAGCCAATGGTGCGATTGTTATATATGATCTATCGACTAGCCTGGCCTCGGTCTATATAATGCACCAGAGGCCTAGGATAACAAGAGTCCTAGCCGAATACGCCGGTCGGGAGGAGTCCTTGTCTTGATCACCAAGTCTTGTGGAATCTTCCATGTATGCGGCAACTGTCCGAATTGGCCCATGTGTATACGGCCATGGGGGTCCTCGGCCCAATCTGACAGATCGGGAGATGATGTGGTTAGTACCCCCTAGGCCAGGACACCGTCAACGGTCGTGAACTAGAATTGATCAAGAAGTGATCCTAAAACTACTTACGTTCAAGCATAACACAAGAACCGTGTTCACTTCCCAGACTCCGCCGAAAAGAGACCATCACGGCTACACACGCGGTTGATGCATTTTAATTAAGTTAAGTGTCAAGTTTTCTACAACCGGATATTAACAAATTCCCATCTGCCCATAACCACGGGCACGGCTTTGAAAGTTCAAAACCCTACAGGGGTGTCCCAACTTAGCCCATCACAAGCTCCCACGGTCAACGAAGGATATTTCGACAATGGTAAAACTAGACCAGCAAAGCCGCCGAATGTGCCGACAAATCCCGATAGGAGCTGCACATATCTTGTTCTCAGGGCAAGCCGGATGAGTAGTCCGTACAACTAAAACCAACCCTCAAGTTTCCCCGAGGTGCCGCTGCAAGGGGCTCTAGTTTGGACCAACACTTAGAGGAGCACTGGCCCGGGGGTTTAAAATAAAGATGACCCTTGAGTCTGCAGAACCCGAGGGAAAAGGC
The DNA here is from genome assembly GCF_056163025.1 of Triticum urartu. Classification (NCBI taxonomy): domain Eukaryota; kingdom Viridiplantae; phylum Streptophyta; class Magnoliopsida; order Poales; family Poaceae; genus Triticum; species Triticum urartu. The sequence continues at coordinate 398,550,808 of NC_141879.1, read as the reverse complement.
TTGGGTGGCAAATGGTAAAACCAAGGTTGGGCCTTGCTGGAGGAGTTTTATTCAAGGGGAACTGTCAAGGGGTTCCCATTATAACCCAACTGCGTAATGAACGCAAAATCAAGGAACATAACACCGGTATGACAGAAACTAGGGCGGCAAGAGTGGAACAAAACACCAGGCATAAGGCCAAGCCTTACACCCTTTACCAAGTATATAGGTGCATTAAAGTAAATAAGAGATATTGTGATATCCCAACAATAACCATGTTCCAACAAGGAACAAACTCCATCTTCACCTGCAACTATCAACACTATAAGAGGGGCTGAGCAAAGTGGTAACATAGCCAAACAACTGTTTGCTAGGAAAGGTGGTTAGAGGCTTGACATGGAAATATGGGAGGAATGATATAGCAAGTGTTAGGTATAGCGGCATAGCAATAGAGCGAGAAACTAGCAAGCAAAGATAGAAGTGATTTCGAGGATATGGTCATCTTGCCTGAGATCCCGCAAGGAAGAAGAACGAGTCCATGATGAAGAAGACAAATGGACGAAGTCGAATGAACCCTCACAAACGCGACGTTATCGGAAATAACCCGAAGAAGCAACACCGGAAAGAAGCAAACAACATAGTAAACAACCAAGCATAACATGGCATGATGCACAACCAAGTATGATGCATGTCCGGTTTTAAATATGCATGGCATGGCAAAGTGCAGAAACAACACTACAGGTTAAGTGGAGCTCAATATGTAACAAGTTGCATATTGAAGAAACACCACATTTAAATTATTTAGTTCTCTCTCGGTTAGGTACTCAATAATATTAAATGTTGGTTAACATGGCAAGAGGTGAAGCATAACAAAACTATACCATCTAAGCAATTTAAATGGGGCCGGATATAACAAACAACAAATCCGGTTAATCCCCATAAGCATTTAGCAAATTAATGCAAACAACAATTTTAACCATTTTAAAAGTTATTATCATGATGCGGATGACATGCAAGTTTTATGCAATATTTATGAAAATGTTGGCATGATAAGATATGAGGCATTTGTCGTCGTAGCAGAAACAAAAGGGGTGCCATGACAACTAATCCGAAAATGATGCCACGACAACATATCGGTTCCAGTAACTCGATTGAGATCCCGCTGCAAAAGAACGTGCGACGGGAGCGTGACATGCGATAGAAGGTGGGGTGCTCCCGGTTACCGGGTTCCCACATGACGGCGGCAAGGCAAAAGAGGGGCTTCGTGCACCGATAGTTCAGACTCGAGGCAAAACAAGGGTGCATCTCGTACAACATGCATTCATTCATTCACGGGCGTCGTCTCGAGGTTATACCTTCGAAGCGTGCAAACGGGACAGTTCTCGCTCGGTGCAAAGTAGAGGAAGTAGACGTTCTCAGTACGTTCGTAGCGGAAGTAGTGGTACTATCGGTCATCGATGATCAACGGGACGGTAGTGGAAGTAGAGGTACACGACGTCTTGACGAAAATCACGGCGGCGGTAGTTGTACCCATGTTGTCGTCAAACTTGATGGAACCAATGTCCTTGAGGGTATTCATGGGAAGTAGTCGTACTCGCGAACTTGTCGGGTCCACGACGACGGTAGTTGTTCACGGCGCTTGTGACTCGCGGTTCTTCGGGCAACAGTAGTCGTGCACGTCCGTAGATGTTCGGGGTCGCGACATGAAACTTGACGTCCACGGGGTCTTCGAGGGTCGACGGTAGTGGTTCACGTTTTGAAGCCGTTCGAGTCATAAGTGGAGGAACTTGGTGGTCCATGTAGTCGAACTTGGTGCATCCGAATGGTACTTGGTGAATCCCCGTAGTCGTACCCGGGTTGTAGGGGAAACTTGACAGACCCAAGGTCTCCGGGCGTAGTGGTATTTGGTGAATCCCGAACGGTTTTTTGACGATCCGGCGAGACGACATGGTTCGGGGCAGTCTCAAACTTGATGGTCTCGGTGGAACCTCGTGGTAGTCGTTGGACTTGAGTCATGGCACGTTACAGGAGGCAGCAAGGCATGTCCGACTTGTGTGCAACAACAAAAAAAGGAGTCCGGGCGTCCGGGTGGTCTTGTCCATGACAGAGGTAGCAGGGCCAAAAGGGCAGCTAGGAGACGAGCGCGGGCTTGCTGGTCGGAGCAGAGGCGGCAGGGCGGAGCAGCAGCGCAGGACGCGGACAGAGGAGGTGCTGCTGGGCACTTATGGTGGTGGAGGAGGGGCTCCATGCGAACATGGCCGTGGTGGAGGTCGTCGTCGGGCGCGCAAACATGCCGAGCAGGAGCGCCCTCGGGTCGAGCAGAAGAGGGGGCCAGAGCAAGGGAAGAAGGGCGACGCAGAGGAGAGGCATGGCCTCGCTAGAGCAGCTGGCGACGGCGGGATAGCCTGGACGAGGCCGGAGTTGGAGAGGAGCTTGGGGGTCGCGACATGAAGGAGAGGAGGCAGGGCATGGTGATGGCCCCTGGGGTGTCGACGGCGGCGCCGGTCGTCGAACAGCGAGGCGGGATCGCGGCATCAGGATGGTTCAGGCGCATGCGCTAGATGAATAGCGAGGGGTTTAGCTCCTTTCTATGTGACGACGCTAGGAGGAAGGGTCGAGCACGGGGCGTGCGCTCCTCTCCTGAGCGATGTGCCTGTGTGGCGCAGTGGAAGGGAACCAGGAGGAGGGAGACGGGTGTGGCGGCGGCCTCAGGAATGAGAGGGAGAGATGGGGATCGAGCTGCGTGGCTAGGTTAAGTGAGGGGTTCAGCTGGGCCTTGGCCTTGGGCCAGCACGGGAGGTAGGGAGGCCCAAGTGGGCTGCGGCGCTGCGAGGAGCAGCTGGGCCTCGGCTAGAACTCTCCTCCTCTGTTGTTTCCTCTTATTCATTTATACGAAATAAATGGAACTTGCATAAATGCGCAGAGAGGTAGCAGTGGAATTAGGGAAAGAAAAAAAATAGTTCCGGAGTCCTTGGAATATGGTCAATTAAAGAAAAGTGGTGTGAGGATTTTACAGACTATAAATTTAAACATGTTCGAATTTAATCAAAACATGCATGAATTTATAACATGACCAAACTGAATCCAAATGCGCTTAAATTTTATAGGATGACCCTACATAATAAATATGATTTATGGGCAAAAGATGAACATTTATTTGAGCAATTCTATTTGCAACTCAAATAAATAGAGAAAAGGGAAAGAAGGAAGTGGCATAGGGATTTGAAACTTGGGTGAAACCAAGTTGGAAGTGAGCATGGGGTTGATGGAAGGATCGAGAGAAGAAAAGAAGTTGCAATGCACACATGAACATGATGGATGCAAAAGCACATGGTGATAATGATGAAATGCAAAATGGCAAGAGGCACGATGCAATGCAAACAATGATGACAAGATGAAAAGCAACAAACAAATAAAACACCCAGCGACAACGGAAAACATGGAAGACGTCTGAAGGGTGGGTCTCGGGGCGTTACGTTTACGGAAGTTCGGTGTTTTGGCTCGGGTGTGGTAACGTCGGTCGTCCGGAGGGGGCCGGTCATCCGGTGCCTAGAGTTCGTCGGACGTCCGAGGGTCGCCGGTCGTCCACTGACTGGGGGTTTCGAGCAGTCCCTCTTCCTGTCCATTGAGCTTGGTGTCCTCGCCGTCTTGTCCGTTGGGTGTAGCTGATCTGTGGCTTTCCTCCAAGTACCTGATCAAACATAGGGTTTCTGCTTGAGTTAGTAGCCATGTCTCATGCATAGAAAGTGGTAGTTCGGAGAGGAGCAACTTCACCTTATCTTCAATAGCCTTGGCTCGTGCTCTTGTAATTGGTCCAAGTGGTGTCGTGGGAGACGTAGGTAGGTCCATGGGGATGACCTTGGTATGCTCCGCATCAAAGGGGTTAACAACTCACTGAGCCGTACCCTACCTATGGAAGGGACAAGTGGTAGCACGAAACCAGTACGGGGGTTGACAGAACAAGACTCGACCTACGGTCGACTAAGGAGGTTTAAGTTTTCCTGTAGTGGTTAGAACAATATATTTTCTTGGTAGTACCCAACAAGGTGACCACCAGGTATGTCCCAACATACCCTCACTGATCATTCTCGTCACAACGAGATTTCAGTCTCACGGTCACTTTTCTCATGACGGATTCTTCCTGCAAATTAGCCTGTACAAACATATGCATATATAGCACGTGAAAATAACCATACTCACTTATACTTCATGTTTAAATGAAGATAAAATACCATCAAGGGGATCATGCATGTATGACTAGTAATATGCAAAATCTATATGGGTTCAACATACTCATAATTAAATTATACTTGCAAACAAACAATTATGCATTCACCATATCGTGTGTTCAATATGCTTTCCTTGATCATGCAGAAAGATTGGGTGCACTCCAAAACCTTGCAAGTTTTATCTTCCCTTCTTTTTCCTATTTTCAAATATAGCAATTACCACATAAAGGAAAAACAGTGCTAAAAAGATATTTGGAAATTTTTGAAATGAATACTAAAATAAACTAGATGAAATTTTAGAAATAATAGAAAAAGAATCAAGTCATTTGGAGTTGTGCTTTGAGAACTAGAGCTAGTCAAAGTTTGGTCAAATTTATGAATTTAAATTAAAACAGAAAAACAAAACTGTTCGGTAGATATTATGCTTTCGAGAGGAGGAGATGCACTTTGCAGAATATGCTTTCTCTTAAACTGAATTGGTGCAGAACTCGGTCACTGAGGGTGGGCCCACCTGGCCCACTGGTCAGGTTTGACTAGTCACCCACGCGTGTCTCTCACTACGGTAGAGCAAGGCGGGGCTCTGGCGATCTGTGCCGGCGAACAACGGTACTGTTCGGAAAAACGAGGCCACCCATGATCTCAAGAGGTCGAGGCGGTCCCGTGGGTAATCTCCTTGGTTGCTGGGGTGGACGGTGTCGCTAGCGATGAGGTCACCCGAAGATCTTCGGCGGCGACGAATTGGGCGTTTCACCCACGGTGGCTCCTGAGCAAAATTGAGCGTGGGGATGTATCAGTGGGTTCTCATGGGGCTAGTGATGAAGAAATCTAGGAGAGGAAGAGCCAGACAGTGTCAGAACCATCCGGATAGTTGTGATGGCCGTAGCTCCCGGAGAGGAAGAAGACGGCCACTTGCGGTCGTTTGGATGCTATAGAAGGCTTGCACGGGGAGATGGAGTGGTTTTAAGGGTATGAGCAAGCTCAGGGTGAGCTTAAGTAGGCAGGAAAGGGCGGTGCCGCGGGTTCCAGAGAAGAACACGTGACTGGCGGCCATTCAAGGCAAATGAGTGGGCGGTGGCGAGGTAGACGTGGCCGATGTGTCTCTTGTGCAGTCGGTGAGCCGCGGATGAGCTCGAGCGGTAGGCAATTAAGGCGAGGTGGTTCGGGCGGAGATGTGGCCAAGTGGGATTCGTCGGATGGCGGCTCTCGTCGGCGTGGACGACGGTGGTCGGCTCTAGGAGCCAAGGGGCCGTGTCGGCGAGCTCCTAGGCAGTCGTGCTGATCCAGAGGAAGATGAGGACGAGAGGGGGAGGTAGTAGAGCAACGGTAGTAGCTCGGTGCCAACGCGTGCAAAACGCACGCTCAGACCATCCCCAGAGCACATGCACAGAGTGCTCGATGAAATGTCAGGGCCACCTGGGGTTTCTGATGATAATGCAAATTGGCAATGTTGCGAACCTGGTTATGAGAGAGCTAATGGACATGTTTGTTTAGCCAGAAGGTCTAGTGCAACGTAGGGTTTAGAGAGTTGCAAAATTTCAACCATGTCCACAAAGTGTTTGATGAAATGTGAAAGTGCGTTATATCGACTAGAGGGGGGGTGAATAGGCGATTTTTATGAAAGTCTTCAAAACGTGAGAGTTGTGAAGACAAACAGTGAAGATCATGCCTATTACTATGCAGCGGAAGTTAGATTACACTAGGCCAGCCATGGTCATGTATTCAATAGAGTGAAAGCGCAATGACAAACAGCTTCAGTGTAATAAGGATCAGGTAGGAAGAAGTTATGAAGCCAAACAGATCATACATTCATGTTGTGAAGACAAAAGATAAAGCAAGTATGCAATGGCTTCACAATGAATAACTGTAAGCGAGAAGAAGTGAAGATGAAACCAGTGACACATTGAAGACAATGATTTGTTGGACCAGTTCCAGTTGCTGTGACAACTGTACGTCTGGTTGGAGCGGCTAGGTATTTAAACCAAAGGACACACAGTCCCGGACACCCAGTCAAGGACACTTAGTCCAAGACACCCAGTCCTCACCGTTTTCTCCTTGAGCTAAGGTCACACAGACCTCACCCAATCACTCAGGTAAGTCTTCAAGGTAGACTCCCAAACCTTCACAGACTTTTTTCACTGACAATCCACAATTTCTCTTGGATGCTCAGAACGCGACGCCTAACCGTCTGGAGGATGCACAGTCCTCAAGTGTAATAAGTCTTCAAATCACACAGACACGAAGACTTAAGTGATGCCCAATTTACTCTGGCTCTGGGTGGTTAGGGCTTTTCTCCTCACTGGGAATTTTTCTTTCAAAGGCTTCGAGGTGGGTTGCTCTCAAACGACAAAAGCCGTGCACTGAAATCTGAGCAGCCAACCGTTTATGGTTGTGGGGGGTGGACTATTTATAGCCACTTGGCAACCCGACCTGATCTGTCCGAAATGACCCTGGGTCACTAAGGAACTGACACGTGTACCAACGGTCGAATTTTGAACTCACACGGCAACTTTTCTTGGGCTACAAGTAAAGCTGACTTGTCTGACTCTGGACAAGATTTTCTCTCAAAGTCTTCGCTCGAAGACATAGGATTTGAATTAGGCATCACTTCAGTCATTCTGACTGGTTCTCTTCGACCCCACTTAACAGTATGGTGGTTCCTATGACACAACATGAATGAAATAAAACTACGAAGGATCTAGGTCTTCGAGTTCCAAAAGCTTCATAGGGAGTCTTCTCATGTCATTGTCTTCAATATGAATATCTTCATAAACCACCATTGTCTTCAATGTCTTCGTACATTTTTAGGGGTCATCTCTGGTAGTAAAACCGAATCAATGAGGGACTTCTACCTGTGTTTTCCTGCAATTCTCACAAACACATTAGTCCCTCAACTAGGTTTGTCATCAATACTCCAAAACCAACTAGAGGTGGCACTAGATGCACTTACAATCTCCCCCTTTTTGGTGATTGATGACAAACTAGTTGAAGTTTTCAACGGGAAACATAATTTGTGAAATTGTAAAAGAATTGTCTTCATAAGTTGCAAGGGCTCCCCCTGAAGATGTGCATATAAGTAATTTGCTTCTTGAATGCAAATGCACATGGCATGTTGTACTTGTGGAGATCCACTTCAACTTATGACAATCCACTATGCATGTGAAAGTATATGAAGATAATTACATGCATAATGGAAAATGGACGTCTGCAGAATGAGATGAGTGCGGAATTTATCGTCGCACATGCAGAATTTATCTTCGCAAAACGGAGTGACAAAAGGTAGCAGACGACCATCAAGGCTAAGTGTTACAACTCAATGAAGCAAATGTAGCAAAAAACGGGAGTTGTAAGCACGAAGCAAAATGTAGCAAAATATGAAGGCACCCGCCCATAGTGACCCGCTTGAAGACTATAACCATCATATGCTTCTCCCCCTTTTGTCAGTGATGACCAAAAAGGTTTGAAGACATAGAGGTTTCTACGCGTTCCCAGGCGCAGCAGGGTCAGTGGAGTTGTTTGGCGGCGGTGCAGACGAGCTTGGTGCAGATTCGACGCGCGTTGAAGTAGGTGGAGATGATGTCGCGTTGTCTTCTTCTTCAATAATCCGGGCAGACACGGTGGCAGCAGAAGAAGAGAACTCTGACTCTTCAAGTGATGGTGTGCTGCGCATCACCGCTCTTCTTGGAGGCGTGGAGTCAAATTTGGAATGCTCTGTGAAGCCATCCTCATGCAGTTCAGCTTCAGGGCACATCATAGTGAGGCCCTTCCAAGTGCGGCGACAGGTCTCGTGTGTGACAAATGCATTCTTGGTTGCCAGATTTCTGATGCGATTGACTTCTTGCATGATGCTTCTCATCTGCCTCTTGAGCCAGTCGTGATGCCTATCTTGCTTTTGGCGAAGAGCCACAAGAAGCTCTCTGTTATTGAGTGTACGAGCGCGCTTCTTGGGTCTTTTTGCAGCTGTGCTGTTGGTGGCTTCAGTTGATGCAGGGGCACGTGTGGTGCCAGCCATTGGATACACTCGGGAGAGAGCTTCAACACCTTCAATATTTTGAGTGAAGCTCTGGTGTTCTGCATTCTGAAGACTTAGTGGTTGCTTGGCCGGCTCTGGATATATTGCTTCAGCAGATGTGTCCATATCTGGCAAAAATATCCTATGATTGCGGGCTGAGGGTTGATAGGAGATTGCAGAGTGAAGCTTGATCAGCCTCATAACCCAAGGAGCATAGAACTTTAATCCAAACAGTTCTGAAGCAGACGCTGCAAATTGTCGGATGAAAAGATCCTGTGTATTGAAGCATTTGCCGTGAAGAATGCAGAAGATGAGAGTCTTCATGGCACCATCAATCGTTGCATATCGAGAGTGTCCCTTGATTGGCCAGAGAGTCCGCCTTATGATGTGATATATTGTTCTGGGCAGGTACTCTAAGTCTTCAACGAAGAACTTAGTTGGATAGGGTGCATTTGGAGGAAATGGCTTCATCATTGAGAGCATCTGACTCATATCTGGCTCAGGACGCTGAAATATGCTCTCAATTGCTTCAACATGGAGTTGGCACCCTTCTTCAAAGAATTCGCCAGGAGTGGGAAGGCCGGTAAGCTCAATTAGATCGAAAGCATTGGCTTCATGATGGATATTTCCTGTCATCCACTCCAGGATCCATGTCTTCGGATCTCTGTTATAGCCTTTGATATGCAAGGTGGCATAGAACTGGAGCAGAAGCTCTTCGTTCCAGTGCTCTTCGTCAGTGATAAATGGCAGCAAACCCACTTGCTTGAAGCAATCCAGTGCTTCTTCCAGACCAGGCAGACCAGCAACAACTTCAACCTCAAGGCGCTTGTGAGGAAAGATGCGGCCTTGGTTGTAGAGGATGCATGAATAATAGCTGCGCTGTTGATGGCTCCAGAACCTATCTGATACAATCCGTTCCCTTGAATAAGGGTTCTTGGAGCGGTCGAAAAACGTGTTATCTTCCCTGAAGCCGTTGATGTTGAAGGAACCAGGAGCTGATGCAGGACCTGGGAACCTTGGTAGTCGTGGGATCGGCTTCTGGACCTGGGGCCTGTGCGCAATATGATAGTTGAATTGTGGTCCGGCAGCAGACTCAGGCACAGAATGTTCAGGAGCAGTAGCTTCGGTGTCTTCTGAAGCTGTTGTTGGGGAGGGCTCCACATTTGCTTCGGCGTTGTTTGTGGCAGCCTCAACATTTCCAGCTTCAGGCACGTTCTCCTTGAGAACTGCTTCTTGTTGGTTCGGGGGAGTTGGAGCTTGTGGTATTTCTGCTTGCTCTTCGGCTGATGCAGCCGGAATGTCTTCAGCAGCCTGAGCCCTTGGCCCTTTGCGAAGCCTATGGAATGTAGGCGCTGGTGGAGTTGCAGTGGGTTGGGGCTCATCTTCCTCCTGTGGGCGATCTGCCCACGATGCATTTTGTGTGATTGGCGTCAATGGACGACCAATACTGATCTGTTCGCTTGTCTCAAGCTGAGGAAGGGCTGCATCACCTTGCACATTGTCTTGGGGACCAATGTCTTCAGCAGCATTGGGGTTGGCTGCTGGAATGTCTTCAGCGTGCGGAGCCTCTATGTAAGCAGGCTCATGCACTGTCAACTGACGGTCTGCGTCAGGATAGCGGACGCAGAGTGGTTCAACTATCAGGGGCTCTGTGGGAGCAGCCCGAGATTTCTTGGTCTTGCGCTTCTTGATGATGTGTTCAGAAGGAGAGGCTTCAGAATGTTTTCTCTTCTTAGCTTTAGCCTCTGCAGTCCGTGTCTTCTTGTGCTGTGAGGCGGTTGATCGACTCTTTGGCTTCGAGCCAGTCGTTGCAGCGGGGAAGACAATCGGAGCATCAGGTTCTGACCTTGGCGCTACAGGTTCGGGCACAGCCGCCTTCTTTTTCTTCTTCGCAGCCATCCTGGGGTCAATGCTGGGACGCCCAAGTGCCTTGCGCTTTTCTGCCTCATTGTAGGCTTGCACACAGCGTTCAGCCAAAGTCTTTATGCGTTCTCGCGAGCCTTGAGCTTCGGCGCGCGTCTTCAGGAAGTTCTCTTTCAGCTCGTGCAACATGATCTTGAAGTTTTTCACTTCTTGCACACTGAGCTTGGTCACGTGCTTCTTGAACTGAGCCTTTTCATGATCAATTTTCTGCTTCAGTTCTACAATTCGCTGGGCTATTGCAAGTTCTGAAGCAATTGCACCTTGAAAGGCAACGCTGAGGCCTATGGGTAGCTGCAGATCATTAAAGCTTATGTCTGGTGTGTCAAACCATTCATCGATGAAGTTGTGAATGATGGCGACATCAAACAGAGGCAGATTGTTGAAGATTTCGGCCTCCTCCTTGCTCTTGATGAGCTGCTCAAGAGCATCATCTCCAAGATCTTCATCGCTTGAGAGATCAATGGCTTCGCAGCGCAGAATGTCAGCAGCTGTGAGCTCTTTGCCTGTGTGTGGCTGAGGCTTCTTGGCTTCTTGGGGCTTGGACACTCGTGATAAGCCTTCTGACTGCACACTGGCTTCAGGAGGTGCAGTTGCTAAAGGCTTCACTCTTGCGATCTTGGGAGAAGCGGCTGGCTTTGAAGCTTTTGGTGCTTTTGGCTTCTTGTGCTTTGGCTTCGGAGCAGCAGGGGCGTCATCTGACTCAGTATCTGCTGGAGGGTCATTCACAGCAGTCCCTTGGACTAGGATGCGAGTGATGAGGCCTGCAAGATTGGCATACGGCCCGATGATATTGGGATCGGCGGTGCGTGTGCCATCTGCCCTTGGTGAGGAGGGACCAGGGTTGAAGTCAAGTCCAAATTTCTTCTTGTTTATCTTCGCTGACTGTTGTGCAAACTGAAAGTTGCGCTTGAAGAGATTATCATCGCGGCACCAGAGAAGTGATGACGGATGTGCCTCAACTGGCTGTGGTCCTCTCACCATGCATGGATAGAAGCCTTGAGCAATGGCTTCGTCTCTGGACCTGGGTACGAGATTTTTGTATAATACATCTCCCCACGGTCTCTTGATGGCGCACTTCTCCGCATATTCCTGTGTGACGAAGCGGTAGTGGAACCATTGCTCTGCCCAATATCTTCGAATCCATTGGATTCGTGTCTTGCGCTGACCATAGCTTTCTTCAGGATCAGTTTTGTACATCTCTGCCAATTCATCAGGCAGATCTTTGGACGTTTCACCACGTCGCTGTCTGCCTCCCTTCCTTGCTGCTGTTTCTGAAGCCATGAATAACTTGGAAGGCTTCAAGATGTTCAAAGGCTTCAAAGGCTTCTTTTTGCAAGAACTGGCTTCAGGCGAGTTGATGTGATGCTGCAAGTATTCTGCAAATGAATGCAGACTATGAGAACCAAAGGATTCTCCCACGGACATGTACCTGTGACAGCATTAAGGTGCGAGGGAAGGGGAAGAGGTCATATGCATTCTCAGAAGATTTTGAAGATAAATCGGTTTAGAAGACATTGACCTCATTATGCGAAGACATTCACTTATAGATAAGAAGTTGGTTCCAGATTTGTACGAACCCATAGATCAGTAGAAGTGAGGAATCTAACTACTTTATGAAGCACAAGTGAATATACTAGGCATGTTATGAGATGCAGCGAGAGATTTAACTGGTGTGAAGAGAAACTTCTTATGGCAGAAAGTGACTGAACTGTAGGATCAAAAGAAGCTGTAAAAAGAGGTTTTATTTACCACACTTGGAACTGCTAGACGAAGTGAGAGTTGAGGCCGAGCAGTTCGATCCTCCGTGCCCTAACTTGGCGACGGAAGACACCTACAGCGACGGCGGAGAGAGCGATGTCCGCTGTCGGCGTGAAAACGGCGTCGGAGAGGTTGCGGCAGTGAAGCGCTTCGTCGCCGGCGTCGTCGAGTGCTAGCGGTGGCGCTAGGGTTCGTGCGAGGGTGGAAGAAGGAGATAATGACCGCAGTGAATCGTGTATTTATAGGGATAGAGGCGGCACAGCGCTATTACGCAGGTACCCCTGGCGGTTCGTATTTGAGGCACGCGTGGCCAGTTAGAGGAAGATTGGGATTTGTTCCGTGTCCCACGCACGCCAAAATTGTCGGACGGTCGTTCCTGCTTCTCCGGATCTTATGTGGAGGAATGAGCATTAAAAACGGACTTTTATGGTTGTCTCAATGTCTTCGGCTGACAAGGACACTGTGAAGACATTCGACAGTTTCAACAGAATGCATATGACTTGGAGAGATAGAGTTTGAGATAGAAAGCATAGAGAGGTTAGGGTCCGATCACATTCACTTAGTTCAAAAGATTCAACCAAGAAGACATAGCTATAAGTGAATGCTGTAGAGGACAGAACATCAGTACATATATATCCATATAATCAACGCAGTGAAGATAATCATGAAGACATATTGAGAATGAAACCAAACCAATTGTGAAGACATTGAGAGGTAACGCCATGAGAGAAGCACTTCAAAATGGAACGTTTGGCGGTGGCGTTACCCACCGTATAGGAAGTATTAGACCCAGACACGGCGCACAATTATCGTGGCGCTCCGAAGTCAAATTCCACATTAATGTATTCACACTTAGAATGTATGTCTTCATTGTTTGAAGATATACGCTACTTCGTGTGTTGCACATCTAAGTCATCAATATGCTTAAGTGTTAGGATGTGTGCCTGATCACCGGACATTTGAGGATTCCAAGATATTTAGCTCACACCGTAACTTTCAAAATCTCTTCTCATCCAAGGGCTTTGTGAAGATATCTGCCAATTGTTCTTCAGTGTTGACGTGTATGATATCAATGTCTTCCTTCACAACATGATCTCTGAGAAAGTGATGACGAATTTCAATGTGCTTTGTCTTCGAGTGCTGAACTGGGTTGTTGGCAATCTTGATGGCGCTTTCGTTGTCGCAGTAAAGTGGCACTTGCTTCAGATGAATGCCATAATCCTTGAGTGTTTGCTTCATCCACAGAAGCTGAGCGCAGCAAGATCCAGCAGCAATGTATTCAGATTCAGCAGTGGAGAGTGATACACAGTTCTGCTTCTTTGAAGACCAACATACAAGTGATCGTCCCAGAAAGTGACATGTGCCTGATGTAGACTTGCGATCAACTTTGTCACCAGCATAATCAGCATCCGAAAATCCAACTAAATCAAACTCTGAGCCCTTTGGATACCATAATCCTAGAGTTGGGGTGTGAGCCAAATATCGAAGAATTCGCTTCACAGCTAAGTGATGCGACTCCTTTGGTGTCGCTTGAAATCGAGCACACATGCAAACACTAAGCATGATATCTGGCCTAGATGCACATAAATAAAGCAAAGACCCAATCATGGAGCGGTATACCTTTTGATCGAACTCTTTACCATTGTCGTCGGGACCCAGATGATGCTTGGCTGGCATTGGTGTTGTGAAGCCTTTGCAGTCTTGCATACCGAACTTCTTCAGGCACTCTTTAAGATATTTCTCTTGAGATATGAAGATGCCGTTGCGTTGTTGCCGTATTTGAAGACCGAGAAAGAACTTCAGCTCCCCCATCATGGACATCTGATATTGCTCTTGCATCATGTATCCAAACTCTTCACTATACTTCTGATTGGTGCAGCCGAAGATAATGTCATCCACATATATTTGGCACACAAACAGTTCACCATCATATGTCTTCGTGAAAAGAGTGGGATCCAGGGAACCAGGTATGAAGCCTTTGCTTTTCAGAAAGTACTTGAGTGTATCATACCAGGCCCTAGGGGCTTGTTTGAGGCCATACAGTGCCTTGTTGAGCTTGTATACCATATCAGGATATTTTGGATTTTCAAAGCCAGGTGGTTGTGCAACATACACTTCTTCTTCAATCTTGCCATTGAGAAAGGCACTTTTCACATCCATCTGATAGAGAAGTATGTTATGATGATTTGCATAGGCCAGCAGTATGCGTATGGCTTCAAGCCTAGCCACAGGAGCAAATGTTTCATCGAAGTCAATGCCCTCCACCTGAGTATATCCTTGAGCAACTAGACGAGCTTTGTTTCTGACAACTTGACCATGCTCATCTTGCTTGTTGCGGTATATCCATTTGGTGCCTATTATGTTGTGCTTCCGTGGATCAGGACGCTTGACCAGTTCCCATACATTATTCAGCTCAAACTGTTGAAGCTCTTCTTGCATAGCTTGAATCCATTCAGGTTCCATGAAGGCTTCTTCAACTTTCTTGGGTTCTGATATTGAGACGAATGCGAAATGCCCACAGAAGTTTGTTAGCTGAGTTGCCCTTGAACGAGTGAGTGGACCAGGTGCATTGATGCTGTCCATTATTTTGTCAATTTGTACTTCATTTGCAACACGAGGGTGTGTGGGGCGAAGACTTTGCTCTTGCTGATCTATGTGGTCATTTGAAGGTATATCTTCAGGCTGAGCATTGTCTTCATGTGGATCAGGTGCTGAGATGATAAGTTCTTCTTCAGGTTGAGCTTCAGAAGGTACAATTTCTCCAGTTCCCATAATCTTGATTGATTCATTTGCTGGAACTTCATCTAGCACATTTGGCAATTGCTCTCTTTGTGATCCATTGGTTTCATCAAACCGCACATCCACTGTTTCAACCACTTTGTAGTGGTAGAGGTTGAAGACTCTGTAGGAGTGTGAATCCTTTCCATATCCAAGCATGAAGCCCTCATGTGCTTTTGGTGCAAACTTTGAGGTGTGGTGTGGGTCCTTGATCCAGCATTTTGCGCCAAATACTCTGAAGTAACTGACATTTGGCTTCTTGCCAGTTAGGAGTTCATAGGATGTCTTGTTCAGAAGCTTGTGAAGATAAACACAATTGATTGTATGGCATGCAGTATCAATGGCTTCAGTCCAGAATTTTCTTGGAGTCTTGTATTCATCTAGCATTGTTCTGGCCATCTCAATGAGTGTTCTGTTCTTGCGTTCGACGACGCCATTCTGCTGTGGCGTGTATGGAGCTGAGAATTCATGTGTGATGCCCAAGGTGTCCAGATATGTATCAAGGCCAGTGTTTTTGAATTCAGTGCCATTGTCACTTCTGATGTGCTTTATCTTGGCGCCAAAATTGTTCATAGCTCGATTTGCGAAGCGTCTGAAGACATCCTGCACTTCAGTCTTGTAAAG
The DNA here is from genome assembly GCF_056163025.1 of Triticum urartu. Taxonomy (NCBI): domain Eukaryota; kingdom Viridiplantae; phylum Streptophyta; class Magnoliopsida; order Poales; family Poaceae; genus Triticum; species Triticum urartu. The sequence goes on along the minus strand of NC_141879.1, from coordinate 398,535,508 downwards.
GATTATGTGCACCCAAGTATATCTAGAATAATCATCAACAATTACGAAGCCATAGAGGCATGCAGAAGTAGTAAAAGTTGAGTAGTGAGTGGGACCGAAAAGATCCATGTGAAGCAGTTCGAAGGGTTGAGTAGTGGTCATGATTGTCTTCGAAGGATGTTTTGCCCTTGTTATCTTCCCTGCTTCACAGGCACCGCATAAGTGATCTTTCTTGAACTTGACGCCTTCGATGCCTATGACGTGCTTTTTCTTCGCAAGGGTGTGGAGGTTCCTCATGCCAGCATGCCCAAGCCTTCGATGCCAAAGCCAGCATTCTGAAGCTTTTGCAAGAAGACATACTGCAAGTTGTGGTCCTGCTGAGAAATCTACCACATACAAATCACCTTTCCTATACCCTTCAAACACTAGAGATTTGTCAGATTCCATTAGCACCAGGCAGCGATATTTGCCAAACATTACAATCATATTCAAATCGCAAAGCATTGAGACAGACATTAAGTTGAAGCCAAGGGATTCAACAAGCATGACTTTATCCATGTGTTGATCCTTTGAGATTGCAACTCTACCTAGACCCAATACCTTACTTTTACCAGTGTCAGCGAATGTAATGTGGCTCTTGTTGGATGGACGTAAAGTTGAGTCCATAAGAAGGCTTCTTCTGCCAGTCATGTGATTTGTACACCCACTGTCAATAATCCATTCTGAAGACTTTGAAGTCGCTGGTATCGTACCCTACAGTGCAGTTAGGGGGATAGGCTTCACGAAGAGTGTTGTGAAGCATAAACATTTGACGAACCAGTGGGTTATGAAAGCTTAGATCCAAATTAAGACTAATGGGGAGAGTAGCATGCGATTCAGGAACGAAGTACATAATGATGCCATTTGGGCAGTTTATCTTGCGCCCCACAAGATTTTTATGGTCCCCAGCAATAGCATCAGAAGATTTTGTTTTTGTGCTGGAGACCTTTCCCTGCAAAGGAGAGTTAAGCTTTCTTAACCACCCACATCTTCAAGGGTGGCTTAGAAGCTATAAGTCTAAGTGCAGCATCTGAGAATTTTGGCTTTGAAACCTTAGCAAACAGTATAGCAGGTGGACAATAATACTCATAGGAATAAGTAGAATAATTTTTGGTCATATGAACATGACGGTTCGATGAACCACTCTCATATTCATATGCCTGAGTATGGTTCCCCTGCAAAACATTTGCGTTAGTGCGACTCAGGTGAGTCCCCTGTTTGTATGAAGCATTTGGACCATATGAAGCCTTTGGTCTGAGGTTTGTCTTCTTCAAGTGAGGTGTCATGAAGACATTCACAGGAAGATTTTCCAGACATGTTTTCGGAACCCAGATCTTCTTCATATGCGGTCCATTCCTACAGTTAGTACCAATGTACCTGGCAAACACTTCACCATTCTGATTCTTAAACAGCTTATAGTTTGCATCAAAGGATTCATCAATGATAATTGGGTTAGCACAAGTGAAGCCAGATAAATTGGATGGATCTGCTGAAAGTTCCTTTGTAGCAACCCATGTAGTTTTGGGGTACTGCTCAGGTTTCCAGTAAGACCCATCTGCATTAATTTTCCTTACGAACCCAACACCCTCTTTCCTAGGGTTTCGGTTCAGAATCTGCTTCTTAAGGACATCACATAATGTCTGATGCCCTTTCAGACTTTTGTACATCCCTGTTTCAAGCAATGTCTTCAACCTAGCATTCTCATCAGCAATAGCAGTGGTATCCTCAGCAGAGGGGTTAGTTACCATATCAACAGTTGAAGATATTGAAACAGTAGTAGCAGTGGAACATTCAGCAACAGAAGCAGCATTATCACGCTCAATGCATTTAAGACATGGTGGTTCAAATCCTTCCTGAGTGGGACTGATCTGTTCAGCGCGAAGTGACTCATTTTCCTTTTGAAGATCTTCATGAGCCACCCTCAATTTCTCAAGTTCTTGCTTCCTTTGAAGATAATCATAGGAAAGCTTTTCATGAGTTGTTGAGAGAGTATCATGACGATCTTCAAGTTCCTGATACTTAACGTGAAGGTTTTTTATGTCTTCAATTAAGGATTCAGATCGAGTCATTTCAGCACCCAACAGATCATCGCTTCTGTCTAACAATTTTTGAATATGTTCCATAGCTTTTTGTTGTTCAGTTGCAATTTTAGCAAGTGTTTTGTAGCTAGGTTTTGAATCACATTCAGAGTCATCGTCACTAGATGTTTCATAGCGAGTTGTGCGTGTGTTTACCTTGGCACCGCGTGCCATGAAGCAGTAGGTAGGAGTGGAGTCGTCCTTGTCATTTGCGTCGGTGTCGGTGATGCAGTCATTGTCTTCAGTATTGAAGATGGACTTGGCGACGTATGCTGTAGCCAGACTCGCAATGCCAGAATCAGACTCCTCCTCAGACTCCACCTCTGCCTCCTCATATGCGGACTCCTCCTCTGAATCCATCTCTTTTCCAACAAACGCACGTGCCTTGCCAGATGAGCTCTTCTTGTGTGATGAAGACCTTGATGAAGTTTTGGAAGAAGACTTTGAGTATTTTTTCTTCTTCTTGTCGTCAGAATCATATTCCTTGCTCTTCTTCTTCCTTCTGTTCTCATTGTCCCACTGTGGACACTCAGAGATGAAGTGTCCAGTTTTCTTGCACTTGTGACATGTTTTCTTCTTGTAGTCATGAGCAGAAGCTTCATCATTCCTTGAGCTTGATCGTGAAGATTTCCTGAAGCCTTTCTTCTTATTGAATTTTTGGAACTTCTTCACTAGCATTGCAAGTTCTCTTCCAATGTCTTCAGGATCATCAGAACTGCAGTCAGATTCTTCTTCATATGAGGAGACAGCTTTTGCCTTCAAGGCACGAGTTCGCCCATAGTTTGGACCGTAGATATCTCTTTTCTCAGACAGCTGAAACTCATGTGTGTTGAGCCTCTCAAGTATGTCAGACGGATCGAGTGTCTTGAAATCAGGACGTTCTTGAATCATCAGGGCCAGAATGTCAAACGAACTATCAAGTGATCTCAGCAATGTCTTGACGATTTCATGTTTGGTGATCTCAGTAGCGCCGAGGGCTTGAAGCTCATTTGTGATGTCAGTGAGCCGATCAAAGGTGTGCTGGACATTCTCATTTTCATTTCGTTTGAAGCGGTTGAAGAGATTGCGAAGGACACTGATTCTTTGATCTCTCTGGGTTGATATGCCTTCATTAACTTTGGAGAGCCAATCCTAGACCAGTTTGGATGTCTTCAAGGCACTCACACGGCCATACTGTCCTTTGGTCAGATGACCACAGATGATATTCTTGGCAGTAGAGTCCAATTGAACGAACTTCTTGACATCAGCAGCAGTGACACCTTCTCCAGCCTTGGGAACGCCGTTTTCGACGACATACCATAGGTCGACGTCAATGGCTTCAAGATGCATGCGCATCTTATTCTTCCAGTAGGGATATTCAGTTCCATCGAAGACGGGACAAGCAGCGGAGACTTTGATTATCCCTGCAGTCGACATAGCTAAAACTCCAGGTGGTTAAACCGAATCACACAGAACAAGGGAGCACCTTGCTCTGATACCAATTGAAAGTGCGTTATATCGACTAGAGGGGGGGTGAATAGGCGATTTTTATGAAAGTCTTCAAAACGTGAGAGTTGTGAAGACAAACAGTGAAGATCATGCCTATTACTATGCAGCGGAAGTTAGATTACACTAGGCCAGCCATGGTCATGTATTCAATAGAGTGAAAGCGCAATGACAAACAGCTTCAGTGTAATAAGGATCAGGTAGGAAGAAGTTATGAAGCCAAACAGATCATACATTCATGTTGTGAAGACAAAAGATAAAGCAAGCATGCAATGGCTTCACAATGAATAACTGTAAGCGAGAAGAAGTGAAGATGAAACCAGTGACACATTGAAGACAATGATTTGTTGGACCAGTTCCAGTTGCTGTGACAACTGTACGTCTGGTTGGAGCGGCTAGGTATTTAAACCAAAGGACACACAGTCCCGGACACCCAGTCAAGGACACTTAGTCCAAGACACCCAGTCCTCACCGTTTTCTCCTTGAGCTAAGGTCACACAGACCTCACCCAATCACTCAGGTAAGTCTTCAAGGTAGACTCCCAAACCTTCACAGACTTTGTTCACTGACAATCCACAATTTCTCTTGGATGCTCAGAACGCGACGCCTAACCGTCTGGAGGATGCACAGTCCTCAAGTGTAATAAGTCTTCAAATCACACAGACACGAAGACTTAAGTGATGCCCAATTTACTCTGGCTCTGGGTGGTTAGGGCTTTTCTCCTCACTGGGAATTTTTCTTTCAAAGGCTTCGAGGTGGGTTGCTCTCAAACGACAAAAGCCGTGCACTGAAATCTGAGCAGCCAACCGTTTATGGTTGTGGGGGGTGGACTATTTATAGCCACTTGGCAACCCGACCTGATCTGTCCGAAATGACCCTGGGTCACTAAGGAACTGACACATGTACCAACGGTCGAATTTTGAACTCACACGACAACTTTTCTTGGGCTACAAGTAAAGCTGACTTGTCTGACTCTGGACAAGATTTTCTCTCAAAGTCTTCGCTCGAAGACATAGGATTTGAATTAGGCATCACTTCAGTCATTCTGACTGGTTCTCTTCGACCCCACTTAACAGTACGGTGGTTCCTATGACACAACATGAATGAAATAAAACTACGAAGGATCTAGGTCTTCGAGTTCCAAAAGCTTCATAGGGAGTCTTCTCATGTCATTGTCTTCAATATGAATATCTTCATAAACCACCATTGTCTTCAATGTCTTCGTACATTTTTAGGGGTCATCTCTGGTAGTAAAACCGAATCAATGAGGGACTTCTACCTGTGTTTTCCTGCAATTCTCACAAACACATTAGTCCCTCAACTAGGTTTGTCGTCAATACTCCAAAACCAACTAGAGGTGGCACTAGATGCACTTACAAAATGCTAGGTCTAGCTAGGGAACTTTGTTGGATTTGAAACTTGGCAGGATGGAGTCTCTTTAGATGATAAAGATGATGGTGGAGTTTGTTTGGAAAAAAGAGAAACTTGTCAGTGCATGTTTTACTAGAATTCAGTTCTGGATAGAAACTTTAAAGGGATATTTGGTGGACTTAAAAGATGCAAATGGTGCTGATCTTCCGGACTTAAGGTTCTGGTTGGAAAGACTACAAGGTGGAAATTTTTTAGAATATTGGAGATAGGAAAATGAGCGTTGCAGTTGTAACTCAAGAGTGGGATAGAATTGAAAAGAGGATGTTTCACTCAAAATTTTCAAAAGACCAAGTTAGGTTTTTGCATAAAAGTGATATATAGCCATCACGTGACCTCTCATAATTTTTGTGGGATTTTAAAACAATTATATGAAATAATTGTAGTGCAAGAGAAGTATTTCAAGCATTAATAGAAGACCTAGTATAATTCAAAAAAACTATTTCTAGACAAATTTTACTATAATGAATTGATTTAAAATGTATTATTTTGATTTAAAATGTTTTGTATTAAAAGTATTATTTTTGGAAAATTTTATTATAAAAATATTTCCTACTTTTATTTGGAATGTAATGAATTGATTTATAAAACAAAACCAAGGACCACAATACTAAATGGAAATTCTATATGGAGGGAAGAATTTTGCAAAGCATGGAACAAAAAGGCTCTGAAATTAATACAAGACCTAGTATAATTCAAAAAATCTATTTCTAGCAAAATTTTACTTAATAAAATTATGGTAAAATTTTTGGGGTGTTACAATACTACCCATAGAATCATCAAAATAAGCAAACAACACAATGAAAACAGAATCTGTCAAAAACAGAACAGTCTATAGTAATCTGGACTTTAGCCGAACTTCTATAACTCCAAAAATTCTGAAAAATTAGGATAACGTAGGCAATTTATATATTAATAAAGCGAAAAAATTCAGAATTTTTCGTCGCTTCAGCAGATCAGATCTATTCTATTAGGCACAAATGTTTCTGCATTTCAGCAAAATCAAATCAACCATCACCCGAATCATGCCAAAGGTCTTACTTGACACAAACACTAATTAAAAAACTAAAGCACAATTATCACAAAAGTAATATTTCATGTTTATTCAAGGACAGAAGTAAAAACAAAAAAACACAAAATAAAATTGGGTTGCCTACCAACGAGCGCTATTGTATAACGCCCCTAGCTAGTCATATTGCATAGATCTAGGTACTGTCATATTTGGTATTTAATCCATAAGTAGCCCTCATAATAGATTCATATGGTAACCTAATTTTGTTTCTGGGAAAGTGTTCCATGCCCTTCCTTAATGGAAATTGAAATCTAATGTTTCCTTCTTTCATATCAATAATTGCGCCAATCGTTCTAAGGAAAGGTCTACCAAGAAAAATAGGCCATGTAGGATTGCAATCTATATCAAGCACAATAAAATCTATGGGCACATAATTCCTATTTGCAACAATAATAACATCATTAATCCTTCCCATGGGTTTCTTAATAGTGGAATCCGCTAAGTGCAAAGTTAAAGAACAATCATCAAGTTTATGGAAACCTACCACACACATAAAGTTTTTGGAATAGTGGAAACGCTAGCTCCCGAATCACACAAAGCATTGCACTCATAATCTTTAATCCTAATCATAATAGTAGGTTCCCATTCATCATAAAGCTTTCTAGGGATTGAAACTTCCAACTCAATTTTTTCTTCAAAAGATTTCATAATAACATCAACACTATATTTAGTAAAAGCTTTATTTTGATTATAAGCATGAGGTGAATTAAGCATGGATTGCAATAAGGAAATACAATCAACCAAAGAACAATTATCATAATTAAAATCCTTGAAATGCAAAATAGTGGGTTCATCACTATTTAAAGTTTTGACCTTGCCAAACCCACCTTTATGAATTTTTTCATTAAGATATTCACCCTCCAAATTATTTGGACGCCTTCTAGATAAAGTTGACTCATCTCCAGTCCCTTCTTTATCAAGTTTTATATTAGCAACAAATATTCAATAGGAGTCACACCAATCACTTTAAGATCTTCATCATGATTTTCGCAAAAACTAGAGGAACATACTTTTTCTAGGCATTCTCTCTTTCCACGCATCCTAGCGGTTCTCTCCCTACTTTCATTAATAGAAATTTAGATAGCTTTCAGAGACTGATTAATGTCATGCTTGGATGGCATAGATCTAATCTTAAAAGAATCAATCTCATGATAAATTATATCAGCATTTCTAGCCAAATCATAAATCTTAAGCATTTTTTCTTCTACCATATCATTGAAAATCTTTTGAAAATTAATGAAATCTTTAATATTATTCTCAGGATCAGAGGGTATTATAATTTCCATAAGAATTGTTGTAGGAGTTACCATAATTATTATAGGAATTGCTAGGAAACGACCTAGGATTAAAATTGCCTCTATACGCATTATTACCAAAATTGTTCCTGCCAACAAAATTTATATCCATAGATTCATTATTATTGTCAATCAAAGTGGACAAAGGCATATCATTAGCATCAATATGAGCACTCTTACGAGCAATCAATTTCATAAGGTCATCCATCTTTCCACTCAAAGTATTAATTTCTTAAATCACATGCACTTTTTTACTAGTAGACGATCTTTCGGTATGCCATTGAGAGTAATTTTCCATAATATTATCTAGGAGTTTAGTAGCTTCTCCTAATGTGATTTTCATAAAAGTACCAACCGCAGCGGAATGTAAAAGATTTCTAGATGCAAAATTCAATCCAGCATAAATTTTTTGTATGATCATCCATAAACTTAAACCATGAGTAGGGCAATTTCTTATCATCAATTTCATCCTCTCCCAAGATTGTGCAACATGTTCATGATCAAGTTGCTTAAAATTCAATATATCGTTCCTAAGGATATGATCTTAGAGAGAGGAAAATACTTGGAATTGAAAGCATCCTTACACTTATTCCATGAATCAATACTATTTTTAGGCAAAGATGAAAACCAATTTTAAGCATGGCTTCGTAGTGAGAACAGAAATAGCTTCAATTTAAAAATATCATTATCCATGTCTTTTTTCTTTTGCATATCACATAACTCAATGCAAGTATTTAGATGGGATGCAACATCTTCATTAGGACTACCAGAAAATTGTTATTTCATAAAAGATTCAACAAAGCGACATTAATTTCATAAGATTCTACACTAGTGGCGGGAGCAATCGGAGTACTAATAAAATCATTATTATTAGTGTTGGAAAAATCACACAACTTGGTATTTTCTTGAGACACCTTGTCAAAGCAGGCAATCTAGCACACAATCAAACAAAAAGCAAACGAAAAGATGGACGGAAAGAAGGCAAATAAAAAGGCAAGTATTTTAGTGTTTTTATGAAAACGTTTTAGAAGTGGGGGGAGGAAAACGAGAGGAAAATGGCAAATAATGTAAGTTCAAGAGATGAGAGTTTATGATAGGTACTTGGTAGGCTTGATGTAGATCCTCCCTGACAACGGCGCCAAAAATTCTTCCCGCTACTTCTTGAGCTTGCATTGCTTTTTCCCTTGAAGAGGAAAGAGTGATGCAGGAAAGTAGAGATAATTATTTACCTCAGTTAAGAAGAAAGGTAGGAGGAACACACAAGTCTCCAATAGATCCACCTGCACAAACTAACAAACACTTGCACACAACACGAAAAATGGGTTGTCAATCCCTTCACGGTTACTAGCAAGGGTGAGATCTGATAGAGATTGTTATAAAAGATAAGTAGAAGTGTAAAATAAGGTAAATATAAATAAATTGCAGAAAGGTATTTTTGATTTTTGGGGTTTATAGATCTGAAAATAATATGATAAAAATAGACCTGGGGCCAAAGGTTTCACCAGAGGCATCTCTCTTGAAAGAAACATACGATGGGTAAACAAATTACTGTTGAGCAATTGATAGAAAAACACATAGTTATGACGATATCTAAGGCAATGATCATGAATATAGGAATCACGCCCGTGACAAGTAGACCGACTCCTGCCTGCATCTACTACTATTACTCCACACATCGACAACTATCCAACATGCATCTAGTGTATTAAGTTAACAAGAATGGACGAACGCCTTAATAAAGATGACACAATGAAGAAGGATAGATCCATTCAATATGGTAAAACCCCCATCTTTTTATCCTTAGTGGAAACAATATAAATACGCGCCTCGCTACCCTTACTGTCACTGGGTGAGGACACTGCAAGATTGAACCCATCACAAAGCACCCTCCTACTGCAAGAAAGATCAATCTAGTTGGCCAAACCAAATCAATATATCAGAGAGAAATACAAAGCTATCTTAATCATGCATAAAAGAGTTCAGAGAAGACTCAAATAATATTTATAGATAATCTAATCATAAACCCACAATTCATGGATCTCAACAAACACACCGCAAAAGAATATTACATCGAATAGATCTCCAAGAACATTGAGGAGAACATTGTATTGATGATCAAATAGAGAGAAGAAGCCATCTAGCTACTAGATATGGACTCGTAGGTCTGTGGTAAACTACTCACACATCATCGGTAGGGCAGCAAGGTTGGTGTAGAGGCCCTCCATGATCGAATCCCCTCTAGCAGAGTGCCAGAAAAGATCCCCAAGATGGGATCTCACGAGAATAGAAGCTTGCGACAGCGGAAAAGTATTTTTGGTGCGCCCTTGTATGTCTCCAACATATCTATAATTTTTGATCGTTCCATGCTGTTATATTATCATTCTTGAATGTTTTACATTCATTTTATAACAATTTTATATCATTTTTTTGGGACTAACCTATTGACATAGTGCCAAGTGCCAGTTGTTGTTTTTCTGCTTCGCAAAATATCCATATCAAATGGAGTACAAATGCAGTGAATTTTTTTGGCGATTATTTTGGACTAGTAGAAAACTTGGGAGCCAAGGAAGAACTAGAGGGAGCCCCGTGGGGCCCACAATCCACTAGGGCGCGCCCAGGTAGATGGTGGGGCCCATTGGAGTCCTCTCCACCGCCTATAAAGTCTCAGATATTCCAGAAACCCTAGGAGAGTGACTAAAACACAATTCTAGCCATCACAAGTTCCAAAACCACGAGATCCAATCTAGAGGCCCTTTCCGGCACTCTGCCAGAGGGGAACACGATCACAGAGGGGTTCATCATCCTCATTGGTGCTCATCGATGATGCGCGAGTAGTTCACCATAGACCTATGGGTCCATAGGCAGTAGCTAGGTAGCTTCTTGTCTCTTTTTGATTCTCAATTCAATGTTCTCCTCGATGTTCATGGAGATCTATTTTATGTAATGACTTTTTGCGGTGTGTTTGTTGGGATCCGATGAAGTGCGAGTTTATGATTAGATCTATCTATGAATATTATTTGATTTTTCTTTGATCTCTTATATGCATGATTGTTACAACCTTGTATTTCTTCTCCTAATCTTTGGTTTAGGTAGGCCAATTAGATTGATTTTTCTTTCAATGGGAAGTAGTGATTTCTGATAGGTTCGATCTTGATGTGTCCTCATCTAGTGACAGAAGGGGTAGCGAGGCATGCATGTATCATTGCTACTAAGGATAAAAAGATGGGGTCTATTCCTACATGAATAGATCTTGTCTACATCATGTCATTGTTCTTATTGCATTACTCCATTTCTCCCTGAACTTAATACACTAGATGCATGCTGGATAGCGGTCGATGTGTGGAGTAATAGTAGTAGATGTAGGCAGGAGTTGGTCTACTAATCTTGGACGTGATGCCTATATACATGATCTTTGCCTTGGATATTGTCATAATTATTTTCTCTTCTATCAATTGCCCAACAGTAATTTTTTTACCCATCGTATGCTATTTTCTCGAGAGAATCCACTAGTGAAATCTACGGCCTACGGGTCTATCTTTTATCATATATTTTTAGATCTTTTATTCCAAAAACCCAAAAATACCTTGCTGCACTTTTTCTTTACTTATTATATTTTGTGTTTTTGCTAGATCTATTTATCCAATCTCATACAATTTAATCTACCTTTTTACCGTAGAGGGATTGACAACCCCTCTTGTGCATCGGGTTGCAAGTATTTGTTCCGGTACTAGTCAGCCACAAGCACCAATCTATAGTTCCGGTATAAAGATTGAACACAAGAGATGAACTAGGGTTCGAGAGGAGATGGTGCTGTTGAAGATGTTGATGGAGATTGCCCTCCCCAAGATGGGAGAGTTGTTGGTGATGATGATGACGATGATTTCCCCCTCCGGGTGGGAAGTTTCCCCGGCGGAATCGCTCCGCGAGAGGGCAAAAGTGCTCCTTGCCAAGTTCCACCTCGAGACGGCGGTGCTCCGTCCTGAAAGTCCTATCCTTATTTTTTCTAGGTCAAAATGACTTATATACCAAAAAAGGGCACCGGAGGTGGGCCGAGGAGGGCACAACCCACCAGGGTGCGCCTGGGCTCCCTAGCGCGCCCCGGTGGGTTGTGCCCGCTTAGTGGGCCCCCTTTGGTACTTATTAACTCCATTATTTCTTATATATTCCATAAAAATTCCACGTAAAGTTTCAACCCATTTGGAGTTGTGCGGAATAGGTAGCCTGACGTAGCTTTTTTCAGGTCCAAATTTCCAGCTGCCGGAATTCTCCCTCTTTGTGTGTACCTTGCATATTATCAGAGAAAAGGCATTATAATTACTCCAAAAAGCATTATTATGCATAAAAACATTATAAATAACAGTAAGTAAACATGATGCAAAATGGACATGTCAACTCCCCCAAGCTTAGACCTCGCTTGTCCTCAAGCGAAAACCGAAATCAAAAAACATGTCCACATGCTGAGAGCATCTCCAACCGTTGGCACCCCAGGCAGCTTGAAAAATTGCCACCTGGGGTGAACCGGCGCTAAAATCGGCCTGGGGGCGATCGGGTTCCCAGCTGACACCCCTAGGGTCGGCCCCAGGCACCTATTTTAAACTTTTTTGAACATTTATTTGTCTAAAATTCCACGAACGGGACAAATATTCGGCGAAACAGTACATTACTTCGACGAACTGAAATATTTTTTTACATAGATAAAATACTTCGAAAAAAACAAAGAGGCAGCGACTACAGGCCGAATAACATGTTGAGAGAGGCAAAGTCGACGCCATCGGTGTCGCCGCCGTTGTCCTTGTCGTCCTTATCCTCCTTCACGCGGATGCCCCTGCTGGACCCCTGCCCGGGGTTGCGCTGGCAGACCAGTGGCAGCGCGTCGTCGTCGAGGACGATGATGTCTCCCTCATCATGGCCACGACGCCGAGCGGCGAACTGCTCAAAGGCATGATACTGGCGCTCCAACTCCGTCCGTGCCAAGTATTTGCGCGCCCACTTCAAGGCCGCCGCGTCGTTAAGCCCTGGCTCCGGCTTCACGCCGGCGAGCCCTGGCTCTGTTTTCACGGCAGCGAGCCCCAGCTCCGTCTTCCGCTTAACTAAGCGGGGAGGAGCCGAGGTGGAGGCGTGCATGCCCTCGTTGATGACGATGCCGACGCTGCGGGTGCGCCGACCGAGCGGCGTCTCCGCGGGCTTGGCCTTGACGCCGAACAACGCCGACGACCCCGAGGAGTGGGAGGAGGAAGAAGAGGAGCCGGTCCTCCTCGACATCCATTGTAGGCCGCTCCGGCAGGGGACCGGGGCGGCAGGGTACGTCAACGACGGGTCATTGCAGCCCTCAAGGTGCTGGAGGACGGCGTGGAGAGTGCGGCTGGGGGGCCCACCACAGGCAGCAGCCCTCGCTGTTCTTGGTCACCCGCACCACTGACGCCCCATTGATGGAGGCCAGCCGCTCCACGTGCCGTGCTGGAAGTACGCCGCCCACACCTCGTGGTTGCTAGCGGTGTACTACGGGAGGGCCCACTGCTCCTCCATCAGTGACGCCCGCACGCGGTCGACCTCGTCGGCGAAGTAGTCGGCGCGCGCGGTGACGTCAGGCAGCGGGGGAATGGGGACGCCACAGGCGTTGAGCTTCCACTGCCCTGGCACGCGCATGTCGGCAGGCGCCGGGACATTGGCCTTGAAACACAGGTAGGATTCCCACTCGTGCAATGAGTGGCAGCTAAAGCCGCCCCATCGCCGGGGAACCTCTCGCCCATCATCGCGGCTGGGCACGGGGAGAGACGGGACGAACGGCGGCGGCGGCGCACGGGGAGAGCGAGAGCTTGGCGGCTGTGGGCGGGGTGCGGCCACAGGTGAGGGGAAACGCTGCTTATATAGCTGTCGGGGGTGTGGGCGCCATGTGTACGTGTGGGGGGAGGTGGTGCGTCGCCGCTCCGCCCATGAGGAATCAATGGAAGGCTGACCAGCGGTAGCCTTGGCATTGATTCCACACGGGAAACCGAGGCGATGAGGACGACGAGGGGCGGGGGTCGCTGACTCGGCGGGCCCACCGTTCTTTCGCACCAAAAATGATTGCCCGGCGCCCTCGGGCGCCCCCAGCATGCCGGGTTCGGCTTGGGTCTGCCGGTGCCAGTTTCAGCCCAAACCGTCAAAAAACAGGCGGCTGGGGCGCGCGACTGGCCCAATTTGTGGGCGCCGGTGCTAAAAAATCGCCTGGGGGGCTGTTGGGGGAGCGGCTGGAGATGCTCTTAGAGAGAGAGAGAGACAGGTGTCGATAACAACAAAATAAGGATATAGAAGCATCAGGTGAATTATTATAACAGCAACAAACTTTAACGTAAAACTTTTATCATAGGCTTCTCATGAACAAGTATCAATTCATCACATTATTGAATTATAAAGCATAAACTCTATTGGAACCAACAAATTATGTTCTCAGTCAACTTTGCAACTACAATTCATCATACTTTTAGGAAGGGTCACGTATCGGAGCCTTTAGGCAAGTCCACATACTCAACCATCATATAGTCTTCTATGATTGCTAACACTCATTGCATACACATGAGCAAAACGTTTCAAGAAGACACATATAAAGATAGGGGCTTATAGTTTCACCTCCCAACGTATTCACCTCAAGGGTGATGTCAACAATAATAACTCATGCTACCCATATTCAACTGGACATATGTGCCTAGATCTTTCCTCACCACATGATGCTTGCCAAAGGAGAAAAATAAAAAGGAATAGAGAGAAAAACTTTGACTCTTGCATAAAAGTAAATACATAAAAGTAAAAGACATGCCCTTCGCAGAGGGAAGCAGAGGTTGCCATGCACTTATTTGTTTGTATGCTCAACCCCTTAGTGCAAAAAACGTCACGTTATATTGCCCCTTATGATAGCAAACTTTATCATGTAGTCTATCGCTTTTATTCTTTGCTATCACAAGTTCGTACAACGCTCAATTTTCTCTTACACTAAATGATCTTACATTTTTAGAAGAAATTTTTATCGCCTTATTGCACCAATGACAACTTACTTGAAGGATCTTACTCAATCCCTAGGTAGGTATGGTGGACTCTTGAAAATAAGATTTGGGTTTAAGGGTTTTTGGATGCACAAGTAGTATCTCTACTTAATGCGGAATTTTTAGCTAGCAAAGATGGGGGACAAGCACCACATGTTGAAGGATCTATGAAAATATAACTTCTATGTGAATATGAACAAACATAAATCATTACGTCGTCTTCCTTGTCCAACGTCAACAATTTTGGCATATAATATTTTGATGGGGGCTCACAATCACAAAATATTTCTAGGATAGTGTATTTTATATGTGAATCTTCTCTTCCCTTATTAATTCTTTCATGAGTTGCATCATTGACCAATGCTATGCCTGTCAATCTCTAATAAAATTACCTACTTATACTTTCCTTATGTGGTGTCATCACCTACCATAAGACTAGCATATGATCTTTTTTCATTTATTTCCTTTCTTTTTATTGGAACATGAAAATAAAGAAAGCAAAAACTCAAACTAAACTTTATTATATAACTTGCACACGATTACAAGGATAAATCACTAAGCAAACTCTCAAAAGAAAGGATCGAACTAAAATTTTATTCATCTAAAGGAAAAGATAACTATGGATCATACTAAGATAAGTAAAGGCAAAAGATAGTGGGGGTGATACGATACAAGGGAACCTCCCCCAAGATTTGCGAAAGCCAAGGGGAGTGCCCATACCCGATATTCAATTTTCTTTTGGTCATGAAGAATGTGGTGGTGATGAAGTAGCAGCATTTTTTGATATAACCATGAGTAGATCCCTCGAGCCTTGAATTTCCCGAAGGGCTTGATGAAGTAACTCATTGTTTTTCATCACTTCAGCCCTGATGTCTTTATTTTCTGGGCCCCAGTTGTTTGTTCCTGCATTCCTTTCTCTTGGACGAGCTATGTCCCAATTGGATGGTATGTGCACGCAAGGAGTATTCTCGAACCCATACTTGTGAATCAAATTGTAAAAATTGTTACGATGTAACGTGTGTAAGGGCCTTCTTGGTGGGAGTTCCTCATGCACTTCGGGGCTCTCTTGATTGTCTGATGATCTCATAGCTTGATGAGGATTAGGATGAGTGGAGATGCTAGCCAATGTGCCTTTGTCGGAAGCCGGAGGGTGAACCCCAAAGGGATTTTCCTCTCCTTCATCCGTGGCAACCTTTTCAGCTTCCTCTCTCCTTAGATCTTCCTGAACCAACCCTGCATCTTCTTCTCCGTTGTTGGAAGATGAGGAAAACATGATGCTGGCCTAACCGAATCTGCCAGAAAACAGCAAGGAAAAGAAAACATAAGATTTCTCCGTGATATAGTGGTCAATAGGTTCGGGGGGTATATAAAGATTTTTTTATCTTGGGAAACAAGCAAACGGAAGAAAAACGGAGTCCGGAAGGTACCCCGGGTGGGCACAACCCATCTGGGCGCGCCTGCCTTGCTAGGTGCGCCCTGGTGTCTTGTGCCCACCAGGGTCGCCTCCCCGGTAGTTTCTTATTTTCCTAATTTTTCTTATATTCCAAAACTGACAAAAATATATTTTTGCGGATTTTTCGGAGTCCGTTTACTTACTATATCACATACCTCCTCTTTTTTACGATTCCCGAGTGTTCCGGAAGGTCTCTTTTATGTGTTCTTCCGGTGTCATAGTTTGGATAATATTACTTTCAACATCTGAGATATAATGTTTTATTCATTGCCCATTAACAACCTTTGGGTTAGTACCTTCTGGATTATTTATTTTGATAGCTCCAGACCAATAAACCTCCTCAATAACATAGGACCCTTCCCATTTGAAGAGGAGTTTTCCTGCAAAGAATCTGAAACGAGAGTTGT
This sequence comes from Triticum urartu, assembly GCF_056163025.1. NCBI lineage: Eukaryota > Viridiplantae > Streptophyta > Magnoliopsida > Poales > Poaceae > Triticum > Triticum urartu. Next base: position 398,519,253 of record NC_141879.1, on the reverse strand, counting down.
ACAAAAGAACATATTCTCCAACTTTGAACTCACACTTTTGGATTCTTTTATCATGCCATCTTTTAACTTTTTCTTTAAATAACTTGGCATTTTCATAAGCTTGGGTTCTCCATTCATCTAATGAGCTAATATCAAAAAACCTCTTTTCACCGGCAAGTTTGAAATCATAGTTGATTTCTTTAATTGCCCAATATGATTTTTATTCTAACTCAAGAGGCAAATGAGAAACTTTTCCATAAACCATTTTATAAGGAGACATACCTATAGGATTTCTATATGCTGTTCCATAAGCCCAAAGTGCATCATCTAGTTTCTTAGACCAATTCTTCCAGGACCTATTGACAATCTTTTGCAAAATTAATTTTATTTCACTATTGCTAAGTTCAACTTGACCACTAGACTAAGGATGATAGGGTGATGCAATTATATGGTTGACATCATACTTGGCAAGCATTTTACGGAAAGCACTATGAATAAAGTGTGAACCACCATCAGTCATTAAATATCTAGGGACTCCAAACCTTTGGAAAATAACTTCCTTAAGCATTTTAATAGAGGTGTTGTGATCAACACTACTAGTTGGAATAGCTTCTACCCACTAAGTAACATAATCAACAGCAACCAAAATATGTGTATACCCATTAGAGGAAGGAAAAGGTCCCATGTAATCAAATCCCCAAAAATCAAATGGTTCAACAACAAGTGAATAATTCATAGGCATTTCTTGACGCTTACCGATATTACCTATTTTTTGACATTCATCACAAGATAAGTCAAACTTACGGGCATCCTTGAAGAGAGTAGGCCAATAAAATCCCGATTGCAATACCTTGTGAAGCATTCTGTCTACCGCATGATGCCCTCCATAAGCTTCAGAGTGACATTTCCGTAGGATTTTTCCCTGTTCATGCTCAGGTACACAAAATCTAATAATACCATCTGCTCCTTCTTTATAAAGATGTGGGTCGTCCCAAAAGTAATGTCTTAAATCATAGAAGAATTTTTTCTTTTGTTGGTATGTAAAGCTGGTGGTAAATATTTAGCAATGATGTAATTAGCATAGCCATCATACCAAGGAGTATTATGAGAAACATTTATTGCAGCTAACTGCTCGTCAGGAAAATTATCATTAATAGGTAGTGGGTCATCAAGCACATTTTCAAGCCTAGACAAGTTATCAGCTACGGGGTTCTCTGCTCCCTTTGTATCAGTGATATGCAAATCAAATTCTTGTAGCAAGAGAACCCATCGAATAAGTCTAGGTTTAGCATCTTTCTTTTCCATAAGATATTTAATAGAAACATGGTTGGTGTGAACAATTACTTTTGAGTCAACAATGCAAGATCTAAATTTATCACAAGCAAACACCACTACTAGAAATTATTTTTCAGTAGTAGCATAATTTCTTTGAGTACTGTCTAGAGTTTTACTAGCATAATGAATACCATTTAGTTTCTTATCAACTCTTTATCCTAGAACAACACCAACATCATAATCACTAGCATCACACATAATTTCAACAGGCAAGTTCCAGTTAGGTGGTTGAACAATAGATGCAGAAATTAAGGCTTTCTTGAGTGTTCCAAAGGCTTCTAAACAATCATCATCAAAAACAAAAGGAACATCCTTTTGTAAAAGATTTGTAAGAGGCCTAGAAATTTTAGAAAATTCTTTGATAAATCTCCTATAGAAACCAACATGACCTAAGAAACTACGAATACCTTTGATATCTTTAGGACATGGCATTTTATCAATTGCATCAACCTTAGCTTTGTCCACCTCAATACTGTCGGCGTTCTGGGAACGGGGGTCCCCAGACTTGCCTGCCTGCGGCGTGGCTCAAAAGGGGGCCTAGCACGGCCCATCTTCACCAACACAAACCCAAGACCCTCGCGAGGGGCCAAGCCTCGCGAGGTGGACGACGCGAAGCTTCCTCAGGCACGGCCTCGTCAGGCTGGCTCACGAGGAGGCGGAGAGATCAAGGCGGGGTACCTCACGAGGAGCCCGTGACGCAAGCCATGACGACTCAGGGCGCCAGGCGGGTGCCAGCCCGCGCAACGTCCTCCTTTCCTCTATGGTGCAAAGGGGGCAAGCGCAGCCGCGGAGTACCGAGGCATCAGGCAAAGGTTGCCATTTCGGTGCAACGAGACCAAGACCAGGAGGACTACGAGACAGATGTCACCGTGGAGCCCAAGATGGCGTCATCACCAGAGCTTTGCGTAGGCGAAGACTACTTTTGTCAGGATAGCCGATACTTGCTGTCCCCCTTCAAATTAGCCCACCATTGTTGGCTCCCTTCCCGCTCAATATTTGGGAAGAGGACTAGGGCCTCTATAAATAGGACCAGCCACCCACACAGCAAGGGGGTTCCGGTTCGGTCAGTCGAGAGAGAGAGAGAGAGGACGGAAGAGGCCAGGCAGAGAGAGAGAGAGAGAAAGGTGGTTGAACTCCTCCCAGCAGTTCATCGCCTCAACCAAGAACAGACCCTCGTGAGGCTGTTCTTCCTTGTATTGTTCATCATCACCAGCCTAAGAGGCAATCCACACACCACACACTGGAGTAGGGTATTACACCACAACGGTGGCCCGAACCAGTATAAACCCTGTGTCTCTTGTGTTGTTCTTTCCTGAGTTTAGATCTTAGCATGGCGGAGGGGTGCAGGTAGGTAGGAGGCGAAATCTCCACGCGCACCCCAGTGTTCGAACCTCAAGGGTCTGTCGGAACCCGAAATCCGACATTTGGCGCGCCAGGTAGGGGTGCGCCGGAATTCGTCTTCCACTGCCCCGTTCTCCTCCAACTGTCACGCCCATGTCTGACGCCCGTCGGGCCCGCGCGGAGCGCCGGGCTGCCCTCGCTTCCCGCGTCGCCCAGACGGCCCCCTGTCGGCGGGCATCCACGCCGTTCCCCGTCACCTGCCGTCAACGCCGCCACCGGCCCGGCGGGGGACGAGCGGCAAGCATCGTCCCAGCATCCGTCCGTGCGGCAAGACGGCCGCACCGCAACTCCCTCGCTCGCCCCAGCTGGATCTTCGTCCCGCGCGCTCCACGCGCCCATGGAGGCTCGGGCTGCACTCATCGCGGCAAACGAGCTCCTGCGCTACCGTCCCGTCGACGATGTCTACGAAGAATGGCTTGACCGCATCGTCGAGCTCGTCCATGCTACAGGGGGCTCTTCCACGCCGTCCGTTCCGCTGCACCGCACCCCGCCCCGCATGGGCGAAGAGGCTCCGGCGGCGCCCCGGCCGCCTCCTCCTCAAGAAGACGCCATGGCTCCAAGGCGCTTGGCCCCTGGGCGGAACCCGCTCCATCAGGTGCCAGCGCAGCAAGAATAGAGCTGCCAAGAAGTCCCTCGCCCGCCAGAAGCTGCCCGGGCGCTCCCTGCTCCAGCACGTCGCGACCATCCCCCTGCTCCAGCGCGTGGGGACATGCAAGACCAGGCTCTCCGTCACCTAAGGCCTCCCGTGGCCACAGCAGGTTGCCACGCCTACACCACCGAACTACGCAGCGTCGCATGGCCCGGCAAGTTCAAACCAGACCTGCCTCCTCGCTACGACGGCACGGCCGACCCTGCGGAGTTCCTCCAGCTCTACGAGCTGGGCATCGAAGCTGCCAACGGAGACGAGAAGGTCATGGCGAACTAGTTTCCCATGGCGCTCAAGGACGGGGCCCGCACCTAGCTCCTGAACCTGGCTCCAGGCACAGTCTCCTCCTGGGAAGAGATGCGCACCCGCTTCATCGCCAACTTCCAAGGTACTCGCGACCGGCCCCCCGCCGTGAGCGACATGCACCGCATCAAGCAACAACCCGGGGAGACCCTGCAGAAGTACATCCAGCGCTTCAACAATGCACGCCTCAAGATCCCCAAGGTGACCGAGGAGGCCATCATCTTAGCTTTCTCCGACGGAGTGCGCGACGTCAAGATGAAGGAGGAGCTGGCGATGCATGAAGACCTGTGCACTTCCTTGGAGTTGTTCAACTTGGAAAACAAGTGCGCCAGGGCTGAGTAGGGGCGTCTCTCCCTCCTTGAGCTGCCTGCCGCAGACCCATAAGAGAAGAATCTCAAGGCCAAGGATGTGAAGCGCAAGGGGGCTGCAGTGCTTGCGGCAGAACCAGACACCAAGCGGGGCAGACATCAGCCCGAACCTCCCAAGGGCAGCCGGTACTGCGTGTACCACGACCTCCACACCCACAACACCAACGAATGCCAAGAACTCCGAGCCGTGCGTGAAGGAAGGATCGTCCGTTGCCCCGACCGCGGTGACCGGGGCTATGGTCGAGGAGGAGGAAGAAACCTAGGACGCTGGGAAGACCGTGGGCCGCACCAAGGGTGGCGCGATCAACCTCGCGAGGATCGCTGGCAAGACCCGCCTCGCGAGAGAGGATGGAGAGATCAGCCTCGCGAGGGAGACTGGAGGGATCAGCCTCGTGAGGATCGCCCGCTAGGGAACGCAGGCCTCCAACCGCTGCTGCCGCAGCCAAGGAGAAACGAGGACCGCCATCAGGACGAGGAGGTTGGGGGCTTCCAGGAGCCGCGCGCGATCGCCTGCATCCTGGGCGGAGCTCAAGCCCCAGCCTCTCAGCGCATCTTCAAGCAGTTCGCTCGCGAAGTGAATGCAGTACTCCCCAGACTCGAAGCCACACGCCCTCTCAGGTGGTCGGCGTGCGCCATCACGTTCAGCTCAGCAGATTAGCTCAAGTGTGCGGCAACAGTCGGAGTCCTCTCGATGCTTTGTTCCCCAATCATCAGCAACGTGGTGGTCACCAAGACCCTCATCGATGGCGGGGCAGGGCTCAACGTCCTGTCCGTGGAGACGTTCAACAACCTCCAAGTGCCCTACAACCAGTTTCAGCCAACCAAGCCCTTCTCCGGCATCACTGACGGCTCCATGGTCCCGATTGGGCAGGTCCACCTCCCTGTCACCTTCGGGGCATGCGACAACTACCGCACTGAGCTCATCGACTTCGACGTCGCTCACATTCGCCTGCCGTACAACGCCATCCTTGGGTACCCAGCGCTGGCCAAGTTCATGGCCGTAACTCACCACGGCTACAACGTCCTCAAGATGCCAGGAAGCGGCGGAGTCATCGCGGTGCCCTGTGAAGAGAAGGACGCGGTGTGTTCCCTGGAATGAGCCTTTCAGGCCGCATCACTGGAAGACCCGGATCGCAAAAGCAGGGGGCTTCCTGAGACCACCCCCAAGAAGAAGAAGACATCGTCCGGCTCGACCACTCAGGAGGCAGGCCCCTCTGGGCCCGCGCCTACCCAGGGGGAGCCTCCCTCCATCGCATAGGAAAGCGCGCCCGGCGCCCCCCTCAGGCAGGGCTCGGGGGCTCTCCCCTGGAGGGCCACCGACCTAGCTAGGGTCACGAGGGAGGCTCTTGGGCACCACATGGAGGCATGTGTTGAAGCATGTTTCCCTCAAGAAGGAGCAAGGCAAGGAGATCCAGACCCACAGGAGTTCGTCAGCAAGGCCATTCAGGAGCTACAGGAGTCAAGAGTCATGAGAGGCGCCCGCCGCCTACCAGCAGTGGCCCCCCACCCAGGCGAGGATGGTGGGCTGCGCGTCTGCATCGACATACTAGGGCTCAACCGAGTCATCTCTCTGGAGCGCCTCTGGCCCTCGCGAGCGGGGCGCTGTGGAGGTCCACCCCACAGCTATGTTCGCATGCCTTACGGCTTGCCGAACACGGCTGACGCGCACCGACGCCTCATGAGGGGCATCACGGAGGTACGAGAGGCCAGGCGTTCCGCAGCCCTGGCAGAGATGGAGATGGCCCGCGAGGAGTCGCCAGCGCCTCCGGAGCCTCCCGAGGCCCCTGGGCCTGGGGGTCATGAGGATCGGCTCCCGCAGCCCCCCGAACCTGCTACACCAACACCCCTTCGTCCTCAACATCATCAGGTGACATCTTTCGAGTTTTACTTCCAGCTGGGAGCGCCCCCAGGGCTGCATTATTCCCAGGCCGCGTGGGTCCGTCCCTGCGGTGTGTATCCCTTTTATTCCACGTTGTTAGCTTACCTTGTTGGGGGCGCCCCTTAGGCTGCATCACCCCCAAGTCGCTCGGGCCTGACCCAGTGATCTCTGCATTCCCAGCATCTATTCGAACGAATCAAGTCCTTCGCGGCTAACGTGTTTTACCTAGTTGCCTACTCAGCTGACGCCAACTAATGGAACTGCTCCCGAACGGCACGACGCTTGCGCATGGGTCTGTCCCTACAACGCTGAGAAACCTGGATGGCTGAGCTCTGGCCGCGGCAGCCCCGCACAGCGTCACCTCGTCAAGCCTTCAGTGCCTCACTACCCCTCGGAAGCAACCAACTGCTGATCGTCAATTGTATAGCAACCCCTTTCTTTTTTCTATGATGGACCTGCAGGACCTCCTGAAGGAGCTGCGTCAGGCGAGGCTCTCGCTGTGCCTCCTTCACTCTCGTCCGCGTGAACCGCTTGCACATTAAAGGGGGGTGCCTGAGCATCGCGACTCAGGGCTCCTACTGGCTCTCCAGCCCTCACCCTCTGGCCTTGACCACGACATCGTGACCTGGCATACCAGCGACGGCTGAGATTCGCTCGAGGGTCGGGACCCGAGGACGTAGAGCAGAAAGGGGAGCTAAGGCGAGAGGGAGGAGACACACGAGGACCTCGCCAAGCAACCCCGCTCCTGCCGACGCACAGACCCGGCCACACACCAGAGAGCGGCCCCTGATCCTCAAGATAAGTTATTGCCCGGAAGCGCCAGCTGCCGTGGCACCATCCTCGCACCTAATGCTATCCCTTGTTAGCGACGCCGCTCCCCTTTCTCACCAAACGATGGCTGCTTGGGCGCCAAAGGGGACCTCCTAAGCATCGCGACTCAGGGTCTCTTACCGGACTCCGGGTCGCTCACCTCCTGGCCTTGACCACGGCATCGCGACCTGGCATACCAGTGACGGCTGAAGCCGCCTTGGGACTGGGACCTGTCGGCGCAGAGCACCAAGCCCTCGTGAGGTTCGAAAGGGAGGACTGAGCTAAGATGGAATGAGCAACTCGCGCAATTCTATGACAAGTGTTATATATACAAGACAGGATCACAGGCACCTTACAAGCCCCTACGGGACACGTTTTTGATTCCTCGCAGGGAACGGATCCTAAAGGGACACAAACTACACGCGTGCCTGCAAAAGACGCCATCATCAACAGTGGGCCGTCAAGCACCGACGCCAACCCCATCCAGATCAGAGTTGGCGGCGGCCTGACGAGCCCGCCCTGCTCCAGGAGCGCCGCCGGCTCGGGGGCTCGTAGCTGTCGTCGCTCGTCTCCGGAGTCGCGAAGAGCTCGCCGGAGTCGCTGGAACCTCCGACGCCTCCACCACCTGAGGAGCCTCCAAGGGAGTGGGTGGCATGCCCAGTCCTCGTCACAGCAGGGCCCTGGCCACCTTCCCCGGGGCAGCACTCCAGCCGGCGCCCGCTCGCATCGAAGACCTTGAAGAGCATCACCGAAGCACCGTCGTAGTCCAAGTGGATCGCGAAGACTCCCCTTGTCCTGCAAACCCGGGCGAGCTCCCTCCAGCCGCGGGTCATGTAGACCTCGCCCGGGGCGACGACCGCGACCTCTGCCTCAGTCGCGAGGGTGCTGCAGCCAGCGTGCTACAGCCAGAGCTCCAGGGGCTCCCCCTGCGGGATGATGGAGGCAAAGAAGGGAGGCAGGCGAATCCAAGACTGAAGAGGAATGGCGACGTGGAGCACGAACTCTTGGGAGGAGCCCTCGGTGTGGACCCCAGGAGGGACGACCCACACCTTCGTGACCCGTCGGCGCCGACGGCGCCGCCGCCCGTGGCGGTCAGCATCAGCTCCTTCGGGGCCCTCGACGTGGGCGTGCAATGGAAGCGGGAACCCCGGTGGTGCCCGCTCGCCCCAAGGCCTCGGCACCACCTGAAGGGCCCCTTCGTCCGGGCCACGGGGGATGAGCCGTTTCTTCGGCGGGAGGGGGTCTGGCACCTCTCAGGGAGCCTTTCCCTTCTCTGCCGCCGAGAACCGGCGGATCGGAGCCATCGCGGCAAGACGGAGCAAGGATCGGGAAGAAGGAGAAGCGAGGAGGAGTGGACTGGAAGGGCGCGCGCCGTTCTGTACTTATGGTCGGCGAAGGCCAACCGCCGGCCTCCACGATCGCAGGTAATCATGACCCGTTTTTGCATGCAGGGACTTGTTCCATCCGTGCAGTTGACGAGGCGTCGTGGGGAAGTGGAGACGCCCACGTCCAATCAACCGCCACGCGGCGCCCAAGGCCGCAGGCTGTTAGGGCCCGCGGCGCTTCGCTCTTGCCCTTCCGCCTCCCTCCACGGCCAAGTCCAGGCGCGCCTTGGGCCCGGGGGCTACTATCGGCATTCTGGGAACGGGGGTCCCCAGACTTGCCTGCCTGCGGCCTGCGGCGTGGCTCAAAAGGGGGCCCAGCATGGCCCATCTTCACCAACACAAACCCAAGACCCTCGCGAGGGGCCAAGCCTCGCGAGGCGGATGACGCGAAACTTCCTCAGGCACGGCCTCGTCAGGCAGGCTCACGAGGAGGTGGAGAGATCAAGGCGGGGTACCTCATGAGGAGCCCGTGATGCAAGCCATGACGACTCAGGGCACCAGGCGGGTGCTAGCCCGTGCAGCGTCCGCCTTTCCTCTTTGGTGCAAAGGGGGCAAGCGCAACCGCGGAGTACCAAGGCATCAGGCAAAGGTTGCCATTTTGGTGCAACGAGACCAAGACCAGGAGGACTACGAGACGGAGGTCACCGTGGAGCCCAAGACGGCATCATCACCAGAGCTTTGCGCAGGTGAAGACTACTTTTGTCAGGATAGCCGATACTTGCTGTCCCCCTTCAAATTAGCCCGCCATTGTTGGCTCCCTTCCCGCTCAATATTTGGGAAGAGGACCAGGGCCTCTATAAATTGGACCAGCCACCCACATAGCAAGGGGTTCCGGTTCGGTCGGTCGAGAGAGAGAGAGAAAGGTGGTTGAACTCCTCCCAGCAGTTCATCGCCTCTGCCAAGGACAGACCCTCGCAAGGCTGTTCTTCCTTGTATTGTTCATCATCACCAGCCCAAGAGGCAATCCACACACCACACACTGGAGTAGGGTATTACACCACAACGGTGGCCCGAACCAGTATAAACCCTGTGTCTCTTGTGTTGTTCTTTCCTGAGTTTAGATCTTAGCTTGGCGGAGGGGTGCAGGTAGGTAGGAGGAGAAATCTCCGCGCGCACCCCAGTGTTCGAACCTCAAGGGTCTGCCGGAACCCGAAATCCGACAAATACCTCTTTCAAAAATTTGATGGCCCAAAACAATACCTTCATTAACCAGAAAGTGACACTTCTCCCAATTCAAGACAAGATTTGTTTGCTCGCATATCTGCAAAACTCGATCAAGATTGCTTGAACAATCATCAAAAGACTTCCCATAAACAAAAAAGTCATCCATTAAAACCTCAACAATCTTTTCACAAAAGTCAGAGAATATAGCAGTCATACATCATTGAAAGGTAGCAGGTGCATTGCATAAACCAAAAGGCATACATCTATAAGCATAAGTTCCAAAGGGACAAGTGAAAGTGGTCTTTTCTTGATCAGGTTGAGAAACATGTATTTGTGAAAAATCAGAGTATCCATCAAGGAAGCAAAAATGTGTGTGCTTAGATAGTCTTTCTAGCATTTGATCAATAAAAGTCAGAGGGTAATGATCTTTTCTAGTTGCTTACTTTAATTTTCTAAAATCAATTACCATTCTATAGCTTGTAACAATTCTCTGTGGAATAAGTTCATTCTTATCGTTAGGAACAACAACAATACATCCTTTCTTAGGGACACAATGAACATGACTTACCCATTGACTATCAGCTATAGGATAGATTATACTTGCTTCCAGAAGTTTTAATATTTCGGTACTTACGACTTCCTTCATCTTTGGATTTAACCAACGTTGATGATCAACAACGGGTTTAGCATCAGGTTCCATATTAATCATGTGCTGACATGGAGTGTTACTAATGCCCTTTAAATCATTAAGACTATATCAAATAGTAGCTCGATGCTTCCTTAGAACTTTCAATAATCTTTCTTCTTCATGTTCCAAAAGGTTAGCACTAATAATAACAGGATATATATTCTCCTCATCAAGATAAGCATATTTCAAAGTGTTTGGCAATTGTTTTAATTCAAGCACAGGATCACATTTAGGTGGAGGAGGACCTCCTAGAGTTTCAATAGGCAAATTGTGTTTAAGAAGGTTGTTGAAAGAAAATATCATCTATTTCATTTCTTTCATGCATATGTAAATCATTTTGATGGTCTAGCAGGTAATGTTCTAAAGGATCAGTAGGAGGTACAACAATAAAAGCAAGACCAATTATTTCATCCTTACTAGGAAATTCTTTTTCAATGAGGTCTTCTACTAAACTTGAAAAAATTCAACTCATGAGACTCTTCACCAAATCTAACACCGACAGTTTGTTTCTCACAATATATTTTAGCATTAACAGTGTTCAAGAAAGATCTACCAAATATAATGCGACAAAAGTCATCTTCTAGGTAACCAAGAACAAGAAAATCAGTAGGGTATTTTATTTTCCCACACAAGACTTCAACATATCTAACAATGCCAATTGGTGATATAGTATCTCTATTATAAAGTTTAATAGTAACATCTTTGTCTTCTATTTCAGCGGGTGCTATGTCATTCATAATTTCTTGATATAAGGTAAAAGGAATAGCACTCACGCTAGCACCTATGTAGCATAAACCATGACAATAGTGATCTCCTATTTTAGTTGAGACAACGGGCATGCCAACAAAAGGTCTATGTTTATCCGTTTTATCCGTTTGGGCAATACTAGCAGCTTCTTTACAGAAGTAAATAACATGCCCATCTATATTTTCTTCCAAGAGATCCTTAACAATACCAGCACTAGGTTTGTCGGATTTCGGGTTCCGGCAAAACCCTTGAGGTTCGAACACTGGGGTGCGCACAAAGATCTCTCCCCCTCTCTAGCTCGCACACATCATGATCTGACGGCCTAGCTCGACGAACCCAAAGAACAAGAGACACATGAGTTTATACTGGTTCGGGCCACCGATGTGGTGTAATAGCCTACTCCAGTGTGGTGTGGTGGATTGCCTCTTGGGCTGAGGATGAATAGTTAAAAGGCAAGAACAACCTCCTAAGGAGAGGTGTTCTTGTGCTTGGTGAGTGTGGTGGCTTTGGTGGAATGAATCCGGTCCAAGATGAGATGCCCCCTACGGTGGTGGCTAGTCCTATATATAGAGGTCTGGGTCCTCTTACCAAATATTAGGCAGGAAGGGATCCCACAACAGACAATTTGAAGGGGGACAGCTAGTACAAACTATCCTGACAAAAGTAGTCTTCGCCTGCCAAAGGCTCTGGTGGTGACGCCATCTTGGGCTCCACGGTGACCTCCGTCCTGTCGTCCTGCTAGTCTTTGTCTTGTTGCACCGATATGGAAACCTTTGCCTTATGACTCGGGACTCCTCTCCTGCGCTTGCCCCTTTAGCACCAAAGAGGAAACGAGGACACTGCGCACGCTGGCGCCTGCCTGGCTCCAGTCGTCATGGCTTGCGTCACACAAACCTCGCGAGGTGTCCCTTGCCTTGATCTCTCCGCCCCTCGCGAGCCAGCCTCATGAGGCCGCCCCTGAGGAGGTCTTGCGTGGTCCTCCTCGCGAGGCTTGGCCCCTCGCCAGGTCTTGTGTGTTTGCTGGTGAAGATGGGCCGTACAGGGCCGCTGATGGAGCCACACCATGGGCAGCAAGAAGGAAAGTCTGGGGACCCCCATTCCGAGGACGCTGACAGTAGCCCCCGGGCCCAAGGCGCGCTGTCACATCCCTAGTTTTGGTATGACCTAGGCTAGCTAGTCATGTGTGCATCACATTTAAATTTCATTTAAATTTGAAATGGGGATTTGTAAAACCCTCAGAAATCATTTCTGGAAATGACCCAGATAAAAATTGCTCCAAAAGGGTCCAAGAAAATGTTCATGTCTCTCTCTGAAAATATTGGGCAAAGGTAAAATTTCAAACCAATATTTTTAGGAGCTCATAAATATTTATTTTGGCCATTTGGAATTAATCCAGTAATTATTTGCGTTGGATAAATATTTTTTTATATATAAAATATTGTCCAATAATTCTGAATTTTGGTGAGGGGCTTTGGAATAATCCTTTAGGCCCCTGCAAAAATTTTCAGAAGAAAATAACTTGATTTAGTATTTTTATTAAATCAAAACAAAGGTCAGAAAATAGAAAAGAAAACAAAGTAAGGGAAAGGCTTACCTGGCCTTACCTGGCGGCCCAGCTGGCCAGCCCACCTGGCGGCCCAGCCCACCAGGGGCAGCCCCGTCTTCTACCTCTTGCCAGTTGGCAGAGGAGAAGCCGGGCACGACGCACGCCGTGGCCACGTCTCCCCGCCATCTCCTGCTTCCCCACCTCGTTGCTCTGGCCTCCTTGGGCGACGCCACGCGCCGCCCCGTTCCCCTCTCACTCTCTCGTGCCCATTCCTCTCCTCTCCCTCGTTCTCTCTCACCGTGCCCAAGTGCTGCCGTCACCACCGTTCGCCATAGCCGCAGCCACCGCCTCCCCCTCGCCTCTCCGACAAGCCCGAGAGCTTCGCCGCATCTCCCTCTTCCTCTCCGTCAAGCCACAGGATGCCGGACGCCCTGTGGAGCCGCCGTCGCCATCGTCTTCCTCCTCGGACGCCGCCGACCGCTGACTCCGATTCACCGTCTTCAGCGCCTCCCCGAGCCCACTGGCCTGCTTAGCAACTCCGCCGTGAGCTCCCACCTCGAATCCCCCTCTCCCCCTTGTCTTTTGCACGCTGCAGCCGCGATTCCGGTCGAGGCCGAACTCCGGCCGCCGCAAAAGCTGCCGCCGCCGTTGATTTAGTCCACTCCGGCGTGAGCCGTTGCCTCCTTTAGATGCGCGAGACCTTCAGCTACCCGTAGACGCAAACCACGCGCAAAACCAAGCCCCGTAGCTGTTTTTCGGCGAGTTTCCGCCGCGGTTGAGGTCGTCGCCGGCCGAACTCCGGTGGGTTGACATGGACGTTTAGTTAGGCGCTAATCACCACTAACCCCTCTCTAACAGACACTGACAGGCGGGCCCCGCAACAGGTCAAATCCCAGTCAACACGGGATTAACTCCCAGTTAACAATGAGCCAATGACATGTGGGACCCGGTCGTCAGGTTTGACTCGGACAGCTCCTTTGACCTGCTGACGCAATGCTGCCGTCATGCTGACGCAATATATCATTTTCTGGTATTAAAATAAATTAGGAAATTCCAGAAAATGATATAAACTTCAAAAATTCATAGAAATTCAACTGTAGCTCAGATTGAAATAACTTATATATGAAAAATTATCAGAAAAATTCAATCTATCCATCTGTACCATTTTCATGCATGCAAAACCATCTATACATGCTGTATATATGAAAACACACTTATGGCATATCTAAGAGCTTATGTTAAAGGTGCATTTGAATCTTTAGTTCAAATGGAATTTAACCAAATGAATGCTAGTTGCATTAGCTCAAACAACATCACATACTCATGCCATGTTCATGCATCATAATGTTGCATATGCTTGTGTTTGATTTCCAACACCGTTCCTTCTCGATAGGTCCTGCTCCGGAAAGTGTTCGAGAGTACCTATCAGTGGAGCAGTGCCCCCCTATTGATCTACCAGGAAAGCAAACCCCCTTGTTCATTCCGATACAATCCTACTCTCTCGCTCCTGCTCTCATTATTGCATTAGGACAACAACGATTCAACTGCTACTTAATGCTGCGGTAGTCGAACCCATTCCTCTGCATGACCTGTCATTGCCACAGTAAATAGTTAAAAACCACTAGCATGTGTAGGAGTTGATTGAGCCATGTTGTGTTCTTGCCATGCCATGCCTCCTATTGCTTAGAGTTGTGTCAGGTCTGATTCATCGGGAATGAATTGGAGTGGTACGATATGTTCTGGTGCTGAGAGTTAAGCGTGTGAACACGATTTGGTAAAGGTAGCGGTGAGAGGCCATGTAGGAGTACATGATGGGTTGTCTCACTGGAACCGTCCTTAAGCACTGAGTTCTGTGTATGTTGTCCAATGACTAGCTACTACCACACATTGGGCTCCGGGCACTCCAAGCTCTCTTGACTTATTAACCAACTTGATCTTTGTCCAGGAGTTGCAATTAGTTTCTGGTGTTTATAGGTAGTGTTAGTAGTCTACCAAGTGGTACCCGGCCAGGTGGGCTTGGGACAGACTAGGCACAAGTGGCACGGTGTACCAAGCGTAGATCCATCCGGCGAGGTGGGCTTGGGAACCCTGCACACATCGTTTGGGGCCGTGAGCGACACCCCGGCCGGATCTCCTTGCGGATGGAACCCGAATAGGCGATAAACCTGGACTAGAGTCTTGTGTGGTTAGTCAGGTCGTGGCCGACACCCTCGCCAGGCTTCCGCTTGAAGGTTGCCGAGATACATGACGTGTACATGGTGATAAGTGGTGAGAGCGTGTGTGAAGAACTACACCCCTGCAGGGTTATCATGATCTATTCGAATAGCCGTGTCCTCGGTTACGGACTTCTTGGATGCTTACATGGTACATAAACAACTTGAAGTGGATACTCTAAAATGCTCAAGACAAGTGTGAGTGCTATGGATGGCCTTCTCGTAGGAAGACGGGAATGAATCCATAGTAGTGTATTGACGTGGTGATTAGTGGACTCGTGTGCGCCACCTCAAAAGAGTTACCAGCAGTCGTAGTACAGGATAGCCACTGAGTCAAAGCTGGCTTGCTGCAACTAAACTCCACATTACCTTCTTGATACAAGTGCATGTATGATAGGATCTGAAGTAAGTCTTGCTGAGTCCCTCTGTACTCATGTTGCTTTATTTATGTTTTTGCAGCGGAGACGTCGGTCTTACTAGTTTACGTGGACTTCGACAAGTAGCTTGTACCTCAGCTACGATCTTGATCGGATGTTGTAGATAGTTGGGCTCCTCAGCCTTTTTCATTTGTAGTTGTCTGTACTCAGACATGTAATGCTTCCGCTTGTTGCTTGTATGCTCCGAATGATGGGTCATGTGACCCTTGCTTGTACTTAATGCTATGTGGCTCTTTTGGGCCTTTATCTATATGAGCTTGCGTTATGTTGTGATGCCATGTTGTACAACACATACTTGCATGTTATGCGTACGTGTAACGTGTATTGCTATGTGTGGGATCCGACAATCTGGTTGTTTATCCTTGGCAGCCTCTCTTATGGGGAAATGTAGTCTAGTGCTTCCTTGAGCCATAGTAGTCCGCTACAGCCTAGTTCACTGGAGTCCTGCTAGCCCAGCACTACTGCTCAGGACACTTGACTGGCCGGCATGTGTTTCACTTTGTTCCTGTGTCTGTCCCTTCGGGGAAATGTCACGCGGTGACTTCCGGAGTCCTGCCTAGCCTGCTACACCCCGGGTTCCCCGGAGTCCTATTAGCCCAGTGCTACAGCCCAGATTCATATGCTGTTGACCGACATGCTCGATGTGATTCATGTATGCCTGTCCCCATAGGTTAGCACCGCTTTGGGTTCACGACTAGCCATGTCGTCCCGGGTTCTTTGTCATATGGATGCTAGCGACACTATCATATACGTGAGCCAAAAGGCGCAACCGGTCCCGGGCCAGGTAAGGTGGCACCCATGGGAATACCGTGCGTGAGGCCGCAAAGTGATATGATGTGTTACATGCTAGATCGGTGTGACTTAGGATCGGGGTCCCAACAGCTTTGGTATCAGAGCCTGACCGCCTGTAGGATTTCGAAGCCAACCTGGTCGAAGATGAGTCTAGAAATTCTTTAGTTATGTAAGGGAATTGATTGTGGAAGGGAACGTAAGGCTCTTTTTACTCCTTATATCTCATGCCCTTCTGATCTGAGTCATCCTATCTTTCCTACGGGGTTAAGGAACTAGGCTTTCTTTTCTGTCTATCAGGATCACGTGTTACTACTCCATAGTCTCTTAGGATTGGTTGATCAGAGTCATATCCCAGTTCGAGTACTTCCGGTGTAGTCTATTTAGTACTATCCCAGAACCTTGAGTGATGATATTGAGTATGTTACTACCCCATTTTAGCATGATGTCTCATTCTGAGCATTTTACTACCGTTATGCTGCCGGAATTGTCCTAGGAGTTTGAGAGATACTAAATTTCCTTGTGCTACATGTTGCATCATATAGTTGTTGTTGACCTCGTCCTTGGTTCCGCTTCTCAGGATGTCGTCAGTTAACCGAAGTTCTGTTGCTCGTTGCCTGAACCACGGAGGTGGTAGGGATGAGGAGGATCCTCCCGACCAACCTTCATTGGTAGAGTTCATGATAGAGATGGAGAGGAACAAGCGTGAGACCAACCGCTTGTTGGCACGTATCGAGGAGAACACCGCACATCGGTGCAAAGAGTCAGCGACCATCCAGGATTTCATTGATCTGAAACCACCCACCTTCCATCATTCCATTGAGCCACTTGATGCAGATGACTGGCTCCATAGTATCACACACAAGCTGCATTCTGTGAACGTAGATGAAAGTGACAAGGTCATTTATGCTGCATATCACCTGGAAGGTCCTACTAGTCTCTGGTGGCAGAACTATGAGGCTATGCTTCCAGCTGGTCAAATTCCTACCTGGAGAGATTTCACTGAGGCTTTTCGCGAGCATCACATTCCTGAAGCCCTCATCGATCGCAAGAGAGAAGAGTTCTGTAGTTTCACCCAGGGTAAGATGGCTGTTGATGCTTACAGTAGAGAGTTTGAGAACCTCGCCCGCTATGCTACAGAAGAAGTGTCCACAGATGCCAAGAAGCAGGCTATGTTCCGGAAGGGTCTCAACCCCAAGTTGCGTCGTGATCTCCACTTGCATCATTGTAATACATTCCACGCTCTTGTGAATAAGGCCATTAATGCAGAGACAACTCAACTCACCTACGAGGAATCTCGTAAGCACACCCGTGATTTGGGTTCTTCCTCCAGTTCTAGTTCTCAGAAGCGCCGGATTTGGGTTCCGAACTCCGCTCTTCCACCCGGTTATACACCAAGGCCTTCTTGTGTGGCACCTCACCCAGTTCAACCATATGCTACACCCATGCCTATTGGTAGACCACTTGTCAATGAGGGTCCTTGTCCTACCTCCAAGATTTGTTACAAGTGCGGAGAGCCAGACCACATTGCCCGTATTTGCACTCAGACCCGTGTTGCTCCACCCCAGCCTGAGAAGTCTGTTGGCCGTGGTAGTAAGCCTTCACACTAGATGATCAGTGCCAAGTCAGCTCCCACTGAACTTGGACGTGTGCATCACGTCTCAGCTAAAGACGCTCATGATGATCCAGATGTCGTTCTTGGTACACTCCTTGTCAACTGTCACCCAGCTTCGGTTCTATTCGATACCGGGGCATCTCACTCCTTCATTTCCGAAAGTTATGCCCGTTTGCACGACATGTAATTTTGTGATATGCCCTCCCCACTACTCATTCAAACTCCTGGATCCAAGTGGCAAACTTCTAGGATAAGTTATGGCAATGAAATACATGTTGACAGACTTGTATTTCTAGCTTCCTTGATATCCCTCAAGTCTTCAGATATTAACATCATTTTGGTTATGGACTGGATGAAAGCTCATTATGCCAAGATTGACTGTTACAGCAGGTCTATTCAGCTCACACACCCCTCTGGCAAGGTAGTCACTGTCTCCACCAAAATTGCAAGGCGTCAACTATATTCTCTAAATGCCAGCCCTCTTCCTGACCTTGAAGATATTCCAGTAGTCCGCGACTTTCCGGATGTCTTTCCAGAAGAACTGCCAGGTATTCCACCTGACAGAGATGTAGAGTTTGTTATAGATCTTATCCCCGGAACCGCCCCAATTTCTAGGAGACCTTACAAGATGGCACCCTTAGAACTAGCCGAGCTTAAGAAACAACTCGATGAATCCTTGCAAAAGGGTTTCATCCGTCCTAGTTCTTCTCCCTGGGCTTGCCCCGTCCTCTTCGTCAAGAAGAAGGATGGTACGGACCGAATGGTTGTAGATTATCGTCCCGTTAATTTGGTCACGATAAAGAACAAGTATCCGCTCCCCAGGATCAACGATCTGTATGATCAGCTCGCTAGATCCTCAGTCTTCTCCAAGATGGATTTGAGGTTAGGCTACCACCAAATCAAGATCAGAAATGGGGATATTCCTAAGACGGCTTTTGTCACTCGTTATGGTCAGTACGAGTACACCGTCATGTCCTTTGGTCTAACCAACGCTCCAGCTACTTTCTCTCGCTTGATGAACTCGATCTTCATGGAGTACTTAGATAAGTTCGTCGTGGTTTACCTCGATGATATCCTTATTTACTCGAAGAACGAGGAAGAGCATGCCGAACATCTTAGACTTGTGTTAGAAAAACTCAGAGAGCACCGCCTTTATGCCAAGTTCTCCAAGTGCGAATTTTGGTTGCCAGAAGTGACCTATCTCGGCCACGTAATCTCTGGTAAGGGCATTGCTGTCAATCCCCAAAGAGTTCAGGCCGTTCTTGATTGGACTCTGCCTGAAACAGTTAAGCAAGTTAGGAGTTTCCTTGGTCTAGCCAGTTATTGTCGCCGATTCATTGAGAACTTCTCCAAAGTGGCCAAACCTCCCACGGAACTTCTCAAGAAAGATAAAAAGTTTGAGTGGTCCCCACAGTGTGAGCACAGTTTTCAGGAACTGAAAAGACGCCTGACTTCTGCTCCCATACTTGTGCCACCGGACTTCACTAAGGACTTTGTTATCTATTGTGATGCCTCACGACAGGGACTAGGTTGCATTCTTATGCAAGATCGCCATGTGATTGCCTATGCATCTTGACAGTTGCATCCACATGAGGAGAATTATCCTACACATGATCTAGAGCTTGCAGCCGTAGTCTATGCACTTAAGACCTGGCGACATTACCTTCTCGGTTAACATTGCGAGATTTACACCGATCACCAGAGTCTCAAGTATATCTTCACCCAACCAGATTTGAACCTTAGGCAAAGACGTTGGCTGGAGTTGATCTCAGATTATGATTTAGGGATTACCTACACCCCAGGTAAGGGGAATGTCATGGCTGATGCGCTAAGTCGTAAGTCCTATTGCAACAATCTCATGTTGCAGCAGGGCCAACCACTTCTCCATGAGGAATTATGTAAGCTTAACCTCCACCTTGCTCCTCACGGATTCCTTTCTACCTTGGTGGCGAAACCTACTCTTGTGGACCAAATCATCTCTGCTCAGCAGCAGGATACGGGAATTTCCCGGATAACATTAACAAGGGAGTTGGTGGTAGTTTCTCCATAGATGATCGTGGTGTTGTTTTCTTTGAGAGTCACTTGGTGGTTCCCAAGAATCAACATCTTTGACAATTAATCCTTAAGGAGGCGCATGAATCTCCTCTCACGATTCATCCCGGTAGTACTAAGATGTATCAGGACCTACGCCAGAGGTTCTGGTGGACTAGGATGAAGAGAGAAATTTCTCAATTTATTGCTAACTGTGACGTTTGTCGTCGCGTGACGGCAGAGTATCAGAGACCTACTGGCACTCTTCAACCTTTAGCTATTCCTGAGTGGAAATGGGATAAAGTTGGTATGGACTTCATCACCGGCTTTCCCAGGACCAAGAGAGGGAATAATGCTATCTTCATAGTCATTGATCGTCTTTCCAAAAGTGGCTCACTTCCTACCCGTTCGAGAGAGTATCACTGCTAGTTAGCTCGCTGACTTATATATTTCTTGAATAGTATCACTTCATGGTGTTCCACTAGAGATCAATTCAGAACGTGGTAGTCTTTTCACTTCTCATTTCTGGGAGAGTTTCCAAACTGCCATGGGCACCCATCTTTCCTTCAGTACCGCTTTCCACCCTCAATCAAGTGGTCAGGTGGAAAGGGTCAACCAGATTCTTGAAGACATGCTTAGAGCTTGTGTTATCTCATTCGGTATGGATTGGGAGAAGTGTCTTCTCTTCGCCGAGTTTGCTTATAACAACAGCTACCAAACCAGCCTCAAGAAAGCTCCTTTTGAGATTCTGCATGGACGAAGATGTCGAACACCTTTGAACTGGTCAGAAACCGATGAAAGACAATTCTTTGGACCGGATATGATCCAGGAGGCAGAAGAGCAAGTTCGCGTCATTCGTGAGAATTTGAAAACAGCCCAATCTCGTCAAAAGAGCCAGTATGACCGTCGTCATAAGGAAGTGGCTTATGAAGTTGGCGACAAGGTTTATCTTCGGGTTACTCCCTTGAAGGGTACCCATCGTTTCGGTATCAAAGGCAAGTTGGCTCCTCGTTACATTGGTCCTTTTCGCATTCTCGCTAAACGAGGAGAGGTTGCCTACCAGTTGGAACTACCCCCACATCTTTCTCGAGTACATGATGTCCTCCACGTCTCTCAACTCAGGCGTTGCTTCTCGGATCCCATCCGCGGAGTGGACCACGAAACGCTTGATCTCCAAGATAACCTCACTTACCGAGAGTACCCTGTTTGCATCCTTGATCAAGCAGAGCGTGTCACCCGACGTCATAACATCAAGTTTCTCAAGGTTCAGTGGTCTCATCGTTCCAAGAGAGAAGCTACTTGGGAGCGTGAAGATCATCTTCGACTTGAGTACCCCGCTTCCTTCCCGCCGACTCCTGAATCTCGGGACGAGATTATTCCGAGTGGGGGCGAGTTGTCACATCCCTAGTTCTGATATGACCTAGGCTAGCTATTTATGTGTGCATCACGTTTAAATTTCATTTAAATTTGAAATGGGGATTTGTAAAACCCTCAGAAATCATTTCTGGAAATGACCCAGATAAAATGTGCTCCAAAAGGGTCCAAGAAAATGTTCATGTCTCTCTCTGAAAATATTGGGCAGAGGTAAAATTTCAAACCAATATTTTTAGGAGCTCATAAATATTTATTTTGGCCATTTGGAATTAATCTAGTAATTATTTGCGTTGGATAAATATTTATATATATATATAATATTGTCCAATAATTCTGAATTTTGGTGAGGGGCTTTGGAATAATCCTTTAGGCCCCTGCAAAAAATTTCAGAAGAAAATAAGTTGATTTAGTATTTTTATTAAATCAAAAGAAAGGTCAGAAAATAGAAAAGAAAACAAAGTAAGGGAAAGGCTTACCTGGCCTTACCTGGCGGCCCAGCCCACCAGGGGCAGCCCCGTCTTCTACCTCTTGCCAGTAGGCATAGGAGAAGCCGGGCACGACGCATGCCGTGGCCACGTCTCCCCGCCACCTCCTGCTTCCCCTCCTTGTCGATCTGGCCTCCGTGGACGACGCCACGCGCCGCCCCGTTCCCCTCTCACTCTCCCGTGCCCATTCCTCTCCTCTCCCTCGCTCTCTCTCACCGCGCCCGAGCGCTGCCGTCACCGCCGTTCGCCATAGCCGCAGCCACCGCCTCCCCCTCACCTCTCCAAGAAGCCCGAGAGCTTCGCCGCATCTCCCTCTTCCTCTCCATCAAGCCACAAGACGCCGGACGCCCTGTGGAGCCGCCGTCGCCATCGTCTTCCTCCTCGGACGCCGCTGACCACCGACTCTGATTCGCCGTCTTCAGCGCCTCCCCGAGCCCACTGGCCTGCTCAGCAACTCCGCCGTGAGCTCCCACCTCGAATCCCCCTCTCCCCCTTGTCTTTTGCACGCTGCAGCCGCGATTCCGGTCGAGGCCGATCTCCGGCCACCGCAAAAGCTGCCGCTGCCGTCGATTTAGTCCACTCCGGCGCGAGCCGTTGCCTCCTTTAGATGCGCGAGACCTTCAGCTACCCGTAGACGCAGACCACGCGCAAAACCGAGCCCCGTAGCTGTTTTCCGGCGAGTTTCCGCCGCGGTTGAGGTCGTCGCCGGCCGAACTCCGGTGGGCTGACGTGGACGTTTAGTTAGGCGCTAATCACCACTAACCCCTCTCTAACAGACACTGACAGGCGGGCCCCGCAACAGGTCAAATCCCAGTCAACACGGGATTAACTCCCAGTTAACAATGAGCCAATGACATGTGGGACCCGGTCGTCAAGGTTGACTCGGACAGCTCCTTTGACCTGCTGACGCAATGCTGCCGTCATGCTGACGCAATATATCATTTTCTGGTATTAAAATAAATCAGGAAATTCTAGAAAATGATATAAACTTCAAAAATTCATAGAAATTCAACCGTAGCTCAGATTGAAATAATTTATATATGAAAAAATATCAGAAAAATTCAATCTATCCATATGTACCATTTTCATGCATTTCAAACCATCTATACATGCTGTATATGTGAAAACACACTTATGGCATATCTAAGAGCTTATGTTAAAGGTGCATTTGAATCTTTAGTTCAAATGGACTTTAACCAAATGAATGCTAGTTGCATTAGCTCAAACAACATCACATACTCATGCCATGTTCATGCATCATAATGTTGCATATGCTTGTGTTTGATTTCCGACACCGTTCCTTCTCGATAGGTCCTGCTTCGGAAAGTGTTCGAGAGTACCTATCAGTGGAGCAGTGCCCCCCCTGTTGATCTACCAGACAAGCAAACCCCCTTGTTCATTCCGATACAATCCTACTCTCTCACTCCTGCTCTCATTATTGCATTAGGACAACAACGATTCAACTGCTACTTTATGCTGCGGTAGTCGAACCCATTCCTCTGCATGACCTGTCATTGCCACAGTAAATAGTTAAAACCCACTAGCATGTGTAGGAGTTGATTGAGCCATGTTGTGTTCTTGCCATGCCATGCCTGCTATTGCTTAGAGTTGTGTCAGGTCTGATTCATCGGGAATGAATTGGAGTGGTACGATATGTTCTGGTGCTGAGAGTTAAGCGTGTGAACATGATTTGGTAAAGGTAGCGGTGAGAGGCCATGTAGGAGTACATGGTGGGTTGTCTCACTGGAACCGTCCATAAGCACTGAGTTCTGTGTATGTTGTCCAATGACTAGCTACTACCACACATTGGGCTCCGGGCACTCCAAGCTCTCTCGACTTATTAACCAACTTGATCTTTGTCCAGGAGTTGCAATTAGTTTCTGGTGTTTATAGGTAGTGTTGGTAGTCTATCAAGTGGCACCCGGCCAGGTGGGCTTGGGACAGACTAGGCACAAGTGGCACGGTGTACCAAGCGTAGATCCATCCGGCGAGGTGGGCTTTGGAACCCTGCACACATCGTTTGGGGCCGTGAGCGACACCCCGGCCGGATCTCCTTGCGGATGGAACCCGAATAGGCGATAAACCTGGACTAGAGTCTTGTGTGGTTAGTCAGGTCGTGGCCGACACCCTCGCCAGGCTTCCGCTTGAAGGTTGCCGAGATACATGACGTGTACATGGTGATAAGTGGTGAGAGCGTGTGTGAAGAAGTACACCCCTGCAGGGTTATCATGATCTATTCGAATAGCCGTGTCCTCGGTTACGGACTTCTTGGATGCTTACGTGGTACATAGACAACTTGAAGTGGATACTCTAAAATGCTCAAGACAAGTGTGAGTGCTATGGATGGCCTTCTCGTAGGAAGACGGGAATGAATCCATAGTAGTGTATTGACGTGGTGATTAGTGGACTCATGTGCGCCACCTCAAAAGAGTTACCAGCAGTCGTAGTACAGGATAGCCACTGAGTCAAAGCTGGCTTGCTGCAACTAAACTCCACATTACCTTCTTGATACAAGTGCATGTATGATAGGATCTGATGTAAGTCTTGCTGAGTACCTTTGTACTCATGTTGCTTTATTTATGTTTTTGCAGCGGAGACTTCGGTCTTACTAGTTTATGTGGACTTCGACAAGTAGCTTGTACCTCAGCTACGATCTTGATCGGATGTTGTAGATAGTTGGGCTCCTCAGCCTTTTTCATTTGTAGTTGTCTGTACTCAGACATGTAATGCTTCCGCTTGTTGCTTGTATGCTCCGAATGATGGGTCATGTGACCCTTGCTTGTACTTAATGCTATGTGGCTCTTTTGGGCCTTTATCTATATGAGCTTGCGTTATGTTGTGATGCCATGTTGTACTGCACATACTTGCATGTTATGCGTACGTGTAACGTGTATTGCTATGTGTGGGATCCGACAATCTGGTTGTTTATCCTTGGCAGCCTCTCTTATGGGGAAATGTAGTCTAGTGCTTCCTTGAGCCATAGTAGTCCGCTACAGCCCGGTTCACCAGAGTCCTGCTAGCCCAGCACTACTGCTCAGGACACTTGACTGGCCGGCATGTGTTTCACTTCGTTCCTGTGTCTGTCCCTTCGGGGAAATGTCACGCGGTGACTTCCGGAGTCCTGCCTAGCCTGCTACACCCCGGGTTCCCCGGAGTCCTGTTATCCTAGTGCTACTGCCCGGATTCATATGCTGTTGACCGACATGCTCGATGTGATTCATGTATGCCTGTCCCCATAGGTTAGCACTGCTTTGGGTTCACGACTAGCCATGTCCGCCCGGGTTCTTTGTCATATGGATGCTAGCGACACTATCATATACGTGAGCCAAAAGGCGCAAACGGTCCTGGGCCAGGTAAGGTGGCACCCGTGGGAATACCGTGCGTGAGGCCGCAAAGTGATATGATGTGTTACATGCTAGATCGGTGTGACTTAGGATCGGGGTCCCAACACGCACTTGGGCTTGGCTTCAAGGCGAAGCAAAGGGCAAGAGCAAAGCGCCGCGGGCCCCAACAGCCTGCAGCAACGGTTGGTGTGTGGCGACTGATTGGATGTGGGCGTCTCCGCTTCCCCATGCTGCCTCGGTAACTGCCCAACTTGACGAGTCCTTGCTGCATGCAGAAAAGGATCATTATTACCTTAGATCATGGAGGCCGGCAGTTGGTCTCCCCTTGGCTATAAATGGGAAGAGGGGGGCGGAGCCCATGTCACCCATCTCTTCCTTTGCTTCTCCCGCTCCTTCTTCTTCCTCGCTTTACTGCTTGTTGCATCGGCCATGGAGCTGATACGGAGGTTCTCGGCCGCGGAGAATGGCAAGACTCCCCTTAACTAGCCCGAGCAACTTCCGCCAAAGAAGAGGCCGTCTCATCGTCGTGACATCGCTGTGAGGGCGGAAGTGTCACAGCCATGGTACGAGCGGCCACCTCCAGGGTATCCGTTGCCCTTGTACGCCCAAGCTGAGGGCTCCGGAGGTAGGGCGACGAGCGCCACCGCCTGCGCCAGGGCCGTGGTCGCCGCGCCGCGGTGACGCACGTCGTTGCCCCAGGGGTTCATGCCGTGGATTCTTTGCGCGGATTCGTGCTGTGGGCGGTGATGCCTCCGTGCACTTGGGTTTGCTTCCCGCTGTTCTTCGCCGCCGAGATGCCACCGATGGGCCCCCTCACTACAAAAAAAAGACACATCCATGACATTTTGGGCCGAACGGATTTTTTTCTGTCATACTTATGACACTTCTATGACGATAATTGTGACAAAACCTGGTATCATCATAGATGTGGTGGGGTCCTACTTCTATGACAAAAAAATCATGACAGAAAATGGGCTTTTCGTCCTGGGCGGGCCGGAGACGCAGCTGCATGACATTCTTTGGGCCGTCCATGACGGAAAAAACCATGGTAGAAGCGAGGGCGAGGAAAATATCGGGGTGTTCCTGGTTACGGTGGGTGGTCGGGGCCGAGCGATGCGCATTTCTCTCATACATGCACGCGCGTGGGTGCGAGGCGTTGGGATCTAACTGAACCCGAGCGAGGCATTGGGCTCTAACTGAACCCGAGCGATTGCACTACAGGCTACGCGTTACAGAACTCGAGCGATCGATCGATGGCTGTTAACTGAACCCGATCGAGCGATTCCTTTGCTACTACTGCTAACTGAAGTTGATCGACACTGCCTCTGGATGAACAGTAAGCGTTGCTGGGGGGTTGGATGAACAGTTCCCGGTGGGGGTGGATGAACAGGACCCCATGGTGTTGCCTCTGGATGAACATGACCCCGATCGATCGAGCTGGTGGGGGCTGGATGAACAGGACCCCATGGAGGGCAGGATGAACAGGACGACCCCGTGGAGGGCTGGATGAACAGTAAATGGTGGAGGGCTGGATGAACACTAGCCCGTGGAGGGGTGGTTGAACAGGAGCCCGTGGAGAGGGTTGGTTGAACAGTAGCCGGTGGAGTAGCGCACGGTGGAGGCTGGATGAATAGGAGCACGTGGATGAACAGTCGCAGGTGGAGGCTGGAGGAGGTCGACGGTGGATGAATAGTCGCCCGTGGAGGCTGGAGGGGGTCGACGGTGGAGATGAACAGTATCCCGTGGAGACCCGTTTTGCGGTACGCCACACCCCTCCCGATGAACAGGACGCCCGTTTCGACCGTAGTGCTGGTCCCTGTGATCAAAGGTGATCGGACAAGCTGACCACGGGTTTAATTTTGGGGCGACGGGTTCTACGGTGTAGACGTCCCTTAATACGCGTTTGCGCTCCCTCTTGGGGATGTGGGTGACATATATCATGTTCACCGTTTTCACATCGGGGGAAAACTTCTTCTGTCCCCCTGTGTTCAAAGAGCAGGGCTCATCATCGTCCTCGCTTTGAGGTCCTTTCCCTTTATGTTCGGTATTTAATTTACTGGCCTGTTTAAAAACCCAGTAGTTTTTGTTGGTTTGGTTGGCAGGCTTGTCCGAGGTGCCATGAATCTGGCAAGGCCTATCCATTATTCTATCCAAATTGGATGGACCGTCCCTATTTCCTTTGAACATCTTATTCCGTTGACCAAGTTTAGAGCCGCTGAATTCGGCGTTTACTATCGTATCCTCAATTTCTTCGTTGTTGTTCCGACGCTTATTTTTGTCGTGTTGTGGCCTTCCATTGCCATCCCTGGCCTCAGAGGTGTCGGGGTCGCTGGTACTATTGCTTCTACGAGACAACCAACTATCTTTGCCCGCACAGAAGCGGGTCATAAGTGCGGTAAGATATGCCATAGTCTTTGGCTTTTCCTGACCGAGGTGTCGGGCGAGCCATTCGTCACAGACGCTGTGCTTAAAGGCCACTAAGGCTTCGGCATCGGGACAGTCAGCGATTTGGTTCTTTTTAATTAAGACCCGAGTCCAGGGTTTGTAGGCTAACTCTCCAGGTTGCTGGACTATGTGACTCAGGTCATCAGCGTCCGGCGGCCGGACATAAGTGCCCTGAAAGTTGTCCCGAAAAGCCAATGGAGGCTATTCAACCAGTGTCGTGCTAGTCCTTTTAGCTTTAGGGGGAGGTATTTGATGGCATGGAGATCATCTCCGTGAGCCATGTGAATGTGGAGAAGAAAATCTTCAATCCATACAGCGGCATCTGTCGTGCAACGATAAGGCTTGAACTTCACGTGTTTAAACCCTTCCAGAAACTGGTGCTGCATTACCTCATCGGTAAAGCACATGGGGTGTGTGGCACCTCTATACCGGGCAACATCGCGACGGAGCTCGAATGACATCTGTGTTCGGGGCTGACCCCGGGTTTGGTTATGTTTGTCGGGCCAGGCCTGATGGCCGTCAACCCACACTGGAGCGTGTCCTCTTGATCCATAGATTGATCTTGTCTGGCCGGCTCTATTTCCAGGTCCTGACGTAAGTCGTACGTGTAGCCTGGATCCACTGTCTCTTTGCCTCTACGGCGAGGTGGAACAGGCTGGTGTTCGGCATAATTAGCCGCTTTGTCCCGTCCACGTGGTGGTCGGTCCTGTTGGTCAGCCTGATTGTATTTTGACGGTATTGGCTCAAGGGCCTCTTCATCAAATTGTGGCAGTAGCCTGCGTTTTGGGTAACTCTTTGTCGGACGCTCGAGGTCGTATTCTTCGGTAGCCAAGACCTTGGTCCATCTGTCGTTTAGAGTATCCTGTTTGGCTTGAAGCTTCTGCTGCTTCTTTTTCAGGCTTCACGTGGTGGCGATGAGCTGACACTTGAAGTGTTCTTGTTTGAGTGGTTCCTATTTGATGATGAAATCTTCGTTGCCGAGGCTGACATCCTCTTCAGAGGCTGGAAAGTAGTTATTGTCTTCCGAGTCTTTGTGATCGGCATGTTCGGGGTTGTATTGACCTTCTTCCCTTTCATCTTGCTCAAACACATGCTCAACGGGGTGATCGGGATCTTCGATGTTGTCCGGAGTGTTATTATCTCCGATGTCCGTATTGCTTTCCCTTTCCCGAAGCGATCATGAGCGGCGCCGCTGACGCCGGTGCTTTGGTGGTTCATCGACGGGCTTATCCTGATCTCGGTTTTGCTTCCATTGTCGTCCTTCTTTTCAGGTGTGTCCACCATGTACACGTCGTACGTAGAATTGGCCGTCCAATGCCCAGTGATGGGTGGGTTCTGGCCTGGTTCGGCCTTGACATCATCGTCCATGCCATCGATGTCTTCGGAGGTGTAGTCAATCATGTCAGTCAGGTCCTCGATAGTGGCTATTAAGTGGGTGGTGGGTGGGACGTAAAATTCCCTGCTCTCAGCTCCCTGTTTGGGTTGGGTGTAGTTAGGAGGTGATACTTCTGTGATGGAGAGAGATCGCATTAGGTGTAGTGTCTCGTTTAAGAGTGAAAGCTGGTTAGGTGTCTGAGGACCTATGGAGCTAGGTTCGGTAATAACCACTTGACTGAGCTCCATGGACGCAGACCTCGAGAGTTCGGAGTTAATGTCCAGAGGCGAGTCCGGCTTTCCGATGACAGCGAGAGTCCCGTTAAACTGGGCCCACTGACGGCATGGTCGCATCTAGGTCTTTGACGGGGAGCTCCGTAATGGGATAGAGTCCGGCGGGGTTTATCTTCCTATCTTCAGACGAAGTGATCCGCCTTGGATCTAAGGCCGGGGCAGGCGTGGGCGTCGACCCTTGTGCGGAATGTATTGGTGGATCCGACGGGCCTCCTTCATGAGGATGAAGAGCGGTGGCCGAGGCCGAGAACCCTTAGAAGACCAAGTCTCCTTGGACATTAGCGATGTAGTTCAAGCTTCCAAACCTGATCTGGTGACCAGGGGCGTAGCTATCGATCTGCTCGAGGTGACCAGTTGAATTGGCATGCAGAGCGAAGCCGCCAAACACGAAGAGTGGACCAGGGATAAAAGTCTCCCAGAAGCAGCATCGTTGCTGCTGACAAGGTGAGCCATTGATCCTTCTGTCGACAACACAAGGGAACTCACAATGAAAGCACCAATGTCGATGTCAAAACTGGCAGATCTCGGGTAGGGGGTGCCGAACTCTGCGTCTGAGGATCAATGGTAACAAGGGAGGATAGGGACACAATGTTTACCCAGGTTCGGGCCCTCTTAAAGGAGGTAAAACCCATGTCCTGCTTGATTGTATTCAATGAGTATAGGGGTTACAAGAGTTGATCTACCTTGAGATCGTAATGGCTAACCGCTAGCTCTCTAGCCTATGAGAATTCTGATGATTTCTACGGACTAACCCCTCCAGTTTATATACACACCGGAGAGGCCTAGGGTTGTAAAGAGTCGGTTTGTAAGGGAAGGAAATAACATATCTAGACACCAAACTTGCCTTTCATGCATATAGGAGACCTCCCCAGACATAGGGGAAAGTCTTCTGCTTTTATCTTCACGGCCCATCAGTCCGGCCCATATCAAATAGTCCAGACAGCCGAGGACCCCCTAGTCCAGGACTCCCTTAGTCAAGTCCCTTGGATTCAATCTCATGTCTGTCTCAATGCTTTGTGATATTGATATGGTTGTCGTCTTTGGAAAATATCATTGCATTGTGCTCATGGAATCTGAAAATTCCAAAGTATTCGAAGGCTTTAGGAGAGGATACTTGTATATTGTTGATTTCTCTACAGGACCAGAGCCTGCCACATGTTACTTGCAAAAGCTTCAGAAGGCTGGCTATGGCATCGTCGACTTGGTCATGCTGGCATGAGGAACTTACATACACTCGCGAAGAAGGAGCACGTCATTGGCATCAAGGGTGTCAAATTCCTCAAAGACCATCTATGTGGGGCTTGTGAGGCTGGAAAGATGACCAAATCCAAGCACCCCTCAAAGAATATTATGACTACCACTCATCCTTTTGAATTGCTTCACATGGATCTCTTTGGCCCTGCTCATTATGCCACACTAACACATGTAGCAACTCTATATGGCTTTGTTATTGTTGATGACTATTCTCATTACACATGGGTGCATATCATCATTATCGCGGGAAACCACGGGCACCTATGGGACCGGAGGGCCCCTTGCTGGTTTGATAGGGGGGCATCGCGTTACATAAAGAGCAGACCGGCATGGGGCAGCACGACAGATATCGCACGAGCAATTTTACCTATGTTCCGGCCGCCGCGAGGTGTAAAACCCTACTCTTGCTTTGGTGGATTGATGGTGGAAGAGAGGTGGTGAAGCGTAGTACACATGCCCGATAGGGGCGGCAGTGGCTACGCGCATATGGGGGTGTGAGTTGTCCAACCTTCTCACCCTTTCTACAGTTGCCATGGACCTCCTTTTATAGATTAAGGGGTTACCACAATGGCAAAGTGGTCATTATGCAATGATAAGATAGCAAACAGTGCTATCATACCTAACTCTGCAGGCTGACAGGGCGCATTAAATGCGCCGCTCAACGTCACGTCATTGGTGGCCCGGCAAGCCTTGTCGGGCTATTTCGCCAGCTTCACACCTGCTTGCTTGACACGTCGAAGGACGGGTGTCATCTGTAGGCATCTCCTGTAGAAAGTGGCCGCCATGTGGTGAATGGCTGCCACTTAGTCACTTTGCGGCTTGACATCACACTGATTGACGACGTGGGTCGTGGCGGAGTAGTTGGTGAGGTGGTTTTGCCTCTGCGAGCCCCGGTAGGCCCTGCCGGGACGTCTTGGACATCCTCTTCCGGGGGTGGCCCCATCCTTGCCGAGCTCGCCTGCCCGTCAAGGGAGGCCTTTCTCCTAGTGTACCTTATTTCTCTTGCTTGACATTGGGCCTCTTGATCTGCATGTTGGTCCTTCTAAGCTCTTGCTTCCTTGTACTCTGGCTTGGGTTGGTGCCTTGATCTTGTTCCCGTGCCTCTGCATAGTCTGGGCAATACAACCAGGGTTTGTTGCACCGACAGTCACTTACAAAACTGAAGTGCAGGAAGTCTTCAAACAATTTTCCTCAAGGGCCTCGACGAATTTCGGTGTGAAGATCAAGCATATCCGGAGTTACAATGGGACCAAGTTCAAGAATACTGGTCTTGATGACTATCTTGATGAACTTTGTATTACTCATGAGTTATCAGCCCCGTAAACTCCTCAGCAGAATGGCGTTGTGGAGCGCAAGAACTGGACTCTTGTTGAGATGGCTCGCACTATGCTTGATGAATACAAGACGCCTCGTTACTCCTGGCCTAAGGCTATTGATACTGCGTGCCACATCATCAATAGGGTATATCTTCACAAATTCTTCAAAAAGATCTCATATGAACTCCTCACTCACAAGAAACCCAATGTGAACTCCTCACTAACAAGAATCCCAATGTGAGTTATTTCAAAGTCTTCGGTCCTAAATGTTGGATTAGAGATACACATCACAATTCTAAATTTGCACCGAAACACATGAAGGTTTTATGCTTGGTTACGGAAAGGACTCGCACACCTATAGAGTTTTCAACACCTTTCACCACAAGGGTGTTGAAACTATAGATGTGTGGTTTGATGAAACTAATGGCTCGCAAAGAAAGCACCTACCTCTCATGCTAGATAAAATGTCTCCAGAGGAATCAATCAAGTTCGAGGCTACTCAGAATGTCATACCCAGTGAGGAATCTGTGAAGAAGTCATTTGAGAACGTGAAGAAAATAATGCTCGTGCATCTGAGGAAAATGGCTCTAAAGAAAATGCTAATCCCAATCAACGTCCTCAACCTGCTCATTCTCGTGTTGCAAATGAAGTGCAAATTGAGAAAATCATCAACGACATCAACACACCAGGTCCTCTCACACGCTCAAAAGCTTCACATTTGTCTAACTTTTGTGGACACTTCGCATTTATCTCTATCACAGAGCCTACCAAAGTTGATGAGGCATTTCTGGAGCCTGAGTGGATTCAAGCGATGCAAGAGGAATTACGTCAATTCGAGCTCAACAATGTCCGGGAACTTGTCAAGCGACCAGACCCACGCAAGCACAATATCATCGGTACTAAGTGGATCTACCGCAACAAGCAAGACGAAAATGGCCTAGTGGTGAGGAACAAGGCTTGTCTTGTAGCTCAAGGCTACACATAGGTTGAATGAATTGATTTCAATTAAACTTTTGCATCTGTTGCTAGACTTGAGGCTATTCGCATATTGCTTGCTTATGCTAACCATCATAATATCATCTTATCTCAAATGGATGTGAAAAGTGCATTCCTCAATGGTAAGCTTGAGGAACAAGTATATGTTGCTCAACCACCAGGTTTTGAAGATCTTAAGCTTACTGAAAAAGTCTTCAGACTCAATAAGGCCCTCTATGGCCTCAAGCAGGCCCCTCGGGTGTGGTATGATACATTGAAGGAATTCCTATTGAAGAAAGGCTTCAAACCCAATTCAGTTGACCCAACTCTATTCACCAAAACCTATGATGATTAATTATTCGTGTGCCAAATATATGTTGATGATATTATCTTTGGATGTACTAACCAACATTACAGTGACGAATTTTCCTATATGATGAGTGAGGAATATCAAAAGTCTATGATGGGAGAATTGAAATTCTTCTGAGGTCTTCAAATTCATCAACAAAGCAATGGCATCTTCATATATCAAGAGAAATACCTCAACGATGTGCCGAGGAAATTCGGCATGCAAGATTGCAAAGGCATCAAAATCCCTATGCCCACAAATGTCCATCTATGCATCGATGAAAATGGTAAAGACCTCGATCAAAAGGTATACCTCTCCATGATTGGCTATTGTATCTATGTGCATCTAGGCCAGATATTATGCTTAGTGTTTGCATGCGTGCCCGTTTTCAAGCTCCACCGAAGGAATCACCCCATAAGGCTGTGAAATATATTCTTCGATATCTAGCTCACACTCAAACACTTGGATTATGGTATCCCAAGGGCTTGGCTTTTGATCTCATTGGATATTATGACTCTGACTATGCTGGTGATCGAGCGGATCGCAAGTCAACATCAAGTACATGCCATTTCCTTGGACGATCCTTAGTATGTTGGTCCTCGAAGAAGCAGAATTATGTATCACTCTCTACTGCTGAAGCTGAGTACATTGATGTTGGTTCTTGCTATGCTCAATTGTTGTGGATGAAGCAAACCGTTAGGGACTATGGCATCAACATGAAGAATGTGCCACTCTACTACGACAACGAGAGTGCCATCAAGATTGCTCATAACCTAGTTCAACACTCAAAGACTAAGCACATCCAGATTCGTCATCATTTTCTTCGAGATCATGTGTTGAAGGGAGACATCTCCATCGAACACATGAAGACTAAGAACAACTAGCGGATATCTTCACAAAGCCCTTGGATGAGAAGAGATTTTGCAAGTTGTGGTGTGTGCTAAATTTCTTAGAATCTTTGAATGTTCTTTGAAAGGACATACATCCTAACACTTCTGAAAAATTGATGACAGATTTGCAACACACAAAGTAATGTTTTTATTCAATCAATGAAGACTAACCCTCTAAGTATGAAGAAGTTAATGAATAATTTGATTCTCAGATCCCTATGACAATTGTCCGCGGCCTCTGAAATCATCATTCATATACGGTGGGTCAAGCCACCAACAAAATTTGAAAATCTTGAAAATAGAGTTTTTTTTTCATTTTGCAATTTCTTCAAATTTTCAAATTCTTCAACTTTGCAAAGTCTTCATCTTCTCGACCGGTGTTCTTCTTTGACTATATATATATATATCTGAGTTTTTCATGTCCTCAACAGTATTCACTTGTTGCTAATTCTTTAAGTTGATTTTCTTCTAAGTGAATGTGATCGGACCCGTTCCCCCTCTATGCTAAACTCAACCCAGTATATTCACAAATTCTTCATGTGCGTTCTATTTGAAACCTGTTCAAAATATTCAATGTGTCCTTGTTATCCGAAGAAGTACAACAGACAACAAAGAGTTTGCAAGGCCATCTCGGTGAGACCAAGATCCTTATCGGTGCGACCGAATTGTCTAGGGTTTCTAGCAGTGGCTATGTCAAGTGAACTCGGGGGCGCCGGATAGATCAAATCGGTGCGGCCGAGTTTCACTTTGGGTTTTGGACATATGTGGAAATGAGAAAGTGGCTGAGGGTTTTGGAGCAATATCACTAAGCACTTTGAGCAAGTAGACCTTTAAGCAACACCTCATCCCCTTTTAATAGTATTGGCTTTCCTATGGACTCAATGTGATCTTGGATCACTAAAATAGAAATGAAGAATCTTGAGCTTTTGCAAATCTTTTCCTTAGCATTTTGAAGGGGTTCCACATCCTCTTGTCCTTGCCATGCCATTGTTGAACTGATATGAAATACACTAGGTGAAGGTATTAGTCCAACAAGAGATATGTTGACATTAATTACCAAAATCACCTAGGGAGCACTTGTGCTTTCAATCTCCCCCGTTTTCTTAATTGATGACAACATACATCAAAGGTTTAGATAAAAGATATGAAGAGTAACAAGTAAAGCTTCAGAAAGACATGTAACATGCATAGGCTGCCCCTACATCTATGCAATCATGTAAAGATAGAATATAAGAACATGTGAATGCATAAGCATGTCAGAGAAAGCAATGAGTTACATGTATCTTGGCTATATGCATCATAGTAAAAGATGTAGATAAAAGAAAGTGTACCTTCATGTTCATGAACCCTTCTTGCAAACAATATGTACATAAGCAAGAGATCATCATGCACATTAGTGTGATGCATATACTTACCTTGTGGTCTTGAGTTGGCTATGGAAGAGATGAACTTGAGAAAATAGGGTTAGATAACACAAAAACACTCTTAATAAAGCAAGTTCGAAGAATCACAAGAGTACCAAGACTGGGAGGACATGTAATGGGTGAGTACTTAGTACTTCATTTGGATATAGACATGTCTCCTAAGATTAAAGATATGCAATGAATTTCAGAGATTTTCTTCACTAGTCATGGACTTTTTCTCCCCCTGAATCTGATGTTGGATAATGGGAGAAGGTAGGGAAAGAGAAAATCATAGCAAGAAAAATTAGAGCATAAGAATGGTGCAAACAACCATACATTGACATGTCTTTCCCCTCTTAAAGACATGTGACTTCTCCCCTCTTATTTTACTAGCATCTGGAAGAGTTAAGATTTTCTCTCTCTCCAATGTGATAAGAAAGCTTTGATGTGCTCTCTCTCCCCCTTTGACATCAATTTCCAAGAAGGGAAGTTCTGGAGCATGAGTCAAATAGGTGTGGTCCTTGAGACACATTACAAAGCAGCATGTAGTTTACGATGCAGGTAGAAGATGAGATTCATTGAGTGGAGCTGGAAAAGCAAGAAAATGTGTAATGGCAAAATGTTTTCTCTACAGGGGAATCGGTAATGCCAATCTGTTTTCATAGGTGACAACAAGTTGGCAGTGTCATGGATGAAGCATATTGGTCAGACCGGGTTAGTCCATGTCGGTTGTACCAATGGACTATCTACAAGTAATCCCTGTAGTTCGTTCTAGCTGATAGGCTTGGATCGGGGAGGCCGAGTTCAATGTTGAGGAAAGATTTTGTCAACTCAACTCACTAGGCAATTGAAATCTCACAAGGATTTGCAAGGAATTAACTAAAGGATTTGCAATGAATTAGATGCAGAAAATATAGAGAAAAGCATGCATAAGGAAAGTGATCTAGATGAAGTTTCTTTTTTGATAAGGGGAACAAGCTAGCAAGAAACATATGCAAAATACAAAATAGAGAAACACTAGAGAACTTCAGCTAGAAGGAGTCGGCAACAAAGTCACCTATGTTAGAGTATGTTGAACGAGGAGTCAAGTGATAACACTTGATCATTGGTCATACTCATCGTTTAAGCTCAAAATGGGGTTACCATTTTTCATTTAAGCATTTTGATGTATTCACACCTCATTGAGTTGCTTTGAATCATGATTTGGGTCAAAAGCTTATCTAAGATGGAATAACATACCTTTGGTTGTGTTTATTTTGATCATGTAGTCGAACTTGTGTTGGATGCTCAAGGTTGACGTAGTTCATCAAGAGTTTGGAGCACCACTTGGAGTTTGAGTTCATCTTCCTACATGGGTAAGTCTTGCAAGGAAGAACACTTGTGTATCCAAAATGACAATCATGAAGCTTGATACTAAATGAAATTTGATATATAGAAATTGTCAAAGGATATGTTGAGTGGATTCATGCTTCCTTGTATTCAACAACCATATGGTAGGAACTTGGTAATGTAGAGATTGCTCAAACTATGAGTGTCTTGAAATCTCATAGATTTTGGCTCATCCAAGTACCTACAAGGATTAGATAACATGCAAGGGTACAAGTATAGATCCGAGACATAAGATCATCATCATCAGAGAAGTATCAAGGATTATTCATAAGAGACTCATGCCTTGCATGTATCCAAATGGAGTTTCCACTCCAAGTTTGAGGCATCAAGGATATTCAATTCACCTCTCAAACGGCAAAATACTTTCTCATCAAGCGGTTTGGTGAATATATCTGCCAATTGCTTATTGGTACGAACATGCTTAAGATTGATGTCACATTTAGCAACATGATCTTGAATAAAATGATGAAGAACTTCAATGTGCTTAGTTCAAGAATGTTGCACAAGATTGTGAGTAATCTTAATAGAACTTTGATTATCACAAAGCAATGGAACATGTTTCACATTTATTCCGTAATCCTTAAGTGTTTGGGTCATCCAAAGTAATTGAGCACAACATGATCCGGCGTCAATGTATTCCGCTTCGGCGGCGGATAAGGATACCGAGTTTTGTTTCTTGGAAGACCAAGACACAAGAGATCTACCAAGAAATTGACAAGTACCCGAAGTGGACTTTCTATCAACCTTCTCACCGGCATAGTCCGAATTGGAGTAGCCAAAAAGATCAAAACAAGACCTCTTAGGATACCAAATGCCAAAGTTTTGTGTATGAATTAAGTATCTCACTATCCTTTTCACATCCTTAAGATGACATTCTTTAGGGGCCGCTTGATATCATGCACACATGCACACACTCAGCATAATATCGGGACAGGAGGCACATAGATATAACAATGAACCAATCATAGAGCTATAAACCTTTTGGTCAACCGGTTTTCCATCCTTAGTCAAGTCAAGATGTCCACTAGTAGGCATGGGTGTTTTCATACCTTTTCTGTCCTACATGTTGAACTTCTTGAAAAGGTCCTTGGTATAATTTGTTTGAGAAACAAAGGTACCTTCCTTAGTTTGCTTAATTTGCAAACCAAGAAAGAATTTGAGTTCACTCATCATAGACATCTCAAACTTCTCCGACATTAGCCTTCCAAACTTTTCACTAAAATGAGGGTTAGTCGAACCAAATATGATATCATCGACATAAATTTGGCACACAAATAGTTCACCATTAACCCTTTTAGTAAAAAGTGTTGAATCAATTTTCCCAATTTCAAAGCCTTTTTCAATAAGGAACTTAGTTAAGCATTATACCATGCTCTAGGAGCTTGTTTAAGACCATAAAGAGCTTTGTGAAGTTTGTAAATATGGTTGGGTTTCTTGGGATTAACAATGTCGGGAGGTTGTTTAACATAAACTTCCACCTCAATTTCTCTAGTTAGAAAAGCACGTTTAATGTCCATTTGGTACAAAGCGATATCATGGTGATTGGCATAAGAAAGTAAAATGCATATGGACTCAACTCTAGCAATGGGAGCATATATCTCACCGTAGTCCATACCTTTGACTTGAGTGTAGCCTTGGGCAATGAGATGCTTTGTTGCATACAAACTGTCCATCCTCATCTTGCTTATTCTGAAACACCCACTTGGTTCCAATGATATTGTGGTTTTCGTCCTACTTTTCAACCAATGTCCACACTTGATATCTCTCGAAATTGTGTACCTCTTCATGCATAGCGTTCACCAAATCCGGATCATCAAGAGCTTCTTCAACCTTCATAGGTTCAATACTAGAAACGAATGAGTAATGTTCACAAAAGTTAGCCAAACAAGTTCTAGAGCGAGTAATTCTCCCGGTTTGAATATCATCAAAGATTTTTCGATGGATTGATCTCTTGAGATTCTTGCTCTAACTCATGAGAGCTTTTGTTTGGGTCGGGGTGTAACATCCTCCTGGTTGTCTTCTTCTTGTTGTCCTTCTTCATTGTTGTTGGCATTGTTGTTCTCTTGTGGAGGTGGAGAAGGAGGTCGATGAGGTCAATATTGTTGTACTTCCTTGTTTCCTTTGTCTTTTCGTGTTCCACTTGTGGATGCCTCCAAGTCAACTTGTGGTTCACCTTGTTGTGAAGTTGAGGCTTCCACTTGAATGGATGAAGTACTCTCCTTCACCTCTATTGGACGAATCTTTATAATAGACAAGTCTTGAATTGCTTCCAAAGGATCTTTATCTCCTACATCATTTGGCAATTGCTCTACTTGCGAGCCGTTAGATTCATCAAACTTCACATCTACCGTCTCTTCAACCTTTCGGGTAAAGTTGTTGTAGACATGGTAAGTGTGAGAGTTTGAGCCATAACCGAGTAGGAAACCTTCATGGGATTTAGGGGCAAATTCCAAATGATGATGCTTATCAAGAATGTAACACTTTGAGCCAAATACTCTAAAGTATCCAACTTGGGGTTTGTTACCGCTGAGAAGTTCGTATGCCGTGTTGCCGAGAATCTTGTGACGATATAGTCGATTTGTTGCATGACAAGCTGTCTCAACCACTTCCGCCAAAAAGTGTCTTGGCATGTTGTATTCATCAAGCTTCATTCTCGCCATCTCAATAAGTGTCTGGTTATTCCTCTCAACAACTCCATTTGGTTGAGGTGTGTACATAGACGAGAACTCATGTGAAATCCCTTCTTCGTCAAGAAAGGTATCCACATTTGTGTTCTTGAACTCCGTTCCATTGTCGCTCTGAACCTTCTTGATCTTCACTTCAAATTGATTTTGGGCCTTCCTAGCGAAGTTCTTGAAAATCTTTTGGAGCTGAGATTTATCATCAAGAAAGAACACCCACGCAAATCTTGAAAAATCATCAGGAATGACCAATCCGAACGAGTTACCACCAAGACTCATGTAGGTGTTGCGACCAAAAAGATCCATATGAAGCAGCTTGAGTGGTCTTCTCGTGGTCATGATGTTCTTCACGGGATGTCTTCCTCCAACTTGTTTTCCTGCTTGACAAGCACTGCAAAGTCTATCCTTATCAAATATGACATCTTTAACACCAAGAATATGACCACCGTTAATGAGCTTATCAAGATTTCACATGCCCACATGACCTAACCTTCTATGCCACAACCAACCTTTACAAGATCTAGCAATTAAGCAAGTTCTAGGTTGACCTCTTTTAGTGAAATCAACAATGTATAGATCACCTCTATGTATACCGGTAAAGACCATATTATGATTATCTCTTTGAAACACTTGGCAATCTACTTTAATGAATAGAACATTGAAAACGAAATCAGCTAGTCTAGATACAGAAAGTAAATTGTAGCCAAGAGATTCAATGAGCATAACATTTTGGATGGAGCTGTCATGAGAGATGGCCACCTTACCAAGGCCAACCACCTTACCCTTTGACTTATCACCAAAAGTGAGATACTTTCGGGGACCATCATTTTCAGCAAGCTCTCGAAACATATCCTTGTATCTGGTCATGTGATCGGTACATCCACTATCAAGAACCCATTCCTTTCCTCCGGCCATGTAACCATGAAGGTTAGCCATAAGACCAAAGTGTCTCATTGACTCATCAAGATCAAAGTCACTATCATCATCCTCATCATAATATCCATGTTCAACATCGTCTTGTGATTGATCATCACCTAGAGAGAGTGATTCATTAAATTCGTAACCATGATAATGTGCATCTTTAAGAATTCTAATGACTTGAGAAATGATGCTACTAATGATTCCAACATCTCCTTCAGCACACACTAGGTCACGAAGCTCAAATAGACAATCACCAAATTTAGGATCATTAGGATGCATTTTATGAAAAGCAATGGACTTTTGAAGAATCTCATCTAGATTTTTCAAGGAATAGTTTGGAAAGCGCTCCTCAAGATATCTCCATATAGTATAAGCACATTCAATTATAGGCAAGCATGCAAGCAAATTTGTAGTCAATCCTCTAATGATCAGATCAATAGCTCTAAGCTTGCGAGTCATGTCAAGATACTCATCGGGGGTAGGATGCAAGGGATAAATAGGAGGAGCACAAGGGCTAGTAATATACTTGTTCAAATTGTATTCATTGAAAATCTCAAGCATCTCATTTTTCCAAGCACTATAGAACTCTTCGTCGAGAATAGGCACTCTACGTCTAATACTCCCAATCGTAGACTCATCCATCTTCCTCCAATGGTGATTAAGCCAAAGCAATGCAGACCAAAGCTCTGATACCAATTGAAAGGATCGAGAAGAGGGGTCCAGAAGGGGGGTGATTAGACTCTTAACCAACAAAAGTGGCAGTTTGAATTTCTTCAAGTTGAGGTGGAGTTTTAGCACAAGTTTTAGCATTCACAATACATTTCAAGCAAGCATGGCAAGAGTATGGGTAGCGGAAAAAGTAAAGCATGCTAGTTGCAAGAAAGTAAAGTTATGGGATTGGAGTGTGCAAACGCAATGAAGACACAGAGATTTTTGGCGTGGTTACGATAGGTGGTGCTATCATACATCCACATTGATGGAGACTTCAACCCACGAAGGATAACGGTTGCGCGAGTCCATGGAGGGCTCCACTCACGAAGGGTCCACGAAGAAGCAACCTTGTCTACCCCACCATGGCCATCACCCACAAAGGACTTGCCCCACTCGGGTAGATCTTCATGAAGTAGGCGATCTCGTTGCCCTTACAAACTCCTTGGTTCGACTCCACAATCTTGTCGTAGGCTGCCAAGTGACACCTAACCAATCTATGAGACACCACTCTCCAAAAGGTAATAGATGGTGTGTTGATGATGAACTCCTTGCTCTTGTGCTTCAAATGATAGTCTCCCCAACACTCAACTCTCTCTCACGGATTTGGCTCTGGTGGAAAGATGATTTGAGTGGAAAGCAACTTGGGGAAGGCTAGAGATCAAGATTCTTGTGGTTAGATTGGAATGTCTTGGTCTCAACACATGAGTAAGTGGTTCTCTCTCAGCAAATGAGTAGTGGAAGTGTAGGCATGTTCTGATGGCTCTCTCTCTCACATGAAGAGGGGTGGAGGGGTATATATAGCGCGCACACAAAATCCAACTGTTACACACATTTGACCCAACTCGGTCAGACCGAATAGAAGAACTCGGTGAGACCGATTTAGTTAAAAATGTGAACGTTAGGAATCTTGGTGGGACCGACATTACCAACTCGGTGGGACCGGTGTGCTAGGGCGAGAGAAAAACCTCATCTCGATGAGACCGATTACATTAACTCGATGAGAGCGATTTCAGCAAAGATCAAACAGAGAGTTGGTCAAGCAAACTTGGTGGGACCAATTTTACATTTTGATGAGACCGAAATAATTACAACAAGCAACAGAAAGTTTGCAAGGCCATCTTGGTGAGATCCGTATCGGTGAGACCGAATTGTCTAGGATTTCTGGCTATGGCTATGTCAAGTGAACTCGGTGGCGCTGGATAGATCAACTTGGTGGGGCCAAGTTTGACTTTGGGTTTTGGACATATGTGGAAATGAGAAAGTGGCAGAGGGTTTTGGAGCAATATCACTAAGCACTTTGAGCAACTAGACCATTAAGGAACACCTCATCCCCTTTTAATAGTATTGGATTTCCTATGGACTCAATGTGGTTTTGGATCACTAAAATAGAAATGAAGAGTCTTTAGCTTTTGCCAATCTTTGTCCTTAGCATTTTGAAGGGGCTCCACATCCTCTTATCATTGCCATGCAATTGTTGAACTGATCTAAAATACACTAGCTAAAGGTATTAGTCCAACAAGAGATATGTTCACATTAATTACCAAAATCACCCAAGGAGCACTTGTGCTTTCAGGGTTCGGGATAGCTTTCGGATGTGCGCGAGGGTTTTGACAAAAGGTCATGGAGGCAAGGGGTTTGATGGGTTCAGATAAGATAGAGAAGAGA
Organism: Triticum urartu; assembly: GCF_056163025.1. Classification (NCBI taxonomy): domain Eukaryota; kingdom Viridiplantae; phylum Streptophyta; class Magnoliopsida; order Poales; family Poaceae; genus Triticum; species Triticum urartu. The sequence continues at coordinate 398,477,047 of NC_141879.1, read as the reverse complement.
GCGGTCCAGTTGATCTAAGAGAAGGTCAACAGAGACAAGAGAAGAGGTAACTACGAGCGGATGCAAGTTTAAGAAAACATGCGGATGCAATGCGCATGATGCGATGATGAAATAAAACAATAAAATTAAACACACAGCAACAACGAAAATAACTCGAAGGAAACTGGAGTATCAGTCTTGGGGCATCACAAAGACGCTCCATGCAAAACTCATGATATGTGACGAATAAAAATATAGCTCCAAGTAAAATTACCGATTGTTGTTAGAAGAAATAGGGGATGCCTTCCGGGGCATCCCCAAGCTTAGTTGCTTGGTTTTACTTGAATATTAACTTGGGGATCCATGGGAATCCCAAAGCTTAGGCTCTTTTCACTCCTTATCCCTTCATCCATCGTGATCTCCCCAAAACTTGAAAACTTCAATCACACCAAACTTAACAAGACCTTTGTGAGATACGTTAGTATAATAAAGCAAATCACTACATTAAGTATTGTTGCAAACCCATTCATATTTTATTGTTGCATTAGACCTACTTTATTATAACTTTACCATGCCTTATAGCCCCCGATACAATCCATAGATTCATCAAAATAAACACACAATGCAACGAAAACATAATCTATCAAAAACGGAATAGTCTGTAGTAATCTGAACTCTAACCATACTTTTGTAACTCCAAAAAATATGAAAACTTAGGAAAACATAGTAAATTTGTATATCAATCTTGCATGAAAAAATTCAGAATTTTTCATCACTTCTGTGATTTTTAACAATTCTGTTACTGGATGCAGAAGTTTCTGTTTTTCAACAAGATCAAATCAACTATCACCCAAAGCTATCCTAAAGATTGAACTTCACACAAACACTAACTAAAACATAAATACAATCATATCAGTATCATAATTGTGTGTACACACAAAAACAGAAAGAAAAAGAGAAAAAAATACTTTATTCATTGGTTTCCTCCCAACAAGCGCTATCGTTCTATGCCCTAGCTAGGCATAATGATTTCCATGATGCTCGCATGAAAGATAATAATTGAAACATAGAAGAGAGCATCATAAAACATGTGAAAAACATATTTAAGTCTAACATACTTCTTATGCATAGGCATTTTATAAGCAGACAAATTATCAAGGCAAGCAAGAACTAGCATATCCAAGGAAGAAGAGAGAAATAGTAGCAATCTCAACATAACAAGAGGTAATTTAGTAAAATGAAATTTCTACAGCCATATTTTCCTCTTTCATAATAATTACATGGAGGATCATAATAAAATTCAACAATATAGATATCATATAAAATTTTATCTTCATGATCCACTTGCATGCAAAGTTGACACTCTTCCAATATAGTGGGATTATAATCAAATATAGTCATGACCTCTCCAAACCAACTTTTATCAACAAAAAATCATAAGATTGAACACTCTCCAAATATGTGGGATTATTTTTACCTAAAGTTGACACTCTTCCAAACCCACTTTCAATGTTATTGCAAACATATTCATCATGAGGCTTAAATAAATTTTCAAGATCATTGCAATAAGTAGTGGACATATCAAAATTAGCATCCCCAAGCTTGGGATTTTGCATGTTATTAGCACAATTGACATTAATGGAATTTATAATAAAATCATTGCAACTATGCTTTTCATTCAAGGAGCTATCGTGAATCACTTTATAAAATTCTTCTTTTAACACTTCATCACAATTTTTAGATTCACAAACCTCAGACAAAACTTCATAGAGATAATCTAGTGCACTCAAATCACTAGCAATTGGTTCAACATAATTTGATGTTTTAAAAATATTAGCAAGTGGATGAGGATCCATATCAATAGATTTCTAGCAAGAGAAGATGCAAGCAGATAGAAGGCCCGTGGCAACACAAGCAAAGATAGCAAAGAGAAGACACGCAAAAAGGAAAATAGAAGAGAAGGCAAATATTTTTGTGTTTTTGCAAAAAAAATTATAAGTGGGGGAGATGAAAATGAGAGGCAAATGGAAAATAATGTAAATTGCAATGAGGTGAGATTTGTGATTAGGAACCTGATAGATGTTGATGATGTCTCCCCGGCAACGATGCCAGAAATTCTTTTGACGTGGCTTGAATCTGCGACTGTATTTCCCCAAAGAGAAAGGGATGATGCATGATACGTCCATTTTGCATCATGTTTACTTACTGTTATTTATAATGTTTTTATAGATAATAATGCTTTTTGGAGTAATTCTAATGCCTTTTCTCTCATAATATGCAAGGTACACACAAAGAGGGAGAATTCCGGCAGCTGGAAATCTGGACCTGAAAAAGCTACGTCAGGCTACCTATTCTGCACAACTCCAAATAAGCTGAAACTTCACGAGGAATTTTTATGGAATATATAAGAAATATTGGAGTCAATAAGTACCAGAGGGGGCCCACTAGGTGGGCACATTCCACCTAGGCATGCCAGGGAGCCTAGGCGCGCCCTGGTGGGTTGTGCCCTCCTCGGCCCACCTCCGGTGCCCATTTTCTGGTATATAAGTCATTTTGACCTAGAAAAAATAAGGACATGACTTTCGGGACGGAGCGCAGCCGTCTCAAGGCGGAACTTGGGCAGGAGCACTTTTGCCCTCCGACGGAGCGATTCCGCCAGGGGAACTTCCCTCCCGGAGGGGGAAATCATCGTCATCATCATCACCAACAACTCTCCCATCTTGGGGAGGGCAATCTCCATCAGCATATTTAACAACACCATCTCCTCTCAAACCCTAGTTCATCTCCTGTGTTCAATCTTTGTACCGGAACTATAGATTGGTGCTTGTGGGTGACTAGTAGTATTGATTACATCTTGTAGTTGATTACTATATGGTTTATTTGGTGGAAGATTATATGTTGAGATTCATTATGCTATTTAATACCCCTCTAGTCTTGAGCATGTTTATCACTTGTGAGTAGTTACTTTTGTTCTTGAGTTCATGGGAGAAATCATGTTGCAAGTAAACATGTGAACTTGATATGTGTTCGATATTTTGATAGCATGTATGTTGTGATTCCCTTAGTAGTCTCATGTGAACGTCGACTACATGACACTTCACCATATTTGGGCCTCAGGGAATGCATTGTGCAATAGTTATTAGATGATGGGTTGCGAGAGTGAGAGAAGCTTAAACCCTAGTTTATGCGCTATTCTGTAAGGGACCGATTGGATCCAAAAGTTTAATGTTATGGTTAGAATTTATTCTTATTACTTTCCTCATACTTGTGGATGCTTGTGAGGGGGTTAATCATAAGTAGGAGGTTTGATCAAGTAAGAACAACACCTAAGCACCGGTCCACCCACATATCAAATTATCAAAGTAGCGAACATGAATCGAATCAACATGATGAAAGTGACTAGATGAAATTCTCGTGTACCCTCAAGAACGCTTTGCTAATTATAAGAGACCGTTTTAGCCTGTCCATTGCCTCAGAAGGATTGGGCTACCTTGCTGCACTTTTGTTACTACTATCATTACTTGCTCGTTACAAATTATCTTGCTATCAAACTACTCTGTTACTTACAATTTTAGCACTTGCAGACATTACCTTGCTGAAAACCACTTGCCATTTACTTTGCTCCTCATTGGGTTCGACACTCTTACGTATGGAAAAGGCTACAATTGATCCCATATGCTTGTGGGTCATCAAGGATATTTTCTAGCACCGTTGCCGCGGAGTGAAGCGCTCTTGGTAAGTGGAAATTGGTAAGGAAAAACTATTACTATGTGCCGAAATTTATTGTCACTTGTTACTATGGAAAACAATCCTTTGAGGGGTTTGTTCGGGTTAGCTTCACCTCGACCGAAACCACAATTAGTTACGCCTCAACCTACTATACCTACTGAAAATATTGAATATGAAATTCCTTTGGGTATGATAGAACAACTGCTAGCTAATCCTTATGCAGGAGATGGAACCGAACATCCTGATATGCACTTGATATATGTGGAAGAAATTTGTGGATTCTTTAAGCTTGTAGGTTTACCCGGAGTTGAAGTGAAGAAGAAAGTTTCCCTTTATCTTTGAAGGGAAAAAGCATTGGCATGGTATAGGGTATGCGATGATATTGGATCTTGGAACTAGAATCGATTGAAATTGGAATTCCACCAAAAAATTATCCTATGCATCTAGTTCATCGTGATCGGAATTATATATATAATTTTTGGCCTCGTGAAGGAGAAAGTATCACTCTAGCTTGGGGGAGGCTTAAGTTAACTTTGTATTCATGCCCCAATCATGAGCTCTCAAGAGAAATTATTACTCAAAACTTCTTTGATCGGCTTTCTCATGATACTTCACGGTCGATAATTCTTGTACTGGTTCATTTATGAAGAAGACTATTCAATTCCGGTGGGATCTTCTAGAAAGAATTAAACGCAGCTCTGAAGATTGGGAACTCGACGAAGGTAAAGAGTCAGGTATTAAGCTTAAGTATGATTGTGTTGAATCTTTTTATGAATACCGATGCTTTTCAAAAGTTTAGCACTAAATATGGACTTGACTCTGAGATAGTAGCCTCCTTTTGTGAATCATTTGCTACTCATGTTGATCTACCTAAGGATAAGTGGTTTAAATATCACCCACCTATTAAAGAAGAAATTAAAGAACCAGTACTAGCTAAAGATGAAACTATTATTTATAATGTTGATCCAGTTGTTCCTACTGCTTATATTGAAAACCCACCTTTCCTTGTTAGGATCAAGCAACATGCTAAAGTTTCAACTGTGGTAAACAAAAGTTATATTAATACACCTAAACCTCATGAATAAATCAAAGTAGAACCTTGTCAGCGTCCTGGAAACGGGGGTCCCAAGACTTGCCTACCCACGGCCCACGGCGTGGCTCCATCAGCAGCCCTGTAAGGCCCATCTTCACCAACAAACACTCAAGACCCTCGCGAGGGGCCAAGCCTCGCGAGGTGGACGACGCAATACCTCCTCAAGGGCGGCCTCACCAGGCTGGCTCGCGAGGGGCGGAGAGATCAAGGCAAGCGACACCTCACGAGGTTTGTGTGACGCAAGCAATGACGACTGGAGCGAGGCGGGTGCTAGCGCGCGCAGCATCCTCGTTTCCTCTTTGGAGCTAAAGGGGCAAGCACAGACGAGGAGTCCCAAGGCATCAGGCAAAGGTTTCCATATCGGTGCAATGAGACCAAGACCAGCAGGATGACAGGATGGAGGTCATCGTGGAGCCCAAGACGGCGTCACCACCAGAGCCTTTAGTAGGCGAAGACTACTTTTGTCAGGATAGTTTGTACTATCTGCCCCCCTTCAAATTGGCCTTTTTATATATAGGACTAGCCACCACCATAGGGGGCATCTCATCCTGGACCGGATTCATTCCACCAAAGCCACCACACTCACCAAGCACAAGAACACCTCTCCCCAGGAGACTGTTCTTCCCTTATAACTATTCATCCTTAGTCCCAAGAGGCAATCCACCACACCACACTGGAGTAGGGTATTACACCACATTAGTGGCAGGAACCAGTATAAACTCTTGTGTCTCTTGTTCTTTGGGTTCATCGAGCTAGGACGTGAGATCATGATGTGTGCGAGCTAGAGAGGGGGAGAGATCTTTGTGCGCACCCCAGTGTTCGAACCTCAAGGGTTTTGTCAGAACCCGAAATCCGACATTTGGTGCGCTAGGTAGGGGTGCGCTTAAGCTTTCCCCTTTGTCAATCCGCGCTTCGCCACTCCACCAAGTTCATGGCCGACGCTCGCCGGGCCCGCGCCGAGCGCCGGGCTGCCCTCACCGTCCGTGTCGCTCAGACAGCCCCTGTCGGCGGGCCTCCACTGGCCCGGTGGTAAACGAGCAGCAAGCTTCCTCACTGCACCCCTCCGGGCAGCGAGATGGTCGCACCACCACCCCGTCGCTGACTCCGGCTGGCTCATCGTCTCACGCTCGCCGCACACCCACGGACGCGCAGGCCGCGCTGCTCATGGCACGCGAGCTCCTGCGCTACCGCCCGGTCGATGACCTCTACGAGGACTGGTTGGACCGCATCGCCGAGCTCATCAGCACCGCGGGGGGCTCTCCTGCACCATCCCTCTCGCTGCCTCGCCCGCCCTGACTGCGGGCGATGTGGTTCACGGAGCGCCTCCGCCCCCTCCACACCAAGATGGCGCCCTCGCGCCGAGACATGCGGCTCATGAAGCGCCTCCGCCTCCTCCGCGTCAAGACAACGTCCTCGCTCCAAGATGTGCGGTCCCGCGGTGTGATTCACCGTGCTGTGTGCCCACGCACGAAGAAAGAAGTTGCCAAGAGATCCCCCGTTTGCAAGAAAACGCTCCATCGCTCCCAGCACCGCCACGTCAGGATCGCTTGCCGCGGCAAGGCCATGCGCCACTTGTCGTGGCGGCGCAGGGACACCAAGATTGAACACCGCCTCCATGACGGGCCCCGGTGGCCATGGCAGGCTGCCGCGCCTTCACTCCTGAGCTGCGTAACATCGTCTGGTCAGGCAAGTTCAAGCCGGATCTGCCTCCTCGCTACGATGGCACCCCGACCCTGCGAAGTTCATGCAGCTCTACGAGCTAAGCATCGAGGTGGCCAACAGCGACGAAAAGGTCATGGCGAACTGGTTTCCCATGGCTCTCAAGGATGGCGCCCGCTGATGGCTCCTGAACCTGTCCCTGGTCTCGATCTCCACCTGGGATCAGATGCGCGACAGCTTCGTCGCCAACTTCCAGGGCACTCGCGACCCCCCCCCCCCCCCCCCGGCCGCGGGTGACCTGGGCCGCATCAAGCAAAAGCTGGGAGAGACCCTCTAGAAGTACATCCAGTGCTTCAAGTAGCGTGCGCCTCAAGATCCCCAAGGTAACGGACGAGGCCATCATATCGGTGTTTTCCGATGGCGTCCACGACATCAAGATGAAGGAGGAGCTCGCCATCCATGAGGAGTTGTGCACAACTCTGGAGCTGTTCAACATAGCGATCAAGTGTGCAAGAGCTGAGGAGGGGCCAAGGACAAGGACGTGAAGCGGAAAGGGGTGGCCGTACTCATGGCAGAGCCAAATACCAAGCACAGCCAAGACCTCCCCGAGTCGTCCAAGGGCAGCCGTACGTCCTGTGCCTTCCACAATGTGCATAGCCACAACACCAACAATTGTCAAGAGCTCAGGGCCATTCGAGATGGACACTTTGGTCGACGCCCTGAGCACAACGAGCGGGGCTATGACTGAGGAGGTGGACCAGGTGGAGGACGTTGGGACGATCGCGACCCTCGCTAGGAGTGGCACGACCAGCCTCGCGAGGACCGCTGGTAGGACCAGCCTCGTGAGGGCGCCTGGAGGGACCAGCCTCGTGAGGATTGTCCTCAGGGCAACCCTGGTCTCCCTCCACTGCTGCTGCCACCTAGGAGGAACGACGACCACCAGCAGGACAAAGGGGCTGGGGGCTTCCAGGAGCCACGGGCCATCGCCTGCATCTTGGGTGGCGCTCAAGCCCCAGCTTCCCAGCGTATCTTCAAGCAGTTCTCTCGCGAGGTGAATGCAACCCTCCCCAAGCTCGAGGCTACGTGCCCGCTCAGATGGTCCAAGTACGCCATCACCTTTAGCTCGGTGGACCAGCTCAAATGCGCGGCAACCGCCGGCGTCCTCCCGATGCTCTGTTCACCCGTCATCAGCAATGTCCAAGTCACCAAGACCCTCATCGACGGCGGCGCGGGGCTCAGTGTCCTGTCCATCGAGACATTCGACAACCTCCAAGTGTCATACGATTAGCTCCAGCCCACCAAGCCTTTCTCAGGAGTGACTGACGGCTCCACCACCCCGATAGGGCAAGTTCGTCTCCCTGTCACCTTCGACCAATGCGACAACTACCACACCGAGCTCATCAACTTCGACGTCGCCCACATCCGCCTGCCGTACAATGCCATCCTCGGGTTCCCAGCCTAGCCAATCATCACAGCCCCCCTGCGAAGAAAGAGACGTGGTGTGCTCCCTCGAGCGCATTTTCCAAGCTGCAGTTGTGAAGACCCTGTCATCACATATGTGCAGTACCCTCCTGCGGCCAACCCCAAGAAGAAACAGCTACTCCACACTGGGCCTCAAGGGAGCAGCGCCTCCAGCGGTGCCACCTCAGGATCGGTGCCCACGCCTGGCACGCCTCCCTCCGTCGCATAGGGAGGCACGCCTGGTGTCCTCCTCGGGCAGGGCTCGGGAGCTCTCTTTTGGAGGGCCTCAGACTTGGCCAGCATCACGAGGAAGGCGCTTGGGCACCATGTGGAGGCATGCTCTGCGGCACGTCTCCCTTAGGAGGACACCGGGCGAGGAGCGCCCAGTGCTCAGGAGTTCATCACCGAGACCACTCAGGAGCTTCAGGAAGCAAGAGAAATACACAGCGACCGCCGCCCGCCTGGCGCTGCTCCCCATCTAGGCGAGGGTGGTGAACTGCACGTCTGCATCGACATCCCAGGGCTCAACAGGGCCGCTTCTCAAGAGCGCTTCTGGCCTTCGCGTGCTGGACGGTGTGAGGGTCCACCTCACAGCTACGTTCGCATGCCATTCGGCCTGCCGAGCATGGCGGCCGCCTTCCAGCGCAACTTGCGGAGCATCCTGGCAGGTTAGGAGGCCAGGCATCACGCAGTCCTGGTGGAGATGGAGACGGTCCTCAGGAGGCCACCTGAGCCTCTAGAGCCTCCCGAGGCTCTGGGTCTCGATGGCTCGTGAGGAGCGACTTCTTTGCCACGTGTCTTCAGCTACCCCAACAATCGTTTGACAACCAAACCAGGTGACATATTCCAAGATTATTTAGCTGGGAGCGCCCCCTGGGGTGCATCATTCCCAGACCGTGTGGGTCTGTCCCTGCGGCATATATCCACTTGCATCTTCAGTTCACCCTACTGGGGGCACCCCTCGGGCTGCATCATCCCCAGGCCGCTCGGATTTGACCCAGTGGAGTGTCTCGTTCTTGAACTTACCTGAGCTAGTTCGCTTTTCATGCATAATCTATCTGAGGTCATCACTGCCTGCTTGATTATCGCCCGCCACGGGAACCTCTCATGCCGGCATGGCGCTTGCACTCGGGTCCGTCCCTGCAACGCTGACAAATCTGAGCGGTCGAGCTCTGGCTCGCAGCACGCCCGTGCACGTCACCTCACCAAACCCTCAGTGCCTTCACCTCCTTGCGAAGCAACCAGTGGCGGACCGGCAATCACCATGGCAATTTGTGTCCTTCCTGGCGCTAACTTGGAGGAACCTCCTGACGACTACAGCGGGTGGTACCACGGGCTCTCTCTCTTCTCCCATGTGATTCTCTTGCGCGTTAAAAGTGGGGCTCCTGAGCATCGCGACTCGAGAACTCTTACTGGCTCTCCAGCCCTCACCCCCTGGCCTTGATCATGGCATCGCGACCTGGAATACCAGCAGCAGCTGGGCTCGCTCGAGGGCCGGGACCTAAGGACGTAGAGCACACAGAAGAGCATGGAGAAGGGGGGAGGCTCGCACGGGCCTAACCTAGCTACCCAATAGTGTCTGACGCACAAGCCTGGCGCAACACGAGGAACCAGCTCCGGAATGCCAAGATAAGTCTCGCGCCTAGATCAACCCAGCGCTACAACATAAGACCCTCGCATTCCGCTACCCTGCTGCGGCAGCGTCGCCTCCCTTTCCCATCCTTAGTAGCTGCTTGCACGCTAAAGGGGGCCTCTTGAGCATCGCGCCTCAGGAGCTCTTACTGGACCTCGGGCCACTCACCGCTGGCCTTGACCATGACATCGTGACCTGGCATACCAGTGACGGCTGCAGCCTGCCTGGGGACCTGGACCTGCCAGCGTAGAGCACCAAGCTGCCGCGGGATTGGGAAAGGGAGTCCGGCCTTAGCAGGACATGCGTTCGCAAATTTTCATGAAAAGGATAATGTCAACAAAAGACATCACAGACCCTTTACACGCCCCCACGGGGTCCGTTTCAATTCCTCGCAGGGAACAAGAAAGAAGGGAGTTCCTAGGAGCTCTATCCACACGCGTCGAACATCGCCGACACCATCATCAATAGAGGGCCTCCGGAGGCCGGCGCCAACCCCATCCAGATCAGCGACGGCCGCGGCCGGACGTTGCAGCCTAGCTCCGGGCCCGACGGGAGATCGAGGGAACATAGTTTTTGTTGCTTGTCTCCGGAGTCTCGATGAGCTCGGGAGAGTCGCTGGACCACCAGGAGTCACCACTATCGCTAGGAGAGCTGCTGGCGAGCCCAGCGGCAGGCTCGGCATTGGCCGCTGCGCCGTCCTGATGACCCCCCTCAGGGCAGCACTCCAAGCGTCGGCCTTCCTCGTCGAAGACCTTAAAGAACATCGTTGAGGCGCCGCCGTACCTGAAATGGATGGCGAGGGCGCTTTCCGCACGGCAGACTCGGGCGACCTCGCCCCAGCTGCGAGTCATGAAGATCTTACCGGAGGAGACGGCTTCAACCTCCGCTCCAGTCGCCGGGGCATCATAGTCGGTGTGCTGCAACCAAAGCTCGAGGCACTACCAAAAAAATACACTTCCGTGATAATACGTGTTTTTCACAGTAGGTCGCGTTTTTTCTCATGCATGTACATCCATTACGATTTTGTGACAGAATCAAGATAGTCATACTTGTGCTGTCGTAGAAGTGTTCCATGACATTACCAAAATTATCATCACGGAAGTGTCCACTTCCATGATGATAAATCGCGCATCACAGAAGTGCTTTTGTCAAGGGTGACCGACACGTGGCATCCAACGTAATGGAACGTTGTTAAGCTATCGAGTCTGGTTTTGGATCCGATAAACCATTAACAGCCCCGACCAGTGGGAATTTTCCATGTGTAAAATCATCGTTGGCTGGAGGTAACACTTGTCGGCTCGCTGTTGGGACAGATGTCATCCACTCATTGGACCCAAAGCGCCTATGATACGTCGACACGTGGCAGGGCCCAATAGAGGCCCATTACTATGAAAAGGCCGGCCCGTTTGACTTGGTCAAAAGGTGGCGGGCCGGCCCACGGCAAGCCTGTTAACGGCTTGTTCGCATATTGCCCATTTACAGCCTGCTAACCCAGGGCCCGTATACGACCTATCCAAATTAGGCCTAGTAACGTCATCTGGGCCGTCCAATATAATTCCAGCCCGTTTTAACTTCCATCCCATGTATGGCCCATGACGTCTTTCGGCCCATATGAGGCCCTTAGTAACCCTCGGCCCATTAACGGCCCGTGGTAAAATTGGCCCGTAATGAACAGTGTATCACTTTATACCCATTAACGGCCCATTATTCCGTTGGGCCGTTTCCAGCCCATGTTATCTTTCAGCCTTCTCAGGGCCCATTTATTCTTGGGCTCATTTCCAGCATTCGTTTAGTTTTGGACCGTTACTGTCATTTTCTGCTTGTGGGCCAAATTTAGCCCGTGGTTACAGTCGGCCCGTTTGTGGCCCGTTAATACGTTGGGCCGTTTTCATAGCGTCATCAAATATGGCCGATTCACGACGACCCGTTATGGTCGGCCCATGAACGAACGATTTCAGCTCTAGCCCATTTACGGCCATAATGTGGTCTGTTATTAGCCCATGTTTGGCCAACCGATCGTACGGCCCGTAGAAGGCCCATTGATGATACAGCCCATAGAAGGCCCATTGTGTCAACGGCCCGTATAAGGCCCATGGTTTCTACGCCCCGTAGAAGGCCCATTGTTTCTACGACCCTTAGAAGGCCCATTGTTTCTACGGCCCGTAGGAGGTCCATGTTAACTACAGTAAATATGTAGCCCATGGTTAATGTGGCCTAGTTTTAAAAAATAGGTTATTGCGGCCACTAGCAAACCGCAGAAAAAGAACTGCACTGACTACAAGAAAACAAATAAACAAGACAATAACGAAATAAATAGGCAAGCAACTTACGCTAGGCTATCACGGCTATTACACATATTACATCCACTAGGCATCAAAGTTCGCCACCAGTGCAAATATAGGGAACAAAGCAGCATATAAACGCCGCAACAAAACAACTCCAGAACTGAAACCACTTCATAAGAGCTCAAAAACAATATCCTGGGTACCCATAATGCTGGCAAGATGTTTAGCAAGCTTATTAACATTCTCTTGTTTGGCGCTTAAATCCTCCAGCAGTTGCTGTTGCACCAGAAAGTATGCATGTGAATTCTGCAGGGACTTCCTCAGTCCTTCGGCTTCCTGTCGCATAACATCTGATCGATGTCTTTCAACTTGAATTTGAGACTCAAGAAGCTGAACTGAATCAGACAGCGAGTTCGAAGAGGTGGTGCCAGCAGTATTAGCCAGTAACTCGAACACTACATCAAGACAAGACTTTGGGGTTGTCTCAGTGTCTTCAGTATAGTTTTTATCAGCTTTCTTGGAGACCAACAGGGATGTCTATCTTGAACCTTGTCTGCATTACTTCCTGTACCATTGCATAACGGGGTACTCATCTCCAATATTTTATCCGCGTTCTAAAAGAGAAACAAACAAACACATCACAGGTTTACAATGTAGTATATGAAACTCATTTTGGTAAATTAGTTCAGTAGTAAGGTCGATAGGATAACAGCATGAAACAAACATATATCTATGCAGTATGGTCACTGTATGGTCTATATCATTCTAGTTTATGTTGCCAAATCAAGATAGCACTACTAGGGAAAACCTTATACACAGAATCTTAGCAGCAGCGCAGCATAAAAACAGGCGCCGCTGCTAAGTAGTAGCAGCGCGGCTACGGAAAGCTCGCTACTGGTGCAAACTTAGCAGTAGCGCGTGACGCTTAAACCGCGCTGCTACAAAAATCCACCGACAGTACACAACGACATAAGTTTACCAGTAGCGCGGCGCCAGGGAGCGTGCTGCTGCTAATGCCATAGTAGCAGTGTGCTTTTTTGTCACCTTGCTGCTGCTAATTTTGAAATTGTGCACAGGGTTGGCCCGTTTAGCAGTAGCGCGTGACACGAAAGCGTGCTGTTGCTACGCTCTTAGCAGCAGCGCGCTTTCTCTCCCGCGCTACTGCTAAGACGCAGCACCCACCACCTTTTCCACCTCCCCTCCCCATCTCCTCTCCTCCCTTTCCCCTACCTCCCACATCCTCCCTCTCTCACTCTTCTTCTTCCTCAATACTTCTCCCCCCATTACTCTCCCTCTTCTACCTACCTTTCTCTCTCTTCATTACTCCTAGCTATAACTACACCACCTCCATTAATTCATCTCATTTCTCTTTTTCCTCCCCCTCCACTAGTTGAAGTTGTCTCCTCCCAAATTAGCTAGCTAGGTAGATGTAGCATTTAGTTAAGTGACCTATTTGCCCCCTAACTAGATCTTTCTTTGTCAAGAAGAGCTTTGTGCACTTTTGACCTCCCTACATCATCATCTCCACCGTGTGCTCGATCTCGAGATAGAGGTGTGATTAATATTTCATGCTTTTGCAAAATGGAAATATATGTTCCTATTTTGTATACACACTTAATTAGCCATTATTATGCATGGGTCCAATGATGTAATATATATATGTTCCTATTTTGTATACACACTTAGCCATTATTATGCAAGGGTCCAATGATGTAATATATATGTTCCTATTATGCTGAGGAAAAGAAAAAAAGGGAAACTGGTTATAGCAGTAGCGCTTTAGTGAAAAAGAGCTACAGCTAGTCAAGGTAGCAGTAGCGGTTTCTGCAGAAAATTGCTATAGCTACTCGTAATAGTAGTAGCGCGTTTCGTGTAAACGCGCTACTGCTACGTCCACTTAACCCAAAATTCTCCCTCTCCCTACTTCATCCCGCCTCTTTTCCCCCAAATCCCCACTCTCTCTTCCCCGGCCCCGTCGCACCGCCGCCCCCGCCCCCGACCTCGGCGCGCTCGCCCCCAACCCCGCCGCCCCCGACCCCGCCGCGCCCGACCCCAGCGTGCTCGCCCCCGACCCAGGCGCGCTTGCCCCCGGCGCCAGCGCTCGCCCCCGACCTGTCGGCCCTCGCCTCCCTCCTCTGCTTCCTCCCCTCCCAACCTCGGCCGTCGTCGAGCCTGCCTCCTCACCCTGCACCCTCTGTAAACCACCCCCCCTCTCTCTGCTAGCTAGGGTTAATTTACTTAGGTTTTAGTTATGTTAATTAGGTTATCTATTTAGTTATGAATTTAGATAGGTTTCAAAATTTGCTGAATTTATATGCAAATTTGAACTGGACATGTGATATGTGGATATGTCATGTTTTGGTAAATGATCCGAGTTGCCTATGTTACGCCGGAATGTTGATTCATTTCCGTTCCGGTGAATTTCAGGCGCTCGATATGTCCATTTTTTTTGCAAAGGTCATGCCGAAATTTCCCATGAATAAAGGCATGATTTGTGCTACATAGTTGGCATATCGAGTGCTGGCACATAGATTTCTTTTTATCTCATTTCTCATTTATTCATACTTTTAGAAATAAATGAGGACACTTAATCATAGGAAACATGTCGAACAACGAAGAAACTGGGCCTTCTAACCAAGATGCAGACGAGATGGATTATGAGGGTGAACAAGACTACCTCGACTTTTTGACTGCTAAGCAAGGTTTGCAGGTCCGCCTCGATGATGGTACTGACGCCGACACCGACACCGACGGCATCGGCACCGATGGCGGTGCCGAGACCGGTGGGGAAGGTACCGCCGGGGAAGATACCGACGCCGATGCCAGTACCAAAAAGAGGCATAAGAAGTAGGGGATACGAAAACCTAACAAACTAGGGATTGGACGACTTGCGATCACAAAGATGGCACCTGGCAAGTTTGAGCCTTTAGAGCCGGAAGAACCTCGCAAGTGCTATGGGAATCAAGTAGGATGCATCCTACGGGAATGTGCGAGCATCAATGACGATGACTTAAGGAGTAAAGAACATTTGACGCAGTTGCTCCTAACGAAGTTGCACAAGAGATTCAAGTTCCCCGATCGGGATGATAACATAGAACAACCGTGGGATGATCTGAAGATGAAAAAGATTAACAATCACGCCATGGGCATGTTCAGCAATGATTTGGCCTCCTGGAAATCGAGGGTGAAACGAGCTATTGAGGCTGAGGAACCCCTGTCCAAGATTCTGGAGGAAAATCCGACACTTACAGAAGAGGAGTTCGAAAAGTTCAAGGACACTTGCGCTACCGAGGACACCAAGGCTAAGGCTGCGAAATTCAAGAGCCTTCAGCAAAGGAACACGGGGAAGCATCGCCTCGGAAGCCGTGGCTACCTCGGTAAAAGGCCCATATGGGATAAGGAGGACGGGAACGTGAAGCCGCGGGTCTCCCAGACCCCTTCGCGAAGTTCACCAACCCCTTGGAGCATGACTTCATCAGGGCCCGCTACAAGTGGGACAAGGAGAAAAAGGTTTTTTACACGGACAAGATCACGAGGAAATTGATTAGACTACTGGAGAAGCAACACCAGCTTGCAGCCGAAAACCCTACTTCTCCGATGAGGCCCAAGTGGGACACCCCTCTCAACCGGGCCTTGAATGAACTTAAGGGACTCCCTTTGGGCCAGCGGCCGCAATATGGTCGTGTGCACGACGCTGGAGATGGCGCCACATGGAAGGTGTTTTACAATGAGGGCCCGGAGGCCAAGAAGCAGAAAACGAAGTTTAGTCAGGCAGACATCGACGCGAAGGTGAAGCTTGCGGTCGAGAAAAAAGCAGCTGAGGACACGAAAAAAGTAGTCGAGGACAAATATGAGTTGTTACAGCAGGCAGTCAATGCAGCTGTAACTGCCTGCAGAAATGATTTCGCTACTAACTTGGTTCCAGTTATCATCAACTGGACGAAAGAAAATCCAGACAAGACGGTACATGATTTCCCGTTGCCCAGTTTCAACGGGAGCAACTCCATGAACAACAACATCATCGCACCATCACTTGCCCACGCAACCGGGCCTCCTCTCGCAGCCGCTCCCGCTCATAGCAGCCCGTCCTCAGTCTCTGGCACGCTCGGTGGGCCTTCGTCTTTGGCTGAGCTCGACGCCATCACGGTAATTACATGTCGCACCACCATATATATATAATATTCCATTTTTGTTGCCTTTCGGATGTTTTACGCCACAGACATATGTGTTTGTAGGCGAAAGAAACCCCGTGCACCATACTCTACTTGATCAAATGCCAGAAGGTGGACGTGGGAAAGGGGATGATAATGGACCCCTTGCAACCCACATTCCACAACCAGCCGATCCCTGCTGGGCACTTCAGGGTTAGCTTGTCCAGTGTGAAATCGGGGCACGAGGATTTGCCTCCTCCAGTACAGCATGTGGGAGCGGAGGACGAGACCCCAACGCGGATTAGAAGCTGCAAGGGTTGGGTGCTGCTACGGCCGAAGAATCATATTCGTCTGGAGCCGGCCGAGAGCACACCAATAACCACACATCAACAAGCATGTGCGGAGACCACCACCCTGCCTACACAATTACCAGCTCCTGTAGTGCCGGGTGAGAGCGGCGGACGACATGATGATGGGGGTGCAATAGTGCTGGCTGATGTAATTTGTCCTGTAGAACAAAGAATGGATGATGAGACGGAGGTCGACCCTATGGATTTCCTCAATACAAACGCGTATGACTGTGACATAGAATTGATGAGTCAACCATATGACGAATCGGGCTATCAGCTTGCTAATGAGGATATGGATGATATGCCCGGGCAGGAAGGTCGTAGCAGGGATTGCAAAAAGTCTCTATTCATGAAATCCTCACAGGACACGCCTGAAGATGCCGCCTCAACACAGGCTCAACTATCCCAGCGCGAGGGTCATACAGTACTTAGCCCGGGAACACTAGGGAAGGGGTTAAGGAAGGGTCTAGAAGGTGTGCCCTAGAAAAAGGAGAGAAAGAGATCGGGGAAGATAGCTGCCTCCAAACAAGCCATAGCACATAGCAGCCAAACGATGCATTCTAAAGAGCATGTACCCGTGAAAGGTGCGTCCATGTTCCATCTCTCGGGCGAGCCGATGCTACCGCCGAAACCGCTGGAGGCACTATCAGGGGATCTCAGGAGACTGCATGACCATGTGCTGTCGACTGAGAAAAGCCTACTAGCCTCAAAGGATCCATGATATTCGACATACGCGGCTCGTGTGCCTGAGGGGAAGTGCTACGTCGAGACACGGCTCGCGGAGGTGTTCTTCCTGCGATTTGACCATATCTTTGAGATGCTTCTGACAAGGCGGCTCGATTTTACAATCGTCCGCCTTTTTGCGCTACATATGAGCTCTGTCATGAACAGTGAAAAAGTCTCGCAAATCTGTGTGGCGGATCCGTACTAAATGCACTAGTCTTTCTTGAGTCTCGGCGACTTTGAGCGTGAAACTCCTAGGGACTACCTCCAAAACTTCATGGTACAGAATAAGGACCGGGAAATTGTCCTCGTGCCTTATCATCCAAAGTAAGTCAGTTTCGAACAACCCTTTCATACATTTCAATCATTCCTTCTCTCTCTATGGGGAATAATTTGAGGTGTCTTTTCCCCGCAGCAACGGGCGCGCCGTCCTTATCGTTCTTTATCCGCAAGTCTCCCACGCCGTGTATTTTGACCCTTCCAGAGACTACGAGAAAAAAGACTACACCCACATAATGAATATTCTAGATGATGCTTTCCAAGGCTTCAGCTTTAGAGGTGGCCACATGCAGATCAGGAAACAAAGGAACAAGAAGATGGGTTTCACGCATAAAACTAACTTCTCCTGCATCCAAGTCCCAAAACCAAGCAAGAAGGATGGATTGTACATCCTCCATCTCATGATTCAGTTCAACACGGATCACCAAAAGCTTCGCATGAGAAGCAGAAATGATGATCATATCCACAAGTGGCTAGAATCTCATGGAGAAGCGGATTATAAACTTAGAGATGACTTCTTTCGCATCCAAAGCGACATTGCAATGATCATCATGAAAGAAGTCGTCGATGAGAAGGGGATGTTCCACCACGGCCCTATATCGCGAGCTGACGTCCGAACTCGCATAGGCATGCAACGTCTAGACCTCACGCCGTTCAAGAAGCTAGGGTCCATCCTTGATGATATGGAAGGATGGAACTTCTAGTGATCTATGATGCCGATGATGATGATATGTGTCGGTTGAACTTGTATACTATTTGTAGCGATGCAACTTTGTGATGTCCACGATCCCTGCCGAACTTGCGTAACGCTACTTTGTTAGTTTGCGTACGATGACCTGCGTACCTCTAGTTAATTAATTTGCCTACTGTATGTTGCATCTAGTTGCTAACCCTTTCTTTTTCAGTGTTCTCTAGTATATTTTGTTGCATATATATGATTGTACATCCTCTTCATGAACATGCATCTCTAACAGGTACCTAGTTTCTTGATGGCGAGATGGAACTGCTATGTCATGTACAAAGGGAAGGTTCCGGGGGTGTACAACGAGTGGCATGAGTTTCAGGCGCAAGTGAATGGGTTCTCCGACGCCAGCCATAAAGGCTTCAAAAGCAGACAAGAAGGAGAAGCTAGTTACTTGAGGTTCACGCTAGCACGAGAGAGGACTCGTAACCGCCATCTCATGTACTACATAGTTCCGCTCTCACTTATAGTGATAGCTCTTCTCGCGTATACCTTTGTTTAGATGGATGACGTTGTAGTTGCAAGTATTCGAGACTTGCATGTATCGCTATTTTCGAGATGATGACAAGATACCACTTTGTGTTGGATGATGATTATGACGAGACTATTTGTATGTATATGCTATGATTACATTTGTGGTCTTGCAGGCATTTGTATGTGTATCATGATGACATTTGTATGTGCTAAAGATTCTTCTATAAAGCCTGTTCAAATACAAAACAAATATGCCGAAAAAAACAAAAAACAACTAAAATTAGCAGTAGCGAGTGGAGAAAAGTTAGCAGCAGCGTGGTTGTAGCAGTAGCGCGCACAGGGGAAGCGCGCTATAGCTATTAGCAGCAGCGAGGTTCCTTTAAGCGCGCTGCTGCAACACTTGTGTAGCAGTAGCGCGGGTGGACCAGCGCTACTGCTATACGTTAGCTGTAGCACCTTATTAGTAGTGCCGGCCCCCGCGCTACTAAAAGGCCGAAAACCCGCGCTGCTGCTAGGCTTTTCCCTAGTAGTGTAGATACCGTTCGAACCATATCTATTTAAGACAAAGCAACTTAGACAGAATAAAAGTGTGGGAAACTACACAGCAATAACAACACTTGTAAGGTGCATGGCATGAGAATATAACTCTTTATTCAATTGAAACTGAAATCAACATAGAGCAAGTTACAATAGCTAACACGTTAAAGAAACAGGTTTAAAACATACATGTTGCACCATTGGAGTTTCAATTGCATCCTTCAAATTTGAAATTAGTTGGTATGAGTAAATACGGTGATGCAAGAGCAAAGTAGTATGAACCATAGCTACGGAACCTGACTTGAGAACAATTCTTCTTCTGCTTTAAGCATTGACTTGGGGTTCGGAGTGGTGGTCCTCGTGCTTTGGGCACTGCAGTTGCCTTACTAAATGCTTGTGTTTGTGTGCTCTGTGGTGGAGACGGTGCTATGTCAGCGGAAACTGGGTTACTATCTGCTGGGGTTGGGGTTAGAAGGGGTGTAGCTGGTTCTCTGTCCAACTAGGTAGGGGTACAATCTGCGTGAGTCTGGGTTATGTGTGGTGGGGCTGGTTCTTGGGCAAGTACAACCATGGTTCTATCTCCATCGATAGGTAGCACGATCTTTTCTAAAGACCATGTTTTTACTCCCACAGATACTGCCATCACCCCCTCCAATTGAAATGGCTAATAAACAAGAAAAGTAATTGAATGTACAGACATTGTAAGATAGACAGGTGCAATGGATAGTAGGGAAGAAAACAAGGCATGAAATAATTCACATTTATGTTGTCTAACCAAACAGAATAGCAGGACATAATTTCACATATATGATGGCTAATTAAACAGGATAGCATGACACAATTTCACATGTATGATGGCTAACTAAACAGGATAGAATGACATACTTCAAAATATGATGACTATGTAAACAGGATGACATGATATAACTATACGATGTGTCTATTAAAGTGGTTGGCATACCATAAATCACAAACATGTCGTCGATGGAAACATGATGGCATGATATAATTCATGGATAGAACGACATAATTCAAAATATGATGACTATGTGAAGTTTGAAAAGGATGAGATGATATAACTATATTATGTCTTTAGAAAATGGGTTGGCATGCCATAATTCAAATACATGCTGTCTATGCAAACATCATGGCATGATATAATTCAAATATATGATTAATATACTAAGGAAGTGAGCAGAGGGCAATCGCATATATGATGTGTCAACTAAGGAGATGGCATTCAATATCATGTATATGATGTAAAAACTAAGCATTGCAATACAATATATGCATGATATGAGTAATATAACCCTGCCAAGTTTGAGAATACACCTCGGGGGGATAATATGACTGGTCATCTTCCTCTGAATCTTCCTCTAAAGAGCTCTCTATAACCAGCAAGATATCTGCTTCACCAGGTAGCATTGTCTGCTCTGAAGACCTTGTTTTCACTCCAGATTTCTCCATCACCAATTCAAATGGCTGATGCACATGGAGAGCAGTTGAATATACAAACATTGTCGACAAAAGCAATGATAAATACAAAAAAAGGACGGCATGATATAATTCACATATATGAAGCTTGGCTAAACAGCATGGCATTGCATAATTCACATATATAATGCCTCGCAACAAGATAGCATTGCATAATTCACATATATTATGTCTTGCAATAGGATGCCATTGCATAATTCACATATATGGTAATTAGACACTAAACAAGTAGCATTCACACAAAGTATGTCTAAACTAAGCAAATGACATAGAAATGCAAGATACCATACGCATGATATGAGCAACATTACCCTGCCAAGCTAGAGCATGCACCTCGGGGGGGGGGGGTAGGACTGGTCATCTATCTCTGAATCCTCCTCTAAGGAGCTATCTGTAACTAGCAAGACAAGTGCTTTGTCAGATAGCATTGTCTGCTTTGAAGACCTTGTTTCCACTCTAGATTTTTCTATGACCGTGCCAAATGGCTGATGCACAGAAGAGTAATTGAATGTACTAAAATTGTTGACAAATTTAACATGTAATAAAAAATGATGTCATGATATAATTCACATATAAGATGACTGGCTAACCAGGGTGGCATTGCAAAATTCACATATTTGATGCCTAGCTAAACAAGATGGCATTGCATGATTCACATATATGATAAAGAAACTAAACAGATGGCATTTACAAAAAGCATGTCTAAACTAAGCAGATGACATCTTTGATGTATACAGTAAGCAATGCAAGGCACCATATGCATGATTTTTACCAACATCAGCATGCCAAGTTAGAGCGAAGACCTCATGGGGTAAAAAGGAGTGGTCTTCTGCTTCTGAATCCCCCTCAGAACAGTTATCTTCCTCTCGATTACGATCTGAAATGGGTGGAGGGGTGTTGCCTTTGCACCCACCATGGAGCGACATCTACATGAAATTTTATTGCCACGCAAGGCTCGTCTCTTTTGCTCTACAAGGTTGGAAAAAGCGGTAGGCGTAACCGATGCGGTTGGCCTTCGCCTATTGCCTAGGCGGCGCCTAAGCGCCCTAGGTGCGGCCTAGTCGGTAATATAGTTTTTACTCGTAGTATATTTGTGATTATTATATGGGTGTTGATATTAGTTTAGGGCATATAAATAAGTTAATTACCGTCTACGGCCATTGGAATCTAACCCATTTGACATATCAGTATAGTATGTTGCATGATTTCTTGCTTGGGTAGACAATTCCTTGCTTGCCCTACCTAGACCTCCATTTATGCCCTAGGCCAGGCGTTTGGCCATTGCCTAGCGCCTAGGCGTGCCTAAGTGCCTCCTAGGCACTACCTTTTCCAACAGAGGGAATAAAACATAGTGAGATTATGTAAGGAGTGCATGCCCAAATCCAGAGTGATGGTAGCAAACTGTGGATAGACCCAAAACAAATGATAGCAGGCAGATAATAGCTTTAGTTAAAAAATATAGATAATGGCTCCTTTAATGTTTGTTTGCACCCAACATTGAACTAATAGTAGACACCCGAGATTAACCAGATAGTAGACATATAGTACTGATTGCTGCCCCAATATGTACCCCACAACCATTTAAAAACTCAAGTTTCAGCATAAGTTTGGACCTGGGTCAGAATCTAATAGGTGAACACAACGATAAAATATCATGTCATCATATGAAGCAATGCATAACGTAAGCAGACACGGAAGAGTGCGACCTCTCTGGCGGACCCATGTAGTCCTCAAGGTCATCTGCTCACTTGATGATGGTAATGCAGTTGTTGTGGCTGCCGGCGGCGGGGAAGAAGATCTGAGGCGACGAAAGACAGTCTGGAGAGCGGATCCCTACTATGGTGAACCCTTCCGTTGTTGGAACAGCTGAGCTGGGGTGGAAGACATCATCGCAGGAGCAGGACAAACCACACAAGGTTTTCTTTGACACATATCTATAACAGAAGTAATTGTGTAAGGGCTTGTTTGAATTTGAGGATTGTAACAATGCAGGGATAGGAAATAGACAGGAATAGGATAGGAATGCACGTGCAAAACAGAGAATTTAGAAACATAGGATTTTTGCCAATCTAGATGTTTGGTTCACAAGATTTGGAAGATCACAAGATGCAAAGAAGCATGGTGAGATTAAGTCAAACCACAAGAAGTGTAAAACCTCTTTGGCGAAGCCATGTCGTTCTTAGCGTGATTGGGTTGGCCGGTGAGGATGCTCCAGATGACTTGGCTGTCGCAGGAGGGGAAGAAGATCTTAGGCATCTGAAGATGGATCCCGAGGCACTGCTCCGCTGTGATGGAGGGTTTCGTCGTTGGAGCAGCTCCGGTGAGTTGTACAACGCCGCGGCTGAAGCAGGACAAGAGAGACAACGTTAACCTGAGTGGAATTCTAATAGCATCTCCAATAGATGACGTAAAATACATAACCACAAAGTGCTAGATGTATACATCAGCCACTCATCTCTGAACCTAACTATCAAAATGAATTTAATTGTAGAAACTGAACTTAACTGTCTAAACTGAATTTTGCTGTCGAAACTGAACGCACTAGAGGTGAGGCTTGACGTCAGTCGACTGGCTTTTTCATCTCTGGTCAGTCGATTTTGCAGTTGTTGGATACGAAATCAAGGGCCTGCAGTTCATCTTCAACCTCCACCCCCCTGAGCCACCAGCCACCACTAGCCAAACAGCCGCCCCCGCCTCCCGCGGCCGACGGTGCGCCGCCCTGCCCGCCCCGAAAACACTCCCCACCGCTGGTCCTCCGCCGCCCCAGCCATCCCTGTAGCCCCCCCCCTCCGTGCCGAGCTTTTTCTCCAGCGATCCCCACGCCACCGCCCCACCACCACCGGTGATCACCGCCCCCACCCTGAACCCTAAGATAGATAGTGGGGTACCTCTTCGACGAGCCCTCCTCCCCACTGTAGCTGGTTCTTCCTTAACTTCGGCGAGCCCCCCACCCCCTGAAAATCGACTGACCCAAAAGTCGATTGACTCGACTGAAGTGTAGCTAAATTGGAGTAGCATCACAAGCAAGAGCAAGAGCGAGAGCTGCAGCGCAAGCAAGAGCAGACCAAACAGGGGACCGAGAGCAAGAGCAGAGCAGCAGCGCGAGCGAGAGCTAAAGCAGC
Organism: Triticum urartu; assembly: GCF_056163025.1. Classification (NCBI taxonomy): domain Eukaryota; kingdom Viridiplantae; phylum Streptophyta; class Magnoliopsida; order Poales; family Poaceae; genus Triticum; species Triticum urartu. Next base: position 398,453,336 of record NC_141879.1, on the reverse strand, counting down.
AGCAGCTCCTACTGATGTGGACGTCGCCGCCGAGGGAGCGACGCCGTGGAGGAAGTGGCCGGCGATGCCACCGTGGATGGAGCCACGCCGTGTCAGCTCGGTACTGAGTGTCGGCAGCACCGTGATATCGAGTCAAGAAGAAAATGCGGCGATTAGTGTACAACCTCTTTGGTGGCGCCGATCAGGCCATAGCTTCATCCGAGGAAACGGTGATGATGATGCTCTTCCGGTGGTGCAGGTGAAGACGGCGGTGTGGGAATGTAGGTGGCGCGAAAGATGAGGGGAACGTCGGGGCAGCTCCTTGGAGGTGGAGGACAGGGTGGCTGAACCGATAGGACAACCAGATCGACGATGGATCCTCATCTTGTACTGTGGATGAGGGACGTCGAGGTGTTGCTATGGACGACGTCGTCGAGGAAGAGGCTTCTGCTGGGTGGCGGACGAAGGAGGGTGTGGGGCCTCGCGGGTTTTCCCGGCCTCGGTGACGAATGGGTGGGCGGATGGGATGGGAGTGGGGAACCATGGCTTAGGGACGCGCTTGTCTGAAATGTGGGGTATGTTACGAAAGTACCCCCACCGATTTGAGGCTGTTCTTTCGGTTCAGGGGTATCACGGGCATTTCGCGTGTCGGGATTTCACAGGAGGTGCGAGTTTTTGCGCGCATTGTAATTTTCAAATAGAAAGGTGCGGGTTGAGATGGAGGGAGTTGTCGGAGCAAAACGAGACATAGATTTCTCTTAAATATTTCGGGGTAACAAGGCGCGGGTTGAAGAGGCGGGAGTTTTGCAGCACGATAGACAGAGACGCTAGCTTGAAATTTCGGCATAACAAGGCGCGGCTTGAAATTTCGGGAAAACAAGGTTAACATGTACCCAAAAGAAAAAAGGCAATTTAGACTAGTATTATATACTACGTACAATGTGTTTAACATGCACAACACACACACATACACCATTTAGACTAGTAAGATACACGTGCATTGCACGCATGAGATTTTGCAACCAAATTATGAATAAATACCACATTATAGCATGTAAGCTTTGAGTCATATATGCATGATGTAGATGTTCGTGTAATTTTTATAGTTCATTTCATTCAAAATCATCTAGTTTTTATAAGAAAGCTAATCTATTTTAAGATTCATGGAATTGTGCGTTGTAAGGCATAAAGTGAAAACAAATCATGTAGAAAAACATTTGCGCAATTCTGATACGGAAGATTCTAGAACAAAGAAGAAGTGCTTGTGTTTTGAGGGTTGTGCATTATGCTTAAGTTCAACCATAGAGTCTTCTAGATTGTACATGTGGCAAAATCCTATGGAATCTAGATGATATCCAACGGCCAGTAGTGCTCGAATTTGCCAGCTCTGCACCATCGGATTGGCCTCATCCAACGACCATCTTTCAAAGTTAATGTTATCCGCACACTATATAAAAAATATAATATATAATATATATAGGGGTATAGATATAGATATGTGATGCGAAAGCCACTCATCATCTCCAATTAGAATAGTGGGTCCATGCACTGATGCAATGTGGCCAAATGATGCCTGCCATCGGTATCTCAAATTCAAACCAGTCTGATCTTGTTCAATGTGTATACATTACAACATGCTCATTTCCAAACCACACCGCACAGATCTCCGTTATATTCATGCATGCATGGGTTTCAAACATCATGATCTCTTATTCAAATATTAGAATTCAACTTTACATTGATTATGACCTCACCATGTCTTTACACCCACACATAGGTCTTCTCTTTATAATTGTACCACTAACTTTCTCTCGTGCATGCATGCACACACACTACCAGTCGGCATTATCCATCGCACAAAAGCAATCTTTTTCTTCAGGTCGGTCTCCCATGAAGTCACACACACACACACATGCCCCTCTCCATCATATTGGGCATTCTTTATCTCTCACGTGCATGCGCAACGATCGATGTTCCTCTATGTGTGTGTGTATATAGCTAGATCTTTCATAGTTTTCCACATAAACTGATCAATTTATATATCTAGTGAGGTCTCACCCTCTTTCCCATGTCCACATCGATCAATCTATACATCTCTATATAGGATTACATATATAGCTATTACACCCACATTAATTATATATCCAACGCCGCCCTCTCATCATCCATGCCTTCCGCTTCATCTCTCAGACGCGCGCACAATGGCGAAAACAGGGGGCAGCAAGGGCCCTGCCCCCCCTAATGTCACTATATATCGAGGCTAATATGAATGTGATCATTAGATAATTGCTAGTAAAAATGGTTTAAGTTGATGAATTGGCCCTCCTCGTAAAGAATTAGCAATGCTTGGCCCCCTAGCTCATTGGACATTTTTCATGGCTCCACCACGGCGCGCAATAGCGCACGTTCTCGCCCCCTCTCTCTAAATATCTATCTCACAGTTGTGCACTCCTTCATAGTCTCCCTCCATTCGGCCCCTCGCACCATCTTCTAGCCCCCACCGGATTTTGCCACGTGTACAATCTAGCAGACTCCATGGTTGAACTTAAGCATAATGCACAAATCTCAAAACAACAGTGGTTCTCCTTTGTTCTAGAATCTTCCCTATCATAACTGCCCAAACTTTTTTTCTAGTTGAATTACCTTTTTTTTACTTTATGCTTTACAACGCACAATTCCATGAATCATAAAATAGATTAAGGGCTTCTTTGATTCAAAGGATTCTCGAAGGAATTTTGGAGGATTCTAATCCTTAGGAATTTTTCCTATCTTGGTTGTTTGATTCGTAGGATTGTAAACCATGGGAATTTTTCCATATGATTCATTTGCACAAGATTTCACAGGAAATATCCCATCCACTCAAACCTCTTTGAAAGAATTCTGCATTTTTTCTATGCACAATCAAACACTCGTACCATCCTGTAGGATTCAAGACGACATTCCACACTAATCCCATGTTCTTCCTATTCCCGCATTTTGGAAATCCTACGAATCAAAGAGGCCCTTGGTTTTTTATAAAAAACTAATTGATTTTGAATGAGATGAACTAAAAGAATTAAACGAAGGTCTACATCAGGCATATATGACTCAAAGCTTATATCCTACAGTGTGGTATTTATTCATAATTTGGTTGCAAAATCTGACGCGTGCAATGCACGTGTACCTTAGTAGTACTTCTAGTATGTGCAAAACATAATGGCACGCTACACAGTATCTCTCTTACAGTTCAGGAAGCCACGTGGCACATGTGGAGGCGTTGTCGCGACATCCTTGTGTGGATTGATCACAGTGACGTGCTGCTGGTTCTAGAAGAATGTGCTCGTCCTCCCTGAGCCACACTGGCGGTACATGCATGAAGCAAAGATGTGCACGCACGGCACACACGCACTCATTCCCTCACACGCACACGCGGGTACACGGGCGGACGCAATTTTGTACCAAGATCCACCCCATGTGATAATTTGACGCATGTAAAGTCCTTCAATTCATTGTTGGTCAGTTAATACAGCGCATGCAAATTGAGTGGACGTGAGGGCGGAAGAAAGACATTACTACTCCACTGCGCGCATGCGAGTAGTTAAATCATGGGTTGCTAGTAGTACTTCCATTGGTCTCCTTCGTATTTTGTGCCAATTTTTGACAGTAACATAATATTTACGCATCTGAGCAGTATAGTCTACTTGAAATTTATGTTCCACTAAACTCATCGGGAGCCGTTTTGGGCCTCGAAACCAAAAACCATCAATTGATCTTTACCTTGTTCCCATCACATTCGAAATTACTAGTGCTACTATTAAGTGCAAGCCTGCTCACACCTACCAGTACGTACCAAACATGAACGTGTTCCCACTATGCAGGCTTTAGTACTTGTGCTAGTACTTATGTTATGAAAAGGGTAAATTCCTAACCGATAATTACTCTACCTTCCTCCTCATAAGTACTCCTTCGTCCATCATTGCCATGGCCGATGTGTAGAGCTCTAGGTCGAGAACTACTCGTAACAAGGGAGCGGCAACCAAGGTTGCAGAAAAAAAATAGAAGGCTCGCCGCCACGCAGAGACCTCAAAAGATCTCTCATGGGAAGGCGATGGCTCCCAGGAGCGCCCTAGATGCGGAGGCGAACATGCCGAGCTAGTGGCGCTGCAGTCGTTATCCCTCGACGGCATGCCCGATCAGCTCAATAAGCACCTCAATAAGCAGAAGGAGTTCATCCATGGCTTGGTGGAGCTGCTGAAGCAGAGCCTGGAAGACATGTCCACTGAGCTCAATGAGTAGGGGGATTTGACCACTGGCTTGGTGATGTTGCTTAAGAAGAGCATTGCCTCGGAGAAGAAGGCGACCGGCAAAATCCTGCAACTTCAGGAGGATAAGGCGAAGCTCTGCCATGAGCTCGACCTGCTGAAGGAGGAGAGCGCCGGCTGAAAGAAGTTGCATGAGAATAGTAGTTCCTCGATGAAGATGTTGCAGGCCCTCGTCATGGAACAGAAGGAGGAGTTGGAGAAGCTCCGCATCGACGAGCTGGCTGCTGTCAAGGTACGTAATGCGGCCGTGGAACAGATGATGAAGGCTCGCATCGAGAAATCCCGCGTCATGGACACAATGATGAAGATGGCGGAGGAGACGCGCAAGGAGATGGAGGTCGTGGAGGTGATGAAGAAGCAGTTACGACTCCGTGGCCAGCAACCCTTCATGTAGTGAGAGCAGCGCCCCAGGCTTGTGTGTGCGTCTTCCTTCTTTTTTGCGGGTGATAATCCTCCTTCTTCTTTTGCTCCTGTGTTTCTTATTTTGCTTTTGTTGTTTGGCCGCACGTGTCACCTTCTCTGCGATGCATGAATAGAACAATGCTAAAAATGAGATGACTAGCAAATTAGATCATTCTTTATTGCCAATAGAACAATGCCTCTTGCTAGTAATATATAATAAGAGTAGAGAGTAGAGGATATGGCACTGGGCTGCTGTGTTTCGTGCTCCTACGTCGTACTCCAGTGGAAAACTTGAGTATACTGCACGGTTCTTTGCTCCTCCTCAGGTCGTCGGCACATTTATACGAGCAGTCAAATCACAAGGCCGCGCCTTCCAGCAGTAATGAGACGTCAAATAACAAAGGCCCTCGCCTCTCATGAAAAGGACCAAGCTAGACTGCCCCGCCCTCTAGCCTTTTAAAAAATGTATACATTTGTACTGTAGTAGTATCGATGGATTGCGCCATGGAGCAAAATTAACAAGATGTAATTAAAGGAAAAAAGTGGTACATATAGAGAGCCCTCGTCGCCAAATTATGCATATACTTAATGGCACTACCCACTATGAAGGTACTAGTAACATAGACTAGTAACTAGTCTATGCTACTCTCCACTATGACCACCCAAAGTTGAGGCGCGGATACCAACGAGGGCCTGGTGGTGGGCCCCTCCCTCCCCCAATCTACAATCAACAGCTCACACATTTCAGATTATGTTAATTATGTAACTGGGACTACGTAGGTGTAGCATTACTCATCCTAAAAAACCCAACTATGCGAACCTCCTAGCATATGGCGTGCGAAAAGACCCGGCCGCGCCGTTTTAGTTGGGATTACGGGATTACTAGTAGTAGTATCGATGGATCGCACGAAGCAACAAGTTTTTTTAGGGGGAGAAGCACCTAGTTTAAAAGGAAAAAAGGTGGTACACTCACAGCACCAGTTTCACGGTCGCACTGCACCCCACACACGTTCGGTCCTGCACACGGCTCACGCAAACGGAACGCGCTTCGACTTGCCTCTTCACTGACACGTGGGACTGCACTTGGAGAAACCGACCATGCGCCAAACTTCCCCCGCCCACCACGCGAAAATCCTCCCCCACCCAAAAATTCCCCACAAATCCTAGATTCAACCGCCCTTCGGCCAACTAGCCAATAATATTCCCCAACCCCCTCCCCCCGTCCCCCTACACTCCATTCGCTCCGCCAAAGCCGCCCTCCCCGCCATGCTGATACGTCGGCTCCGCGGTTCGTCGAGGGGACACACGGCGATCCTCTCGCTCCCACAGTACGCTCTCATAGACTGCCGTCCTCTAGCCACGCCGCTATCGCTGGCGACATTTTTGTGTAGGCGCACGGCTGTCAGCGCCGCTACCGCTGGCGATGTTTGTGTGGAGACGCACAGATGTCAGCTTCTCCCATGGTACGCGCATTCTAGACTGAGGCTCCGTGCATGTCGGTGTAGCATTGAATGTTAGTTGATAGACGCTGTTAAACTCACTGTTTGCCAAAGTAGTTTACAGTCAATATCCTCTGCTTAAGAAGCTTCCTTGCCCTGTTCTACACTCAGTCTACTTAGCTGAGATGGCATGCCAAGGCCGATTAGTTGCTAAAATATCCTGCCATATATTTTTTGTGACGTACATTGCCATGGTCTAGTAGCCAATCTCTTAGGTGAAATAGCTCTACATCGTTTTATACTCGATCTTTGTTGCTGTGATGGCCTTTGATAGTTCGATGGCTGTGTGCTCGACCTCATTGATTGCTGAAACGGCCTGCCATAATTTAGGACTCAAATCTGTTTGCTGAATTAGCTTTACATATATTTCATTGCTTAGATATGCTTGTCCAAATATCTTGCCATAGCTTTAGACATCGACCTATGTATTTTTTTCTGGACTTCATAAAAAAGTATATATGTTTTTCCTGTAATATCTAGTAGAATAACTAATTTGTATGTATAACAGATGAACAGGACGTGGATAACTTCTACTCGAAGATTCTCCGCTGCATATGTCAAGGGGGTTGAAAACTTCATGAACTTTGTCAGAGCCGAGTACAGTGGTCTGAAATCAGATGTGCTCTGCCCGTGTAGCAGTTGTATGTTCAGTTACAAGACCCCAGTCAACTATGCAAAATCATCTACACTTGTATGGGGTGTCGGTCACATATACTAGGTGGGTACATCATGGTGAAGTTGTGAACGTAAATGTTATTGACTACGTGGAAGCAGCAGGTCACCATCTTGATCTACCTGATGCTCAGGTGGAAGAGGAGTAGGAGGAGGAGGAGGTGGCGGAGCCAGTGAGTTTGACCAACATTGAAACAATGCTACGAAATGCTCATGCATTCCATGAACTTTCACCTGCAGAAGAAAAACGGTGGGCCCGCATGTTCAAACAATGCAACGTCGCTGTCACCCCAGGAAATAAGCTGTCAGTATTCTCAGCTCTGGTCACCTTTCTTCAGGTGAAGACATCTGAGCGGATGACCAACAAATCATTCGATGTGATGTTGGCTGCTTTCCGCAAAGCTTTCCTAGATGCGTCTGAGCTGCCACACACCTACAGTAAAATGAAGAATTTCCTTCGTGCAGTTGGAATTGGATATGATATGATCCATGTTTGTAAGAATAATTGTGTTTTGTTCCAGAAGGATTATGCCAAGTTAAGCGAATGCCTGAAATGAAAATCATCAAGATGGAAAGATGGCGATGCTGTGAAGAGGATTCCTCATAATATTCTGAGACATTTTCCAATTACACCAAGATTGCAGAGGTTGTTTCATGATGCTGAAACAATAGATGATGTACTGTGGCATTCTAGGAACCAGGACTACAAAGATCAGAATGTAATGAGTCATCCATCACATGGTAGTGAGTGGAAAAGCTTCAATCAGAAGCACAAAAGTTTGCTGCTGACCCGAGAAACATTAGAGTTGGATTACTTCAGATGGATTTAACCCATTTGGCCACCAGAGCGCCACATATAGCATGTGGCGAGTGCTTGTTATCCCTTACATCATGCCTCCAAAAGTATGCACCAAAGAATCAAACTACATGATGGCCTTTCTCATCCCAGAGATAAAAAGTCCTGGAAAGGATTTTGATTTGTTCATGGAGCCTCTTGTGGAGGAACTTCAACAGCTATGGAGGGGTGTTCTCACTCGAGACCTATATAGCAACCCACCAGCTGATTTCTTTCTGCGTGCTATTATAATTTGGTGCATCCATGATTATCCTGCTTTGGGCACTATGTCAAGGCGAACGACACATGGTTACAATGCATGTGTTCGCTGTGACAGTAATCCGCTATCATACGCAATACTTAGCAAGATCTGTTACATTGGACACCGTCCTTTCCTTGCCAAGGACAAGCCGCATCCTAGAAAATACCGAAGACATGTGTTCAATGCAAAGCATGAAAACCGTGATGCGCCAAAGAGGCTCACCGCCGATGAGTTTCAAGTGGAATTAGAGAAGGTCAGGCATATTACGCCAGGAAACCATCCTGATAATGGTAGCAAGAAAAGGAAGCATGGCAGGGCAGAAGAGAGATTATTGTTTACCCGCAGGTCCACTTTGTGGGACTTGGAGTATTGGAATGATTTGGATCTACTGCATAATCTTGATGTGATGCACATCGAGAAAAATATATGTGACAGCATTATCGGCACACTTCTTAATACTGAAGGCAAGACGAAAGATACCTTAAAATCTAGGACTGATTTGACACACCTAGGTATCAGACAGGATTTGCAGGTGCAAGATGAAGGTAAACCGCGGGATATGGCACCAGCTGTGTACGTCTTGGACAAGGTAAAAAGAAAAGAATTCTGCGAGGTCCTGTCACATGTGAGATTCCCACATGGATTTGTTTCCAACCCTGAAAGGAGAGTCAGTGCAGATGGAAACAAGGTACAAGGGTTGAAAACTAATGACTGCCACGTCCTACTTCAAAGGGTTTTACCTGTTATCCTTAGAGGATTGGGACGCCCTGACTTATATAGAGCAGTTGCAGAGTTGGGACAATTCTTCAGGGAAATCTGCAGTAGAAATATCAGGATACATGCTTTGGTGCGTCTTAGAGACAAGATACCAACTATCCTATGCGACCTTGAGAAGATATATCCTCCATCCTTCTTTGATGTGATGCTGCATTTGGCTGTTCATCTTCCTGATGAGGCACTACTTAGAGGTCCAGTACAGTATGGATCGATGTACCCTATTGAAAGGCTACTAGGCACTTTCAAGGGCTATGTTAGGAACAGAGCTAGACCCGAGGGTTCCATTGCAGAGGCCTACATTGCTACAGAAGCATTGACATTCTGCTCAAAATACATTGAAACCGTTGATCAGCTTAGCAAAGAGGTGGATGAAGATAATCCCGGGCGCAATGTCTTCGATTACTCTGTTCGATTTACAGGGAAGAGTCGACAAGAGGACAAACCTAAAGATTTGGACAAAATGGTTTGGTATGTGTTGAATAACTGTCCTGAGATACTACCTTATATCAAGTAAGTGCTAAGTACTGCAACTTATACATCATAATATACTAAACTTGCAGCACATTCTTATATATTTAGATGTTTGACGTGATCACTATGTTGTGCAGCATCTACAAAAAGGAGTTATTGCCACAAAATGCAAGAAACATTGACAAACTGATTATGGCAGGATTTGCGAAATGGTTCAAGAGCCATGTAAGCTTTTGAATTGCACTATCAGTTTTTTAATATATTGAGTACATAAGATGATCTGCTTGTCTATTTTCTAACCATAGGTTAAGAAGATGCGGGAGGATGGGCAGGCAGTTGATGATGCCCTTTACTCACTAGCAATGGGTCCTGATACTCGGGTAAGACATTATGAATCTTGCGTTGTTGGAGATGTGCGCTACAACACCCTTGCACGAGACGAAGGCAGGAAGACACAAAACAGTGCCATCATGAGCACGGATACGTATGACAATGAGACAAGTGAAATGTATGCTAACATAACAGACATTGTTCAGTTGCAGTATATCTCCAGTTTCGAGGATCATCGGTGTGTGGTTCTGTTGTGCTATCGTTGGTATAACCTATTTTCGAGGATCGCAAAACCCAGAGTTGATGATTATTTCAAATCCATCAATGTCAAGGCAGTGTACCAGACCAACGAGACTTTTATTTTGGCAAATCAAGCAACACAGATATTTTGCTTGGAATACACATTTGCACATAGTGATGACTGGAGAGTATTGCAAAGGTTTGGGTAGAGGAATTCGTTTAATGAAGTTGCACAACAAGATGATGCTTACACTGCTCCTGATGTACAAGATAACACAGATGTTCCTAATATCTTTGAGAACCATCACGTCAATGACACCGGCGAAAAGATTGCATGTCGTGCTGTGGACATACAAGAGTTGATCAAGAAGAAGCCAACGTTCGAGGATGTTGAGGACGAAGAAGAAGATGACACCGTGGGGAATTATGATTCAGAATGATACACATGGCGAAGATGTTGAAGTTGCTGCTACGGATGATGATTACATTGCTTTTGTCGTATTTGCCTGTCAGAAGACGTTTTTTATCTACTATGTGAAATTGTGTTTGCTATGACAACTGAAACCTGATGAACATGTTTATTAGTATTTTCCTGTGAGAACATCACTTGTTATGTATGCTGATTTGTGTTTGGTGATGGTATGACGACTAAAAAAATGATGACATTGTTGTTTAGTTGTACTCATATTTGGCTATGAAACTTGAATTTGATGACATAGTTTGCTGTTGGACTGCAATTTGCTCGACGTCTTGGAATGAGAACAAAGCTGACCTGACAGGACCTCTGCTATATTATTTATTTACTACCAAGAGGGCCTCTGCTATTTATTTATTTATGAGAAAAAGGGGATACCCCCTGATTTTCGTTAATAGAAATCATTAGATGTTCACAACACTACGCCCAGCCTGCTACACATGTTTCATTCATTACTAGTTTCAGCAAAGTGCTCATGTCATAGCCACTGAATACATCACGAGTGCTACATACACTGCAAATAAAGAGACAATCATCCTACAGAGCACAATGATTTTTCCCATTATCTTCACAAGATCTCTCATCTCCTCATTGCTGTCAAGGCCGTTCAGCAGCTGTTGCTTGGCCATGATTAGAGGAACTACATCATTAACCTTCTGCTCTGCATCTTCCTCTTCTGTCGTTCCTTTAGTTACTTGTCCAACACCCCAACCTGCTTGTATTGGGATTCCTCGGCTAACCAAATAATCAGCGTAGTTGCACTCCCCCACATGAGCAACTTCCCAGAAATACAAATCACACGAATCTTCCCTTTTCTGCACGAATCAAATTGGAAGATCATCAACCAAACTATTAAAAAAATCAGTAACTAAAAGCAGCAGAACAACACTTAAACATATTATTAACCCATGATTCAGGAATTTGTAGAAGACTCGGCCAGGGTTGAGGATTGTGGTTGAGACGCGACGGATGACTCTGCCTGATTTGCAACAGTGGCACCACACCAATGGTAGCGGGTTGCGATGAACAACCGGCTACGGTGCGCGTGCCGGCGGGGGTGTGATGAGACCCACAGGCGATGGTATGGGTGGCGACTTGGCGCATATTTGGTTGTTACCTGCTGAAGAGCAGGTGGACGAGCAGCCAACGGACATGGTTGCTACAGCCAGAGCATCTGATGCTAGGCAGAGTAAGTAGAGAAGAGGAGAAGCGAACATTGGATATGTCAGTTTCATTACTTGCAGAGGAGCATAGCACCATATATAGTCATAGTCTAGGTTTGGATTTGAACCAGCTACAGGAGCACGTCTCTCTTTTTTTCTAAAACTCAGCAACGTCTCTTTACTGGTACACTAGCTTGTTCTGTATGCCTTCTCAAGTCTTTGATTCCTCCACCTGACATCTGGGACCCACCAGAAGGGCCTCTATATTTCGTGAAAAAACATGCCCCCCGCTGACAGGTCGGACCCACCAGTTATCTTCGCACGCAAGGAAGTGCCTCCTTATTACGCACAAAAAAATGAATACTCCCCCTGCCAGCTGGAACCCAGCATCGTGGGAGGCTAACTTGTGGGCCTACCAAGTTGACGGGGACGGAGGACTTTGTCAACTTAGTCAATATGAACGATTCTAGCTCCAGTTACACTACGATATTCAAACAACGACAATAGTGCTTCTTCAACCTCTGTTCTTCTTGCTCCAGCCGCCCAAACTAGCGCCGGTCGTGCCGCGTGCTCCTGCCTCCCATAGCTGGCTATGATGCCACGGAGGCCTCACCGCCCCCTACTACTCCCACCACTGGCCAGGGCATCCCTCTACTCACCCACAGCCCCTGTTATTCTGCAACGACGGCAGCCTCACACCGCAGCCGAACCAGTGAACCCTCATACTCCTCTCCGCGTGGGCATCCACTGCCGCGTCTTCCCCGGCTCCGCGTCATCCCCTTCGTAGGCCTCGCCATCGTCCACCACCTTGGTGCTCTCGGCGTGGCGTGGTCAATGTTGTCAACGAACGACTTCATCAGAAGAGTACTGTACGTGGAGAGGCTGACAGCTGGGTCCACGGTCGTAGCTGGGTCCACGGCCACAGCGCAGTTTTTTTTGTGATTTGCCAAGTAAGTCACTTTGTTAGGCCTGTTGGGCTGCAAATCTTTCAAGACGAGGAGAGCTTCATTCGGCTGGCCGAGAAAATGGCCTATCAGTAATGAGAAATGGGTTGTACATTTTTAAAACACATCAAACTGACAATTAGTTTCAAATTTCTTTTTTTCATTTCGAGATTTTAAATTGCATTGATTTTTATGCATGGACAATTTGTTGGATTTTATATTGATATATATTTATTTTTAAAATCAGTTTGAATGTGACTCGAAATTTCGGGATTAAAAACAGTTCGGACCGCACCGAAATACGCAAAATTTCGTATAATTTTTTAACCGTGGCCACAATATGGGCTGTAATGCTAACAAAAAGAATATGGGCTCCAAAAAAACCTTAAGAATTAGCAAATGGGCTGTAAATTATTAGAAATAATGGCAGGTGTGCTGTATGATGTTTTCCATAGATTTGAGGCTTTCCTAAAAAAAGGTTGACGCACAAGCAGTGATTGTTGGATGCCCATCCAACGGCCGTCGTGCTTCTTCAATCTCTGCTCTTCCTGCTCTAGCCGCTCAAACAAGCGCCGGCGGGACTACCTACTCTCTCTTCCCCGCGGCCGCCTGTGCTACCGCGCAGGCCTCACCGCCCCACCATCGCTGGCCTAGACATCCCTCTACTCACCCACACCTGTTGTTATTCTCCAGCGATGATAGACGAACCAGTAAACCCTCGTACAGTAGTACTCCCCTCCGCGTCAGAAACAACTGCCGAGTCTTCCCTGCCTCCGTGTCGTTCCCTTCCTAGGCCTCGCCGTCGTCCACTGCCCTGGTGCTCTCGGCGCGGCCTGGTCAACATGGTCAATGACCGACATGCATCTGAAGTGGACTGTACGTGGAGAGGCGTACAGCTGGGTCCACGGCTGCACGTAAGGAAATTCCTCCTTATTACGTGCAAAATAATGATTCCTCCACCTGACATCTGGGACCCACCGAAATGGCCTCTGTATTTCGCGAAAAAAATGTTACCGCTGCTGACAGCTTGGACCCACCAGCTATATCTTCGCGAGCAAGGAAGTGCCTCCTTATTCCGCAAAAAAAATGAATACGTCCCCTGCTAGCTGGGACCTAGTATAGTGGCAAGCTGAATTGTGGGCCTACTAATTTGACGGGACGGATGGCTTTGTCAACTTAGTCAATATGCATGATTCTAGCTCCAGTGACCGTATGATGTCCATCCTACGGCCGTAGTGCTTCTTCAACCTCTGGTCTTCTTGCTACAGCCGCCCAAAGCAGCACCGGTCCACGGCCGCAGCATGGAAGTGCCTCCTTGTTATGCGCAAAATAATTATTCCTCCACCTGACAACGGGGACCCACTGGACGGGCCACCGTATTTTGTGAAAAAATGTTTCCCCTGACTGCTAGGACCCACCAGCTACATCTTCACATGCAAGGAAGTGCGTCTGGGTAAAAAATAACGATTCGCCCCTCTGACTGCTGGGACCCACCAGCTACATCTTCGCACGCAAGGAAGTGCGTCCGGGCAAAAAAGAACGATTCGCCCCCCTGACTGCTAGGACCCACCAGCTACGTCTTCGCACGCAAGGAAGTGCCTGACAGTCGGGACCCACCTTGTCGAAGCGTACGTAGCGTGGTCATTCTGATCGCGAATGTGTACGTACATACTGGTGGATGCAGAGGCGCGCACGTAGCATGTACACATACGTACAACGGCCAGTGTGCAAGAAAGAAAATACGGCTACGTACGTACGTGCGAGCAGGGTCTCGAACGCCTACTCGCGCATAGGTACGGTAAGGGCTCGTGTACATGGCTGGGTCGGAACGGAGAAAGTGCATCGTCGTCGTGTTCATGGGGAGCCAACCGGCTGGGTTAGAACGGAATGCGTCGTCGTGTTCATAGGGAGGGCTTGGAAGGAACAGCCGAACGAGGCCGGGCGTATCGCAAAACGGAGGAAACAGCCTTGTGTTCGACCGGGCACGGTCAAAACGAGATCCTTTTCATCGGGAGGGGTCTGGCGTACCTCAAAACGGAAGAAACAGACCTCCTACGGTCGAAACGGGGGTCCTGTTGATCGGGAGGGGTGTGGCGTACCGCAAAATGGAGGAAACTGACTTGTGTTGGAGCGCTACGGTCGAAACGGGGGTCCTGTTCATCGGGAGGGGTGTGGCGTACCGCAAAACGGGTCTCCACGGGATACTGTTCATCTCCACTGTCGACCCCCTCCAGCCTCCACGGGCGACTATTCATCCACCATCGACCTCCTCCAGCCTCCACCTGCGACTGTTCATCCACATGCTCCTATTCATCCAGCCTCCATCGTGCGCTACTCCACCGGCTACTGTTCAACCAGCCCTCTCCACGGGCTCCTGTTCAACCACCCCTCCACCGTTTACTGTTCATCCAGCCCTCCACGGTTTACTGTTCATCCAGCCCTCCACGGGGTGGTCCTGTTCATCCTGCCCTCCATGGGGTCCTGTTCATCCAGCCCCCACTGGCTCGATCGATCAGGGTCATGTTCATCCAGAGGCAACACCACGGGGTCCTGTTATTCTTCATCTGCCAGGACGTTAGTCCATCTGTCGTTGAGCAGATCTTGGTCGGCTTGAAGCTTCTGTTGGTTCTTTTTTAGGCTTCTAGCCGTGGCTATTAGCCGATGCTTGAAGCGCTCTTGTTCGCGGGGTTCCTTTGGCACGATAAAATCTTCATCGCCGAGGCTTACGTGGTCCTCGGAGAGTGGCAGATAGTTGCTGTCGTCCGAGTCGTTGTTCCCTGTTTGTTCGTCAGGATCAACTTGCCCATCTTCCTGTTTGTCCTGTTCGGAAGTTGGCTCGATGGGGTATTCTTGGTCTTCGGCGTCGTCCGGAGTATTGTTGTCTCCGGTGCTAGTATTGCTATCTTTTCCACGGCATGATTTGGAGCGGTGCCGCTCAAGTCGGCGCTTTGGTTGAGTCTTAGGAGGTGTATCCTCAATTGGATTTTTCTTGTTATTGTCGTTACCCTCTTTCACGAGGATCTTTAAAGATCACCTTGTCCGCTTTCAAGACTCGTGCACAACCTGCCCTTGTGTTCGGCATGTAAAATAGCCTTGTTGCTTATTGCACTATTTGTATCAATACATTTTGACATATCAATCAGACTACTATGGAAACAGTTTTTGGCCCAAACCTACGTGGGGTTGGCTTATCTCTCAACATATGTTTCCCTATTTTTGTCCGATTGTCATGTACACCATGGTACGACCTAAATCACCAGGGGCTTTATTAAGCTGTGTACATCTTTTAAATATTAAAACAAAGTCCGAACACTTTAATAGCGCAATTCGGCGTCCCGAATATAGCATTATATGCATTGGCTCCGAATCAAGTCTTTGGTCAATAGTTAGGTTGCCCGGCTCCTATGCTTGCTACCTTACATTCCATCTGATCGGCTAGGGTAGTAAAGGGAGAACTACTATGATTGTGTTTCTGGTTCACCCGGACAAACACCTTAGTAGAGAGAGACGAAAACTGTCTGTCATGATGTGGCGAGTGTCGGATCACGGGTTCCGGCAAAACCCTCATGGTTCAAACACTGGGGTGCGTGCGAAGATTCCCCCCTACCGATCCACGTCCTAACACAGCTAAGATCTTACGAACTAACTCGACGAATTCACAACACAAAGGACACAGGATTTATACTGGTTCGGGCCACCGTTGTGGTGTAATACCCTACTCCGGTGTGGTGGTGGTGGATTGCCTCTTAGGCCGATGATGAACAGTACAAGGGGAAGAACAGCCTCCTGAGGTTGAGGTGTTCTTGTGCTTGGCGAACTTGTGGGTGTGTGGATTTGATCAGCTCAGGATTCTCCCTCTCCGATCCGGTCCCCCTAGCTACGGTGGTGGCTAGTCCTATTTATAGAGGCACTGGTCCTCTCCCCAAATATTGAGCGGGAAGCGAGCCAACAACGACCAATTTGAAAGGGGACAGCTAGTACAACTTATCCTGACAAAAGTGGTCTTCGCCTGCAAAAGGCTCTGGTGGTGATGCCGCCTTGGACTCCATGGTGACCTCCGTCTTGCTGTCCTACTGATCTTGGTCTCGTTGCACCGATATGGAAACCTTTGCTTGATGCCTCAGTACTCTGCTCCCGCGGTTGCCCCCTTAGCACCAAAGAGGAAACAAGGACGCTGCGCGCACTGGCGCCCGCCTGGCACCCCCCTAGTCTCGATCGTCACGGCTCACGTCACGAGAACCTCACGAGGTTTGTCGTGCCTTGATCTCTCCGCCCCTCACGAGCCCGCCTGGCGAGGCCGCTTCTGAGGAGGTCTTGTGTCATCCGCCTCGTGAGGCTTGGCCCCTCGCGAAGGTATTGAATTCCTTGTTGATGAAAATGGGACGTACATGCCTGCTAGCAAAGCCACACCATGGGCCGTAGGCAGGAAAGTCTGGGGACCCCCGTTCCCAGAATGCCGACAGTTGACCCCGGGCCCAAGGCTCGCTCGGGCTTGGCTTCGGGGCGAAGCCAAAGGTCAAGTGCGGAATGCCGCGGGCCCAGTAGCCTACGGCCTTGGTCGACGCGTGGCAGTTGATTGGACATGGGCATCTCTGCTCCCCCACGCTGCCTCGGTAGCTTCCCGACTTGACAAGCCCCTGCGTCATGCAAGGAAAACCATCATTACCTGTGATTGTGGGGTGTGCTGGTTGTCCTTCTCCTGGTATAAATGGGAGGGGGCGGAGCCCCCATCGCCCATCTTTCCTCTGCCTCTCCCGCTTCTTCTCCTTCCTAGCTCCACTCCATGCTTGTGTAGACATGGCGCCGATCTGGAGGTTCTCGGCCCTAGAGAAGGGCAAGCCTCCCCTCAACGAGCCCGAGCTGCTCCCGCCGAAGAAGAGAAGGTCTCATCACCGCGAGATGGTCGTGAGGCCGGTGGTGTCGCGGCCTTGGTATGAGAGGCCGCCTCCTGGGTACCCGTTGCCCTTGTACGCTCACGCTGAAGATTCCGGAGGGAGGAGCGGTGAGCGGCACCGCCCGTGCCAGGGTCGTGGTCGCCGTGCTGCGGAGGCGCACGCCATCACCCCAGGGGTCCATGCTGCGGACTGCTCGCACGAGTTCGTGCCATGGGCGGCGATGCCCCCGAGCACTTGGATTCGCCTCCCGCAGTTCTTCGCCGCTGAGATGCCACCGAGGGGCCTTCGCGAGCTTTGGCTGCAACACGCGGACTGCGATGCCCCAGCGATTAGAGCGGAGATTGGAGCCATTGCCTCTGGGAAGATCTTCATGACCCAAGGCTGGGGCGAGATTGCCCGAGTCTGCCGCGCGGAGGGCGCCCTCACGATCCACTTCGAGTACGACGGTGCCTCCGTGCTGTTCTTCAAGGTCTTCGACGAGGAAGGCCACCACCTGGAGTGCTGGCCTGAAGGAGGTCGCCAGGACGACGCTGCGGCGGGTGCTGGGCCCGCCGCCGGCCTCGCCTGCAGCTCCTCCAGCGACATCGGCGACTCCTGGTGGTCCAGCGAATCTCCCGATCTCGTGGAGTGTCCGGAGACGAGCGACGATAGCTAGGTGCCCCTGAGCTCCCGCCGAGCCCGGAGCAGGGATGCAGCGTCCAGCCACCGTCACTGCTGATCTCGATGGGGTTGGTGCCATCCTCACGTGGCCCACTGTTGATGATGGTGTCGACGACATCTGGTGCGTGTAGATAGAACTCCTAGGAATTCATTCCCTTTTTTCCTGTGAGGAATCAAGAAATGAACCCCGTGGGGGCGTGTGAAGCGTATGTAATGCCTTTTGTCAACATTGCCCTCATTATGAAGATTTGCGTGCGCATATCCTGCCGAGGCTCGGCCTTCCCTTTCCACTCCTGCGGCAACTTGGTGCTCTACGCTGAGAGGTCCCGGTCTCCAGGCAGGCTGCAGTCGTCGCTGGTATGCCAGGTCGCGTGTCATGGTCAAGGCCAGGAGGTGAGCGGCCCGTGGTCCAGTAAGAGCTCCTGAGGCGCGATGCTCAAGAGATCCCCTTTAGCGCGCAAGCAGCTGTCTTAGGATGGGAAAGCAAGAAAACATTGCCACAGCAGGGAAGCGAAGGGAGTGAGCGAGGGTCTCGTGCCGTAGAGACTGGTGGATCCAAAGCGAGAACTTATCTTGGTTGTCCGGGGTCGGCTCATCGGGTCGTGCCGAACTCGTACGTTGGCTACCATAGTGTAGCTAGGTTAGGCCTGTGCAGGCCTCCCCCTCCCCTCCATGTTCTACTTGGTGCTCTGCGTCCTCAAGTCCCGGCCCTCGAGCGAGCTCAGCCGCCGCTGGTATGCCAGGTCACGTGCCATGGTTAAGGCCAGGGGGTGATGGCTGGAGAGCCAGTAAGAGCTCCTGAGGCGCGATGCTCATGAGCCCCCTTTTAACACGCAAGTGAATCGCATGAGAGAATAGGGAGAGTCCACGGTACCGCCTGTTGTGGCCCTTAGGAAGTTCCTGCAAGTTAGCGCGAGGAAGGGCACCGATCGCCGTGGTGATTGCTGATTCGCTTTTGGTGCGTGAGAGGGGACTCCCTACTGCGGAGAGCCCACAGGGCGTGTACAGCCCCACCCTCACACGTGGCTTAAACGGCAAGGCTAGACAAGGTGTGTCTGGGCACTCGTGAGCCAGCGCGGGACTCACGAGGCCCTACCTTAAGGCGGGTTGCGCCTGGTCTTGGTTCTTGTTTGCTGTCTTGGTCCTGTGAGGTGGTTAGACAACGCGAAGGGTCCTGAAGAAATACGGCCAGCGCGCGGCTCCCATGGTGGGTGGCGATCGAACATGTGATAGTCATAGATAGATTAAGCATGAAAGGAAATCTAGCGCAAGTAAATGCATAACGATACGCGCCACTGGGTCCGGCCCGAGCGGCTTGGGGATGATGCAGCCCGAGGGGCGCCCCAACAAGGTAAGCTAAAGACATAAGAAAGGAAAGACACATACCACAGGGACAGACCCACGCGGCTTTGGAATGATGCAGCCCTGGGGGCGCTCCCAGCTGAATGAACTTTGAAAAGGTCACCTGGTTTTGTTGATGAAGGAGAGTTGGGGCAGCTGAAGCTATGCGGCGAAGGGGCTGCTCCTCATGAGCCGCCGGGGCCCTGAGCCTCAGGAGGCTCTAGGGTCCACGGGTTTCTTGAGGATCGTCTTCATTTCTGTCAGCACAGCGTGGTGCCTGGCCTCCTGAGCCGCCAGGATGCTCCGCAGGTTGCGCTGATAGTTGGTCGCCATTCTCGGCAGGCCAAAAGGCATGCGAAACGTAGCTGTGAGGTGGGCCCTCGCAGCGTCCCACGCGTGATGGTCAGAAAAGCTCCTCAGAGGTGGCCCGGTTGAGCCCTGGGATGTTGATGCAGACGCGCAGCCCGGCATCCTCGCCTGGATGGGGAGCTCCACGTGGTGAGCGGCGGCCGCCGCGCATGGCCCTTGCGTCTTGCAGTTCCTGAGTGGTCTTGGTGATGAACTCCTGAACGGTGGGCACTCCTTGCCCTGTGTTCTCCTGAGGGAAACGTGCCACGAAGCACGCCTCCAAGTGGTGCCCAAGTGCCTCCCTCGTGATGTTGCCAAAGTCTGAGGCCCTCTAGAAGAGAGCCCCCGAGCCCTGCCCGAGAGGGGCGCTGGGCGCGCTTTCCTATGCGATGGAGAGAGGTGCCCCACGTGCGGGCGCCGATCCTGACAAGGCGCCGCTTGCCTGAGGCCCTGCATGGCGCAACTGCTTCTTCCTCTTGGGGTGGCCTTAGGAGGGCGCTCGCCCTGGCTGTCGGGGTCGTCAACGGCTGCAGCTTGGAAGGCACGCTCGAGGGAGCACACCGCGTCGGTTCCGCCTCTTCCCGGCATCTTGAGGACATTGTAGCCGTGATGGGTCACCGCCATGACCTTGGCCAGGGCTGGATACCCGAGGATGGCATTGTATGGCAGGTGGATGTAGGCAACGTCGAAGTCGATGAGTTCGATGCGGTAGTTGTTGCGTTCTCCAAAGGTAACGGGGAGGCGGACCTACCCGATCTGGGTAGTGGAGCCGTCGGTCACTCCTGAGAAAGGCTTGGTAGGCTGAAGCTGGTCATATGGCACTTGGAGGCTATTGAACGTGTCGACGGACAGGACATTGAGCCCTGCGCCGCCGTCGATGAGGGTCTTGGTAACTTGCACGTTGCTGATGACTGGTGAATAAAGCATTGGGAGGACGCCTGTAGTAGCTGTGCACTTGAGCTGATCTGCCGAACTGAATGTGATGGGGCACCTAGACCATCTTAGCGGGCGTGTGGCCTCGAGCTTGGGGAGAACTGCATTCACTTCACAAGCAAACCGTTTGATGATACGCTGCGAGGCTGGGGCTTGAGCTCCGGCCAAGATGCAGGAGATAGCGCATGGCTCCTGGAAGCCCCCAGCCACCTCGTCTTGATGGTGGTCGTCATTCCTTCTGGGTGGTGGTGGTAGTGGAGGAAGGCCAGCATTGCCTTGAGGACGATCCTCACGAGGTTGGTCCCTCCAGGCACCCTCGCGAGGCTGATCTTGCCAGCGGTCCTCACGAGGCCGGTCGCACCACTCCTAGCGCGGGCCACGGTCGTCCCAGCTTCCGCCACCACGTCCTCCTCCTCGGTCGTAGCCCCGGTCGCCGCGCTTGGGGCATCGAAAGAGACGTCCTTCTCGAATGGCGCTGAGCTCTTGACAGTCACTAGTGTTGTGGGTATGTAGGTTGTGGAAGGTGCAGAACGGTCGGCCGCTCTTGGATGACTCGGGATGGTCTCTGCCACGCTTGGTGTCTGGTTCCACCGCGAGCACAACCACTCCTTTGCGCTTCAGGTCCTAGGCCTTGGTCTTCTTCTCCTCTGGGTCCGCAGCAGGGAGCTCGAGGAGGGAGAGGTGCCCCTCCTCAGCTCTTGCACACTTGGTCGCTATGTTGAACAACTCCAAGGTCGTGCACAGCTCCACATGGATGGCGATCTCCTCCTTCATCTTGACATCGCAGACACCGTCGGAGAACGCTGAGATGATGGCCTCGTCGGTCACCTTGGGGATCTTGATTCACGCGCTATTGAAGCGCTGGATGTACTTCTGCAGGGACTCTCCTGGTTGTTGCTTGATGTGGCGCAGGTCACCCGCGACCGGGGGGCGGTCGCGCGTGACCTGGAAGTTGGCGATGAAGTGGTTGCGCATCTCGTCCCAGGAGGAAATCGAGCCTGGAGGCAGGTTCAGGAGCTAGGAGTGGGCGCCATGTCAGGACCCCGATTCTAAGTCACACCGATCCAGCATGTAACACATCATATCACTTTGCGGACTCACGCACGGTATTCCCACGGGTGCTACCTTACCTGGCCCGGGACCGTTTGCACCTTTTGGCTCACGTATATGATAGTGTCACTAGCATCCATATGACAGAGAACCCGGGCCGACATGACTAGTCGTGAACCCAAAGTGGCACTAACTTACGGGGACAGGCATACATGAATCAACATCGAGCATGTCGGTCAGCAGCGTGCGAATCCGGGCTGTAGCACTGGGCTAACAGGACTCCCATGAACTGGGCTGTAGCAGGCTAGGCAGGACTCCGGATGTCACCGCGTGACATTTCCCCGAAGGGACAGACATAGGAACGAAGTGAATCACATGCCGGCCAGTCAAGTGTTCCGGAGCAGTAGTGCTGGGCTAGCAGGACTCCGGTGAACCGGGCTGTAGCGGACTACCATGGCTCATGGAAGCACAAGACTACATTTCCCCATAAGAGTGGCTACCCAGGATAAACAACTAGGTTGTCGGATCCCACACATACCAAGCATTTTAATCATACACACAATATGCTCGATATGTGTAAATACAACATGGCATCACAACATAACTCTACGACTCAAGTATTTATTCATTAGGCTCCGAAGAGCCAGATATTAGAAACATGGGTCTTATGACCCAACATTCAGAGTATACAAGTCAAAGCACACGCAGAAGCTTAACATGTCTGAGTACATACATCTACAAATGAAAAAGGCTGAGAAGTCTGACTATCTACAAGACCCTCCCAAGGGTACAAGATCGTAGCTGAGGTAACAAGCTAAACTTTGAAGTCCACGCGATACTACTAGTGAGACTGAACTCTCTCTACAAAACATAAATTTAGCAAACGTGAGTACAAATGTACCCAGCAAGACTTACATCAGAACTAGCTACATATGCATCGGTATCAACAAAGGGGTGGTGGAGTTTGACTGCAGCAAGCCAGCTTTGACTCGGTGGCTATCCTGAACTACAACTGCAAGTGACTCTTTTGAGGTGGCGCACACGAGTCCACAAATTCACCATACCAATACACCACTATGGATCCGCTCCCGTCTCCCTGCGAGAACGCCATCCATAGCACTCACACTTATCTTGCGCATTTTAGAGTATCCACTTTCACTTGTCTATGAACTATGCAAGGGGTCCAAGTTTCCATATCCGAGGAATCCGGCTATTCGAATAGATAATGATAACCCTGCAGAGGTGTACTTCTTCACACACGCTCTCGCCACGTACCACCATGTACACGTCGTGTATCTCGGCAACCTTCAAGCGGAAGCCTGGTGAGGGAGTCGGCCACGACCTGACTAACCACATAAGTCTCTAGTCCAGGTTTATCGCCTATTCGGGTTTCATCCGCAAGGAGATCCAGCCGGGGTGTCGCTCACGGCCCCAAACGATGTGAGCAGGGTTCCCAAGCCCACCATCCGGGTGCCACTTGGTACACCGGGCCATTGTGCCTAGTATGTCCCAAGCCCATCTGTACCGGGTGCCACTTGGTAGACTACTAACACTACCTACAAACACCAGAAACTAGTTGCAACTCCTGGACAGAGGTCGAGTTGATTAATAAGTCGAGAGAGCTTGGAGCGCCCGGAGCCCAATGTGTGGTAGTAACTGTTCATGGATCACAAACATAGAACTCAGTTCCTGAGGACAGTTTCAATGAGACAACCCACCATGTACTCCTACATGGCCTCTCACTGCTACCTTTACCAAATCGTGTTCACACACTTAGCTCTCAATAGTAGGACATGTTCACCACATTCCAATTCATCCTCGATGAATCGGACCTGACTCAACTCTAAGCAGTAGCAGGCATGACAAACAAGCATGAATGAGTAGGCACATCAGGGCTCAAACAACTCCTACTCATGCTAGTGGGTTTCATCTAATTACTGTGGCAATGACAGGTCATGCAGGGGAAAGGGGTCCAGCTACCGCAACATGTAATAGTTGAAACGTTGTTGTCCTAATGCAGTAAAAGAGAGCAGGAGTGAGAGAGTGGGATTGTATCGGAATGAACAAGGGGGTTCTGCTTGCCTGGCACTTCTGAAGATAGCATTGAGTCTTCATCAGTGTCAACGATCACAACATCGGAACATCGTCTACCTAGAGGGGACAAATACCGGCAACAGAGAAAGAACACAATCAATGCAATGCCACAATATGATGCATGATCATGACATGTCAATATGCTGTAATTTGAGCTAATGCATCTAGCTATGATTTAAATGAAGTTGGTTTGAATACATGATTCAAATTCCAACTCCATATATGATTATTTAAATGCCCTTTATTTGTTTTGTCCAAAACAGAGGACAAACATTGTTCAAACATGCATGAAAATGGTACAGATGGATTCCTTGAATTTTTCTGATAATTTTTCATATATAATTTATTTCATTCTGAACTACTGTTGATTTTCTATGAATTTTTGAAGTTTTAAACATTTTCTGGAATTTTCTGAATTATTAAATCAATTTGGATTTATTTGAAGTTCCAGAAAATAAATACCGCGGCAGCCTAGCATCATCATGACGTCAGCAGATCAACGGGGCACCGTCCAGGTCAAACCTAACATGTGGGGTCCACACGTTAGTGACTACCTAACTAACCTAAGTTTAATTAGAGCTTGGGCCCGCATGTCAGTGTCTAATGTACTTAACTAAGTTAGTTAACACTAACTAAACCTAACACTAATTAAACAGGGGGCTTGGGCCCACACGTTGGTGGGTCAGGGGAAAGTCAAACCCTGGTCAAAATGGGGTCAACCCCGCCGGAGTTGACCCGCGGCTCGTCGCCGGCGACCTCATAGAGCGGCGGAGGCGCTTGGAATTCACCGTACGGCATCCTCTCGACCCGCGGTTTGGCACTACGGGCTGCTGGGCGTGCGCCGCGTCCAGGGAAACACACGAGAGGGGGCGGGGTGGTCGGAGTCGACGGCACCGACGAGCAGAGCGGCGCCGGAGTTTGAACATCGACGGATTCGACGCCGCAGGGCACAGCAGGAGCAACATATGGCCGCTATGGCCCCGTGGTGATGCGTTGAGCGTGGTGATGCGCTCGGTTTCGATCTCAGGTGGAAGTGGCCTCGGCAGCGAGGAGCTCAGGCGGCGGCGCGTGCGGGCGAGCACGGTGTGGTGGCTACGGCGTGCAGCAGAGCAAACAGGGAGGGGGAGAAGGAGGAGGAGCTCATGACGAGTGCAGAGGGCATCGAAACGGGCTCGGGGAAGGATTGGAGTTGGCGGGGCGACGAAGTCGATCTCGCCATCGGGAGGTTGAAGACGAGCCCAGTGAGGACGTTCGGGGCTTCTGGCGGGGCGTGGCTCGGTGAGGGGGTCGAGGACGAAGTGGCGGAGCTTCTGGGCTGCTCGGGAGGACGAGGGAGAGGCGTTGGCCGCGGTGGTGCTCGTCGGCGGCGGCGGCAGCGCTCGGACTGCGCACGAGGGAGAGAGACAGGGAAGGGGAAAGAGCACGGGGAGAGTGGGGAGAGGTGCAGGGGAAGCAGGAGACCGCGTGGCGCTCGGGGCTGGCTCTAGAAGGGGCGGAAGCAGGAGGTGGAGCTCGGGCGCGCGCGCGTCGACACGGCGTCATCCTCCTGGCAGGAGCTAGGAGATGACTGGTAATCTGGGCTGGGCCGCCTGGCTTTGCCCAGTTGGGCTGCTACAGTGGTGGGCTGTGCAGGTAAGTGCCCTGTCTTTCTCTATTTTCTGTTTTTCTGTTTTGTTTTAATTATTTTGCCACTGATTCAAATTCAAAGTAAATCAAAGCAGGGCAAAACCTTATGAATATATGTATGTAGCCATTATGGACTTTTCCAAAGGCACATAAATAATTTCAGGGCCTTTTGAAATATATTCTATATAAAATGAATATAATCCAAAAGTCAAATACTTATTGATTTAATTTCAAAGGCCCAAAATAAATATCCCTGAGACTCCAAAAATATTGGTTTGAGTTTTACTTCTTTCCAATATTTTTATAGCTTAATAGGAACATTTTCTTTGGTTTGTTTGAAGCAATTTTTAATGTTGATCATTTTTTAGAAATGATCTCTGAGGCTTTCCACTTTCCACAATTCACATTTAAAAGGAATTTAAACATGATGCATGGATGCCACTCACTGATGCAACTAATTACAAAGCAGAAATCTAGGGCTGTGACACGCCATCCTTGAGGGCCATGGGAAACCAGTTAGCCATGAATTTCTGGTCACCATTGGCCGCCTCGATGCTCAGCTCGTAGAGCTGCAGAAACTCCACAAGGTCAGGGGTGATGTCGTAGCGAGGAGGCAGATCTGGCTTGAACTTGCACGGCCAGGGGACGCTACGCAGCTTGGGGTGAAGGCGCGGAAGCCGGACGTGGTCACCGGGGCCCGCCTTGGAGGTGGAACTTGGTCCTGGCGCCCGCGCTCCACTACGGCAAGCGGCGCAAGGCCTTGCCACACCAAACGATCCTGGCGCGGCGGAGCGTTCACTTGCAGTCGAGGGACTTCTTGATAGCTTCTTTCTTCACGCGCGGGCGCCGGACGCGGTGGGTCGTGCCATGGAGCCACGTGCCTTGGCGCTAGGGCGCCGTCTTGGTGCAGAGGTGGTGGAGGTGCTTCGTGAGCTGCGTCACCCGTGGCTGGCGGACGGCGAGGCAGAGACTAGGACGGTGCAGGGGAGCCCCCTGCGGCGCAGACAAGCTCGGCGATGCGGTCAAGGTAGTCCTCGTAGAGGTCGTCGACTGGGTGGTAGCGCAGGAGCTCGTGCGCCATGAGGAGCGCAGCCCATGCGTCCGTGGGAACACGACGAGCGTGACACGACGAACCAGCGGGAGTGAGTGATGGAGTGGAGGTGTGGCCGTCCTATTGCGCCGAAGGGTGCAGCGAGGATGCTTGCTGCTCGTTCCCCGCCGGACCGGTGGCAGCGTTGGCGACAGGCGACGAAGAGCAACGGGGTGGCCCGCCGATAGGGGCCGTCTGAGCAACGCGGGTGGCGAAGGTAGCCCTGCGCCCGGCGCGGGCGCGGCATGCGTCCGCCATGGAGAGGATGAAGCGGCGTGACATGGAGCGACGGAAGGGAAGCTTCGGCACACCCCTACCTGGCGCGCCAAATGTCGGATCACAGGTTCCAGCAAAACCCTCAAGGTTCGAACACTAGGGTGTGCGTGAAGATTTCCCCCTACCAATCCACGTCCTAACTCAGCTAAGATCTTACGAACTAACTCAACGAACTCGCAACACAAAGTACACGAGATTAATACTAGTTCGGGCCACCGTTGTGGTGTAATACCCTACTCCAGTGTGGTGGTGGTGGATTGCCTCTTGGGTTGATGATGAACAGTACAAGGGGAAGAACAGCCTCCTGAGGTTGAGGTGTTCTTGTGCTGGGCGAACTTGTGTGTGTGTGGATTTCATCAGCTTCGGCTTTTCCCTCTCCGATCCGGTCCCCTAGCTATGGTGGTGGCTAGTCCTATTTATAGAGGCACTGGTCCTCTCCCCAAATATTGAGCGGGAGGGGAGCCAACAATGGCCAATTTGAAAAGGGACAGCTAGTACAGCTTATCGTGTCAAAAGTGGTCTTCACCTACAAAAGGCTCTCATGGTGACGCCGCCTTGGGCTCCATGGTGACCTCCATCTTGCCGCCCTGCTGGTTTTGGTCTCGTTGCACCGATATGGAAACCTTTGCTTGATGCATCGGTACTCCGCGCCTGCGCTTGCCACCTTAGCACCAATGAAGAAACAAGGAAGCTGCGCGCGCTGGCGCTCGCCTGGTCTCGATTTTCATGGCTCGCGTCATGAGAACCTCGTGAGGTTTGCCGGGCCTCAATCTCTCCGCCCCTCACGAGCCCACCTGGCGAGGCCACTCCTGGGAGGTCTTGCGTCATCCGCCCCGCGAGGCTTGGCCCCTCACGAAGGTCTTGAATGCCTTGTTGATGAAGATGGGTCGTACATGCCTGCTAGCAAAGCCACGTCGTGGGCCGCAGGTAGGCAAGTCTGGGGACCCCCGTTCTGAGAATGCCGACAGCGAGAGCTGGTCAGCTATTCAGTGACTAAGTATAAATCTTTAGCGATTTTTTCTGCATTATGCGATAGGCTGGCCTCCACCCGGCCGGGCATTCACAGCAACTGAGTTCAGATAATCGAACAATACTAGGGGTTGCGCCCGCACTCCCATTATAAAACTCCTATGGCTAAGTGAGGGCGATAAAGCCGGATAGTCGGATTGCCTGGTTCGCCGCACTAACACCTCCTTCACGGACCAGTATGTTGGGTCAAGTGTGTTTAAGTTTTATCTCGAACACCCCCGTACTACCTACGTGGGGGCTGAAGCAGACGACTGGCCAACTCTCAGATATCATAAACAGACGCATAGGAGGAAATCTTTTAAAGTAAAATAAGCAACATATCATACATAAACCTTGTTTCATGATACATGATTGGACAACATAGATACATTCATTCAAAAATGATGTCCTTTGAACATTAGCCTTCTACAATGCGAGATCCTTTCAGGACATCATCAAAGTACTGCTCTGGCGTGCGGTGCTCTTTGCCAGCGGGCGGTCCCTCCGTTGCAAGCTTGACGGCGTACATCTTTGCCCATTGCACCTTGACACAGGCGAAGGCCATCCGCGCACCTTCCAGATAGACCGACCGCTTCACGGCATCAAGCCAAGGGCAGGCGCTGACCAGCCGCTTGATGAGATCGAAGTAGCTACTTGGCAGGGGTTCGGCGGGCCAAAGACGGATTATCAAATCCCTCATGGACAATTCAGCCACCCTGTGTAGTTCGGTCCATTGCTTCAGCTAATCGCTGAGGGGCACATGATGCTCTGGCACAAGGTACTGCGACCAGATCATCTTCTCCGTTGAGCTCCCCTCTTTGGCCCACAAGAACTCTGCGGCATAAGCAACACTCTGGGGCAGGTCCGCAAACACTCCTGGAGAACTCCAAATACTGGTTAGAAAGATATAACTTTCTTCACAAATTTTCTCTGCATGTTAAAGGCCTTACCCACTACAATTTTCTTTGCCTCATGGATATCCCGGACAGCGCTTTGGGCTTCGGCCCGGGCTTCCTGTGCGCTTTCGAGTGCCTTAGCAAGTTCGGAGTTCTGCTCCGAACTATTGCGCTCTAAGGATTCACATTTGCCTATGGCATCCTTGAGCTCTTGCTGGACTTCCTCCACCCGTGATTCATGTTTAAGGCGGGAGGCTTGTTCCTCCTCTGCCTCCTTCTTGGCCTCGGCTAGCGCACTCTTGAGGACCTCGACCTCAGAAGTGTCAGATGCAAACATAATTATGAAACTCATTGAGACACTATATCATAGTTGGCATCGTTTCAGACGTGCTTCGGTATTACATACCTTGCTTTTCTTCTAACTTCTGCCTTAGCTCGGATGCATCGGCGGCATGGGCAGCTAATGCCTGTTTGTTCAAACAGATATGTATGTTAACCTCCTGCGTGAGTTATTAGATCCTCTGTTCGGTTCTTCTTTCCGAACACCGAACAGAATCTCAGGGGCTACTATCTATACACAGGCATTCTTTTTATGCAGTTAAAAGATACTACAAAGCACATACCTCAAAGCCTCTTAAAAGGCTAGTGTAGGCTTCGCTCAGCCCGCTTTTGCAGACTGGACCTTTTCAATCACCATATCCATAAAGGTACAATGTTCTTCCACAATGGTGGCGCTCTGAAGCACTCTCACCAGAGTGTCTGGTGCCTCCGCATTGACAGAGGACGGCGGTGTTGTAGGCGCACCCCCTTCTCGCAAAGAGGGTTGCTCATCTGTTTCCGGAGCCGTGTGGGTTTCCGGAGCGACATTTGGTTGGGGGCCAAACTGGACATGGCCCCCGTCTCTAGTCTCCATGGGGGTTGGTTCCCCCATGTTCTCGGCAGCCGAGGTGTGACCCTTCGGCACCGTCTTGGCAGCCTCTGGCACCTCTCCCTGTTTCGGAAGGGTCCTTTGGGACAACACCTCGGTGTTGTCCGCTGCAGGGGGGAGAAAGCTGGTGGAGGTGTATCGCTCTCCATCATGTTCGGACCCAGGGAATTCCTAGTAGAGGAAGTTCGCTGGGGGAGGACATAAACCAGACTGCAACATGCAATTTTAGTGTGTTATAACTATAAGCCAGAAAATCCAGACATATATATATATACCTTTGAGAACTTACAATCCGTCCAGGGGCTTCGGCCTGGGGCAACACTCATCGGCGTCCGACTTAGAGTCGTCCGTAAGGGAGGAGAAGTCTCTTCCTCTAGATCGGCCTCTAGATCTACGGAAGCTGCCCTCTTCTTCTCCCTCTTGTGTGGGGGATCGCTCTCTTCCTCCTCCTCTTCCTCTTCGTCAGGGAGGAGAGGTCTTCGGACACTATGTCCAAGGTGCCTTTACGGCGGAGGCCACTCTTGGCCTCCTTGCCCTTCTCCTGGGCCTTCTTTTCCGGTGCCTGGTATGGCACCGGGACTAGCGTCCTTGTCAATAGAGGAATAGCTTCATCTTCAGGAAGCAGAGCCAGATAGTGAATCCGTTCCGCTTTCTTTGTCCAGCCCTGCAAAAGAAAAAAGAGAGTTTAGTGTGCTCCTTGGGCTCGCAAAGTAATGCTCTACCAAAGAACTTACGGGGCTCGCAGCATAGGTGATGTAGTTGCCGAGGTCTTTAGTTGTCTTTGGCCATGACATCTGGTTCATGAAGAGAAACTTCCACATGTCTTCGTGCTTCGTGCCGTAGAACGGCTGCAGGGTTCGAGGACCGGCCGGGTTGAACTTCCACGTGGTCTCTTGACGCGCCTGACAGGGGAGAATCCGACGAAAGAGCATCACCTAGATCACGCTGGCGAGGCTGGTATTTTTATCTACCATGCTCTTGATTCACTTCTCGAACATCATTACCTCGTCAGACGACGCCCAGTCCAGGCCCTTGTGGAGCCAGGATGTTAGCCGCATTGGGGGTCCGGACTAGAACTCCATAGGAGCGACCCATGTGGAGTCACGGGGCTCTGTGACATAGAACCACCCCTGCTACCATCACTTCACGGTCTCTACGAAGGTGCCCTTGGGAAAAGTGACGTTGGGAAGTTTTCTCACCATAGCGCCACCGCAATCCGCATGCTAGCCATCCACCACTTTCGGTTTCACATTGAAAACCTTGAGCCATAGGCTAAAGTGGGGGGGAAATGCAGAGGAATGGCTCGCATACGACGATAAATGCCGAAATGTTGAGGAAAAAATTTGGGGCTAGATCGTGGAAATCTAGCCCGTAGTAAAACATTAGGCCGTGAACGAAAGGATGAAGGGGAAACTCCAGTCCGCGAACAAAATGAGGGATGAACACTACCCTCTCGCCGGGCTTTGGAGTGTGGATGATCTGCTTTTTGGCTGGAAGCCGGTGGGCGATCTCCTTGGCCAGATACCCTGCTTCCCTGAGTTCCTTGATGTTTTTCTCCGTGACGGAGGAGGCCATCCACTTGCCCTGCGCTTCCAGATCCGGACATGGCTGGAGTACTTTTTGGGAACGGAGTGGATCGAAGCTTCAGGGCGAATGGACCGAGGAAGGGGAAGGCGTGGGGTAAAAAGGGGGAATCTTATCTCCTTATAAAGGCAGTGAATATCATGCGTCCCCCACGAGCCTTAAAGCTTGCCTATTTCCAAGGGGTCGTGCGAAATGGCACAGTTGGGTTTCCCAAACCCATATTGATGAGAATACCGTAATAAGGGGGCACGATATCTGTTTTGACAAGACGTGTCATCGGTGGTTGCATCTCGAAATGCGAAATGGGAGGCCGAAAAGCGGTTTGAAATAATGGCCGGACGTAATGTCTCGCCAGTAAAATCTTCAGAGGACAGGACTTATTCGTGTTCTGACCTTGTAATTCAGAGGTATGGCTGTTCTACAGAGCCGGATATAGTACTGACGATCAACTACTTTGAACTGTTCGGGAGAGGAACCCGCCTTGCAATGCCGAAGACAATTTGCACGCCGGACACATCGTCATTGAAAACTGGTTCACAGGCTACTGAGAGAGTCCATGATTATGGGGTCCTCGGGCGTCCGGGCTATGTGATATGGGACAGACTAATGGGCCATGGAGATACAAGATGGAAGACATTCCCGTTGTCCCAATGGGACTCTCCTTGGCGTTGAAGGCAAGCTTAATGTGTGAATGTGAAGATTCATTTCTCTGTAAACCGACTCTATACAAACCCTAGTCCCCTCCGGTGTCTATATAAACCAGAGGGTTTAGTCCGTAGAGGCAGACACAATCATAATTATACAGGCTAGACAATTAGGGTTTAGCCATTACGATCTCGTGGTAGATCAACTCTTGTAACCCCTATATTCATTAAAGTCAATCAAGCAGGACGTAGGGTACTACCTCTATCAAGAGGGCCCAAATCTGGGTAAACATCGTGTCCCTGTCTCCTGTTACCATCGATCCTTTGACGCACAGTTCGGGACCCCCTACCCGAGATCTGTCGGTTTTGACACCGACAGGCCCCACCACTATTGGCTTTACACGATGCGCGGGGAAACTGGAAACTGTCCTGGACCCAAGATTAATGAAGAAGCAAAGAAGACCTCAAGAGACCAGCCTCTTTGGCACCCCGCCTGTGCACTTATTAGGCCCTACCCCGACGAGGCTCTACTGCGCGTTCGGGGCAGGCCCGGGTTCTTCTGTCGGTGCAACAAACCCTGGGTCTGTTGCCCAGACTGTGCACAAGCGCGGGAACAAGAATACAGCACCAACCCAAGTCAGAGCACAAGGAACCAAGAGCATGGGAGAACCAACATGCAGATCAAGAGGACCGATGTCAACCAGAGAAGCAAGACACCCCCAATAGAAAAGCCTCCATTGCCGGGCAGGCGAGCTCGGCAAGGACAGGGCCACCCCCGGAAGAAGACGTCCCGGCAGGGCCTTCCAGGACTCGTGAAGGCAGAATCACCTCACCCAACCACTCCGCCACAACCCACGTCGTCAATCAGTGCGATGTCAAGCCGCAAGGTGACTAAGTGGTAGCCATTCGCCACATGGTGGCCTCTTTCTACATGAGATGCCTACAGATGACACCCGTCCTGCAATGTGTCAAGCACGCATCCGTGGAGCTGGCAAGATAGCCCGGAAAGGCTTCCCGGGCACCCAATGATGTGTCATTGAGCGGCGCATTTAATGCGCCCTGTCAGCCTAAAGAGTTAGGTATGATAGCACTGTTTGCTATCTTATCAGTGCATAATGACTACTTTGCCATTGTGGTGGCCCCTTAATCTATAAAAGGAGGCCCATAGCAACCGTAGAAAGGGTTAGAAGGTTGGATAACTCACACCCCCATACGCGCGTCGCCACTGCCGCCCCTATCGGGCAAGTGTACTAAGCTCCACCACAACTCTTCCACCATCAATCCAGCAAAGCAGGAGTAGGGTTTTACGCCTCACGACGACCCGAACCTGAGTAAATTGCTTGTGTGATCCCTACCGCGCTGCCCCACGCGCGTCTGCTCTTTATGCAAGGCGACCTCCCCCCGCCGAACCTACAAGGGGCCCTCTGGCCCCATAGGTGGCCATGGTTTCCCACGAGAGGGTTGTTGCACCTGGGCTGTGTCTAGGTCTCGGGTAAGTTTCCTTTCTTATTTTTCTCCTTTATCTCTCTGTTTACAATTATAAACAAATTTAGAAGAAAATAATAGGTGGGTTAGGAGGGGAGTATTTGAGAGATGAAATCATCCCTAAACTTCTAGAAATATGAACTTTTTGAATAAATTACTTTGGAAAAATTTAGAGACTAAACATTTAGAAAAATTTGATAAATAATTCAAACTTGTTCAAATCGAAAGTCGAACCAAAGCACATCCAAATGAGCTGAAAATGGAGGGGTAGTTCTTCACATGGCTTAGGATTTATAAGAAAAGATTGAACTTTGTTTAAGCTGGAGAAATGCCACTTGAATTGAATGGGTGAATTTGTAAAAAAAGAACTAGTGATGGGGTTTTGAAATGGATGAGAGATTTGGTTGTGAGGAGCAAGATGCCAAGGCAAGAAGAAGATGAGGGAGGGGGCTTCACATGAGAATACACACAAATTAAATATGCAAACAAGATGATTACGCATGATGCAAAACAAAATAACACAACACCATAGCATGTAAGCATGGAGATATCACAAATAGTGGAGGTCTCGGTCTTAGGCTGTCACAACTCTTCCCCATTTACAAGAGATCTCGCCCCGAGATCTAGGAATGAAAAAGGAAGAGAAGAGGAAAAACTAAGTTGCTTCTTGGAAAAAGAGTGAACCCACAGAACCTTTGAAGGTTGCAAAGAGATAAGAATGGCATGAGTAACAAGCAAGAATTCAAAACCACTCTGGTAGAGTGGAAAAATTTGATAAGATGAAAATAACTTTAAAAGAGAACATCCACTATTTGGAACATGAAGTTGGCAAAGTGAAGTACATGGAAAAAATACCACCACATGATGCTCCCTTATTGAAGGGTTGATATTGAATACTTGGAATGCAAAGAACGGTGAAGAAACCAACAACTTCAACCACCAAGAACTTGAAAGAGTAAGATTTTGAACAAGGCTTGAACGGACATGTTGAAAGAATCAACACGCAAAATAAACACTTCAAGTGGCCTAATGGAAAAACTTCTCAAAACTTTGAGGTGAAATTCTACCACTAACGGAAACAATTGATTGCTTCGGAGTTATGAAAAGATGTAAAATTCCACATAAAACGACCAGGGAGAACTAATTGCACTTCGAAATGCCAGAAGAATACTTCAGCTCCTCCAACAAGAATCTTGATGAACACTTCGAGAATGAATGAAATCTTTGATGAACCATCATTAATAATCTCTTGGAGGAAACTCTGGAAAAGAAAGGATGCAAGAAAAGAAATGAAGATTGAAAAGAATAAGATTCAAGCCTTGAATGGTTTAAATGGAGCTTCATGATGAGATAATGAGAAAACTTGGAACTCCATAAAAGGAAAGCTGAACAACTTAGAACCGAGAAATTGATATCCTGAACAAACTCCGAAAGATGGAATTAAATCACCTCAATAAAATAATAATAAGAATAATGTCATGCTTACCCTAACTTAAATTCATGACAAACAATGGATGTTTGGCATACGACACGAGCCGCCGGTAGGAGTTGGAAAGAACAAATGGATTTATTTGATAACTAAGGAAGATGAATCTTGAACGGACCACTGTAAGAATTGAAAACGAACAAAGAAAAGAAAACGAATCACCAGAAAGAATTAGAAAATGAACAAAGATGGGAATTTAGATAGAAGTGAACAAAGAGATCATGATCTGGCTACAAAATTCTTGAACGACGCATCAGAAGAATTGGGGAATGAGATTTGAACATTCCGAACGAATAAATCTTATGAGATGATGGCCTCCGGAGAATCAAAGTGAAAACACTCCTAAACGTGCTACGAATGGGTATGAAGAGAATTTTCACGACTAGAAAAACTTGAGAGTATAGCTTCAAGCTTGAACTACGAATCTTTGAGAGATGGATAAGATTTGGAGAAAAGCTCTTCTTTGGTCTTGAAATGCTGAGAATGACGACGAGAACCGCCTATGAAGAATTTGTGATATACTCCGGAATGATAAAAATATGAAGATTGGAATCAAAATGAAAGGAATCACTGGAAATCTCAGAGAAGACATTTGACTGATGAGAATTCATACTTACATCAAATTTTGAAAAGAATTTGAGAATAACTCCGAAAGAATTGGAAGAGCGATGTAGGATCCTTGGAAAGACATGTGGGTTATGGGCCCACTCAAATGGAACATCATTGAAACTATTTTTAAAAGAGAGATTGCATCGGTTGAAATAAATGGATTAAAGGAGACAACAACCTCAAAATAGCTTGAATGGATTAAGAATGGAAACACGAATCTACTAAGATATCTTCTACACTCGGATATGAATAGAGAGAGGTGAATAAATAAGATAGCCATGACTAAGAAATTCCAACATGGGAAAACATGTGAACCAAAAGAAAGACATATGATCAACATCGAAGCTTGAATTAACTCCACCAGAAAAGAATACGAGAACGATGATGAATGATGAACTTGAAACTCCTGAGCATCTTCCTGAGGTATCTCCGGATTGAGACTTCAATGGAAAGGATGAAGAGACTTTGCATGAATAGAAGGATACTCGAATTGACCATTGATTCCTTGAAGAAAAAGGGTGGGAGTGTGGGAAAAAGAAAGACAACTTGTCGGTGTATTAAGAATGGGGTCCTTAATACCACCGACTTATGTACATGCAATAGTAGTCTTCCCCACAGCAAGGCATGATGGATGATAACAAAAGACAAACATGAGACTAGATTAATGAAGAAGCAAAGAAGATCTCAGAGATTGAAGATCAGAAATGTTAAAGACATGGTTCCAGAGAAGCTGCTCTTCATAAGATCAAGGAGCGCCTCAAGAAGACCAAGATCCAAGATGCCTCCAGATGTCTCAAATATTCAAGAAACTAGCCTAGTGACCCGACAAGATCATTGCCGGAAGGGGGCTAAGCTAGCCTGGCAAGACCCGCCCCCGGCAAGGTTCCACTACTCAGCCACCAGTCCACCTCATCGATCAGGTTGTCACTTGTCGATTAGGTGTCAATCGGGCAGGTTGTTAGGTGAACCTTGTCTAGCATGTTGCTGCTCATATCTAAAGATACCACTTTAATGACACCCGTCCAAGTGATGTGTCGAAGGAATAGGATCTTGCCGGGTCTCCAGGCTGGTTTCTCCAAGGACAGAGCTACACTGCCTACGGGCGGCTCGTCTAGCTCCAGGGACAACAGGGCGTGCTCCACGATGCCCGCGCCGGCGCACAAGCCGCGACCCTCTCAGACCATCGACGATGAGCAGCTACACGATGTCAACAAGTACGAGCATCCTCACGACAAGACTCTTGTGGATCATCATCGATATCCCGAGGACCAACGCGCACGCCAGCGTGAGGGCTAGAACGGGCGGTGACTGCAGATCCGAGATGGGGCTACTTCCAAATCAGGTGGAAGCAAGAAAATCTCTCGTTCTTCATGCCTCTCCATTCTCTCACGCCTGAAGAAGCACTGGACCGCACCAGCTACTCTCAGATTTTCCTCATACGGCGGACAAGATGGAGGATTGGAGATCCACCCAAAGTCTCGTTGGCTTTGCCAACAACGACAAACCGCAGCGAGAAGGGCCCTCAAAACAGCAGCATGCTGCTCTGGTATGTGCTGCTAGAGAAAGAACTAGGGGAGGGTGATGTCTACTATACAACTTATTCTTGTAGACTCTTGTTCGGCCTCCAAGCGTAGAGTTTTGTAGGACAGTAGAAATTTGCCCTCAAGTGGATGACCTAAGGTTAATCAATCCATAGGGGCGTAGGATGAAGATGGTTTCCCTCAAACTACCCTACAACCAAATAACAAAAAGTCTCTTGTGACCCCAACACACCAAATACAATAGTAAATTGCATCTGCACTAGTTAGGCAAAGAGATGGTGATACTAGTGTAGTAATGATAGTAGATATTGATTTTTGTAATAGTAACAATGAAAAACATCCAGGTAAAAAGTAACAAAAGTAAGCACAAACGGAATTGTAATGCTTGAAAATAGGGCCTGGGATTCATACTTTCTCTAGTGCAATCTCTCAACGATGCTAATATAATTGGATCATATGGCAATCCCTCAACGTGCGATAAAGAATCACTCCAAAGTTCTTATATAGCGGAGAACATAATACAAAATTGTTTGTAGGGTACTAAACCACCTAAAAGTTATCCTTACCGATCGATCTATCGAGGTAGTTCTATAAGTGTCACAAACAGCCCAAGTGTTTGTACTCAAATAACACCATATGATACACATCAACCAACTCTAATGTCACCTAGATACTCCAATGACACCACGAGTATCCGTGAGTTGATTGTACGATATGCATCGAACAACTTCAGATTTTTAATACTCAATCCAACACCAAGAACTTCAAAGAGTGTCCAAAGATTTCTACCGGAGAAACAAAAACGAAAACGTGCATCAACCCCTATGCATAGATTACCCCAATGTCACCTCGGGAATCCATGATTTGAGTGCCAAAACATACATCAAGTGAATCAATATGGTACCCCATTGTCACCACGGGTATTCATAGCAAGACATACATCAAGTGTTCTCAAATCCATAAAAGTATTCAATCCGATAATAATGAAATCTCAAAGGTAAAACTCAATTCATCATAGCAAGATAGAGAGGGGAAAACACCATATGATCCAGTGATATTAACTGAGCTTGCGATACATTAAGATCGTGCCAAATCAAGAACACTAGAGAGAGAGAGACAGACACAGAGAGAGAGATCAAACACATAACTACTAGTACAAACCCTCAGCCTCGAGGGTTGAATACTCCCTCCTCATCATGGTGGCCGCCGAGATGATGAAGATGGCCTCCGGTGATAATTTCCTCCTCCGGTTGGGTGCCGGAACAGGGTCCACATTGGTTTTTTGTGGCTCCAAAGACTTGAAGTGGTGGAACTTTTGATCTAGGGTCATTTCTGGGGGTTTCTATATTTATAGGATTCTTTAGCATCGGTCTCATGCTGAGATGGGCTTCGAGGGGCCCACTACCCACCAGCACACGCCGGAGGGGTGTGGCACGCCCAGGTGGGTAGTGGCCACCTGGTGGCTCTTATGGACCTCCCATGAAGCTTCTAGTGCCTCTTTTCTTCCAAAAGAAATCATCAAAAAGTTTAGCTGCATTTGAAAAACTTTGATTTCTGCACAAAAAACAACACCACGGTAGTTCTGCTGAAAACAGTGCTAGTCCATTTTAGTTTCATTTTAATCATATAAAATTGCACCCAAACCATATAAAATTGTTGTAAACATGGCATGAATACGTTGGAGATGTATTAAAGGGGCACCCACAATGCAGTCTCCTCCGCGACAGGAACAACCTCAGCGGCAAATCTAGCGGGTCGACGCTAGCGACGAAGTGTTCATGGTGTCATCAGATCCAGCCGCTCACCGTGATCAGTGTCAAGTTCTACAAGAACAATACAAAGAAGATGCCCATACTACCATCGAATGGCGACAAGAAGCATGCCGTCAATCTGATAGGCGCACAGGGTCCGCTGTCGATGAGCCTGTGCCATGGAACAACGGCGGCCTTCCTTACAAGCTAGATTGTCTGGTGTTTACCCGTGAGCTGCGGAAAGTCCAGTAGCCCAATTCCTGAAACTTCAAGCCAGGGTGGAGAAGTATAACGGCAAGACTGACCCATCAGAGTTCCTAAGCATATCCACCATCATGGTGCAAGCTGCTGGAGCTTGTGATGACAGGATTTTCACCAACTACTTCCCGTTAGTGCTCAAGCCCAACGTTAGGTCATGGTTGATGAACTTGCCAGCCGGTTCCATTTCCCGCTAGTATGATCTATGCCACAAGTTTGTTGGTTCCTTCATGGGCGGCCACAAGGTTGCAGGCCAGGAAACAGACCTATAGTTGATTCCTTAGAAGGAGGATGAATCACTCTGCAAGTACATATAGAGATTCAACCATGTGCAACGTAACATTCCCGATATCCACCCTGCAACAATC
The DNA here is from genome assembly GCF_056163025.1 of Triticum urartu. Lineage (NCBI taxonomy): Eukaryota > Viridiplantae > Streptophyta > Magnoliopsida > Poales > Poaceae > Triticum > Triticum urartu. Next base: position 398,414,115 of record NC_141879.1, on the reverse strand, counting down.
ATTGTTGCGTCTCGTCAAAACATAAGGAACCGCAAGATATGGGAAGAGATGGCCATGACCAAGGTGAGGGATGTTTCCGAGCTATATGCTCTAGCTGACAAGTGTGCACGAGCTAAGGAGGGAACGAGACTTCCTGTAGAAAAGGTTGGCACAGAATCTGAGTCAGAGGATGATGATGCCGCCACCATGTGAAAGAAGAAAAACTACAAGTGCAACTGGAAGCGCAAGGTCAATGTTGTTCTTCCCATCGAGCAGTCCGGCAATAGCGGCCCCACCAAGAAGGCTAAGGCTGAGACCTCCGGACAGGAGATTGTCAGGTGCGCCTCATGCCAACCCTTGGCAGCCACTGATCATACCTCAGGCTCTGGCAAGTAGTAATGCAAGATCCACCGCACCAAAAGCCATGACCTTTAAGATTACTGGCAAGTGGAGCAGCTTGTTGAGAAGCAGAAGGATGAATATGAGAAGAGAGACAAAGAAAAGGCTGACAATGCCGATGGATCCGACAAGAAGCATGGTGACCGAGGAGGTCACCGTGGCAAGACCAAGCAGCAGAAGGAGAAACATGCGAGAGGTCTAGACAAGAAGGAAGATGATGGCGATGACAATGAAGAAAAGGATGATGAATCCAGTGAGGTAGAGTTCCAGAAGGCCACGGAAGCAATGTGTATTGATGGAGGTGCATCTTTGCACTCTTCTCACCACTAGCTCAAAGAGTGGGTGCGTGAGGTCAATGATACAGAACCGGTTGCGGGAGCCCAGAAGCCATTTAGATGATCCAATACGCATATCATCTTTGACGCTAAGGACCACCCTAATCGCACAACTGCGGTCGAGTGTTTGCTATTGTTTGTTTCACCAACGATACGCGACCTCAAAGTGACAAAGTTGCTAGTTGACGGTGGGGCCGGTGTCAACTTGATATCATCTAATGTGATCAACATGCTGCAAATCCCATAATAGGATTTGAAGAAGACTGGCACATTCCAGAGAATCAATCCAGTACGAAGCCAGCCGAAGGGCAAAATCACCTTGTCGGTGACTTTTGGCAGTGAACTCAATTATAGGACATAGGAAATTGTCTTTGATTTCGTCAAGATTTCGGCGCCCTACAATGGAATCCTTGGATGCCTAGCACTTTCAAGGTTTATGGCTGCATCCCATTATGCCTACAACATGCTGAACATGCCTGGTATGATAAGTGTTATCACCGCCGACTCTGACAAGAAAGATGCGTTGATCTATGCTGATCAACTATATCGGGAAGCAGTTGCAGCATCAACCGTCAAGGCGCTTTCTCCTGCCGACAAAGTTCCCGGGGGGAAGAAGAGGAAGAAGACTGGCAAGACCATTAACTCCAACAAGACTGCCCCTTTGAAGTGTTCCGCTACCGTTGAGGACATGCCAGAAAGCTCTGCCGGTAAGAGCAAGAAGAACAAGGCTTCTCCACTAGAAACTAAGAATTTGTCCGCAAAGGAGAATGGCGAGGGAGAACTTTCACCATAAGTTCCTCCCTTGACGACAAATAGGAAAGCACACTCATTGCCTTCCCGTGGGCAAATGTTCATGTGTTTGCATGGCAATCATCTGACATTCTCGGTTTCCCAGTGAGGTAATTGAGCACCACCTTGCCTTCTGCCCTCATGCGTGGCCCGTCAAGTAGATGGTGTGGAAGCAGGCCTTGGAGCGGCATCAATTCATTGTTGAATAGATCAAGCAGTTGGAAGTAGTAGGTTTGGTCAGAGGTGTACTGCATCCCACGTGGTTGGCCAATTTGGTTGTTATGTGCAAGGAGAACGGCAAGTGGCGGCTTTGCATTGATTATACGGATATCAATAAATCTTGCCTGAAAGACCCATTTCCCTTGCCGCGCCTTGGCCAAATTGTTGAATCCACTACCGGATGTGATCTACTATCATTCCTTGATGCCTAATCCGGGTATCATCAGATATTCATGTCAAAGGAAGATAAAGAAAAGACCACATTCATCACTCCATGTGGCACATACTATTTCATGCATATGCCGTTTGGATTGAAAAGTGTTGGTCCAACATTTGCAAGGGCAGTCTAGATTAGTTTTGAACCTCAGCTGCATAGGAGTTTGGAGGCCTATATGGAAGATATAGTGGTAAAGACCAAGGACAAGTCAACATTAATACATGATTTGTAAGAAACATTTGCCAATCTGTGCAAGATCAATCTGAAGTCCAATCCTAAGAAGTGTGTATTTGTGGTTCCATCCGGAAAGCTTCTCGGTTTCTTTGTTTCTCAACATAGAATTGAAGTTAATCCCAATAGGATCAAATCAATTGAGCAGATTGAAGCACCAAAGCGCATCAAGGATGTGCACCGTCTTGTCAGCTGCGTCATTGCACTTAGTAGGTTCATGTCTAGGTCTCCAAAGCATGCCCTGTCCGTGTTCAAAATCTTGAAAAAGGCGAATCCAATGAAATGGACTCTGGAAGAGGAGAAGTGCTGCAAGACTTGAAGAAGTACCTTTCTTCTACACCAACACTAGTCGCGCCAAGACTGCAAGAGCCATTGCTGTTATACATGGTGGCAAAAAATCAAGTGTCAAGTGTTACACTGGTGGTGGAGAGAGAAGCTGAGAGTGAAGAGGCAGTAGATGCGAGCCCGACAAGTGACAAACTGGAATCTTCTCTGGCAAATATTGTTGTAGGCAAGTGAAGCGCAGAACAAGCAACTGAATCAGAGCAGCAAGTTGTGCAAAATAGGAAATTGGTGCAGCGCCCAATATATTTTGGAAGCAACCTTCTCCAGGGGGCTAGATCAAGATATTCTGGAATACAAAAATTGCTTTTTGGTCTCCTGATGGCCTCAAGGAAGCTGTACCACTACTTTCAAGCACATCAAATTGCCATCATCACTCGCTTTCCAATGAAAAGGATCTTGAGGAATCCGGATGCAATAGGCAGAATTGTTGAGTGGGCATTGGAATTGTCATGCTTTGGCCTCAAGTTTGAAAGTACATCAACAACACAGAGCAAAGCCTTGGCGGAGTTCATTACAGAATTGATGTCAATGCTAGATGAAGAAATTCTAGAAACCTCCCTCCCCACAAGGAAACAACTATGGGCTGGATTATGTTTTTTGATGGTACTTTCTTGTTGCAAGGCGTCGGTGCTGGAGTGCTTCTTGTCTTACCCACCGGAGAACACCTCAAGTGTGCCATTCAGATGCATTTCCCCATGGAGAAGGTGACAAACAACACTACTAAATATGAAAGATTGCTTGCCAGACTCAAGATCATGGTAGATCTTGGAATCAAGAAGCTTATCATTTGAGGCGATTCACACTTGGTTATGAAGCAAGTTAACAAGGACTACCAGAGTTGACTAATGGAAACATATGTTGATGAAGTGAGGAAATTGCAAGAGCACTTTGAAGGACTGCAAATAGAGCATATCCCACATGCAGAAAACAGAGTTGTAAATGTCTGTCAAAACATGCTACACTCAAGATACATGTGGAACCAGGGACTTTTGTGCTCCATTTGACTCAACCATCTGTAGCACCATCAGTTGGGCAGAACAAGAGAAGAAAGCTGAACTCCAGCAAGTATTTTCCTTGCGAGCTCCAAGAAACTGCCGGCAAGGATGTTGCCGGAGACAGCGGCAAGCTTGCTGGTGAGCAGTAGCATCAGATGAAAAACCAAGTTCTTGTCGTCGAGACAAGCACTCCCGAAGCTGAAAATATGTCTTTAGTCCTTGTTGTCGAGCCCCAGGCTCCAGCATGGGTGCAACGGATTGTCAATTTCCTTCAAATAGGTGAACTTTCCTAAGATAAAGGGGACGCTAAAAGAGTAGCCCGTCAATCAAGTATGTACCAGTTTGTCGGCAACGCCCTGTATATAAAAAGACCAAATGGGGTGATATTGAAGTGCATTTATCGAGAAGATGGACAGAAGCTGTTCACGGAGGTACGCGGGGGGATATGTGGCACACATATAGGATCAAGAGCACTTGTCGGCAATGCTTTTTAGCAAGGTTTTCGTTTGGCCCATTTCCCTCCAGGGTGCAACTGAGTTAGTAACCAAATGCGAAGCATGCCAGTTCCATGCAAAACAGTAACATCATCCAGCCGAAGCTCTTCAAACAATCCCTCTCTCCTGGCCCTTCTCGGTATGGGGGGCTCGACATACTGGGCCCCTTTCCCCATGTTGTCGGGGGCGTTGAGTACTTGTACATTGCAATCAATGTTCACAAAGTGACCAAAAGTTGAACCAGTGAGGAAGGTGATTGCACAGTCAGCCATCAAGTTCTTCAAAGGACTAGTTTGTTGTCGGATTCGGGGCTCCGCAGACCCAAGATAGGCTCGAACTCTGGGGTGTGTTCAAAGAACTAAATCTCCCCAGTCTGCCAATTAGTCGATTTCACGGCCTAGCTCGATGAACTAGAAAGGAAAGGGACAAGGTAGTTTACCCAGGTTCTAGCCACCTTGCGGGGTAATACCCTACTCCTGCTTTGTGGTGTATTAGCCTTGAGGTGGGCTGAGGATGAACTAGTACAAGGGAGGAACAACCTCAGGAGGTGTGTTCTTGTGTTTGTGTGCGCTGGTGAGGATTCAGACGGCACTCACTGTCCAGATGGTGGTGGCTAGGCTATATTTATAGTGGCCTTGGTCCTCTTCCCCCCAAAATGAAGGCGAGAAGGGATCCCACAACAGCCAAGTTTGAAGGGAAACAACTAGTACATCTTATCCTGACGAAAGGTGGTCTTCGCCTACAAAGCTTCTGGCCGTGATGCCGTGGTGGGCTCGCCGATGACCTCCATCATGTTGTCCTGGCGGTCTTGGTCTTGTAGCATAGAAATGGAAACCTTCGGCCGATTCCTCAGGACTCCACCCCTGCGCTTGCCTCTTTAGCACCAAAGATGAAACCTGCTGCACTGCGCCCGCTGGCGCCCGCCTGGCCTCGATCGTCATGGCTTGCATCACCTTAACCTCACGAGGTGGGCGTCTGCATAGAAATCTCCGCTCCTCAGGAGCCGGCCTAGGGTGGCCACTCCCTCTAGAGGTCTTGGCGTCGTCTGCCTCGTGAGGCTTGGCCCCTCGCGAGGGTCTTGTGTTGTTGATGGTGAAAATGGGCCGTACCATGCCGCCGATAGAGCCACGCCGTGGGACGCATGCAGGAAAGTCTGGGTACCCTAGTTCCCAGAATGCCCACAATAGCTCCCGGTTCGAAGGCTCGCTCGTACTTGGCTATGGGGTGTAGCCAAAGGAGCAAGGGCGAAGCACCGTGGGCCCCAACCGCCTGCAGACCTGGTTGACGTGTGGCGCTTGATAGGATGTGGGCGTCTCCACTTCCCCATGCTGCCCCGACAACATTCGACTTGACCTGCTGCATGCAAAAATTGTCATCATTATTGGGGGATCGCGAAGGCCAGCGGTTGGCCTACTCCTGGCTATAAATGGGGGAGGGGCAGAACCCCCTGCTCATCTCCGTCTTCCCGCTGCTTGCTCCTTTTTCCTTTTTGTTCTCGCCATCTCGTCGAAGCATCAATGGCACCGATAAAGAGGTTTTTCATGGCGGAGAAGGGGAAAATCCCTCGGGAGGAGCTCGGGCCACTCCCGCCGAAGAAGAGACTCGGCCGCTCCCGCGATGGCGTCGGGGGGCCCGAGATGACGCGGCCTTGGCACGAACAGCCTCCACTGGGCTTCCCGATTCCCATGTATGCCCGTGCACCGAGCCCTCGGCATGGGGGAGACGCTGAACACCACGAGGGTCGGGGTCGTGGAGGAGGACATGTGATTGCTGCACGGTCACCTGGCCCGCGTACCCATGTCGAAGGCACAACACACGAGTTTGTGGTGTGGGTGGTGATGTCTGCTAGAACTATGTCCATATTTCCCCAAAGAGGAAGGGATGATGCAGTACAACGACAGCAGGTATTTCCCTCAATGATGAGACCAAGGTTATCAGACCAGTAGGAGAACCAAGCAACACTATGTAAACAACACCTGCACACAAATAACAAATACTCGCACCCCGACGTGTTAAAGGGGTTGTCAATCCCTTTCGGGTAATGGCGCCAGAAATTGGAAAAAGGACGTGATAAAAATATGATAGATGGGATAAACATATCTCGGATAAAATAAATTATAGCAAGGTATTTTTGTATTTTTGGTTTAATAGATCTGAAAATAAAAGCAAAGGAAAAAAAGATCGCAAAGGAAAATATATTAAAGAAGAGACCCCGGGGCCGTAGTTTTCACTAGTGGCTTCTCTCGAGAAAAATAGCAAATGGTGGGTAAACGAATTACTTTTTTTCAATTGATAGAACTTCAAATAATCATTATATAGGCATCACGTCCAAGATTAGTAGACGAACACCTACTGGCATCTACTACTATTACTCCACTCATCGACAAGTATCCAGCATGCATCTAGTATATTAAGTTCGTGGAGAAACAGAGTAATGCAATAAGAACGATGACATGATGTAGACAAGATATATTTATGTAGAAATAGACCCCATCTTGTTATCCTTAATAGCAATGATACATACGTGTCGGTTCCCCTTCCGTCACTGGGATCAAGCACCGTAAGATTGAACCCATCACAAAGCACCTCTTCCCATTCCAAGATAAATAGATCAAGTTGGCGAAACAAAACCCAAATATCAGAAAAGAAATACGAGGCTGTAATTTATCATGCATATAAGAGATCAAAGAAGACTCAAATAACTTTCACGTATAAAACATAGATCTGATCATAAACTCAAAGTTCATCGTATCCCAACAAACACACCGCAAAAGAGACACATCATATGGATCTCCAAGAGACCATTGTATTGAGAATCAAACGAGAGAGAGGAAGCCATCTAGCTACTAACTACGGACCTGAAGGTCGACAAGAGACTACTCACACATCATCGGGGAGGCACCAATGGAAGGGGTGAACCCCTCCGTGATGGTGTCTAGATTGGATTTGGTGGTTCTGGACTCTGCGGCTGGAATTGATATTCGCCGACTCCCCTAGGGTTTGTGGAATATTGCGGTATTTATTGAGTAAAGAGGCGGTCCTAGGGGCACCTAAGGTGGGCACAACCCACCAGGGCGTGCCTGGGCCTCCAAGTGCGCCCTGGTGGGTTGTGCTCCCCTCGGAGCACCCCCCAGGCGCTTCTTTGGCCCATTGGATGTCTTCGGGTCCAAAAAATATCCACAAAAAGTTTCGCTGCGTTTGGACTCCGTTTGGTATTGATTTCCTGCGATGTAAAAGACATGCAAAAAACAACAACTGCCACTTGGCACTATGTCAATAGGTTAGTTCCACAAAATGATATAAAATGATTATAAAACATCCAACAATGATAATATAACAGCATGGAACAATCAAAAAAATAGATACGTTGGAGACGTATCAGCATCCCCAAGCTTAATTCCTGCTCATCCTCGAGTAGGTAAATGATAAAAACAGAATTTCTTATGTGGAATGCTGCCTAACATGCCGTCTCATTTTCTTTTCTTTATAGCATGTACATTTGGATTTTGATGTGATTCAAAGTAATAGTCTAGTTTTGACATGAGACTTAAATACTCAAGCATATCAACAAGCAACCATGTCTTTCAAAATACCAATGCTAAAATAAGTTATCCCTAGCCCATCATACTCAATCATTGATCCATTCATGAAACATACTCGCATATTAACTACACCCAATGCTCAAGTATGACAATAGTGCCCACTAGTTGGTCCTTTATAAGAGAAGATGGAGACTCAAATAAAAAATTGCATAAATTAAAACAAAGGCCCTTCACAGAGGGAAATAGGGATTTGTAGAGGTGCCAGAGCTAAAAGAGAAAATTGAGAGATAAAAACATTTTGAGAGGCATACTGTTCCCACCAACGAAAACGACTTAGAGTTCCCAACACTTTCCATGCTAGATATATCATAGGCGGTTCCCAAAGAGAAAATAAAGTTTATTCCTTTTTCCACCATACTTTCAGTATCCATGGCTAATCATATCCACGGGTGCCTTCCATACCAACACTTTCCAAGGAATTTATTATTTGACAACATAAAGTAAATTCATTTTTCATTTCGGGACTGGGCATCCCTAATACCTTTTCCTTACTCTCATGCAATGACAAGTGAATAAACACTCATCGTGAGAATAACACATCAAGCATAGAAAATATTAGCCACCCCTTGCCGCCTCGCGAGCAGTACGAGCACACAAAAGAGAAATTTATTTTGAATATTAGAGATGGCACATACAAATTCACTTAGAACGGCAAAATAATACTGCATATAGGTACATATAGTGGACTGATATGGCAAAACTGGTTTAAAGGATTATGGATGCACAAGTAGTGATCATACTTAGTGCAAAATGAAGGCTAGAAAAAGATTGAGAAGCCGACCAACCAAGAAACGAATAATCTCATAAGCGAGCATTAAGAATAATTAACAACGAATAATGCACCACAAGTAGGATGTAATTTCATTTCATGACTATTGACTTTCCTGCTTGCATGGGGAATCACAAACCTTAACACCAATATTCTTACTAAAACATAATTATTCATCAACATGGCTATCACATCATCATATCTCAAAACTATTACATGGAATCAAGTTCATTTTGTCCAATGATCTTCATGAAAGTTTTTATTACATCCTTCTTGGATATCTATCATTTTGGAACTAATTTTCATGTGTTGCTTTTGATAAGCTCAAACAAAAAGAAGTGAAGATCATGAGCATAATATTTCTTTCTCCCAAATTAATTTAAGTGAAGCAAGATAGATTTTCTTTTAAAAATTACTAACTCTCAAATAAATCTCAATGAAGCAAGAGAGCATTTCTTCAAAAATACTAAAGCACACCGTGCTCAAAAAGATATAGGTGAAGCACTAGAGCAAATCCATAGCTCATAAAAATGTAAGTGAAGCATAGAGACAAATTCTAACAAGTCATGGCATAATTTTGGCTCTCTAAAATAGGTGTATCCAGCAAGGAATCAAGACTTAAAACACAAATAAAAACAAGCAAAGACTCATAATATGTGACGAATAAAAATATAGCTTCGAGTAAAATACAATGATCGTTAGAAGAAAGAGGGGATGCCATTCGGGGCATCCCCAAGCTTAGTTGCTTGCTTCTCTTTGGATAATAGCTTGGGATGCGAGGGCATCTTACACCTTATTCCTTCATCCATCGTAAGATAACCCAAAACATGAAAACTTTAATCACACAAAACTCAACAAAACCTTCGTGAGATCCGTTAGTATAAGAAAACAAATCAATAATATAAGTGTTGTTGCAAACCAATTCTTATTTAATTCTTGCATCATATCTACTGTATTCCAACTTTTCTATGGAAAAAACTCTTCAAACAAAACCATAGAGTCATCAAAACAAGCACACAACGCAAAGAAAACAGAATCTGTCAAAAACAAAACAATCTGTAGCAATCTAGGTATTTCGAATACTTATCTAACTCCAAAAAACTCTAAAAAATTAGGACGACCTGAGAAATTTGTATACTAATCTTCTGCATAAAGAATTGGTATTTTATCGCTCTCTGGTTAAAAACTAAAATTATATTCATGAGTGCAAAAGTTTCTGTTTTTCAGCAAGATCAAACAAATATTACCCAAGAAGATCCTAAAGGATTTATTTGGCACAAACACTAATTAAAACACAAAAAACACAAACATAACAGTAGAATAATTGTGCTATCACTCAAGAACAAGGAGCAAAATGCAAAAATAAATTTTATTCATTGGGTTGCCTCCCAACAAGCGCTATTGATTCACGCCCCTAGCTAGGCATAAATCAAGGATCTAAGTTTTGTCATCTTTCTACTTAATTTCCTTAGAGGTGTTTTCATCATGGGGTTTTGTAGAAACAACATAAAACATATTATCCATAGAAACCTTAACACTATTAAGTTTCTTAACATCATTACCTCTCTAATTTCTAGCAACAATCCAAGAGTAATGTTGATTAACATTATTGAAAACTTGTTGGATTATATCTAAAATAGGAATTTCCTTTTTAAGATTGTCATCAAAGATTTGATGATCCCCAAGCAAATGCCTTAACGCATAATCAGTATTGTAAAGAATTTCATCTATCACGGGCTTTTCACGATTCATACCATAAAAATAAAAGATTTCCCTAGCTTCTCGTACGAAGTAGTCAAACTCATTCATAAGAACAAGAGTGGCCAACTTTTTAGCCTTAGGATTTTTATAGCGGGAAGCTCAAAAAACAATCTTGGCAAAGTAGGATGAGCACAGATAAATTTACTTTCAAGTTTCAGAACTAAAACTGAAACAACATCCGCATAAGACCAAGTAGTTCTAAGTATAGGAGCATCATCAAGATTTAGATTTCCCAGACAATAGAAAAATTCTTGGAAACGTTCCTTTCCCATAATATTCCCTTGCTCCAAGATAAAAGTTTTGGCATCTAGATTGCCCGTACGTCCAATTTTATGAGTTAGGCCATCATCTGTTGCTACCATACTGAAATCACTCATGATTGCAAGCAAATGATAGATCCAACAAGAAAACAGCTAACAAAAAAGAGAGCGGATAAAACGGCATTTTTTTGTGAAGTGAGGGAGAGGAAAGCGAGAGGCAAATGGCAAATAATGTAAATTGCAAGGAGATGAGATTTGTGATTAAGAACCTGGTTGATGTTGATGATGTCTCTCCGGGAACTGCAACAGAAATTCCTTTTGATGTCTACCAGAACTACGTTGGTATTTCCCCGAAGAGGAAGGGATGATGCAGCATAGCGATGGTAGGTATTTCCCTCAGTGGTGAGACCAAGGTTATCGAACCACTAGGAGAACCAAGAAAAACTAAGTAAACAGCACCTGCACACAAATAACAAATACTCACAACCCGACGTGTTAAAGGGGTTGTCAATCCCTTTCAGGTAACGACGCCAGAAATTGGCAAACGGACGTGATAAAAATACGATAAATGGGATAAATAGATCTCGCATAAAATAAATTGCAGCAACGCATTTTTGTATTTTTGGTTTAATAGATCCGAAAATAAAAGCATAGGAAAATAGACCGCAAAGGCGAATATATTAAAGAAGAGACCCGGGGGCAGTATTTTTTACTAGTGGCTTCTCTCGAGAGAATAGCAAACGGTGGGTAAACGAATTACTGTTGGGAAATTGATAGAACTTCAAATAATCATGATGATATCGAGGCAATGATCATTATATAGGCATCACATCGAAGATTAGTGTACCGACTCCTGCCTGCATCTACTACTATTGCTCCACACATTGACCGCTATCCAGCATGCATCTATTGTATTAAGTTCATGGAGAAATGGAGTAATGCAATAAGAACAGTGACATGATGTGGACAAGATCTATTTATGTAGAAATAGACCTCATCTTGTTATCCTTAATAGAAAGAATACATATGTGTTGGTTCCCTTTCTGTCAATGGGATAAAGCACCATAAGATCGAACCCATCACAAAGCACCTCTTCCCATTGCCAGATAAATAGATCAAGTTGGCCAAACAAAACCCAAATATCGGAGAAGAAATACGAGGCTATAATTAATCATGCATATAAGAGATCAAAGAAGACTCAAATAACTTTCATGGATAAAAACATAGATCTGACCATAAACTCAAAGTTCATCGAATCCTAACAACACACCGCAAAACAGTTACATCATATGGATCTCCAAGAGACCATTGTATTGAGAATCAAACAAGAGAGAGGAAGCCATGTAGCTACTAACTACGGACCCCAGGGTCTACAAAAGACTACTCACGCATCATCGGAGAGGCACCAATGGAAGTGGTGAACCCCTCCGTGATGGTGTCTAGATTGGATCTGGTGGTTCTGGACTTTGCGGCGGCTGGAATTGATTTTCGTCGACTCCCCTAGTGTTTGTGGAATATTGGGGTATTTATAGAGTAAAGAGGCGGTCCGGGGGCACCCGAGGTGGGCACAACCCACCAGGGCGCCTGGGCCTCCAGGCGCGTCCTGGTGGATTGTGCTCCCCTCGGAGCAGCCCCTAGGCAGTTCTCCGGCCCATTGGATGTCTTCTGGTCCAAAAAATCCACAAAAAGTTTCGCTGTATTTGGACTCCATTTGTTATTGATTTCCTGTGATGTAAAAACATGTGGAAAATAGTAACTGGCACTTAGCACTATGTCAATAGGTTAGTACCAAAAAATGAAATAAAATGACTATAAAATGATTATAAAACATCCAAGAATGATAATATAACAGCATGGAACAATAAAAAATTATAGATACGTTGGAGAGGAATCAGGCGGCAATGTCGCCACGCACATGGATCTGGCTTGCGCGGTTCTTCGCAGAGGAGATATCGTCGAGGGGGCCCGCCGAGCTGTGGCTGCAACACGTCGGGTGCTGCAGCCAATCCACCAAAGTGGAGGTCGAGGTTTTCCCCCCAGGTGATGTATTCATGATTTGAGGATGGGGCGAGATCGCCCGTGCCTGCTTCCTGGAGGGGGCCCTCACCATCCACTTCGAATACAATGGAGCCGAGACGCTTTTCTTCAAGGTCTTCGGCGAGGACGGTCGGCGCCTGGAGTGCTGCTCCGGAAGAGGAGATCCATGTAGTGCGGCCACGTGCATTGAACATGCCCTTGGCCTTGCCAGCAGCTCCTCCAGCAGCAGTAGTGATGCTCCAGAATCCAGCGATTCTCCAGAGTACACTGATGACGAGAGCTACGAGCCGTCGAGCTCTAGCCGTGCTCGGAGCATAGTAGCGGTGTCGACTCGGCGCCGTCGGTGGCATCACTGAGGACGGGGTTCTTCAGGGTCCCTTCTTTTGTTTTCCCTATGCAAGGTCAGGACAAGCACCATGGGGGTATGTAAGAAACTGTAATGCTTTTGCCTTAATGTTATTGTTCCTGGTTCAGTGTTGTGATTGTGTATCCCACCTCGCCACAGTCCCGCCTTTCGTTCTCGTGCTAGCTTAGTGCTCTACGCTCACAGGACCCAGTCTCCAGGCAGGCTACAGCTGTCCCTGGTATGCCAGGTCGCGATGTCGTGGTCAAAGCCAGGAGGTGAACGGCCTGAGGTCCCACTACTAGGAAAATGCTTATAGATAGAAGTTTACCAGTAGCGTTTGTTTATGACCCCACGCTACTAGTAGTTAGTAGTAGCGCTGGGTAGAAAGAGCACTACTAGTATAAATTAGCAGCAACACTTGTTTCCTCGTACCATGCTACTGGTAAGTGTGCCACACCACACCACCTGATCAATAAAAATTAGCAGCGCGGGTCGTCTACACAACGCTACTATTAGTTTAGGATCTATAGCGCCTGTTTACATAAACACACTATTGCTATTTCTTCTATGTGTACCATTTTACCAGTAGCATGTTTTCCTGGCCCGCACTATAGGTACTGCAACACCTAGCAGTAGATATTTTGCAGGCTCCCATAGCAGTAGCGCGCATGGGTGACCCGTGCTACTGCTATGGTCGCCAGCCACCTACCACCTTTCCCCCCTACTTCTCCCCTCTCTTCTTCCTCACCTTCCTTTCTCCCCCTTTCCTTGCACCTTGCTTGTTCCTTTCAATGCTCCCCCTCCTCCCCCTCTTCTATGCCCCTCCACCACCCCCTCTTCTTTACCCCTCCACCACCCTCCATTAAGGCCCTCGCTCCCCCTCTTCTTTGCCCTCCACCGCCCCCTCTTCTTTGGCCCCTCCACCACCCCCTCCATTAATGCCCTCCCTCCATCACCCCCTTGCATTAAAGCCTTCCCTCTCCTCTCCCTCTCCTCCCTCTCTCTCCCTAGCTCTCTCGTCTACCTAGCTAGCTAGCTAGTTAGAGCTATATCTAGAGCTACTAGGTAATTAATAAGAAAGGTGCTCGATATCCCTCTCGACACATAAGTGAGCAAAAGAAGTGTTTGTGTGGATAGGACCGAAACTATATATATATATATGTGCGATATGAGAATATACCGAATTGTGTGTATCATAATTTGAGTTGCCTATATTGTGTATTTGTTGAAATAATGTGGGTGACATGAGTTGCCTATGTATTGCCGAAATGTCGATTCAATTCCATTTTGGCGAATTTCGGGCAAACTCAATATGTCCTATGTTTAGGGAAGGTCATGCCGAATTTTTGTATGAATTTGTTCCATGCATGCATATATATGTGGTTATAATATTTTCTTCGCGCGCAGGTGATCATGAAGCTCAATGGAAGGATGGTGGAAAGATACTGGCAATCCGCTGTGGATGGCATGTATGAAAAAAGACTGAAGGATGTTTTATGTCCGTGTCGAAAATGCAAAGGAAGAGTCAGGCTCGACCCCTTTCAGGGTGGTAAATTCAAGGCGCACCTGCTCATGCATGGTTTCATGCATGGCCATACTCGGTGGATAAGTGAAGATGATGATGAGGAAGTCGACGGGGAAGGAAATAACGACATGGGTCCACCTGACGAAGAGATAACCGATTATATGCCTGAAGAAGAAGACGGCCTCGGAAATGTTGTTGGCGAAGAGGCAATACAAGGCGGAGAAGATGCGGACACATCGCCATTTTTGTCGCTACTAAGTTCAGCCATGCGGGACCACTACTAGGAAAATGCCTATAGATAGAAGTTTACCAGTAGAGTTTGTCTACAAACCAACGCTGCTAGTAGTTAGCAGTAGCGCTGGCAATGAACAACGCTATTGGTATCAGTTGGCAGCAACGCTTGTTACCTAGACCCACGCTACTACTAAGTGTAACAAACCACACCCCCCGGTCAAAAAATAGCAGCAGCGCCTAACCTCCAACCTGCGCTACTACTAGTTTAGTATCTATAGCGCCTATTTGTCTAAGAGCGCTACTGCTAATGTTTCTATGTATAATATTTTACCAGTAGCGTGTGTTTCTTTCCCACGCTATAAGTAGTGCAACCCTAGCCGTTGCTATTTTGCAAGCTGCCATAGCAGTAGCGCGTATAGGTGTCCCGCGCTACTGCTATGCCCGCCAGCCACCTACCACCTTTCCCCTTCTTCCTCCCCTCTCTTCTTCCCCCTTTCTTTCTCCCCCTTTCCTTGCACCTTGCTTGTTACTTTCAATGCTCCCCCTCCACCACCCCTCCATTAGATCCCTCCCTCCCCCTCTTCTTTGCCCCTCCACCACCCCTCCATTAGAGGCCCCCTCCCCCGTCCCTCTTCTTTGCCCCTCCACCACCCCTCCATTAGAGCCCCCTCCCTCCCCCTCTTCTTTTCCCTCTACCACCCCCCTTTTCTTTGTTCCCTCCACAACCACCCCCTCCATTAATGCCCTCCCTCCCCTTCTTCTTTGCCCTCCCCCCTCTTCCATTAATGCCTTCCCTCTTCTCTCCCTCTCCACTCCCACTATCTCCCTAACTAGCTAGCTCTCTCCCTCCCTAGCTAGATAGCTAGCTAGTTAGAGCTATATATGTAGAGCTACTAGGTAATTAAGAAGAAAGGTGCTCGATATCCCTATCGACATATAGGTGAGAAAAAAAGGTGTTTGTGTGGATTGGACCGAAACTATATATATATGGGCGATATGAGAATATATATACCGAATTGTGTGTGGCATAATTTGAGTTGCCTACATTGTGTATTTGATGAAATAATGTGGGTGACATGAGTTGCCTATGTTTTGCCGAAATGTCGATTCAATTCCATTTCGGCGAATTTTGGGCATGCAAACTCAATATGTCCTATGTTTAGGGAAGGTCATGCCGAATTTTTGTATGAATTTGTTCCATGCATGCATATATATGTGATTATAATATTTTCTTCACGCGCAGGTGGTCATGAAGCTCAATGGAAGGATGGTGGAAAGATACTGGCAATCCGCTGTGGATGACATGTATGAAAAAAGACTGAAGGATGTTTTATGTCCGTGTCGAAAATGCAAAGGAAGAGTCAGGCTCGACCCCTTTCAGGGTGGTAAATTCAAGGCGCACCTGCTCATGCATGGTTTCATGCATGGCCATACTCGGTGGATAAGTGAAGATGATGATGAGGAGGAGGAGGACGTCGACGGGGAAGGAAATAACGACATGGGGCCACCAGACGAAGAGATGATCGATTATGTGCCCGAGGAGGAAGACGGCCTCGGAAATGTCGATGGTGAAGAGGCAGTTCAAGGCAGAGAAGACGCGGACATGCCACCGTCTTTGTCGCTACTAATTTTAGCCATGTGGGCCCCGCATGTTCGAGACCTGCTTCGCAAGAAGACGACTAGCGACAGAGCTGCTTCTAGAGAGGAGGCCAAACTGGCGCAACTGCAGGTAGACTCGATGACTCCTTTGTATGATGGTTGCAATCCTGAGGTGACCCGCTTGAGTTTCACACTAGAACTTCTAAAGATGAAGGAAAAAACAAATGGACAGATACAAGCCTGGATGAGCTTCTGAAGTATCTAAAGAAGGTTCTTCCCGTGGGAGGCCTATGTCCTACTAGTGTCGAGGAGGCAAAGAAAATCGTGTGCCCTCTTGATCTGCCACACATTAGATATCACACAGGCATCAATGATTGCATCATATATCGGAACGAGCATGCGGAAAAACCGTCTGTCCAAAGTGCAATGCTTCATGATATAAAAAGGCTGGAAAGAAACCTCCACAGAAAGTTGTATGGTACATTCTAATCACTCCGCTTCTACAGCGGTATATCATAGATCCTAAGGAAGCAAAGC
Source organism: Triticum urartu (assembly GCF_056163025.1). Lineage (NCBI taxonomy): Eukaryota > Viridiplantae > Streptophyta > Magnoliopsida > Poales > Poaceae > Triticum > Triticum urartu. The sequence continues at coordinate 398,397,442 of NC_141879.1, read as the reverse complement.
TTATGCGATGGCACGCGGAGAGGGTGAAGCCAGATGACGGAGATGAGCCGAAGCTGAGACACCTCGCAGATGCTAGCGAGTGGAGAGCATTAAATGCTGAATTTGATTTTTTCGCAAATGATCCAAGGAACGTCATGCTTGGCGCTAGTAGTGATGGCATGAATGCATTTGGCAACCATAACACCAATCATAGCACATGGCTCGTGTTTGTATGGATGTACAACCCCCCCTGGTTGTGCATGAAGGAAAAATACGTACACAAGGCTATGCTTATTCAAGGGCCGAGACAACCAGGAAATGATATAAATTTGTATCTCGGGTTACTAAAAGAGGAGCTACATACCTTATGGACAATGCCAGCGAAGACATGGGATACAAGCAAAGGAGAGTATTTCTACATGAGAGCCGCGCTAATCACGACGGTGCAGGACTATCTCGGTTACGGCTATCTCTCCGGCCAGGTGTGCCATGGATATTACGAATGCATGAGGTTCATGGATGATACAACTTCTCTGCAGCTATCGAAAGATGGCGGGACTTCGAAAATCGTTTACATGGGGCATCGAAGATGGCTTGAGAAGGATGACCCGCGGAGAAAGCGTGGAGATCTATTCAATGGTAAGGCTGATCATCGAGGTCCTCCACGTAAGCGTAGCGGTGCAGAAATATATAAGTTATTGAAGAACTGGGAAGAGTGCTCCACGCCGGGAAAGATGAAGAAAAAGGCACCGGAGCCCCTGCTGAAGGTATGGAAGACAAGATCTATTTTCTGGGACTTGGAATACTAGCCCATACTCGACACGCCTCATAGCCTTGATCAAATGCATATCACAAAAAATATCCTTGAGAGTTTGCTTGGAACATTGATGAACATGCCGGAGAGGACCAAGGATGGGCCGAAGGCAAGAAAAGACTTGGAATTTTTGAATATCAGGAAAGAACTCCAAATGCCTGGTAAAAGGTCGCCAGAGGAGAACGAGACGGAGACAGAGACGGAAGATAGGGGCAAAAAAGTAAACAAGAAGGAAGAACAATATTGCCCCCCTCTTGCTTCACCTTAGATCTGAAGGAGGTCGATCAATTGTTCAAGTGCCTTGCCGGAATCAAAGTTAGTTTCGGATACTGTGGGAAGATAAGCAGCTATCTGGACACTAATAAAAAAATGTTCAGTGGGATGAAGTCTCACGACTGTCATGTGATGATGACGTAGTTACTCCCGGTTGCACTTAGAGGGATTATGGAAATACATGCGCGTGAGACGCTTACTGACCTATGCCACTTTTTTGATGCTATCTCTTGAAAGTAGATCAGTGTGAAGCAACTCCATAGACTATAGGAAGAGATCATTGTCATACTGAATGAGCTAGAGATGTACTTCCCCCCCGCGTTCTTTGATGTCATGGTGCATCTATGTGTCCACATAGTGGACGACATCATCGACCTAGGGCCGATATTCCTGCATAGCATGATGCCATTCGAGAGGATGAATGGGGTCATCAAAGGATTCGTTCGTAACACATCCCGTCCGGAAGGGAGCATCGTCCAGGGGTATCTGACCGAAGAGTGCATCTCTTTCTGTGAGAGTTATCTAGTAGGCACCGGAGACACTGTTGTTGGTTTGCCCGTCAACAAGCACTGTGGAAGGCTCGATGGCGAAGGTCACACCAACGGTCATAGGGATGTGAATGTGTTACGCTCGGGCCGACAAAACGACCTTGACAGGGCAAACTTAGTAGTGCCACAACACCTTGATGTGCTAGTAGATTTCATGATACTGCACAAAGAGACCATCGCAAAGAAGTACCGTGACCATGGGGTGCACAGGACGGACGCTGAAGTTATTAGAGAGCACAACTCCACTTTCGTGCGTTGGTTCAAAGAGCGAGTTCTGGCTATTCCCCCGGAAGAGGGTTGTCCGAACGGAACACTCATATACACCTTAGCACATGGCCCCTCGACCAACCTCGTGACTTATCAAGCATACAATATCAACGAATACACGTTCTACACAGAGGAGAAAGATATAAAGAGTGACGACCAAAACTCAGGGGTGACGATGGAAGCCATGACTGGGAATGTAATTGAAAGATATTACGAAAGGGTCAAAGAGATATGGGAGCTTAACTACTCTAGATTGCATAGCGCAACGACGTTCTGTGTCAGATGGGCTAAGAATGTACACAGAGAAAACTGACATTTCACTACCATGTGTATACCCGACTCCAATAGCGGTACCGTCAACGCCATCGCCAAAAATGAGCCATGGGTACAGGCTAAACACGTGACACAATGTTTCTTCATAACTGACCCGATCAATCCCATGCATGTTGTCATGAGGAGAAGCAAAAGGAGCATCACCGGAATGGATGGAGTCGCCAACGAGGAAGACTATGACCAGTACAGTGATCGGATGAGGGAAGATGATGCTGATGACGATGAAACATACGTCAAAAGAAGAATGAAGACTACATTACCTACGAAAGATCGTAATCCATGGAGAAGGAAAAGTCACGACCATGGGTTCAATTATTCGACAATGAACAAAAGAGGGAAGAAGATCAGTATGAAGCGTCGTCGTCGCCCAAGCTGACAAACTAATCCCCAAAGTTTGTGTGTGTCTAGCTAAGAAAGAAAAAGAAAGATAAGAAAAAGAAAAGTGCAAATGAAAGAAAAAGAAAAAGAAAAAGAAAGGAAGTTTTTCAAAATGAAATGAAAGAAAAAGAAAAAGGAACTAATAAGTTGTGGAAAATGAAATGCAAGAAAAATAAAAAAGAAAGAAAAATAAAAAATAAAAAAAAATTAGCAGTAGCGTGTTTTAGCTTGGGCAGCGCTATAGGTAAGAAAAAGAAAAACACAAAAACGAAAAAAAATAAAAAACTTAGCAGTAGCACGTTTTTTTGGGGCAGCGCTATAGCTAAGTTGCCTACAACACCGGTCCGCTAGCTCCCATCGTTCCTGTCTCTCACTCGCCGCTCGATCGTGATCCCCTTTTCTCTGACGCCGCACCGCCGACGCTGCCGCCCACGCCGCCCCGCCCACGCCACACCGCCCACGCCACCGCCGACAACGCACCGCCCAAGCTGCCGCAGACGCCGACCCGCACACGCCGCCGCCGACACCGCACCACCCACGCCACCACCGCCGATGCCAGACTCGACCTCCTCCCCAACCCCGACGCCGGCCATCGACCCCCTCCCACTCCGGTTTGGCCCCCCACCCACTCTTCCTTCCTCTCCGACCCCTCAGCCCCGACTTTGTCTCTCTCTGACCAAATTTGGTGTCTGCAGATCAACAAGGCTCAGCGACCCCGACCCCTCAGCCCCGGCGACCCCGACGCCGGCCACCGACCCCCTCCCGCTCCGGTATGGCCCCCCGCTCCCTCTTCCTTCCTCTCCGACCCATGTTTGAGACCTACGGGGCCTAGTCTGACTGTTGTTAACAAATGAAAATAAACTTAGGTGAAAGCAACATGTTTTTGTTAGAATTCAGCTTCAGTCATTGAATTTGAACCTGTTGTAGTTTTGTGTTGGTCAACCGTCATCATCCTTCTTTCAGACTCTAGCGTCATTGTATTCAAGCTCATGGGTTAGTAATTAGTTGAAGATGAAATAATTGGTAGAATCAGCAACTGAAGACGTATATCAGAGTTTGTTATTGATGCCGCAGCCGCAGGACAGACAACGTAGTGTCGATTGATCTAGTTTTTTTAGCTGACGGCCACCATGTTCATTTCCTTGGTTGTGGTTACCATGCATTTTAAGCCTGTCTAGGGACATGTTTAGGTGAGCTAAGTGTCAGAGAGTTTTGGGTTTGGAGATAGGGGGTTGTCATTCATCGGCACAATAGTCCACACTTGCTTCCATAGAAGTCAGCTGCCCTTTTTAAGAGCTGTGTGGCCTAGTTTGACTGATGTTAAAATGCCTATTGTTAGAGTGTTCAAATGCTTTTTGTTAAAATGCCTATTCTTAGAATGTTGTTAATATGCTTGTTTTTTATTTTGTTGCCAGAGTAAATGAAAATGAGTGTTTAGTTTGTTGATGGAGTAAATTTGGTCTCTCTACAGATCGACGAGGAGGAGAAGGACCCCCTCTACCCCGGCGACCCCGATGCCACCCCCTCAGCCCCGGTGAGCCCTGACCGCGATGCATGGTGAGCCACCCCCTCGTGTCATGAAGTCTGAATCAGTGAACATATACAGAGGAAAATGATACATTTCTGAATCTTAACTTGCATCTAAACAGAGGCACTGCTGCCTTCTTAGTCTAGTGCTTTTGTTCTTTGCCTAGCCATGTGGGGATGTAATGAGTTTTCTTCTATTGCCTAAACTAAAGTGCACTTGATGTTGTGAAACTTGATCATTGTTGCACACCTCTGGGTAATGTGAATCCACTTGACATGCATGTGATGACAGACATCACTTCAGCACATAGTGCTTATTGTCCTTTGCAGGGAAATCGATTGCTAAGTGACCTATGTTTTGCCGGAAATGTTGATTCATTTCCATTCCGACAAATTTTAGGCGCTCTATATGTGCACTTTCTAGCAAAGGTCATGCCAAAAATTTCCGTGAATTTCGGCATGACTTGTGCTAGAAAGTTGGACATATCGAGTGCTCGAGATTTGTCGCGACTGGAAAGAAACGACATTTCCGGCAAAACAAAGGTCACTTTTTTTCATTATTCACTTTATTATATAAAGCTCGATAATTAAACCACCACGACATTGAGCCCTAGTGTCACACCCTCGATGCGACTATAGCTCCCATGTGTCGAGGCACGACTTAGAGACATAATCGCATTGAAGGCATATGTCGCAAGTTAGGCAATCTTCACAACATCCCATGTAATATATAGATAATAAAAGGGGAGATAACATAGTTGGCTTACACTCGCCACGTCAATAAAGTACATAAATAACATTACATCATTCAAACACTCATGGCCCGACTACGGCGCCAAAATAAAAGATATCCCAACATGCGACACGGTCCCGATCACCCCCAACTGGGCACCACTACTGATCATCAGGGAAAGACACGTAGTATCGTTGAGAGTCCTCGTCGAACTCCCACTTGAGCTCGAGCGCGTCACCTGGAGCGGAATCATCAGGCCCTGCATCTGGTTTGGAAGTAATCGGTGAGTCACAGGGACTCAGCAATCTCGCACCCTCGCGATCAAGACTATTTAAGCTTATAGGTAAGGCAAGGTAAATATGTGGAGCTGCAGCAAGCGACTAGCAAATATGGTGGCTATCCTGTTCGCAAAAGAGAGCGAGAAGAGGAGGCAAAGCGCGAGCGAGAAACTAGAGGGCAACCTGCGCAAACATTACTCCAACACCGTGTCCACTTCCCGGACTCCGCCGAGAAGAGGCCATCACGGTAACTCACACTATTGATACATTTTAATTAAGTTAAGGTTCAAGTTATCTACAACCGGATATTAACAAATTCCCATCTGCCCATAACCGCGGGCACGGCTTTCGAAAGTTCAAACCCCTGCAGGGGAGTCCCAACTTAGCCCATGACAAGCTCTCACGGTCAACGAAGGAATAGACCTCCTCCCGAGACGTTCCGATCAAACTCGGTACCTCGGTTCTTCAAGACACTTCGACAGGTTAAAACAAATCCAGCAACACCGCCCGAATGTGCCAACAAATCCCGATAGGAGCTGCACATATCTTGTTCTCAGGGCACACTTAGATGAGCGCTCCATACAACTAAAACCAAACCTCGAGTTTCCCCCAGGGGGCGCTGCACAGGACTCTAGTTTGGACCAACACTCAGAGGAGCACTGGCCCAGGGGGGGCTAAAATAAGATGACCCTCGGGCTCCGGAAACCCAAGGAAAAAAGAGGCTAGGTGGCAAATGGTAAAACCAAGGTTGGGAATTGCTAGAAAAGCTTTAATCAAGGCGAGCTATCAAGGGGTTCCCATTATAACCCAACCGTGTAAGGAACGCAAAATGCGGGAACATAACACCGATATGACAGAAACTAGGGCGGCAAGAGTGGAACAAAACACTAGGCGAGAGGCCGAGCCTTCCACCCTTTACCAAGTATATAGATGCATTAAGCTAACATGGCAATATAATGATATCCCAACAAGTAAATAAATGTTCCAACAAGGAACGGCCTCCAATCTTCACCTGCAACTAGCAACGCTATAAGAGGGGCTGAGCAAAGCGGTAACATAGCCAATCAACGGTTTGCAAGGACATGGTGGGTTAGAGGTTTGACATGGCAATTTGGGAGGCTTGAAAACAAGTGGTAGGCATTGTAGCATTGGCATAGCAAAAGAGCGAGCATCTAGCAAAGCAAAGATAGTAGTGATTACGAGGGTATGATCATCTTTCCTGCAAAGTTGTCAGAGTTGACTGGATCCTCGAAAGCAAACTCAACGGGATCCTCGTTAGCAAACTCGTCTCCCGGCTCTACCCAAACAAGACAAACAAGCAAACGGAACACAATCAACCACGTGCAAAGCTCAAGCAATATGATGCAAGGATGGTATGCTATGCGGGATGCATATGTAAGATTTGACAAGGGAGGCATGAACCGGGCCTCAACTTGAGAATCCAAGTGTGCCACTGGAAATATGAGATGAAATTGCTTGAAAACGATATAAAGAACGCCGGAATCGGAGTTATGGTTTGGAAATGGCAAGCAATTCAAATATGGCCACGCTCTGCGATTTATAGCAAGTAGCCATCTAATGCAATGAGATGAACAAGCTAAAGCACCCAAACATGGCAACAAAATACATGGCAGCGATGCATTCATGATGCTTAACAAAAGTCTATCACTGAGCTACGGCCAATTCATCCATTAACAGGTTCAAAAAAGTATGGCAAAAATGCATATGGTAAACAGATTTCAGACTTAGTGAAATTAACACCTGTCTGGAATTTCAGATGAGGTAGCACTCTTCGGAGCATGAAAACTATATGCTACAGGACCTGCACATGGCAAAGTAAAGCATGGCATGGAGCTACTCAAAGAGCTTAACAAAAGTCCCTTAGTGACCTTGAGCCAAAAGGGATCAGAAAATACAATTGCAAGCATGTGAACATGGAAAAAACATAATCAGATCACAGACTTAGTGAAAACTGGAGCATGCTGAAAACAGATATCATGTAGGCATGTTTACGAGCTCGATGCACTCACCACAGAGCAAGTCATGACAATATAAGCATACACCCATCAAGAATACACAAAATTCAAGCTAGACATGGCAAGAACAATAGCATAGCATGCACGGATCAACTACAACATCATCGGCAAAATCGCTAACAAGTAGACAATCTGCCCGGATTCACGAAGTAGCAAAAGTAGAGCTCGATTGACTCAAGCTAGGTTGCTCCATAAATGCAAACAAAGACATGGGTGGATAGAGAACTACACGATTAACACAACCTCCTTACTGATAATCCTCAAAAGAGGCACAGATCACTAGGAAACAACATGAACATATGGCCATATGAGATAAACAAATCAAGGACTTAGTGGAAATGCTAAGTCCCTGAAATCAGCATTACCAAGTGCCTCACTTTGTAAGCTTGTGCTAGTCACCACACACATCACAAAAATACATGGGTTGCACCTCTGGAAAGATGGGAAAACCCTTAACAAAACAAATGTAGAGCTCAAGGGCATATCATGCACACAATAATCATGGCAAAAAATGACAAATATCTAAATGGAGTAGCAGATCTTACAATTATCTCAAGTAGCATTCTTCTAACAGCATTTCGGGCATCAAGATGAACCCAAATGAAAATGATGCAATGGAATGAAATGATGTACTCTCCGAGACGAACATTTTGATATGCTATATGCCCAAAACGGAGCTACAGATGCAAAGTTACGGGAAGATGAACAGGGCAACATGAGTTAGTGTTTTGGGAGAAAGTCAACCCGAGATATTTTCTCAGATCTGGATCCGCACGCTTTACGAGGATGGCCGGGATGTACTATAGCTCGCCGGAGGAAGAAGTAGGAAGCCAGATCCGTGGCGCCGGTGGCCGAAGGGAGAAGCCGGACGGCGCGGGCCGGCGATGGCCGGGGTCGGCGCGGTCGCCGCGGCCTGCGGCGACGAGGTTCGGCGAGGCGGCGGGCGGTGGCCGGGTTGCCGGCAACGAGCGGGCTGGGTGGCGCCGGCAGCTCTCTCGGGCGGCGCGGGGCGAGAGGAAGGCGGCGGGGAGTGCGGGGCAGCTCGGTCCCGGTCGGGGAAGAAGAGGGCCGGCCCCGGGCTCTCGCGGGCCGGCGGCGGCGGGCGGCGAAGTGTGCACGGAGGCGCCACGTGGCGGGCGTCGATTGGCGCGGGCCAGTGGACGAAAGTGTCCGGCGGCCGGCGGGCGTGTCCGGCCATGCGGAGGAGTTGGATCTAGGGTTAGAGATGAGGGGAACCGCGAATTTTTTAGGAGGGGTTCTTTATATAGGCATAGGAGGAGCTAGGAGAGTCCAAAAGAGGTGCGGTTTTCGGCCACGTGATCGTGATCGAACACTCTAGATGATGGAGAGGGTTTAGGTGGGTTTTGGGCCAAAATGGAGGGGTGTTGGGCTGCAACACACACGAGGCCTTTTCGGTCCCTCGGTTAACCGTTGGAGCATCAAACGAAGTCCAAATGATACGAAACTTGACAGGCGGTCTACCGGTAGTAAACCAAGGCCGCTTCGCAAGTCTCGGTCCAATCCGGAAATGTTTAATACCCACACACAGAAATGACCACCGGAGGAGAACGAAGCGCCGGAATGCAAAACGGACAACGGGGAATATGCTCGAATGCATGAGATGCACACGTATGCAAATGCAATGCACATGATGACATGATATGAGATGCATGACAACGATAACAACACACGGAGACAAAGAACCGAACCCGAGAAAATAAAATAACTTAATGCCGGAAACAGCAAGAGTTGGAATACATATTGGGTAAGTTACATCCGGGGTGTTACAACACTCCACCACTACGAAAGGATCTCGTCCTGAGATCTAGGACTGAAAGAACGCCGGGTACTCAGAACGGAGGTGATCCTCACGTTCCCAGGTAGCTTCACGGTCAGAATGGTGTGACCACTTGACTTTGAGGAATTTGATTGACTTGTTGCGAGTCTTGCATTCAGTCTCTTCAAGAATAGCAACTGGGTGCTCACGATAAGAGAGATATTCTTGGAGCTCAATGTCCTCGAAGTTGACGGTGCGGTCAGGAGTCTTGAAGCACTTTCGGAGCTGAGAGACATGGAACACGTCATGAACATTTGCAAAGTTTGAAGGAAGCTTGAGTTGATAGGCGAGGTCGCCTCTCTTGCTGACAATCTTGAAAGGTCCCACGTATCTGGGGGCAAGCTTCCCTTTGATACCGAAGCGACGAGTACCTTTCATAGGAGAGACGCGGAGGTAAACATGATCTCCGATCTCGAAAGCCAAATCACGGTGCTTACTATCATAGTAGCTCTTCTGACGGGATTGGGCTGCTTCTAGGTTATCTCGAATGACTTTGCACATTTCCTCTACCTCTATGATTAAGTCATTTCCGAGAAGCTGACGTTCACCGGTTTCAGACCAGTTGAGAGGGGTACGGCACTTCCTGCCATACAGAATTTCAAATGGGGCCTTGCCCGAACTTTCTTGAAAACTGTTGTTGTAGGAGAATTCAGCATAAGGAAGGCAATCCTCCCACTTCATGCCGAAGGAGATCACACAAGCCCTGAGCATATCTTCAAGAATCTGGTTGACTCGACTTGACCGCTAGTTTGAGGATGGAAAGCTGTGATGAAGCGGATGTTGGTGCCCATGGCCTTCTGAAAAGAATCCCAAAACTTGGAGGTAAAGATGCTGCCACGGTCTAAAGAGATCATTTGTGGAATACCGTGCAGAGAGACAATCCGAGAGGTAAAGAGTTCCGCCAATTGAGCTGCAGTGATTGGCTCTTTGATAGGCAGAAAGTGAGCCACTTTGGTGAGTTTGTCGATGACAACGAATATAGCATCATTGCCACGCTTGGACTTTGGAAAACCAGTCACGAAGTCCATCTCAATGTGGTCAAACTTCCATTCTGGAATGGCAAGAGGTTGGAGGAGACCTGCTGGCCTTTGGTGTTCTGCCTTCACTCTTCTGCAGACATCACACTCATTCACGAATTGAGCAATCTCACGCTTCATTCGAGTCCACCAATAAGTCTGCTTGAGGTCCTGATACATCTTCGTGCTCCCAGGGTGGATGGAGAGGAGAGAATTGTGAGCCTCGTTCATGATCACTTTAAGGAGGTCACCTTTGGGTACCACAATACGATCCTTGAAGAAGAGAGTATCCTTGTCATCAAGGTGGTAGCACTTGTACTTGGGTTGACTCTTGGCAATCCCAATCTTCACCTTTTTCACCATAGCATCAAGAAGCTGGGCTTGGCGAATCTGGTCTTCCAAGGTAGGAGAGACTTGAAGGTTGGCGAGGAAACCTTGAGGAACAACTTGCAGATTAAGTTTGCGGAAAGCTTCACAAAGCTCGGGTTGATAAGGCTTGAGAATCAGACTGTTGCAATAAGCTTTCCTGCTCAATGCGTCAGCAATCACATTGGCCTTTCCTGGAGTATACTCGATACTTGGATTATACTCTTGAATCATTTCAACCCATCGAGTTTGCCTGAGGTTGAGATTAGGCTGAGCGAAGATGTACTTGAGACTCTTGTGGTCAGTGAAGATGTTCACTTTTCTTCCCAATAAGAGATGTCTCCAAGTCAAAAGAGCATGCACAACTGCCGCGAACTCGAGATCATGAGTGGGGTAGTTCTTCTCATTAGGCTTCAACTAGCGAGAGGTATAAGCAACATCTTTCTTCTCTTGCATCAACACTGCGCCAAGACCTTGGAGAGAGCCATCGCAAAAGACCTCGTACGGCTTGGATTCATCAGGCGGAGTCAGAACTGGAGCAGTGATCAATTTCTCTTTCAAAGTGTTGAAAGCAATGTCACACTCCGGCGACCAAACATACTTGACGTGCTTCTAGAGAAGATTTGAGAGAGGCTTCACGATCTTGGAAAAGTTTTCAACGAATCTTCGGCAGTAGCTTGCAAGACCGAGGAAGCTACGGAGTTGCTTCACATTCTGAGGAGGTTCCCAATTCACAATTGCAGACACCTTCTCAGGATTCATGGCAATGCCCTTGGCAGAGATGATATGACCAAGATAAAGAACCTCATCGAGCCAAAATTTGCACTTGGAGAACTTGGTGTAGAACTGGTGTTCCCTCAGCTTATCGAGTACCAAACGCAAGTGCTTGGCATGATCTTCCTTGCTCTTTGAGAAAACCAGAATGTCGTCGAGATAGACCAAAACGAAGTCATTGGTGTAGGCGTTGAAGATGAAGTTCATCATGCGAGAGAAAGTCGGAGGAGCGTTGACGAGGCCAAAAGACATGACAGTGTATTCATATGAACCATATCTTGTCCTGAAAGCCATCTTGGGAATATCTTGGTCACGGATTCGAATCTGATGATAACCCATACGGAGATCAAGCTTGGAGAATACTTGATCACCTTTGAGTTGTTCGAACAGCTCATTGATGTTGGGAAGTGGGTATTTGTTCTTGATGGTCTTCTTGTTCAATGGACGGTAGTCAACACAAAGTCGGTCCGTTCCATCCTTCATCTTCACAAAAAGAACACCACAACCCCACGGAGAAGAACTAGGCCGGATGAGACCCATTCTCTCTTGAATATCGAGTTGCTTCTTCAGCTCCTTCAACTCTTCAGGTCCGACCTTGTAAGGACGCTTGCACACAGGTTCCGTACCGGGCTCAAGATCAATAACGAATTCAACTGGCCGGTGCGGAGGCATTCCTGGAAGCTCTTCTGGAAAGACGTCTTGATATTCGCAAACGACTGGAATTTGCGAGATAGCATCCAGTTCACCCTTCTCATTGAGAGAAAACAGACGGATGGTATTATCCTGAGCGGCAAAGACAGATTACATCCTCAGACGAATGAGTCAATTGAATCTGCCTGGCAGCACAATCAAGATGTGCCTTGTGCTTAGAAAGCCAATCCATCCCGAGAATAAGATCAATATCCAAGTTACCAAGAACAATTGGGGAAGAAAGGAACTTGTAGTCGCCCAAGGTGATAGTAACCTCCGGGATGCAGGTGTTAGCTGTCATCTGCTTGCCCGATGACACAATTTGCAAGGAACTTTGCAGATACTGATAATCGCACTCATACTTTGATGCAAAAGGTTTGGAAATGAAGCAATGCGATGCACCAGTGTAAAAAAGAACTTTTGCAGGGATATCGTTAACTGGAAGGTTACCCATGATGACATCTGACGAATCCTCTGCCTGAGCTGCATTCACCATATTGACCTTGGCGTACTTGGGGTTATGCCTGACCACAGCTGTACTTGCCGATCTCACAGGAGGAGGAGGAGGGAGATGCCTCTGATTGAGACACTTGTTGGCATAGTGACCCTTCTGTTGGCACTTGTTGCACGTGACCTCTGAAAGCAGACGGTGATACGGAGCACTAGATCTTGGAGCTTGAGACGAAGACTTGTTCTGAAAGCCAGGGTTGGGTGGGTGGGAAGATCCACTCCCACCTTTGCTCTTCTGCTGATATGGCTGACAGAATGGAGGAGGAGGAAGCCAATACTTCTACTTCTTGGCCACTGGAGTAGAGGAAGAAGGAGTAGCATCTCTGACTCGCTTCTTGGAAGCATCAAACCTCAGTTGATCAGCCTCTTGCTTCAACGCCATGTTGTAGAACTCATCGTACCTCAAGGGCTCAAAGAGAACAAGAGCTAGCTAAATATCTTCCCTGAGACCACCCCTGAACTGGTATATCATGCTCTTCTCATCAGGGACGTCCTGCTTGGCAAAGCGGGCGAGCTTCTGAAACAACTTGTTGTAGTCATAGACAGACAAAGAGCCTTGCTTCAGGTTGCGGAATTCCTCACGCTTGCTTTCAACCACGCTCTGAGAAATATGATGAGCTCGGAAATCTTGACGGAATTCCTCCCAAGTGATCACACGTCCACCTCTGGAATCCTTGTACTGCTGGAACCATTCTGCAGCTTGATCTTTGAGTTGGAAGGAAGCGAACTTGACAAAGTCCTCAGGCCTGACGTTACTACACTCGAAATGCTTGCACAGATCCACGAGCCAATCGTTAGCATCAGTTGCCTCAACACAATTGCTGAAAGTCTTTGGTCTGTTAGCAAGGAACTAGTTGAGTGTAGCAAAGTGATTCTGATTGTTACCTTGGTTCCCTTGGTTGCCTTGATTGCGCTCTTGAAGAATTTGCATGATCAATTGTGTGTTTGCATTGGTTGCGGCCATCACAGCTTGCCATGCCTCTGGAGGAGGGGGAGGTGGTGGCGGATCCTGATTCTGATTCTGACTGGTGCTCTTAGCAGGAGCCATCCTGAAGAGGTTGACCACCGTTAGCACATAGACAGATAAAATGAAGCTGAATCCAACGGAATGAAAATTGCAACATATAGTCTTCACATCCGAACAAAATGAACGAATGCATTCCTCTTGAAATGGTCACATATCCATAAATTGAGAAGCCACATAGAATTTAGGTAGAGAAATAAATCAACAAGGTACGGATCAAGAACGAATACTCGGTAAGAAATCCCAATCTCAAACCAAATATCCATGGAAGAAGAACTAGAGCTACAAGAATTCCCACCTATGAAACTCCCGAACCTTTCTGGTTATGCAATCAGGTGTTGGGGATACAGGGGAAGCATAATATCTCACCCAAATCTAGCAAGTCCTACATCCAGCTGTATCCATCCTTCAACACATAACCGAGAAAAACTTCAGAAACCATCTACCTCAACCTTCGAAAAGCATCCGTTATACAAGTTATGGAGATACTCCCGAACTCCCGCCCCAGTACTAGGTGGCGTCGAGGTTATCTCACCAACGAACTGCATAAAAGAGATTTTCGATGTCGGCGTACTAAACTCAGGTATTCCATAACTGCAACGATAAAATTATGACGACAACACCTCAGAGCTCAACTCCCCGGGACACTTCCACAAAACCCCTGACAGGAGGCACCAAGACAATGTTCTCGTCATAAAACCATTGGAACGATTCCAAGATACCCACGTGATCCTAAATTTTTTTTACTGAAATTTGAGAAGAGAAGAGTCAAAACTCTACGTCAGGATGCCTTACCAGAGCGATGAGGAGACTGGGAAGTAAAAAGAATTCCTAAACTCTCTGATATATAATTCCTAAATGACTCAAAACAATTTTCTAGACACAACTCGGCCGCTAAAAACGATCAAGCAATGGGGCTCCTAAGGTCGGGGTAGGCACTGATTACCAACTTGTCACACCCTCGATGCGACTATAGCTCCCACGTGTCGAGGCACGACTTAGAGACATAATCGCATTGAAGGCATATGTCGCAAGTTAGGCAATCTTCACAACATCCCATGTAATATATAGATAATAAAAGGGGAGATAACATAGTTGGCTTACACTCGCCACGTCAATCAAGTTCATAAATAACATTACATCATTCAAACACTCATGGCCCGACTACGGCGCCAAAATAAAAGATAACCCAACGTGCGACACGGTCCCGATCACCCCCAACTGGGCACCACTACTGATCATCAGGGAATGACATGTAGTATCGTTGAGAGTCCTCGTCGAACTCCCACTTGAGCTCGAGCGTGTCACCTGGAGCGGAATCATCAGGCCCTGCATCTGGTTTGGAAGTAATCGGTGAGTCACAGGGACTCAGCAATCTCGCACCCTCGCGATCAAGACTATTTAAGCTTATATGTAAGGCAAGGTAAATATGTGGAGCTGCAGCAAGCGACTAGCAAATATGGTGGCTATCCTGTTCGCAAAAGAGAGCGAGAAGAGGAGGCAAAGCGCGAGCGAGAAACTAGAGGGCAACCTGCGCAAACATTACTCCAACACCGTGTCCACTTCCCTGACTCCGCCGAGAAGAGGCCATCACGGTAACTCACACTGTTGATATATTTTAATTAAGTTAAGGTTCAAGTTATCTACAACCGGACATTAACAAATTCTCATCTGCCCATAACTGCGGGCATGGCTTTCGAAAGTTCAAATCCCTGCAGGGGAGTCCCAACTTAGCCCATGACAAGCTCTCACGGTCAACGAAGGAATAGACCTCCTCCCGAGACGTTCCGATCAGACTCGGTACCTCGGTTCTTCAAGACACTTCGACAGGTTAAAACAAATCCAGCAACACCGCCCGAATGTGCCGACAAATGCCGATAGGAGCTGCACACTCAGATGATCACTCCATACAACTAAAACCAAACCTCGAGTTTCCCCGAGGGGGCACTGCACAGGACTCTAGTTTGGACCAACACTTAGAGGAGCACTGGCCCAGGGGGGGCTAAAATAAGATGGCCCTCGGGCTCCGGAAACCCAAGGGAAAAAGAGGCTAGGTGGCAAATGGTAAAACCAAGGTTGGGCATTGCTGGAAAAGCTTTAATCAAGGCGAACTATCAAGGGGTTCCCATTATAACCCAACCGCGTAAGGAACGCAAAATCCGGGAACATAACACCGATATGACGGAAACTAGGGCGGCAAGAGTGGAACAAAACACTAGGCGAGAGGACGAGCCTTCCACCCTTTACCAAGTATATAGATGCATTAAGATAACATGGCAATATAATGATATCCCAACAAGTAAATAAATGTTCCAACAAGGAACGGCCTCCAATCTTCACCTGCAACTAGCAACGCTATAAGAGGGGCTGAGCAAAGCGGTAACATAGCCAATCAACGGTTTGCTAGGACATGGTGGGTTAGAGGTTTGACATGGAAATTTGGGAGGCTTGAAAGCAATTGGTAGGCATCGTAGCATTGGCATAGCAAAAGAGCGAGCATCTAGAAAAGCAAAGATAGTAGTGATTACAAGGGTATGATCAGCTTGCCTGCAAAGTTGTCAGAGTTGACTGGATCCTCGAAAGCAAACTCAACAGGCTCCTCATTAGCAAACTTGTCTCCCGGCTCTAGCCAAACAAGATAAACAAGAAAACGGAACACAATCAACCACGTGCAAAGCTCAAGCAATATGATACAAGGATGGTATGCTATGCGGGATGCGATGCGGGATGCATATGCAAGATTTGACAAGGGAGGCATGAAACTGGCCTTAACTTGGGAATCCAAGTGTGCCACTGGAAATATGAGATGAAATCACTTGAAAACGATATAAAGAACGCCGGAATCGGAGTTACGGTTCGGAAATGGCAAGCAATTCAAATATGGCCACGTTCTGCGATTTACAGCAAGTAGCCATCTAAATGCAGGGATGCATTCATGATGCTTAACAAAAGTCTAGCACTGAGCTACGGCCAATTCATCCATTAACAGGTTCAAACAAGCATGGAAAAAATGCAAATGGTAAACAGATTTCAGACTTAGTGAAATTAACACCTGTCTGGAATTTCAGATCAGGTAGCACTCTTCGAAGCACGAAAACTATATGCTACATGACCTGAACATGGCAAAGTAAAGCATGGCATGGAGGTACTCAAAGAGCTTAACAAAAGTCCCTTAGTGACCTGGAGCCAAAAGGGATCAGAAAATACAATTGCAATCATGTGAACATGGAAAAAACATAATCAGATCACAGACTTAGTGAAAACTGGAGCATGCTGAAAACAGATATCAAGTAGGCATGTTTACGAGCTCGATGCACTCACCACAGAGAAAGTCATGACAAGCTAAGCATACAACCATCAAGAATACACAAAATTCAAGCTAGACATGGCAAGAACAATAGCATAGTATGCACGGATCAACTACAACATCATCGGCAAAATCGCTAACAAGTAGACAATCTGCCCAGATTCACGAAGTAGCAAAAGTAGAGCTCGATTGACTCAATCTAGGTTGCTCCATAAATGCAAAAAAAGACATGTATGGATAGAGCACTACAAGATTAACAAAACATCCTTACTTATAATCCTCAAAAGAGGCAAGGATCACTAGGAAACAACATGAATATATGGCCATATGAGATAAACAGATCAAGGACTTAGTGGAAATGCTAAGTCCCTGAAATCAGCATTACCAAGTGCCTCACTTTGCAAGCTTGTGCTAGTCACCACACACATCACAAAAATACATGGGTTGCACCTCTGGAAAGATGGAAAAACCCTTAACAAAACATATGTAGAGCTCAAGGGCATATCATGCACACAATAATCATGGCAAAAAATGACAAATATCTAAATGGAGTAGCAGATCTGACAAATATCTCAAGTAGCACTCTTCTAATAGCATTTCAGGCATCAAGATGAACTCAAATGAAAATGATAAAATGGAATGAAATGATGTACTCTCTGAGACGAACATTTTGATACGCTATATGCCCAAAACGGAGCTACGGATGCAAAGGTACGGCACGATGAACATGGCAACATGAGCTAGGGTTTCGGGAGAAAGTCAACCCGAGATATTTTCTCAGATCTGGATCCGCACGCTTTACGAGGATGGCCGGGATGTACTGTAGCTCGCCGGAGGAAGAAGTAGGAAGCCGGATTCGTGGCGCCGGTGGCTGGAGGGAGACGCCGGACGGCGCGGGCCGGCGATGGCTGGGGTCGGCGCGGTCGCCGTGGCCTGCGGCGGCGAGGTTCGGCGAGGCGGCGGGCGGTGGCCGGGTTGCCGGCGATGAGCGGGCTGGGCGGCGCCGGCAGCTCTCTCAGGCGGCGCGGGGCGAGAGGAGAGCGGCGGGGAGCGTGGGGCAGCTCGGGCCCTGTCGGGGTAGAAGAGGGCCGGCCCCGGGCTCTCGCGGGCCGGCGGCGGCGGGCGGCGAAGTGGGCACGGAGGCGCCACGTGGCGGATGTCGATTGGCGCGGGCCGGTGAACGAACGTGTCCGGCGGCCGGCGGACGTGTCCGGCCGCGCGGAGGAGTTGGATCTAGGGTTAGAGACGAGGGGAACCGCGAATTTTTTAGGAGGGGTTCTTTATATAGGCATAGGAGGAGCTAGGAGAGTCCAAAAGAGGTGCGGTTTTCGGCCACGCGATCGTGATCGAACGCTCTAGATGATGGAGAGGGTTTAGGTGGGTTTTGGGCCAAAATGGATGGGTGTTGGGCTTCAACACACACGAGGCCTTTTCGGTCCCTCGGTTAACCGTTGGAGCATCAAACGAAGTCCAAATGATACGAAACTTAACAGGCGGTCTACCCGTAGTAAACCAAGGCCGCTTGGCAAGTCTCGGTCCAATACGGAAATGTTTAATCCCCACACACGAAAGAAAGGTAGAAATGACCACCGGAGGAGAACGAAGCGTCGGAATGCAAAACGGACAACGGGGAAAATGCTCAAATGCATGAGATGCACACGTATGCAAATGCAATGCACATGATGACATGATATGAGATGCATGACAACGATAACAACGCCGGAAACGGCAAGAGTTGGAATACATATGGGGTAAGTTACATCCGGGGTGTTACACCTAGTTAACATGACCGGCACCGATGAGGCCGGAGGTTCTCAGTCCCAATTAGGTCAAGCACACGCCTACCTCGACTTTCTGGCGGATCAGGAGAGACAGCAAGCTGGGTGTCCAGACCCCCTTGTCATGATGGATGACGACGGTGGTGGCGCCGGCGCCGACACTGATGCCACCAACGACCCCGACACTGAGACTGGCGCTGATAATGTTCCTAACTACAACACGAAAGGTGGGACCTCCCAAGCCAGTGAGGGAAAGAAGGAAAAGAGGACACGATGCCCAAATGAGATCGGCACCGGAAGACTGGTGGTCATGGCGGTGCACCCTAGCAAGTTCGAGCCAATAGAGCCGCGAGAAGTGGCAGCGTGTTACGGCAACCAACTAGCATGCATCCTACGGGATACAGCTAAGATCAACACCACAAAAATACGGAAGAATGAAAATTTGAAGACACTGCTCCTAACTAGGTTGCACGCAAGATTCCTGTTCCCCGGTCGGAATGACGATGTCGACCCATGGGATTGTGATGCCATGAAAAAAATCAACAACAAAGCCCTAGGGAAGTTCAGCAACGCATTGAGCGCTTGGAAAACTATGGTGAAAAAGGCGATTGAAGTAGACCATGAAACATACACGGAGATTGTTGCAGACAATCTGAAAATTACGATAGAGGACTTTGAAAAGTTCAAGGAGACTTGCAATGAAGAAGCTGCCAAGGCCAGGTCGGAGAGAGGCAAGCAGCTGCACGCAAAGAACATGGGGAACCACTGCCTTGGAAGTCATGGTTACACGGGAAAGAGGCCCGTGTGGGCTAAGGAGGATGCAGAACGTGAACGTCAGGGGATCCCAGACCCATTGGCTGAGTTCACCAACCAGCAGGAGCACGACTTCATCAGGGCCCGATTCTCGTGGGACCCCAAGAAAAAGATTTTTTTTCACCGACGGGTCGACTAGGAAATTCATGAGAATACTGGTAATTATCCTTTTACCACCTTACATATTAGGTTATGATAAACAAAGTCTACTACATTCTAGCCGCATTCGTAAATGATTCACGGTCCATTTTGCAGAGAGAGCAACACAGGCTTGCGGCCGAGAGCGACTCAGTCGACTCAGTCATCGGCGAAGTACAAGTGGGACACTCCTTTCAACCAGGCCATGAACATAATGATGGGACACCCGCCTGGCCAGCGGCCGCAATATGGACGTGTGCACGGTGCTGGGGATCGGGCCACGTGGAAGTACTATTATAATGAGGACCCCGAGACCAAAAGACAGAGAAAGAAGTTCAGTCAAGTGACTATCGACGAGAAGGTGGCCCGGGCGATGGAGAAAGCAAAAGCTGAGACCAAAGCTAAGATAATCGCTGCATGTAGAGATGATATTGTGGCTGCCTTTACAAGCTTGATTCCAAAAGTGGTCACATGGGTGCAACAAAATCCAAACGCGCCACCAAGTGATTTTCCCATGCCCAGCTTCACCCGGGGCAACTCAATGAACACCGCACCCATACCCGTACCTAGTATGGCAACCACACGCGCACCTCCTCTAGCACCTGCTCCTGCACCCAGCTCTCACAGCAAACCTAGCTCCGTCTCTGGCTTGAATGTCGGGCCGTCCACAATGGCTGAGCTCGACGCCCTCACGGTAAATACACGTCGCACCTTCATCAACTCAATAATTAATTAATCTTCAGTTGTCGTTCTTTTTGGATCTCTGACGCTGCACGTATATGTCTTTGTAGGCCGACTCCACTCCGTGCACCCTCCTTTACAACATGAAGGGTGGGTTGGTGGATGTGGGGAAGGGTACTATAGTGAAGCCTAAGGATCGATTGTTTCACCGCCGGCAGATGCCTGAAAACGCCTTAAGGGTATCCGTGGCGAGTGTGAAAGCGGGCTACGAGGGTCTCCCTCGTCCGATACAAACCGATGGAGACGATGACGAGACCCCCATGCAGCTTGGCCAATGCAAAAAATTGGCCGATCATGTGGCCGAAAAATCTTCTTCGTGTCGAGGTGGCCGGGAGCACACCAACAGGACCTCAGGAAGGTATGACCACAACCCCTCCTACATAAGTACAACCATCGTCTGTGCTGCTTGTTGAGATCAAGAGACATGAGGAAGGAGGGCCAACCGTTCCGGCAAATGATGCCATCTGCCCCATGGAAGAGGATATGGATCATGACATGGAGGAGGCCGGTGACCCTAACTAGTATTTCAATACTGCCTTTGACAACGAAGTAACAATGAGTCAACCATATGAATATAAGATGCATGTACCAGAGCCAGAACATCCTCGGGAGTGCAAGAAGTCTTTGTTCATGCAATCCTCGCAGGACACGCCTCTAGATGTCGGTTCCACCCAAGCTCAACTACTTAGCCAGAGCCGTCCAATGTTGAGCCCGACAACACTAGGGGTGGTGCTCAGGGAGGGTCTGACAGACCAACCAGCACCTCAGCCCACTAAAATAAGCAAAGGAAGAGATCGAAGGCGAGAAAATCCAATAAAGCTGGCAATGTTGGTTCTAGCAGCCAGCTGCCTTCGACCAAGGTTGACAGTGTACTGATGAAACATGCGCCATTAATCCATGTCGCGGGAGTGCCAATGGTACCGATGAATGAACTAGCTGCCATAACAGGGGATCTCAGGAGACTCCATGACCATGTGCTTTCGACAAAGAGAAGCCTCCTCGCCTCGGATGATCTAGGATACCCACTTTATACGGTTCATGTGCCGAGCAGTTGCAAGATGTACGTCCACACATGCCCCGCGAGCCTCTTCTTCCTGAGGTTTGATTACATCTTCCAGATGTTTCAAATGAGGACACTCGATTTTATGTTCGTCCGCCTGTATGCGCTGCACATGAACTACATCATCAAGAGAGAGCAAGTCACCGGTCTTGCAGCCATGGACCCATACTACATGCATGAGGGCTTCTTGTCAATCAATGATGCCAACCGTCAATATGTGAGTCAGTACATCGAAGAATTGTTGGTCAGCAATAAGGACAAAGAAATGATTCTCCTAACTTATCATCCCGGGTAATTCATCCGCAGATAGCACTATAACACATACGTGCACTTCAATAGTTACTTTGCACGCATGGAGGCTAACTTGATCGTGTATTTTGCGCAGCGGGGGGTTCGTGTCGTTCTCATTGTTCTTTACCCACGTTACTTCCGCGCTATATATTTGGACCCATCGAAGAACATACAGAAGAAAGATTACACACACATAAAGCATGTTCTGGATAGAGCTATGCTGGGCTTCAGCATGCGGGGAGGCTACATCCAATGCAAAAAAACAAATAAGGCCGGTCTTTGTTTTGGCAACAAGACTGACTTCTGTTGCATCTAGCAACCGGCAAGAAGTGAGAATGATGGATTCTACGTCATCCATCTAATGATGGAGTACAGAAGGGATGTGCAATCACTTTGCATGAAATCTTCATCTGATACCCATATCCAGAGATGGGCCGAAGCCTTTGGAGCCTTGCCGAATAATCAACTTCGAAATGATTTCTACCGGATCCAGCAGGAAATTGTGTCCATCATCATGAAAGATGTCCTCAAAGAGAATGGGATGTTTCTACGACGGCCCAATATCGCAAGCTGACGTCCGAACCCGCATTGCCCTACAGTGTCAGGACATGACGCCTTTCACTAAGCTTGGTAACACCCTTCCGGATATGGACAGATGGCAAGAGTGCACTGCTTAAAAACAATGTGTCTGTTTAGTTACTTGTTACTTTCTGTATGATGAAACTTCGAATGTCTCAGTGTATGATGAAACTATTAGATGTACCGTGTCGTGCTCTAGTTAATTACTTTCGGTACGATGAAATTTGTTAACTATGTTTACTATATATGTTGCTTCTATTTCATAACTGTTTCGTTGAATTCGCTTCATGATATATATATACATATATATATATATATATGTGCATCTTTGACAGGTATATAGATCAACGATGGCGAGGAAGTGGTATGCCGTGTATGTAGGGCATGTACCAGATGTGTATGATGAGTGGCCAGAGTGTCAGGCCCAAGTCTCTGGCTTCTCCGGCGGAAGCCAGAAAGGGTTTGATAGCAGAGAGGAAGCCGAAGCTAGTTACTTGAGATTCATAGCACAACAGGGGATTCAGAACCAGTGCCGCTGCGAAAACTACTAAATAATACCGCTTTTGATCATCGTGATCGCTCTTATCTTCTATGCGGTCATATCATAGTCTACATAGATGATGAAACATGAGTATGTGACCATGTAGTTGCATGTATTGAGAACTTGTAATGACTTGTAACGCTATTTCGAGACATCTGTTCGACCATGATTTATGATGATGAGATACTTGAGACATGTCGAGACTTCTAATAACTTTGGCTCATCGATGACTCACTTGCTTTTTAATGAATATGCATGTTATTATATAAACGGTGGATCTGTTTAATTGTGTACAGAGCCAAAACACAAAAAATACAAAAGTTAGCAGTGGCGTGGGGGTAAAGATTACTAGTAGCACTCAAGTAACAGTAGCGCTGGCTAGTGCCATGCATTGTAGATAATTACCAGTAGCGCTGGTTGGAAGCGCGCTACAGCTAGCTTTATATACTAGTAGCGCTGGGCCAAACAAGCGCTACTGTTAAAAAATAGATGTAGCGCCGTAGCAGTAGCGCGCCTGCCCATGCTACTAATAGCAAAAAAACCATCCCTACTGGTAAGGGTTTTCCTAGTGGTGGACCCACATGATCGAGACTTGCTTCGCAAGAAGACGACTAGTGACAGAGCTGCTTCTAGAGAGGAGGCCAAATTGGCGCAACTAGAGGTAGACTCGATGACTCCTTTGTATGATGGTTGCAATCCTGAGGTGACCTGCTTGAGTTTCATAGTAGAAGTTCTAAAGACGAAGGCAAAAACAAATCGATAGATGCAAGCCTAGATGATCTTCTGAAGTATCTAAACAAGGTTCTTCCCGCGGGAAGCCTGTGTCCTACTAGTGTCAAGGAGGCAAAGAAAATCGTGTGCCCTCTTGATCTGCCACACATTAGATATCACACATGCATCAATGAATGCATCATATATTGGAACAAGCACCCGAAAAAACCCATCTGTTCAAAGTGCAATGCTTCACGATATAAGATGGCCGGAAATAAAGATCCACAGAAAGTTGCATGGTACTTTCAGATCGCTCCGCATTTGCAGCAGTATTTCATAGAACCTATGGAAGCAAAGCTTATGCTCTGGCACGCAGAGAGGGTGAAGCCAGATGAAGGACTTGATCCGAACCTGAGACACCTCGCAGACGCTAGCCAGTGGAGAGCATTAAACGTTGAATTTGATTTTTTCGCAAATCATCCAAGGAACATCGTGCTTGGCGCTAGTAGTGATAGAATGAATCCATTTGCCAACCAGAACACCAATCATAGAACATGGCCCATGTTTGTATGGATGTAGAACCTTGCCCTGGTTGTGCATGAAGGAAAAATACATACACATGGCTATATATGCTTATTCAAGGGCCGAGACAACCGTAAAATGATATAAATCTGTATCTTGGGTTAGTGAAAGAGTATCTATAGACCTTATGGACAACGCCGGCCAAGACATGGGATGCAAGCAAAGGAGAGTATTCCTACATGAGAGCCACGCTGATCATGACGATGCAGGACTATCTCGGTTATGGCTATCTCTCCGGCCAGGTGTGCCACGGATATTGCGGATGCACCAGGTGCATGGATGATACAACTTCTCAACATCTATCGAAAGATGGCACGAATCAAAGTTAGTTCCGGATACTGTGGGAAGATAAGCAGATATCTGGACACTAAGAAAAAAAGGTTCAGTAGGATGATGTCTCACGACTATCATGTGATGATGATACAGTTACTCCTGGTTGCACTTAGAGGGATTGTGGACACACACCTGCGTGAGGCGCTTACTAACCTATGCCACTTTTTAATGCTATCTCTCGAAAGTCGATCAGTGTGAAGTAACCCCATAGACTACAGGAAGAGATTGTTGTCATACTGAATGAGCTAGAGATGTACTTCCCGCCCGCGTTCTTTGATGTCATGGTGCATCTATGTGTCCACATCATGGATGACATCATCGACCTAGGGCCGACATTCCTGCATAGCATGATGTCGATCGAGAGGATGAATGGGATCATCAAAGGATTCATTCATAACATGTCCCATCCTGATGGAAGCATAGCCGAGGGATATCTGACCAAAGAGTGCATCTCTTTCTGTGTGAGTTATCTAGCAGGCACCGGAGACCCTGTTGTTGGTTTTCCCGTCAACAAGCACTATGGAAGGCTCGAAGGCGAAGGTCACTCTAAGTGCATCTAGTGCCCCTTAGTGATTTTGGTGTATTGAATACTTATAGGTTGAGGGACTAATGCGTTTGTGAGTGTACACAGGTCTATAAGTCTATGAGGAGTTTGATATTTAAAGAGAAAGCCGATCACTAAAAATGAATGTCTTCAACTGAAGACTTTGACTTTCTAAACACTTTGAAAGTGAAGAAATTGATGTGATCCCGAACACTTGATATTCATGCGAGGATTATGAAACGTGAAGACTTTTGTTTTCGTAGTTTCGTTTTTCTCTTTCTTGAGTCATAGGAAGCACCGTACTATTAAAGGGCGTCGAGGTAAAACTAAGGAAAAGTTTCCAAGTGATGCTCATCTCAAAATCTACACCTACCCAATCCTTTTGAGTGAAGCCATTGGAAATCTCATACAGTTCAGTCAATTTATTCAGTGACAGAGACGAAGATCTTCTGTTCTCTAAGGAATTTGTTCTGACTGAAGAGTTAGGAATTCGCCAGTGCGGATTGCCTACAGGTGAGGATCTTGATAGCCCTGAGGAATTTGAGACTCAAATATCCGACCGTTGCTGTGCTATGCACCAGCTGTCCCAAAATATCTACCCACCTGATGGTCATATTATTGAAGGGCATTTATGTCTTATCCTGTCGGGCTGCTCCCTAGGCTATAAATAGGCACCCCCTACAACCACTAGCTGGTTGGCTGCTCCGAGAGAAATTGACACTTGTCATTGAGAGCATCCCATCCTTCGAGGCCTTTGAGAAAAAATCATCAAGTGAGGAGAACCCAAACCCAACACCTACAAACCCAAAATGATTGAGCATCACTGAAGAGATTGTTCCTGTGTGGAACCAACGCTTATTACCTTTGAGGACCGTGCATCCTCCAGACGGTTAGGCGTCATGGTCTAGAGCATCTAAGAGTAAATTGTTGTTCGCCGAGTGACCGAGTCTGTGAAGGTTTGGAAGTCACCTGAGGACTTACCACGAGTGATTGGGTGAGGTCTGTGTGACCTTAGCTCAAGGAGAATATGGTGAGGACCGTGTGTCCAGGACTGTGTATCCTCATGTTTGAATACCTAGCCGCTCCAACCAGACGTATGACTGTCATAGCAGTTGGAACTAGTCTACCAAATCACTGTCTTCACCGAGCTACTGGTTCTATTTCTTCAACCCTTTCATCTCCTCATTTCTGTGTAGAAGCACTTGATCATTACTGTTTGAAGACTTTGACTGAAGACTTTCTCAATTTCCTCAATCTTAATTATTTAGTCACTTTGTCTTCAGTCTGCTTATCTTGTGTTTACGCTACTTATACTCTATGCTTGTTTTCATTTCATCATGATAACTGTGCTTCTACTCTGTTATGCTTGCATCTGAGTACTTATTCCGCTGCTAAGTAGTTTGTCGCTTAGGAATTTCCTCACCCTCAAATTCCTCAGTGACGAATTTGTAAAAATCGCCTATTCACCCCACCTCTAGTCGATATAACACACTTTCAATTGGTATCAAAGCAAGGTACCCCCTTGTTCTGTGTGATTTTGGTTTAACCGCCTGGAGTTTTAGTTATGTCGACTGCAAGTATGATCAAGGTCTCTGTTGGGTGTCCTACCTTCGATGGGATGGACTACCCCTACTGGAAGAATAAGATGTGAATGCATCTTGAGGCAATTGACAACGATCTCTGGTACGTTGTGGAAAATGGCGTTCCCTTCGTCACTCCTACCATTACCGCTGCCGATGTGAAGAGATTCAAGAAACTCGACTCTCAAGCGAAGAATATCATATGTGGCCATCTGAGCAAAGGGCAGTATGGCAGAGTGAGTGCTTTGGAGACAGTTAAGCTCATCAGGGACAGGCTGTCAAAGGTCAACGAAGTAGTGCCAACTCAATGTGACTCTTGAGTTGATGTTCTTTGCAATCTCTTCAACCGCTTGAAAAGACTCGACAATGAAAATGTTCAGCAAACCTTTGAGCACCTCACTGAAATTTCAAATGAGCTTCAAGAACTTGGTTCCACTGACATCAGCGACCATGAGATGGTGAAGAAATTGCTGAGGTCGCTTGACTCCTCATTTGACACTCTCGCACTGATGATACAAGAACGTGGAGACTACAAGTCACTTGATCCCACTGATATCCTCGAGAGGCTAAACACTCATGAGTTCCAACTTGCTGAGAAGAGAGATCTCTATGGACCAAGCTATGGCATATCCGTGCACTAAAGGCCAAGGCATTCTCTGAATCTGAAGGTTAGGATCCTGGTAGCAGCCTTGGTGATCCTGAAGAACTGATCCAGGAGCTACAATGCTCATGAGGAATTTCCAGAAGTTCTCAAGACGTGGTCGCTTTAGAAATTCCTCAAGAGGTGAGATTCCTCATCCCGTGATTACAAGAAAAGAACATGCCACAAATGAAAGAAACCTGGTCACTACATCACTAATTATCCTCAATAGGAGAAGGAATCAAAGAAGAAGAAATACAATGATTACAATTCTGATGACTCAAAGAAGAAGAAGAAATCTTCAAAGTCCTCATCATCAAAATCTTCAAAGTCTTCATCTCACAGGAAGAGCAGCTCGAAAAAGGCTCGGGCATTCATTGGCAAGGAAATGGACTCTAAAGCTGAATCCGAGGAAAATGAGGAAGAGGAGGCATCTGAGGAGTCAGACTCTGGTGTGGCAAGCCAAGCCCTCGATACTGCGTTCGTCAGCAAGTCCATCTTCAACTCTGAGGAAAATGACTTCCCCAACACTGCTGACGACGGTGATGATGACTATGCTCCCACTTATTGCTTCATGGAAAAAGGTTCCAAGGTACTCAAATAACCCTCCTCTGAATTAAGTGAGGATGAATCTGATGCAAACCTCAAGCCTAGCTACTCTAAACTTGATAAGATTGCTGTGAAACAACAAAAGGCTTTTGAAAAGGTTCAAAATATGCTAGACAAAAGCGATGACCTGTTGGTTGAAGAAATGGATCACACTCAAACTCTGACTGATAATCTTCAGAGACTTCAATCTATGTTTGACAACCTTCAAAGTCATCATAACACTCTCTTATCTGATCATGAGAAGCTTTCTTATGAATTTCTTCAAAGAAAGAAAGTTCTTGAGCAGCTAAGGTGAGTTATGAAGATCTTCAGAAGGAATGTGATTCATTGCTAGCTCAACAGATTAGTTCTGCTCAGGTTGAATTCATTCCACCATGTTTGAAATGCACTAAACGTGAATCTGCTAATTCTTCACCTGAATGTTCGAATACTTCTATTGCTGCAAATCTTCAACTGTCTCTACCATCACAACTTCCTCATCTAAGGATACCATTAGTATCTTTGACAATGCAGGGCTAAAGGAATTGTATGTGATAGGAATGTACAAAAGCCTCAAAGGGCATCAGGCTCTTTGTGATGTTCCTAAAAAGTAGATCCTCAATAGGAACCCTAGAAAAGTGGGTATTTCCTTTGAGAGGAAACTCAATGCTGATGAGACCTACTGGAAACCTGAGCAGTATCCCAAAACCTCATGGGTTGATGCAAAGGGACCTCCCGTAGATCCATCGACTTTATCTGGCTTTACATGTGAATCTTCATATTCTTCTGATGAGTCATTTAACTCCAACTATAAACTATTCAAAAATCAGAATGGTGAAGTACTTCTTAGATATGTTGGCACTAACTACAGGAATGGTCCCCCTATGAAGAAAATATGGCTTCCCAAATGGAGCCTTGAAAGTCTTCAGGTGAATGTCATCATCACACCACCTGTGCACAATAGGAACCCCAGATCAAATTCTTCATATGGACCAAAGTCTTGATATGGATCTAAGTCCTCATATGGACCACATTCCTCACATGGATCAAATTCCTCATATGGATCCAGATCTTCATATGAACATCATCATGCTAACACTTTTGTTTCGCAGGGAAGATCTAAGGGCAATGAATATGTGCATTATTCCTCAAGTCATTATGTTCATAAGTCCTTAAAGAATTTCTCTACTTGTGCATATGCTTACTCTAACCCCTCTTCTGTGAAACGAAGTGGACTGGCTTCTATGCCACCTTTCTCTTATGGAGCTCGTAGAATGATGAACTCTTTGCCACCCCTCTAGATGTGGGTGGTGAAGAAAAAGAACTAATCTCTTATGCAGGGTCAGGTCTCCAGACAAACTTAAATGTCTGAAGAATTTGCTGGAGACCTGAATATGCTTGAAAGGACGCAAGTGAATCATGAAGAAATGAATTTCCATTACTCACGTCCTCATATTGCTATATCTGGTCTATTGCTTGATGAAATTGATCTGATGAATTTGATGTCATATTCTTCACTGCTGAAGTATACGAGTTTGTAAGATGCACTAATTCATCTGCAGGATGATCAACCCAAAGCCACTGAGCGGGTCCTCGACAGTGGATGTACAAATCACATGACTGGTGACAGGAACCGATTGATGGACACTACTTTATCTCCTTTGCATCTGAAGCATATCACCTACACTGACAAAGGCAAAAGCAAGGTATTGGGTCTAGGCAAGTATCGTTATGTTGTGATCATGGAAGCTGACAATTCCAAAGTCTTTGAAGGCTTTAGGAGAGGAGACTTGTATATTGTTGGTTTCTCTACAGGACCACAACCTGCTACATGTCTAGATGCAAAAGCTTCAGAAGGCTGGCTATGGCATCGATGACTTTGCCATGCTAGCATGAGGAACTTGAACACGCTCGTGAAGAAGAAGCATGTCATTGGCATTGAGGGTGTCAAATTTCTCAAGGATCACCTGGTGAAGATGGAAAGATGACCAAGGCCAAGCATCCCTCAAAGACCATCATGACTACCACTCATCCATTTGAATTTCTTCACATGGATCTCTTTGGCCCTACTCATTATGCCACATTCACTAATGCTACATCTTTATATGGCTTTGTCATTGTTGATGACTATTCTCGTTACACATGGGTGCATATCATCACTTACAAAACTGAAGTGCAGGAAGTCGTCAAACGATTTTCCTCGAGGGCTTCAACCAACTTTGGTGTAAAGATCAAGCACATCAGAAGTGACAATGGGACCGAGTTCAAAAACACTGGTCTTGATGACTATCTTGATGAACTTGGTATTACTCACGAGTTATCAGCTCCTTATACTCCTCAGCAAAATGGCATCGTGGAGCGCAAGAACAGGACTCTTGTTGACATGGCTCGCACTATGCTTGATGAATACAAGACGCCTCCTCGCTTCTGGCCTGATGCAATTGATACTGCGTGCCACATCATCAACAGGGTATATCTTCACAAATTCTTCAAAATAACCTCATATGAACTCCTCACTGACAAGAAACCCAATGTGACTTATTTCAATGTCTTCGGTACTAAATGTAGGATTAGAGATCCTCATCACAATTCTAAATTTGCACTGAAAGCACATGAAGGTTTTATGCTTGGTTATGGAAAGGAATCGCACACCTAAAGAGTCTTCAACACCTATCACCACAAGGTTGTTGAAACTATAGATGTGCGGTTTGATAAAACTAATGGCTCACAAAGAGAGCACCTACCTCCTGTGCTAGATGAAATGTCTCCTGAGGAATCCATTAAGTTCAAGGCTACTAAGGATGTCATTCCTATAGAAGAATCTACTAAAGAAGTCATTCAAAACGTGAAGAACAACATGCTGGTGCATATGAGGAAAATGGCTCTGAAGAAAATGCTGAGCCCACTCAACATCATCAACCCGCTCATCCTCGCATCACTAATGAAGTGCATATTGAGAGAATCATAAATGACATCAAAGCACTAGGTCCTCTCACACACTCAAAAG
This sequence comes from Triticum urartu, assembly GCF_056163025.1. Lineage (NCBI taxonomy): Eukaryota > Viridiplantae > Streptophyta > Magnoliopsida > Poales > Poaceae > Triticum > Triticum urartu. The sequence goes on along the minus strand of NC_141879.1, from coordinate 398,366,826 downwards.
CTTCACATTTGTGGGCACTTTGCTTTTCTCTCTATCACAGAGCCCACCAAAGTATATGATGCAGAGCATCCTATGGACATCACCATGTCACGAGTCCGTTTGGCAAGTGACACGTGCGACATCTACTTCACATACATAAAGGTGAATCATCTACTTTACACGTGCTCACTTGACCCCTTCGAGGATGGTATACTACTTGACAGTTCTCCCGTGTGCATGCATAGGTATTGTCGGGGCTTCACGGATGTTGAGGATGAGTGCAAGCGCCAAGGAACAACTACACCATCCGCGAGGGAAGCATGGAAGCAACGACGGAAGAAGACGAAGAACAGCTCCCAGGACCCGGACATCCGGCCGTTCCCGAGCCCCTGGACATCCGGCTCCCAGCCCGAAAATCCGGCCCCTCTGAACCCGAGAGCAACAAGTGCCACAACTCCAGCCCGGACATCCGGCATCGCCTGAAAGCCCGGACATCCGGCCCGACCAGCCTGGACATCCGGCCTCCCCTGTCTGCGCACAGTGAAGGGCCGAGGCCCGTGTATCCCTTCTCCCCCCTAGACTATATATACTCCACCTCGTCCAACTTTCTAGGGTTAGCGTTGTGATAGCTCATTGGAGAGATAGACCTTCGCTCATCCATATTGGATCTACTCCACGAGAGAGACCGCGGCCCCTCTACGGAGAAGATCCACCTTGGATTCAAGACCCCTCACGGGAAGATCCCCTTGTGGATTCAAGACCTCCTCACGGAGAAGAACCGGTTACCTCTCGTATTGTCCGTTGTTGACTTTGGATCTTGTATCTCCCTTTGTGTTCATGGATCTAGCACATGTGTGATCATTCTTGTTGGTTTTAGTGTTTCTCTCGTGTTTCCCCTGGTGATTCCCCTCGTTTTCCCCTCGTGTTCTTCGCGGGATCCGCTCCTTTCGTGAAATATGGGGCGATTAGGGTTCCACCCTACATCATCTTGGTATCATGAGCCACGTGGATCACGATTTCGGAGCCTCCCCCTTGTTTTCTAGCCTAATTTTGTTGTGTTCTTCCCCAATTTCGAAAATCCCCACAAAAAATAGCCCCAATTTTTTTTGTGATTTGTTGGTTTGATGAGGTTTTGTTTACTTTGATCCATGGATTTGCTTGGTTTCGAGTGTATCTAGCATATCCCAAGTGTCCCCACTTTCCATCCACGAAATCTCTCCAATTTTGCCTCTGGAATCATCCATTTCCGACCCCAATTCGAAAATTTCCGCCCCAAACGAGATTTGGATTCGTCGGGCCGGACATCCAGGCCAAAGGCCGGACATCCGGGCCATCGGGTCGGACATCCGGGTCCCCGGCCGGACATCCGGCTCCTGGAATGCAAAATCCGCACGGTTCTGGACATACGCCCCCGGAAATCCGGCCCGAGCCCGGATGTCCGGCCCCTGTACATTTCAGCTTCCCCGTTTCACCATTTTGTCCGTAACTAATTCATCCGGAGTCCGTTTTTGATGTTCTTTAGCTCGTTGAAAAGCTCTTGACATCCCCCTTCAACAAAAATACTACCATAACCATTTGACTCCATCAAATTTTTGGAACTTTGGCATCTTTGCCTAGGGCTTACACCACAACCTCTGCATAACCACCACCGACTTCCGCAACCTAACCAATTTTGTTCCCCATCGCATTAGTGGTTGCTTGAGGAGTGATTTGAGTCTCCTAAGGTGTCTAGGCTACTTAGGGATGGTTGCTTCTTCATCAACCACCACCACCACTACCGCATAGGCTTGACCACCATACATTTCCACCACCCCGACTTAACCCAATTTTGTTAGTGCTGTGAGTTGTGTCTCCTAAGGTGTTTCGGCTACTTAGGGACCGTGCTTCCAACTTCGACACCGTGTATAGTACACCACCTTACCCTCCACTTCCGCATTGCCTACTCGTATAACCCATCATTCCACTTCCACAAAACCACCACCGCATTCCCGCTACCACCATTTGACATTTGACATTTGAGATTTTGAGTTCGCGGTTTTTCCATTTCCTAAGGTGTTTCGGCTACTTAGGGACGAGTCTCCATCATCTTGATATCTCCATCAAGATCACCGCCACTCATCATCGCCAAGGACGGTAACCTCCATATCATCTCGGTATCGTGGTATCCCTCTATTGTATATTCCCTTGCCATTGCATTGATAACCCCTAGCCGATTTTGCGTCACTTGCCTATCGAGACTAGCCATTTGAGTATTGCCGGCAACGTTACTTATGCACATTAGTGATCTACACCATATATTGCATACGTAACATATCATATCGGTATCATATCATCCCTTGTGCCTCAAGTTTGTTCCCGCATATACACAATCGCTATCTTGGTTTGTGCATTTCTCAAAGTGGCCATATACAAAAAAAGAGAATAAAGGTTTTAAGCAAAGAAAAAGAGTGAACAAAGAGCTTGTAAGCAAGTACCATAGCATCATACCCCATTGTCATATATGATTATCATGGATCATACCACCGGAACATCATATACATATCATACTTGGGATAGAAAGTCGATACATTTTGCATCTTATAGGTTGTGCACAAGTGTCATATCCGCCTATAGAGCAATCATGCTAGCGTCTCTCTTGAGTTGTGCAACACGAGCGTTTTCCATGGATTCCACATTTTGTGTTCATTCCTTGGTCGCACGACCCCATTTATCTATCTGTGTGTGTGTTTCCGTGTTCCATTCATTGCTATTGGTCTACTTGTTACACTTGCGAATTTGTGAATCTCTTTCAACATTATTGACTCTTGCTAACATTTTGCATCAAATTTTTGTGCCACTATCCTCATCGAGCTCCACCATAAGCCTTACTAGTGTAGGTGTGAGAAACCGACAAGAATTGGTACCAATTGTGCTATTTCCTTGTCCACATTGGAGTGATCATCGATCCACTTTCAACTTCGGTCAAGGTACATTTGGTATTCGTTCTTTTCTTTTTCCCACTCATATTTTCTCGAGTCTTGTGATGGATAGGCAAGGCATTTCATCTTCGGTCTACAACAACAAAGATGAGTTCAATGCCATGCAAAACACCACCGACGCCAAGATGCAAGCTCAAATGGAGGAGATCAAAGCCCTCATCAAGTCCTACAAGCGATCTTCCTCATCTTCGAGAAGACGCTCAAGTACACATGCTTCCAAGCTACCATCTACGGCAAGGTCACATCGGCATCGACACCATCACCACCACGAACGTGAAGGTCAAGAGCTCAACACCAACAACCACTCAACGACTTCACCATCTCCCTTGGCATCTTTGCCAAGCGACTTCAAGGCATCTTCGCCTTCGGATATACGGCATCTTCGCCAACAAGCACCTCAAGACTATGCTCAAGAGAAGCTCCCCAAGCTCAAGTCCGCGACTTCCACGAGCTACTACGACCTCGACACCGACCACAAGATTCCTTTCTATGGGACTCAAGAACCTAAGGAGTATCTCGAGTGGGAGCATTTGATGGACGACTACCTCAAGCTACATCAATTTCCTCCCGAATATCAAGTGAAGTGCACCACAAGGAACTTCCACGACTACGCATCCACATGGTGGCTTCACGCACCTTCGGAGACCTCCAACATGAGTTGGCCCAAGACGAAGAGAGCTTTGCGGCATGAGTTCGTGCCCCCAACCTACACGGAACAACTTCAACGCCAATTGGAGAACACCATCCAAGGATCCAAGTCCATCGACGAGTATTTCAAGGAGATGAAGAAAGCCTTGCGACGAGCTGGCGTGGATGACCCCATTTCGATGAAGTTCCACTTCATGATGGGATTACACAACGACATCTCCAAGACAATCTTCCTCGAGAACTACAAGTCCCTCGACGACAACTACATTGGTGCTCTCAAGGTGGAACAAGAACTCATGAAGGCCAAAGCTTCTCCACCCCAAGCTCACTTCACGACGACCAAGATCCATGAGAACGAGCATGAGGCTAGTACCACCAAGATGTCCAAGCCCGACGAGCTCCAAGATGATGCTCCCAAGTTCGACTTCACCGCCATCCCTCTTTGTGGCATTGATGATGTCGAGTCCTCCATGACTCTTTTTCAAGACGGTACGACAACGAGTACGACTACGGAGACCCTCAAGGACCAAGCTTTGGAGGCGAGCGACAAGGTGGCGAGCAAGGATGATGCTTCCATCTTAGGAGGCAAGAGTGATGATGTGCCATCTTCGGCCTTCATCCATGGCGACGGCGATGAGATGGTTGAGCATGGGATTTTCCCTTCGACCATGGCGACGTATGATGACTTGAGTGACTTTTGCCACCATATTGAGAGTGAGACTGACTTCACCACTAGCCACATATATGATGTGTTACCCCAATTCCCATGTGAGGAGATCCACAACCCCCACCACTTGAGTGAGATGAGTGACTCCACCATACGTGAGATTGAGTGCACCTATTTTGTGGGAGTGAGTGAACCACCACATAGAGAGAGTGAGATAGTTAATAGGTCATGTGAGGCCACTTTCAACACTAACGACTTGACCTCTACCTCTATCGTGTCTTCTCATTTGGTGCTTGGTCCCATCTATGATGACACGCCGATTCTCGACGACTTCGTCCTACCCTTGGACAAGACGCTGGCCATGGTGGAATGTGATGCACCCCCCACATGGTTCCATCAAGATGAAGATGACCACCATTTGGTCTTTCCCACCTCACCTACACCACATGAGTGGAATGACAAAGGTAACATAGGTGAAGGTGATGCTCTAGTCCCACTAGTGGACATTCTTGACATTGATTGCTTGCATGATGTTGATCAACCTATTTTCCATGCTTCATGCTAGTGTGACTTCCCCATGCGATGATTTACCCGTTTATGATGAGTATGACGATTGCCATGTGGAGTCTATTAGTTGTGATGCCCTGTTACATAGAATTTCTTGTGACAAATCTCTAGGTCACATCATGTTTGACAATCAGCTTGACTTGTCATATGCTATGCATGAGATCAATCATATGTCATATTTGCAATCTCTTCATAGTGACTATGCATATGCTATTAAAATGAACCCAATTTGCACATATGGCATAGATGACAAGCCCATGGTTATCAGCATTTGTTTTTCTTGTGATGATATTGATATGCTTCCTTTGCATCATTTATCTCATATGCCATGCCATGACCACCTAGCTTCGAATATGCATTGTTTTGGGTGTTGCCCATTTTCTCCATATGATGTTTCCAATATTGCACATGAGGAGACCCCATAGTTTCCTCATACATTTTAGGAGATTTTGATCACTCCCATCCATTGCATGATCCTTAGACTTGTATGCTCAATTTGCATCCCCATCGTGTTATACACAATAACTATTCTTTCATGATGGATGACATGTTCTTATACCATGCATCAAATTTCTTTGAACGATGCTTATCTTGTACTAACTCTCATGTGCACATACACATCATGATGGATGATGTGTACATTTACCACACACACAATATCTTTCGTTTATGTCTCTTTTGTGTAGGTACCCACGAATTCTTGTCAACCTCGCAATCCCACGAGTTGACAAAACGAGCTCTAGAGAGCAATGATGACTTGGGATCCCATGGATTGTCTTTCCCACCGCTCTCTTCATGCAAAGACTTCGCGCATTTCTTCTACATGACCCTCACTTGGCTATGGGTTATTGCCCATTACATATTATATGCCCATCTTGCCATGTTCACTTTGCATGATATGCTCATTACTATGCCTTTGCCATGCATTCGTGACCCATGCTTTGCATTACACATGATGAGTGATTCTCCTACTTGTATGTGTATATGCAAGCTTGGTGGCGATATTGCTTGTTATTGCCATGTTTGCTTTGTGCCCCATACCTATGATGATACTTTCATCTTGCTTTGTGTTCGTGCTTGCGATATGTCATGTGCATTGCCTATGCATATTATTTGATCACATTACATGATTGCCATGATTTCCTCTAGTATGTTGCATCTTCGCACTACTAGCTTGCACGACTTGATTCTTATGAGCTTGCCTTGTTGCATCACCGATGATTCATACTTGCTCACTTCATGCGGTTGATGACAACCATCTAAATGCTTATCACATGGTTGTTATTGATTGCCGTCATATATCTCCATATGTTGCCTCTCTCATGCTAGATTTGCCATGTATTGAGTGCAATTATGCCTTTAGTCTTGATAATGAGTTTACCCTCATAGCATTCTCGCATATATTTGGAGATTTTGACATTTCTCTTGTGTAGCATGCTTGTCTTACCTCTTTGCACCATATACCTAGTGCCATGAATATTGCCGTTGTTGCATCATATTATTCATGCACTTGTGCTTCTAATGGTTATGTGCAAGAGAAGAGACCCATCATGATGGATGATGTGTTTATCTACCATGCGCATACGTTCTTTCTTTTGTTGTGTGCATGTGTAGGATAATGGGACTTCGTGTCAACTTCCACGTCACGTGAGTTGACAATCCGAGCTCTTGAGAGAGAACCACCTTCTACCACAACGATTCTACATTGCACTTGCTTGTACTTCAGCATTGTGAAGGACGCACAAGAACATGCTTTCAAGGTGATATCATTCTCTTTTGAGAACCCCCAAACCATGAGCATGCATATTGTGGATCATACTACTTGTGTTGCTTGCACCATGCGACTTATTTGTCATCTTGGACCCCTTGCTTGCGCACATGTTAGAGTTCTTGCTTCCACTTGTCATTTTCACAATTCCATGCATCATGATATATATGCCTTCTGTGTTACATCCAATTCTTGGATTACTTGCTCCTATCACATGTTTGGTTGCAACAATGTCATCACTTCACATATCCCATGTCCCATTGACTGGCACATGCTTGCCTTGATTACCTCACACATGATGAAAAATTGCTCTTTCCATTGTGTTGAGTGCCACACGATATTCACTACACCCAATGCACATTGTGCTTGGATTGTCTTACACTTGACCCATGTGTTTAGACACTTCATTTTATTTGGTGTTGTGAATGATTCCTATGCCTACCATAGACCTTTCATTGAGCAATTTGCCCATGCTTGCTATGATCTTGAGGTAGATGCTTATTCTCTTGTTACACATATTTGCATCACTAACTCACATTTACATGCGTGTCCCCATGATATCTTTGATTGTGCTCAATTTATATGCTTATATGCCATGTCACAATCCTTTGTCAAACCATATGCTTTGCATGATGACAACACTTGTTTGGTGAATCACCTCTTGAATGCTTGGTTTTCCACTAACGCTAACCACATTTGTTTTTCCAAGTGTTTGTTGTCTTTGCTACTTTTGAAGGAATCCCAAGATGATGCGACATTGGAGAGTGCCCATTTCGAGCTTCAAGATGACGAGAACTTGGTGATCGACCACTCCTACATGGCGACGCCATCTCTTTCCCATGGTGATTTGGATTTCGATCCGAGGTCGGATCTTTCCCAAGGGAGGGGAGATGATGCGGAGCATCCTATGGACATCACCATGTCAAGAGTCCGTTTGGCAAGTGACACGTGCAACATCTACTTCACATACATAAAGGTGAATCATCTCCTTTACACGTGCTCACTCGACCCCTTCGAGGATGGTATACTACTTGACACTTCTCCCATGTGCATGCATAGGTATTGTCGGGGCTTCACGGATGTTGAGGAGGAGTGCAAGCGCCAAGGAACAACTACACCATCCGCGAGGGAAGCATGGAAGTGATGACAGAAGAAGACGGAGAACAGCTCCTAGGCCCCAGACATCCGGCCTCGCCAGCCCAGACATCCGGCCGTTCCCGAGCCCCCGGACATCCGGCTCCCAGCCTGGAAATCCGGCCCCTCCGAACCCGAGAGCAACAAGTGCCACCACTCCAGCCAGGACATCCGGCCTCCCCAGCCCGGACATCCGGCATCGCCTGAAGGCTCAGACATCCGGCCCGACCAGCCCAGACATCCGGCCTCCCCTGTTTGCGCACAGTGAAGGGCTGAGGCCCGTGTATCCCTTCTCCCCTAGACTATATATACTCCACCTCGTACAACTTTCTAGGGTTAGCGTTGTGATAGCTCATTTGAGAGATAGAGCTTCGCTCATCCATATCGGATCTACTCCACGAGAGAGACCGTGGCCCCTCTACGGAGAAGATCCACCTTGGATTCAAGACCCCTCACGGGAAGATCCCCTTGTGGATTCAAGACCTCCTCATGGAGAAGAACTGGTTACCTCTCGTATCATCCTTGTTGACTTTGGATCTTGTATCTCCCTTTGTGTTCATGGATCTGGCACATGTGTGATCATTCTTGTTGGTTTTAGTGTTTCTCTCGTGTTTCCCCTCGTGATTCCCCTCGTTTTCCCCTCGTGTTCCTCGTGTTCTTCGCGGGATCCGCTCCTTTCGTGAAAGATCGGGCGATTAGGGTTCCACCCTACATCAGTATATGAGGAATTTCTGGAGCCTGACTGGATTCAAGCAATGCAAGAGGAATTACATCAGTTCGAGCTCAACAATGTCTGCGAACTTGTCAAGCGACAAGACCCACGCAAGCACAATATCATCGACACCAAATGTATCTATCGCAACAAGCAAGATGAAAATGGTCTCGCGGTGAGGAATAAGGCACGTCTTGTAGCTCAAGGATACACACAGGTTAAAGGAATTGATTTTGATGAAACTTTTGCACTTGTTGCTAGAATTGAGGCTATTCGCATATTGCTTGATTATGCTAACCATCATAATATCATCTTATATCAAATGGATGTGAAAAGTGCATTCCTCAATGGTAAGCTTGAGGAAGAAGTTTATGTTGCTCAACCGCCAGGTTTTGAAGATCCAATGCATCCTGACAAAGTCTTTAGACTCAATAAGGCTCTCTATGGCCACAAGCAGGCCCCTCGGGCGTTGTATGATACTTTGAAGGAATCCTAATGAAGAAAGGCTTCAAAACCGGTTCACTTGACCCAACTCTTTTCACCAAAACCTATGATGATGAATTATTCGTGTGCCAAGTATATGTTGATGATATTATCTTTGGTTGTACTAACCAACATTACACTAATGAATTCTCCTATATGATGAGTGAGGAAAATCAAATGTCTATGAGGGGAGAATTGAAATTCTTCTTAGGTCTTCAAATTCTTCAACAGCGTAATGGCATCTTCATATCTCAGGAGAAATACCTCAAGGATGTGTTGAGGAAATTCGGCATGCAAGATTGCAAAGGCGTCAAAATCCCTATGCCCAAAAATGGGCATCTATGCACTGACAAAAATGGTATTGACTTTGATCAAAAGGTATACTGCTCCATGATTGGCTCTTTATTGTATCTACGTGCATCTAGGCCAGATATTATGCTTAGTGTTTGCATGCGTGCCCGTTTTCAAGCTACACCGAAGGAATCACACCATAAGGCTGTGAAGCATATTCTTCGATATCTAGCTTACACTCCAACACTTGGACTATGGTATCCTAAGGGCTCGGCTTTTGATCTCATTGGATATTCTGACTCTGACTATGCTGGTGATCATGTCGACTGTAAGTGAACATCAGGCACATGCCATTTCCTCCGACGATCCTTAGTATGTTGGCGCTCAATGAAGTAGAACTGCATATCACTCTCTAGTGCTAAAGATGACTACATTGTTGCTGGTTCGTGTTGTGCTCAATTGATATGGATGAAGCAAACCCTCAAGGACTACGACATCAATTTGAAGAATGTGCCACTCCACTGTGACAATGAGAGTACCATCAAGATTGCTCATAACCCAGTTCAGCACTTGAAGACAAAGCACATCTAGATTCGTCACCATTTTCTTCGAGATCATGTGTTGAAGGGCGACATCTTTGTCGGTGTCAAAACTGGCGGATCTCGGGTAGGGGGTCCCGAACCATGCGTCTAAGGTCGATGGTAACCGGAGACAGGGAACACGATGTTTACCCATGTTTGGGCCCTCTCTATGGAGGTAATACCCTACGTCCTGCTTGATTGATATTGATGAATATGAGTATTACAAGATTTGATCTACCTTGAGATCGTAATGGCTAAACCCTAGAGGTCTAGCTTGTATGGCTATGGTATTGAGTATCCCCTTCGAACTAAGTTCTCCGGTTTCTATAGACACCTGGAGGATCTAGGGTTACACAAGGTTGGTTACAAAGAAACGAATCTACATATTTGGTCGCCAAGCTTGCAATCCACGCTAAGGAGAGTCCCATCCGGACATTGGTGCAGTCTTCGGTCTTCGTGTCTTCACAAGCCATCAGTCTGGCCCATGGCTAATAGGCCGGACGCCCGAGGACCCCTTAGTCCAGGACTCCCTCAGTAGCCCCTGAACCTGGTTTCAATGACAAGGTATCCGATGCATAGATCTGTCTTCGTCATTGCAAGGCGGGTCCTCCTTCTGAACCCTAAGATAGTCTTTGGACGAAACAATCGTGTCCGTACCTGTAACACACACCACACACTCAACCACAGAGAGAATATAATTTTACACGACTCCAATCTGCTGACAACTTTCCGTAACATGACATCACATCTGTCCGGTCATAATTTCGAACCATTTTTCGTCTACCACTCCATGTCTCGAGACGCGGTTGCCATTGGCATGTCTTGTCAAAGCAGAGATCGTGTCCCCTTATTATGGGATTCTCATCAATACGTGCATGGGTAACCCAACCGTGCCGTTTACACAGCCCTTGGGAATAGGCGAGTTTTAAGGCAAGTAGGGAGGCGTTCGACATTCGCGGTCTTTATAAGGGGATAAGGATTCATTCTCACTTACCCCTGCCTCCTCCTTCCTCTGCCCGTCCATTCTTGAGCTCCGGCGCCCAAGCTCTAGCTTCCCACATTGGAGAAAGCACTCCAACCATGTCCGGATCCGGAGCTGGTGGCAAGTGGATGGCCTCCTCTATTAAGAGGAAAGACATCAAGGAGCTCTGAGAGGCCGGATACTTGGCCAAGGAGATCGTTCACCGTACCCCGGCCGAGGGACAGATCGTCCCAACCCAGAGCCCCGTGAGAGGGTTGTGTTTCTCGCACATTTCGTCTACGGGCTAGGATTCCCTCTCCACCCGTTTGTCCATGGATTGATGTTTTACTATGTGCTGGACTTCCATGATCTAGCCCCAACTTTATCCTCAATATCTCGGCATTTATTGTGGTGTGTGAGGCCTTTCTCCGTATCCCACCTCACTTCGACCTATGCCTAAAGACCTTCAATGTGAAGCCGAAGGTGGTGAGCAGCCAACAAGCAGAGTGTGGAGGCGCCATGGTGGGAAAGATGCCCAATGTCACCAGGCCCGAACGCTCCTTTGTGGAGACGGTGAAGGGGTGGCAGTCAGGGTGGTTCTACATCACCGAGCCGCGGAACACCAATTGGGCGGCGGCCCCTGAATTCCGATCCAAAGCTCTGATGCGGCTCACCTCCTGGCAAGAGAAGGGCCTAACCTGGGGCTCTTCGAGCGAGCTGACTGGGCTCCAGACGTGCATCCAGAACATCATAACCAAGATGATCAAACTCGTCAACATGATCCAGCTTATGCTCAATCGCCGGATCCTTCCGTGCCAACGCCGGACTTGCTATTTGTGGGAGTTCGATCCGGCCAAGCACCAAACGCTGCTAGAGCTCTTCGGCACGACGCACGAAGACATATGGAAAATGCTCTTCAAGGCCGGCGAGACACCGCCGCCCACGACCGAGGATCGCGGGCTCATCTTAAAACGCCAGGCCAATTCGGTAAGTTTTCATGTTTTCAAGGTATATGCCCTACTGGCATATTTTGAGGAAGGAGTTTATGCCTTCCTATCAATTTTTCAGGCCTGGATCGATATAGCGGGGCAGATTAACTGTCCGGCTCCGCTACCCGAAGACCAAGAAACCCCGCTTCTGACGAAGATGCTGTTCCTGGTGCCTTATGAGGTGCCGTAGAAGAAGGCGAAGAAAATGGCCAAAGGGGCCAGGGGTGGCCTTCGCCGCAAAGGTGCTTCGGACGTGACGTCCGGAGACGAGACTCCTTCTTCGGCTGCCGAAGATGACAATGAATAGGAGGATGAAAACAACTCCCCCCTGAGGAGGGAAGGAAGAAAAGGGAGGCCTCCCCAACTCTGGAGGCAAAGGCTCCCAAGAGGGGGAAGGGGTCCCACGCGGATAACTCCACGTGGGATGCCGATAGCAGTCCGGAGCGACCCCCCCCCCGAACCAAGCCTCAGGCTACCTCGTAAGTGCCTTATGCATATCCAAATGTCTGGCCTTTCCATTTTATAATATTAATATGTTTTAATTATGCTATTGCAGTCCAGCCCCTGACAGCTCCCCGCGATCCTCGACAGAGGGTTCGCTAGGCTCAAAGAAGATGGCTAGCATGTCTCCACCGCCCGCTCACTCTGTCTCGCCCGAGGGTGATGAGGAGGTGGTGTCCCAAAGGACCTTCCCCGACCGGGGGGAGGTTCCCAGATTGTCAGGGCGGCACCCCAGGATGACTCCTCGGCCGCCGGACACATGGGGGAAAAAGCCCCCATGGGGACTGGTGATGGTGACTGAGTTCCATTCGGCCCTTAGCCGGATACTATTCCGGAGACCTACATGGATCCAGAGTCCAGCGAACGGCCTTCCCTGAAAGGAGGATGTGTGCCTGTTCGGCCGGTGACCTCTGTCCAACCAGTGGCACCGGATAATCTGCCGGAAGCGCTGTGAGGCGCCTCCATTGTGGATGAGCACCGTATCCTTATGGGTACGGTGATCGAAAAGGTTCAGTCCGCCAAAAGTGGACTGACCGAGGCCTACGCTAGCCTTTTAACATGCTTTTAGGTAATAGAAACAATATCACAATGTAGACAGTATCCCCTGATGCTCTGATCGGTGTCCGGAAAGGAAAAGCCGAGCAGAGGATCAAAATAATTTTCGGTGGAGTTTAACATAAGATGTCTGTGTGAATAAGCAGGCGTCGCTGCTGGCAGCTGCCGCTCATACTACGGAGGTCTCTGCACTGAAGCAGAACCTGGAGTTGGCCGAGAAAGATCTCGGCCTCGTGAAAAAGTAGTTGGAGGACAGCCAAGGTATGTAGTAACCTACGTGTATATTTAGGAAAGATGAATAGTTCGTGCTGGCTAAGGTGCCATGAACTTTATTAGGGGCCACAACCGAGGTGGCGGCCCTCAAGAAGGCGTTAGCGAAGGTCGAGGACAAAGCAGCCAAGGAACGCGCCGCACGCGAGAAGCACGAGGCCCGGGTCAGCGAGGTCCAGCAAGAGCTCCAGGATGCCGTCAAGAAGTACGAGTCCTTGGAGCGTGATTCTAAGACGCAAGCATCTGAACTTGCGAAGGCCCGCCAGAGCGCACAAGAGGCTCAAGCCGAAGTCCAGAGCACCCCTCTGGAAATCCAGGCGGCCCGAAAGATCGCGGCGGGTAAGGCTTTCATTATAAAAATAAAGTCTGTGAAGGAAGCGTTCCTTTTACTTACCCGAATTTGGAGCTCTCCAGGGGCGTTTACAGATTTGCTGTGCAGCGTATCAGACCCTTCCCCCTCTATTTGAGTTTATATATTTGAGTTTTCAATCCTCTACAACATTCACTTATTGCTAATTCTTCAAGTTGACTTTTCTTTTAAGTGAATGTGATCAGACCCTTCCCCCTATATGCTAAACTCAAACCAGTCCATTCACGAATTCTTCGTGTGCGTTCTATTTGAAACCCATTCAAAATCTTCACTGTGTCCTTGTTAGCTGAAGAATTTGCGAATGAAACATTAAAATTTTCATATCTCAATTTCCGCTTTTGCCGCTCAAACCGTTTTGCATACCACGATAAGATTAAAATACTCACCCATGATCTAACAGGATCTCCGCTTCACAGTACGTGGGTGACACATGTCGCTAGGATGACAAGGGTCAGGGGCACGTTCGTCCATTTTCCTCGAGCAAGCGGTTTTTCACCTCGGCTAAAAATACCCCTCACCCTCCTCGGACTTCAACTTCCCTCGCTCGAGCTCTCAGAACTAGCGCCACCGCTACTCTCCATCATCTTTGGTGAGGAAGAGCTTCATTGCCTCGACCTCGTCGCCGTCGTACTTGCGCTAGCCATGAAAATCTTCAGTCCGCCGCCGCCGTAGTTGTCTTCTGCCACGAAGACAGGGTGTGGAAGATCTGAACGGAGGAACTTCCCATCTACACCTCCCAGTTCTTCGTGTTCTTTGTCAAGGGTAAATAAAATCCATATTTACTGCCCCTTGTTGATTCTGATGATTTTCACAAAATCTTCAAAAGATGTTTATTCTTTAACTTCCCCACTAGCTAAACACCTCACATGCATCTGTTCTTGATCTATTCTCTAAGAAATGTTTTTATTCAAGATTCCTCTATTCTGTGGATTTTTCAATCCATACAACTCTGGAACCTAAGTCAAAGACCGCTTAGTGAAATTCCTCAAGACACCCCTGGTCAAATTCCTCAAACTTTTTTTGTTTTTTAAAAACTTCTGAGAACGCATGTGACCTCTCCAAATTCTTCGCACCTATACTCTGTTCACAGGTACACATGTCCACTACTGAATCACTAGGTTCTCATCAACTTAACTCATTTGCAGCATTCCTCGAAGACAAATTGCATACCTCTTCAGAGAATTATGTTCTTCAAATTCCTCAGCTGAAGAAAATGTCTGATGGCAAGAGAACTCAGAAGGGAGGGAATAAATTGGAAGTAAACACTACCTTTGAGATTCCAATGACATCTATGAGGAATATTGCACCCCTGATGAAGCCAAACATGGCAAGGAGAACAAGAATCAGCGCAGTGTGCGCATACAGAGGATCGAAAGGAGATGGGCACGGGAATGGAGGGAGTACATATATGTAACTCGAAAGTACATGAAGAAATTCACTTTACACCCTCCTTGCCCAAGACCTCCGTTGGCACCTGGCCAAATTGCTTCTCCCACTAGCCTCAAGCACGGTGAGGATTATCCAGATGAATGGGCCAAGCGGCAAGCCAAGTTGGCCAAAATGGCCAAAGAAGCAGTGAGGAAATTTAATGAAGACTCTACGGCTGCCGCTGCTGAGGCATCTGCTAGCAAGCCAAGAAGGCTATGCCTAAGAAGCCTGCACACAAGCACAGTTCCTCGGCAATGCCCTCACGGCCAAGCTCATCAAAGCCCTCATGGAATATTCCTAAAGCAGCTCCAGTTCCCATTGTTACAAAACCTTCAGCTGCTTCTGCAAAGTCATCGGCACCTATGCACCTCGCCTCGTGCCAAAGGACAAATGGTATCTCAATTGCTTCAGGAGCATCTGCAAATTCTTCAGCTCCTCCTCAGTCCTCAACAGGCCCAACTCTGCTGAAGAAAAAGACCACTGCTAGACGAGGCACAAGGCCAAGTCCTCACAAGAAGCAGGTTGCCTTCCAAGTGCCGTTGAGTGAAGACGAAGCTGATGATGAGGAATTAGCTAATATCATGAAAGACAGACACCATAGGTCTCTAGAGCCAAAGGTAGTAATGTGCCATTCATGTTGGATCCCAAGTTGATCCTAGACTTCATCGACCTCTGGCATAAGGATCCCAACACTCCTTTACCTGAGCTAAACGTCACTCCTGGCCAAAGTCATGTGTTGACGGCCTTCATTGATGAGGAAAAATGGAAATTTGAACAGGGGAGGAGGGTGAAGAAAGCTCAGTACAAGAAAGACCGCTTTCTGAAGCAATTTTTTTTGAAGCTATCACCTAATGAACATGTAGCTCTGCAAACAGAAATCAAGTGTCTAAGTGATGAATTTGACCGATACTATGCTGATTGGCTGTGAGCCAAAGTCAGATTCAACAAGCTGGCCATGGGATTCACCTCAAATGTTGCAACTGCAATGCAACATGAAATTCCTCAGGCTGAAGCATCTGCTCAGCCTACTGAAGAACATGCCAGCACCGCTGATGAAAATCAGGACGCTGAAGAAAATGAGAGCACGAGGGATGATGAAGAAATTCCAGCTGCTGAAGAAACTGGCAGGGTAATCTCTAGTGTTACGCCTGAAGAACAAACCAGGCCAGTTGAAGCATATGCTACTACGCTTGAGGAAACTACACCAATTTCCTCTGCTCCTCCGGCATAGACAACAAGCATCAAATTTCCTTCTGAATCAGAAGCGAAGAAAACCAAAGCTACAGAGCGAGCAGCTGTGAAGAAAATGAAAGCATCTGCTTCCTCAGAGTCTTCAGCTCCTAAGAAAGTGAAGACTCTGACAACCTCCTATGCAAATCCTATAGATGGTGTTCCCATATCAAGCATGCCATCAAATGAGATTATTCCCTTTGGTGATGAATATGTGATTCCAAGTGAATCTGATGAAGAAGATCCTTCTACTGCTGCGTCAGAGCAGTTGGATGAAGAAATTAAAGTGAATGATATCCCTTCAACTTCTCTAGTATCATCACCCATGCCTCAGTTCACAGCTGAAGAGGCAGGCGTTCAGGAAATAGATGAGGAAGATGAAGACTATTGGGAAAGTAACCACCCCAACTCACCACTGGTCACCCCCCTCTAGTCGATATAACGCACATTCAATTGGTATAGTGAGGAGAGATGCCTGATGTTCTTCAGAGCCCATGTGAATTTCTTCAGTCTGAACAGGGGACAGAGGAATCTGTTGCTGAGGGGGAAATGGAGGCCAAGGCTGCTGAAGAAATTGCCACTGAAATTCCTCAGCCTATGGCTCCAGAGACTGTGATTAAAGAGGCTGTGAAGACTTCAATAGTTAATATTCAGCCCAAGCCACAGAATCCTCACTCCAAGAAGCAGAAGTTCAAGGATGATGACTTCTTTGCTAAGCACATTTTATTCACGGATTACAATCCATATGACTCTGCAAGACTGTAACACCCCGGATATGATTTACCCAATATGTACTCCAACTCTTGTCGTTTCCGGCGTTAAGTTATTTTATTTTCTCGGGTTCGGGTTTTTGTCTCTGTGTGTTGTTATCATTGTCATGCATATCATATCATATCATCATGTGCATTGCATTTGCATACGTGTTCATCTCATGCATCCGAGCATTTTCCCCGTTGTCCGCTTTGCATTCTGGCGCTTCGTTCTCCTCCGGTGGTCATTTCTACCTTTCTTTCGTGTGTGGGGATTAAACATTTCCGGATTGGACCGAGACTTGCCAAGCGGCCTTGGTTTACTACAGGTAGACCGCCTGTCAAGTTCCGTACCATTTGGACTTCATTTGATGCTCGAACGGTTAACCGAGGGACCGAGAAGGCCTCGTGTGTGATGCAGACCAACACACCTCCAAGTTGGCTCAAAGCCCACCAAAAACCTCTCCATCATCTAGAGCTTTTGATCACGATCGCATGGCCGAAAACCGCACCGCATTTGGACACTCCTAACTCTCTCTACCTCTATATAAAGACCACCCTCCGAAATTCGCGGTTCCACTCTCCCCTAACCCTAGATTCATTCCATCCGCCGCCACCGGACACGTCCGGACGGCGCCGGATGCGTCCGCCGCCTCCGCCGACCAACCCCGCGCTGCCACATGGCGGGTACGCGCCCACATCGCCGATCCCGCCGTCGGCCCGCCGCGGGCCGCAGAAGCCCGGCTCCTCCCGCCGCCCGAAGCCGCCTGCCTCCTCGCCGTGCCTCCTCACGCCGCCGCGCTCCCGCTCGCCGGCCGCTGCCACCTCCTCTCTACGCCTCCTCATCGCCGGCGACCGCGGCAGCAACTCCGGCGGGCTCCGGTCGCCGCCCCCGCCGCGCCCCGCAGCACCGACGCTGCGGCCGCGCCGCCGCACACCCCGGCGAGCCCCGGCCTCCTCCTCCCTCCTCGTCGACCGCGACGCCGGCAAGTCCGACTCCGGCGCCGGCCCTCCCGGCCGAACCTCGTAGAATGCGCCGCCGCTACAGTACACCTCTAGATCCAGATCGGGATCGGGTTGACTTTTTGCCCGAAACCCTAATCATTTTGCGCAAGTTCATCATGTCGTAAATTTGCATCCATAGCTCCGTTTTGGGTATATAGCATATCAAAATATTCGTCCCAGAGAGTACATCATTTCATCTCATTGCATCATTTTCATTTGAGTTCATCTTGATGCCCGAAATGCTGTTGGAAGAGTGCTATTTGAGATAATTGTCAGATCTACTGCTCCAATTAGATATTTGTCATTTTTGCCATGATTAATGTGTACATGATATGCCCCTGAGCTGTTCATGAGTTTTGTTATATGTTTTGCCATCTATCCAGAGGTGCAATCCATGTATTTTTGTGATGTGTGTGGTGACTAGCACAAGCTTGCAAAGTGAGGCATTCGTTAATGCTGATTTCAGGGACTTAGCAATTCCACTAAGTCCTTGACCTGTTTATCTCAATATGCCATATGTTCATGTTGTTTCCTAGTGATTCGTGCCTCTTTTGAGGATGATCAGTAAGGATGATTTGTTAATCTTGTAGTGCTCTATCCATCCATGTCTTTGTTTGCAATTATGGAGCATCCTAGCTTGAGTCAATCGAGCTCTACTTTTGTCATTTCGTGAATCTGGGCAGATTGTCTACTTGTTAGCGATTTTGCCGAGGATGTTGTAGTTGATCCGTTCATGCTATGTTATTGTTCTTGCCATGTCTAGCTTGTATAATGTGTATTCTTGATGGGTGTATGCTTAGATTGTCATGACTTGCTCTGTAGTGAGTGCATCGAGCTCGTAAACATGCCGACTTGATATCTGATTTTGCATGCTCCAGTTTTGCCATGTTTGTAAACATGTCTGTGAACTGATTATGTTTTTGCCATGTTCACATGCTTGCAAGTGTATTTTCTGGTCCCTTTTGTCTCAAGGCCACTAAGGGACTTTTGTTAAGCTCGTTGACTAGCTCCGTGCCATTCTTTACTTTGCCATGTTCAGGTACTGTAGCATATAGTTTTCATGCTCCAAAGTGGGCTACCTGATCTGAAATTCCAGACAAGTGTTAATTTCACAAAGTCTGAAATCTGTTTACCAAATGCATTTTTGCCATGCTTGTTTGAACCTGTTAATGGATGAATTGGCCGTAGCTCAATGTTCCTCTTTTGTTAAGGATCATGTATGGATCCCTGCCATGTATTTTGTGGTCATGTTTGAGTGCTGTAGCATGTTCATCTTGTTGCATTTAGATGGCTACGTGCTGTATATCGTAGACCGGTGCCATATTTGAATTGCTTGCCATTTCCAAACCGTAACTCCGATTCCGGCGTTCTTTATATTGTTTTCAAGCGATTTCATCTCACCTTTCCAGTGGCACACTTGGATTCCCAAGTTGAAGCTAGGTTCATTCATTCCTTGTCAAATCTTGCATATGCATCCCATATCGCATCCCGCATAGCATACCATGATTGCATCATGTTGTTTGAGTTGGCACGTGGTTGATTGTGTCCTTGTTGCTTGTTTGTCTTTTTTGGGTAGAGCCGGGAGACGAGTTCGCTAATGAGGAGCCCTTTCAGTTTGCTTTCGAGGATCTAGTCAACTCTGACAACTTTGCAGGCAAGATGATCATACCCTCGAAATCACTATTATCATTGCTTTGCTAGATGCTCGCTCTTTTGCTATGCGTATGCTACGAGGCCTACCACTTGCTTATCATGCCTCCTAAATTGCCATGTCAAACCTCTAACCCACCATGTCCTAGCAAACCTTTGATTGGCTATGTTACCGCTTTGCTCAGCCCCTCTTATAGCGTTGCTAGTTGCAGGTGAAGATTGGAGACCGTTCCTTTTTGGAACATTATTTACTTGTTGGGATACAAATATATTATCTTGTTATCTTAATGCATCTATATACTTGGTAAAGGTTGGAAGGCTCGGCCTCTCGCCTAGTGTTTTGTTCCACTCTTGCCGCCCTAGTTTCCGTCATATCGGTGTTATGTTCCCGGATTTTGCGTTCCTTACGCGGTTTGGTTATAATGGGAACCCCTTGATAGTTCGCCTTGAATAAAGCTTTTCCAGCAATGCCCAACCTTGGTTTTATCATTTGCCACCTAGCCACTTTTTCCCTTGGTTTTCCGGAGCCCGAGGGTCATCTTATTTAAACCCCCCCCCCCCCGGGCCAGTGCTCCTCTGAGTGTTGGTCCGACCGAGTAGACTGCGAGGCCACCTTGGGGCAACTTGAGGGTTGGTTTTACTCGTAGGATGTCTCATCTGAGTGTGCCCTGAGAACAAGATATGTGTAGCTCCTATTGGGATTTGTCGGCACATTCGGGTGGTGTTGCTGGATTTGTTTTAACTTGTCGAAGTGTCTTGTAGAACCGGGATACCGAGTCTGATCGGAATGTCTCGGGAGAAGGTCTATTCCTTCGTTGACCGTGAGAGCTTGTCATGGGCTAAGTTGGGACTCCCCTGCAGGGATTTGAACTTTCGAAAGCCGTGCCCGCGGTTATGGGAGATGGGAATTTGTTAATGTCCGGTTGTAGATAACTTGAACCTTAACTTAATTAAAATGAATCAACTGTGTGACTTACCGTGATGGTCTCTTCTCGGCGGAGTCCAGGAAGTGAACACGGTGTTGGAGTAATGCTTGCCGCAGGTTGCTCTCTAGTTACTCGTTCGCGCTTTGCCTCCTCTTCTCGCTCTCTTTTGCGAACTGGATAGCCACCATATATGCTAGTCCCTTGCTGCAGCTCCACATACCTTACCTTGCCTTACCTATAAGCTTAAATAGTCTTGATCGCGAGGGTGCGAGATTGTTGAGTCCCTGTGGCTCACAGTTTACTTCCAAACCAGATGCAGGGCCTGATGACTCCGTTCCAGATGACGCGCTTGAGCTCAAGTGGGAGTTCGACGAGGACTCATGCCGTTACTATGTGTCTTTCCCTGACGATCAGTAGTGGTGCCCAGTTGGGGGCGATCGGGACCGTGTCGCATGTTGGCTTTATCTTTTATTTTGGCGCCGTAGTCGGGCCATGAGTGATTGGTTGATGTAATGCTATTTATGTACTTTGATTGACGTGGTGAGTGTAAGCCAACTATGTACCTCCCCTTTTATTATCTATATTACATGGGATGTTGTGAAGATTGCCTAACTTGCGACATTGCTTTCAATGCGGTTATTCCTCTAAGTCGTGCCTCGACACGTGGGAGATATAGCCGCATCGAGGGCGTTACAAGTTGGTAATCAAAGCCTTCCCCGACCTTAGGAGCCCCCATTGCTTGATCGTTTTTAGCAGTCGTTGTTGAGTCTAGAAAAATGTTTTGAGTCATTTAGGAATTATATATCGGAGAGTTAGGAATTCTTTTTACTCCCCAGTCTCCTCATCGCTCTGGTAAGGCATCCTGACATAGAGTTTTGACTCTTCTCTTCTCAAATTTCACTAAATTTTTTTAGGATCACGCGGGTCTCTTGGAATCGTTCCAATGGTTTTGTGACGAGAACATTGTTCTTCGTGCCTCCTGTCTTTAGGGGTTGTGGCAGTGTCCCGGGGAGTTGAGTTCCGAGGTGTTGTCGTCACAATTTTATCATTGCAATTATGGAATACCTGAGTTTAGTACGGCAACATCGAAAATCTCTTTTATGCAGTTCGTTGGTGAGATAACCTCGACGCCACCCAGTACTGGGGCGGGAGTTCGGGAGTATCGCCATAACTTGTATAACAGATGCTTTTCAAAGGTTGAGGTAGATGGTTTCCGAAGTTTTCTCGGTTATGTGTTGAAGGATGGATACAGCTGGATGTAGGATTTGCTAGATTTGGGTGAGATATTATGCTTCCCCTGTATCCCCAACACCTGATTGCATAACCGGAAAGGTTCGGGAGTTTCATAGGTGGGAATTCTTGTAGCTCTAGTTCTTCTTCCACGGATTGGTTTGAGATTGGGATTTCTTACCGAGTATTCGTTCTTGATCTGTACCTTATTGATTTATTCCTCTACCTAAATTCTAAGTGGCTTCTCAATTTATGGATGTGTGACCATTTCAAGTGGAATGCATTCGTTCTTATGTTCGGATGTGAAGACTATATGTTGCAATTTCAACCCATTGGATTCAGCTTCATTTTATCTGTCAATGTGCTAACGGTTGTCACCCTCTTCAGGATGGCTCCCGCTAAGAGCACCAACCAGAATCAGAATCAGGATCCGCCACCACCTCCTCCTCCTCCGGAGGCATGGCAAGCTGTGATGGCCGCAACCAATGCAAACACACAGTTGATCATGCAAATTCTTCAAGAGCGCAATCAAGCGAACCAAGGCAACCAAGGCAACAATCAGAATCACTTTGCTACGCTCAACCAGTTCCTTGCTAATGGGCCAAAGACTTTCAGCAATTGTGTTGAGGCAACTGATGCTGACGATTGGCTTGTGGATCTGTGCAAGCATTTCAAGTGCCGTAACGTCAGGCCTGAGGACTTCGTCAAGTTTGCTTCCTTCCAGCTCAAAGACCAAGCTGCAGAATGGTTCCAGCAGTACAAGGATTCCAGAGGAGGCCGTGTGATTACCTGGGATGAATTCCGTCAAGACTTCAAAGCTCATCATATCCCTCAGAGCGTGGTTGAGAGCAAGCGTGAGGAATTCCGCAACCTGAAGCAAGGCTCTTTGTCTGTCTATGACTACAACAAGTTGTTTCAGAAGCTCGCCCGCTTTGCTAAGCAGGACGTCCCTGATGAGAAGAGCATGATATACCAGTTCAGGGGTGGTCTCAGGGAAAACATTCAGCTAGCTCTTGTTCTCTTTGAGCCCTTGAGGTACGATGAGTTCTACAACATGGCATTGAAGCAAGAGGCCGCTCAACTAAGGTGTGATGCTTCCAAGAAGCGAGTCAGAGACACTACTCCTTCTTCCTCTACTCAAGTGGCCAAGCAGCAGAAGTATTGGCTTCCTCCTCCTCCGTTCCGTCAGCCGTATCAGAAGAGCAAAGGTGGCAGTGGATCTTCCCACCCACCCAACCCTGGCTTTCAGAACAAGACTTTGTCTCAAGCTCCAAGATCGAGTGCTCCGTATCACCGTCCTCTTTCAGAGGTCACGTGCAACAAGTGCCAACAAAAGGGTCACTATGCCAACAAATGCTTCAATCAGAGGCTTCTTCCTCCTCCTCCTCCTGTGAGATCGGCAAGTACAGCTGTGGTCAAGCATAACCCAAGCACGCCAAGGTCAACTTGATGAACGCAGCTTAGGCAAAGGAATCATCAGATGTCATCATGGGTAACCTTCCCGTTAATGATGTTCCTGCAAAAGTACTTTTTGATACTGGTGCATCGCATTCTTTCTTGTCATGCCCTTTTGCATCGAAGCACAATGTTGATACTGAGGTCATGCCCAAAGTCATGCAAGTTGTTTCTCCCGGCAAGCTTTTGACTTCTAGTTTGGTTGCTCCCAATATCTCTATCACGTTGGGCGACTACAAGTTTCTTTGTTCTCCGGTGGTTCTTGGCAACTCAGATATTGATCTTATTGTCGGAATGGATTGGCTTTCTAAGCACCAGGCGCATCTTGATTGTGCTGCAAGGCAGATTCAATTGACTCATTCGTCTGAGGATGTAATTGTCTTTGCCGCTCGTGATGATACCATCTGTTTGTTTTCTCTCAATGAGAAGGGTGAACTGGATGCTATCTCGCAAATTCCAGTCGTTTGCGAATATCAAGACGTCTTTCCAGAAGAGCTTCCAGGAATGCCTCCGCACAGGCCAGTTGAATTCGTCATCGATCTTGAGCCTGGCACGGAACCAGTGTGCAAGCGTCCTTACAAGCTCGGACCTGAAGAGTTGAAGGAGCTGAAGAAGCAACTCGATGTTCAAGAGAGAATGGGCCTCATCCGACCTAGTTCTTCTTCGTGGGGTTGTGGTGTTCTTTTTGTGAAGAAGAAGGATGGAACGGACCAACTCTGTGTTGAATACCGTCCATTGAACAAGAAGACTATCAAGAACAAATACCCACTTCCCAACATCAACGAGCTGTTCGAACAACTCAAAGGTGCCCAAGTATTCTCCAAGCTTGATCTCCATATGGGTTATCATCAGATTCGAATCCATGAGCAAGATATTCCCAAGACGGCTTTCAGGACAAACTTTGGTTCATATGAATACACTGTCATGTCTTTTGGCCTCGTCAACGCTCCTCCGACTTTCTCTCGCATGATGAACTTCATCTTCAATGCCTACACCAATGACTTCGTTTTGGTCTATCTCGACGACATTCTGGTCTTTTCGAAGAACAAGGAAGATCATGCCAAGCACCTGCATTTGGTACTCGATAAGCTGAGGGAACACAAATTCTACGCCAAGTTCTCCAAGTGTGAATTTTGGCTCGATGAGGTTCTTTATCTTGGTCATATCATCTCTGCCAAGGGCATTGCGGTGAATCCTGAGAAGGTGTCTGCAATTGTGAATTGGGAACCACCTCAGAACGTGAAGCAACTCCGTAGCTTCCTCGATCTCACAAGCTACTGCCAAATATTCGTTGAAAACTTTTCTAAGATCGCGAAGCCTCTCTCAAATCTTCTCCAGAAGCACGTCAAGTACGTTTGGTCTCCGGAGTGTGACATTGCTTTCAACACTTTGAAAGAGAAATTGGTCACTGCTCCAGTTCTGACTCCGCCTGATGAATCCAAACCGTATGAGGTCTTTTGCGATGCCTCTCTCCAAGGTCTTGGCGCAGTGTTGATGCAAGAGAAGAAAGTTGTGGCTTATACCTCTCGCCAGTTGAAGCCCAACGAGAAGAACTACCCCACTCATGACCTCGAGTTGGCGGCAGTTGTGCATGCTCTTTTGACTTGGAGACATCTCTTATTGGGAAGAAAAGTGGACATCTTCACTGACCACAAGAGTCTCAAGTACATCTTCACTCATCCTAATCTCAACCTCAGGCAGACTCGATGGGTCGAAATGATTCAAGAGTATAATCCGATTATCGAGTATACTCCAGGCAAGGCCAATGTGATTGCTAACGCATTGAGCAGGAAGGCTTATTGCAACAGCCTGATTCTCCAGCCTTATCAACCCGAGCTTTGTGAAGCTTTCCGCAAACTTAATCTGCAAGTTGTTCCTCAAGGTTTCCTCGCCAACCTTCAAGTCCCTCCTACCTTGGAAGACCAGATTCGCCAAGCTCAGCTTCTTGATGCTATGGTGAAAAAGGTGAAGATTGGGATTGCCAAGAGTCAACCCAAGTACAAGTGCTACCGCCTTGATGACAAGGATACTCTCTTCTTCGAGGATCGTATTGTTGTGCCCAAAGGTGACCTTCGTAAAGTGATCATGAATTAGGCTCACAATTCTCTCCTCTCCATCCACCCTGGGAGCACGAAGATGTATCAGGACCTCAAGCAGGCTTATTGGTGGACTCAAATGAAGCGCGAGATTGCTCAGTTCGTGAATGAATGTGATGTCTGCAGAAGAGTGAAGGCAGAACACCAAAGGCCAGCTGGTCTCCTCCAACCTCTTGCCATTCCAGAATGGAAGTTTGACCACATTGAGATGGACTTCGTGACTGGGTTTCCTAAGGCTGCATTTGGTTCAGCTTTTTTTACCAACTTCTGCTTTGAAAAGTCAAAAGCTAACCAAAGGGGTAAATGTTCAAAGCAGCTTTTGAGAATCTGTAACTTCTTCCTAGTGTAAATTTCAAAGCTAGGGGTACCCCAACTTTTCAGCTTCCAGCTTTTCCACAGCAGCTTTTTCACAGCAGCTTTTCCACAGCAGCTTTTTCAGAATCTGCAGCTCAACCAAACATAGCCTAAGTCCAAGCATGGCAATGATGCTATATTCGTTGTCATCGACAAACTCACTAAAGTGGCTCACTTTCTACCTATCAAAGAGTCAATCACTGCAGCTCAATTGGCAAAGCTGTATACCTCTCGGATTGTCTCTCTGCACGGTATTCCACAAGTGATCTCTTTAGACCGTGGCAGCATCTTTACCTCCAAGTTTTGGGATTCTTTTCAGAAGGCCATGGGCACCAACATCCGCTTCAGCACAGCTTTCCATCCTCAAACTAGCGGTCAAGTCGAGCGTGTCAATCAGATTCTTGAAGATATGCTCAGGGCTTGTCTGATCTCCTTCGGCATGAAGTGGGAGGATTGTCTTCCATATGCTGAATTCTCCTACAACAACAGTTTTCAAGCAAGTTCGGGCAAGGCCCCATTCAAAATTCTGTATGGCAGGAAGTGCCGTACCCCTCTCAACTGGTCTGAAACCGGTGAACGTCAACTTCTGGGAAATGACTTAATCACAGAGGCAGAGGAAATGTGCAAAGTCATTCGAGATAACCTCAAAGCAGCCCAATCCCGCCAGAAGAGCTACTATGATAGTAAGCACCGTGATTTGGCTTTCGAGATCGGAGATCATGTTTACCTCCACGTCTCTCCAATTAAAGGTACTCATCGCTTCGGTATCAAAGGGAAGCTTGCCCCCAGATACGTGGGACCTTTCAAGATCGTCAGCAAGAGAGGCGATCTCGCCTATCAACTCGAGCTTCCTTCAAACTTTGCAAATGTTCATGACTTGTTCCATGTCTCTCAGCTCCGAAACTGCTTCAAGACTCCTGACCGCACCGTCAACTTTGAGGACATTGAGCTCTAAGAAGATCGCTCTTATCGTGAGCACCCCGTTGCTATTCTTGAAGAGACTGAACGCAAGACTTGCAATAAGTCAATCAAATTCCTCAAAGTCAAGTGGTCACACCATTCCCACCGTGAAGCTACCTGGGAACGCAAGGATCACCTCCATTCTGAATACCCGGTGTTCTTTTAGTCCTAGATCTCGGGACAAGATCCTTTCGTAGTGGTGGAGTGTTGTAACACCCCGGATATGATTTACCCAATATGCACTCCAACTCTTGCCGTTTCTGGCGTTAAGTTATTTTATTTTCTTGGGTTCGGGTTTTTGTCTGCGTGTGTTGTTATCGTTGTCATGCATCTCATATCATATCATCATGTGCATTGCATTTGCATATGTGTTCATCTCATGCATCCGAGCATTTTCCCCGTTGTCCGTTTTGCATTCCGGCGCTTCGTTCTCCTCCGGTGGTCATTTCTACCTTTCTTTCGTCTATGGGGATTAAACATTTCCGGATTGGACCGAGACTTGCCAAGCGGCCTTGGTTTACTAACGGTAGACCGCCTGTCAAGTTTCGTACCATTTGGACTTCATTTGATGCTCCTAGCTCCCTCTACCTCTATATAAAGACCACCCTCCGAACTTTGCGGTTCCACTCTCCCCTAACCCTTGATCCATTCCATCCGCCGCCACCGGACATGTCCGGACGGCGCCAGATGCGTCCGCCGCCTCCGCCGACCAACACCGCACTGCCACATGGTGGGTACGCGCCCACATCGTCGCTTCCGTCGCCGGCCCGTCGAAGCCCGCAGCGGGCCCCCAAAGCCTGGCTCCTCCCGCTGCCCAAAGCCGCCTGCCTCCTCGTCGCGCCTCCTTGCGCCGCCGCGCTCCCGCTCGCCAGCCGCCGCCGCCACCTCCTCGCCGCGCCTCCTCGTCGTCGACGACCGCGGCAGCAACTCCGGCGGGCTTCGGTCGCCGCCCCCGCCGCGCCCCGCCGCACCGACGCCGCGGCCGCGCCGCCGCACGCCCCGGCGAGCCCCGGCCTCCTCCTCCCTCCTCGCCGACCACGACGCCGGCAAGTCCGACTCCGGCGCCGGCCCTCCCCATCAAACCTCGTAGAACGCACCGCCGCTACAGTACACCTCCAGGTCCATATCGGGATCGAGTTGACTTTTTGCCCGAAACCCTAATCATTTTGCCCGTGTTCATCATATCGTAACTTTGCATCCGTAGCTACGTTTTGGGCATATAGCATATCAAAATGTTTCATCTTGATGCCCAAAATGCTATTGGAAGAGTGCTATTTGAGATAATTGTCAGATCTGCTGCTCCAATTAGATATTTGTCATTTTTGCCATGATTAATGTGTACATGATATGCCCCTGAGCTCTTCGTGAGTTTTGTTATATGTTTTGCCATCTATCCAGAGGTGCAATCCATGTATTTTTTTGATGTGTGTGGTGACTAGCAGAAGCTTGCAAAGTGGGGCATTCATCAATGCTGATTTCAGGGACTTAGCAATTCCACTAATTCCTTGACCTGTTTATCTCAATATGCCATATGTTCATGTTGTTCCCTAGTGATCCGTGCCTCTTTTGAGGATGATCAGTAAGGATGTTTTGTTAATATTGTAGTTCTCTATCCATCCATGTCTTTTTTTGCAATTATGGAGCACCCTAGCTTGAGTCAATCGAGCTCTACTTTTGTCATTTCGTGAATCTGGGCAGATTGTCTACTTGTTAGCGATTTTGCCGAGGATGTTGTAGTTGATCCGTGCATGCTATATTATTGTTCTTGCCATGTCTAGCTTGTATAATGTGTATTCTTAATGGGTGTATGGTTATATTGTCATGACTTGCTCTGTAGTGAGTGCATCGAGCTCGTAAACATGCCTACTTGATATCTGATTTTGCATGCTCCAGTTTTCACTAAGTCTGAACTGATTATGTTTTTGCCATGTTCACATGCTTCCAAGTGTATTTTCTGATCCCTTTTGGCTCAAGGACACTAAGGGACTTTTGTTAAGCTAGTTGAGTAGATCCATTCCATGCTTTACTTTGCCATGTTCAGGTCCTGTAGCATATAGTTTTCATGCTCCAAAGTGGGCTACCTGATCTGAAATTCCAGACAAGTGTTAATTTCACTAAGTCTGAAATCTGTTTACCAAATGCATTTTTTCCATGCTTGTTTGAACCTATTAATGGATGAATTGGCTGTAGCTCAGTGTTACTCTTTTGGTAAGCATCATGTATGGATCCCTGCCATGTATTTTGTGGTCATGTTTGAGTGCTGTAGCAAGTTCATCTTGTTGCATTTTGATGGCTACGTGTTGTATATCGCAGACCGGTGCCATATTTGAATTGCTTGCCATTTCCAAACCGTAACTCCGATTCCGGCGTTCTTTATATTGTTTTCAAGCGATTTCATCTCACCTTTCCAGTGGCACTCTTGGACTCCCAAGATGAGGCCAGGTTCATTCATTCCTTGTCAAATCTTGTATATGCATCCCATATCGCATCCCGCATAGCATACCATGATTGCATCATGTTGTTTGAGTTGGCACGTGGTTGATTGTGTCCTTGTTGATTGTTTGTCTTGTTTGGGTAGAGCCGGGAGACGAGTTCTCTAATGAGGAGCCCGTTGAGTTTGCTTTCGAGGATCCAGTCAACTCTGACAACTTTGCAGGCAAGATGATCATAGCCTCGAAATCACTATTATCTTTGCTTTGCTAGATGCTCGCTCTTTTGCTATCCCTATGCTACGATGCCTACCACTTGCTTATCATGCCTCCTAAATTGCCATGTCAAACCTCTAACCCACCATGTCCTAGCAAACCGTTGATTGGCTATGTTACCGCTTTGCTCAGCCCCTCTTATAGCGTTGCTAGTTGCAGGTGAAGATTGGAGACCGTTCCTTTTTGGAACATTATTTACTTGTTGGGATATCATTATATTATCTTGTTATCTTAATGCATCTATACACTTGGTAAAGGGTGGAAGGCTCGGCCTCTCGCCTAGTGTTTTGTTCCATTCTTGCCGCCCTAGTTTCCGTCATATCGGTGTTATGTTCCCGGATTTTGCGTTCCTTACGCGGTTGGGTTATAATGGGAACCCCTTGATAGTTCGCCTTGAATAAAGCTTTTCCAGCAATGCCCAACCTTGGTTTTACCATTTGCCACCTAGCCTCTTTTTCCCTTGGGTTTCCGGAGCCCGAGGGTCATCTTATTTAAACCCCCCCCCCAGGCCAGTGCTCCTCTGAGTGTTGGTCCGACCGAGTAGAATGCGGGGCCACCTCGGGGCAACTTGAGGGTTGGTTTTACTCGTAGGATGTCTCATCTGAGTGTGCCCTGAGAACGAGATATGTGCAGCTCCTATCAGGATTTGTCGGCACATTCGGGCGGTGTTGCTAGATTTGTTTTAACTTGTCGAAGTGTCTTGTAGAACCGGGATACCGAGTCTGATCGGAATGTCTCGGGAGAAGGTCTATTCCTTCGTTGACCGAGAGAGCTTGTCATCGGCTAAGTTGGGACTCCCCTGCAGGGATTTGAACTTTCGAAAGCCGTGCCCGCGGTTATGGGCAGATGGGAATTTGTTAATGTCCGGTTGTAGATAACTTGAACCTTAACTTAATTAAAATGAATCAACTGTGTGAGTTAGCGTGATGGTCTCTTCTCGGCGGAGTCCAGGAAGTGAACACGGTGTTGGAGTAATGCTTGCCGCAGGTTGCTCTCTAGTTACTCGTTCTCGCTTTGCCTCCTCTTCTCGCTCTCTTTTGCGAACAGGATAGCCACCATATATGCTAGTCGCTTGCTGCAGCTCCACATACCTTACCTTGCCTTACCTATAAGCTTAAATAGTCTTGATCGCGAGGGTGTGAGATTGCTGATTCCCTGTGGCTCACAGTTTACTTCCGAACCAGATGCAGTGCCTGATGACTCCGTTCCAGATGACGCGCTTGAGCTCAAGTGGGAGGTCGACGAGGACTCACGCCGTTACTATGTGTCTTTCCCTGACGATCAGTAGTGGTGCCCAGTTGGGGGCGATCAGGACCGTGTCGCATGTTGGGTCTATCTTTTATTTTGGCGCCGTAGTCGAGCCATGAGTGATTGGTTGATGTAATGCTATTTATGTACTTTGATTGACGTGGCGAGTGTAAGCCAACTATGTACCTCCCCTTTTATTATATATATTACATGGGATGTTGTGAAGATTGCCTAACTTGCGACATTGCTTTCAATGCGGTTATGCCTCTAAGTCATGCCTCGACACGTGGGAGATATAGCCGCATCGAGGGCGTTACAAAGACTGAGGCGCAAGCGCTTCTGGACAGCGAGTCAAATGAACTTCTATTCCTCACTGTTGTTTGATAAAGACAAGATATTTAACCATGAGCAGATTCCTCATGTGGATATGGAGTCGCTGCCATGCTTCACCCAAGTCCTCAGTGTTCTTTATGACGCTGGATTACTCAACCTTTGCACCGACATCTGTGACTGGAATGAAGAACTCATTCTTCAGTTCTATGCCATGTTGCACATCACCGGCAATGTTGAAGATGTGAATTCATGGGTATTGGACTGGATGACAGAAAATACTCACTACAAAGCACCAGCCTCTGAATTGCTTCATGTCGTCCCAGTCAATCCTCCCACTGAAGGTGCATGGCGCCTGTATGATGAACCTGAGCTCTCCAACCATCTGATGCAAGTCCTAATGAAGCCTTTGAAGCCAGGCCAAAGCTCCTAGAACCAAATTCCTCGTAAAGGAACTGCTTTATGTGCCAAGGACTATACACATGATATTGACCGAAACCCTGAGTCCAACCAAGGGCCACAACTCTGATGTTGAAGAAGTTGTTGGCATCATGAAGAATCTGCTTTTCAACATCATACATGGTATTCCTATCAACTACCATGATTTCTTTATGAGGACTTTGGCCAATGTTGCTCTATCACCGTTTGAATTGAATTCTTATGCTCCCTGGATCATGAGATTCATCAGACCAAGGTCTTCAATTCATTATAAGGCTGATTGTCAACACCATCTCAGCTATTTGCCCCCTATTGAAGTCCTCAAATGGACTATTTCCTCTGCTGATGAGAAGGGCAAGGCTGCTGTGATTGATGAAGGCACTCGTCCATTGGATGGATAGTTTCGCAAAGATGCATCCTACTCCACCAATGATGACTCTGCCACCCATGACACTGCCGCAAATGCTTCAAAGCAATATCCTAAAGCCACTGCTCCGAGGGTTATGATTGATCGTGAGTTTCTCCTTAGTCTTCATTAGAAGGTGGATCACAATCATAAGTGGGTCAAGCGATAGTTTGGTTCAATTCTTCAGAACATGACAATCACGCAAAACACTGTGAAGAACAACCACTACTACTTGCATGAAGTCTTTGACCGCACTTGGGCTGTACTGTCTCACCTCTACGGTGCTGACGATCTCAAGCAGATGGGCTTCAAGAAGGACTTTGACTGGTCTCAGCCGCCTTCAAGGAAATTCAAGAAGGTCAAAGTTCCTCACTTGGTGGCCAGGTCATATTATTCATCGCGCAAGACTGAATAACATGAAGATTTGAACGACACTGCGGCAGGCCCTACTCCAACGGACGACCCCAACAATGCTGACACTCCTCCATCGACTTCATGATGATATTCTTCAGGGGTGTTAGTCCTCATTTTTCATCCCTTTTGGCCATTCAATGACAAAGGGGGAGAAATTTGAGTTAGTCTTCAAGCGGGTCTCATTATATTGGTTTTTTTGCTAAGTTACAACTCTCGTTCTTCTGAAGTATTTGTTGGATCGAGTTGTAAACTTAAGCCCGATGGTGGTCTGATACTTTTTCTCTATTTTTCTGCATGCTATATTTCCTTATATACGTTAATGCACGCATGCTAAATTACACCGGTCACCATGTTTCATCATGCATTTCAAATTCTTCATGTCATATGTTAAATGCGTGAATGAATTACAAGATATAGGGGGAGATCTCCATGATTCCACTCTACAATGTGCATTTGCTATTCAAAGCAAATTCCTCACATATGCACATCTGTAGGGGGAGTTCTTCTATATGTTGCAATCAAATTCCTCAATATCAGTATTTACACATCATATGTTTATCCCCGTTCAAAACTTAACCTATATTGTCATCAATCACCAAAAAGGGGGAGATTGTAAGTGCCTCTAGTGCCCCTTAGTGATTTTGGTGTACTGAGTTTACAGGACTAATGCATTCGTGAGTGTGCACAGGTCTATAAGTCTATGCGAAGTTTGATATTTATAGAGAAAGTCGACCCGTAAAACTGACTGTCTTCAATTGAAGAGTTTGACTTTCTGAAGACTTTGAAAGTGAACAAATAGGTGTGATCCTAAAGACTTGATATTCATGCGAGGATTATTAAGCGTGAAGACTTTTGTTTTCATAGTTTCGTGTTTCTCTTTCTTGAGTCATAGGAAACATCGTACTGTTAAAGGGGGTCGAGGTAAAACTAAGGAAAAGTTTCCAAGTGATGCTCATCTCAAAATCCTACACCTACCCAGTCCTTTCGAGTGAAGCCATTGGAAATCTCATACAGTTCAGTCAATTGCTTCAGTGACAGAGATGAAGATCTTCTGTTCTCTGAGGAATTTGTTCTGGCTGAGGAGTTAGGAATTCGCCAGTGCATATTGCCTACAAGTGAGGAACATGATAGCCCTGAGGAATTTGAGACACAAATATCCGACCGTTGTTGTGCCATGCACCAGCTGTCGCAATATATCTACCCTCTGACGGTCATATCATCGAAGGGCATTTATGTCTTATCATGTCGGGCTCCTCCCTAGGCTATAAATAACCTCCCCATACAACCACTAGCTGGTTGGCTTCTTTGAGAGAAACTGACACTTTTCATTGAGAGCATCCCATCCTCTGAGGACTTTGAGCGAAAATCATCAAGTGACGAGAACCCAAACCCAACACCTACAAACCCAAAGTGATTGAGCATCACTGAAGATATTGTTCCTGTGTGGAACCGACGCTTGTTACCTTTGAGGACTATGCATCCTCCAGACGTTTAGGCGTCATGGTCTAGAGCATCCAAGATGAAATTGTGGATCACCGAGTGACTGAGTCCGTGGAGGTTTCGAAGTCACCTGAAGACTTACCATGAGTGATTGGGCGAGGTCTGTGTGACCTTAGCTTAAGGAGAATACAGTGAGGACCGTGTGTCCTCAGATTTTAATACCTAGCCGCTCCAACCAGACGTACGACTGTCACAGCAGTTGGAACTGGTCTACCAAATCACTGTCTTCACCGAGCTAATGGTTCTATTACTTTCTTAATTTCCTCAATCCTAATTCTTCCGTCACTTTGTCTTCAGCCTGCTTATCCTGTGTTTACGCTACTTGTACTATATGCTTGTTTTCATTCCATCATGATGACTGTGCTGCTACTCTATTATGTTTGCATCTGAGTACTTATTCCGCTACTAAGTAGTTCGTTGCTTAGGAATTTCCTCACCCTGAAATTCCTCAGTGACGAATTTGTAAAAATCGCCTATTCACCCCCTCTAGTCGATATGACGCACTTTCAGTCACACCAACGGTCATAGGGATGTGAATGTGTTACGCTCTGGCCGACAAAATGACCTTGACAGGGCAAACTTAGTAGTGCTAGAACACCTAGATGTGCTAGAAGATTTCGTGACACTGCACAAAGAGACCATCGCAAAGAAGTATCCTGACCGTGGGGTGCACAGGACGGATGCTGAAACTATTAGAGAGCACAACTCCACTTTCTTGCATAGGTTCAAAGAGAGAGTTCTGGCTAATCCCTCGAAAGAGGGTTGTCCAGATGGAATGCTCATATAAGCCTTAGCACATGGCCTGTCGACCAACCACGCGACGTATCAAGAATATGATATCAACGGATACACGTTCTACACGGAGGACAAAGATATGAACAGTGATAACCAAAACTCAGGGGTGACGATGGAAGCCATGACTAGGAACGTAATTGAAAGACATTACGGAAGGCTCGAAGAGATCTGGGAGCTTAACTACTCTGGATTGCATAGCGCGGCGATGTTCCGTGTCAGATGGGCTAAGAACGTACAAAGATAAAATCAACATTTAACTACCATGTGCATACCAGACTCCGATAGTGATACCGTCAACACCACGACCAAAAATGAGCCATGGGTACACGCTAAACATGTGACACAATGTTTCTTCATAACCGACCCGAGCAATCACAGCCGTGTTGTCATGAGAAGAGGCAAAAGCAGCAGCATCCGAATGGATGGAGTCGCCAACGAGGAAGACTATGACCAGTATGGTGATCCGATGAGGGAAGATGATGCTGATGATGACGAAACATACGTCAAAAGAAAAATGAAGACTACATTACCTATGAAAGATCATAACCCCTGGAAAAGGAAAAGTCACGACCATGGGCTCAATTACTCGACAACGAACAAAAGAGGGAAGAAGATTAGTTTGATGCGTCCTCGTCACCCAAGCTGACAAACTAATCGACAAATTTTGTGTGTATCTATTTTGTATACCACGGTTAGTGGTCAAATGACGTAATATATATTATACTAATTATTATCCGGAGGGTAAACAATGGTATTGCTCAAACGATAGACCAAATTAAACCCTAGCTAGCTAGAGCTATATATATCCCTATTATACAAACTTGTACAAATGCAAATGAAAGATAAGAAAAAGAAGTGCAAATGAAAGAAAAAGAAAAAGGAAGGAAGAAGTTGTGTAAAATTAAATGAAAGAAAAACAAAAGGAAAAAGGAAGGAAGTTTGTGGAAAATGAAATAAAAAGAAAAATAAAAAAGAAAAGTTAGAAGTAGCGTGGTTTGAGCTGGGCAGCGCTATAGCTAACTTAGCTATAGCACCTTTTGCCAGGACGCGTTATAGCTGTATCGCCCCGAACACACCAGTCGGTGGTTGTTACTCCTGGGGGATCTAGACTGGCCCCATAGATCAAACTAGTCTTTTCTGCGCTCTTTCTCCTCACTCGTGTGCATGGGGGCTTGCCGCGATGGTAGACAGCAGTGACCCCTGCTGTGGTTGCAGAGGACCGGCGGGGGTGCAGAAACATGCCAGAGTGCGTGTGGTGGAGCAACGACGTGAGGGTGTGGGTGTGGATGCACAAGACGGGAACGAGCGGCTACTGCTCGCCGGTGTCGTGTGCATGCTGAAGCGGAGAAAAACAAAGGAGGTGGCGCTGTGCACAAAGAGCGGCGGAGGAGCTCATCGGAGCTGCCCGCAGGTGACCGAACCGGGTGGCAGAGGCGCGTTGAAGCAGGGCAACGGGGCTCGCGAGCGAGATGGGCGTGTGCTTCAAGTGTGATTGCAAGTGCGGATGCATTCATAGGTGAGTCGAGCATAGGCTAGAACACAAGCTCGAGCTCGTTGCCATGGTCGTACATGATGGACATGGCCTCAATCATGATGGGATTAGCGGCTACCGCGACAATTCAAACCAGAGAGAGATGGGGAGGAGCGACTGCTCATCAAGGGCTCAGGACAAGAAGACGAGGTCGGAAGCGCGACCAAAGAGGCTCGAGGAGGCACTGGTTGCGGAGGTGTCCGGGTCGGTGAAGAACAGGAAGTAGAGAATACGATGTAGTGGAGGAGTCGATCGCGTTGGCCTTGGGTCCTTCCGGCTCTTGGTCTTGATTGAAGACGAAGAAGGCGATGAGGGAGCTCGCTGAACTTGGTGTTTCCTTGATCCGTGAAGAAGATGAAGTAGAGGAAGAAGGGGACGTCAAGAAACTTGGTGATCCTTGGGTGCGCCTTGGCATCTGAATGGCACCGAGACAGAGTGGAGGTGCTTAGAGGCGTGAGGAGGGAGGCCGGCGAAGCTCCTATGCCAGAGGGAAGCTTGTGGCCTCGCCGACAATGGCTTCTAGAAGCAGTAGGGGTAGGGTGCGAGAGGGGATTGGTGGAGACGTGGCTGTGCGGAGGGAAGAGGGAGGATGTAGAGAAACCCTAGGGCGAGGCCCGGGGCGGCTTTATAGGAGGAGCGGGCGTAGTGCCGTGGCCACGGTGGCCATTTATGCTACTGCTCCAGTTTTATTCTGAGGGGGGGAGGTGGCGAGAGGTGGAAGAAAAAGAGAAGGGACTGGTCGCTGCAGGTGGGGTTGGCACGGTGACCAGCGTGGCAAGTTACCGGGAGAGAAAAGGAGAGAGGCTAGGCTGGGCTGCGGGGTGCTATTACTGGGCCGCGGCTGGGCTCTAGGTAAACCATTCCCTTCTCTTAAAACCTATATTTATTCAAGTAAACAAAACAAACAGATTTTAGGAGAGAAAAGGCCAAGGGTTTTGGGAAGGAATATGAGAGATATAATCATATCTCTGAACTCCTGGTTTTATGCATGATTTGAATAAATTGACTTGGCAATTTTTAGAGGTAGAAAAATAATCAAAGTTTGAATTAAATTCAAACTGGAGCCTTTTTTGAACCCAACCGAAACAACTCCTAGATAGGTGAGACTTTACAGAGGGGTTAAAGGCAAGGTGCAAGATTCATAGGAAAAGAAGGAACATTTTACTGGACAGAGAAATGCCACATGAAAATAAGTGTAATAAAGAAGAAGGGAGAAGTTTGGATGGGATAGAAACGTGAGTGAACTTGACGAATGGTTGCTGATATGTGTATGCTGCATGAATGAGGTGGAGATATGAAGGAGAGGGGGGTTTCACATAAGAAGACTTAAAGATGCAAACCAAGGCATGATGATCATGAAGCAATGCAATAAAATGACAAGAGGCACATCACATCATGAAGCATAGAACAAAGCAAGTGAGGCGACCATGGCAACAGAAAAGGATGGCACAATGCAATAAAATAAAAGATGAACATGATGCAAGAAGCAAAATATGGCAATGGCATTCAACATGATCATGGCATCAACATAGAGGAATAAAATATGCAAAATAATTATGATAATGCAACAGACAAAATAAACACATGATAACAACGAAAAGAAAAGGAAGGCATATGGCGCATCGGTCTCGGGGGGTCACAACACTCCTCCACTAACAGAAGATCTCGTCTCGAGATCTTAGGAATGAGACGGAAGAGAAAGAGGATAAGGTGAAACAAGAGCGCAAGAGAGAAGATGAACAAGGTCTAGAGCACTCGGGTAGAAAACGGGAACGACGATTATGACAAGAATCAAAAGCTCAAGGCATAAGATGGACTCTACAACCATGCCGATTAGAACAAGATAGAAAAGGAATAAGAGCGGAATAATTGGGATAGCATCCCAATATAAGAGAAAAAAGGAGAGGTAGACAAGATAAGAGATTTGAAAGGAGGACACCACACTCCGATAAAATGGATTAGCAAGGAAAGAACAAGGTCTCAGTGAAACGAGATGAGGTGCAAAAGAGAAGCATCACACTGCCTCCAGAACGGACAAGTAAAAGGTAACTCGTTGAAAGGAAAAGAAAAGGAGGAACAGAAGATAACTTCCACCATAATTGAATTGAGAAGCATCCTTGCAAGGAAGGATTTAACGAAGCTGTTGAAAATTCAACAACAAAAAGAATAAGCTTGATGTGGGCTTATAGATAACTTCTCAAAATTATGAGGTGTCTACCGACCACTAACGGAAACAATTGATTGCTTGGGACGAATGAAAAGATGCGAACCAACATCTCCCAAAATGATGAAGAATTAATTGCACTTCAAAATGCAAGAAGAAGTATTCTTGACCTCCAACAAGAATCTTGATGAACTTGAAGAATGAATTAAATCCTTGACGAGAATGAGTTAAATCCTTTATGAACCACCGTGAAAAACTCCGGTAAACAAAAGGATTAAAGAAACGAAGGTTGAAAAGAACAAGATGAAGCCTTGTGATGATTTAGATGGAGGTTCCGACAGGAAAACCGAGAAAAAAAACTTGGAAATCCGGAAAAGAAAAGATGAAAACACTTGGGACTAGAATTTATTCATCATGAACAAACTCCCTAGCAAATCACACAAAGTTTTTGGGATCGTGGAAACACTAGCACCCAAATCACACAAAGCATTGCATTCATGATCTCTAATTTTAATTTTAATTGTAGGTTCCCACTCATCATATAGTTTTCTAGGGATAGAAACTTCCAAATCCTGTTTTTTTCATAAGATTGCATTAAAGCATCAACGATATGCTTAGTAAAATCTTTATTTTGACTATAAGCATGAGGAGAATTTATCACGGAATGCAACAAGGAAATGCAATCTATCAAAGAGCAATTAAATTCCTTGAAATCCAAGATAGTGGGTTCGTTGCTCTCTAAAGTTTTAACCTCTTCAATCCCACTGTTAACAATTTTTGCTTCAAGATCTAAACACTCCGAATTTTTGGGATGCCTTCTAACTAAAGTTGACTCATCTCCAGTCCCTTCATTATCAAGATTCATATTGAAAAACAAAGATTTAAGAGGGTACACATCAATCACTTCTAGATCTTCATCCTTATTATCTTGAAAAGTAGAAGAACACGCTCTCACAAAGCAAGCCTTTTTTGCACGCATCCTAGCGGTTCTTTCTTTGCACTCATCAATGGAAATTCTCATGGCTTTGAGAGACTCATTGATATCATGCTTAGGTGGAATAGATCTAAGTTTCAAAGAATCAACATCAAGAGAAATTTTATCCACGTTCCTAGCCAACTCATCAATCTTATGCAATTTTTCTTCAATGAAAGCATTGAAACT
Source organism: Triticum urartu (assembly GCF_056163025.1). Taxonomy (NCBI): domain Eukaryota; kingdom Viridiplantae; phylum Streptophyta; class Magnoliopsida; order Poales; family Poaceae; genus Triticum; species Triticum urartu. The sequence continues at coordinate 398,327,596 of NC_141879.1, read as the reverse complement.
CTTTTGCGAACTAATAAATTCTTTAATACTAGATTCAAAATCAGAGGGCATCTTATTATAATTTCCATAAGAACTGTTGTAGGAATTACTGTAATTATTGGAGGAATTACTAGGAAACGGCCTAGAATTAAAATTACCTCTATACGCGTTGTTACCAAAATTGTTCCTACCAACAAAATTCACATCCATAGATTCATTATTATTCTCAATTAAAGTAGAGAAGGCATATCACTGGGATTTGTAGGAGTACTCTTCTTAGCAAACAATTTCATAAGTTCATCCATCTTTCCACTCAAAACATTAATCTCTTCAATTGCATTCACCTTTTTACTAGTAGATCTTTCAGTGTGCCATTGAGAATAATTAACCATAATATTGTCTAGGAGTTCGGTAGCTTCTCCTAAAGTGATTACCATAAAAGTGCCTCCCGCGGCCAAATCTAAAAGATTTCTAGAAGCAAAATTCAATTCGGCATAAATTTTTTGTATAATCATCCATAAATTCAAACCATGTGTAGGGCAATTACGTATCATTAATTTCATCCTCTCCCAAGATTGTGCAACATGCTCATGATCAAGTTGCTTAAAATTCATAATATCATTTCTAAGAGAGATGGTCTTAGCGGGAGGAAAATACTTAGAGATAAAAGCATCTTTGCACTTATTTCATGAATCAATAATATTTTTAGGCAAAGACGAAAACCAAGCTTTAACACGATCTCTAAGCGAAAATGGAAATAGCTTAAGTTTAACAATATCATTATCCACATCTTTCTTATTTTGCATAACACACAAATCAACAAAGTTGTTTGGATGGATAGCGGCATCCTCACTAAGAAGGCCCAAAAACAGATCTTTCATGACAAGATTCAGCAAAGCAGTATTAATTTCACAACATTCAGCATCGGTAAGAGGAGCAATCAGAGTGCTAATAAAATCATTATTGTTGGTATTGGCAAAGTCACACAATTTTGTATTATCTTGAGCCATCGTGACAAGCAAGCAATCCAACACACAAGCAAACAAGCGAAGAAAAAGCGAACGGAAGGAGAGGGTGAAAGGAAAAGAGGGCGAATTAAACGGCAAGGGTGAAGTGGGGGAGAGGAAAACGAGAGGCAAATGGCAAATAATGTAATGCGAAGGGTAAGAGTTGTGATGGGTACTTGGTATGTCTTGACTTGGCGTAGATCTCACCGGCAACGGCGCCAGAAATCCTTCTTGCTACCTCTTGAGCATGCGTTGGTTTTCCCTTGAAGAGGTAAAGTGATGCAGCAAAGCAGCGTAAGTATTTCCCTAAGTAATTGAGAACCAAGGTATCAATCCAGTAGGATACCATGCGCGAGTCGCCTCGTACCTACACAAACAAATAAGAACCCCGCAACCAGTGCGATAAAGGGGTTGTCAATCCCTTCACGGACACTTGCAAGAGTGAGATCTGATAGAGATAATCATGATAAGATAAATATTTTTGGTATTTTTATGATATAAATTGAAATTAAAGATTGCAAAATAAAATAGATTGGAAACTTGTATGATGGAAAATAGACCCGGGGGCCAAGAGTGAGATCTGATAGAGATAATCATGATAAGATAAATATTTTTGGTATTTTTATGATATAAATTGAAATTAAAGATTGCAAAATAAAATAGATTGGAAACTTGTATGATGGAAAATAGACCCGGGGGCCATAGGTTTCACTAGTGGCTTCTCTCAAGATAGCATAAGTATTACGGTGGGTGATCAAATTACTGTCGAGCAATTGATAGAATTGAGCATAGTTATGAGTATATCTAGGTATGATCATGTATATAGGCATCACATCTGTGACAAGTAGACCGACTCCTGTCTGCATCTACTACTATTACTCCACACATCGACTGCTATCCAGCATGCATCTAGAGTATTAAGTTCATAAGAACGGAGTAATGCTTTAAGCAAGATGACATGATGTAGAGGGATAAACTTATGCAATATGATATAAACCCCATCTTTTTATCCTTGATGGCAACAATACAATACATGTCGTTTCCCCTACTATCACTGGGATCGAGCACTGCAAGATTGAACCCAAAGCTAAGCACTTCTCCCATTGCAAGAAATATCAATCTAGTAGGCCAAACCAAACTAATAATTCGAAGAGACTTGCAAAGATAACCAATCATACATAAAAGAATTCAGAAAAGATTCAAATATTGTTCATAGATATTCTTGATCATAAACCCACAATTCATCAGATCTTGACAAACACACCGCAAAAGAAGATTACATCGAATAGACCTCCAAGAGAATTGAGGAGAACTTTGTATTGAGATCCAAAGAGAGAGAAGAAGCTATCTAGCTAATAACTATCACTACAAAAAAAGACATATCCGTGACATTTTGGGCCAAACGAATTTTTTTCTGTCACACTTATGACACTTCTATGACAATAATTGTGACAAAACACGGTATCATCATACATGTGGTGGGGTCCTTCTTCTATGACAGAAAATCATGACAGAAAATGGGCTTTTCCTCCTAGGCGGGCCGGAGACGCGGCTGCATGACATTCTTTGGGCCGTCCATGACAGAAAAAACCATGGTAGAAGCGAGGGCATGGAAAATATCGAGGTGTTCCTGGTTACGGTGGGTGGTCAGGGCCGAGCGATGCACATTTCTCTCGTACACGCACGCGCGTGGGTGCGAGACGTTGGGCTCTAACTGAACCCGAGCGAGGCGTTGGGCTCTAACTGAACCCGAGCGATTGCACTGTAGGCTACGCGTTACTGAACCCGAGCGATCGATCGATGGCTGTTAACTGAACCCAATCGAGCAATTCCTTCGCTACTATTGCTAACTAAAGCCGATCGATACTGCCTTTGGATGAACAGTGAACGTTGCTGGGGGGGGGGGTTGGATGAACATTTCCCGATGGGGGTGGATGAATAGGACCCCATCGTGTTGCCTCTGGATGAACAGGACCCCGATCGATCGAGCCGGTTGCGGCTGGATGAACAGGACCGCGTGGAGGGCAGGATGAACAGTAGACGGTGGAGGGCTGGATGAACAGTAGCCCATGGAGGGGTGGTTGAACAGGAGCCCGTGGAGAGGGCTGGTTGAACAGCAGCAGGTGGAGTAGCGTGCGGTGGAGGCTGGATGAACAGGAGCCCGTGGATGAATAGTCGCAGGTGTAGGCTAGAGGAGGTCGACGGTGGATGAAAAGTAGCCAGTGGAGGCTGGAGGGGGTCGATGGTGGAGATGAACAGTACCCCGTGGAGTCCTGTTTTGCAGTACGCCACACCCCTCCTGATGAACAGGACCCCAGTTGAGGGAGTCCTGGACTAAGGAGTCCTCGGGCGTCCGGCCTGTTATCTATGGGCCGGACTGATGGGCAATGAAGATATGAAGAACGAAGACTATACCCGTGTCCGGATGAGACTCTTCTTGACATGGAAGGAAAGCTTGGCGAACAACTATGAAGATTCCCTCTTATGTAACCGACTCTATGTAACCCTAGATCCCCCCCGATGTCTATATAAACCGGAGGGTGTAGTCCAGAAAGGATATACTCAATACCTTAGTCATGCAGGCTAGACTTCTAGGGTTTAGCCATTACGATCTCGTGGTAGATCAACTCTTGTAATACTCGTATTCATCAATATCAATCAAGTAGGACGTAGGGTATTACCTCCATCAAGAGGGCCCGAACCTTGGTAAAACTTCGTGTCCCTGTCTCCTATTACCATCAACCTTAGACGCACAATTTGGGACCCCCTACCCGAGATCCGCCGGTTTTGACACCGACATTGGTGCTTTCATTGAGAGTTCCACTGTGCCGCTGTCGTAGAGGTTGATGGCTTGACTTACTGTCAAGGAAAATATCATCTCAGGAGGAGCTCTGGCTGGGCGGTTTTACCATGATCGCCCGCTCGGCCTCTAAGCCAACGAGGATGATCTCCCGAGTCATCGAAAAATGCATCCGCGTTGATTCTGAATACACCAAACAGATGGATCCGACGGAATTATCATCTTTGAACGAACTCCTAGATCACATCGCCGCCTTGGGAGTCGCTACAGACTACGGTCGGACTGGGCTTAAACCCGACCAAAGCGAGATTAATTCTCCACCGATCACCTACCAAATTGCGGTAGTCGAGGAGCAAGATAACCCTTCCTCTATACTGAGGACGAATTATGTTTGGATCTCCGACCTCGAGAAGCCGGACTCCTGCCAGCATAAAGACACGGCACGTCCTACGAACTTGGAGTTGGACAGCGGGCTTAAAAAATCAGAAGATACTCCGGAGCCCGGACTGTTCAGTCCGGAAAAACCTCAGACTCCGGGTCATCGATCGGGTCAGGGTTCAGATCCAACCCCACCCACCCACCCAGACATAAGCGCTCTCACGAGCATCCAACAGCAGCCCCAGGAAACGGTCCACCACTTTTGGGCCAGATTCCTCCTTGTCAAGGACAAGGTCAAAAATTGCTGCGACGAGGACGCAATAGCAGCATTCCACAACAATTGCATGAACGAAGGACTCCTCAACGCTATTAATCGCCGCCGCATACTACACTTCGCCGAGTTGGCAACTGTTGTACAGAAGTACAGCGCAATGGAGAGCGCCTGGAGAGATCAGACAGTCTGGGGGCTATCGGTCCCAACTCAACCACTGTTCCAGGCAAAAAGATGCACCATTCTAACACGCCCAGACCAATAGCCAAAAAATGCAAACCCATTATGCGGCATGGAACCGTTCTGGAGGGATGGCTTGATGGCCCATGCAAAATACACACCACACCGGATACCATACCAACCCACAGCCTTAGAGCATGTTGGATACTCCGGCAGGTAGCCAAAAATGGCGAGGACATCCTCACCAAAGACGCCCCAGAAGACGACAAACCCAGAATCCTCACAGTCTTTGAGACATTCACTTCAAACAATAGGTGCAAAAGAGCACTCCGCGAACTCGCCAAAGTCTGCCAGATCGCAACAATAAACCCCTGGAATGACACAGCAATAACCTTTAATGCTGGCGATGAACCAAAACACAGGACAGTCCGAACACCAGCTGCCTTGGTCCTCAGCCCAATTGTGGATGGATTTCGGCTCACCAAGGTTCTCATGGACGGCGGCAGCAGACTGAACCTCATCTATGAGGATACAATACCAAAAATGGAAATAGACAGGAGCCGCATCGAGCAAAGCAGCACGACCTTCCGAGGAATCATTCCCAGTCGGGAGGCACGATGTGCGGGAAAAATCACGCTCGACATGGTATTTGGCACGTCAGAGAACTATCGGTCCGAAGAGATAACCTTCCAGCTGGCCCCCTTCAACAGCGGATATCACGCCATCTTAGGGCGAGATGCATTTACGCGCTTTCAAGCAATACCCCATTACGGGTACATGAAGCTTAAGATGCCCAGGCCCAATGGTATAATTACACTAGTTAGTGATCCGGACATAGCACTCCACACCGAGAATAAAACCGCGTCCCTGGCCCTTGATGCATTATCTGAAGCCCTCACGGGCGAAAAGTTAACCACTCTGCGCTCCACGGTGGACAAAGATGATGTGGTCCTAGACAAATGACCCAAATCCACCTCATTCAAACCGGCATAAGAAATAGTCAAATTCCAAGTCCATCCAACGGACCAAAAGAAGACAGCTTCCATCGGAGCACAACTAGGCCCGACGGTTGACGCCGCTCTATGAGAGTTCCTACGCAAGAATTGGGATATATTCACGTGGCACCCTTCTGATATGCCAGGAATCCCACGTGAGTTGGCCGAACATAGCCTCAATATATTGAAGAGACACAAGCCGGTCAAGCAAACACTGCAGCGCTTTTTCGAACCCAAACGCCAAGCTATGGGGGAAGAGCTAGCCAAGTTAATCGAGGCCGTATTCATTAGAGAAATAAAACACCCAGATTGGCTAGCAAATTTGGTGATGGTACCAAAGAAGGACAAATCCTGGCGCCTATGCGTCGATTTCAAAGACCTCAACAAGGCATGCCCCAAGGATCCCTTCCCCCTCCCCCGCATCGATCAAATCATTGACGCCACCGCAGGACATGACTCACTATGTTTTCTTGACGCATATTTCGAATACCATCAAATCAAATGAAGGAATCCGACCAAGCTGCAACAACATTCATCACCCCATATGGGCCATTCTGCTTCAATACCATGCGTTTCAGGCTCAACAACACGGGCGCTACATACCAACGCATGATTCAAACATGCCTAGAGAAACAGATCGGCAAAATAATTGAAGCTTATGTGGACGGCGTCGTCATCAAAACTAGGCACGTTGAAACAATAATAGACGATTTATGTCTCACATTCAACAACCTCTGCGTGTATGACATTAAGCTCAATCCAAAAAATGCATTTTCGTCCATGTTGGAATGCTGCTGGGCTTCATTGTTTCCAATAGAGGAATTGAGGCAAACCCAGCCAAAATCTAAGCTTTGTCACAATTGGCTAAGCCAACAGACCTTAAACAAGTTCAAAAGCTCGCGGGTTGCGTAGCAGCTCTAAGCCGCTTTATCTCCAGATTGGGAGAAAAGGCACTGCCACTCTATCGCCTTCTACGGTGAACCGACCACTTCGAGTGGACGGACGCGGCAACAGCCGGACTGGAGGAAATAAAAGCCCTTCTTGCGAGCAATCCAATCCTGGCTGCACCAAACACCGGCAAACCGATGTTATTATACATATCGGCAACACATCAGGTGGTGAGTGTCGTACTCATCATCGAACGGGAACAGGACGGGCATAAATTCCCGCTTCAGAAGCTAGTATACTACCTATCTACTATCCTTACACCATGCAAATCCCGGTACCCTCATTATCAAAAGATAGCATACGCGGTATTCATGGCATCCCGAAAGCTCAGTCACTACTTCCAGGAGTGTTCGATCACGGTGGCCTCCGAAGTACCACTCAATGACATTATAAACAACCGTGATGCTATGGGCCGGATCGCCAAATGGGCCATCGAGCTCCTCCCATTTGACATTACATATAAACCACGTCGAGCTATCAAATCCCAAGTACTGGCCGACTTCGTTGCTGAATGGACAGAGGCTGAACTCCCTAAAGAGTACGACACATACTCCAATTGGGTCATGTATTTCGACGGCTTCAAAATGCTAGCAGGGTTAGGAGTGGCCGTCGTTTTAACATCCCCTACTGGAGACGTCATTCAGTATGTCCTCCAAATATTGTACACAGACTCCAATAACGCAGCCGAATACGAGGCCTTATTACATGGTCTATGGATGGCTGTCTCCATGGGTATACAACGCCTAGAGGTGCGCGGGGACTCAAACCTGGCAATATCTCAAATAAATTGAGACTTCGACGCCAAAGATCCGAAGATGGCAGCATATCGTAATGCAGTCATAAAAATGTCAGCCCGGTTTGAGGGGCTCGAGTTCCATCATGTGGCTAGAGAAAGTAATCAAGCGGCGGATGTTCTTGCTCGTATCGGCGCTAAGCGCTACCCCGTCCCACCTAATATCTTTCAGGAAAGGCTTTTTAAGCCATCTGTGGTGTGGCAGGGGGAAATGACACTACTAGTCCGGATCCAAACATAACCCCAGATTCCGGAAACACCGACACCGTTGGGGGCTCAACCACCGAAATAACACCGTCGGCGCATCTCATCATGGCAGTCATTGCCCCATGGACCGAACCCTTTCTGGCCTACCTTAACACGAAGGAACTTCCTGAGGACCACAATGAGGCCTGCTGCATTGTCCAGCGTTCGAAAGCCTACAAGGTTCATGATGGAGAGCTCTATAAGAAAAGCTCTACCGAAGTCCTTCAATGATGTATATCCGCGGAAGAGGGGCGGCAGCTCTTGGCTGAAATTCATGCCGGACTTGGCGGTCACCACGCTGCAGCTCAGGCCCTTGTTAGCAAGGCCTTCCGTACAAGGTTTTATTGGCCGACGGCCCAAGAAAATGCACAGGACCTTGTCCAACATTGCATCAGATGCCAACTCTTTGTCAACCAAAGTCATATGCCCCCCACTGCCTTACAAACAATCACCATCACTTGGCCTTTTGCGGTCTGGGGCTCGATATGGTCGGACCCCTTAAAGGGGGAAGTCATAAGAGAAAGTATTTGCTGGTCATGGTGGAGAAATTCACTAAGTGGATAGAGGCCAAACCAGTCAAAATGGCCAAAGCGGGGCTAGTAATAGATTTCATATCCGGCGTGGTACACCGTTATGGTGTTCCGCATAGTATAGTCACCGATAATGGCTCCAACTTTACAGCCGATGAGGTGAAAACCTGGTGCACTAATCTAGGCATTAAGCTCGATTACGCCTCTGTCTATCAGCCGCAGACAAACAGTCAAGTCGAACGGGCTAATGCTCTTATTATGAGCGGCATCAAACACAGACTAGTGCGTTCTTTAAAGGAATCAGACAAGCACTGGGTGGAGGAACTTGACTCCGTACTCTGGGGGCTGCGGACCAAGCCCAACCGCACTACCGGATATACACCCTTCTTCATGGTGTACGGTGCGGAAGCAGTGTTACCCTGCAATATTATTCATGACTCACCTCGAGTGCGTATGTATGAAGAGAGAGGGAGAAGTTGAGCTAGATCGGCAGGACAGCTTAGATACCTTGGAGGAGGAGTGAAACGTCGCAAAAGCCCATTCCGCGTATTATCAACAGCAGGCTCGCAGGTACCAAAGCAGAGAAGTGCGGGCCAGGACTTAAAACATTGGCGAACTCATTCTACGCTTGCCGGAGAACAAAAAGGACAAACTCAAGCCCAAGTGGGAGGGTCCCTTCATCATTGACGAAGTTCTCACCGGAGGAGAGTACCACCTACGTGACGTGTTAGACAATCACCTGGAGCCCAACCCCTGGAACGCGGCCAGACTACCACGATTTTATGCCTAGCGCCGAACTCTGTGTTCGTTTCCACCCTCCTGTTAGTACAGTTATTTTTCTTCCCTCGCTTTTCGTTTTTTACCTTTTTCGTTTTTTCTTTAGCGTTACGGCTTTAGTACGGCTAGACCATCCCTACCTGATGCGTACATCTCTAAATATGTACGTTCATTATACTTGAGGGCTTCTCGTACAGGAGCTTGCGACTATTCTTCAAGCACCAAGCTTAGCACATATGTGGTTTTTCCATATGTACCTTTTCTTCGCCATTATATGCATCGATATGACTTAAGTTTTGGCCAAGCTCGGTTGCCTGGCTCCTGTGCTTATGCCCTACGTTCCCGTTAGTTCGGCTAGGGCATAAAGGGAGCACATCTGTGATTGTTACTGTCGGGTCATCCGTATGTGTACCTCAGACTGGGTGAAGCAGAAAGCTAGCGTTCTTAAGGGAATACTCGGTTGGCGAATTAAAGGTGTTTCCGCATTCACTCCATTGTGAACCCCAGGTGTTACTTACTCTAAGTGTTTTTCAATCATAGTTGGGACATGCACATTAAATGCATGCAAACCTAGGGAAAGGAACCCTTAACGGAACTATTCTCTCTGGAAGATGTTTCTTACATAATGTAATATAACATAACTAGCCGGATACACATTGTCTGTTCGAGCAATTATGACCCCTACGCCTGGTTTTCCACGCATACCCCGGTATATTCTGCCGCTATGGTATTCGGAAACACTCCGCACCTTCGGGTCCAGAGGTTGAAGCGAAAAGGCTAGCGATGACAATTGTCTTTATTATCTAGCTAGAAGGAAAGTACATAGTCACTCACGACTCAAACACTTCCTCCTCTATACCATCTAAAAGGCGGTCTAATTTACAATCCTATTGGGAATATTTGGTGGCCACCTCTACTTGGTCATGTACAAAAACTAACGAGAATTTCTTCCCCATTCGGCCCTAGCGGTCCAACACGAGCCATGTGATTAGGATCCAGCTTGGTATATTGCGTCTTCACCATGGCCCAGGCCTCTCGCGCACCCTCTCGGCAGGCCGATATCTTCCACAGTTGGATACGCCACCGCGCTCCCTTGAACAGCTCTACCAGCTTCTCCATACTTCCAGGAGGGGAGTCAGATGGCCATAAGGCCTTGGCTACACTCCGCATCGCCTGCCGAGCTTGCTCATGCAACTGCGACAACCCTTGCAGAAGATCACTTGATGATCCGGAAACCTCCTCTTCGGGGCGGTTCGTCAATATACCTGCAATTACAACTATATCAGCTACTGTTGCCCCCAAACTGTTATAAGATAAAAGCGTCCACGTACTGAATATGCCGCCTCGCGGCTTCTTGTTCTCCTTCACAGATTCCGCTAGCTGAGCTCTCACATCTTTCAGTTCTTGACCCAGTTTGGTGTTTGAATCTTGGAGTTTCTTTTTCTCTTGAACGACTTTTGTCAATACACGCTCGCCCGCCGCTAGTAGCTTTTTGGCTCCGTGTTCTTCGCTTCGAGCGGCGTCCAGGTGCCCTTGTAATTGGTCTAGCAACCCAACACAAAGATAAGCACCCAGATTCACACTATCAGTGTATTATGATGAATTCTCGATAGAGGGAAATATTACCGGGATATGCCTTTTATTTCTCCAATTCGGCATTGGCAGCAAGCAGCTGGCACTGACACTTTTCTAGTTCCTAAGCTGACATCGTGTTCTTCTCCGTAAGCACCTGGTTGTACATTGATCCTTAAATAAGTTGTTTCAACTCCTTTTAGTCTAGGGGGCTACTGGCATATGGTTATCATTGTCAGACAAAAGAAATTTACCTACACATCTTTGAAATGCTACCTTGTGGCCCTGTTAAGCCCATCTCGAGCAGCTCGGATGTATGCATTGGCCGAGCTGATAGCGTTAAACGACTCTTCTGAAAACCAGGGTCTTGTAAAATGGCCCGGCAGCGCCGATGATTCATGGCACTCTCCACTTCCGAGTTGGTGACCGATACATCATCCTAGTCCTTCGCTGGAGGACAGTCCGGCATCACCCCCGCATCAGTCCCCGTCTTCATGGCAAGATTTGAATCCTGGCTACAGGAAGTACGGCCGCTCGAACCTCCGGATATAGTCCAGCGCACCTTTTTCCTGACACATGGAAAACTGGAGGGTCACGGTTGGACGTGACTGCCGAGGTGCACATTGGCAAATTCATACCTCTTCGATGAAGGCCCAACCATGTCTTGTTTTGCTTTCCTCTTGGGAGGCGCGCTTGGTGTGGAGGACGCTCTCTTCGTAGATACCCCTGGGGCGGTACGGTGCGCCGAACCCTTCCCCTTTTGAGCACAGGATGGGCGGTGGGTGAGAAGGAAGGAGAAGTCTCTTTTGGATAAGGTGTCTTTGGATTACTTACGTGTGAAGCTGGAAGGAGGCCAGGGTAATCGGTGATAATGGGTACATATGTAATGCCGTAGCTCATCTGATAGAATGTCCCCTCCTCAAGCTCCAAGAATATGTCTGGATCTTTGTCATATCCAGGGTCAAGATCCCGGTTGCGATTCTCCGGCTGAGGGACAGGGTCATAGATCCCCTCGACAGCCTTTCACCATTCCTATTAGGAATAGATAAGATGCTGCCTATCAACGAATGATCCAAGGAGAGGATGACATAAGCGGGGCCGAACCTACCCAGCTGGGAGGATTGTACATAGAAAGTCCATCTCGATGTTGGAGACGGCTGAACTCCTCCTTCTCCCCTTTATACAGCTCGGCCAGAATCTTGGCGAGAGCAGCGGGGGTCTTCGGGCCCTTTCGGTCGTAACATGAGGCGTCATCTTCTCCGTTATAATGCCACATGGACAGTCCTCGGTATTGGAGTGGCTAGACCCCCCGCGTTATAGAAATCTCCATCACCTCGACTATTGACAATCTGGACTGGGCAAGAGTTTTAATCTTCCCTAGTAGCAAGCTGATCTTCGTGCTATCCTCTTCCTCGAGGCTCCGAGGACGCCAGCTATGGCGCTTCTTCAGCGGACCGTTTGAAAACTCCAGGAGGCCTATGCGGACGGGGTCGGGGAGAGCGACGTCGTCGATATAGAACCATTCGGAAGGCCACTCTTTGGGAGCTTTCTTTGGCGTGTCGGACAGGTATCCGGTCCCGGCGATGCGCCACACTTCGGCTCCCCCCACTTCAGAAATTGATCCACCTTGATTGCGAGGGACGAGGCAGAATAGTTTTCTCCATAAATCAAAATGGTCCTTGCAACCTAGGAATAGTTCGCATAGGGCGACATAACCCGCAATGTGGAGGATGGAGCCAGGGGTAAAATTGTGCAGCTGGAGGCCATAATACTCCAGCAGCCCTCGGAGGAATGGGTGAATTGGAAACCCCACTCCCCTCAGCAGATAGGGGACGAAGCACACCCATTCTCCCATAGACGGATTGGGAAGATCCTCTGCCTGAGTCTTGCCGTTGAAGGAGGCCAACCCTGCTCGAACAGGGACCAAATCTGCTGGAGGGAGAAATCCCGGCGTTTGCAGCTTCGCCAGTTGACTATGGGACACAGAGCACCTCTCCCACTCGCCTCTCTCTAGGTTGGAACGGGAAGAGGAGCTGGGATTGTTGGCCATGTTGGAATGGTCTTGCCTGGCGGTCTCTGAGGATTTTCTCCGCTTGGTGCTGAAAGGATCTGAGATCCAATCTCTTTAAATAGATGCCCTTCCTTGCAGGATTGGGGTGTTATTTGCAAAAAAATACCCTGACTGTCCACCTTCGCTTGACACATGGAAAACGAGGACATTAAGCGCGCAGAAGCCGAAGGGAGACATCGAATCTACGGCCGAATACACTACTTGGAAATCAATAAAGGAGGAACCCACCTTGCAATACCGAAGACAATCTGTGTGCCAAACACCTTGCTATTGAAGACTGGTTCGGGGGCTACTGAGGGAGTCGTGGACTAAGGGGTCCTCGGGCATCCGGCCTATTATCTATGGGCCAGACTAATGGGCTATGAAGATATGAAGACCGAAGACTGCACCCGTGTCTGGATGAGACTCTCCTTGACATGGAAGGCAAGCTTGGCGAACAACTATGAAGATTCCCTCTTATGTAACCGACTCTATGTAACCCTAGATCCCCCCGGTGTCTATATAAACTGGAGGGTGTAGTCCGGAAAGGAAATACTCAATACCTTAGTCATACAGGCTAGACTTGTAGGGTTTAGCCATTACGATCTCGCGGTAGATCAACTCTTGTAATACTCATATTCATTAATATAAATCAAGTAGGACGTAGGGTATTACCTCCATCAAGAGGGCCCGAACCTGGGTAAAACTTCATGTCCCCTGTCTCCTATTACCATCAACCTTAGATGCACAGTTCGGGACCCCCTACCCGAGATCCGCCGGTTTTGACACCGACGCCCGTTACGACCTTAGCGCTCCAACACAAGTCTGTTTCCTCCGTTTTGTGGTACGCCACACCCCTCCTTATCAACAGGACCCCCATTTCGACCATAGGAGGTCCGTTTCCTTCGTTTTGTGGTACGCCAGACCCCTCCGAATGAATAGGATCCCGTTCCTAACATGGCCGGTCGAACACAAGGCAGTTTCCTCCGTTCTGCGGTATGCCAGGCCTCGTTTCCATCGGCTATTCCGTCCAAGCCCTCCCGATTAATACGACGACGCATTATGTTCCGACCCAGCCGATTGGCTCCCCATGAACACGACGACGACGCAGTTTCTGTGTTCCGACCTAGCCATGTACACGAGCCCTAGCCGTACATATGCGCGAGTAGGCATTCGAGACACTGCCCGTATGTACGTACATGGCTGTATTTTCTTTCTTGCATACTGGCCGCTGTACGTACGTGTACATGCTATGTGCGCGCCTCTACATCGACCAGTATGTACGTACACATTCGCGACCAGAATGACAACACTACGTACGCTTCGACCAGGTGGGTCCCGACTGTCAGGCACTTCCTTGCGTGTGAAGATGTAGCTGGTGGGTCCCAGCAGTCAGGGGGGCGAATCATTTTTTTTGTCTGGACGCACTTCCTTGTGTGCGAAGATGTAGTTGGTGGGTCCCAGTAGTCAGGTGGAAACATTTTTTTTCGTGAAATACGGTGGCCCGTCCGGTGGGTCCCCGCTATCAGGTGGAGGAATAATTATTTTGCGCGTAATAAGGAGGCATTTCCTTGCTGCACCCGTGGACCTAGCTGTCAGCCTCTCCACATACAGTCCACGTCCAATGGAAGCCGTTCCTTGACCACGTTGACCATGCCGCACCGAGAGCACCACGGCGATGGGCGATGGTGAGGCCTAGGAAGGGGATGACGCGGAGCCGAGGAAGACGCGGTAGTGGAAGCCCGCGCGGAGAGGAGTACGAGGGTTCACTGGTTCGGCTGCGGTGTGAGGCTGCCATCGCCGCAGGTCCTGGTCAGCGGTGGGAATAGTAGGGGAGGTGAGGCCTTCGCGATAGCACAACCGGCCGCGGGAGGCAGGAGCATGCGGCACGACCGGCGCTGCGTTGGGCGGCTGGACCAAGAAGACCAGAGGTTGAAGAAGCACTACGGCCATTCGATGCACATCCTATGGTCACCGGAGCTAGAATCGTTCATATTGACTAAGTTGACAAAGCACTGCGTCCCCGTCAACTTAGTAGGCCCACAAGTCAGCCTCCCACCAAGGTGGGTCCCGACCAGCAGGGGGAGTATTCATTTTTTTATGCGTAATAAGGAGGCACTTCCGGTGGGTCCCAGCAGTCAGGGGTAAACATTTTTTTCACGAAATACGGTGGCCCGTCCGGTGGGTCCCTGCTGTCAGGTGGAGGAATCATTATTTTCCGCGTAATAAGGAGGTACTTCCGTGCTGCCGTTGTGGACCTACCTGTCAGCGTCACCACGTACAGTCCATGTCCGATGGAAGCCGTTCCTTGACCACTTTGACCACACCGCGCCGAGAGCACCAGGGCGCTGGACGACGGCGAGGCCTAGGAAGGGGACGACGCGGAGCCGGGGAAGACGGGGCAGTGGAAGCCCACGCGGAGAGGAGTACGAGGGTTCACTGGTTTGGCTGCGGTGTGAGGCTGTCGTCGCCGCAGAATATCAGGGGGTGTGGGTGAGTAGAGGGATGGCCTGGCCAGTGGTGGAAGAAGTAGGGGGCGATGAGGCCTCCGCGGCATCACAGCTGGCCACGGGAGGCAGGAGCATGCGGCACGACCGGCGCTGCTTTGGTCGGCTGGAGTAAGAAGACCAGAGGTTGAAGAAGCACTACGGCTGTTGGATGGACATCGTACGACCACTGCAGCTACAATCGTTTATATTGACTAAGTTGACAAAGCCCTTGGTACGCGTCAACTTAGTAGGCCCACAGGTCAGCCTCCGAAATGGTGCACCCAAATGTCAGGGGGAGGAATCATTTTTTGGGCGGCTGAAGCAAGAATACCCGAGATTGAAGAAGAAGCATGACATCCATTGGATGGACATCCAATGGCCACAACTGCCAGAACCGTGTGTTGTTGACAAAGCCTTGCATACGTGTAAACTTAGTTTTTTTAGGGGAGGCGTCAACATAGAAGGCCCACAAGTGTGTGGCAGAGAACATATAGCCCATTTGCGATTTGTAAGAATGTACAGCCCATTTTTTAATTCTAATGGAATTTACTACAGCCCATTTACAGTTTGTTAAAAGTACAGCCAATTTTCTATCTAGGACAACGATTAATAATTTCAACCAACCGCTCAAAATAGAATTCAAAAAAATTTCCCACATTTTTATGGGATCCGAAATTTCTAGTCAGATTAAATATAATTTCAAAATAAAATTGTATTACATTAAAATCCAATGAAATATTGCACGCGCAACAAGTAATGAAATTAAAATTTTCAAATTCCAAAAATAATATATTTTTTAAACTAATTACGCGTTTGGTGCATTTTTTTATAGTACTTGCCAAGTTATTATAATTACATCCATTTATTATTTCTTAAAGTCCATTTTCTTGTTAAGCCTAATGCATACCTCCTAGGAAAGTTTGCAGCCCAGCGGGCCGGAGAATAACAAGTTGACCCTGATATTGTGTACAACTGTCGGCCCAGTTGCATTGCTGATGTTGAAAAAAAGGCCCGTGTAGTATAGTACAACCTAACATGGCTACTCAACCCACATTCAGTGACGCCGGAAAGGCCTAAACAAGGCTTCTGTACAACCTTTTGAAGTCAGTGAGCTCAATTAATAAATTAAGAAAAAAGTTAGATTACAGTGGAACCTAATTAAAAGCTGTCACGAGCAAAGAAATAATTCAACGGGTCCCACTTGTGCGTGTGTGCGTGTGTGCATGTGTGTGTGTGAGAGAGAGAGAGACCCATCGGTCGATGCTCCTAAATACATCTTTCAGCCATATGCATTGCTGATGCTCAGTAAAAACTTATATAGTTGACACAATCAGGATGGAAGCAGTGGATCTCTACGGGTAGGGCTATGTTGAAACCAACGAACTCGTACATAACGGTTCATCCCTTGACTGCTGTGCAAAGAAAACAGACAGACACCACAATAAGTTCTGCTAGCACATTAAGTTGACGTACAGTCCTTTCTAAAAAAAGTTCAGGTACAAAATTAGAATAGGACACAATCAAATGTACTGGCACATCAATGCTTCACACCCATAGCTCGGATTTAACTAGTGTCTAACAAGATTCAGTTGTTACCTCAAATTAGAACACATCCAAGTAGCCAGCACTGCCTCTTCTCCCAAAAAAGCAGTGGCCTCCACCGTGCGATGGAGTAGGCCCTATGCCATCCATCGTTCCGAGCAACATGGGGAAAGTCTGACGTTGACTCCTGTAATGGACATCCTCGACGGACCCTAGCACCAGCGGCGGCGGCAAGACATCGATTGATTGATTGACCACTTCTTCGACATGCACGAACACTCGATATAGGTACATCCCTAACGTGGTCCGCGGCGGCCTTGGTGGCGACGAATAGTACAACCCCGGTTCCTGCACTAGTATCTCAACACCAATCACCTTTGGTATGGTGGACGCTTCTTCATCCATGCCATAACCGTCAGAGCCCAGCTGTCCGGAGGAACAAACATACTTACGAGCTCACCTCCAAGGTTGTTGATAAAATCATTCATGGACTCGCTATTCCAAGCATGTCGAGGCATGCCATGGAAGGTAAGCTTTGTTAAAAACTCAAGCTCAGAGGGCACCGAGCCCCATCCTGGGTGCCATCGATCAAAGCTCACCAGCGCGCCATCACAGAACAAACATCGGGAAGTTTCGAACACACGACTGTAGTCGAAAGTTGTCCGGAACCTGACGAAGAAATCAGCCGGTTGCAGACAGACCTAGATGAGAAAGTCACTTATTTGGATGCCGTGCGCAATGCCAAGAGCCTTGTCAAGGTCGTCCGGCGAGACGGGAGGCCGGCCGCCGTTGGTTGTTACCATCAGCACTTTGCCGGCAAACTGGTCATCAAGCGCCGCTATGCCACTGTTGAACGATAGCACGCAGTGACCGAAGGTAGGACAGACCTCAGGATCTCTGGCTCAGAGATCCGCGTTGACCGCCGACATGATAGTGAGCTTGAATACAGGGAGTACAGGAGGGGGATTTGGGGGAACTGGAGTAGGAATCGAGATTCCGGAGGTGGGGGCGGGGCGGGAGACTGGGGATGAAAAGGTAGCTTGAATTTCGAACACGCGGCAATATGCTCTTGGCTCGCAAGTGCACGAAAACACCGGTGGGGCCCACATGTCGGCCTAAGAGTCCTTATTCTTTATTTTTTGGAGAGGCCGTCCTTTTTTGAGGATCTTTTGAGAGCCCGGCCTGAGAGTCATAATTGACCTGTTTGGCATTGCGTTACTACTCGACCCATATTCAACGACACCTCACTGGCCCAAACAAGTGTACATCATCGAAAGACACTGAGCTCAAATTATATAACTTGAAAAAAGGAGATACACTCTGAACACTTGAGAATAGTAATGCCCTCATTTAGCCCACCAGTAGTTCGAGACAATAAACAGTTCTAAACAACGATATATACAACATTCAAACACTGACTAGTGACTACTACTGACATAAACAACAATACATGATAGTTCATAAGAAGTCTTGCTACACCACCAAAACGCACCCATCTGCAGCGCTCAGACTCTCGTGATCCAGACGAGAATGACATTCTAAACAGAGGCAACTATTACATAGTAAAAGTGACATAGACGACGATGACCAAATGACAAGGAATATGCATAACAAAAGAAAGAACTACCCATCCAGAACAAGCTGCAAAGACAACAAAGTCATTCGAAGAGATGATCCAATACCGTCATAATTTGCAACCCCACTTCAGCGACCAATGATCTGGAGACACCAGTACTCCACCCTTTTGATGCAACAGCCCAATTACCTATCAACCTGAAGGCTTGAACCACATCATTGCTTGTCGTAATTGAGACATCCAAGGATCAAAGTTAATCCGGATGCCTTTGTCATTCTCACCTTCTTTTGGCTGCAGGTTGTATCATTGACAATCAGGGGAGTTTGCTCCTGAACTCCTAGGGCTCGTTGTGTAGGCACAGTTTTCCATAGAAAACAGAGCCTCTCTGCCATCAAGGTCCTTGCCAACGGTGATCTCCTGGTTAATCAGATAATTGAGTCCGACAAACAAAGAGTGTGAACCAAGGCTGTTTACCCGCCTCCAACTAAAAAAATCCTGAAAGGCCCCAACTAGCTGGTATCCTGCTCATAGACGTAACAGCCACTATCCGGATACTCACGTATTTCACGGTGCTTGTATATAGTGGGTTTTTTGCAATATAACTTTTCTGGCTCATGTGTCCCAATGATCATCAGTCTTTTGCCGTCATCTGATCGAGCGAGGAACCAGTTGTGCTTCCTTGTTTATGGCAAAGGTGGTGTGATTACAAAGGGCAGTAACTGTAGGGACGCTGCATCATATCAAAAAGGACAGGCATTGTTAATGTAAGATCAGCATTGTTCAGAGTAGGAGTAGGATAATGCAAGAAACAACATTGATATGTCCCTGTTGGAACTGGGAGCAAAATACAGGTAAATGTATACTGGGTTCGAAAATATAGAAGTGCCATGCATGGTTATACTCATGTTATCTCGCAACCAATTCTTCACAGGAAACTACCATGTCATGCATGTTATGGAATCATGTTCTGTCCTCACAAACAAATTCTTCAAGGTAACTAACAGACCATGCATTGTTATATACTCGTGTTCTGTGGGCAAATTTTTTGTGAGGATATTATTCTAGCCATTGATTGCTGAAAGGCGAATATAGGTATGTACACATGGTAAGCATTACAGGATTTCACTACTTCCAAATATAGAGTTATCCATATGATGGCCATTGATTGCTGAAAGGCGAATATAGGTATGTACACATGGTAAGCATTACAGGATTTCACATTTACTTCGCTAACGTATGGTTAGATGAAACCAACAGTGTGGTGCATGTTTCTACATAATGAAAATGAGGAAACCAACATGGCCATTGATACACACTCATATTTAGTAGTACTATATTGGTTACTGTAAAATAAGGAGAATATCCATATATTCTTACCGTTTGATTATTCAGGGGTACAAATTGGCTGTAATGACATGATCACAATCGCATGAATTAACTCATTCCAAATATAGCTGATTTCCGGCGTCTCTAATACATTGTCATAGTTCTACTCAAATTCTGCTCAAACAGGGATATGCCAATCATCATAAAAAGTTCAAACAGTGTCATGGCGTCATCATTAACATGAGATGGAAACATCTTACACGCGTCATCCCAGCAATACGTGGTTCCATCTGCTTTGTCGATCACGTAGATGATGCTATTGTGTTCAATAGCATCACAGAAGTGTGTATCAGCTTTGACGATGATCCACTATGAGCTAAGTTGTCTCCAGCTAAAGAAGGCACCAGCGTAAAGATAGGCGAGTCCGCGGTCGAACAGGGCAATTAGCTTGAAGTCTGCGTAATTCGCATGTCGTGTGGGCACTTGGCATATTACAATCTTCTGCAAAATAAGGTCCGTCCAACTGACGTGGTAATCTAGATGACTAGGACCGTGATGGTAAAACTCTATATAATCCAACGGAGGAAGGATAATCTCATGGGAGGTCTGGAAGTTCATGAGCACCAACTTTTTACCGTCTTCTCTGAAGGCAGCCATCTAGTGGGAGTTCATGACGACCCAGTACATACCTGCCAAGAAGTTTTGGGCGATGGTGATCGGATCGAAGTCGAGGGAAATGATGTACGGCGACCCACTACATACCTGCAAAGAAGTTTCAGCTAATGGAGATCGGATTGAAGTCGAGGGGCATCATGTACGCCTCCGTATCATGGTGAGACAATCTCGCAAGAACAGATAGCAGCAAGTAGGGTGTCTTGAAAAGCTTTGGCCTCGCTTCGATGATGGCCGTGTGCATGCCCCTCGAGCATGCAGCCAGCCGCAGGGTGCTCAACATATCCATACACGAACAACAGAGGTCGAGGATGTCACTGGGGAGATTGCTCCAATCGCGGCTCATATGGATCCTGTGCAGTTCGCGTTCGACCATGGTGGAGTTTGGAAGGTGGGTTTTTGGGGGGCTTGATTTACGGGGGAGAAGGTTGTCAGTGCTGGAGCGGCTAGCGAGGGCATAGTGGTACTGGGGGAGGCGAGCGAGGCGAGGGTATGTGGGGGCATAGTGAGATAATGAAGAGTGAGCTCAGGATCTCCGGCGAGACGGAGATGGAGATGGAGTGGTGCTAGGGGAGAGGGAGACAAGGCGAGGCAAGCTATACTGCGGCGGTGATGGTGACTGCACAGTGCACAAGGTGAGGCTGACTTTGGTAACCCGGACACGCCGCCTGGACTGGTGTCACCTCGGGCGCAGGGTCTTGTTACTTCACTGTGAGGACCGGATGAATAATAGTATTTTGACCATCAAGTGTACCATAGTTGTACTACTACTAGTAGTAGGAGTAGGAAGAACATGAGGACACTCCCGTGCTAGCATGCCTCTGGGTTCACTTTGTCCTCCAGCTATCATCCGTATTGCGAGCAGAACCAAATTCTCGTGCATGCGGAAGCATGAAGAAGGACTTTTCTTTTTTGAGGATAACCGCATATTCCTTAACCGTAGTAAGAACATGAGTAGTACTTCCTCCGGTCCTCTTTTGTCTGCGCATAACTTTTTTCAGTATTTCTCTAATTAGTCTGCATATATACCCTTTTGCATGCGCCCATTTCCCTCCATGCCTCGCATTCATAGCATTAATTAGCGTACGCATGAGCAGCTGCAGCCAGACTCTAGCCAATAAACTGCAGCATACGAGTGGGCCATTCTGTGCACGTGGGAGAGAGAAAAGTCAACCGAAGAGTCCGTCCAATCCATTGCATGCAGCAGTCAAACCACCGCAGCTCTCCTCATGCATGCACATAACTTCTCCCATTTACTTCTCCATCGGGGACAAATTTTCCTCGGCTTTTTGACTACTGCTTGATCTTCATTTGCATCCAAACCACACTGCATTCACATTGTTTTAACCTCTTCACATCCTCCTGTAGTAATTCCAAAGCCCATATAAATATTCATCTTCTCCAGTCATAGTAGCCATCTAACCCTAATTCTCCAAACCATAGCCCTCCGGTCCAGCGGTTCCAAATGGCGAAAGAGATCAAGATGCAGGTTTTTAGCGTCCAACATGTCCTCGTCGAAGGCTCGTTGAGCATAGTTGCCACAGTCACCGACCACCCAAGGGTTGTTCGGAAGTGGATCAACAATGTATCCAAGTCCCTCCAAAAGGTGGAGATGAATGTCATCGGTCTCAACGGAGAGTACACGGAGCGTGCCACTGGGAAGATCCAACACACCGCTGTCCTTCAGCTGTGCCTCAATGATGATTTTTGGTGTACCACATCATACATGCACCCTCCATACCAGGTGAGCTTCACGATTTCTTGTCTCGGGAGGACATATACTTCTGTGGGGCAGCCATCGCAAGGGACAAACAGAAGTTGGAGCCATACAACCTTGATTTGAAAAGAATCGCTAACCTACAAACCAGAATAAAAATTCATGTAGAAGATTGTGATAAACCGACACCATCCCTATTCGACGTAGCAAATTTTGTGCTCGGAACAAATCTTCATAAGGGTGACGAGACGCTGGCATTAAGGTCGTCTGGATGGGAGAATTATCCTTTGACATACTAGCGGATAAAATATGCTGCCATCGATGCCCGTGTGAGTTTCGAGATAGCTCCATGGTCCAGAGAGCTTGTTGCAAAGCCGTCTCCCACAGAAAATGAGAACAAAAAGAAGAAGAAGATGCTGCACCAGCAGCAGGGCATTATGAATGGATGAACTATTTCCTCTCTTCTAAAAAAATATTCCCTCTCTATGTATATTGATATAGATGGACTATTTTGATGGTGTGCATGTCCTTGGAACAAGTAGTAGCGTGGGTCCGCTTGACTATAAGGAACTACTTATCCGCCTAGCTTTCTCTACTACTCCTTCTAGTGATCAGTATGCAATGCATGTGTCCGTAGACATGACACCTTGTCCATGGAAGTTCAACTACGCCGACCATCACGTTTCATCCACTGCCACTCGTGATTCCCACGACGTCGCTCCAATCCACGAAACCACGTCCCCCGACGTGCTCCTCACCCCTCTCGGCCGCACCTCCCCTCTGCCTTTGTGTGCATGACATGTGGGCCACCTTAAATGCGGCAAGCATCAAGTTTCTACCACAGCCACATGCGATTCCCACGACACCGCACGAACCCATGACCCCACACGTCCCCCGACCCGCGGCTCACTCCTCTCAGCCCCACTGCCCCTCTAAATTTGCATTTGAAACTTATAAAACGAAAAGATTCAAAACAAATTAACTAGGAGATAGGGAGTATATCGTAGGATGTGTCGCATACGAAACAAGTCCCCTGGTTTGTCACCACGGAACATCAAGATGCATTTGTATGAGTAGTTTATCTTGTGAGAGAAAAGGATGAACGAGGGAAGGCCTCTAGAGATAGAGATAGACACTACTACTACCGATGTGCTGGCCCGTGCGTTGCAATGGATCCAAAGTAGTAGAATAATACTTGATCACGTGCTTGAAATATAAACACTCTAGTTTTGATATACATGTGTCAGCAGACATGACAGCTTGTCCATGGAAGTTGAACCACGACGACCATCATGTTTCTTGTTTCGACCACTTCCACACCCACACGCGATTCCCACGATGCCGCTCCAACCCTACCTGTAAGCACAACATCCCCCGGCTTGGACATGGATCCTTTGACGTGGCTATCACTACCTTACCCTACCTTTCCTTCGCTGACTGGTGTGGGTCCCACATGTTAGTGATAGAATGGTAGGATTATTCACGTCAGGGGATCCTCATCCCCCCAACGTGCGCCTCATCCCTCTTGGCCCCACCGCTCCTCTGCCTTTGGGTGCATGACATGTGGGCCAACTAAACTGTGGCGACCATCAAATTTCTACCATAGCCACACCCGATTGGACGCGGTTTGCTTGCTCCGCTGCTGTGCTCCGATCTGTACTCCCGCACCATCGAATTTTCATCTAGCAGATGTGACACATTTCATCCCCGGCATCAATCCTCAACTGGAGTGTTTTTGTACTATAGGTAGTACACGCCGGTGTGGACATCTACACCTCGTAACGCCCCGACGCCCAGCTGTGGCACCCTCGCCATGGCCACGCCACCACCGGCTGGTTCATCTTGAATGAGTGAGTCGCGAATCACACCACCACCATGAGAATGACATGTGGGCCAGCCGCATTTAAGGTCCACATGTCATTGACTCATAGGTCGGGCACTAAGCCACTGATGTTCGGTACACGTGCATTGCACGCATGAGATTCTGGTGGTTTGTGCATTATGCTTCTACATGTGGACTCTTCTAGATTCTACATGTGGCAAAATCTGGTGGAATGTAGATGATATCCAACGGCCAGTAGTGCTCGGATTGGCTTCATCCAACGACCAACTTTCAAAGTTATGGTTTTGTTTGCAGCCTAAGGTTGCCATGCCTAATCTTAGGCATGCCACAAGTGTGTTTGGTTGCGTTCTCGTCTCAGCATAGTTGTTCCCTCTTCATGCATGCTCAACTCAACACCCCTCTTCATGTATGCTCTCTTCATGCATGCTTCTAGTGTATTTGTGCTAATCTAGTGTGGACTCATGCACCCTCCATACACTCTACCAAACACCCAAAAGTGGGTCGAGAAGCGAACTCTTGGGATCATGCACCCTTCATACACCCTACCAAACACACCAGGCATGTGTTTGGTTCATTGCTACACTTGTGGCTTGCCACACTTTTCTAGCTACATGGTCCACATGTCATAGACTCAACTTCATGCCAAATCTTGCCACACTTGTGGTGGCCATTTTGTTAGCCACATTTTTTGTGGCAGACACACTTTGCCTAAGCTTAGTTTTGGCAAAGTTAGTCATGAATGAAGTTCAACCATGGAGTCTTCTAGATTCTACTTGTGGCAGAATCTGGTGGAATGTAGATGATATCCAACGGCCAGTAGTGCTCGGATTTGCCATCTTTGTACCGTCGGATTGGCTTCATCCAACGACCACTTTCAAAGTTATTCACACACTATATAGGGGGTATAGATATAGATGTGCCGGCCCATTGCAATGGATCCAAAGTATATCTGTTTAGGGGAGTGCACAGTAAACACATTATCTATTTATTTTCTCTAACCTTTCGTAGCCATGCAACCAAGCCACATAAGCTTCATGGGTGCCCCCCACATCATATTATTCATACTACCTCTGTTCCATAATGTAGTGCCTATAGATTTTTTTTAAAAGTCAAACCTCACAAACTTTGACCAAGTTTGTGGAGAAAAATATTTACATCTAGAGTGCGAAACATATATCACTAGATTCATCATAAGATGTAGTTTCACATTATATATTTTTGGTATTGTAAATATAAATATTTTTCTCTACAAACTTGGTCAAAGTTTGTAAAGTTTGACCTCCCAAAAGATCTATAGGCACTACATTATGGAACGGAGGGAGTACTACGTTGACTAAAAAAAGATAAATCACCCAAAACAAGATCTTCCCGTTTATTGTTCCTACGATGCTGTGTCGTGCATGTACCTACTAGTTGTATAGTGGTAGTACTAGTTGTATAGTACTCCAAACTTGGTACTACTAGGAGTAGAGTAGTACGGAATGCTCCTACTCTATCAACGAGCCCCATCTGACACCAAATTTCTTGGCTTCCGTGCTACAGCTAGATCTTCCCCTCGTTTCTATTTTCCAACCCGGCGGCGGGCGGGGTGCGGTTTGCCAATAGTCGGTTTGCTCAACGATGGTCCCACAGGAAAGTGAAAATGCTAGGCAACACGCCATCCCTAAGCTATGTGTCGTGCCGAATGGGCCGTGGGGTACTCCCGATTCTCGGGCGTGTGTGTGGGGGGGGGAGTGCGACGCGAACGCGGTAGGCCTTTTCCTTTTACTAGCAATGTGCCTATGCATTGCGACGGATACAAAGTAGTAGAATAGTAGTACTTGTTCACAAACTTGAAATAAATCACTCTTGTTTTGATATACTCCTAATATATTACTCCCTCCATTCCTAAATATTTGTCTTTTTAGATATTCCAAATGGACTATCACATACGGATTATATAGACATATTTTGAAGTGTAGATTCACTCATTTTGCTCCGTATGTAGTCACTTTTTCAAATCTCTAGAAACACAAATATTTAGGAACAGAGGGAGTACTTTTCACTCAAAATATATTTCTCAGGCTGTTTTGATGAGGTGAGGGAGGTATGTGGTTGGTTTCAAGATAATAAGGGGTTTTATGCAAATTGGAGCAGAGAAGTGGGCTATTGTTGCAAAAATGCCACAACTTACCTCACAACCGTTAGATGCAGATCTAATGGTCAAAAACGACGGATGGCAGACACACCACCATCAACAACTGGGTCTTTTATAGGAGTAGGAGTAGAGAAACATGTATAAATTGTAACATTTTGGTTCTACTCCTTGGCACGATCGATAGATAGAAATAACGATTGGAAACGCTTGGACGGGGCTATTTCCGCCAGATCAGCAGGGTACGTAGTAGCTAGCTTGGCTCATCGTCGGTTTGGTCACACGCGGTCCGACATATTCTAGTGTTTCTAGCAAGATGCTCGCGCGTTGCACGAAGTTGATGGAAAAGGTAAGCACAACTTATAAATTGACGGATGGAGTACTAGTTACAGTTGTAACACCCCGAGACCGATATGCCAGGTGTCTTCCAGTTTTTCGCTGTTGTCGCCTTGTCATTGCTTGCGTTCATGCATTGCATATCATGTCATCATGCGCATTTCATTTGCATACATGTTCGTCTCATGCATCCGAGCATTTTCCCCGTTGTCCGTTTTGTAATCCGGCGCTCCTATGTCACCCGGTGTCCCCTTTTACCTCTTTTCGTGTGCGGGTGTTAAACGTTGTCGGATTGGACCGACACTTGTCATGCAGCCTTAGTTTGCTACCGGTAGACCGCCTGTCAAGTTTTGTGTCATTTGGACTTCGTTTGATACTCCAACGGTTAACCGAGGGACCGATAAGGCCTCGTCTGTGTTGCAGCGCAACACCCCTCCAATGTGGCCCAAAACCCACCTAAGGCCTCTCCATCATCTCGGTCGTTTGATCACGATCGCGTGGCCTAAAACCGCATCTCATTTGGACTCTCCTAGCTCCCTCTACCTATAAATATGTGCTCCCCTCCCGAAAATCGCGGTACAAACCCTAGTCTACCACCTCTCCGCGCCGACGGACATTTCCTCCCCTACCGACGGACATGTCCGGCCTCTCTTGCGCCAATCCGGAGCCGCCAAGTGGCATCGCCGCCTCCCGCCACCGCCGGCCCGCAGGGCCCGCGTCAGGCCCGCGCGGGCCCAAATCCCGCCGCCGCCCGGCGCACCTCACCCTGCCCGTGCGCCGCCCGAGTGCCCGCCGCCTTCGCCGCCCATCCCCGCCGCCGGCGAGCTCCGCTGCGATGAGCTCCCTCGCCATTCGCGCCGCCCGAGCCGGTCCCGCTCTCGCCGCCACCTCGCCGGAGGCCGCGCACCGCCGCCCGCATCTGGCCACCGGCCATCGGATCCTCCCCACGCCGCCCCTCACCGGAGACCGGCCGGATCTGGCGAGGCATGGCCGGATCCGCCCGGCCCTGAGCTTCCCGGCCACCCTCCGGCGCCGCCCCGCCGCCACATCGCCGGTGAAGCCGCCGGCATCGTCGTTTGACCTCGGAAACCATAGATCCAGGAATTCAGAGGGTATATTTTTTCGTCTAAGTCCTTTTTCCAGCTTCTCATATGCCCATTTTCATCATGTCATAACTCTCTCATCATAGATCCGATTTGTGCGTGCAGCATATCAAAATGTTCGTCTCGACGAGTACATCATTTCATCTCATTGCATCATTTTCAGTTGAGCTCATCTTGATGCCCGAAAGAGGGCTACGTGATGAATTTGTCCGATCTGTTTCAGCAAATAGCTATTTGTCATTTTTTCCATGTTTAATGTGTGCATGCTTTGACCCTGAGCTCTACATGTGTTTTGTTATATGCCATGCCATCTTTACAGGGGTGTATGCAGTGTATTTTTGTGATCTTTGTGGCGACTAGCACAAGCATGCAAAGTAGCGTATTTGTTTCTTTGTGGTTCTCTATCCATCCATGTCTTTGTTTGCATTTTTGGAGCACCCTAGCTTGAGTCAATCGAGCTATACCGGCAGATTGTTTACATGTTTAGCGATTTTGCCGAGGATGTTGCTATTGATCCGTGCATGATATGTTGTTGTTCTTGCCATGTCTAGCTTCTATGCCATGTCTTCTTGATGAGTGTATGCTTAGTTTGTCATGCCATGCTTTGCAGTGAGTGCATCGAGCTCGTAAACATGCCTACTTGTTAACTGATTTGCATGCTCCAGTTTTTCACTAAGTCTGAATCTGTTTATGTTTTTGCCATGTTCACATGCTTGAAATTGTATTTTATGATCCCTTTTGGCTCAAGCTCACTAAGGGACTTTTGGAAGTGCTTTGAGCATATTCATGCCATGCCTTGCTTTGCCATGTTAAGTTCTTGTAGCATGTAGTTTTGATGCTCTAAAGATTGCTACCTGATGATAAATTCCAGACTTGTGTTGATTTCACTAGGTCTGAAACCTGTTATCATTTGCACTTTTGCCATGCTTGTTTGAACCTGTTAATGGATGAATTAGCCGTAGCTCAGTGTTCATATTTTGTCAAGCATCTTGAGTGGATACCTGCCATGTATCTTGTTGTCATGTTGGAGTGCTGTAGCATATTTATCTTGATGCATTTATTTGGTCACTTGCTGATTATCGCAGACCAGTGCCATATTTGTTTTGCTTGCCATTTCCAAACCGTGCAACCGATTCCGGTGATCTTTATATCGATTTCAACCGAAATCACCTCACCTTTCGAGTGGCACTCTTGGATTTACAAGTTGAGGCCAGGTTCAATCATCCCCTTCCAAATCATGCATATGCGTCACATAACGCATCCCGCATATCATACCATGTTCATGTGTTGGTTGTTTACTATGTTGTGTGCTTCTTTCTGGTGTTGCTTCTTCGGGTTGGATCCGGTAACGTCGCGTTTGTGAGGACCCGTTCGACTACGTCCGTTTGTCTTCTTCATGGACTCGTTCTTCTTCCTTGCGGGATTTCACGCAAGAAGACCATACCCTCAAAATCACTTCTATCTTTGCTTGCTAGTTGCTCGCTCTTTTGCTATGCCTTTGCTGCAATACCTACCACTTGCTTATCATGCCTCCCATTTTGTTCAGCCAAGCCTCTAACCCACCTTGTCCTAGCAAACCGTTGTTTGGCTATGTTACCACTTTGCTCAACCCCTCTTATAGCGTTGTTAGTTGAAGGTGAAGATTGGAGTTTGTTCCATGTTTGGAACATGGATATTTTGTTGGGATATCACAATATCTTTTACTTAATTAATGCATTTATATACTTGGTAAAGGGTGGAAGGCTCGGCCTTATGCCTGGTGTTTTGTTCCACTCTTGCCGCCCTAGTTTCCGTCATATCGGTGTTATGTTCCCGGATTTTGCGTTCCTTACGCGGTTGGGTTATAATGGGAACCCCTTGACAGTTCGCCTTGAATAAAACTCCTCCAGCAAGGCCCAACATTGGTTTTACCATTTGCCACCTAGCCTTTTCTTTGCCTTGAGTCGGCCGGCTCAAGGGTCATCTTTATTTTAACCCCCCCCGGGGCCAGTGCTTCTCTAAGTGTTGGTCCAACTGAGCGATGTCCGAGGCTACCAGGGGCAACTCTGGGCTGGCTTACCTGACGTCTGGCTCATCCGGTGTGCCCTGAGAACGAGATATGTGCAGCTCCTATCGGGATTTGTCGGCACATCTGGGTGGCTTTGCTGGTCTTGTTTTACCATTGTCAAAAAGTCTTGTAACCAGGATTCCGAGTCTGATCGGGTCTTCCCACTAGAAGGAATATCCTTCATTGACCGTGAGAGCTTGTGATGGGCTAAGTTGGGACACCCCTGCAGGGTTTTGAACTTTCGAAAGTTGTGCCCGCGGTTATGGGCAGATGGGAATTTGTTAATGTCCGGTTGTAGGAAACCTGAAGTTGACCTTAATTAAAATACATCAACCGCGTGTGTTACCATGATGGTCTCTTCTCGGCGGGGTCCGGGAAGTGAACACGATGTTGGAGTTATGCTTGACGTAGGTTGTTCTAGGATCACCTCTTGATCATAGTTTTATCGACCGTGCCTTGCCTTCTCTTCTCGCTCTCTTTTGCGTATGTTAGCCACCAAATATGCTAGTCGCTTGCTGCAGCTCCACCTCATACCTTTTTCCCTACCTATAAGCTTAAATAGTCTTGATCGCGTGGGTGTGAGATTGCTGAGTCCCCGTGGGTCACAGATACTTCCAAAACCAGTTTGCAGGTGCCGATGTTACCGAGCAGGTGACGCAACCAAGCTCAAGGAGGAGCTCAATGTAGATCTTGTCATTTGTGTTGTTCCGTCCTAGTCGATCAGTAGTGGAGCCCAGTTGGGGTCGATCGGGGATCTGTGTAGCTTTTGGGGTAGTCTTCTTTTATTTTGGTTCCATAGTCGGACCTTGATTCTATCTGGGTTATGTAATGCTTTATTCATGTAATTGTGTGAAGTGGCAAGTGTAAGCCAACTATATATCTCTTTCCCTTATGTATTAAATGGGTTGTCTGAAGATTACCTCACTTGCGACATTGCTTTCAATGCGGTTATGCCTCTAAGTCGTGCTTTGACATGTGGGAGATATAGCCGCATCGAGGGCGTTACAAGTTGGTAATTAGAGCCTTCCCCGACCTTAGGAGCCCCCTGCTTGATCGAATCGCTGGCGTTGTTGAGTCTAGAAAAATGTTTTGAGTCATTTAGGATTATATATATCGGAGAGTTAGGAATTCTTTTTACTCCTCAGTCCCTTTATCGCTCTGGTGAGGCATCCTGACGTAGAGTTTTCCCTCTTCTTTTCTCAAATTTCACTAAAAAAATTTAGGATCATGCGGGTATCTTG
Organism: Triticum urartu; assembly: GCF_056163025.1. Taxonomy (NCBI): domain Eukaryota; kingdom Viridiplantae; phylum Streptophyta; class Magnoliopsida; order Poales; family Poaceae; genus Triticum; species Triticum urartu. Next base: position 398,297,044 of record NC_141879.1, on the reverse strand, counting down.
GAATCGTTCCGATAGATTTGTGACGAGAACATTGTTCTTGGTGCCTCCTGACATTTAGGGGTTGTGGCAGTGTCCCGGGGAGTTGAGCTCCGAGGTGTTGTCGTCACAATTTTATCATTGCAGTTCTGGAATATCTGAGTTTAGTTTCACCGACATCGAAAATCTCTTTTATGCAGTTGTTGGTGAGATAACCTCGACGCCACCCAGTACTGGGGCGGGAGTTCGGGAGTATTGCCATAACTCGTATAACGGATGCTTTTCGAAGGTTGAGGTAGATGATTTCCGAAGGTTTCTTGGTTATGTGTTGAAGGATGGATACAACTGGATGTAGGATTTGCTAGTTTGGGTGAGATATTATGCTTCCCCTGTATCCCCAACACCTCATTGCATAACCGGAAAATTTTCGGGAGTTTATAAGTGGGAATTCAAGTAGCTCTTAGGATATCTTTCCGACTAATGTATGATATGAAATTGGGGTTCGACATCTAGTGGTCCACCTATCCACGGTTGGTTTTACAGTGGTCTCGTTGTGTCTTAAAGAGTCCTTGGCTATGCCGACTCGGGGACGCTTCGTATGTCATGTGCACTGCCTTGTACATGATGGTGCTGTACGATCGAGCCCGTGTAGGCCCCACCACAAAAACTTCGGACGAAATCTCTATCATATGTTTGTTCCGGCTTATTCTGCAAGCCAATCCGTTGTCTTTGTTTTGAGTTGTGGTATTCGAGTTGCTTCGGAGTCAAGTGTTGATTCCATACTTTTCCTAAGGGGTGTTCTCATATTTCTATATGAATACCAATCCTTCTTGATAATCGAGATTGTCAATCCTTTTTCAACCGGTGTGTTTTCTCTTCAAGTGGATCCGATCATTTCAACATCCACAAGATCAAGTATCAGTTCTTCTCAGCGGTGTTTGTTTCATCTGTCCCCAAGTTGCCTTTGTTTTCCCGCCCACCCACCCTTTTTCTTCAAGGAATCCAATGTTTTAATCAAGTATCCTTTATATTCTTGTGAAGTCTCTCCATTCCTTTTCCGTCAATGTTCTTATCCCGTGATTCTCAGGAAGATTCTAATGGAGCTTCAAGTTCATCATTCTTCATTCTTTTCATCTCCGATGAATTCAATTCAAACTTTGTCAATTATATCCTTTCCTCGTTGAAAATACTTTCTCATGCCAGTGCACCTTATATTCATTCACTTCTCGCTATTTAATTGTTCTGGAGTGCTCAAGATATCTCGAAGATTCGTGTTTTCATTCCTAATCCGTTCAAGTTATTTTGAGGTTCTTTTCTTATTCAAGCCATTTAATTCAACTGGTGCAATCTCCTTTTCAAGAAATCGTTCAATGATGTATCTTTTCAGTGGGCCCTAACCCACATGTCTTTTTCCAGGATCTTACCTGACTCTTCTCTTTTTCCCGGCGTTACTCTCAAATTCTTTCCCAAGTTTGACGTAAGAATGAACTATCATCAGTCAAATGTTTTTCTCCAAGATCTTTCAAATTCTTTTCATCGTTGGATCAACCTTTCTATTCTTCATTCCGGAGTGCCTCTACAATTTTTGTTGGTGTTTCTCGTCGTCATTCTCAGTTTTTAAAGACTGAAGAAGACTTTTCTCTCAATCTTGCTCCATTCTCTTCAAAGATTCGTGATTCTAGCTTGTTGCCATCCTCTCATAATTCTCTTCGGTTGTGAGATTTCTTTTCACCTATCTGGAGCAATTCAGGAGTCTTTTCAGTTTGATCATCCATAGCCCATCATTTCACAAGACTTGTTCATTCTCAGCTTTCAGCTCTCGTTCCCCAAATCTCACCGGTGCATCATTCAATATTCTTTAATCAACACGTGATCTCTTCGTTTCAGTTGTATCTAATTTCTCTCAAGCATCTTCGTTCATTTTAAAATTTTACCCGGTGTTTCTTTATCTTTCTTCGTTCATTTCAAATTCTTACGGTGGTTCATTCAAGATTTCTCTTCCTTTGTTATCGTATCAATTTATTCGATGTTCCAATCCTACCGGTGGTTCGTTGAAGACCTTCCCAAGTTTATGTTATATCTCTCTTAATCGTTGCTATGAGAATAAGTAGTGTGCCAAATCCGTTGATTGTCATGAATTTAATTGGTGAAGGATAAGCATATTGTAATTCTTATTCTTGTTTCATCCAAATGATTCAATTCCTTATTCCGGAGTGGTTCATCATACATATTCTTGGTTTCAAGTGCTCATCTTTCTTTCCTGGAGTTCCAAGCTCTCGAAATTATGTAATCACGGAGATCTATCTAAATTTTTACAAGGTTACACCTTGTGTTTTGAACTACCCTTTCTTTCTGTTTGATCATTCTTTTGTTTAACGGAGTTCTTCATGGAGGTTCTACATGATGGTTAATCAAAGATTTAATTCCTTCTACAAGTGTTCATCAAGATTCTTTTCAGAGGAGCTCAAGTATTCTTTATCTTGCATTTCAAAGTGTAATTCTTTCAACCGTATCATTCGAGGTGGTATTATGTCATTCTTTATAATTTGAGTCCATATTTCATGATTCACATGTTGTTAAGAATGAGATATATTAAATCCATCAACCTCTTCGTTGGAGTTATCTTGGGTTATATTTCACCTAAAGTTTTCCCTAAGGATGGTTTCTATTATGGTGCTTATAAATGATCCAAGTTCTTCATTTATCCTTTCCGGTGCGATATACTTTCTCGTCTCTTTGTTCATATCAATCCAATTCTTTTCCCGTGAGTGGCGGGTTGTCACCTCATAATTCGAGATGTATTCCATAAGACCATATCAATATTATTCTTTTCGTTGTTAGTTCTCCAACAACTCCGTCTAGCATTTGTTGTAAGTGTGCTCCCTCAAGATCTTGTTTTCCCTTAGTTCATTCCATTCCATTCTCACTTTTGTTCCGGAGGCATTGTATTGCTGCTCTCTTCAACCAGGCTTCTTGTCTTGTCAGGTTCGTGTTTATTCATGCTTATCCATTTAACCCGAGCGTTGTGTCCTCTGCTCAAGTCTTTTTCATCCTATCAAGTCTGCATCCCTTCTCAACCAAAGTGCTGCCCGGATCGGTTCTTTCTTTTCCTCTTTCTTAACGGAGTGTTTTCAACTTTGTTCTTCTTCGTTGTTTTATTTCTTTCAATGTTCAACCTTCTAAAGGTTCTTTGGTCTCACTCATTCGTCAAAGAAGCAACTTAGTTTTACCTTTCCTCTTTCTCTTCCGTTGTCCCTCCGGTGCCATTCTAGATCTCGGGACGAGATCCTCTCGTAGTGGTGGAGTGTTGTAACACCCCGAGACCAATGTGCCAGGTGTCTTCCAGTTTTTCGCTGTTGTCGCCTTGTCATTTCGTGCGTGTCATGCATTGCATATCATGTCATCATGCGCATTTCATTTGCATACATGTTCGTCTCATGCATCCGAGCATTTTCCCCGTTGTCCGTTTTGCAATCTGGCGCTCCTATGTCACCCGGTGTCCCCTTTTACCTCTTTTCGTGTGCGGGTGTTAAACGATTTCGGATTGGACCGAGACATGTCATGCGGCCTTGGTTTACTACTGGTAGACCGCCTGTCAAGTTTCGTGTCATTTGGACTTCGTTTGATACTCCAACGGTTAACCGAGGGACCGATAAGGCCTCGTGTGTGTTGCAGGCCAACACCCCTCCAATGTGGCCCAAAACCCACCTAAGGCCTCTCCATCATCTCGGTCATTCGATCACGATCGCGTGGCCGAAAACCGCATCTCATTTGGACTCTCCTAGCTCCCTCTACCTATAAATATGTGCTCCCCTCCCGAAAATCGCGGTACAAACCCTAGTCTACCACCTCTCCGCGCCGACGGACATTTCCTCCCCTACCGACGGACATGTCCGGCCTCTCATGCGCCAATCCGGAGCCGCCAAGTGGTGTCGCCGCCTCCCGCCGCCGCCGGCCCGCAGGGCCCGCGTCAGGCCCGCACGGGCCCAGATCCCGCCGCCGCCCGGCGCACCTCACCCTGCCCGCCCGCCGCCCGAGTGCCCGCCGCCTTCGCCGCCCATCCCCGCCACCGGCGAGCTCCGCAGCGGTGAGCTCCCTTGCCGTTCGCGCCGCCCAAGCCGGTCCCACTCTCCCCGCCGCCTCACTGGAGGCCGCGCACCACCGCCCGCATATGGCCGCCAGCCACCGGATCCTCCCCGCGCCGCCCCTCACCGGAGTCCGCCCGACCCCGAGCTTCCCGGCCACCCTCCGGCGCCGCCCCGCCGCCACATCGCCGGTGAGCCGCCGGCATCGTTGTTTGACCTCGGAAACCCTAGATCCAGGAATCCGGAGGGTATATTTTTTCGTCTAAGTCCTTTTTCCATCTTCTCATATGCCCATTTTCATCATTTCATACCCCTCTCATCGTAGATCCGATTTGTGCGTGCAGCATATCAGAATGTTCGTCTCGACGAGTACATCATTTCATCTCATTCCATCATTTTCATTTGAGCTCATCTTGATGCCCGAAATGCTGTTGGAAGAGGGCTATGTGATGAATTTGTCCGATCTGTTTCAGCAAATAGCTATTTGTCATTTCTGCCATGTTTAATGTGTGCATGCTATGACCCTGAGCTCTACATGTGTTTTGTTATATGCCATGCCATCTTTACAGGAGTGTATGCCATGTATTTTTGTGATCTTTGTGGTGACTAGCACAAGCATGCAAAGTAGCGTATTCGTTAATGCTGATTTCAGGGACATAGAATTTCACTAAGTCCTTGTCCTGATTTTGTTGTTATGCCATATGTTCATGTTGTTTCCTAGTGATTCGTGCCTCTTTTCAGGATGATGAGTAAGTATGTTCTGTTAATACTGTGGTTCTCTATCCATCCATGTCTTTGTTTTCATTTATGGAGCATCCTAGCTTGAGTCAATCGAGCTCTACTTTTGCTATAAAATGATCCTGGCAGATTGTTGACATGTTTAGCGATTTTGCCGAGGATGTTGCTATTGATCCATGCATGCTATGTTGTTGTTCTTGCCATGTCTAGCTTCTATGCTATGTCTTCGTGATGATTGTATGATTAGTTTGTCATGCCATGCTTTGTAGTGAGTGTATCGAGCTCGTAAACATGCCTACTTGTTAACTGATTTGCATGCTCCAGTTTTTCACAAAGTCTGAATCTGTTTATGTTTTTGCCATGTTCACATGCTTGAAATTGTATTTTATGATCCCTTTTGGCTCAAGCTCACTAAGGGACTTTTGTTAAGTGCTTTGCGTAGCTTTATGCCATGCCATTTTTGCCAAGTTAAGTTCCTGTAGCATGTAGTTTTCATGCTCTAAAGATTGCTACCTGATGATAAATTCCAGACTTGTGTTGATTTCACTAAGTCTGAAACCTGTTATCATTTGCACTTTTGCCATGCTTGTTTGAACCTGTTAATGGATGAATTAGCCGTAGCTCAGTGTTCATCTTTTGTCAAGCATCTGGAGTGGATCCCTGCCATGTATCTTGTTGTCATGTTTGAGTGCTGTAGCATACTTATCTTGATGCATTTATTTGGTCACTTGCTGATTATCGCAGACCGGTGCCATATTTTTTTTGCTTGCCATTTCCAAACCGTGCATCCGCTTCCGGTGATCTTTATATCGATTTCAACCGAAATCACCTCACCTTTCCAGTGGCACTCTTGGATTTCCAATTTGAGTCCAGGTCCAATCATCCCTTTCCAAATCATGCATATGCATCACATACCGCATCCCGCATATCATACCATGTTCATGTGTTGGTTGTTTACTATGTTGTGTGCTTCTTTCCGGTGTTGCTTCTTCGGGTTGGTTCTGGTAACATCGTGTTTGTGAGGACCTGTTCGACTATGTCCGTTTGTCTTCTTCATGGACTCGTTCTTCTTCCTTGCGGGATTTCAGGCAAGATGACCATACCCTCGAAATCACTTCTATCTTCGCTTGCTAGTTGCTCGCTCTTTTGCTATGCCTTTGCTGCAATACCTACCACTTGCTTATCATGCCTCCCATTTTGTTGAGCCAAGCCTCTTACCCACCTTGTCCTAGCAAACCGTTGTTTGGCTATGTTACCGCTTTGCTCAGCCCCTCTTATAGCATTGTTAGTTGCAGGTGAAGATTGGAGTTTGTTCCATGTTTGGAACATGGATATTTTGTTGGGATATCACAATATCTTTTACTTAATTAATGCATCTATATACTTGGTAAAGGGTGGAAGGCTTGGCCTTATGCCTGGTGTTTTGTTCCACTCTTGCCACTCTAGTTTCCTTCATATCGGTGTTATGTTCCCGGATTTTGCATTCCTTACGCGGTTGGGTTATAATGGGAACCCCTTGACAGTTCGCCTTGAATAAAACTCCTCCAGCAAGGCCCAACATTGGTTTTACCATTTGCCACCTAGCCTTTTCTTTCCCTTGAGTCGGCCGACTCAAGGGTCATCTTTATTTTACCCCCCCCCCCGGGCCAGTGCTTCTCTAAGTGTTGGTCCAACTGAGCGATGTCTGAGGCTACCAGGGGCAACTCTGGGCTGGCTTACCCGACGTCTGGCTCATCCGGTGTGCCCTGAGAACGAGATATGTGCAGCTCCTATCGGGATTTGTCGGCACATCTGGGTGGCTTTGCTGGTCTTGTTTTACCATTGTCGAAAAGTCTTGTAACCGGGATTCCGAGTCAGATCGGGTCTTCCCACTAGAAGGAATATCCTTCGTTGACCGTGAGAACTTGTGATGGGATAAGTTGGGACACCCCTGCAGGGTTTTGAACTTTTGAAAGTCGTGCACGCGGTTATGGGCAGATGGGAATTTGTTAATGTCCGGTTGTAGAAATCCTGAAGTTGACCTTAATTAAAATACATCAACCGCGTGTGTTACCGTGATGGTCTCTTCTCGGTGGGGTCCGGGAAGTGAACATGGTGTTAGAGTTATGCTTGACGTAGGTTGTTCTAGGATGACTTCTTGATCATAGTTTTATCGATTGTGCCTTGCCTTCTCTTATCTCTCTCTCTTGCGTATGTTAGCCACCAAATATGCTTGTCGCTTGCTGCAGCTCCACCTCATACCTTTTGCCCTACCTATAAGCTTAAATAGTCTTGATCGCGTGAGTGTGAGATTGCTGAGTCCCCGTGGGTCACAGATACTTCCAAAACCAGTTTGCAGGTGCCGATGTTACCGAGTAGGTGACACAACCAAGCTCAAGGAGGAGCTCAATGAAGATCTTGTCCTTTGTGTTGTTCCGTCCTAGTCGATCAGTAGTGGAGCCCAGTTCGGGTCGATCGGGGATCTGTGTAGCTTTTGGGGTAGTCTTCTTTTATTTTGGTTCCGTAGTCGGACCTTGATTGTATCTGGGTGATGTAATGCTTTATTCATGTAATTGTGTGAAGTGGCGAGTGTAAGCCAACTATGTATCTCTTTCCCTTATGTATTACATGGGTTTTGTGAAGATTACCTCACTTGCGACATTGCTTTCAATGTGGTTATGCCTCTAAGTCGTGCTTCGACACGTGGGAGATATAGCCGCATCGAGGGCGTTACAACAGTGATGCATATAATTAAGCAAAGGGATCGCACATGTCAGTATTGACTGGAACGAGAATGCAACAACACAATAAGAATTAAGGCCACGATGATGATGCGATCGCAGTGGTGGTTATAGAAGGCAAGAAGAAAGATGCATCCATCAACGTACGACCTCCTCCTCCTCAACTTACTGCGTCGGGCCACCGACCGGCGGCTAACGAGCGGCGGCTTTTGTGGCGAGGTTGATGTGCTTCTCAGCAAAGGCATCCAAGGCTTCCAGCCGGTTGAGAAAGGCCAACATCGTAGCGTCCTCACTAGCCTTGTAGATACCTATGTACACGATTTTCTCGTACACATGGATGTGTAGGTCGACAAATTCTTGCAGGGCGAGGCGCCGCGTGGCGAGCGCGACCTCCAGGTGGACATTCTTCGTGGCATCGGCGGGCAGTCGCAGGGCCACCAGTGCTTGAAAGAGGTTCCGGCCATGGAGGCCGATTAGGGTGGCAGGCAATGAGGAGCCCATGCACGCGGGCTGGAGGAGTACAGCGATGTCGTCCGCGAGCTTCTTGAGGACGGTGCACTTGTTGGTGGTGGCAACGATCATCTGGTCCAACTGAGAGTCGTAGTTGGCGTCGACGGCGGCCATCCAACTATCGGTCTCCAACACCGTTTGGAGATGATCCTCGGCGCCATACTGCAGGCCGACGTCGTGGACCATCTGGCACAGCCACTGGCCGCTCACGCGCATCGCCCCCATGGGTCTGGAGTGAGCTCTTTTGTGCTTAGTGTAGGTGCTTAGGCAAATGCTTAGGTGCGTACGATGTGGTAGATGCATTGGAATGGAGGGCGCCTTTATATGAGGGCAAACTGCCTTGCATTCACATCGTGCAGCTTCTTTTCCCGGACCTCCTCCCATTACTTCCCTCATGCATTAATTGAAGGAGGATGCATTAGGCATTCAACATTTTAGGAACCGCTACTCCCTCCCTCGTCTGCATTAAAGCCGTATCGGGAACTGCGCCGCCCGCTGTCAAATCGAATAGTACTGTGCCGCCCGCTACACGCCCGGCTGAACACGCCTCCTCACCTCCATCAAACCCCTCCGTTAAACCCGCATGCAAACCGAGAAACCTACTCCGGCCACACGTTCGTTCATGAGCGGGCCGGAATTAAACGCAACACCGGCCGAGGTCCTCCCGACCGCCCTCAGTTTAAACGAGGCCAGACACCGTCCAAGCTCCTACCGTCCACCCTCTATTTAGAAGAGGCCAGACAGACAGCGGGCAAGAATCGCACCCCTCCACCGCTCCCACCATCTCCTCCTTCACCATTTTCTCCACTCTTCCGATGGCTTCCAAGGAGCCGTTCTCCGGCATATTACCCGGGTGGGTGGCCCGCCGAGCCCTCTGGATACAGGCGAGGCCGCTCGTTGCTTCACCAACCTCGCTTGGCCCGACAGAGCCAGTTGCCGCCCCAAGCAGGCGTGTGGTTCAATAACTCGCCGCTCCAGTTCATCTCGATGAGGAGTGCCGAGTTGCTCCACGCCGGCACGGCGGCAAGCACACCAGTACGGGCATCGTTGCTGCTGTGTTGTACCACGCCACCAGTGTCTGGGGTGCCGCGCCTGCCGTGTCCATGGGCGCGCCTCCCGTGCCTGTGGCAGCGCCATGCAGGCAGAGACAGAAGCCGGGTGTGTGGAGAGCGACGAGTCGGGGGCCAGCTTCTCCGTGTCCGCCACCATCATCGAGGAGAAGTAGAACACGGGAGGCCGCCGCCACTTGGGTCCCATGAAGGCCATTGCCGAGGCGACGACTGCGCATTCAGGTGGTTTCTTTGCTTCTTCGTCTCTTCCTAGGACCTTCATCGACCCCGCAAAGTGTCTGCTGGACATGAGGAAGACAAAGGGATCCGTGGGCGGCTATTTAGATTATGTACTCCCTCTCCAGCTGGCGGGAAATTTTTGATATAAGAATGGATAAATTGTATGTATCTATAACTAAAATAAGTCTAGATACATCCATTTCTAGGAAAACTATTTCCGGACGGAGGGTGTCATGGGAATGATTCTGACAATAATATGGTATAGGGTAACGGAGCATGATCTATCGAGATGCATATGGGTGACACGGTGGTTTTAGCGAGTTGGGGCCTCTCACGGTGGAGATAACAGCCCTACGTCTCGTGCTCCGGAGAGGCTTTCTTTTATCTGAGTATGTATCTAGAGATTACAATATATGTTTGAGAGAGAGAGGGGAGAGCGGGTCTCCATGCCTGAGCTATGTCTTGAGACTAATGGTTAGAAAGAGAGAGAGAGAGGTGGAAGAAAAGAGCCCCCTAGTCTAGTGGTGGGGGTGGCTTATATAGAGTGCGCCACCCCCTCACCCCTTATGTTACACGGTGGAGCATCAATGCCATAATGCCTGCCCACTACAAAACCGTCACGCTGACTATTGGTCTTTGCATATCCGAGTGAGTTACACGGTCGAGTGGAATGAGCTCGTCGAGTGAAGTGCCGTGCTCCGAGTGGTTGTCGCCGTCCAAGTGACTTTCAAGTTGCGGTACATCTGGACAGCGATCTGGCCCAGGGGTCCAGTACAAAGTATATGGTGTCCATGGGTAGGGCCTTTAGGTCACGCCTGTTACCCTACCCCCAATACATGTCCTCGTTGAGGTTGAGTGGGTCGAGTCGAGTGAATTCCCAGATGAGTCGAGTGCTGCGGATGCACTTATGAACTCCCTCTGGTCACCCGCAATCTTATCTCCGCATGTTGCCTTGACGAATTCTAGACTGTATGGTGTCCGAGTGAAATGGGCTCAAACGGGTCCACGGAGGAGCATTAAACTCACCTTATAGAAAAAAAATTGGAGTGATTTGGAGCTGGTCCTGCATTGAGTAACTGATTACTCGGAATTTCTTCATGACTGGAACGTGTCTTTTTTTGTTGTTTGGCCGTCACTCGGACCAGGCGGACCGTTCCGAGTGGATACCATTCTAGTGGGGCCACGCTGAGTGCACCCACTGGGTGTAGTCCCAGAGACCGCCGTCGACTGCGGGCAGTCGGCGGGAGTCTTAGAGCCTGTCTTTTTTGTTGTTGTTTGGCCGTCACTCGGACCGGGCGGACCATTCCGAGTGGATACCAACAGTCGGCGGGAGTCTTAGAGCCTGTCTTTTTTGTTGTTGTTCATCACTCAGACTGGTCAGGCCGTACTGAGTGGAGATTACTTCAGTGGGGGCACGCTGAGTGCACCCACTGGGTGTAGTCCCCGAGACCGCCGTCAACTGCGGGCAGTCAGCGGGGGTCTGAGAGAACTAAAACTCTTCTTAGATGGTACTGATCGAACTTGTTCTTCTTTGACTCGGAGGTCGAGTAATTCTGGAGCTGGTTTTGCATCGAGCAAAATGTTTCTTTCCGAGTTCTCTTCCAGTGGGGGCACGCTGAGTGCACCCACTGGGTGTAGTCCCCGAGCCTCTATCGGACTAGATGAGTCGGGCAGAGGGTTTAAGTCTCCTGGTAAACCTCCACGCAGTCGACACGGTAAATATCTTTTAGTTTGAAATTGAGTCAATCGGATGCATCTTCAGGTGCTTGACATGGTAAATAAGCTCAGCCTGGAGCTGAGTCAGTCGGAATGATCTTTGTGCAGTCAGCACGGTAAATAAATTCAGCCTGGAACTCGATCAAGCAGGTGAATCTTCGTGCTCTCGGCACGGTGAATGAATTCGGCTTTGAAACTACCGTCTGTAGAAAAAAGCTGGACACTCCAGGGAGTAATCATTCCAGTAGTAATTCTTATATTGACCGTTAGATTTTGTGTGAAAGGGGTATTTGCAAGAGTACATTGTATCCATAGAGGAGCTTCATTTTCACCCTTTTGCATGAAAGGGATATTTGTCCGAGTGGACATGCTTCCCGACTGATCGGGGTATGTTGACTGCAAGGAAAAACTTGGTGGCACTCGTATGTCTCCTGGAGGAGATAGACTAGTGGTCTGACATGGACGTGCTATGAAACCTGAGTGGCGAGGCTAGTGTGTGGGCTAACTCTCCGGAGAGAGGTCACTCATTATCCTGGGGGAACACCAACACATGCTATCTCTGAGTCCAAGTTTGGGAAACTGACGCCTTGGAGCCTAGGATAAGGGTCAAGTGTATCTGTAGAGGAGCGTTGTTTTCCCCCTTTGTAGTCTTAAAGATGACTTCAGGTAATGATTTGGGCGATCGTCCGAGTGGACAGTACTACCCTTATAGATTTTCGGCAGACCGAGCATGTATGGTCAGAAGAATATTCCTGATGTGATCAATAGGTTGACCAAATAGGCGTAACCCATGAGGGCGACATGGCCTAGGGCTGTGCGAAGCCCCCGAGTGATGCTCGAAAAAGGTAAGATTGTTATAGAGTGTGATATGAGGTTTGAACATATGAGTAACTTAGTTGTTCCAGTGTTGGGGGTGTAGAGGTGAGGACATGTCCAACTGATGGTGACGTGCGGGGCGGCTGAGGGGCAAGGACGTGTACAACCGAGTGGCGACGCGCGGGGCGGCCGAGTGGTGAAGACGTGCAGATTCGAGTGGCGACGCGCGGGGCGGCCGAGTGGTGAAGACGTGCACAACGAAGTGGCAACGCGCGGGGCGGCCGAGTGGTGAAGACGTGCACAACCGAGTGGCAACACACGGGGCGGCCGAGTGGTTAAGAAGTGCAAATCCGAGTGGGACGCGCGGGGCGGCCGAGTGGTGAAGACGTGCACAACCAAGTGGCAACGTGTGGGGCGGCCGAGTGGTGAAGACGTGCACAACCGAGTGGCAACGCGCGGGGCGGCCGAGTGGTGAAGACGTGCAAATCCGAGTGGCGACGCGCGGGGCGGCCGAGTGATGATAGGCGAGGTGGCCAAGTGAAGGACTAAGTGTCCAGCCAAGTGGCAAAAATGGTCCTTGAAGGAGTTAGCCAGATGCTTTCGAAGTTGATGTAGTGACGAGGTCGGTGTAGTGTGGCTGCGCCGCAACAAGACCGGCGCGACAACTGAGTCTGAGTAGGAACGAAGATGGCGTGCAGAGTGTCTGGGTGATTATGTAATTTGTCAAAGTGACGGATCGAATGTACTTGTTGAAGTGAAGGGTCTGACTGGTGATGAAGTACTCGACCACTTAGGAGAGTGTCATTCCGAATGAGCTGCAGCTCCCGAGTGCGGCGTAGCCCCCGAGCGTACTATAGGCTACGACAACGGACGTGCCAGAATACGAGAAATATAGTTTTGAATGGATAATTTGTAATTCATCGAGTCGGACTCAGGTAAAGATGAGGAGAAGCTTCCGAGTGATGCTCGAAAGAGGCAAACTCGCAGGGAGTGAAGTGTGCAATTTAATTATAAAAGGGACTTATCAGTCTCATGCCTGACGAGGTCTATGTCATTGATATGATGAAGAGGATTCCTCTGAGGGGTTGGCCGAATGTGTTTGAAGCCAACAGGTGATAAGGTCGGTGTTGTGGTGCGCTAGGACCGGTACGGTGACCGAGTCCGAGCAGCGATGAAGTTGGCGCATAGGGCCGTCGAGGGATCGCATAACTTGTGTAAAAATGGCACAAGCCAACGAAATAATTTCTCGAGGAAATTTGATGTGTGATGAAATGATTTATGTGAATAACACCCATAGACACCCGCTGGGAGTGCAAGGGGCTTGCTGGTTGACCAGGAAGAGTCTGAGAGAGCGAAGGATCTGTTTGAACTTGTCGAAGCGACGGATCCGACCAAACTCATTGGAATACTGGCTCAAATAAACTGGAAGTGTAGGGTTTCAACTGAGTTGCAGCCACGGAGGATCGATGCAAACTCGAAATGAAGAACGACACATGGTGTTCGTGAATGATGTATGCGAAAAAATGGAAGCTGGACTCGCGAGTCACATAACCAGTACTAAGCAAGTATGTGAAAATAAGCAGCCGAGCGTAGAGGTACACTCGGTGGCGTGGCCTCCGAGTGAACGTGATGTGTGAATTACGGGACACTCGGGAAGACGGAAATAACAGGATGTAAAATGACTTAGCTGTCTGAAGGCACGCGAGTGGCCGAGTGGTGACGAGGCGATGGTGACAGTCGACCTTCGTCTTGGTGTCCTTGCGGATAGGGATGGAGCGCACATTATACTTGTGATGCAGCTCCTTGAGTTAGAGGTTTGCTCTTGTCTCAGTCGGATTTTGGCTACTTAGGCGAGTCCTTGGACTGTAGCTAAGGCTCCGAGTGGGAGGCTTGCTCTCCACTCGGTAGGATTTCAAACACTTAGGCGAGCACTGGACTGCAGCTAAGCCCCCGAGTGGGAGGTTTGCTCTTCACTCGGTAGGATTTTTTCAAACTTAGGCGAGTACTGGACTGCAGCTAAGCCCCCGAGTGGGAGGTTTGCTCTCCACTCGGTAGGATTTTTTTCAAACTTAGGCGAGTACTGGACTGCAGCTAAGCCCCCGAGTGGTAGGTTTACTCTCCACTCGGTAGGATTTTTTCAAACTTAGGTGAGTACTGGACCGCAGCTAAGCACCCGAGTGGGAGGTTTGCTCTCCACTCGGTAGGATGTTTTCAAACTTAGGCGAGTACTGGACTGCAGCTAAGCCCCCGAGTGGGAGGTTTGCTCTACACTCGGTAGGATTTTTTGAAATTTGGTGAGTACTGGACTGCAGCTAAGCCCCCGAGTGAGAGGCTGACTCTCACTCGGTAGGATTTCTTGAACTTAGGCAAAACAGATTCGCAGCTAAGTCACCCACTTGGGGATTTTGGTTACAAGTATAAGCAACAACAATTATTTCAGAAAAAACTGTTAAACATCTGTGTGGTAATGAGGTGACCAACCGATGGCGACGCGTAGGGCGGCCGAGTGGTGATGAGGTGACCAACCGACGGCGACGCGGGGGGCGGCCGAGTGGTGATGAGGTGACCAACCGATAGCGACGCGTGGAGCGGCCGAGTGGTGATGAGGTGACCAACCGAGTGGCGACGAGCGGGGCGGCCGAGTGGTGATGAGGTGACCAACCGAGTGGCGACGCGCGGGGTGGCCGAGTGGTGGTGTGGCGACCAACCGAGTGGCGACGCGCGGGGCGGCCGAGTGGTGATGAGGTGACCAACCGAGTGGCGACGCGCTGGGCGGCCGAGTGGTGATGAGGTGACCAACCGATGGCGACGCGCGGGGCGGCTGAGTGGTGATGAGGTGACCAACCGATGGCGACGTGCGGGGCGACCAAGTGGTTATGAGGTGACCAACCGACGGCGACGCGCGGGGCGGCCGAGTGGTGATGAGGTGACCAACCGATGGCGACGCACGGGTCGGCTGAGTGGTGATGAGGTGACCAACCAATGGCGACGCGCGGGGCGGCGGAGTGGTCATGAGGTGACCAACCGATGGCGACGCACGGGGCGGCCGAGTGAAGTAGAAGCGTGGCGCGGAGTGATGTTGCGCGGGGCGTCCGAGTGATGTAGATGCGTGGTGCGGAGTGACGATGCGCCGGGCGTCTGAGTGATGTAAACGCGTCTCACGGAGTGGCGACGCGCGGGGCGTCAGGGTGATGTAGATGCGTGTCGCGCAGTGATGATGCGCGGGGCGTCCGAGTGAAGTAGATGCGTAGCGCAGAGTGATGATGTGCGGGGCGTCCGAGTGATGTAGATGTATGGCGCGGAGTGACGATGTGCGTGATGTCCGAGTGATGTAGACGCGACCCGCAGAGTGACGATGCACACGTTGTCCGAGTGATGTGGACATGTCCCGCGGAGTGACGATGTACGGGGCCTTCGAGTGAAGTAGATGCGTCCCGTGGAGTGACGATGAGCGTGGCCTTCGAGCGAAGTAGAGGCGTCCCGTGGAGTGCCGACGCACGGGGCGTTTGAGTGAAGTAGATGCGTCCCGCGCAGGGCGTCCCAGTTAAGTAGACGCGTTCCATGGAGTGACCAGGCGTGGGGCCTCCGATTGAAGTTGAGGCATCCCGTGGAGTGGCGACGTACGGAGCGTTCAAGTTGAGGAAGTTGATGATGACGTGAGCAGCTTTGTGACCGCGTGCAGGGCAGTCGAGTGCTGAGGACTTTCCCAGTCAAGTGATGGCGCACGGGCGGCCGAGTGCTTGATCGGGTTGGGTTCGAGTGAGCTAGTCCCATCCGAATGTCCGTGCTGATTGGAGGGAGTTGTTGCCGAGTGGATGATGCAGGAGGGAATGTGCGCCCGTGCCGCGCCGGGCAGACAATGCATGAGGGATGAGCCGCAGAGGTCTGCTGGAAGGAGGAAGATCAGGGGCTCCCGGTGCACCTCCAGTTGCGTCAGGTCTGTACCCGCCACCGAGGGTGCTGCTGCAGGGTAGCTGTTGCCCAGGGGAGCAGCCGTCGTGTGTGAGCACCGTGTTGGGCCTGTGTCTTCGTCGAGAAGGCCGCCGTCGAGCAGCTTTTTGGAGAGAAGAGCCGCTGTGCACGGATGCCGAGTCGAGCGTTCCGAATGCAGACTTGATGCCTTGACATGAACGAGACCATCGGCCGGTGCCGTAGAGGAGCTCAGGATGTTGATCTTGCAGATATCGCGGTCTTCGATGGCGCGCTCGGCGTGGTGCATCACGTCGACGGACTTGGCAGCGCTGGCAGTCATGATGAACCTGACCGTGGCGGCTCTCCGCCGGACAGATGCGCCGCATGTGGAGGCATCACCAACTCCTTCCGAGTGAATCCTGCATGTTACTCGGAAATTAAGGCAACAAATTAAAGATAATTATGTTCTCTTTTTAAGATTGGTAATAGCAAATGGTATTACTAGCATGCCATTATGGCTGCACCGGACTCCACACTTCGGTTTTGTATGCCACAAATTAAGCTCCCAATCAGCACTGGCTGCAGTTACGGCATGCATGCATCGGTTGCTATGTTATGTGCGCAGTTAATGGCATGAAAGCCTAACCGATCCAGTGAACATGCAGCCGAGCTGATCGAGGAAAAAAACTATGCATGCATGTATGTGTATGGATGCGTATTAATTAGAGGAGGAGAGAAAGATGACGACCTGGTACGGACGCCGGAGGAGAGCTCCGCTGCGGAGAAAACGGCCGGTCTGGTCGGAACCGGACGGCAGCCGAGAGGTGGCGACGAGGTCGACGAGCAGTTGGACACAGCCCAGGCGCCGGAGACGCGGGCCGACGCTGCCAAGGGCGAGATCGACGCGGGCACTGGTGGCCGCATTTCACTGCTTGGGGGAGCCGGAGCTGTGCACCGGCCGGAGCCGTTTTTCGATGCCTGCGGAGCTGGGCCGAGTGCTGGTAGCCGGGTCTTGTTTCTGAGGAGCCGGGTCGATCGCCGGTCATCGTGCTTCGTCGGTCGAGGAACCAGGCCAGGCGTTAGCGGCTGTGTGTGTGTCAGCGCTCGGCGACGGCGTTCGTAGATGAGGCCGAAGATGACGACGGGCGGATAGCGGCGCTTCATCGTCCTGGAGCCGATCCACCAATCGATTCAAAGGAGAACAAACAATCGTTAGATCAATTGTATGAGATCGTGTGCATCCAAGAAGAACAAACAATCGTTAGATCAATTGTTGATTGTAAAGGAGACAAGATGAGATGAGCAACTCCCTGATTTTTTCGTATGATGAGGAGTTGTCCTCCTGTAGATGGTGTGATGGCTGGGACTCCAATGTCAATTTGTAGTGATGATTGTTTGCACTCGGGAGATCATCCCAAGAAAGCTTAGGTTTCCTGCCGAAATTAGACTATTGCCGGCGATTGAAGAAAAAACCATCTGCCATGGCTCAACAGACGCCATGCCCCACGGTGGGCGCCAACTGTCGTGGCAACGATTTCGACAATAATAAGGTATAGGGTAACGGAGCGTGATCTATCGAGATGCATATGGGTGACATGGTGGTTTTAGCGAGTTCGGGCCTCTCACGGTGGAGATAACAGCCCTACGTCTCGTGCTCCGGAGAGGCTTTCTTTTATCTGAGTATGTATCCGGAGATTACAATATATGTTTGAGAGAGAGGGGAGAGCGGGTCTCCATGCCTGAGCTATGTCTTGAGACTAATGGTTAGAAAGAGAGAGAGAGGTGGAAGAAAAGAGCCCCCTAGTCTAGTGGTGGGGGTGGCTTATGTAGAGTGCGCCACCTCCTCACCCGTTATGTTACACGGTGGAGCATCAATGCCATAATGCCTGCCCACTACAAAATCGTCATGCTGACTATTGGTCTTTGCATATCCGAGTGAGTTACACAGTCGAGTGGAATGAGCTCGTCGAGTGAAGTGCCGTGCTCCGAGTGGTTGTCGCCGTCCGAATGACTTTCAAGTTGCGGTACATCTGGACGGTGATCTGGCCCAGGGGTCCAGTACAAAGTATACGGTGTCCATGGGTAGGGCCTTTAGGTCAGGCCTGTTACCCTACCCCCAATACATGTCCTCATCAGAGGGAGTATTAATTATACCAAGAGAGCCGGATTGGCACCGCTTAGTTCATGTAAATGTAATGAAATATATCATGTTTATATGAAGATCCGACTTTTTTATACAAAATCCTTCGTGCTTATATGAAATCAGTCCGTGTTTCCACGAATTTCATCTAGTTGGTTAGAGTTGTGAAAATGTATGCCGCTGGCGTTTGATGTCGTCCTCCATGGAAGGAGGCGGGAGGAAATTTGCTGGCTGTAGTTGGAGATGCTCTTATGCTGGAAATAATAGAGTGAAATCCAATCCATTTGAGTTAATTGCGTCTATGATTGTCCCTCTATAAAATGTTAATTGCATGTACAGTGTACACGTGACTCGCAGGGTGGCTACAGCTTCGTACAGAAAATTAAAAAGAAACAAGTCCATCCTTAATCTAGTATTCTAAGTGCTCTGTGGGTTCCACTATCAGTACAATAGCGAAAGAAGTATATATTAAATAAGTAATAGATAATATAAAAATCTAAAGTTAAATACAGAATTCGAACTCATGTCATCGCGTTGCGAGCATCTGGCGCTAACCAGTCCAGCACATTTTTGTTGTAGACCATGCTGGAGATATATCTCCAAGTCTACTCTTATACTCCATCCGTTCCTAAATATTTGTCTTTTTTAGATTTCAAATGGACTACCACATACGGATGTGTATGTAGAGATATTTTAGAGTGTAGATTCACTCATTTTGCTCCATATGTAGTCA
This sequence comes from Triticum urartu, assembly GCF_056163025.1. Taxonomy (NCBI): domain Eukaryota; kingdom Viridiplantae; phylum Streptophyta; class Magnoliopsida; order Poales; family Poaceae; genus Triticum; species Triticum urartu. Next base: position 398,278,409 of record NC_141879.1, on the reverse strand, counting down.
CTTGTTGAAATCTCTAAAAAGACAAATATTTAGGAACGGAGGGAGTAGAAAACAGAGTTGGTGATGATGGTGTGCGTGCCATCCTGCAATATAGGTCATCGGATTTATATCTAACGGATATGAAGAAAACTATGGCAATTTTGCAAAAATATACCGACATCCCTCTACATGTTCGCAAATACGGCCTTCCCTCGTTCATCCTTTTCTCTCACAAGATAAACTACTCATACAAATGCATCTTGATGTTTAGTGCAATGCACGGGCATCTAGCTAGTTTCTTTCAAAATAGTTACTGCGATAATTGGGTTGAAGTAATATATTTTATGTCTTCCCCGAATAGGTCACGTTAATTAACAGAAAACGGGGTGAAAACTATCACATGAGGCCGGTAAAAACGAGGCACACTAGGTTCAGCGTCATCGTCACTACAGCTACGCGCGCGAGAAGTCTACATATCGAGGGGGCTACCGAGCGAGCAAAGAGACACAATGTTAGAGAGATAAACCAATTGACAAATTACGATTAGATCGAGTTGTCACCCTTCTGCTATCATTGTTGGGGTGGGGGGAGGGCGAGAAAGACGTTTCGAGAGTGTGCACGGTAGGCACAGAGGCACAACTAGCGAGTGTGTGTATGTGTGTGTGTGTTTGACAGAGGAGTAGATAGATTACTATCAAGATCGAGGTGCGTCCCTACTCCTTCGGTGTCGGGTAGTGTGTGTGCGCGTGTGTGTGTGTTTGAGAGAGAAGCCATTTGATAGATTAGTATCAAGATCGAGGTGTCACCCTACTCCTTCGGTGTTGGGAAGTGTGTGTGTGTGGTTGTGTGGGTGTGTGTGTCGGGGGGGGGGGGGGCAGTGACACTTACATATCCCTACTCTTATAAAAAACAGAGTTGGTGATGATGGTATTCCTGCCATCCTGCAATATAGGCGATCTGATTTATACCAGACGGATAGGAAGGAAAGTGTGGCAATTTTGCAAAAAGATACCCACACCCCTCTCCGCATTTGCAAATAAGGCATTCCCTCGTTCATCCTTTTCTCCCACAAGATAAACTACTCATACAAATGCATCTTGATGTTCGGTGCAACGCATGGGCATCTTGCTAGTAGGTAGAAGGAGTTTGTGTGACACATATCTGTCTATACTAAGGGATAGGTAGATAGCATTGGTGCGAGGCATACTTAAAGCATCACGAAGATAAACAAAATTGTGTGCATGCAAGTGCCGAAAAAATGAAGCAAGAAACAATGTGTGTGTGTGTGCGCGCGCGTATGTGTGTGAGAGAGAGAGAGGGAGGGAGAGAGAGAGAGCGAAACCTCAAAACAAAAGGTGCTCTGCTGGAATCCCATTGTATGTATTCATATGGTTCCGGAACTCGAGTTAACTTTAGGCATATGTGTGAGAGACATTATTATACTTTGAGACATTAGTGGCTGTGGGTGGGCGGAATTAAAGGGGTGGGCGTGTTCAACAGAGAGAGCGTGTGTGTTTCTATGTGAGAGACTTGTAGGACGGGGTAGACAGACTAATTCTAACCTTGACGGAGGGAGAGAAATACACGAAGTGCGCGTGTGTGATTCTGATGCCTGTAGGGAAATGAGATATGTATGCGTGTGAGAGAGATTGCACAATTCATTCACGTATCACTATCTACGATCGTGGACGTGCATCGCTTGAACATAAATCAATATCTACTTCATATCGTGGCCAAAGGTACAATATCGATTCAATGCTATAAATATTGGACACTCACTTATCACAATTTTTTCTATTTAAATAAATCTTTTCAGTTGTGCATGCCAAAGTTACAGTGATGTTTCTCAAACAACCAATGTAGCTATCATGTACATGCACCATTGTTACTCTTGAATTCGAAATCATTAGTCTTGGATGATTTAAGGTTATATTAGGAAGTATTATATGTAATATTAATATATGAATTCAACGGGTACGCAATTTATGATATGGAGGCTATGTAATCATATGAGGTAACACTTTTAAGTAGCGGACTACAATATCCATTTCTTTTTGTGCGCCTCTACACTAACACGTCAATGCATTATGTTTAAAGTAAATAACCAGTTGCACTAAATTATCTATTTACACGAGAAATACATAGGCTGAGCATTTGATCCCCTTTTTTGTGAACGCGCCACTACACCGTACGATTGGCTGCGCCCGTGTGAACGTCCAAGTTATCGGCGCATCATCCCGAGTTATTGTCTTTTTTTCTGGGGTGGACTTAACACCAGTTATTAACTGCCGATGCGTGCCCCGTGTACACATGTAACACCCACAATGCGGCTATATCTCCCACGTGTCGGGGCATAACTTAGAGGCATAACCGCATGGTAGGGTTGTCGCAAGAGGGGTAATCTTCACACATCCCACGTACTGAATAAGAAAGGGATAAAGAGTTGGCTTACAATCGCCACTTGACACAATACTTAAGTAGTTCATACATCATCCAGAATACAATCAAGGTCCGACTATGGAACCAAAATAAAAGAAGAAAACCCCAAATGGTAGATCCCCGGTCGTCCCAACTGGGCTCCACTACTGATCAAAAGGAAACAAAACAAAACAACGACCAAGATTGTCGGTGTCAAAACCGGCGGATCTCGGGTAGTGGGTCCCGAACTGTGCGTCTAGGCCGGATGGTAACAGGAGGCAGGGAACACGATGGTTTACCCAGGTTCGGGCCCTCTTGATGGAGGTAAAACCATACGTCCTGCTTGATTAATATTGATTATATGGGTAGTACAAGAGTAGATCTACCACGAGATCAAGGAGGCTAAACCCTAGAAGCTAGCCTACGATATGATTGTTGTATATGGAGTTGATTGCCTACGGACTACAACCCTCCGGTTTATATAGACACCGGATAGGGTTAGGGTTACATAGAGTCAGTTACAATTGTAGGAGATCTTGAATATCCGCATCGCCAAGCTTGCCTTCCACGCCAAGGAAAGTCCCATCCGGACACGGGACGAACTCTTCAATCTTGTATCTTCATAGTCCTGGAGTCCGGCTGAAGGTATAGTCTGGCTCCCCGAACACCCCCTAATCCAGGACTCCCTCAGTAGCCCCTGAACCAGGCTTCAATGACGACGAGTCCGGCGCGCAAATTGTCTTCGGCATTGCAAGGCGGGTTCCTCCTCCAAGTCCTTCATAGAAGATTGTAAACACCAAGAGTAGTGTCCGGCTCTGCAAAATAAGCTTCCACATATTGCCATAGAGAGAATAGTATTAACACAAATCAACTCTGCTGACGTATTCCGCAGTGCGTCATCACACTACAGCCAAGTCCTTCACTCGAATCATTTTCACTTTTCCACCTCAACGTGTTTTGCGAGGCGGTTTCCTTGGCACGTCTTGTCAAAGCAGAGATCGTGTGCCCCCCTTTTACGGGATTCTCATCAATACGGACGTGGGTAACCCAATCGTGCCCGTTAGCATGTTTTCTCGATTAAAGGCGAGTCCCAAACGGTTACGGGGAGGGTTCCTGGTATTCAACCTCTTATAAAGAGACCAGGGCCTTACTCCTTTTCTCCAATCCCAAAACAAGTTCGCCCGTCGCCTCGAGTTCCAACACCCTAGGCTCCAGATTCCGGGCGCCTCAGACCTTCGACAATGTCCGGTTCCGACCTTCAAGGCCGATGGATGCCCTCCTCCGTCACAGAGGAGGACGTGCTAAAGTTGAGAGAGGCTAAGTTCTTGACAGTCGAAATTTCGCACAGGTTGCCTGCTCAAAGGCAGGCTATCCCCAGTCCCCAGCCCGGTGAGAGCGTAGTGTTCGTGTCTCACTTCCTTCGGGGGTTAGGCTTCCCGATGGACCCCTTTGTGAGGGGACTGCTGTTTTATTACGGGCTGGAATTCCACGACTTAGCTCTGGAGTCCATCCTCCATATCTCCTCATTTATCATTGTATGCGAAGCGTTCCTCCGTGTTACCCCTCACTTCGGGTTATGGCTCAAGACTTTCAAAGTGGAGCCGAAGATGATCAAGGGACGGCACGCAGAGTGCGGAGGCGTTGTTATAAGCAAAAATGCTGATGCTCCATGGCCCGAGGGCTCTTTTCAAGAGGAGCTAGGCTTGTGGCAACGAGAGTGGTTTTATATCACCGCTTCCCGGAGCACCAAGTTGGTAGCGCTTCCTGCCTTTCGCTCGGGTCCCCCACCACGGCTAGCGTCATGGGTTAACAGAGGGTTAGATTGGGGTTTGCCCAAAGACGTGCCCCTGTTACAGGGCCGAATTAAGGATCTCTTGGAAGGAGGCCTCAGCTTGGTCAAGGTGACGCAGGTCATGCTGATTCGCCAAATATTGCCCGACAAACGTCGCCCCCTTCGCCTGTGGGAGTTTAATCCTGAGGGACCGCGAGCTGTCCAGAACTTTATGGGTGCAACGCCCGCGAAGATGTATAGACTGTTCTTCGGATCACAAGAGATGTGTCCGGATTTAACTGAGGACGCAGGCCTAAGCTGCAATCGCCCGGATACTCAAATAAGCAACCTTGTGCTCGGACCTTCTATCCGTATAATTGTCATAAACTTGCCCCTAAAAGAGCCGTCCTTTTAAACAGGAGTTGATAGCGAAGGCGAAGCTGATCAGGTGTCCGTCTCCCCTTCCTGAAACCAGGCCGGATCCCGTGCTGGTCAGGATGCTGGAGATAATGCCTTTGGAGGGAGAGGACAAGGAAGCTATGGCCTCCTCGAAGGAGGCTTCTCCGAAGGGAGGAACCGACAATTCCTCTCCTAAGGGGAAGAAGAGAGCCGCCTCTGATGACCCGCAAACCATGGCCTCGAAACGGGGGAGAAAATCCTCGTCAGAGGGTCCGACGCCGGGGAGTTCCTCAGCCGGACTACGCCCTTAAGGGGATCAGCCCTCCAGCGAGCCGTAAGTGGAGAAAAGATTTTCCTTTTGAGGGATGAGGGAAGTCCTTGATTTATATTTGAGAAGATTAACCAAACCTTTATCTTGTAGCTCGGACCTCAGCCCTTCTCAGCAGACCTCGTCTTCGGGGGATCTCCTTCCAGAGATGATGGAGAGCAGGACGCCTCCCCCTGCCGTGCCGCCTAGCGAGGTGGGCGACCCTGAGGTGTCGTTGCGGAGGGTTTCTCCAAATCCGGCAGGGGCGGAAGGTGGCTAGGCGGCTCCCCGAGGTTCTCCGTGTCCGGCCTTCGAAAGAGGTCATGGGACGAGCCCGACACCGTCTGGTGCTCGGCCGGAGGAGCTAAATATTCTGCTGGGGCGAGCTTCTATCTCAGAGGAGCACCGCGCATTGATGGGAACGGTGATTGAAAGGATTTCATCCGTAGAGAGCGGATTGTATGAGGCCGTCAAAAGTTTACTCACGGGTTTCGACGTACATTAGATAATGTATACTTTTGTCAGTTGCGCATGAATAAGATGCGCCCTGTGTAGATAGTAGCCCCTGAGACTCTGCGCGTCGTCAAGAAATGACGGCACGCGGAGGATCATAATCCCAGGTCTAAGATGTCACCTTTGAATGTAGGCGGCAGGGTGTCCGGAATCGAGCCGAACTGACGATTTTGCCGAACTAAAGCGGCAACTGGAAGTGGCAGATGCCGACATCACGCTTGTCGATAAGCGGCTTGATGAGGCTCAAGGTATGTAATTCCTCGGGCCGCATCAGGTAAGAACAGTTTTATGCCTATGTCTTACGATGTGTGTGCTTGACGCAGATGGTGCGGCCGCCGTGGAGAGTCTTAGGGCAGAACTTGCCCGAGCTAAAGAACAAGCCAGCGAAAGTGATGCGACCACCAGGAAAGCCCTTGAAGAGCTAAAAGCTGAACAGGCTGCTCATTGCCGAAGCAAAGAAGAGATGGCCGAAAAGTTAAAAAGCGCTACAGACCATTGCAGACTTCTTGAAAAAGAAGACCAGGCGAAACAGACGGACTTAGAGAAGGCCGTTGCCAATGCCAAGGACGCGCGCTCTGCGATGAGAGCTGCGAAGGGGGAGCTGCATCAGGCCGAACAGATTGCGGCTGGAAAGCCATTTATGCTGCGAAGGAAATTTTGTGATCCGCAGTTTGCTCTGTTGGACCGGATGTGGAGTGTGGAGGATACCTATCTGGACTTGGCAGCGAGTGCTGCTGATGCGACCGAACACTTTCGAGATCAGAAAGATTGCGAAGTGGAAAAGCTTTTCTGGTCGCAGTTTCACAATCCAGAGCGTCCACTCGCAGTGGATGATCGTTTGGCTCAATGGGCCGAACTGAATAGGTTGTCTGGACTCGCCATGAAGTACGTTATGGGTCACCTGTGGCCGGCGAGATCGGAGCCGAAGAGTTATTTCAGCTTGGTGCAGCAATTCCTTGATGCGGTGCCGCGTATAAATGCAATGAAGAGGTCAGCATGCATAGAGGGCGCTAGGATGGCTCTTGCCCGTGTTAAGACATACTGGGCAGAGATGGAGACCACCGTTGTTGCGTCCCGAGATTCGGACAAAAGCCGAGTACCCTCCAAGCACTATTTTTAGGAATTTCTTGAAGGCGCTCGTGTAATAGAGACGCAGTGCCCGAAAGATGCTATGTTATGATAGCATATGTAATTATAAAGTAATATTTTGATAAACTGTAGTGGCCTTTTTTATACTTGTGCCTCCAAGTATTGGGAACACCTCCTGTGCGGCCGTTTTAAGATATATATATATATATAGAATCTGAAAGATGGCAGTCGTTGGCTCAGCCCCCACGCACATAGTGCGGGGGTGCTCGCAGACGACGCATTTTCACACTTAACCCAACGTCTTGGTCCTACAAAGGAGGTGATAGCGCAGCGGGCCAGGCAACCGGACTATAATGCTTTAACACTTTCACTTAGCCATAGGAGTTTGACAGTGAGACTATTTAGGTAGCCCCTTGGTGGCAACTGCGCTCGTCCGAGTTCGGGGCGCGTATGTGCCTGACCGGGAAGCGGCCCTTCATTAAAGCAGACGAATCTGATAGATTCCGATAGGTCATCGAGTGACTGACCAGTCTCACGCTACATCATGTCAGTCAGTTTTCGGCTTTCTCTACTGAGGTGCTCGCCCGGCCGAATCGGGGCACAATCGCAGTAGTTCTCCTGGGCTACCTTAGCCGATAGAGCGGAACGTAAGGTAGCCGAACTCAGGAGCCGGGCAACCCAACATTTGACCAAAGACATGATTCGGAGCTGATGCATATAATGCCAAAACTCGCGACGCCGAACACTCCCTAAGGTGTTCGGTCTTTATGAGTGCGGGTGAAACAACACTCTTTATTAAAAAAGCCCCTAGTGTCCAGGTACATGCAAAAATTCTGACGTGGCCACATGCCAAGATGGCAGCCTCCTCCTTGGTTATATCAGAAAGAAAAAACCAGGGGATGTGTAGCAACAAGAGACAGTAAAAAAGGTTTACGCAGGGTCTTAAGCTGAAAAGAATCCTTTAGGACGGGTCCCTACTGCACGTCTGCGCCTGTGTCTCCGTTGTGCCGTATCCTGTACGGGCGCCGCACGACGTTCATCTGTAAAAGAGAGGAACTGAGTTGAAAATGGGTCGTGCCGAAAAAGTTTAAATAAGCAAAGTATAAAGTAAGATATATAAGATTGAGCTTTATTGTCTCTTATTGTATATGCGTGGAGCCCCTAGTGCGGGGGTATATGGCTTCTAGGCCTGCATCAATGATGATTTTGCACCGAACTCGTCTATCCGCGTTCGTGGTCCTGAATGACCTATTTCGAAGTTTTTTTTGGCCGGCGAGGCCATTTTGCTGTGGGCCTGTCAAAGCGGCCGCACAGTCCTCCGCTTGGGGAGGCACACTTTAGTGCTTTCCCTTCAAAGAGATGATGCCTCGTGGACCGGGCATCTTAACCGTAAGAGATGCATAATGCGGTATTGCGTTAAAGCGAGCGAAAGCTTCGCGTCCCAGTAGTGCTTGATAGCGACTTGAGAACGGGACAATATGGAAGGTTAGCTTTTCGCGGAGGAGGTTATCGGCAGAGCCGAATATGACTTCGAGCCGGAGAAAACCCATACAATGGGTGTCCGGACCAGGTATTACCCCTTGAAAGGAGGTTTTGCTGCGGCGGATTCTTGCTGGGTTTATCCCCATGTGCTGGATTGTATCCTGATATATCAGGTTTAGTCCACTGCCGCCGTCCATAAGGACATTTGAAAACTGGAGTCCGCCAATTATTGGATCGAGTATCAAGGCAGTCCAGCCTACATTCCTGATATTCCTAGAATAATCTAGCTGATCGAAGATGATCGGTTTTGACAACCAGTGGCAGGACCCTTTGGGGATGGGCCATGTGGTGCGTACCTTTACGGGCGCCGCACGTTTTGTTATGTGAAGTGAGTTCACTGTTTTTACTTCTTGTGGGAAGTTCTTTTGTTTCCTGGTGCTCTGCTTTTGGGGTTCGTCCTCGTCTTCGCTTGGTGTGTCGAGCCCCTTGTGTTCGGCATTGAGTCTGCAGGATTGTTTGAAAACCCAACAGTCTCTGTGGGTATGGTTAGCAGGCTTCCCGGGAGTACTGTGTATCTGACATATCCTGTCCAGGACTTTATTTAGGTTGGATGGATCGTCCCTGTTATCCTAGGGGGGCGATTTTTCCTGATTTTGTCGTGAGCCTTTGAATCCGGCATTGACTGCCGTGCTCTTCGGACATTTGTCCTTAGTCCAGCGACGGTCCTTGTTGCGTCGCGGTTTTCCGTTTCCATCCCTAGTTTCGGATGTACTTGGGTTGCTGGGGCTGCACCTTGCCCACCAGCTGTCCTTCCCTGCACAAAAGCGGGTCATGAGGCTTGCTAGTGCGGCCATTGTTCTTGGCTTTTCTTGGCCGAGGTGTCTGGCGAGCCATTCGTCTCGGACGTTATGCCTGAAAGCTGCTAAGGCTTCGGCATCCGGACAGTCGACAATCTGATTCTTTTTAGTGAGGAATCTATTCCAGAACTGCCGAGCTGATTCTCCGGGTTGTTGAGTTATGTGACTAAGATCGTCTGCATCCGGAGGGCGGACATAGGTCCCTTGAAAGTTTGCCAATGCCGGGCTGGCCCTTTAAGCTTAAGGAGTAGATATTTTATGGCGTGGAGATCATCTCCTCTAGCCATGTGTATGTGGAGGATATAATCCTCGATCCAAACTCCAGGGTCTATTGTTCCATCCTATGCCTCTATGTTTACGGGTTTGAATCCCTCTGGGAATTCATAGTCCAGGACCTCATCGGTGAAACATAGGGGGTGTGCGGCGCCCCTGTATTTGTGTGTGCCGGATTCTGATGATGGCTTCATAGCGTTGCTTACGAGAGCTTGCTTTCTTGGCCCATAAATGGACCTGACTGGGCCATGATGCGAGTCCTTAAGTGGGTCGCATGCCGATTTAGGTGCGGCGCCGCTTGCCGCTTTATGGGGTCGTCTATCCGACCGTGTGGCTTCTTCATTTTTTGAATGCGAGGGCTCTAGGGCCTCTTCATCGAATTCAGGCAGTAGCCTTCTTTTCGGATAGCTTTTAGTGCGGCGACTGTCGCCGTACTTATCTGTGGTATTGATTATTTTGCTCCATCTAATTCAAAGTGCATCTTCCGCTGTTTTTAGCTTCCGCTTCTGCTTTTTTAGGTTGCGTGCAGTTGCAACGAGACTCTCGTGGAGATTCTTCTGCTCCATAGGTTTATTCGGCGTGAGGTCGTCCGGAATGCCGTTTTCGCCGGAGGAGGGATGTTCGGTTTCTCTATCCGTGTTGCCCTGTTCGGACGGTTGCTCTAAGGCCTGTTCGTCGTCTACCGGCTCGTCCTGCTCTATGGCTGGGTTTTTGTCGAGGCGGGGCTTGGGTCGGCGTTTACGCCGACGCTTTGATTGCTTTTCGGGGGGTCGATCTCCCGTCCCATCCCCTTTTTCCTCGTTGTCGCTTCCTTTAGGGGTATCCACCATGTACATATCGTGAGATGAGGTGGCTGTCCAATGCCCTATGGGCGTTGGTTCGTCGGTATCTCCTGCATCGTCATCCATGCTGTCGATGTCTCCGGAGTCGAAGTTGAGCACATCGTTTAAATTGTCGACAGTGGCTACCAAGTGGGTGGTGGGTGGGCTTTGAATTTCTTCATCGTCCGTATCCCATCCTAGCTGACCGTAGTCCGGCCAGGGCTCTCCTGATAAAGAGAGAGACTTAAGAGAATTCAGGATGTCGCCAAAAGGCGAATGCTGAAAGATGTCTGTGACGGTGAACTCCATTATCGGCGCCCCATCGGATTCTATTGGCAGGGGTGCTGGGGGTTCGGAATCCGGGAGGAGTCCGGATCCTCGGAGTCATGGGTTGTGCAGAGTGCGGGGCTAGCGTTCGGCTCGATCGCTTTCGGGATCGCAGCCCCCGAGGTGACGTCTAACCGCTCATCCTCGATTGGCGCAATAGGCTCCGAGTTAGGGGTCGGAACCTATGTGTGTGCGGCCTCCAGGACACTGTCCGGGGGTAGAGCTAGATCATGCCCCTCGAGATAGTGCGGCGTGCTTGGCTGTGGCTCGAGCCCGTCGAAGATCAGGTCTCCGCAGATGTCAGCCGTGTAGTTTGAGCTTCCAAACCTGACAAGATGGCCAGGGGCATAGCTTTCGATCAGCTCCAGGTGGCCGAGCGAATTGGCCCGCGGAGCGAAGCCGCCGAAGACGAAGATCTGTCCGGGGAGAAAAGTCTCACCCTGGACCGTATCGTTGTTGATGATCAAAGGAGCCAACACAGAGGAACTCTCAATGAAAGCACCAATGTCAGTGTCAAAACCGGCAGATCTCGGGTAGTGGGTCCCGAACTGTGAGTCTAGGCCGGATGGTAACAGGAGGCAGGGAACACGATGTTTTACCCAGGTTCGGGCCCTCTTGATGGAGGTAAAACCCTACGTCCTGCTTGATTAATATTGATGATATGGGTAGTACAAGAGTAGATCTACCACGAGATCAAGGAGGCTAAACCCTAGAAGCTAGCCTACGGTATGATTGCTGTATATGGAGTTGATTGCCTACGGACTACAACCCTCCGGTTTATATAGACACCGGATAGGATTAGGGTTACATAGAGTCGGTTACAATGATAGGAGATCTTGAATATCCGCATGGCCAAGCTTGCCTTCCACGCCAAGGAAATTCCCATCCGGACACGGGACGAAGTCTTCAATCTTGTATCTTCATAGTCCTGGAGTCCGGCTGAAGGTATAGTCCGGCTCCCCGAACACCCCCTAATCCAGGACTCCCTCAAAGATCTTCATCGAGCTCCCACTTGAGCTCGGTTGCGTCACCTGCACTGGTATCATCGGCACCTGCAACTATTTGGAAGTATCTATGAGTCATGAGGACTCAACAATCTCACACCCGCGAGATCAACACTATTTAAGCTTATGGGTAGGAAAAGAATAATGAAGTGGAGCTGCAGCAAGCACTAAGCATGTATGGTAGCTAACTTACGCAAATGAGAGCGAGAAGAGAAGCGACGCAACGGTCATGAACTAGAAGTGATCAAGAAGTGATCCTCAAACTACTTACGTTCAAGCATAATACAAGAACCGTGTTCACCCTCCGGACTCCGCCGAAAAGACACCATCACGGCTACACACGCGGTTGTTTCATGTTAATTAAGTTAAGTGTCAAGTTCTCTACAACCGGACATTAACAAATTCCCATCTGCCACATAACTGCGGGTACGACTTTCAAAAGTTCAAACCCTGCAGGGGTGTCCCAACTTAGCCTATTATAAGCTCTCACGGTCAACAAAGCATATTCCGTCTCCCGGGAAGACCCGATCAGTCTCGGAATCCCGGTTACAAGACATTTCGACAATGGTAAAACAAGACCAACAAGACAGTACGATGCGCCGACATCCTGATAGGAGCTGCACATATCTCGTTCTTAGGGCAACACCGGATGAACACTACATACAGCTAAAACCAGCCCTCAAGTTTCCGCGAGGTGGCGCCGCAAGTGGCTCTAGTTCGGACCAACACTTAGAGAAGCATTGGCCCGGGGGGGGGGGGGTTGGTCTTTGCTGGAGGAGTTTTATTCAAAGCAAACTATCAAGGGGTTCCCATAACACCCGACCGCGTAAGGGACGCAAAATCAAGGAACATAACACTGGTATGATGGAAACTAGGGCGGCACGAGTGGAACAAAACACCAGGCATAAGGCCGAGCCTTCCACCCTTTACCAAGTATATAGATGCATTAAAGTAAATACGATATAATAATGATATCCCAACAATATCCATGTTCCAACCTGGAACAAACTTCATCTTCACCTGCAACTAGCAACGCTATAGGAGGGGCTGAGCAAAAGCGGTAACATAGCCAAACAACGGTTTGCTAGGAAAGGTGGGTTAGAGGCTTGACATGGCAATATGGGAGGCATGATAAGCAAGTGGTAGGTAGCACGACATGTGATGCGGAGCATCCCAAGGTCATCCCATGGACCTACCATCGTCTCATCAAGTGCCTAGTGGACCCATGACTCGATCACGTGCAAGAGCTCTTGAAACCGAGGTTACATCTCTCCTCTCACAATTCCACTTCGATGCACATGAAGCATGGCTACTACCTGATATGGATACTTTGTGCATACTCAGGTACAATGGAGAAGCTAAGGAGCAAGGACAAGAAGAAGAGTAAGATGGACGAGAAAAAGGACTGCTGAAGGAAAAGTCCCAGCCACTGGACGACCGGCCGGGACCGGACGTTCGGCGCCTGAAGCGTCAGCCGAGCCCCAGCAAGCGGACGTCCGGTCCAGACCGGATGACCGGCGCGACCGCACCCGAGCCAACATCAGTGGAAGTCTGGAGCCTCCGGACGTCCGGCACCCCCATCACAAAACGGAACCAGCGCACGACCGGAGGACACCGGACGTCCGGCAACTCGTGAGACACCGGACGACCGGTCCCCAGCGGACGTCCGGTACCTGTCTGCGCACAGTGTTCGGGCCCGAGGCCCATGTACCCCTTCACTTCGCCCCCATTTGCACTTAGACTATAAATAGACCCTCCATTCATCCTAGCTCGGGTTAGCAAATGTTTAGCTCATATTTGTGAGAGAGCTTTGCTCATCCACTTGGTTACCTTCTCCTCGGAGATTCGAGCCTCCACCGGAGAAGATCCCCCAAGCGGACTCAAGACCTCCTTGTGGAGAAGATCATCAAGACCCCCTCTTGGGCGGCCTCATCAAGACCTCCTCACGGAGAAGAACCGGTTACCGTGTATCGTCCCTAGTTGTCCGTGGATTCGTGTATCGTTCTATGTACTCGAGGATCTATCCCATGTGTGACTTATTCGAGTCGGTTTAGTGATTTCCTCTTGTGTTTTCCTTCCGTTCTTCCTTGTGTTCTTCGTGTTTTCTCCGGGATCCGCTCCTTTCGTGAAAGATCGGGCGATTAGGGTCTCTACCCTACATCATCTTGGTATCTAGAGCAAGGTTTATCACGATTTCGGAGCCCCCCTCTTCATTTACTAGCTTGATTTTGTTGTTTTCGTCCTAATCCGATAATTCGCACAAAAATAGCCCAAAAAATTTTCTTGTGTTTTGTGAGTTTTGATGATGTTTTGTTGGTTTTGATCCGTGAATTTGTTGTGTTGGAAGTGGATCTAGCCTCCCCCCACCATCTCCACCTCGAAATCCATTCCAAAATCAACGAAATCCTATCAATTTCGTGTTGACCCCGACCCACTAGACGACCGCAACTTACCGGACGTCCGGCGACCCAGGAACAACCGGACGTCCGACCATTACCGAATGACCGGAACCTCTACACCGAGCTGTAATTAGCGGATTTCTGACCCTACCGGATGTCCGGCGACCGGACATCCGTCCACTACCGGACGACCGCTCCTTCCACCACATCATCCGCTACACCACCACCGACTTTCCGCAAACATTGCCAATATCCCATCCCACACCACCACTTTCTAGCTACCTACTCCGACGATTTTGCTCGCACATGGTTTTGAGAATTTGAGTTGCGGTACCGTATCCTTTTGTGTTTCGGCTATCTAGGTACGGTTCAACATCGACATCACCGCTGTTCATTTTCACCACGGACGCGTCATCAACAACGACGACCTCGACTATGACTTGGTATTCATGCCACCATTTTGACACCATACCGGAAGCAAGACCGGTAACCTCATCTTGGTATTAGACAGATCACTCTTGCCATTACATTGATAGCCATCATAGCCTTACTCCTTTGCGTTGCTTACCCATCGAGACTAGCCATTGAGTATTGCCAGCAACGAGACTTGTGCACATTAGTGATCATACTTCCCATAACATACATACATACATACATCATTGTTGCCTATATTGGTATCATCTCTTGTGTCACAAAATTGTCATCGCATACTCACTTGCTATCTTGATTCGTCAAGCATTGCATAAGAAAAGAGCTCAAACATCAAAGAGCCAACCAAGCTTTTAAGCAACGAGGAAAGATAAGCAAAGATATTTTAAGCAAGAACCATAGCATCACACAACATTAAGATTGTCATACTTGATCATCTTGGATCATATCATAGCAACACCTTGCATTAACCATATTTGGGATAGAAGTCGTTGCATTTTTGCTAAGTAGGTTGTGCACAAGTTCTTGTGTCCGCCTATCGTGCAATTGTGCTAGCATCTCTCTAGTGTTGTGCAACAAGAGCATTTTTGTGGACTCCACATTTTGGCTCACCCTTGGTTCCACAACCCCACTTATCTTTTTGCGCGTGTGTTTCCGTGTACCGTATATGCTTGGTCTACTTGTTACATTGCATCTTGCTAATCTTTTCCAACATTATTGAATCTTACTTACATTCACATTAAAAATTGTGTCACCATCCTAACCAAGCTCCACCATAAGATTTTACTTGTGTAGGTGTGAGAAACCGACGAGAATTCGTACCAATTGGGCTATTTCCTTGTCCTACATTGGAGTGATCATCGATTCACTTTCAACTTTGGTCAAGGTACATTTGGTATTCATTCTTCTCTTTCTAACACTCACATTTGTCTTGGAATGATGGATAGGCCAAGTACTTCTACCAACACACTCTTCATGGAGCAAGACGATGACATGAACTCCCTCGTCACCAAGAGTCGCCTCTTTGGTGCACAACGTGCTTTGAATCAAGAGCAACAAGCTATGAGTGAACGCATAGACAACCTTGCCGTCGACTTGCGACTTTCCGAGCAACGTACAAGGGACTACTTTGACCACAAGCTCGACGATCACAAGCAAGAGAATGACGCAAGGATGGACGAGATTCGCGCTTTGTTGCTCAACCGCTCTTCTTCCACTTCAAGAAGGAGCCGTTCAAGTCGCCATTCCGACTTTACCCTCTTCGGCTCAAGTACACCGACATCGAACACTCTTCGTCGAGCCGCGTGCACCGACCTTCAAGCAAACCTCAATCCACTTCGAGACACTGACTCTCAAGAGTACCGACGACGTCAAGCCAAAGAAGCCTTTGCGCTAGCTCGAGAATGACAAAAACAATGCCAACATGAAGAGGAAGAACGTGCATGTCTACACCAAAATGCAGAAGATGCCGAGGCTCAACGTCAAGAACAACAACTCCATGACGCTCGCGCACTTGAGGTGCAACAAGCTCTACGTGATGCGACTAGAGCCATAGCCGACCGAGGCCGACAAGCCCGTGAAGAATAGGAAGCACTTCACAAAGAAATTCACGAACGACGATTTCAAGCTCGCATGCATCGTCTAGTTCCTCCTCGAGCTCGACGTGCTCCTCCACAAGCTCGCCAAGACCATCAAGTTCATCAAGAGCATGAAGACAATGGGAATCCTCCGCGATAAGAGCAACACGAGGTTGACAACCCTCCACGTCAAGAACACCACGAGTTGAACAATCATCTACAACATGGGCGTCATCATCCCCGACCCCAACACAATGAAGAACAACGCTACGGCAAGCTCAAGTTCACCATGCCCAAGTTCAACGGAAGCAACGATCCCGAAGAATACCTTTCATGGGCATTGAAAGTTGACAAGATCTTCCGTTTGCACAATTATGAAGAAGAGAAGAAGATCGCGATGGCATCCCTTGAGTTCCAGGACTATGTCCTCTTTTGGTGGGAACAAATCATAGAGCGCCGCGAGGCAAGAGGTGAACCACCCATCACTACTTGGGCACAAATGAAGGATGTCATGAGAGCACGCTTCGTACCTACCTACTACAACTGCGAGCTCTTCAAGAAACTCCAACAACTCAAGCAAGGAACCAAGAGCCTTGAAGAATACTACAAGGAGATGGAGATTGCAATGATAAGAGCCAATGTGACGGAAGATGATGAGCAAACTATGGCACGTTTCTTGAATTGACTCAATCATCCTATCAAGAAGATTGCCGACTTCCAACCATACTCAAATCTCATCGAGCTCATGCACCAAGCTACCAAAGCGGAACGCCAAGTGCAAGATGATTTCAAGTATGCCAAGTTCTCATCCAAGTCCTACAGTTTCTCCAATAACCAAGCTTCAATGACTCCAACACCGAATACAAGACCGTCTACTTCCAACATCGACAATTCGACTTCCAAGAAAGCTTCGCCAACTACAAGCAATCCTAATACGAGCAACTTCAAGCCGAGAGCTTCATCATCATCAACCCCTACCGATGAGACCGTCAAGATGAGTTCCCTCAAGTGTTTCACTTGCGGTGGCCGAGGCCACAAGTCCTATGAGTACACCAACAAGCGCACCATGATCTTCAATGATGATGGCACTTATGATTCCATGAGCGAAGGAGAAATGGAAGCCCTTGAGCAAGTCGCCATGCACCGCCAACTGAACAATAAAGAAGAACAAGTCTTTTGTGATGAAGGCTCAAGTCCCGCACTTGTTGTCTCTGAAGTCTTGACTC
The DNA here is from genome assembly GCF_056163025.1 of Triticum urartu. NCBI lineage: Eukaryota > Viridiplantae > Streptophyta > Magnoliopsida > Poales > Poaceae > Triticum > Triticum urartu. The sequence continues at coordinate 398,261,538 of NC_141879.1, read as the reverse complement.
CACAACATCACTAAGAAGAAGACCAACGATGCCACATATTCCACACCAAGGCCGGCATGAATGGACGATCCGTCAAGGTCGTCATCGATGGAGGGAGTTGTCACAATCTCGCAAGTGAAGAACTTTGCTCCAAGCTCCAATTGCCCAAGACGAAGCACCCACATCCATACAAAGTGCAATGGCTTAGTGACTCCGGCACTATTCAAGTCGAGCACCGAGTACAAGTCTCCTTCAAGATCGGCGCGTACGAAGACACCTTGGAGTGCGACGTCATCCCAATGACCGTTTGTCATCTTCTCCTTGGACGGCCATGGCAATTTGATCGAGGAGTCGTCCACAATGGGCGTACAAACCATTGTAGCTTCAAGATGCAAGGAAAGGAGTTTGTGTTACGACCTATGTCTCCAAGCCAAGTGATCGCCGATAAGCAAGCCACCCATCATGGAGAGAATGGTGAGAGAGTGAGCCACCAAAAAGAGAGTGAGCGCCACAAGCCCAAATTGAGTGCCTCCACGATGAGCGAAAACAAGAACCTAGTTCTATTTGCCACCAAACGTGAGATGAGAGAAGTGTGTGAGAACCCATCTAGTGTCCTACACTACTTCCTCATGTGCAAGGACAATGCACCACAAACTAACACTTCTCACACTCTTCCTCTAGTGTTGTCTTCTCTTTTGCAGGAATTTCAAGATGTTTTCCCCGATGAGCTACCTCCGGGACTACCTCCACTTCGAGGCATTGAACACCGCATCGACCTCATCCCCGGAGCACCGCTTCCGAACAAAGCTCCATACTGCGTCAACCCCGAAGAAACCAAAGAAATTCAAAGGAAAGTAAAGCATCTCATAGACCATGGTCATGTGCGTGAAAATTTGAGCCCTTGTGCCGTACCGGTCATTCTTGTGCCAAAACGTGATGGTAGCTTTCGTATGTGCTCCGATTGTAGACCTATCAATGCTATCATAGTTCGCTATAGGTACCCCATTCCATGCCTAGATGATATGCTAGATGAGCTTAGTGGTGCCACTATATTTTCCAAAATAGATCTCAAGAGTGGTTACTATCAAATCCGCATACAAGAGGGCGATGAATGGAAAACCGCCTTCGAAACCAAGTTTGGTTTGTATGAGTGGTTAGTCATGCCCATGGGTCTCTCGGAAGCACTGGGCACTTTTATGCGCCTTATGAGTCATGTCTTTCGCCCTTACATTGGTATATTTGTTGTGGTTTACATCGATGACATTCTTGTGTTTAGCAAATCTATCCAAGAGCATGTCACCCATGTCCGCACCGTTTTGCAAACTCTTAGGAAAGAGCGTCTTTTTGGTGTTGATAAGCTCGTTTTCTTAGGGTTTGTTGTCTCTTCTAAGCGTGTTCATGTAGATGAGTCCAAGATCAATGCTATTTAGACTTGGCCGCAACCAACCAACTTGCATCAAGTCCGTAGTTTCCTTGGTATTGCGGGTTTCTATCGTCGCTTTGTGAAGGATTTTAGCACCATTGCTTCGCCTTTGCATGCTTTGAGCAAGAAGAATGCGCCGTTTGTTTGGGGACCATCCCAAGATACCGCATCCAATGAGCTTAAGAATTTGCTTACTCATGCTCCCGTGCTTGCTTTACCCAACTTCGATAAGCCTTTTGAGATTCATTGTGATGCTAGCGGTAATGGCATAGGAGGTGTGTTAAGGCAAGAGAAGCGCCCCATAGCTTACTTTAGTGAGAAACTTTCCGGAGCGCAACTCAACTATCCCATCTATGACAAAGAGATATATGCTTTAGTCCGTGTTTTACATGAATGGGAACATTACCTTCGTACCCATGAGTTTATCATTCATACAGATCATGAGACTCTCAAGTATCTTAAGGGTCAAACTAAGTTGAACAAGCATCATGCTAAATGGAGTGAATTCATTGAGTCTTTTCCCTATGTCATCAAGTACATCAAGGGTAAAGAAAACATCGTAGCGGATGCTCTTTACCGCATATGCATGCTAGTCACACAACTTGAGTTAGATGTCATTGGCTTCAAGCATATCAAAGAATTGTATGAGCATGATGAAACTTTTGCCACTCCTTACGCCAAATGTTTCTCGAATACATCTTGGGAACTCTATTACATCAAAGACGGCTATCTTATGAGAGCTAACAAACTTTGCATCCCCAAGTCGTCCCTTTGTTTGTTGCTTTTGCAGGAATCACATGGAGGAGGCTTAATGGGACATTTCGGACGCGACAAGACGTTCGCCACGCTCTCTAAGAGCTACTTTTGGCCAAAGATGTTTCGGGACGACAATCGCTTCACCAACAGATGTTCGGCATGCCGCAAAGCTAAGTCCAAAGCTCAATCTCATGGCCTCTATATGCCTCTACCGCTTCCATACCAACCATGGGAAGACATTAGCATGGACTTTGTACTTGGTTTGCCTAGAACTCACAATGGGAAAGATTCCATATTTGTCGTTGTGGACCGTTTCTCCAAAATGGCACATTTTATTCCTTGTCACAAGATAGATGATGCTTCACATGTTGCTAATCTCTTTTGTAGGGAAATATTGCGTCTCCATGGTGTGCCAAAGACAATTGTCTCGGACAGCGACGTCAAGTTCCTTAGCTACTTTTGGAAGACCTTATGCGCCAAGCTCGGAATCAAGCTACTCTTCTCCATGGCGTACCATCCTCAATCCGACGGCCAAACGGAGGTGACAAACCGCACACTCTCCGCTCTACTTAGAGTACTCATCAAGAAAAACATCAAGGAGTGGGAGGAGTGCCTACCTATCACCGAGTTCTCCTACAACGGAGCAAGACACTCAACAACCGGCAAGTCTCCTTTCGAGGTCGTTTACGGATTCAACCCATTGTCACCATTGGACATTCTTCCTCTACCACTCCAAGAGAGCATCAATTTGGATGCAAGTGCGCGTGTGACACATCTCAAGAAGATGCATGAAGATACAAGAAACACCACCGAGCGCCAAGTTCAACGCCTTGCGACCAAGCTCAACTTCAACAAGCAACCTATGGTCTTCAATATCGGTGATCAAGTGTGGCTACACCTTCTCAAGGACCGTTTCCCACAAGAACGCAAATCCAAGCTTCGACCACGAGCGGATGGCCCGTTCAAGGTGCTTGCATGCTACAACGACAACGCTTACAAGATCGACCTCCCGCGCGACAAGTACAACGTGAGCGACATCTTCAACGTCAAAGATCTCTCTCCTTTCCATGGTGATGAAGAATTTGATCCAAGGACGGATCTTCCCCAAGGGAGGGGAGATGATGCGGAGCATCCCAAGGTCATCCCCATGGACCAACCATCGTCTCATCAAGTGCCTAGTGGACCCATGACTCGATCACGTGCAAGAGCTCTTGAAACCGAGGTGACATCTCTCCTCTCACAATTCCACTTCGATGCACATGAAGCATGGCTACTACCTCATATGGATACTTTGTGCATACTCAGGTACAATGGAGAAGCTAAGGACCAAGGACAAGAAGAAGAGGAAGATGGGCGAGAAGAAGGAGGGCTGAAGGAAAAGTCCCAGCCACCGGACGACCGGCTGGGACTGGACGTCCGGCGCCTGAAGCGTCAGCCGAGCCCCAGCGAGCGGACGTCCGGTCTAGACCGGACGACCGGCGCGACCGCACCCGAGCCAACATCAGTGGAAGTCCAGAGCCTCCGGACGTCCGGCACCCCCATCACAGAACGGAACCAGCGGATGACCGGAGGACACCGGACGTCCGGCAGCTCCTGAGACACCGGACGACTGGTCCCCAGCGAACGTCCGGTACCTGTCTGCGCACAGTGTTCGGGCCCGAGGCCCATGTACCCCTTCACTTCGCCCCCATTTGCACTTAGACTATAAATAGACCCCCCATTCATCCTAGCTTGGGTTAGCAAATGTTTAGCTCATATTTGTGAGAGAGCTTTGCTCATCCACTTGGTTACCTTCTCCTCGGAGATTCTAGCCTCCACCGGAGAAGAGCCCCCAAGCGGATTCAAGACCTCCTTGCGGAGAAGATCATCAAGACCCCCTCTTGGGCAGCCCCATCAAGACCTCCTCACGGAGAAGAACCAGTTACCGTGTATCGTCCCTAGTTGTCAGTGGATTCGTGTATCGTTCTATGTACTCAAGGATCTATCCCATGTGTGACTTATTCGTGTCGGTTTAGTGATTTCCTCTTGTGTTTTCCTTCCGTTCTTCCTCGTGTTCTTCGTGTTTTCTCCGGGATCCGCTCCTTTCGTGAAAGATCGGGTGATTAGGGTCTCTACCCTACATCAACATGGCAATAGAGCGAACAACTAGCAAGCAAAGATAGAAATGATTTGGAGGGTATGGTCATGTTGCCTGAAATCCCGCAAGGAAGAAGAACAAGTCCATGAAGAAGACAACCGGACGTAGTCGAACGAATCCTCACAACTCCAAAATGAAACCGAAGCTAACGCGAGAAGCAACCCGGAAAGAAGCAAACAACATAGTAAACAACCATCATATAAGCATGGCACGATGCGCAAACAAGTATGATGCATGTCTGATTTAAGGAGGCATGGCACGGCAAAGTGCACAAGCAAAACAACAAGTTAAGTGGAGCTCAATATGCAACGGGTTGCATATTGACGAAACACCACAACAATTATTTAGTTCTCTCCCGTTTAGGTACTCAACAATATTAAATGTTGGTTAGCATGGCAAGAGGTGAAGCATATGAAAAACTACCTATCTAGACAAGTTTAAATGAGGCCGGAGCAACAAACAACAATTCCGGTAAATCCTCATGTGATAATTATGGATTTGGTACTGTTGTATCCTAAAGCATATTTTATAGTTGTTAAACATGCAAATTAATTCCACCATGTTAAACTAGGCATTTTTCTACCCCATTTACATATAAAGTTTGTTAAGTTTGGAGCTATGGTTAATTAGTTATGAATTAAAGCATTTTAGCATGGCATTATGCAAAATAAACACAAACAACATATTACACATTTTAAACATGTATGAAAGTTGGATATTATGAAACTAGATGAAATTCTAGTCATGTTTCATACATAAAGTTTTTACATATGATGCATTATTCATAAGTTATTATATGCATAAAGACTAGGGGTTTTTCTGTAAAACGTAAACTCTGGATAAAGGGAGAAATTCATAGAACAGGAACAAAACATGACATGGGCTGAATCTGAGGCGGACTGGGCTGCGGGGAACTGCTCACGCTGGGCCAACCGCCCGAGGAGGAAGCAGATCGGTGGGCGCGCCGATCTGGGCCGCGAGGAGAGGCCGAAGGAGCTGGCGAAGGCGGCTGGATGACTTGCTAGCAAGGTCAATGCACGTCTCTGTTGTGCGACTATGAGGCAGAGGAGACCGAGCGTGAGCAGGGGAACTTGGCGTGACTCCGGCGACGACGAGGCAGAGCAGCGGTGCCCTGGAACCTACGGGAGACGGCGAAGGCAAGGGGTGTCTTGCTGGATCCAAGGCGGAGCGAGCGGATCCGGGCAGTGGGACATCGTTCTCCGGTGAGGTTCGGGCGAGGAGGCAGGGGCTCGTCCTCATGAAGCAGGATGACGGCGGTGGACTTGGCACACGACGGGGCTGACGGAGGCCGGCCGGACCTGGCCGTTCCGAGGTCAGGCGGCGGAGCTTGCGTCCAGCAGGAGCAAGGCAGCGACGACGCTGCTCCTGCGGCTTGGACGGGCGGCCTGCGGCAGTTCGCAGGACTTGTAGCTCGGGGAGGATCCGGGCGGCGGTGGCTTGCAGCCAGGGCGGAAGGTGAGGCGGAAGAGCGGGAAAAGGCGAAGAAGAGGCCGGTTCGGGGCGATGCAGCCGCTTGTTGCAGAGGAGAAGCGGCGCGGCGAGGGACTTGCAGCGGCGGGTGCGGCGGAGGCCAGGACGGAGGTCCGGCAGGGTGCGAGGGCGCGGAGGAGCGAGGAGGCAGCGGGGAGGCAGCGATGACCCGGTGGTGGGCATCCATGGCGTCGGGGAAAAGCCTAGGGTGGTGCCATGGCTCGCAAGCAGAGGAAGAAAGGTGAGGAACGAGGGGAAGTAGGGGAAGGGAGGAAGGAGAGCAAGGCGCGAGGCACTCATCTCAGGCATGGCGGCGCTCCAAACAGCGGCGGTGGCGCTCGCTCTGGGTGGAGGAGGAGCTCGGGCATCAGGGGCGAGCACGGGGACGGAGGAGGTTGCGGCTTGCTAGGGATTTGGGTGGCGCAGAAAAGACAGGAGGTGGTCGGCTGCGATGGAATGGATTTGGGAGGGGTGCGGCTCTGGTTGGTCTGGTACTAAAAACGAGGGAAGGAGAGAGGCTGGCTACGGGCTTGGATCCCTATGGAGAGGAGTGGCGGCGGCGCGAGGGTTAGGGTAGGCTAGGGGCTAGGGTATAGACTGATATTTATATCAGATGAATTTAGGTTAGGGGCCCAAATAGCTAGGTTCGGATGATCGCGAATAAATAGCTAGGGAGTCCAAAAGAGAAACGATGATGATTTAGGGATGTTTGGGGATGATTTGGATCCATCGGTAACGACAACCCGAGTCGGGACCGGGACAGCTTTCGGACGCGCGCGCGAGGAGGGCCGTGGGCTGACGAGAGAGGTTAGGTTGGGCCTGGTGGTAGGTAGTGGACTGTGTAGAGAGGAGGTGGTCTGCGAGGAAAGAGGAGTAATGTAGCCCGGCAACATTTTCCGGAGACCGAAAACGCCCGACGTTTTGACCGACTATAATGTCGCTATAGTTATCCGTTGGGGCATCAGACGGACTCCGGATGCGATGAAGCATGGTAGGCGGCCTGCCTACAACATAACAACACCGCACGCCAACTTTCATCCCATTCCGAGAACATTTTCCAGCCACTTATAAAATACTATTTCAGACATGCCGCGGGTGCGTGCAAGTGTGATTGAGCTCAGAATGGACTACATACGGAAGTAGGGGACCCGGACGGATGCAAGCTTTGAAAACATGATGACACAATGCACATGATGACCTGGCAAGATGCAATACGCAATCGAATGACAAGGAAACAATAGCGAATAACTGGAAGACAACTAGCGCGTCAGACTCGGGGTGTCACAACACTCCACTACGAGAGGATCTCGTCCCGAGATCTAGGATGACACTGGAGGGAAATGGAAGAGGAATAGAAGAGGTAAAACTAAGTTACTTCTTTGAGAAACGAGTGAAACCAAAGAACCTTGCGAGGTTGAACAAATTGAAAGAAAGAATACAACGAAGATGAATGAAGTTAAAACACTCCGTTAGAAAAGAGGAATAAGGAACATTACTAGAACCTTGTAGGTTGAAAGACATAAGGAAAAGGGTACAATGGACAAGAAGTGCATGCAAGCACCCCGGTAGAAACGAGATGTACAAGGAGCGATAAGGATCAATTACGACAACACTCCGGTTAAAACAAGCTAGAGAAGGAATAAGAATGATATACTTTGGACAACACTCCGACTGTAAATGGAAAGAATTCAACATGAATTTGACAAGATGAGAGGATACTTGATGAGATCAACAACACACTATCGCCGGAACTATAGAAAAAATGGCAGGTAAGAAAGATTTCAGACGGCACTCTGGTTGAGAAGGGAGGCAGAACTTGATAAGATGAGAGAACTTGAACAGAGGACACAACACTCCGGTTGAATGGATAAGCAAAGGAAAGAACATGATCTTAGACGAAAATGAGATGATGGGTCGAAGAAAGCAACATCACAATGCCTCCGGAACGAAAGAATAGAAGTTGGATCGTTGGAAAGGAAAGAATTGAGAAGAAAATGACAACTTCTGCCACAAATGAGTTTGGAAAACACCCTTCCAAGAAGGTTTTAACGGAGTTGTTGGAAAACCAACAACGAAACGGATAAGCTTGTACTGGGCTTATGGAAAACATTTCAAAACTGAGGTGAAATTCTGCTACTAATAGAAATGATAGATTGGTTTGATATGAACAAGGAGACGAGAAACTTATTTCACCGGGAGGATAAACGAAGAACTTGGATCATTTATGAGCACCATAAGTAGCAATAATCCTTAGGGAAAGCTTAAGGTGACGACAACACCTCAGAGCTCAACTCCCCGAGACACCGCCACAACCCGTAAATCTCAGGAGGCACCAAGAACTATGTTCTCGTCACAAAATTATCAGAATGATTCCAAGATACCTGCGTGATCCAAAAATAAATTTCGTGAAATTTGAGGAGAGAAGAGTCAAAACTTCTATGTCAGGAGGCCTCACCAGAACGATGAAGGGACTGAGGAGTAAAAAGAATCCTACTCTCTGATATATATAATCCTAAGACTCAAAACATTTTGTTCTAGACTCAACAACGTCAACGATTCGATCATGCATGGGGCTCCTAAGTCCGGGATGGCTCTGATACCATCTTGTAACACCCACAATGCGGCTATATCTCCCAAGTGTTGGGGCACGACTTAGAGGCATAACCGCATGGTAGGCTTGTCGCAAGAGGGGTAATCTTCACACATCCCATGTACTGAATAAGAAAGGGATAAAGAGTTGGCTTACAATCGCCACTTCACACAATACATAAGTAGTTCATACATTATCCAGAATACAATCAAGGTCCAACTACGGAACCAAAATAAAAGAAGAAAACCCCAAACGCTAGATCCCCGATCGTCCCAACTGGGATCCACTACTGAACAAAAGGAAACAAAACAAAATAACGACCAAGATCTTCATCGAGCTCCCACATGATCTCAGTTGCGTCACCTGCACTGGTATCATTGGCACCTGCAACTGTTTGGAAGTATCTATGAGTCACGAGGACTCAGCAATCTCACACCCACGAGATCAAGACTATTTAAGCTTATGGGTAGGAAAAGAATAATGAGGTGGAGCTACAGCAAGCGCTAAGCATATATGGTAGCTAACTTACACAAACGAGAGCGAGAAGAGAAGCGACGCAACAGTCGTGAACTAGAAGTGATCAAGAAGTGATCCTGAAACTACTTACATTCAAGCATAACACAAGAACCGTGTTCACTTTCCGGACTCCGCCGAAAAGAGACCATCATGGCTACACACGCATTTGATTCATTTTAATTAAGTTAAGTGCCAAGTTCTATACAACCGGACATTAACAAATTCACATCTGCCACATAACCGCGGGCACGGCTTTCGAAAGTTCAAACCAACTTAGCCCATCACAAGATCTCACGGTTAACGAAGGATATTCCTTCTCCCGGGAAGACCCTATCAGTCTCAGAATCCCGGTTACAAGACATTTTGACAATGGTAAAACAAGACTAGCAAGACCGCCTGATGCGCCGACATCCCGATAGGAGCTGCACATATCTCGTTCTCAGGGCAACACCCGATGAACACTACGTATAGCTAAAACAAGCCCTCAAGTTTCCCCGAGGTGGCACCGCAAGTGGCTCTGGTTCGGACCAACACTTAGAGAAGCACTGGCCCAGGGGGGGGGTTAAAGTACAGATGACCCTTGAGTCTACAAAACCCAAGGGAAGGTGATAGGTTGTTAGGAAAATGTAAAACCAAAGTTGGGCCTTGCTGGAGGAGTTTTATTCAAAGCGAACTGTCAAGGGGTTCCCATAACACCCAACCACGTAAGGGACGCAAAATCAAGGAACATAACACCGGTATGATGGAAACTAGGGAAGCAAGAGTGGAACAAAACACCAGGCATAAGGCCGAGCCTTCAACCCTTTACCAAGTATATAGATGCATTAAAGTATATACGATATAATAATGATATTCCAAATATATCCATGTTCCAACCTGGAACAAACTTCATCTTCACTTGCAACTAGCAACACTATAAGAGGGGCTGAGCAAAAGCGGTAACATAGCCAAACAATGGTTTGTTAGGAAAGGTGGGTTAGAGGCTTGACATGGCAATATGGGAGGCATGATAAGCAAGTGTGTAACACCCCGTATGTAACTTGCCATATTTGTATTCCAACTCTTGCCATTTTCGGCACTAAGTTATGATATTCCCTCTTGGTTGGGTTTTGTCTTTGTTTTGCATTTTATCCATGTCATGCATCTCATATCATGTCATCATGTGCATCGCATTTGCAAACGTGTTCGTCTCATGCATCCAAGCATTTTCCCCGTTGTCCGTTTTGCATTCCAGCACTCCTACGTCTTCAGTGTCCCCTTTTGCCTCTTTTCATGTGCGGGTGTTAAACATTCTCAGATTGTACCGAGACTTGCCAAGCGGCCTTACTATACTACCAGTAGACCACTTGTCAAGATTCGTGCCATTTGGAGTTCGTTTGATACTCGAACGGTTAACCGAGGAATCGTAAAGGCCTCGTGTGTGTTGCAGCCCAACACCCCTCCAAAGTGGCCCAAAACCCACCTAAATCCCTCCATCTTCTCGGTCGTTCGATCACGATCGCGTGGCCGAAAACCGCACCTCATTTGGACTCTCCTAGCTCCCTCTATCTATAAATAGGTGCACCCCTCCGAAATTCGCTGTCCAGAAACCCTAGCCCCGCTCCTCCGCGCCGCCGGACACGTCCGCTCTGGTCGGACGCGTCCACCCCCGTCGCCCAGCCAACCAAGGACTGCCACGTGGCAGCGCCGCCCATGCCCCGCCATGGCCCGCTCGGGCTCGCCGCCGGCCCCCGCGGCCCGCACCGCGTCGCCACCCGAGCACCGCGCCCTCCGTCGCCCGGCTCGTGTCCCCGCCGTCGTCCGCCTTTCGCCGCCTGCCACCGACCGCCCGCCGGCGCCGATTCTCCTCGCCGCTCCCCTCCACACCGACGGCGACCGCGGCCGTCCGCCGCCGCAGCACGCCGGCTCGTGCCCGTGGCCGCCGCCGCCCGCGTGTTCCCCGGCCGCGCCCGCTCCGGCCAAAGCGTCCCTCCCTCCCCGAGGACCTCCACGCCGGCCACTGCCTTCTCCCGAGCTCCGACGAGAGCTCCGACGTGCCTTGGTTTCCGTGCTCCAGATCCAGATCCAAAATATCCAGGGTTGACCTCTCTTTTCCCCTAAGTCCCTAATATTTTCTAGGCATGTTCATCATACCATATCTCATCATCCGTAGCTCCGTTTTGCGCGTGTGATATATAAAATTGTACATCTGGTTTGTGATCTTCATTTTTTCCATCGCACCATGCTTGTTTGAGTCCATCTTGATGCCTAAATTGTTGTTGCAAGAGTATTATAAAATGTTAGTTCCTGTTTTTTAACAGATTATGAGCATTTGTCATTTTTGCCATGATTATTGTGTGCCTCCTATGAACTTGAGCCCTACATGTGTTTTGGGCTATGCCATGCCTTGTTTACAGGGGTGTATGCCATGTATTTGTGTGATCCATGTGGTGACTAGCACAAGAATGCAAAGTAGATCTCGTGATGTTAATAATTTCAGGGACTTAGAATTCTTCTAAGTCATTTCCCTGATGTTATTTTTATGCCATGTATTCATGTTGCTACAGAGTGATCCATGCCTCTTTTGAGCATGTTCAGTAAGTATGATTTTGAGATATTGTTATGCGCTATCCACCCATGTCCTTCTTCGCATTTATGGAGTTCCCTAGCATGACGCAATCTTGCTCTACTTTTGCTAGAAAATGTTCCTGGCAGATTGTTCACGTGTAAATCAATTTTGCCAAGGTTGTTTTAGTTGATCCATGCATGCTATGAGATTGTTCTTGCCATGGTTACCTACTTGATCATGTCTTATTGCTGGGTGTATGCTTAGTTTCTCATGCAATTCCTTGTGGTGAGTGCATCGAGCTCGCAAACATGTCTACGTAACTCTGTTTTGCCATGTCCAGTTTTCTGCTAAGTAAGAATCTGTTAATGAAACTTGCTATGTTTACGTGGGTGCCATCATGTTTTCTGTGCCCGTTTGGCTTATGGTCAGTAAGGGACTTTTTTATATGCTTTGAGTAGTTTCATGCCATGCCTTGCTTTGCCATGATATGTGACTGTAGCATGTTGTTATCTTACTCTAAACATTGCTTCCTGATGTTAATTCCTGGCATGTTGTTATTTTCACTAAGTCTGTGAACCTGATATCTTTTGCACTTTTGCCATGGTTGTTTGAACCTGCTATTTTGTGTTTTAGCCATAGCTCAGTGTTCATCTTTTGTCAAGCATCTCGAGTGGATCACTGTCATGTGCATTGTTGCTATGTTAGAGTGCAGTAGCATAGTTTCTTGTTGCATTTTAGATGTCATCGTGCTGTTAATCGCAGAATAGTGCCATTTTTGTTTTGTTTGCCATTTGCAAACCATGCATCCGATTCCGGTAATCTTTATTTCGATTCCGACCGAAATCAACTCATCTTTCCAGCGGTACTCTTTGTTTGCCAAGTTGAGGCCTGGTTCAATCTTTCCCTTCTGAAGCATGCATATGCATTGCGTATCACATCCCACATATCATGCCATGTTTTGCATCATGTTACTTGCGCATTGCACCGTGGTTGATTGTGTTTGCCTTTGCTTGTGTTCTTGCCTTGGGTAGAGCCAGGAGACGAGTACGTGATCGAGGAACCCGTTGAGTATGCTTACGAGGATCAAGCTTACGTCAACTCGGAGAACTTCGCAGGTAAGATGGCCATACCATCGAAATCACTTCTATCTTTGCTTGCTAGTTGCTCGCTCTATTGCTATGCCTATGCCGTGATACCTACCACATGCTTTATCATGCCTCCCATATTGCCATGTCAAACCTCTAACCCACCTTGTCCTAGCAAACCGTTGTTTGCCTATGTTACCGCTTTGCTCAGCCCCTCTTATAGCGTTGCTAGTTGCAGGTGAAGATTGGAGTTAGTTCCTTGTTGGAACATGTTTATTGTTGGGATATCATTATTATATCTTGTTTACTTTAATGCATCTGTATACTTGGTAAAGGTTGGAAGGCTCGGCCTTATGCCTAGTGTTTTGTTCCACTCTTGCCGCCCTAGTTTCCGTCATACCGGTGTTATATTCCTTGATTTTCCGTTCCTTACACGGTTGGGTTCTAATGGGAACCCCTTGACAGTTCGCCTTGAATAAAACTCCTCCAGCAAGGCCCAACCTCGGTTTTACCATTTGCCACCTAGCCTTTTTTTCCCTTGGGTTCCGCGGACTCAAGGGTCATCTTTATTTTAAACCGCCGGACAAGTGCTCCTCTGAGTGTTGGTCCAACCTATTAGTAGCCGGTGGCCACCAGGGGAAACTCTGGGTTGGCCTACCGAAATCTTGGACAATCCGGTGTGCCCTGAGAACGAGATATGTGCAGCTCCAATCGGGATTTGTCGGCACATTCTGGCGGCTTTGCTGGTCTTGTTTTACCATTGTCTAAATGTCTTTTAACTGGGATTCCGAGTCTGATCGGGTCATCGTGGGAGAAGGAATATACTTCATTGACCGCGAGAGCTTGTGATGGGCTAAGTTGGGACACCCCTGCAGGGTTTTGAACTTTCGAAAGTCGTGCCCGCGGTTATGGGCAGATGGGAATTTGTTAATGTCCGGTTGTAGAAAACCTGAAACTTAACTTAATTAAAATGAATCAACAACGTGTCTAGCCGTGATGGTCTCTTTTCGGCGGAGTCCAGGAAGAGAACACGTTCTCGTGTTATGCTTGAACGTAAGTAGTTCTAGGATCACTTCTTGATCATAGATTCTCAACCGTGCTTTGCGTTTCTCTTCTCGCTCTCATTTGCGTAAGTTAGCCACCATATATGCTAGTGCTTGTTGCAGCTCCACCTCATACCTTTTCCTACCCATGAGCTTAAATAGTCTTGATCGGGAGGGTGTGAGATTGCTAAGCCCTCGTGACTCATAGATTACTTCCAAAACCAGATGCAGGTGCTGATGATACCATTCCAGGAGATGCGACTGAACTCAAGTGGGAGTTCGATGAGGACTCAGGATGTTACTACGTTTCTTTTCCAGATGATCAGTAGTGGAGCCCAGTTGAGGCGATCGGGAATATTATGCATTTGGGGTTGTCTTTATTTTGGTTTCGTAGTCGGACCTTGGTTGTATCTGGATGATGTAATGCTATATTTATGTATTGTGTGAAGTGGCGATTGTAAGACAACTCTGTACCTCTTTCTTATTCAATACATGGGATGTGTAAAGATTACCCCTCTTGCGACGTGCCTACAATGCGGTTATGCCTCTAAGTCGTGCTCCGACACATGGAAGATATAGCCGCATCGTGGGTGTTACAAGTTGGTAATCAGAGCCTTCCCCGACTTAGGAGCCCCCTGCTTGATTGAATCGCTGGCGTTGTTGAGTCTAGAAAAATGTTTTGAGTCTTTTAGGATTATATATAGCAGAGAGTAGGATTCTTTTTACTCCTCAGTCCCTTCGTCCCTCTGGTGAGGCATCCTGACGTAGAGTTTTGACTCTACTCTTCTCAAATTTCACTAATTTTTTTAGGATCACGCGGGTATCTTGGAATCGTTCCGATGGTTTTGTGACGAGAACATTGTTCTTGGTACCTCCTGACAATTTGGGGTTCTGGTAGTGTCCCGCGGAGTTGAACTCCGAGGTGTTGTCGTCACAATTTTATCGTTGCAGTTCTGAAATACCTGAGTTTCGCCGACGTCGAAAATCTCCTTTATGCAGTTGTTGGTGAGATAACCTCAACGCCACCTAGTACTGGGGCGGGAGTTCGGGAGTATTGCCATAACTCGTATAATGGATGCTTTTCGAAGGTTGAGGTAATGATTTCCGAAGGTTTCTTGGTTATGTGTTGAAGGATGGATACAGTTGGATGTAGGATTTGCTAGTTTTGGGTGAGATATTATGCTTCCCCTGTATCCCCAACACCCGATTGCATAACCAGAAAATTTCGGGAGTTCCATAGGTGGGAATTCATGTAGCTCTAATTTCTTTCTTCCCGCAGATATTTGGTTTGTGATTGGGTAATCCTTACCAAGTATTTGTTTCATGTCCGTACCTTGTTGTTTTATTCATCTACCTCTATCTAAGTGGCTTCTCAACTCTATGGAAGTGTGATCATTTACTTTGGAATTCATTCGTTCGTTCTTGTTCGAATATTAAGGCTATATGTTGCAATTCCGATCCATTGAGTCAACTTGAATATATGTCTTTCAAGATGCTAACGGATGTCACCCTTTTCAGGATGGCTCCTCCAACGCATCAGAATCCGGAACCACCGCTACCACCTCCACCTCCGGAGGCATGACAAGCTGTGATGGCCGCTACCAACGCCAACATGCAGTTGATTATGCAACTCCTGGAAGAATGCAACCAAGGAAATCAAGGCCATGGCAACAATCAAACTCAGTTTGCTACCCTCAACCAGTTCCTCACAACCCAGCCGAAGTCTTTCAGTAACTGTGTCGAGGCCATAGACGCTGACAATTGGCTCGTGGATATCTGCAAACATTTTGAGTGCAGCAACGCAGGCTTGAGGACATTGTCAAGTTTGCTTCGTTCCAACTCAAAGATCAAGCTGCTGAGTGGTATCAACAATACAAAGATTCTAGAGGAGGTCGTGTGATTACCTGGGATTATTTCCGCCAAGACTTCAGAGCTCACCACATTCCTCAGAGTGTTGTTGAGAGTAAGCGTGAGGAGTTTCGCAATCTGAAGCAAGGCATCTTGTCTGTTTACCAATACAACATCATGTTCCAGAAGCTCGCTCGCTTCGCCAAGGAAGACGTCCCTGACGAGAAGAGCATGATTTATCAGTTCAGAGGTGGCCTCAAAGAAGATCTGCAACTAGCCCTCGTGCTTTTTGAGCCGAGAAAGTACGATGAGTTCTACAATATGGCACTAAAGCAAGAGGCTGCTCGGCTCAAGTGTGATGCTTCCAAGAAGAGAGTCAGGGATGCAACTCCTTCGTCTTCTTCAACTCAAGTGGCAGCTAAGCAGCAAAAGTATTGGTTGCCTCCTCCTCCTCCGTTCCGTCAGCCTTATCAGCAGAAGAGCAAAGGTGGAAATGGATCTTCCCACCCACCCAACCCAGGCTTTCAGAACAAAGCTTCATCTCATGCTCCAAGGTCAAGTGCTCCGTATCACCGGCCGCTTTCTGAGGTTACGTGCAACAAGTGTCAGCAGAAGGGTCACTATGCAAACAAATGCTTCAACCAGAGGCGTCTTCCACCTCCTCCTCCTGTGAGATCTGCCAGCAATGCAGTGGTCAAGCATAATCCCAAGATTGCAAAGGTCAACATGATGAATGCAGCTCAGGCAGAGGACTCTTCAGAAGTGATCATGGGTAACCTTCCTATTAACGATATTCCTGCAATAGTTCTTTTTGACACTGGTGCATCGCATTGTTTCATCTCAAGACCATTTGCATCTAAGCATGAGTTGGCTTTCCAAGTTTTGCCTAGTCCGTTAGCAGTTGTCTCACCGGATAAACGCATGAACGCTAACTCCATGGTTCCGGATGTGTCTATCAAGATGGGTGACTATAAGTTTCTATCTTCTCCAATGGTCCTTGGTGACTTGGATATTGATCTTATTCTCAGAATGGACTGGCTTTCTAAGCACAAGGCTTAGCTTGACTGTGCTGCCAGGAAGATTCAATTGACACACTCGTCTGAGGATGTTATCGTCTTTGCCGCTCGTGATGATACCATTCGACTGTTTTTTCTCAACGAGAAGGGCGAGTTGAATGTCATCTCTCAGATTCCAGTCATTTGTGAATATCAAGACGTCTTTCCAGAAGAGCTTCCAGGAATGCCTCCTCACCGGCCAGTTGAATTCGTCATCGATCGGAACCTGTTTGTAAACATCCTTACAATCTTGGACCAGAAGAGATGAAGGAGCTGAAGAAAAAACTCGATATACAAGAGCGTATGGGTCTGATCCGACCAAGTTCTTCTCCATGGGGTTGTGGTGTTCTTTTTGTCAAGAAGAAGGATGGCACGGACCGAATTTGTGTCGACTACCGTCCATTGAACAAGAAGACCACAACCATTTTCTCCTGAAGCTGGTCGCACTGCCACTTTCTCCTCCTACTCCACTGACTGCTGTCTCTCCGACTCCTCCTGCCGTTCTGGATTGTGCTGCCGCTGAGCTAGACCGGCTGCGGCAGGATCTACTTGGCGCCGACCCTCGCTTGGTGGCCGGGCGCTTGGAGCTGGCTTCAGGATGGATTTGCTCCGACGCTTCGATTCGGGCGGCGCTGGTCCAGGCCTCGACGGCTTGCGATGAGGAGAGGCAGGCCGTCCTTGAGGCAAAGGCTGCACGTGACGCAGCCCTGGGGGAGGTGGTCGACGTCCGTGGTCGCTACAAGGCGTTGGAGGACGAGCTGCAAGGCCTGCGGGACCAGCTCGTGAAAGAGGTCCGCCTTCGCCAAGAACAGGAAGAAGGTGTGAAGGCTCGCGAGGCGGCCGTCGAGGGCTGGGAGGCCAAGCTCAGGAAGCGCTGCGACCGCCTAAGCGCGCTGGAGCAGGAGTTCAGGGCGAGGAAGGTCGAGCTGGACGACAAGGCCTAGGTTCTTGCCGAGGACCGCGTGGCCTTCGCGGAGATGGAGGCGAAGGCTCGCTCCTCGCTGAGGATGAAAGTTTTTACATATGATGCATTATTCGTAAGTTATTATATGCATGAAGACTAGGGGTTTTTCTGTAAAACCGTAACTCTGGATAAATGGACAATTTTGTAGAACGGGAAAAAAACATGACATGGGCTGAATCTGAGGCGGACTGGGCCGCGAGGAGAGGCCGAAGGAGCCGGCGAAGGCGGCTGGAAGACTTGCTAGAGAGGTCAACGCTCGTCTCTGTTGTGCGACTGTGAGGCAGAGGAGATCAAGCGCGAGCAGGGGAACTTGGCGCGACTCCGGCGACGACGAGGCAGAGCAGCGGCGCCCTGGAACCTACGGAAGACGGCGAAGGCAAGGGGGGTCTTGCTGGATCCAAGGCGGAGCGAGTGGATCAGGGCAGCGGGACATCGTTCTCTGGCGAGGTTTGGGCGAGGAGGCAGGGGCTCGTCCTCGTGAAGTAGGACGACGGCGGCGGACTTGGCGCACTGCGGGGCTGACGGAGGCCACCCGGACCTGGTTGTTCCGAGGTCAGGCGACGGAGCTTACCTCCTGCAGGAGCAAGGCAGCGGCGACGCTAGTCCTACGGCTTGGACGGGCGGCCTGCAGCAGTTCACGGGACTTGGAGCTCGGTGAGGAACCAGGCAGCGGTGGCTTGCAGCCAGGGTGGAAGGTTTGGCAGAGGAGCGGGAAACGGCGAAGAGGAGGCCGATTCGTGGCAATGCAGTCAACAGCGCGGGGCGGCTGCAGCGGCTGCAGCTGCCGCTCCTTGTAGAGGAGAAGCGGCGCGGCGAGGGACTTGTTGTGGCGGGCGCGGCGGAGGCCAGGACGGAGGTCCGGCAGGGTGCGAGGGCGCAGAGGAAACCGGCGGCTTGGCGTCCATGGAGGCCCTACGAGGAGGCAGCGGGGAGGCAGCGACGACCCGGTGGTGGGCATCCATGGCATCAGGGAAAAGCCTGGGGCGGTGCCATGGCTCGATCTGTCGCAAGCAGAGGAAGAAAGGTAAGGAACGAGGGTAAGTAGAGGAAGGGAGGAAGGAGAGCAGGTCGCGAGGCACTCATCTCCGGCACGGCGGGCTCCAAACTGAGGCGGTGGCGCTCGTTCTGGTTGGAGGAGGAGCTCGGGCGTCGGGGGTGAGCACGGGGACGGAGGAGGTTGCGGCTTGCTGGGGATTTGGGTGGCCTAGAAAAGACGGGAGGTGGTCGGCTGCGGTGGAATGGATCTGGGAGGGTGTGGCTCTGGTTGGTCTAGTACTAAAAATGAGGGAAGGAGAGAGGCTAGCTGCGGGCTTGGATCCCAATGGAGAGGAGTGGCGGCGGCGCGAGGGTTAGGGTAGGCTAAGGGCTAGGGTATAGACTGATATTTATATCAGATGAATTTAGGTTAGGGGCTAATTCGTCCCTCCGATCGCAATCATACGATCGCGAATAAATAGCTAGGGAGTCCAAAAGAGAAACCGATGATGATTTCGGGATGTTTGGGGATGATTCGGATCCATCGGTAACGACAACCCGGGTCGGGACCGGGACAACTTCCGGACGCGTGCGCGAGGAGGGCCGCGGGCTGACGAGAGAGGTTAGGTTGGGCCTGACGGTAGGTAGTGGACTATTTAGAGAGGAGGTGGTCTGCGAGGAAAGAGGAGTAATTGTAACACCCACAATGCAGCTATATCTCCCACGTGTCGGGGGCACGACTTAGAGGCGTAGCCGCATGGTAGGCATGTCGCAAGAGGGGTAATCTTTACACATCCCACGTATTGAATAAGAAAGGGATAAAGAGTTGGCTTAGAATCGCCACTTCACACAATACATAAATAATCCATCCATATGCCAATATACAAACAAAGGTCCGACTATGGAACCAAAATAAAGAAAGACAACCCCAAATGCTAGATCCCCGATCGTCCCAACTGGGCTCCACTACTGATCAACTTGAAACGAAACAACACAACGAACTTGATCTTCATCGAGCTCCCACTTGAGCTCAGTTGCGCCATCTTCATTGGTATCATCGGCACCTGCAACTGTTTGGAAGAATCTGTGAGTCACGAGGACTCAGCAATCTCACACCCATGAGAGCTAGACTATTTAAGCTTAAGGGTAGGAAAGGGGTAGTGAGGTGGAGCTGCAGCGAGCACTAGCATATATGGTGGCTAACCTACGCAAAAGAGAGCGCGAAGAGAAGCAAAGCACGGTCGAGAAGATAATTGTGATCAAGAAGTGATCCCAAAACTACTTACGTTCAAGCATAACACGAGACCGTGTTCTCTTCCCGGACTCCACCATCATGGTTACACACGCGGTTGATGCATTTTAATTAAGTTAAGTGTCAAGTTCTCTACAACTGGACGTTAACAAATTCCCATCTTCCCATAACCGCGGGCACGGCTTTTGAAAGTTGTAAACCCTGCAGGGGTGTCCCAGCTGAGCCCATCACAAGCTCTCACGGTCAACGAAGGATATTCCTTCTCCCAGGAAGACCCGATCAGAATCAGAATCCCGGTTACAAGACATTTCGATAACGGTAAAACAAGACCAGCAAGACCTCCCGATGCGCCGACATCCCGATAGGAGCTGCACATATGTCGTTCTCAGGGCAACACCGGATGAACACTACGTACAGCTAAAACCAACCCTCAAGTTTCCCCGAGGTGGCGCCGCAAGTGGCTCTGGTTCGGGCTAAAACTTAGAGAAGCACTGGCCCGGGGGGGTTAAAATAAGATGACCCTCGGGTCTGCAGAACCCAAGGGAATGTGATAGGTTGTTAGGCAAATGTAAAACCAAGGTTGGGCCTTGCTGGAGGAGTTTTATTCAAAGCGAACTATCAAGGGGTTCCCATAACACCCAACCGAGTAAGGGTCGCAAATTCAAGGAACATAACACCCGTATAACAGAAACTAGGGCGGCAAGAGTGGAACAAAACACCAGGCATAAGGCCGAGCTTCCACCCTTTACCAAGTATATAGATGCATTAAAGTAAATAAGATATAATAATGATATACCAACAATATCCATGTTCCTACCTGGAACAAACTTCATCTTCACCTGCAACTAGCAATGCTATAAGAGGGGCTGAGCAAAAGCGGTAACATAGCCAAACAATGGTTTGCTAGGACAAGGTGGGTTAGAGGCTGAACATGGAAAAATGGGAGGCATGATATAGCCAGTGGTAGGTATTGCAGCATAGCAATAGAGCGAGCAACTAGCAAGCAAAGATAGAAGTGATTTCGAGGGTATGATCATCTTGCCTGCAAAGTTCACTGAGTTGACGAAAGCTTGATCCTCGTTAGCGTACTCAATAGGTTCCTCGATCACGTACTCGACTGCCAGCTCTATCCAAAGCAAGAACACAAGCAAAGGAACAACAATCAACCACGGTGCAATGCACAAGCAACATGATGCAAAACATGGCATGACATGCGGGATGTGATATGCAATGCATATGCGTGCTCCGGAAGGAAAAGATTGATCAAGGCATCAACTTGGAAAACCAAGTGTGCCACTGGAAAGATGAGATGATTTCGGTCGAAATCGATATAAGGATCAACAGAATCGGATGCAGGGTTTGCAAATGGCAAGCAAAACAAGAATGGCACAATTCTGCGATTAACAGCACGATGCCATCTAGAATGCAACAAGAAACTAAGCTACTGCATTACAACATAGAAACAAAGCATATAGCAGTGATTTACTTAAGATGCGTGACAAAACATGAACACTGAGCTATGGCTAAAACACACAAGAGCAAGTTCAAACAAGCATGGCAAAAGTGCAAAAGATATCAGCATCACAGACTTAGTGAAAATACTAACATGCCAGAAATAACATCAGGAAGCCATGTTTAGAGCAAGAAAACAACATGCTACAGGAACATATCATAGCAAACAAAGGCATGACATGAATCTACTAAATTCATAGAACAAAAGTCCCTTACTGATCATGAGCCAAAAAGGCACAAAAGATATCATGGCGCCCATGTAAACATAGCAAGTTTCATTAACAGTTTCAGATTTAGCAGAAAACAGAGCATGGCATAAACAGAATTACGAAGGCATCTTTGCGAGCTCAAATCACTCACCACAAGGCATTGCATGACAAGATAAGCATACTTATAGAAACAAGACATGATCATGAAGCTAACCATGGCAAGAGGAAGTTCATAGCATGCATGGATCAATAGCAACAACCATGGCAAAATTGATTAACATGTAAACAATCTTCCAGGAACATTTTATAGCAAAAGTAGAGCAAGATTAAGACATGCTAGGGCACCCCATAAATGAAAATAGGGGCATGGATGGATAGAGCATAACCATATATCCAAAACACCCTTACTGAAGATACTCAAAACAAGCATGGATATCACTGTAGCATAATGTTTACATGGCATCAAAATAACAGCAGGCACAAGACTTAGCAAAATCCTAAGTCCCTGAAAACAGCAATATCACAAAGGCTACTTTGCATGCTTGTGCTCGTCACCACATTGATCATAAAAATACATGGCAAGAACCCCTGTAACAATAGCATGGCATAGCTCAAAACACATGTAGAGCTCATGCCCATGTGAAGCACACATCAAATGTGACAAAATGACAAATCGTCATAATTGGCTAAGTAACAGGAGCAAACATTTTATAGCACTCTTGCATCAATGATTTAGGCATAAGGATGAACTAAAACAAGCATGTCACAATAGAATGAAATGAAGAGCATCTCCCAATGAACATTTTGATATATCATGCGCAGGAAATGGAGCTACGGTCATGGAGATACGAGGCCATGAACAGGGGCACAAAATATGTTGCAAAAAAAGACTTAGTGGAAAACAACCTCTCCGAAAAGTCAATGGGCGGATGAAGAGATCCGGGACGGAGTTAACCAGGACGCGGAGGGGCGCCGTTTGGTTCGGGCACCCGGTGGATCTGTTCCAACTACCATGGATCCGACCGGAGAGGAACTCCGACGAGCTCGAGGGAGCTCTGGCGAGAGGCGACACGGTATCCGGCGAAGGTAGCGAGCAGCGGCGAGCTGTGGTGGCGTGGTGGGGCGCGGTGGCCAGCGTGCAGCGGCGGGGCGGCGCGCGGTGGTGGCGCTGGCGGTGTGCGGTGGCGCGGCGATGGAGCTGGCGGCGGGGCATGGTCGCCGGCGACGGGAACGAGGCGGGTGGCGCGGGGCTCGGTGCGAGAGGCAGGCGGCGGCGTGCAGGCGTGGCGGTGGAGGAGGCGGCGGAGCGTGCGCGGCGTGCAGGTGCGTCGGTCGCCGGCGAGCGAGAGCGGGTGGCGGCGCGAACAGGCCCCGATGGGCTCGGGCGGGCTCCGCGCGGGCCCGTGGCGGGCCGCGGCGGCGGGGGCGACGCGGGTGACATGTGGCAACACCCCGTTGGGCGGGGCGCCGGCTGGAGCTGAGGTGGTGGCTCTCTATTGGCTGGACGATGTGGCGGCGGTGGTGGACGCGTCCGATGGCGGACGGACATGTCCGGTGGCGTAGTGGAGGTGAGATCTAGGGTTTCGTCCGCAAAAATTCGAGGAGGGTCACAAATATATAGGTAGGAGGAGGTAGGAGTGTGCAAATGGAGTGTAGTTTTCGCCCACACGATCATGATCCGATGACGGAGGACATGGGAGTGGTTTGGAAGGGTTACTGGGCCGTTTTGGAGGGGTGTTGGGCTGCAACACAAAAGAGGCCTTCCGGGTTACTCAGTTAACCGTTGGAGTATCAAACGGACTCCAACTGGCACGAAATTTGACAAGTGGTCTACCGGTGGTGTACCAAGGCCGCTTGGCAAATCTCGGTCCATTCCGACAATGTTTATCACCTGCTCACGAAAAGTGACAAGAGGGGAACGCCGGTGCATGTGGGAGTGTCGGATTGCAAAACGGACAACGGGGAAAATGTTCGGATGCATGAGACGAACACGTATGCAAATGAGATGCACATGATGACATGATATGAAATGCATGACATGAACAAAATGCAAAATGAAGACAAAACCCAACCACGAAGGAAAATCTCATAACTTAAACCAAAAATGGTAGAGTCGGAGTTACAAATATGGCAAGTTACATCCGGGGTGTTACAACACTCCACCACTACGAAAGGATCTCGTCCCGAGATCTAGGATGGCACCGGAGGGAAAAGGGCGAGGAAGATAAGAGGTAAAACTAAGTTGCTTCATTGACAAACGAGTTAAACCAACAAACCTCGATAGGTTGAACAAATTGAGAGAAAGAATACAACGAAGATGAAGAAAGTTGAAAACACTCCGTTAGAAAAGGGGAACGAGGAAGAACAAATTAGAACAACACTCTGGTTGAAACGAGATGCAAGATTAGATAAGATGAAAAGAACTTAAGCAGAGGACACACCACTTCGGTTAAAACAAGATAGAGAAGGAATAAGAATGATATAATTTGGGCAGCACTCCGATTGTAAATGGAAGGAATTGAACATGATCTTGACAAAACAAGATGATGTGTTGAAGTGATCAACATCACAAAGCCTCCGAAACAAATGTAAGAAAGGAATTAAAAGAACAGGGGAGAAAACAACATCTGCTACCTCAAATGAGCTTGCAAAGGCATCCTTAGGAGAAGGGTCGAACGGAGTTGTTGGAAAACCAAAAATGAAAAGATAAACTTGACGTGGTCTTATGGAAGACAACTCAAAATTATGAGATGAAATTCCGCCACTAACGGAAAACAATAGATTAGATTGATATCAACAAGGAGACGAGAAACTTATTTCACCGGGAGGATAAATGAAGAACTTGGACCATTTATAAGCAACATAAATAGCAACAATCCTTAAGGAAAGCTTCAGGTGAAATATAACCCAATCTGACTAAAAATGAAGAGATTGATATATTGAGAAGAGCTCATGCTCAAAGAAATTGATGGGTTTAAATATCTCATTCCTGACAACTTATCACCCATGAAACATGAAGGACACTGTCAAGGATGACATAACACCATCTCAAAAGATAAGGTAGAACGAATTGCATTTCAGAATGCAAGATGAAGAATCCTTAAACTCCTTAAGACAAAACATGTGTTGAGCAACATGTTTATTCTAGAGTATAGCTTGGCGGATCTTTACTCCGAGAAAAATATTGAAAAACAACTGAAGAATGAAAGGAAACCTTGACGAACCACCATGTTGAGCCTCCAAGAAGAATTCCAGTAATAAAAGGATGATAGAAAGTAAGAGAAGTTGAAAACACAAGGTGAAGCCTTGCGATGATTTAGATGGAGCTTCGTGATGAGATAAAGCTGAAAACTTGAAACTCCAGAAAAGAAAGAATTAAACACTTGGATGAAGCAAGAATAAGAATTATGTTATGTGCATCCTTCACCAATTGAATTGATGACAAGGAACGGATTTGGAATACTACTTATTCTCGTGGAAAGGATTAAGATAGATATAGCGCAAACATAGGAAGGTCTTCAACGAACCACTGGTAGGATTTGGAAATAACGAATAAATTGATATGAGCACAACGAAAGAGGAATGTTGAACGAACCACCGTAAGAATTGAAAATGAATGAAGAAAGATAGCGAAACACTAGGAAGAATTAGAAAATGAACAAAGATACATGAGAGAGTTTAGATACAAGAGAACGAAAAGATCATGAACTGATTGGGGATTTTTGAATGATGCACCGGTAATATTTGGAGAAACGAAAGCTGAAAGCTGGAATGAATAAACCCGAACTTATGGTCTACGAAGAATGAAACTAAAAATAATCTTGAATTGCTCCGGATGGGTGAAAAGAATTCTCACAATCGAGAACAATTATGAGAGGATGGGAACAAGCTAGAATCATGAATCTCTGAGAGAACGGATAAGATTTGGAGGAAAAACTCTTCTCCGGTCTTCAAAATCCAAGAATGATGACGAGAAACACCACCATGAATTATTGAGACACTCCAAAATAATGAATAATATAAAGGTTGAATCAACAATTAAAAGAATTTGAAAGATCTTGGTGAAAGACATTTGACTGACGATAATTCATTCTTACGTCAAACTTTAGAAGATTTGAGAATAGCTCCGAGAAAATAGAAGAGTCAGGTAAGCTCCTAGGAAAAGGCATGTGGGTTATGGGCCCACTCAAAGGATACACCGTTGAGAGATTTAAACGAGAGAATGCACCGGTTGAATTAAATGGCTTGAAGCTTGAACGAATGTAGAGTGGAAACACGAATCTTTGAGATATCTTGAGAACTCCGGAATAGTTGAATAGCGAGAAGTGGATGATTAAGAGGTGCACCGACATGAGAAGGCATTTGAAACGAGAAAAGGATATGATAGAAAAATCTTGACTTGAATCCACCGGAGAAGAAAAGAAAGAAGAATGACGAACTTGAAGCTTCGTTAATATCTTCCTCACAATCATCGGATAAGAAAATTGACGAAAAAGAATGGAGAATATTCCAACAATAAAATGGATAGTTGATTAAGAAATCCGAGTCCTTGTAGAAAAAGGGGTGGGTGGGCGGGAAAACAAAGACAACTTGGGGGCGGATGAAATGAACACCGTTGAGAGAACTTAGAATTGAATTTGCGGATGTTTAAAATGATCGGATCCATTTGAAGAGGAACACGCCGGTTGAAAAGGATTGACATGACAATCTTAATTATCATGAAGGATTAGTATTCACATAGATATATGAGAACACCGCTTAGGAAAGTTATGGAATCAACACTTGACATTGAAGCAACTCGACTACCACAAACCAAAACAAAACAAAGGATTGGCTTGCAGAATAAGCCGGAAACAAACGTATGATAGACCCCATATCGTAACATGTGTCTATTGGAAAGAATTCCTATGTGATACTTGAATTCCCACTTATAAACTCCCAAAACATTCTGGTTTATGCAATCAGGTGTTGGGGATATAGGGGAAGCATAATATCTAACCCAAACTAAGATTTCCTACATCCAGCTGTATCCATCCTTCAACACATAACCAAGAAACCATTGAAAATCATTTACCTCAACCTTCGAAAAGCATCTGTTATACAAGTTATGGCAATACTCCCGAACTCCCGCCCAGAACTGGGTGGCGTCGAGGTTATCTCACCAACAACTGCATAAAAGAATTTTCGATGTCGGCGAACTCAGGTATTCCTGAACTGCAACGCTAAAATTGTGACGACAACACCTCGGAGCTCAACTCTGCGGGACACTGCCACAACCCCTAAATGTCAGGAGGCACCAAGAACAATTTTCTCGTTACAAAACCATCGGAACGATTCTAAGATACCCACGTGATCCTAAAAAAATTCATGAAATTTGAGGAGAGAAGAGTCAAAACTCTACGTCGGGAGGCCTCACCAGAGCGACGAAGGGACTGAGGAGTAAAAAGAATCCTACTCTCCGATATTTATAATCCTAAGACTCAAAACATTCTAGAGACAACAACGTCAGTGATTCGATCAAGCAGGGGGCTCCTAAGTCGGGGAAGGCTCTGATACCAACTTGTAACACCCACAATGCGGCTATATCTCCTACGTGTCGTGGCACGACTTAGAGGCATAGCCACATGGTAGGCATGTCGCAAGAGGGATAATCTTTACACATCCCATGTACTGAATAAGAAAGGGATAAAGAGTTGGCTTACAATCGCCACTTCACACAATACATAAATAATCCATCCATCATCCAAGATACAAACAAAGGTCCGACTACAGAACCAAAATAAAGAAAGACAACCCCAAATGCTAGATCCCCAATCGTCCCAACTGGTCTCCACTACTGATCAACTGGAAATGAAACAACACAACGAACATGATCTTCATCGAGCTCCCACTTGAGCTCAGTTGCGCTATCTACACTGGTATCATCGGCACCTGCAACTGTTTGGAAGTATCTGTGAGTCACGAGGACTCAGCAATCTCACACCCGCGAGATCAAGACTATTTAAGCTTAATGGTATGAAAGGGGTAGTGAGGTCAAGCTGCAGCAAGCACTAGCATATATGGTGGCTAACCTACGCAAAAGAGAGCGAGAAGAGAAGCAAAGCACGGTCGAGAAGCTAATAGTGATCAAGAAGTGATGCTGAAACTACTTACATTCAAGCATAACACGAGACCGTGTTCTCTTCCCGGATTCCGCTGAAAAGAGACCATCACGGTTACACACGCGGTTGATGCATTTTAATTAAGTTAAGTGAGTTCTCTACAACCGGACATTAATAAATTCCCATCCGCCCATAATCACGGGCACGACTTTCAAAAGTCCATAACCCTAGAGGGGTGTCCCAACTTAGCTCATCAAAAGCTCTCACGATCAACGAAGGATATTCCTTCTCCCAGGAAGACCCGATCAGACTCGGTATCCCGGTTACAAGACATTTCAACAATGGTAAAACAAGACCAGCAAGACCGCCCGATGCGCCGACATCCCGATAGGAGTTGCACATATGTCATTCTCAAGGCAACACCGGATGAACACTATGTACAACTAAAACCAACCCTCAAGTTTCCCCGAGTTGGCGCCGCAAGTGGCTCTGGTTCGGACCAACACTTAGAAAAGCACTGGCCCGGGGGGGTTAAAATAAGATGACCCTCGGGTCTGCACAACCCAAGCGAAGGTGATATGTTGTTAGGCAAATGTAAAACCAAGGTTGGGCCTTGCTTGAGGAGTTTTATTCAAAGTGAACTGTCAAGGGGTTCCCATAACACCCAACCGCGTAAGGGACACAAATTCAAGGAACATAACACAGGTATAACGGAAACTAGGGCGGCAAGAGTGGAACAAATCACCTGGCATAAGGCCGAGCCTTCCACCCTTTACCAAGTAAATAGATGCATTAAAGTAAATAAGATATAATAATGATATCCCAACAATATCCATGTTCCAACGTGGAACAAACTTCATCTTCACCTGCAACTAGCAGCGCTATAAGAGGGGCTGAGCAAAAGCGGTAACATAGCCAAACAACGGTTTGCTAGGAAAAGGTGGGTTAGAGGATGAACATGGCAAAATGGGAGGCATGATATAGCAAGTGGTAGGTATCGCGGCATAGCAATAGAGCGAGCAACTAGCAAGCAAAGATAGAAGTGATTTCGAGGGTATGGTCATCTTGCCTGCAAAGTTCTCAGAGTTGACGAAAGCTTGATCCTCGTTAGCGTACCCAACAGGTTCCTCAATTACGTACTCGGCTCCCGGATCTACCCAAAGCAAGAACACAAGCAAAGGACCAACAATCAACCATGGTGCAATGCACAAGCAACATGATGCAAAACCTGGCATGACATGCGGGATGTGATATGCAATGCATATGCGTGCTCCGGAAGGAAAAGATTGATCAAGGCACCAACTTGCTAAACCAAGCGTGCCGCTGGAAAGATGAGATGATTTTGGTCGAAATCGATATAAAGATCACCGGAATCGGATGCAGGGTTTGCAAATGGCAAGCAAAACAAGAATGGCACAATTCTGCGATTAACAACGCGATGTTATCTAGAATGCAACAAGAAACTAAGCTACTGCATTACAACATAGCAACAAAGCATATGGCAGTGATGTACTCAAGATGCTTAACAAAACAAGAACACCGAGCTACGGCTAAAACACACAAGAGCAGGTTCAAACAAGCATGGCAAAAGTGCAAAAGATATCAGCATCACAGACATGGTGAAAATACTAACATGCCAGAAATAACATCAGGAAGATATGTTTAGAGCAAGCAAACAACATGCTACAGGAACATATCATATAAAACAAAGGCATGGCATGAATCTACTAAATGCATAGAACAAAGGTCCCTTACTGATCATGAGCCAAATAGGCACAGAAGATATGATGGCACCCATGTAAACATAGCAAGTTTCATTAATAGTTTCAGATTTAGCAGAAAATAGAGCATGGCATAAACAAAATTATGAAGGCATCTTTGCAATATCAAATCACTCACCACAAGGCATTGCATGACAAGATAAGCATACTGACAGAAAGAAGACATGATCATGAAGCTAACCATGGCAAGAGAAAGTTCATAGCATGCATGAATCAGTAGCAACAACCATGGCAAAATTGATTAACAAGTAAACAATCTACCAGGAACATTTTATAGGAAAAGTAGAGCAAGATTAAGACATGCTAGGGCACTCCAGAAATGCAAATAGGGGCATGGATGGATAGAGCATAACCATATATCCAAAACACCCTTACTGAAGATACTCAAAACAAGCATGGATATCACTATAGCATCATGTTTACATGGCATCAAAATAATAGCAGGCATAAGACTTAGCAAAATCCTAAGTCCCTGAAAACAGCAATATCACGAAGGCTACTTTGCATGCTTGTGATTGTCACCACAATGATCATAAAAATACATGGCAAGAACTCCTGTAAAAATAGCATGTCATAGCTCAAAACACATGTAGAGCTCATGCCCATATAAAGCACACATCAAATTTGAAAAAATGACAAATCATCATAATCGGCTAAGTAACAGGAGCAAACATTTTATAGCACTCTTGCATCAATGATTTAGGCATCAAGATGAACTAAAACAAGCATGCCACAATGGAATGCAATGAAGAGCATCTCCCAATGAACATTTTGATATATCATGCATAGGAAACGGAGCTACGGTCATGGAGATACGAGGCAATGAACAGGGGCACAAAATATGTTGCAAAAAAAGACTTAGTGGAAAACAACCTCTCCGAAAAGTCAATGGGAGGATGAAGAGATCCGGGACAGAGGGAACCGGGACGCGGCGGGGCGCCGTTTGGTTCGGGCACCCGGTGGATCTGGTCCAACTACCATGGATCCGACCGGAGAGGAACTCCTGTGTGCTCGAGGGAGCTCCGGCGAGAGGCGACGCGGGATCCGGCGAAGGTCGCGAGCGGCGGCGAGGTGTGGAGGCACGACGGGGCGCGGTGGCCAGCGTGCATCGGCGGGGCGGCGACGCGGTGGTGGCGCTGGCGGTGTGCGGTGGCACGGCGATGGCGCTGGCGGCGGGGCGCGGTCGCCGGCGACGGGATCGAGGCGGGTGGCACGCGGCTCGGTGCGAGAGGCAGGCGGCGGCGTGTAGGCGCGGTGGTGGAGGAGGTGGTTGAGCGTGCATGGCATGCAGGCGCGGCGGTGGCCGGCGAGCGGGAGCGGGTGGCGGCGTGAACGGGCCCCGAT
Source organism: Triticum urartu (assembly GCF_056163025.1). NCBI lineage: Eukaryota > Viridiplantae > Streptophyta > Magnoliopsida > Poales > Poaceae > Triticum > Triticum urartu. Next base: position 398,230,929 of record NC_141879.1, on the reverse strand, counting down.
GGGCTCAGGTGGGCTCCTCGCGGGCCCGTGGCGGGCCGCGGCGGCGGGGGCGACGTGGGTGACACGCGACAACGCCCGGTTGGGCGGGGCGCCGACTGGAGCTGAGGTGGCGGCTCTCTATTGGCTGGACGATGTGCCGGTGCTGGTGGATGCGTCCGATGGCGGATGAACATGTCTGGTGGCGCGGTGTAGGTGATATCTAGGGTTTCGTCCGTGAAAATTCGAGGAGGGTCACAAATTTATAGGTAGGAGGAGATAGGAGTGTCCAAATGGAGTGTAGTTTTCGCCCACACGATCGTGATCCGACGACGGAGGACATGGGAGTTGTTTGGAAGGGTTATTGGGCCGTTCTGGAGGGGTGTTGAGCTGCAACACAAAAGAGGCCTTCCAGGTTACTCGGTTAACCATTGGAGTATCAAACGGACTCCATATGGCACGAAATTTGATAGGCGGTCTACCTATCACATCCCTAGTTTTGGTATGACCTAGACCAGCTAGTCATTTGTGCATCATGCTTCAATTCCATTTAAATTTGAAATGGGGATTTGTGAAACCCTCAGAATCATTTCTGGAAATGACCCAGATAAAAATTGCTCCAAGAAGGTCCATGAAAATGTTCGTGTTGCTCTCTGAAAATATTGGACAGAGATAAAAATCAAACCAATATTTTTAGGAGCTCCTAAGTAGTTATTTTGGGCATTTGGAATTAATGCAGTAATTATTTGCTTTGCATATATATTGTTATATATATACAATATTGTCCAAAAATTGTGCTAGTTGATGAGGAGCTCTGGTATAATACCACTAGCTCCTGCAAAAATTGGCACAAGGAAATAAAATGATTTGGTATTTTTATTAAATCAAAACAAATGTCAGAAAATAGAAAACAAAAAAATAGAAAAAAAGGAGGAACTACCTAGACTTACCTGGGTCACTAGCTGGCCTGGCACTATGTAGCCAACCGGCCCAGCTGTGCGGCCCAGCTGGCCCAGCTTGCCTCCTCCTCTGTCTTCTTCCTCGCGCCTACTGGCAGAGGCGTGTCGCCCGCGCGTGCACCGGACGCCACCTCCTGCTTCCTCCCCCCATCCTCGACCGAAGGCCTGGAGACGCCCCAAGCCCCCTGGTCCTTCTCCCTCACTCTCTGCTCTCCCCCTCGCCCTCTAGCCCCCTTCCCCGACCTCACCAGAGAGCGCTCTGCCGTCGCTGTGTTTCACCCGCGTGGCCACCGTCCTCCTTTCGCCGCGCCGCCGTGTCCGGCATCTCTGCTGTCGAGCACCACGTCTCCACGCCGAAGGAAACAAGCCGGAGGGCTCCGCTTCATCGCCATCGTCGTCGCCATCGCCATCGGCCGCCGGAGATCCGCCTCGCCGCCCCACTCGCTCTGACGCTCCCCCGGCCCCGCCGTCTGCACCGGCCAACTCGCCGTGAGCCATTGACCCTCTTCCCTCCGCCTCGAGCCCCGCTCCGGCGAGCTCCGGCGCCCCCACAGCCTTCCACCAGCTCCCCTGGATGCGAACGACGACGGGCTACGCCCCGGTGGTCTTCGCACGTCCAGACGCCGCTCGTAGCGCAATTCCGGTGAGTCGCCGCCGCGCTATTGGTCGCCGCCGGCCAGAACTCTGGCGAGCTGACGTGGCATCGTAGTTAGGCACTAACTACCCCCTAGAGACACTGACAGTGGGCCCCAGCGCCACTAATGTAAATTAGATTAGAAATAACCCCTCGGTTAAACTAACTATGACACTGACGTGTGGCCCCCACATGCCAGGTTTGACCCAGGTTGACTGCTGACGCAGGCATGACGCAGTGCTGACGAAATTAATCCTTTTCTGGTTTTAATTAAATCAGGAAATTCCAGAAAATGATATAAACTTCAAAAATTCATAGAAATTCAACCGTAGCTCAGATTGAAATAATTTATATATGAAAAATCATTAGAAAAATTCAATCTATCCGTCTGCACCATTTTCATGCATGACAAACCAACCTATACATGATGTATATATGAAAACACACTTATGGCATATTTAAGAGCTTAATTTGGAGTTGTATTTGAACCCTTGGTTCAAATGGACTTCAACCAAATAAATGCTAGATGCATTAACTCAAACAACATCACATACTCATGCCATGTTCATGCATCATAATGTTGCATATGCGTGTGTTTGATTTTCGACACCGTTCCTTCCCGATAGGTCCTGCTCCGGAGAGTGTTCGAGAGTACCTGTCTGAGGAGCAGTGCCCCCTGTTGATCTACCAGGCAAGCAACCCCCCTTGTTCATTCCGATACAATCCTACTCTCTCGCTCCTGCTCTCATTTATTGCATTAGGACAACAACGATTCAACTGCTACTTTATGCTGCGGTAGTTGAACCCATTCCTCTGCATGACCTGTCATTGCCACAGTAAATAGTTAAAACCCACTAGCATGTGTAGGAGTTGCTTGAGCCATGTTGTGTTCTTGCCATGCCATGCCTGCTATTGCTTAGAGTATGTCAGGTCTGATTCATTGGGAATGAATTAGAGTACAGTGCTATGTTCTGATGTTGAGAGTTAAGCGTGTGAACACGGTTTGCTAAAGGTAGCGGTGAGAGACCATGTAGGAGTACATGGTGAGTTGTCTCACTGGAACCGTCCCTAAGAACTAAGTTCTGTGTATGTTGTCCAAGGACTAGCTACTACCACACATTGGGTTCCGGTAACTCGACCCCTCTCGACTTATTAGACAACTTGATCTCTGTCCAGGAGTTGCAAATAGTTTCTGGTGTTTATACGTAGTGCTATTTTTCTACCGAGTGGCACCCGACAGGGTGCACTTGGGACAGACTAGGCACACGTGGTCCGGTGTACCGAGTGGCACCCGGATGGTGGGCTCGGGAACCCTGTACACATCGTTTGGGGCCGTGAGTGAAACCCCGGCCGGATCTCCTTGCGGATGGAATCCGAATAGGCGATAAACCTGGACTACAGTCTTGTTTGGTTAGTCAGGTCGTGGCCGACACCCGCGCCAGGCTTCTGCTTGAAGGTTGCCGAGATACATGACGTGTATATGGTGATAAGTGGTGAGAGCGTGTGTGAAGAAGTACATCCCTGCAGGGTTATCATGATCTATTCGAATAGTCGTGTCCTCGGTTATGGACTTCTTGGATGCTTACATGGTACATAGAAAACTTAAAGTGGATACTCTAAAATGCTTAAGACAAGTATGAGTGCTATGGATGTCCTTCTCGTGGAGAGACGGGGATGAATCCATAGTAGTGTTTTGATGTGGTGATTAGTGGACTCGTGTGCGCTGCCTCATCTCAAAGAAGTTTCTCGTTGTCGTAGAACAGGATAGCCACTGAGTCAAAGCTGGATTGCTGCAACTAAACTCCACATTACCTTCTTGATACAAATGCATGTACGATAGGATCTGATGTAAGTCTTGCTGAGTACCTTTGTTTTGCAGGTGAGACATCTGTCTCACTAGTAGTACCTCTTGGACTTCGACGAGTAGCTTGTTACCTCAGCTACGATCTTGGTCCCTTGGGAGGGACTTGTAGATAGTCAGGCTTCTCGGCCTTTTTCTTTTGTAGTTGTCTGTACTCAGACATGTAATGCTTCCGTTGCTTGTATGCTCTGAATGATGGGTCATGTGACCCCTGTTTGTATTAATGCTATGTGGCTCTTCTGAGCCTTTATCTATATGAGTTTGCGTTATGTTGTGATGCCATGTTGTACAGCACATACTTGCATGTTATGCGTACGTGTGACGTGTATTGCTATGTGTGGGATCCGACAATCTAGTTGTTTATCCTTGACAACCTCTCTTATGGGGAAATGTAGTCTAGTGCTTCCTCGAGCCATAGTAGTCCGCTACAGCCCGGTTCACCAGAGTCCTGCTAGCCCAGCACTACTGCTCAGGACACTTGACTGGCCGGCATGTGTTTCACTTCGTTCCTGTGTCTGTCCCTTCGGGGAAATGTCACGCGTTGACATCCGGAGTCCTGCCTAGCCTGCTACAGCCTGGGTTCCCCGGAGTCCTGTTAGCCCAGTGCTACAGCCCGGATTCACACGCTGCTGACCGACATGCTCGATGTGAATCATGTATGCCTGTCCCCATAGGTTAGTATCGCTTTGGGTTCACGACTAGCCATGTCGGCCCGGGTTCTCTGTCATATGGATGCTAGCGGTACTATCATATATGTGAGCCAAAAGGCGCAAACGGTCCCAGGCCATGGTAAGGCGACACCCGTGGGAATATCGTGCGTGAGGCCGCAAAGTGATATGAGGTGTTACATGCTAGATCGGTGTGACTTGGAATTGGGGTCCCGACAGCTTTGGTATCAGAGCCTGACTGCCTGTAGGATTACCAAGCCAACCTGGTCGAAGTTGGGTCTAGAAATTCTTTAGCTATATAGGGGAATTGATTGTGGAAGGGAACGTAAGGCTCTTTTACTCCTTATACCTCATGCCCTTCTGATCTGAGTCATCCTATCCTTCCTATAGGGTTAAGGAACTAGGCTTTCTCTTCTGTCTATCAGGATCACGTGTTACTACTCCGTAGTCTCTAAGGTTTGGTTGATTTGAGTCTTATCCTAGTTTGAGTACCTCCGGTGTAGCCTATTTAGCAATATCTCAGAACCTTGAGTGATGATGTTGAGTATGGTACTACCCCGTCTTTTGCAGAATGTCTCATTTTGAGCATTTTACTACCGTTATGCTGCCGAAAATGTCCTAGGAGTTCAAGAGATAATATTTTCCTCGTACTATATTCTACATCCTTATGATGATGCTGAATCCACCCTTGTTTCCTTGGTTGGTTCTTCAGGATGTCGTCAGTTAACCGAAGTTCTATTGCTCATAGCCGGAACCATGGAGATGGTAGGGATGAGGATCCTCCCGACTAGCCTTCGTTGGCAGAGTTCATGTTAGAGAGGAGAAGAACAAGCGAGAGTCTAACCGCTGCTTAGCACGTATTGAGGAGAACACCTCCCATCAGCACAAAGAGTCAGCATCCATCTATGATTTCATTGGTCTGAAACCACCTACCTTCCATCATTCCATTGAACCACTCGATGCAGATGACTGGCTACATAGTATCACACACAAGCTGCGTTCTGCGAACGTAGCTGAAAGTGAGAAGGTCACCTACGCTGCTTATCAACTGGAAGGTCCTGCTAGTATTTGGTGGCAGAACTATGAGGCTATGCTTCCAGCTGGCCAGATAACCACCTGGAGAGATTTCACTGAGGCTTTTCGCGAGCATCACATTCCTTAGGCTCTCATTGACCGCAAGAGAGAAGACTTCTGTAGTTTCACCCAGAGTAAGATGGCTGTTGATGCTTACAGTAGAGAGTTTGAGAACCTTGCCCGCTATGCTACAAAAGAAGTGTCCACAGACGCCAAGAAGTAGGCTAGGTTCCAGAAGGGTCTCAACCCCAAGTTGCGTCGTGATCTCCACTTGCATCATTGCAATACATTCCAGGCTCTTGTGAACAAGGCCATTAACGTAGAAACAGCTCAACTCACTTACGAGGAGTCTCGTAAGCACACCCATGATTTGGGTTCTTCTTCCGGTTCTAGTTCTCAGAAGCGCTAGATTTGGGTTCCGAACTCCGCTCTTCCACACGGTTATTCAGCGAGGCCCTCTTATGTGGCGCCTCACCCAGTTCAGTTACATGCTCCACCCAGGCCTATTGGTAGACCGCTTGTCAATGCGGGTCCACATCCTACTTCAGGGACTTGTTTCACAAGCGGAGATCCAGGACACTATGCATGTGACTGCTCTCAAACCAATTATGCTCCACCCCAGCCTGAGAAGTCTGTTGGCCGTGGTAAGCCATCACGCAAGATGATCAGTGTCAAGTCAGCTCCCACTGAACGTGGATGTGTGCATCACGTCTCAGCTAAAGACGCTCATGATGATCTGAATGTCGTTCTTAGTACACTCCTTGTCAACTGTCATCCAGCTTCGGTTATGTTCGATACCGGAGCATCTCACTCCTTCATCTCTGAAGGCTATGCTCGTTTGCACGACATGTCATTTTGTGATATGCCAACTCCACTTGAAATCCAAACTCCAGGGTCTAGATGGCAAACTACCAGAATAAGCCATGGTAATGAAATCCTTGTTGACAGACTTGTATTCCTTGCATCACTTATAGCCCTCAAGTCTACAAATATTAACATCATCTTGGGTATGGATTGGATGAAAGCTCATTATGCCAAGATTGTTTGTTACAAAAGGTCTGTTCAGCTTACACACCCATCTGGCAAGATAGTCACTGTCTCCACAAGAGTTGCAAAGCGTCAGCTCTATTCCCTTAATGCCAGCCCTCTTCCAGACCTTGAAGATATTCCGGTAGTACGTGAATTTCTGGATGTATTTCCCGAGGAACTGTCAGGTATTCCACCTGACAGAGATGTAGAGTTTGTCATAGATCTTATCCCAGGAACCGCTCCTATCTCTAGGAGACCTTACAAGATGGCACCCTTAGAACTAGCTGAGCTTAAGAAACAACTCGATGAAACATTGCAAAAGGGTTTCATCCGTCCTAGTTCTTCTCCCTGGGCTTGCCCCGTCCTCTTCGTCAAGAAGAAGGATGGTACGGACCGAATGGTTGTAGATTATCATCCCGTTAATTTGGTCACGATAAAGAACAAGTATCCGCTCCCCAGGATCAACGACCTATATGATCAGCTCGCTGGATCCTCAGTCTTTTCAAAGATGGACTTGAGGTTAGGCTATCACCAAATCAAGATCAGAAATGGGACATTCCTAAGACGGCTTTTGTCACTCGTTATGGCCAGTACGAGTACACCATCATGTCCTTTGGTCTAACCAATGCTCCAGCTACTTTCTCTCGCTTGATGAACTCGATCTTCATGGAGTACTTAGATAAGTTTGTCATGGTTTACCTCGATGATATTCTTATTTACTTGAAGAACGAGGAAGATCATGCCGAACATCTTAGACTTGTGCTAGAAAAACTCAGAGAGCACCGCCTTTATGCCAAGTTCTCCAAGTGCGAATTTTGGTTGCCAGAAATGACCTACCTAGGCCACGTGATATCTGGTAAGGGCATTGCCGTCAATCCCGAGAGAGTTCAGGCCGTTCTTGATTGGAATCCGCCTGAAACAGTTAAGCAAGTTAGGAGTTTCCTTTGTCTAGCCAGTTACTGTCATTGCTTCGTTGAGAACTTCTCCAAGGTGGCCAAACCTCTCACGGAACTTCTCAATAAAGATAAAAAAAGTTTGAGTGGTCCCCACAGTGTGAGCACAGTTTTCAGGAACTGAAAAGACGCCTGACTTCTGCTCCCATACTTGTGCCACCGGATTTCACTAAAGACTTTGTTATCTACTGTGATGCCTCACGACAGGTACTAGGTTGCATTCTTATGCAAGATCGCCATGTGATTGCCTATGCATCTCGACAGTTGCATCCACATGAGGAAAATTATCCTACACATGATCTAGAGCTTGCAGCCATAGTCTATGCACTTAAGACATGGCGACATTACCTTCTCGGTAAACGTTGCGAGATTTACACCGACCACCAGAGTCTCAAGTATATCTTCACCCAACTAGATTTGAACCTTAGGCAAAGACATTGGTTGGAGTTGATCTCAGATTATGACTTAGGGATTACCTACACCCCAGGCAAGGGGAATGTCATGGATGATGCGCTAAGTCATAAGTCCTTTTGCAACAATCTCATGTTGCAGCAGGGCCAACCACTTCTCCATGAGGAATTATGTAAACTTAACCTTCACTGTCACACCCCAGCTAGTTCAAGCATTAGAGTGTGCATCATGTTTAATTTCCTTTTAATTTTGAAATGGTAAGGCGACACCCGTGGGATACCGTGCGTGAGTCCGCAAAGTGATATGAGGTGTTATTGGCTAGATCGATGTGACTTGGAATCGGGGTCCTGACAGCGTTGGTATCAGAGACGGACTGCCTGTAGGTTCGTTGAGCCAAACTGCTCGATGTCGAGTCTAGAAATGCTTTAGTTATATGTAGGGGAATTGATTGTGGGAGGGAACGTAAGGCTCTTTTACTCCTTTACCCTATGCCTCTGATCTAAGTCATTCTCTTCTCATTCAACGTGGGTTAAGGACTAGGCTCTCTTCTTCTATCAGGTTGACGTGTTACTAATCCGTAGTAGCTTATAGGATTGTTGTTACAAGCCCCAGTTCAGTTTCTACTATTTTAGTATGTTGCTAATTGGATCAGAACCTTGATATGATGTTGTTGAGTGGTATTGCGAACTGTTGTGGATGTCTCAAATCTTTTTCTGAGCATTTACAGTTGTTATGCTGTCCAATTTTCCCTAGAAATTCTGATGTCTTTGCATTGTGGTTGTGCTTTCAGATGGCCAACCGTGTTCAAAACCAAGTGGTTCGCCTGACCCGGTGCCTCGACGTGCCCGGTCATACTGCTATGTTAGTCCGGGTAATGATCGAGACGGGTTACCGTTGGTATCCCGAATACACCGTCGAAGAGCAATTCCGAGACTTTAATCAAAGCCAATATTTCTGCACCGTCAGGATATTTCCTTCTTATCCTGGATCTACCCAGCCCCTTCACTGTTCCTATGGACTCGGGGTTACTATTGAGATAGCTGTGCAGGATGCTGCCTATTCCATGATGACCATCATGCGAGTCCGGACTGGCCTGCTTCGGAACACCGACTTCCGTTACATGCCAGCTTCACTTCCAGGAGCGCAAGGGTATCTTCAGGCTATCTATGCTGACTCCACTCAGGAGGACTCATTAACTTGTACCACTGCTGAGATGCTCGAAGATAAGGACCGAGAGAATCGGGCCTTGAGGCTGGAGCTTTTCAATACCCGTGCTGATCATTGGGCCACATTGACTCGGTTTGCACCTGCGGTGCAAGCTGGATGTATGGATACAAGGGATCTGTATCCTGTGAGATCAGCTCTGCCAGACATGGTGGATTAGCGTGATGTGGGAGGCATCACCCCACCCCGTGGTCCCCGCAGGCCACCGTTTGTTGGTCCAAGACCTCATCCTAGCCCCTATGGTCCACAGGCTCCTCAGGACCGTCTATTCCCGGATGATCACGTTGAACTTCCAGGCTATGGAGGTGACTTCTATGAGGACTACTACGGAGCTGTCTGAGTTAGTAGTAGTACCACTAGTATTGTAATAGTTGTATTTTTACTGTCCTGCGTGACTTGTGGAATACGACTTTGTGTGTAGTCAATTTCGGAGGTGTAGACAAATAATGTATAGGAGCTTGGAATGCCTCTGATGAGATGTAACGTCCTTCATCATAGCTGTACTGTAGCCTGGGCTTGTACTAAACTATGTATGATGTGTATGACCGTTGGTATATATATGGCAGTCTTATATTACCATGACATACGGATGAACATCTCCGCATTCCGTGTTATCCATTACATTCTGCACTTCCTTGCTAAGTTTGAGCCATCCTTATCTAAACCGTTGTCTTGTTTTCTCCTAGGATGGTCAACACCCGCAGCAACCCTGCTGCCTCGGAGCAGGGGGAAGCCAGTGCAACTAGGGGTGAAAATCTACCTCACCCGCCTTCTCTGGCCGAAGTGATGCTGGAGGCAGAAAGAAACAAGCGTGAGACTAACCGCCTGCTAGAGCGGATTGAGTAGAACACTGCACGCCATCCGCGAAATGACTTTGTGTCAATCAATGACTTTATCAAGCTGTACCCACCAAAGTTTAACCATTCCGTCGAGCCCCTCAACACAGATGACTGGCTTCACAGCATCACTCACAAGCTACGTTCTGCCAACGTAGCCGAAGCCGACAAGGTTACTTACGCTGCCTACCATCTTGAAGGCCCTGCTAGCCTCTGGTGGGAAAATTTTGAAGCTATGCGCCCGGTCGGCCAAATCACTACTTGGGCTGAATTCAGTGAGGCTTTCCGTGAGCATCACATTCCGAAAGGTCTCATGGATCACAAGAGGGAGGAGTTCTGCAACTTCACCCAAGGAAGACTGACTGTGGATGCTTATAGTTGTGAATTTGGGAATCTAGCACGTTATGACCTTGAAGAGGTATCTACTGACGCTAAGAAGCAGGCAAGGTTCCTCAAAGGACTTAGCCCTGAGCTTCGCCGCGATCTTCGTCTGCACGAGTGCACCTCTTTTCAGAAGTTGGTCAATAAAGCCATCAGTGCTAAGATAGGCCAGACTGATTATGATGCTTCACGCAAGCACTCCCGTGATTTTGGCTCTTCATCCGGCTCTGGAGCTCAGAAGCGTCGGGTGTGGATCCCAAGCACGGCACTGCCACCCAGGTTCATCCCGAGGCCATCCTTTGAGGCGCCTCGTCCCAACTAGCAGTTTGCACCGCCCAAGCCCTATGGTGGCCCCGCTGCTAATGTTGCTCCACGCCCCAATGTGGTGACATGCTTTAAGTGTGGAGAGCCGGGTCACTATAGCCGAGAGTGTCCCCAGAACAACAACCCCAATCAAACTGGAAAGTCCGTTGGCCGTGGTAAGCCCGCGGGAAAGACATTCTACGCCAAGACGGTCACTACTACATGTGGCCATGTCAACTATGTTTCAGCCGAGGAGGCTCATGAGGATCCTAACGTCGTCCTTGGTACGCTCCTTGTTAACTGCCATCCGGCATCTGTTCTTTTCGATACTGGAGCATCTCATTCATTCATATCCGAGAACTATGCTCGATTGCATAACACGACATTCTATGACATGCCCACTTCCATGGTAATTCAAACTCCGGGTTCCAAATGGCAAACTTCTAGAGTAAGCCATGAGAATGAAATTCTTGTCGATAGACTTATCTTCCTTGCATCCTTAATAGCTCTCAAGTCCTCGGACATAAACATCATCTTGGGTATGGACTGGATGTCAGCTCATTATGCTAAGATTGATTGTGCCACTAGAACCATTCAACTTACTCACCCATCGCGCAAGACAGTCAATGTCTTAACTCGAGTGGCCAAGCGCCAGCTTTACTCCCTAAATGCCAACCCCCTTCCAGACCTTGAGGATGTTCCGGTAGTCCGAGACTTTCCGGATGTCTTTCCAGAAGAACTGCCAGGTGTTCCACCTGACAGGGATGTCGAGTTTGTGATAGACCTTGTTCCAGGAACCGTTCCAATTTCTAGAAGACCCTATAAGATGGCACCCTTAGAACTAGCCGAGCTTAAGAACCAACTCGATGAGTCCTTGAAAAAGGGTTTCATCCGTCCTAGTTCCTCTCCTTGGGCTTGCCCCGTCCTCTTCGTCAAAAAGAAGGATGGAACGGATCGAATGGTTGTAGATTATCGACCTGTCAATTTGGTCACCATCAAGAACAAATATCCGCTTCCCAGGATCAACGATCTGTATGATCAGCTCGCTGGATCCTCAATCTTCTCCAAGATGGTTTTGAGGTTGGGCTACCATCAAATCAAAATCAGAAACGGGGACATTCCCAAAACGGCCTTTGTTACTCGTTATGGCCAATACGAGTACACTGTTATGTCCTTCGGTTTAACCAATGCCCCAGCTATCTTCTCCCGGTTAATGAACTCGGTCTTCATGGAGTATTTGGATAAATTCGTCGTAGTATACCTCGATGACATACTCATCTACTCCAAGAATGAAGAGGAACATGCCGAACATCTAAGGCTGGTATTGATGAAACTTCGAGAGCATCGCCTTTATGCCAAATTCTCCAAGTGTGAATTTTGGTTGCCAGAAATGACCTATCTAGGCCATGTAATCTCTGGCAAGGGTATTGTTGTCAATCCCGAGCGAGTTCAAGCCGTCCTTGATTGGCCTCCACCTGAGACGGTCAAGCAAGTTCGGAGTTTCCTTGGCTTAGCGAGCTATTGCCGCCGCTTCGTCGAGAATTTCTCCAAGGTTGCTAAACCTCTAAGTGAACTCCTCAGGAAAGATAAAAAGTTCGAGTGGACTCCATAGTGCGAGTTCAGCTTTCAGGAACTAAAAAGACGCCTGACATCTGCTCCCGTACTGGTACCACCAGATTTCTCCAAGGACTTTATTATCTATTGCGATGCCTCGCGACAAGGACTAGGTTGCATACTCATGCAAGATCGTCAGGTAATTGCCTATGCTTCACGGCAATTACTCCTGCATGAGGAAAATTATCCCACACATGATCTAGAGCTTGCAGCTGTAGTCCATGCACTTAAAACTTGGCGACATTACCTCCTCGGTAATCGTTCGGAGATCTTCACCGGTCACCAATGTTTGAAATATATCTTCACCCAACTAGATTTGAATCTCAGGCAAAGACGTTGGGTCGAGTTGATCTCGGATTACGACTTAGGAATAACTTACACCCCGGGCAAAGCCAATGTCATGGCTGATGCGCTAAGCCATAAGTCCTATTGTAACAACCTGATGTTACAACAAAGTCAACCACTTCTCCATGAGGAATTTCGTAAGCTTAATCTTCACATTGTTCCTCGAGGATTCCTATCCACCCTGGTGGCGAAACCTACCCTTACGGATCAGATCATCAAGGCACAGAAGGTAGATCCAGGAATCTCCCGTATTAAGAGAAACATTAAGAAAGGAGTCGCAAATTGTTTCTCCATTGATGATCAAGGTGTCATATACTTTGGAAATCGCCTAGTGGTTCCAAAGGCACGAAACCTGAGGCGGCTGATCCTTAAGGAAGCTCATGAATCCCCTCTCACCATTCATCCTGGTAGTACTAAAATGTATCAAGACCTACGCCAGAGGTTTTGGTGGACTAGGATGAAGAGAGAAATCGCTCAATACATTGCTAATTGCGACGTTTGTCGTCGTGTTAAAGCAGAGCATCAATGGCCTGCTGGCACCCTTCAACCTTTGGCTATTCCTGAATGGAAATGGGATAAAATCAGTATGGATTTCATCACTGGGTTTCCCAGGACCAAGAGAGGGAATAATTCCATCTTCGTCATGATCGACCGACTTTCCAAAGTAGCCCACTTTCTACCTGTTCGTGAGAGTATCACCGCTAGCTAGCTAGCCGATTTATACATCTCCCGAATAGTGTCTCTTCGTGGTGTCCCATTGGAAATTAACTCAGACCATGGGAGTCTCTTCACCTCTCGATTTTGGGAAAGTTTCCAAAATGCTATGGGAACTCGTCTCTCCTTTAGCACCGCCTTCCATCCTCAATCAAGTGGTCAAGTAGAGCGAGTCAATCAAATTCTGGAAGATATGCTTCGAGCTTCTGTCATCTCGTTCGGAATGAGTTGGGAAAATTGCCTCCCATTCGCGGAGTTTGCTTATAACAATAGTTATCAAGCCAGCTTGGGCAAGGCTCCTTTCGAAGTTCTCTATGGACGAAAATGTCGAATGCCTCTTAACTGGTCAGAAACCGGGGAAAGACAACTCTTTGGCCCGGATATGATTCAGGAAGCAGAAGAGCAGGTTCGCATTATTCGTGAGAAATTGAAAACAGCCCAATCTCGTCAAAAGAGTCAATATGATCGTAAACATAAGCCTATGACTTATGAAGTCGGTGAGAAGGCCTACCTTCGGGTTACCCCGTTAAAGGGAACCCATCGTTTCGGTATCAAAGGCAAATTGGCTCCTCGTTACATTGGACCCTTTCGCATTCTTGCCAAACGAGGAGAAGTTGCCTACCAGTTGGAACTACCCCCACATATTTCTCGAGTTCATGATGTCTTCCACGTTTCTCAACTCAGGCGTTGCTTCGCGGATCCTATCCGTGGAGTGGACCACGAAACGCTTGATCTACAAGATAACCTCTCCTATCGGGAATATCCCGTTCGTATCCTTGATCAAGCCGAGCGTACCACTCGACGTCATAATATCAAGTTTCTCAAGGTTCAATGGTCACACCATTCCGAGAAAGAAGCCACTTGGGAAAGGGAGGATCGTCTTCGACTCGAGTACCCCACCTTCTTCCCGAAAGATCCTAAATCTCGGGATGAGATTCTTTTGAGTGGGGGTGAGTTGTCACACCCCAGCTAGTTCAAGCATTAGAGTGTGCATCATGTTTAATTTCCTTTTAAGTTTGAAATGGTAAGGCGACACCCATGGGATACCGTGTGTGAGGCCGCAAAGTGATATGAGGTGTTATTGGCTAGATCGATGTGACTTGGAATCGGGGTCCTGACATTCACATTGCTCCTCACGGGTTCCTTGCTACCTTGGTGGCGAAACCTACTCTTGTGGATCATATCATAGAAGCCCAGAAGCATGATACAGGGATTACCCGGATCAAGAGAAACATTGCCAAGGGCATTGCTGGTAGTTTCTCTATAGATGATCGAGGTGTTGTTTTCTTCGGGAATCGCCTGGTGGTCCCCAAGAAGCAGCATCTTCGGCAATTAATCCTTAAGGAGGAGCATGAATCTTCTCTCATGATTCATCCCCGTAGTACTAAGATATATCAGGACCTACGCTAGAGGTTCTGGTGGACTAGGATGAAGAGAGAAATTGCTCAGTTTATTGCTAACTGCGACGTTTGTCGTCACGTTAAGGCAGAACATCAAAGACCTGCTGGCACCCTTCAACCTTTAGCTATTCTTGAGTGGAAATGGGATAAAGTTGGTATGGACTTCATCACCGGCTTTCCCAGGACCAAGAGAGGGAATAATGCTATCTTCGTAGTCATTGATCGTCTTTCCTAAGTGGCTCACTTCCTACCTGTTCGAGAGAGTATCACTGCTAGTCAGCTCGCTGACTTATATATTTCTCGAATAGTGTCATTTCATGGTGTTCCACTAGAGATCAATTCAGACCGTGGTAGTCTTTTCACTTCTCATTTCTGGGAGAGTTTCCAAACTGCCATGGGCACCCATCTTTCCTTCAGTACCGCTTTCCACCCTCAATCAAGTGGTCAGGTGGAAAGGGTCAATCAAATTCTCGAAGACATGCTTAGAGCTTGTGTTATCTCATTCAGTATGGATTGGGAGAAGTGTCTTCCCTTCGCCGAGTTTGCTTATAACAATAGCTACCAATCCAGCCTCAAGAAAGCTCCTTTTGAGGTTCTGTATGGACGAAGATGTCGAACACCTTTGAACTGGTCAGAAACTGGTGAAAGACAATTCTTTGGACCGGATGTGATCCAGGAGGCAGAAGAGCAAGTTCGCATCATTCATGAGAATTTGAAAACAGCCCAATCTCGTCAAAAGAGCCAGTATGACCGTAGTCATAAGGAAGTGGCTTATGAAGTTGGCGACAAAGCTTACCTTCGGGTTACCCCTTTAAAGGGTACCCATCGATTCGGTATCAAGGGCAAGTTGGCTCCTCATTACATTGGTCCCTTTCTCATTCTCGCTAAACGAGGAGAGGTTGCCTACCAGTTGGAACTACCCCCACATCTTTCTTGAGTGCATGATTTCTTCCACGTCTCTCAACTCAGGCGTCGCTTCTCGGATCCCATCCGCGGAGTGGACCACGAAACGCTTGATCTCCAAGATAACCTCACTTATCGAGAGTACCCCGCCGCATTCTGGATCAAGCAGAGCGTGTCACTCGACGTCATAACATCAAGTTTCTCAAGGTTCAGTGGTCTCATCATTCCGAGAGAGAAGCTATGTGGGAGCATGAAGATCGTCTTCGACTTGAGTACCCTGCTTTCTTTCCGCCAACTCCTGAATCTCGGGACGAGATTCTTCTGAGTGGGGGCGAGTTGTCACATCCCTAATTCTGGTATAACCTAGACCAGCTAGTCATTTGTGCATCATGTTTAAATTCCATTTAAATTTGAAATGGGGATTTGTGAAACCCTCAGAATCATTTCTGGAAATGACCCAGATAAAAATTTCTCCAAAAAGGTCCAAGAAAATGTTCATGTTGCTCTCTGAAAATATTGGACAGAGATAAAAATCAAACCAATATTTTTAGGAGCTCATAAGTAGTTATTTCGGGCATCTGGAATTAATGTAGTAATTATTTGCTTTGGATATATATTGTTATATATATATATATACAATATTGTCCAAAAATTGTGCTAGTTGATGAGGAGCTCTGGTATAATACCACTAGCTCCTGCAAAAATTGGCACAAGGAAATAAAATGATTTGGTATTTTTATTAAATCAAAACAAATGTCAGAAAATAGAAAACAAAAACAAAATAGAAAAAGGAGGAACTACTTGGACTTACCTGGGCCACTTGCTGGCCTGGCACTATGCAGCCAACCGGCCCAGCTGTGCGGCCCAGCTGGCCCAGCTCGCCTCCTCCTGTGTCTTCTTCCTCGCGCCTACTGGCAGAGGCGTGTCGCCCGCGCACGCACCGGAGGCCACCTCCTGCTTCCACCTCCTGCTTCCTCCCCCCCATCCTCGACCGAGCGCCTGGAGACGCCCCAAGCCCCCTGGTCCTTCTCCCTCACTCTTTGCTCTCCCCCTCGCCCCCTTCCGCGACCTCACCAGAGAGCGCTCCGCCGTCGCCGTGTTTCACTCGCATGGCCACCGTCCTCCTTTCATCACGCCGCCGTGTCCGGCATCTCCACTGTTGAGCACCACGTCTCCACGCCGAAGGAAACAAGCCGGAGGGCTCCGCTTCATCGCCATCATCATCGCCTTCGCCATCGGCCGCCGGAGATCCGCCTCGCCACCCCACTCGCTCCGACGCTCCCCCGGCCCCGCTGTCTCCACCGGCCAACTCGCCGTGAGCCACTGACCCTCTTCCCTCCACCTTTTCCCTTGCGCGCATCCCGTACCCGCCGTCCCGCAAGCTCCCGAGCTCACCGTCGGCGTCCTTGCCGCCGTCGTGGCTTGAGCTCAAGACAGCCGCGCCCTTGCACTGCATCGAGGTCCTGATGACCCCAGGGTGCTGCGGAGCCCCTTGGGTGGCCTCCTCGTGCCCTGTAGCCCGCTTTCGCCCGGAGCCGAACTCCGTCCGCCGCCTCGAGGCCCGCTCCGGTGAGCTCCGGCACCCCCGCAGCCTCCCACCAGCTCCCCTGGATGCGGACAACGACGGGCTACGCCCCAGTGGTCTTCGCGCGTACGGATGCCGCTCGTAGCGCAATTCCGGCGAGTCGCTGCCGCGCTATTGGTCGCCGCCGGCCACAACTTCGGCGGGCTGACGTGGCATCGTAGTTAGGCACAAACTACCCCCCTAGAGACACTGAAAGTGGGCCCCAGTGCCACTAATCTAAATTAGATTTGAAATAACCCCTCGGTTAAACTAACTATGACACTGATGTGTGGCCCCCACACGTCAGGTTTGACCCGGTTGACTGCTGACGCAGGCATGACGCAATGCTGACGAAATTAATCCTTTTCTGGTTTTAATTAAATCAGGAAATTCTAGAAAATGATATAAACTTCAAAAATTCATAGAAATTCAACCGTAACTCAAATTGAAATAATTTATATATGAAAAATTATCAGAAAAATTCAATCTATCCATCTGTACCATTTTCATGCATGAAAAACCAACCTATACATGCTGTATATATGAAAACACACTTATGGCATATTTAAGAGCTTAATTTGGAGTTGTATTTGAACCCTTGGTTCAAATGAACTTCAACCAAATAAATGCTAGATGCATTAACTCAAACAACATCACATACTCATGCCATGTTCATGAATCATAATGTTGCAGATGCTTGTGTTTGATTTTCAACACCGTTCCTTCCCGATAGGTCCTGCTCCGGAGAGTGTTCGAGAGTACCTGTCTGAGGAGCAGTGCCCCCCTGTTGATCTACCAGGCAAGCAACCCCCATTGTTCATTCCGATACAATCCTACTCTCTCACTCCTGCTCTCATTTATTGCATTAGGACAACAACGATTCAACTGTTACTTTATGCTACGGTAGTTGAACCCATTCCTCTGCATGACCTGTCATTGCCATAGTAAATAGTTAAAACCCACTAGCATGTGTAGGTGTTGCTTGAGCCATGTTGTGTTCTTGCCATGCCATGCCTGCTATTGCTTAGAGTATGTCAGGTCTGATTCATTGGGAATGAATTAGAGTACAGTGCTATGTTCTGATGTTGAGAGTTAAGCGTGTGAACATGATTTGGTAAAGGTAGTGGTGAGAGGCCATGTAGGAGTACATGGTGGGTTGTCTCACTGGAACCCTCACTAAGAACTGAGTTTTGTGTATGTTGTCCAAGGACTAGCTACTACCACACATTGGTTTCCGGTAACTCGACCCCTCTCGACTTATTAGCCAACTTGATCTCTGTCTAGGAGTTGCAAATAGTTTCTGGTGTTTATAGGTAGTGCTATTTTTCTACCGAGTGGCACCCGGCAGGGTGGACTTGGGACAGACTAGGCACACGTGGCCCGGTGTACCGAGTGGCACCCGGATGGTGGGCCCGGGAACCCTGTACACATCGTTTGGGGCCGTGAGCGAAACCCTGGCCGGATCTCCTTGCGGATGGAACCCGAATAGGCGATAAACCTGGACTAGAGTCTTGTTTGGTTAGTCAGCTCATGGCCGACACCCTCGCCAGGCTTCCGCTTGAAGGTTGCCGAGATACATGACGTGTATATGGTGATAAGTGGTGAGAGCATGTGTGAAGAAGTACACCCCTGCAGGGTTATCATGATCTATTCGAATAGCCGTGTCCTCGGTTATGGACTTCTTGGATGCTTACGTGGTACATAGAAAACTTAAAGTGGATACTCTAAAATGCTCAAGACAAGTTTGAGTGCTTGGATGGCCTTCTCGTGGAGAGACGGGGATGAATCCATAGTAGTGTTTTGATGTGGTGATTAGTGGACTCGTGTGCGCTGCCGCATCTCAAAGAAGTTTCTCGTTGACGTAGAACATGATAGCCATTGAGTCAAAGATGGATTGCTGCAACTAAACTCCACATTACCTTCTTGATACAAATGCATGTATGATAGGATCTAATGTAAGTCTTGCTGAGTACCTTTGTACTCACGTTTGCTTTATTTATGTTTTGCAGGTGAGACGTATGTCTCACTAGTAGTACCTCTTGGACTTCGACGAGTAGCTTGTTACCTCAGCTACGATCTTGGTCCCTTGGGAGGGACTTGTAGATAGTCAGGCTTCTCGGCCTTTTTCTTAGTTGTCTGTACTCAGACATGTAATGCTTCCGTTGCTTGTATGCTCTGAATGATGGGTCATGTGACCCCTGTTTGTATTAATGCTATGTGGCTCTTCTGAGCCTTTATCTATATGAGTTTGCATTATGTTGTGATGCCATGTTGTACAGCACATACTTGCATGTTATGAGTACGTGTGATGTGTATTGCTATGTGTGGGATCCGACAATCTAGTTGTTTATCCTTGACAACCTCTCTTATGGGGAAATGTAGTCTAGTGCTTCCTCGAGCCATAGTAGTCCGCTACAGCCCGGTTCACCGGAGTCTTGCTAGCCCAGCACTACTGCTCAGGACACTTGACTGGCCGGTATGAGTTTCACTTCGTTCCTGTGTCTGTCCCTTCGAGGAAATGTCACGTGGTGACATCCGGAGTCCTGCCTAGCTTGCTACAGCCCGGGTTCCCCGGAGTCCTGTTAGCCCAGTGCTACAGCCCGGATTCACACGCTGCTGACCGACATGCTCGATGTGAATCATGTATGCCTGTCCCCATAGCTTAGTACCGCTTTGGGTTCACGACTAGCCATGTCGGCCCGGGTTCTCTGTCATATGGATGCTAGAGTTACTATCATATACGTGAGCCAAAAGGCGCAAACGGTCCCGGGCCATGGTAAGGCGACACCCGTGGGAATACCATGCGTGAGGCCGCAAAGTGATATGAGGTATTACATGCTAGATCGGTGTGACTTGGAATCGGGGTCCCGACACTACCGGTGGTGTACCAAGGCCGCTTGGTAAATCTCGGTCTATTCCGAGAACATTTAAGACCCGCTCACGAAAAGTGACAAGAGGGGAACGCCGGTGCACGTGGGAGTGTCGGATTGAAAAATGGAAAACGCGGAAATGCTCGGATGCATGAGACGAACACGTATGCAAATGAGATGCACATGATGACATGATATGAAATACATGACATGAACAAAATGAAAAATGAAGACAAAACCCAACAACGAAGGGAAATCTCATAACTTAAACCGAAAATGGCAGAGTCGGAGTTACAAATATGGCAAGTTACATACGGGGTGTTACAGAAATGCAGCCCGGCAACAGTTTCCGGAGACCGAAAACGTCCGATGTTTTGACCGACTATAATGCCGCTATAGTTATCCGTTGGGGCATCAGACGGACTCCGAATGCGATGAAACTTGGCAGGAGGCCTACCTGCAACATAACAACACCACACGCCAACTTTCATCCCATTCCGAGAACATTTTCTGGCCACTTATAAAATACTATTTCGGACATGCCGCGGGCACGTGCAAGTGCGGTTGGGCTCAGAACGGACAACGGACAAAACTAAGGAACCCGGACGGATGCAAGTTTTGAAAACATGATGACGCAATGCACATGATGACATGGCAAGATGCAATATGCAATCGAATGACAAGGCAACAACAGCGAATAACTGGAAGACACCTGGCGCGTCGGACTCGGGGCATCACAACACAGTATCGCATGACCTTCCTCCTAGCACGGTCCAAAAATAGTTGAGACTGCATACGGACGTTCCCACGGGCGGCAAAATCTCCTGCCTCCTTCTAAAATTTCCGCCACCTTAGTCTTTAGCACGCGAAATTCCCCTTTTGTCCTTGGTGCATGGAAACCAACAGTTACAATACCGCCCTAATCTACATAATAGGTCGGGGCTGCTTTGGTAACTTGCGGTTCCCCCCACTACACGGCACCCCCATTTCCTCTCCCCTCCCGCAAAAACGACTAACTCCACAGCACCAGAGCATCTCAAATCACCCCGTCCACTTCATCGGACTTTCTCCCCTCCCCTCTCGAAACCCTAGACTGCTCATCCATCGGCATACCAGAGCCCATTCACTGCCAGCGGCGTCCACCTCGCCGGATCTGCTTCTGCGGCCACATCTAACCCTCCCACCTCCCCTAGAAACAAGTAGACTGCTCATCCACCACTGTACCACAGCCCATCCAGTGCCGGCCTTGTCCACGGCGTCGGATCTGCTTCGCCGGTACTCCCGTCAACCGCAGTGCATCTGCAGCGACTCATTCGTACTCCACACCGGAGACGCTTCGTCCACCCCACCCCAAAGCCGCCCCACCGACACCCCCGTCGACGGCCTCTAATCCTCTTCGCCGACACCTTCCTCAACCCTACCGGAGCCGCTTCGCCGACACCATCGTCAACCCTACTGGAGTAGCTTCGCCTATACCATTTTCAACCCTACCGGGGCCGCTTTGCCAACTCACAAGTCCGCGGCCTCAGATCCGCTTCCTCGCACCCTCATCCAACCTACCGAAGCAGCTTCTGACGCCCTGTCCACGGCCGCAGATCCGCATCATGGACACCATCCTTCACCCAACCACCGGAATAGCTTCACCTACGCCATCGTCCACGGCCATTGATCCGCTTCGCCCACACCGTAGTCCACCCTACCGGAGCAGCTTCACTTACGCCCTCATGCACGGCCACAGATCCGCTTCGCCCACACCATAGTCCACCCTACCGAAGCCGCTCCACAAACGCCATACTCCATGGTTCTAGATCTCCTTACCGGACCCCGACAGCCAGCGCAGCGTCATCACCCTTGACGTTTCTAACCTGATTCCCACCGGCAGGCAAGATGCCAAGCACTCTCCATGGCCTAGGTACTTGTCACTTTTAAACCCGTCCAGCATCACCTGCCCGATGAACTTCAAATACTAAAAGGTCGCTGTTACCTGTTATGCAGTTGGAAAAACTACAAGGACGATGTTTCTTATGGATCTAATAGCTTGGCCAACCAAGATCCTGGACCGGGGTAGTGCTATGATCTTGTAAGCGTGTCTCTCTCTCTTGTATTGTTCTGTGCCTGCCAGTGTGGTTTGCTAGGATATTCGACCAGTAATCCCTTTGTGCAGACAATGATTTCTACTACTGGCTGCTAAATTAGATATGTAGATGTCATACATGATACTACCTCATACTGATACGTCCATTTTGCATCATGCTTTTATATCGATATTTATTGCATTATGGACTGTTATTTCACTTTATGTCACGATACTTATGGCTATTCTCTCTTATTTTACAAGGTTTACATAAGGAGGGAGAATGCCGGCAGCTGGAATTCTGGGCTGGAAAAGGAGCAAATATTACAGACCTATTCTACGCAGCTCCAAAAGTCCTGAAACTCCATGGAACATCTTAAAATAAATAAAGAAAAATCCTTGCCAAAGATGAAGGCCAGGGGGCCCACACCCTGCTCACGAGGGGGGGGGGCAATAAAGAAAAATCCTTGCCAAAGATGAAGGCCAGGGGGCCCACACCCTGCTCACGAGGGTGGGGGGTGCCCCCCCCTAGGGCGCGCCCCCTACCTCATGGGCCCCCTGGTGGCTCTCCGACGTCCATCTTCTCCTATATGAAGTCTTTCGATGAGAAAAAATAACAAGAAACTTTTCGGGACGAGACTCCGCCGCCACGAGGTGGAACCTTGGCGGAACCAATCTAGAGCTCCGGTAGAGCTGTTCTGCCGGGGATACTTCCCTCCGGGAGGGGGAAATCATCACCATCGTCATCACCAACGCTCCTCTCATCAGGAGAGGGCAATCTCCATCAACATCTTCACCAGCACCATCTCATCTCCAAACCCTAGTTCATCTCGTATATCCAATTCTTGTCTCAAAGTCCGGGATTGGTGCTAGTAGGTTGCTAGTAGTGTTTATTACTCCATGTAGTTGATGCTAGTTGGTTTACTTGGTGGAAGATCATATGTTCAGATCCTATATGGATATTATTACCCCTCTGATTATGAACATGAATATGCTTTGTGAGTAATTACGTTTGTTCCTGAGGACAAGAGAGAAGTCTTGCTATTAGTAGTCATGTGAATTTGGTATTCGTTTGATATTTTGATAAGATGTATGTTGTCTAGCCTCTAGTGGTGTTATGTGAACATCGACTACATAACACTTCACCATAATTTGGGCCTAGAGGAAGGCATTGGGAAGTAATAAGTAGATAATGGGTTGCTAGAGTGACAGAAGCTTAAACCCTAGTTTATGCGTTGCTTCGTAAGGGGCTGATTTGGATCCATATGTTTCATGCTATGGTTAGGTTTACCTTAATACTTTTCTTGTAGTTGCGGATGCTTGGAATAGAGGTTAATCATAAGTGGGATTCTTGTTCAAGTAAGAATAGCACCCAAGCACCGGTCCACCCACATATCAGATTATCAAAGTATCGAACGTGAATCATATGAACGTGATGAAAACTAGCTTGACGATATTCCCATGTGTCCTCGGGAGCGCTTTTCCTATTATAAGAGCTTGTTCCGGCTTGTCCTTTGCTACAAAAAGGATTGGGCCACTTTGCTGCACTTTATTTACTTTTGTTACTTGTTGCTCGTTACAATCTATCTTATCACAAAACTATCCTTTACCACTTATTTCAGTACTTGCAGAGAATACCTTGCTGAAAACCGCTTATCATTTCCTTATGCTCCTCGTTGGGTTCGACACTCTTACTTATCGAAAGGACTACGATAGATCCCCTATACTTGTGGGTCATCAAGACTCTTTTTTGGTGCCGTTGCCGGGGAGTGTAGCGCCTTTGGTAGGTGGAATTTGGTAAGGAAAAATTTATATAGTGTGCTGAAATTTACTGTCACTTGCTACTATGGAAAGTAATTCTCTGAGGGGCTTGTTCGGGGTATCTTCACTCCGTCCAGTAGAGCAAAGAGTTGCTCCTCAACCTACTGAACCTATTGAAAATGAAACTGCTTTTGAATTTCCTTCGGGTATGATGGAAAAACTGCTAGCTAACCCTTTTACAGGAGATGGAACAAAGCATCCAGATGTGCACTTAATATATGTGGATGAAGTTTGTGGATTATTTAAGCTTGCAGGTATACCCGATGATGTTGCTAATCAGAAGGTCTTCCCTTTATCTTTGAAGGGAGACGCATTGATATGGTATAGGCTATGTGATGATATGAGATCATGGGACTATAAAAGATTGAAGTTGGAATTTCATCAAAAGTATTACCCTATGCATCTTGTTCATCGTGATCGCAATTATATATAAAATTTCTGGCCTCGCGAAGGAGAAAGCATCACTCAAGCTAGTGGGAGGCTTAAATCAATGTTATATTCATGCCCCAATCATGAGCTCTCAACAGAAATGATCATTCAAAATTTTTATGCTCGGCTTTCTGAAAACAATCGCACCATGCTCGATACTTCTTGTGCTGGCTCTTTTATGATGAAGACTATTGAATTCAGATGGAATTTATTGGATAGAATTAAACGCAACTCTGAAGATTGGGACCTCGACAAAGGTAAGGAGTCAGGTATGACACCTAATTTTGATTGTGTTAAATCTTTTATGGACACCGATATTTTCCGTAAGTTTAGCACTAAATATGGACTTGACTCTGAGATAGTAGCTTCTTTTTGTGAATCTTTTGCTACTTATGTTGATCTCCCTAAGGAGAAGTGGTTTAAATATCATCCTCCCATAGAAGTAAAAGTAGCTGCACCTATTAAAGTTGAAGAAAAGACTGTCACTTATAATGATCCTATTGTTCCTACTTCTTATGTTGAGAAACCACCTTTCCCTGTTAGAATAAAGGATCATGCTAAATCTTCAACTGTTGTTCGTAAAAGCAATATTAGAACTTATACACCTCCTGAGCAAGTTAAAGTAGAACCTAATATTTCTATTGTTAAAGATATCTTGTCTGATAATATTGATGGGCATGTTATTCAGTTCGAAGGTGAAACTACTAGAATTGCTAAACCTTGTGCTAAAGATAAACATAGACCTGTGGTAGGCGTGCCTATTATTTATGTTAAAATAGGAGATCATTGTTATCATGGCTTATGTGATATGGGTGCGAGTTCTAGTGTTATACCGCATACTTTATACGAAGAAATTAAGAATGAAATTGCACCTGCTGAGTTAGAAGGTATTGATGTCACAATTAAACTTGCCAATAGAGATGCTATTTCACCAATTGGAATTGTTAGAGATGTTGAAGTCTTGTGTGGGAAACCTAAATATCCTGCTGATTTTCTTGTTCTTACTTCTCCGCAAGATAGCTTTTGTCCCATTATATTTGGTAGACCCTTCTTGAACACTGTTAATGCTAGGATAGATTGCAAAAAGAATGTTGTTACTATTGGCTTGGATGATATGGTTCATGAGTTTAATTTCTCTAAATTTAGTAAACAACATCGTGAGGAAGAATTACCTAGTAAGGATGAAATTATTGGTCTTGCTTCTATTGCCATACCTCCTGGTGATCCTTTAGAACATTATTTGCTAGACCATGAAAATGATATGTTCATGAATGAAAGAAGGGAGATAGATGAAGTATTCTTTAAACAGGAACCTATTCTGCAACACAATTTGCCTGTTGAAATTTTAGGGGATCCTCCTCCACCCAAGGGTGATCCCATGTTTGAGCTTAAACCGTTGCCTGATAATCTTAAATATGCTTATCTTGATGAAAAGAAGATATATCATGTTATTATTAGTGCTAACCTTTCAGAGCATGAAGAAGAAAGATTATTGAAAACTCTGAAGAAGCATCGTGCTGCTATTGGATATACTCTTGATGATCTTAAGGGCATTAGTCCCACTCTATGTCAACATAAAATAAATTTGGAAGCAGATGCCAAACCTGTTCGTGATCCTTAACGACGTCTGAATCCTAAAATGAAACAAGTGGTAAGAAAATAAATACTAAAGCTTCTGGAGGCAGGTATAATCTATCCCGTTGCTTATAGTGAGTGGGTAAGTCCTGTCCATTGTCTCCCTAAGAAGGGAGGTATTACTGTTGTTCCTAATGATAAAGATGAATTGATTCCACAAAGAATTACCACAGGTTATAGGATGGTAATTGATTTCCGCAAATTAAACAAAGCTACTAAGAAATATCATTACCCCTTACCTTTTATTGATCAAATGCTAGAAAGATTATGCAAACATACACACGATTGCTTTCTAGATGGTTATTCTGGTTTCTCTCAAATACCTGTGTCGGCTATAGATCAATCAAAGACTACTTTTCCATCCCATTTTGGTACTTTTGCTTATAGATGTATGCCTTTTGGTTTATGTAATGCACCTGCTACCTTTCAAAGATGCATGATGGCTATATTCTCTAACTTTTGTGAAAAGATTTGTGAGGTTTTGATGGACGATTTTTCCGTCTATGGTTCCTCTTTTGATGATTGCTTGAGCAATCTTGATCGAGTTTTGCAGAGATGTGAAGAAACTAATCTTGTCTTGAATTGGGAAAAGTGCCACTTTATGGTTAATGAAGGTATTGTCTTGGGGCACAAAGTTTCTGAAAGAGGTATTGAAGTTGATAAAGCCAAGGTTGATGCTATTGAAATGATGCCATGTCCCAAGGACATCAAAGGTATAAGAAGTTTCCTTGGTCACGCCGGATTTTACAGGAGGTTCATTAAGGACTTCTCAAAAATTTCTCGGCCTTTGACTAATTTATTGCAAAAAGATATACCATTTGTCTTTGATGATGATTGTGTAGAAGCATTTGAAATACTTAAGAAAGCATTAGTCTCTGCACCTGTTGTTCAGCCACCTAATTGGAATTTACCCTTTGAAATTATGTGTGATGCTAGTGATTATGTTGTAGGTGATGTTCTAGGAAAAGAGTTCATAAGAAATTAAATGTTATTCATTATGCTAGTAAGACTCTAGACAATGCTCAAATAAATTATGCCACTACTGAAAAAGAGCTTTTAGCAGTTGTATTTGCTTGTGATAAGTTCAGGTCTTATATTGTTGATTCTAAAGTAACTATTCACACTGATCATGCTGCTATTAAATATCTTATGGAAAAGAAAGATGCTAAACCTAGACTTATTAGATGGGTTCTCTTGCTACAAGAATTTGATTTGAATATTGTTGATAGAAAGGGACCAGAGAACCCCGTTGCAGACAACTTGTCTACGTTAGAAAATATTCTTGATGACCCACTACCTATTAATGTTAGCTTTCTGATGAACAATTAAATGTTATAAGTACTTCTCGTAGTACTCCATGGTATGCTAATTATGCTAATTATATTGTTGCTAAGTTTATACCACCTAGCTTCACATACCAGCAAAAGAAAAAGTTTTTCTATGATTTAAGACATTACTTTTGGGATGACCCACATCTTTATAAAGAAGGAGTAGATGGTGTTATTAGGAGTTGTGTACCTGAGCATGAACAAGAACAAATCCTACGCAAGTGTCATTCCGAGGCTTATGGAGGACACCACGCTGGAGATAGAACTGCACATAAGGTATTGCAATCTAGTTTTTATTGGCCTACTCTCTTTAAGGATGCCCGTAAGTTTGTCTTGTCTTGTGATGAATGTCAAAGAATTGGTAATATTAGTAGACGTCAAGAAATACCTATGAATTATTCTCTTGTTATTGAACTGTTTGATGTTTGGGGCTTTGATTATATGGGACCTTTTCCTTCCTCTAATGGATACACACATATTCTAGTTGCTGTTTATTACGTTACTAAGTGGGTAGAAGCTATTCCAACTAGTAGTGCTGATCATAACACTTCTATTAAAATGCTTAAAGAAGTTATTTTCCCGAGGTTTGGAGTCCCTAGATATTTAAAGACTGATGGTGGTTCACACTTTATTCATGGTGCTTTCCGTAAAATGCTTGCTAAATATGATGTTAATCATAGAATTGCATCTCCTTATCACCCTCAGTCTAGTGGTCAAGTAGAATTGAGCAATAGAGAGCTCAAATTAATTTTGCAAAAGACTGTTAATAGGTCTAGAAAGAATTGGTCCAAGAAACTTGATGATGCATTATGGGCTTATAGAACTGCATACAAAAATCCTATGGGTATGTCTCCATATAAAATGGTTTATGGAAAAGCATGTCACTTACCTCTCGAACTAGAACATAAGGCATATTGGGCTATTAAAGAGCTCAACTATGATTTTAACTTGCCGGTGAGAAGAGGTTATTTGATATTAGCTCACTTGATGAATGGAGAACCCAAGCTTATGAAAACACCAAGTTGTTTAAAGAAAAAGTTAAAAGATGGCATGACAAAAGGATTCAAAAGCGTGAGTTTAATGTAGGTGATTATGTATTGCTATACAACTCTCGTTTAAGATTTTTTGTAGGCAAACTTCTCTCTAAATGGGTAGGCCCCTATGTTATCGAAGAGGTCTATCGTTCCAGTGCCATAAATATCAACAACTTCGAATGCACAAATCTGAAGGTGGTAAACGGTCAAAGGATCAAACATTATATCTCAGGTAATCCCATAAATGTTGAAGCCAATATTATTGAAAATGTAACCCCGGAGGAATACATAAGGGACACTTTCCATAACGTTTCAGACTCCGAAAAGGAATGGGTATGTGGTACGGTAAGTAAACCGACTCCAAAACAATTTTTAAGGCAATATTTCTCCGTTTTGGAATATTTAGAAAAATAGAAAAATAAGTAGCAGTCCGGGAAGGACACGAGGGCCCCACGAGGGTGGTCGGCGCGCCCTACCCCTCTGGGCGCGCCCCCTACCACATGAGCACCTCGTGTGCCTTCCGGACTCTGTTTTCTTGCACGATACGTATTTTGGTTGGTAAAAATTCATTATATATTCTCCCAAAGATTTTGACTCCCGTATCACGGAATTATTCTATGTTCTTGTTTCTAGCTGTTTTTCTGACAGATCTAGATTATCATGACGTCCCCAAGTGCTTCCAAAGACAAGTTCTTCGAGAAGGTCATCAACCCTTACCTCGCGGAGGTGCTGCGACACCCTCAAACCATTGAGATGCGTGATGGGTTGTTGCACATCCGCGATGTTGAGGGACCAAAGGGAACCGGAAGCGTGGAGACGAGGCTCGAAGCAATGCAGCAACAAGTTTTCAAGTGCCAGGGGATGGTAGAGCATGGAATCAACGCTAGCCACACAATGCTCGTGGAGTTCACTAATAACTACAAGCCGGATGCCAAGAACACCGAGGAGGCCATCTTCAAGCTATATGAGAAGATCGAGCACCTCCAAGCCCAAATCTATGACCTGCAAAACCAAAATTGTGAGTATGAATATAGATTCAAAAGAATGAGTTTTGGCTGCAGATTCAAGGATTCCGGAGACTCGATCATCCTTCTATGATGGTGAACCTATTCCTTGGAAGATGGATGACAAGCCCACATCATCGACAACACCTCCACCTTCTGCACCAACCAAGGAGACATAATCACATGGGTATGGGCACTCCCCTTGGCAACTGCCAAGCTTGGGGGAGGTGCCCCGGTATCGTATCACCATCACAACTCCTATCTTTATCGTTTTTCTTAGTTCGATCCTATTAGTAGTATCTTGATCTAGTAGAATAAAGTTTATGGCATGATCTAGTTTTGAGTTTTGCTTTATGATCTCTCTTTGTAATCGAGTTTGTGAGTTATATATAATAAAGATTAGTGTTGAGTCAAGGGATTTATTATTTTGCCATGATCTTGGGTGAATAAAAGAAAAGAGAAAAAAATAAAAAGAAACAAAAAGTTCATATTGATCTTATTGAGAGTAATGACTTCACATAGAAATAGTATGATGATTAAAAGTTGTTGGGAGTTGGCAGACATAGCTTTGGTCATTGTTGCAATTAGTAGGGAGTAATAAGGAAAGAGAGGTTTCACATATAGATATATTATCATTGACATCTTTTATGATTGGGAGCACTCATTAAAATATCCCCTCATGCTAGCCAAATTCTTAGCACCAAGTAGAAATACTACTTGTGCTTCCAAATACCCTTAAACCAGTTTTGCCATGAGAGTCCACCATATCTAGCTATGGATTGAGTAGATCCTTCAAGTAAGTTCTCATCGGTGCAAAGCAATAAAAATTGCTCTAAATATGTATTATTGATTGGTGTGGGAGAAATAAGCTTTATACGATCTTGTGATGTGGAAGTAATAAAAGCGACAGACTGCATAATAAAGGTTCATATCACAAGGGGCAATATAAAGTGACGTTCTTTTGCATTGAGATTTTATGCATCCAACCATAAAAGCGCATGGCAACCTCTGCTTGCCTCCGCAAAGGGCCTATCCTTTATAATTATCTCCTACCTTATGCAAGAGTCATGGTGATCTTCACCTTTTCTTTTTTATTTTATCCTTTGGCAAGCTCAGCATGTTGGAAAGAACATGATATATATATATATCTAATTGGATGTAGGGGAGCATGAACCATTATTGTTGACATTACCCTTGAGGTAAAAGGTTGTGGGGAAAAACTATAAGCCCCTATATTTCTCTATGTCCGATTAAAACTCCATAACCACAAGTATCGCGTGAGTGTTAGCAATTATGAAGGACTAAATGATAGTTGAGTATGTGGACTTGCTTTTTAGCTCTGACACAGACTCTTTCCGATGTTATGATAAATTGCAATTGCTTCAATGACTGAGATTATAGTTTGTCGGAGCCCAATAAGGTTTATGATTTATACTCTTGCATTGTGAATAGATCATCACTTGAACATAAGTAATCATATGACAAAATCTATATATGTTGCTGTTATGAGAATAATCATGATCCCTTCATGTCCGTATTTTTATTTTTATCGACGCCTCTACCTCTAAACATGAGGACATATTTATTGTTATCAGCTTTTCGCTTGAGGACAAGCAAGGTCTAAGCTTGGGGGAGTTGATACGTCCATTTTGCATCATGCTTTTATATCGATATTTATAGCATTATGGACTGTTATTTCACTTTATGTCACAATACTTATGGCTATTCTCTCTTATTTTACAAGGTTTACATAAGGAGGGAGAATGCCGGCAGCTGGAATTCTGGGCTGGAAAAGGAGCAAATATTAGAGACATATACTATGCAACTCCAAAAGTCCTGAAACTCAACGGAACATCTTAAAATAAATAAAGAAAAATCCTTGCCAAAGATGAAGGCCAGGGGGCCCACACCCTGCTCACGAGGGTGGGGGGCGCCCCCCCTAGGGCGCGCCCCCCTACCTCGTGGGCCCCCTGGTGGCTCTCCGACGTCCATCTTCTCCTATATGAAGTCTTTCGATGAGAAAAAAATAACAAGAAACTTTTCGGGACGAGACTCCGCCGCCACGAGGCGGAACCTTGGCGGAACCAATCTAGAGCTCCGGCAGAGCTGTTCCACCGGGGATACTTCCCTCCGGGAGGGGGAAATCATCACCATCGTCATCACCAACGCTCCTCTCATCGGGAGAGGGCAATCTCCATCAACATCTTCACCAGCACCATCTCATCTCCAAACCCTAGTTCATCTCTTGTATCCAATTCTTGTCTCAAAGTCCGGGATTGGTGCTAGTAGGTTGCTAGTAGTGTTGATTACTCCTTGTAGTTGATGCTAGTTGGTTTACTTTGTGGAAGATCATATGTTCAGATCCTATATGCATATTATTACCCCTATGATTATGAACATGAATATGCTTTGTGAGTAATTACGTTTGTTCCTGAGGACAAGGGAGAAGTCTTGCTATTAGTAGTCATGTGAATTTGGTATTCGTTTGATATTTTGATAAGATGTATGTTGTCTAGCCTCTAGTGGTGTTATGTGAACATCGACTACATAACACTTCACCATAATTTGGGCCTAGAGGAAGGCATTGGGAAGTAATAAGTAGATGATGGGTTGCTAGAGTGACAGAAGCTTAAACCCTAGTTTATGTGTTGCTTCGTATGGGGCTGATTTGGATCCATATGTTTCATGCTATGG
This sequence comes from Triticum urartu, assembly GCF_056163025.1. Lineage (NCBI taxonomy): Eukaryota > Viridiplantae > Streptophyta > Magnoliopsida > Poales > Poaceae > Triticum > Triticum urartu. The sequence continues at coordinate 398,199,191 of NC_141879.1, read as the reverse complement.
TTAGGTTTACCTTAATACTTTTGTTGTAGTTCCGGATGCTTGCAATAGAGGTTAATCATAAGTGGGATGCTTGTTCAAGTAAGAACAGCACCCAAGCACCGGTGCACCCACATATCAGATTATCAAAGTATCCAACGCGAATCATATGAACGTGATGAAAACTAGCTTGACGATATTCCCATGTGTCCTCGGGAGCGCTTTTCCTATTATAAGAGTTTGTTCCAGCTTGTCCTTTGCTACAAAAAGGATTGGGCCACCTTGCTGCACTTTATTTACTTTTGTTACTTGTTGCTCGTTACAATCTATCTTATCACAAAACTATCTTTTACCACTTATTTCAGTACTTGCAGAGAATACCTTGCTGAAAACTGCTTATCATTTCCTTCTGCTCCTCGTTGGGGTCGACACTCTTACTTATCGAAAGGAATATGATAGATCCCATATACTTGTGGGTCATCACATACCTCCATTCCTAAATATAAGTCTTTCTAGAGATTCCACTATAGGCTACATATGGAGCAAAATGAGCGAATCTACACTCGAAAATGCATCTATATACATCTGTATGTGGTCCATACTAGAATTTCTACATAGACATATATTTAGGAACAGAGGCAGTACATTACAGAAAATCGTAGGTGGCATGTAGGAATTCCAGTACACTACATTAGGCTCCCTTACAGTGCCTGCTAGTCCCGCACACAGAGTCATGGCTAGTTTATGCTACGCATACACTCATTAATTGGTGGTTTAAATATGCGCAAGGGATATGCAATGTATTATCATGTAGAGATGTCTGAAATTGGCCGTGTCAACTTGTAGATAGGGTTACACAATGAAAAAGTACAAGATGTATCTGGCAATTTCATGGAACATCGCAAAAAAAGGAGAGCCAGCGGTGAGCCTATACAGTGTGCTATTGTACGTCACTCCTCCATTGCAATAATCATGACATCTTATTTGTATGTCGGTTCTATTGGCCAAGTTTCTTAGGGACAATTATTACGAGTTATCCTAAGAAAATAAGCACCTGTGAATATAAGCTCCATGTAATAAGGGAACCATTTCTTTTCATTGCGTTTTCAGCTTATCTTTGGTATGATCAGTGAAAAATCTAGATTGCATTATATTTTTTCATTTTGCTGCCCATATGAAAATTAATTTGACTTGCAAACATCACAAATTGAACCCAGTGCAGTAATTAATATAATAGGAAAATAGACCTTCACTATTTGCTCAAAATGCAAATACAAAGATACCATCTACTTGGCACAATCTACTTTGGTCAATGTTTTCCATAGAGATCCCATTGCCTAATTTAAACAAAAACGCATGAACCACATTTAAATGAAGAACAATTATTTATTGAAATTCGATGGTCCAAGTGGCCGGTTATTATCATATAGCAGCAACACCTGAAAGCATCATATAGTAGCAGCAGCGGTGTGCAATTCATCATATACCAGCAGCAGCTCATAGCAATTCACCTTATAGCAGCAGCAGGAGCAGCTCATAGCAATTCATCATATAGCAGCAGCAGGAGTAGCTCATATCAATTCATCATATAGCAGCAGCAGGAGCAGCTTATAGCAATTCATCATATAGCATCAGCATCAGCAGCTCATAGCAATTCATCATACAGCAGCAGCAGGAGCAGCTTATAGCAACTCATCATATAGCAGGAGCAGCAACAGCTCATCGCAATTCATCATATAGAAACATCAGCATCTCATAGAAATTCATCATATAGCAACAGTAGCTCATAGCAATTCATCATATAGCAGCAGCAGGAGCAGCTCATAGCAATGCATCATATAGCAGCAGTAGAAGCAGCTCATAGCAATTCATCGTATAGTGGATCAGAATGAAAATTAGAGGAGATCCTCACCTTGTTGGATGAGCTCATCCTTCAACAGCACCTCAAGGCCACGGCCTAGGAGGTGGGGAGGGGGAATAAGGTGCCTTCTGCCGCAGTGTGGCATCAGCCGTAGTTGTGCAGCGCCTGTCGGAGTAGTGCATTGGATGAACCACAGTGGAGCAGCTGCTGGAGACCATGAGAATGAGGGGCGGCACCAAAGGGAGGAGCATCCAAGGAGATTTGCCCCTAGCCGCCGGCCATGTAGATTAGCTGGACAGAGCATCGTCGAGGACCAGGCCAAATGGGACCAGTGGCGACGGCTTGCTAGAGGAACCCTAGTGTTGCACACATGGTATCGAGGTAGAGGGAAAGAGGAGAGGAGATGCAAGCGGGCAGGGCAATGAACGCTTCCGTGTTTGTTTTTACTTGAGGGTGACGTGTGACGCGAGTGTCACCAGTTGCATTTTGAGTGTAATATAGGCAGACAACAGAGTCATTTCACTATTCCCCTTCCCTTCAATTTTTAGTGAGGTTCTACCCTAAACACCCCCCCCTCCAAAGCGAAATTAGTTAAGCCCAAGCCCATAACTCAAAAATGACTTCTTTACATCTTTTATGGCTTATTTTGACAATAAGCCCTGAAAAGGCGGAATAGAACTGGCCCTTAACCTGTAATTCAATTGTGCGTGGAATGATGAATCACTAATGCCTACTATAGTGTTCATTTAGTGTCGGGTGGTAGGTGCGACATATGCCAACGGGTGGCTTATCATTGTGGGAGACAGTAAAACATCGCCGGTGCCTGGAAACGGGATGAGGCGAAGACATGCACGCCGGTGAATCTTACCCAGCTTCGGGGCTCTCCGTGGAGATAACACCCCTACTGCTGCTCTGCGGGGTCTCCGCATGATCACTAGATGAACAAGTAGCTACATGATGCTCCTTGAGCTGCTTGGCAAGAGGAGGAAGAAGGGCTCTGCTTGCTCTCTTCTCCTCGCTATGTGGTGTCTAAAACTAGCAGGGATCCATCCCCTTGCATGGATGCCCCGGGGGGTTTATATAGGCCTACCCCCCGGGGGTACAATGGTAATCCGGCTGGGCATGGGGCCTAGCCGTCTGTGTCCTCGCTCTCTGGCTTCTGCGCCGGCTGCTGGGGCCCGCCGGCTGGTGCGTCCTGCCGGCTGCCGGCTCCTTGGTCGACAGGCAGGCCCCACTGTCCAGGGCCTTGTCGGTGGCTGGTTACTGTTGCTCAATCTTGGTGACGAGGGCTTCGCCGAGGTAAGCGTGGCTACAGTGCTGCCGTCCGGCGGGTGACCACTGTAGCCTCACCGCGTCTTGTCTCCTTAATGGGGCATCTCCTTCGAGGGGGTGGCAAGCCGGCTCGAGAGAGCCGGCTCCGTCTTGGGCCGACTGGGGGAGGCCAGGCCGCCTTCGGGTGTCTCTCTGCCCGAAGGGGCCCACCGCCCGTGGGCCATACTGGTAGCCCGTCGTGGATGACATCAGGGTCAACGTGGCAACAGTGCTGCGCCGGACGGGTCATGGCCACCTGTACGGCGCACTGTGCCAGGCGCGCTCCGGGATTCGGGGGTGGCAGCCTTCACTGTAGCCACGCCCCGTCACATCGCCATTAGGTGGATGCAGACTTCGAGGGTACGGTCTTGACCGCTTTATGGGAGCCGGCTCCTTGGAGCCGGCCCTCCCACGGCTTTCTTCATGAGGGCTGAAGTCGGGCCGCCTTCCAATAGCCGGCCTGGGAGACAGCCGGCCAGGGGAAGGCGGCCCCATGTCTTGGATTCTTGAGAGCCGGATCGGCTCGTAATTTTTTCAGAAAGGCCAGGGGAGCCGGCTAGGCTACCCGTGGTCACTTACTCCGACAGTAGTCCCCGAAGTTGAGCGAGCTTCGAGGCTGATAAAGGGACGAGAAGCTTGGTCAGCTTCCTATCCTGAGGGGCCGGCTTTGCTTGTGCGCGCCATCTTTGGAAAAGCTCCGTTTCTCGTAGGCGGGAACGTGGGCCACGTGGCGAGGAAATCCTGCCAACGCACGTGCGCGACGGGATGCCGCCGCAGGCCCGGGCCCGCCACTCGCAGGCCTCGGTCCGAGCACGGATCTTCCGCGGCCCACACGGACCGCTCGCCTTCCCGCGGCGGTTTTATTCTGCCATCAAGGCACAATAATCGCGGGATGTGGGGGAGTGGGCGCAGTTGATCCCCACGTTCCCCCACGCCGCGCCTCCTCGGCTCCGTCGCGCGGTCTATAAGTAGGAGGAGGAGGGGGAGCGGCAGAGGCTCGCGCGCTCTCCCTCACTCCGCCCCTTCTCGCCCTCCTTCTTCTTCTCTTCCCCGCAGCAGCTCTTTGCCGCGCCGTTCCACCGTCGCTTCGTTCCGCCGCCGCATCGTCTTGCTTCTCGCCGCGCTGCCCCATGGCGCTGTCAAGCTCGTGGGATGGCTCCAACGTCCATGAGGACCACGTCGAGTTCCTCCGCCAGACGTGACGCCTGCCCGGCGAGAACTTTGTTTGGGTTCGTCTAGCACCGGAGAAGGAGATTTCACCGGCACCGGAGGAGGGCGAGCGGGTGATCTTCCGCTCGCACTGCCTGCGCGGCTTCGGCCTTCCGACGAGCGGGTTCCTCCGAGCCTTCCTCGAATTCTACAACCTCTAGCCGCATCACCTCACGCCCAACGCGGTGATGCTGCTGTCGGCCTTTGTCACGCTGTGCGAAGGCTTCCTTGGGGTCCTCCCCACGCTCGAGCTCTGGGCGGAATTCTTCCAGAGCAAACTCGGCACCGTCATCGCGGGCGTGCCTGCCCCCTGCGGAGCCTATATTTCCATGAGGCGGTCGGGCGAGAACAACCCGTTCCCGCCCATCCCACTGATCCAGTCGGTGAAGCTCTGGCAGATGTCATACTTTTACATGAAGAATGTCGCGCAGCAAGGCGACTACGTCAACCTGTCGGCTTATGAAGCCGGCCCACCGGCTGGGAGGCGACCTTCGTGGAGCTACCGGGCCAGGTCGTTGTCTCAGGCCGGGAACGCAGCCGTCTCCCGGCTTCGGGTGATGATCCAGTCGGAGGGCCTGACCGGAGCCGACTTCGTGGCCGCCTTCATGGAGCGCCGGGTGCTTCCCCTCCAAAGCCGGCCTCACATGGTTTGTCAGATGAGCAGCCGCTTCGACCCAAGCCGGCTGAGCACCAGGGAGATGCCTCATGCGGAGGTCTCCTACATGGTGAACTATATCTCCAACTGCAAGCTCGCCGAGGATTGGCGGTACGGCAAGGGGCCGTACTCTCGCGCCAACCCTTCGCCCATCGTAAGTTTTTTTTGGTAGCCGACCTCATGATAGCCGGCCTCTGATCAGTCGGTTTGCCCCTAGCAGAACCCTCTCCTTCCGCCGATGACCGCGGCCGCAGGGGTAGAGCGCCAGCTCGTCCCTGACCGTGCGGTGGACGACGCCGATGACCCAGACTTGGGAGCGGCCGCCATGGAAGACGCCATCGTGGGGGAAAGCGACGAGGTCGGAGGCGCAAGGCTCACAGCCGGCTTCGAGGACTGGCCGGATGATGCCGAGGTCAAAGTCGCCACGCGCCATCAGCCGGCGCCTGATCATCAAGGCGCGAGCTCGTCCGCCGCGCCGGCTGCTGGCGGCGGCGCCCAGAAGCGTCGGGCCGTGTCGATCCTCTTCGGCAGCCGGCCGAAGAAGTCCAAGGCTTCCACAGCGGCGACCAAGCGAGATGAGGCGGCCGTGAAGGCGGCCCGCTTCCGCAAGGCAGTGAAGCAGCCGCAGGCGATCTCAGCGTAAGTCGTCGAATGCTTGGATACATATTTTTTGTTGTTCTTCTTTTCGATTGAAAACTCTTCTAAACCTTTCTTTGCTCGCCGGACAGGGCGCCGCTTTCCCTTGAGCGGGGTCCGAGCGGCTCCGTAGTCGGGCCGACTAGAGGGTCTTCAGGCTCCCGCCGCGTGGATCCCCGCGCCGACCTCAGGGAGGTCACGGAGCGGAACGCACGAGAGGCGCGGAGGAGTGGGAGGCGGTGGAGCGAAGGGCCGCCCAGGTGACGAAGGAGCAGGCCGATGCAGCAGCCAAGGCCCGGGCGGAGGTGGCAGCTCCGGAGACGGAGGCGGAGGCTTCGCACAACCAGCCTCCGCTGCTAGCCATTCCCCTCCGCGCCGTGGCCCCCAACATTCCTGTGCCTCCGCTGGAGGAGGTCGACCAAGAATCAGGCCCAAGCCGCCTCGCTGCAGCAATACACCCAGGAGTTCTTTGTGACGCGGGCCGTCATCCGGGTGAGTCTTCTATCTTTAGTTGCTTCGTTCTCTTGATTTCTTCCGTGGGGGCGCGTTAGCGCACCCACTGGGTGTAGTCCCCGAGATTCGGGCCGACTGCTGAGCAGTCGGGTCGGATCTTCCTTGACGACTACCTTATTCTCGCCTCCTGTCTAATCTTCCAGGAGTATCATAACCTTCGCGCTGCCGCCTTCAACTCCCAGGCTCAGGAGCTGGGTCGGAGAACCGAAGACCTGATCAGCAGCCGGAGTACGTACTTGGTTTCGTTCATCTCCTGTGGGGGCGCGTCAGCGCACCCACTGGGTGTAGTCCCCGAGATTCGGGCCGACTGCTGAGCAGTCGGGTCGGATCTTTCCTGACGACTTCACCTTACTGGTTTTTCTTTTGTCTTTCGTGCTCGCAGAAGCCAATGCCGACTTAAGGGGGCAGATCAGCGAGGCGCAGGCCGCCCTTCGTGCCAAGGAAACCGAGTACGACGCCTTGGTCCTGGAGCGTGACCGCCTGGCCAAGAAGCTGGCTGACCAGGAGGAGAGCCACAAGGCGGCTTTGAAGAAGGCGCAGGATAACGAAGCCGCCCTGAAGGCCGAGTTCGAGACTGAAGCGGCGGGCTGGGCTGAGACCAGGCAAGCGCTGAATGAAGGCTTCGGCCGTATTGAGGATTCAATCGACGATAAGCTGCCTTCCTCGCTCCTTGCCTGCCCCTTGCCGCCTGACTTGTGTTCTGACTTGAGCTGCTTTTTTTCTCTGTGCAGACTACTTTCCTGGCTACTCCGTCTTCGCCGCCCAAACCATCGAGGCCCATCGCGAAGTGCGCCGGCAGGCGGGGGCTGAAGTCGCGCCGGACGCGAGTCGGTCGCTCGAAGAGCAACTCTTGGCGGTCCAAGCGCGGCTGCAGCCAGCTCATCGTATGCTCCGCCACCTCCAGCGCGCCGGAGCGCAGGTGTTGGCCGCCCTCTGGCCAAGCGAGACGATTCCCCGCACCCCGAGTCGGACTGCCGACTGGCTGGAGGTTGCGGTTGGCCGCTTCGAGGCCTAGAAGGCGTCGGCGGCCCGGCTTGGAGCTGGGCGGGCGCTGGAGTTCGTCCGAGCTTGGTATCCGGGGCTGAACCTGGACCAGGTGCGCACCTGGTGGCTGGAGGCCGACGAAGAGCTAGCGGAGGTGCGGCCGGCTATCGCTCAGCGCTTATCGACAATCGCCGAGTGTACTGACATCAGCGTCTTCGCTCCCGAGATTAATGATGACGGCGTTGCCCAGCCGGAGGAGTGGTTCGGGCTGGACCCGGCGGCGGGTGAAGACTCGGCAGAAGAGATCGCCTCCAGCGACGAAGGCGAAGACGACGAAGGAGAGGAAAGCGAAGACGTCGAGCCGGCCGGTGGAACAGCTAGCCAGCCTCAGCCTGACCGTGCCTCCAGCAACGAGGTGCGCGCAAGCGCGCCTTCTGCAGGAGGCGGTGATCATGCCGAGGTTCGCCAGCCGGCCACTCCTCCAGCCGGCACTGCAGTCTCCACCGACCTGCCCGGCTCGTCAGTCGCTCCGCCGGCTTAATCTACCGTCCTTGTTTTTTCCTGTTTGTTGCCTTCTGAACAAGTTTATTAAGCTTCCGCAGTTCCACCCACTGGGGGTGTATCCAAACTATGTTGAATGCTGGCCTTTTGAAGGTCTTTTATGTAAATATTATCGTGTGCATGTTTGGTTTCCATTCACGTATGCTTTTTATCCTTAGGCTGTTTCCTTTGCCGCCTTCCCCTTCTGGGAAGGCAAGTACTCAAGCTTTCTTAGATTGGAGCGAGGTGAATGGAAGCCGGCTGGCCGGCTACTCTGGTAGCCGGTCGGCGGTGGGAGAAAAACCGGCTTTTGTTATATTAGTCCGTTAATCCCTAGCCGTTTTTTGTGTGGGCACCCATTCCTGCCCTTAACTCTTGCCAGCCAGATAGCCGGTTCTTCAAACTGTAACTTTTGGCAAGAGAAAGCTTGGGAGCCGGCACACTACTTGTCTGACTGCGGGTAGGACTTCTAATATAACTCCAGGCGGCCAGTCCCCGGGCCGACTAGTCGAACCCGGTGCCGGACGGAAAAAAGTGAATGTAATGACAAGGCCATAAGCATGATACTTTTCATTTATAGACAAAAGATGGCAGTCCCCGAGCTCTCCTCGAGGGCCCTATTGTCTCGTACTTAGTACAAAAGTTAGCGTGATACATACTGCATTTCAGGTGTAAAACCTTCGGAGGAGGTTGGCATTCCATGGTCGTTCCGACTCCTTGCCGGAGTCGTCTCTCTTTCGTGCCTTCGGCTTCTGCGCGTCAATCAGGTAGTAGGAGTCGTTGCCTAAGGCTCTGCTGATGACGAAGGGGCCCTCCCAAGGGGCCGAGAGCTTGTGCTGGCCGGCTGTTCGCTGGATCAACCGGAGCACAAGATCGCCCTCTTGGAAGGATCTTGGCTTGACCTTCTGGCTGTGGTAACGGCGCAGGCCCTGCTGATAGATGGCGGACCGGCTGAGGGCTAACAGCCGGCTTTCTTCCAGCAGGTCGACGCCGTCTTCTCGTGCTTCCTTGGCCTCCTCTTCCGTGTACATGGTTACTCGAGGTGAGTCGAACTCGATGTCAGTTGGGATGACCGCATCGGCACCATACACGAGGAAGAAAGGGGTGAAGCCGGTTGACTTGTTTGGTGTAGTGCACAGACTCTAGAGGACAGCCGGCAGCTCATCGAGCCAACAGCCAGCTGAACACTCCAGTGGTACCATCAGTCGGGGCTTGATGCCGGAAAGGATGAGGCCGTTGGCTCGCTCGACCTGGCCGTTTGACTACGGGTGGGCGACGGATGCTAGATCCAACCGAATGCCTTGCGTCGCGCAGAAACGTGCCAAGGCTCCCTTGGCGAAATTTGTGCCATTGTCGGTGATGATGCTGTGTGGCACGCCGTACCGAGTTGTTATATCTGCGATAAATGTGACGGCAATCGGCCCATTCAGCTTCTTGATCGGCTTTGCTTCAATCCATTTGGTGAATTTGTCCACGGCGACAAGCAGATGTGTCATGCCGCCGCGCGCTGTCTTGAATGGGCCCACCATGTCCAGTCCCCAAACGGCGAAGGGCCAAGTGAGGGGAATGGTCTTGAGTGCTGAAGCCGGCATGTGTTGCTTGGAGCTGAAGAGTTGGCACCCTTTGCAATGTTTAACTAACTCCTTGGCGTCATCCAAAGCAGTCGGCCAAAAGAAACCATGGCGGAAGGCTTTGGCGATGAGTGATCTTGAGGCCGCATGGTGGCCGCATTCTCCTTGGTGGATGTCTCTAAGGATTGCAATGCCCTTCTCTTGCTCGACGCATCGGTGGAGGACTCCAGTGACACTGCGCTTGACGAGCTCTCTGTTGACGATTGTGTATGCTTCGGCTCGGCGTTGGACTTGTCTTGCCTTTACTTCGTCAGCCGGCAGATCCTGTTGTGTTGGTGTAGTCCCCGGGCCGACTACCGCAGTCCCCGAGCCGGGTGAGGCAGTCCCCGGGTAGGACATAACTACAGAAGTCCCCGAGCCGCCTGCTGATACCCCCTGGCCGACTATCGAAGTCCCCGGGCCACCTGCTTGGTTCTTCGAGCCGGACCCGGCCGCGTCGGGGTCAGGCGGCACGAAGATGGAATCGGACTCTGGAGACGGCTTGATAGACGGCTTGAGGAGGCGTTGTAGAGAGACGCCGGTTGGTATTGCTTGCCGGGTGGAGCCTATTCGAGCCAGAGCATCAGCTGGCTCGTTGTCGGCTCGCGGTACGTGGAGGAACTCGCATCCTTCAAAATACCCACTGATCTGCTGAACGAGGAAGCGGTAGCTTGCCATATTTGCGTCCTTGGCGTCCCAGTCGCCGGATGATTGCTGGACCACCAAGTCCGAGTCGCCATAACATAGGATCCAGCAAATGCCGAGCTCTTTGGCAAGCCGGAGCCCGTGTATGAGCGCCTCGTACTCGGCTACATTGTTGGAGGCGGCAAAGTGGATTTGTAGCGTGTATCTGAGCTTGCGCCTTTTGGGAGAGGTGAGGACGATGCCGGCTCCCAAGCCGGTGCGCATCTTGGACCCATCGAAGTGCATGCGCCAATGAGTGGAGTCGGGAGCCGGCGGCAGGTACTGGGTCTCGGCCCAGTCGACGAGGAAGTCGACCAATGCTTGGGATTTGATGGCGGTGCGAGGCTGGTAGAAGATCGCGTAAGGGGCCAGCTCGATGGCCCATTTTGCCACCCGGCCGGATGCATCCCGGCTGCCTATGATCTCGGCCAGCGGGGCGGTGCATACAACCGTGATGGGATGCTCCTGGAAGTAGGGCTTCAGCTTCTTGGCGGCGAAATACACGCCGTAGCACATCTTCTGGTAGTGCGGGTAGTTCTGCTTCGAGATACACAGCACCTCGCTCAAATAGTACACCGGCCTCTGGACTGGCTGGGCTCGGCCTTCTTCTGGGCGTTGGACTACGATGACGGTGCTGACCACCCGGCTGGTTGCGGCAATGTAGAGGAGCATGGGCTCTTTCTCAGTCGGCGCCGCCAGGACTAGCGTTGTGGCCAGCATCTTCTTCAGCTCGTGGAAAGCTTGGTCAGCTTGGTCATTCCACTCGAAGTGAGTGGTCTTCTTCATGAGGCGGTAGAGGGGGAGAGCTTTCTCTCTGAGCCGGCTGATGAGCGGTTTAGGGAGGCCAAGCACCCGGTAAACTTCTGTACGTCTCAAAGTTTGGTGGGAATCGCCATTCTCTCAATGGCCTTGATCTTTACTGGGTTGCATTCGATGCCGCGTTCGGATACAAGGAAGCCTACGAGCTGGCCGGCTGGCACTCTGAACACGCATTTCTCGGGGTTAAGCTTGATTTGGAACCGGTGTAGGTTCTCAAATGTTTCCTTGAGGTCTTCCAGCAAGGTGCCGCGCTTCTCCGTCTTCACCACAATTTCGTCTACGTAGACGTGGACATTTCTGCCGAGTTGCTTGAGGAGGCACTTCTGCATGCAATGCTGAAAAGTGGCACCGGCATTTCTCAAGCCGAATGTCATAGTCAGGTAGCAGAAGGCTCCGAATGGCGTGATGAAGGCGGTCTTCAGGCGGTCTGCCGGATCTAACTTTATCTGGTGATACCCTGAGTAAGCGTCCAAGAAACTCAACAGCTCGCATCCGGCCGTGGAGTCTATCACTTGGTCAATCCTTGGCAGGGCAAAGGGATCTTTGGGGCAGGCCTTGTTGAGGCTCGTGTAGTCTATACACATGCGCCACTTGTTGTTCTTTTTTAGCACGAGGACCGGGTTGGCGAGCCACTCTGGAAAGAAAACTTCCATAATGAAGCCGGCTGCCGGAAGTCGGGCTATCTCCTCTCCCACAATCCTGCGTTTCTCCTTTGACAGTCGGCGGAGGGGTTGTTTGACTGGCTTTGCATCTTCTCGGACGTGTAGTTTGTGCTCGGCGAATTCCTTCGGAACGCCCGGCATGTCCTTGGGGGACCATGCAAAGATGTCCCGATTCTCACGGAGGAAATCGGCGAGCTCGCCTTCCTATTTGCTGTTTAGGTTTGCCCCGATGACGGCAAACCTCTCTGGGTGCTCGGGGTCAAGAGGTATCTTCTTTGTCTCCTTGGCCGGCTGGAAAGATCCTTGAGCATCATGCTCCTTGGGATCGGGGGACAAGGCCGACTGCTTGCCGGCTATGGCCACGACTCGGTCCAACATCTTCTTTTCTTCGGCAATCACAAGGGACTCGGCCAGCCGGCTGCTGGCTGCTGCGCACTCAGAGGACTTCTTGTAATCGCCGGCTACGGTGATGACGCCTTTGGTGCTTGGTATCTTCATCTTGAGGTATGCATAGTGGGGAACTGCCATGAATTTGGCCAAGGCAGGTCGGCCAAGCAATGCATGGTAAGGGCTCTCCAGGTCCACCACTTCAAACCAGATCGCTTCCCGGCGGAAATGCTCCTTGTCCCCAAAAAGTACATCAATCTTGATCTTGCCAATGGGGGCACAGGACAGGCCGGGTACGATGCCATGGAACACTGTCCGAGTAGGCATGAGTTGCTTTGTCTTGACGTTCAGCTTCTCCAGGGTGTCGCGGTACAAGATGTTGATGCTGCTCCTGCCGTCTATCAACACACGGGAGAAGCGGGCGGCGCGTCTGTCCATTGCAAGGGTGGCATCCAGAACCAACGCATAAGAGCCGGGAGATGGCATCACCTCTGGGTGGTCGGCCCGGCTCCAGCTGATAGGTTTTTCTGACCAGTGCATGTGCTCGGCGGGGTTGGCAGCAACCATGCTGACTTCCTGGTTCTCTAGGCGTTTGCTGCGCCAGTCTTCGGGCTGGCTTGTAAAGACGATATAGGCGGCATGCTCGTCGGGGAACTCATCATGCACGGCTCCGACTGCGGGCCGAGCGGCCGGCGGCGGCGGAACAGGAGGCGGCGGGCCGGCAGGCGAAGGCGGCGCGAGCCCTTCGCCTTTGGAGATTCCGGTGAGCCAATGGCACTTCCGGGTTGTGTGGTTGGACGGCTTCGCGCCGCTGTGGAACTTGCACGGGGCGTCGAGAGTTTGCTCGTAGGAGAAGGCCGGCTGCCAAGCCGGCCTGCCGTCCTTGGGTTTCTTGGGCGCGGGCCGCCCTTCGGGCGGCACGTCTTCGATTGTGGCCACCTGTCGACTGGCGGGAGGCGGCGCGGGGCCCTTGCGCTTGTGGTCGTTCAAGTGTGGGCGTCGGCCGGAATCCCCAGCCGGCGTCTTGGGCGCCGGGTTGAGTACTTTTCCGGACGCGTCTACCCGGAGCTCGGTCTTCATTGAGGAGTCGGCGGTGGCGTACTTGTCTGCTATGTCCAGAAGCTCGTCGAGGGTAGTCGGCTCGTCGCAGAGAAGCTTGTGCTTGAGGAGGGTGCCTTCTCGGCACCCGGCTGTGAAGTATTCTATGTCTTGCACCTCGTGTACCCCTTCGCAAGAGTTGCGGAGCTTGGCCCAACGTGTGAGGTAGTTGCGAGTTGACTCGGCGGGGCCTTGTACGCACAAGGAGAGCTGTCTGGGCTTGGGAGCCCACTTGTAGGTGCTGGTGAAGTTGCGGACGAAGGCTTCTGTGAAGTCTAGCCAGCTGTTGATGTTGTATGGCTTGAGGCTGTTGAGCCAGGTCCGCGCCGTGCCCTGCAGCATGAGGGGCACGTACTTCATGGCAACACGCCTATTGCCGTTGGCTATGCTAACCGCCGTGGAGTAGTCGATCAACCAATCTTCCGTCTTCACGGAGCCGCTGTACTTGGGCGTGTCTCTTGGGAGCGAGAACCATTTGGGGAAAGGCTCGTGGCGGATGCGGGGGCTGAACCAAGGCAGACCGACATCGTCTTCTTCTTCTAGCGCCAGGGATCGCGCCAGGCGGTCGATCCGATGGCGGGCATCGTTCTCGCCGACTCCTTCGCGGCGACCTAGTCGGCCGCTGAGAATCGGATGCACCACAGGCGGAGGGGTGGGATATCTCTCTCCACGGGGCCGAGGCGGAGGCGGGTTGCCCCGCCACTCCACGGCCCGAGGGTGGCCATCTGCGTCTTGCTCGATGGAGATCTGGGTTTGGCTTCGGCTGGCAGCCGGCTCTTTCTCGCGCCGCGCGCGGTCTCTACCCGCAGTCGGCGTCCGGGATGTCGCGCCGTGATCTCGGCGCGGGGGAGGGCTTTCCGCGCGGGCGTAGGATTCGTGCCACTGCGCGGCTGCATCGATCAGCTGCTAGATGCGTTGGGTCATGTGGGGGAGTTCTTCGGCCCCCAGTCCGTCTAGCTCGTCTACGGCCGCATGGTTCTCGAGTGGTTCTCGAGTGGAGTGGTGTAGACTGGGCGGTCGACTCCTAACGTGTCGGCAATGATAGCGCCGCGCTGTCTGACAATGCCGACCCAGCTGGGCCCGCCTGGGGGCGGCGTGCCAAAGGCGGCGCGGTCGGCCTCGCGTCGGTGGGCCTCAGCGAGGCCTCTCATGGAAACCAAATTCCGGCCCTCCGCTAGGAGGGCGAGGCGGCGAGCCTCCAGTGCTTCAGCGTCGGCGTCGGCTGGGAGGGGGATGGACAAGCCGTGGACCGCCGCATGTGGGGCGTCGTGGGCGCTCTCGTCAACATCGCCATCGTGGCCGATGACCATCACCTCGGTGGTGACAGCGTCGCAGCCATTGGCTCGGGGAAGCGGGTCGTTGTAGATCGTGACGTTGGTGGGGAAGGTGTCGAATGAGGCCGTGTCGGAGTCGACAGGCATCGGATCGGTGGAGCCAACCGACTCCAAGTCCACAGCAGGCTCGCCAGAGACATGGAGCCGGCCGAGGAGGTTGACGAGGTGGTCGGTGCCCGCGTCGGAGGCGAGCTCGTCGGAGATGAGGGTCTTGTTGAGGAGATGAGCGAGGCTGCTCGCTGCGCAGGCGTTGGTGACGCCTTGCAGCGCGTCGTGGCAAGCGCCATCGGGCGTGCCGGGCTGGCTACGCTCGCGGGGGAGGAAGAGGGTTCCCGTCCAGAACAGGTCTCCGGACGACGGTGCACCTGGCCCCACGGTGGGCGCCAAATGTCGGGTGGTAGGTGCGACATATGCCAACGGGTGGCTAATCATTGTGGGAGCCAGTAAAACATCGCCGGTGCCTGGAAACGGGATGAGGCGAAGACATGCACGCCGGCGAATCTTACCCAGCTTCGGGGCTCTCCATGGAGATAACACCCCTACTGCTGTTCTGCGGGGTCTCTGCATGATCACTAGATGAACAAGTAGCTACACGATGCTCCTTGAGCTGTTTGGCGAGAGGAGGAAGAAGGGCTCTGCTTGCTCTCTTCTCCTCCCTACGTGGTGTCTAAAACTAGCAGGGATCCATCCCCTTGCATGGATGCCCTGGGGGGTTTATATAGGCCTACCCCCCGGGGGTACAATGGTAATCCAGCTGGGCGCGGGGCCCAGCCGTCTGTGTCTTCGCTCTCCGGCTTCTGCGCCGGCTGCTGGGGCCCGCTGGCTAGTGGGTCCCGCCGGCTGCCGGCTCCTTGGTCGACAGGCAGGCCCCACTGTCCAGGGCCTTGTCGGTGGCTGGTTACTGTTGCTCAATCTTGGTGACGAGGGCTTCGCCGAGGTAAGCGTGGCTACAGTGCTGCCGTCCGGCGGGTGACCTCTGTAGCCTCACCGCGTCTTGTCTCTTTAATGGGGCGTCTCCTTCGAGGGGGTGGCAAGCCGGCTGGAGAGAGCGGCTCCGTCTTGGGCCGACTGGGGGAGGCCAGGCCGCCTTCGGGTGTCTCTTTGCCCGAAGGGGCCCACCGCCCGTGGGCCGTACTGGTAGCCCGTCGTGGATGACATCAGGGTGAACGTGGCAACAGTGCTGCGCCGGACGGGTCATGGCCACCCGTACGGCGCACTGTGCCAGGCGCGCTCCGGGATTCGGGGGTGGCAGGCTTCACTGTAGCCACGCCCCGTCACATCGCCGTTAGGTGGATGCAGACTTCGAGGGTACGGTCTTGACCGCTTTATGGGAGCGGGCTCCTTGGA
Organism: Triticum urartu; assembly: GCF_056163025.1. Classification (NCBI taxonomy): domain Eukaryota; kingdom Viridiplantae; phylum Streptophyta; class Magnoliopsida; order Poales; family Poaceae; genus Triticum; species Triticum urartu. The sequence goes on along the minus strand of NC_141879.1, from coordinate 398,183,565 downwards.
GCCGGCCCTCTCGCGGCTTTCTTCATGAGGGCTGAAGTCGGGCCGCCTTCCAATAGCCGTCCTGGGAGACAGCCGGCCAGGGGAAGGCGGCCGCATGTCTTGGATTCTTAAGAGCCGGATCGGCTCGTAATTTTTTCAGAAAGGCCAGGGGGAGCCGGCTAGGCTACCCGTGGTCACTTACTCCGACATTTAGGCATCATCATACATAGCATAACCTAATACACGTGCATTCCATTGTAGAATCCGTAATATGCAATGTTTATGTTAGTTCATACGTTGCACATGATGTTTAAATGCCCCTTAAATTTGGTCAGTCAAGTGATGGTCTTTAAGCCTCCTTCTTTGCTTCTTTTCTTGATATGTAAGATTTGCTCACACATCTTTTCAATTGCTTGTATACATCAGCCAGCCATACTAGGACTGTTCGCTTTGATTACTTGTTGTTCTTGGCCTAACAGTCTAACAGAGCTTGTCAACGATTTAAACACTAAGGGCTGTTGTAGTGGGGCCTTTTCTAACTCATAGATGACATAAAGGTTTGGCTGTACACTAAAGTAGGCTCTCCAAGAGTACCTGGAGATCCAGTTAGAAGGTATGCCTAGTTTTTACATAGTGCAGACATAGTAAATGCTCATTTCATTGTGTGCAAGTGCAAGAGATGCAGCATGTTTCATTATGTGGTGTTGTTTTGTTATAATCTCATCCTTTTGTGTTCACAAACTGGAAAGTATGCATATTTATCTTCCAGGGAGACGAGTAACTAGTTTGTGTCACCTTGCAGAGGGGGTGCAATGAAGATAAGATTGAGGATTTCCATGTACAAGATGTTAGGAAGGAGCCTTGCAAGAGAAGTAGGAGCTGCGCTGAGCCTCTTCAACCTGTTAAGGTCAGTCACTGTATCCAACTCAACAGTTCAATTCCTTGTTTGTTTCAGGCATAGTTAATTAGCTCTTTTCAATTGCTTTATTTGTCCTCAGTTAATGAGATGCCCAAAGAATGATGCCTGATGTTGGGTACTTGTATAACTATTAGTTGACATAATTAAAGGCCTTACCATTTAATTACTCTGCCGAAGTGTGCCTGAAGCTTTGAAGTCTATTAACCAACTATTATTAAATGAGGCTCACAATCTAGTTTATACTAGGCTAATGATTACATAGTTTTGCTTGCTATAGTATGCTTGTATGAAATCCTCTATTGTTCATTATGCTCCCTAAGACTTTAATTGAGCTACAGAATGGCCAACTGCTTGCTTACTTCTATGCAACATGTTGTCTAAATTTGTAACTTGTCTGTGTTTTGGATTGGGCCCCAACATCATGCTCCTCTGGTGAGCTAAGAGAGATTTCTGTATGCAGGCTGCACAGACTACCTTTTTTATAATTTTTAAAATATCACGTGCTTATGCTCCATGACGTGTAACATTATTGTTAGTCCTGTTTTTCCATGTACAAAATAGTCTGTCTTGCTCGGTTCACTGTTGTAACTATATTTTTGCCCTAGTCATGTGTACTTACAGAAACATTTTAGGATGAAGTGACATCAACACAAAGATCTGCGAGCAGTGCGGCATGGCCGTTACCGAATGATTATGGATTGGAATTGGAATGTGCTGATGTTCTCGAGCATCAACTAGAGGTGGCAAGACAACATGTACATGATTCTGAACGTACAATCAACAAGTTGAGACTAGACATGCAGGTATTAGATGCATGAGTCAAAAACATGAAACAAGACACTGAGGTAACAACGAAGGAATTGGAGATTTTGCAGACTGAAATTTGTGCTATCTAAATCCGGCCAATCCTATTTTCTGAACATATTATAGTTCAAATGGTAAGTTATGTTGATGCGCGTCCATGATGTATGAGTTGTATTTGCCCAGTGTATGTAATTTGTTGTTTGTGTATGCTTTATTATTACTGGTGTCGAACCATAATGCCTAGTGGGTATAATCGGCTGTAATTTCTTTATTGTATAGTGTAGGATTATTCTACGTTTCTATGCCTTAGTCTCTTTATTGTATAGTGTATGTTTTTAGAGGTGATAGTATAGAGTAGGATAATTCTTTAAATATGCTATGTCATTCAAACGGGGGCAAACTCGCCCAAACGTTGTAGTGACCATGGCTGTCCACAGGCCGTACGATCCATGGGCCATCTACGTGACGGACGATCCATGGCCTTCTATGGGATGTCGGATCCGTGGGCCTTCTATGGGCCGTCGGATCCATGGGCCTTCTATGGGCTGTCAGATCAATGGGCCTTCTATGGGTCGTTGGGTCAATGGGCCTTCTACGTCCTGTAGGATCCATGGGCCTTCTACAGGCCGTCTCATCTATGGGCCTAGTACGGGCCGTATAAGGGGCCATAAACAGGCTAGAGTTGAAATCGTCCGTTCATGGGACGACCATAACAGGCCGTCGTTAGTCGGCCATATTTGAAGACGCTATGAAAACGGCCGAACGTATTAACGGGCCACAAACGGGCTGACTGTAACCATGGGATGAGTTTGGCCCACAAGCAGAAAATGAAAGTAACGGGCCGAAAGTAAACGAATGCTGGAAATGAGCCCAAGAATAAATAGGCCCTGAGAAGGCCGAAAGATAACATGGGTTGGAAACGGCCCAATGGAATAATGGGCCGTTAATGGGTATAAAGTGATACACTGTTCATTACGGGCTAGTTTTACCACGGGCCGTTAATGGGCCGAGGGTTACTAAGGGCCTCATATGGGCCGAAAGACGTCATGGGCCATACATGGGCCGGAAAGTTAAAACGAGCTAGAATTATATTGGACGGCCCAGATGACGCTACTGGGCCTAATTCGGATAGGACGTAAACGGGCCCTGGGTTAGCGGGCTGTAAATGGGCTATATGCGAACAGGTGGTTGACAGGCTTGCCGTGGGCCGGCCCGCCACCTTTTGACCAAGTCAAACATGCCGGCCTTTTCACAAAAATGGGCCTCTATTGGGTCGTGCCACGTGTCGACGTATCATAGGTGCTTTGGGTCCAATGAGTGGATGACATCTGTCCCAACGGCGAGCCAACACGTGTTCCCTCCAACCAATGATGATTTTACACGTGAAAAATCCCGATAGCTTAACGGGTTATCGGATCCAAAACTGGACCCGATACCTTAACGACATTCCGTTACGATGGCTGCCACGTGTTGGTCACCCTTGACGAAAGCACTTCTGTGACACGTGATTTATCGTCATGGAAGTGGACACTTCCGTGATGATAATTTTGGTAATGTCATGGAACACTTTTACGACAGCACATGTATGACTATCTTGATTCTGTCATAAAATTATCATGGATGTACATGCATGACAGAAAACGTGACCTACTGTGACAAACACGTATCATCACGGATGTGTATTTTTTTGTAGTGTATGGACCCGAAGGTCTGAGGTAAACTACTCACACATCATCGGAGAGGCTATGGTGTTGATGTAGAAGCCCTCCGTGATCGATGCCCCCTCTGGCGGAGCGCGAAAAAAGGACCCAAGATGGGATCTCACGGGTACAGAAGGTTTCGGTGGTGGAATTACGTTTTCGTGGTGCTCTCTGATGGTTTGGGGTACGTAGGTATATATAGGAGGAAGAAGTAGGTCGGTGGAGCCACAAGGGGCCCACGAGGGTGGATGGTGTGCCCAGTGGGGTAGGTGCGCCCCTGCCTCGTGGCTTCCTCCTTGGTTGCTTGACATCCACTCCAAGTCCTCCGGATCACGTTTGTTCCATAAAACATGCTCCTGAAGGTTTCATTCCATTTGGATTCCATTTGATATTATTTTTCTGCGAAACACTGAAATAGGTGAAAAACAACAATTTGGGTTGGGCCTCCGGTTAATAGGTTAGTCCAAAAATAATATAGAAGTGTATAAATAAGCCCATTAAACATCCAAAACAGAATATATAATAGAATGGAACAATCAAAAATTATAGATACGTTGGAGACGTATCAATCGTTACTCCTGGCAAGATCTAGACTGGCCCCATAGATCAATACTAGTATTTTCTACACACTTTATCCTCACTCGTGCGCACGGGGGCTCGCCGACGATGGGAGCCAGCATCAACCACTACTGTGGTTGCAGAGGACCAGCGGGGGTGCGGAAACGTGCCAGGGTGCGTGTGGTGGAGCAACGATGCGAGGGTATGGGTGTGGATGCGCAAGGCGGGGACGAGTAGCTACTGATCGCCAGTGTCGTGCGCACGCTTCAGTTTTGATCCTGGTCGCGATGCGCATATGCTTTATCTTCCGCCGATCTCCATTTGCATCATGAACATATAGCTAGCCAAGTGGCTAGAACAGTCACTATCCATTTCAGGGGTCTGGGGTTCGAGTCCCAGGCGCCCCAGTTTTTGCTCCCTTTTCCCTTTTCCGTTGCACGCACACACACACTTAGCGCTCAGTCAGGCCAAGTCCTCCAGGGCAGCTGTAGTTTGCTGCCATCCGGCCCATGTATGCCATCATTTTGAATTGCTAATAACTAAATATCCATGCAACCAAATAAAACATGTCATATATGCATCTTCCTTACAATTTCGTGTACTTTCCCAATATGCAACTTTCAACCATGTTCAGATTGTTTAAAATTGTTTTTTGTATTAATTTTGCATATATATCAATGCTAAAATGATTTATTTCATAACTAAATTACTGTAACTCTGATTTAAATAAACTTTATATGTAAATGGGGGTAGAAAGATACATAGATTAACATGGTCCACTTTATTTTGTTGTTTGACAACTTTAAAATTTGGTTTAGGGCAGAACAATATCGAATTTGAAATATGCATATGGGGATTTTACGGAATTGTTATTTGTGTTTCCGGCGTCATTTAAACTTTCCTAAATAGGTTGTTTGCATATGCTTCACCTCTTGCTATGTTAACAACATTTAACCTTGACATGCATCATACTTGGTTGTGCATCATGTCATGTTATTCTTGTTTTTTACTATGTTGTTTGCTTCTTTCCGGTTGTGCTTCTTCTCGATAGTTCCGGTTTCGTTGCAATTGTGAGGATTCGTTCGACTATGTTGGTTCATCTACTTCATGTACTCGATCTTCTTCTGAGCGGGATTTCAGGCAAGATGACCGTCACCTTGGATCTCACTACTATCTTTGCTATGCTAGTTGTCTCAATGCTATCGCTAAGTCGCGCTACCTAGCATTGGTTTATCAAGCCTCCGAAATTGCCATGATAGCCTCTAACGTTTTCAGCCATCCTAGCAAACCGTTGTTTGGCTATGTTACCACTTTGCTCAGCCCCTCTTATAGCGTTGCTAGTTACAGGTGCAGTTGCAGGTTGTTGCATGTTGGGACATGGATATCATGGGATGTCATAATATCTCTTATTTAATTAATGCACATATATACTTGGTAAAGGGTAGAAGGCTCGACCTTTTGCCGGGTGCTTTGTTCCACTCTTGCCGCCTTAGTTTCTGTCATACCGCTGTTATGTTCGTTGATTTTGTGTCCCTAACACGGTGAGGGTTTATGGGCCCCTCTTGACAGTTCGATTTGAATAAAACTTTTCTAGCAAGGCCCAACATTAGTTTTACCATTTGCCTAATAATAGCTAAAACTTGCATAGGGACTTCCCGGACCCCGAGGACTTAATTAACAACCCCGGGCTAGTGCTCCTCATGAGTGTTGGTCCAAAATAGAGCACCGTGCAGGACCACCCCTAGGCAACTTGAGATATTTAGCTCCTGTACGCTTAGCTTATTCGATCGTGGCCTAAGAAGAGATACGCGTGGCTACTATTAGGGTGTCGGCACGTTGGGAGGTCTTGTTGGTTTAATTATACCATTGTTGAAATGTCTTGTGCATCAGGATTTCGAGTCTGATCGGAGGGTCTCGAGATGGAGGATTGTCTCTACGGATCGTGAGCTTGTCATGGGCTAAGTTGGGACACCCCTACAAGGTATAAACTTCCGAGAGCTGTGCCCGCGGATACGTGGCGGATGGGAAATTTTTAATATCTGGTTGTAGCGAACTTGAACTAAACTCAATTAAAATACACCAACCGCATGCGTAATAGTGTCCGTCTCTTTTTGAATGAGTTCGAGAAGAGAACACGATGGGGTTATGCCTGAACGTAAGTAGTTCATGATCACTTATTGATCATTACTAGTTTGCGACCGTTCGCGTAGTTTCTCATCATACTCTTGTACTTGTAAGTTAGCCACCATACAATTCTTAGTCGCTTGCTGCAACCTCACCACTTATCCTTTCCGTACCCATTAAGCTTTGATAGTCTTGATGCCCATGGTAATGGGATTGCTGAGTCCTTACGGCTCACAGATTACTACAACCACAGTTGCAGGTACAAGTAATGCGATGATCATGACATGAGAGCGATGTTTACTTGTTTTGGAGTTCTTCGTCTGCTTCTACTTCGTTCAGGGGATAGGTTCCTGGTTGGCAGCTTGGGCTAGTAGGGTGGATATCATTTGAGTTTCTATTTGTGTTTTATCCATAGTCAGATGTTGCTCTCGTGTATGTTGTTCGATGTATTCTTGTGGCATTGGTATGCCTTTGCATGTGTCCCAACTGTTATGTAATGGTACAATGTAATGATATTCACCTTGCAAATGTGTCTTCAATATGCGGCTCTATCCTTGGTGTGACCTTCGAGTTCCTCTCGGATAGGATTGCATATTGGGTGTGACAATAGCTAACTTTGCTATAACGCGTTTTGCCAGGACACATTATAGCTAAGTTGCCTACAGCACTGGTCCGAGAGCTCCTATATCTGTTTCCTCTCTCTCCCTCTCCCTCTCTCGATCCCCTTTCTCTCTGATCTCGCGCCACTGTCCAAGAAACAACCGCCCACGCCGTCGTTGATGCCGCACCCGCCCACGACGTCGTCGACGTCACACACGACCCTGTCGTCGATGCCGCAGCCAGCCCCTCCCCCGAGAAGATCGCCCAACCCAATCTGCCTCCAACCCCGACCTCAGCCATCCCAAACACCGAGGTGCGCCACCCACCCTCTTCCCTCCCTCTTCTCTCTCTGTTCTCTCTCTCTCTCTCTCTCTAATTGGTCTCTCTACAGATCGAAGCTATGTAGGCACAGATCGACGAGGAGGAGAAGGACGCCCACAACCCCCTCTGCCCCATGACCGTGACGCCGACCCCCTCAACCCTGCGCAGGCGACCCCGACCCCGACGCGCGATGAGCCACCCCCTTCCCACCCTCCTCTTGTTCTTTGACATGAGCAGAGTAGATAGAAAATGAAAATGAGCTTTGACATGAGCAGAGTAGATAGAGAATGAAAATGAAATTGAAAATGAGCTTTTGACATGAGCAGTAGTATTTTGAAAATGAGCTTTGACATGAGCAGAGTAGTATTTTGAAGGCAGCGCAGTAGTTAAATGAAAATGAAAATGAGCTTTGATAGAAAATTGAAATGAAAATTAGCTTATGTTGCTTTGTTTTTAAATGACAATGAAAATTGAAATTACAGTTTTTGAAAATTAGCTTATGTTGTTGCCCATTTTGAAAATGAGGATTTTTAATGGCAGTGTTTGAAATTTTCTTATGAGGGCTGCATCTCCATGATTGTTAGTGAAATGCTACTTCAGTCTATAGTGCGTACCGTCATTTGCAGGGAACCGATTGCGAGTGACTTATGTTTTGCAGGAAATGTTGATTAATTTCCTTTCCAGCAAATTTCAGGTCTCTATATGTGCACTTTCTAGCATAGCTCATGTCAAAATTTTCTATGAATTTCGGCATGATGTGTGCTAGAAAGTTGGACATACCGAGTGCTCAAGATTTGTTGCGACGGGAATGAAACGACATTCAGGCAAAACAAAGATCACTTTTTTGTCATTATTCACTTTATTATATAAAGTTCAATAATTGAACCCTAGGAAACATGATCGACACCGATGAGTCCGGAGGTTCTCAGTCCCAAGAAGGTCGAGCACACGCCTACCTCGACTTTCTGGTGGATCAGAAGAGACAAGCTGGATGTCAGGACCCCCTTGTCATGACGGACGACGACGGTGGTGGCACCATCGCCGACACTGATGCCACCAACACCGGCACTGAGATGGGCCTTGATGACGTTGCTAACGACAGCATGGAAGGTGAGACCTCCCAAGCCAGTGAAGGAAAGAAGGCAAAGAGAACATGACACCCAAATGAGCCCGACACCGGAAGACTGGTGGTCACGGAGGTGCACCCTGGCGAGTTCGAGCCAACACAGTTGCGGGAAGTGGCAGCGTGTTATGGCAACCAACTAGGATGCATCCTACGGGATACCGCTAATATCAACACCACGAAAATACGGAAGAATGAACATTTGAAGAAGCTGGTCCTAACTAGGTAGCATGCAAGATTCCTTTTCCCCGGTCGAAGTGACGATGTCGACCCATGGGATGATGATGCCACGAAAAAAAATCAACAACAAAGCCCTAGGGAAGTTACGGCAACACATTGAGCGCTTGGAAAATGTAACGCCCCGAGACCGACGCGCCAGGTGTCCTCCAGTTATTCGTTGTTGTTACCTTGTATTTTGCTTGCGTGTTGCATCTTGCCATGTCATCATGTGCATTGCATCATCATGTTTTCAAAACTTGCATCCGTCCGGGTTTCCCAAGTTCCGTCCGTTGTCCGTTCCGAGCCCAGACACACTTGCACGCGCCCGCGGCACGTCCGAAATATTATTTTATAAGTGGCCGTAAAATGTTCTCGGAAAGGGTTGAAAGTTGGCATGCGGTGTTGTTATAGTGTAGATTGGCTGCCTGCCAAGTTTCATCGCATTCGGAGTCCGTTTGACGCCCCAACGTATAACTATAGCGGCATTATAGGCGGGCACGCGTCAGACGTTTTCGGTCTCCGGAAACAATCGCCGTGCATCTCTCTCTTCTCTTCTCTCAGCTCGAGACCGTCTACACAGTCCACTGCCTACCGTCAGGCCCAACCTAACCTCTCTCATCAGCCCGCGGCCCTCCTCGCGCGCGCGTCCGCAACTGTCCCGAACCCGACCCGGATAGTCATCACCGTTGGGTCCGGATCATCCCCTAACATCTATAAAACATCTCCGTTTTTCTTTTTGGACTCCCCTAGGCTATTCTTTCTCGACCGTCCGATCTCGATCGGGTGGTCCAAATTCCCCTCATTTCACCTATTTATATACCTAATCTAGTCTAACCCTAAAACCTAGGAGGTTTGTCCCATCCTTCCCATCTTGCGCCGCCACTCCACCAAATCCCCCTCGGGATCCCCTTCGCACCAACCAGCCACCACCGAGACTTCCAAATCCATGGATCCAACCTCCTCTGCCCACGCGCCGAGGGCACCCGTCCTCGCACCGATGGCCGCCAGCCAGCAGCAGCAGCCCCGTGCGCTGCCTGAGCATCCCCTGCATCCTCGTCGTTGTACGCGCCTCCTGCACCTGAGGCCCCGAGCTCCTCCAACTCAACCCCGTCCCCGAGCTCCCTGTCGTGCCAAAGTCCCGCCGCTTCCCTCGTCTGCATCGACTGCCCCAAGCTCTACTCCGTTCCATCGCCTACACTCCAAGTTCCTGCCGCCTGCTTCTTCTTCGACCGGCCACGGAACCGCCTGCATTGAGGTCCAGCCGGATTTGGACGCCGGTGCCCCGTCCCAGACCTCCTGCGATGCCCGCCGCCGGAGCTCCTCCTTGCTCGGTGAGAAGCCCTGTCGCCGCTCTTGTGTTTTTCCCCTACACCTTCTCTGTGTCACGTCTCCCTCTCTCTTGCCTTCCCGATGTAGTGCCCGGAGGACGCCGACCTGTCAACGCACCTCCCCAACCCTCTACATCGCCTGGATCCGGATGGGTCCATGCCTCCCCTGCCGCCAAGTCCTGCTGCAGCCGCTCCCCTGCTTCCCTACTCGATCCGCTGCTGCCTGCTTCGCTCGACCATGCCCCTGCTTCGTCCACACACCTAGGCCTCCTCTTTTTCGGCCCAGCTACTCCCCTGCGTCCGCAAGGCCCAATGCCCTCCTCTGCAGATGGGCTAAGCCTATGGTGAGGCCACCCCCAGTGCCTCTTTTCCCTTTTGTTGGGCTAGCAGATTCGGCCCGACACGTTTTTTTCCTGTTCTGGATGATTTTCTATTTATCCAGAGAACGTCTGTTTTGCAGAAAAACCCTTGCACATCATGCATTTAATAACTAATAAACCGTGCATCAGATTTAAATAAACTATCTATGAAAAATGCTTAGAATTTTGTCCAGTTTCATAATGTCCAACTTTCATCTATGTTTAAAATGTTTAACATGTTGTTTGTGTTTATTTTCCATAATGCCATGCTAAAATGCTTTAATTCAGAACTAAATAACCGTAGCTCCAAACCTAACAAACTTTATATGTAAATGGGGTAGAAAAATGCATAGTTTAACATGGTGGCTTTACTTAGCATGTTTAACAAATCTAAAATATGGTTTAGGGCATAACAGTACCAAATCTAATATATGCTCATGAGGTTTTCTCCGGACTTGTTGCTTGTTGTTCCGGCCTCATTTAAACTTGCCTAGAGAGGTAGTTTTCATATGCCTCCCCCCTTGCCATGGTTAACAACATTTAATATTGTTGGGTACATAAACAAGGTCGAACTAAATAACTTGAATGTGGTGTTTCGTCAATATGCAACTTGTTGCATATTGAGCTCCACTTAATTTGTAGTATTGCTTGTGCATATTGCCATGCCATGCCTCATTAAACCGGACATGCATCATACTTGGTTGTGCATCATGCCATGCTTATGTGATGGTTGTTTACTATGTTGTTTGCTTCTTTCCGTGTTACTTCTCGCGTTAGCTTCGGTTTCGTTCCGGAGTTGTGAGGATCCATTCGTCTACGTCCGTTTGTCTTCTTCATGGACTCGTTCTTCTTCCTTGCGGGATCTCGGGCAAGATGACCATACCCTCGAAATCAATTCTATCTTTACTTGCCAGTTGTTCGCTCTATTGCTATGCCGTGATACCTTCCACTTGCTATATCATGCCTCCCATATTGCCATGTCAAGCCTCTAACCCACCTTATCCTAGCGAACTGTTGTTTGGCTATGTTACCGCTTTTGCTCAGCCCCTCTTATAGCGTTGTTAGTTGCAGGTGAAGCAGAAGTTTGTTCAATGTTGGGACATGGATTTGTTGGGATATCACAATATCTTTTATTTTAATTAATGCATCTATATAATTGGTAAAGGGTGGAAGGTTCGGCCTTCTGCCTGGTGTTTTGTTCCACTCTTGCCGCCCTAGTTTCCGTCATAGCGGTGTTATGTTCCTTGATTTTGCATTCCTTACACGGTTGGGTGTTATGGGGACCCCTTGACAGTTCGCTTTGAATAAAACTCCTCCAGCAAGGCCCAACATTGGTTTTACCATCTGCCTCACCACCACCTACCCATCCCGGGTTGGCCAATCCAAGCGTCATCTTTATTTTAAACCCCCCGGGCTAGTGCTTCTCTAAGTGTTGGTCTGAACTAGAGTCCTTTGCAGCGCCACCTCGGGGAAACTTGAGGGCTGGTTTTAGTTGTAAGGAGCGCTCATCCGATGTTGCCCTGAGAACGAGATATGTGCAGCTCCTATCGGGATGTCGACACATCGGGCGCTCTTGCTGGTCTTGTTTTACCATTGTCGAAATGTCTTGTTACCGGGATTCCGAGACTGATCGGGTCTTCTCGGGAGAAGGAATATCCTGCGTTGACCGTGAGAGCTTGTGATGGGCTAAGTTGGGACACCCCTGCAGGTTTGAACTTTCGAAAGCCGTGCCCATGGTTATGGGCAGATGGGAATTTGTTAATGTCCGGTTGTAGAGAACTTGAAAGTTAACTTAATTAAAATGCATCAACCGCCTGTGTAGCTGTGATGGTCTCTTTCCGGCGGAGTCCGGGAAGTGAACACGGTTCTTGTGTTATGTTTGTGCATAAGTAGTTTCAGGATCACTTCTTGATCACTTCTAGTTCACGACCGTTGCGTTGCTTCTCTTCTCGCTCTTATTTGCGTATATTAGCCACCATATATGCTTAGTGCTTGCTGCAGCTCCACCTCACTACCCTTTCCTACCCATAAGCTTAAATAGTCTTGATCTCGCGGGTGTGAGATTGCTGAGTCCTTGTGGCTCACACATACTTCCAAACAGTTGCAGGTGCCGATGATGCCAGTGCATGTGACGCAATCGAGCTCAAGTGGGAGCTCGATGAAGATCTTGTTCGTTGTGTTGTTTCGTTTTCTGTTGATCAGTAGTGGACCTAGTTGGGGCGATCGGGGATCTAGCATTTGGGGTTGTCTTCTTTTACTTTGGTTCCCTAGTCGGATCTTCATTGTATTTTGGATGATGTATGTTTAACATGTATTTGTGTGAAGTGGCGATTGTAAGCCAACTCTTTATCCCTTTCTTAATTAGTACATGGGGTTGTGTGAAGATTACCCCTCTTGCGGCAAACCTACCATGCGGCTATGCCTCTAAGTCGTGCCCCGACACGTGGGAGATATAGCCGCATTGTGGGTGTTACAAGTTGGTAATCAGAGCCTTCCCCGACATAGGAGCCCCCTGCTTGATCGAATTGCTAACGTTGTTGAGCCTAGAACAAAATGTTTTGAGTCTTAGGATTATATATATCGGAGAGTAGGATTATTTTTACTCCTCAGCCCCTTCGTCTCTCTAGTCAGGCCTCCTGACGTAGAAGTTTTGACTCTTCTCTCCTTCAAATTCACGAAAAAATTAGGATCACACGGGTATCTTGGAATCGTTCCGATAGTACTGTGACGAGAACATTGTTCTTGGTGCCTCCTGACATTTAGGGGTTGTGGCAGTGTCCCTGGGAGTTGAGCTGCGAGGTGTTGTCATCACATTTTTATCGTTGCAGTTCTGAAATACCTGAGTTCTCCAGCATCGAAAATCTCTTGTATGCTGTTGTTGGTGAGATAACCTCGACGCCACCCAGTAATGGGGCGGGAGTTCGGGAGTATTGCCATAACTCGTATAACGGATGCTTTTCAAAGGTTGAGGTAAACGATTTCCGAAGGTTTCTTGGTTATGTGTTGAAGGATGGATACAACTAGATGTTGGATTTGCTAGTTTTGGGTGAGATATTATGCTTCCCCTGTATCCCCAACACCTGATTGCATAACAAGAAAGTTTTGGGAGTTTATAAGTGGGAATTCAAGTATATCGTAGGATATTTTTCCAAAAGACACATGATATGATATGGGGTCTATCATATGTTTGTTTCTGGCTTATTCTGCAAGCCAATCCTTTGTTTTGTTTTGGTTTGTGGTATTCGAGTTGCTTCGAAGTCAAATGTGGATTCCATACCTTTCCTAAGCGGTGTTGTCATATTTCTATGTGAATACTAATCCTTCATGATAATCGAGATTGTCATGTCAATCCGTTTCAACCGGCATTTTCCTCTTCAAGTGGATCCGTTCAATTTCAACATCCGCAAGATCAACTCTATGTTTTTTTCTCATCGGTGTTTTTTTCATCTGCCCCAAAGTTGCCTTTGTTTTTCCCGCCCTCCCACCCCTTTTTCTTCAAGGATTCAGATTTCTTAATCATGCATCCTTTTATTTGTCAGAAGTCTCTTTAGTCTTTTCTTTCAATGTTCATCACTCTTCACTCGTTTTCTTCTCCGGTGGATTCAAATGAAGCTTTTGGTGTTGATCATATCTTTTTCATTGGTTCACATGCTTTCCATGTTCGAAATTCTTATCGAAGACTTTCTTATTTATTCACCTCTCGCTATTCATTTGTTCCGGAGTGCTGAAGATATCTCAGAAGATTCCCGTTTCCATTCCTAATTCCATTCAAGATATCTCCAGGTTGTTATCTCATTCTAGCCATTTAATTCAACCGGTGCAATATCTCTCAGGTAATCGTTCAACGGTGTTTCTTTTGAGTGGCCCATAACCCACAGGTCTTTTCCCAGGATCTTACCTAACTCTTCTAATTTTCCTGGAGTTACTCTCAAATTCTTCTCCAAGTTTGACGTAAGAATGAATTTGCATCAGTCAATTGCGTTCTCCAATATCGCTTTCAAATTCTTTCCATCTTTGGCAACCTTTCCTATTTTAATCATTCCGGAGTGTCTCAAGAAATCTTGATGATGTTTCTCTTCGTCATTCTCGGATTTGGAGCCCGAAGAAGAGTTTCTCTTCAATCATATCTGTTCTCTTGAAGATTCATGGTTCAAGCTTGATCCATCCTCTCATAATTGTTTTCGATTATGAGAATTCTTTTCACCCATCTGGAGCAATTCAGGAGTCTTTTCAGTTTGATTCTCCCGAGCACATCATCTCAGAATTATTCTTTCTCAGCTTTCAGCTATTGTTCTTCAAATCTTACCAGTGCATCATTCAAGTATTCTCTAATTAGTTCGGGATCTCTTTGTTCTCTTGCATCTTGATTCACTCAAGTATCTTTGTCATTTTCAATTCTTACGGTGGTTCGTTCAAGAGTTCTCTTCCTTGGTTATCATATCAATTCATTCGTTCTTTCCAATCCTACCGATGATTCGTTGAAGACCTTTCCAAGTTGAGCAATATCTCTCTTAATCCTTTCTGCGAGAATAAGTAGTATGCCAAATCTGTGCTTGTCATCAATCTAAATTGATGAAGGATAAGCATAATGTAGTTCTTATTCTTGTTTCATTGAGTAAATTCAATTCCTTATTCCGGAGGTTCATCAAAATTCTTGATTTCATTTGTTCATCTTTCTTTCCGGAGTTCCAAGTTTGTTCTCGGTTATATCATCGCGAAGCTCCATTTAATCATTACAAGGCTCACCTTGTTCTTTCAACTTCTCTTTCTTATTATCATCCTTTTGTTTACCGGAGTTATTCATGAAGGCTCTACACGGTGGTTCATCAAGGATTTAATTCCTTCTCGAAGTGTTCAAAGGAGCTCAAGTATTCTTCATCTTGCATTCCGAAGTGCAATTCTCTCTATCTAATCTTTTGAGATGGTGTTATATCATTCTTGAAAATCTCCCTTTGTGGTTCACGGTTCACAAGTTGTCCGGAATGAAATATTTTAAACCCATCATTTTCAATTCGTTCATGAGATAATTAAATCCATCAATCTCTTCATTGGAATTATATTGGGTTATTTTCACCTAAAGCGTGCCCTAAGGAATGTTGCTAATTGTGGTGTCTATCGATAATCCAAGTTTCCTCCTATTCTCATGGTGAAAGAAGTTTTTCATCTCTTTGGTGCTCTTACTGAAATCAATAGCTTCCTTTAGTGGCCGTTTGTCACCTCATAATGTTGAGATGTTTCCATAAGCCCACTTCAAGCTTATTCCTTTTCGTTGTTGATTTCCCAACAACTCCGTTCAATCCTTCTTTGCAAGGATGGTTTTCAAATTCAATTGTGGGAGAAGTTGTCATTTCTTTTTCCGTTCTCTTATTCTAACGATCTACCTTCTATTCTTTATTCCGGAGGCATTGTCATGTTGCTCTTCTCTCTCATCATCTCAAGTTATGAGGATCGTGTTCTTTTCGTGCTCATCCATTCAATTGGAGTGTCGTTCCCTCTATTCAAGTTCTCTCATCTTATCAAGTTTTGCATCCCTTCTCAACCAGAGTGCTGTCTGAAATCTTTCTTACCCATTGTGCCATTTTTTCAATAGTTTCGGAGGCAGTGTGTTGTTGATTTCATCAAGTATCCTCTCATGTTGTCAAGTTCATGTTCAATTCCTTCCATTTAAAGTCGGAGTGTTGTCCAAATTATATAATTCTTTTTCCTTCTCTATCTTGTTTTAACCGGAGTGTTGTGGCTATCATTCCTCTTCTAACCGGACTCTCATCCGAGTGCTTTCATTTTTCCAAGCTCATATTCTTTACCTTCCATTTCCAACCGGAGTGTTGTCGTAATTGATCCTTGTCGTTTCTTGTACATCTCGTTCTACCGGAGTGCTTGCATGTACTTCTTGCCCATTGTAACCCTTTTCTCATGTCTTTCAACCTACAAGGTTCTAGTAATGTTCCTTATTCCTCTTTTCTAACGGAGTGTTTTCAACTTTGTTCATCTTCATTGCATTCTTTCTTTCAATTTGTTCAACCTCTCAAGGTTCATTGGTTTCACTCATTTGTCAATGAAGCAACTTAGTGTTACCTCTTCCCTTTTTCCTCTTCCATTTCCCTCCAGTGCCATCCTAGATCTCGGGACGAGATCCTCTCGTAGTGGTGGAGTGTTGTAACGCCCCGAGACCGACGTGCCAGGTGTCCTCCAGTTATTCATTGTTGTTACCTTATCTTTTGCTTGCGTGTTGCATCTTGCCATGTCATCATGTGCATTGCATCATCATGTTTTCAAAACATTCATCCGTCCGGGTTTTCCCTGTTCCGTCCGTTGTCCGTTCCTAGCCCAGACACACTTGCACGTGCCCGCGGCACGTCCGAAATATTATTTTATAAGTGGCCAGAAAATGTTCTCGGAATGGGTTGAAAGTTGGCATGCGGTCTTGTTATAGTGTAGATTGGCCGCCTACCAAGTTTCATCACATTCGGAGTCCGTTTGACGCCCCAACGGATCACTATAGCGGCATTATAGCCGGGCACGCGTCGGACGTTTTCGATCTCCAGAAACAGTCGCCGGGCCTCTCTCTCTTCTCTTCTCTCAGCTCGAGACTGTCTACACCACTGCCTACTACCAGGCCCAACCTAACCTCTCTCGTCAGCCCGCGGCCCTCCTAGCGCACGCGTCCGAAACTATCCCGAACCCGACCCGGATAGGCATCACCGTTGGGTCCGGATCATCCCCTAACATCTATAAAACATCTCCGTTTTTCTTTTTGGACTCCCCTAGGCTATTCTTTCTTGACCGTCCGATCTCGATCGGGTGATCCAAATTCCCCTCATTTCACCTATTTATATACCTAATCTAGTCTAACCCTAAAACCTAGGAGGTTTGTCCCATCCATCCCATCTCGTGCCGCCACTCCACCAAATCCCACTCGGGATCCCCTTCGCACCAACCAGCCACCACCCAGACTTCCAAATCCATCGATCCAGCCTCTCCTCTGCCCAAGCGCCGAGGGTACCCATCCTTGCACCAGTGGCCGTCGGCCAGCAGCAGCAGCCCCGCGCGCTGCCCGAGCCTCCCCTGCATCCTCATCATTGTTCGTGCCTCCGCACCTGAGGCTCCGAGCTCCTCCAGCTCAACCCCGTCCGCCGAGCTCCCGGCTGCACCGAAGTCCCGCCGCTTCCCTCGTCTGCATTGACTGCCCCAAGCTCTGCCCCATTCCATCACCTACACTCCAAGTTCCTGCCGCCTGCTTCTTCTTCGACCGGCCACGGAACCGCCTGTGCTGAGGTCCAGCCGGATCTAGACGCCGGTGCCCCGTCCTGGAGCTCCTCCTTGCCCGGTGAGACGCCCTGTCGCTGCTCCTGTGTTTTTCCCTTACACCTTCTCTGTCTCACGTCTCCCTCTCTTGTGGCTTCCCGATGCAGTACCCGGAGGGCGCCGAGCTGTCGACGCACCTCCCCAACCCTCTACATCGCTTGGATCCGGATGGGTCCATGCCTCCCCTGCCGCCGGCGCCACCAAGTCCTGCTGCAGTCGCTCCCCTGCTTCCTTGCTCGATCCGCTGCTGCCTACTTCGCTCGACCGCGCCCCTGCTTCGTCCACGCGCCTAGGCCTCCTCTGTTTCGGCCCAGCTGCTCCCCTACATCCGCAAGGCCCAACGCCCTCCTCTACAGATGGGCCAAGCCCATAGTGAGGCCACCCCCAGCGCCTCTTTTCCATTTTGTTGGGCTAGCAGATTCGTCCTGACACATTTTTTTCCTGTTCTGGACGATTTGCTATTTATCCAGAGAACGTCTGTTTTGCAGAAAAACCCTTGCACATCATGCATTTAATAACTAATAAATCATGCATCAGATTTAAATAAAGTATATATGAAAAATGCTTAGAATTTTGTCTAGTTTCATAATATCCAACTTTCATCTATGTTTAAAATGTTTAAAATGTTGTTTGTGTTTATTTTCCATAATGCCATGCTAAAATGCTTTAATTCATATCTAAATAACCGTAGCTCCAAACCTAACAAACGTTATATGTAAATGGGGTAGAAAAATGCATAGTTTAACATGGTGGCTTTACTTTGCATGTTTAACAACTCTAAAATATGGTTTAGGGCAGAACAGTACCAAATCTAATATATGCTCATGAGGTTTTCTCTGGACTTATTGCTTGTTGTTCCGGCCTCATTTAAACTTGCCTAGATAAGTAGTTTTCATATGCCTAACCCCTTGCCATGGTTAACAACATTTAATATTGTTGGTTACATAAACAAGATCGAACTAGATAACTTGAATGCGGTGTTTTGTCAATATGCAACTCATTGCATATTGAGCTCCACTTAATTTGTAGTATTTTTTGTGCATATTGCCATGCCATGCCTCATTAAATCGGACATGCATCATACTTGGTTGTGCATCATGCCATGCTTATGTGATGATTGTTTACTATGTTGTTTGCTTCTTTCCGAGTTACTTCTCGCGTTAGCTTCGATTTCGTCCCGGAGTTGTGAGGATCTGTTCGTCTATGTACGTTTGTCTTCTTCGTGGACTCGTTCTTCTTCCTTGCGGGATCTCAGGCAAGATGACCATACCCTCGAAATCACTTCTATCTTTGCTTGCTAGTTGCTCGCTCTATTGCTATGCCGTGATACCTACCACTTGCAATATCATGCCTCCCATATTGCCATGTCAAGCCTCTAACCCACCTTATCCAAGCAAACCGGTGTTTGGCTATGTTACCGCTTTTTCTCAGCCCCTCTTATAGCGTTGTTAGTTGCAGGTGAAGCTGAAGTTTGTTCCATGTTGGGACATGGATTTGTTGGGATATCACAGTATCTTTTATTTTAATTAATGCATCTATCTACTTGGTAAAGGGTGGAAGGCTCGGCCTTATGCCTGGTGTTTTGCTTCACTCTTTCCGCCCTAGTTTCCGTCATACCAGTGTTATGTTCCTTGATTTTGCGTTCCTTACACGGTTGGGTGTTATGGGGACCCCTTGACAGTTTGCTTTGAATAAAACACCTCCAGCAAGGCCCAACCTTGGTTTCACGATTTGCCTCACCACCACCTACCCTTCCCTTGGGTCAGCCAACCCGAGGGTCATCTTTATTTTAAACACCCCCGGTCCAGTACTTCTCAAAGTGTTGGTCTGACTAGAGTCCTTTGCAGTGCCACCTCGCGCAAACTTGAGGGCTTGTTTTAGTTGTACAGAGCGCTCATCCGGTGTTGCCTTGAGAATGAGATATGTGCAGCTCCTATTAGGATGTCGGCACATTGGGCGGTCTTGCTGGTCTTGTTTTACCATTGTTGAATTGTCTTGTAACCAGGATTCCGAGACTGGTCGGGTCTTCACGTGAGAAGGAATATCCTTCGTTGACCGTGAGAGCTTGTGATGGGCTAAGTTGGGACACCCCTGCAGGTTTTGAACTTTTGAAAGCCATGCCCGCGGTTATGGGAAGATGGGAATTTGTTAATGTCCGGTTGTAGAGAACTCGAAACTTAACTTAATTAAAATGCATCAACCGCGTGTGTAGCCGTGATGGTATCTTTCGGGCGGAGTCCGGGAAGTGAACATGGTTCTTGTGTTATGTTTGTGCGTAAGTAGTTTCAGGATCACTTCTTGATCACTTCTAGTTCACGACCGGTGCGTTGCTTCTCTTCTCGCTCTTATTTGCGTATGTTAGCCACCATATATGCTTAGTGCTTGCTGCAACTCCACCTCACTACCCTTTCCTAACCATAACCTTAAATAGTCTTGATCTCGTGGGTGTGAGATTGCTGAGTCCTCGTGGCTCACAGATACTACCAAACAGTTGTAGGTTCCGATGATGCCGGTGCAGGTGACGCAACCGAGCTCAAGTGGGAGCTCGATGAAGATCTTGTTCGTTGTGTTGTTTCGTTTTCTGTTGATCAGTAGTGGAGCCTAGTTGGGGCGATAGGGGATCTAGCATTTGGGGTTGTCTTCTTTTACTTTGGTTCCGTAGTCGTACCTTGATTGTATTCTGGATGATGTATGTTCAACTTGTATTTGTGTGAAGTGGCAATTATAAGCCAACTCTTTATCCCTTTCTTATTCAGTACATGGGATTGTGTGAAAATTACCCCTCTTGCGACAAACCGACCATGCGGCTATGCCTCTAAGTCGTGCCCCGACACGTGGGAGATATAGCCGCATTGTGGGTGTTACAGAAAACTAGGGTGAAAAAGGCGATTGAAGTAGACCATGAAACCTACGTTAAGATTGTTGGAGATAATACTAAAATTATGATAGAGGACTTTGAAAACTTCAAGGAGACTTGCAATGTAGAAGCTGCCAAGGCCAGGTCGGAGAGAGGCAAGCAGCTGCATGCAAAGAACATGGGGAACCACCACCTTGGAAGTCATGGTTAGACAGGAAAGAGGCCTGTGTGTGCTAAGGAGGACGCATCAATTGAACATCAGGGGATCCCAGACCCATTGGCTGAGTTCACCGAGCAGCAGGAGCATGACTTCATCAGGGCCCGATTCTCGTGGGACCCCCCAAAAAAGATTTTTTTCACCGACGGGTCGACTAGGAAATTCATGAGATTACTTGTAATTATGCTTTACCACCTTACATATTAGCTTCTGATCAATGAAGTATACTACATTCTAGTCGTATTCGTAAATGATTCACGCTCCATTTCCCAGAGAGAGCAACACAAGCTTGCGGCCGAATGCGACTCGTCGACTCCGTCTCAGTGAAGTACAAGTGGGACACTCCTTTCAACCGGATCATGAACATAATGATGGTTCACCCATTGGGCTAGCAGTCGCAGTATGGACATGTGCACGGCATCGGGTACGGTGCCACATGGAAGTACTATTATAAATAGGACCCCAAGGCCAAAAGACAGAGAAAGAAGTTCAGTCAAGTGACTAGCGACGAGAAGGTGGCGTGGGCAATGGATAAAACAAAAGCCGAGGTAATCCGGGAACTGGTAGCCGCCTCTAGAAATGATATGGTTGCTGCCTTAACAAGCTTGATTCCAACTGTGGCCATCTGGGTGCAACAAAATCCAAACACGCCACCAACTGATTTTCCCATGCCCAGCTTCACCAGAAGCAACTCAATGAACACCTCACCCATACCTGCACCTAGTATGGCAACCACAACCGCACCAACTCTACCACTTGCTCCTGCACCCAGCTCTCACAGCAGCCCAAGCTCCATCTCTGGCTTGAATGTCAGGCCATCGACATTGGTGAGCTCGATGCCCTCACGGTAAATATGCGCCGCACCCTCATCAACACAAGTAATTAATTAATCTTCAGTTGCCATTCTTTTTGGATCTTTGACGCCGCACGTACATGTCTTCACAAGCCGACTCCACTCCATGCACATGAAGGGCGGGTTGGTGGATGTGGGGAAGGGTACTATAGTGAAGCCCAAGGATCGATTATTCCACCGCCGGCAGATGCCTGATAACGCCTTAAGGGTCTCTGTGGCAAGTGTGAATGCGGGCTACGAGGATTTCCCTCATCCAATACAAACCGAGTGAGAGGATGATGAGACCCCCACGGAGCTTGGCCAATGCAAAAATTGCCGATCCTGTGGCCGAAAAATCTTCTTCGTGTCGAGGTGGCTGGGAGGAGATCAACGGGACCTAGGAAGGTATGACCACAACCCCACCTACAGAAGTACAACCATCGTCTGTGCTGCTTGCTGAGATCGAGAGACACATGGAAGGAAGGCCAACCATTCCTGCGGATGATGCCATCTGCCCCATGGATGAGGATATGGATCATGACATGGAGGAGGCCGATGACCCTCTCCAGTATCTCAATACCGCCTTTGACAATGAAGTAACAATGAGTCAACCATATGAATATGAGATGCATGTACCAGAGCGGGAATGTCCTCAGGAGTGCAAGAAGTCTTTGTTCATGCAATCCTCGCAGGACACGCCTCCAGATGTCGGTTCCACCCAAGCTCAACTAATTAGCCAAAGTCGTCCAATGCTGAGCCTGACAACACCTGAGCCCACCAAGAAGAAGTAGAGGAAGAGACCAGCGGCGAGAAGATCCAATAAAGCTGCCAAGGGTTCTAGCAGTCAGCCGCCTTCGACCAAGGTTGACAGTGTACCGATGAAACATGCACCATCAATCCATGTCGCGGAAGAGCCAATGGTACCAGTGAATGCACTAGCTGCCATAACAGGGGAACTCAGGAGACTCCATGACCATGTGCTGTCGACGGAGAGAAGCCTCCTCGCCTCGGATGATCTAGGATAACCACTCTATATGGTCCATGTGCCAAGCAGTTGCAAGATGTACGTCCACATATGCATCATGGACCTCTTCTTCCTACGATTTGATTACATCTTTCAGATGTTTCAAATGAGGACACTCGATTTTACGGCCGCCTGTATGCGCTGCACATGAACTACATGGTCAGGAGAGAGAAAGTCACCGGTCTTGCGGTGGCGGACCCATACTACATGCATGAGGGCTTCTTGTGAATCAACGAAGCCAACCATCAATATGCGGGTCAGCACAATGAAGAATTATTGGTTAGCAATAAGGACAAAGAAACGATTCTCCTACCTTATCATCCCGGGTAAGTCATCTGCGGATAGCCACTATAGCACATACATCCTTTCATGCATTTCAATAATTACTTTGCACGCATGGACGCTAACTTGATCTTGTATTTTGCGCAGCGCGGGGTGTAGTCGTGCCATTCTCATCATTCTTTACCCGTGTTACTCCCGCACTCTATATTTGAACCCGTCGAAGAACATACAGAATAAAGATTACACACACATAAAGTATGTTCTGGACAGAGCTATGCTGAGTTTCAGCACGCGGGGTGGCTACATCCAATGCAAAAAAACAAATAAGGTCGGGCTCTGTTTCGGCCACAAGACTGACTTCTGTTGCATCCAGCGACCGACAAGAAGTGAGAATTATGGATTCTACGTCATCCATCTAATGATGGAGTACAGAAGGGATGTGCAATCACTTTGCATGAAATCTTCATCCGATACCCATATCCAGAGATGGGCCGAAGCCTTCCGAGCCGGGCCGGATAATCAACATCGAAATGATTTCTACTGGATCCAGCAGGAAATTGCGTCCATCATCATGAAAGATGTCCTCAAAGAGAATGGGATGTTCTATGGCAGCCCAATATCGCGAGCTGACGTCCGAACCCGCATTGCGCTAGAGAGTCAGGACATGACGCCTTTCACTAAGTTTGGGTCCACCCTCCTGGATATGGATAGATGGGAAGAGTGCACTTCTTAAAACCAATGTGTCTGTTTAGTTACTTGTTACTTTTTGTATGACGAAACTTCGAATGTCTCAGTACGACAAAACTATTAGATGTAAACGGTGCCGCGCTGTAGTTAATTAGTTTCGGTACGATGAAACTTGTTAAATATGTTTACTATACATGTTGCTTCTATTTCATAACTGTTTTGTTGAATTCGCTTCATGATATTGATATATATATATATGTGTGTGTGTGTCCATCTCTGACAGGTATATAGATCAACGATGGCGATGAAGTGGTATGCCGTGTATGTAGGGCATGTTCCAAGTGTGTATGATGAGTGGCCAGTGTCAGGCCCAAGTGTACCGCTTCTCGGGAGGAAGCCATAAAGGGTTTGATAGCATAGCGGAAGCTGAAGCTAGTTACTTGAGATTCATAGCGTAACAGGGCATTCAGAACCAGCGTCATAGAAACTACTACATAATACCGCTTTTGATCATCGTGATCGCCCTTATCTTCTATGCAGTCATATCATAGTCTACATAGATGATGAAACATGAGTATGTGGCCATGTAGTTGCATGTATTCGGAACTTATAATAACTTGTAACGCTATTTCGAGACATGTGTTCGACCATTATTGATGATGATGAGAAACTTGAGACATGTCGAGACTTCTAATAACTTTGGCTCATCGATGACGCACTTGCTTTTCAATGAATATACATGTTACTGTATAAATGTCGGATCTGTTTAAATGTGTACAGAGCCAAAACACAGAAAAAACTACAAAAGTTAGCAGTGGCGTGGGGGTAAAGTTTACCAGCAACACTCAAATAACAGTAGCGCTGGCTGGCTACATGCGCTGCAGATAAGTATCAGTAGGGCGGGAGGCAAGAGCGCTACTTCTAGCTTCAGTTACCAGTAGCGCAGGGACAAACAAGCGCTACTGCTAAAAAATAGCCGTAGCACTGTAGCAGTAGCGCATCTGCCAACGCTAGTAATAGCAAAAAAACTAGCGCTACTGGTAAGGTTTTTCCTAGTAGTATTTGGTAAGAGCCCCTGAGGCATGATGCTTAGGGAGTCCCCTTTAGCATGCAAGAGGCTTCCCGAAGGCCGAAAGGGAAACATCCTTGCCCAAGCGAGATCGCGAGAGCCAAAAATACTGAATCATGAGGTTTGCACCGGCGTGTATGGGGTGACTTATCTTAGTGAACCCACGGTGGTTCCTTGTTGCATAGACGATTGATGCGCGATGCCTAACTGCGTCCTGGTGGTGCTCCTAGGCAGGGCTCACGCCAACCCCCTTTCCCCCGCTCATCTTAATGCTCTACATCTTCTGGTCCCAGCCCTCGAGTGAGGCTCGGCCACCGTTGGTATGCCAGGTCACGAGTGGTCAAAGCCAGGGCATGAGTGCTTGAGAGCTAGTATGAGCCCCTGAGGCGCGATGCTCAGGGACCCCTCCTTTAATGTGCAAGTGAGTTGCGTGAAAAATGAGTGGTTGGCAGGGCCGCCCGTACTCCTGACTCCTGAAGTCACTGCACGTTATTCGGGGAGAGAGAACATAGCACATAGCCATGCTTGTTGTCCTGCCGTTTTCCTTTTCGCAAGAAGATGGCACTGAAGACCTGGTGAGGTGACGTGCGCGGGCCACGCCGCAAGCCAAAGCTTGACCCCTCAGATTTATCAGCGTTGCAGGGATGAACCCAAGAACATGCGACGTGCCAACATTTAGCCCCCGTTGTGGGATGAGCAAGAGGCAGGTTAGCAACATGCGGAGGCCATGAAGGGCGATTCCATAGATAACAAGACAGCAAAGATAGCACCGATAACCATAATAATAGAGGCAAGCATACTGGTCCGGAGTACATAAAATGAAATGGTGCAGGTGCGGGACTGGCCCTGGCGGCTTGAGGATGATGCGGCCCGAGGGGCGCCCTCAATTGAACAAACCAAAAAGTGTCACCTAGCACCGTTGCTGAAGAAGTGTTGGAGTAGCTAAAGACGCGTGCTCACGAGTCGTCCGGGTCCTGAGCCTCGTGAGGCTCCGGGCGCCCGAGAGGCTCATGAGGATCCAGTGCCTCCTCCGATAGGATTTCCTGGTGCCTGGCCTCGTGAGCCTCAAGGACACACCGCATGTAGTGTTGGTGCGTGGCAGCCCTGTTTAGCAGAATGAAAGGCATGCGAACAAAGCTATGAGGGGGCCCTCGCACCGGCCAACGTGGGACGGCCAGAAGAGCTCCTTAGATGCGATCCCGTTTAGCCCTGGGATGTTGACGCAGATGCGCAGCTCGCTGCCCTCGTCAGGGGCAGTAGCTACACTGAGCGATGTGGGGTGACGCTCGTCGCACATGGGTCATGCCTCATGAAGCTCCTTGGTTGCCATGGTAATGAACTCCTGAGCGCCTAGTGCCTCACGCCCTGTGCCCTTCTCACAGAAGCGCCCATTGAAGCACGTCTCCACATGGTGCTTGAACGCCTCCCTCGTGACGCTGGCCAGGTCTGAGGCCCTCCAGAGGAGTGCCCCCGAGCACAACCTGAGAGGGGCACCGGGCACACCTTCCTATGCGAGAGGGGAAGGCGCCCATCAGTGGACGCAGGGCCTTAGGCACGATTATTGGATGTCCCATCCTCCTGAGATCCTTGGCAGAACAGCTGCTTCTTCTTCTTGGGGATGACCTCAGGATGGTAGACGGCGCCCTCGTCATCTGGGTTCTCGACTGCCGCATCTTCATAGGTGCGCTCGAGTGAGCACACCGCATCCTTTTCATTGCAGGCGACCGTCATGATGCCTCCACTCGCTGGTGAGGGAGTCCTGGATTAGCGGAAGACTATCCCCCGTGTCCAGATAGGACTCCTATATGTGTGGATGGCAAGTTTTGTGTCCGGACCTGTTGTTTCCTTCCTCCGCAAACCAACTCTGTACAACCCTAGGTCCCTCCAGTGTATATATAAAACGGAGGGTTTAGTCCGTAGAGGCTATCAGAACAATCATAGGCTAGACATCTAAGGTTTAGCCATTATGATCTCGAGGTAGATCAACTCTTGTAACCTATACTCATTGAATATAATCAAGGAGGACGTAGGGTTTTACCTCCTTTAAGAGGGCCCGAACCTGGGTAAAACATTGTGTCGCTTGTTACCATCGATCCTCAGATACATAGCTTGGGAGCCCCTACCCAAGATCTGCCGGTTTTGACACCGACATTGGTGCTTTCATTGAGAGTTCCGTTGTGTTGTGAACAAATGAATGGATGGCTCGCCTCATCATCGATGACGACCCTGTTTCCGGGGTAACCTTTCTCCCTGGCCAACTCTTTGTATTTGGCGGCTTCACCCTACATGTCAACTCGACCGATTGCCTTGAGCAGGTCGACAGCTATGCCCCTGGTCACCAGATAATGTTTGGAAGCCTAAACTACATCGCTGACATCCGAGGAGAGCTGAGCTTCGAGGGGTTCACGACCTCGGACACCGCTCCCCACCCATACGAAGATGGACCTTCAGATCCATCATCAAATCCTATTCAGGGGTCGACTCTCATGCCTACCCTGGCCTTATATTTGGGGTGGACCACTCTGTCCGAAGACGGGAGGGTGAACCCCGCTGGACTTTCTCCCATCAAGCAGCTTCCAGCCGAAGACACAGATGTGATCATGCCGTTGGCGGACCTGGACTCAAACAGGGCTCTCCCTACGGGAAGCCGAATTCGCTTCGGGATGTCAAATCCGATCTCTCGAGGCCTGCGTCTAACGGGCTCGACCAAGCGTTTATTACCAAACCTAGCTCCGCAGATCCTCATATGTCTGTCCAGCTTTCCACTACTAGGAAAAGGCCTGTTAGTGGCACACCTGTTTTGGCCATTGATGGCACACTATAGGTGCGTCACTAGTAACAAGTACTAATGGCGCACCCCTGGTGCGCCATTAGTATACCAGACAATAGTGGCGCACCTGGCAGTGCGCCATTACTATGCCTCCTAGGGGGCCATATTTACCTTCACGTATGCCCCCAAGTGCGCCATTACTATCCGCCATAATGCGCAACTGGTATTTAGCCCTGGTGCGCCACTAATGCTCAACAAGGTGCGCCACTACTATGAATATTAGGCTTTTTTTTGCTTTTCTGATATTTGCACAGGTTACAAAATACATTACAGCATAGAATATAAAAGGCACAACATATAAACAACTGATTTATCGAATATAATATAAGATTAGTCTCCGAATACAATTCATCATATTAGTCTCCGAATTCAAAAGACCGAACAAAGTTAGAACATTACAAGTCTCGAGACCGCGAGTTGCGAGTTTGTATTCACATTACAAGTCGATATCTAAACTACCATCACATAGAAGAGAGCTGCGGCCACGATGAGCATCATCGCGATGAAACTGGTCTTCATCTGGTTCCTCCTCCGCTACCTCCTCTCTCCCGCTAGATAGCGCGCGTATCTAGCTTCTGCCTCCGCCCTAGTGGTGTACCCTTTGTAACTATTACCGCTAAAACGGTGAACCTGTCTCTGACACTCCTCCCCGTCGTCGTAGACTCCCGGAACCTTACCGTTATACACGACATATGATGGCATCTCTATGCACTAGACAAACAAAACGTTAGTAGCAATTCACAGACAATACATAAGCAATATATAAGTATACAACAAAAGGATCGGAAGTGAAAAGCAACACATTAATAGCACGATTCATGGTCCTACTAATAAAGAGCATCGATTACATATAAGTTGAATGACTTTCCAAACCAAAGAGATATACAAGTTCATTAAAGTTTAATTACAACATGAGCTAATTGATATTTCAGAACTACATAACATCACTACTTTCGACTCGACTCAGGGACCGGAGCATGGATGAAGCCGCCGTCTTTCGTGATGGTCATGAAATCGCGATCGTTGTCAGCCTGCATTTGTAGCGTTGTTTCTATGTCACTGTTGGACGGTTGATATTTGATGTAGACCTGCCCTGAGGTACGAAGGACATCTTGATGGATGATTTCTGCAAACTCCGACTGGATGCGAAAGAATTCTTGTCTGAGGTCCGCGTCCTGGATTGCCGATAAGCGTGCGGCCCAATCTTTGAGACTATTTGGTAGCAGAAGGTGATTATGGTCCCGTACAATCGCCCGCATGTGATGGAGGGTGTAGTGGGCATCCTTCTGACCGCCAGGCGGCTGCTTGACGCAGGGGAACGTCGTTACGTGGGTGAACACGTGCTTGCCATACCTAAAAATTGGCCTCCTGAAGGTGCCTCCAGATTTGGCGTAGCCGGGGAGAACATCATCAAGAACTTTCTTGATATTTGTGTAGTCTTTATTCGACTGACGGTCCTTGTCGAAATATGTGGCCATGGAATAGTTCGGGCTTAAGAGGATGAGTGTGCAACGTGTGTCACTGCGCAAAACATGGAATGTTAGAAAAAAAGAACGATCGAAATCTAAGAAATCATATGTTATGGGGCGGTGAAGGGGATGACTTACTTAGAAAAATAAGGCATGAGGAAGTTATCCTTATCTGGGTTCGCCAAAATGACGCCTTTGAGGTATGAACTCGCGACTTGCCGGTCCCCAGCGCTGCCCAAGATCTTGGCACGCATGTAGAATGGGTCGACTATCACGATGTCCAGGGTCATGTCTCTAATGATCCGCATCTCCATACTTAGCGAAAATAGCCGAATGAAGGTTAGTGCAGTGGATGAAGGTTAAACATAGTGAAGATTTCATTAAACCGCATGACGATCATACCCCCGATGGCGCTATCGACAAAGCCCTTGCCCTCTGGCACCTTGGCCACGAAAACCGGGTATGCCACATCATTCTTGGAGAGACACCGCTTCTCCAAAGAAAGAACACTATCATGCAGACTCCGCATAGCACCGGTTGCAGCATTAAGAAGATTAGTCAGTAGCATCGGCCTACCCGCCACATGCACCCTCCTCGAGATATCCTTAGGTGAAGGTGGCCCATCCTTAGCACGGATCGTACTCGGTGCCGGCTGGCTCACACCCTTGTTATTCTGTCTTTTGCATCCCTTCTTCTTCTGCTGTAATGGGATCAAGTTCTGCTCAGAGACCACCTTCTTGAGTGTGTTGGGGCTGATATATTCCGCACCTCGGCTATCTGAGGCTCGGTGAAGGCGGCAGCTCGAGGCGTCTCCTGAGAACTGAATGCCAGACGATGCCTGTTGCAATTGGGTTTCTCCATGGTACCAGCTAGATCGCAATCGTCTTTTGCAGGGTTGGGTTCTTGAGAAGGAGGCCCCAAGAATTCGTCACCGTACCCATGTTCATTGAAGTACTTATCAACTCTGGTAAATGTACCATCGTCGTCGTCCGGATCCTGTGCCATATGCCTATCCGGATCAGCTGATGGCGGTAGCGTTGCGACGGCCTTGCCATGGCTTGGCGCCGGCACGACTGGCGGTGTTGTCTGTGGGGTGGTGTCCCCCGCCCCCAAACGAATCTGGCTCTTCGGCCCAAGCATGGACCAGCTAATGCAGGCGCTGAGGGTCATCACATCATCTTCGACGGCCCTAGGGGGTCGATACGGATGTAACAAGTCGTCGCAGCCCCGCAGCACCTGAACCAGTTGAACCATATACACGTTGGGTGGCATCGGATTACCGTGGAACAGGTGGTTTCCCGTTTGAACGATTCTGGCCTTGGCGACATCGATCAAATCGTCGTCCA
Source organism: Triticum urartu (assembly GCF_056163025.1). Taxonomy (NCBI): domain Eukaryota; kingdom Viridiplantae; phylum Streptophyta; class Magnoliopsida; order Poales; family Poaceae; genus Triticum; species Triticum urartu. Next base: position 398,153,613 of record NC_141879.1, on the reverse strand, counting down.
CGAAGTGCAGGAGAGTGCATGGAACGTCGGCGACGCCCTGCGAAAATATGTAGGGCGTGAGGGATGCCCAGTCAAAGGCAAGGAGATGAAGTCATCGGCCGACAGGCTTAGTTACCGTGATGGCGTCGAGCTCAGCTAATGTCGAGGCACCGCTAACGGCGGGCATGCAAGTGATGGAGGGGCCGCTTGCTGTCGAGGTGCCAGCCGGCGTATTCTTCCCACACCCGGGTGCATTAAGCTCCAATGCCGGCACCGACACCGGAGACACCAATGCCGCCTCCGCCGGAGACACCAATGGCGCCGCCTGCGCGTTGTGCGAGTTGCTGCCCGTGAAGCTGGGAATCGGGGGCGGCCCCTGTTGGCCGCCCGCAATCCATGCCTGCAGCCCCTCAAGCAAGCTAGGCATAATAGCGGTGATCGCCGCTCCAAGTTGTTCTCACACTTGCTCTTCGACTATCTCCGGAATCTGCGCCACTTGTGCCTTGAGTTCTTGAACCTCGCGCTCCTGGCTTTCCGAGCTGGTCTCTCTCCTTTCGTCCAGCGGTATAGTATTCTGACCATTTCGTGGACAAGCCTTTGCCGGCCACACGACCAGCTGATGTCGGCTTACTGGGCTTATCCTTGTGTTTCATTACGTTCAATGCCCCATTTAAAGTGGTGTCCCAAGGGGAGCTCTGAGACAACCCTGTGCTACTGCTTTTAGTTTCCTGCGGAAGGAACATGAACCATTTAAAAATTTGGCTTCACTAATTAGAGTGCAACCATATGGAGCTAATTATGCAGGGGTGTATTCCTTCCAGAACAAGCTCAAGCGCCTTGGTCTTCGGATCCGTGGTAAGCTACTTTGTTGCCGGGTCAATCTTGTACCGGGCCCTGACATAGTTCCTGGTCTGCTTGTCACGGTATTTATCGAAGAGGGGCGGTAGGCCTTGCTCGGCATGCTCCGCGTCCTCCTTGTCCCATATAGGTTCCGCCACTCTGTAACCGCCGGGACCGACTTTGTGGACCCCTAAGTTCAAGTCCCGCATATCTTTCCCCCACTGACTTGATTCCGCGGTTGCGTTGCTTTCACACTTGATCTTGAACTCCAGGTAGTCAGCTTCGCTGATCGAAGGATTTGTCTCCTTGATCTTCTCATAACTATCACCTTTTTCAATCCTTCTCTTCACCGCGGATCTCCAAGTAGCCAGGGCCGTGCTCATCTTCGTGAGGGCGGCACTATTCACTTTATTCCCTGAGAGGCGTGTGTTTACGAAGTCACCGGGGAACTTGTATTGTTCGTGCAGCTTCGTGAAGAGGAGGTTGCGCAAATTCCCTCGGTCATGATGCCTTAGGTTCTCGGTGTTGATCGAGACGGTGCTCCGGACAATGCACCCGAGTTGTCCCGCGTACCCCTTGACTAATTCTTTGGGCGCCGTTGGATGCCCACTTGAGGACACTTCAGTAAATTCCTCCTTGACGGTGCGGAGCACGTTCGGGCGCCGGTCCTTCCGTTACCTCTTCGGTTGGCTATCATCTGTGCGTGCGCTGCCATCTTCTGTGGTGGCATCCTCGGCGGCACCATCAGTGGTGTCATCCCCGATGCCACTAGGGGTTGTGTAGTCGGGATCGGTGTCTTCCGCGGCGTCCTCATAGCGGTGAGGTTCTTCCTCCATCTCCTGGGACAGCTCCCAGAATGCCTTGCCCGAACCGCTGGCCTCATTGTTGTGGGCCATGTTTCGCTCCAAATAGGAAAAAAGTTTGGTCAAAAAGATGGTTATTGTCAAGGAACAAGATCTCTAAGTTGACCAAATAACCTAATTCTCAAGGAATGTCTCCAAAAAGTTGGTTATTGTCAAGGAACAATTGAGAGATGTTTGTGATATTGCCTAGGTGTTTTGGGATGGAACATGTTAGTGTGTTGTTGCTAAGGTCCAAGTCCCTTCCTAACCCCCTTCTTCTTGTCTCCTCTCAATACCTCTCTCACACACATGGCAAGCAATGGTGTATGAGTGTGTGAAAATATACTAAACTAATCCAAGGGCTAAAAATTGATCATCTATTTCAGATTGCAGTTTTCTTTCTTGGGGCTTCGGTGTGCGGTACAAAACTGAATTTTGGAAACCTCCAGAAATTGTTAGGAATTTTCTTAGTCAAGAAGTGCCAGCAAATGGCTTAAATGTATCAGGTCCTACTCTAGTTTACTCCAGTTTAGGTTGCAGTAAAAATGCACCACTATGGAGTATCAGGTCCCTAGCAAAAATGCACTATAGAGTAAGCAATAATGCTACTCCAATTTTCATAGATTAAAGCAATACCGACTGCAAGCAATATTGCAAAATTACAGAGAACCAAAATTGCAAAATTCAGTACCCCATAACATTACTGAAACTTTACTGTGCTTGGAACTATACTGAAACTTCACTCCATATATATATGATCATTTTTGTTTGAAAAGTTTCATTTAATTTTGTGTGGGGTAGTTTTAATTAAATAAATTTTTTAACTGCTTGAGATGAGAGAAATGAGAAGAACAGAGAAGGGCTACTACTTGCAAGCACAGCTGCTTGCAAGTCCTACAGTAAATGGTTTCAATTAAACATCTATTATTTATTCCATAAGAACAGCAAATCAACTGCATCTGTCCTACATTGAGCCTGATTTCCCTTGGCACAGTGAGCCAATTTCATTCATTTTCATATTCTTCGAAAAAATGCAGTTGGAAGATCACCCATTGTGTTGCCTAAAAAAAGTCATGCTAAATACACATACATGTAGTTTATCGAGTGATGGACAAAAAAATAGTTGATCCTACTTAATTAAGTACTAAGATACCCCGGCCCATGCATTAGTCGCAAGTACCCCATATGTCCTATTTTTAGCAAAGTCATGCTAAAATTCACGAAAAATTTCAGCATGACCTTTGGTGAAAATAGGAGATATGGAGTACCCGAATTTGCTGGAACGGAAGTTAATCGACATTCCGCCAAACTCAAGGGCCTCTCGGGGTACATGCAAAATCATTATCCCACCCCCGCCCCGCTGCAACCCCACAACACCCCACAATATCATCACGACATGATGGTCAGAGAAAAAAAAACCCCAATATCATCACGACACGATGGTCGGAGACAAAACCCAGCAATATATCTTCTAGCCATGAAACCCTACCCTTATTCTCCTTTCTTCCTCTTTTTTCACTTAAACCTGCAAACATGTAGGGAAAGCAATTAATACAAGGCACAAAAATGGCATGCTATGTAGCCTTAATTCTATAGAACATATGAAATACATGCCAGCAATATATATGATATAAACTCCAATAATTTTTGAATAAAAATAGTAGCTAAAATAGTAGCAAGCAAGAAATTCGTTTGACTAACTATTTAAAACAGTTGCAAGCAAGCTGTTTTCATGGCTGTGCATGGCTCACTTGATACCATGCATGGTTTATTAATTCATGGGAAACTAGAAGAGACCTGGTCTCTGTCTCTACTATTTGGTGGCATGAATTAGTTAACACCGTAAACAAAGCTACTGTTTTTGCTAGCAAGCAAGTATATAAACATCTCAAGCAAGCTTCCTGAAGAATATTAACAAAATTTATCTGTACCAATGAACTAAATCTATCTGCTACCACCTCTCGGCCTCTTGCCAAAGAAGATCAGAGGAAGCATATCAATGAACTAAATCTATCAGTTTTGTTGAAATAATAAAGCTCTAACAAAAGTGATTTTAGCACCTAGATACAAGCATATGAAGCAAATTTTATGACAGTATATACAACAACTTATCCTCTTAAGCCAAAACAACTTTGTAAAAGCCAGATGCAACTTGTTGAGGTAATTTTGAGCAGAACTCCTTGAGGAACTAGCAGCAAGGAGTGGCTAGAACTGCAAACAGTGGCTAGAAGTGCAGATTTACACGTTAAAGGACATAAACTCAAGCAAGCTTCCTGAACAATACCCTGACAGAAAACATAAGACAAGCAATGAATTTCTATAACTAGCAGAGATCATGTGCAGCTGCAGTGACTATCATTTGTATTCTTGTCGCTAAAACTTGCCAAGTTTATGTCTAGGTAAGGAGTAGAAAGAAGAGGAGCCAAGAAATTTCTAATGATTTCTAGCACTGGTTTTACTCATGTCATAAGTAGATAAGTAGATGATACAGTTTTTATCTTTGAAAAAATGCAGTTGGAAGATCACCCACTGTGTTGCCTAAAAAAGTCTAAAACCGCAGGTATTTGCTCCTACATGACACCAATTCAACGTAAAGATTGTATTTAGCAACATTGGATTTAACATCATTAGGAGGCCCATCTGACCAATGTTTGGTTCCTAAATTAATCCCCATTCTAAAAAAATCATCGCCATGCCTACACAGGAAGATGGACACTTTCAACAGAGCAAGAAGATGGACACTTGCTAATTTGGCCAAAATTAGCAATTTTTTGAAACCTAATTTGACCTAAATTCGAGAGGGATTTGACCTAAACCTAGCAAAAGAGAGAAGAAGAGGGCATGGCCAGGAGGGAGGAGAGGAGGAAGAGAGGAGAAGAGAGGCAGAGGGAAGAGGGCAATGAAGATTACCTGACCATGATGAGGTGATGGCCGGAGCGGAGATGGCAGAGGGCGGAGACGGCGAGCTTGGGGGAGGCGGGGATAGACGTCGGGGAGGTTGCGAGGTGCTCGGGCCTCCTCTCCCAGTGGACGCGGGCCTCCCCCTCCTAGTGCTCCGGCGTCAGAGCGGGCGCGGGGGTCGTCGGGTGCGGGGGGTTGTTGGCGGCGGTGGAGCGGGCGCGGGGGGGCAAGGGGGAACTGGCGAGGGAGGGACAGCGAGATGGACAGAACACACCTACATAGAGGGGGAAGGTTAGCAATGGCGCACCATCTAGGGTGCGCCATAAACACAGTGATAGCAATGCCGCACCTTCCCCTGTTGCGCCATTACTAACTTTTTTTATTTTTTTAGTTGCATCTAATATTTTTTTAGAAAATGACAATCAAATTTTAAAACATTTATGAATGTGAAAAGATATCATCAAATTTGTTATTTGAAAATATTTATGAATATGAAAAAATATCATCAAATTTGTTATTTGAAAATATCATCAAATTTGTTATTTGAAAATATTTGAAAAAATATCATAAAAATTGGTATACCAATGGCGCACCTCCTAGGGGTGCGCCATAAGTACCTTGATAGCAATGGCACACCTTCTCATGGTGCGCCATTACTAACTTTTTTTATTATTTTTAGTTGCATCAAATAATTTTTTAGAAAATGATGATCAAATTTGAAAACATTTATGAATGTGAAAAGATATCATCAAATTTGTTATTTGAAAATATTTATGAATATGAAAAAATATCATCAAATTTTTTATTTGAAAATATCATCAAATTTGTTATTTTAAAATATTCGAAAAAATATCATAAAAATTGGTATACCAATGGCGCACCTCCTAGGGGTGCGCCATAAGTACCTTGATAGCAATGGCGCACCTTCTCCTGGTGCGCCATTAGTAACTTTTTTTGGATATTTTTTGCATCTAATAATTTTTTAGAAAATGACGATCAAATTTGAAAACATTTATGAATGTGAAAAAATATCATCAAATTTGTTATTTGAAAATATTTATGAATATGAAAAAATATCATCAAATTTGTTATTTGAAAATATTTATGAATATGAAAAAATATCATCAAACTTGTTATTTGAAAATATCATCAAATTTGTTTTTTTGGATTTTTAATTGCATTCATTTGTGAATTGGTAAAACATTTATGAATATGAAAAAATATCATCAAATTTGAAAAAATATTCATGAATTCAAAACGTGCCCATGAAATTTAAAAGTATCCATGAGTTCAAAAAATATTAACAAATTCAATACTTTTTGTGAGTTAAAAATTCAATACCAGAACAAACATAAATAAAAATTGGTATACCAGAATAAACATAAATACCAGCATAGACATAAATAAATATTCATGAGGACTAGAACAGAAGAAATATCATTCAATATGTCGAAATACAATCGAGAAATGAAGACTACAATTTAAATACTATCGATATTAGCTAGCTATCTTTTCACAATCTTCTTGCCCTTCTTTTCCGCAAATGGAGTTCTTCTGTTGAACGGACGTCCTTTAGGTAGGGTGGTCCTGCTTCTTCTTGTGGTGTATGGCACTTCATCGTCGTCGTCATGTTCCATCTTCGGGTCGCCGTACTTGTCGAAGTCTTGCTCATTGGCGACTCCATCCATTCTGATGATCTTCCTTTTGCCTCTCCTCACGACAACACGAATGGTCTTTGACGGGTCGGTAATGAAGAAGAATTGGTCCACTTGGGAAGCCAGTACCCATGGCTCATTTTTCATAGTGACGTTTTCACCTGCGGTCTTGGATTTGGCTTCGAGTATAACCATGGTGGTGAAATACTGGTCTTCTTTTAGGACGCTCTTGGCCCATCTGACACAGAACATCGGGACCTTCTCTCCAGCTTAGCTCTGCTCCCAGATCTCCTCGATCCTTCCATAGTATCTGTCCTTGTCGTTACCGGTGTATGATTCCATCGTTACCTCGGAGTTCTGATAACCATCGCTCTTCATGTCCTTGTCCTCGGTGTAGAATGTCTAGCCGTTGATATAGTACGCCTTATAGGTCATCAGGTTGTGCTCGGCGCCCTGTGACAAGGCGAATATGAGTTTTTCTTCCGCGGAAGAATCCTCATGTAAAGGGTACGATAGAAGCTTCTCCTTGAACCAACACGTGAAACATGAGTTGTGCTCTTTGATTATATCTCCGTCAGTCCTCTGTTGGCCTCAGTCATTGTACGTCTTCTCAATAAAGGTTTTTGCTCTACCACCCGAGGATCGACCACGGCTATGTGTTCTCACGCGACTAGGTTTGCTCTTTCAAAGTCGGCGAGTCGACCCTCAAAGTCAACATGCATTTCGCGGTGACCATCGTGGTGACCCCATCCAGCGAGCCTACCGAGGTGCCTATTGACGGGCAGACCAATGGGGTTCTCGATTCCTAGATAATTCATGCAGTAGGAGATGCACTCTTTGGTCAAAAAGCCCCTGGCTATGCTTCCCTCTGGATGTGACATGTTGCGAATGTATCCTTTGATCACACCATTCATCCTTTCAAACGGCATTATGCTGTGTAGTAACGTCGGCCCGATTTGGATGATATCCTCCACGATATGGACCAGCAGATGCACCATAACATCGAAGAATGCGGGCGGGAAGTACATCTCAAGCTCGCATAGTATCACCATGATCTCTTCCTGTAGCCTTCTGAGTTGCCTCACGCCAACCGACTTCCGAGAGATGACGTCAAAAAAGTTGCATAGGACAAATAGTGTTTCACGGACGTGCACATCCATGATCCCACGGATTGCAACTAGAAGTATCTGCATCATCAGCACGTGAGAGTCGTGAGACTTCATCCCGCTGAACTTCTGCTTCACTGAGTCTAGGTATCTGCTTATCTTCCCTGTGTAACCGTAAGGAAGTTTTACTCCTACGAGGCAGGTGAAAAACTGCTCGATCTCCTCCTGATTTAGAGTGAAGCACGCGGGAGGGTAGTCATTTCCGATCTTCTTGGCCTTTTTTCCTTTGCGACGACTTTCCGTGTCCTGCTTCGCCTCATCATCATCATCATTAGTGTGAAGCTCATCCCTGATGCCCATTGATTTCAAGTCTGCCCTTGCTTTCGGCCCATCTTTGGTCCTCTCTGGCATGTTGAGCAGGGTACCAAGCAGACTCCCGCACACGTTCTTCATGATATGCATGACATCAAGGCTGTGAGGCACACGGAGGATCTTCCAGTACAGCAAGTCCCAGAAAACAGACCTCGTTTTCCATACCTTCAACAGCGGCTTTGGCGCCTTTTTCTTCTTTCCTGGCTCTGGCACCTTTTGCTTCTTTCCCGACAGTGGGCAATCTTTCCAATTTTTCAACAGCTCGTCTATTTCCTCGCCTCTCCTCGTACGCGGGCGTCTTCGGGGTTCGGTTTCACCATCGAATAGATCCTTGTGTTTTCTCCATGAGTCATCATCGCGAAGCCACCTTTGATGTCCCATGAACACGGTTTTCGAAGACCCGGGATCTCTATCTAGCTGGCGATACGTTGTGTAATCCATGCACCTAACGCATCCACAAAATCCGTGGACCGCCTTCCCCGCAACATATCCGTAACCGAGATAGTCGTGCACTGTCGTGAGAAGTGCAGCTCTCATAGGGAAATATTATTTCTTTGCGGCATCACACGTATTGGCTGGCGTTTTCCATAGCGTGTCTAGCTCCTCTTTCAGCAGCCCCAGATACATATTGATGTTGTTCCCTGGTTGTTTCGGCCCTTCAATTAGCATACTCATGTGAATGTAGTTCCTCTTCATGCACAACCAGGGGTGAAGGTTGTACATCCACACAAACACAGGTCAGGTGCTATGTATGCTTCTCTGGCTGCCAAACGGATTGACTCCATCGGTGCTCGCGCCCAGCATGAGGTTCCTTTGATCGTCCCCAAATTCTAGGTGTTCGAAGTTCAATGCTTGCCACAGGCTCGCATCCTTAGGGTGACTCAGCATCTTGTCTTTTTTATTTATCTCCGGATCATTTCCGTCATCTTCTCGCTTCTTCTCCTCCCTATCCGCATGCCAACACAGGAGCTTTGCTAGCTTAGGGTCCGCGAAATACCGCTGCAGATGAGGAGTGATCAGAAAGTACCACACCACTTTTCGAGGAGCTTTCTTCCTCTTCTTGTATCGAGTGATGCCGCACACGGACATATGGTAGACTCCGTGTGCTCGTCCTGATAAATGATGCAATTGTTCATGCACACATGGTATTTCACGTGTGGTAAATCCAGAGGACACACGATTTTCTTCGCCTCCTCGAAACTGGTCGGGCACCCCTTGGGAAGACGTTCGTGCCAGAATGACATGTTCTCGTCGAAGCATGCGTCGGTCATTTTGTGTTTTACCCTCATCTCCAGAGCCATTTGCGTTACTATCAGGCGGGTATCCTCGGGTCTGCATCCTTCATACAATGGAGTAACCGCGTCTATCTCCAGTTGATCCAGCTTGGCTTTCTCTCGGGCGGCAACTCTTGCGTTATCCGTCTGCTTGAGAAGCAGCTCTTGAATATGAGGGTCCTGCACCCAGCCCATCGATGGTCCATGGTCGTCTACTCTGGCATCTTCATCTTCATGATCATGCCCTTCGTCTTGACCTTCCTCATCATCATGTCCGGCATCTTCTACATGATGACTGTGTACTACATCTACTTCGTGATCATGTCCTGGAGATTCTTTGTCATCTTGCCCGCCCCGCCGCGGTTGTCTTGCTGCCCTTCCTCATTTCTTGCCCGGCCCCCATGGATGACTTCATAGTCATCTTCATCACCTTGCCACCAATAGCCATCCATGAAACCATGCAAGAGCAGGTGGTCCTGCACCTATACGGAACCCGGGTCCATAAGGCTCTTCAGCTTGCATCTTCGACACAGACATCTTATCTCCATCTCGTTCTTTTGAAGCATCTCGGCCTTCACGGAGCTCAAAAACCTATTCACGATGCCTTCGGTCATCGTGCGGACCATGGTCACCTACGGGGTAGAGCAAAACGATATTTTAGAACACAAAAAAATTTGGCATGACTTTGCCTAAAAATAGGACCAAAAAGAATGCATAGTGCCAAATTCTCTCCAAAACAGAAATGAATCAACATTCCGGCAAAATATTGGCAACTATCACATTTCAAATACCAGTGCCTGCAAACACAAACATATGCAACACCAGAAATATACATAGATCTAGGCCATAAAAAGTGTGTACGTTGTTGGAGGGAGAAAAAAAGTAGATCTAGAACATAAAGAAATCTTTCCCCTTACTTACCTATTAAAAAAGGAAATTTAACCACTTAATTTGGGCGAATCTATGGTGCAAATGAGGTGAGGAGGAGGAGGAGCCAACCAAGACCAAGCTTGGTAGAGGTGGAGAGAATGAAGTGGGGAAAGTGAGTGTGGTAGGTGGCTGTCCAAAATATCAGCTGCTCCCAGGTTACAAATGGCGCACCACCTATGAATGCGCCATTAGTATCCAGGGTTACTAATGGCGCACCTGGTGAGTGGTGCGCCAATACTAGTTTTTTTTAAAAAACATGTTAGTAGTGGCGCACCAGTGGACAGTGCGCCATTACTACTGCTAACAAATTTTTTTTACCTTTTTTTTCAAAACTAGTAATGGCGCACCGGCCACCAGGTGCGCCATTAGTAATGAGGACATTAATGACGCACCATGTATGTGGTGCGCCACCATTATAGCAGTGGCGCACCACATACATGGTGCGCCATTAATGTACATATTAGCTATAACCCTTTTCCTAGTAGTGTTCGCTCTTAAATGAAACGCTAGACCTAATGCGATATCTCGCCATCGTGGAAGTATCACCTCCGAGCTACGCACAGCTAGAGCTGGGGGCTAAGAGTAGGGAATTTTACATCCCACCCACCACCCACATAATAGCCATTATCGAAGACTTAACTGACATGCTAGACTATGCCTCCGAAGACATCGATGGCATGGACGACGATGTCGAGACCGAACCAGGCCAAAACCCGCCTGTCACTAGGCATTAGACGACCACTTCTACTTACGTTGTATACATGGTGGACACACCTGAGAAGAAGGAAGACGATGGCACTCAAAACCTAGATGAGCATGAGCCCCTCGATCTACCACCAAAGCGCCGGCGTTAGTGGCGCCTCTCACGATCGCGTCGGGCAAGGGAAAGTAATATGGACACCGGAGATAATAACACTCCGGACAATGCCGAAGATATTGATCACCCCTTTGATCCTGCGTTTGAGCAGAATGAAAGGGAAGAAGGTCAATATAGCCTCGAACACGCCAATCATGAGGATTCAGAAGATAGTAACTACTTACCTGCCTCCGAAGGGGATGTTAGCCTCGGCAACGAAGATTTCGTCGTCCCAGAGGAACCCCTCAAACAAGAACGCTTCAAGCGACATCTCATCGCCATTGCGCAAAGCCCAATAAAGAAACATCAGCAGCTTCAAGCCAAACAGGATACGCTCACTGACAGATCGACCTAGGTCCTGGCTGCCGAAGAATATGGCCTCGAGCACCCGACAAAGAGTTACCCAAAACACAAGCTACTCCCACAATTTGACGATGAGTCCCTTGAGCCAATACCGTCAAAATACAATCAGGCTGACCAGCAGGACCGACCACCACGTGGACGGGACAAAGCGGCTAATTATGTTGAACACCAACCCGCGCCACCTCGCCATAGAGACAAGGAGACAACGGCTCTGGGCTACACACACGACTTTGTCAGGACCTGGACAATAGTGCCGGCCAGACAAGATCAATCTATGGATCGAGAGGACGCGCTCCAACACGGCATGACGACCATCAGGCCTGGCGCGACAGACATAACCAAATTCGGGGTCAGCCCCGAACACAGATGTCATCTGAACTCCGTCGCGATGTCGGCCGATACAGAGGCACCGCACACCCTATGTGCTTTACTAACAAGGTAATACAACACCAGTTTCCAGAAGGGCTTAAACTCGTAAACATTGAGCCATACGGTGGAACGACAGATCCCGCCATATGTATTGAAGATTTCCTTCTCCACATTCACATGGCTCGCGGAGATGACCTCCACGCCATTAAATACCTCCCTCTAAAGCTAAAAGGACCAGCACGACACTGGTTGAATGGCCTCCCGCACAACCAATACCTCCCTCATCGGTAGCTGGGAAGACTTAGAGGATGCTTTCCGGGACAACTTCCATGGCACTTATGTCCGGCCACTAGATGCCGACGACCAGAGTCACATAATTCAGCAACCCGGAGACTCAGCTTGCAAACTGTGGAATCGGTTCTTAATTAAAAAGATCAAATCGTGGAAAGCCCGGAGGCCGAGGCCTTAGCGTCATTTAAGCACAATCTCCGTGACAAATGAATCGCCCGACACCTCGGTTAGGGAAAGCCAAAGACCATGGCAGGTCTTACCGCACTCATGACCCGCTTCTGTGCGGCCGAAGATAGTTGGTTAGCTCGTAGAAGCAACAATACCAGCAACCCCAACACTTCTGATGTTCGGGACGGTAATGGAAGGCGACGATGCGAAAAAAATAAGCGTCGAAACAAGAACGAAGAAATAGAGGATACATCAGTAAACGCTGGATTCAGTGGCTCTAAATCTGGTCAACGGAAGAAGCCGTTCAAAGGAAATAGGGACGGTCCCTCCAATTTAGATAAAATATTGGATAGGCCTTGCCAGATTCATGGCGCCCCTGACAAGCCGGCCAACCACACCAATAGAAATTGCTGGGTTTTTAAACAAGCTGGTAAATTAAATATCGAACATAAGGGGAAAGGAGCTCAAAGAAAGGACGATGATGAGCCTCGCCCTCCGAACACTAGGGGACAAAACAAGTTTCCCTCCGAGGTAAAAATGGTGAACATGATATATGTCACCCACATCACCAAGAGGGAGCGCAAGCGCATTAAGGGACGTCTACGCCTGTCAGGACCCCGATTCCAAGTCACATCGATCTAGCCGGTAACACCTCATATCACATTGCGGCCTCACGCACGGTATCCCCACGGGTGTCGCCTTACCATGGCCCGGGACCATTTGCGCCTTTTGGCTCACGTATATGATAGTGTCGCTAGCATCCATATGACAGAGAACCCGGGCCGACATATCTAGTCGTGAACCCAAGGTGGCACAGACCTATGGAGACAGGCATACATGAATCACATCGAGCATGTCGGTCATCAGCGTGTGAATCCGGGCTGTAGCACTGGGCTAACAGGACTCCGGGGAACCCGGGCTGTAGCAGGCTAGGCAGGACTCCGGAAGTCACCGCGTGACATTTCCCTGAAGGGACAGACATAGGAACAAAGTGAAACACATGCCGGCCAGTCAAGTGTCCTGAGCAGTAGTACTGGGCTAGCAGGACTCCGGTGAACCGGGCTGTAGCGGACTACTATGGCTCAAGGAGCACTAGACTACATTTCCCCATAAGAGAGCTGCCAAGGATAAACAACTAGATTGTCAGATCCCACACATACCAAGCATTTCAATCATACACACAATATGCTCGATATGTGCAAATACAACATGGCATCACAACAAAACTCTACAACTCAAGTACTTTATTTAAAAGCTCCAGAGAGCCATACATAACATGTTCATACAGGTAGGGGTCACAGGACTCGACACTCAAGTCATACAAGCATACAAGCACATGCGGAAGCAAATAGTCTGAGTACAGACACTAGAAAGAAAGAAGGCTTCTCGAAGCCTGTCTATCTACATAGGGCCCTCCATGGCCAGGATCACCACCTGGGTGGCAAGTCACTCATCGACGTCGAGATCTACATAAAACCCATCGGAGGGGCGGTGTTGTCGTCTGAAAACAGTAATTAAGTAAACATGAGTACAAAGGTACTCAACAAGTCTTACATCAGAACCTACTATACATGCTCATTCTCAAGAAGGTGGTGGAGTTATTGCAGCAAGCCAGCTTTGACTCTTGGCTAAGCTATCCTACAAGACACCACTAGTCAAATAGTTTTCGCACACGAGTCCACTAATCACCAACATAATACTCCACCGGAGATCCTCCCTCGTCATCCTACGAGAGAGCCATCCTCGGTACTCACACTTATCTTGAGTCTTTTAGTAGTAACCATTAACTTGTCTATGAACTGTATAGGCAACCAAGTAGTCCTTTACCGCGGACGCGGCTATTCGAATAGTTTTATACCCTGCAGGGGTGTACTTCGTCACACAAGTTTCCACCACTTAGCGTCTGCATACGACATGTGCTCGGCAGACTTCAAGCGAAAGCCGACGTGGGTGTAGACCACGACCTGACCAACCGCACAAGTCTCTAGTCTAGGTTTATCACCTATTCAGGTTCCATCCACAAGGAGATTCGGGCGGGGTGTCCTCAACGGCCCCAAACAATGTGTGCAGGATTCCTGAGACACCAAATGGGCGACTCGGTACACCGTGCCACTGTGTATCTACCGCATCATAGCCCACCCCTAGGGTCAGTGCTACGCACGACCGCCAACACATAACCTACAAACACCACAAACTATTTGCAACTCCTGGACAAAGGACGAGAGTGGTCAGTAAGTCGAGCGGGGTCATATTTCAGGGCCCAATGTGTGGTAGTAGCTGAATCTTAAATCACGCATACAGATCTCAGTTCTTATGGACGGCCTCAATGAAACAACCCACCATGTACTCCTACATGGTGTCTCATCGATACCTTTACCAAAACATGTTCAACACATCCCTCACATTACCGACATAATCATTTCACTCTAGCCCATCACCCAGATGAACCAGACCTGACACAACTCTAAGCATAGCAGGCATAGCAATGTAGGAAACACATACATGGCTCAATCAACTCCTACACATGCTAGTGGGTTTCATCTAATTATTGTGGCAATGACAGGTCATGCAGAGGATAAGGGTTCAACTACCGTAGCACACAGCAGTTTGAAATGTTGTTGTCTTAATGCAGTAAATGAGAGCAGAGGCGAGAACATGGGATTGTATCGATATGATCAATGGGGCTGCTTGCATGATGGAGTGGTAGTAGGGTACTGCCCTTCAGTTGGATACTCGGAGATATCCTCGGAGGCAGGACCTACCACGAAGGACACACAGAACATAATCAACACATGAAAATATGCAACAATATGATACATGCTATGACATGACAAAATGACGTGTCCTGCCTAACGCAATGTGAAACAAGTTCAAATGGGTCCATTTGAACCAAAGATTCAAATGGAAGTTAAAGTTCCTATGCATAATAAGTGTGTTAGCTTGTTTCACCTAAACGGCAATGTTAAAGTGGTTTGTCATGCATGAAACCATTACAAATGGATAGATTGAATTTTTCTGATCATTTTTCATATATAATTTGTTTGATTTGGAGCTATGGTAGATTTTCTATGATTTTGAGAAGTTTTGCCTATTTTCTGGAATTTCCTATATAAAAATAAATCCAGAAAATGAATAATTGCGTCAGCACTGCGTCACTGTGACGTCAGCAAGTCAAAGGCGCCAGGGCCAGTCAAACCTGACTGGTGGGCCCCGTCTGTCAGTGTCTCAGCTAACTAACAGAATTAAGTTAGTACTAACTAACTGTCAGTGGGGCCTGGGCCGACATGTCAGTGACCTAAACTAACTAAAATTAGTTAGCACTAATCCTAAACTAATTAACAGGCCGGCCCCACCTGTCATAGGCTCAGGGGGGAAGTCAACCTGTGTCAGCAGAGTCAACCTCGCCGGTCAGCGGGTTAAAGCCTGCCGGCGTTTAGCCGCCGGCGAGGCCAGACGCGGCGGCGTGCTGCGGGATTTGCCCATAGGGCACCATTTGCTGCGCGGAGAGCAGCTACGGGCAGCTGGTGCTCGCCTGCATCCAGCCGTGGTGATGGCTTGGTCGGGGAGTGGTCGGAGCATCGCCGACGATGAGCTTGGCGGAGGCCGAAGCTCGGGTCAGCTCATGTGCATGGCTGCAGTGGCCTAGGTGGCGTGGCACTAGCACCTACAGCATGTACGCGATGCGGTGAGCATGCTGGACATGCCAGCAGGACCGCTAAGCGGCCGGAGCTACGTCGGCGACAAGCTCAGGCGGCGGTGCGTTCGGACGAAAGAGGCACGGCGGCTATAGAGCTCCAGCGATGAAGCGGAGAGAAGGGGGAGGAGCAGTAGCTCACTGGGAAGCCGCAGAGACGGTCAGCGTGCTCGGGGAAGGCTCGGTGCGGTCGGAACGGCGACGGCGATCTCGGGCGGCCCGAGGTTGAAGACGACGGCGGCGGGGACGATGCAGGGGCTCCGGCGTCGTGCGGCTGGGCTAGTCGACGTAGTCAACGACGGCGAACCGTCCGGACACGGTGAGAGGGCGCGGGGACGGCATTGGACGCGGCTGCGGCGAGCGGCGGCGACGTCTTGGGTGATGTCGGGGAGGGCGAGAGAGGAGCCAGAGGGGAGAGCGAGTGTCTGCGAGGTCGGGGAGAGAGAGGGGGTTCGTCCCACGTCGACAGCTCGACGAGGGGAGCGGTGAGGCAGCGGGCAGCTACGTGGCACGCATGCTGTGCTCGCCGTCGAGCAGCTGCTTGCCTGCCTGGCCAAGCCAAGCAGCTCGCTGGAGCGGTGGCTGGGCTGGCAGGTGGGCCTGCTGGGTGGGCGCCAGGTAAGCCTTTCTCTTTCTCTCTTTTCCTGTTTTGTTTTCTTTTTCTATTTTTCTATAACTTTAGGGCTTTACTAAAAATACTTAGGCACTTACTAAAATCCTAAAAATAATTGTGGGCTCTGTTGGGATTATTCCTAACAGCCCTCACTTAAATCTAGAATTATTTGGGCAATTAAAATATTTTATAGCATTTAAATGCCCAAATTCAAATACTTATGATTTAATTCAAAGAATCCAGAATGTCCTAGAAAAGAGTGCACCATTTTTGCCAGGGGTTTTAACCCAATCCAGAAATGATGAACATTTTGTGAAGGGCATTTTGGGTTCATTGAAAGTAATTTTAGTAAACCCTAGTTGTTTCCAGGGGGTGTTGGGGGTTCTGTCATCCCCATTTAAAGTTTCTGTAAAAGTAGACATGATGCAACACTCTAATGCATGAACCAGCTAGGGTGTGACAACGCCATAGAGCCTGTCGCCCCAAAATTCAGCCCATGGTCGGCTTGCCCGATCACCTTTGAGCGCAGGGACCACAGAACCAGTATCCTTCACGGAGGTTCGGCGGCCCTGGTACTCAATCCTATCATCGATGGATACCATCTCACTAGACTCCTTATGGATGGCGGTAGCAGCCTCTACTTAATCTATCAAGATACTGTCCGTAAAATGGGTATCAACCAGTCTAGAATCAGGCCCAGTAATACTACCTTTAAAGGAGTAATACGCGGTATGGAGGCCCGCTGCACGGGCTCCTTAACACTGGAAGTAGAATTCGGCTCTCCAGACAACTTCCAAAGTGAAGACTTGATCTTCGACATTGTCCCTTTTCAAAGTGGTTATCATGCATTGCTCGAACAAACGGCTTTCGCCCATTTTAATGTGGTCCAGCACTATCCTTATCTGAAGCTCAAAATGCCTAGACCACATGGCGTTATCACACTAAATGGGAATATGGAGTGCTCCCTCCGTACTGACGAGCACACCGCGGCCCTAGCAGCCGAAGTATAGGGCGGCCTCATCAAGCCGAACAACACATCGGTCATCAAGACCCATGACACTGCTAAGCGAGTTCGATCTGCATTACAAAGCGATAGCACGGTGGAACCGGAGTTAAAAAGGATTTTAGCCTCGGCCGACCGTCCCATAAGGTTCTGCCATATGCATCCCGCATACATAACTACGCATTGAAAATACCTTGGGTAGCACCCTAGGCACACTTCAGAAAAGGTCCATCGTATGGCTTGACCTTATTCGGACCATACATATTTTTTCCCACTGCAGGTTCGTTAAAAACCTTCTGACGCTACGGTTGTACATGGGCTCTTTTCTAGGTCCCTCCTTTTTGCAGACGACCATCAATTCCTCCTCTCAAAGGATTTCTCACCATGGAGAATTGGCGTAGACGTGCAGCAAGGCATCATTGGAATGTTCAAACTGCTACTTTTAGGCCCTGTGTAAACATTTCCCATGTGTAAACTCTTGGCATGTAAAATGGCCTCGATATTTATGGCATTATCTGTAATAACACGTCTTGACGTATTAATAGGGGCATAAAGGAAGCAGTTGATTACCACCTTTTGTTTGGTACTCATTTATTTTCTATTATCACCTCTATTCCCTCCCCACTTTAGACTGCCACATGTGCTTTAGTCCGGCCTTAACACCCGTAGCAAACTCTTTGGCGTCCCAGATATTGCAATATATGCATCGGCTCTGAATCATGTCTTTGGTCTATAGTTGGGTTGTCCAGCTCTTGTGCTTACCACCTTACGTTCTTCTCGTCCGGGTAAGGTAGTAAAGAGAGAACTACTGCAATTGTATTTCTGGTTCATCCGGTCAAGTACCTCAAAAGAGAAAACCGAAAACTGACTGTCATGATAGGCGAGATCTGGTCGGCGATTCAGCGACATAGTCTTATACTACAAATCGTTTGCGGTTCACTCCGTGTTATACGAGGGGATGTTCTTCGTCCAACTACGTGGAAAAGGTACCATAGTCCGGATAGCCACGCACGCACCAGGGGCTAGTACTTAGCTCCACAGTCAAACTCCTATGGCTAAGTGAAAGTAATAAAGCTGAATAGTCTGATTGCCTGGTTCACCCCGCGGACACCTCCTCAATGGACCAAGACGTTGGATAAAGTGTGGTCGCGCGTTATGTCAAACACTCCTGTAGCATCTACATGGGGGCCGAAGCCGACGACTGGCAACTTTCATCAATATAGCAAAAAAATGGCCGCCCAGGAGGAAAAAATCGCTTGAAACAAAAGGCGCGAACATAGATATATAACAAGCATGGGTTCATAACATAGTTTTTACAACCCGAACACATCTACTCAAATATCACATCCGTAGAACATTGGCATTCTATTACTAGGGAACTTCTAGGACATCATCAAAGTATCTTTTCGGCTTCCGATGATCTTTGCCTTCGAGCGGGCCTGCGGTTGCCACTTCGGAGGTCTTCATCTTCGCCCACTGCATCTTGACACGGGCGAAGGCCATCCGGGCACCCTCTATGCAGGCCGAAACGCTTCACATCATCAATCCGAGGCCGCGCGTCGACGAGCCGCTCCACCAAACCGAAGTAGCTGCTGGGAATGGGCTCGGCCAGCCAGAGCTGGACTATTAGATCCTTCATGGCCAAGCCTGCCACCCTATGCAGCTCCGACAGCTGCTTCATTTGGTCGTTCAGAGGCATCAGGTGTTCCGGCGTGAGATATTGCAACCAGAACAGCTTCTCGGTTAAGTTCCTTCCTTGGCTTGAAAGAACTGCGCAGCATCGGCGGCACTCTTCGGATGATCCGGAAATTGGCCTAGAGAACTTCATATTCGGGGAAGCAAAGCATACCTCTCGCCTCCAAAAATACTTTGCAAAAGAAAGGCCTTACTAGCCGCTATCTGCCATGGCCGATGGATCTCTTCGTGAGCACTACGGGACTCGACCCGCGCTTCTTTGGCATCTTGAAGAGCATTGGTGAACTCGGATGATTGGGCTGAAGCCTTCTCTATAATGCCCCGAGTTCGATGCGCCAGGTGTCTTCAATTATTCGCTGTCGTTGCCATGTCATTTTCTTGCATGTTGCACCTTTGCCATGTCATCATGTGCATTGCATCATCATGTTTTTCAAAACTTGCATCCGGTCTCTTTCTCTGTTGTCCGTCTCGGAATCCGACACTCTCACATGCACCCGTTGTACCTCTTAGTTCGTGTTTCGTGAGCGGGAGAAAAACATTCTCGAAATGGACGAAGATTTGTCGAGTGGCCTTGGTATATCACCGGTAGACCGCCTGTCAAATTTTGTTCCATTTGGAGGTCATTTGATGCCCCATTGGTTAACCGTGTAACCACGAAACCCCTCTCTCTCTCTCTTTGCAGCCCAGCACCCCTTTATAACAGCCCACTAGCCCATCTAAAACCCCTCCATGCTCTCCGGTGTTCGATCATGATCGTGTGGGCAAAACCGCACCTCATTTGGACTCTCCCAACTCCCTCTACCTATATAAACACCTCCCCCTCCATTTTTCACGGACGAAACCCTAGTCTACCACCTCCCCGCGCCGTCGGACACATCCAACGACAGTCGGACATGCCCACCGCCATCAGCCACGTCACCTGGACCAATCTCGGGGCGACACGTCACATCCACCACCTCCCTCCTCCACTCACCGGTCGCCACGTTGCCTCCCGCCACCGCGGCTCGCTAAGCCCGGGCGCGACCAGCCCGAGCCCATCCGGACGCGCCGCCGGCCCGCGCCTGCCCCGTCACCCAGCGCCCCGCATCCTTGTCGCCGGATCTTCGCCAGAGGACACCGGCCAGAACCACTGCGACCTCGCGCCGGCGCCCGACCCGCCTTGCAACTCCGGTGACCTCGACCCTCAAGCCGCAACCCTGTGCAGCGGCCGGATCCGCCACCTCCAGCTCGTCCAGTGCATCCCCTCGTCGTCCCGTAGTCGAATTCACCGTCGCCACCGCCGCCATGACTCGCCTCGGCCTCGGCAAGGTGAGGGACGAGCTCCTACGTGTGTGGGCCCCGCGACCCGGCCCAGCGTTGAGCCCCTCAGGCCCAGCCTGACCTCCTCGCATATTGGGCCTCGGCCCGCTAGGTGAGCAGCTCGGCCAGCTTCTATATCCTGCCCGTGCATCATATAGCTACCCGACGCTCGTCTATTTTTTCTCTAAGTCCCCAGGATTTCATGATATGTGTGCATCTTCATCATGGCATATCTTCATGCATGTTGCTCTATTTTGCGTGTATGTTATGTCAATATGTAAATCTCTGGATGCTCTACATGATGGTGTTGTTTTCATGCATGGTACTATCCATATTATTGCCTTAATCATTGTTTCAAGAGTGATATATGATGTTAACTGTTGAAGTTTCACATAACTTGTTGATTTGTCATTTTCATAGCGTTTTGTGTGTTGATCTTTTGTGCATCATGTCTACATGTTTTAGGAGCACCTACATGCCATCTTTACAGTAGTGCAATCCATCTATTTTTATGTGCCTTGTGGGGACTAGCACAAGCTTGTGAACTATGGTACTTAATGTATGATGATTTCTGAGACTTAGTGATTTTTGCCAAGTCTGTAACTATTACATTTTTTTGTCATGTTAACTTGGTGTTACCATCTATTCCATGCATAATCTGGAGATGCCTAGTTGACATGTTTTGATGTCCATATTATGCTCTATCATGCGATGCCATTTGATGCCTCATACATGTCCAGTATCATATGTTTTCATTGCCATGAACATGCCTAAATGATGTTCCAGTTTTTTGTTAACTTCATGATGCCATGTTGCGAGCTTGTTATTGTTTGATCTATGCATCTTTCGAAGTTGCCCCAATTACATGAATTGAAGTATGCTATGAGTTCTTTGTCCACATGCCTAGTTTGTTAATTTTGGACTTCATATGACCTCTGTTGCAAGCATGCAAACATGCTATGTTGTTGTTGCTGTTTTACAGTTGTTGAACCTGTTACAACATTCAAACTTGTCTTGATGGTTCCCACTAGTCTATGAGTCATTCGCTCCTTGTTATGTGCACTTTGATGTCATGCCCTTGGTTGTCATATAAATTGTTGTAGCTTGTCCCTTTCTTGCTCTCAAGTTGCCATCATACTAAATTTTTCAACCTGTTAACAACATGTTCCTTTTTGCATGCATCATAGTAATTACTCCATGCTTCATATGAACTTGTGCCCATGGACTATGTTGAAGTATATCATGTCTACCACAAGTCCATGTCTTTCGCATGATTACTTAAGTTTCTATGATTGCTATTATGTGCCTCGAAAGTCAGCATCATAATATTAATGTGTTCCATTCCCTGATTTCCTCCAAGTCTGAGAATCAGTTTGTATCATGTTGCATCCGGTCTTGTTGATTGCCATTGATCTATGGGTCATATGGAGATGCTTAGTAATGATTTTTTGCCATGTTTAACATGTAATTTAATGCCATGCTTTTGCTTGTTATGTTCTAGCATTATATCGTCTTTGTTTCATGCCTCCAACATGCTAACATGTTATTCCTGCTCGCATGTATGCCATGTTTTTCACTAAGTCATAATCTGTGTTATCAAGTTGCTTTTTGCATTGACCGTGTTGGATTAAACATGATGCATATAAACTTGAACCTTAATGTTATTTGGAGCATATTGTCTGTACTTTAAGCGCATGTCAAGTTTGTGTCCATATGTTTCCTATAGCATGTTGTTTCCTTAATTGCAAAGTGCTTACTTGCTATTTTGGGCAGATTGTGTTTGAATCTTGTTTTGAGTGTATGTGTTGAACCGTTGCTCCGTTTTGAGCATGCTCTATATGAAACTTGCTTAGTTTTGCATGTAGTTTCAAGTTACCTTGTTTCATCCATGTTTTGGAGTGTTTGTGATGTTGTTTTGCTTGCATTTGCATCAATGCCATGTTTAACTTGTTTTGCTCATATCTTAGACCATAGCTCCGAATTAAACGAACTTTATATGTAACTTAACTAGAAAACCGTGTAGATCATCTTGGTGCACTTTAACTTGATGTTTAACAACTTCAACATTGTGTTCTAATCAGATCTGGACCAATTTTAAAAATTTCATGTGAGGACTTATCGGAATTGTTATATGTTTCTTCCAGCCTCATTTAAACTTGATTTTATGTGTCGGTCTTGTATGCATCCTCTCTTGCCATGAGTAGCTTCATATAGACTTGTCATGCATCATGCTTGGTTGAGCATCATGTCTTGTTTATGTGTTGTGTGTTTACCATGTTGTTTGCTTCTTTCCGATTGTGCTCCTTCTCAATAGTTCCTATTACGTTGCAATTGTGAGGATTCGTTCGTCTACGTGGCTTCGTCTTCTTCATGGACTCATTCTTCTTCCTAGTGGGATTTCAGGCAAGATGGCCATCACCTTGGTTCTCACTACTATCTTTTCTATGATAGTTGTCTCGATGGTATCGCTATGGCGCGCTACCTACCACTTGTTTATCGAGCTTCCCAAATTGCCATGATAGCCTCTAACCTTTTTCACCCATCCTAGCAAACCGTTGTTTGGATATGTTACCGCTTTACTCAGCCCCTCTTATAGTGTTGCTAGTTGCAGGTTGTTCAATGCTGGGACATCGATATCATGGGATATCACAAATCTCTTATTTAATTAATGCATCTATATACTTGGTAAACGATGGAAGGATCGCCTTATGCCTGGTGTTTTGTTCCACTCTTGTCGCCCTAGTTTTCGTCATGCCGGTGTTGTGTTCCTTGATTTTGCATCCCTAACATGATGAGGGGTATGGGACCCTCTTGACGTTTCGCTTTGAATAAAACTCTTCCAGCAAGGCCCAACCTTGGTTTTACCTTTTGCCTAATAATAACTAAAACTTGCATAGGGACTTGCCGGCCCCCGTGGATTTTTAATCAACCCCGGGCTGGTGCTCCTCTGAGTGTTGGTCCAAAACCGGGCAATGTCCGGCGCCCCCTGGGCAACCAGGGTCTCAGCCAACCCGACGTCTCGCCCATCCGGTGTGCCCTGAGAACAAGATACGTTCGGCTCCTATCGGGATTTGTCGGCACATCGGGAGGTTTTGCTGGATTAGTTTTACCATTGTCGAAATGTCTTGTGCAGCGGGATTCCGAGTCTGATCGGGTGTCCTGATGGAGGATTGTCTCCGCGGATCATGACCTTGTCATGGGCTCAGTTGGGCACCCCTGCAGGGTTTAAAATTTCGAGACCCGTGCCCGCAGGTATGTGCGAGATGGGAATTTGTTAATAGCCGGTTGTAGAAGACGTGGAGTAAACTCAATTGAAATACACCAGCCACGTTGCATAACCGTGACTTTCTCTTTTCGGGGAAGTTCGAGAAGAGAACATGGTTGTGTTATGTTTGAACGTAAGTAGTTCTGGATCACTTATTGATCGTCACTAGTTTGCGACCATTTGCGTAGTTTCTCATCTTACTCTTGTACTCGTGAGTTAGCCACCATACATTACTTAGTCGCTGCTGCAACCTCACCATTTTACCCCTTCCTTACCCATTAAGATTTGCTAGTATTGATACCCATGGTAATGGGATTGTTGAGTCCTCATGGCTCCCAGATTACTACATCAATAGTTGCAGGTACAGGTAATGCGATGGTCATGAGGTGAGAGTGATGGTTGCATGTTTTGGAGTTCTTCTTCCTCGTCGATCTTGGGTTAGGTTCCTTGTAACACCCCGGATGTAATTTACCTTATATGTATCCCAACTCTTGCCGTTTCCGGCCTAAGTTATTTAATTTCCTCGGGTTCGGGTTTTTGTCTCCATGTGTTGTTGCCTTTGTCATGCATCTCATATCATGTCATCATGTGCATTGCATCTGCATACACGTTCGTCTTATGCATCCGAGCATTTTCCCCGTTGTCCGTTTTGCATTCCGGCGCTCCTATCTCCCCCGATGGTCCTTTCTACCTCCTTTCGTGTGTGGGGGTTAAACATTTCTGGATTGGACCGAGACTTGCCAAGCGGCCTTTGTTTACTACCGGTAGACCGCCTGTCAAGTTTTGTGCCATTTGGACTTCATTTGATACTCCAACGGTTAACCGACCGACCGAGAAGGCCTCGTTTGTGTTGCAGCCCAACACCCTTCCAACTTGGCCCAAAACCCACCAAAACTCCTTCTATCGTCTAGAGCGTTCGATCACGATCGCGTGGCCGAAAACCGCACTCCATTTGGAGCTTCCTAGCTCCCTCTATGCCTATATATAGACCCCCTTCCAAAAATCACGGGTCTTCTTCCCCCTAACCCTAAAAATTGTGCTCCCCGCGCCGCCGGACACAACTTCTCCGGACGGACTGGTCCGCCCCCGCCGCCGACCAATCCTGACACGCCACATCGTCGCCGCGCTCCCCACATCGCTGCGGATCCCGCCGGCCCGCGGAGCCCGTCCCGGGCCCCCCCGAGGCCCATCGGCCGCCGCCTGCTGCCTGGGAGGCCCGCGCCGCCCCGCGCCCTCGTCTCCATCTCCGACGCGGCCCCGCCGCCGCACGCCGGCTCACCGCCCGAGCTACGGGAGAGCTCCGCCGCGCCGCCTTTCCTCCTCCCCGAGCCGTCGCACGCCGCCCGAGGCCGCCTCGTCGTCCGCGCCCGCCGCCCCGGCCTCCCTCAAGCCCGGCAAGTCCTCCTCCGGCGAGCTCCTCCTCTCTCCAACCGTCACAAGCTCCTCCGGTGAACAGTAACTCCGGCGAACCGCGGGATCCACGCCGGCTGGATCTGGATCTAGATCTCGGTTGACCTTTTCACCCCCCGAAACCATAATTATTTTGCAAACTTTGGCATGTCGTATCTCTGCATCCGTAGCTCCTTTTTGCGTGTGTAGCATATCAAAATGTTCGCTTCAATGAGTACATCATTTCATCTCATTGCATCATTTTCATTTGAGCTCATCTTGATGCCCGAAATGCTGTTGGAAGAGGGCTATGTGATAAACTTGTCAGGTCTGTTTCATCAAATAGATATTTGTCATTTTTGCCATGATTAATGTGTGCATGATATGCTCCTAAGCTCTACATGAATTTTCTTATATGCCATGCCATCTTTACAGAGGTGTTTACGATATATTTTTGTGATATGTGTGGTGACTAGCACAAGCTTGCAAACTAGAGCCCCTTGCAGCGCCACCCCGGGGAAACTCGAGGGCTGGTTTTAGTTGTACGGATTGCTTATCCGAGTGTTCCCTGAGAACGAGATATGTGCAACTCCTATCGGGATTTGTCGGCACATTCGGGCGGTGTTGCTGGACTTGTTTTACCATTGTCGAGGATGTCTTGTAAAGCCGAGATGCCGAGTCTGATCGGAATGTCTCGGGAGAAGGAATATCCTTCGTTGACCGTGAGAGCTTGTGATGGGCTAAGTTAGGACTCCCCTGCAGGGATTTGAACTTTCGAAAGCCGTGCCCACGGTTATGGGCAGATGGAAATTTGTTAATGTCCGGTTGTAGATAACCTGAAACTTAACTTAATTAAAATGAATCAAGCGCGTGTGTAACCGTGATGGTCTCTTCTCGGCGGAGTCCGGGAAGTGAACACGGTGTTGGAGTAATGTTTGACATAGGTTGTTCTAGGATCACTTCTTGATCATAGTTATTCATCCGTGCTTTGCCTTCTCTTCTCGCTCTCTTTTGCGAACAGGATAGCCACCATATATGCTAGTCGCTTGCTGCAGCTCCACATATTACCTTGCCTTACCTATAAGCTTAAATAGTCTTGATCGCGAGGGTGCGAGATTGCTGAGTCCCCGTGACTCACAATTTACTTCCAAACCCAGATGCAGGGACCGATGATACCGTTCCAGACGATGTGCTTGAGCTCAAGTGGGAGTTCGATGAAGACTCTTGCCGTTACTATGTGTCTTTCCTAGATGATCAGTAGTGGTGCCCAGTTGGGGCGATCAGGGAGTTTGTCGCATGTGGGGGTTGATCTTTTATTTTGGTACTGTAGTCGGACCATGAGTGTATTGGATGATTGTAATGTTATTCATGTATTTGTGTGACGTGGCGAGTGTAAGCCAACTATGTATCCTTTTTCCCCTTTTATCTATTACATGGGTTGTTGTGAAGATTACCTTACTTGCGACATTGCTTTCAATGCGGTTATGCCTCTAAGTCGTGCTTCGACACGTAGGAGATATAGCCGCATCGAGGGCGTTACAAGTTGGTAATCAGAGCCTTCCCCGACCTTAGGAGCCCCCTGCTTGATCGAATCGTTGGCGTTGTTGAGTCTAGAAAAATGTTTTGAGTCATTTTGGAATTATATATCAGAGAGTTTAGGAATTCTTTTTACTCCCCAGTCCCTTCATCGCTCTGGTAAGGCATCCTGACGTAGAGTTTTGACTCTTCTCTTCTCAAATTTCACTAAAAAAATTAGGATCACGCGGGTATCTTGGAATCATTCCGATCGATTTGTGACGAGAACATTGTTCTTGGTGCCTCCTGTCATTTAGGGGTTGTGGCAGTGTCCCGGGTAGTTGAGCTCCGAGGTGTTGTCGTCACAATTTTATCGTTGAGATTCTGGAATACCTGAGTTTCACCAACATCGAGAATCTCTTTTATGCAGTTGTTGGTGAGATAACCTCGACACCGCCCAGTACTGGGGCGGGAGTTCGGGAGTATTGCCATAACTTGTATAACAGATGCTTTTCGAAGGTTGAGGTAGATGATTTCCGAAGGTTTCTCGGTTATGTGTTGAAGGATGGATACAGTTGGATGTAGGATTTGCTAGATTTGGGTGAGATATTATGCTTCCCCTGTATCCCCAACACCTGATTGCATAACCGGAAAGGTTCAGGAGTTTCATAGGTGGGAATTCTTGTAGCTCTAGTTCTTCTTCCGCGGATATTTGGTTTGGGATTGGGTAATCCTCACCAAGTATTCATTCTTGGTCCATACCTTGTTGTTTTTCTTCTACCTCAATTCTAAGTGGCTTCTCAATTTATGGATATGTGACCATTTCAATTGGAATGCATTCGTTCATTTTGTTCGGATGTGAAGACTATATGTTGCAATTTCAACCCGTTTGATTCAGCTTCAATATTTGTCCGTCATTGTGCTAATGGATGTCAACCTCTTCAGGATGGCTCCTCCAATGTGCACGACTCCGAATCCTGATGCGCCACCACCACCTCCACCTCCGGAGGCATGGCAAGCTGTGATGGCCGCTACCAATGCAAACACGCAGCTGATCATGCAACTTCCTCAAGAGCGCAACCAAGGGAACCAGGGTCATGGCAACAATTAGAATCAGTTTGCTACACTCAACCAGTTCCTTGCTAACCAGCCAAAGACCTTCAGCAATTGTGTTGAGGCAACAGACGCTGATGATTGGCTCGTGGACATATGCAAGCATTTCGAGTGCAGTAACGTCAGGCCTGAGGACTTTGTCAAGGTCGCCTCCTTCCAACTCAAAGACTAAGTTGTAGAATGGTTTCAGCAGTACAAAGATTCCAGAGGAGGCCGTGTGATTACCTGGGATGAATTCCGTCAAGACTTCAAAGCTCATCATATTCCTCAGAGCATGGTTGAAAGCAAGCGTGAGGAATTCTGCAACCTGAAGCAAGGCTCTATGTCTGCTTACGAGTACAACAAGATGTTTTAGAAGCTTGCCCATTTTGCTGAGCAAGAGGTCCCTGACGAGAAGAGCATGATATACCAGTTCAGGGGTGGTCTCAGAGAAGAAATCCAGCTAGCTCTTGTCCTCTTTGAGCCCAAGAGGTACGATGAGTTTTATAACATGGCAATGAAGCAAGAGACTGCTCAACTAAAGTGTGATGCTTCCGAGAAGCGAGTCAGAGATGCAACTCCTTATTCCTCAACTCAAGTGGCTAAGCAGCAGAAGTATTGGCTTCCTCCTCCTCCGTTCTGTTAGCCTTATCAGTAGAAGAGCAAAGGTGGCAGTGGATCTTCCCACCCACCCAACCCTGGCTTTCAGAACAAGACTTCGTCTCAAGCTCCAAGATCAAGTGCTCTGTATCACCGTCCGCTTTCAGAGGTTACGTGCGAGAAGTGCCAACAGAAGGGTCACTATGCCAACAAATGCTTCTATCAGAAGCGTCTCCCTCCTCCTCCTCTTGTGAGATCGGCAAGTACAGTTGTGGTCAAGCATAACCCCAAGCACGCCAAGGTCAACTTGATGAATGCAGCTCAGGCAGAGGACTCGTCAGATGTCATCATGGGTAACCTTCCTATTAACGATATTCCTGCAAGAGTTCTTTTTGACACTGGTGCATCGCATTGTTTCATCTCGAGACCTTTTGCATCTAAGCATGATTTTGTTACTCAAGTGTTGCCGAATCCGTTGGCTATTGTCCCTCCGGCCCGTCAAATGACATCTCGAGTATGCGTTCTGAATGTTTCAATCACATTGGGTGACTATAAGTTCTTGTCTTCTCTAGATGTTCTTGGTGACTCGGATATTGATCTTATTCTCGGAATGGACTGGCTTTCTAAGCACAAGTCTCAGCTTGATTGTGCATCCAGGCAGATTCAAATAACTCCTTCGTCTGAGGATGTAATTGTCTTTGCCGCTCATGATGATACCATCCGTCTATTTTCTCTAAATGAGAAGGGTGAACTGGATGCCATCTCTCAAATTCCAGTCATTTGCGAATATCAAGACGTCTTTCCAGAAGAGCTTCCAGGAGTGCCTCCGCACCGGCCAGTTGAATTCGTCATCGATCTTGAGCCTGGCACGGAACCTGTTTGCAAACGTCCTTACAAGCTTGGACCTGAAGAGTTGAAGGAGATGAAGAAGCAACTCGATGTTCAAGAGCGAATGGGTCTCATACGACCTAGTTCTTCTCCGTGGGGTTGTGGAGTTCTTTTTGTGAAGAAGAAGGATGGAACGGACCAACTTTGTGTCGACTACCGTCCATTGAACAAGAAGACTATAAATAACAAGTACCCACTTCCCAACATCAATGAGCTGTTTGAACAACTTAAAGGTGCTCAAGTATTCTCCAAGCTTGATCTCCGTATGGGCTATCACCAGATTTGAATCCGTGAGCAAGATATCCCCAAGACGGCGTTCAGAACAAGCTATTGTTCATATGAATACATTGTCATGTCTTTTGGCCTTGTCAACGCTCCTCCGACTTTCTCTCGCATGATGAACTTCATCTTCAACGCCTACACTAATGACTTCGTCTTGGTCTACCTCGATGACATTCTGGTCTTTTCCAAGAACAAGGAAGATCATGCCAAGCACTTGCGTTTGGTGCTGGGTAAGCTTAGAGAACATCAGTTCTACGCCAAGTTTTCAAAGTGCGAGTTTTGGCTCGATGAGGTTCTCTATCTTGGGCATATCATCTCTGCCAAGGGCATTTGCGATGAATCCTGATAAGGTGTCTGCAATTGTGAATTGGGAACCACCTCAGAACGTGAAGCAACTCCGCAGCTTCCTTGGTCTCGCAAGCTACTGTCGAAGGTTCATTCAGAACTTTTCAAAGATCGTGAAGCCGCTTTCCAACCTTCTCCAGAAGCACGTGAAGTACGTTTGGTCTCCGGAATGTGACATCGCTTTCAACACCTTGAAAGAGAAATTAGTCACTGCTCCAGTTCTGACTCCTCCTGATGAATCCAAACCGTTCGAGGTCCTCTGCGATGCCTCTCTTCATGGTCTTGGTGCAGTGTTGATGCAAGAGAAGAAAGTTGTGTCTTATACCTCTCGCCAGTTGAAGCCCAATGAGAAGAACTAGCCCACTCATGACCTCGAGTTGGCGGCAATTGTGCATGCTCTTTTGACTTGGAGACACCTCTTATTGGGAAGAAAAGTGGACATCTTCACTGACTACAAGAGTCACAAGTACATCTTCACTCAGCCTAATCTCAACCTCAGGCAGACTCATTGGGTCGAAATGATTCAAGAGTATAATCCGAGTATCGAATATACTCCAGGCAAGGCCAATGTAATTGCTAACGCTTTGAGCAGGAAGGCTTACTGCAACAGTCTGATTCTCAAGCCCTACCAACCCGAGCTTTGTGAAGCTTTCCGCAAAGTCAACTTGAAAGTTTTTCCTCAAGGTTTCCTCGCCAACCTTCAAGTCTCTCCTACTTTGGAAGATTAGATTCGCGAGGCTCAACTTCTTGATGCTATGGTCAAGAAGGTGAAGATTGGGATTGCCAAGAGTCAACCCAAGTACAAGTGCTATCGCCTTGATGACAAGGATACTCTCTTCTTCGAGGATCGCATTGTTTTGCCTAAAGGTGACCTTCGTAAAGTCATTATGAATGAGGCTCATAATTCTCTCCTCTCCATCCACCCTGGGAGCACAAAGATGTACCAGGACCTCAAGCGGGCTTATTGGTGGACTCGAATGAAGCGCGAGCTTGCTCAGTTCGTGAATGAGTGTGATGTCTGCAGAAGAGTGAAGGCAGAACACCAACGACCAGCTGGTCTCCTCCAACCTCTTGCCATTCCAGAATGGAAGTTTGACCACATTGAGATGGACTTCGTGACGGGTTTTCCAAAGTCCAAGCGTGGCAATGATGCTATATTCGTTGTCATCGACAAACTCACTAAAGTGGCTCACTTTCTACCTATCAAAGATTCAATCACTGCAGCTCAATTGGCGGAGCTTTATACCTCTCGGATTGTCTCTCTGCACGGCATTCCATAGTTGATCTCTTCAGACCGTGGCAGCATCTTTACCTCCAAGTTTTTGGATTATTTTCAAAAGGCCATGGGCACCAACATACGTTTCAGCACAGCTTTTCATCCTCAAACTAGCGGTCAAGTCGAGCGTGTCAATCACGTTCTCGAAGATATGCTCAGGGCTTGCGTTATCTCCTTCGGTATGTAGTTGGAAGATTGTCTTCCATATGCCGAGTTCTCCTACAACAACAGCTTTCAAGGGAGTTCGGGCAAGGACCCATTTGAAATTCTCTATGGAAGGAAGTGTCGTACTCCTCTTAACTAGTCGGAGACCGGTGAACGTCAACTTCTGGGAAATGACTTGATCACCGAGGCAGAGGAAATGTGCAAAGTCATTCGTGATAACCTGAAAGCAGCGCAATCGCGCCAGAAGAGCTACTATGATAGTAAGCATCGTGATTTGGCTTTCGAGATCGGAGACCATGTTTACCTCCGCGTCTCTCCAATGAAAGGTACTCGTCGCTTCGGTATTAAAGGGAAGCTTACCCCTAGATACATGGGCCCTTTCAAGATCGTCAGCAAGAGAGGCGATCTCGCCTATAAACTCGAGCTTCCTCCCAACTTTGCAAATGTGCACGACGTGTTCCATGTGTCTCAGCTCCTCAAGTGCTTCAAGACTCCTGACCGCACCGTCAACTTTGAAGACATTGATCTCCAAGAAGACCTCTCTTATCGTGAGCACCCAGTTGCTATTCTTGAAGAAACTGAGCGCAAGACTCGCAATAAGTCAATCAAATTCCTCAAAGTCAAGTGGTCACACCATTCCGACCGTGAAGCCACCTGGGAACGCGAGGATCACCTCCGTTCTGAGTACCCGGCATTTTTCCAGTCCTAGATCTCGGGATGAGATCCTTTCGTAGTGGTGGAGTGTTGTAACACCCCGGATGTAATTTACCTTATATGTATCCCAACTCTTGCCGTTTCCGGCCTAAGTTATTTTATTTTCCTCGGGTTCGGGTTTTTGTCTCCGTGTATTGTTGCCTTTTTCATGCATCTCATATCATGTCATCATGTGCATTGCATCTGCATACGCGTTCGTCTTATGCATCCAAGCATTTTCCTCGTTGTCCGTTTTGCATTCCGGTGCTCCTATCTCCTCCGGTGGTCCTTTCTACCTCCTTTCGTGTGTGGGGGTTAAACATTTCCGGATTGGACCGAGACTTGCCAAGCGGCCTTGGTTTACTACCGGTAGACCGTCTGTCAAGTTTTGTGCCATTTGGACTTCGTTTGATACTCCAACGGTTAACCAAGGGACCGAGAAGGCCTCGTTTGTGTTGCATCCCAACACCCTTCCAACTTGGACCAAGACCCACCTAAACCCCTTCTATCGTCTAGAGCATTCGATCATGATCGCGTGGCCGAAAACCGCACTCCATTTGGAGCTTCCTAGCTCCCTCTATGCCTATATATAGATCCCCTTCCAAAAATCACGGGTCTTCTTCCCCCCTAACCCTAAAAATTCCGCTCCCCGTGCCGCCGGACACAACTTCTCCGGACTGACACGCCATGTCGTCGCCGTGCTGCCCACATCGCCGCGGATCCCGTTGGCCCGCGGAGGCCGTCCCGGGCCCCCCGAGGCCCATCGGCCGCCGCCCGCCGCCTGGGAGGCCCGCGCCGCCCCGCGCCCTCGTCTCCATCTCCGGCGCGGCCCCGCCGGCGCACGCCGGCTCACTGCCCGAGCTGCGGGAGAGCTCCGCCGCGCCGCCTTTCCTCCTCCCCGAGCCGTCGCGCGCCGCCCAAGGTCGCCTCGTCGTCCGCGCCCGCCGCCCCGGCCTCCCTCAAGCCCGGCAAGTCCTCCTCTGGCGAGCTCCTCCTCTCTCCGGCTGTCACAAGCTCCTCCGGTGAACAGTAACCCCGGCGAACCTCGGGATCCGCACCGGCTGGATCTGGATCTAGATCTCGGTTGACCTTTTCACCCCCGAAACCCTAATTATTTTGCAAACTTTGGCATGTCATATCTCTGCATCCGTAGCTCCAATTTGCGCGTGTAGCATATCAAAATGTTCACCTCAATGAGTACATTATTTCATCTCATTGCATCATTTTCATTTGAGCTCATCTTGATTCCCGAAATGCTGTTGGAAGAGGGCTATGTGATAAACTTGTCAGATCTGTTTCACCAAATAGATATTTGTCATTTTTGCCATGATTAATGTGTGCATGATATGCTCCTGAGCTCTACATGAGTTTTGTTATATGCCATGCCATCTTTACAAAGGTGCTTACCATGTATTTTTGTGATATGTGTGGTGACTAGCACAAGCTTGCAAACTAGCATACTCGGTAATGCTTTTAGGGACTTAGAATTTCACCAACTCCTTGTCCTGATTTTGTCATTATGCCATATGTTCATGTTGTTTCCTAGTGATCCGTGCCTCTTTTGAGGATGGTCAGTAAGGATGTTTTGTTAAACTTGTGGTGCTCTATCCATCCATGTCTTTGTTTGCATTTATGGAGCAACCTAGCTTGAGTCACTCGAGCTCTACTTTTGCTATTTCGTGAATCCTGGCAGATTGTTGACTTGTTAGCGATTTTGCTGAGGATGTTGCTATTGATCCGTGCATGCTATGTTGTTGTTCTTGCCATGTCTAGCTTCTATGATATGTATTCTTGATGTTTGTAAGCTTAGTTTGTCATGCCATGCTCTATAGTAAGTGCATCGAGCTCGTAAACATGCCTACTCGTTAACTGATTTGCATGCTCCAGTTTTTCACCAAGTCTGAGATCTGTTTATGTTTTTGCCATGTTCACATGCTTGCAATTGTATTTTCTGATCCCTTTTGTCTCAAGGTCACTAAGGTACTTTTGTTAAGTGCTTTGAGTAGCTTCATGCCAAGCCTTGCTTTTCCATGTTAAGTTCCTGTAGCATGTAGTTTTCGTGCTCTAAAGTGTGCTTCCTGATGATAAATTCCAGACTTGTGTTAATTTCACTAAGTCTGAAACCTGTTATCATTTGCACTTTTGCCATGCTTGTTTGAACCTGTTAATGGATGAATTAGCGGTAGATCAGTGTTCATGTTTTGTCAATCATCATGAGTGGATCCCTGCCATGTATTTTTTTTGTCATGTTTGAGTGCTGTAGCATATATATCTTGATGCATTTAGTTGGTCACTTGCTGATTATCGCAGACCGGTGCCATATTTGATTTGCTTGCCATTTCCAAACCGTGCATCCGATTCCGGTGACCTTTATATTGATTTCAACCGAAATCACCTCACCTTTCCAGTGGCACTCTTGGATTTCCAAGTTGAGGCCAGGTTCAATCATTCCTTGTCAAATCTTGCATATGCATCACATATCGCATCCCGCATAGCATACCATGTTCGCATCATGTTGTTTGAGCATAGCACGTGGTTGATTGTGTTTCTTTTTCTTATTTGTATTGTTTGGCCAGAGCCAGCAGATGAGTTCGCTAACGAGGAGCCCGTTGAGTTCGCTTACGAGGATCAAGTCAACTCTGACAACTTTGCAGGCAAGATGATCATACCCTCGAAATCACTTCTATCTTTGCTTGCTAGATGCTCGCTCTTTTGCTATGCCTATGCTACGATACCTACCACTTGCTTATCATGCCTCCCAAATTGCCATGTCAAACCTCTAATCCACCATGTCGTAGCAAACCGTTGATTGGCTATGTTACCGCTTTGCTCAGCCCCTCTTATAGCGTTGCTAGTTGCAGGTGAAGATTGGAGATCGTTCCTTGTTGGAACATTGTTTATTGTTGGGATATCACTATATTATCTTGTTATCCTAATGCATCTATATACTTGGTAAAGGGTGGAAGGCTCGGCCTTTTGCCTAGTGTTTTGTTCCACTCTTGCCGCCCTAGTTTCCGTCATATCGGTGTTATGTTCCCGGATTTTGTGTTCCTTACGTGGTTGGGTTATAATGGGAACCCCTTAACAGTTCGCCTTGAATAAAACTCCTCCAGCAATGCCCAACCTTAGTTTTACCATTTTCCACCTAGCCTCTTTTTCCCTTGGGTTTCCGAAGCCCAAGGGTCATCTTTATTTAAACCCTCCCGGGCCAGTGCTCCTCTGAGTGTTGGTCCAAACTAGAGCCCCTTGCAGCGCCACCTCGGGGAAACTCGAGGGCTGGTTTTAGTTGTATGGATTGCTTATCCGAGTCTGCCCTGAGAACGAGATATGTGCAGCTCCTATCGGGATTTGTCGGCACATTCAGGCAGTGTTGCTGGACTTGTTTTACCATTGTCGAGGATGTCTTGTAAAACCGAGATACCGAGTCTGATCGGAATGTCTCGGGAGAAGGAATATCCTTCGTTGACCGTGAGAGCTTGTGATGGGCTAAGTCGGGAGTCCCCTGTAGGGATTTGAACTTTCGAAAGCCGTGCCCGCGGTTATGGGCAGATTGGAATTTGTTAATGTCCGGTTGTAGATAACCTGAAACTTAATTAAAATGAACCAACCGCGTGTGTAACCGTGATGGTCTCTTCTCGGCGGAGTCCGTGAAGTGAACACGGTGTTGGAGTAATGTTTGACGTAGGTTGTTCTAGGATCACTTCTTGATCATAGTTATTCGTCCGTGCTTTGCCTTCTCTTCTCGCTCTCTTTTGCGAACAGGATAGCCACCATATATGCTAGTCGCTTGCTGCAGCTCCACATATTACCTTGCCTTACCTATAAGCTTAAATAGTCTTGATCGCGAGGGTGCGAGATTGCTGAGTCCCCGTGACTCACAGTTTACTTCCAAAACCAGATGCAGGGACCGATGATACCGTTCCAGACGATGCGCTTGAGCTCAAGTGGGAGTTCGATGAAGACTCTCGCCGTTACTATGTGTCTTTCCTGAATGATCAGTAGTGGTGCCCAGTTGGGCGATCGGGGACTTTGTCGCTTGCGGGGGTTGATATTTTATTTTGGTACCGTAGTCGGACCATGAGTGCATTGGATGATTGTAATGTTATTCATGTATTTGTGTGACGTGGCGAGTGTAAGCCAACTATGTATCCTTTTTCCCCTTTTATCTATTACATGGGTTGTTGTGAAGATTACCTTACTTGCGACATTGCTTTCAATGCGGTTATGCCTCTAAGTAGTGCTTCGACACGTAGGAGATATAGCCGCATCGAGGGTGTTACACTCCTGGTCCGCAGCCTGGGCTAGCAGGGTGGATGTCGTTAGAGCTTTCGTTTGTGTTTCATCTATAGTAGGATGTTGTTCTCTTGTATGATGTATTGATGTATTCTTGTGGAATCTGTATGCCTTGTATGTATCCCCATCTATTATGTAATGGTTTGATGTAATGATATCCACCTTGCAAAAGCGTGTCAATATGCGGTTCTATCCTTCGTGGGACCTTCGAGTTCCTTTAGGATAGAATCGCATATTGGGCGTGACATTCTCCTCCAAGGTTTAACATTTGCGAATGGCATCCTTCAGCTCCTGCTCGACCTCGGCCACCCGAGCTTCATGTTGACGGTGGGCAGCTTGCTCGGTCTTTAGTTCCGCGGCCGCTTTGACAGCGGCTGCCTTATTCACCTCTGCCTCTTTCTTGGCCTAGGCGACAGAGCCTTTCAGGGTCTCGACCTCGGCTGCGCTAGCTGCGATCATAATCAAAGCATTCAAAGAGTTAACCTCAAAACTCACATATCACTTTTGATATACAACTAAGTGATTAACATTATACGCATACCTTGCGTCTCGTCGAACCGCTCGTTAATGCGGTTGATCTCTTCATCAGCCACCTGAAGCTTCCGATTGAGTTCGGAAACTTCTGTGGCCTAGGGGGTTGCTGCCAACAGGGAAGCTTGTTACAATAGCAACGCTACATGTTAGCTCTCTCGGATACTATGTGGATCCTCTGTCCAGTTTCTTTTAAAAACCGGACAGAGCCTCAGGGGCTATTGTCTCTGCACATGTATATTCCTCTATATGAAAAGCTTTTAGAGCATTACGTGCATACTTCCAAACCTGTCAAAAGGCAGATAAAGGCTTCGTTCAGTCCGCTCTTAGTAGACTGAACCTTCTCCACCACCAAACCCATTAGGGTGCGTTGCTCCGCCATGATGGAAGCATGTTGCAGTGCTTCCTCCAGAGTATCGGGCGCCTCCGGATTAGTGGAGTTTGCTGACTGAAAGCACAAGTGCTCCCTAGGTGGTTTTGATAATTGATGACAACATATCTCTTGTTGGACTAACATTTCTATCTAGCATGTTTCAGATAAGTTCAACAATGGAATGGCATGGACTAAAGGTTGTGGGAACTCCTTCAAGATGCTAAGGACAAAGGATTGGCTAAAGCTTCAAGCTCAAGACTCTTCATTTTACATTTTAGTGATCCAAGATCACATTGAGTCCATAGGAAAAGCCAATACTATCAAGGAGGGATGAGGTGTTGCTTAATGAGCCTCTTGCTTCATGTGCTTAATGATATGCTCCAAAATCCTCAGCTACTTTCCCACTTCCACATATGACCTAAACCCAAAGCCAAACTCGGACCTACCGATTATTCCTATCCGGCGCCATCGAGTTTCACCTGTCATAGCCACTGCCAGAAACCCTAATCAGTTCGGTCTCACCGATGGGATCTCGGTCTCACCGAGATGGGCTTGCAAACTCTCTGTTACCTATTGGAATATTTTCGGTCCCACCGAGATATGCAATCAGCCCCACCGAGTTTGCTTGGCCAACTCTCTGTTTCACTTATTACCCAAATCGGTCCCACCGAGTTTGAGTAATCGGTCAAACCGAGTTTTGGATTTACCCTAACCCTAGCACATCGGTCCCACCGAGTTGATCTAGTCGGTCCCACCGAAAATCTCTAACGGTCACTAGGTTTACCTTTTCGGTCCGACCAAGTTTGTTGATTCGGTCCCACCAAGATTGGAAAACTGTGTGTAACGGTTGGATTTTTTGTGGAGGCTATATATACCCCTCCACCTCCTCTTCATTCGTGGAGAGAGCCATCAGACTAAGCCTACACTTCCAGCATCCTATTTCTGAGAGAGAACTACCTACTCATGTGTTGAGGCCAAGATATTCCATTCCTACCATATGAATCTTGATCTCTAGCTTTCCCCAAGTTGCTTTCCACTCAGACCTTCTTTCCACCAGATCCAAATCCTATGAGAGAGAGTTGAGTGTTGGGGAGACTATCATTTGAAGCACAAGAGCAAGGAGTTCATTACCTACACACCATTTGTTACTTCTTGGAGAGTGGTGTCTCCTAGATTGGCTAGGTGTTACTTGGGAGCCTCCGACAAGATTGTGGAGTTGAACCAAGGAGTTTGTAAGGGCAAGGAGATCGCCTACTTCGTGAAGATCTACCGCTAGTGAGGCAAGTCCTTCGTGGGCGATGGCCATGGTGGGATAGACAAGGTTGCTTCTTCGTGGACCCTTCATGGGTGGAGCCCTCCGTGGACTCGCACAACTATTACCCTTCGTGGGTGGAGGCCTCCGTGGACTCGTGCAACTGTTACCCTTCATGGGTTGAAGTCTCCATCAACGTGGATGTAGGATAGCACCACCTATCCGAACCACGGGAAAAACATCTCTGTCTCCAATTGCGTTTGAATTCTCCAAACCCTTCCCTTTACATTCTTGCAAGTTGCATGCTTTATTTTCCGCTGCCTACACACTCTTTGCATGCTTGCTTGATATGTACTGTGAATGTTGAAATTATGCCTAAACTCCACTTAAACCGAAAAAGCTTAAAAATTGCAACTTTAGCATTAAGTGTCTAATCACCCCCCCCCCCCTCTAGACACATCTACTTCAAGATCCTACAAGTGGTATCAGAGCCAGGTTTCCATTGCCTTGGTTTAATCACCATTGGAGGAAGATGGATGTGTCTACCTTAGGGAGTCTTAGACATAGAGTGCCTATTCTTGATGGAGAGTATTTTCATGAGTGGAAAAATGAGATGCTTGTAATTTTCAATCAATATCATTTGAACAAGTATATTGCTAGCCCTTGTGCACCTCATATTGATCCTTTGCATCCTACCCTAGATGAAGATATTGACATGATTCGCAATCTTAGAACTATTGAGCTCATCATTAGAGGATTGCCCAAAAATTTGATTGCTAGTTTGCCTACTCTTAATTGTGCCTATACTATATGGAAATTTCTTGAGGAACGATTTCCCGATCATTCCTTGAAAACTTTGGATGAAATTCTCCATAAATCTATTGCCTTGAGTAAGATGAACTCTAGTGATCCTAGTTTTGGTAATTGTCTATTTGAACTTACCAATCTTAAGCATGCTAAAGGAGATGTTGGAATCATTAGTGATATCATATTCGAAGCTATAAGAATTCATAAAGGTGACCACTTTGATGATCATTTATCTAATGAATTACCCTCTCTAGGAAATGATGAGTCACAAGAACATGGTGAACATGGATACTATGATGATGATGATGATGATAGTGACTTCGATCTTGATGATGCAATGAGACATTTTGGTCTTATGGCAAATCTTCGGGGATATGAGTCAGAAGGAAAGGAATGGGTTCTTGATAGTGGATGTACTGATCATATGACCGGAGATGAAGAGATGTTCCGTGAGCTTGCTGAAAATGACGGCCCTCGAAAATATGTCACCTTTGGTGATAATTCAAAGGGTAAAGTGGTTGGCCTTGGTAAGGTGGCCATCTCACATGATAGTTCCATTCAAAATGTCATGCTCGTTGAATCTCTTGGCTACAACTTACTTTCAGTATCTAGACTTGCTGATTTCGGTTTGAATGTCCTATTTACTGAGGTAGAGTGCCAAGTATTTCGTCGAGACAATCATAAAATGGTCTTTACCGGTATGCGTAGAGGTGATCTTTACATTGTCGATTTCTCTAAAAAGGCACAACCTAAAACTTGCTTTATTGCTAAATCCTCAAAAGGTTGGTTGTGGCATAGACGACTAGGTCACGTTGGCATGAGAAACGTTGACAAGCTTATTAAAGGAAATCATATCCTTGGAGTTAACGATGCCATATTTGATAACAATAGACTTTGCAGTGCTTGTAAAGTAGGTAAACAGGTTGGAGGAAGACATCCCGTGAAGAACATCATGACCACAAGGAGGCCACTCGAGCTACTTCATATGGATCTTTTTGGTCCCAATGCCTACAAGAGTCTCGGTGGAAATTCTTTTGGTCTAGTTATAGTTGATGATTTTTCAAGATTTACGTGGGTGTTCTTTCTTAATGACAAGTTGCAGGTCCAGAAGATCTTCAGAAACTTCTCTAGGAAGGCCCAAAATTAGTTTGACGTGAAGATCAAGAAGGTTCGGAGTGACAATGGAACGGAGTTCAAGAACGCAAATGTGGACACCTTTCTTGACGAAGAAGGGATTTCACACGAGTTCTCGGCTATGTACACACCTCAACAAAATGGAGTTATCGTCGTTCAAAGTTTGCTCCTAAATCTCATGAAGGTTTCCTACTTGGTTATGGCTCAAACTCTCACACTTACCGTGTCTACAACAATTTCACCCGAAAGGTTGAAGAGACGGTAGATGTGAAGTTTGATGAATCTAATGGCTCGCAAGTAGAGCAATTGCCAATTGATGTAGGAGACAAAGACCCTTCAGAAGCAATCCAAGACTTGTCCATTTGCAAAATTCGTCCAACGGAGGTGAAGGAGAGTACTTCATCCGTCCAAGTGGAAGCTTCTACTTCACGACAAAGTGAACCAAGAATTGACACGGAAGCATCCACAAGTGGGACACACCAAGATGAAGAAAACGAGGAAATACATCAAGACGAACATCAACAACCTCCTTCTCCACCACGACAAGAGAACGACAACGTCAACAATGAAGAAGACCAAGAAGAAGAACAAGATGAAGAAGATGTTCGACAAAGACCCAAGGAAAAGCTCTCACGAGTTCGAGCAAGAATTGCCAAAGATCATCCCGTCGAGCAAATCTTAAATGATATACAAACCGGGAGAATCACTCACTCAAAGACTCGTTTAGCTAACTTTTGTGAAAACTATTCATTCATCTCTAGCATTGAACCTATGAAGGTTGAAGAAGCATTGGAAGATCCGGATTGGATAAACGCTATGCATGAAGAGCTACACAACTTTGAGAGAAACCAAGTTTGGGCATTAGTTGAGAAGCCCGACAACAACCACAACATCATTGGTACCAAATGGGTGTTTCGCAACAAGCAAGATGAAGATGGACAAGTGGTTCGCAACAAAGCACGTCTCGTCGCCCAAGGATACACACAAGTCGAAGGTATGGACTATGGTGAGACATATGCTCCCATTGCTAGACTTGAGTCCATTCGCATCTTACTTGCCTATGCTAATCACCATAATATCACCTTGTACCAAATGGACATCAAAAGTGCTTTTCTAAATGGTGAAATAGAGGAGGAAGTTTATGTCAAACAACCTCCCGGTTTTATCAATCCTAAGAAACCAAATCATGTTTACAAACTTAACAAAGCTCTTTATGGTCTTAAACAAGCTCCTAGAGCATGGTATAAATGCTTGACCAAGTTCCTTACTACAAGTGGTTTTGAAATTGGTAAAATTGATTCTACTCTTTTTACTAAAAGGGTTAATGGAGAACTATTTGTATGCCAAATTTATGTTGATGATATCATATTTGGTTCAACTAGCCCTCTCTTTAGTGAAAAGTTTGGAAAGCTAATGTCAGAGAAGTTTGAGATGTCTATGATGAGTGAACTCAAATTCTTTCTCAGTTTGCAAATCAAGCAAACTAAGGAAGGTACATTTGTCTCTCAAACAAAGTACACCAAGGACTTATTCAAGAAGTTCAATATGCAAGAATGCAAAGGTATGTCTACACCCATGCCTACTAGTGGACATAATGATTTGACCAAAGATGGTGAACTGGTTGATCAAAAGGTTTATCGCTCTATGATTGGTTCATTGATATACCTATGTCCTTCACGTCCCGATATTATGCTAAGTGTGTGCATGTGTGCACGATATCAAGGTGCTCCTAAAGAATGTCATCTTAAGTTGTGAAAAGGATAGTGAGATATTTAATCCATACACCAAATTTTGGCATTTGGTATCCTAAGAGGTCTTCTTTTGATCTTGTTGGCTATTCCGACTCGGATTATGCCGGAGATAAGGTTGATAGAAAGTCCACTTCGGGTACTTGTCAATTTCTTGGTAGATCTCTTGTGTCTTGGTCTTCCAAGAAACAAAACTCGGTATCCTTCTCAATTACTTTGGATGACCCAAACTCTTAAAGATTATGGGATCTATGTGAAACATGTTCCACTACTTTGTGACAATGAAAGTGCTATCAAAATTGGTCATAATCCTGTACAACATTCTCGAACTAAGCATATTGAAGTTCGTCATCATTTCATTCGAGATCATGTTGCTAAGGGTGACATTGATCTTAAGCATGTTCGCACCGATAAGCAATTAGCGGATATATTTACTAAACCTCTTGATGAGAAAGTGTTTTGCAGGTTGAGAGGAGAATTGAACATCATTGATGCTTCGAACCTGGAGTAGAAACTCCATTGGATACATGCAAGACATGAGCTTATGACTAATCCATGATATATCTCTTATGTTAACTATCTTATGTCTTGGATATATTTGCACCTTGCATGTTGTCTAACCCATGTAGGTGCTTGGTTGAATCTAATTCCATGAGATTGCGACTCACTCACATCTTGAGCAATCTCTACATCACCAAGACTCTACACAATGGTGGTTGAAGACAAGGAAGCACAAAACCATTCAAACATATCCTTTGACAAATTCTATGTTGAGCTTCATGATTGTCATTTTTGGATACACAAGTGCTCTTCCTTGCAAGAACTAACCCATGTAGGTAGATGAACTCAAACTCCAAGTGGTGCTCCCAACTCTTGATGAGCTACATCAACCTTGAGCACCCACACAAGTTCAACTACATGAGCAAGAACCACACCACCACCCAAGGTATGTTATTCCATCTTAGAGAAGCTTTACTCCAAGACATGAGTCAAAGCAACTAAACAAGATGTGAATACATCAAGA
Organism: Triticum urartu; assembly: GCF_056163025.1. Lineage (NCBI taxonomy): Eukaryota > Viridiplantae > Streptophyta > Magnoliopsida > Poales > Poaceae > Triticum > Triticum urartu. Next base: position 398,110,691 of record NC_141879.1, on the reverse strand, counting down.
TGCTTAAACGAAAAATGGTAACCCCATATTGAGCTTAAATGATGAGTATGACCTATGATCAAGTGTTCTCACTTGACTCCTAAGTCAATATACTCTAACATAGGTGACTATGTCACCGCCCAACTCTAGATGAAGTTCTCTTGTGTTCTTTTTGTGTGTATCTCATGCATGTTTAGTTTGTTTCTCTTTTTCAAAAACAAAAAAAACTCCATCTAGATTTTTCAGTCTCTTCTCTTTTCATTCTGTTTATGTTCTGCATTTTCTGCATTTAATTCCTTGCAAATCCTTCAGGTAATTCATTGCAAATCTTTGTGAGATCCTACATGTCTAGTGAGCTGAGGTGACAAGTGTTTTTCTCTGTGTGAACTCGGTTTCACCGACTTGTAATTTTTGGTCCAACCGAATCTTTTCGGTGCCACCGAAACATACCACTCGGTGCCACCAACTTCGCAACAGGAAAAACAGTTTGCCACTTGTTCTATATTTCTTCTGATCCAGCTCTACTCAATGAATCTTGTCCTCTACAAGCATCACAGTTTTATCCATTGCTTTGTGCTGAGTCTCAAGGACCAAACCTATACGACGGATTCCAGAAAGCCCTTCTTGGAAATTGATGTCAAAGGGGGAGAGAGAGATCACATCAAAGCTTGTAGGAGAGAGAGATCACATCAAGGGAGAGAAAAAGTCTTAAGGACCAAACCTACAAGAGAGAAAGTATTAAGGGGGAGAGAGAGACTTCCAGGGGGAGAGAATACTCAAGGATCCCAGATGCTTGATGTTCAAGAGGAGAGATGTCACATGCCTTTTTGGGGGAAAGACATGTATTTGCATTAAGTTCTATCCATTTGTATCTTTCAGCTCTGATTTTCTGTTCCCTATCTTCTCCCAATATCCCATGTAAGATTCAGGGGGAGCAAGACACCTAAGGGAAAGAAATCAGTCAAATTAATTGCATATATTTATTCTTGGGGACATGTTGAATCCAATGTGGTACCTTGTACTCACTCTCTACATGTCATCCCAGTCTTGGTATTCTTGTGGTTTCTTTTGTTTGCTCTGGCTAGTGGATGTACCTGTGTTATCTAACTTTGTTTGTGCAGGTTCATTCCATCCTAAGCCAACTCAAGACCACAAGGAAAGTATATGCATCAAAATCATGAGTATGAGGAGTTCTTGCTTATGTACATACTGTTTGCAAGAAGGACTCATGAGCATGAAGGTATTTTCCTTGATAATCTTTTGCTCTGATGCATATGGCCAAGATACATGTAACACATTGCCTACTCTGTCATGGTTATGCTCTCACATGCCTCTATATTTCATATTTACATGAGTGCATACATGTAGGGGGAGCCTATGCTTGTTACATGTCCTTCCAAAGCTTTACATGCTGTTCTTTATATCTTTATCTAAAGCTTTGATGTATGTTGCCATCAATTACCAAAAAGGGGGAGATTGAAAGCCCAAGTGCTCCCTAGGTGGTTTTGATAATTGATGACAACATATCTCTTGTTGGACTAACATTTCTATCTAGCATGTTTCAGATAAGTTCAACAATGGAGTGGCATGGACTAAAGGTTGTGGGAAGTCCTTCAAGATGCTAAGGACAAAGGATTGGCTAAAGCTTCAAGCTCAAGACTCTTCATTTTACATTTTAGTGATCCAAGATCGCATTGAGTCCATAGGAAAAGCCAATACTATCAAGGAGGGATGAGGTGTTGCTTAATGAGCCTCTTGCTTCATGTGCTTAATGATATGCTCCAAAATCCTCAGCTACTTTCCCACTTCCACATATGACCTAAACCCAAAGCCAAACTCGGACCTACCGATTATTCCTATCCGACGCCACCGAGTTTCACCTATCATAGCCACTGCCAGAAACCATAATCAGTTCGGTCTCACCGATGGGATCTCGGTCTCACCGAGATGGGCTTGCAAACTCTCTGTTACCTATTGCAATATTTTCGGTCCCACCGAGATATGCAATCAGCCCCACCGAGTTTGCTTGGCCAACTCTCTGTTTCACTTATTACCCAAATCGGTCCCACCGAGTTTGAGTAATCGGTCAAACCGAGTTTTGGATTTACCCTAACCCTAGCACATCGGTCCCACCGAGTTGATCCAGTCGGTCCCACCGAAAATCTCTAACGGTCACTAGGTTTACCTTTTCGGTCCGACCGAGTTTGTTGATTCGGTCCCACCGAGATTGGAAAACTGTGTGTAACGGTTGGATTTTGTGTGGAGGCTATATATACCCCTCCACCTCCTCTTCATTCGTGGAGAGAGCCATCAGACTAAGCCTACACTTCCAGCATCCTATTTCTAAGAGAGAACTACCTACTCATGTGTTGGGCCAAGATATTCCATTCCTACCATATGAATCTTGATCTCTAGCTTTCCCCAAGTTGCTTTCCACTCAGACCTTCTTTCCACCAGATCCAAATCCTATGAGAGAGAGTTGAGAGTTGGGGAGACTATCATTTGAAGCACAAGAGCAAGGAGTTCATTACCTACACACCATTTGTTACTTCTTGGAGAGTGGTGTCTCCTAGATTGGCTAGGTGTTACTTGGGAGCCTCCGACAAGATTGTGGAGTTGAACCAAGGAGTTTGTAAGGGCAAGGAGATCGCCTACTTCGTGAAGATCTACCGCTAGTGAGGCAAGTCCTTCGTGGGCGATGGCCATGGTGGGATAGACAAGGTTGCTTCTTCGTGGACCCTTCGTGGGTGGTTGCTTCTTCGTGGACCCTTCGTGGGTGGAGCCCTCTGTGGACTCGCGCAACTATTACCCTTCGTGGGTGGAGCCCTCCATGGACTCGCACAACCGTTACGCTTCGTGGGTTGAAGTCTCCATCAACGTGGATGTAGGATAGCACCACCTATCCGAACCACGGGAAAAACATCCGTGTCTCCAATTGCGTTTGAATTCTCCAAACCCTTCCCTTTACATTCTTGCAAGTTGCATGCTTTATTTTCCGTTGCCTATACACTCTTTGCATGCTTGCTTGATATGTATTGTGAATGTTGAAATTATGCCTAAACTCCACTTAAACCGAAAAAGCTTAAAAATTGCAACTTTAGCATTAAGTGTCTAATCACCCCCCCCCCTCTAGACACATCTACTTCAAGATCCTACACCTACAGAGCTGATAGTCCCCCCATCTTTCAAAGGGGGCTGCTCGCCTGATCTCGGAGCCATGTTGGTCTCCGGGACGGTGCTCAGCTGGGCCCTGGATTATTGGGGCTCCTCGCTGTTGGTTGTCATAGGGGCCGCCCCCCTAGATCCTCGGTGACCGAGGTATTAACCTCGGGCACTTTGTCGACGGCCTGGCTCAACCGCCCTCGGCTTGGAGAGGTCCTTAGGGATGACACTTCGGCATCCTCCATGGTGATAGGGGAGGGGGCTCACGGCGGCATGTCACTCTCTGACATTTCGGGTGGCAGAGAGTTCCCCTCTGATAATGGAGTTTGCGGGAGCTTGCGTGGAGGGCTGAAAGGCAAATAACAAAATAACTTTTGTAATGGAAACAGGAAGACTGAAGATAAAAAGTAGATTTCTGAATACTTACGATTCGGCCAAGGGCTTCACTCTGGGAGGTCTCTTGGGTACTAGTTCGGACTCTGTGTCTGAACTGTCTAAGCGGATCACCTTCCCTCTATTGGGAGCCTCCACCTTCGGGTCCTTGGAGGCCGCCATCCTCTTCTTCCTCCCCTTGCGTGAGGAATCGCTTCCTCCTCTTCTTCCTCATCTCCCTCATGGGAAGAGAGGGCTTCGGTATGTCTGAACACTGTGTCCGAAGGATCTTTGTGGCGGGGGCCGCCATTGTCCTCCTTGCCTTTCTTCTTCTCGGTCTTCTTCTCCGGCGCCTGATAGGGCGCAGAGACCAGCATCTCTGTCAGCTGGGGTCTGGCTGGGTCTTTGGGCAGTGCTGACAGAGAGTTGATCCGCTCCGCCTTTGCCATAGAGCCCTGTACGGAAGACAGGCAATACATTATATCTAACTTATGGACCAGATAGGTCTTTCAAAAAATTATGCTTACCGGCGAGGCTTGGTTCTGATGTCGAGAACGATGTCTTCGGTCTTCATCGGCCAACTTTTCTGGGCCTTGAAAAGCCGCTTCCATATATCTTCGTGCGTGGTGCCGAAGAAGCGCTTCAAGGTCCGTGGCTCCTCCGGATTGAACTCCCTCATGCGGGAGGCCCGGAGATGGTAGGGAAGGATGCGGCAGAAGAGCATCACCTGAATCACATTTGTGAGACCGGTGTTTGAACCAAACATGTTGGAGATGCGTTTCTGCAGCATCTGCACCTCCGGTTGGGACCAACAATCAAGGCCCTTAGTGGTCCACAAGGTAAGTCTCGTGGGGGGTCCGGATCTAAAATCAGGCATGGCCGCTCAGTTGGTGTCGTGAGGTTCGGTGATGTAGAACCACTACTGCTGCCACACCTTGACCGTCTCCACGATAGCTCCTTTGTGCCAGACGGTGTTGGGAAGTTTGCTCGCCATGGCCCCGCCGCAGTCCGCGTGCTGTCCATTGACCACCTTCGGGTTCAGATTGAAGACCTTGAGCCATAGGCCGAAGTGTGGGGGGATGCGGAGAAGAGCCTCACACATAACAATGAATGCCAATATGTGGAGGAAGGAATTTGGGTCTAGATCATGGAAATCTAGCCAGTAATAGAACAGGAGGCCTCGGACGAAGGGGTGGAGGGGAAACCCTAGCCCTCGAAGGAAATAAGGAATGGACACGACCCTCTCGTCATCCTCCGGAGTGGGGATAACCCGATCTTTGCCAAGGAGCCTATGCGCGATATCCGCGGACAATTAGCCCATTCTTTAGAGCTCCTGGATGTCCTTCTCGATGATGGAGGAGGTCTCCCACTTGCCCTTGGAACCGGATCCGGCAATTGCTGGGGAGGGTGGGAAAGATTAGAGTTTTTGGGCACTAGAGCTTGAAGATGGGAAGATAGAAGATAGAGGAAGGCGTTGGGAAAAAAGAAGGGTTTTTCACCCTCTTATAGGCAGCGAAAATACAAAACGCCCCCCTCTCAAGCCATAAACCTCACCTGTTCCCAACGAGATCGTGCATTAAGGCTCGAGAGGCGATGGGCGGGCACAATCTCTGTTTTGACAGGACGTGCCAATAGAGGCTAAGCCTCGAGATGCGAGACTGGAAGCTTAAAAATGGTTCAGAATATTGAAGGGTCAAGTGTGATGCTTCGCCAGAAAAGTTGTCAATAAAAGACACTGTTCCTATTTTGATTTTCTGCATTCGTGGCTAAGGGTTATATTTATTATACAGAGTCGGACACAGCTTCTCTATTCAGGAAGATGACTTAAAATATTCAGGAGGAGGAACCCGCCTTGCAATGCCGAAGATAATCTACATGCCGAACACATCGTCATCAAAGACTGGTTCAGGAGCTACTGAGGGAGTCCTGGATTAGGGGGTCCTCCGGTGTCCGAACTATTCAATATGGGCCGGACTGATGGGCCATAGGGATAAAGCAGAAGAGTATCCCCGTGTCCGGATAGGACTCCTATATGCGTGGATGGCAAGTTTTGTGTCCGAATCTATTGTTTCCTTCCTCTGCAAACTGACTCTATACAGCCCTATGTCCCTCCGGTGTATATATAAACCGGAGGCTTTAGTCCGTAGAGGCAGTCAGAACAAGCATAGGCTAGACATCTAGGGTTTAGCCATTACGAACTCGAGGTAGATCAACTCTTGTAACCCCTTTACTCATCTAATATAATCAAGCAGGACGTACGTTTTACCTCCTTTAATAGGGCCCGAACCTGGGTAAAACATTGTGTCCCTTGCGTCCCTTGTTACCATCGATCCTCGGATACACAGCTTGGGACCTCCTACCCGAGATTTGCCGGTTTTGACACCAACACCTAGCATCTTGATGACGTTGTAGCCATGGTGAGTCACGAACATGAACTTGGCCAGGGCCGAATATCTGAGGATGCCATTGTACGGGAGGCGAATGTTAGTGATGTCGAAGTTGATGAGCTCAGTGTGGTAGTTGTCGTGCTTGCCGAAGGTGATAGGGAGGTGAATCTGCTCTATCGGGGTGGTGGAGCCGTCGGTCACTCCCGAGAAAGGCTTGGTAGGATGGAGCTGGTCGTACGGCACCTGGAGCCGGTCGAACGTCTTGTCGGAGAGGACATTGAGTCCCGCGCCGCCATCGATGAGTGTCTTGGCGACGAGGCCGTTGTTGATGGTAGGCGAGCAGAGCATAGGGAGCACGCCAGCAGTGGCCGTGCACTTGAGCTAGTCAATAGAATCGAAGGTGATGGCATACTTGGACCACCTGAGCGGACGCGTCGCCTCGAGCTTGGGGAGGGTTGCATTCACCTCGCAAGCGAACTGCCTGAAGATGCCTGAGTGCCGCCTAGGTTGCAAGCGAAGGGACGAGGCTCATGGAAGCCCCTGTCCCCATCATCTTGGTGGTGGTCGTCATCCCTCCTTGGTGGTGGCGGCAGCGGAGGGTGATCAGCATTGCCCTGAGGGTGGTCCTCATGAGGCTGATACCTCCAGGGGCCCTCGATCCTTATGAGGCTGACCACCCCAGTCCAGGCAGGGGTCACGGTTGTCCCAACGCCCCCCACCACAGCCGCCTCGACGGCTGTAGCTGCAGTCGTTGCGCTGGGGGTGCCGGCCACGGCGCCCATCTCGGATGGCCCCGAGCTCTTGGCAGTCATTGCTGTTGTGGTTGTGCACTTTGAGGAAGACACAGAATGGACGGCTGCCCTTGGAGGACTCTGGGTGGTCGCTACCGCGCATCATCTCAGGTTCGGCCGTGAGCACAGCTGGACCCTTGCGGTTCACGTCCTTGGCCTCGGCCTCTGGTAGCTCAAGGAGAGAGAGGCAACCTTCCTCGGCCCTCGAACACTCGGTTGCCATGTTGAACATCTCTAGGGCGGAGGACATGTCCTCGTGTATGGCGAGCTCTTTCTTCATCTTGACGTCCAGGACGCCATCAGTGAACGCCAAAATGATGGCCACATCTGACACCTTGGGAATCTTGAGGCGAACATTGGTGAAGCGCTGGATGTATTTGTGCAAGGTCGCCCCTGGCTGCTGCTTGATGCGCCGCAGGTGACCCGCGGCAGGAGCACGGTCGTGAGTGCCCTGGAAGTTGGCGATGAAGCGCTCTCACATTTCATCCCAGGAGGAGATTGATTTCGTCGGGAGGTTCAAGAGCCACGAGCGCGCGCCATCCTCGAGGTCCATGGAAAACCAGTTCACCATGACCTTCTCATCACCGTTGGCCGCCTCGATGTTCCGCTCGTAGAGCTGTAGGAACTCGGTAGGGTCCGGGGTGCCATCGCAGCGTGGAGGCAGGTCTGACGATGCGGCGTAGCTCCAGGGTGAATGTGTGGCAGCCCACGGCGCTCACGGGAGCCCGCCACAGAGGGGAAGCCTGGTCTTGGCGCTCATGCACTGCCGCCTCGGGCGGCACGCAGTCCTGATGTGTTGGTGCTGGGAGCGCACGCGCCTCTCCTTGGGGTCGCTGCACCACTTGGCAAGTTTCTTCATCGTGCACTAGCGCCCTGCATGGTGGGTCGCGCCGAGGAACCTCATGCATTGGCTCGAGGATGACGTCTTCCCTGGGAGGTGGAGGAGGCGCACCATGGGCCACGTTACCCGCAAGAGGCGGCGGGGGAGGCAATGAGTGGGATGGTGCACGGGCCTCTCCAAGCAGCGCTGATGAGCTCGGCGATGCGGTCTAGCCAGTCCTCATAGATTTCGTCAGTTGGGCAGTGTCGCAAGAGCTCGAGCACCATGAGCAGCGCAGCATGCGCGTTCGCCAGCCCGCGACGACCATAGGAAGACGAAGCAGCCGCTGGAGTTAGTGACGGAGTGGCGATGCGTCCATCACGCCGCACAGAAGGCTGCAACGAATAAGCTTGCTGCTCGTGGGCCGTGGGCCGGTGGCGGCATTGGTCGCAGGCGATGGGGAACGACGGAGGGCGCCATCGCCCATGGGTGTCGTCTGGGCTACATGGGCGGCGAGGGAAGCCCGATGCTCTGCAAGAACTCGACGAGCATCGGCCATGAGGACAGCGGAACAGTGGCGGATCGACTGATGAGAGAGAGGCTCTGACGCACCCCTACCTTGCACGCCAAATGTTGGAATCGGGGTCCGCAGACGCAAGATAGTTTCGAACTCTGGGGTGCGTGCGAAGAACACAATCTCCCCAATCTACCAATTTGTCAATCTCACGGCCTAGCTTGAGGAACTGGGAAGGAAAGGGACAAGGTAGTTTACCCAGGTTCGGGAAACCTTGCGGTGTAATACCCTACTCCTGCTTTGTGGTGGATTAGCCTCGAGGTGGGCTGAGGACGAACTAGTACAAGGGAGGACCAACCTCAGGAGGTGTGTTCTTGTGTTTGTGTGAGCTGGTGAGGATTCAGACAGCACTCCCTGTCTGGACGGTCTGGATGATCCGTCCTATCCTCTATGGTGGTGGCTAGTCTATATTTATAGTGGCCTTGGTCCTCTTCCCCCCAAAAGGAAGGCGGGAAGGGATCCCACAACGGCCAAGTTTGAAGGGAGACAGCTAGTACATTATCCTGACGAAATGTTGTCTTCGCCTGCAAAGCTTCTGGCCGTGACGCTGTGGTGGGCTCGGCGATGACTTCCATCCTGGCCGTCTTGGTCTTGTAGCATGGAAATGGAAACCTCCTCGGGACTCCGCGCCTGCGCTTGCCTCTTTAGCATCAAAGAGGAAACCTGCTACACTACGCCCGCTGGTGCACGCCTTGAAGGAAATATGCCCTAGAGGCAATAATAAAGTTTTTATTTATATTTCCTTATATCATGATAAATGTTTATTATTCATGCTAGAATTGTATTAACTGGAAACTTAGTACATGTGTGAATATATAGACAAACCAAAGTGTCCGTAGTATGCCTCTACTAGACTAGCTCGTTAATCAAAGATAGTTAAGTTTCCTAACCATAGACATGTGTTGTCATTTGATGAACAGGATCGCATCATTAGAGAATGATGTGATGGACAAGACCCATCCATTAGCTTAGCATAATGATCATTAACTTTTATTGCTATTGCTTTCTTCATGACTTATACATATTCCTCTCACTATGAGATTATGCAACTCCCAAATACCGGAGGAACACCTTGTGTGCTATCAAACGTCACAACATAACTGGGTGATTATAAAGATGCTCTACAGTGTCTCCGAAGGTGTTTGTTGGGTTGGCATAGATCAAGATTAGGATTTGTCACTCTAAGTATCAGAGAGGTATCTCTGGGCCCTCTCGGTAATGCACATCACTATAAGCCTTGCAAGCAATGTGATTAATGAGTTAGTTGTGGGATGATGCATTATAGAATGAGTAAAGAGACTTGCCGGTAACGAGATTGAACTAGGTATGATTATACCGATGATCGAATCTCGGGCAAGTAACATACCGATGACAAAGGGAATAACGTATGTATTATTGCAGTTTGACCAATAAAGATCTTCGTAGAATATGTAGGAACCAATATGAGCATCCAGGTTCCGCTTTTGGTTATTTACCAGAGATATGTCTCGGTCATGTCTACATAGTTCTCAAACCCGTAGGGTCCACACGCTTAACATTCGATGACGATTTGTATTATGAGTTATGTGTTTTGGTGACCGGAGTTTGTTCGGAGTCCCGGATGAGATCACGGACATGACGAGGAGTATAGAAATGGTTGAGAGGTAAATATTCATATATTTAAAGGTAGTATCCGGGCATCTGGATGGTTTCGAGTGGTTTGGGTATTTTACCGGAGTACCGAGGGGTTACCGGAATCCCCAGGGAAGTATTGGGCCTACATGGGCCTAAGGGAGAGAGAGAGAGGGAAGCCCGCAGGGAGGGGGGGTGGCGCGCGCCCCCCTCCTAGGGAGTCCAAATAGGACAAGGAGGTGGGGTGTGGCCCCCTTTCATATCCCTCTCCCTCTCCTTCCTTTTTCCTCCGGTGAAGAAAAGAAAAAGGGGGGAGGGCGAATCCTACTAGGAGTGGAGTCCTAGTAGGACTCCCCCCATGGCGCGCCCCTCCTGGCCGGCCGCCTCCTCCTCCCCTCCTTTATATACAGGGGCGGGGGGCACCCCAAAGGCACATCAATTGTTCTCTTAGCTGTGTGCGGTGCCCCCTCCATAGTTCACTCCTCCGATCATAGTGTCGTAGTGCTTAGGCGAAGCCCTGCGCGGATCACATCACCATCACCGTCACCATGCCGTCGTGCTGACGAAACTCTCCCTTGACCCTCTACTGGGTCAAGACTTTGAGGAATGTCATTGAGCTGAATGTGTGCTGAACTCGGAGGTGCCATACGTTCGGTACTAAGATCGGTTGGATCGTTAAGACGTTCGACTACATCAACCACGTTAAACTAACGCTTCGCTTTCGGTCTATGAGGGTACGTGGACACACTCTCCCCCTATTTGTTGCTATGAATCTCCTAGATAGATCTTGCATGATTGTAGGAATTTTTTTTGAAATTGCATGCTACGTTGCCAAACATGCCTGACCTCGATCGTCATGGCTTGCGTCACCTTAACCTCACGAGGTGGGCGTCTGCATAGAAATCTCCGCTCCTCAGGAGCCGGCCTAGGGTGGCCACTCCCTCCGGAGCTCTTGGCATCGGCCGCCCCTCGCGGGTCTTGTGTTGTTGATACTAAAGATGGGCCGTACCAGGCCGCCGATAGATCCACGCCGTAGGCTGCAAGCAGGCAGGCCTGGGTACCCTGGTTCCTAGAACGCCGACATTTGTTATTTTGGAGTGCCCAACAGGGTAACCACCAACAACACCACACAGTTCACCAGTCGCGCCTTCATGCAATACCTTGACGACCTTGGCAGCAAGATCTGTTTGCATCAGTTGCCCATCCAAGGAGCAATGGCTAGGTGACGCGGAGCATCCTACGGGCATCACCATGTCAAGTGTCTGTTTGGCAAGTGACACGTGCGACATCTACTTCACACACATAAAGGTGAATCATCTCCTTTACACGTGTTCACTTGACCCATTTTCTTGGATGGTATACTACTTGACATTCCTCTCATGTGCATGCATAGATAATACCGAAGCTTCATGGATGACGAGGAGGAGTGCGAGCGCAAGTGTACAACTACACCATCTGCGAGGGAAGCGTGGAAGCGAAGACGGAAGAAGACAGAGCTGCGGAGTCCACAATGGCCAGACGCCCGACGTGCCACCGGACGTCCGATGCTCTACAGTGCCGGACGACCGTTCTTCACCAGACGTCTAACGCGACCACGCCCGGACCAGCCAGGAGATCTACAGTGTCCGAATGACTGATGATTCCCAGCCTTTGGATGTTCGAGGTACACCGGAAATCCGACGCCACTTCAACCGAGCAGAAACGTCGGACATTCGACCCGCACCGGACATTCGGTACCTCACGATCCATCGGACATCCGACACTGACCGGACATCCGGTACCTGCCTGTCCGCAGCCGCGGGCCTTTGGCCTTGTATCCCTCTCCCACTTACCCCTTCGTGGCTTAGACTATAAATAGACCACCTCCACCTCCTTTCTAGGGTTAGCAAAGTGATAACTCAATTATATGTGAGCTTTGCTCCTACCTTCCTCTACTCTTGAGAGAGAGACCACCACTCCTGTCGGATTACGGGTTCCAGCAAACCCTTGAGGTTCGAACACTGGGGTGCGCACGAAGATCTCTCTCCTTCACGAGCCCACTCTCGCAAGGAGCTCTAAGCCTAGCTCATCGAACGTGAAGAACAAGGGACAGAAGGGTTTATACTGGTTCGGGCCACCGTTATGGTGTAATACCCTACTCTAGTGTGGTGTGGTGGATTGCCTTGTAGGCTGAATATGAACACGTACAAGGGATGAACAGCCTCCTGAGGAGAGGTGTTCTTGAGCTTGGTGAGCTTGTGTGTGAGGATGGTCTGGTCGATGTGGATCCGATCCAAGATGAGCCGATCCCTGACTATGGTGGTGGCTAGCCCTATTTATAGAGGCCCTGGTCCTCTTCCCAAATATTACGCGGGAAGGGATCCCACAATGGCCAATTTTAAGCGGGACAACTAGTACAAGCTATCCTGACAAAAGGTGGTCTGTGCCTGGCAAAGGCTCTGGCGGTGACGCTATCGTGGGCTCTGCAATGGCCTCTGGCCTCCGTCCTGTTGGCCTTGGTTTTGTTGCACCAATATGGAAACCTTTTCCTGATGCCTCGGGATTCCTCGCTTGCGCTTGCCTCTTTAGCACCAAAGAGGAAACTGGCACCTTGCTCCCACTGGCGCCCATCTGGCCTTGGTCGTCATGGCTCACGTCACATGAACCTCTCGAGGTGCCCCTTGCACAGACATCTCCGCCCCCAGGAGCCAGCCTAGGGAGGCTGGCCCTGAGGAGGTCTTGGCGTCGTCCGCCTCGCGAGGCTTGGCCCCTCGCGAGGGTCTTGAATGGTTGCTGATGAAGTTGGGCCGTACCAGGTCGCTGGTGGAGCCACGCCTTGGGCCGCAGGTCTGGGTACCCCCGTTCCCAGGACATTGACAATATCCCCCGGGCCCAAGGCACGGTCGTACTTCGCTTCGCGCCGAAGCCAGGGGTCAAGTGCGGAGCACCGCGGGCCCCAATAGCCTGCGGCCTCGATTGACGTCGGCGCCTCCAGTTCCCCACGCAACCTCAATTTCCGCCTGGCTAGGCAACCACTTTCATCTTCATAGCTCTGCCTCCTTTTTCAGGCAGCACTCTCGGCCGCTCCCTCATCCTCCGGAAGGAAGCGGATCTCTTCCCCCAATCGAATCTGACACCAAGTCCCCCCACCGCCATGGCACCAAGCCGGAAGAAGAAGGGGAAGAAGGAGTCCCGTACCTCGGCCCCCGCGATGCTGGTCTACGAGCCCGCCATCAAGCGTTGAGTGGTGCTCAAGCAAGAGGCGATGGGCAAGGTGCGCCCGGCACTTGCCACCGATTTCAATGAGTGGGGGGCGACGGTGGCCTGGCCTGCTTCTCGCGCCGAAGTTGACAGGTCGGCCACCAAGGTCCCCATCCATCTTCGCTCCCTCTTGGCAGGCTTGATTCCCCCCTTCTCCAATTTCTTCAATGCGGTGCTCTCGCATTACCAGATCAATGCGCTGCATCTCGATCCCCAATCCATCATCCTCCTTGCTGTCTTTGCCTTCGTCTGCGAAGCCATGGTGGGCATGGCCCCTTCCGTGGCCCTGCTTTGCCACTTCTTCTCGCTGCGCTTGACAGATCCTCTCTAGCGCTCAGGGCACGTATCCCTTCAGACCATCGTGGCGACGGCCGGCTCGGGGATCGACTTTGAGCTCTTGCCGGTCGTCGGAGGCTTCAGGAAGAGGTGCGTGTTTGTGGACGTTGGTGTATACAGCCCCTGTTGCTGCTCCTACGGATTCCAGCTGCTCCGAGCTCCGGTTGGGGGCACGCGAAGCTCACCGATCGGTGGCTCACCCATGTCTAGCACCGGCTTGCTAGGCTGAAAGACCTTGGAGTGACGGCGCCCATGGTGGTGAAGGAGTTCATCCGGTGTCGCATCGCTCTGCTTCAGTGCCACTCCCGGCAAATGTGGACCTTCTCTGGCTACGGGGACCGCATGAGGCTTCAGGCTCCGGCTCTTCCTCCTGAGGCGCGGCGCACGGTGCTCTTCCTCCTGACGAGCTACCCGATGCCAGCCAACCTACCGGAGGAGGGCTGTATTTTGTACTACTGCTCCTACAAAGTGGATTTCGTGAAGGAGATGCCCCTCTTCGACGAATGGGGACTGCGCCCAGTTGGCCTTGAATGGCCTCGCAAGTGCGCCGTCTTCGTGCCCCCCTGCCTGCCACGAGCGCGATGCCTGCCCCAAAAACGGGCGCAAGGGGGCGGTCGCTGTTGAGCGATGGTGGCGGTGTTGCTGGGGAACCAGCACCACTCGGCACTCTTGAGGTGGCGTCACCCGGGACCCTGGAGAGCGGTCCTGAGGAAGTGGCCGGGGGGACGACGCAGTCCGATGCTCGTGAGGCCGGAGCCCCCGAGGTCTCCGTGCGGTCCAGCACCCCAGAGGTCGCCTCCTCAGGGGTCACACCATCTGCGCCCGGCCTTGGTGACCGCGCCCAGGGCTTTGGCCGGCTCAGACCGAACTTCGAGGCGCTCCACAAGAGGAAGGAGTCCCCAAGCTGCAGCGGTGACGCCTTTCGGCCATTGAAGCAGAGGAAGTACATTGCTATTGATGAGTGACTACCTTATCTTTGTAATTTCTTGAGTGCTGCTTCTCCTCCTGACCATAGTTCTTCAGGACCCCTTCCGCCAGGGCGATGGAGTCTCCCGAGAAGCAACCTTCGCCTGCTTCGGGCTCTCTGCTGACACTAGGTGCCTCCAATCGACCCGCCACGCGCAGCGCAAGGCCTGATGGGAAGGCGGATGCGCCTTCCTGGCATCTTGACCCCGCGCTCTTGTCGTCCCTCCTTCACAGTTCGGCCTGGGGTGTGGGGTGTGCCAAGGGCCCCACTAATGGTGTTTTCCCGTAGCTGGGTGATCTCGGCCTGGCCTCACCTTTGAGCATCAAGGCCCCGTCCCACCGGGCCTCCATCGAGGTCTGGGGGGCGGCCGGAAAGGCACCGGCCTCTAGGCCCCTGCCGAGAGCGGGCGAGCCGCTTCGAACTTCTCCAACACATCTTGGCACAGAGGACGAACTCAGCCGCTTTTGAGCCTGCATGCGAGCGTGGTGTAGTCCGTCATGAGCTCTTCCGGGAGGCGATGTGTGCGCTGAGCTGGCTCGGAGAAGAGCTTGTGGATGTTGACACCCTCCTTGAAACAGAAGGCCTTCGGCTGGCGGACGAATGTCATCAGCTGATGGTGGCCATTGACCCTGGGCGTCTCCAGCACGAACGTGCCAACGCGAAGGCCGAAGCATCCCTTTCTACCTCGCGCGAGGCCAGCTCCCGGGCCCTACAGGAGGCCAGGGAAGCTGACCGTCGCCGTGAGGCCGCAGAGAAACGCGAAAGGGAGCTCCGGACTCTGAACGCCTCCCTAGAGTGGCAGGTCGAGGTACGCAGGGCTGCCTTGGCGTCGATGAAGGGGGCACCCTTCGAGGAGGGGGAGCTCCTGAGACACGTGGTGGCGCTGATGCTGGAGGCCACAGAGCGCTTCCTCAAGCTTGAACGGTTGGAGACGAGGGAGCGTCAGGTCGCCCAGGAGGAGGACGCTACCAGCGCTCGTGAAGCCAGGATCCAGGAGGAAGTCAGCCGTAGGGTGGCGGAGGCTCATGCAGAACTCGCCAACAGGCACGATCTAAAGCTGAAGCTCGTGGAAGCCGAAGCCGAGGGCAGAACCACTGCCCTCAGGTCGAGGATGGACGAAGCGGAGCAGCGTGAGAAGGCCGCCGCAGCGGCCCTAATCTTCATCCAGGCCGAGCTCATCTCCGCTCGCGTCGAACTGCTCCCGCTCCAGCGGCGGGTTGCTGATGTTGAGTCCCTCATGCCGCAAAGCTGGGAGGAAGCGCTCTGCCGGTAGATGTTACTACGTGACCATACTCCCATGCTCCGGGCCCTCAGGGTGAGGGCCAACCAGACATTGGGTGCCATCTGTGACGAACACGCACCTCACCCCCACGCAAAGGACTATGCCAGCCATCTTTGCTTCTTCACCGATGTCGTGACGTGCCTGGAGGACCGGGCCAAGAGAGCTCACGAGCTTGTGGACGAAAATATCCGAGGCCTCCTTGGACACGCGTCCTCCTGCATCTTCACACATCTTCAGAATGCCGATCCCAACTTCGACTCCGACGCCGCCATCGCCCAGTGCCCGGAGCTATCCGGGACAACCTGGCGCGCTGGGTGGATGATAACATGGATGCTCTGGTCAGAGCTTTTGCTTCCGACAACGACGTAGTGGTGGTCGTGGCAGATGAAGGCGATGTGGTCGATGATGGTGAAAACAACACTGGCGACAACGCCAGTAGCATGCTCGGGAGCGATTCCGAAGATGTTGCGAGCGACATGTCCGATTGAGCCCGCGCTCCTTGTTTTGAACCTGCGCACAAAAGCATGGGCACGTCCCTTCAAGATGTAAGTGCATTTTGGGGAGGGGGGGCCCTCATGTAATTAGACTATTGTTTTATTCCCTGAGCCAGACTTAAGGCATGCTTTTGTGAGTTCTCAAGTTCTTTGACGAGCTTGCTGCAGTAACTTACCTCAGTCTACGCAAGCCTCGACTGGTCTTGTAGTTATCGATGTGTAGTTCTCCCGAGGGGAGTCCTTCTGGCGCTCTCGAGGTTTTGGGATTTTGAGGAGCCCGCTAGTCCGCCCGAGAGGGCTTTGCTAGAGACGAGCGTTAGATCACGACGAGATGCGTGCGCATACCACGCCCAGCCCCCGCTCACAAGGCACTCGTAAGGGAGGGGCAGTAGGCGATGGCCTTGAAACAAGGCGCAGAGCCAGAAAACTCAAGAAATCAACATGAATGAGAAAAGATGCCCCCCATGCTTGCAAATGAAAATACGACTTCGAGTTCAAATCCAAAAGGCGGCAAATCAATTTACAGAAAAAAGGGTTTAAAGCAAATGTCCGCGTCCGGCACCTAGCTAGTTTTCTTGTCTTCTCACCAGCGCACAGCCTGCGTTCACTGGCCGTGAGCATAGTCATTGGGGGGCAATGTCGACGGCCAGCGCTGAGCATGGTGATCCCAATAGGACGTGGGCGGGAACACCCGAGACCCGAGGGCAGCTCTCCGGAGACTCCGGAGCGTGTACAGCCCCACTCATTATTACGTGACAGTGTCATGGGCGGAGAACATCA
Organism: Triticum urartu; assembly: GCF_056163025.1. Lineage (NCBI taxonomy): Eukaryota > Viridiplantae > Streptophyta > Magnoliopsida > Poales > Poaceae > Triticum > Triticum urartu. The sequence goes on along the minus strand of NC_141879.1, from coordinate 398,093,896 downwards.
CAGGCGTCAGCCTTGCTTCATATCGCCAGACGAGGGCCCCGCCTTGCACCACCCTCGACCACCGTTGGGGCGTCCGAAAACCAGGACGATGCCAAGGGGCAACGGGGATGCTAGCTGCGCCCTCGGCGACCACGGGCCCTCGTCCGGGGGGAGGGCTCGCCGGCGCCTCCCCGGCAGAGGACCTACCTCCGGGCGATGCCTTGCCCCGCGCGACATGAGGGAGGGACTTCCTCCGAACCCCTTCCGCATAGCCCCCAATGCGCTGCCCCTGGCTGGAGTGGGGCTGCCGCGCTAGGGTCGCTGTCTGCCGCTGCGGCCTAGTCCACCTGCGACCCATGGTTAGCGTAAGCCTGCTCCTGAGATATCAGTGGTACCCTACGGTTGTTGTCGTTGGCGGGGTCGGCGAGGCTCCTGGGTGGCTCATGGAACGCCTCAGCTTCCAGCATCTCTTCTTCCCAACCCGGCTCGAGGAACGTGCAGGGGTCATCCTCTAGTGTGTACTCTCGGTCCACCATGCGGGGCACATAGGCTTCCTGAGCTGCCTCTTCGGAACCTCCGCCGAGGCGCCCTGTGCCCCATGCCGCCGAGCCCAGTGCACCTCCCTGGTGGCCGTAGGGTGGCACCCCATTGGGACCGCGAGGAGCAACGCCCGCACCTACGCCACCCAGGGGACGCAAGGGCGCGGCCAGATGTCCGGCACTGCTGGTCGTGCTAGCGTTAACGAGCCCTCCTGGAGCACCTGGGAGCACGCGGGCGCGACGAGGCCCGCCGTGCACCTGGCCACAACTTGAGATGTAAGTAGGGAGCAGAAAGGAGGCATACCCCTGGTTGCTGCATCCAATAGCTTGGCGACGCGTTCCAGCAACGCGTCGCAGCCGCTCTCCATCAGCTGGCACCGCAGCAGCTCCGGCGCCACCACGAGCGTGTCTCGCATGTTCGCTTGTTCCCGTCGGGTGTGTGGTGCCATCATTGCTGCGTAGCTTGAGGATCTTGTGGCGGCCCGCGCACGCTGCGGTGTGAGGGTGGAAGGCATCGGTCCACGCCGCCCACGTCCTGCAGTTTTTGGCGGTGTGTGGGCCGCCTGGAGTGCGGAGTTGAGGTCTCCTTGGATGGTCGGTGCCGCCCTCACGGGCCAAGCAGCCCATTGGTCGGCGTTGGTCCTCGGGTTGCAGGACATCCAGATCAAGGGGTGTTGGCGGATCAACTGACGGAAGAGAGGCTTTAGCGCACCCCTACCCGGCGTGCCAAATGTTGGATTACGGGTTCCGGCAAACCCTTGAGGTTCGAACACTGGGGTGTGCACGAAGATCTCTCTCCCCCGCGAGCCCACTCTCGCAACGATCTCTAAGCCTAGCTCTTAACCCAAAGAACAAGGGACACAAGTGTTTATACTGGTTCGGACCACCATTGTGGTGTAATACCCTACTCTAGGGTGGTGTGGTGGATTGCCTTGTAGGCTGAAGATGAACACGTACAAGGGATGAACAACCTCCTGAGGAGAGGTGTTCTTGAGCTCGGAGAGCTTGTGTGTGAGGATGGTCTGGTCGGAGTGGATCCGATCCAAGATGAGCCGATCCCTGAATATGGTGGTGGCTAGCCCTATTTATAGAGGCCCTGGTCCTCTACCCAAATATTGGGCGGGAAGGGAACCTACAATGGCCAGTTTGAAGGGGGACAACTAATACAAGCTATCCTGACAAAAGGTGGTCTTCGCCTGCCAAAGGCTCTGGTGGTGACGCCGTCGTGGGCTCCACGGTGACCTCCGTCCTGCCGTCCTGCTGGCCTTGGTCTTGTTGCACCAATATGTAAACCTTTGTATGATGCCGCGGGACTCCTCGCTTGCGCTTTCCTCTTTAGCACCAAAGAGAAAACTGGCACCCTGCGCCCGCTAACGCCCGCCTGGCCTTGGTCGTTATGGCTCACGTCACGTGAACCTCGCGAGGTGCCCCTTGGATAGACATCTCCGCCTCTCGGGAGCCAGCCTATGGTGGCTGCCCCTGAGGAGGTCTCGGCGTCGTCTGGCTCGCGAGGGTCTTGAATGGGTGCTGATGAAGATGGGCCGTACCAGGCCGCTGGTGGAGCCACGCCCTGGACCGCAGGTAGGCAAGTCTGGGTACCCCCGTTCCCAGGACGCTGACAACTCCCATGGAGTTCAAGACCTCCATGTGAGAAGATCATGCGGGATATATCGTCAAGACCCCTCACGGGAAGATCTGTCTAGGATACCATCAAGGCCTCCTCTTGGAGATGAACTTTACCTTGTATCTTTCCTTTTGTTGTTCACGTACCTTGTGGATCTTGTGTGCTTGATTGTCTAGTGGATGTGTGATTGGACTTGTTCTTGAGTGTTTCCCCTTGTGATTTCTCCCCATTCATCCCCGTGTTCACCGTGTTCTTCATGTTTTTCGAGGGAATCCACTCCAATCGTGAAAGATTGGCCTACACCGGGTCAGCCCCGCATCATATGGTATCATGAGCCATGTTGATCACAATTTCGGAGCCTCCCCTCTTCGTTTTCTATCTTGATTTTGTTGTGTTCTTCCCCAATTTCGAAAATCCCGACCAAAAATAGCCCCAATTTTTTTTGTGATTTGTTGGTTTTATGAAGTTTTGTTGATTTTGATCTATGGATTTGCTTGGTTTCGAGTGGATCTAGCATTTCTCCAAGTTTCCCCATCTTTCATCCACGAAATCTCGTCAACTTTGACCCCAAAATCCCCAAATTCCGCCCAAAATCGCGCCCCGGATCTCAAATCCTGCATTTACCCCGATACACCGGACGACCAACGCCTTAACGGATGTCCGGAGCCCCAGGAATCACCGGAAGACCGGTACTTACCGGACATCCGGAACCCAGATCCCAAGCTGAAATCAGCGGATTTCCGACCCGACCGGACGTCCGCTACTTGTAGATATCAACTTCCGGTGATTTTTGTTTCGGCCATAACTAATTCATCCGAACTCCGGTTTTGACGTTCTTTAGCTCGTTTTGAAGCTATTGACATCCCTCTTCCCACAAAATACTTCCAACATCATTTGACTCCATCAAATTTTTACAACTTTGGCATCTTTGCCTAGGGCTTCCGCTGTATCATCCGCATTACCACCACCGACTTCCGCAACCTAACCCATCTTGAACCCCATTGCTTATGTGGTTGTTTGAGTAGTGATTCGAGTCTCCTAAGGTGTTTCGGCTACTTAGGGACGGTTGCTTCGTCATCAACCACCACCACCACTTCCGCATAACTTTGCCACCATACACTTCCATCACCCCAATTTTGTTTGAGTTGTGGCTTGCATCTCCTCAGGTGTTTCGGCCACTTAGGGACGGTCACTTCACCATTGACTCGCATAACTCATCATTCCACTTCCACATTGCCGAGTGCAAAGCCACCACCACTTTCCACTACCACCATTTGACTTTTGTCCTTGAGATTTTGAGTTTGCGGTTTTTTTCCTTTTCCTAAGGTGTTTCAGCTAATTAGGAATGGTTCTACTTCAAGAACACCGCCACTCATCATCGCATCGGACGGTAACCTTGACGACATCATTGTACATTCTTGCCATTGCATTGATAACCCCTAGCCCATTTTGTGTTACTTGCCAACCGAGACCAGACATTTGAGTATTGTCGGCAACGTTACTTGTGCACATTAGTGATCATGGATCTACACCTTCCATTGCATACATACCATATCATATTGGTATCATCTTAGTATCATATCATCCCTTGTGTCACAAGATTGTTCCCGCATATACACAATTGCTATCTTGGTTTGTGCATTTCGCATTGTGGCCATATGAAAAAAAGAATAAGCTTTTAAGCAAAGAGAAAATCAAAGAAGCTTGTAAACAAGATCCATAGCATCGTATCATAGTACATTACAATATATCATACTCGATCATCTTGGATCATCTTGTGCTAAAACAACGGGAACCATACATACATAGCATACTTGGGATAGAAAGTTTATCCATTTTGCATCTTATAGGTTGTGCAGAAATGTCATATCCGCCTATTGAGCAATCATGCTAGCATCTCTCTCGAGTTGTCCAACATGAGCATTTTCCGTGGATTCCACATTTTGTGCTCATTCCTTGGTTGCACGAACCCATTTATCTATCTGTGTGTGTGTTTCCGTGTGCGATTCATTGCTATTGGTCTACTTGTCTCACTTGCGAATTTGTGAATCTCTTTCAACATTTTTGACTCTTGCAAACAATTTGCATCAAATTTTTGTGCCACTATCCTCACCAATCTACTCCATAAGCTTTACTTGATAGGTGTGAGTGAACAAGTCCGATACCAATTCCACTATTCTTTCATTTCACATTGAGTGAAACGGGATACATTCTCAACTTTGGGAAAAGGTAGCTTGGTATTGTTTATCTCATTCCTACTCACCCCTACTCGAGTCTTGTGGTGGATAGGCAAGGCATTTCACCTTCGATCTACAACAACAATGACGAGTTTGGTGCAACAAACAACTTGAATGCCAAAATGGATGCTCAAATGGAGGAAATCAAAGCCCTCATCAAGGCCTACAAGCGGTCTTCCTCATCTTCGAGAAGACGCTCAAGTGTACATGCTTCCAAGCTACCATCTCCGGCAAGATCATATTGGCATCGACACCACCACCAACAAGGATGTGAAGGTCAAGATCTCTACAGCAACAACCGCTCAACGACTTCACCATCTCCCTTGGCATCTTCTCCAAGTGACTTCAAGGCATCTCCGCCTTCGGATATTCGGCATCTTTGCCAACAAGAACCTAAAGGCTACACTCAATAGAAGCTCCCCAAGCTCAAGTCCATGACTTCCATGAGCTACTACGACCTCGACACTGACCACGAGATTCCTTTCTATGGGACTCTAGAACCTGAGGAGTATCTCAAGTGGGAGTGCTTGATGGACGACTACCTCAAGCGACATCAAGTTCGTCACGAAGAACAAGTGAAGTGCGACACAAGGAACTTCCATTACTACGCGTACACATGGTGGCTTGACACACCTTCAGAGAGCTACGACATGAGTTGGCCCAAGACGAAGAGAGCTTTGCGGCGAGAGTTTGTGCCTCCAACCTACACGGAACAACTTATATGCTAATTGGAGAACACCATCCAAGGATCCAAGTCCATCGACGTGTACTTCAAGGAGATGAAGAATGCCTTGCGACGAGCCGGCGTGCATGACCCCATTTCGATGAAGTTCCACTTCATGATGGGATTACACACAGACATCTCCAAGATGATCTTCCTCGAGAACTACAAGTCCCTCGATGACAACTACATTGGTTCTCTCAAGGCGGAACAAGAACTCATGAAGGCGAACGCTTCTCCACCCGAAGCTCACTTTGCGATGACCAGGCTCCATGAGAATGAGCATGAGGCTAGTACCATGATGATGTCCAAACCCCACGATCTCCAAGACAATGCTCCCAAGTTCGACTCCACCGCCATCTCTCTTAGTGGCATTGATGATGCCGAGTCTACCACGACTCTTTTTCAAGATGGCGCGGCGACGAGTATGACTACGGAGACCCTCAAGGAACATGTTTTGGAGGCATGCGACATGGTGACGAGCACGGAGGATGTTTCCATCTTAGGAGGCGAGAGTGATGATGTGCCATATTCGGCCTTCATCCGCGGTGATGGCGACAAGATGGTTGAGCATGGGATTTTCCCTTCGACCACGAGGACGTATGATGACTTGAGTGACTTGTGCCACCATATTGAGAGTGAGAGTGACTTCACCACTAGCCCCATATATGATGTGTTGCCCCAATTCCCATGTGACGAAAGCCACAACTCCCACCACTTGACTGAGATGAGTGACTCCACCATATGTGACTTTGAGTGCACCTACATTGAGGGAGTGAGTGAACCACCACATATAGAGAGTGAGGTAATTGATAGGGCATGTGAGGCCACTATGATTTCTAACAACTTAACCTCTACCTCTATTGTGTCTTCTCATTTGGTGCTAGGTTCCATGTATGATGACCCGCCGATTCGCGACGACTACGTCCTACCTTTGGGCAAGACATGGCCATGGTGGAATATGATGCACCCCCCACATGGTTCCACCAAGATGAAGATGACCACTATTTGGTCTTTTGCACCTCACCTACACCACTTGAGTGGAATGAAAACGGTAACATAGGTGAAGGTGATTCTCTAGTCCCACTAGCGGACATTCTTGACATTGATTGGTTGCATGCTGTTGATCAACCTATTCATGCTTCATGCTAGATCGACTTCCCCATGTGATGATTTATTGCCCATTTATGAGGATTTCCATGTGGAGTCTATTAGTTGTGATGCCATGTTACATAGGATTTCTTGTGACAATTCTCTAGGTCACATCATGTTTGACAATCCGCTTGACTTGTCATATGCTATGCATGAGATCAACAATATGTCACATTTGCAATATCTTCATAGCGACGATGCATATGCCATTAAAATGAACCCAATTTGCACATATGGCATATATGACAAGCCCATGGTTATTGGCATTTGTTTTTCTTGTGATGATATTGATATCCTCCCTTTGCATCATTTATCTCATATGCCATGCATGACCACCTAGCTTCAGATATGCATTGTTTTGGATGTTGTCCATATTCTCCGTATGATGTTTCAAATATTGCACATGAGTAGACCCCCATAGTTTCCTCATACATTTTAGGAGAATTTGATCACTCACATCCATTGCATTATCCCAATACTTGTGTGCACCATATGCTCCCCATGAATAAAAATGCTATTGTTGTGCCTTATACTTGTATGCTTCATTTGCATCCCCATCGTGTTATACACAATAACTATTCTTTCATAATGGACGACATGTTCTTATACCATGCATCAAATTTCTTTGAGCGATGCTTATCTTGTTCTAACTCTCACGTGCACATACACATCATGATGGATGATGTGTACATTTACCACACACACAGTTTCTTTCGTTTGTGTCTCTTTTGTGTAGGTACCCATGAATACTTGTCAACCTCACAATCCCATGAGTTGACAAAATGAGCTCTAGAGAGCAATGATGACTTGGGATCCCATGGATTGTCTTTTGCACCACTCTCTTCGCATAATGACTTCATGCATTTCTTCTACATGACCCTCACTTGGCTATGGGTTATTGTCCATTACATATTATATGCCCATCTTGCCATGTTCACTTTGCATGATATGCTCATTACTATGCCTTTGCCATGCATTTGTGACCCATGCTTTGCATTACACATGATGATTAATTCTCATACTAGTATGTGTATTTACAAGCTTGGTGGAGATATCTCTTGTTATTAACATGTTCCTTTTGTGACCCATTCCTATGATGATACCATGATCTTGCTTTGTGTTCGTGCTTGCGGTATGTCATGTGCATTATCTATGCCTATTATTTGCTCACATGACATGATTGCCATGATTTCCTCTAGTGTGTTGCACCTTCGCTCCACTAGTTTGCACGACATGATTGATATGCTTGCTTATGTTGCATCACCAATGATTCATACTTGCTCATTTCATACGGTTGATGACAACCATTACAATGCTTTGCACATGATTGCTATTGCTTCTTGTCATATATCTCCATGTGTTGCCTCTCTTATGCTAGATGATTTGCCATGTATTGAGTGCAACGATGCTTTTAGCCTTGTTAATGAGATTTCCCCCATATGTTTCTCACATATATTTGGAGATTTTTACATATTTCTTGTGAAGCATGCTTGTCTTACCTCTTTGCACCATATACCTAGTGCTATGAATATAGCCATTGTTGCATCATATTGTTCGTGCACTTGTGCTTCTAATGGTTATGTTCAAGAGAAGAAAACCATCATGATGGATGATGTGTTTATCTACCATGTGCATACGTTCTTTGCTTTGTTTTGTGCATGTATAGGATACTTGGACTTTGTGTCGACTACCACTTCACGTGAGTTGACCATTTGAGCTCTTGAGAGCGAGCCTCATACATTCTACAACAACTTGCTTATACACCGCTTTTGCTTGCGCTTTGGCATTGTGAAGGTCGCACAAGGATATGCTTTCAAGGTGATATCATTCTTTGTTGAGAACACCCAAACCATGACATGCATATTATGGATCGTACAACTTGTGTTGCTTGCACCATGAGACTTATTGGCCATCTTGGACCACTTGCTTGCACACATGTTAGAGACCTTGCCTCAACTTGCCACATTCACATTTCCATGCGTCATGACATATATACCTTGTGTCTTGCATCCAATTCTTCGATTACTTGCTCGTATTATATGGTTGGTTGCAACAATGTAATTTCTTCATATATGCCATGTCCCATTGATCGCTACATGCTTGGGCTGATTGCCTCACAGATGATGAACAATTTATCTTTCTATTGTGTTGAGTGCCATGCTATCTTCACTACTCCCTCTGCATGTTATGCTTGGATTGTCTTGCACTTGACCCATGTGTTTAGACACTTCATTTTATTTGGTGTTGTGAATGATTCCTATGCCTACCATAAACCTTTCATTAAGTGCTTGATGAATGATTGCTATGACCTTGAGGTAGATGCTTGTTCTCTTATCACACACATTTGCATCTCTACCTCCCATTTGCATACTTATTTCCATGATGTCCTTGATTGTTCTCAATTTATATGCTTACATGCCATGTCACAATTCTTTGTCACACCATATGCTATGCTTGATGACAACACTTGTTGGGTGAATCACCACTTGAATGCTTGGTTTTGCACTAACGCTAACCACATTTGTTTTTCCAAGTGTTTGTTGTATTTGCTCATTTTGAAGGCATCACTAGACGGTGCGACATTGGAGAGTGCCCATTGCGAGCTTGAAGATGATGAGTACTTGGTGAATGTCCACTTCTACACGGCGAAGCCATCTCTTTCCCATGGTGATTTGGTTTTCAATCCGAGGTCAGATCTTCCCCAAGGGGGGAGATGATGTCGAGCATCCTACGGACATCACCATGTCAAGAGTCCGTTTGGCAAGTGAAACGTGCGACATCTACTTCACACACATAAAGGTGAATCATCTCCCTTACACGTGTTCACTTGACCCCTTCGAGGATGGTATACTACTTGACATTCCTCTCGTGTGCATTCATAGGTATTACCGGAGCTTCACGGATGACGAGGAGGAGTACGAGCGCAAGTGTACAACAACACCATCTGCGAGGGAAGCGTGGAAGCAAACACGGAAGAAGACGGAGCTACGGAGTCCATAGCGGCCGAATGTCTAACATGCCACCGGACGTCCGACACTCTACAGCGCCTAGACAACCGATCTTCACCGGACGTCCGACGCGACCACACCCTGACCAGCCAGGAGATCTACAGCGGCCGGACGACCGACAACCTCTGGAAGACCGATGAGACCCAGCCTCCGGATGTCCGACCCGCACCGAACGTCCGGTACCTCACGAGCCATCGGACGTCCGACACTGGCCGGACATCCGGTACATGCATGTGCGCATCCGTGGGCCTTTGGCCTTGTATCCCTCTCCCACTTACCCCTTCGTGGCTTAGACTATAAATAGACCACCTCCACCTCCTTTCTAGGGTTAGCAAAGTGATAGCTCATTTGTATGTGAGCTTTGCTCCTACCTTCCTCTACTCTTTAGAGAGAGAGAGACCACCACTCCCATGGAGTTCAAGACCTCCATGTGAGAAGATCCTGTGGGATATATCCTCAAGACCCCTCACGGGAAGATCCGTCTAGGATACCATCAAGACCTCCTCTTGGAGATGAACTTTACCTTATACCTTTCCTTTTGCTGTTCATGGACCTTGCGGATCTAGTGTGCTTGATTGTCTAGTGGATGTGTGATTGGACTTGTTCTCGAGTGTTTCCCCTTGTGATTTCTCCCTGTTCTTCCCTGTGTTCATCATGTTCTTCATGTTCTTCAAGGGAATCCACTCCAATCGTGAAAGATCGGCCTACACTGGGTTAACCCCGCATCACTAGGCCTAAATGAAAGATGCTGAAGTGCCGCGATGGCTCAAAAAAGGAACTTTTGACAAGCTACACAAGTGTGGAAGACGCTGGATTGATGAGTTGCTGGTGGTTCTTTGGTCAATTAGAACGACACCAAATGGAGCTATAGGCTAGACAACTTTCTCCCAAGTCTATGGGGCAGAAGCAGTGCTCCCCACAGAACTCATGTACGGGTCACCTCGAGTGCTCGCTTATGTTGAGCTTGAGCAAGAGCGGATGCGGCAAGATGACGCTATGATCCTTGAGGAAGATCCTCTCCAGGATGTTGTATGTGTTGCACGTTACTGACAAGCCTTGCGCTGCTACCACAACCGCAAGGTTAGCGCCAGGAGCCTTGAGGACGGCGACCTTGTTCTTCGGCGAGTTCAGTTTGCCATGAATACAAACAAGTTGACGCCGAAGTGGAAGGCCCATAACGGGTGAAACTAAGTCACTAGGCCTGGTGTGGTACATCTAGAGAATGAAGATAGCACTCCAATGCAGGACTCACGGAATGTCGAGCATCTTCGCAAGTTTTACTTGTAAGGCGCAGGTTGTCGGGCTGCCCGGTAACCACCTTTTGTACAAGTTTGTCGGCGTAGTACATAATCCTTTGTACAAATTCAAGCGCAGACCCTGTGCATAAGTGTAATAAACCTAAGTGTTTTGCAACTCTTGTCAATTCACATGTCTAGTTATATGTGTATTTCTGTGATGTTGTGATTCATTTGTCTTATATGGATGATTAACGGACCGACAAAGTTGCATATCATTATTTTCTCTTCTTTCTTTTTCTCAAATGGACAGAAGGTTTCGTCCCGCCCATGTTCTGAGGGGGGAGTAATGGTATGGGAACCCGCAAGCGATGTTCAAGTTAATATTCCACGACAAGAAGTAAAGCAAAGAAAAGCTAAGTTGAATTTTTTTTCAAATGAATTCTTTGTTGCAGAGCTACTTTCCATGAACGATTTTTGGCTTCTGTATGGACAACCCACACGCGAGGGAACCTTGCCATGTTTAGCTGCGCTCTTAGTCAGTTTCGAGGCTGTTCACTAGGCTAAACAGCTGTCGGCATGGAAGGAAGATCACCTATGGGGCAGGGGTGCCCCTTTGTGGTTTGGCATGGGGAAGGCCGCGTTGCACAAAGAGCAGAAGCAATAGGGAACGATACGATGATGGACAACTCACTTTTTACCCAGGGTCGGGCCACTTTGCAGTGTAAAACCCTACTCTTTGGTGGATTGATTTGGGAGGTGGACAGGCTCAACATGCTCTTGCCCCGCAAGGGTGCCTCGGGGAGAGCGACATGAGCTTACAAGTGCAGGGGGGTCAAAGTGTTCGAACCCTTTGCTAGGTTGCCTTGGGCCTCCTTTTATAGGTTAAGGGGTACCACAGTGGCAAAAAAGTCATTTTGGTGTGATTAGATATCTAACGGTGCTACCATACCTAACTCTGTTAGTTAGAACAAAGTGCATTAAATGCTATGCTAGGTGTCGTATCGAGGGCGAATTCCGGCAAGCCTGTAGCACCGCTTATCCGCCTCTTATCATCAGCTTGACATACCTCCTAGATGGGTGTCAATAAAGCTAAAGCTCTTCTCTTTGATGCTACCACGTGCCTGATAGGATCCACCTGGTTGTTTAGCACCTTGACATCGCACTGATAAATGACTTGGGTGCGATGGAGTGGAGTGGTGGCTTCTTGGGGATGATCCTTTGAAGGAGCTTGGTGGGGTTTGATCTTGGCGGCCCCAGCAAGCTTGCTGGGGTGAGTCTGGGCTTGTCCTCATCTGTAGCCTCAACCTGACCAGGCCCTCCTACCCTGATGAGGACATGACTACTTTGGATATGACCAAAAATATTGCATACATGTATATTTGTGAGGTTATTTCTAATGCAAACTATGCAATAATTTATTTATGTCATCCAGGACAAAAATACTTCACAAACTTTTGTGCCATGTCTAATTGCAGGTGTATTGGACATTTCTACAATCCACATATGAAGATTAGGGAAAAAGAGAAGTTTAGGTGCTGTTCAAAAAGTCCTCTCACGTCACCTTTGGGCAAGAGAAGATAGAGTCCAAGTCTCTCACGTTCTGGATTCAGATTCGGACTGCACAGACATACCTGACTCAAAACGCCAACAACTTTGTCATACAGACTCTGAATTGGATGATTCATTTTTTGTTTGAAAGTAGATTTCGTGCTCTTTCCAACACAATTGGATCCACCCTCAAATTCGTCCAGAGCGTTGAGTTATGGACGAAACAATCTGACATTGCAGCAGAATCCGAGTCAAACTACAAGCCCAAAGGTGTTGCATCACCTCCACTTGGGCCCATGAGCCTTATACGACCTAGGGTTAGTTTTAGGCTGCCTTGGGACGTCCTCCCACCTCCTTGGTTGCTACCCCTTGCTCCTATATAAGTAAATCCATCTAATAGCTTTTTCCTTGGGATTTGTTTAGTTAAAAGTTAGCCAACGCAACTTCATGTACTTCATTTGTGTCCAACGACCAGACCAAGACCGCTTCCGGATGCCCACCATTATCAATACTTCATCTATATTCATGATATTCTGATTGTTTTATCATATTCTTGCTTGTTATTCGATTGCTTGCAGGAATAGACCTTCGTGGTCAGGTTGATCATGCTCCAGCGTGGTCAATAACCTCTCGGAGTTGGTTTAGCGATTGCTAAGGCGCAACGTCTTGCACGTTTGTAGTTGGATCGTCAAAGTCGACACCACCAAATTGATATTTATTATCTCATCGAAAGATCGGCACTCTCGCCTCTATCATGCCTGGCAAGGGAGGCCCTCCCTAGGTGGCCTTCTGCATTCTTGTTCTTCTTAATGTTCTCTGGCTTGACTTGATGGCATGTCTTGGAGATTGAATATGTGATCGTCGCCATGCCTGTGCATGGATTCGGTCAGCAAACGTGGATGTTTGTTGCACCGGCAAGAGCCCCCATGCCTAGCCCACATGTGTTGCTGGCCATTGTTGGGGTAGGCCCTAACAATGCACAAGCAGGCAACATGACCTTGCCGCGGCGGGGTCCAAGCCTCTAAGATTTTCTTTGCTTCTTAATTAAACTGAGATTTAATCAATCTCGGGTTCCCGCGAGTCGTGTGATGTTAGGCGGCCTGGGTCTAATGTGATGCCCGGATTATTATGCTACATTAAACCTACGCTTGTGATGACACGTCACCTCTGATACTGTTGCTAACCTCGCGATAGATCTAAACATTTCAAAATCAAATTTGAAATTTTGACAAACAATAAAAAATTTCAAAATTTCAAAACTAAAATGTTCGGACTGTGACATAATTAACTTTACTAAATTAGGTGCCACCTATGTATTTTTCGAAAAACTAAATGTTTAGGAGATGGGAGAAAACAGAAAAAGCAAAAAGAATAAAAACAAAAAACAAGACAAACAAAAAAAAGAAACCCCAACCCCCCACTAGGCTAGTCGGCCAAGCTGCTAGCCAGGCCGGCCCAAACCGGCCTAGGCGGCGCCCCCACTCCCCCATAACCCCCTGGGCAACCGAACCCTAGAAGCAAACCCCCCCACTCCCCCACGATCTCCACCCCTATCCCTCCAGCGCCGCCAGGAGAGAGCCCCGCGCGCGACCCCCCCCCCACCTATCTCGCTCGTTGTCACGCCCCCACCCTCTGATCTGAACTGGGGCTCGGCCCAAACACCTCCCATTGCCCTCGCCGTGACGCCGCCGCTCGAGGGCCTCGTCACCGTCGCCACGCCCGTCCCCGGCATCGTCCCGCCACGACATGGTCGCTCTCGTCCTCGCCCGGAGCCGTCGTCGACCACCGCCTCGACCTTGCCATCATCCCCGTCCTCCTCCTCGAACCCGCTACCACTCCCCTACACCGTCCGTGAGCACCTCCCTCTCTCCCCGTCCGCGACACCCGTTCCGGCCACCGCGCCTGACTGTACCCGGCGCCGCCCGCTGCGCTCCGTCGTTGATGCCTGTGCCCGCCTCTGCCGTTGCCCCCACGCAAGCTCGCACCTCCGCGCGCGCGCCGCACAGGCCCAGGCGCGCCCGCTCGCCCTGCTCCCTCTCCGTCCTCGCAAGCTTTCTCACGCCCGCCGACGCGCCCGCTGCGTCCTCGCCATGCCCCGGGCAGCACCTGACCGCACCCTGCTTGCAGCCTCGTGGCCATGCTCATGCGCGCCTCTCCATCTGCGCGTGCGCCTGCCGCCGCTGCTACCTCCCGCCTGCAGCTAGCGCCCGCGCGAGCCTCGCTGCTCCAGGCCGCAGCCATGGCCGGCTCGCCACCCGCCTTCGTCAGCCCGTCTCCGCCTGACCTCGCGGCGGTGAACCGCATCTGCCTCGCGGCCACCCCTGTCGGCCACCGGACCACAGCCCTGGCCGGCGCCCCGCCGCTGCCCCGCTTGCCCCGCTCGGCGGCGCCCTGTCGGGCGCCCTGCCCAACGCCCGTTCGCCCACTATGCCCCGTGGGCCAATGACACGAGGGCCCTGCCCAGAACGTTTTTTAAAGAATTAAAATAATATTAATTAATTAATTAATTAATTAAAGAATTAATTTTGATTAATTAAGCTAAACAACTAGTTAAACTAATTAATCGTGATTAGTTAGTCTAGTCAATGGAGAACGGGACCCACACGTCAGTTTGACCAGTCAACACCCCTATTGACTGCTGACATCATGTTGACGTCAGCATGCACTATTCTGGATAATGTTGAGTTAAAGTAATTAAATAAATCCTAAAAATGATTTAAATCTTTTAAAATTAATATAAAATAAACCGTAGCTCGGATGGAAAAACTTTGTACATGAAAGTTGCTCAGAACGATGAGACGAATCCAGATACGCATCCCAGTCGTCCGCCACGCATCCCTAGCATAGCGAACACGCAACTTTCCCCCTCCGATTCATCTGTATGAAGACGTGAAACACCATGGATATTTTCCCGGATGTTTCCCCCTTCACCGGTATCACCTCATACCGCGTTAGGGCACACCTAGCACCGCTACTTGTCATGTCATCCATCGTTAAGCATCTGTTTGCATTGTATTCATTGTTTCTTCCCCCCTCTTCTTTTCGGTAGACTACGAGACTGAACCGCTGCTGGTGCCCCGGTCGACTACATTGTTGAAGACCCCTACTTGCCAGAGCACCCAGGCAAGCCCCCCCCTTGATCACCAGATATCGTCTACTCTTCTCTCTACTTCTTGCATTAGAGTAGTGTAGCATGTTACTGCTTTCCGTAAATACTATCCTGATGCATAGCCTGACATTGTTGCTACAGTTATTGATACCTTACTTGCAATCCTAAATGCTTAGTATAGGATGCTAGTTTATCATCAATGGCCCTAAATTCTTGTCCGTCTGCCATGCTATACTATCGGGACCGTGATCACTCGGGAGGTGGTCATGGGTGTATACTCATATACATATTATATCATACCTGTGATGACTAAAGTCGGGTCGGCTCGTAGAGTACCTGCGAGTGATTCACGGATTAGGTCCGAAAGGACGTTTGTCCCGACGGCCCTCTGAGTGAATCTTTGTGGCGGAGCGACAGGGCAGGTTGAGATCGCCTAGGAGAGAGGTGGGCCTCCCCCTGGTCGGCGTCCGTGGTTTTTTCAAAATAACGCGCTTAACGAGATATTGGTATTTGATCTGAGTCTCGCCATTGGCCTATACGCACTAACCAACTACGCGGGAATAGTTATGGGCACTCGACGT
Organism: Triticum urartu; assembly: GCF_056163025.1. Lineage (NCBI taxonomy): Eukaryota > Viridiplantae > Streptophyta > Magnoliopsida > Poales > Poaceae > Triticum > Triticum urartu. Next base: position 398,078,160 of record NC_141879.1, on the reverse strand, counting down.
TGTGGTATCAGCCGAAACCTTCGTGACATCAGCGACTGAGCGGCGCGTGCCGGGTTGGACTGGAACGCCTGCTCTTGTATAAGGGAGGCTTTGTCTGCTCAGTGGCCGCGTATGCAACATGCAGGTGTGCAATGGGCGATGGGCCCAGACCAATGTGCCATAGGATTTAGACTGGCGTGCTGACCTCTCTGTTGTGCCTAGGTAGGGCTGCGACGTGTTGATCTTCCGAGGCCGGGCATGACACAGAAAAGTGTGTCCGGACAAAGCGGATCGAGCGTGTTGGGAAATGTGGTGCGCCCCTTCAGGGAAATTGATCTATTCGAATAGTCGTGTCCCTCGGTAAAAGGACGACCCGGAGTTGTACCTTGACCTTATGACAACTAGAACCAGATACTTAATAAAACACACCCTTCCAAGTGCCAAATACAACCGGTGATCGCTCTCTCACAGGGCGACGAGGGGAGGATCACCAGGTAGCATTATGCTATGCGATGATACTTGGTGAACTTACCATCTACTCTCTTCTTCTGCTGCAAGATGGAGGTCACTAGAAGCGTAGTCTTCGATAGGACTAGCTAACCCCCTCTTATTCCGGCATTCTGCAGTTTAGTCCACATATGCTACCCTTTTCCATTTGATACCAATGCATACATATGTAGTGTAGCTCCTTGCTTGCGAGTACTTTGGATGAGTACTCGTGGTTGCTTTGCTCCCCCTTTTCCCCCTTTCTATATCCGATTGCTGCGAACAGATGATGGAGTCCAGGAGCTAGACGCCGCCGTCGACGACGACTCCTACTACACTGGAGGTGCCTACTACTACGTGCAGGCCGCTGATGACGACTAGGAGTAGTTTAGGAGGATCCCGGGCAGGAGGCCTGCGCCTCTTTCGATATGTATCCCTGTTTGTGCTAGCCTTCTTATGGAAAACTTGTTTAACTTATGTCTGTACTCAGATATTGTTGCTTCCGCTGACTCATCTATGATCAAGCTCTCGTATTCGAGCCCTCGAGACCCCTGGCTTGTAATATGATGCTTGTATGACTTATTTTATTTTTAGAGTTGTGTTGTGATGTCTTCCCGTGAGTCCCTGATCTTGATCATACACATTTGTGTGTATGATTAGTGTATGATTAAATCGGGGGTGTCACAAGTTGGTATCAGAGCCGACTTCCTGTAGGAATCCCCCTTCCACATTCCTTGGCCGAAGTCGAGTCTAGACATTGCAAAACTTTTACTAACATGTCTGTGTGTCTTACGGGCCCACGTCGCCATTGGGTGGGATTAGGATCTTTTATTCCTCGTCTATACTCTGTGACTCTGGTATCTCTTCTACTCGGTTGAATGATTTTGCTAACTCTAACACTAGGTTCTCGTAACTACTTCCTCCCGGAGAGCCCTCACTCCAGATGATTGCTTGGTCTCTCTATTGTTCTGAGAATCCTTTGAGATACTGCCTTGCAGTTCCTTGCCGCATGAATACCCACTACGGATAATTTCTCTCGCTTACCGAGTATCCGTGTCGGTGGGAACAACACCTATGGGATCACAAGAATCCCTACTACGGTTGCGGGGCGCGGGGTCGTGAGAAGAGCGGATCAAACAGATAGCACACGGTTCGTTTACCCAGGTTCGGGCCGCGGGGATGCGTAAAACCCTACTCCTGCTTTGGTGGATTGTATATCTGTGTTCTTGAGCTAGCTATGGGGCGTGAGGAGCTCCAAAACGCCGAATCCTCCTCCTGGTCGCCTCGGGCCTCCTTTCATAGGAAAGGGGTTGCCAAAGTAGCACCAGGAGGTGGAAAGGGAACAGTGATGCGAGGTTATCCCTCGCATCACATGACAAGGCGCATTTAATGCGTCTTGCCCAGGTGTCCTTGCTTTATCGGGGACGAGAGAGAGACCTGTCTCATCCGTCGCTGCTCCCTCTCATGTCGACACGCGCCCTGGCTAGCGGCACCCGCGGTGCCATGTAGGAAGGCAGGCAGCTGAGGTGGCGCAGCGGTGGGTCTCCACAAAGATCTACATGCCGCCACGCAGGTGCCTGCCCAGCTGGTTGGGTCGGCAGCTGCATGCGAACGGCGGTGGAGGTTTGACTGGCGTGGGCCTGATGGTGGCCCTACGGGTGTTCTTGGCAAGGGCCATGCCGGGGCCCCGGCAAGGGTCTTGCCGTGGCGACTGCTGTCATCCCCGGCAAGGCTCTTGCCGGGGGCCTTGTGGTCCTCCTTGGCTGGGATCCCGCCGAGGATCATCATCTTCTGAAGGGTGTATCTGATCTTGAATGTCTTCACAAAGATCTGCATGCCACCACGGGGATGTCTCCCGAATCCTTGCCCCGTGGGGGCAGTGGAATCAAGGGTGACTCACTCTGTAGGTGTGGGGCGAGCTGCCACGGCAAGGGGCTTGCCGGGTTTGCTAAAACCGCCTCCCGGCAAGGATCTTGCCAGGGGGTTCCGTTTCGTCCCCTTTGCTCTTTGTGGTCTTGGTCTTGGCGTCGTTCTGCTTCTCCTGAGCTTCGGCCTTACCTTGGCTCACCTCCCTTGCCTTGTTCAGTGTGGTGGTGCCCATGGCTCAGACTGCCTGTGCATAGTTATAGGGGTACAAAAAGCGCGCCCCTCTTTTGTACACCGACAGGAGCCCCCGGGCCTGGGCCACACGTAAGCACAATCGTGTTATTGGGCTAAGCCCAAAAACGGTGCGCGGGCAGGTGGGGCGGTTTTTACCACGGTAAGTCTCTTTGCACGCTGTGCTTCCCATGCTTCCCGCGCGTGGCGTGGCGTGGGGAGGCGTGTGTGACGTGGGCGGCATGCGTGGGGTTGCTTCCCGCGGGCATGCATCACATCACAGTGAATGTGAAAGGAGGCGACCCGCCTTTTTCCCCATAAGAAGGAATACCCGTGGGCGCGCTGCTCACTTTCTCCTCTTCCCTCGTGCCTTTTCCGATCTCAGAGCCGCCGTTCCCTTTCTTCCTTCCTTCCTAAGCTTTCGCTGTCGCCCGCCGCCGCTGCTTTGCCATCCCCTTCCTCAGCCCTCCAAACTTCTTGGTCGCCATGGCTCCCAAATTCGCTAAGGGCAAGGGGGTGGCTAAGGGCGCCGGGATGGTGGAGCCGCCGGAGAGCACGCTGTCGGGGGACCAGACGAAGTCCGCCTTCTTCTTCCCCTTGACGGTTGATGTTCAAGAGCTCCGGGCCTCCTTCAAGCCCCTATGGGGAGTGAAGACGGGGGGAGAGGATTCGGGACACCCGGCGACGCGCATCATTCCTGCTGCTTGCGCTGATCCTGCCTCAAATCGGTACCCCTTCTTCCTTGATTACTTTTCTTGCGGGTTATGCCCTCCTTTCTCCGATTTCTTCTGCGACGTTATGCGCACCTTCAGCTTTCGCCTCTTGGATTATACTCCAAATGCGATGGCGTGCATGGCTTTCTTTTCGCATCTTTGCGAAGGCTTTGCCGGGGTGCATCCCAACACGGCGCTCTTCCGCCATTACTTCTTCCCTCGAATCCAGCCGGGAGGAGCCGTCTCCGGTTGCGTCACCTGGATCCCAAGATCCAAGGGGGCGTACCCGGACGGTGCCGTGAAGGAGAGGTGGGAGGAATGGCGTGGCCGGTGGTGCTGGATTGAAGATGAAAACCCGCCAGAATTCTGCAAGGTCCGCCGAGTGCCGCCGGTCCGCGGCAGCGATTGGAGCAATGTCGACGCTGCCGATGGGAGGCTCACCGTTGCCACCACCAGGATTCTCCGGCTCACCCAGGCCGGACTCACCCTTGTGATGATCGGGGCAGACTTCATTCGCCGTCGGATCGCCCCGTTGCACAACAAGGGGAGGCCAGCTTGGCTCTTCACGAACCCGGCTGACATTATGTGACTTTGCCCCGGCCTCGATCACAACTTCACAGTGCTGGCGCATGCCCACTTCTGCCAGTGGCTTTTCCAGCTTGATGTGTGTCGCGATGGCGAGGTCGAGCGGACCGGCAAGGCCGCGAGGGCTGCCGCAAAGGTTGGCAAGGCCCTCAAGGGGCCATTTTTCAAGCTACCAGCGGGGGTGGTCCCGTTGTGCAACAATTCACGTCGGTCCGAGATCATCGCCATGATGCCGGACTGTAATGTGCACGGCCCTGTCCCGAGCTGGAAGGAGCCTAAGGTCGACGATGTGCAGCAATTCTTTGACACCCTAATCGAGGTGTATGTCAATGCCGACGCCGAGCGGTGGCTTATCATGGACACCACCCAGGCAGAGCTGGACTACATCGCCACTAGGGCGAGGGAGGCACAGCTTGCCATGGAGGCCGGCAGCGCCGGGGGCATGGAGAACATGGCCGCAACGGCGGCGGAGGAAGAGGAGCTCTCCCGGTGGGCGGCGGCCTCCGGGGAGGTCAGCAGCGCCAACACTGGATCTCCGCTCGTCGAAGACGCGGCCGACGAGTCGTCGGGGGAGGAGGAGGACGCGGCGGCGGGCCCGACGCCAACCAGGGGAAGAGGGCGAGTCCCGCGGCGGGCTGGCTCCGGTGAGCCGGTCCGGCCCGGCAGGGCTGCGCGGCCTCAATTGACCCTGGAGGGGTCTGGGCGCCACACGAGGGCCACGGCAGCCAAGAGGATGACAAAGGCCGCTGAGAAGAAGAAGACAACAGCCCCTTCCTCATCCGGGTGCGCACAAACCCCGCCGCCTCCTTCGCCTCCTCCGGTAGACATCGACTCGGATGATGATGCGGAGCTCCCTTTTCATCTCGGGCCTCTCAGCCCAGAGAGGAAAAGGAAACTGGTGGAAGAGCAGGAGACGGATGACGAGTAAGTTCTCCGTTCCTTACTATCATTTCCATTTCCTTGAATTGGGTCGCTTGTCTTGATCCATTTTTGCTTCCGTAGGGAGACAGAGACGTTGGCCCAGAGGGTGAAGAGGGCGAGGACCTCGGCGAGCAGCCAGCCCCCGGCTGGGGCTTCAAAGACACCACTGCTGGTGCTGAGCAGCCCGGACAGCAGCCCCCGGCGCATCCCCCAGTGTAAGTTCGTCACCCTCTTCTTACTCGACACGTGGTAGGTGCTCGATGCTATGATGTTGACCTTGCCGGGTTTGCAGGAGGGGAGCGGCAGCAGGAGGAGCCACAGAGGGCTACCCCTAACACACCACCCCCATCGACTACGCCGCCGCGGGGGGCGTCCCCGGCAAGGGCATTAGGCACGGAGCCCACACCTATGGAGGAAGAGGGGAACTTGGGCGCTGGTGGCTCTTCCACGGCGCCATTGCTGGCGGAGAGGGGACTTCTGCTTCACAGCCGGGCACTAGTGAGTCGCCTGTCCTTCGTCTCTGTGTTTCCCTTATTCTTTTCCTGGCTTCATTGCTCCCGTTGCTGCCCAGGCCCTCCTTCAACAGGTATGGAGGACGTGGATACCGTTGCTGGGAACATTGCTGAGGAGGCCACCAAGGATGCTGCCGAGGACACTACGGCGGGGGCTGCCAAGGCGACCGGCGAGGCATCTGCCGAGGGCGCCAGTGGTGGACCTACCGGTGAGGCCGGAAAGGCCTCCGCCGAGGAAGAGGTGGTGGGTGACCAGCCTCCCTCCTCCTCAACCTCGGGCCCCGGCAGGTATCTGAAGGTGGGCGACGATCTCTTCGTCCACCTCCCAGGGGCGTCAAGCCGGGTGCCCGCCGAAGGGGAAGTTTTCGATGGCGAGGTGCTTGCCGCCACCGGGCTCGAGGTGGTTGATGAGCCAGGCGTTGGTGGTGACGGTTCTCCAGAAGAGCAGCTTTTCCGTGCCATGGGGGCCAATTTCCGGAAGCTCCAAGTGCTCTACCATGCTCGCCTGGACAAGGTCAAGTCCAAGATGGCAACGGTGGACAACGCAGAGGTGGACTTCAAGGCGCGCGTTGCCGAGACGCAGACCTGGTTCCACCAGGCTCGCAAGGACCAGAGGGCCTTCCAGAAGAAATTGGCCGAGTGCGATGTGGAGCTCACCATGATGATGGCCGACATCGAGAAGGCCCAGGAAAAGGCGGCGAACTTGGCTGCCGCGGCCGAGGCCGCCCGGAACCAGCATCAAGCCACCTTGAATTCCCAGGAAGAGGACCTCACCACGCGTGAGGCGAAGCTTGCTGCAGCGCTCCGTGGCAAGGATGAGGAGCTCGAGGCCCTTGTCGCGCGGCGGACTCACGAGATGGAGCAGAGGCACAAGGAGGCACTCGATGCCCAGGCTCTGGCCCATGCCGGCAAGGTAAGGGAGTTGGAGGTGGCGCAGGACAAGCTGAAGGAGCAGGCCCTCAAGCTGTCCAACGAGAAGAGCACGCTCAACAGCGCCTTGGTGGAGGCGCAAGGAGCGGTCATCAGCAGGGCTGGGGAGCTCTCTGAAGCGCAAAACTCCGTCAGAGACCTCAAGCTGAAGCTGGAGGATCTCGAGAAGATGCTCTCGGAGAGCAGGGCTCGAGAGGATACCTTGACCAGCAGCCTGGAGGAGGAGAAGCAGCTGCGGGCAAACAAGGCCGCCTCCCACCAGGATTATGTGGCGGGCGAGAACAGATGGATCAGCCGCCTGGAGGAGGTCGCCGGCAGGGTCACCTCGCAGTTGGCCACTATGGGTATGCCACACGTGAGGTACGCCCCTGAGCGTAGCGGGACCGTCAACACCAAGTTGACCCTCTTCTTCGAGGGCGTCCTCGGAGCCTTGGCGTAACTTCACTCCAACAGGACGGCCACGCTGGCCGAGGAGGCCCGGCGACTTTGCCGGAGGGTCGTGACCAAGGTCCTCACCAAGACGGCGTACTGGAATCCCGATCTTGACTTCGCGGCCGCGATGAAGAGCTTGCCGGATGGTGCTGACCTCACGGTGCTCAAGGAGTGCATCAAGCCCATCACCGACTGCATCGACGAAATCAAGAGGGTGGAAGGCCAGCGCCGGGATTAGGCATCCCGTTCTTCTTCACCGCTGCGGGTTCCCGACCAAGACAAATTTTATCTTTAGTTAGAACTGCTGCTATGATGTGATGTAATATAACTTTGAAGTACTCTTAATTTTCATGCATGTTATTTCCCCGTTCGATTCCTCTTTGTATGCGTGCCCTATGTCGATTGGGAAGGCTTGCCGGTGCGGAAGCCCCTAGCGGCGTTTTGGGGACGGATCCCCATGGCCAGCCTAGTACGCGTGCTGCCGGACGAGCCACCTTTCTGTTCTGAACGCGGCCGCTCGAACTGTCGAGCTTGACTCGAGTCAGAATCGGGGGCGTTGCAGATCGCGGAAGGCTACTCTACCATTCTCGACGCAGCCGCTTGAGCTATTGAGCGGACTCGAAACAGGGCAAGGGCGTTGCCGATCGTGGTAGAGCCCCATAGTGTGTAGGTTTCTCATACAAAGCAAATATCTCCGGGGGGAATAACCTCAAATAAGAAAGGTAGCACAAATAAGGGTTCAGTGCAACTTAGCTTCTGTTTGCGATCGCTCGAGTGTCGATCTTCTGGCCTCCTTTCTTCTTCAAGGGACACGAAGATGAAGGAGTGTCGGGCTAACTGCTAGAGCCGATTCTCACAATTGCGTCCCCTACCTGGCGTGCCAAAGATGTCGGTGGCAACGACACCTATGGGATCACAAGAATCCCTACTACGGTTGCGGGGTGCGGGGTCGTGAGAAGAGCGGATCAAACAGATAGCACACGGTTCATTTACCCAGGTTCGGGCCACGGGGATGCGTAAAACCCTACTCCTGCTTTGGTGGATTGTATATCTGTGTTCTTGAGCTAGCTATGGGGCGTGAGGAGCTCCAAAAAGCCGAATCCTCCTCCTGGTCGCCTCGGGCCTCCTTTTATAGGAAAGGGGTTGCCACAGTAGCACCAGGAGGTGGAAAGGGAACAGTAATGCGAGGTTATCCCTCGCATCACATGACAAGGCGCATTTAATGCGTCTTGCCCAGGTGTCCTTGCTTTATCGGGGACGGGAGAGAGACCTGTCTCGTCCGTCGCCGCTCCCTCTCGTGTCGACACGCGCCCTGGCCAGCGGCGCCCGCGGTGCCATGTAGGCAGGCAGGCAGCTGAGGTGGCGCAGCGGTGGGTCTCCATGAAGATCTACATGCCGCCACGCAGGTGCCTGCCCAGCTGGTTGGGTCGGCAGCTGCATGCGAACGGCGGTGGAGGTTTGACTGGCGTGGGACTGATGGTGGCCCTACGGGTGTTCTTGGCAAGGGCCTTGCCGGGGCCCCGGCAAGGGTCTTGCCGTGGCGCCTGCTGTCATCCCCGTCAAGGCTCTTGCCGGGGGCCTTGTGGTCCTCCTTGGCTGGGATCCCGCCAAGGATCATCATCTTCTGAAGGGTGTATCTGATCTTGAATGTCTTCACAAAGATCTGCATGCCACCACGGGGATGTCTCCCGAATCCTTGCCCCATGGGGGCAGTGGACTCAAGGGTGACTCACTCCGTAGGTGTGGGGCGAGCTGCCACGGCAAGGGTCTTGCCGGGTTTGCTAAAACCGCCTCCCAGCAAGGATCTTGCCGGGGGGGTCCGTTTCGTCCCCTTTGCTCTTTGTGGTCTTGGTCTTGGTGTCGTTCTGCTTCTCCTGAGCTTCGGCCTTACCTTGGCTCACCTCCCTTGCCTTGTTCAGTGTGGTGGTGCCCGTGGCTCAGACTGCCCATGCACAGTTATAGGGTACAAAAAGTGTACCCCTCTTTTTGTACACCGACAATCCGTTCTTCCCTCCTTGTTTATCACAAGATACATTGAAGTACTATCTGATCTTTCGGTAATCCTCTGCCCGCTATTTCTCTAAAAATACTTGTCTGCTTGCATTATGGTTGTGTTCCATATGACTAGCAACAGTCATTAGTATCCTTTGTCATTATCATTTCGAGCACCTTGATTCAATATGTTGCGAATGTTCGCTATCCACAATCAGATCTTATAATTAATCCTTCCGACTCAGATGTCATTTTGAACATGAGCTGGTCCTCGACCAATCAAGTTGTCGTCGAGTATACCCCTAAGTCCATTCAACTCATCCATTCTTAATCAGAGCGCTTGCTTCTGATCCCTTGATTTGAAACTCATAATTCTTTTGCGTTTGAGCTTTGAATTAGTTAGTGGTTTCTATAATCTGATACCTTTGCATTCTTTTTCCTTCTGATTGTGTACCGATGCTCACCTCAGGTTCCTTGTGGTCCGCGAGACCAATTGCTTGGTTATTATCCGACAGTGTCCTTCATATCCAATAACCTTGAGAGTTTCTCCCCTCATACATAATGCCTTTGGTAAATTGTGTCTTCTGCCTTTGGCAAGTTATATCCTATGCCTTTGTCAATCATGCTTTGCTTTGAGCATGTGTTAATTGATCCTAAAGTTCATGGTATATGTTCTACGATGCCCTGATGGGTTGAACCAATGCCTTCCCTAATCTATGTAAACCCGAAAGATTTCACAGGTCATACTTATCTGGTATTGCACTAGGTAAAATTTCAACAAGTAATGGCATTTTTGAAATACGAGAGGTGAATGGAAGGTTATGCATTGAGGAAGTGGGAGTCGACCTTGAACCTTTGTGTTCATGCCCATGGACCCGATGTAGATCCTATCATGGAAGCTTCTTGTGATAATAACTATTTCCTTGATATAATATCCTTTGGTATCGGTGAATTGATCCTTTGCAATCGTGGTTCCGACCATATGTTCTTCCCTAATCCCATTTCTCGGGCAAGTTTAAGCACTTGTCTTCTGTGGATCAATACATCTGTCCAGCCTCTATTATGATCTACCTTCGAGTATTACATCGTGGTATCTAGATAATATCGCAGAACCACATTACTTCTTATGGGTTCTTCAAATATTATTTCTCACCGATCAAATTTTCCCTGGGTTCTGGGTTGTTAGACACTCAAGGACACCGATAAGGGATCAATTCCACACTCCGATTCAATAACTCTAGTAATATTTGTTGCTTATGAGTTTATTAACCCTTCAAGTCATTCCTAGCCTGATCGGCTATATCATTATCATGCCATTTTTAATAGTGTTGCCTAGTCCATCTTCCCGGAGCACAATTTTCGACGATGAGCTAAGCTTACATCGACTTTCCTCGTCATATCGTTTCGCATTGAACAACAAGCTTGATTCCGAGTTTGTGACGTACCCGTGGTTCCAATAACCTTTCGCTTCATCATTCCTTTGACTTGATGTCATCACCGATCGATTACACCTTCTTGAAATCTCTCGACAATTGTGTCATGATCATCATCAACATTCTGAGCTCTTCCAGGATATTAGTCGAATTCATGATGGGAAATACCATCCTTTCCCCTTGATGGTTGGTATTAACATCGACAACATTCTTGCATTCCCTCCAACACAAAACTTGTTCTTGTTTTGTGTTATACCTTGAGTCCCTTGATATCCGACTTATGTTATGTTCTACCTTGAAGTATTACTGTCTTTTATGTCAGGGATTTTTTGAGTATTGCTCCACCTCTTAAGAATTCTTTGTGTAGTGATACTTCTCACAAGCACCATTCTTTCTTGATCCCGTATTGCCTAACCGAGAATATCGACAAGTGAACGATGCTGCTTGGACTCTGTAATTCAAGCAACCTGTTACTTTGAAGTTAATGGTCGATAGTTACATTCTAAGTCTCTTGCTTATTGAATCATCATTCAAACATTGATTGTGCCACCTAGTCCAGATTTCTGGGTGCACCCTTCTATCATTGTTAAATTGTGTATGTTTTCCTCGAGCATACCTCATTATAGCATTTGATCTGGCAAATGTTATTTTCCTTGTTCACATAATTGTGGAAATATTTTTTTTGGAAATCTCAATGAATTGTCGCTGAGTCAATCAGCCACCTCCTCACCTCCTTGATTTAATGACGAACTCTTGTTTCGGAACTCGCTTCCATAGCTCAAATTCCCGAGAATCATACAATGTCATCTCGACAATTTGTGTTGCACTTTCTTCTGAGGCATCCTGAGTCTGAGTTATCCTAACACCAATCAGATCTGAATCTCTGTTAGATATGATGGATGGAACATATTTGCAAGAGTTATAACATTGGTTGTTAAATGACCCGGTAAGGTGGTGTAATGCCTAGTAAACCTGTCTGGAGGACCTATTGTCATAGATTCCTTTTCAGCAAGATTATCCATTCTTCCATGAGGAAATTGTAAGACTTATTCTACAAGTTATTCCTGATGGATCCTTTGTGTTTCCAAAGTCTGATCTTCACCTGATGACCATGTCAATGCTTCTCGAAGCATGTCTATGGTACTCCAATTTCAACAAGAACATTTGAAGCCCAATGCTAAATGTTTCCTACTCAATTATCCAAACACCGCTGTCAAGAAATTTCTCTCCCCTTACCTAAAGAGTTTTCTACATTATATCCTGTCATGGATATCATGCTATGCTTGTCCTTGGGAAGGATATACCCTTGAAATATGTGTTTAAACACATTTTCCTTTCCATTGTTCTGATTAATCTAATAACCATATTTTCCTTTCCATTGGTTGGTTTAACTTTTCTTGTGATCTATATGATCTACGCACTAATATCCTCCTGCTTGTGTAAACACCTTGGTGTACAACCATGTCAGTAAGACCCTATTGCTTTTGTTGATAGCATTCAGGTAACCACCGATGGACAAGAACTTTGCCTATTGGTCTGCCTCGTACAATGAGCAGGAAAAAGGTTCTCTTCGTCCCTCGCCCTTGGTACCAATGGTTGTTGCTGACATGATCAATATTCTATCCTCTGACATGTCTTGCTTACATGATCATGTAAGACGTCATCCCCCATCCTACTTTTAACCCACATGGTGGGCCCATAACCCATAGTTCCACAGGATCGAAACCTGACTCTCCTGAACACCCTGTTGTCGAAGTTATTCCTCGCGCTTGACTTCGTATGTAATTCACGGGCCACCTACTTAGTGATCTATTCTGGTAGCAGATGTAATACTTATTCGCATTGCTCCAAACCCCTTTCACTTTCTGATTAGTCCATCGAACGATTGCCTTCCCATCGGAAACTTCTCATGTTACCTTCTTACTTTACTCTCGATATGTTCTTAAGTATCTATTTGAGAATTACTTTCTACCACATTCCGTGAGTTATCTGCCGGATAGTCCACCTTGTAAGGTCCGTTCTTCCAAAGTTACCCCTTTTCCTTTCATAAGTATGATGAAATTCCCGAAGAAAGGATGATGACTTCGTCATGACGACCTGAAGCAGAGGAATGAAGACATCAACGTAATGGATCGACCTCTTGGAGAAGAGCAACCAAGGCCAAGAAGATTCGTTAGAATTTCGTAACCAGACCTCTCCCCCTTATTCCACCTCTTAATTCTTGGGATGAGATTTCTTGGAGTGGAGGAGAATTGTGACGCCCAGATTATTATGCTACAGTAAACCTAAGCTAGTGATGACACGTCACCTCTGATATTGTTGCTAACCTCGCGTTTGATCTAAACGTTTCAAAATCAAATTTGAATTTTTGACAAATAATAAAAGTTTTCAAAATTTCAAAACTAAAAGGTTCGGACTGTGACGTAATTAAGTTTACTAAATTAGGTGCCACCTATGTATTTTTTCAAAAACTAAATGTTTAGGAGATGGGAGAAAACAGAAAAAGGAAAAGAATAAAAACAGAAAACAAGACAAACAAAAAAAACAAAAAGAAACCCCAACCCTCGACTGGGCCAGTCGGCCCAGCTGCTAGCGAGGCCAGCCCAAACCGGCCCAGGTGGTGCTCCCCACTCCCCCATAACCTGCCCGGGCAACCGAACCCTAGAAGCAACCCCCACCCCCCATGATCTCCACCCTCTCCCTCTAGCGCCACCAGGGGAGAGCCCCGCGCACGACCCCCCCCCCCCCCCCACCTCTCTCGCTCGCTGTCACGCCCCCCCCTCGATATGAACTGGGGCTCGACCCCAACACCTCCCGCCGCCCTCGCCATGACGCCACCGCTCGAGGGCCTCGTCACCGTCGCCATGCCCGTCCCCGGCGTCGTCCCGCCCCGACACGGTCGCTCCCGTCCTCGCCCGGAGTGGTCGTCAAGCACTGCCTCGACCTTGCCATCGTCCCCGTCCTCCTCCTCGAACCCGCTGCCACTCCCCTACACCGTCCATGAGCACCTCCCTCTCTGCCCGTCCGCGACGCCCGTTCCGGACACCGCGCCTGACCGCACCCGGCACCGCCCGCTGTGCTCTGTCCTTGATGACCGCACCCGCGTCTGTTGTTGCCCTCGCGCAAGCTCGCACCTCCGCGCGTGCACCGCATAGGCCCAGGCGCGCTCGGTCCCCCGCTCCCTCTCCGTCCCCACGAGCCTTCTCACGCCCGCCGACGCGTCGGGAGCGCCCTGGCCATGCCCGGGCAGCACCCGACCGCACCCCGCCCGCAGCCTCATGGCCGCTCTCACGCGCGCCTCTCCATCCGCGCAAGCGCCCGCCGCCGCTGCTACCTCCCGCCTGCAGCTAGCGCTCGCGCGAGCCTTGCTGCTCCAGGCCGCAGCCATGGCCACCTCGCCACCCGCCTTCGTCAGCCCGTCTCCGCCTGACCTCGTCGGCGGTGAACTGCATCCACCCCGCAGCCACCCCTTCCAGCCACCGCGCCACTGCCTTGGCCGGTGCCCTGACGCAGCCCCGCTTGCCTCGCTCGGCGGCACCCTGTCGGGCGCCCGTGCCCAACGCCCGTTCGCCCACTATGCCCCTTGGGCCAATGACATGAGGGCCCAGCCCAGAATGTTATTTTTAAGAATTTAAAACAATTATTATTAATAATTAATTAATTAATTTTGATTAATTAAGATAAACAACTAATTAATCATGATTAGTTAGTCGAGTCAATGGCGAATGGGACCGACACGTCAGTTTGACCAGTCAACACCCGTGTTGATAGCTGACATCATGTTGATGTCATGCTGACGTCAGCATGCACTGTTCTGGATAATGTTGAGTAAAAGTAATTAAATAAATCCTAAAAACGATTTAAATCTTTTAAAATTAATATAAAATAAACCGTAGCTCGGATGGAAAAACTTTGTACATGAAAGTTGCTCAGAACGACGAGACGAATTCGGAAACGCAGCCCTTTCATCCGCCACGCATCCCTAGCTTAGTGAACACGCAACTTTCCCCCTCCGATTCATCTGTCCAAAAACGCGAAACACCGGGGATATTTTCCCAGATGTTTCCCCCTTCACCGGTATCACCTCATACCGTGTTAGGGCACACCTAACACCGCTACTTGTCATGTCATGCATTGTTATGCATCTGTTTGCATTGTATTCATTGTTTCTTCCTCCTCTTCTCTCCGGTATACTACGAGACTGACGTCACTGCTGGTGCCCCGGTCGAGTACGTTGTTGACGACCCCTACTTGCCATAGCAATCAGGCAAGCCCCCCCCCCCCCCTTGATCAGCAGATATCGCGTACTCTTCTCTCTGCAGCTTGCATTAGAGTAGTGTAGCATGTTACTGCTTTCCGTAAATCCTATCCTGATGCATAGCCTGTCATTGTTGCTATAGGTATTGATACCTTACCTACAATCCTAAATGCTTAGAATAGGATGCTAGTTTATCATCAGTGGCCCTACATTCTTGTCCATCTGCCATGCTATAATATCAGGCCCTGATCACTCGGGAGGTGATGACGGGTGTATACATATATACATATTATATGATACCTGTGATGACTAAAGTCGGGTCGACTCGTAGAGTACCCGCGAGTGATTCACGGATTGGGTCCGAAAGGACGTCTGTCCCGACGGCCCTCTCAGTGAATCTTTGTGGCATAGCAACAGGACATGTTGAGAACGCCTAGGAGAGAGGTGGGCCTGGCCCTGGTCGGCGTCCGTGGTTATTTCAAAATAACACGCTTAACGAGATCTTCGTATTTGATCTGAGTCTGGCCATTGGCCTATATGCACTAACCAACTACGCGGGAACATTTATGGGCACTCGACGTCATGGTATCAGCCGAAGCCTTCGTGACGTCAGCGACTGAGCGGCGCGCGCCGGGTTGGACTGGATCACCTGCTCTTGTATAAGGGAGGCTAGGTCTGCTCGCCGGCCGCGTACGCAACGTGCAGGTGTGCAATGAGCGATGGGCCCAGACCCCTGCGCCATAGGATTTAGACCGGCATGCTGACCTTTGTGTTGTGCCTAGGTAGGGTTGCGACGTGTTGATCGTCCGAGGCCGAGCATGACCCAGAAAAGTTTGTCCGGACAAAGGGGATCGAGCGTGTTGGGAAATGTGGTGCACCCCTGCAGGGAAGTTGATCTATTCGAATAGCCGTGTCCCTCGGTAAACGGACGACCCGGAGTTGTACCTTAACCTTATGACAACTACAACCGGATACTTAATAAAACACACCCTTCCAAGTGCCAGATACAACCGGTGATCACTCTCTCACAGGGCGACGAGGGGAGGATCACCGAGTAGGATTGTGCTATGCGATGATACTTGGTGAACTTACCATCTACTCTCTTCTTCTGCTGCAAGATGGAGGTTACCAGAAGCGTAGTCTTCGATAGGACTAGCTATCCCCCTCTTATTCCGGTATTCTATAGTTCAGTCCACATATGCTACCATTTTCCATTTGATACCAATGCATACATATGTAGTGTAGCTCCTTGCTTGCGAGTACTTTGGATGAGTACTCACGGTTGTTTTGCTCCCCCTTTTCCCCCTTTCTATATCCGATTGCTGTGACCAGACGATGGAGTCCATGAGCCAGACGCTGCGGTCAACGATGACTCCTACTACACTGGAGGTGCCTACTACTACGTGCAGGCTGCTGATGACGACCAGGAGTACTTTAGGAGGATCCGAGGCAGGAGGCCAGCGCCTCTTTCGATATGTATCCCTGTTTGTGCTAGCCTTCTTAAGGCAAACTTGTTTAACTTATGTCTATACTCAAATATCGTTGCTCCCACTGACTCATCTATGATCGAGCTCTTGTATTCGAGCCCTCGAGGCCCCTAGCTTGTAATATGATGCTTGTATGACTTATTTTATTTTTAGAGTTGTGTTGTGATATCTTCCCGTGAGTCCCTGATCTTGATCGTACACGTTTGCATGTATGATTAGTGTATGATTGAATCGGGGGCGTCACATCTACCCATGCAATGGGACAGAGGACGCCCCATGTTTGCAGGGAGTTAATTGAAGTGCCCGCGCACGACCCCGAGGGGTTAACTACCATTTTACTCTTCCCAGCATGCCTGCCGTCTCCGCCATGTATGCTGCATGCATTACACATGGTAGATGGCAGTCGCATAGGGTGCTGGAATGATTGCCATGGCAGAAAGAATGATGCTCAGATGGGTGCGGGAGGGCGGTCAGCGAATCTGGGCGCCGTCAGTGGTGCTGATGCATCGTATTGGCGAAGTGGGGCAGTTGCCACAGGATGGTGGGGAGCCAGCCCTGCTACCACGCTCTGCTATAAAAGGGGCCGCAGAGGTGGACTGAAGGGCTCACCCACGCATCTTCTCCTTCTCCTTATCATAATCTTCTCACGCCCTTCTCCAATCATGGTGAGAGGAAGAGGACACGCTCAAGCTCCGGTGGCGGCGACGAGGGCCTCGTCTCGACACCGCATCCCCACCCCTATTTGGGACGTGGGGGTAGGATCCAGTGCGCAAGGTGGTGCGACAGGACATGGTCGTGGCCGGCGCGGTGTTCGGGGCCGGGGAGGACGCGGCCGTGCTCCACTCGCCCCACCCCAACCGCTCTGACTCCACTCAAGGGCCATGTCGGGCACACGTCGCCGGATTTCATCATCCGGCTAGGCGAGTGATAACCCACAAGTATAGGGGGTCACAACAGTTTTCGAGGGTAGAGTATTCAACCCAAATTTATTGATTCGACACAAGGGGAGCCAAGGAATATTCTCAAGTATTAACAGTTGAGTTTTCAATTTAGCCGCACCTAAAAGACTTAATATCTGCAGCAAAGTATTTAGTAGCAAAGTAATATTGAACTAAGGGTAATGGTGGCAAAAGTAAAAGTTTTGGTTTTTTAGTGATTGTAACAGTGGCAATGGAAAAGTAACTAAGCAAAGAACAATATGTGAAAAGCTCATAGGCAATGGATCAGTGATGGATAATTATGTCGGATGCGATTCCTCATGCAACAGTTATAACATAGGGTGACACAGAATTAGCTCCAGTTCATCAATGTAATGTAGGCATGTATTCCGAATATAGTCATACATGCTTATGGAAAACAACTCGCATGACATCTTTTGTTCTACCCTCCCGTGGCAGCGGGGTCCTATCGTAAACTAAGGGATATTAAGTCCTCCTTTCAATAGAGTACCGAACCAAAGCACTAACACACATGAACTCCTCAAACTAGGGTCATCACCGGGAGTGGTCCCGATAATTGTCACTTTGGGGTTACCGGATCATAACACATAGTACGTGACTGTTAACTTGCAAGGTGGGATCAAGAACTCACATATATTCATTAAAACATAATAGGTTCAGATCTGAAATCATGGCACTCGGGCCCTAGTGAAAAGCATTAAGCAGAGCAAAGTCATAGCAATATCAATCTCAGAAGATAAAGGATAATATGGATTAACCCTAACAAAACTAACTCGATTACATGATAAATCTCATCCAACCCATCACCGTCCAGCAACCCTACGATGGAATTAATCACGCACGGCGGTGAGCATCATGAAATTGGTGATGGAGGAAGGTTGATGATGACGATGGCGACGAATTCCCCTCTCCGGAGCCCCAAACATACTCCAGATCAGCCCTCCCGAGAGAGATTAGGGCTTGGTGGTGGCTCTGTATCGTAAAACATGATGAATCCTTCTCCTTGATTTTTTCTCCCCAAACATGAATATATAGAGTTGGAGTTGAGGTTGGTGGAGCCTCTGGGGGCCCATAAGACAGGGGGGCGCGCCCCACGGGGGTGGGCGTGCCCCCCACCCTCGTGGACAGGGTGTGGGTCCCTGGTGTTGATTCTTTCGCCAGTATTTTTTTAAAATTACAAAAATATTCTCCGTGAAGTTTTAGGTCATTCTGAGAACTTTTATTTCTGCACAAAAATAACACCATGGCAATTCTGCTGAAAACAGCGTCAATTCAGGTTAGTTCCATTCAAATCATGCAAGTTAGAGTCCAAAACAAGGTCAAAAGTGTTTGGAAAAGTAGATACGATGGAGACGTATCAACTCCCCCAAGCTTAAACATTTTCTTGTCAAGAAATTCAGTTGAAAAACTAAAAGTGATAAAGAAAAACTTTTACAAACTCTCTTTGATCTTGTGTTGTAAATATGTAAAGCCAGCATTCAAGTTTTCAACAAAGATTATGAACTAACCATATTCACAATAACAGTTGGATCTCATGTTTACTCATATCAATGGCATAATCAACTAGTGAGCAATAATAGTAAATCTCGGATGACAACACTTTCTCAAAACAATCATAGTATGATATATCAAGATGGTTGCTCGCTAGCCCTTTCTGAGACCGCAAACCATAAATGCAGAGCACCTATGAAGTTCAAGGACTGACTAAACAGTGTAATTCATGGTAAAAGAGATCCAGTCACAGTCATACTTAATGTAAACGAATAGTAATGCATGCACATGACAGCGGTGCTCTCCAACTGGTGCTTTTTAATAAGAGGGTAATGACTCAACATGAAAGTAAATTGATAGGCCCTTCGCAGAGGGAAGCAGGGATTTGTAGAGGTGCCAGAGCTCGATTTTTGAAATAGAGATAAATAATATTTTGAGTGGATACTTTCATTTTCAACATAACAACCAAGAAATCTTGATATCTTCCATGCTACACACATTATAGGCGGTTCCCAAATAGAATGGTAAAGTTTATACTCCCCCACCACCAACAAACATCAATCCATGGCTTGTCCGAAACAACGGGTGCCTCCAACTAACAACAATCCTGGGGGAGTTTTGTTTTCAATTATTTTAATTTAAGCATGGGACATGGAACCCCGGTTACCAGCCATTTTCTTGTGAGTTAGGAGCGGAGTCCACTCCTCGTGACAATAACCCACCTAGCATGGAAGATATAGACATCCCCAGTTGATACATGAGCTATTCGATCATACAAAACAAAATTTTATTTGAAGGTTTAGAGTTTGGCACATACAAATTTACTTGGAATGGTAGGTAGATACTACACATTGGAAGGTATGGTGGACTCATATGGAATAACTTTTGGGGTTTATGGAAGTGGATGCACAAGCAGTATTCCCGCTTAGTACAAGTGAAGGCTAGAAAGAGACTGGGAAGCGACCAGCTAGAGAGCGACAACAGTCATGAACATGCATTAAAATTAATCAACACTGAGTGCAAGCATGAGTAGGATATAATTCACCATGAACATAAATATTGTGGAGGCTATGTTGATTTTCTTTCAACTACATGCGTGAACATGTGCCAAGTCGAGCCACTCGAATCGTTCAAAGGAGGATACCACCCTATCATACCGCATCACAACCATTTTTATAGCATGTTGGCACACAAGGTAAACCATTATAAACTCCTAGCTAATTAAGCATGGCACGAGCAACTATAATCTCTAATTGTCATTGCAAACATGTTTCATTCATAATAGGCTGAATCAGGAACGATGAGCTAATCATATTTACAAAAACAAGATAGGTTGAGTTCATACCAGCTTCTCTCATCTCAATCAGTCCATCGTATATCGTCATTATTGCCTTTCACTTGCACGACCGAACGGTGTGGATAATAATAATAGTGCATGTGCATTGGACTAAGATGGAATCTGCAAGCATTCAATACAAGGGAGAAGACAAGGTAATATGGGCTCTTTGTTAAATCAACAATAATGCATATGAGAGACACTCAACATTTTCATCATGGTCTTCTCCTCTCAACCCCCAAAGAAAACAAAAGAAACAAAAAAATTTACACGGGAAAGCTCCCAACAAGCAAAAGAAAAATGAGAAATCTTTTTGGGTTTTCTTTTAATTACTACTACTACCAGCATGGGAAGTAAACTAGCTAAGAGCTACAACTATTTTTTTGGTTTTTCTTAAGGTTTTTCAAACACACAAGAAGAATGCTTAAAATGAAAATAAACTAGCATGGATAGTACAATGAAAAAGTATGAGCACCAACAACTGTCATGAGTGCATGAACATGAATGTAATGTCGGTGAGAAATACGTACTCCCCCAAGCTTAGGCTTTTGGCCTAAGTTGGTCTAGGGCCATGGCTCAAAGTTGCCCTCTCCGGTGTACGGAGGAGTGTCCTCTGGGTGCCACTGGTTGGCGATCTCCTCCGGATCCCACTGATAAACAGATTGTCGGTAAGGGTCAAGGGATGGCTCCGGCTCAGGCTCTCGAGCTGGTGTCAGGCTCCAGTATGTATGAACGGCCTCCAGAAAAATGAGGTACGTGCCTGAAAATATGTTGAACAAAGAGGGCGCAGGCAAGGTAATAATCTCACAGTAGTTTTTATCAAATATCAATTTATACTTAAGCATCTTCTTCTTATCCTTAACAATAAAATAATGTGCTACCATACTCTTATAATCTAGAAAAATAGGGGGCAACAATTTTTCCTCTTTCTCATAATGCCTAATAGGTACCCTAAAGTGTGCAGCAAGGCGCGAAGCAAAGATGCCTCTGAAGATGGTGCCCTTTGTACGGTTCAGATTTAATCATTTTGCAACAATAGCACCTAAATTGAAAGTAGTATCACGAAACAAAGCATGGAGCAAAATAACAATACTAGGAGCACTGAGATTTCCACTGTTCCCGCGACCAATTAAGCATCTACTAGCAAATATTGCAAAGTAACGTAGAACAGGAAAATGTATGCTAGTAATTCTTGCATTGGAAACTTTCCTCATTTCCCCTATAGCAATCGTATCAATAAACCCCTCCACATCATTACGATGTGGTGCCTCTATGCTCCCCGCAAAGGGTATCTTACAAACCCGACAAAACCATATAGTGACATCTCCTTAACCTCATCATATAAGTGAAATTCCACTGAAGGTGGTGATTTCTTAGCATGAAAGTAAAAAATTTGCACGAAAATATTAGTGAGGAGGAGATACTGTTCGCGCTGGTCGCGGAGGAAGTCGATGAGGCCTGCATTCTCAGCCAAATAATAAAACTCCCCATAAATCCCAGCTGCTCTCAAGAACTCATCACAAGGCCATTCACACGGCCAAACCTCCGCAGTGCGAGGGAGATTATATTTGGGCTTCTTATTCTCTTCACTTTGCTTATCCTTCGAGCTTCGGCTCGAAGAGCCCGTCAATAATCTTTTCATCATTTTCTTTCTCTGAAAAATTTCTGAAATTTTTAGCGACTCAAAATAAAAGTGAACCAAACTTGACAAGATTGATAGCAACTACTCCCACAAGTGCCTAGAGGCCATATCATGCATTAAAACTACTTTTGACCACATAAATTTGACACGCAAGCTCAAGAATAGGGTCACCTAAGAAGCAAAAATTTGCAATAAATAAAGCACTATAACTAAAACTAATTGGACCATTGGAGGAGTCACATACTGAAGAACAATCCCCCAAAGCAGTTTTGTGAATGGAGCTTTGAGCAAGGAGATCGAAAATGGCAGCAAGATGAGCTAGAACATGGGTTTGAGCTATGTGAGGATTTTTTTTGGAGGAGGACAAAGTGTGTGGGTGCTGGAATAAGTGGAGGGGGCCACGTGGGGTCCATGAGGCAGGTGGCGCGCCCTGGACCCTCATGGCCAGGTGGTGTGGCCCCTTGGTGTGTTCTCAGTGCCAATAATTCTTAAATATTCTACAAAAAATCATCTAAAATTTTCAAGACATTTGGATAACTTTTATTTTTGAGGTATTTTTTATTGCAAGGATAATTCAGAAAACAGACAGAAAATACTATTTTTTGCTTTATTTAATCTAAATAACAGAAAGTAAAAGGAGGGTACAGAGAGTTGTGCTTTCTAACTTCATCCATCTCACGCTTATCAAAAGGAATCCACTAAGAAGGTTGATCAAGTCTTGTTAACAAACTCTTTTCGAATAACATGAAACCGAAGAATTTTCGAATAACACTAAGTTACCTCAACGGGGATATGCACGTCCCCAACAATAAGAATATCATATTTCTTCTTGACAGTAGGAAGAGGGAATTCAAAACCTCTAATAGTAATTGTTGGAATTTTTCGAATAGAATTGATACTGTGGACTTGAGGTTGTTTCCTCGGAAAGTGTACTGTGTGCTAATTACCATTAACATGAAAAGTGACCTTTCCTTTGTTGCAATCAATAACAGCCCCTACAGTATTCAAAAAGGGTCTACCAAGGATAATAGACATACTATCATCCTCGGGAATATCAAGAATAACAAAGTCCGTTAAAATAGTAACATTTGCAACCACAACAGGCACATCCTCACAAATATCGACAGGTATAGCAGTTGATTTATCGTCCATTTGCAAAGATATTTCAGTAGCTGTCAACTTATTCAAATCAAGTCTACGATATAAAGAGAGAGGCATAACGCTAACACCGGCTCCAAGATCATATAAAGTAGTTTTAACATAGTTTCTTTTAATGGAGCATGGTTTAGTTGGTACTCCTGGATCTCCTAATTTCTTTGGTATTCCACCCTTAAAAGTATAATTAGCAAGCATGGTGGAAATTTCAGCTTCCGGTATATTTATTTTATTTGTAGCAATATCTTTCATGTACTTAGCATAAGGATTCATTATAAGCATATCAGTCAAATGCATGCGCAGAAAGATAGGTCTAATCATTTCAGCAAAGCGCTGAAAATCCTCATCATCCTTTTTCTTGGATGGTTTAGGAGGAAAAGGCATGGGTTTCTAAACCCATGGTTCTCTTTCTTTACCATGCTGCCTAGCAACAAAGTCTCTCTTATCATAACGTTGATTCTTTGATTGTGGGTTATCAAGATCAACAGCAGGTTCAATCTCTACATCATTGTTATTGCTAGCTAGGTTGAGCATCAACATGAACATCATCATTAATATTATCACTAGGTTCATGTTCATTACCAGATTGTGTTTCAGCATCAGAAATAGAAATATCATTGGGGTTCTCAGGTGTGTCAACAACAGGTTCACTAGAAGCATGCAAAGCCCTATCATTTTTCTTTTTCTTCTTCTTAGAAGAACTAGGTGCATCAACATTAGTTATCTGAGAATCTTGCTCAATTCTCTTAGGATGGCCCTCTGGATACAAAGGTTCCTGAGTCATTTTACCCCCTCTAGTCACGAATCTAACAACATTATCATTTTTCTTATTATTTGATTCATTGAGCAAATCATTCTGAGCGTTAAGAACTTGTTCTACTTGAGTGGTAACCATAGAAGCATGTTTACTAATAAGTTTAAGCTCACCTTTAACTCTAGAAATATAATCACTCAAGTGATCCATCATATAAGCATTACGTTTCAATTGTCTACCAACATAAGCATTGAAGTTTTCTTTCTAAATAATAAAATTATCAAACTCATCTAAGCATTGGCTAGCAGACTTATACCGAGGAATATCACCTTCATCAAATCTATAGAGAGAGTTTACCTTTACTACCTGTGTCGGGTTATCAAGACCATGTATTTCTTCAATAGTTGGTAAATTCTTAACATTTTCAGCTTTAATACCCTTTTCCTTCATAGATTTATTTGCCTCTTGCATATCTTCAGGACTGAGAAATAGAATACCCCTTTTCTTCGGAGTTGGTTCAGGAAGTGTCCAATCATTATCATTACTCAACATATTAGTCAATAGCAATTCAGCTTGATCAAAAGTTCTTTCCCTGAAAACACAACCAGCACAACTATCCAGGTGGTCTCTGAAAGCATCGGTTAGTCCATTATAAAAGACATCAAGTATTTCATTTTTCTTGAGAGGATGATCAGGCAAATCATTAAGTAATTGGAGAAGCCTCCCCCAAGCTTGTGGGAGACTCTCTTCTTCAATTTGCACAAAATTATATATTTCCCATAAGGAAGCTTGTTTCTTATGAGCGGGGAAATATTTAGCAGAGAAGTAATAAATCATATCCTGGGGAATACTCACACAACCAGGATCAAGAGAATTAAACCATATTTTAGCATCACCCTTTAATGAGAACATAAATAACTTAAGGATATAGTAGTAACGAATTTTCTCCTCATTAGTGAATAGGGTGGCCATATCATTCAATTTAGTAAGATGTGCCACAACAATTTCAGATTCATAGCCATAAAAAGGATCAGATTCAACCAAAGTAATTAACTCAGGATCGATAGAGAGATCATAATCCTTATCGGAAATACAGATAGGTGAAGTAGCAAAAGCAGGGTCATATTTCATTCTAGCATTCAAAGATTTTTCTTTCAGCTAAGCTAACAGTTTCTTAAGACCATATCTGTCTTTGTAAGCTAAAAGATCTCTAGCAGTTTCTTCATCCATAACATAACCCTCGGGTACATCAGGCAATTCATATTTCGGGGGAGAATCTTCATCATCATTTTCATCAATATTATCAGTTTCAATAATTTCTGATGAGGACATCAATACCATTGTTACACCCACAACCCCTGCTGCTATACATACTGGACCAATTACTAGAGCTCACGCACGCCAATTGAATTATCAGGTACTTCCGTTTCTTGGTAACGATTCTAATGTTCATGAGAATATGATGCTGCCTAAATCGGATACATTTGTTTTGCTTACAAATGAAGGGCCTATCTTGGAAAAGAAAGATGAACCTTGGAACAAGTTCAAGCATGGAGATGATGGCATGCGCAAGGGGATCCAGAACGGAGTTACAAGTGATGATTTCAGGACTTTGAAGCCACCATAAGGAGTGCATGAAGCCTTGGATGAAATATACAAGATGCCAATTCATAAATTTCGTCCAGAGGCTATTTTAGGTGCCGCGTCACATTATTATTGGGCCAGGCCCATGTATTTTTGAAATACTTAAGTATAGGTTGTTTTTAGAGTCCGTATGTGTGGGGAAACAAGAGTTAGGGTTGGTTTCGGACCCCTCCTCCAAGGGCCACGAAATCCCCCCCTCTTCCTCCATATATACAACACTTAGGGCGTCGTTTAGACTTTGGGGTTTTGTTTAGATTAAAGTTTGCCATAGCTGCAACTTCGCGTACTTCATTTGTGTTCAACGACCAGACAAAGGCGTCACAGAACCCCACCTTGATCAATAAAGCTTTCATCTTATATTCGCAATATCCAGATTGCAATCTCAGTTTCTTGCTTGTTCTTCATTTGCCTACAGGACACATACCATCGTGGTCAGGTTGATCGTGCTCCGGCATGGTCAATAACCTCTCGGAGTTGGTTTAGCAATTGCTAAGGCGCGATGTCCTCGCATGTTCGTAGTCGGATCGTCAAAGTCGACTTCCACCAAAACGACAGCCACCATCTCATCGAAAGACGGGACACCTTTGCCTCTATCAAGTGGTATCAGATTTCCAGGTTGCTTAGTGAGATTTTACAGTTTTTCGTAGTTTAGATCGAGTCTGTTCTTCATACCTATAGTCCACGAAAATGCCAAAAAAATTAGGGTTAGTTCATCCTATCCGAACCAATCTGAGCCTTTGCATAATCTTTTTTGTATTTGCTTTGTTGAATTTGCGGTTGCATCATCGTGTCAAGTTGCTGGTCTTAGCGTCTAGTCCTTTAGAGTTTCAAGTTCTGTTCACAGGTTGTCACGTCGCCGCTGCCATATTCACCACCACATATTCACCACCAATTCGAGTCCATATACGCCACCACATATCCGCCGCCATCACGCCAATCCGAGTCCACCTGCAACATATATCCACCTCCAGTCCGATTTCCACCAGATTTATCGCCGCCACCAGTCCGAGATTCCACCAGATTCATCTCCGCCACCAGTCCTAGTCCGAGTCCAGTAATTGTTGCATTGTTTTCGATTTCTGGATCATGCGATACTTTGAGTCATGACAGAATAGGACTCTTGAGATTCCGTGCTACCCGCAGAAGAAAAATAGTTCCAAACTCAAAAAAACGTGTTTTTAGAAACCCATTGTGGAGCAAAAAAAAGTCTGGAAAATTCTGGCTAGGCAGTTTGTAGACCATTTGTAGACTTTTTCGAAAAAAAAATTGTTGCGGAGCAAAAAAAAAAGAGAAAAAAGTACCAAAAAAAGTGAAAAAAAATTCAGAGCGTGCTCCTCCCTTGTTTACGTGCAGCGCTGTGTTTTTGTTAGTGTTCTAGGCTCGCGTCTCTAGCACGGTCTAGCCTAGGACAAGCACAGTACCGTCGTTGAGCATTTATTCAACTTTGCATCTCTAAACTGATTATTGCTGACCCTTTTTGCTACCATATTATAAGCCTTCCTAGCTCCACATATGTCTACGTCGTGCGTTTGACTCTCCCTAGTAATCGCTGTATCCAAGCTTTGAGAGTTTTGACTACGACGGTTGCCGATCGCCGCCTGCTGCTGGGTAAGAACTGGTAAGAATTTGAGATTTGCTTGACGGATTTGTGACACTCCACCACCACCATTTTCTAGTAGTCTGTAGGATCATATTCTTGTGTGTTTCTATTGCTGCTAACCATGGCAGGATCACAACCCGACATGATTGACTGGGAGAACATGACGAACAAAGAGTTACATGATAAGTTTCAGCAAATGATGAGTGGACAGGTGGAAGATGTGCTAAACAGATTTGAAGAGGCCATGGAGAAGATATATGGCATTGAGAAGGCGTTCGAAACAAAGCTCGATAACAAGTTTAATGAATTGCTCGCGCGTCTTCCCCCGCCCGCTGCACCCGTCGCACCTCTACAACAACAACAACAACATCGTCGTCCAAATCAAGTGGGATGAGCACAACGCGTTCCCATTGAGCCTGGTCAAACTTCTGGTGCTGATGTACCTACTGTTGGTGCTTCTGTTGCTCCTGCTGCTAGTGCAGAGGTGGAGGACCATTACGAGGATGAGGTTGATCAAAATCAGAACTACGTGCAACCACCAGCACCACCACCACCAGGTCGTCCTCATGCATATCATCGCAACGGTAGGGCTGCACCACCACCTGAGGTACATGACTATCTTCCTAAACTAAAATTGAATATTCCACCATTTGAGGGTAGATATGTTCCTGATATATATCTTACTTGGTAGTTAGAAACTGAACAACGATTTACATGTTTACAATATCTTGAGGAGAGACGTGCTCCTGCTGCTATTTGTGCTTTCACTAGCTTTGCATGTGTTTGGTGGTCTGAACATTGTAGATTATATCCTATTCCAGCTACTTGGGCTGCTTTGAAAACTGCTATGCGTACTCGTTAGGTTCCACCATATTATCAACGTGAATTACTTCAAAAATTGCAGCGTTTAAGACAAGGAAAAAATTCTGTAGAAGAATATTATCAAGAATTACAAACTGGCATGATTAGATGTGGTATTGTTGAGGACAACGAAGCTATGCTTGCATGTTTTATGGGTGGATTAAATAGAGAGATTCAGACCATTCTAGAGTATAAGGAGTATACTAATATCACTCGTTTATTCCATCTTGCTTGTAAAGCTGAACGTGAAGTGCAGGATCGACAGGCATTGGCGCGAACTAACTTTTCTGCAGGTCGATCTTCATAATGGACACCACATGCATCCTCTACTTCCACTCCACCAGCACCTCCATCAGGTGCCACCTCCAGCCGTGATACAAGAAAGCAGGCACAACCACCACTATCTGCCAAGAGAACACCTGCCGGACCTACGCAGAGCTCTTCTTCTTCCATGGCATCAACAGGGCACACAAGTGATATTATTTGTCGTCGTTGTAAGGGAAGAGGACATTTTGCGGGAGAATGCCAATCTCAGCGTGTGATGATTGCTACCGAGGATGGTGGGTATGAGTCCGCTAGTGACTATGATGAGGAGACTTTGGCTCTTATTACACATGAAGAACACGGTGGAGAGGATTCTGATCATGAGACGCAATACATGGCTGCTGAAGAAGCTGACAAGTATGAATGTTTAGTTGCTCAATGTGTTTTGAGTGTGCAGGTCACACAAGCTGAGAAAAATCAGAGGCATAATTTGTTCCATACAAAGGGAGTTGTGAAGGAACGTTCTGTTCACGTCATCATAGATGGAGGGAGCTGCAATAACTTGGCTAGCATGGAGATGGTGGAGAAACTATCTCTCACCACAAGACCACATCCACATCCTTACTACATCCAATGGTTCAACAACAGCGTCAAGGTTAAGGTAACACATACTGTTCGTGTGCATTTTAGTATCTCTACCTATGCTGATTATGTTGATTGTGATGTGGTACCTATGCAAGCATGTTCCTTATTACTTGGTAGACCATGGCAATTTGATAAAAATTCTGTACACCATGGTAGAAACAATCAGTATACTCTTGTTCATAAGGATAAAAATATTACTTTGCTTCCTATGACTCCGGAATCGATTTTGAAAGATGATATTAATAGAGCTAATAAAGAAAAACTGGAGAAAAATAAGAGTGAAAATCAGATTGTGGCAAAAGAATTTGAGCAACAAATGAAACCTACTAATAAACCATCTAGTGTTGCTTCTGAAGTTAAATTGAAAAGCGCATGTTTACTTGCCACAAAATCTGATATTGATGAGCTAGATTTCAACAAATCTGTTTGCTATGCTTTTGTGTGCAAAGAGGCATCATTTTCATTCGAGGATGTGCCTTCCTCTTTGCCTCCTGCTGTCACTAACATTTTGCAGGAGTTCGCTGATGTCTTTCCACAAGACGTGTCACCGAGATTACCACCTATTCGAGGGATTGAGCATCAAATTGACTTAATTCCCGGTGCATCATTACCCAACCGTGCACCATACCGTACCAATCCAGAGGAGACGAAGGAGATTATGCGTCAAGTACAAGAACTGCTCGACAAAGGTTATATACGCGAATCCCTTAGCCCTTGTGTTGTTCCTATCATTTTAGTGCCGAAAAAGGATGGTACATCGCGTATGTGCGTTGATTGTAGAGGCATTAATAATATTACTATTCGTTATCGTCATCCTATTCCTAGGCTAGATGATATGCTTGATGAATTGAGTGGCTCTACAATATTATCCAACGTTGATTTGCGTAGTGGATACCATCAAATTCGTATGAAATTGGGAGATGAATGGAAAACAGCATTTAAAACTAAGTTTGGATTATATGAGTGGTTAGTCATGCCTTTTGGGTTAACTAATGCACCTAGTACTTTCATGAGGTTAGTGAATGAAGTTTTATGTGCTTTCATTGGAAGATTTGTGGTAGTTTACTTTGATGACATATTGATTTATAGCAAATCTTTGGAGGAACATTTGGAACATTTACGTGCTATTTTTATTGCTCTACGTGAGGCACGTTTGTTTGCTAACCTTGGAAAGTGCACCTTTTGCACCGACCGAGTATCTTTTCTTGGCTATGTTTTTACTCCACGGGGAATTGAAGTTGATAAAGCCAAGATTGAAGCTATTGAGAGTTGGCTGCAGCCCAAAATGGTCACACAAGTGAGGAGTTTCCTTGGCCTCGCTGGTTTCTATAGGCGTTTTGTGAGAGATTTCAGCACCATTGCTGCACCTCTCAACGAGCTTACAAAGAAGGATGTGCCTTTTGTTTGGGGTATCGCACAGGAAGAAGCCTTCATGGTATTGAAAGATAAGTTGACACATGCTCCTTTACTCCAACTTCCTAATTTTAATAAGACTTCTGAGCTTGAATGTGATGCTAGTGGAATTGGATTAGGAGGTGTGTTATTACAAGATGGCTAACCTGTTGCATACTTTTCTGAAAAATTGAGTGGGCCTAGTATGAACTATTCTACTTATGATAAAGAATTATATGCTCTTGTTCGGACCTTAGAAACATGGCAACATTATTTATGGCCAAAGGAATTTGTTATACATTCTGATCATGAATCTTTGAAAAACATTAAAAGTCAAGCAAAACTGAACCGTAGACATGCTAAATGGGTTGAATTCATTGAGAGTTTCCCTTATGTCAATAAACACAAGAAGGGTAAACAAAATGTTATTGCTGATGCATTGTCTCGTCGTTATACTATGCTTTCACAACTTGACTTTAAAATATTTGGTTTGGAGACCATCAAAGATCAATATGTGCATGATGCTGAATTTATAGATATATTGCAGAATTGTAAGGAAGGGAGAACTTGGAACAAGTTCGTTCTTAACAATGGATTTGTGTTTTGTGCTAACAAGCTATGCATTCTAGCTAGCTCAGTTCGTCTTTTGTTGTTGCAGGAGGCACATGGAGGAGGATTAATGGGACACTTTGGCGTCAAGAAGACGGAGGATATACTTGCTACACATTTCTTTTGGCCAAAGATTAGACGGGATGTTGAGTGTTTTGTTGCTCGCTGCACTACATGTCAAAAAGCTAAGTCACGACTCAATCCTCATGGTTTATATATGCCTTTTCCTGTACCTAGTGTTCCTTGGGAGGATATATATATGGAGTTTTTTTAGGTTTACCTCGAACAAAGAAGGGGAGGGATAGCATATTTGTTGTCGTGGATAGGTTCTCGAAAATGGCACACTTTATACCATGTGATAAAAGCGATGATGCTGTTAATGTTGCTGATTTGTTCTTTCGTGAAATTATTCGCTTGCATGGTGTGCCAAATACTATTGTTTCATATCATGATACTAAATTTCTTAGCCACTTTTGGAGATGTTTATGGGCTAAGTTGGGCACTAAACTGCTTTTTAGTACTACTTGTCACCCCCAAACTGATGGACAAACTGAAGTAGTCAATAGAACATTATCTACTATGCTTAGGGCTGTTTTGAAGAATAACAAGAAAATGTGGGAAGAATGCTTGCCTCATATTGAATTTTCTTATAATCGTTCATTGCATTCTACTACTAAGATGTGCCCTTTTGAAATTGTGTATGGTTTCCTACCTCGTGCACCTATTGATTTGTTGCTTCTTCCATCTTCGGAGAAGGTTAATTTTGATTCTAAAGAACGTGCTGAATTGATTTTAAAAATGCATGAGTTAACTAGGGAAAACATTGAGAGTACGAATGCTAAATATAAACTTGCTGGAGATAAGGGTAGAAAACATGTTGTGTTTGCACTTGGAGATCTTGTTTGGTTACATTTGCGTAAGGATAGATTTCCTAATTTGCGCAAATCAAAGCTAAGACCACATGCTGATGGTCCTTTTAAGGTGTTAGAGAAAATAAATGATAATGCATATAAACTTGAGCTGCCTGCAGATTTTGGGGTTAGTCCCACTTTTAACATTGCACATTTGAAGCCTTATTTGGGTGAGGACGATGAACTTTTGTCGAGGACGACTTCATTTCAAGAAGGGGAGGATGATGAGGACATCAATACCATTGTTACACCCACAGCCCCTGCTGCTATACATACTAGACCAATTACTAGAGCTCGCGCACGCCAATTGAATTATCAGGTACTTTCATTTCATGGTAACGATTCTAATGTTCATGAGAATATGATGCTGCCTAAATTGGATACATTTGTTTTTCTTACAAATGAAGGGCCTATCTTGGACAAGAAAGATGAACCTTGGAACAAGTTCAAGCATGGAGATGATGACATGCGCAAGGGGATCCAGAACGGAGTTACAAGTGATGATTTCAGGACTTTGAAGCCACCATAAGGAGTGCATGAAGCCTTGGACGAAATATACAAGATGACAATTCATAAATTTCGTCTAGAGGCTATTTTAGGTGCTGCGTCACCTTATTATTGGGCCAGGCCCATGTATTTTCGAAATACTTAAGTATAGGCTGTTTTTAGAGTCCGTATGTGTGGGGAAACAAGAGTTAGGGTCGGTTTCGGACCCCTCCTCCAATGGTCACGAAATCCCCCCCTCTTCCTCCATATATACAGCCCGTAGGGCGTCGCTTAGACTTTGGGGTTTTGTTTAGATTAAAGTTCGCCATAGCTGCAACTTCGCGTACTTCGTTTGTGTTCAACGACCAGACAAAGGCGTCACAGAACCCCACCTTGATCAATAAAGCTTTCATCTTATATTTGCAATATCCAGATTACAATCTCAGTTTCTTGCTTGTTCTTCATTTGCCTGTAGGACACAGACCTTTGTGGTCAGGTTGATCGTGCTCCGGCGTGGTCAATAACCTCTCGGAGATGGTTTTGCGATTGCTAAGGCGCGACGTCCTCGCATGTTCGTAGTCGGTCGTCAAAGTCGACTTCCTCCAAAACGATAGCCACCATCTCATCGAAAGACGGGACACCTTTGCCTCTATCAATTTCATTCTCTCTAACCCTAGCAAGTTGTTCATCAAGAAATTCACCTAATGGCACAGTATTATCAAGTAGGGAAGTAGTTTCATCAAAATTATCATGCAAAGCATAAGTGGCGTCATCAATAACATGCGACATATCAGAATAAATAGCAGGAGTAGGTGTCACAAGTTTACGCAAAACAGAAGGTGAATCAAGTGCAGAGCTAGATGGCAGTTCCTTACCTCCCCTCGTAGTTGAGGGAAAAATCTTGGTTCTTTCATCTTTCATGTTCCTCATAGTGATCAACAGATATAAATCCCAATTGACTCAAAGAATAGAGTTATGCTCCCCGGTAACAGCGCCCGCAAATAGTCTTGATAACCCACAAGTATAGGGCATCCCAATAGTTTTCGAGGGTAGAGTATTCAACCCAAATTTATTGATTCGACACAAGGGGAACCAAAGAATATTCTTAAGTATTAACAATCGAGTTGTCAAGTCAAGCGCACCTAAAAGACCTAATATCTGGAGCAAAGTATTTAGTAGCAAAGTAATATGGAAGTAATGGTAACGGTGGCAAAAGTAACAGTATTGGTTTTGTAGTGATTGTAACAATGGCAACAGAAAAGTGACTAAGAAAAGAACAATATGTGAAAAGCTCGTAGGCAATGGATCAACGATGGATAATTATGGCGGATGCGATTCCTCATGCAACAGTTATAACATAGGGTGACACAGAACTAGCTCCAATTCATCAATGTAATGTAGGCATGTATTCCGAATATAGTCATGCGTGCTTATGGAAAAGAACTTGCATGACATCACCGGGAGTGGTCCCGATTATTGTCACTTTGGGGTTATCAGATCATAACACATAGTAGGTGACTATTGACTTGCAAGATAGGATGAAGAACTCACATATATTCATGAAAACATAATAGTTTCAGATCTGAAATCATGGCACTCGGGCCCTAGTGACAAGCATTAAGCATAGCAAAGTCATAGCAACAACAATCTCGGAACATAATGGATACTAGGGATCAAACCCTAACAAAACTAACTCGATTACATGATAAATCTCATCCAACTCGTCACCGTCCAGTAAGCCTACAATGGAATTACTCACGCACGGCGGTGAGCGTCATGAAATTGGTGATGCAGGAAGGTTGATGATGACGATGGCGACGAATTCCCCTCTCCGGAGCCCCGAACAGACTCCAGATCTGCCCTTCCGAGAGAGATTAGGGCTTGGCGGCGGCTCGGTATCGTAAAACACGATGAATCCTTCTCCTTGATTTTTTCTCCCCGAACGTGAATATATAGAGTTGGAGTTGAGGTCGGTGGAGCTTTAGGGGGGTGACGAGACAGGGGGCATGCCCCAGGAGGGTGTGAGCGCCCCCACCCTCGTGGACAGGGTGTGGGCCCCCTGGTGTTGATTCTTTCGTCAATAGTTTTTATAAATTCCAAAAATATTCTCCGTGAAGTTTCAGGTCATTTCGAGAACTTTTATTTCTGCACAAAAATAACACCATGGCAATTCTGCTGAAAACGGCGTCAGTCCGGGTTAGTTCCATTCAAATCATGCAAGTTAGAGTCCAAAACAAGGTCAAAAGTGTTTGGAAAAGTAGATACGATGGAGACGTAATAGCGAGCCCCCGCGCAGCCGTCTTCGGCTTCCTAGTCCTTTTGCAAAGGTGATGGAGGTTGAACACACTACAAAAAAAGACACATATGTGACATTTTGGGCCGAACGAAATTTTTTCTGGCATGCTTATGAAACTTCTATGACTATAATTGTGAGAAAACCTGGTATCATCATAGATGTGGTGGGCTCCTACTTCTATGGCAAAAAATCATGATGGAAAATGGGCTTTTCGTGCTGGGCAGGCCGGTGATGTAGCTGCATGACATTCTATGGGCCGTCCATGACGATAAAAACCGTGGTAGAAGTGAGGGCGAGGAAAATATCGAGAAGTTCCGGTCACGGTGGCTGGTCGGGGCCGAGCGATGCGGGTTTCTCTCATACACGTACATGTGTGAGTGCGAGGCGTTGGGCTCTAACTGAACCCGAGTGAGGCGTTTGCCTACTGAACCCGAGCGATTGCACCGCATGCTACGTGTTACTAAACCCAAGCAATCGATCGATCTGGCTGTTAACTGAACCCGATCGAGCAATTCCTTCGGTACTGCTGCTAACTGAAGCCGATCGAACCTGCTACCTCTTGATGAACAGTGGGTGTTGTTGGGGGTTGAATGAATAGTTCCTAGTAGGGGTTGAATGAACTGGACCCCGATCGAGCCGTTTGGGGTTGGATGTACATCAACCGAAGGAGGGCTGGTTGAACTGTAGCCGGTGGAGGGCTGGTTGAATAGTAGCCGGTTGAGGGCTGGATGAATAGGACCCCGTGGAGAGGGTTGGTTGAATAGTAGCCGATGGAGGAGCGGTGGAGGCTAGATGAACAGGAGCCCGTGGATGAACAGTAGCTGGTGGAGGCCGGAGGGAGACGCCGTGGATGAAGAGTCGCGGGTGGAGGCTGGAGGAGGTCGACGGTGGATGACTAGTAGGCCATGGAGGCTAGAGCGAGGCAGTAGACGGTGGATGAGTAGTAGCCCGTGGAGTCCCATTTTGCGGTACGCCACACCCCTCCCTATGAATAGGACCCCCGTTTCGACCATAGGAGGTCGAAGAGAAGTCTGTTTCCTCCGTTTTGCGGTACGCCACACCCCTCCCGATCAACAGGACCCCGTTTCGATCGTAGGAGGTCGAAGAGAAGTCCGTTTCCTCCATTTTGTGGTACACCAGACCCCTCCCGGTGAACAGGATCCCGTTTCAACCATAGGCAGTAAAACACAAGGACGTTTCCTCCATTCTGCGGTACGCTAGGCCTCGTTTTGGCTGTACCGTCCAAGCCAGTTGGATCCCGATGAACACGACGCATTCCGTTGCCTCTTGATGAACACGATGATGCAGTTTCTCCGTTCCGACCCAGCCGGTTGGCTGCCGATGAACAGGACGCTATCGCTGCCTCACCATGTACACGAGCCCAGGCCGTACGTATGCGCGAGTAGGCGTCCGAGACCCCGCCCGTATGTATGTACGTGGCCGTATGTACTTTCTTGCACCCTGGTTGTAATTACTTGTACACGATATTGACGGGACTGCGTGACATGCTACGTGTGTGCCTCTACTACGACACATGCCCTTCCTTACTCGGCCACAGTTCATTGATGCAGCCTGCAGACAGACCAATCGTATGTACGTACACGTTCGTGACCAGAATGACAACACTACATATGCTTCGACCAGTTGGGTCCCGACTGTCAGGGAGGATAAGGAGGCACTTCCTTGCGGGCGAAGATATAGCTGGTGGGTCCCAGCTGTCAGGGGGAGAATCATATTTTTTGCCCATAACATGGACACACTTCCTTGCGTGCGAAGATGTAGCTGGTGGGTCCCAACAGTCATGGGGGAAACATTTTATTCCCGAAATACAGTGGCCCGTCCAGTGGGTCCCTGCTGTCTGGTGGAGGAATCATATATTTTGGGTGTAATAAGGGGGCGCTTCCATGCTGCGGCCGTGGACCCAGCTGTCATCCTCTCCACGTATAGTACTCTTACGATGGGAGTCATTCCTGGACCACATTGACCACGCCGTGTCGAGAGGACCAAGGCGGTGGATGGCGGCGAGTCCTAGGAAGCAGATGACGCGAAGCCCGGGAAGATGCGGAAGTGGTTGCCCACGCGGAGAGGAGTATGAGGGTTGACTGGTTTGGCTCTCGTGTGAGGCTGCCATCGCCGCAGAATAACAGGGAGTGTGGGTAGGTAGAGGGATGGCCTGGCCAACAATGGGAGTAGTAGGGACGGTGAGGCCTCTGCGGCAGCATAGCCGGCCATGGGAGGCAGGAGCAGGTGGCACGACCGGTGCTAGTTTGGGCAGCTGGAGCAAGAAGACCAGAGGTTGAAGAAGCACTACGGCCGTTGGATGGACATCATGAGGTCACTAGAGCAAGAGTCGTTCATATTGACTAAGTTGACAAAGCCCTCCGTCCGCGTCAACTTAGTGGGCCCACAAGTCAGGTTCCCACTATGGTGGGTCCTAGCTATAAGGGGGAGTATTCATTTTTTGTGCGTAATAAGGAGGCACTTCCTTGCGTGCGAAGATATAGCTTGTGGGTCCGAGCTGTCAGCGGGGGAACGTATTTTTCCTGAAATACAGAGGCCCTTCCGGTAGGTCCCACTATCAGGTGGAGGAATCCTTATTTTGCGCGTAATAAGGAGGCATTTCCTTGCGTGCGGCCGTGGACCCAGTTGTTAGCCTCTCCACGTACAGTCCACTTCCGATGGATGTCATTCGTTGACCATGTTGACCACGCCGCACCGAGAGCACCAGGGCGGTGGACGACGGCGAGACCTAGGAAGGGAATGACACGGACCTAGGAAAGACTTGGCAGTTGTTTCCCGTGCGGAGGGGAGTAGGAGGGTTTACTTGTTCGCCTACCGTCGCTGGAGAATAACAGTAGGTGTGGGTGTGGAGAGGGATGGCTAGGACAACGATGGGAGTACGGTGGGCGGTGAGGCCTGCGTGGCAGCACAGCCAGCCGCAGGAGGTGGGAGTAGGCAGTCCCATCGGTGCTTGTTTGGCAGCTGGAGCAAGAAGAGCAGAGATTAAAGAAGCACGACGGCCATTGGATGGACATCCAACAGTCACTGCTCTAGTGTGTTGACTAAGTTGACAAGACGTTGTGTGTGTGTCAACCTTTTTTTAGGAAACATTATGCGTCAACCTATAGTAGGTGCACAAGTCAGCCTCAAATGTGTGGAAAACAGCATACAACCCATCTGCCATTATTTCTAATAATTTACAGCCCATTTGCCTATTCTTAAGGATTTTTTGGAGCCCATCTTCTTTTTGTTAGCATTACAACCCATATTGTGACCACGATTAAAAATTATATGAAATTTTGCGTATTTTGGTACCGTCAACTGTTTTTAATCCTGAAATTTCGAGTCACATTCAAACTAATTTGAAAAACAAATTTATACAACTATAAAATCCAAATAATTGTCCATGCGTAAAAATCAATGGAATTTAAAATCTCGTACTCAAAAATGAAACTAATTCCCGGTTTGACATGATTGAAAAATATACAGCCCATTTCTCATTACTGATAGCCCATTTTCTAGGCAAGCCAAATGAAACTCTCCTCGTCTTGAAACATTTGCAGCCCGGCAGGGCTGACAAAGCAAGTAGGCCCCGTTTGCGTATTTCTTTAAAAAAGTAGAACTGGGGTAGCCATTTTTAGCAGAAAAAACACAACTGGGCTCATGATGTGGTAAACATAAATAAAACCCTGGCTGGACGAGCCACAGCCCCCGCACAACCCCGTTGTTACCCTGATCTGTCACTAAAACTAGTATAAATAACAACTACTTGTTCCTCAAAAAAATTAAATAACAACTACACGACTTGCTGGGTCCTTGGTGTCAGCCGCTCATTGTGTAATTCTCTCGTTTATTGACTACATTGACGATTGTGTGAGCCCCAGATGTCCAACCATTAGTAGGAACCATTTTTTGCTCTTGTAATAGTGAGGCACTTGCGTGCATACTACCAAGGCCCTGGTGGGTCCCTACTGTCATCCTCTCCACGTATAGTCATCTCCTTATTCCTCTCGGTTGTTGACGACGTTGACAACACAAGAGGGTGGCACACCGTGCACGGCGAGCGAACTAAGGCGAAGGACGACGGTGAGGCCTCGGACGGAATGAACAGGAGCCGTGGAAGATGCGCCAGACCAGTCGCAGGCGGATGGGAGTACGAGGGTTGACTGGTTCGGGTGCGGGTGCATGTTGTGGCTGATGTCGCCAGAGAATAACAGGACATGTGGGGGAATAGAGGGAGGGACTGGCCAACGTTGGAGGCTACGTTAGGGCGCTGGAGGTGCAGCCAGCCGTGGGAGGCGGGAGCAGGTGGAACCAATGGGGTGGTTTGGTTTGGGCGACTGGAGGAAGAAGACAAGAGATAGAAGATGCACGACAGATGTTGGATGTCAATCCAACGACTGGTAGGCAGAATCGTTTGTTGACTTTTAGCTAGTAAGTCGACACCACCTTGGATAGGATTTTTCCTCGTAGGTCCCAAATGTCAAAATCCAAATCTGTCACGGTCATGCAACTTTTTTTATGAAAATTTACAGCCCATTTGGCATGCTAGTTCAAAATAAGTTTGTGGGTGCTCGTGGGGGCTAATCACTTGGGTTATGTAATGCAGACTGAGCTCATGCAGCCGGCGAGAGTGATATTATTTCCCTTGGTCGGGATTTGTTACAATATTTCACTCTTAATTAAATGAATGGCAAGCCATTTGCCTTGTTTCAAAGAAAATATGAAAGTCACAGACGAGTTGAAAAGGGCCACAACATCTAACTCCAGCTTACAAACTGTACAAAAGCATGAGGGTTAATTGTTCGTCATGTTTAGACAAAACACACACAGAAAAGGGCAACAACATCTAACTCCAACACTGTTTTCGGTAGTCACAGTCAACAGGATCGGTTAGGTCCATAGAGTGAACATCCTGGGTCATAAAATTTACTGGATTATGACTACAAGATGTTGTAAATAGAAGCCTGACACATTTAGAAGCTCTTTTGTAAACCTGAAACTCCTTTTTTCTATTCTACATACCCATCCGTCAAAACCATGCTGCTAATAAACTTAAGTCCGATGGACAATAGTAACCTCGCATTCAGTAGGAAGAATGTGACAAATCTAGTGTTTGCATGGTTGGCTACATATCGTTCTAGCGTTATTGCCTTCAATCAAATGTCATGAGAAGTGAGAAAATCCCGGTGCTTACAAATCCACTGATTGGTTATAACTTTCTTACCCCGGCCTGTTGCCTAAATAGACATGAAGATTGAAAACAGTTAAGGTCTAAAAAAAGAGTGTCGAAAGAGCAACAACTGAACGGCTAATTGTAGTACACTATATCCGGGCTTCCAATGTGCGTGAAATTATCACCTTTATATAAAAATTCTCCAGACATGGAAAGCATTGCAGCAAGCCAATAATCTTGTTCAGATCAAAACTGTTCATTTCGATATATAAGATCTCGACAGAATCCAACACCATTGACAGGCTATCCATGGAAAAACTCTTCATTGAGCATAGAACATAATATTAGTACAAAATGTGTACTCCAAGATGATATATAACTTATGCGCAGAAATTTAAAATGCAGCTTATGGTTACAAGTGTAGATGATAATACACAGTACCTGAAGAACTGTGGAGCCAAACACCATCTTGAAATGAGCACAAAGATCATGTATTACACCCAAGGTCTCCAGTTTAGGCACAAAGAGGACAGTTATTTGCCATGGTGAATAACTAGAATCAAGGATGAACCTTTGAAGTGAAGGGGTATCTTGGATGATGAGCACCCTTCTGTCAAAACAAATTCCAATTCTTACAAGGTTAGGCGACTTTATTTGGAGACAGCCGATTCTATCTATGAAAACAAGCACCAAGCACTCCAGGGTAGGACAACTGGAGTGCACGATGCTATGCAATGAGGCCTCTGATATACGAACCCGCACAAGTGAAAGTTTTTTGAGAAAAGGGAATCGAAGGTTTAGTACTAGATTGTCTGGTAGGTAGCACAGCGCAAAGGTGGCGGTGTGGAGAGAGGAGGAAAACCGCGAGATGGACATCGGTGCTAAGGGCACAAGTACATGGCGTTCGGTAACTGGTAGGTGATTTCCTGGGGAATAGTAGAACTCAAGCAGCTGTAGTTCTATGAATTCAGGGGATTTCAGCCAGGCGTCCATCCTGCACGGCATGGTATGCTTGCTCAGGTAGCATAACGGGATGTAGAGGCTTTCAATGGAGCCCTGGTGGGAGGAGATGATGGTTCTAGGAGTTCAAAATCATTAAAGAGAGATAGCTGACGACAGTCGGGATTAAGGGGCATGATGGGCCATAGAGGGCGCCACCGAATTGAGAGGACTTGGGTGCGGAAGCAATCCTCGGTGGGGAGAAGCAAGATGATCTCCCCAAGGATGGCGTCCGGGAGACCGCTGATGCAGTCCACCCGAGATTCTACGGGTTCCTGGGATCCGGTGGGGGTGGGCAGGTTTTTTGGGGGGGGGCGGTGTGCTGGGTGTGGGTAGCGCCTCTCATTAAGTAAATATATGGGCTTTTGAATTGATTTTATTATTTACTAGGGTGGCTGGGTTGTTTTGTCTTGGGCCCAGAGAAGCAATTACTACTAGTACAGTGGAGACACTCTACAGCTACCCAGAAAAACAATTACTACTAGTATAGTGGATACACTACCGCTTCTGGCTCTTCCGAGGTCATCGAAACATCTACCTCTACTGAATGCCGTTTTTACTTTTGTTCATTGACATGTGGGCCATGCAGCGCGTGGGCCCAAATGCCATCCACCAAATTAGAAGGCAGAATGCAGGCGGAGAGTCACCCCGGTCGTAGTGTGGCAGTAACGAGCCGTCTAATCACAAAACTCCACCTCCCTATAGTCTAAGTTTGACGGACGAAGCAACCATCATTTCACTCTTTGCTTAATCCCTTTCTCCCTCACCGTCTTCAAGAAAACCAACACTCGCATATGCCACTGATCTTCTCTCCCAATGAAGGGAAGGTAAGCGGATCCATGATGTTGGTACATTTTCGTTTAGAGAAAAAAAAAGAATGTTTGCAAAGCACTAAACGATCCTCACTCTCTTTTTTGTTTCATTGTCATTGTGATTGTGTTTTCCTTTTAGTGGTATCCTAGTATTCGTCAGTTTCATGATGGACCAAGGAAAACCACGCAAAGATCTACGGATGTTGGAGAAGAGGCGGGAGGCTGATCCCCACAAGACAAGAGCTCCAAGAAGATGGAGTCAGCCACCGAGCCGACCCCAGATACTCTCACGGCAACTACTGAGATGGTCAACACCCCGTTTGAGGTTACAGCCACCGTGGCCCTACAGGAGCAGTTTTCCCCATTCGAGGATGTGGTCCCCCCCCCCCCCGCTGCTGAGTTGCCCAAGTTGAGTTTCTTCTTTGCCGATATCGATTGTGGTTTTTCACCTAAGCATGCAAGTTGCAAGTAAGTAAAGGGATGGGATTGGAGTGTGCAAACACAATTGGAGACACGGAGATTTTTGGCGTGGTTCCGATAGGTGGTGCTATCATACATCCATGTTGATGGAGACTTCAACCCACGAAGGGTAACGGTTGCGCGAGTCCACGGAGGGCTCCACCCATGAAGGGTCCACGAAGAAGCAACCCTGTCTATCCCACCATGGCTATCGCCCACGATGGACTTGCCTCACTTGGGTAGATCTTCACGAATTAGGCAATCTCCTTGCCCTTACAAACTCCTTGGTTCAACTCCACAATCTTGATGGAGGCTCCCGAGTAACACCTAACCAATCTAGGAGACACCACTCTCCAAAAGATAATAGATGGTGTGTTGATGATGAACTCCTTGCTCTTGTGCTTCAAATGGTAGTCTCCCCAACACTCAACTCTCTCTCACGGATTCAGATATGGTGGAAAGATGATTTGAGTTGAAAGCAACTTGGGGAAGGCTAGAGATCAAGATTCTTGTGGTTGGATTGGAATGTCTTGGTCTCAACACATGAGTAGGTGGTTCTTTCTCAGAAAATGAATGCTGGAAGTGTAGGAACGTTCTGGTGGCTATCTCTTAAAGGGAGAGGATGGTGGAGGGTTATATATAGCCTTCACACAAAATATAACGGTTACACAGAATTTACCAAACTTGGTAGGACTGAATAGTGAAACTCGGTCAGACCAATGTGGTTCAAAATGTGAACGTTAGGCTTTTTGGTGGGACCGATATGATCAACTCGGTGGGACTGATGTGCTAGGGTTAGGGTAAAACCTCAACTCGGTTTGACCGATTACACAAACTCGGTGGGACCAATTTTGGTAATAAGCAAACAGAGAGTTGGTCAAGCAAACTCAGTGGGACCGACTGCATATCTCGGTGAGAATAGAATAATTGCAACAGGTAACATAGAATTTGCAAGCCCATCTCGGTGAGACCGAGATCCCATCAGTGAGATCGAACTAATTAGGGTTTCTGGAAGTGGCTATATCAAGTGAACTCGGTGGCGCCGGATAGATCAAATCGGTGGGGCCGAGTTTGACTTTTGGTTTGGGACATATGTGGAAATGAGAAAGTGGTTGAGGGTTGCGGAGCATATCACAAAGCACTTTGAGCAAGCAAGCCATTAAGCAACACCTCATCCCCTTTTAATAGTATTGGCATTCCTATAGAGTCAAAATGCTCTTGGATCACTAAAATTGAAATGAAGAGTCTTGAGCTTTTGCCAATCTTCTGTCCTTAGCATCTAGAAGGGGTTCCACATCCTCTTGTCCATGCCACGCCTTTGTTGAACTTTTCTAAAATATACTAGATAAGAATATTAGTCCAATAAGAGATATGTTGACATTAATTACCAAAATCACCCTGGGATCACTTGTGCATTCAACCTCCCCCTTTTGGGTAATTGATGACAACATACATCAAAGCTTCGGATAAAGATATGAAGACTAATAAGTAAAGCTTTGGAAGGACATGTAACATGCATAGGCTCCCCCTACATTTATGCAATCATGTGACGTTAGAATATAAGATTAGGTGATTGCATAAGCATGTCAGAGCAAGTAATGAGTTACATGTATCTTGGATATATGCATGAGAGAAAATGATGTAGATACAAGAAATATACCTTTATGTTCATGAGTCTTCTTGCAAACAATATGTATATCAGCAAGAGATCATCATGCACATGAGGGTGATGCATATACTTACCTTGTGGTCTTGAGCTGGCTTTGGAAGAGATGAACCTCAGTAAATAAGGTTAGATAACACATGAACACCTACTAAACAAACCAAGAGCAGGAAATCACAAGAGTACCAAGATTGGGATAACATGTAGTCAGTGAGTACTTAATTAGTACTCTATTTGGATATAGACATGTCCCCAAAGAGTAAAGATATGCAATGAATTCCAAAGATTTTCTTCCCATGGAAATGAGCTCTTTCTCCCCCTGAATATGATATTTGATAATGGGAGAAGATAGGGAAAAGAAAATCAAAGCAAAACAATCATAACACATACTAACATGTATTTCCCCTCTTGAACACATGTTACTTCTCTCCTCTATGGATAGTAAGCATCTAGAGAAGCATAAGGTGTGCATTCTCTCTTATGTTATAAGCTTTGATGTGCTCTATCTCCCCCCATTGACATCAATTTCCAAGAAGGGATCTTCTGGAGCATGAGTCGAGTAGGTTTGGTCCTTGACTCACATTACAATGCAACATGTAATTTTAAGATGCTTG
Organism: Triticum urartu; assembly: GCF_056163025.1. Lineage (NCBI taxonomy): Eukaryota > Viridiplantae > Streptophyta > Magnoliopsida > Poales > Poaceae > Triticum > Triticum urartu. The sequence goes on along the minus strand of NC_141879.1, from coordinate 398,034,567 downwards.
TAGATCACAAGAATCATTGAGTGGAGCTAGAAAAAAATATGCAGGATGCAAATGGCAAAGTGTTTTCTCAGCATTGAAATCGGTAACACCGAGTATTTTCTTTCAGTGGCACCGAGTAGTTTCGGTTTAGCCAAAAGAAACAAACCGGTGAGGCCGAATTCAACACAGAGAGAAAGCAACTGTCATCTCAGCTCACTAGGCAAATAAGATCCCACAAAGATTTGCAGGGTATTAACTGAAAGATTTGCAATGAATTGGATGCGGGGAATGCAGAACATAATAGACAAACGAAAGAAATCTAGATGATGTGAAAGGGAAACATGCTAGGCACAAATGCAAGAACACAAAGAAACACCACGCCGCTCTGATTTGTCCTCCCATGCTCGCCGAAGGCTGGTGAACGTGTAGGCTGCACTACTCATGGCGCGCAAGCTACTGCGCTACCGTCCGACTGACGACTGGTTTGGCCGCATCACCAAGCTCGTCAGCGTCGCGGTCGAAGCCCTTGCACCGTCCGCTCGCTCCCTCCCCCGCCATCCTAGGAGAGCAACGCGGCCCATGGAGCCCCACGTCCTCCTCTTCTGTGCGGCACCGACTATGAGCCTGGGTGTGATCTGCAACCAGGCGACCCGCCGCGCGGGGCACCAGCACACAATAAAGCAAGCTGCCAGGTGGTGCAGCGGCCCCATGGTGATGCGCACTCTCCCTGCGCCACCACGCCAGGACGACGTGCCACTGGAGGTGGTGGTGCGTGGGCGTAAGACCAAGCTCCACCCGTGCGGCCCGGACCTGTGAGTGCGGTGGGTGTCGTGCCTTCACCCTAGAGTTGTGTCGCGTCGTCTGGCCCAGCAAGTTCAAGCCATATCTGCCTCCATGCTACGACGACACCCCTGACCCCGCGGAGTTCCTCCATCAATGCTCGCTGAGCATCGAGGCGGCGAACGGAGACAAGAAGGCCATGGAAAATTGGTTCCCCATGGCTCTCAAGGACGGTGCGCACTCCTGGCTCCTGCACCTCCCGGAGGGTTCGATCTCCTCCTATGACGAGCTTCGTGAGTGTTTCATCGCTAACTTTCGGGGCACCCGCAACCGCGCTCCTGCACTGGGTGACCTATGAAGCGTCAAGCAGCAGGCGGGCGAGACCTTGCACTAGTACATACAACGCTTCACAAAGGTCCACCTCAAGATCCCGAAGGCATCGGACGAGGCCATAATCTCAGCGTTCACTGATGGCATCTGGGATGTCAAGATGAAGGATGAGCTTGCCATCCATGAGGATCTGTTCTTGGCCCTGGAGATGTTCCACTTAGCGAACAAATGTGCAAGGGCTGAGGAGGGCCGCCTCTCCCTCTTGGAGCTTCCTGAGGCCGACCCTGAGGATAAGAAGGCCAAGGCTAAGGAGGCGAAGTGCAAGGGTCCTTCCGGACTTGCGGCTGAACCTGAGATGAAGCGTGCCTCTGACCACAACGAACCTCCCAGGGGCAACCGCCTATTTTGCATCTTCTAGAACATGCACAACCACAACACCAACAATTTCCAAGGGCTCAGGGCCCTCCGCGATGGGCGCCTTGGTCGCCCCCCCTGCATGGTGGCCGTGGCTACGGCCATGGAGGAGGCCGCTGGGACAACCGCAACCCTCACTAGGATTGGAGCGGTCATTCCCGTGAGGACCGTTGGTGCGATGCACTACAAAAAAAGACACATCCATGACATTTTGGGCCGAACGAATTTTTTTGTCATGCTTATGACACTTCAATGATGATAATTGTAAAAAACCCGGTATCATCATAGATGTGGTGGGCTCCTACTTCTATGACAAAAATCATGACAAAAAATGGGCTTTTCGTCCTGGGCGGGCCGGAGACATAGCTGCATGACATTCTTTGGGCAGTCCATGACGGAAAAAACCATGGTAGAAGCGAGGGCGAGGAAAATATCGGGGGAGTTCCCGGTTATGGTGGGTGGTCGGGGGCCGAGCGATGCGCGTTTCTCTCGTACGTACGTGCGTGCGTGCGAGGCGCTGGGCTCTAATTGAACCCGAGCGAGGCGTTGGGCTCTAACTGAACCCGCGCGATTGCACTGCAGGCTACACGTTACTGAACCCGAGCGATCGATCGATCCCTTGCTGTTAACTGAACTCAAGTGATTCCTTCTCTACTATTGCTAACTGAAGCCGATCGAACCCTGCTTCCTCCTTCCCTGGATGAATAGTGAGCATTGTTGGGGGTTTGGATGAACAGTTCCCGGTGGGGGGTTGGATGAACAGGAACCCATAGTGTTACCGCTGGATGAAAATGACCCCATCGATCGAGCTGGTGGAAGGCTAGATGAACAGGCCCCCGTGGAGGGCTGGATGAACAGGATGACCCCGTGGAGGGCTGGTTGAACAGTAGCCCATGGAGGGGTGGTTGAACAGGACCCCGTGGAGAGGGTGGCTTGAACAGTAGTCGGTGGGGGAGTGGTGGAGGCTGGATGAACAGGAGCCCATGGATGAACAGTGGCTGGTGGAGGCAGGTGGGGAGACGCCGTGGATGAACAGTCGCATGTGGAGGTTGGAGGAGGTCGATGGTGGATGAACAGTAGCCCGTGGAGGCAGTCAATGGTGGAGATGAACAGTATCCCGTGGAGTCCTGGTTTACGGTACGCCACACCCCTCCTGATGAACAGGACCCCTGTTTCGACCGTAGCGCTCCAACACAAGTCTGTTTCCTCTATTTTGCGGTACACCACACCCCTCCCGATCAACAGGACGCCGTTTCGACCATCGGAGGTCCAAGAGAAGTCTGTTTCCTCTGTTTTGAAGTACGCCAGACCCCTCCCGATGAACGGGGTCCCGTTTCGACCGTGGCCGGTTGAACACAAGGCCGTTTCCTCCGTTCTGCGGTATGCCAGGCCTCGTTTCCATCAGCTGTTCCGTCCAAGCTGGTTGGCTCCCGATGAATAACATGCATTCCGTTTCCTCCCGATGAACACGACACATTTCGTTGTCTCCCCATGAACACAACGACGACTAGTTTCTCTATTCCGACCCAGCCATGTACACGAGCCCTGGTCGTACTTATGCGTGAGTAGGCGTTCGAGACCCCGCCCGTATGTACGTACGTGGCCGTATTTACTTTCTTGCACCCTGACCGCTGTACGTACATGTACATGCTATGTGTGCGCCTCTACTACGACACGTGCGCGCCTCTACATCGACCAGTATGTATGTAGACGTTCGTGACCAGAATGACAACGCCACATACGCTTCAACCAGGTGGGTCCCGACTGTCAGGCATTTCCTTGCGTGCGAAGATGTAGCTGGTGGGTCCCAGCAATCAAGGGGCGAATCATTTTTTCCCGTAATATGGACGCACTTCCTTGCATGCGAAGATGTAGCTGGTGGGTCCCTGCAGTCAAGGGGGAAACATTTTTTTTCATGAAATACGGTGGCCTGTCCGGTGGGTCCCTATTGTTAGGTGGAGGAATCATTATTTTCCGTGTAATAAGGAGGCACGTCCTTGTTGCGGCCATGGACCTAGATGTCAGCCTCTGCACGTACATTACTCTTCCGATGGAAGTCGTTCCTTGACCACGTTGACCATGCCGCGGCAAGAGCACCAGAGCGGTGGACAACGGCGAGGCCTAGGAAGGGGATGACACGGAGCCGGGGAAGACGCGGCAGTGGATGCCCACGCGGAGGGGAGGACGTGTGTTGACTGCTTCGGCTGTGATGTGAGGCTACCATAACCGGAGAATAACAGGAGGTGTGTGTGTGAGTATAGAAGGATGGCATGGCCAGCGGTGGCAGCATAGCCAGACACGGGAGGTAGGAGCAGGCGGCACGGCCGATGCTAGTTTGGGCGGCTGGAGAAAGAAGACCAGAGGTTGAAGAAGCACAACGGCCGTTGGATGGATAACGTGCGGTCACTACAGCTAGTATCGTTTATATTGGCTAAGTTGACAAAGCCCTTGGTATGCGTCAACTTAGTAGGCCCATAGGCCAGCCTCCGAAATGGTGCGCCTCAGATGTCAGGGGGAGGAATCATTTTTTGGGTGGCTGAAGCTAGAATATCCAAGATTGAAGAAGAAGCACGACATCCGTTGGATGGACATCCAACGGCCACTTCTGCTAGAACCATGTGTTGACTACAAGTTGACAAAGCCTTGCATACGCGTCAACTTACTTTTTTAGGGGACGCGTCTACTTAGTAGGCCCACAAGTGTGTGGCAGAGAACTTATAGCCCATTTGCAATTTGTAAGAATGTACAACCCATTTTTAATTCTAATGGAATTTACTACAACCCATTTGCAATTTGTAAGAATGTACAACCCATTTTTGAATTCTAATGGAATTTACTACAGCCCATTTACAGTTTGTTAAAAGTACATCGCATTTTCTAGCTAGGACAACGATTAATAATTTCAACCAACCGCTGAAAACAAAATTCAATAAAATTTCGCACATTTTGGTGGGATCGGAAAAAAATTATCCTGAAATTTCTAGTCAGATTAAATACAATTTCAATATAAATTTGTATTACGTAAAAACCCAAGGAAATATTATGCGTGAAACAATTAATGAAATAAAAAATTTCAAAATCCAAAAATAATATTTTATAAACTAATTATGTGTTTGGTGCATTTTTTATAGTTACTGCCCAGCTTTTATAATTACATCCCATATATTATTTCTTAAAGCCCATTTTCTTGTTAAACCTAATGCATTCTTCCTAGGAAAGAGTTGCAGCCTAGCGGGGTAGAGAATAACAAGTTGACCTTGCATGGGTATTCCTCAAAAAAAATTATAGCTCGGCTAGCCATTTTCAGCTTGAAAAAAAATTAATATCTGGGCTGGATATCTGGACTGTGCTAGATGGGCCACAGCCCACCCAGTTAAACCATGCTCCTCTAAACAACAACGAAAACATCGCTCAAGGAAAACTCTACAGTGCTCACAGCTCAAAAACACAAATACTTCTCAAGCTGCTTGGTCCCAGCTGTCGGCCGCTCCTTGTGCAATACTCTCGCTTATTGACTACATAGGTTGACAATGGTTTGGGACCGTGATGTCAGGAAACCAGGTGGAAGCAAAAAATTTATACTTGCATATAATAAGGAGGCACTTGCGTACGTGCGGCTATGGCCCTGGTGGGTCCCCACTGTCATCCTCTCCAAGTAAAGTCATCTCATCATTCCTCATGTCCGTTGACCATGTTGACAACGTGAGACGACGGCGCCACCACGAGCGCAACAACTCGAAGGAGGATGGAGAGGGCCTCGCAGGCCCTACAGATGGTATGATACAGTGCCCGCTACTCATTGGGGAAGCTAGGATCATAGCGCCACATGTCCGCGACGGCATTGTCGTTCGCTTGTTCACCGGTCCTCGTTGAGGAGATGGAGGTTGTAGCACAGGTCCTACTGCACTGGTAGCTCTTCCGCCATTAGGGTGTCGAAGTGCAGCTGCACCTGCTCTATGGTGTACACGACATGAACCGGCTTGGACAGTGGCGCCGGCTCCTGGTCGGAAGCTACGTCCATTGTCTGATTGTCGTCGCTCAGCTCGGTGAGCTCGCCGGCGAGCCAGCATGTGCGGCTGCTGGAGAGACCCGCTGCCAAGCACGAGTCTGACTGCCCTGGCCCACCCGGACTGCCTCCCTTGCCCGCGCGCACTTTCTTCCTGAAACGGCCAGCACCACCCGCGCCGCTTCCCGGTGCAGGCGATTGCTCCGCCTTTAAACGACACAAGTGTCGTCCGTCCGTCATCTGCCGCCCACATTAATGAAACGCAGTTGTCGAGGCTGCTACTCTGGAGCCACACGTCTATCCCTCACCATGGCTATATAAACTGCTGCGCCGGCCATAGCCGCAGTCATCCGCCTCTATTTCCTTTCTCCTGTCCACACCACTACTGCCCACCATGGCTTCCTCGCGCGCCAGCGCTCTTTGGGACGGGTAAACGACGGACCAAGCCGACAGGCAGCCGGAGCACGACGACGTCCCAATGTAGTTGACAATCCGGCGCCAACGGCCTCGTCCATAACATCCTTGCCGGTGCATTGCACCATGACCATCGGCGAAGCCTTTGCCCAATACATGGACACGGTGAGGCAGAAGCGTGAGGAGTAGTTCTGGGAGGAGCAGGCCGACGCCGCCTATAACCACCATCTCCTCCAGGAGCACCAGCAGGTGGAGGACCAGATCACCGCGGAGCGGGCGCAGGAGGAGGCACTGCTCGACTTGTACCACTCCACCCGCGAGGGCCACCTCGAGCGCTGGCGGTACCGCATGCGGGTGGCGGAGGCTGCGGCCGCCTACAAAGAGGGCAATGAAGCGGGCGAGGCACTGTTTGGCGAGACCGAGGATGACGCAAAGGACAATGCTGGCTCCGACGAGTCCCCGCTCCACTGGTGTCGACGAGGCCCTGCTCAGCCGAGGCCCCGCGGTGCCAACAACGAGGCACAGGAGACCGCCGGCTCTGCCGATGCCCTGCCCCACCGGCACCGAGGCGAAGGATTTCGCCGGCTTCGGCAAGGCGCTTCTCCGCCGAGGACCCGCCGATCTAACAACGAGGCAGAGGACATCGCTGGCTCCACCGAGGCGCCACCTCGCCGGCACCTAGGTGGAGGACCTCGCCGGCTTTGGCGAGGCCCTACTCCGTCGAGGCTCCGCCCCACCAACAACGTGGCAGAGGACATCGCCGGCTTAGCCGAGGCCCCACCATGTCGGCAATGAGGGGGAGGATTTCCCCGCTCCGCCGAGGCGTCGCCCCGCCGGCAATGAGACAGAGGACATCGCCGGCTCCGTCGAAGCCCCGCCCTGCTGCCAATGAGGCCGCGCCACATAGAACACGAGGAAGAGTAGAACACGGTAGGTCATTGTTGCTCGGGTCCAAGTAGGACCACCGCTACTACCCTACGGTTGAAGCCAAGCTAGGCGGGTTGACCATTGACGGCGGATTAGCTTCTTGGCGGAGACGTGGAGGCGGAGAGCTATGTTGGAGAAGGACGTTGCTTTAGTTACTTAACTACAGATGCAGTTACGTACCTGACATGTCGCCCAGTCATCCGCCTCGAGCGCTAGTGGTACCGCATGCGGGTGGCAGAGGCTGCGGCTGCCTACAAAGAGGGCGACGAAGCGGGCGAGGCGCTGTTTGGCGAGACCGAGGATGAGGCAGAGGACAATGCCGGCTCCGATGAGTCCCCGCTCCGCTGGTGTCGACGAGAGGCCCTGCTCAGCCGAGGCCCCGCGGCGCCAACAACGAGGCAGAGGACACCGGCGGCTCCACCGATGCCCGGCCCCGCCGACACCGACGCGAAGGATTTCGCCGACTTCGGTGAGGCCCTTCTCCACCGAGGACCCACTGTTCCAACAACGTGTTAGTGACCCAACTGCACCAACAGTTAAGTAACTGAACCTCGGTTCGCTGGAGAAGAAGCTTCTGTTCGGCTCAGCCGGATACATGTGGGTAGCTTCGGTTAATTAATCATACCTCTAGTGCACCCCTTTTTAGTTCAAGAATGTACGAAATGTAATAAAATCCGACATGTTTATATGAAATCCGACCATGTATGAATGAATTTAGTTTGATTAGTTCAAATTCTTGTATCACTGGCATTGGATGAACATGCAAACAATATGTACTAGCATTATTCCCAGGGTGATCACCTCGTTTGCAGCAGTTTCACATGTACTCCCTCCTGTCCTTTTTAGTCTACATTCAAGTTTTGTCTGCAGTCAAAGTATCTCTACTTTGACCAATTATTTAGAAAAAAGTATGGACATTCATAGTGTGAAATCAACAGACTTGAAAGAAATCTAATATGCAAAGTAAAAAAGGAATAGAGGGATTACAAAGAGTTTGAGCAGCTTTATAGCTTTCCTGTACATTGCAATCAAACACACAGGCCTGGTAATTCATAGAGAACATTCAAAACAATTGATGATTATGCATCTTAGCGATTCACATGTTAGAGCCAATATTTACTTCACAACTAAAGAATAAAGAAAAGTTGATCGATGCTGGGCGTCCCATTCGAAAATATCAAACGCATATCTTCTTGCTAACATGAATGAGGAAAATTCGACAAGGTTGTCCCATTCCAAAATGTAAAATGCATGTTGACTTGCGCACATCAATGAGGAAACTTTCACAAGGTTTTCCCATTCCAAAATATCAAATGCCTACAATTGTGGAATGGACAGGGTTTGCCACCAGTTCGGACATTGACATGGCACCTCATGCTAAATAAACCAGCTGTTCTTTTTGTGCAGTTCCACCAAAATCAACCAAATTCTCACGTAGCTTGTGAGATTCTGCCTTTATATGTTGCAACGCCTTGAACATATTGGCACCTCCTTTCTTGTGGTGGAAATGAATGATTCGATGTATTCATGAACATTTTGTGCAGTTCCCATTGAAATCAAGTTGAGCACCCTTGTTTGCACAAATAAAAAATAAGTGATTAGTATAAAGCAAACTGTACTATGAATTGACAGTTTAAACAGGCACCTACATGGTCCATGTAGAGCACACATTAAAAAATGGAACTCACCAGAAAGAATCCTAGAACAACATTGTACTTACGCATCATAGAAAAAAAGATGGAGATCTGTCAGTCCTTTTGAGCTGAAGTTAGTTTGGTCTTGTGGGGAGTAATGTAACCATCCTTGAACTGCTCCTTCTGATGAGAAGATAGACAGGGCTTCTTCATCCTGGCATAATCAGAACTAGTCACTTCATGTACTCCATATTCTTCTTCAGGGGAGGATGTTCCAATTATGCAAAGACAAGAGGACAACTAAATGCTAGCATCCCTGTTTGCTCGAAAAAAAGGAAAGGAAATATTTAAAATAGCACATATGAAGCACTTCTCAAGGACAATACCACTTTCTCTTCACAGTATATAAACCGTAGCACAACACCAATAGAGATGACAAAGCTCAATCATATGGATGAAATCTCTAGGCGAGTACCAACCTTTGTCAGGAGGCTTACTGTGTAGAGCGTACAGATCAAGCACTTCACCGGAACCATCTGTTGTTATCTACTGTGGTTGCCATGCTTACTATATGCTCCTCGATTAGTTTAATGTTTCCAACATCTTCTTGTCTAGTTCCACTAAAATATATGGTATCTTCAAAGAAGATCCCTCTTTGCACAAGTAGAGATAATTACATATTACATTAAGAGTGGCATCAAATTAGTGGCAAAACAATTGCTTGTTCCAGCCGTAGCAATAAATTAAGATGCAAAACTATATCATTACTTGTGGCATCACAGTTCTAGTGCTTCATTACAGCTGTAACACCCTCGATGCGACTATATCTCCCACGTGTCGAGGCACGACTTAGAGGCATAATCCCATTGAAGGCATATGTCGCAAGTGAGGTAATCTTCACACAACCCATGTAATACATAAGGGAAAGAGATACATAGTTGGCTTACAATCGCCACTTCACACAAATACATGAATAAAGCATTACATCAACCAAATACAAACAGGGTCCGACTACGGAACCAAAATAAAAGAAGAACCCCAAATGCGACAAAGGCCCCCGATCGACCCCAACTGGGCTCCACTACTGATCAACTAAAACGAAACAACACAATGACAAGATCTTCATCGAGCTCCTCCTGAGCTTGGTTGCGTCATCTGCACGGACTCATCGGCACCTGCAAGCTGGTTTTGGAAGTATTTGTGAGCCACAGGGACTCAGCAATCTCGCACCCTCGCGATCAAGACTATATAAGCTTATGGGTAAGGTAAAAGGTATGAGGTGGAGCTGCAGCAAGCGACTAGCATATATGGTGGCTAACATACGCAAATGAGAGCGAGAAGAGAAGGCAAGCACGGTCGATAAAAGTATGATCAAGAAGTGATCCTATAGCAACCTACGTCAAGCATAACTCCAACAACCGTGTTCACTTCTCGGACACCGCCGGAAAGAGACCATCACGGTTACACACGCTATTGATTCATTTTAATTAAGGTCAAGTTCAGGTTTTCTACAACCGGACGTTAACAAATTCCCATCTGCCCATAACCGCGGGCACGGCTTTCGAAAGTTCAAATCCCTACAGGGGTGTCCCAACATAGCCCATCACAAGCTCTCACGGTCAACGAAGGAATAGACCTCCACCCGAGACCTTCCGATCAGACTCGGTATCCCGGTACTCCAAGACATCCTCGACAATGGTAAAACAAGTCCAGCAAGACCACCCGATGCGCCGACATCCCGATAGGAGCTGCACATATCTCGTTCTCAGGGCACACCGGATAAGCTAAGCGTATGGGAGCCAACGTAACCCAAGTTGCCAAGGGACGGCCCCGCACGGTGCTCTGGGTTGGACCAACACTTAGACAAGCACTGGCCCGGGGGGGTTAAAATAAAGATGACCCTTGGGCGCGTGACCCCCAAGGGAAAAGAAAAGGCTGGGTGGCAAATGGTAAAACCAAGGTTGGGCCTTGCTGGAGGAGTTTTATTCAAATCGAACTGTCAAGGGGTTCCCATTATAACCCAACCGCGTAAGGAACGCAAAATCCGGGAACATAACACCGATATGACAGAAACTAGGGCGGCAAGAGTGGAACAAAACACCAGGCATAAGGCCGAGCCTTCCACCCTTTACCAAGTATATAGATGCATTAAATTAAATAAGATATATTGTGATATCCCAACAAGTAAATAAAAGTCCCGACAAGGAACAACATCTCCATGTTCCAACATGGAACAAACTTCAATCTTCACCTGCAACAAACAACGCTATAAGAGGGGCTGAGCAAAGCGATAACATAGCCAATCAACGGTTTGCTAGGACATGGTGGGTTAGAGGTTCAACATGGCAATTTGGGAGGCTGGCAAGCAAAAGGTAGGCATCGTAGCATTGGCATAGCAAAAGAGCGAGCATCTAGCATAGCAAAGATAGTAGTGATTTCAAGGGTGTGGTCATCTTGCCTGAGATCCCGCAAGGAAGAAGAACGAGTCCATGAAGAAGACAAACGAACGTAGACGAACGGGTCCTCACAAACACGACGTTATCGGAACCAACCCGAAGAAGCAATCACCGGAAAAGAAGCACACAACATAGTAAACAACCAACACATCAACATGGCATGATGCACAAACGAGTATGATGCATGTCCGGTTTAATGAAGCATGGCATGGCAAAGGGCCCAAACAATCCTACAAATTAGTGGAGCTCAATATGCAACGGGTTGCATATTGACGAAACACCACATCAATTATTTAGTTCTCTCTCGTTTATGTACCCCAACAATATTAAATGTTGATTAACATGGCAAGAGGTGAAGCACAACAAAACTACCTATCTAGGCAAATTTAAATGAGGCCGGAAGCAACGAACAACAATTCCGGAAACTCCTCATGAGCATAAATTAGGTTTGTACTGTTCTGCCCTAAACAATATTTTAGAGTTGTTAAACATGCAAGATGATGCCACCACGTTAAACTAGGCATTTTTCTACCCCATTTACATATAAAGATTATTAAAAACGGAGCTACGGTTATTTAGTTATGAATTAAATCATTTTAGCATGGCATAGGAGCAAATTAATGCAAACAACATTTTAAATATTTCAAACATAGATGAAAGTTGGATATTATTAATCTACACAAAATTTTGAGCAAGTTTCATATATAAATCATTTTAATCCGATGCACCATTTGTGAGTTATTAAATGCATGAACTAGGGGGACTATACTGCAAAACTGCTGTCTCAGGAATAATAGGAAAAATCCCAGGCGCTGAAAAAAACACATCACGGGCCGAATCTGAGGTAAGCCCAACAGTGAGGAAAAAAATAGAGGAGGGGGCGCTGGGGTCGGCTCACCCAGTGGGCCTTGGCCCGGTTCGCTGGAGAGGCCACGGCAGGCCGGATCTGACGAAGAGGAGGCGCGCTGGGCCGGAGGCGAGCGAGGCTGGACCGCGGGGAGGACGACTGGGCCGGCGCGGTGCGGATCTGGCCCGGCTGGCCTGGCGCTGCGCTGCGCTGGGCTAGTCGGGGAAGCAGGCCGGCGATGAAGGGCCGGACGAAGGGGAGCTGGGCCTGGTGCGGAGGCTGGGCCGGACCAGGTCGCGGTCAACGGCGGACGCGCTCGTCGTCCTCCTCGACAGGAGAAAGAGCGAGGCCATGGTGGCGGCGGTGGCGGCTCGATCCGGCGACGGCGGCCGGCGTCAGGAGCGGGGAAGGTAGGGACGGACAGGAATGTCCTGGAGGGGCTCGGGGCGCTGCGGATCCGAGGAGGATGGCGCCGGATCCAGCCAGGGCGAGGCTGCGGAGGTCCGGCGACGTGCGGCAGACGACGGCTCCGGCCGGCGAGCTCAACGGCGGTGGAGCAAGGACAGCGAGGCGCTGGCGACGGGCGACGCTCGGGCTGGGTGGCGGCGCGGTCGGGCTCGCGCGGGCCAGATCTGGGCCCCGCGGGCCGGCGGCGAAGTGGGCGCAGGGGAGGTGAGGTGGCGGCTTCTGATTGGAGGATAGGGGCGGCGGGGCTGACGTGGCGCCTTCTGATTGGCTGGAGTGAGGTGGCGCGCGGGGGCGGACATGTCCGGTGCAGCGCGGACGCGTCCGGTGGCGCGGGGAGGAGTGGATCTAGGGTTTAGACTGCGAAATGATCCGAAATTTCGGGGAGGGGTGCTCTTTTATAGGTAGAGGGAGCTAGGAGAGTCCAAATGAGGTGCGGTTTTCGGCCACGCGATCGTGATCGAACGACCGAGATGATGGAGCAGAGTTAGGTGGGTTTTGGGCCAAATTGGAAGGGTGTTGGGCTGCAACACACACGAGGCCTTTTCGGTCCCTCGGTTAACCGTTGGAGTATCAAACGAAGTCCAAATGGTACGAAACTTGACAGGCGGTCTACCGGTAGTAAACCAAGGCCGCTTGGCAAGACTCGGTCCAATCCGGAAATGTTTAATCCCCACACATGAAAGAAAGGTAGAAATGACCACCGGAGAAAAACGGAACGCCGGATTGCAAAACGGACAACGGGGAAAATGCTCGGATGCGTGAGACGAACACGTATGCAAATGAAATGCGCATGATGACATGATATGCAATGCATGACACGCAAGGAATGACATGGCAACACCAGCGAATAACTGAACGACACCTGGCATATCGGTCTCGGGGCGTTACAACACTCCACCACTACGAGATGATCTCGTCCCGAGATCTAGAATGGCACCGGAGGGAAAACGGAGGAGAAAGAGAAGAGGGAAACTAAGTTGCTTCTTTGAAAAACGAGTGAAACTAAGAACCTTGCAAGGTTGAACAAATTCGAGAAAAGAATACAACGAAGGTGAACTAGGTCGAAAACACTCCATTAGAAGCGAGGGACAAAGAGCATTGCGAAAACCTTGAGGTTGAAGGGAAGATATATATATATAGAAAAAACACTCCGGTTAAGACAAGATAGAGAAGGAATAAGACTGATATAATTTGGACAGCACTCCGGTTGAGAAGGGATGCAAAATTTGATAAGATGAGAGAGCCCGAAAGAAAACACGACACTCCGGTTGAATGGATAAGCAAAGAAAAGAATACTATCATGACAAAACAAGAAGATGGGTAGAAGAGAGCAACATCACAATGCCTCCGGAACAAAAGAATAGAAGATAGATAGTTGAGACAGGGGAATGGAGAAGAAAATGCCAACTTCTGCCATAAAAGAGCTTGAGAAGGCATCCTTAGGAGAAGGGTCGAACGGAGTTGTTGTGAAAACCCACAAAGGAAATAATAAGCTTGATATGGTCTTATGGAATACAACTCAAATTATGAGGTGACAACCTGCCAAACAAGATTGGATTGACAAGAACAAGAAGACGAGAAACTATCTCACCGAGAGGATAAAGAAGAACTTGGGTCCTTTATAAACAACATAGATAGCAACAAGCCATAGGGAAGGCTTTAGGTGAAGTATAACCCAAGATAACTCCAATGGCAAGATTGATGAATTTAAAATACCTCATTCTTAACAACGTGTGAATCATGAAACATGAACTCAAATTATCAAGAATGACATAATACCACCTCAAACGATATGATAGAAAGAAATTGCACTCCGGATTACAAGATGAATAATACTTGAACTCCTCTGAAAAGAATCTCAAAGAACACTTCGAGAAGGAATTAAATCTTTGATGAACCGACATGTAGAGCCTTCAAGAAGAACTCCGGTAACAAAAGGATGATCAAACAAAAGGAAAGAGAAGTTGAAAACACAAGGTGAAACCTTGTAATGATTTAGATGAACCTCCGTGGTGATATAATTGCGAGAGGTAGGAACACCGGGAAAAGATAAGATGAACAATTGAGATCAAGAATTTTGATGAGCCTCCGGAATAGGGAATTAATCATTAGGATGAAACAAGAATAAGAATTACATTATGCGTATCCTTCACCAATTAAATTGATGACAAACAACGGCTTCCACATATTACTTATTCTCTTTGAAAAGGATTAAGATAGATATAGCATAAACTCAATGGACCACCGGTAGGATTTGAAAGAACAAAAGAATGCATTGATATGATAATGAATGACGAGAGCTCTTGAATGAACCACCGTAAGAATTTAAATGAACGAAGTAAAGATAAAGAAATATCGGGAAGAATTAGAAAATAAACGAAGATGCTTGAGAGAATTTAGATCCATGAGAACGAAGAGATCACGAGCTGATTAAAGATCACTTGAACAAAGCACTGGTAAAATTGGAGAACGAGAGCTGAAAGCTGAGAATGAATAAATCATATTTGACGAACTCCGGATAATCAAACTAAGAAGACTCTTGAATTACTCCAGATGGGTGAAAAGAATTCCCACAATCAGAACAATTATGAGAGGATGGCCTCGAACTAGAACCACGAATCTTGAAGAGAAAAGAGCAAGATTAAGGAGAAACTCTTCTTAGGTCTTCAAATGACAACGAGAAACACCACCGTGAATTGTTGAGGCACTCCGGAATGAATAATGGAAAGGTTTAGCCAATGATGAAAAGAATTTGAAAGGTTTTAGAGGAGGACATTTGACTGATGGCAATTCATTCTTACATCGAAACTTCGAAAAGAATTTTTGAGGATAGCTCCGGGAGAATTAGAAGAGTCAGGTAAGATCCTAGGAAAAGACCTGTGGGTTAGGGCCCACTGAAAAGATACACCGTAGAACGATTTCAAAGAGAGATTGCACCGGTTGAATTTAAATGGCTTGAATGAGATAACATCCTTGAAAGAGCTTGAACGAAAGCAGAGTGTAAGCACGAATCTTCGGGATTTCTTGAGCACTCCGGAATAATTGAATAGCAAGAGGTGGATGACTATGAGGTGCAACGGTATGAGAAAAACATTGAAATACGGAAAAGAATATGATCAACACCGAAAGCTTGAATTGGTTCCACCGGAGAAGAAAAAGAATGAAGAATGATGAACTAGAAACTTCGTTAGCATCTTCATGAGCATCACCGGATAAGAAAATTGACGAAAAGGAATGGAGATGCTTTCCATCAATAAAGGATACTTGGATAAGAAATCTGAATCCTTGGAGAAAAACAAAGGGAGGGAGGGTGGGAAAAACAAAGACAATTTGGAATGGATGAAACGAACACCGTTGAGAGGAACTGATACTTGATCTTGCGGATGTTGAAATGATTGGATCCACTTGAGGAGGAGCACACCGGTTAAAAAGGATTGACAGCACAATCTCGATGATCAAGAAGGATTAGTATTCACATCGAAGTATGAGAACACCGTTTCAAAAAGGTATGGAATCAACACTTGACATTGAAGCAACTCGAATACCACAACTCAAAACAAAAACAAAGGGTTGGCTTGCGGAATAAGCCAGAACAAACATATGATAGAGATTTCGCCCGAAGTTTTCGTGGTGGGGCCTACACGGGCTCGATCGTACAGCACCATCATGTACAAGGCAGTGCACATGACATACGAAGCGTCCCCGAGTCGGCATAGCCAAGGACTCTTTAAGACACAATGAGACCACTGTAAAACCGACCGTGAATAGGCGGACCACTAGACGTCGAAGCCCAATTTCATATCATACATCTGTCGGAAAGATATCCTAAGAGCTACTTGAATTCCCACCTATGAAACTCCCGAACCTTTCCGGTTATGCAATCAGGTGTTGGGGATACAGGGGAAGCATAATATCTCACCCAAATCTAGAAAATCCTACATCCAGCTGTATCCATCCTTCAACACATAACCAAGAAACCTTCGGAAATCATCTACCTCAACCTTCGAAAAGCATCCGTTATACAAGTTATGGCGATACTCCCGAACTCCCGCCCCAGTACTGGGTGGCGTCGAGGTTATCTCACCAACGAACTGCATAAAAGAGATTTTCGATGTCGCCGTACTAAACTCAGGTATTCCAGAACTGCAACGATAAAATTATGACGACAACACCTCAGAGCTCAACTCCCCGGGACACTTCCACTAAACACCTGACAGGAGGCACCAAGACAATGTTCTCATCATAAAACCATCGGAACGATTCCAAGATACCCGCGTGATCCTAAAATTTTTTTAGTGAAATTTGAGAAGAGAATAGTCAAAACTCTACGTCAGGATGCCTTACCAGAGCGATGAGGAGACTGGGAAGTAAAAGAATTCCTAAACTCTCCGATATATAATTCCTAACTGTCTCAAAACATTTTTTCTAGACACAACTCGGCCGCTATAACGATCAAGAAATGGAGCTCCTAAGGTCGGGGAAGGCTCTAATACCAACTTGTAACACCCTCGATGCGACTATATCTCCCACGTGTCGAGGCACGACTTAGAGGCATAATCGCATTGAAGGCATATGTCGCAAGTGAGGTAATCTTCACACAACCCATGTAATACATAAGGGAAAGAGATACATAGTTGGCTTACAATCGCCACTTCACACAAATACATGAATAAAGCATTACATCAACCAAATACAAACAGGGTCCGACTACGGAACCAAAATAAAAGAAGAACCCCAAATGCGACAAAGGCCCCCGATCGACCCCAACTGGGCTCCACTACTGATCAACTAAAACGAAACAACACAATGACAAGATCTTCATCGAGCTCCTCCTGAGCTTGGTTGCGTCATCTGCACGGACTCATCGGCACCTGCAAGCTGGTTTTGGAAGTATCGGTGAGCCACAGGGACTCAGCAATCTCGCACCCTCGTGATCAAGACTATATAAGCTTATGGGTAAGGTAAAAGGTATGAGGTGGAGCTGCAGCAAGCGACTAGCATATATTGTGGCTAACATACGCAAATGAGAGCGAGAAGAGAAGGCAAGCACGGTCGATGAAAGTATGATCAAGAAGTGATCCTATAGCAACCTACGTCAAGCATAACTCCAACAACCGTGTTCACTTCCCGGACACCGCCGGAAAGAGACCATCATGGTTACACACGCTATTGATTCATTTTAATTAAGGTCAAGTTCAGGTTTTCTACAACCGAACGTTAACAAATTCCCATCTGCCCATAACCACGGGCACGGCTTTCGAAAGTTCAAATCCCTGCAGGGGTGTCCCAACTTAGCCCATCACAAGCTCTCACGGTCAACGAAGGAATAGACCTCCACCCGAGACCTTCCGATCAGACTCGGTATCCCGGTACTCCAAGACATCCTCGACAATGGTAAAACAAGTCCAGCAAGACCACCCGATGCGCCGACATCCCGATAGGAGCTGCACATATCTCGTTCTCAGGGCACACCGGATAAGCTAAGCGTACGGGAGCCAACGTAACCCAAGTTGCCAAGGGACGGCCCCGCACGGTGCTCTGGGTTGGACCAACACTTAGACAAGCACTGGCCCGGGGGGGTTAAAATAAAGATGACCCTTGGGCGCGCGACCCCCAAGGGAAAAGAAAAGGCTGGGTGGCAAATGGTAAAACCAAGGTTGGGCCTTGCCGGAGGAGTTTTATTCAAAGCGAACTGTCAAGGGGTTCCCATTATAACCCAACCGCGTAAGGAACGCAAAATCCGGGAACATAACACCGATATGACGGAAACTAGGGCGGCAAGAGTGGAACAAAACACCAGGCATAAGGCCGAGCCTTCCACCCTTTACCAAGTATATAGATGCATTAAATTAAATAAGATATATTGTGATATCCCAACAAGTAAATAAAAGTCCCGACAAGGAACAACATCTCCATGTTCCAACATGGAACAAACTTCAATCTTCACCTGCAACTAACAACGCTATAAGAGGGGCTGAGCAAAGCGGTAACATAGCCAATCAACGGTTTGCTAGGACATGGTGGGTTAGAGGTTCAACATGGCAATTTGGGAGGCTGACAAGCAAAAGGTAGGCATCGTAGCATTGGCATAGCAAAAGAGCGAGCATCTAGCATAGCAAAGATAGTAGTGATTTCAAGGGTGTGGTCATCTTGCCTGAGATCCCGCAAGGAAGAAGAACGAGTCCATGAAGAAGACAAACGAACGTAGACGAACGGGTCCTCACAAACACGACGTTGTCGGAACCAAACCGAAGAAGCAATCACCGGAAAAGAAGCACACAACATAGTAAACAACCAACACATCAACATGGCATGATGCACAAACAGTATGATGCATGTCCGGTTTAACGAAGCATGGCATGGCAAAGGGCCCAAACAATCCTACAAATTAGTGGAGCTCAATATGCAACGGGTTGCATATTGACGAAACACCACATCAATTATTTAGTTCTCTCTCGTTTATGTACCCCAACAATATTAAAGTTTGATTAACATGGCAAGAGGTGAAGCACAACAAAACTACCTATCCAGGCAAATTTAAATGAGGCTGGAAGCAACGAACAACAATTCCGGAAACTCCTCATGAGCATAAATTAGGTTTGTACTGTTCTGCCCTAAACAATATTTTAGAGTTGTTAAACATGCAAGATGATGCCACCACGTTAAACTAGGCATTTTTCTACCCCATTTACATATAAAGATTATTAAAAACGGAGCTACGGTTATTTAGTTATGAATTAAATCATTTTAGCATGGCATAGGAGCAAATTAATGCAAACAACATTTTAAATATTTCAAACATAGATGAAAGTTGGATATTATTAATCTACACAAAATTCTGAGCAAGTTTCATATATAAATCATTTTAATCCGATGCACCATTTGTGAGTTATTAAATGCATGAACTAGGGGGACTATACTGCAAAACTGCTGTCTCAGGAATAATAGGAAAAATCCCAGGCGCTGAAAAAAACACATCACGGGCCGAATCTGAGGTAAGCCCAACAGTGAGGAAAAAAATAGAGGAGGGGGCGCTGGGGTCGGCTCACCCAGTGGGCCTTGGCCCGGTTCGCTGGAGAGGCCACGGCAGGCCGGATCTGACGAAGAGGAGGCGCGCTGGGCCGGAGGCGAGCGAGGCTGGACCGCGGGGAGGACGACTGGGCCGGTGCGGTGCGGATCTGGCCCGGCTGGCCTGGCGCTGCGCTGCGCTGGGCTGGTCGGGGAAGCAGGCTGGCGATGAAGGGCCGGACGAAGGGGAGCTGGGCCTGGTGCGGAGGCTGGGCCGGACCAGGTCGCGGTCAACGGCGGACGCGCTCGTCGTCCTCCTCGACAGGAGAAAGAGCGAGGCCATGGTGGCGGCGGTGGCGGCTCGATCCGGCGACGGCGGCCGGTGTCAGGAGCGGGGAAGGTAGGGACGGACGGGAATGTCCTGGAGGGGCTCGGGGCGCTGCGGATCCGAGGAGGATGGCGCCAGATCCAGCCAGGGCGAGGCTGCGGAGGTCCGGCGACGTGCGGCAGACGGCGGCTCCGGCCGGCGAGCTCAACGATGGTGGAGCAAGGACAGCGAGGCGCGAGGCGCTAGCGACGGGCGACGCTCGGGCTGGGTGGCGGCGCGGTCGGGCTCGCGCGGGCCAGATCTGGGCCCCGCGGGCCGGCGGCGAAGTGGGCGCAGGGGAGGTGAGGTGGCGGCTTCTGATTGGAGGATAGGGGCGGCGGGGCTGACGTGGCGCCTTCTGATTGGCTGGAGTGAGGTGGCGCGCGGGGGCGGACATGTCCGGTGCAGCGCGGACGCGTCCGGTGGCGCGGGGAGGAGTGGATCTAGGGTTTAGACTGCGAAATGATCCGAAATTTCGGGGAGGGGTGCTCTTTTATAGGTAGAGGGAGCTAGGAGAGTCCAAATGAGGTGCGGTTTTCGGCCACGCGATCGTGATTGAACGACCGAGATGATGGAGCAGAGTTAGGTGGGTTTTGGGCCAAATTGGAAGGGTGTTGGGCTGCAACACACACGAGGCCTTTTCGGTCCCTCGGTTAACCGTTGGAGTATCAAACGAAGTCCAAATGGTACGAAACTTGACAGGCGGTCTGCCGGTAGTAAACCAAGGCCGCTTGGCAAGACTCGGTCCAATCCGGAAATGTTTAATCCCCACACATGAAAGAAAGGTAGAAATGACCACCGGAGAAAAATGGAACGCCGGATTGCAAAACGGACAACGGGGAAAATGCTCGGATGCGTGAGACGAACACGTATGCAAATGAAATGCGCATGATGACATGATATGCAATGCATGACACGCAAGGAATGACAAGGCAACACCAGCAAATAACTGAACGACACCTGGCATATCGGTCTCGGGGCGTTACAACAGCACTTGGAGTTGATTTTTGTTTTTCTTCCGCTTGTTCTTCCCCTTCATCACTTGGTTCAATAACAGACATGCTACTCCTTCAATGTAAGATTTGGCATGTCAATTATGGAGCACAAGTATAGCACTAAACAACGACATTAATTTTCTTATGAAAGTGGGAAAATACATGCCAAAAGTTGTGAAATATCCTTATCTTACCTCAATGGGATATTACGGTGGACATACAGATTGGAAGTCTTGTCTCCATTTGTGCAGTTCAAAAAAATGAAGCAACATTACCGTACAAGTAGCACAACATATGAAAGCACACTGCATAATCATGTGAAAGAAGGCTAGTACTGACCTCTCATGACGCGGAATTTCAACAACTCACAAGAAGAAGATCTAAACCAAATTTGCCAACATGGATAGGAAGTAAGATATCCTCTTGTACAGTTCCACTAAGATCAAGCAATCAAGCAACGTTGTTGGTGTGACATTTTGTTGAACTGCACAAAACACTCTTAAAACAAAAGTGTTTTGTGCAGTGCAACAAAAGGTCACAAGAGCAACGAGGTGAAGTAGATAACCCTGTTCACATAGAGGTGCAAAGGAAACAACAAGTGGTCAATAATTGTGGATGACACAGAAGCCAAAAAAAGAAGCATCTAACTTATCTAAATGGGAAAGAAAGCAAGACAGTAGCATTTCTCAAACGGTGGCATTGATTCATATTAACAAAGAGATTATATTAACAGTAAAATTCGTTAAACATGTAATTTGCTTTTAACCGTGGCATTGCATCAATTTTCCAGCGGCATTATTAGAGGGTGTTTGTTTACAGGGAAATTTTGGTGTAGGGACTAAAAAAGTCTGTGTCAGTCCCATCTAAACCAAACAGGAGGGACTTTTAGGGACTAAAGAAAGAAGACCCTGAGGGAGAGTCTTTTTGGGACTTTTTCCAACAGTTGCCCCTGCCCCACATCACACCTTATCTCTATTAGTTCATTACTAGGGGTAACATGGTTTTTAGCATGTCATTACTAACATCTAATCCATGTATAGTCCTTGGAACCAAGCAGGTAGGGACTAGGGACTTTTTATTTGGGACTAAAAAAAGTCCTAGGACTTTTTAACCAATGAGGGCCTTAGATTAACAACAGCTAAAGAGTTTCACGGAACAATGGACTCACCATCACCATGTGCATCTACCGATGTATGAAGGGGTGATGCACAGTCTGTTGCAACAAAAAACAAACAACCAAGGAGCATATCTTTGTTTGCCCTAGTTTTGTTATCTTTAGACACCTTTGCCTATGTAAGCACAACAAATCTAGTCCTTCTCAAACTCTACAGCCTTGTCCCCCAAAATAAAAAGATTAGTTCGTTACAGATTTGCATACCGTGTTTGTCATTGTTTTCCCTTTTCGACCAACGTAGGTGCTGGATAGCCAGTATGTACTAGTACTTTCCCCCTTCCTTTCCTCTTTGAACCATTTCCTAGAATCTTGCCATACAACATTCCCCACTACTTTCCCCCCTTCCTTTCCTCTTTGAACCACGTCCTAGATTCATGCTATACAACTTAGATTCATGCTATACAATTTTCCCCACTACTTTCCCCCCTTCTTTTCCTTTTTGGACCACGTCCTAGAATCATGCTATACAACTTTCCCCACTACTTCGCCTCGTTCCTTTCCTCTTTGAACCACGTCCTAGATTCAAGCTAAACAAATTTCCCCAATACTTTCTTGTTTGATCCAACACATAGATTCGAGTGCAAAAGCGGAAAAAGCCCACATGCAGCTAGAAAAATGCATGTGGAATAAGTAAATTATACCTTAAGGTTCTTGGGGTGTGGTTCGGTGAGCGACCGGAGGCCGTTCTGCCCACACTATGTACGGCAGTGAGGAAGAAGGGGTCGAAGGCCCTCCCGCGCCGCTGCTGGGTGAAAGAGAACAGCTGCGCCGGTAGTGGATTCCCTCCCTCGCCGATGGCGACAGCGTTAAGCCTCCTTCCCTTCCTGGCAGACAGATCCTGCCGGCTCTTTGACCACTAGTGAGGGGGGAGAGAGAGGCCAACGAAGTCTTGTTTATATCTGGAGAGGGTGAGAGAGTGTGAAGAGAGCAACTACAAGCGCTGAGGCTCCAGCATGTATATATATATATATAGTGGAGAGAGTGTGAAGAGTGCAAACCCTAGAAAACAAGCACCGAGGCCGAGATTGTATAGCTCTGTATCCATCCATTTTGACCAGTCAAACAATCCTCCTGGCACCGCTGTCATTGGGTAGAAGAAAGAAGTCGAACAAAAACAAAATTATGCTCAAGTGTGGTTATCAAACCCGAGACCTCGAGTTTGATGAGAGAACGGGCTAACTAGTTACACCACCCTCACGTTATGCTTAATGAGAGGAAAATAACCTTTTATAGTACATTCCTGCATCCGTGTGACAAGCATGCCGTGTTTTTTTGCGTGGGAGTCATTGGGATTTAAATCATAATCGTGTCATGTGGCTTTGGTGGTAAAGTCTTTTGGGATTTAAAGAAGTGTTGGTAGTACAGAAATAATGCAGCCTTAGTCACCTTACCTCTCTCCACATTGTATGTTGGGTCCCACCAGTCAGAGGGTGAAACAAACAAATTAATAAGAAAAATTAAAAGCGTTAGCGGTGTATCTTACCTCACACATCTCGCTAATGCTCGTGAACACTGTCCAATTGATCCCTCTGTTCGCTCATGTACTATTTTAAGTGAATCCTTATTGTAACATGGACACAATTTTGGGCACTTGTATTCAACCTTAGTCAGTGTGCCACCGTATCTCGTACTACTCCCTCCGTCTATGTGTAATAAGTCACTTTAGAAGGTGCAGTGGGACCAAGGTGCATGCATATTGGAGGAGAAGGAGAAACTTGACCTGTCCTTCCTCCAATCAAAGCTCTGATTTCTGTCTCTAAACGCAACAATTAATCCCAACAACTAAGAGATGTCGTTTTAGTTACCATGCAAGGTCACGTATTAACTCGCATGCAAGCCGACTTTGATTTCTTGACTGATCAACGCGTAGTTGCGCTCCATGCATTGGGTTTCTGGGGGAGATAACAAGGCAGAGTAAGGAGCGTTTGGTTACATTTCTAGGCTGGTCATAGTGGTGAGTAACTTGGACTAGTAACATGCATATGTTACTAGTCTTTGTTACTACCTTCATACTAGGTAGTAACATATGGATGGTAACATGCAAGTCTTCATTAATTGAGATATAGACTCATTTTACCCCGGTGTGTGTGTGTGTGTTTAACAGCATGTGTGTGTTAGAGAGAGCGACACATCAACCTACTCCTATAGAGAGATGGTGTGTAGTGTATGATTTAGCCGTGAGAGTCGGTTCATCCTCTCATTTCCGGGCGTCCGGTCAGGATAGGCGGACAGCTGCCATGCCTACTCCTGACTAGCCTGGCCCACCCAAAGCCCCTCCATCGCCCGCGCGCACTTCCCGCCCAAAATGGTCAGCGCTGCTCCAAAGAATTGGTGCCGCATTCAAGCCCGGGCAGAGCGGACATGACCTCTCACTAGCGCTTGCGTTGAAGGAAGAAGCGGATTCAAGAGTTATGGTTGCTTCATCCGTCCAACTTACTGATGGGTCTATGTGATTTGATGGCTCATTGGTCATTATTACTGAGGTGGTACGACTGCTGGATGTCCCACGCTTTCGGCAAAAGGAGGTACTACTAGATTACAATTTTCTCCATTCTTAAAGTGGAGAAGTGCGAAAGCAGTGAAAACACGCAGGCTCAGTGACTACATGGCCCATCTCACACTATCACCATATTTTCTGGACACCATGCGACACCTAACTCTTTACATCGTACTATACTCGTACTATACTAGTATAGTACGTACTGTAATTTCTCAGCGAGATAAATTTGTACAATGCTATGAAGCTTCCAGCTTCTGTTTCATGTATCTTGTGTCCAAGGTTGCCCGTTGCAACATTTCATCAAATACAAAGAAGACTAACATGCATGCCATTGCATCTCAATGATTGACAGATCATAGCCAATATGTACTCCCTCCATTCCAAAATAAGTGTCTCAACTTTATGCAAACTTTAGTATAAAGTTGTAGTACTACTAAAGTTGAAACTTATTTTGGAACAGAGACAGCTAAAGAAAAAAACGATCCATGCAGTCCCTAGCCCTTGAACCGTAAACCCTAACCAGGCTTTAATTTGCTAGCAACATTGGAGCTTCCGAAGAAATGAAGTTTGCATCCCTTTGACCATCGGATCATTTTTTGCAGTTTCACCGAAATCAAGGTGAGCATCCCTGTCGCAAATAAATTGAAGGAGCGTGATTAGAATAAGATTACTGGGACTAGTTGATGAGACATAAACTCATCACTAATATAGTGCGTAGAAGCCATTAGAGTTCTGTGCGGGGCAAAGAAGTAGAGAAATATCCACATGGAGTGATGTGGGAAGCTGCCGGCTGTAAAGGAAGTTGCACCTGAGGGATGTCGGGACGTAGCTCAACCTAGATGAGGGCGGCAGGAAGCGGAAATTTCCCACATCACGGCAGTGAGCAAGGGATGAAGGCAACCTCACCGGCTTTGTGAGAGAGAAGGGCGGGGACCCCTGATTGGGACTTGCCGAGAGTGGGTTTTCTCCATCGGCGACGGCGACCGCATCTACACTAATCATCCACCCCTTCCCCCGGCGGACGTGATCTGCCGGGATATTAGAGATGTGGCCATAGTCGTTTTGTGCGAGAGAGTGTGAAGAGAGCAACCCCAGCAAGCAACCGTGTAGGCTCGTCCTGGCTATGTATATAGTGGGGCGGTTATCTTTTCTCTCCATATGAACCTATTTATATTGCGTATGTACCACTGAAGAAAAAAACTTTATTTAAAAATGACGCGGCACCGTTCATGTGTGGTTCTCGATCCTCAATTATTTATAAGTGACTAACTACTACTAGACACGTCAAATTATCACGTGGGCTGCATCATCTTACAGAAATGAGCTCCACCGTGTCACGTGTGTGGTTGGGGAAGACGCAAAAGATGCAAAGAGTGCTACTAGTACACTAGTGCGTGGGTGCGTGCACCTCTTCTCTTCGAGCATCATTATTAAAAGTATAGCCCACTACTGTACTACCACTGGTTATTATATACGGGCAAAGAGTATAGGTAGTAATAATGACTAATATGCCGTGAAATCACGAGGCCCACCTTTCTCTATGTTTGACCGAGGAAGCAGCCATCATTTCAGTCCTTGTTAAATATCCATCCGCTGCTACCTCCACAAATAAATAAAAATCCGCTTCTACCTCTGTATCATGGTTAATAATATAGCCATGTCAATCACGACGTAGAAATATCATTCACTGATACAATAGGGCTGGATCTAAGGCTGGTGATTTTTTTACATTGTCTCTTTATCTTTTTGTCTCATTTACTCATTTTGCATAGGAGCACATGTAGAGGATGGTTATTCCTTTCGATGGGACTTCTTCATGAGGTTTAAGACTAAGCATGATGTAGGGTGGAACCCTATATGACCGATCTTTCACGAAAGGAGTGGATCACGTGAATAATACGAGGAACACGAGGGGAAAACACAAAGGGAACCACAAGAGAAACACTCAAACCAACTAGATCCGGTCACACATGTGCTAGATTCTCGAAACACAAAGGGAGATACACGATCCAAAGTCAACAAGGGACGATACAAAGGGTAATCGGTTCTTCTCCGAAAGGAGGTCTTGATGGGGCCACCCGAGAGGGGGTCTTGAATCCAATGTGGATCTTCTCTGAAGAGGGGTCGCGGTCTCTCTCAAGGAGTAGATCCGTATGGATGAGCAAGGCTCTATCTCACAAATGAGCTATCACAATGCTAACCCTAAAATGTAGGTAGGAGAAGAGTATATATAGTCTCGGGGGCGAAATGGTACACGGGCCTCGGCCCAAGTCACTGCACGTAGGCATGGTCGGAAGTTCCGGGCGCTAGAGGCTCCGGGCTAGGTTCCGAGGAGGGTCCGGCCTAACCAGAGAGTTGGCACGGGAGGAGCTGGCTAGCGTCCGGGGGCCAGAAGGTCCGGGCCTGGTTCCGGGCAGGTTCCAGGCAAGAAAGTGGGCACACCCAGGCTGGTCGGTGTCGTCGGGGGCCGGAAGTTCTGGGTCGGCCAGAAGTTCCGGGCTCTGGCGGAGGTTCCGTGCTGGACAGAGAGTTGACGCCTGTCTCTTGTTCTTCAGCTCTTGGCTCTGTGGCTTGTGAGGGAGTCCTGGATTAAGGGGTCCTCGGGCGGCCGGGCTGTGTGATGTGGGCCGGACTGATGGTCCGTGAAGATGCAAGACAAAAGACTTTCTCCCATGTCCGGATGGGACTCTCCTTTGCATGGAGGCAAGCTTGGTGTTCGGATATGAAGATTCCTTCCTCTGTAAACTGACTCTGTACAACCCTAGGCCCCTCCGGTGTCTATATAAACCGAATGGTTTAGTCCGTAGAGACAATCACAATCATACAAGCTAGACATCTTGGGTTTAGCCATTACGATCTCGTGGAAGATCAACTCTTGTAATCCTCATATTCATCAAGATCAGTCAAGCAGGAAGTAGGGTATTACCCCCATCAAGAGGGCCCGAACCTGGGTAAACATCGTGTCCCCCATCTCCTGTTACCATCGACCTTAAACGCACAGTTCGGGACCCCCTACCCGAGATCCGCCGGTTTTGACACCGACATTGGTGCTTTCATTGAGAGTTCCACTGTGACGTCGAAGACAGGATTGATGGCGCGCCTTGTCATCAAGGAGAGTATCACCTCCGGAGGAGCCCTGGCCTTAGGCCAAACCCTCCGGCTGGGCGGCTTTACCATGACCGCCCATTCGACCAACAAACCGATGATGACTTCTCAGGTCATTGAAAATCGTCTCCGTGTTGACTCCAAATACTCCAAACGGATGGATCCGGCAGAGTTATCGTCTTTAAACGAACTCCTGGATCGCATCGCTGCCATGGGGGTCGCTACAGACTAAGATCGGTTTGGGCTTAAACCCGATCAGAGAGAAATCAAATCTCCGCCGATCACCCATCAGATAGCGGTCGTAGAGGAGCAAAACAAAAGCTTTTCCCCTGTGTTGAGGACGAGCTATGTTCGGATTTCCGAGCTCGAAGATCTGAATACCTGTCTGCCTCCAAACCTAGAATCGGGCGTCGAGCCTGGAAAATCACTTAACATCCGGGAGCCCGAACTAATAAGCTCGGAAGTTTTTCAAACTCCGGACTCCAAATTGGGCCAGGGATTGGATTTAAAGCCACCCACCCACCACAAGCAACATTCGCCAAACAATTCTGGCCCTCCGGATATATGCGACCTCATGTATGTACAACAACAGTCTCAGGAAACAGTCCATCACTTTTGAGCCAGATTCCTCCTTGTCAAAGACAAGATTAAAGATTGCCGCGACGAGGACGCGATTTTAGTATTCTGCAATAATTGCACGGACGAAGGAATCCTCAACGCCATCAACCGTTGTCGCGTATTACACTTCGCTGACTTGGCAACCATAGTACGGAAGTACTGCATAATGGGAAGCGCCTGGAAAACTCAGACAGCTCGCAGGGAACCATTGGTCTCCACTCAACCCCTCTGACGAGCAAAAAGGATGCACCCTCGCGGGGCACCTGACCCCATAGTGAAGAAAACTAAGCCCATTACGGGACGCGGAACCGTTCTGGAAGGATGGCTCGATAGGCCATGCAAAATACACACGACACTGGATACTGTACCAACCCACAGCCTTAGAGCATGTTGGATACTCCGGCAGGTGGCCAAGAGCAGCCAGGATATCCTCACCAAAAACACCTCAGAGCAACACCCCGACCACGACCTCGGGGTATTGACGGTCTTCGAGACTACGCGACCTCGCCGAAGTCTGCCAAGTCACAACAATAAACCCCTGGAACGACACGGCCATAACTTTCAATGCCAGAGACGAACCGAAATTCCAGTCAGTCTGGGCACCACCCGCCTTGGTCCTCAATCCAATTGTGGATGGCTTTCGGCTCACTAAAGTGCTCATGAACGGTGACAGCGGACTAAACCTCATCTACGAGGACACACTCAATAAAATGGAAATAGACAGGCTAGGAGGCGCGATGCGCGAAGAAAATTACACTCGACGTGGTATTCGGCACGCTAGAGAACTATCGGGCCGAAGAGATAACCTTCCAAGCAGCCCCCTTCAATAGCAGATATCACGCCCTGTTGGGGCGAGATGCATTCACATGCTTTCAAGCTATACCTCATTACGGGTATATGAAGCTCAAGATGCCCGGGCCCAACGGTATTATCACTCTCACCAGTCATTCGGTTAGCTCTCCAAGTTGAAAACAAAACCGCGTCTCTGGCCCTCGAGGCACTATCCGAGGCCCTCGCGACCGAAGAGCTAACCGCACTATGCTCCACGGTGGATAGGGACGACATAATCCTTGATAAGCGGCCCAAATCCACCTCCTTCAAACCAGCAGACGAAATTGTCAAATTTCAAGTCCACCCGATGGACCCCAAGAAGACAGCTTCCATCGGAGCACAGCTGGACCCAATGGTTGACGCCGCACTACGAGCGTTCCGGCGCGAGAACTGGGACATATTCTCCTGCCACCCTTCTGATATGCTAGGAATCCCATGCAGGTTGACCGAACACAGCCTCAATATATTAAAGGGATATAAGAAGGTCAAGAAAACACTGCGGCACTTTTCCGAACCCAAACGACAAGCTATGGGGGAGGAGCTAGCCAAGTTAATCTAGGCCGGATTCATCAGAGAAATAAAACACCTGGACTGGCTAGCAAACCTGGTGATGGTTCCAAAGAAGGATACCTGGCGCCTGTGCATAGATTTCAAAGACCTCAACAAGGCTTACACTAAGGATCCTTTCCCCCTCCTCCGCATCGATCAGATTATTGATTCTACTGTAGGACAGGACTCACTGTGTTTCCTCAACGCATACTTCGGATACCGTCAAATCAAAATTAAGGAGTGCGAGCAAGCCGCAACGGTATTCATTACCCCATACGGGCCTTTCTGCTTCAACACTATGCACTTCGGGCTTAAAAACGCTGGCGCCACTTACCAACGCATGGTTCAAACATGCCTGGAGAAACAAATCGACAAGACAGTTGAGGCATATGTGGATGATGTCGTCATCAAGACTAGGCACGTTGAGTCATTAATAGATGACCTACGTCTCACATTAGACAACCTCCGCACATATGACATCAAGCTCAATCCGGAAAAGTGTGTTTTCGGCATTCCTACTGGAAAACTGCTGGGCTTCATCGTTTCCAATAGAGGAATTGAGGCAAATACGCCCAAAATCCGAGCTTTGTCACAATTGGTTACACCAACAGACCTTAAAGAGGTCCAAAAACTAGCCGGATGCGTGGCAGCGTTAAGCCGCTTTATCTCCAGACTAGGAGAAAAAGCATTGCCACTTTATCGCCTTCTCTGATGCACCGACCACTTCGAGTGGACGGATGCGGCAACGGTCGGACTGGAAGAAATAAAGGATCTTTTAGTGAGCAATCCAATCTTGGCCATGCCGAACGTCGGCGAACCGATGTTATTATACGTCTCTGCAATACACCAGGTGGTGAGCGCGGTGCTCGTCGTTGAGCGAGAGGACGACGGACACAACTTCCCACTTCAGAAACTGGTATACTACGTATCCACTGTCCTCACATATGCAAATCCCGGTACCCTCATTACCAAAAGATAGCATATGCAGTCTTCATGGCACCCTGAAAGCTACGATACTACTTCCAAGAGTGCTCAATCATGGTAGCTTCCAAAGTACCACTCAATGACCTAATAAACAACCGCGATGCTACGGGCAAGATTGCCAAGTGGTCCATTGAGCTCCTCCCATTCGATATAACATACAAATCACGTCGAGCCATTAAATCCCAAGTATTGGCCGACTTCGTCGCCGAATGGACAGAGGCTGAACTCCCTAAAGAGTACGGTATATATTCCAACTAGGTCATGCACTTCGATGGCTCTAAAATGCTGGCTTACTTAGGAGCAGGCATCATCTTAACGTCCCCCACTTGAGACACAGTCCAGTACATACTCCAAATATTATACACAGGCTCCAACAATGCGACCGAATATGAGGCCTTATTGCACGGTCTTCGGATGGCTGCCTCCATGGGCATACAACGCCTAGAGGTGCGCAGGGATTTAAATCTCGCAGTATCCCAAATAAATGGAGACTGTACTGCCAAAGATCCGAAGATGGCGGCCTATCGTAACACCATACTTAAAATATCAGCTCAGTTTGAGGGACTCGAGTTTCATCATGTGGCTCGAGAAAGTAATCAAGCGGCGGATGTCGATGATCGCATGGGCGCCAAGCGTGACCCCGTCCCCCTAACATCTTTCTGGAATGGCTATTCAAGACATCCGTGGTGTGGCAGGGTGAGAGCAGCAACACCAGTCCAGATCCGATTATACCCCCAGATTCCGAACACAATACCGATATCATTGGGGGCTCAACCACCGAAATAACACCATCGGCCCATCTAATAATGGAAGTAATTACCCCATGGATCGAACCATTCTTGGCCTACCTTAATAGGTGAGAGCTCCCTGAGGATCAGAATGAGGCTCGCTGCATTGTTCGGCGCTCGAAAGCCTACAAGGTCCATGATGGAGAGATCTACAAGAAAAGCGCTAGCAGAGTCCTTCAAAGATGTATCTCCGAAGAAGAGGGACGGAAGCTCCTGGACGAAATCCATGCTGGTCTCAGCGGTCACCACGCCACGGCTCGGGCCCTCGCAAGTAAAGCCTTCCATACAGGTTTCTTTTGACTGACGGCCTAAGCAGACGCACAGGACCATGTCCAACATTGTGTCAGATGCCAGCTTTTCGCCAACCAAAACCATATGCCGCCTAACACACTACAAACAACCCCCATTACATGACCTTTCGTGGTCTGGGGGCTTGATATGGTCGGACCCCCTTAAATGAGGAAGCCATAAGAAAAAATATCCACTGGTCATGGTAGATAAATTCACCAAGTGGATAGAGGCCAAACCAGTTAAACGGCCGAAGTCGGACCAGTGATAGACTTTATATTCGGTGTTGTGCACCATTATGGTGTCCCACACGGCAACATCACAGATAATGGGTCCAATTTCACAGCCAATGAAGTGAAAACCTGGTGTGCTAATGTGACGCCCCAAGTCCGACACTCCAATTGCCTTCCATGTTTGCAGAGTTTCGTTGTGTGATTTATTTTGCTTGTTGCATTTCATCATGACTTCACGTGCATTGTCATATTCATGCATGTTACACTATTGCTTTCCCTATGCATATGTCCCATGTATCATCAACTCTCCTTTCGTTCTTCCTCATGTTTTTGCAAGTGACATTATTCCCTCCTCCATTAATGTTCATTTTTTTCCTGATGATCTTATTCCTTGCCTAATACCTCTCTATTAAATATCATCCATTTTGGAGTTGTTTTGGTAGGGTTCAAAAATGGCTCAAGTTTGAATTAAATTCAAACTTGAATTATTTTTCTGTCCTTAAAAATTCCCAAAGCAATTTATTCAAATTCTACACAAATTCTGGACTCCAGGGATATTCTTATATCTCTCACAACGCTCTCCAATTCCTCTGTGCTTTTGCTCTTTTATTTCTGTTTGAAGAAATAGAAAAGGAAGAGCAGCAACAACTCAGCACAGCAGAGAGCAGCCCAGCAGTGGCCCATCATCATCATACCCTCAGGAGCCCACCTAGACCTCTAGATCATTTTTCCACCTGAAACCCACGTACCCCTCTCTCTCACTCATCCCACGTGGCGTATCTGGACCCACGCGTCAGTGGCTTTTCTGTAGCACTCACCCACCTTTCTCCTACCTCTCCCCTCTCCTTTACACGCACGCCATGGCCACCGTGGCCGAGCCAGCCGTGCCCGCGCCCCCTATTTAACCCCATCCGTGCCCTAGGGTTCCTCCTCCTCCCTCTTTCTCCTCCGCGCCACCGCCACAGGTAAGGAGCTCGCACGCGCCCGCTGCCTGGCCACCCGATCGGCATGACCGAGACGTGCGAGAGCTCGTCTCCGCTGTAGGAGCTACCACCAACCACCTGCTTCCTCGACGGCGCTGCGGGACATCAGGACGCCGCGCTGGCATCCTCTTCTTGCCCTGCAACACGGACACCAAGCAGGAGGCCGAGTCCGTTGCTCCTTGCGTCCCCAAGCTAGAATGACTCCTTCAAGCCCCTCAATGTGAGTGGTCGCACCTCCCCACCAGTTCTTCTCCTCCGATTATACCCTGTTTCGTCCATCTCTGTCGAGCCCGAGTGCTCCTTCGTCGGACCTCGTCTCCGGCGAGTGTTCCGACCTCTCCTCGTTGCCCGTGTGCATCCAATAGGGACGAGACGTTCTGTAGAACTGATTCCCTCCTTCAGCTTGCCGTTGTGTTCCTTGGTGCATCGGGCCCGACCTCCTCTGCTGCCCTATGTGCACAGCGCCGCCGCCTTCCCTGTTTTTCTCTGCTTCGCTCACATGCCTCGCGCCCCACGTCCCTGTAGCCTCACCTCTCACCTCGCATAGCCGCACCGCGACCACACCACATCAGTCGCACGCCCGAGTCGAGCCCGAGCTCGTGCTCGAGCATCGCCACAGCGCACGCATGCATCTGCACCCTCCCGCACGCATTCGACCCTCTCCGTTTTCGTGCAGTAGCCGCAAAGCACCACCCACACGGCTCCGGTCTCCTTCTGCTCCATGTCCGGGACGAGCTGTAGCTCGTTCTCGAACGCCTGCGCACACACCACACCCGCAGCCACCCCGCTTGTGGGCCAGCACCCCCACCTATTTCTGCACCCCCGCCGTTGGCCTGTGATCGCGATGATCGCCATCTTTCTCGCCAGCGTTGTCACCTAGTTCTTCTGTGATCCATGGAGAATAAGGCTCTTGCATTTGGTTTATTCATAACTTCTGATCTCCCGTTTTAGCCATGGACAGACCACCAGCGCAGTGGTTAGTGCCCAACGCACACACCAGTAGGTCCTGGGATCGAATCCCAGGTTCACCCCATTTCTTTTTCTTCTTTCTGCCGCGCTCCTGTTTTAAATCGTGCACACGTCACGGACACTTGGGCCACATTCGCTGCTGGGCCGCTGCACCGTCATGTTTCAGGCCTGTGCATGTTTTTTTCCTGCCTGTGCATTTAGTTATTTTTTTCTCCAATGCATGCGTAATTACAGGATTGCCACTGTTTTGTATTGTTAATAACTAAATGTCAATGCATCTATATGAAACATGTTATATATGTAAAATGCTTAGAATTACATTTAGTTTCATAATTTCCAACTTTCATCCATGATAAAAATGCTTAAAATTGTTGTTTGCTTTTATTTACATAAATGGCTTGTTAAAATGATTTATTTCATAACTATTAAACCGTAGCTCGGTTTTAAATATATTATATATGTAAATGGGGTAGAAAAATGCCTAGTTTAACATGGTGCACTTTTCTGGCATGTTTAACAACTATAAAATATGCTTTAGGGCAGAACAGTACCAAATCTATTATATGCTCATGAGGATTTTACGGAATGGTTTTTCGTTGTATTCGGCCTCATTTAAACTTGCCTAGTTAGATAGTTTTATTATGCTTCACCTCTTTCCATGTTTAACAACATTTAATATTGTTGGGTACATAAACGAGAGTGAACTAAATAAGTCACGTGGTGTTCCGTCAATATGCAACGGAGTTGCATATTGAGCTTCACTTAATTTGTATCATTGCTTGTGCACTTTGCCATGCCATGCTTCATTAAACCGGACATGCATCATACTTGGTTGTGCATCATGCCATCTTGATGTGATGGTTGTTTACTATGTTGCTTGCTTCTTTCTGGGTTGCTTCTCTCATTAGCTTCGGTTCCATTCTGGAGTTGTGAGGATTCATTCGACTACGTCCATTTGTCTTCTTCATGGACTCGTTCTTCTTCCTTGCAGGATCTCAGGCAAGATGACCATAACCTCGAAATCACTTCTATCTTTACTTGCTAGTTGTTCGCTCTTTTGCTATGCCGCGTTACCTACCACTTGCTATATCATCCCTCCCATATTGCCATGTCAAGTCTCTAACCCACCTTTCCTAGCAAACCGTTGTTTGGCTATGTTACCGCTTTGCTCAGGTTATAGCGTTGCTAGTTGCAGGTGAAGCTGATGTTTGTTCCATGTTGGAACATGGATATGTTGGGATATCATAATATCTCTTACTTAATTAATGCATCTATATACTTGGTAAAGGGTGGAAGGCTCGGCCTTATGCCTGGTGTTTTGTTCCACTCTTCCCGCCCTAGTTTCCGTCATACCGGTGTTATGTTCCTTGATTTTGCGTTCCTTACACGGTTGGGTGTTATGGGGACCCCTTGACAGTTCTCTTTCAATAAAACTCCTCCAGCAAGGCCCAACCTTGGTTTTACCATTTGCCTCACCATCACCTAATTTTCCCTTGGGAGTCACGCTCCCAAGGGTCATCTTTATTTTAACCCCCCGGGCCAGTGCTTGTCTAAGTGTTGGTCCGAACCGGGCAGCCTGCGGGGCCACCTCGGGGCGACTCGAGGGCTGGTTTTACTCGTAGCTTGACCTATCCGGTGTTGCCCTGAGAACGAGATATGTGCATCTCCTATCGGGATTGTCGGCACATCGGCGGCTTTGCTGGTCTTGTTTTACCATTGTCAAAATGTCTTGTAACCGGGATTCTGAGTCTGATCAGGTCTTCCTGGGAGAAGGAATATCCTTCATTGACCGTGAGAGCTTGTGATGGGCTAAGTTGGGACACTCCTGCAGGGTTTCAACTTTCGAAAGACGTGCCCGCGGTTATGGGCAGATGGGAATTTGTTAATGTCCGGTTGTAGAGAACTTGACACCTAACTTAATTAAAATGCATCAACCACGTGTGTAGCCGTGATGGTCTCTTCTCGGTGGGGTCCGGGAAGTGAACACGGTTCTTGTGTTATGCTTGAACATACGTAGTTTCAGGATCACTTCTAGTTCACGACCGTTGCATTGCTTCTCTTCTCGCTCTTATTTGCGTATGTTAGCCACCATATATGCTAGTGCTTGCTACAGATCCACCTCATTACCCTTTCCTACCCATAATCTTAAATAGTCTTGATCTCGCGGGTGTGAGATTGCTGAGTCCTCATGGCTCACAGATACTTCCAAACAGTTGCAGGTGTCGATGATACTAGTGCAGGTGACGCAACCCAGCTCAAGCGGCATCTCAATGAAGATCTTGTTCGTTGTGTTGTTTTCATTTCCCGGTTGATCAGTAGTGGAGCCCAGTTGGGACGATCGGGGATCTAGCATTTGGGGTTGTCATCTTTTATTTTGGTTCCGTAGTCGGACCTTGTATTCTGGATGATGTATGTTTAACTTGTATTTGTGTGAAGTGGAGACTGTAAGCCAACTCTTTATCCCTTTCTTATTCAGTACATTGGATTGTGTGAAATTACCCCTCTTGCGACAAACCTACCATGCGTCTATGCCTCTAAGTCGTGCCTCAACACGTGGGAGATATAGCCGCATCGTGGGTGTTACAGCTAACCTGGGCATTAAGCTCGATTACGCCCCCGTCTATCACCCACAAACAAACAATCAACTCAAACGAGCTAATGGTCTTATCATGAGCGGCGTTAAGCCTAGACTAGTGAGGTCTTTGAAAGAATCAGACAAGCAGTAGGTTGAGGAGCTTGACTCCGTACTTTGGGGGTTGCGGACCACGCCCAATAGCACTACCGGATACACACCATTCTTCATGGTGTACGGCGCAGAGGCCATTTTGCCCTGCGACATCACTCATGACTCACCTCGAGTGCGCATGTATGAAGAGAGAGAGGCCGAGCTTGATCGACAAGACAGTCTAGATGCCCTCGAGGAGGAGTGCGACGTTGCAAAAGCATGTTCTGCATTCTATCAACAACAGGCTCGCAGATACCAAAGCAAAGAAGTGCGGGCCAAGACTTATAATGTTGGTGAGCTCGTCCTACGCCTGCCAGAAAAGAAAAAGGACAAACTCAAGCCCAAGTGGGAGGGTCCCTTCATCATAGATGAAGTTCTCATTGGAGGAGTGTACCGCATGCGTGATGCATCGGACAATCGCTTAGAGCCGAACCCGTGGAATGTTGCCAAACTCCTAAGATTCTACGCCTAGAGCCGTACTCTTTGTTCGTCTTCTTCTCCTGTTGTTTCCATTTTCTCTCTCTTTAATTTTTTGTCCAGCTCTATAGCTCTTGTGCGGCTAAACCACA
The DNA here is from genome assembly GCF_056163025.1 of Triticum urartu. Classification (NCBI taxonomy): domain Eukaryota; kingdom Viridiplantae; phylum Streptophyta; class Magnoliopsida; order Poales; family Poaceae; genus Triticum; species Triticum urartu. The sequence continues at coordinate 397,997,626 of NC_141879.1, read as the reverse complement.
CACCTATGACGTACACATCCTTAAATGTATACGCTCATAATACCTGGGGGCTTCTTTACAGAAGCTTATTATTATTTTCCGAGCATCAAGCTCACCACATATGCGTCATTTCCTCATATGTACCTTTTGTTCGCCATTATATGCACCATTATGACTTAAGTGTTTAAGCTGGGCTGCCTGGCTCCTGTGCTTAGGCCCTACGTTCCCGTTTGTTCGGCTAGGGCATAAAGGGAGCACCTCCGTGATTGTTACAACCAGGTCATCCGGACTTGTACCTCAGACTGGGTGAAGCCGAAAGCTAGCGTTCTTAAGGGAATATTTGGTCGATGGACTAAATACATTACCCTAATTACACTGTGAACCCCAGATGTTACGTATACTGTGATTCATCAATCACAATTCGGGCATGCATGCTAACTCATGTTCACCCAGGGAAAGGAACCCTTAACGGAACTATTCTCCCTGGAAGATGTTTCTTACAATAAACAAGTAATATAACATAGCTAGCCAGATACAACTTGCTTGTTCAAGCAACGATGACCCTACGCCTGGTTTCCATGCATACCTCGGTCTATATTGCCGCTCCGGTATTCAGAAACATTCCGCACCTTCGGGCCTGGAGGTCGAAGCGAAAAGGTCTGCCATGACAATCGTTTTGCAAATCCGGCTAGGGAAAAATTTGTCAATTGAAGTACATAGTCACTTGAACTCAAAATCTTCTTCCTCTATGCTGTCTAATAGGTCATCTAGCTTACAATCCTATTGGGAAAACTTGGCTGCTATCTTTACTTGGTCATATACCAAACTAACTGGAATTTGTTGTCCATCTGACCCCCGAGGTCCAACCCGGGCCATATGATTCAGATGAAGCTTGGTGTACCGTGTTTTTACCATGGCCCAGGCCTCTCGCGCACCTTCTCGGCAGGCCAATATCTTCCATAATTGAAAGCGCCGCCGAGCTCCCTAGAATAGATTCACAAGCTCCTCCATACTTCCTGGAGGGGAGGCGAATGGCCAGAAAGCCTTGGCAACACTCCTCATTGCTTGCCGATCTCGCTTGTGCACTTGGGACCGCTCTTGCAGCACATCGCCTTGAGATCCGGACATTTTCTCTTCGGGACGACCAGTCAGCATACCTTCAGACATAAATCTGTCAGCTCATTTTTTTGCTGAATTACATGGAGGTAAGTTGAAAAGAATACTGAATATCCCACCTCATAGCCTCCTATTTTCCTTTACGGCGTCAGCAAGCTGGGCTCGTGTGTTCCTTTAGATTTTCGCCCAGCAGGGTGTTGGAATCCTGCAACTTGTTCTTATCATCCCTGACTCGTGTCAGCACGCGTTCGCCTGCAGCCAATCACCTTTCGGCCTCTTGTTTACCTGCCTGCGCGACTTCCAGTTCCTCTTTCAATTGATCTACTAATCCTGTCATTGGAAACTCAACAGTATTCACATTACTGGTACATGATTATACTTTTTCTGGATGGAGGGGAATATTACCAAGCGGTGCCTCCTTGGACTTCTCTAGTTCGGCGGTAATAACAATTAGCTGAGTCCGGCACTTTTTCAGCTCATGAGACATCATGTTGTTCTTCTCTGTGAGTACCTAATTATATAATGATCCTTAAATCAGTTGTTTCAACTGTTTCAAGTCTTAGGGGCTACTGGTACATGATTACCAGATCTGTACAATGCGTACTTACCCGCATATCTTTCAAATGTTGGTCAATGGCTCTGGCAAGCCCGTCCCGAGCAGCTCGAATGTACGCATCAGCCTAGCTGAAGGCATTGAACACCTCTTTAATAAAATCAGGGTCACGAAGAGCGGCCCTCCGGCGCTGATGATTCATTGCGCTCTCCACTTTAGAGTTCGAGACGGATACATTATCTGAATTCTCTGACAGAGGACAATCTGGCGTCGCTCCTGTGTCAGCCCCCGCCCTAGAGGAAGGGTCTGGAACCTGACTGGTGGAGGCGCGACCGGCAGGATCCCCAGACATAGTCCGGCGAACACTCTTCTTGATAAAACATAGCGGACAATGTCATGGTTCGATGTGACTGCCAGGGGCACATTTAAAGCCATACCTCTTTGATGAAGGCTCGGCCATGTTGTCATTTGCCTTCCTCTTCGAAGACCCACCCGGCGTAGGCGCCGTTCTCTTATGAGACGCCTCCGATGCGGCATGAAGCGCCGAGCGCCTCCCCTTTGGTGCACGAGACAGTGGGGTGGGTGAGGCATAACGAGGAAGCTCTTTCGGAGGAGATGTCTCCTAGTTACTTACATGTGAGGCAGGAAGGAGGCTAGGATAATCGGCCATGATGGGCACTTCTGTGCCGTCATAGCTCGCCTGGTATAAGATTCCCTCTTTGAGTTCTACAAATATGTCCGGATCCTCTTCAAATCCGGGATCGAGGTCCCTATTATGGTCCTCCGACTGTGGAGCGGGACTATAAATCTGCGTTGTAGCCTTCCACCATTCCTATTAAGAATGGACGGGTAAATGTCAATTAAACATGACTCGGGGAAAGGATTGAGTAAGGAGGTGAGATTAAAACTCACCAAGCTAGGGGGGTTGTACATGGAGAATCCCTCTTGTCCCTTAAGATGAGTAAATTCCACTTTCTCCCCTTTATACAGATCAGCCAATATTGTGGCCAGGGCGGCAGGGGTGTCCGGACCCTTCCGTCCGCAGCATGAGGTGTCATCTTCCCCATTGTAGTGCCACATGGGGAGCCCTCTGAATTGGAGTGGCTGAACACCTCGCATTATGGAAGTTGCCATTACCTCGATTATTGATAATCCGGACTGGGCAAGTGTCCTTATCCTACCCATTAACTGTTGAACTTCTGTGTTCTCTTCCTCCTCGAGGCTCCAAGGACGCCAGTTGTGGTGTTTCCTCAATGAAGCGCTGGAAAATTTGGGAAGGCCCATTCGGACTGGATCGGGGAGAGGGACATCTTCAATATAAAACCACTCCAAGGACCACTCTTCGGATGCCTTTTTCGGCGTACCGGACAAGTATCTAGTCCCAGCTACGCGCCATATCTCGGCGCCACCCACCTCGAATATGGATCCCTTTTGGGTACGAGGGACGAGGCAGATAAGTTTCCTGCATAAATCAAAGTGGGCCTCGCAGCCAAGGAATAGCTCGCAAAGACGATGAAACCGGCGATATGCAGGATGGAGGCTGGAGTGAGGTTGTGCAGTTGGAGGCCGTAGTACTCCAGTAGACCTCGATGGAAAGGGTGGATTGGAAACCGGACGCCTCTTATTAAGAAGGATATGAAGCACACTCGCTCCCCTCTGGTAGGATTAGGGAAATTTTCCGCCAGGGCTTCGCCTGTAAAGGAGGTTAATCCTGCCCGAACGGGGACTATATCCGCGGGGGGGAGGAATCCCTCCGTTTGAAGCTTACTCAGCTGGTCATCGGATACTGAACATTTCTCCCAATCGCCTTTTTCGGAGCCGTGGGGGCAGGAGGAAGAACTGGGAACGCTAGCCATGTTGGAATGGTTTCTCCTAGCAAGCTCTAAGGATTTTCCGCCTGGTGTGAGATGGCATCTGAGATCCAATCAACTTAAATATACGCCTTTCTTACATGGCCAGGGTGTTATGTGCAAAAATACTCTGACCTTTCATGTTCACTCGACACGTGGAAGCCGAAGCAATGGAGGCGCAGAATCCAATGGGTACGACATTAAATGGAAAGCCGAGTATAACTCTTTGGATCAGACGCTTTGATGTATTCGGGGGAAGAACTCACCTTGCAATGCCGAATACTATTTGCGCGTCGGACACATCGTCATTGAAGTCTAGTTCGGGGGCTACTGAGGGAATCCTGGATTAAGGAGTCCTTGGGCGGCCAGGCTGTGTGATGTGGGACGGACTGATGGACCGTGAAGATACAAGACAGAAGACTTCCTCCCGTGTCCGAATGAGACTCTCCTTTGCGTGGAAGGCAAGCTTGCCATTCGGATATGAAGATTCCTTCCTCTATAAACTGACTCTGTACAACCCTAGGCCCCTCCGGTGTCTATATAAACCGGAGGGTTTAGTCCGTAGAGGCAATCACAATCATACAGGCTAGACATATAGGGTTTAGCCATTACGATCTTGTGTTAGATCCACTCTTCTAATCCTCATATTCATCAAGATCAACCAATCAGGAAGTAGGGTACTACCTCCATCAAGAGGGCACGAACCTGGGTAAACATTGTGTCCCCCGTCTCCTGTTACCATCGACCTTAGACGGAGAGTTCAGGACCTCCTACCCGAGATTCGCCAGTTTTTGACACCAATAGCTTGTTCGTCGTACCTGATCACACATAGCGTCTCGGACTTAGGCAGTGGCCATGTCTCACACGAAGGAGGGGAAAACTCAAGTAGGAGTGATGTCACCTTGTATTGAATAGGACGAGCTCTTGCTCTTGTCATGGGGCCACTCAAAGCTTGGATAGTTGAGGTGGTGTCCATGGGGATGACCGTGGGATGCTCCGCATCATCTCCCCCCCCCCTTGGGAAAGATTCGACCTCGGATCAAAATCCTCATCACCATGGTACGGGGAGAGATCTTTGACGTTGAAGATGTCGCTCATGGAGTACTTGTCGCTGGGATGTCGATCTTGTAGGCATTGTTGTTGTAGCGCTCAAGCACCTCGAAGGGTCCATTGGCTCGTGGGGGAAGTTTGGACTTGCGTTCGTTGGGGAAGCGTTCCTTGCGAAGGTGTAGCCACACAAGATCTCCAATGTTGAATATCATGGTTGCTTGTTGATGTTGAGCTTGGTCGCGAGTCATTGTACTTGGCGCTCGATGGTGTGCCTTGTATCTTCATGCATCTTCTTGAGGTAGTTCACTCAGGCACTCATGTCCATATTGATGCACTCTTGTAGTGGTAGAGGAAGAATATCCAATGGGGACAACGGGTCGAAACCGTAGAAGACCTCGAAAGGGGACTTGCCGGTAGTCGAATGTCTTGCACGGTTGTAGGCATACTCGGCGATTGGTAGACACTCCTCCCACTCCTTGATGTTCTTCTTGATTAGCATGTGAAGTAGAGCGGAGAGTGTCTCCATTTGGCTGTCAGTTTGTGGATGGTATGCCGTGGATAAGAGTAGCTTGATTCCGAGCTTGGCACATAAGGTTTTCCAAAAGTAGCTTAGGAACTTAATGTCATGGTCCGAGACTATCGTCTTTGGTACTCCATGGAGGCGCAATATTTCCCTACAAAAGAGATTGGCAACATGTGAAGCATCGTCTATCTTGTTGCAAGGAATGAAACGAGCCATCTTAGAGAATCGGTCCAAAACAACAAATACGGAATCCTTTCCATTTCTAGTTCTAGGCAAAACAAGCACAAAATCCATGCTAATATCTTTCCATGGTTGATATGGAATTGGAAGAGGCATATAGAGACCATGGGATTGAGCTTTCGACTTAGCTTTGCGACATGTAGAGCATCGGTTGGTGAAGCGGTTGACGTCGCAGAACATCTTGGGCCAATAATAGTTCTTGGAGAGCATGGCGAATGTCTTGTCACGTCCAAATTGTCCCATTAGTCCACCTCCATGAGATTCTTGCAAAAGCAACAAGCGAACAGAAGACTCAGAGATGCAAAGTTTGTTAGCTTTCATAAGATAATCATATTTGATGTAGTAGTGTTCCCAAGATGTATGCATCAAACATTTGGCATAAGGAATAGCAAAAGTAGGATCATGCACATACAAGTCTTTTATGTGCTCAAAGCCTATGACATCCAATTCAAGGTGAGTAACAAGCATGCATAAGCGGGAAAGTGCATCCGCCACAACATTTTCCTTACCTTTAATGTACTTCATGATATAAGGAAATGACTCAATGAATTCACTCCACTTAGCATGATGCTTGTTCAACTTAGTTTGACCCTTAAGGTATTTAAGCGTTTCATGATCGATATGAATCACAAATTCATGAGGGCGAAGATAATGTTCCCATTCATGCAAAACTCGCACTAAAGAATATAGCTCTTTGTCATAGATGGGGTAATTGAGTTGCGCTCCAGAAAGTTTCTCACTAAAGTAAGCTATGGGGCGCTTCTATTGCGTTAACACACCTCATATGCCATTACCACTAGCATCACAATGAATCTTGAAGGGTTTGTCAAAGTTGGGTAATGCAAGCACGGGAGCATGAGTAAGCAAATTCTTAAGCTCACTGAATGCGGTATCTTGGGATGGTCCCCAAACAAAGGGTGCATTCTTCTTACTCAAAGCATGCAAAGGTGAAGCGATGGTGCTAAAATCCTTCACAAATCTACTGTAGAAACCATGTAAACCAAGGAGGCTACGCACTTGTTGCAAGTTTGTTTGTTGAGGCCAATTCTTAATAGCATTGATCTTAGATTCATCAACATGAACACCCTTAGAAGACACAACGAAACCCAAGAAAACAAGCTTGTCAACACCGAAAAGGCATTTGTGCATATTAGCAAAAAGGTGCTCTTTTCTAAGAGTTTGTAGCATGGTCTTAAGGTGGGTGACATGATCTTTGAGAGATTTGCTAAACACAAGAATATCATCAAAGCAGACCACAACAAATACACCAATATAAGGTCGAAAAACAAAATGCATGAGTCGCATGAAAGTACCGGGTGCTTCGGATAAACCCGGTGGCATAACAAGCCACTCATATAAGCCAAATTTGGTCTTAAATGCGGTTTTCCATTCATCACCTTCTTGGATGCGTATTTGATAGTAGCACTCTTAAGATCAATCTTAGAGAAAAATGTGGCTCCGCTAAGCTCATCAAGCATATCATCTAGGCATGGAATAGGGTAACGATAACACATGGTAATAGCATTGATAGGATGGCAATCGGAACACATGCAAAATGTACCATCTTTCTTGGGAACAAGGATTACCGGGACGACACAAGGGCTCAAACTTTCTCGAACATGGCCATTGTTGATGAGTTGTTGTACTTGTCGTTGGATCTCCTTAGTTTCCTTAGGGTTGACGCGGTAGGGAGCCTTGTTAGGAAGAGGAGCTCCGGGATGAGGTCGATTTGGTGCTCGATGCCTCGTAGAGGAGGTAGACCCGGAGGTAGCTCATCGGGGAAAACATCTTGGAATTCCTGCAAAAGAGAAGACAACACTAAAGGTAGATTGTGAGAGGTGTTAGCTTTTGGTGCCTCGTCCTTGCACAAAAGGACATAGTGCATGACACTAGATGGGTTCTCACACACTTCTCTTGTCTCACTTTTGGTGGAAAATAGAACTAAGTTCTTATTGTTTCTCATCGTGGAGGCACTCGATTTGGGCTTGTGGAGCTCGCTCTCTTTTGTGTGGTTCGCTCTCTCACTATTCTCTCCACGATGGGTGGCTTGCTTGTCGGCGATCACTTGCCTTGGAGACATATGGCGAAGTACATACTCCTTTCCTTTCATCTTGAAGATATAGTGATTCGTACGACCATTGTGGATGACACCTCGATCAAATTGCCATGGTTGCCCTAGAAGAAGGTGGCGAACGGTCATTGGAACGACATCACACTCCAAAGTGTCTTTGTAAGCTCTGATTTTGAAGGATACTTGTACTCTATGCTCGACTTGGATATTGCTGGAGTCGCTAAGCCATTGAACTTTCTAGGGATGTGGGTGCTTCATCTTGACCAATTGGAGCTTGGAGCATAGTTCTATACTTTCTAAGTTATGACAACTCCCTCCATCGATGATGACCTTGGCGGACCTTCCATTGATGCCGGCCCTGGTATGAAAGATATGGCATCTTTGGTCTTCTTCTTGTTGATGTTGAAGAGTCAAGACCTTGGAGACAATGAGAGCGGGGCTTGAATCTTCATCACAAAAGACTTGTTCTTCTCCATCTTTGTTCACTTGCCGGTGCATTGCGACTTGCTCAAGTGCGTCCATTTCTCCCTCACTCATGGAGTTGTATGTGCCATCATCGTTGGGGATCATGGTGTGCTTGTTAGTACACTCAAAGGACTTGTGGCCTCGGCCTCCGCATATGAACCATTTGAAGGAGCTTGTCTTGACGGTCTCATCGGTTGGGGTAGATGATGATGAAGCTCTTGGCTTGAAGTTTCTTGTAGTAGGAGGATGACTTGATCTTGTCGAAGTTTTCTTGTAACTCGACTTGTCGGTGTTTCTAGTAGATGGCTTGGTTGAGGTAGAAGGTGTTGGAGTTGTCGAAGCTTGGTTGTTGGAGAAACCATAGGACTTGGATGAGAACTTGGCATATTTGAAGTCATCTTGCACTTGTTGTTCTGCTTTGGTATCTTGATACACGAGCTCGATGAGGTTCGAGTAGGGTTGGAAGTCGGTGATCTCCTTGATAGGATGATTGAGTCCATTCAAGAAATGTGCCATAGTTTTCTCATCATCTTCCGTGACATTAGCTCGTATCATGGCAATCTCCCTTTCCATGTAGTATTCTTTAACGCTCTTGGTTCCTTGCTTGAGGAGTTGGAGTTTCTTGAAGAGGTCGCGGTTGTAGTAGGTTGGCATGAAGCATGCTCTCATGACATCCTTCATTTGCGCCCATGTAGTGATGGGTGGTTCGCCTCTTGCCGCTTGGTGCTCAATGACTAGTTCCCACCAAATGAGGACATAGTCTTGGAACTCAAGGGATGCCATCGCGATCTTCTTCTCTTCCTCATAGTTGTGCAAGCAGAAGATTTTTTCAACCTTCAATGCCGATGATAGGTACTCTTCGGGATCATTGCTTCCATTGAACTTGGGCATGGTGAACTTAAGCTTGTCGTATCTTTGCTATTCATTGTGTTGGGGTCGGGGATGATGACGTCCTTGACGAGGAGGATAGTCTCTCTCAACTTGTTCTTGTCTTGGATGATTTCCATTGTCTTCTTGTTCTTGTTGAACTTGGGTTCTTGTCGAGCTTGTGAATGAGCTTGGGGAACTTGACGATGCACTCTAGATTGATACATCCTCTCTTGAACTTCTTCGCGAAGCGCTTCTTGATGCTCACAATTTTGTCGGTTGCGCGTGGCTACGGCTCGACTTGAATCTCTAAGGGCATGTTGCGCCTCAAGAGCTTGAGCTTCTCGCAATTGTTGTTCCTGACGTTGTGGCCCGGCATCTTGTGCATCTTGGTGTAGTCATGCTATCTCTTACTATTCTTATTGGCGTTAGCGTTGGCGTTGCCGTTCTTGTGCTTGCGCAAAGGTAGTATGGTTGTGACGATGTCATTGTTCTTGAGAGTTGTTGTCGTGTAGAGGGTTGTCGTTTTCTTGACAATCTTGGCACGCGGCACATCGAAGAGTATTCAATGTCGGTGTACTTGAGCCGGAGATGGTGTAGTCAGAGTGTCGACTTGAGAGGCTCCGTCTTGAGGAGGACAAAGTGGAAGAAGAGCAGTTGAGCAACAAAGCACGAATCTCGTCCATTCTTGCACCATTCTATTTCTTGTGGTGATCACGCTTGTTGTTAAAATAGTCTCTTGTACGTTGATGGGAGAGTCGCAAGTCGGTGGCGAGGTTGTCGATGCATTCGCTTATTGCTTGTTGCACTTGATGCAAAGCACTTTGTGCACCAAAGAGGTGGCCCTTTGTGACGTAGGAGGACATGTCGTTGTCTTGCTTGATGAAGAGTGGGTTGGTAGAAGTACTTGGCCAATCCATCATTCCAAGCAAATATGTGAGTGGGATAAAGAGAAGAACTTATACTGAATGTACCTTGACCGATGTTGAAGATGGATCAATGATCACTCAAATGTGGAACAAGGAAATAGCACAATTGGTACCAATTCTTGTCGGTTTCTCACACCTACATAAGTAAAAGCTTATGGTGGAGCTCGGTTAGGATGGTGGCACAAAATTTGATGCAATTGTTAGTGAGCTTCAAAAATGTTGGAAAAGATTCGCAAATTTGCAGTGCAACAAGTAGACCAATAGCAAAATATGGTACACGGAAACACACACGCAAAGAGATAAGTGGGGTCGTGCAACCAAGGAATGAGCCAAAATGTGGAATCCACGAAAATGCTCTTGTTGCACAACACTAGAGAGACGCTAGCACGATTGCACAATAGGCGGATATGAATACTTGTGCACAACCTACTAAGCAAAAATGCAACGACGTCTATCCCAAGTATGCTCTCTGTATGGTGTTCCAATTATATGATCCAAGATGATCTAGTATGACAATCTTAATGTAGTATGATGCTATGGTTCTTGCTTAAAATCTATTTGCTTATCTTTCCTTTTTGCTTAAAAGCTTGTTTGGCTCTCTCTCTTTTGAGCTCTTTTCTCATGCGATGCTTTACGAACCAAGATAGCAATTGTGTATGCGATGACAACTTTGTGACACAAAAGATGATACCAAGATATACACCAATGATATGGTATGTATGCTATGGGAAGTATGACCACTAATGTGCACAAGTGACATTGCCGGCAATACTCAAAGGCTAGTCTCAATGGGTAAGTGACGCGAAAGGAAGGCTATGGGGTTAACAATGCAATGGCAAGAGTGATATATGCCGATATCAAGATGATGTTACTGATTCTTGCTTACGGTATGGTGTTAAAATGGTGGAGTGATTATTGTCGATGTCGTAGTGCACGGTCTTCAGTACGTTGGCGAAGATGCCGCTGCACCGTAGTCGGAGCTGTCGAAGTAGCAGAAGTCGTCAAAGATGCGCAGATGTTCTCTCTAGGCCGGAAGTTCTGGTGGCCGGAAGGTCCGGGCTGGGCCGGAAGTTCCGGTGGTCATGATTCTACCAAGAACAGAGAATTGGGGATCGTACATTTGGGCGGAAAAACTTCGGGAAAAAACCAAACACAAGGGGGAAAAGTAAAATCGGAGGGGAAGGAAAGGTGGGGAAGCTATATCTATGAGCCACACAAAAAATTCACGGATCAAATCCAACAAAACTTCATCACACCAACAAATCACAAAAAAAATTGGGGGGCTATTTTTGGTGGGGATTTTCGAATAATATTTGTTCAATATAGAGACACAGTTTGGTGGCCATTTAAACCTGTTTCTTTAACTGGTTTGCTGTTGTAACTTGCTCTATGTTGATTTCAGTTTCAATTGAATAAACAATTATGTTCTCATGTCATGCATATTACAAGTGTTGTTATTGCTCTATAGTTTCCCACACTTATATTCTATCTATTTTGCTTTGTCTTGAACAAATATTATTTGAACTGTGTCTCTATTTTTGTTGGGGATTGCCGGAGAAAAAGCTCAGCGCGGGGGGCTAGAGAGATGGCCGGGGTGGCGGCGGACCGGTGGTGGGGAGTGGTTTCGGGGCGGGCGGCGGGAGGCGGCGGTTTGGCCGGTGGTGTCAGTCGACTGATGCTGCTACACGACCAGCTACCCTGGCTCTCGCACACGCTGCTGCTATTGCTTTTCTGCTACTAGTGCTTTCAGTTTCAACAGTAAATTCAGTTTCGACAGCAAAATTCAATTTTGACAGTTAAGTTCAGTTTCGATAGTTAAGTTCAAAGATGAGCCGCTGATGTATTTTACATCTAGCACTTTGTGGTTATGTATTTTACGTCATCTATTGGATATGCTATTAGAACTCCACTCAGGTTAATGTTTTCCTCCTTGTCCTGCTTCACCCTTGGTGTCGTACAACTCATCGGAGCTGCTCCAACAACGAAACCCTCCATCACAGCGGAGCAGTACCCCGGGCTCCATCTCCATATGCCTAAGATCTTCTTCCCCTCCTCCGGAAGCCAAGTCAGCCGGAGCATCCTCACTACCAACCCAATCAAGCTGAGATCAACATGGCTTCGCCAAAGAGGTTGTACACTTGTTGCATCTTTTTTTACTCTACATGTTATATATATTGTCCACTGAGCACACAGTAACATGAAAAATATGATTATTTTATCCTACTATATGACAAGCAGTGAGGTACCAGACAACTTAGCTATCAGTGATGGACTCTCTTGAATGCCATCATTATTTATCTCTGCGCATTTGAGCTGTGCATTTGTCGATGGGCCTGGGAGTTGAGCTAGTAGGGCAGTGGCCTGTGTCCAAAGTAGTAGAAGTAGCACAGAAACATATTTTTAGTGTAGGCTTTTCCTTGCTCAAGCCTGCCTACTAGAATCGCCAGTGCTTGAAAGGAAAAGTGAAGGAAAAACATAGGAATTGGAAAGTTTCCTATGGTACTACTATTCATGCATTTGGTTCAAAGGAATGGAACAAAGGAAAACTGTAGGATTTGTTCCTTTAGTGTCTCCTTGAAAGAAAATCATAGGAATTTTTATATCCACTTGTCCTCCTTTTCAAATTCCTATTCATGAAGCACAAGACTAAGAGATAGTAGCATAATAGCATTATAACCGTACATTTTCTTGTGGTTTGACTTAATCTCACCATGCTTCTTTGCATCCTGTGATCTTCCAATTCTTGTGAACCAAACACCCAGATTGGCAGAAATCCTGTGTTTTTAAATTCTCTATTTTGCACGTGCATTTCTATCCTATTACTGTGTATTTTCTGTCCCTGCGTTGTTAGAATCCTCCAATTCAAACGAGCCCTTACATAATTACTTCTCTTACAGATAGTTGTCAAAGAAAACCTTGTGTGGTTTGTCCTGCTCCTGCTGCACCGTCGTCCACCCCAGCTCAGCTCCTCCAAGGACAGAAGGGTCCAGCACAGCAGGGATCCGGCCTCCAGACTGTCCTTCACCGCCTCAGATCTTCATCCCCGCCACGGGCATCCATGACAACTACATTTCCATCATCAACCAACCAGATGACCTCGAGGACTACACGGCTCCACAAGAGAGGTTGCACTCATTCGTGTCTGCTTACGTTATGCATCTCTTAATATTACATGCTACTTTATCGTCCCGTTCACCGATTAGACTCTGAGTCAGCTCCAAACTAATGGTCAAACTTGAGTTTTTAAATGGTTGTGGGGTACATATCAGGGATGCAATCAATAGTATCTGTCTACTATTTGGTTAATCTCCGGTGTCTACTATGAGTTTCATGTTGGGTGGGAAACAAACAGTAACGAATCCCTTATGTGTATTTTTTAACTGAAGCCATTATCTGCCTGCTATCAATGGTTTTGGGTCTATCCACAGGTTCTACCATCACTCTGGATTTCTGCATGCACTCCTTACATAATCTCACTATGTTTTATTCCTATGCTTGTCAATTATTGTACACAATGGAACTGAACATGTAGAGCAAAAGAGACGAGCCTTGAATGGTAATAAAATTTCATGCAGACATTGCTCCATGGTAGGCGCAAAGGCAGCCCCCCTCCACCCATTTCGGATTGTAATCGAGAGGAAGATATATGTTCTGAGGGGGCTTCAGAACGAGAAGACCACTCCTATTTACCCCCGGAGGTCTTCTCTCTAACTTGGCATGCTGATGTTGGTTATATCATGCATATGGTGCCTTGCATTGCTTACTTTATACATTAAATATGTCATCTTCTTAGTTTAGACATGCTTTGTGTGAATGCCATCTATTTAGTTTATTCATCGTTTATGTGAATTATGCAACGCCATCTTGTTTAGTCAGGCATTATATATGTGAATTTTGCAATGCCATCCTGCTTAGCCAGTCATCTTATATGTGAATTATATCATGCCATCCTTTTTTTCGTTACGTATTACATTTGTCAACAATGTTAGTACATTCAACTAATCTTCATGTGCATCAGCCATTTAACACGGTGATGGAAAATTCTGGAGTGAAAACAAGGTCTTCAGAGCAGACTATGCTATTTGATGAAGCGCATATCTCACTGGTTACGGATAGCTCATTAGAGGAGGATTCAGAGACAGATGGCCAGTCCTATTCCCCCCCCCCCCGAGGTGTAGACTACTAGGGAAAACCTTGTACACAGGATATTAGCAGCCCCGCGGCACAAAAAGAAGCGCTACTGCTAATTAGCAGTAGCGTGGTCAAGAAAAATGCGCTACTGATGCGAATTTAGTAGTAGCGCTCGAGGGCTAAACCGCGCTGCTACAAAAATCCACCAACAGTAACCGACACCCTAAGTTTAGCAGCAGCGCGGTGTCGCGGGGCACGCTACTGCTACAGAAATAGTAGTAGTGCGCTTTTTGCTTAGGTCGCTGCTGCTAATTTTGAAATTTCCCACATGGTTGGCCCCGCTTAGCAGTAGTGCGTGCGAGAAACACGCGCAGCTTCTACGCTATTATCAGTAGCGTGTTTTCGCTCCCGCGCTACTGCTAAGTCGCAGGGCCCCACCACCTTTTCCACCCACCCATCCTCCCCTCCCCCATCCTCCCTTTCCCCTACATCCCATCCTCCCTCTCTCACTCTTCTTCTTCCTCAATACTTCTCCCCCATTACTCTCCCTCTTCTACCTACCTTTCTCTCTCTTTATTACTCCTAGCTAACTACACACCACCTCCATTAATGCATCTCCTTTTTGATTTTCCTTCCCCCCTCCACTAGTTGAAGTTGTCGCCTCCAAAATTAGCTAGCTAGGTAGATGTAGCATTTAGTTAAGTGACCTATTTGCACCCTAACTAGATCTATCTTTGTCAAGAAGAGCTTTGTGCACTTTTGATGTCCCTACATCATCACTCCACCGTGTGCTCGATCTCGAGATAGAGGTGATTAAAATTTCATGCTTTTGCAAAATGGAAATATGTGTATGTGTGTGTGATATGATAATTGGGAAATATGATGGAAATTGTGCGTGTGGCATGAGTTGATGCCAAATTGTGCTTTTGAGTTGCCTATGTTTTTCCGAAATGTCGATTTATTTCCATTTCGGTGAATTCCGGGCAAACTCTAGATCTATATGTCCTATTTTTAGGGAAGGTCATGCCGAATTTTTGTATGACTTTGATGCATGCACGCATTTTTATAATCAATTTGTTTATTATTACTGTGCAGACGTTCATGATGGTGAGTGGAACGATAGTGGACAGGTGGTTGCGGTCGGCGGTGCAGGACATGAAAGAAAATAACCGGGCAGAGGTTTTATGTCCGTGTAAAAAATGCAAAGGAATAGTTTGGCTCGACCCTTATGACGATGGTCGTGTCGAAGCGCACCTACTCATGACTGGTTTCATGGATGGCTATACTCGATAGTTTGGCTTACAGAGCGCACATGCACCCTCTGTAAGCCCCCCACCGCTCCTCCTCTCTCTGGTAGCTAGGTTTTTTTGGTTAATTTACTTAGGTTTTAGTTAGGGCAGATGGTTAGTTAGGTTATATATTTAGTTAGGGCTAGGGCAGATGTGATATGTGGACATGTTATTTGGACACGATGATTATGTGCAGGGTAAATGATCCGAGTGGCCTATGTTACACCAGAATGTTGATTCATTTCCATTCCGGTGAATTTTAGGCGCTCGATATGTCCATATTTTAGCAAAGGTCATGCCAAAAAAATTCGTGAATTTTGGCATGATTAGTGCTAGATAGTAGGCATATCGAGTGCTGGGAGTTGCTGGGAAACGACATTCCGGCAAACATAGATTTGTTTTTTATGTCATTTCTCATTTTTTTTCATAGTTTTACAATTAAACTAGGAGACTTAATCATAGGAAACATGTCGAACAACAAAGAAACTAGGCCTTTTGACCAAGATGCAGACGAGATGGATTATGAGGGTGAACAAGAGTACCTTGACTATTTGACTGCTAAGACGAGATTGTTGCAAAGTCAAGGTTTGCAGGTCGGCCTCGATGATGGTACTGATGCCGACATCGACACCGATGGCACCGGCACCGATTGTGGCGCCGAGATCGATGGCGGCACCGAGACCGACGGGGAAGGTACCGGTGGGGAAGATACCGGTGGGGAAGGTATCGGCGCCGATGCCGCTACCGAAAAGAAGAAGAAGAAGAAGAAGAAGAAGAAGAAGAAGAAGAGGATACGAAGACCTAACAAACTAGGGATTGGACGACTGGTGATCACACAGATGGCACCTGGCAAGTTTGAGCCATTAGAGCCGGAAGAACCTCGCAAGTGCTATGGGAACCAAGTAGGATGCATCCTACGGGAATGCACGAGCATCAACGAAGTTGACTTAAGGAGTAAAGAACATTTCACGTAGTTGCTCCTGACGAAGATGCATAAGAGATTCAAGTTCCTAGACCGGGATGATAACATAGAACAACCATGGGATGATCCGAAGATGAAAAAGATTAACAATCACGCCATGGTTATGTTCAGCAATGATTTTGCCTCCTGGAAAGGGAGGGTGAAACGAGCTATTGAGGCTGACGAACCCCCATCCAAGATTCTGGAGGAAAATCCGACACTTACGGAAGAGGATTTCAAAAACTTCAAGGACACTTGTGCTACCAAGGCAGCCAAGGCTAAGGCTGCAAAATTCAAGAGCCTTCGGCAAAGGAACACGGGGAAGCATCGCCTCAGAAGCCGTGGCTACCTCGGTAAAAGGCCCATATGGGATAAGGAGGACGCGGAACGTGAAGCCGCGGGTATCCCAGACCCCTTCGCGAAGTTCACCAAACCCTTGGAGCATGACTTCATCAGGGCCGGCTACAAGTGGGACAAGGAAAAGAAGGTTTTTTACATGGACCAGATCACGAGGAAATTGATTAGACTACTGGTAATTATTCTTTTACCACCTTACATTTAGCTCCAGATCTAGTCAACTACACAATCTGAAATGGTTCATGCTCCTTCTGTAGGAGAAGCAACTCTAGCTTGCAGCCGAAAGCCCTACTTCTCCGATGAGGCCCAAGTGGGACACCCCTCTCAACCGGGCCTTGAACAAACTTAAGGTACTCCCTTTGGGCCAGCAGCTGCAATATGGTCGTGTGCACGGTGCTGGAGACGGCGCCACGTGGAAGGTGTTTTACAACGAGGGCCCGCAGGCCAAGAAGCAGAAAAAGAAGTTTAGTCACGCGGACATCGACGAGAAGGTGAAGCTTGTGGTCGAGAAAAAAGCAGCTGAGGACGCGAAGAAAACAGCCGAGGAGAAAAATGAGTTGCTAGAGCAAGCAGTCAATGCAGTTGTAACTGCCTGCAGAAATGATTTCGCTACTAACTTGGTTCCAGCTATCATCAACTAGACGAAGGAAAATCCAAACAAGACGGTACATGATTTCCCGGCCCAGTTTCATCGGGAGCAACTCCGTGAACAACAACACCACCGCACCATCACTTGCTCATGCAACTGGGCCTCCACTCGCAGTCGCTCCCACTCATAGCAGTCCGGCCTTAGTCTCTGGCACGCTAGGTGGGTATTCATCTTTGGATGAGCTCGATGCCCCCACGGTAATTACATGTCGCACCAACATTTATATAGAATATTCCATTTTCGTTGCCTTTTGGATGTTTTATGCCACATACATGTGTTTGCAGGCCAAAGAAACCCCGTGCACCATACTCTACTTGATCAAAGGCCAGAAGGTGGACGTGGGAAAGGGGGTGATAATGAACTTGCAGCCCACGTTGCACAACCAGCCGATCCCCGCTGGGCACTTCAGGGTTAACTTGTCTAGTGTGTAATCGGGGCATGAGGATTTGCCTCTTCCAGTACAGCATGTGGGAGAGGACGATGAGACCCCACCGCGGATTGGAAGCTGCAAGGGTAGGGTGCTGCTACGGCCAAAGAATCTTATTCATCGGGAACCGGCCGAGAACACACCAATAACCACACATCAACAAGCATGTGCGGAGACCATCACCCCGCCTACGCAATTACCAGCTCCTGTACTGCCGGGTGAGAGCGGCGGACGACGTGATGAAGGGGGTGCAATAGTACTAGCTGATGTAATCGGTCCTGTAGAATAGAGAATGGATGATGAGACGGACGTCGACCCAATGGGTTTCCTCAATACAAACACGTATGAGTGTGACTTAGATATGATGAGTCAACCATACGACGAATCGGGCTATCAGCATGCTAATGAGGATATGGATGATCTGCCCGGGCAGGAAGGTCGTAGCAGGGATTGCAAAAAGTCTCTCTTCATGAAATCCTCAGAGGAAACACCTGAAGATGCCGCCTCAACACAGGCTCAACTAGCCAGGGGTCGTACAGTGCTTAGCCCGGGAACACTGGGGCAGGGGTTAAGGAAGGGTCTGGAAGGTGTGGCCAAGAAAAAGGACAGGAAGAGATCGGCGAAGATAGCTGCATCCAAACAAGCCTAAGCACATAGCAGCCAGACGATGGATTCTGAAGAGCGTGTACCCATGAAAGGTGCGGCCATGTTCCATCTCACGGGCGAGCCGATGCTACCGCCGAACCCGCTGGAGGCACTATCAGGGGATCTTGGGAGACTGCACGACCATGTGTTATCGACTGAGAAAAACCTACTAGCCTCGAAGGATCCAGGATATCGGACATATGCGGCTCGTGTGCCTGAGGGGAAGTGCTACGTCGACACATGGCCCACGGAGGTGTTCTTCCTACGGTTTGACCATATCTTTAACATATTTCTGACAAGGCAGCTCGATTTTACAATCGTCCGCCTTTTTGCGCTACATATAAGCTCCGTCATGAAGAGAGAAGAAGTCTCACAAATATGTGTGGTGGATCCGTACTACATCCACGAGTGTTCCTTGAGTCTCATCGACTTTGAGAGTGAAACTGCTAGGGACTACCTCCAAAACTTCGTGCTACAGAATAAGGACCAAGAAATTGTCCTCCTGCCTTATCATCCAAAGTAAGTCAGTTCCGGACAACCCTTTCGTACATTTCAATCAGTCCTTCTCGCTCATATGGAGAATAATTTGAGGTGTCTTTTCCCCGCAGCAACGGGCACGCCGTCCTTATCGTTCTTTAACCGTGAGTCTCCCACGCCGTGTATTTCGACCGTTCCAGAGACTACGAGAAGAAGGACTACACCCACATAATGAATATTCTAGATGATGCTCTCCAAGGCTTCAGCATTAGAGGTGGCCACATGCAGATCAGGAAACAAAGGAACAAGAAGATGGGTTTCACGCATAAAACTAACTTCTGATGTATCCTTGTCCCAAAACAAAGCAAGAAAGATGGATTCTACATCCTCCATCTCATGATTGAGTTCAACACAGATCACCAAAAGCTTCGTATGACAACCAGAAACGATGATCATATCCGCAAGTGGGTAGAACCTCATGGAGAAGCAGATTATAAACTTAGAGATGACTTCTTTCGCATCCAAAGGGACATTTCAACGATCATCATGAAAGAAGTCATCGATGAGAAGGGGATGTTCCACCACGGCCCTATATCGCGAGCTGACATCCGAACTCACATAGGCATGCAATGTCAGGACCTCACGCCATTCAAGAAGCTAGGGTTCATCCTCGGTGATGTGGAAGGCTGGAACTTTTAGTGATTTATGGTGCCGATGATGATGATGATATGTGTCGGTTGAACTTGTATACTTTCTGTAGCAATGAAACTTTGTGATGTCCATGGTCCCTACTAAACTTGCGTAATGCTACTTTGTTAGTTTGGGTACGATGACCTGCGTACCTCTAGTCAATTAGTTTGCGTACTATATATTGCATCTAGTTGCTAACCCTTTCTTTTTCATGTTGCTCTAGTATATTTTGTTGCATATGATTGTACATCCTCTAGATGAAGTTGCATCTCTAACAGGTACCTAGTTTCTTGATGGAGAGATGGCACGTGTACAAAGGGAAGGTTCAAGTGTCAGGCGCAAGTGAATGGGGTCTCGGGCGCCAGCCATAAAGGCTTCAAAACTAGACAAGAAGCCGAAGCTAGTTACTTGAGGTTCACGCTAGCGCGTAACAGGACTCGTAACTGACGCCTCATGTACTGCATAGTTCTTCTCTCACTCATAGTGATAGCTCTTCTCTCGTATACCATTGTTTAGATGGATGACATTGTAGTTGCAAATATTCGAGACTTGCATGTATTGCTATTTTCGAGATGATTATGATAAGACTATTTGTATGTATATGCTATGATTACATTTCTGGTCTCGCAGCCATTTGTATGTGTATCATGATGACATTTGTATCTGCTAAAGATTCTTGTATAAAGCATGTTCCAATACAAAACAAATATGCAGGAAAAAAATCAAAAACTACTAAAATTAGCAGTAGCGAGTGGAGAAAAGTTAGCAGCAGCGTGACAGTAGCAGTAGCGCGTCCAGCCAAAGCGCGCTAGAGCTATTTGGCAGTAGCGAGCTTCCACGCAGCATGCTGCTGCTACACTTGTATAGCAGTAGTGCGGGCGTGCACGCGCTGCTGCTACGGGTTAGCTGTAGCGCCTTATTAATAGCGCCGGTCCCCGCGCTACTGATATACCTAGAACCCGCGCTGCTGCTAGGCTTTTCCCTAGTAGTGGTATGCTCTAACTTGGCAGGGTTATGTTGCTCATATCATGTGTATGGTATCTTGCATTGCTATGTCATTTGATTAGTTTAGACATGCTTTGTGTGAATGCAATCTGTTTAGTGTCTAATTACCATATATGTGAATTATGCATTGCCATCTTGTTGCAAGACATTATATATGTGAATTATGCAATGATATCTTGTTGCAAAGGCATTATATATGTGAATTATGCAATGCCATGTTGTTTAGCCAATCTTCATGCATGTGAATTATAGCATGCTATCATTTTTTTTTGTATTACGTGTTCCATTTGTCGACAACGTTTGTATAGTTAACTATTCTTCATATGCATCAGGTAGTTGAAGCGGTGATGGAAGTATCTGGAGTGAAAACAAGGTATTCAGAGCAGACAATGCTACCTGCTAAAGCAGACATCTTGCTGGTTACAGAGAGCTCCTCAGAGGAGGATTCAGAGACTAATGACCAGTACTATTTCCCCCTGAGGTCTATGCTCAAACTTGGCAGGGTTATATTACCCATGTCATGCATGTTGTCTTGCATTGCCTAGTTTTTAAATCATATATGGATTGCCACCTGCTTACTTGCTTACTATAGAAATCATATATTTGAATTATATCATGCCATCATGTTTACATACACAACATCTATCTAAATTATGGCATGGCAACCCATTTAATAAAGACATCATATAGTTATATAATCTCATCCTGTTTAGTGTTCACAGTCATCATATTTTGAATTATGTCATTTTATCCATGAATTATATCATGCTATCATGTTTCCATAGGCGGCATGTATGTGAATTATGGCATGCCAACCTATTTAACAAACACATTATATAGTTATATCATGTCATCCTGTTTACATAGTCATCACATTTTGAACTATGCCATTCCATCTTTTTTAGTTAGCCATCATAATGTGAAATTGTGTCATGCTATCATGTTTAGTTACCCATCATATATGTGAAATCGTGTCATGCTATCCTGTTTGGTTTAACAACATAAATGTGAATTATTTCATGCCCTCTTTTATTCCTCACTATCCATTGCACCTGTCTATCATACAATATATGTACATTCAATTACTTTTCTTGTTTATCAGCCATTTGAATTGGAGATGGTGATGGTAGTATCTAAGGGAGTAACAACACGGTCTTCAGAAAAGATAGTGCTACCAGTTGATGCAGATAGAACCATGGTTGTACTTGCCCAAGAACCAGCCCCACCACACATAACCTAGACTCTCGCAGATTGTACCCCTACCCAATTGGACAGAGAACTAGCTACACCCCTTCTAACCCCAACCACCAGCAGATAGTAACCCAGTTCCAGTTGACACGGCACCGTCTCCACCATAGAGCACCCAAACACGAGCAGTTAGTAAGGGAACTGCAGTGCCGAAAGCACGAGGACAACCACTCCGAATCCCAACTTAACGCTTAAAGGAGAAGAAGAATTGTTCTCAGGTCAGGTTATGTAGCTATGGTTCATACTCCTTTTCTCTTGCATCACTGTATTTACTCATACCAACTATTTTCAAATTTGAAGGATGGAATTGAAACTCCAATGGCGCAATAGGTATGTTTTAAACATGTTTCTTTAACTAGTTTGCTGTTGTAACTTGCTCTATGTTGATTTCAGTCTCAATTGAATAAACAATTATGTTCTCATGTCATGCACATTACCAGTGTTGTTATTGCTCTATAGTTTCCCACACTTGTATTCTGTCTATTCTGTTTCAAGGGAATATTCCTTATACCTTTTCTATTAAGCCGACCCACCATAACACAAGCCGGTCTTTCATGAACCGCCTTCTGGGCCTCCGAGTCTTGTCGCTCCTCTGACCCGCCTGCCGGGTTACCAATGAGTCACCCAGCTCGGTTGGGTCATCAGTGAGTGGAGATATCTGGGCGGGTCACTTAGTGAGTCACCAAGTCAGGGCGGGTCACCAGTGAGTCGCCAAGTCCGGCCGGGTCATATATCCGGCCGGGTCATACCGCGGGGTATATCCCCAACATTAGCCCCCAGTTTAATTTGGATTTATCCATGTTAACTGATCCTTCGAAATAAACACAAGAACAAAATTGACAGGTTGTGCTCCTGGTTAAAAGTTTTTCTGAACCGGCACCTGATCATCCTGAAGACCTTGTCATTTCCTTCTTGATATGTTCCCATGAACTCATAGCAAATCTCCTTGAGCAGATATGTTCAAACTTTGCCAATTCAAAAAATCCGGGCACTTCTTTTGAAAATTCCGAGTCAATATACCAGCTTCATAGTCAATCTGCTGACATTGGCTTCTTGCAGAAAAATATTGTAAAGAATAATCCATTGACTCGGCTTCCAATGCTCTAGCTCGACAAAAATATTGGTCTTGAAACACTCATCTGATTTTCAGCCGGCTTAAAGATGTAGAGCTTGCCGAGTTATGATTGCCAAAATTGCTGGTTTGTAAATATTGATGGAACCGAGTCATAATTGTTGCTAACACCAAGCTTGAAAGTTTACCTCCCTTATATGCATATCACCTGTAGCCCCCAAGTCTTAAGAAGGGAGCGTAGTAGCAGCTTAAGACTTGCTTTAATGTTAATGCAGCAAGTTTGGAGAAATCCAGGTTGTTCATCTAAGCCACCAGTCATAAACTGAATATTTTGTATTTCACATGTGTAGCCCCCAAGTGCCGAGTCATTATGCAATAATGAGCATGGACTTTGTAGATATGATAATGTAGATTTGAGCAGCAACGTGTAGCCCCCAAGGGCCAACTTAGGAAGATAATACTGAGCTGGGACTTTATATGTACTTCAAAAGATAGGACGATATGATGTAACTCCCAAGTTTCAGGTTACCTTTGACAAGAGCAATTAGTATCCCCCAAGGGCCGGCTCATCACTATGTGATGGGTCGGGTCCTCAATGATGTAAGTTTAAAATGACTTTGCATTAGCCTCCAAGTACCATGGTGCATGCTTGCATTGACATGGGACTTGCATATTTGATGTAATATCAATTTGAATAATGTAGCCCCAAAGTGCCGGGTCATATGCCTGCGGTGACTCGGGGCTATTCCTTCCATTGTGGAATAAATTATATCCATTGATAAAGAAATAATAGCCATTGTGCTAAAGCAACTTTGAAAATCTCATTCATAATACAGGTTAAAATCCATCCATGTTGGCTATTAAAGTTTTGAATAATATAATCTGGTATGAAAAATCTCAATCATAAGATCTTGTCTGTTGACAAGTTAATCTGGAATTAAATACACAACGGCTCTTGGCCGATGGCGACTTAATGCGCATCCATTGTACTCCCGCATGTAACCCGATGGCTTATAGCCTTTGTAAAAATCAATAATTGATAACACTTTTGAAACACCAATTTCAATCTTTGATGATGGGCTTGAACTTAATCATTTATCTAAGTCATAGCTCTGCAAATCCTGCACAGAGGTTAAACAACATATGCCCTGGCGACCTAACGTCAAAAGGCAGGGCGGGTAACAACCCAAACATAATATAGTCTTTATGCAATGATGGAAAGACTAGAATTAAGGCCATTCAAGGCTAAACATACTGGCGACTTAACGTTAAAAGCCAGGGCGGGTTATCACACTTCGCATATTCATACAACCAGGAAAACATAACTGTAGGATTGATTTATACTACTGGCTTACATCGCCATTCCAAGTGAAGGTAACAGTCCGATGATTTATAAGCGCATGATTCCAATGGAGCAATCCAAAATATACTGCCCACTTAATGTCCAAAGCCAGGGCGGGTTATCGAACCTCGCATATTCATCCAACAATTTAAATATATACCTGGAAAATTGGCTCAAATTGCCGGCTTACATCACCACATCCAATGAGGGTAACAATCCAATGATTTATAAGCGCATGATTCCAATGGCAAACTCCAAAATATACTGGCAACGTAACGTCCAAAGCCAGGGCAGGTAATCAAACCCAAAGATGCTCAATGATGAGTCATATAATCAAGGCTACGTGGCCTATGAAATTGGTTCATACTACCGGCTTCAATGCCATATGCAGTAAGGATAATAGCCCAAAAACGTAGAGCGCATAACTCCAAGTGCACAATCAAAGTATACTGGCGACTTAACATCCAAAGCCAGATCGGTTTATCAAAACCCCAGATATGCCCAAATATGAGTCATATGGATTAAGGCTACATGGCCTGAATCGTTTTAAACCATATGTCAATATGGAACAAGGATATGAACCCAAACAATGTTCATAGAAAGTAACAAATCAGAAAAAACAAGGCTTTCATAGGTTGCCAAACCTCAATATCAAGTGCTATTCAAGGGCCGCATAGCCGCTGAGTTAGTCCTTTATTCAAACCTGTAAGCCAGGCCTCACATGACCAATCACCATTTTAACTTTGACAAGTTTAGGGTCTTTATAAGATTGACTGTCAAGCGTACGGCGGGTCATTCCAAGATTACCTGGGCGGAGTGGTAGGCATACAAAGGCAGGATAACCTGGATTTTTGGTGAATACACCCGGCGTCCAAGCCGATCAAAAGGGTAAACATGTAGCTATGTTCATTAAACAGGAAGCCCCCAAGTGATCTAGTAATAAGCCATCAAGGCAGGTTGCCTATGTTTGAACTGCACAGCTGTCGTGGTGGGTGCACGGCAGATGCCATGGGATGGCTAAAGAGAGGAGGAGGCTCGAGGGCACTGGTGGGCTCCAGAGGTGAGGTCGGCATGAGCAAGCATGGGACGCAAGACATACCTAGGTTCGGGGCTCTCCGGAGAGATAACACCCCTAGTCCTGCCGAGTGTGGTTTATATGTAACAGTACAAAGTTGATCCTAGAGCTGTATAGAGGGAGAAGGAGGTCTGACCAAGGATTAGCCTGCTCCCTCTCCTCGGGTGTTGCTCTTTGTGTGATCGATTGTGTGAATGAAGCGGGTTCTGCCCGTATGCGAGGGGGCTCCTGGGGGGTTTTTTAGGTCAACCCCCCAGGGGTACAAGGGTAATATTACAAGGCCATAGGGCCGGGTTGTCAGTGTCCAGGAACCCGGTGCTGTGACCCACCGGGTACCAGGGCTCGCCGAGTTCTCCAGGCACGGGCCCCGCGCACTTACGGGCACTGTGTGTCGTCTTGTCGATCGTCAGGGCATGGTCGGGTTGAGTCGGCTACAGTGGTGCTCCGTCAGGTTGCCGCTTGTGGGCGTCATTAGTCACGCTGGGACACTGTTGCCACGCTCGGCCTAGACAGTGGGTAGGCGTTGGGCATTGTAGCCATGCCGGCCCTAGTCAGCAGGTAGGTGGAGGGCACTGTTGCCTCATCCGACTGACTAGAGGCATGGGCGGGGTACTGTGGCGTTGATCATTAGTTGCAGAAGTCCTCTCTCTTACAATCCATAAGACCCTTCGGAATGTGGTGTTCACGGAAAGTCACACTGAATTCTTCCCAAGTGGTAACCTGGTCGGCTGGGCGCATAGCCTCATAGTTTTCCCACCAAAAGCTAGCAGGGCCCTCAAGGCGATAAGCAGCGTAAGTGACTTTGTCAGCTTCGGCTATGCTTGCAGAACGTAGCTTATGGGTAATGCTGCGAAGCCAATCATCTGCATCGAGAGGCTCGACAGAATTATGGAAGGTTGGTGAGGTCAGCTTGACGAAATCATTGAGAGACACCAAGTCGTTCCTCTGGGAACATGCAGTATTCTGCTCGATGCGTTCTAACAACCGTTTGGTCTCGCGTTTATTCCTTTCTGCCTCCAACATGACTTCAGCCAAGGAAGGTGGATGGGGTAGATTCCCATCCCTAGCTCCACTGGCTTCACCCTGCTCCTGAACAGCAGGGGTGCTTCGGGTGTTCACCATCCTAGGAAAACAAAACGACGGTTTAGACAAGGATGGCAAAACTCTAGCACGGGAATGCAGAATGTAATGGATGACACAGAATGCAGAGATGTTCATTTGTACGACATGGTAATACAGAAACTGCCATATATATACCATCGGTCATACACACCATACATAGTTTAGTACATGCCCAGGCTGAAGTACAACTATGGTGAAGGGACATTACATCTCATCAGAGGCATTCCAAGCTCCTATATATTATTTTTCTACGCCCCCCAGAATTCGGTACACACTAAGTCATATTCCACCAGACGCGCATGACTGTGGAAATACAACTATTACAATACTAGTGAAGCTACTACCAACTCAGACGTCTCCGTAGTAATCTTCATAGAGATTACCACCATGTCCTGGGAGCTGAATATGATCATCTGGGAACAGTCGGTCCTATGGAGCTTGCGGTCCATAAGGACTTGGATGTGGCCTTGGTCCAACAAATGGTGGCAGATGGGGTCCACGGGGACGGGTGATGCCTCCTACATCACGCCAGTCCATGCGATCCGGCAGACCAGACCGACGGGGTACAAATCCCTCATGTCCATATACCAAGCCTGCACAGCTGGTGCAAACCGTGTCAGAGTGGCCCAGAGATCAGATCGACTGTTGAAAAGCTCCATTCACAAAGCATGATTCTAGCGGTCCTTATCCTCAAGCAACTCTGTGGTAGTGCGGAGTAGTGGATCCTCATGGGAGGAGTCAGTGCAGAGAGCCTGGTAGTAATCTTCTGCCCCAGGGAGTGATGCCGGCATATAGCGGAACTCAGTGTTCCGAAGCAAGGGAAGCCTAGCCCGCATAATAGTCATCATCGAGTAAGCAGCATCCTGCATGGACATCTTGATGGTAACCCCAAGTCCATATGAACAATGGAGGGGTTCAGTAGCTCCAGGATAGGAAGGGTATATCCTGACTGTGCAAAGGTATTGACTTTGATTGAAATCTCGATACTGCTCCTCAACGGTATACTCGGGATACCATCGATAGCCAGCCTCGGTCATCACGCGGACTAGCATGGCCGTGTGACTAGGTACATCGAGGCACCAAGTCAAACGAACCACTTGATTCTGGGTGCAGGTGGCCATCTGAAAGCACGAAATAACGTGAAGGCATTAGAATTTTCTAGGAGAAATCGGACAACATAACGGCTGTAATTTCTTAGAAAAAGATTTGAGACATTCACAACATTTGGCAAAGCCACTCAACAACATCATATCAAGGTTCTGGTTCAACTGACAACATACTAAAAGTAGTAGAAACTGAACTGAGGCCTGGAACCAACAATCCAAGATTCTACGGATTAGTAACACGTGAACCTGATAGAAAGATGAGATCCTAGTCCTTAACCCACATAGAAAGAGAAGAGGATGACTCAGATCAGAGGGCATAAGGTAAAGGAGTAAAAAGAGCCTCACATCCCTCCCACAATCAATTCCCTACATATAACTAAAGCATTTATAGACTCGACATCGACCAGTTTGTCTTAACAAACCTACAGGCAGTCCGGCTGTAATGCCAACGCTGTCAGGACCCCGATTCTAAGTCACACTGATCTAGCTTGTAACACCTCATATCACTTTGCGGCCTCACCCACGGTATTCCCACGGGTGTCGCCTTACCATGGCCCGGGACCGTTTGCGCCTTTTGGCTAACGTATATGATAGTGTCGCTAGCATCCATATGACAGAGAACCCGGGCCTACATGACTAGTCGTGAACCCAAAGTGGCACTAACTTATGGGGACATGCATACATGAATAAACATCGAACATGGTTGTCGAGGACGGCACCCCACCGCAGACCGACATGGTCGAGCGGGAGGGGGCCGCTGGAGGTGGCGGCAATGCCGTCTTGGAGGAGGCGGCGCGGGCGGCGCCGGAGGGGTCACCCCGGGCGTCGGCGGACGGGGCACCGCTGGTGGTGGAGCCTCAAACCACTCCGCCCATTGAGCCAGCGTCGGTGCCTGGGAAGGCGCTGGAGAAGGCGCCGGCTTCAGGGGGGCGGCCAGAGGAGGGCACGCCCTAGCGATCAGGGCGGAGGACGCCGGGCTGCCGAGCCGCAGGTGTCACGGAGCGGGACCAGCGAGGTCCCTTTCGGACCTCTAACCCATGAGGAGGCGGCAATGGCCGCCATAACTCGTCGCCTGCGAGGGCGGACGGACCGGATCCACGTCTTCGCCCAGGCCGAGGTTGAGGCAACGCAGGATCTGGAGCGCGTCGTCTTCATGAGTTTTCGTCCGCGCACTATTTTTCTTTTTCCGTTCTTCTCCTCTTCGTGGGGGCATGTTAGCGCACCCACTGGGTGTAGCCCCCGAGATCTGGGCCAACTGCGTGGCAGTTGGGCCGAATCTTACCTTGCCGGCTTGTGCTGATTGTTTCTTCTTGTAGCAACTTGACACCTACCGGGTCAACGTCTTCAACCGGCTCCTTGAGACGCATCGGTGTGTCAAGGAGGTGCTCGCCGCCAAGGAGGAGGAGCTCCGTGTTACGATAGGTATTTCTTCTTCACGCTATTTTTTAGTGGGGGCGCACTAGCGCACCCACTGGGTGTAGCTCCCAAGATTCGGGCCAACTGTGTGGTAGTTGGGTTGAATCTTAATATAGTACTTTGTCGCTGAGTTTTTCTTCTGCAACCGAGGTGTTGTCTTGGAGGACCCGGCTGATTCGGGCCGGTTTTCGCTTTGACCGGCTTGTCGTGGACGTCGGCCGGCTTGGGGCCGAGGTGGAGGCGGCAAGGGTGGAGGCGACGGGAGCCCGGCAAGCGCTTGACGAGGACAGCTGGCTGCAGGAGCAGCTGGCGGGCGACAAGAGCCGGCTCGAGGCCAAGGTGGAGCGGCTCAAGGCGGAGGCCACCAAGGTCGTGGAGGCACAACAGACCCTTGCCGAGGCGGACCAGCAGCACGGCAAGCTGGCCGACGACAAGGGGCAGCTCCAGGCCTAGGTGGAGCGCCTGGAAGCGCTGGTGGCCACGGCGGAGGAGGCCCGGCAGGGGGAGACCCGGCTCCAGGAGGAGGCCATGAAGGTGGCCGGGGACAAGGACGCCGAGCTGAAGGCGACCCTTGCCAAGGTCGCCGACCTGGAGAAGGCGCTAGAGGAGCTCGACCGCACCATCGCCCGGGAGCGGCGTGGTACGTTGCTCGAAGCACAACACGTGGAAGAGTCCTTCTCAAGTAAGTGCTTTTCTTTGGTTTGGTTGTTGCTGCCGGGTTGGGACTCCGGCCTCCCTTCCTTAGTAGTTTTCTTCTGACTTGCTTTTCTTCTTGACAGGGACCTTCCTGGAGATGCTCCCACTAGCAGAGGAGGTCGTCCGCTTTCAGCGAGACCCGCAGGGAGTCGTGGGCTCCGGGGCCGACCCGAATGTGGCTTGGACCTTCCCGGAGATCATGACCGCTGCCCAGACCCACCTGCAGGTCCCGAGTGACCAGATGGGGTGGCTTTCTCAGGCCGGCGCGGCGATGACAGCGGCCCTCTGGCTAGGTTCCATTGCACCGGGCAGCTTCACGCGGCTGGTGCGTTGGTTGGAGGCGGGCCCGGACCGTCTTCACGAGTGGCGGGTCTCCGCCGCTCGTGCCGACGCCGAGATGGCGCTTCAGTTCGTGTTGTCGTGGCATCCGGACTTGGCGCTGGATGCGTTGATGGGCCAGCGAGCCGGCTCGGAGAGCCAGCTGCAAGCGGAGGCTGGCCGAATCGCCGCCCAGGCCAGCTATATCGCCGTATTCGCCTTGCATGATGAGTTCCAGCAGGAGCGGGCGGAGGATGGCAGCGTTGTGCCTGGTGAGGACTACGGGCCTTGGGCCTGTTTAAATTTATGTTGTATGAGATGCGTGAATGTTTGCGCCTTTACTTGTTGTTTTTTGGAGCTGTTTTCTTGCAACTTCCTCCCTTTGGGTTTCACCCCCGCGAGTCTGACGGCTAGGGCTCTGGTCCGTGACAAGGGGTTCGGCCTTTGAGAGGGATGCGCAGTACTTGGGCTTTTGAAACGTTTGGCGTGAGCGAAACACCCACTGGGCCGACTGGCGGCAATCCGGCGGGCCGGGTTGGCGAGCAGCCGGTCGTGTGGTAGCTTAAAGTGATGCGGCCGGGTCGAGCGATCCGGTGACATGCAAAAACTTCGTGGATGCCTTCACCTTCACTTTTCGTTTTTAGGGCCTTTTTCTTGTAACTCTCCCTCTTTGGGCCTCCCCTCCCCATGAGTCTGATGGCCAAGGCTTTGGTCCGTGACAAGGGGTTCGGTTTTTGAAAGGAACGTTCAATAGTCAGTCTTTCAAAACGTTGAGCAGGACCGAAACACCCACTGGTCCGGCTGGCGGCCATCAGGCGGGCCGGGTTGGCGGCAGCCGGTCGTGCGGTAAATTAGGTCCGCGGGACCGGGTTGGGCGACCCGGCGGGTTTTGACTTAGTGTTCATGGCGCGCTGTTGCTTTTGTTCTCATGCGCTTGCCAGCCCACAATCGAAGCCGGATCAACAGCTTAGGGCGAAGCGAGAAGCTATGGCGATCCAACGCGTTTGAGAACCGCTAAGAAAAAACGGCGAGTGGCCAAGCCGGCCAGCCCTCGGGTCGAGCGAATCGACCCGGCGGCTGGGTTCGGCTTAAATTTTTAAAGTGATGCACGAATGTAGAGACACGATAGCCTGGTCGCAAAAGGGGCAGCCCCCGAGCGTCGTTCAGGGACCCCAATATTTTGAGATGATTACAAAAGACGGTGGTACATACGTGTTTACAGCTAACTGTAAAACGGGCGGAGCAGCTCTACGTTCCATGGCCGGGTTGTTTCGTCGTCGGCTATGTCTCTCTTGTGCTTGTTCGACTTTGCGGGCGTCGATGAGGTAGTAGGCATTGCGATTGCATAGGGCCTTGCTGATGATGAAGGGGCCCTCCTGTGGGGAGGACAGCTTGTGCTGGCCCGTCTGCTGCTGGACGAGTCGGAGGACGAGGTGTCCCTCTCAGAAGGCGAGGGGCTTGATCTTCTTGCTGTGGTAGTGCCTCAGTCGTTGCTGGTAGATGGCTGAGCGAGTGAGCGCTAGGAGACACGCTTCTTCGAGCAAGTCGACGCCGTCTTCGCGCGCTTCTTTTGCTTCGGCTTCTGTGTACATCGTGACGCGCGGTGAGTCGAACTCGACGTTGGTTGGGATGACGGCTTCTTCGCCGTAGACGAAGAAGAACGGGGTGAACCCGGTCGACCGGTTAGGCGTGGTGTGGAGACTCTAGAGAACAGCCGGCAACTCGTCGAGCCAGCTGCCAGGGGAACAGACGAGTGGCTCGACGAGCCACTGCTTTATGCTGGATAGGATGAGGCCGTTGGCCCGCTCGACCTGGCCGTTGGACTGCTGATGAGCAACGGAGGCCAGGTCGAGGCGGATGCCGGAGACGGAGCAGTATTACGCGAGCGTGCCCTTGGCGAAGTTGGTACCATTGTCTGTGATGATGTTGTTCGGCATGCCGTAGCATACCGCGATATCTTTGACAAATCGAACGGTCGTTGGACCGTCCACCTTCTTGATCGGCCTTGCCTCAATCCACTTGGTGAATTTGTCCACCGCCGCCAGCAAGTGCGTCATGCCGCCTCGAGCAGTCTTGAAAGGTCCCACCATGTCGAGTCCCCAGACCACGAAGGGCGAGGCGATCGGTATGGTCCGGAGTGCCGACGCCGACTGGTGGCTACGCTTGCTGAATCGTTGGCATCCCTCGCACTTGAGGACAAGCGACTCGGCATCTTCGAGGGTCGTGGGCCAGTAGAAACCATGGCGGAAAGCCTTGGCCACCAAGGATCGCGAGGCGGCATGGTGCCCGCACTCACCCTGGTGTATGTCGAGGAGGATCTCAATGCCCTTGTCCTGGTCGACGCAGCGCTAGAACACGCCGGTGGAGCTGCGCTTGATGAGCTCGTTGTTGATGATGTTGTAGGCGGACGCTCGGTGCTGTACTTGCCGAGTTTCGGTCTTGTCTATGGGGAGGACCCCATTCTCCAGGAACTCCAAAATGGGCAGGGCCCAGGATGGTGCCGCGACATCGCTGAGGACGGCCATGACGACGGGTTCCAGGGGGGTAGCCCTCGAGCCGGGTTCAGAGGCCCCAGGGCCGGGTTGGGGTGTGGTCAGGTTGGCTGGAGCAGTCACCAGGCCGGGTTGCACTACAAAAAAAATACACTTCTGTGATGATACGTGTTTGTCACAGTAGGTCGCTTTTTTGTCATGCATGTACATCCATGACAAATTTATGACAAAATCAAGATAGTCATACATGTGCTGTCATAGAAGTGTTCCATGACATTACCAAAATTATCATCAAGGAAGTGTCCACTTCCATGACGATAAATCGTGCGTCACAGAAGTGCTTTCGTCAAGGGTGACCGACACGTGGCATCCATCGTAACGGAACGCCATTAAGCTATCGGGTCAGGTTTTGGAGCCGATAACCCGTTAACAGCCCCGACCAATAGGGATTTTCCACGTGTAAAATCATCATTGGCTAGAGGAAACACGTGTCGGCTCATCGTCGGGACAGATGTCATCCACTCACTGGACAGAATGCGCCTATGATACGTCGACACGTGGCACGGCCCAACAAGTTTAAATGGGCTGTCCCACCTAAAGGCCCACAAGATTTTGCGGACCATAATGGGACGGCCCAGCTAAAGGCCCACGAGATTTTGCGGACCATAATGGGCTGGCCCAGCTAAAGGCCCACAAGATTTCGCGGGCCATAATGGGCCGGCCCAGGTAAAGGCCCACAAGATTTTCGTGTGCCATAATAGGCCGGCCTAGGTAAAGGCCCACAAAATTCTTGCGGATCATAATGGGCCGGCCTAGATAAAGGCCCACGAGATTTTGCCGACATTAATGGGCCGACCCAGCTATAGGCCCACAAGATTTTGTGGACTCTAGTAGGCCGACCCGTTAACTGGCTGCCATGTTTTGGGCCAAATTTCGGCCCATATTTGATCTGGTCTATTAATGGACTGCCACGCTCCGGGCCTAATAGTGGCCCATATGAGATCCGGCCCGTTAAAAGCCTACCACGTTCTGAGCCAAATTACGGCCCAGATCAGGTACGGCCCTTTAAGAGGTTTTGGGCCTAATTATGGCCCATATCGGATTCGGCCCGTCAACTGGACACTATGCTTTTGGGCCCACTTGCTAAAGGCCCACTTAGTAATTCGGCCTGATAATAGTTTTGGCATGTTAAGGGCCCGTTTAACATTTCGTCCCTATATTAATTTCAGCCTGTTAAAAGCCCGTCATATAGTTGGGCCTAACTACGGCCCGGTTTGCATCCAGCCTGCTCGTAGCCGATATCTGATTGGGCCAAACAAGGACCGAGACAATTTTTTGGCCTATTAAAAGCCCGTGATTTGATTCGCACAATCATGGGTCGGGGTTCATTTCGGGCTGCTGCCGGCCCGTGAGCTGATCGGCATGTTTCAGGCCCAACCTACATCGTGATTGCATGATGGCCCGATTATGTACCGTAATTTTACGGTTTCGCCGGTTTACTGCGAAGACAGGATATATATACAGTAAAATAACTGCAGCATCGTGAATAAGAAAAAACCTATAGTATACAATAAAGAAATTATGGCATATTACATCCATTGGGCATCAAAGTTTGCCACTATGATAATAAAGCACAAGCAGACAGCAAATTACATACACTGGGCATCAAAGATCGCCACCAGTGCAAATAAACATGCCGACAAAATAATATACAAAACCGACAGCACTTCAATAGAGTTCAAGAAAGGTTAGCCCTGCTGGGGAGCTGCAGCGCAAGCAGCTAAGCAAGATGATGAGACTGCGCTGGTTCAACACTTATATCTTCCTCACTCTAAAAGATAAACAAGCAGACATATGACAAGTTTTGCACATAAAAGTATCAGTGCTGACAATTCATCACATTTCTTACTAACGAATAAAGTGACACAGTTTAAATTTGCATTAACACAATATGGTATTGTTCTGGTCAAGACATGGCAGGAAATGACATTGTGAAGGAGTTGGCAGCTTCACGACACCACTGGGTTACAGATCAAGAACTCATAAGTATCAATGGTTAGTGTGCTGTCAATTTATACCATTTCAGATTGGCAAATAAAGAGACGGTTTAAATAATAGTAGAGTGATATGACATTGTTCATAGTTAAGACATTGCAGAATATGACATTGTGCTGTGGTGGGTAGGTTCACCACACCACTGGATTACGGATGAAGAACAGAGGCATACATGCAGTGAAAAAGAAGATCACTTGCTCTGTATAGTTTAATTTACATGGTATGAAGAAGGAAGTTGGTTGTACAACTAAAAACTTAAATTGAGAAAGGAGAAACTTTTGTTTATGAACTACATAATAAACTTTAAACAAGCAATTTGATGCAAACACCAAAAATAAACAGCTGTTGCAGTCATGCCTAACCAAATATATACAACAAAGTTTGAAGGCTTGAGATGGACAAACTTACATTATTGGTGAAGACAGGCTCTATAAAGGCCTTGTCCATGCTGATGGGGGGGCAATTCAAGAAGTTTACCACAGAATCTTCTTCAAAAGCATTGCCTTTATTCTACATTTTGTTAAGTGTAAATATAGATGTGATAATATACAAAAATGGAGAATATTTAAGATAAGATGAAGAGTGATGCTACATAACCAAGTAGCTATAAATGTAAGTGCAGCGATACAGGCAAAAGGTACAGCCAAGAGCAATGCACAGCTAAACTTCTTCAATACCAACCTTATGGTAAGAGTAAATATAGATCTGATGTGTAGAAAATGGAGGGCAATGGAAAATAAGCTGCAGAGTGATGGTACATGAACAACTACCTGTCATTATAAGTACACTGATAAAGGACATCATGTACTTACAAGAACAATGCAGAGCTAAAAAACATTGGCATTGAATATATTCTACACTAATGTAACCATTCATACAGATCAGATAATTTGGAGCGAACAATTGATAAGCAAGCTATCATGCATACTGCTGTCACATAATGAACCAGGTATGTATGCAAGTACAGTGATATAGGACAACAGGTACTAACAAGAGCAAAGAAGCGGGCAGCATATTTGCGGGCAGCATATTTGCGATATCTTGTCGTTCTTGTCAAACCGGAATTCTTCTTCGAGCAAATTTCCTGCAAAAAAGATCCGTAAGGCACATGCGGAAAAGTAGAAGTTCAAATTGTCATGTGATTTCATAGACAGTACCTCATCCTGGGAATGAGACTAGTGCATAAAAAGGTTTTTCCATTCAATGTCTTCTAAATTTAGCACAAGAGACTTCACCGGAAATTCGTTTATAGACTTGCCATCAAAGTGTGATTTCCTCAGGTAACACTGATACTGCTACAATGCTTCCTTGAAAAGCATAAGCAAGCTTTGCTCGTCATGACTATCCAGATTGACCCTCGCCTAGTTACAACAATGTAATGTAAATCATTCATGTGTTCAATCAACAGAAAACAGGAAAATAATAACCATGAATAATAGCACTTACACGTAAGTTGGACAAGAATATGTGAAAATGGTGTTTGTCTTCACAATAACCTTCCCATGATGGGAATATATGCACGTAGTCCCTAACAACATTGAAAGCATTGTCTTTTAAACTAGGAATAAATGGAATGGGGTTCCAATCTGCAGGAATTGGCCGTCTCTAAAGTTGGGATAGGTCTTCGGCCAGTGGACTTGCTGTACTTTTTGCTGGAGTGGGATTTTTCTATAGTACAGCTAGTGCTATGGCAAATGAAATCGGTATACCTTTTGCTGGAGTGCAGGTCCTGTGTGGTGGGGCTAGTGGTGTGGCCAGTGAAGTATGGGTACAGTCTGCTGGAGTCGGTCCTACGTTTTGTGTCACTGGTTGTACATCCAATATAAGTGGGGTGATGTCTGATTTCTCCGGCACCATCACGTTTTTCAAGGACTTTGCTGGTGCTCCTTCAGGTTCAGCAATCACCCTCTTCCTTTTTGATGTCTAATGCACAAGAACAACATTTGAGTGGAAAAACATGGTATGATGATAGATGGAATATGTATTGATAATGGATGGGCATGGCATCTCGACATATATGATGAGTAAACTAAGCAGATGGCGGTGCAACAAAGTAGAAGAAATGCAAGACAACATATGCAAGATACCCGCAATCAATAAAACATTGCCAAATTAGAACAGGCACCTTGATGGGTGAACATGACAGGCCATCTGCCTTTCACTCCTCGAGGTTAGAATAGTCATTAGGATGATATTCTGAACAAGAATCAACAGGTGGGGAGCGTATGAGTTTCATTGCATCTAGAATGGCATTCAATGCCTTGGTGCCAATTTTGTAAGTCATTGCAGTGTTTAGCTTCAAGAGTGGACTGCTGCTAGTGCGACACAAAGCAGCTACACAGATCATAGTGTAGATATAATGGGAAAACCTTAAGCATCAGAGTAAAACCAGCAAAGTGGAACTTGCTGGAATATATGTGCTAGTATTGTCGGTACGGCTAGAAAGGCTTCGGATACCAGCTCTCTTCAAGTGAAGGTGCGGTACTGTTAATATCAATGTAACTCTCAAAGGCTACACAGCTCCCTGCATTTCCTTGCTATTCTTATAGGATTCAAGTGGGCAGGCCACTACAAATCCTATTCCTATGTTTACAAGATCCTACGAATCAAAGAGGCTCAAAGTGTCCATCACAACCGACCGTATAGACCTCTACACTGCAAATGTCCCTGCTCATCTTCAGTACAAGGAACATACTATACTACTATCATACTCCCTCCGTTCCAAAATATAAGTCTTGGTAGAGATTTCCACTATGGATCACATACAGATGTATCCAGGTACATTTTAGAGTGTAGATTCACTCATTTTGCTCCATATGTAGTCCATGGTGGAATCTATACAAAGACTTGTATTTAGGAACAGAGAGAGTACATATTAAAGAAGAACGGAATAGGAACATGGTAAAGAAGAGCAAGCAGATTTTGGATAATAAAATGTTGGTTGCGCAGTGCCCACACATGATGAACCAGAGCGCATTAAGAATGCAACTCCTAGCTGTCTCTCGACCATTTCAGGCGGTTGGATGAAGATCCTACATCTCCTAACCCTTCTTCTTCCTCGTCTCTGATTCTTCCCATACAGAACACCGCATGGGCCGCCGGCCGGACCATCGGCCCCCACCGCCTGTGTTCCTCCGCCACCCCCACCCCCACCCCCACCCCCACCCCAACCACCACCCGCATCGAGTTTTCTTCGTTCGGCGAGGCCCCACAACCACCCGAGCCCCTTCGATCGCACCGGCGAACTCCGGTGAGCTCTGAAAAATCGACT
Organism: Triticum urartu; assembly: GCF_056163025.1. Taxonomy (NCBI): domain Eukaryota; kingdom Viridiplantae; phylum Streptophyta; class Magnoliopsida; order Poales; family Poaceae; genus Triticum; species Triticum urartu. The sequence goes on along the minus strand of NC_141879.1, from coordinate 397,960,139 downwards.
GACCCAATTTTGAAATTTAGTCTACTGTGATTTAACTAGTGTGGAATATAAAAGGGGAAAACCATAAGCATTGCGAGTATGGTGTTGAGCGTGCCATGGCGGATCTGAAGGTGCAAACCGGACAAAGGCAACTTCACAACGAAGACAATAAATCAGAGTAAAGCAGTGGCGATCTATTTTCTTGCTGCAATAAATAAGTTGAGCAGATACGAAAGAGTACCGCCTCTGGTGCGGCGCCGTGTAGGCATCTGCTGAGAATTTTACGGTGCTGCGATAGCGATGGCTGTCGGCGGCGTGGAAGCAGATCTAGGAGGGTAGACGGTGGCGGCGGGGCGCAGTGGACGAGACGGTCGTAGGAGCGGCGCCGACAAGGTGGACGACGGCGGGGATGAAGCGAGAGGACGGGATGCAAGGATCCTGGTCCGAAGCCGTGGATGAGAGAGGTCGATCTCTTGTAATGGACGGTGGCGTCGGGGTATCAGCTCCGGCATGGTGGAGGAGGATGGCGGTGGATGGGGTGGCGGACGGAGGAGGGTGGGGTGGAGAGGGTGTTTTGGCGCCCACGGAGTACGAATGCGGAAAAGGGAGGTAGAGAGGAAGGGGGAACCATGTATTCAGGGCGCGCTTGTCTCAAATGCGAGGAAATTTACAAACTTAGCCCCAGTTTCAAATTTCTACTACATCACAGCAACACTAGTCGGTCGGGGATAGGACAGTAATCTCGCATACACCGAATATTTGTCGACGAGAGTTTGTTTTTGGCGCCCACCGTGTATGAATATGAATCGGGGAGGGAGTCGATTTCGGTCAAGGACACACCGTGTTTTGGCGCCCACCGTGTATGAATCCAGTTGAGAGGCGGTTACGTCACGTTTGGGTGAAATTACAAACCTACCCCTATTGAAACCTATAGAAATCCAACATATAGGATTTGCGTGGCAGGGATAGGCAGCAGTGATTTCCATCTCACAGATTTTGGTTCCGGGCGGTTACTCCGACTTTCCCCGCTTCGTTCAAATTTTGCAGAGTGCACGTTTACCGTGCCAACTCAATTCGAATCTCGTTTGTATTCTATTTTTTCAGGCGGGATCCATTTTCAATTGGAATTACATTCTATATACGTCATTTTTTATATATACTTTCAAAAGCACAACACCATTTATACATAAATATGGTTTACAAATGGCATGATCTCAGATTCATAAGGTTGTATCCATCAATTTGGATTTTCAAATATTTGAAACCACTTTATGTTGAAATCCAATGTATGCATTCCTCGCTAACTGTCTCCAATTAATGTGTGTTTCATGCAGGTTTTTTTTTAATTCTCAAACATGTATAATGTGTTTCACACACGCAACATATAGTGTAATCCCGTTTAGACATTAATTGCATATAAACCATGCATTGTTTGTAATTGAAGAATCTATGAATCACCAATATTGATAAACTATATAACATTACACGTGTGCCCAAATTCAAATGAATATGCATGTTTGATACACCAATTTGCGTTATGATATTATTGATGTCGTGATCTCCAGTTTAAATATTTGAATCCCCTTTAATCCAGATATTCGTCTCATATAGCTATCACTCATGCTTATATAGGACTATCTCTTTGGACCTATACGCGTTCATCGTCTCTCAGGTATCTCTCGTGCTACCTGTATGTCGACAATGATCTTTTATCTTCGTAACACACTGACGGTACTCTCTCCCTCGACCTTCATCACTCTATCTCTCTCTAAGTATATCTCGCTCCCTGCTATGTGTCTCTAACTATGATTCTCCATGTGGAATCTCTTTCTCTCACACAAACACAAAACTTTGTCTCCCAGGGTCTCATTTCTCTCTACTATTCCCATGTGTGCCACACGCACACCCCTCATATAGAGATGTCTTTCGCTCCTTAGATATGAGAACCTACGACTCTTCCTCATCAATATCTCTTTCTCACACACAAACACAAACTCTGTCTCCCAGGGTCTCATGTTTCTCCATTGTTCTCTTGTATGTCGCTCACACACACCCTCTCTCACTAGAGATATCTTGCGTTCCCTCGTATGTCTCTCTAGCTATCACTCTCGTTGTGAAATATCTTTCTCTCTCGCAGACACAAAACTCCGTCTCTCTGGATCTCATTTCTATCTGATATCTGTTTGTATGTGACTCACACGCACCCTCTCTCTATCTCTCTCACACCCACACACATAACCCAGCCTTCTGATCCACTCGACTCCTATCTCTAATGCACACTAGCTAGCATCTTTATCTTTCTATTTATCTGTTTCTCCATCAACCTTCTTTATCGCCCTCACTCTTGATTCCTATCACACACACTACATATGTTTCTCTCTACATGTAGTCAAGTGCCCTCTCACACACATATATAACTTCACCCTTTGAACCACCCGACAGTCATCTCCAACACCCAAACTAGCGGATGTCCCTCTAGCTAGCATCTCCATCTCTGTATCTATCTGTAGTTTCTCCGTCAACATTTCTTTCTCGCACGGAGTCTTGCTTCCTATCACCCACACTATATATGTCTCTCCATACATATGCATTTATAGGTTGGTCTCTTTTGCACAATGGTTGCGCCTCACTCTCTCTGGTTGCCATAGATGCATGCTCCAGCCCACGCCACTATCTCTTAAAGACAAAAACACAAGCTCACTTGTCGGGACTTCTTCCATGCATTCTCACATGCATGCATATTGTCATACCAATCCGTCTCTCCCATGTCGTTGATCTTATGACTTATGTCTTCTTTCTTTTATCTCGATCATGCGCACGCACACACACACATCCCACGTATACATGTATACCTCTCACACATGCACGTTCAAGGTCTCTATGTCTCCATACGTAATTAATTACCCTCAATCCTAATGCCACATCGAATCGTTCTCCTCTTTTGTGCACATAACTTCCGCCTAGATGGGTAAAACACACACTCACACTTAACAATCTCCTTCTAGCTACCCCCCCCCCCCCCGCCTCTCACTCTTCCCCTATATCCCTGAAACCAATAAGACCATCCCTTAGTTTAATTCCCGCCTACATGCACCATCGATATATAGTAGTCTTCCTGGGTGTCTCTCGAACAAACACGTTCTCCCGAAGTCGACTCCTCTCATGCATATAGGTCCTAATGTGTTTTTCGAGGCTAACTTTGACCAAACGTTAGAGAAATAATATATGACATGCAACTTACACAAAGCATACCTTCAATTTTGTATGTCAAAGGAGCTTCCAATAGTATAATTTGCATAGTATACATCTCATGTGCTATTAATCTTGTCAATAGTCCAAGGCTGTCTTGAAAAACACATTAGGCCCTTTATAGATGGAAGGAGGGAGTAGGTCCCATGCAAAAAATGAGAATAAAATTCAAACATCTGAGCATCGCGGCTCGGTCGATAACATTGAGAAACTTGGTTTTAAAATCATGAAACCTGGCATGGTGTCATGTCATGGTAGTACCATGTCGTGGTAAAAAAAATTGGCCGAATAGGAACAAATTTTGGTATAAGCATCTTGCAAATCGGAGCTTCTCACAAGAAGGCTCGTGGTTCTGGGAGGGAACGTGTCACCTTTGTGTGCATAATTCAAATTTGAAATACAAGCACATGTTCTAGTGCACCAAAGTTGGTTGAAAAATCACATGTGTGTCCTCGGGTAAATTTCTAGGTTCCATGCAAGAAATGGGAATGAAATTCAAAATTTTGGGTGTTGTGGATGGGTTGGAAACATTGAGAAACTTAGTTTTTTAATTCCTGTAAATCCAAAACACGCATGAAAATAATGAAACTTGGCTTGGTGCCATGACATGGCACCAACATGCTGTGGTAAATTTGCAGTCCAATTTGCTAAGGCGCACACATTAACAATCAACAAAGTCATTTTGGAAGAAGTGTTGTCACGTTACAGTCGAAAACACAAGTATTATTGAAATCGTGGGTGTTCTACTTACTAGTACCATTTATGTGCCGCCACGCGTCCCCTTTTTTATTAGCTAGGAGGCGACGTGCAGGGTAGCTATTTGAGTACGAGAGGCATGCGATCAGACCCCTGCGCGTGCTTATCGGGAGGAGAGCCCTTTGACCTCCATCTGCCGTCCACCTCTCTCCCAAGGTCTCCATTAATGGCGCCCGAGACTCTGTTTAATGGCGTGGCTATGTCTCACTCGACTGACATTTAAGAGAGAAAAAACAAAATCTGAAAGCACGGATCTTGATGTAAGATCCGACGGACCTATATAGCATCTACTGCGACTTACAGCAAGACTGATGAATATATAAGGACGATTAAATTTTTTTTATCAAAGAAGGGCTTGCCCCTTCCGATTTTCATTACTGAAAACCACCACAATTCACAAGAAGTTCAGCACAACTCTAGCCTAACACGAAGGACTAAAAGCTACCAGATTGAAATCACAACATCCCAAGAGGCCAACAAAGGCCAAACATCCACGCTAGAACCCAACATTTCACAACCGACGACACATTCCACATCCTAAACCGATTATTACATCAAAAGAAACCAGGAAACTAGTCTCTGCGGCAAGTGGCAATGAGCTATTTCGTGTCCTCAAGACGCTGCTTGAGAACATCCACGGATTCCTCCACCAGCCTTTGGCACTCGTTGCGGAGCATGTCATTCTCGTCCATAAGTTTCTTCAACAAGGCACTAGTCTCCTCCTGCAGGTCTGCTCTTCGGACGATCTTCTCCCTCAGCAGGTCACGCTCGGCCCGGAGCCTCTCATTGCCCTCCCCTAGTTGCCGGATGTCACCGGTAGCCTGTTCAAACGAGGCTATCATGTCGTCCTGCAACCTCGCCGAGCGGGAGATCTGATCCGTCTTGCTATGGACGATTGCATGCATGCGCCTGTAACAGTCGTCGCGTGCCCGCGAGAAATTTTCCCAGGCCGCTGCGGCGCGGCGGGACATCTCTACTGCATTCGTGGCGCGGCAAGACATCTCTGCTGCTTCCGCGGCGCGGCCGGACCAGTCTGCTGCATCGACGGTGCGGCGGGACCTCCGTGCTGCTTCAGCGGCATGGCGGGACCTCTGTGCTGCTACTTCTGCGCGGCGGGACATGTCGGCTGCTCTCGCAGCGAGGCGGGACATCTCTCGTGCTTCCGCTTCCATGCTCGCCTCTCCCTGGTGGCAATCTCTCGACCCAGAACTCACGCTGGCCATGGCAGACGCAAGGGAAGGATGCTGAATGACTTGTTTGTTTTTGTGGAAGAGGAGTTGAGGAGGAATGTGAAGTCATCTTGGCACACTAGTATTTATAACCGAGTACTAATACACTCCTAAGTGGGAAACCGTTTAGGTTGTGATCGGTGTGAACTGGTTTGCAATTCAATATAGCGTGGAGTAATTTGGAATGTGACGAGACGCAAGCTCAAAATTTATTGACGGTTCTAGTTTCGAAGTGCGGCACTATTCCTGGATGGAGTACTTCTTTTTCTACTCCCTCCTTTCCGGTTTTATAGGGCTTATCTCAAAATCTTAGTTTTTCCATTTTATAAGGCTCAATTTGGTTGTCCCCAACACATGTTCAGATGCCAAGGTGCATTAAATCATTGCATGCAAGTATTATGAGAAAATTGACCAATGCATGTACTTTATGCATGCATGCATTGCAATTAATGCATTAAACCTATCTCTCGGGACTTCCCGCACGCACCATCGTGCCACCCACAAAAACTTGTACTCTGAGTTTAGTAGTACGTTATACAGGAAGAGAAGAGGTGCACGCACGCACTCGTCCTCTCACACTCGCGTCTATTTTTTCTCGAAAAGGAGGATGATGACCCCCGGCCTCTGCATCTGGGAGTCACACACGCAAATTATTGAAATATATCGAGTGCAGTGCTTTGATGTGTCGCGTCAACTCCTACATCAACGAGAAGTTTGATTATCCTCTCCCTCGCGGACTTAACTGCACATGCCTTTGGCAGTATGACAGGTTGGCCACACACCTGTAGGGCCCACCTGTTATACACGCAAAGGCAGGAGCGTCCCTCCCTTGCCCATGAGCGTGGTGGCTGGCAAGACTAGGAGAAGCTTTCGCTACACGCTCTCCCTCCCGCACGCGGTGGACATGCAGCAGTTCAATCGGTGTCAGATGGCCAGAAGCGTACAGTAGTACTCCTCCAGTGCAGTAGTATTCCATCATTGTTCGAGTTCCCGAAGAGGCGAAGAGCCAAGCGCAGCCCGGACGCTCGTGTGGCAGTTTCATGTGTATAGTAGTCTAGGATAGCGTGTACCGTGCCTATAAGCTTAAAATCGTTGGGGTAGGCTCCATGCTATGTGGCCGTCTCGAAGTTTTTTAAAAGAAATAAAATAGTCTTCTGGCCCTACCCGAAAACTGCCACGCGTACTGCCCGGGAAAAGCCCCGCCCTCAACTTTTAACTACGCGAAAATAGTTCGAGCTTGTTCGTTCTATATAAATACAGTACTTAATGTATGTTCATTCACCCGTGGGGTTGTTCAATGAATGGAGGGGCGGGGAGCACAAGTGAACAATAATGTAGTACTACTATTAGTAAGTAGGAGTCATACAGTAGTCACCTTAAATAGAGAGTTTCTTTTCTTTAATGCAACGTACACAAATTGAAACGCTTGTTGTGGAGAGAGAAAATATAATCACTCCACTATATATGGACACAGGGGCCTGAGCGCTTGCGTTACTAGGGTTGCTCTCTTCATTCTCTCATCCTCTCCAGATATAAACAAGACAGCGGTAGCGACATTTTCTCTCTGCTCACCGGTGGTCACAGATCCGGTCGGATCCCTTCGGCCGGTGTGTGTAGAGGACTAAAAGGTGCATTGTTCACGCGGTCATCGCCGCCGAGGGAGGAAACCCACAACTGCTGGAGGGGCCCGATCCTCTGCCCGTGCCGTTCTCTCCGACACATGGCCGGCTCGGGAGGTCCTCCGACCCTTCTTCCTCCCTGCCGTATTGTCCGCAGATCCGACCCGCCACCGCCGACATCCCGGCAACCCTCAGGTATAAGTTCTTCGAAAGCGGCCTTTCTCTAATGCCCCAGCTCCCCACGTGTCTGCATGTGCATCTTTTTCTACTCCCATCAGCTCTTCCAAAGCCACCTAAATTTTTGGTATTATTAGAGGTAAAGCTACTTCATGCATTCGAATCTAGGGCTTTGTTCAAACAATGAAGAAAGGGGGTAAAGTTGTAGCATGAATCTAGGACTTGATTCAAAGAGGAAATAATATGGTGAAAGTAGTAGAGACCAGATACCCAACCTGAGGAAATAATCTAGTACAAACTGCGTTTTCCCATTATTTCCCTTTTCAACCAATAATAGATATGTTCCTGGGAAAATAACCGGTCTCTTGGTTGAAAAGGGAAATAATGGGAAAACGCAGTACAAACTGGATAGGGAACATATCTATTATTGGTTGAAAAAAGGATAGAAAGTGGCGGCTGGTGGACAAGTCAACAGAGTATGTCCAGGATTAGATTTGCTGCCATCACATGATAAAAGGTCTCCAGGATTAGATTTGCTGCCCTCACATAGTAAAAGGTCTCAGGATTAGATTTGCTGCCCTCACATAGTAAAAGGTCTCCAAGATTAGATTTTCTACCCTCACATAGTACAATGGCACTCCTCCTGTTTTCCCCGTTATGATAAGTAAGTTGCTCCTTTACGCTGCTGAGTGTCCTGGTGTCCCCACGGTCCCATGCCCTTAAACCAACTCTTTAGCTGCTGTTGATTTACTATGTCTGGTAAACAAGCAATGCCACCATTAAAGTAATCCCATATTTGAGGAATCTCATTGTTGATCGTAATGCTTCTTGTAACATGAAGCATCGCTGACGTTTTAAAATTTCTATTGTCCTTGCGTGATTTCCATGAACATAATTAAGATGCTTCTTTTTATTTTGTATATGTTTCGTATATTCCTATTGACCTACAACTGTTTACTTTCTATCTTTTTGTGCAGATAGGGATATCCATTTCACCTTGTTGCTATTGTGACCTTTTGGTGAAATGTAGAAAACACTTTTTTTGGAATGAGTGTCTTGTGCAGTTCAACTAAAATATCACGTGGGCAACATCTCTCAATTTTGGTGGAACTGCACAAAATGGTGACTGGAGTTTCCAAAATCTCCGTCAAGTTCTGCTGGTAATCTCGTGCAACATTTTATTATCCTTTGCAAGATGGAGTCATCACTGTCACCACAATGGCACTTTATTTTAGTGGAACTGCACAAAAGGATAAGAAAATTATAGTTGCACCTTACATGAGCCGGACAGCCAACCTTAATGTTCCTCAATTTTAGTGCAACTACTAAAGAAGAACCTGCCAGCTCACAAGAGCAAGTACTTCTTGCTAGCTAAATGATGCAATATTTGCTTCATTTTAGGTGAACTGCAGAAAAAGGCGCATGAATTGAATCATGGAACTCCAGGCAGACCTCATCCAAGTAGAGCTGGAGGTTGAGTTCAAGGAGGCCGCTATTAAAGCGAAATCATGCTCTCCTGTCTCCTTGTTTGTGCTGTGCAAACATGCTGTGCAAACAGGAATACTCAACTACAGATGTATGACATGGCTAGCCAAGATGGATTTAATCCCGATATTCACTTTCTCAAAAGGTTCTAATGGGTTGGTTCTGAATCTTGCAAGCTGGGAATCAGTGAGATGTGTAGGCATCTTTGTTGTACTTATTATTTGGATCTTATTTGTTGGTTCTGAATCTTGCAAGCTAGGAATCAATGAGATGTGTAGGCATCTTTGTTGTACTTATTATTTGGATCTTATTTATTGGTTCTGAATCTTGCAAGCTGGGAAACATGGCATGATGATGCAGAGGACAACAACCATAACAAACAGTTCAAACTCGGTAGTATTATCTTTTGTGGAAGTGTGACAAATGTGATGATCGTGTGCGTCCTGAGAATAATAATTCTAATTGTTGTGCATGTTGATCCTGTGGCACTGATAGAACGAGTGAATGCATTGCTTGTTTTAAGTACAAATTTCTATTAAAGCTAATTAAATTTAAGTAAAGTGACCACTAACTCCTGTTATTACAGTACCAATACAGACCCGCTCGTGAACCGACGTGTGGCCGAGGGTGCATCTTCTGCTAGGCGTGCAGTGGACGAGGGAGGGGTAGTAACTGTTGTCGCCTGTACACACTCAGCTTACTGTTGAATCTAGTTCCCCAAGAGCTGAAAAACGAACTACTGCCGCCGCCTACACACTCGTTCACTCGAAGAGACTCCAATGGCGATCCGAGGGCTGAGCCTGCTGGATATGGACTCCGGCAAGGAGTTCCCCTTTGAGTTCGCCGTTCAGTCCTATGGCTGCACCAAGTTGAATGTGATGTACACCAACAATACGGACTCGGTGAAGCTCTGCCTCGCCTCAGTCCTGTGGCTGCACCAGGTTCTGGAGCTTTCGCCTGTTTCATCAGCAGCACCGACTGCACCTTCGCTACAGTGGAGAGAAGGAAGAACGCGACGATTCAGCCATCTGGTGCTGCAAGCTTGTTGACATCCAGAAGCAATACAAGATCATCAGCAACGGGCAGGAGAAGGACTCCGTGGTTGAGGGAGTCCTGGATTAGGGGGTGTTCGGATAGCCGGACTATACCTTCAGCCGGACTCCTGGACTATGAAGATACAAGATTGAAGACTCCGTCCCATGTCTGGAAGGGACTTTCCTTGGCGTGGAAGGCAAGCTTGGCGATACGGATATGAAGATCTCCTACCATTGTAACCGACTCTATGTAACCCTAACCCTACCCGATGTCTATATAAACCGGAGGGTTTTAGTCCGTAGGACAACATACACATCAACAATCATACCATAGGCTAGCTTCTAGGGTTTAGCCTCCTCGATCTCGTGGTAGATCTACTCTTGTACTACCCATATCATCAATATTAATCAAGCAGGACGTAGGGTTTTACCTCCATCGAGAGGACCCGAACCTGGGTAAAACTTCGTGTCCCTTGTCTCCTGTTACCATCCGGCCTAGACGCACAGTGTTGGCATTCTGGGAACGGGGGTCCCCAGACTTGCCTGCCTGCGGCCTGCGGCGTGGCTCAAAGGGGGGCCCAGCGCGGCCCATCTTCACCAACACAAACCCAAGACCCTCGCGAGGGGCCAAGCCTCGCGGGGCAGACGACGCGGAGCTTCCTCAGGCACGGCCTCGTCAGGCTGGCTCACGAGGAGGCGGAGAGATCAAGGCAGGGTACCTCACGAGGTGCCCGTGACGCAAGCCATGACGACCGGGGGCGCCAGGCGGGTGCCAGCCCGTGCAGTGTCCTCCCTTCCTCTTTGGTGCAAAGGGGGCAAGCGCAACCACGGTGTACTGAGGCATCAGGCAAAGGTTGCCATTTCGGTGCAACGAGACCAAGACCAGGAGGACTACGAGACGGAGGTCACCGTGGAGCCCGAGACGGCGTCATCACCAGAGCTTTGCGCAGGCGAAGACTACTTTTCTCAGGATAGTTGATACTAGCTGTCCCCCTTCAAATTAGCCCGCCATTGTTGGCTCCCTTCCCGCTCGATATTTGGGAAGAGGACCAGGGCCTCTATAAATAGGACCAGCCACCCACAGAGCAAAGGGGCCGGGGGGTTGGATGGATAGAGAAGATCAGAAAGAGAGAGAGAGAAAGGTGACTGAACTCCTCCCAGTAGTTCATCGCCCCAGCCAAGAAGAGACCCTCGCGAGGCTGTTCTTCCTTGTATTGTTCATCATCATTAGGCCAAGAGGAAATCCACCACACCACACACTGGAGTAGGGTATTACACCACAACGGTGGCCCGAACCAGTATAAACCCTGCGTCTCTTGTGTTGTTCTTTCCATAGTTCAGATCCTAGCAAGGCGGAGGGGTGCAGGTAGGTAGGAGGCGAAATCTCCGCGCGCACCCCAGTGTTCGAACCTCAAGGGTCTGCCGGAACCCGAAATCCGATATTTGGCGTGCCAGGTAGGGGTGCGCCGGGATTCGTCTTCCACCACCCCGTTCTCCTCCGACCATCACGCCCATGTCTAACGCTCGTCGGGCCCGCGCCGAGCGTTGGGCCGCGCTCGCTTCCCGGGTCGCCCAGACGGCCCCTGTCGGCGGGCGTCCTCGCCTTTCCCCGTCACCCGCCGTCAATGCCGCCACCAGCCCGGCGGGGGACGAGCAGCAAGCATCGTCCCAGCATCCGTCCGTGCGTCAAGACGGCCGCACCGCGACCCCCTCGCTCACCCCAGCTGGTTCTTCATCCCGCGCGCTCCGCATGCCCATGGAGGCTCGGGCTGCACTCATCGCGGCGAACGAGCTCCTGCGCTACCGTCCCGTCGACGACGTCTATGAAGAATGGCTCGACCGCATCGCCGAGCTCGTCCGTGCTGCAGGGGGCTCTCCTGCGCCGTCCGTTCCGCTGCACCGCACCCCGCCCCGGGCGGGCAATGAAGCTCCGACGGCGCCCCGGACGCCTCCTCCTCAGGAAGGCGCCATGGCTCCAAGGTGCGTGGCCCCTGGGCGGAACCCGCTCCGTCAGGCGCCAGCGCAGCAAGAGCAGAGCTGTCAGGAAGTCCCTCGCCTGCAGGAAGCTGCCCGGGCGCTCCTTGCTCCAGCATGTCGTGACCATGCTCCTGCTCCCGCGCGTCAAGACCCCGCATTGCTCCTAGCTGCAGCGCGTGGGGACATGCAAGACCAAGTTCCCCGTCATCCAAGGCCTCCCGTGGCCACAGCAGGCTGCCGCGCCCTCACCGCCGAGCTGCGCAACGTCGCGTGGCCCGGCAAGTTCAAGCAAGACTTGCCTCCTGGCTACGACGGCATGGCTGACCCTACGGAGTTCCTCCAGCTCTACGAGCTGGGCATCGAAGCTGCCAACGGAGACGAGAAGGGCATGGCGAACTGGTTCCCCATGGCACTCAAGGACAGGGCCCGCACCTGGCTCCTGAACCTGGCTCCAGGCACAATCTCCTCCTGGGATGTGATGCGCACCCGCTTCATCGCCAACTTCCACGGCACTCGCGACCGGCCACCCGCCGTGAGCGACATGCGCTGCATCAAGCAACAGCCCAGGGAGACCCTGCAGAAGTACATCCAGCGCTTCAACAACGCGCGCCTCAAGATTCCCAAGGTGACTGAGGAGGCCATCATCTCGGCCTTCTCCGACGGCGTGCGCGACGTCAAGATGAAGGAGGAGCTGGCGATGCATGAAGACCTACGCACTTCCTTGGAATTGTTCAACCTGGCAACCAAGTGCGCCAGGGCCGAGGAAGGGTGCCTCTCCCTCCTCGAGCTGCCTGCCGCAGACCCAGAAGAGAAGAAGCCCAAGGCCAAGGATGTGAAGCGCAAGGGGGCTGCCGTGCTCGTGGGAGAACCAGACACCAAGCGGGGCAGAGATCAGCCCGAACCTTCCAAGGGCAGCCGGTACTGTGTGTACCACGACCTCCACACCCACAACACCAACGAATGTCAAGAGCTCCGAGCCATGCGAGAAGGAAGGATCGGCCGTCGCCCTGACCGCAGTGACCGGGGCTACGGCCGGGGAGGAGGAAGGATCGCAGGACGCTGGGAAGACCGTGGTCCGCACCAAGGGTGGCGCGATCAACCTCGCGAGGATCGCTGGCAAGACCCGCCTCGGGAGGGAGGCTGGAGGGATCAGCCTCGCGAGGGAGACTGGAGGGATCAGCCTCGCGAGGATCACCCGCAAGGCAACACAGGCCTCCCACCGCTGCCGCCGCAGCCAAGGAGAAACGAGGACCGCCACCACGACGAAGGGGCTGGGGGCTTCCAGGAGCCGCGCACGATCGCCTGCATCCTGGGTGGGGCAGAAGCCCCAGCCTCTCAACGCATCTTCAAGCAGTTCACCCGCGAAGTGAACGTAGTCCTCCCCAGGCTCGAAGCCACGCACCCTCTCAGGTGGTCGGCGTGCGCCATCACGTTCAGCTCAGCAGATCAGCTCAAGTGTGTGGCTACAGCCGGAGTTCTCCCGATGCTTTGTTCCCCAATCATCAGCAACGTGGTGGTCACCAAGACCCTCATCGATGGCGGGGCAGGCCTCAACGTCCTGTCCGTGGAAACATTCAACAACCTCCAAGTGCCCTACAGCCAGCTTCAGCCAACCAAGCCTTTCTCCGGTATCACCGACGGCTACACGGTCCCGATTGGGCAGGTCCGCCTCCCTGTCACCTTTGGGGCACGCGACAACTACCACATCGAGCTTATTGACTTCGACGTTGCTCACATTCGCCTGCCGTACAACGCCATCCTTGGGTACCCAGCGCTGGCCAAGTTCATGGCCGTAACTCACCATGGCTACAACGTCCTCAAGATGCCAGGAAGCGGCGGAGTCATCACGGTGCCATGTGAAGAGAAGGACGCGGTGTGTTCCCTGGAACGAGCCTTTCAGGCCGCGTCACTGGAAGACCCGGATCGTGGAAGCAGGAGGCCTCCCGAGACCGCCCCTAAGAAGAAGAAGACATCGTCCGGCCCGACCACTCAGGAGGCAGGCCCCTCTGGGCCCGCGCCTGCCCAGGGGGAACCTCCTTCCATCGAATAGGAAAGCGCGCCCGGCGCCCTCCTCAGGAAGGGCTCGGGGGCTCTCCCCTGGAGGGCCACCGACCTAGCTAGGGTCACGAGGGAGGCGCTTGGGCACCACCTGGAGGCGTGTTTCGAAGCACGTTTCCCTCAAGAAGGAGCAAGGCAAGGAGACCCAGACCCTCAGGAGTTCGTCAGCAAGGCCATTCAGGAGCTACAGGAGTCAAGAGTCATGAAAGGCGGCCGCCGCCTATCAGCAGTGGCTCCCCATCCAGGCGAGGATGGTGGGCTGCGCGTCTGCATCGACATACCAGGGCTCAACTGAGTCGCCTCTCGCCTCTCTAGAGCGCCTCTGGCCCTCGCGAGTGGGGCGCTGCAGAGGCCCACCCCAAAGCTACGTTCGCATGCCTTACGGCTTGCCGAACGCGGCTGACACGTACTAGCGCCTCATGAGGGGCATCACGGGGGCACGAGAGGCCAGGCGTTCCGCAGCCCTGGCAGGGATGGAGATGGCCCGTGAGGAGCCGCCAGCGCCTCCGGAACCTCCTGAGGCCCCTGGGCCTGGGGGCTCGTGAGGATCGGCTCCCGCAGCCCACCGAGCCTGCTACACCAACGCTCCTTCGTCCTCAACATCATCAGGTGACATCTTTCGGGTTTTATTTCCAGCTGGGAGCGCCCCCCCCCCAGGGCTGCATTATTCCCAGGCCGTGTGGGTCCGTCCCTGCGACGTGTATCCCTTTTTATTCCATGTTGTTAGCTTACCCTGTTGGGGGCGCCCCTCGGGCTGCATGATCCCCAAGCCGCTCGGGCCAGGCCCAGCGGCATGCATCCCATATGCGTTTATTTCCGATTATGCGTTAGACCCACCATGCTTGATTATTTGATGCCGGTCCACGGCACCTCTTCTTCTCCATGCCGACCACTTGCACGTTAAAGGGGGGGTACCTGAGCATCGCGACTCAGGGCTCTTACTGGCTCTCCAGCCCTCACCCTCTGGCCTTGTCCATGGCATCGCGACCTGGCATACCAGCGACGGCTGAGACCAGCTCGAGGGCCGGGACCCGAGGACGTAGAGTGCCGACATCTTACCAATTTGCAGGCACACATCACAAGATAAGGCCCAGTGCCAGGCGCAACCCGCCTCGAGGTAGGGCCCCATGAGTCCCGCGCTGGCTCACGGGTGCCCAGATACACCTCGCCAGGCCCTACCGTGCCAGCCACGTGTCAGGGCGGGGCTATACACACCCCGGGGGCTCCTCCCGGAGGGGAGCCCCCTCCCACGTACCAGCGGAAGCACCATGCTCCGTGCTGGCTGACGACACTGCCGAGGAGCGGCTATGCCCGTACACATACGGTAGCGCTATGCTCCGCGCTGGTGATAAACAACTGAGGGTGGCCCCCGGGCCGCACCAACCTCAGGGAGCCCAGAGCTCAGTGTCTAGCCTCATCGTAATGCCTCCACTCGGGAGTGCCGCGCGAGGGGGCTGGGCACGGGGGCTGCGCCTGGGTCACACCCAGACGCACGCCGCCCAGCCAGGTCCCCCCGGGCCTGGTTCATCACGCGTCTCTCCCCGAACGGAGCAAAGGTACGAAGGCTGTTTGAGCGTCAAGGGGGACTCCTGAGCATCACGACTCAGGAGCCTAACTGATCATGTAGCCCCTCACTCCGTGGCCCCGTCCTGGTTTCCGGTCGGGACCAACGCTGGGTGAGGTACACGCGCGGCCGGGCTCTGTAGACGTAGAACGGTAGATCCACCCGCATCACACCTCCCTACTTGTTGTTCGTGCACCAAGGGGGACTCCTGAGCATCGCGACTCAGGAGCCTAACTTGTCACGTGGCCCCTCACTCCTTGGCCCCGTCCTGGTTTCCGGTCGGGACCAACGCTGGGTGAGGCATGCGCGGGGCCGGGCTCTGCCGGCGTAGAACATAAGCAAGTAGGAAGGAAAGGCACAAATTTCAAGATGTTCAAAAGCAAATATTACAGTCCACACTGTTATCTCGATGCCAAACGCAAGTTTAAACGCCTCCCCGAGGCATGATACATGTGCAGGAATTAAAGGCAGAACCAGGAGCCGCGACGGGGTCACTTGTCGGCGATGGAGCAGCGCGGATTGAGTATGCCTCACGGAGCGGTGGGGTCGGCAGCGCCTTGCTTCGGCTTGGTGCTGAAGGCCCGGAACTTCCCCAACAGGGCCTCTGCACGACCCTTCATGGCCTCGGCAGCGGCAGCGGCACGCTCGCCGCTCACTGGCTCTAGCAGGCTGTCGAGGTCGACACCGGGATCACGAAGGTAGATGTGGGTGAGGACCCACGTCATTGCTGCAGAAGACAGGACACGCGCCTCGGCCTCGGCCGCGGGGCCAAGGCCAAGGGCGACATCTTCAAGAGCG
Organism: Triticum urartu; assembly: GCF_056163025.1. Taxonomy (NCBI): domain Eukaryota; kingdom Viridiplantae; phylum Streptophyta; class Magnoliopsida; order Poales; family Poaceae; genus Triticum; species Triticum urartu. The sequence goes on along the minus strand of NC_141879.1, from coordinate 397,944,214 downwards.
TGAACCAGAAAGGGGAGCAGAGGCGAGAGGGGAGAGACACACGAGGACCTCGCCGAGCAACCTCGCGCGTGCCGATGCAAGGACCCGGCGACACATCAGAGAGCGGCCCCTGATCCTCGAGGGAACAGATCCTAAAGGGACACAAACTACGCGCGACCCTGCAAAAGACGCCATCATCAACAGTGGGTCGTCAAGCATCGACGCCAACCCCATCCATATCAGAGTCGGCGGCGGCCTGACGAGCCCGCCCTGCTCCAGGAGCGGTGCTGGCTCGAGGGCTCGTAGCTGTCGTCGCTCGTCTCCAAAGTCGCGAAGAGCTCGTCGGAGTCGCTGGAGCCTCCGATGCCTCCACCGCCTGAGGAGCCGCCAAGGGAGCGGTTGGCGGGCCCAGTCCTCGTCGCGGCAGGGTCCTGGCCACCTTCCCCGGGGCAGCACTCCAGCCGGCGCCCGCTCGCATCGAAGACCTTGAAGAGCATCACCGAAGCACCGTCGTAATCCAAGTGGACCACGAAGACGCCCCTTACCCTGCAAACCCGGGCGATCTCTCTCCAGCCCCGAGTCATGAAGACCTCGCCCGGGGCAACGACCGCGACCTCTGCCTCGGTCGCGAGGGCACTGCAGCCGGCGTGTTGCAGCCAGAGCTCCAGGGGCTCCCCCTGCAGGACGATGGAGGCGAAGAAGGGAGGAAGGTGGATCCAAGACTGAAGAGGAATGGCGACGTGGAGCACGAACTCTTGGGAGGGGCCCTCGGTGTGGACCCCAGGGGGGACGACCCACACCTTCATGACCCGTCGGTGCCGACGGCGGCACCGCCCATGGCGGTCAGCACCAGCTCCTTCGGGGCCCTCGACGTGAGCGTACAATGGCAGCGGGAACCCCGGCGGCACCCGCTCGCACCAAGGCCTCGACACCACCTGAAGGGCCCCCTCGTCCGGGCCACGGGGGGCGAGCCGTTTCTTCGGCGGGAGTGGGTCTGGTTCCCCTCGGGGAGCCTTTCCCTTCTCTGCTGTCAAGAACCAGTGGATCGGAGCCATCATAGCAAGACAGAGCAAGGATCGGGAAGAAGGAGAAGCAAGGAGGGATGGACTCGAAGGGCGCACGCTGTCCCGTACTTATGGCCGGCGAAGGCCAACCGCCGACCTCCACGTTTACAGGTAATCATGACCCACTTTGCATGCAGGGACTTGTCCAATCCATGCAGTTGCCGAGGCGCCCTGGGGAAGTGGAGGCTCCCACGTCCAATCAACTGCCATGCGGCGCCCAAGGCCGCAGGCTGTTAGGGCCCGCGGCGCTTCGCTCTTGCCCTTCTGCCTCCCTGCACGGCCAAGTCCGGGCGCGCCTTGGGCCCGGGAGCTACTGTCAGCGTTCTGGGAACGGGGGTCCCCAGACTTGCCTGCCTGCGGCCTGCGGCGTGGCTCAAAGGGGGGCCCAGCGCGGCCCATCTTCACCAACACAAACCCAAGACCCTCGCGAGGGGCCAAGCCTCGTGGGGCGGACGACGCGGAGATTCCTCAGGCGCGGCCTCGTCAAGCTGGCTCACGAGGAGGCGGAGAGATCAAGGTGGGGTACCTCACGAGGTGCCCGCGACGCAAGCCATGACGACCGGGGGCGCCAGGCGGGTGCCAGCCCGCGCAGTGTCCTCCCTTCCTGTTTGGTGCAAAGGGGGCAAGCGCAGCCGCGGAGTACCGAGGCATCAGGCAAAGGTTGCCATTTCGGTGCAACGAGACCAAGACCAGGAGGACTACGAGACAGAGGTCACTGCGGAGCCCGAGACAGCGTCATCACCAGAGCTTTGCGCAGGCGAAGACTACTTTTGTCAGGATAGTTGATACTAGCTGTCCCCCTTCAAATTAGCCCGCCATTGTTGGCTCCCTTCCCGCTCGATATTTGGGAAGAGGACCAGGGCCTCTATAAATAGGACCAGCCACCCACAGAGCAAAGGGGCTGGGGGGTTGGAAGGATAGAGAAGATCAGAAAGAGAGAGAGAGAGAGAGAGAGAAAGGTGACCGAACTCCTCCCAGCAGTTCATCGCCCCAGCCAAGAACAGACCCTCGCGAGGCTGTTCTTCCTTGTATTGTTCATCATCATCAGCCCAAGAGGCAATCCACCACACCACACACTGGAGTAGGGTATTACACCACAACGGTGGCCCGAACCAGTATAAACCCTGCGTCTCTTGTGTTGTTCTTTCCATAGTTCAGATCCTAGCAAGGAGGAGGGGTGCAGGTAGGTAGGAGGCGAAATCTCCGCGCGCACCCTAGTGTTCAAACCTCAAGGGTATGCCGGAACCCGAAATCCGACACACAGTTTGGGACCCCCTACCCGAGATCCGCCGGTTTTGACACTGACATTGGTGCTTTCATTGAGAGTTCCTCTGTGTCCTCGCCGTCAGGCTCGATGGCTCCTACGATCATCAATAGCGATGCAGTCCAGGGTGAGACCTTCCTCCCCGGACAGATCTTCATCTTCGGCGGCTTCACACTGTGGGCCAATTCGCTTGGCCGACTGGAGCAGATCGAAAGCTACGCCCGTGGCCATCAGGTCAGATTCGGAAATTTAATCTACACGGCTGACATCCGCGGGGACTTGATCTTCAACGGATTCGAGCCACTACCGAGCGCGCCGCACTGTCACGACGAGCATGATCTAGCTCGGCCGCCGAGCAGTGCCCTGGAGGCCACATCTGCATCGGCTCCGACCCTTAATTCGGAACCAACTGCGCCGATCGAGGATGGGCGGTTGGACGCCACCTCGGGGGCTGCAACCCCAACGGCGATTGAGCCAAGCACCAGCCCCGTACTCTGCAAGACCCGTGACTCCAAGGAGCCGGACTCCTCTCTGGACTCCAAGCCCCCCGCGCCACTGCCGATCGAATCCGATTGGGCGCCGATCATGGAGTTCACTGTCGCGGACATCTTTCAGCACTCGCCTTTTGGCGATATCCTGAAGTCACTGAAGTCTCTCTCTTTATCAGGAGAGCCCTGGCCGGACTACGGTCAGCAAGGTTGGGGTACAGGCGATGAAGAAATTCAAAGCCCACCCACCACCCACTTTTTAGCCACTGTCGATGACTTAACCGACATGCTCGACTTCGACTCCGAAGATATCGACGGTATGGACGCCGATGAAGGAGATGATGAAGAACCAGCGCCTACCAGGCCCTGGAAAGCCACCTCGTCATATGACATATACATGGTGGACACCCCAAAAGAGGGAGATGGCGATCGAACAGCGGAGGATGACCCCTCCAAGAAACAGCCTAAGCGCCGGCGCCAGCGACGCCGCTCAAAATCCCGCCAAAACAAACACGGTGATTCCAGCACGGGAGATAATAATACTCCGGAAAGCGCCGAAGAAACCCCCCTCTAGCAAGATTTAGCACAGGAGGATGGAGAAACCAGCCCTCACGAGAGAGCGGCAGACAAAGAGGTCGAGGACGATAATTATATGCCTGCCTCCGAAGATGAGGCAAGCCTCGACGACAACGAATTCATCGTGCCAGAGGATCCCATCGAGCAAAGGCATTTTCAATGCAGGCTTATGGCCACGGCAAGAAGCCTCAAAAAAAACAACAATAGATTAGGGCTGATCAAGATTTGCTAGTCGACAGATGGACTGAAGTCCTTGCGGCCGAAGAGCATAAACTCGAACGCCCCTCCAAGAGCTACCCAAAGAGCAGGTTGCTACCCCGATTAGAGGAGGAAGCACTTGATGCGGCCGACCGGCCACCTTGTGGTCACGACAGAGAGGCCTCTTGGCCCTCCACTCAAGCCGCACCCCGTACCAAGGCACGGGAATATGCGCCGGACTTACGAGACATGTTGGAGGACAAGGCAAGGCAAACAAGATCGATCTACGGATCGCGTGGGCGCCCCACGGCTCGAGACGGTAACCGTCACGCTGGCCACAAATTCGGCGGGGCCGAACACAATAGACAAGGCTCATTGGAGCTACGTCATGATATAGCCCAATACAGAGGTGTCGCGCACCCACTCTTCTTTACAGACGAAATAATGGATCATCAAATCCCCGAGGGTTTCAAACCCGTAAACATCAAATCATATGATGGCACAACAGATCCTGCGGTATGGATCGAGGATTATCTCCTTCATATCCACATGGCCCGCGGCGATGATTTCCACGCCATCAAATACCTCCCACTCAAGCTTAAAGGACCATCTCGGCATTGGCTTAACAGCTTGCCAACAGGATCAATCAGTTGTTGGGAGGACCTGGAAGCCGCATTCCTCAACAATTTCCAGGGCACTTACGTGCGACCCCCAGACGCCGATGACCTAAGTCACGTAATTCAGCAGCCAGAGGAATCGGCCAGGCAATTCTGGACACGGTTCCTAACAAAGAAAAATCAAATAGTCGACTGTCCGGACGCTGAGGCCCTAGCAGCCTTCAAACACAATATCCGTGACGAGTGGCTGGCCCGGCACCTTGGACAGGAAAAGCCGAAATCTATGGCAGCACTCACGACACTCATGACCCACATTTGCGATGGAGAAGACAGCTGGCTTGCTCGTAGCAACAATATGACCAAGAACCCTGATAATTCGGACATCAGGGATAGTAGTGGCAGGTCGCGTCGCAACAAGCAGAAGCGCCGCATTAACAGCGACAATGCTGAGGATACGGCAGTTAATGCCCGATTCAGAGGCTCTAAATCCGGTCAGCGGAAAAAGGCATTCAAAAGGAATACTAGGGGCCCGTCCAGTTTGGACCGAATACTCGACCGCTCGTGCCAGATACATGGCACCCCCGAAAAGCCAGCCAATCACACCAACAGGGATTGTTGGGTGTTCAAGCAAGCAGGCAAGATAAACGCCAAAAATGACGACAAGGGGCTGCATAGCGATGACGACGAGGAGCCCCGGCCGCCGAACAACAGTGGACAGAAGGGTTTTCCCCCACAAGTGCGGATGGTGAACATGATATACGCAACCCATGTCCCCAAAAGGGAGCGAAAGCGTGCGTTAAGGGACGTATACGCGGTAGAGCCAGTCGCCCCAAAGTTCAACCCATGGTCCTCCTGCCCGATCACCTTTGATCGAAGGGACCATCCCACTAGCATCCGTCATGGCGGATTGGCCGCATAGGTTCTAGACCCAATTATTGACGGATTTCATCTCACTAGAGTCCTTATGGACGGCTGCAGCAGCCTGAACCTGCTTTACCAGGATACAGTGCGGAAAATGGGCATAGATCCCTCGAGGATTAAGCCCACCAAAACGACCTTTAAAGGCGTAATACCAGGTGTAGAGGCCAACTGTACAGGCTCAGTCACACTTGAAGTGGTCTTCGGATCTCCGGATAATTTTTGAAGCGAGGAGTTAATCTTTGACATAGTCCCGTTTGGCAGTGGCTATCACGCACTGCTCGGGCGAACCGCATTCACTAAGTTCAATGCGGTACCGCATTATGCATACCTTAAGCTCAAGATGCTAGGCCCTCGAGGAGTAATTACGGTCAATGGAAACACCGAACGCTCCCTCCGAACGGAGGAGCACACGGCGGCCCTTGCAGCGGAAGTTCAAAGCAGCCTCTCCAGGCAGTTCTCCAGTCCGGCCACTAAACGACCGGACACCGTCAAGCGCGCCTGGAGTAACCTACAACAAGACCGCCTGGCACGATCCGAGCAGGCGTAGCAATGCGGCCCCAACCCCAACCCTCGCAAAAAGGCGACGCTAGTACTTCGCGTACATAACTACACTCTAGAGATACCATGGGCACAGGGGGAGGGGCACCATCACGGCACACCCAATACACGGCTTAAACCGTACCAGGGGCTGCCGATTTTTTAAATTTTTTCTTACTTTCAGGACTTCATCCTTCGGAAGGCCTTTTCGGTAGTTCAATTGCCACACAAACGATGCAGGAACCAGGGAAGCAGACAAGCCACGCCACACTACAGAACTCAATATGGCAGCCCTTTCTAATAAACAATGCATAGCTTTCGTCTATTTTTTCATTACCTTTTTTTCTTTATATATGTTCCTTAACGACATGTTGCACTCGTACACGTTGGTACAGCCAAAATACGCCAGGGGCTTTAGTACCACTCAATATGGTATGAGAAGTCCGAACACTTTAACAAGTGCGGCACCCCGAACTTATAACATTATATGCATCGGCTCCGAATCATGTCTTGGGTCAATAGTTGGGTTTGCCCGGCTCCTATGTTTTGGTGCCTTACGTTCCGCTATCTCGGCTAAGGTAGCACTAGGAGAACCACTGCGATTGTGCCCCGGTTGAGCTGGGTCGAGCACCTCAGTGGAGAAAGCTAAAACTGACTGTCATGATGAAGCGAGAGCTGGTCGCTGTTCAAGAGGTTTTTTTTGAGTCCCTAAAGACTTATGCCGCTTAGGGCGAGGAGCCGGCTCTGTCCGGCCAAGGCGTGGATAGCGCCCCGAACTCGGTCTTCCGAATACCAGGGGCTTCGCCGAAATTTGAAATTATAGAATTCTATGGCTAAGTGAGAGTGTTCATGCATTAAAGTCTGATTGCCTTGTTCATTGGGCTGAGCGCCTCCCTCGAAGGACCCAAACATAGGAAAAAGAGCGCTCAGGTTTATCCCCGAACACCCCAGCACTAGCGGCATGGGGGCAGAAGCCGACGACTCGCCATCTCTCAGAATTGATAAACAGCCGCACAGAAGGTAATATTTTAAATTCCAATAGCATTTCTTAGCGCATATAAACAAGTTTTCAGCGCACAGGACAAAACGAGCAAGTTTCACTCAAAAATTACATCCCTAGAACATTCATCCGCCACAAGGCGGGCACCCTTCAGAACATCCTTATAGTAATTCTCGGGCTTGTGGTGCTCTTTCCCCGGCGGTGGCCCGTCCTTCACCAGCTTCTCAACATCCAGCTTGCCCCAGTGCACCTTAGCACGGGCAAGGGCCCTACGGGCACCTTTAATGCAGACGGAGCGCTTGATAACATCAAGCCTTGGACAGGCCTCCACCAACCGCCGCACCAGCCCGAAATAGCTCCCAGGCAGAGCCCCTCCAGGCCACAGCCGAATAATAAGGCCCTTCATGGCCTATTCGGCTGCCTTGTGGAGCTCGACCAGTTGCTTCAGCTGGTCGCTCAGGGGCACGGCGTGTCCAGCGTCAGCGTACTGAGACCAGAACACCTTCTCCGTCGAGCTGCCCTCCTCGGCTCGATAGAATGCGGCGGCATCGGACACACTCTGGGGAAGATCTGCGAACGCTCCCGGAGAACTCCGGATTCGGGTAAGTAACAAGTAACTCATGTTTATGTGTTTGCTTTGCATAAAGAATGCCTTACCCGCCGCTATCTTCTTCACCTCATCCAACTCCTGGAGGGTCTTCTGGGATTCGGCCTTGGCAGATTTGGCATTTTCAATAGCCACCGCGAGCTCGGACGCTTGCGTCTTCGAGTCAAGCTCCAAACTCTCATGTTTTTCCATGAGATCCTGGAGCTCTTGCCGCACCTTGCCAACCTCGGCCTCATATTTCTCCCGCTCGGTCCGCTCCGAGGCCGCACTCTTCTCGGCCTCGACCAACACTTGCTTAAGGGTCGCCACTTCAGACGTGGCCCCTACAATAGCCACGATAATCCTGTCCTTCTTTGCAATTGCACCTTTTTATATATACTTTTAACAAGGTATTTCTTACCTTCATTCTCCTCGAGCTGCTTCTTGGCACGCTCGAGCTCTTGCTCGGACCGCTCGAGGTTCTGCTTTAGCATGTCCACTTCTGCAGTCAATGCGGCGGACGCAAGCAGGGAAGCCTGCATACGCATATTGACTCATTTTTGTTAGACTCCTGCGAATTCTATTCGATCCTCTATTCGGCTTTTCTTCCCAAACGCCAAATAGAGCATTAGGGGCTACTTTCTATGCGGTACTATTATTTACACATTCTTTACTTACCTCAAAGCCTGTCAAAAGGCTAGTACAAGCTTCAGTCAGTCCGCTCTTGGCGGACTGAACCTTCTGGACCACCGCACTCATAATGGCGCGGTGCTCCTCGTCAATGGAGGCGCCTTGGAGTGCCTCCAACATATTGTCCGGCGCCTCTGGCTGGACGGGGGCCACCGGCACGGCGGACTTGCTCCTCCTAGAAGGAGGTCCCCCGCCGGACTCTGGAACCTTTGAAGGTTCCGGAGCGGTGTCCGGCCTAGAGCCAGACTTCGAACTCTGAGGGGTTTCATCCCCTCTACTCCTGGAGTCCGGGAGGTCGCCTTGCGGCGCCTCCAGGACCACCTCCTCCCAGCTTGGAACCTGTTGAGACAACACTTCGGTGTCGTCCGTAGGGCAGGGGGAGGAAGCCGTCGGAAGCGAGTTCATGCGTCGAGCCGGTCTTTGGGTGGGCTGCATAAACATATTCGACATAAGGGAAAGCTGTGCAATAAACGAATACTATGAATTGCTCTGGTATCCGGATACTTACGATTTTGCCAGGGGCTTGGCCCTAGGCGCCCACTCCTCTCCGCCGCCGTCGGCGTTGGTGGAGCAGTCCGGAGGAAGGGTTTTCCCCTTCTTGGACCCTTCGGCCTCCCCAGTTGGGGCGGCCTTCCTTTTCTTCCCTTCCCCCGCTGGAGGGGGAGGGGTCTCTTCTTCCTCCTCCTCGTCTTCGTGGGAGGAGTGCATCTTGGATTTGTTGGATGATGAATCCGACACCTCCGGGCGTCGGGCACTCTTTCGAGTCCCCATGGCCTTCTTCTTGACCTTCTTCTCCGCAACCACATAGTGTGCCGGAACCAGCAGCTTCGCCAAGCGAGCATCCGCTGGGCCTTCGGGCAAAGGAGCCGGACAGTTGATCTTTCCGGAGGTCACTTGCCAATCTTGTCAAAGGTAAGGGAGTTTAGATCCCGCATGGAGTCAAACTATGAAAAACTGATACCCTGTAAAAGGAAAAAACAGCTTACCGCGAGAGCGTGACGCTGCGCACTGAATCCGCGATCCTCAGTAGCGGATGCGAGAGCCTCGGCGCCCTTGAAAAGCATCTTCCAGGCATCTGCGTACGTCGTGTCGAAGAGCCTGCTCAGAGTCTGGTGCCGCGCCGGGTCGAACTCCCACAGGTTAAAAGCCCATTGTTGGCACGGGAGGATCAAGCGGATGAGCATAACCTGGACTACGTTGACAAGTTTGAGCTTCTTGTCCACCAGGGTTTTGACGCATGTTTGGAGTCCGGTCAGCTCTCCTTTTCTACCCCACGATAGGCCCGTCTCTTTCCAGGACGTGAGCCGCGTTGGGGGTCCGGACCAGAACTCAGGGGGCGCGACCCATTCGGCGTCGCGCGGCTCGGTGATGTAAAACCACCCCGACTGCCACCCCTTCAGGGTCTCCACAAAGGAGCCCTCGAGCCAGAGGATGTTGGCCATCTTGCCCACCATGGCGCCTCCGCACTCCGCCTGGCTGTCGCGCACCACCTTCGGCTTGACGTTGAAAGTCTTGAGCCAGAGCCCGAAATGGGGGCGGATGCGGAGGAAGGCCTCGCACACGACGATAAACGCCGAGATGTTGAGGACGAAGTTCGGGGCCAGATCGTGGAAATCCAGGCCGTAGTAGAACATGAGCCCCCGGACAAATGGGTGGAGAGGGAAGCCCAGTCCGCGGAGGAAATGGGGGAGGAACACCACCCTCTCATGGGGCCTAGGGGTGGGGATGAGCTGGCCCTTTTCGGGGAGCCGGTACGTGATGTCGTTAGACAGGTATCCGGCCTTCCTCAGCTTTTTGATATGTCCCTCCGTGACGGAGGAGACCATCCACTTGCCTCCCGCTCCGGACATGGCTGGAGAAGGTTGAGGTTGGGAGTGCGGACTTGGGCGCTGGAGCTCGAGTGCGCAAGAATGGATAGGCGAAGGAGGAAGAAGGCGTAGGTGAAAAGGTGGATCTTTATCCCCTTATATGGGTGGACGTAGCTACATGTCCCCACCAGCCTGATAAAACTCGCTTATCTCCAAACGCCGTAATCGATGGAGCGGTTGGGTTACCCATGCCCGTATTGATGAGAATCCCAGGATAAGGGGACACGATCTCTGCTTTAACAAGACGTGCCAAGGAAGCCGCCTCGCATAACGCGCTGAGATGGGACAGTAAAACGGTTCGAATAAAAGCTTGGCCGTGGTGTGATGTCACACTACGGAATACGTCAACAGATTAGATTTGTGTAAATATTATTCTCTCTATGGCAATATGTGGAAACTTATTTTGTAGAGCCGGACACTATCTTTGTGTTCAAAATCTTCTATGAAGTACTTGGAGGAGGAACCCGCCTTGCAATGCCGAAGACAATCTGCGTGCCGGACTCGTCGTCATTGAAGCCTGGTTCAGGGGCTACTGAGGGAGTCCTGGATTAGGGGGTGTTCGTATAGCCGGACTATACCTTCAGCCGGACTCCTAGACTATGAAGATACAAGATTGAAGACTCCGTCCCGTGTCCGGAAGGGACTTTCCTTGGCGTGGAAGGCAAGCTTGGCGATACGGATATGAAGATCTCCTACCATTGTAACCGACTCTATGTAACCCTAACCCTACCCGGTGTCTATATAAACCGGAGGGTTTTAGTCCGTAGGACAACATACACATCAACAATCATACCATAGGCTAGCTTCTAGGGTTTAGCCTCCTCGATCTCGTGGTAGATCTACTCTTGTACTACCCATATCATCAATATTAATCAAGCAGGACGTAGGGTTTTACCTCCATTGAGAGGGCCAGAACCTGGGTAAAACTTCGTGTCCCTTGTCTCCTGTTACCATCCGGCCTAGACGCACAGTTCGGGACCCCCTACCCGAGATCCGCTGGTTTTCACACCGACAGTGGTTGACCTCGCTGAGACCATCATCGACCCCTGATACGCCAACATGAAAGAAGACGGCCTGAACATGTGGGAGGTACCTCTGAATCTATCCTACATAACCTATGCGGCTAAGGGCGCATACGCATGCTACGACATGTACATGCAGATCTTGGACATGAGGGCGTGTTGCTTCCCGTAACCGACGAGTACACGGACAGCCACAGCGTCATGATCAAGCGTGCCAGGAAGGTCTAGATGTTGTACTTTATCTGTTTATAAGCACCTTTATCATGTGAGTGTTTCATGCATTAGCCTATGTGTCGTAATTATCTGTTTTGTCTGAAATATTTCTTTTATGAACCCATTAACCTGATTGCTTTTTTTAGTGGCAATTTGCTTATGTATGTAAACTAGTTCACTTGTCCGTAAAAAAACTAGTTCACTCGGCTGCCATGCTTTGAATCTCCTTCCTCCCAACATATTCCCCTCCTCAGGTGGACCCAGCAGGTCTTTGAATTTTCTCCCATTTTCTTTTCCGATGTAAACTGAGTTTTCTCCCAGTACTTTCCCCTAGAACCAACTGGACTGTCCCACGTCTAGCCTAAAAAATAATAATACCCCACGTACTATTAACTCATCAAATTAAAATGATATTTTATTTCATAAGTTGACAGTTCTTACAAAATAATAATAATAATTGTTTATATATAACTTGGCAAGTTAACTCCTAGTGATTGCGTACATAAGCTTGCAAAGATTTTACTGACGTGCAATCATGTGTTTATGTTTTTATAACATTTCTCCGTCTAGCCCAACATGATATTTTCACCCAGCCCAGCAAGTCCGTGGCTTTCGAGAAAAATGCAAATGGGATTTAAATGGGCTGCATAGATGCTACATCATTGTTTCACCCAGCCCACCAAATGGACTAAAAAAACAAATGGACTGACAGCTGTGTCCACGGCCACAGCCCAGTTTTTTTGTGATTTGCCAAGTAAGTCGCTTTGTCAGGCCTGTTGGGCTGCAAATCTTTCAAGACGAGGAGAGCTTTCATTTGGCTGGTCGAGAAAATGGCCCATCAGTAAGGAGAAATGGGTTGTACATTTTTAAAACACATCAAACCGCCAATTAGTTTCAAATATCTTTTTTTTTCATTTCGAGATTTTAAATTACATTAATTTTTATGCGTGCAGAATTTGTTGGATTTTATATTGATATACATTTATTTTTAAAATCAGTTTGAATGTGAGTCAAAATTTCGGGATTAAAAACAGTTCGGACCGCACCGAAATATGCAAAATTTTGTATAATTTTTTAACCGTGGCCACAATATGGGCTGTAATGCTAACAAAAAGAATATGGCTCCAAAAAACCCTTAAGAATTAGCAAATGGGATGTATGCTATTTTCCACAGATTTGAGGCTTTCCTAAAAAAAGGTTGACGCACAAGCAGTGACTGTTGGATGGCCATCCAACGGCCGTCGTGCTTCTTCAATCTCTGCTCTTCCTGCTCCAGCCGCTCAAACAGGCGCCGGCGGGACTGCCTGCTCCCTCCTCCCCGCGGCCGGCTCTGCTGCCGCGTAGGCCTCACCGCCCCACCATACTCCCATCGCTGGCCTAGCCATCCCTCTACTCACCCACACCTGCTGTTATTCTCCAGCATGGCAGACGAACCAGTAAACCCTCGTAAAGTCGTACTCCCCTCCGCATGGGAAACAACTGCCGAGTCTTCCCTGCCTCCATGTTGTTCCCTTCCTAGACCTCGCCGTCGTCCACCGCCCTGGTGCTCTCGGTGTGGCCTGGTCAACGTGGTTAACGACCGACATGCATCTGAAGTGGACTTTATGTGGAGAGGCCGACAGCTGGGTCCACGGCCGCACGCAAGGAAATGCCTCCTTATTACACGCAAAATAATGATTCCTCCACCTGACATCAGGGACCCACCGAAAGGGCCTCTGTATTTCACGAAAAAAACGTTACCGCCGCTGACAGCTCGGACCCACCAGCTATATCTTCGCACGCAAGGAAGTGCCTCCTTATTACGCACAAAAAAATGAATACTCCCCCTGTTAGCTGGGACCTAGTATAGTGGCAGGCTGACTTGTGGGCCTACTAAGTTGACGGGGATGGAGGGCTTTGTCAACTTAGTCAATATGCACAATTCTAGCTCCAGTGACCGTACGATGTCCATCCAACGGATGTAGTGCTTCTTCAACCTCTGGTCTTCTTGTTCCAGCCGCCCAAACCAGCGCCGGTTGTGCCTCGTGCTCCTGCCTCCCGTGGCCGGCTGCGATGCGGCGGAGGCCCCACCACCCCCTACTACTCCCATCGCTGGCCAGGCCATCCCTCTACTGACCCACACCCCCTGTTATTCTGCGGCGATGGCAGCCTCACACCACAGCAAACCAGTGAACCCTCGTACTCCTCTACGCGTGGGCATCCACTGCCGCGTCTTCCCCGGCTCCGCGTCGTCCCCTTCCTAGGCCTCGCCGTCGTCCACCGCCCTGGTGCTCTCGGCGCGAAGTGGTCAACATGGTCAAGGAACGGCTTCCATCGGACGTGGACTGTACGTGGAGAGGCTGACAGCCGGGTCCACGGTCGTAGAAAGGAAGTGCCTCCTTATTACGTGCAAAATAATTATTCCTCCACCTGACAGCGGGACCCACCGGACGGGCCACTGTATTTCGCGGAAAAAATGATTCCCCCTGACTGCCGGGACCCACAAGCTACATCTTCGCACGCAAGGAAGTGCGTCCGGGCAAAAAAACAAAACGATTCGCCCCCTGACTGCTGGGACCGACCAGCTACATCTTCGCAGGCAAGGAAGTGCCTGACAGTCGGGACCCACCTGGTCAAAGCATACGTAGCGTTGTCATTCTAGCCACGAATGTGTACGTACATACTGGTCAATGTAGAGGCGCGCACGTGTCATAGTAGAGGCGAGCACGTGTTGTAGTGGAGGCGCGCACGTAGCAATTACACGTACGTATAGCGGCCAGGGTGCAAGAAAGAAAATACGGCCACGTATGTGTACATACAGGCGGGGTCTCGAACGCCTACTCGTGCATACGTACGGCGACGGCTCGTGTACATGGCTGGGTCGGAACGGAGAAACAGCGTCGTCGTCGTGTTCATGGGGAGGCAACGGAATGCATCGTGTTCATGGGGAGGCAACGGAATGCGTCGTGTTCATCGGGAGGGCTTGGACGGAACAGGCAATGGAAACGAGGCCTGGCGTACCGCAGAACGGAGGAAACGGCCTTGTGTTCGACCGGCCATGTTCGAAATGGGATCCTGTTCATCGGGAGGGGTCTGGCGTACTGCAAAACGGAGGAAACGGACCTCCTACAGTCGAAACAGGGGTCTTGTTGATCGGGAGCGGTGTGGCGTACCGCAAAACGGATGAAACGGACTTGTGTTGAAGCGCTACGATCGAAACGGGGGTCCTTTTCATCGGGAGGGGTGTGGCGTACCGCAAAACGGGACTCGACGGGATACTGTTCATCTCCACCCTCGACCTCCTCTAGCCTCCACGAGCTCCTGTTCATCCAGCCTCCACCGCGCACTACTCCACCGGTTACTGTTCAACCACCCCTCCACCGTCTACTGTTCATCCAGCCCTCCACACCACGGGGTCCTGTTCAACCACCCCTCCACGGGCACCCCTCTACCGTCTACTGTTCATCCAGCCCTCCACACCATGGGGTCCTGTTCAACCACCCCTCCACCGTCTACTGTTCATCCAGCCCTCCACACCACAGGGTCCTGTTCATCCACCCCTCCATGGGCACCCCTCCACCGTCTACTATTCATCCAGCCCTCCACCACACCACGGGGTCCTGTTCATCCAGAGGTAACGCCACCGCTCACTGTTCATCCAAACCCCCCGCAATGCTCACTGTTCATCCCATCGATCGGCTTCAGTTAGCAGCAGTAGCGAAGGAATCGCTCAATCGGGTTCAGTTAACAGCCATCGATCGATCGCTCGGGTTCAGTAACGCGTAGCCTACAGTGCAATCACTCGGGTTCAGTGAGAGTCCAATGCCTCACTCGGGTTCAGTTAGAGCCAACGCCTCGCGCGCACACGCGTACGTGTACGAGAGAAACGTGCATCGCTCGGCCCCTGACCTCCCACCGTAACCGGGAACTTCCCAAAATTTTCCTCCCCCTCGCTTCTACCATGGTTTTTTCCGTCATGGACGGCCCAAACAATGTCATGCAGCTGCGTCTCCGGCCCACCCAGGACGAAAAGCCCATTTTCTGTCATGATTTTTTGTCATAGAAGTAGGAGCCCACCACATCTATGATGATACCGGATTTTGTCACAATTATCATCATAGAAGTGTCATATGTATGACAGAAAAAAAATTTGTTCGGCCCAAAATGTCACGGGTGTGTCTTTTTTTTGTAGTGTTGAGGCGCGGCTGGATTGGCTGGAGCAGTCCCTGGGCTGGGTTGAGGCGCGGCCGGGTCGGCTGGAGCAGTCCCCGGGCCGGGTTGAGGCGCGGCTGGGTCGTCCGGGACATGGATGGAGTCGGAGTCCGGAGACGGCTTGACGAATGGCTTATGCAGGTGCTCGAGGGAGATGCCGGACGGAATGGACTACCGGGACGAGGCAATCTTGGCGAGCATGTCGGTTGCCTCATTCTCCGTGCGCGGGACATGGAGGAACTCGCAACCCTCGAAAAACCTGGACAACTTCTTTATGAGGAAGCGATAGCTTGCCATGTTGGGGTCATGGGCGTCCCACTCGCCGGAGCATTGTTTGACGACTAGGTCCGAGTCGTCGAAGCATAGGATTCACCGGATGCCGAGTTCCTTGGCAAGCCGGAGGCCGTGCACAAGGGCTTCGTACTCGGCGATGTTGTTGGAGGCGGCAAAGTGGATCTGTAGCGCATACTTGAGCCGGTTGCCCTTGGAGGAGGATAGCATGATGCCGACCCCCAGGCCGAGTCGCATCTTCGAGCCATCGAAGTGCATGCGCCAATGTGTCCAGCCTGAGCGGCGGCAGGTACTGGGTCTCGGTCCAGTCGACGAGGAAGTCGGCCAAAGCCTGGGACTTGATCATGGTGCGGGGCTCGTAGAGGATGGTGTGGCCGGCTAGCTAGAGTGCCCATTTGGCGACCCAGCAGGAGGCATCCCGGCACCCGATGATCTCACCGAGAGGGGTCGTGCTGACAACGGTGACAACATGCTCTTGGAAGTATTGCTTCAGCTTCTTGGCGGTGAAGTATACACCGTAACACATCTTCTGGTAGTGCGGGTAGTTCTGTTTTGAGGCGAAGAGCACCTCGCTCAAGTAGTAGACTGGATGCTGGACGGCTTGAACCTGGCCCTTCTCTAGTCGCTAGACCACCATCACCGTGCTGACCAACCGCGAGGTCGCGGCAATATAGAGAACCAACGGTGCCTTCTCGGCCGGGACGACCAGGACAGGCGCGGTGGAGAGCATGCGCTTGAGATCCCGGAAAGCTTCGTCGGCCCGGTCGTTCACTCGAACGGCGTCGGCTTCCTCATCAGTTGATACAGGGGCAAGGCCCTCTTGCCCAGCCGACTAAGAAACCGGCTGACCAAGTCCAAGCAGCCGGTGAACTTCTGGACATCGCGCAGCTGAGTCGTCTTGCGCATGCGCTCGATGGCCTTGATCTTCTCCGGGTTCGCCTCAATGTCGCGCTCCGAGACGAGGAAGCCGAGTAGCTTTCCGGTCGGGACGCCAAAAACGCATTTCTCCAGGTTGAGCTTAACCTTGTATTGGCGCAGGTTGGCGAAGGTTTCCTTCAAATCGTCGAGGAGCGTGAGGTGCTGGTTGGTCTTCACCATGATGTCATCCACGTAGACGTGGATGTTGCGGCCGAGTTGCGGCAGCAGGCATTTCTGCATGCAACACTAGAAGGTGGCGCCGGCATTCTTCAAACCGAACGACATGGTGATGTAGCAATACGCCCCGAAAGGCGTGATGAAGGACGTCTTCAAGGCGTCGGCCGGGTCCAGCTTGATCTGATGATAGCCAGAGTAAGCATCCAGGAAGGACAGGAGCTCGCACCCGGCGGTGGAGTCGATGACTTGGTTGATCCGCGCGAGGGCGAACGGGTCTTTGGGGCAGGCCTTGTTCAGGCTGGTGTAATCGATACACATGCGCCAGGTCTTGTTCTTCTTCAGGACGAGGACTGGGTTGGCCAGCCGCTCGGGGTGGAACACTTGCATGATGAAGCTGGCCGCCAAGAGTTTGGCGACCTCTTTACTGATGGTCCTTCTCTTCTCTTCGGAAAAGCGTCGCAGGGGTTGACGGACAGGCTTGGCATCCTTGCGGACGTGGAGT
The DNA here is from genome assembly GCF_056163025.1 of Triticum urartu. NCBI lineage: Eukaryota > Viridiplantae > Streptophyta > Magnoliopsida > Poales > Poaceae > Triticum > Triticum urartu. The sequence continues at coordinate 397,927,112 of NC_141879.1, read as the reverse complement.
CTGTGCTCAGCGTAGTTCCTCGGGATACCCAGCATGTCCTTGGGGGTCCACACAAAAATATCCCGATTCTCACGGAGGAAGTCGACGAGCTCGCCTTCCTATCTGCTGTCGAGGCAGGTGCCTACGACAACATACTTGCTGCAGGTGGGATCCTCCGGGTTCAGCTTCACCTTCTTGGTCTCTTTGGAGGTCTTGAATGCGGCCTCGTCAGGCGGCTCCTCGGTTGGAATCCGGGTGGCCGACGCCTCCTCGGCCAAGGCGACGATCCGGTCGAGTTGGCGCAGCTCCCCGGCTATGACCAGCGACTCGTCTAGCTTGGTGCCATCTTAGGAACAGTCCAAGGACTTGCGGTAGTTGCTAGCGATGGTGATGAGACCCTTTGGACCCGGCAGCTTCATCTTCAGGTAGGCGTAGTGGGGGACCTCCATGAACTTGGCGAGCGCGGGCCTACCCAGAAGCGCGTGGTACATGCTGGACAGGTCCACTACCTCGAACCAGATCGGCTTGCGTCAGAAGTGGCTGCTGTCGCTGAACAGGACGTCGAGCCGGATCTGGCCAATCGAAGAGCAGGAGAGGTCGGGTATGATGTCGTGGAAGATCGTCTGGGTCGGCTCTAGGTCCTTGGCCTCGAGGCCAAGCTTGGTTATGGTGTCGCGGTAGATAATGTTGATGCTGCTGCCGCCGTCGACGAGAACTCGAGAGAACTTGCACGTGCGCCGGGGCACGACGATGGTGGGGTCGAGGACGAGAGCGTAACCACCCGAGTTAGGCATGATGGCATGGTGGTCTTCCCGGGTCCAGGTGACCGGGTGCTCCGACCAATGCATGTACTTCGTCTTGGCTGGGACGACGGTGTTCACCTCCTGCCAAAGGAGGCGCTCGCTGCGTTTGTCATCGACGAGGATGGTCAAGACTACGTAGGTCGCGTTCTGGCCTGGGTAAGAGTCGTCGCACATCACACCGGCGGCCGAAGGCGGTGGCGGAGGCGGAGGCAGCTTCCCCGCTCCCAGAGCCGGAGCTGGAGGTGGCGGGATGTCGCCTCTAGCGATGCGCTTGGTGATGGCGCACTATCGAAGCGTGTGCGTAGACGGCCTTGTGCCGCTGTGGTTCTTGCAGGGAGCGTCGAGCATCTCCTCGAAACTCATGGCGGGCTGCCATGCCATTTTGCCGGTGTTCCGGCGTTTGGTGGCCAGGTCGGGCGCGGGCGCCTGCTCGGCGGCCGCGAGGAGTTGGTTGTCGTAGCGCTGAGCCGGTTGATTGTCTTTGCGCTTGTTCTGCTGGTTGTGCTGCTGCCGGATTCCCTCACCGGTCGGCTTCGGAGGCGGCACCGGCTTTGCCTTGCCGGCTTCGTCCAGTGCCACCTGGATTTTCATGGCGGAGTCGACGTTGGCGTACTTGTCTGCCGTTACCATGAGCGCGGCCATAGTGGCCTGCTCAGAGCGCAAGAGCTTGTGCTTGAGGAGGGTGCCGTCTCGGCACCTGTTGATGAGGTACTGGATGGCTTGAACTTCGTGGATGCCCTCGCAGCTATTTCGGTGCTCGCTCAAGCGTGCAAGGTACTCGCGGCCGGTTTCCACCGGCCCTTGTACGCACATGGCGAGCTGACTAGGGCGGCTGGGTCGCTTGTAGGTGCCAGTGAAGTTGCGCATGAAGGCTTGCTCGAAATCGACCCACGTGTTGATGCTGCGGGCCGGCAGACTGTTCAACCAAGTGTGGGCCGACCCCTGGAGCATGAGAGGCGCGTAGCGCACAGCGAGGCGGTGGTTGCCACCGGCGATGCCGATGGCGGTGGTTTAGTCTGTGAGCCAGTCCTCCGGCTTCACAGTGCCGTTGTACTTGTGGGTGTTGTGGGGGAGCATAAACCCTTCGGTGAAAGGCTCGCCCCGGATGCGTGGCCCGAAGCACGCCGGTCCGACGGGGCCAATCTCCTCTAGCTCCTGGGAGAGGGCGAGTCGGTCGAGACGGTGATGAGTGTCGGTGTTGTCGATGTCGCGTGGACCCAGCCGGTCGGTGACTGCGCCGCAGGGGGCCGGCTCGCCAGCACCCAGACATCGGCCGGGTTGGAGCAGGGGATCGAGGCGGCGTCGGGCCTCGGAGGCCGGCTCGTCCGCCAAGCCACCAGCGGCCGTTAGGGCAGGATTATGCCAGGTCCGGGTGCGGCCGGAGTGCGCCTCGCCGGGTGGCGAAGACGCCTTGTGCTGGAAATTGCCAGGTCCAGAGACACGAGCGAAGCCGGATCCGGCCGGCTTGGTGAGTTTGTTGAGGCGGTCCTGCTGCGCGTTAGCCGTAGCGAGGAGGTTGTTCACACTGTTGAGGCGATCTTGCAGCTCTTCGCCCATGAGCTGATCCATGCCGGTCGCGGCTGCCTGGGGGCGCGCATGTTCTTCGCGGGAGTCTCGTAGACAGGAGGGAGGGCGCCGAAAGCGCGCCCGATCGCACCACCCCGGGCTCGAACGTCGGCGACCCGACTTGGCTCGGGGGCGGCAGGCGTGAAGCCGTAGGCGGCGTTGTGCTCTAGCTGGGCGGAGTTGAGGCGATGCTGCGTGGCGGCGAGTGTCTCGGTGAGGTCCACCAGGCGCTGGCAATCGTCGTTGAGGCGAGTCCGGACCTCGGCGATGTTGGAGGCCTTGATACCGGTGCCGATGCGAACGCGTAGGCTTTGTATCGTGGCACGCAGCGGGTTGGGCGGGCCGGCCCTATCCGCCACGGCATTAGCTTCGGCGGCCTTCCTTGCCACGCTCGACGATGAGGAGGCGTCGATGTCGGTGACAAAAACCTCCATGCAGAGGTCCATCGCGCCGGTGGAAGCGCCGTTGCGGATGTAGAGCGGGGATTCGTAAAAGCTAAGTACCTCGCAGGGGTACTCATCGTCCGTAGGCACGTCGGAGATGCGTAGCGTGGCGAAGGAGGCGGCGAGCGCGTCGATGACGTCGTCCGCCAGCGTGACAGGCTCATCGGAGTCGGAGAGGATCCCCGTCTGAAGCATGCTCCCAGCCAGGACCTCGAGCTACTCCACAGTGGGCGCCAACTGTCGTGGTGGGCGCACGGCAGATGCCATGGGATGGCTATAGAGAGGAGGAGGCTCAAGGGCACTGGTGGTCTACAGAGGCGAGGTCGGCATGAGAGAGCGCAGGACACCCTAGTCCTGCCGAGTGTGGTTTATATGTAACAGTAAAAAGTTGCTCCTAGAGCTGTATGGAGGGAGAAGGATGTATGACCAAGGCTTAGGCTGCTCCCTCTCCTCGGGTATTGCTCTATGTGTGATCGATTGTGTGAATGAAGAAGATTCTGCCCGTATGCAAGGGGGCTCCTGGGGGTTTTATAGGTCAACCCCCCAGTGGTACAAGGGTAATATTACAAGGCCGTAGTGCCGAGTTGTCAGTGTCTAGGGACCCGGTGCTGGGACCCGCCGGGTACCAGGGCTCGCCGGGTTTTCCGGGCGCGGGCCCCGCGCGCCTAGGGGGCACTGTGTGCCGTCTTGTCGATCGTCAGGGTATGGCCGGTTTGAGTCAGCTAGAGTGGCGCTCCGTCAGGTCGCCGCTTGTGGGAGTCATTGGTCACGCCGGGACACTGTTGCCGCACCCGGCCTAGCCAGTGGGTAGGCGTAGGGCACTGTAGCCACGCCGGCCCTAGTCAGCGGGTAGGTGGAGGGCACGGTTGCCTCGTCCGGCTGACCAGAGGCATGGGTGGGGTACTGTGGCATTGATCATTAGCTGGCGGAGACTCGTCCCGTCATACGGCTAGGATGGGATGGCCGCTGACCCTTGGCTGGGTTCGGAGAACATGCCAAGGGTGGTGCTGGCTTGCTGGAGAAATCTTGAGCTTGGTTGTTGGGGCCGAGTCGAGGAGCCTGGCCGGGTCGGCCTGCTTAGCCGGATCGAGCGACCCGGCTGAGTCGAGCAACTCGACCATGGTCGGGCCGGATTGAGGGGCGACGCCAGTCCCATTGTTTTAAAAAAGGATCCGGGTTCCGTTGCCTGCCTCGAGTTCATCCCCCCGACAATAGCATAGCAAGTTATCTTTGGTAACTGTTTAACTTAGGCAGAAAACCCCCAAGTCATTTCAACAAGGCATATAAGCTAGATCAAAGTCATTTCAACAAGGCGTATAAGTCGGATCATAGCTATGCTCAATGAGCAAGAAGCCCCCAAGTAATTTCTAATCAAGGCGTACAAGCCAGATCAAGAGGGTAGCCATAGCTATGCTCAATGAGCGGGAAGCCCCCAAGTAATTTGCAATCAAGGCATACAAGCCGGATCAAGAGGGTAGTCATAGCTATGCTCAATGAGCAGGAAACCCCCAAGTGACCATAATATGATAAGCCCATAAGGCAGGATTCCCATGTTTGGACCACGCATCATGGTCGCAAGTTCTCTTTGGCAACCTTTAATTTTTCCTGAGAACTGGAACTTGCGAGACATAAATTCTTTTTGAACCAGAATTTTTAATCGGATATCGAGAGATTCAAACCTTTGCGAGAGATAGATTTTCCTTGAGCCGGATTTTAAACTGGAATCCTTCATTTTAAGCTAGAAATTTTCTAACGGCCTTTAAATTTTCATCAATATGGCAGTAGCCTCCGGAACCGGGTTATCTTTCCCTTCAACGACCTGGGGTTCTTGAATTTGCTGAAACTGGCAAGATTTGCTGAGTCATGTCATTATAGCCCCTGAGTCTTAAGACTGCTCGAGGAGTTGGCTTGAGATTCTTCATACTTGGCCGTGATATAAACAGGCGCATAGCTGAGCAGCATAACGCTGTCATATGTTGAAGCTGGAAGCAAGGTGACGAGTTAACGATTCTCGCAACACTCATTGTATATCCTTGGCGTTGATAACACGATGTGAATCCAGAGAAACTTGAGGTCGATCATGGCGGGTTATAAACGAGCCCATATGATTTGTGTCAGTAATCCGGCCAATGGTTCATCCCAGCTGGTTGTTGAATTTAAACATGCCACAGTGGCAGCGACTTTGAGTGCCTATCCATTGAATCATCCGGTGCAGGAGGATGCTGATAACATATTATGATTTGCTCCAGGGTTGTTGGAATTAAACCGGGCTGCGAGAGCAGTGACTTGCATGCACTCACTTAAACAGCTCATGCAAACAGGTGCATTTCCAGTCTGCTCATGTTGACCAGACCACATGATGGAGGCAAAAGTGTCCCGTCTTTCGATGAGATGGTTGCTATCATTTTGGAGGAAGTTGACTTTGATGATCTGACTACGAACGTGCGAGGACGTTGTGCCTTAGCAATCGCTAAACCAACTCCAAGAGGTCATTGACCACACTGGAGCACGATCAACCTGACTATGAAGGTCTGTTTCCTGCTGGCAAATGAAGAACAAGCAAGAAACTAAGATTGCAATCTGGATATTGCGAATATAAGAGGAAAGCTTTATTGATCAAGGTGGGGTTCTGTGACGCCTTTGTCTGGTCGTTGAACACAACCGAAGTACGCGAAGTTCCAGCTATGGCGAACTTTAATCTAAACAAAACCCAAAGTCTAAACGACGCCCTAAGGGCTGTATATATGGAGGAAGAGGGGGGAATTTCGTGGCCCTTGGAGGAGGGGTCCGAAACCAACCCTAACTCTTGTTTCCCCACACATACAAACTCTAAAAACAACCTATACTCAAGTATTTCGAAATTACATGGGCCTGACCCAATAATAAGGTGACGCAGCACCTATAATAGCCTCTAGACGAAATTTATGAAGTGGCATCTTGTATATTCCGTCCAAGGCTTCACACACTCATTATGGCGGCATCAAAGTCCTAAAATCATCACTTGTAACTCCGTTCTGGTTCCCCTTGCGCATGCCATCATCTCCATGCTTGATCTTGCTCCAATGATCATCCTTCTTTTCCAAGCCAGGCCCTTCATTTGTAAGCAAGACAAATGTATCCAATTTAGGCAGCATCATATTCTCATGAACATTAGAATCATTACCAAGAAACAAAAGTACCTGGTAATTTAATTGGCGTGTGCGATCTCTAGAAATTAGTCATGTATATGTATCAGTAGGGGTTGTGGGTGTAAATTTGTTAGTGATGTCCTCATCATCCTCCCTTCTTGAATTGAAGTCGTCCTCGACGGAAGCTCATCTTCCACACCCAAGTAAGCCTTCAAATCTGCAATGTTAAAAGTGGGACTAACCCCAAAATCTGCGGGCAACTCATGTTTATATGCATCATCATTTATTTTTTCTAACACCTTAAAAGGACCATCAACAGGTGGCATTAGCTTTGACTTGCGCAAATTAGGAAACCTATCCTTACGCAAATGTAACCTAAGAAGATCTCCAGGTTCAAAGACAACACGTTTTCTACCCTTATCTCCAACAAGTTTATATTTAGCATTCATGCGCTCAATATTTTCCTTAGTTAACTCATGCATTTTTAAGATCAATTGAGCATGTTGCCTAGCATCAAAATTAACCTTCTCCGAAGATGGAAGAGGTAACAAATCAATAGGTGCACGAGGTAGGAAACCACACACAATTTCAAAAGGGCACATGTTAGTTGTAGAATGAAGCGACTGATTATAAGCAAATTAAATATGAGGCAAGCATTCTTCCCATATTTTCTTGTTATTCTTCAAAATATCCCTAAGCATGGTAGACGATGTTCTATTGACTACTTCAGTTTGTCCATCAGTTTGGGGATGACATGTAGTACTAAAAAGCAGTTTAGTACCCAACTTAGCCCATAAACATCTCCAAAAGTGGCTAAGAAATTTAGTATCATGATCTGAAACAATAGTATTTGGCACAACATGCAAGCAAATAATTTCACGAAAGAACAAATTAGCAACATTAACAGCATCATCGCTTTTATGACATGGTATAAAATGTGCTATTTTCGAGAACCTATCCACGACAACAAATATGCTATCCCTCCCCTTCTTTGTTCGAGGTAAACCTAAAACAAAGTCCATAGATATATCCTCCCAAGGAACACTAGGTACAGGCAAAGGCATATATAAACCATGAGGATTGAGTCGTGACTTAACTTTGTGACATGTAGTGCAGCGAGCAACAAAACGCTCAACATCCCGTCTCATCTTTGGCCAAAAGAAATGTGTAGCAAGTATATCCTCCGTCTTCTTCACACCAAAGTGTACCATTAATCCTCCCCCATGCGCCTCCTGCAACAACAAAGAATGAACAGAGCTAGCTGGAATGCATAGCTTGTTAGCACGAAACACAAATCCATCGTTAACAATGAACTTGTTCCAAGTTGTCCCTTCCTTACAATTCTGCAATACATCTTTAAATTCAGCATCATGCACATATTGATCTTTGATGGTCTCCAAACCAAATATTTTAAAGTCAAGTTGTCAAAGCATAGTATAACGACGAGACAATGCATCAGCAATAACATTTTCTTTACCCTTCTTGTGTTTAATGACATAAGGGAATGTCTCAAATTCAACCCATTTAGCATGTCTACAGTTTAGTTTTTCTTGACTTTTAATGTGTTTCAAGGATTCATGATTAGAATGTATAACAAATTCCTTGGGCCACAAATAGTGTTGCCATGTTTCTAAGGTCCGAACAAGAGCATATAATTCTTTATCATAAGTAGAATAGTTCGGACTAGGCCCACTCAATTTTTCAGAAAAAGTATGCAACAGGTTTGCCATCTTGTAATAACACACCTCCTAATCCAATTCCACTAACATCACATTCAAGTTCAAAAGTCTTATTAAAATCAGGAAGTTGGAGTAAAGGAGCATGTGTCAACTTATCTTTCAATATCGTGAAGGCTTCTTCCTATGTGGTACCTCAAACAAAAGGCACATCCTTCTTTGTAAGCTCGTTGAGAGGTGCAGTAATGGTGCTAAAATCTCTCACAAAACTCTTGTAGAAACCAGCGAGGCCAAGGATAATCCTCACTCGTGTGACGGTTTTGGGCTACGGCCAACTCTCAATAGCTTCAATCTTTGCTTTATCAAATTCAATTCCTTGTGGAGTAACAACATAGCCAAGAAAAGATACTCGATCGATGCAAAAGGTGCACTTCCCAAGGTTACCAAACAAATAGGCATCACGTAGAGCAATAAAAACAACACATAAATGTTCCAAATATTCCTCCAAAGATTTACTGTAAATCAGTATATCATCAAAATAGACAACCACAAATCGTCCAATGAAAGCACGTAAAACTTCGTTCATTAATCTCATGAAAGTACTAGGTGCATTAGTTAACCCAAAAGGCATGACTAACTAGTCGTATAAACCAAACTTAGTTTTAAATGCAGTTTTCCATTCATGTCCCAATTTCATACGAATTTGAGTGTATCCACTACGCAAATCAACTTTGGAGAATATTGTAGAGCCACTCAATTCATCAAGCATGTCCTCTAGCCTAGGAATAGGATGACGATGACGAATAGTAATATTATTAATGCCTCTACAATCAACACACATACATGATGTACCATCATTTTTCGACACTAGAATAATAGGAACAACACAAGGACTAAGGGATTCGCGAATATAACCTTTGTCGAGTAGCTCCTGCCCTTGACGCATAATCTCCTTCATCTCCTCTGGATTGGTACGGTATGGTGCAAGGTTGGGTAGCGAAGCACCGGGAATTAAGTCAATCCGATGCTCAATCCCTCGAATAGGTGGTAATCCTGGTGGCACGTCCTGTGGAAAGACGTCAGCGAACTCCTGTAAAGTGTTAGTAACAGCAGGAGGGAAAGAGGAAGGCACCTCCTCGAATGAAAATAATGCCTCTTTGCACACAAAAGCATAGCAAACAGATTTGCTGAAATCTAGATCATCAATATCAGATTTGGTGGCAAGTAAGCATGCACTTTTCAATTTAATTTCAGAAGCAACACTAGATGGTTTATTATTAGGCTTCATTTGTTGCTCAAATTCTTTTGCCACAATCTGATTTTCACTCTTGTTGTGCTCCTGTTTTGCTTTATTAGCTCTATTAATATCATCTTTCAAACTGGAATCAGGAGTCATAGGAAGTAAAGTCATATATTTATCCTTATGAACAAGAGTATACTCATTGTTTCTACCATGATGTACAGAATTTTTTATCAAATTGCCATGTTCTCCCAAGTAATAAGGAACATGCTTGCATGGGCACCACATCACAATCAACATAATCAGCATATGTAGAGATACTAAAATGCACATGAACAGTACGTGTTACCTTAACCTTGCCGTTGTTATTGAACCATTGGATATAGTAAGGATGTGGATGTGGTCTTGTGGTTAAAACTCTCAAAGCTTGGATAGAGCGATTACCAGGGAGAGTCAAACGCAGGATGTAGATGTATGTGGAGCTGGGAAGTCTTATAATATGGTAGCAAAAAGGGTCAGCAATAATCAATTCAGAGATGCAAAGTTGAATAAACGCTCAACGATGGTACTATGCCAGTCCTAGGCGAGACCGTGCTAGAGACGCGAGCCTAGAACACTAACAAAATCACGGCGCTGCACAACAAAAAGGGAGGAGCACACTCCAATTTTTTTCTCTTTTTTCTTTTTTTGTTGCACTTTTTTCCTCTTTTTTTTGCTCCACAACAAATTTTTTCGAAAAAGTCTACAAATGGTCTAAAAACTGCCTAGCCAAAATTTTCCTGTAACACCCATGATGCGGCTATATCTCCCACGTGTCGGGGCACGACTTAGAGGCATAACCGCATGGTAGGCATGTCGCAAGAGGGGTAATCTTTACACATCCCATGTACTGAATAAGGAAGGGACAAAGAGTTGGCTTACAATCGCCACTTCACACAATACATAAATATAGCATACATCAACCAGAATACAATCAAGGTCCGACTATGAAACCAAAATAAATAAAGACAACCCCAAATGCTAGATCTCCGATCGACCCAACTGGGCTCCACTACTGATCAACAGGAAACGAAACAACACAATGAACACGATCTTCATTGAGCTCCCACTTGAGCTGGGTTGTGTCACCTGCACTGGTATCATCGGCACCTGCAACTGTTTGGAAGTATCTGTGAGTCACGAGGACTCAGCAATCTCACACCCGCGAGATCAAGACTATTTAAGCTTATGGGTAGGGAAAAGGGTAGTGAGGTGGAGCTGCAGCAAGCACTAGCATATATGGTGGCTAACATACGCAAAAGAGAGCGAGAAGAGAAGCAAAGCACGGTCGAGAAGCTATAAGTGATCAAGAAGTGATCCTGAAAGTACTTACGTTCAAGCATAACACAAGAACCGTGTTCACTTCCCGGGCTCTGCTGAGAAGAGACCATCACGGCTACACACGCGGTTGATTCATTTTATTTAAGTTAAGTGTCAAGTTATCTACAACCGGATATTAACAAATTCCCATCTGCCCATAACCGTGGGCACGGCTTTCGAAAGTTCAAACCCTGCAGGGGTGTCCCAACTTAGCCCATCACAAGCTCTCACGGTCAACGAAGAATATTCCTTCTCCCAGGAAGACCCGATCAGACTCGGAATCCCGGTTACAAGACATTTCGACAATGGTAAAACAAGACCAGCAAGACCGCCCGATGTGCCGACATCCCGATAGGAGCTGCACATATCTTGTTCTCAGGGCAAAACTGGATGAGCGCTCCATACAACTAAAACCAGCCCTCAAGTTTCCCCGAGGTGGCGCTGCAAAGGACTCTAGTTCGGACCAACACTTAGAGAAGCACTGGCCCGGGGGGATCAAAATAAAGATGACCCTTGAGTCTGCAGAACCCAAGGGAAGGTGATAGGTTGTTAGGCAAATGTAAAACCAAGGTTGGGCCATGCTGGAGGAGTTTTATTCAAAGCAAACTATCAAGGGGTTCCCATAACACCCAACCGCGTAAGGAACGCAAAATCAAGGAACATAACACCGGTATGACAAAAACTAGGGCGTCAAGAGTGGAACAAAACACCAGGCATAAGGCCGAGCCTTCCACCCTTTACCAAGTATATAGATGCATTAAAGTAAACAATATATGTAATAATGATATCCCAACAATATCCATGTTCCAACAAGGAACAAACTCCATCTTCACCTGCAACTAGCAACGCTATAAGAGGGGCTGAGCAAAGCGGTAACATAGCCAAACAACGGTTTGCTAGGAAATGTGGGTTAGAGGCTTGACATGGCAATATGGGAGGCATGATATAGCAAGTGGTAGGTATCGCAGCATAGCAAAAGAGCGAGCAACTAGCAAGCAAAGATAGAAGTGATTTCGAGGGTATGGTCATCTTGCCTGAGATCCCGCAAGGAAGAAGAACGAGTCCATGAGGAAGACAAACGGGTGAAGCCGAACGAATCCTCACAAACGCGACGTTATCGGAACTAACCCGAAGAAACAACACCGGAAAGAAGCAAACAACATAGTAAACAACCATCACATAAACATGGCATGATGCACAACCAAGTATGATGCATGTCCGGATTAATGAGGCATGGCATGGCAAAGTGCACAAAAAACTACAAATTAAATGGAGCTCAATATGCAACGGCTTGCATATTGACGGAACACCACATCAATTATTTAGTTCTCTCTCGTTTAGGTACTCAACAATATTAAATGTTGGTTAACATGGCAAGAGGTGAAGCATAACAAAACTATACCATCTAAACAATTTAAATGGGGCCTGATATAACAAACAAAAAATCCGGTAAATCCCCAAATGCATTTAGCAAATTAATGCAAACAACAATTTAAACATACTTGATGTTGTTATCATGATGCGGATGACATTTGCAAGTTTTATGCAATTTTATGAAAATGTTGATAAGAGCATGATATGAAGCATTTGTCATCATGGCGGAAATGAAAGGGGTGCCACGGCAACGAATCCGAAAATAATGCCATGGCAACATATCGGTTCCGGTAGCTCATGGAGATACCGGTGCAAAAGGAAAAGTGAAGGGAGCGTGTCATGCAAGGATGGTGGGGTCATCCCGGATACCGGGTTCCCACAGGTGGACGGCATGGCAACGAGGAGGACCATGCAAGCTACGATTCGACCATAGTGCAAACATGGGCATCTCATACAATACATCACATGCATATGGTCCACAGGCGATCGTCTCGGGGTTCTACCTTCGAAGCGTGCATTTTCGGGCGGTTCGAGTGCGTCGAGGGAAGTAGAGGAAGTAGACGTTCTCGGGACGTTCGTGGAAAGTAGTGGTCCAATCGTTCCTCGGCGACGGAAGTGGAAGTAGTGTTACATGTTCGTTCTCAGAGAGGTACTTGACGGATCCAACGTCCTCGGGGCAATGGTAGTTGTACACTTGGTTTTGTCGGACCCGCGGGGGCGGTAGAGGTACAAACGTTCTCGGGGTACTTGTCGAACCAGTCTTGCTGTAGTTGTGCATGTTGTCGGGGTACTTTTCGCATCACCGGGTGTAGTCATACACGTTCGAAGCGGAACTTGGCGGTCCATGAAGTCAAACTTGGCGCATCCGAAGGTACTTGGTGAATCCTTGTAGTCGGTCTTGGCGGTCTGTGTGGTCATCGATATTGTGGTACTTTGGCAACATGCACGGGGTGGTAGCACACATGGAGGTTATAGCCTTGAGCGACAGCTCGAGAAGCATCTTGGAGGCGAAGGAACTCTGGCCGAAGCAGGAGGCGGGGCACCCGGCTGAAGGTGGTCTAGGCAGCAGCAAACCACGGCCAAGGTGGTCTAATGGACAGAGCAGAAGGGAGGCAGGCTTGCAGAGCAACAGCGGTGAGGCGAACCAGGCCGGCGGAGGCGCTGGAGGCTGGCGATGAAGCAACAGATGCGCAGGGACGGCAGGGGCGTGGTCGCGGGGGAACTCGTCCATGGAGGCCCTGACCTTCGGTGCACAACGGGGCGGTGAGGAGGCTCTCTCTCCGGCGACGAGCAGGGTGTGGGAGTAGGAAGGCCATGGCGCGGCTGCTCGCCAGAGGCGAACGGCGGTGAGGCAGGGCATCGTCCTGCTGGCTCGAGGGGCACGTGACCATGGCAAGGAGCATAAGGAAGAAGACCAGGGTGCGGGGCTTCAAGGCGAGGAGGAGGTCATGGCAGGAGGCGCGGCGGAGCAAGGCCCCATGTCGAGGCAGGAGAACGGGAAGGGGAAGGAGGGTGCTCGTGGGGGAGAGGGTGAGATGGGGATCGGGCTCCTCCTCTGGCGGCGCTAGGAGGAAAGAAGGGGAGAGATCGAGGGGAGAGGATCGGGTAGGTTAGGGTTAGAGGTTAGACGGGGACTTGGTGGGCTTGGCTAGCTGCTGGGCTTAGGGAGGCCGCGGTGGCCAGGGCCGTTCGCTGCTGGCAGGCCGAGCTGCAACTGCTCTCCTACTTCCTTCCAAAAAATAGAAATAAAAAGAAAAAATAGCAAAGAAAAGGAGAAATAAAGAAAGTGTTAGGGATTGAATTTGTGCAGGAGGTTAATTTCCCCGGACTCATAAAAATGAACTTGTTCCGAGAAAATAGGAAAGAGCACATGTGTGAAGTTGGAATTCAAACTCATTTGAATTTAATTCAAATGAGTGTGAGAAGGAAGTCAGTATACGATAGGTCAAAAAATGTTGGGAAATTTGGTAGAGCTCCGGAAAGTGGTAAAAGAATTATTGGCAAGGCTAGAGAGTCAAAACTTGAAGAAAAAAAGGCCAAGGGATTTAATATGCAAGTGGGTTCACGAGTGATTCGAAAATAATGGAATTTTTAATGTAGCTCCCTAATAATAGTAGGAGACTTTTATATGTTATAAAGATAATTTCACCATGTGAACTCCCTCAATTTAAATGGATCGAAGATCCATACGGTTTATTTGGTTGAGTTTTTAAAACGGGTTGCATGATGACATGATGCAATGCACATGATGCAAGGATGAATGCACGAACCAAACAAAACACCAACGAATCTCGGAACCCATGGAAGGCATCTGAAGCTCCAGTCTTGGGGCGTTACATTTCCAGACTTAGTTTTTTTTAAACTGGAACTATTTTTCTACTGTGGGTATCATGAAAGTTCAGGAGTCCTACTCTGTCACGACTTGGAGTATGGTGTGATCTGGAAATTCAAAACAGAGTAACAAAATACTGGACTCGAACTAGGACTGGTGGCGGAGATGAATCTGGTGGAACTCGGACTGGTGATGGCGATGAATCTGGTGGAACTCGGGCTGGTGGCGGATATATGTTGCAGGTGGACTCGGATTGGCATGATGGTGGCGGATAGGTGGTGGTGTATATGGACTCGGATTGGCGGTGAACATGTGGTGGTGGTATATGGCAGTGGCGATGAAGTTTGTGCGGTGGTGGTATACGCCAGCAGCGATGATGAAGATGCGATGCTGATATATGGCAGCGGCGACGTGAAAACCTGTGAATAGAACCCGAAACTCTAAATGACTAGATGCTAAGACCGGCAACTTGACACAACGATGCAACCGCAAATTCAACAAAGCAAATACAGAAAAGATTATGCAAAGGCTCAGATTGGTTTGGATAGGATAAACTAACCCTAAATTTTTTTGGCTTTTTCGTGGACTATAGGTATGAAGAACAGACTCGATCTAAACTACAAAAAAACTGTAAAATCTCACCAAGCAACCTGGAAATCTGATACAATTTGATAGAGGCAAAGGTGTCCCGTCTTTTGGTGAGATGGTGGCTATCATTTTGGAGGAAGTCGACTTTGACGATCCGACTACGAACGTGCGAGGACGTCGCGCCTTAGCAATCGCTAAACCAACTTCGAGAGGTTATTGACCATGCCAGAGCATGATCAACCTGACCATGAAGGACTGTTTCCTACAGGCAAATGACGAACAAGCAAGAAACTAAGATTGCAATCTGGATATTGCGAATATAAGAGGAAAGCTTTATTGATCAAGGTGGGGTTCTGTGATGCCTTTGTCTAGTCGGTGAACACAAACGAAGTATGCGAAGTTGCAGCTATGGTGAACTTTAATCTAAACAAACCCAAAAACGACGCCCTAAAGGCAGTACATTTGGAGGAAGAGGGGGGAATTTCGTGGCCCTTGGAGGAGGGGTCCGAAACCAACCCTAACTCTTGTTTTCCCACACACACGGACTCTAAAAACAGCCTATACTCAAGTATTTCGAAATTACATGACGCTGGCCCAATAATAAGGTGACGCAACACCTATTATAGCCTCTGGACGAAATTTATGAAGTGTCATCTTGTATATTTTGTCCAAGTCTTCACGCAGTCATTATGGAGGCTTCAAAGTCCTAAAATCATCACTTGTAACTCCATTCTAGTTCCCCTTGTGCATGCCATCATCTCCGTGCTTGATCTTGATCCAATGATCATCCTTCTTGTCCAAGCTAGGCCCTTCATTTCTAAGCAAGACAAATGTATCCAATTTAGGCAGCATCATATTCTCACGAACATTAGAATCATTACCAAGAAACGGAAGCGGACAGTAAAGATGGCTGTGTCATCAGAGACAGTACAGAAGCGGGCGAGTCGGCCGCAGGCACGAACAGATGAGCCGGCCCTGACATTGTAAGCCGGTGCGGATCGGCGAGTCAATCGCAAGTGTGATAAACCACGCGGACGAGCGAGTCAATGGCATTGTTGTCAAAACCGGAAGATCTCGGGTAGGGGTTCGAACTGTGCGTCTAAGGATCGAAGGTAACAGGAGGCATGAGACACGATGTTTACCCAGGTACGGGCCCTCTTGATGGAGGTAAAACCCTATGTCCTGCTTGATTGACTTTGATGAGTATAGGTTACAAGAGTTCATCTACCACGAGATCGTAATGGCTACACCCTTGATGTCTAGCCTGTATGATTATGACTGCCACTAAGGACTAAACCCTCCAGTTTATATAGATACCGGAGGGGGCTAGGGTTTGTACAGAGTCGGTTTAAAGAGAAAGGAATCTTCGTATCCGAATGCCAAGCTTGCCTTCCACGCCAAGGAGAGTCCCATCCGGACATGGGGGAAGCCTTCTATCTTGTATCTTCACGGCCCACCAGTCCGGCCCATGTCACATAGCTAGGACGCCCGGGGACCCCCTAATCCAGGACTCCCTCAGTAGCCCCTGAACTAGGCTTCAATGACGACGTGTCCGGCGCGCAGATTGTCTTCGGCATTGCAAGGTGGGTTATTCCTCCGAATACTCAAAAGCAGTTGATCAAAATAACTATATCCGGCTGTGTACAATACTTGCAACCCTGGGCCTCAAGGGCAAAACACTTTTAAAAAAATACATTATGTCTTCTGTCAAGTTTTTTGGCGAGGTGTTGTGTTCCGGCCTTATTATTATTTCAAACCATTTTCCAACCTTCCATTTCGCGTTTCGAGACGCGGTATTCATTGACACGTCATGTCAAAGCAGAGGTCGTGTCCCCTTATTGCGGGATTCTCATCAATTCGGATTTGGGTAATCCAACTGTGCCACTAATACGACTCCTGGGGAGTAGGCGAGTTTTAAGGCTCGTGGGGGGGGCTTGATATTCACTGCCTTTATAAGGAGACAAGGATCCACCTTTTTACCCCACACCTTCTTCCTCCTCAGCCCATCTACTCTCGAGCTCCAGTGCCCAAGCTTCAACCCTTTCCGCCCCCAGCAAACGCTCCAGCCATGTCCGGATCTGGAGCACAGGGCAAGTGGATGGCCTCCTCCGTCATGGAGGAGCACATCAAAGAACTCCGGGAGGCGGGGTATTTAGCCAAGGAAATCGCCCATCGGCTCCCTGCCAAAAAGCAGATCATTCCCACACCAGAGCCCAATGAGAGGGTAGTATTCATTCCCCACTTCCTTCGCGGGCTAGGGTTTCCTCTCCACCCTTTCGTCTGTGGACTCATGTACTACTACGGGCTAGATTTCCATGATCTAGCCCCAAATTCATTCCTCAACATATCGGTGTTCATCGTCGTGTGTGAGGCGTTCCTCCGCACCCCCGCCCACTTCGGCCTATGGATCAAGGTATTCAATGTGAAGCCGAAGGTGGTCGAGGGTCAACACGCGGAGTGCGGCGATGCCATGGTGAGCAAGCTCCCCAACGTCACCTGGCCCCAAGGGGAAATTCATAGAGACCGTAAAGAGGGGCAACAGGAGTGGTTCTACGTTACGGAACCTCGTGATGCCACATGGGCCGCCTGTCAGGACCCCGATTCCAAGTCACATCGATCCAGCCGGTAACACCTCATATCACTTTGCGGCCTCACGGACGGTATCCCACGGGTGTCGCCTTACCATGGCCCGGGACCGTTTGCGCCTTTTGGCTCACGTATATGATAGTGTCGCTAGCATCCATATGACAGAGAACCCGGGCCGACATGGCTAGTCGTGAACCCAAAGCAGCACAGACCTATGGAGACAGGCATACATGAATCACATCGAACATGTCGGTCATCAACGAGTGATTCTGGGCTGTAGCACTGGGCTAACAGGACTCCGGGGAACCCCGGGCTGTAGCAGGCTAGGCAGGACTCCGGAAATCACCGTGTGACATTTCCCCGAAGGGACAGGCATAGGGACGAAGTGAAACACACGCCGGCCAGTCAAGTGTCCTGAACAGTAGTGCTGGGCTAGCAGGACTCCGGTGAACCGGGCTGTAGCGGACTACTATGGCTCGAGGAACACTAGATTACATTTCCCCATAAGAAAGGCTGCCAAGGATCAACAACTAGAGTGTCGGATCCCACTCATACCAAGCATTTCAATCATACACACAATATGCCCGATATGAGTACATACAACATGGCATCACAACAAAACTCTACAACTCAAGTACTTTATTTAAAGGCTCCAGAGAGCCATACATAACATTTTCACACAGATAGGGGTCACATGACCCGACACTCAAGTCATACAAACATACAAGCACATGCGGAAGCAACTAGTCTGAGTACATACTCTAGAAAGAAAGAAGGCTTCTCGAAGCCTGTCTAACTACATAGGCCCTCCATGGCCAGGATCACCACCTGGGTGGCTAGTCACTCGTCGACGTCAAGGTCTACATAAAACCCATCGGAGGGGGCAGTGTTGTCGTCTGAAAACAATAAATAAGCAAACATGAGTACAAAGGTACTCAGCAAGTCTTACATCAGATCCTACTGTACATGCTTATTCTCAAGAAGGCGGTGGGGTTAATGCAGCAAGCCAGCTTTGACTCTTGGCTAAGCTATCCTACGGAACTCCACCAGTAAAATAGTTTTTCACACACGAGTCCACTACTCACCAACACAGTACTCCACCGGGGATCCTCCCTCGTCATCCTACGAGAGGGCCATCCTCGGTACTCACACTTATCTTGAGTCTTTTAGTAGTATCCATTAACTTGTCTATGAACTGTATAGGCAACCAAGTAGTCCTTTACCACGGACGCGGCTATTCGAATAGTTTTGTACCCTGCAGGGGTGTACTTCTTCATACACGCTTTCACCACTTACCGCCGCTTACATGACATGTACTCGGCAACCTTCAAGCGGAAGCCCAGCGAGGGTGTTGGCCACGGCCTACCTAAACACTTTAGTCTCTAGTCCAGGTTTATCGCCTATCCAGGTTCCATCTGCAGGGAGTCCGGCCGAGGTTTCCACATACGGCCCCGAACGATGTGAACAGGGTTCCCGGGACACCAAACGGGTGACTCGGTACACCGTGCCATGGTGTATCTACCGCAACATAGCCCACCCCTAGGGTCAGCGCTACGCACGGCCGCCAACACATAACCTACAAACACCAGAAACTATTTGCAACTCCTGGACAGAGTACTAGGGTGGTTAAGAAGCCGAGAGGGTCAATTAAGGATCCCAATGCATGGTAATAGCTGAATCTTAAATCACACATACAGATCTCAGTTCTTAGGGACGGCCTCAATGAAACAACCCACCATGTACTCCTACATGGCCTCTCATCGATACCTTTACCGAAACATGTTCAACACATCCCTCACATTACCGACATAAACATTTCACTCTAGCCCATCACCCAGATGAACCAGACCTGACACAACTCTAAGCATAGCAGCCATAGCAAGGTAGGAATCACATACATGGCTCAATCAACTCCTACACATGCTAGTGGGTTTCATCTAGTTACAGTGGCAATGACAGGTCATGCAGAGGATAAGGGTTCAACTACCGTAGCACACAGCTGTTTGAATCGCATTGTCTTAATGCAGTAAACAAGAGAAGAAGTGAGAACATGGGTTTGTATCAGAATGATCAATGGTTGCTTGCCTGATGGAGTGGTAGCGCGATACTGCCCTTCAGTTGGATACTCGTGAATATCCTCGGAGGCAGAACCTACCACGGAGAACACATCGGAACACAATCAACACATGACGATATGCAACAATATGATGCATGCTATGACATGGCAATATGATTGTGTCTTGGCCTAATGCAAGTTATATTAGAAAGGGATGAACTCATTTGAATCAAAGATTCAAATATTAGCTCATTAAACATGGCCTTAATAGTGCATTTCCTTATTCTGCTTAAACAGCAAGGTAAACTTGTTTTGTCATGCATGAAACCATTACAGATGGATAGACTGAATTTTTCTGATAATTTTTCATATATAATTTATCTCATTTGGAGCTATGGTTGAATTTCTATGAATTTTTGAAGTTTGAACTATTTTCTGGAATTTCCTATATAATAAATCCAGAAAATGCATTACTGTGTCAGCATTGCGTCAGGGTGACGTCAGCAGGTCAAAGGCGCCAGCCCAGGTCAAACCTGACTGGTGGGCCCCTTCTGTCAGCCTCTCAGCTAATTAGAAAAATTAGATTAACACTAATTAGCTGTCAGTGGGGCCTGGGCCCACATGTCAGTGACTGATTTAATTAAAATTAACTAAGACTAATCCTAATTTAGTTAGCCGACCGGCCCCACTTGTCATAGACTCAGGGGGGGTCTTCCTGGGCCCACCCAGGGGTCAAACTGGGTCAACTCGCCGGCCGCTCGACGCCGGCGAGGCCCGAGACGGCGGAGGGCTTCGGATTTGGTCCTCCGGTGACCAAATCGACGGCGGAGACGTGCTACGCGTAGCTGGGGCTCGTGCGCATCTAGTGGGGCAAGTGGGAGGAGCTGGGGTGGAGCGAGCTCGCCCGGATCAAGCTCGTGGCGGCGGCCGGAGTTCGGGCGAGGTCGGAATCGACGCTACGGTGCATGGGAGGGAGAACTGGGGGTGGCTACGGGTTCCTGGTGCTGCACTGAGCACGGTGAGGTGCTCGGACGCGTGCTTACACGGCCGTAGCCATGACGGCGTCATGGCCGGCGGCGAGGAGCGCTCGGGCTCGGAGGGAGCGGTGGCTACGAGGCTTAATCGAGCACGGGAACTAGGGGAAAGGAAGAGGAGCTCACAGCAGAGTCGGAGAGGGGGTCAGCGGGCTCGTGGAGGTCCTGGCGGCGGCGAATTCGACCGGAGATGGCTCGGGTGCCCGAGGTTGAAGACGAGGGCGAAGGCGGCGATGCAGGGCCTCCGGCGATGCGTGGCTCGGTGGGGAGGACGAGGGAGTCGAGGCGGAGCTAATGGGCTCGTCGGAGGGGCGAGGGGGTGTCTGTGGTGGCAACTACGGTGAATGGCGGCGAGGTACGCGCTCGGCCGTCGCGGGAGAGAGAGAGGGAGACGAGGGGGAGAGTGAGCGAGTGCGAGAGGGAGACGTGGGGGTCGCGTGGCACTTCAGGGCGTCTCCCGGGCGTCGGCGGAAGCAGGAGTTGGCCGGCGTGTGGCCGCGGGCGCCGGCCACGCGCTCCGCGTCCTTCTGGCGCGAGGAGGACGGCGACTGGCAGCGCCAGCAGGCTGGGCCGAGCCAGGTGGCTGGGCCAGCACAGGTAAGGCCCAGGTGGGCTTTCATATCTCTCTTTTTGATTTTTGTTTCTGTTTTCTATTTAACTGCAACTGTTTAGCTTTAAAGAAAATACTAAAACGTTTCCAAAAATCCTAGAAATAAATGTGGCCTCTGTTTAGATTATTTCCAACAGGAAACATTTATTCCCAGAATTATTTGAGCATTTAAATTATTTTATAGCATTTAAATGCCCAAATTCAAATACTTATGATTTAATTCAATGACCTTCTGTTGACCTAGAAAAATGTGCACCAATTTTGTCAGAGGTTCTAACCTAAGACAAAGAGGGTGAACTTTCTAGAAGGGCATTTCAGGTTCATTGAAAATATTTTTAGTAAACCCTAGTTGTTTCCAGGGGGGTGTTGGGGGTTCTGTCTTCCCCAATTCAAATTTAAGAAGAAATTAAACATGATGCACACTCTAATGCATGGACTAGCTAGGGTGTGACACCGCCACTCCTGACTTCAAAACCGGTCCACCAATGCAGCTCACATCATGGCTCAAGAAGGGCCTAGATTGGGCGTCATCTGACGAGGTGATGACGCTGCAAAAGCGCATCAAGACAATGGTGGACAAGAACACCAGCCTCGCCAGCATGATCCGGGTGATGCTATTTCGCCGGATTCTCCCATGCCAACGTCGGACTTCCCATATGTGGGAGTTCGATCTGGCAAGTCCGCGGACCTTGCAGCGGTTCTTCGGCAGGAAGCACGAAGATATATGGAAACTATTGTTCAAGGCCCAAAAGTCGTGGCCGCGAACGACCGAAGACCTCGTCCATGACTGCGCTCACCCAGCCACTCCAGTAAGTTTTTAGGATTTCTAATCATGTCCTTGATTTGTAGATCCAAGGAGTAAGTTCGACCCCTCCCCTTGTCTCCTAGGGCTGGACGAAGAAGGTAGAGTGGATCATGTGTCCGGCTCCCCTGCCCAAAGATCCAGCTATTCCTCTTCTAACAAAGATGTTGTTTCTGGCGTTGTACTAGGCGCCGGAAAATAAGGCCAAGATGAAGGGCAAGGAGGTCCAGAGTGGCCTTCGCCAAAAATGTGCTTCAGACATATCATGCGAAGACACCGAAGCTCTCTCGTCCCATGATGAAGATGAGGAGGAAGAGGAGGAGTACAATTCTCTCCCCAAGGGGGGAAAGAAAAAAGGGGAGCTTCTGCAGATCTAGAGGCGGAAGCGTCCAAGAAGGGGAAACTCTCCCTTTTAGACGATTCGTAATCGGACGCCGAAGCCGTCCCCGAATGGAACCCCAGGACGAAGCCTTCAGCCGAATCATAAGTATTTAAGTATAATGTATGTATCCGGCTTGATGCCTTGTGATTCTAACGCACAGAATCATGTATAGTAGTCCGGCCCGCGATCTCCCCCGGCAATCATCATCCTCTGGGATTTCACTGGGTTCTGACATGATGGCGACCAAGTCACCTCCACCAGCCTCTCCACCCACTGCTACGGACAACACCAAAGTGTTGTCCCGAAGGGCCTCTCCAGGACACGGAGAGGTATCGGAAGCCGTCAAGGTGGCGTCAGAGGGCAATACCTCTACGACCGAGAACACGGGGGAGCGGACCCCCATGGAGACTGGTGACGGGGGCCATGCCCAATTCGGCCCACAACCAAATATCATTCTGGAGGCCACTACGGCTCCGGAATTAGGCGAGCAGCCTCCTTCAAAAGAAGGGGGTGCGTCGACTCCTCCGGCAACCTCTGTCAATCCAGAGGCGCCGGACACTCTGATGGAAGCGCTTTAGAGCGCCTCCATCATTGAAGAAAATCATACCCTTATGGGTGCGATGGTTGAGAAGGTTTGGTCCGCTAAGAGCGGATTGAACGAGGCCTATACTAGCCTTATGACAGGCTTTGAGGTACGTGGTTTAAATAAACAGAATGCCTGTGTATAGTTAGTAGCCCCTGAGACTCCATTCGGTGTTCATGAAGAAAAAGTCAAACAAAGGATCGAATATTTCGCAGGAGATTAACATACATGTGTATTTGAACAAACAGGCGTCGAAGTTGGCGGCGACTGCCCATGCCGATGAAGTTTCCAAACTAAAGCGGCGGCTGGAGCGGGCCAATGAAGAGCTCATCCGCACCAACAAACTATTGGCGGAGAAGCAAGGTATGCGATTCACATTTGACATGATATGGCTTGTTGTTGTGCTATCTTGCTGAGTTTTGTAATTATGCTCACAGTTGACGCGTCTGAGGTTGATACCCTCAAAAACGCGTTGGACGAGGCCAAGAAGGAGGCGGAGGGGGAACGAGCCCCCGCCAAAAGCATGAATCACGGGTGGAGGAAGTTCAACAAGAGCTCAAGGATGCCATAGGCAAATGTGAGTCCGTAGAGCGCAAGCTTTCGGATCGAGATTCTGAACTTGCTAAGGCCCTCCAAAGCATGAAGGCAACCCGGGTTGAAGCCGAAGGCGCCTGCTGGGAGATCCAAGAAGCAAAGCAGATCGCAGCGGGTAAGGCCTTTAACATGCAAAGCAAATTTGTAAGGAGTAGGTACATATTACTGACCCATGTTTGGAGCTCTCCAGGGGCGTTTGTGGATCTACCCCGGAGTATTGCCGATGCTGCAGAGTTCTTCCAAGCCGAAGAGGGGAGTTCAACGAAGAAGCTGTTCTCGTCGCAGTACCTTGCACTAGAGCATCCGGTGCCCATTAGCGATCAACTGAAGCAGCTGACCGAGCTGCATAGGGTGGCCGAACTGGCCATGAAGGATGTAGTAGTCCGACTTTGTCCAGCCAAACCCATACCCGGCACTTACTTCAGGCTCGTGAAGCGGCTCGTCAGCGCCTGGCCCCGGCTTGATGTCATAAAGCGGTCGACCTGTATCGAAGGTGCCCGGATGGCCTTTGCCCGTGTCAAGGTGCAGTGGGCGAAGATGAACGCTGTCAAGCTGGCAACCGAGGGACCGCTCGTGGGAAAAGAATACCGCACGCCTGAGCAGTATTTCGATGAAGTCTTGGAGGGTTCCCTCATTGTAGAGGGCCAGTGTTCGATGGACACTATTTTCGAATGAATGTACCTGTAATGCCCGTACTTTGTATTATAAAACAAGGCTTATGTATAATGTGTTGCTTGTTTTATTTTGAAATCCTTTCCTCCTGTGCGGCCGTTTACGGTATCTGAGAGTTGGCCAGTCGTCGACTTCAGCCCCCACATATGTAGTATGGGGGTGTTCGGAATGGCACCTAGACACACTTGACCCAACCAGCGTGGTCCTTGAAGGAGGTGTCAGTGCGGCGAACCAAGCAATCAGACTATGTGGCTTTATCGCTCTCACTTAGCCATAGGAGTTTGACAATGAGGTTTATAGGCGGAGCCCCTAGTGTTGCTCGATTATCTGAACTTGGGTGCTATAGATGCCTCACCGGGCATAGACCGATCCTGCGCATAATGTGGGCAAAATTGCAAGAGATTTGTAGTTAAATAGTCGCCGAATAGCTGACCAGCTCTCGCCACACCATGACAGTTAATTTTCGGCTTTGTCTACTGAGATGTTTATCTGGATGAGCCGAAAACACAATCGTAGTAGTTCTCCCTTTACTGCCTTAGCCGAAAAAGCGGAACGTAAGGCAATAACCAAAGGAGCCGGGCAACCCAACTATTGACCAAAGACATGATCCGCAGCCAATGCATATAATTATATATTCATTATGCCGAATTTGCACTGCAAAAGTGTTTCAGACTTATTTTATTTTTAAGACATGTACATGGCCGAATGGAGCCCCTGGCGATTTTAGGTCATACCAAGGTGTACATGGCAATCAGACGAGAAAAAAAGAAGGAATACAGATTAGGAAATAAGTCAGTACCGAGTAGGTTGGGCGAAAGACTGTTTCCATTATAGTCTGATTGATACGTCAAAACGTATTTTTACAAATGATGTGACAAGCATCCAGGCTATTTTACATGCCGAATACCAGGGAAAGCTATGTACGGGTCCTAAAGAGGAAGAGGCGATCCTTAAAGATCCTTTAGATACTCGGCCGCACGTCTGCGCAGCATTGCTCCTTGGTGTGTGATCCTTCAAGAGGATCGACTATCGGTTTTTCATAAAGGGACTGGAAACGGTGCCCTTGGTACCATCAAAAGTTGACATGGGTTTAAGGAGCCTAGAAAAAAATAAGTAAAAGTGAAATGATATGGATGTCCACATAGGGTCGAGCTGTATTGTGGATTTTATTTTTAATATGCCTCCGTCTTTGCCCATGGTATCTTTAGTGCGTAGTTATGTATGTGTGGTACATATGCCGTGATGCGGTTGGGGCTGAGACGGAGGCCGGACTGCTAATCGAGCTCCTGACGTTCTTGATCATCGCACTGCGGGGTGGTCCGGACGCATTTAACAGTGTCCAGGGGCTGGACTACTGATGTAGTATTTGGCTTGATAAGGCCATTTTGGACTTCCACTTCAAGGCCCGCGGTGTGTTCCTTAGTACGGAGGGAGCGCTCCATGTTTCCATTGACTGTTATGACACCGCGTGGTCCGGGCATCTTGAGTTTGAGGTAGGCATAGTGCAGGATCGCATTGAAGTGAGCGAACGCGGTTCGTCCAAGCAGTGCATGATAGCCACTGCGGAAGGGGACGATGTCGAAGATCAAATCTTCGCTTCGGAAGTTGTCTGGCGTGCGAGGACGACTTCCAATGTGATTGAGCCCGTGCAACGGGCCTCTACTCAACGTATTACTCCTTTAAAGGTAGTTTTAGTGGGTTTAATTCTTGACGAATCAATACCCATTTTACGGACCGTGTCCTTATAGAGCAAGTTAAGACTGCTACCCCCGTCCATGAGGACTCGCGTAAGTGGAATCGATCGATAATTGGGTCAAGGACCAATGCGGCCGAGCCTCCATGACGGATACTAGTCGGATGGTCTCTGTGATCGAAAGTGATCGGGCAGGCTCACCATGGGTTGAATTTTGGGGCGACTGGCTCTATCGCGTAGACGTCCCTCAGAGCGCACTTGCGCTCCCGTTTGGGGATATGAGTAGCGTATATCATATTCACCATTTTGACTTCGGGGGGAAATTTCTTCTGTCCCGCTATATTAGGCGGATGAGGTTCGTCGTCGTTGTCCTCGCTAGGCGACCCCTTCTCCTTATGTTCGGTATTCATCTTACCGGCCTGTTTGAAGACCCAACAAATTCTGTGGGTATGGTTGGCTGGCTTTTCTAGGGTGCCATGAAGCTGGCAAGATCGATCGACTATTCGTTCCAAGTTAGATGAACTGCCTTTATTCTTTTTGAATGGCCTCTTCCGTTGACCGGATTTAGAGCCACTGAATCCAGAATTGACCGCTGGGTCTACGGTATTATCATTGTTGCTCCGACACTTGTGTTTGTTGCGTTGGGGCCTGCTGTTGTCGTTTCTGCTTTCGGAGGTACCTGCGTCGCTGGTACCATTGTTGTTGTGGGCTAACCAGCTATCCTCTCATGTGCAAAAGTGGGTCATGAGTGCTGTAAGGCTACCATGGACTTTGGCTTTTCTTGGCCGAGGTGTCGGGCGAGCCATTCGTCCCGGATGTTGTGTTTGAAGGCCTCTAGGGCTTCGGCGTCCGGATAGTCGACAATTTGGTTCTTTTTAGTTAAGAGCCTTGTCCATAGTTTCCGGGCCGACTCTCTGGGTTGCTGAACTATGTGACTGAGCTCATCGGCGTCTGGGGGCCGTACATAAGTACCCTAGAATTTTCTCTGAAGGCTTCCTCTAGATCTTCCCAGGTGCCAATAGAATTATCTGGGAGGTTGTTTAACTAGTGCCGAGCTGGTCCCTTTAATTTGAGTGGGAGGTACTTGATGGCATGTAGATCGTCACCGCGAGCCATGTGAATATGGAGAAGAAAATCTTCTATCCAGACTGCGGGATCTGTCATGCCGTTGTATGATTCCATGTTAACGGGTTTAAACCCTTCTGGGAACTGATGTTCCATTACTTCATCGGTGAAGCATAGGGGGTGTGCAGCGCCTCTGTACCGGGCGACGTCGCGGCGTAGTTCGGACAGAGGCCGTATGCGGTTTTTGGCCCGTGTGAGGTTGTTTTTGTCATGCCAAGTCTGATGGACATCCTCGCGCGTTGGAGCACGCCCCCTTGATCCATAGATTGATCTAGTCTAACCGACTCTATTGTCCAGGTCCTGTCGTAGGTCATAGGTATATCATGGGGCCGCTGTTTCTCTGCCATTACGGCAAGGTGGTGCGGGTGGTGTTCAGCTTGAGCGGCCGCTCTGTGCCGGCCACGCGGCGGTCGGCCAGGTCTGCCAGCATTGCGCATTGGCTGTATGGGCTCCGGGGCCTCTTCGTTAAATTGTGGCAGTAGCTTGCGCTTCGGGTAGCTCTTTGGGGGTGCGAGGCTGTATTCCTCAGCTGCCAGGACGTTAGTCCATCTGTCATTGAGAAAATCCTGATCAGCTTGAAGTTGTTGCTGCCTCTTTTTCAGGCTTCTCGCAGTGGCGATTAGCCGGTGCTTGAAGCGCTCTTGTTCGAGAGGTTCCTCTGGCACGATGAAGTCTTCACCGCTGGGGCTCACATCCTCTTCGGAGATTGGTAGGTAATTACTATCCTCTGAGTCCTCATTCCCGATAGGATCATCGGGGTTTACTTGCCCATCCTCCCAATCATCTTGTTCGGATGTTGGCTCTACAGGGGCTTGAGGGTCTTTGGCGTTCTCCGGAGTGTTATTCTCTTCGGTGCCGGTATTACTGTCTTTTCGGCGACGCGATTTTGAGCGGCACCACTAGCGTCGATGTTTTGGAGGTTCTTCGGTAGGCTTGTCCTCAACCAGATTCTCCTTGCCGTCGTCGCCATCCTCTTTGGGTGTGTCCACCATGTACACGTCGTATGTGGAGGTGGCCGTCCATCTTCCGATAAACGGAGGGTTTTGGCCTTGTTCGTCTTCGGCATCGCCGTCCATAACGTCGATGTCTTCGGAGGTGTAATCCAACATGTCAGTTAAATCTTCGACAGTGGCTATGAAGTGGGTGGTGGGTGGGACGCAAAATTCCCCGCTCTCAGCCCCTAGTCTGGGCTAGGCGTAGTTCGGAAGCGATCCGTCCGTAATGGCGAGTGATCACATTAAGTCTAGGGCCTCGTTTAAAGGTGAGGGTTGGATAGAGAAACGAGAGTCTGTGGGGCTGTCCGGAGTCAGAGTCTCCTGGCGGCGCCCGCTTGACATGGACCTCGAGAGTTCGGACCTAGAGTCTGGCGGAGTGTCCGGTGGTTCTCCAGCAGCAAGCTCCATAAGTGCAGAGAGTCCAGCGGGCTCTAGACTCCCATCTTCGGACATGTCAACCTGCTCTGGATCTAAGGTCAGAGCGGTAATTGGGGCCGTGAACCCTCCGAAGATCAAATCTCCTCGGATATCAGTGACATAGTTTAAGCTCTTGAAACTAATCTAATGACCAGGGGTGTAGCTGTCGATCTTCTCAAAGTGACCAGTCAAGTTGGATCGCAGCACAAAGCCGCCGAACACAAAAATTTGGCCCGAGGGGGAAATCTCCCCCGAAACAGCATCATTCTGGATGATCAAATGAGCCATCGAATCCTTCATCGACGACACAGAGGAACTCTTAATGAAAGCACCAATGTCGAGGTCAAAACTGGCAGATCTCGGGTAGGGGGTCCCGAATTGTGCGTCTAAGGATCGAAGCTAACAGGAGGCAGGGGACACGATGTTTACCAAGGTTCGGGCCCTCTTGATGGAGGTAAAACCCTACATCCTACTTGATTGACTTTGATGAGTATAGGGGTTACAAGAGTTGGTCTACCACGAGATCATAATGGCTAAACCCTAGATGTCTAGCCTGTATGATTATGACTGCCTCTACGGACTAAACCCTCCAGTTTATATAGATAACGGAGGGGGCTAGGGTTTGTACAGAGTCGGTTTACAGAGAAAGGAATCTTCATATCCGAACGCCAAGCTTGCCTTCGACGCTAAAGAGAGTCCCATCCGGACACGGGGGAAGCCTTCTATCTTGTATCTTCACGGAACACCAGTCCGGCCAACGTCACATAGCCAGGACGCCCGGGGACCCCCTAATCCAAGATTCCCTCAATTGTGTTGATGTAAATTTGGCCACAGAGGTCGCAGCTTGTGCATACATTCATTGAGCATTATGGTATGGTCAGATGCTAGTGCCTGATAATTTTTGCATGAGCTATATATCCATGACCATCGCTCTTGCAGTGAACAATTATCCTGCATCAAAAAATATCACAAGCCAGGGTACTTGTTCTCATTTAATATGTGCTGACAGAATATATAGAAAAGATAACACCTGGTGATTTGCCGGATGAGCGCAGACATTGATAATGCCCAGCGTGGACAAAAAATATATGAAATTATGCTCTGCAAATGCCATAGCACTTGTAGTATTGTACCAGGGCTCCACATGTGAGAGTATTCCACCAATAATTAATCAAATCAGCCTTGACGTAATTGATCTACCATTGTACTTTGCTTCTGGTCTTTGAGATTTAATCCAGCACTTTGACTTCCATCAGCCTGCGGTAAACATAATAGTAGTAATTACCCACTGGGACTCCTGCCCCACGGTGGGCGCCAACTGTCGTGGATTTGTCACGACAGATGTCCTTAGTGCGAGGACTTTGTCATGAGGCCAACACATCTAACTGGTAGCTTGAGAGGGGTTGAGCAGGACGAGAGACACGAGGTTTTACCCAGGTTCGGCACCTCACGGTGGAGGTAAAATCCTACATCCTGCTTCATTGATATTGATGATGATGATCACGATTACATGGGTGCTCTATCTCGAGAGATATTGATTTGTCTGTCTCAACTTGTCCCTACATGCTGTTTGTGGTTAGGTCTCATTATGCTCATGAGGGAGTCGCCGCATAAGCCGGCTCCTCTTTAGTTGTGTCTAGCCTTCGCGATTCTCTTCTCCCCCTCTTGGGGTGCCCTGCCCCTCCTTATATAAGTTGAAGGGGCGGGTTACATGACTAGTCCTAGTAGGATTAGGATTACTCTATTACAAGTGGAGTCCTAGTCTTGCTTCCTTTGTAAGGGAATATTCCTTAGACCTTTTCTATTAAGCCAGCCCACCATAACACAAGCCGGTCTTGCATGAACCGCCTTCTGGGCCTCCAGGTCTTGTCGCTCCTTTGACCCTCCTGCCGGGTTACCTATGAGTCACCTGGCTCAGCCGAGTCATTAGTGAGTGGAGAGATCCGGGCGGGTCACTTAGTGAGTCGCCAAGTCAGGGCGTGTTACCAGTGAGTCACCAAATTCGGCCGGGTCATACCGCGGGGTATATCCCCCTGGCTTGGCCCAAACGCGCTACCGGATGTCGTCGGGGTAGGCCTAACTAGTTCACATGCTAGAGGGTAGTAGTTGCTCATCCCTTGAGATTTTCTTGGCTTCTTCATTAACCTGAGCGCAGGTCAATTTTTGGGTTCTCTCGTGTGTCGTGTAACGCCAGCTGTAGTGGGGCCACCTTTGTAATGGCCCGTGAATGACTTTAACACACTGGTGAGTAACCACCTTGACACTCTCCCGCACCACACGCCTCCATTACATACACCACTCAATGCATGCAGCATACGTGGCCAAGGTTAAGAGCGTGGTGGGAAGAGGGAGTTGGGTGCAGGGGTGGAGATGGTGCCCTGGCTCCTCCAGCAGCCTTCAAACTGGGGCCCGATAGGCTTCCTCGCGGGTTTGTAGCTTAGTTCTCCCTGCTGCGTCGTGCTAGCCAGATGGTGGCGGTTGATGGTTCGTCTCTGCCGATCTCTTCACCATCAGCTTCACCCGCGCCTTCCTGGTCTTGTTGGGCTACCTTTCCTGGAGACTGACAGGGTCAGGCTGGGCTTCTGCCTAGGCGCCCCTTTTGCCCTCATCACCTCCTGCCGAAGTGCCTAGGAGGAGAGGGATAAGAAATGGCATCACGGGGCACTTATGTTTTTTGAATCTAAAATGTGTAGGCACTTCCCAAAATTTAGATCAAATTATGTAATTTATTTCAAACATGTTTGTGTTCTGTAAGGTCTAAGCTTTTTGACCAACATAATAATGAAAAAAATAAACCTTGTCGGGCACTTGTGCATGTATCCTGTCAATGCAGAGGTAGAATGCCTCTATACACTCAATTAAACAACTTTTCCCTGGCAGGTTATCCTGCTGATACCCTCAGTTTGCTGCCGCGGAGCTAGGCCTGCCGAGCACAACTCATAAAGAGGGACCCGCCCCCTACTAAACCTTCTCGCCAAAGGCTACTGCAACCATCCCAACCGAAGTAGCGTTCGAGTCAGAGGATGGGAGCACCTACGTTTCGAAAGTGGCGAGGTTTTCTTATGCACAAGTTTTTACTTACAGAATACGTATGGATAAGAGAGAGAACTTATCTATTTGGGATCACCGGGGATCGAATGTAAGATTGTCTTCTCTTCTCCTCTTTGGGACCGAGTCCTCGGTAGGAGCCTGCAGTTTGGTGCAGATGAAAAGGATGCATCATGCGATCCTATCTACATGAACATGCTATGCTCATGTTATGATTATGCATGCATGCAATTTGTCGGGGGGGGGGGGGCAAGCGCTTCATTTATTTCTCTATTGCTTAGGGTCTGCGCTTGGATTTTCACAAAGGGTTACATGCAATAGAGGCAAGGCCTGTACAAAAGGGTGGTTGCCAGGCAGGGCCCGACAGCCGCGCCTTATGGGTAGAGCTTGCGGAGATGCTCAATGCTCCATGAGTTTTGCAACTGAATGCCATCTCTGGTTTCCAGATGAACTGCGCCAGGTCTGGTGACTCATACTACCCGGTAAGGGCCTTCCCACTTCGGCATCAACTTATTTGTACCCTTGGCGGACTGAACGCGTCTAAGGACAAGGGCGTCTTCCTCAAAACTCTGGGCATGAACCCTATGGCTGTGATAGCAACACAGGGCTTGGAGGTAGCGTGCAGTACACGTAGCAGCCCAGAGACGGTTCTCCTCGAGTACCACAGCATCGTCACGTCGGTATTGTTCTTGCGCCACTTCATCGTAGGCAAGCACTCTAGGTGACCCGTAATTCAGTTACGTGGGAATAACTGCTTCTGCCCCATAGACTAGGGAGAAGGGAGTCTGCCCGGTAGCTCAATTTGGTGTCATTCTGAGGGACCAAAGAACCACCAGCAGCTCGTCGATCCACCGCCTGCCACACTTTTGCAGCTTATCAAACTGTTCTCATCTTGAGTCCTCGCAACACTTTAGCATTCACCCTCTCAGCTTGCCCTTTGCTCCTTCATTGAGCAAAAGAGGTGACTGAGATCTTGCTTGTGAGGGCATGAACGTATTGCATGAAGGTGTTGCTCGTGAATTGGGCGCCATTGTCGGTGATGATTCGAGCAGGGACTGCGAAGCGGCACACCAGTCCTTTCAAGAACATGATAGCTGACTGGGCAGTCACCTTTCTTACGGGCTCTACTTCTGGCCACTTTGTAAACTTTTCGATTGCAACAAACAATAATTCAAAGCCCCGGGTAGCACGGGGGAAAGGGTCCAAGATATGGAGCCCCCAGACCGAAGAAGGCCATGACAAAGGGATTGTCTTAAGAGCTTGGGCAGGCATATGGATATTCTTGGAATGGAACTGGTAGGCTTCACATTTGGTGACCAACTCAATTGCATCTTGGAGGGCTATGGGAAAGTAAAATCCTTGTTGGAAGGCTTTTACAACCAGAGCCCTCGATCCAATGTGTGAGCCGCACATTGATACGTCTCCAACATATCTATAATTTTTATTGCTCCATGCTATATTATCTACTGTTTGGACTATATTGGGCTTTATTTTCCACTTTTATATTATTTTTGGGACTAACCTATTAACCGGAGGCCCAACCCAGAATTGCTGTTTTTTTGCCTATTTCAGTATTTCGGATAAACGGAATATCAAACGGAGTCCAAACGGAATAAAATCTTCGGAAACGTGATTTTCTCACCGAACGTGGTCCAGGAGACTTGGATCCTACTGCAAGGGATCAAAGAGGTGGTCACGAGGGTGGGCCCCCCCTTGGGCGCGCCCCCCTGCCTCGTGGGCCCCTCGATGCTCCACCGACGTACTCCTTCCTCCTATATATACACACGTACCCCTAAACAATTAGAACGGGAGCCAAAAACCTAATTCCACCGCCGCAAATTTCTGTATCCACGAGATCCCATCTTGGGGCCTATTCCGGAGCTCCGCCGGAAGAGGGTCGTCATCACGGATGGCTTCTACATCATCATAGCCCCTCCGATGAAGTGTGAGTAGTTTACCTCAGACCTTCGGGTCCATAGTTAGTAGCTAGATGGCTTCTTCTCTCTCTTTGAATCTCAATACAAAGTTCTCCCCCTCTCTTGTGGAGATCTATTCGATGTAATCTTCTTTTTGCGGTGTGTTTGTTGAGATCGATGAATTGTGGGTTTATGATCAAGTCTATCTATGAATAATATTTGAATCTTCTCTGAATTCTTTTATGCATGATTGGTTATCTTTGCAAGTCTCTTCGAATTATCCATTTGGTTTGGCCAACTAGATTGGTATTCTTGCCATGGGAGAAGTGCTTAGCTTTGGGTTCGATCTTGCGGTGTCCTTACCCAGTGATAGAAGGGGTAGCAAGGCACGTATTGTATCGTTGCCATCGAGGAGAACAAGATGGGGTTTATTTCATATTGCATGAATTTATCTCTCTACATCATGTCATCTTGCTTAAGGCGTTACTCTATTTTTAACTTAATACTCTAGATGCATGCTGGATAGCGGTCGATGAGTGGAGTAATAGTAGTAGATGCAGAATCGTTTCGATCTACTTGTCACGGATGTGATGCCTATATACATGATCATGCCTAGATATTCTCATAATTATGCACAATTCTATCAATTGCTCAACAGTAATTTGTTCACCCACCGTAGAATACTTATGCTCTTGAGAGAAGCCACTAGTGAAACCTATGGCCCCCGGGTCTATTCTCATCATATCAATCTCCATCACTTTTATATTGTTTTGCTATTTACCTTGCCTTTAATTTTTACTTTGCATATTTATATCAAAAATACCAAAAATATTCTATCTATCAGATCTCATTCTCGTAAGTGACCGTGAAGGGCTTGACAACCCCTAATCGCGTTGGTTGCGAGGAGCTATCGCTTTGTGCAGGTATGAGGGACTTGAGCGTGGGCTCCTACTGGACTGATACCTTGGTTCTCAAAAACTAAGGGAAATACTTACGCTACTCTGCTGCATCATCCCTTCCTCTTCGGGGAAAACCAATGCAAGCTCAAGACGTAGCAAGAAGGATTTATGGCGCCGTTGCCGGGGAGTCTACGCAAAAAGTCAATATACCAAGTACCCATCACAATCCATATCTCTCGCATTACATTATTTTCCATTTGCCTCTCATTTTCCTCTCCCCCCAATTCACCCTTGCCGTTTTATTTGCCCTCTCTCTCTCTATCCTCCCTCTCTGTTTGCCTCTTTTCGTCTGCTTGCTTTTTGTTTGCTCATGTGTTAGATTGCTTGTTTGTCACAATGGCTCAAGATGCTACCAAATTGTGTGAATTCACCAATACCAATAATAATGATTTCCTTAGCACTCCGATTGCTCCTCTTACCAATGCTGAATCTTGTGAAATTAATATTGCTTTGTTGAATCTTGTTATGAAAGATCAATTCGCCGGCCTTCCTAGTGAAGATGCCGCTACTCATCTGAATAGCTTCGTTGATTTATGTGATATGCAAAAGAAAAAAGATGTCAATAATGATGTCGTTAAATTGAAGCTATTTCCTTTTTCGCTTAGAGATCGTGCTAAAGCTTGGTTTTCGTCTTTTCCTAAGAATAGTATTGATTCATGGAACAAATGCAAAGATGCTTTTATCTCTAAGTATTTTCCTCCCGCTAAGATCATCTCCCTTAGAAACGATATAATGAACTTTAAACAACTTGATCATGAACATGTTGCACAAGCTTGGGAGAGAATGAAATTAATGATACGTAATTGCCCTACTCATGGTTTGAATTTGTGGATGATTATACAAAAATTTTATGCCGGATTGAATTTTGCTTCTAGAAATCTTTTAGATTCGGCCGCGGGAGGCACTTTTATGGAAATCACTTTAGGAGATGCTACTAAACTCTTAGATAATATTATGGTTAAGTATTCTCAATGGCATACTGAAAGAACTTCTAATAAAAAAGTGCATGCGATAGAAGAAATTAATGTGTTGAGTGGAAAGATGGATGAACTTATGAAGTTATTTGCTACTAAGAGTGTTTCTTCTGATCCTAATGATATGCCTTTGTCTACTTTGATTGAGAATAACAATGAATCTATGGATGTAAATTTTGTTGGTAGGAATAATTTTGGTAACAACGCTTATAGAGGGAATTTTAATCCTAGGCCATATCCTAGTAATCCTTCTAATAATTATGGGAATTCCGAGAACAACTCTTATGGAAATTATAATAAGATGCCCTCTGATTTTGAATCAAATATTAAAGAATTTATTTCTTTGCAAAAGAATTTTAATGCCATGATTGAAGAAAAATTGCTTAAGATTGATGATTTGGCTAGGAACGTTGATAGAATTGCTTTTGATGTAGATGCTTTGAAACTTAGATCTATTCCACCTAAGCATGATATTAACGAGTCTCTAAAAGCCATGAGAATTTCAATTGATGAGTGTAAAGAAAGAACCGCTAGGATGCGTGCTTCCAAAGATGCCTTTATTAAAGCGTGTTCTTCTAATTCTTATGAAAATCAAGATGAAGATCTAAAAGTAATTGATGTGTCTCCTATTAAATCTTTATTTTGCAATATGAATCTTGATGAAACTGAATATGATCTTCCTTTACCTAGAAGGCGTTCTAAAAATTCAGAGTATTTAGATCTTAATAATGAAATTAATTGAAGTGGGATGGAAAGAAATAAAAATCTAGATGTTGCTAAACCCACTATATTGGATTTCAAGGAATTTAATTATGAAAATTGCTCTTTGATTGATTGTATTTCCTTGTTGCAATCCATGCTAAATTCTCCACATGCTTATAGTCGAAATAAAGCCTTCACCGAACATATTGTTGATGCCTTGATGCAATCTTATGAAGAAAAACTTGAGTTGAAAGTTTCTATCCCTAGAAAACTCTATGATGAATGGGAACCAACTACTAAAATTAAAATTAAAGATCATGAGTTTTATGCTTTGTGTGATTTGGGTGCTAGTGTCTCTACTATTCCCAAGACTTTGTGTGATTTACTAGATTTCCGTAATTTTGATGATTGCTCTCTAAACTTGCATATTGCGGATTCCACTATTAATAAACCTATGGGAAGAATTAATGATGTTCTTATTGTTGCAAATAGGAATTATGTGCCCGTAGATTTCATTGTTCTTGATATAGATTGCAATCCTTCTTGCCCTATTATTCTTGGTAGACCTTTCCTTAGAACGGTTGGTGCGATTATTGATATGAAGGAAGGGAATATTAGATTTAAATTTCCATTAAAAAAGGCATGGAACACTTTCAAAGAAAGAAAATAAAATTACCATATGAAACTATCATGAGAGCCACTTATGGATTACCTACCAAAGATGGCAATACCTAGATCTATTCTTGCTCGTTATGCCTAGCTAGGGGCGTTAAACGATAGCGCTTGTTGGGAGGCAACCCAATTTTATTTTTGTTCCTTGCTTTTTGCTCCTGTTTAGTACTAAATAAATTATTTAGCCTCTGTTTTGGTTGTGTTTTTTGTGTTTAATTAGTGTTTGTGCCAAGTAGAACCGTTGGGAAGACTTGGGGAAAGTCTTGTTGAACTTGCTGTAAAAAACAGAAACTTTAGCGCTCACGAGAACTCCTTTCATTTTTACTTTAAGAGTGATATTTAGTTAATTCTTTTTGCAAATGATTAATAGATAAATTCCTCACGTCGAGCAATTTATTTTAGAATTTTTGGGGTTCCAGATTTTGCGCTAGCTACATATTACTACAGACTGTTCTGTTTTTGACAGATTCTGTTTTTCGTGTGTTGCTTGCTTATTTTGATGAATCTATGGCTAGTAAAATATTTTATAATCCATAGAGAAGTTGGAATACAGTAGGTTTAACACCAATACAAATAAAGAATGAGTTCATTACAGTACCTTGAAGTGGTCTTTTGTTTTCTTTCAACGGAGCTCACGAGTTTTCTATCTTGAGTATTGTGTTGTGAAGTTTTCAAGTTTTGGGTGAATTCTTTTGATGGATCATGGAACAAGGAGTGGCAAGAGCCTAAGCTTGGTGATGCCCATGGAAACCCCAAGATAATCCAAGGACACCAAAAAGTCAAAGCTTGGGGATGCCCTGGAAGGCATCCCCTCTTTTCGTCCACTTCCATCGGTAATTTACTTGGAGCTATACTTTTATTCACCAACATGATATGTGTTTTGCTTGGAGCGTCTTGTATTATTTGTGTATTTGTTTGTTAGTATGCCACAATCATCCTTGCTGTACACACCTTTTGAGAGAGCCATACATGAATTAAAATTTGATAGAATACTCTATGTGCTTCACTTATATCCTTTGAGCTAGATAGTTTTGCTCTATGTGCTTCACTTATATCGTTTGAGCTAGAAGTTTTGCTCTATGTGCTTCACTTATATCTTTTGAGCTAGATAATTTTGCTCTGTGTGCTTCACTTAGATCTTTTAGAGCATGATGGTGGATTCGTTTTAAAGAAACTATTGATCTCTCATGCTTCACTTAAATTAATTTGAGAGTCTCTTAATAGCATGGTAATTTGCCTAACAATAATATGCTTGGTATTCAAGATTTGTGAAACTTTCTTTTGAGTGTGTTGAATACTAAGAAAAGATTGAAGCATGATAATTGTTTTGAGATATGGAGGTGATAATATTAAAGTCATGCTAGTTGAGTAGTTGTGAATTTAAAGAATACTTGTGTTAAAGTTTGTGATTCTCGTAGCATGCACGTATGGTGAACCGTTATGTGATGAAGTCGGAGCATGATTTATTTATTGATTGTATTCCTTATGAGTGGCGGTCGGGGACGAGCGATGGTCTTTTCCTACCAATCTATCCCCCTAGGAGCATGCGCGTAATACTTTGCTTTGATAACTTCTAAATTTTTTGCAATAAGTATATGAGTTCTTTATGACTAATGTTGAGTCCATGCATTATACGCACTCTCACCCTTCCACCCTTGCTAGCCTCTCTAATACCGTGCAACTTTCGCCGGTATCATACACCTACCATATACCTTCCTCAAAACAGCCACCATACCTACCTATTATGGCATTTCCATAGCCATTCCGAGATATATTGCTATGCAACTTTCCACCATCTAGTTCATCATGACACATCCATCATTGTCATATTGCTTAGCATGATCATGTAGTTGACATAATATTTGTGGCAAAGCCATCATTCATAATTCTTTCATACTTGTCACTCTTGATTCATTGCATATCCCGGTACACCGCCGGAGGCATTCATATAGAGTCATACTTTTTTTTAGTATCGAGTTGTAATCATTGAGTTGTAAATAAATAGAAGTGTGATGATCATCATTCAATAGAGCATTGTCCCAAAAAAAGAGAAAGGCCAAAGAAAAAAAAGAAGGCCCAAAAAAATATAAATAAATAAAAAAGGGGCAATTCTACTATCCTTTTTTCCACACTTGTGCTTCAAAGTAGCACCATGACATAGCAAGTCTCATATATTATGCTTCAAAGTAGCACCATGTTCTTCATATAGAGAGTCTCATATATTGTCACTTTCATATACTAGTGGGAATTTTACGTTATAGAACTTGGATTGTATATTACAATGATGGGCTTCCTCAAATTTCCCTAGGTCTTCGTGAGCAAGCAAGTTGGATGCACACCCACTAGTTTCTTTTGTTGAGCTTTCATACATTTATAGCTCTAGTGCATCCGTTGCATGGCAATCCCTACTCACTCGCATTGATATCTATCGATGGGCATCTCCCCAGCCCATTGATACGCCTAGTTGATGTGAGACTATCTTCTCCTTTTTGTCTTCTCCACAACCACCATTCTATTCCACCTATAGTGCTATATCCATGGCTCACGCTCATGTATTGCGTGAAGATTGAAAAAGTTTTGAAAAAGTTAGAGTATGAAACAATTGCTTGGCTTGTCATCGGGGTTGTGCATGATTTAAATACTTTGTGTGGGGAAGATGGAGCGTAGCCAAACTATATGATTTTGTAGGGATAACTTTCTTTGGCCATGTTATTTTGAGAAGACATAATTGCTTTGTTAGTATGCTTGAAGTATTATTATTTTCTATGTCAACATAAATTTTTGTCTTGAATCTTTCTAATCTGAATATTCATACCACAATTAAGAAGATTTGCATTGAAATTATGCCAAGTAGCACTCCGCATCAAAAATTCTCTTTTTATCATTTACCTACTCGAGGACGAGCAGGAATTAAGCTTGGGGATGCTTGATACGTCTCCAATGTATCTATAATTTTTGATTACTCCATGCTATATTATCTACTGTTTGGACTATATTGGGCTTTATTTTCCACTTTTATATTATTTTTGGGACTAACCTATTAATCGGAGGCCCAGCCCAGAATTGCTGTTTTTTGCCTATTTCAGTATTTCGGATAAACGGAATATCAAATGGAGTCCAAACGGAATAAAATCTTCGGAAACGTGATTTTCTCACCGAACGTGATCCAGGAGACTTGGACCCTACTACAAGGGATCAAAGAGGTGGTCACGAGGGTGGGCCCCCCCTAGGGCGCGCCCCCCTACCTCATGGGCCCCTCGGTGCTCCACCGACGTACTCCTTCCTCCTATATATACACACGTACCCCTAAACGATCAGAACAGGAGCCAAAATCCTAATTCCACCGCCGCAACTTTCTATATCCACGAGATCCCATCTTGGGGCCTGTTCTGGAGCTCCGCCGGAAGAGGGTCGTCATCACGGAGGGCTTCTACATCATCATAGCCCCTCCGATGAAGTGTGAGTAGTTTACCTCAGACCTTCGGGTCCATAGTTAGTAGCTAGATGGCTTCTTCTCTCTCTTTGAATCTCAATACAAAGTTCTCCCCCTCTCTTGTGGAGATCTATTCGATGTAATCTTCTTTTTGCGGTGTGTTTGTTGAGATCGATGAATTGTGGGTTTATGATCAAGTCTATCTATGAATAATATTTGAATCTTCTCTGAATTCTTTTATGCATGGTTGGTTATCTTTGCAAGTCTCTTTGAATTATCTGTTTGGTTTGGCCAACTAGATTGGTAGTTCTTGCCATGGGAGAACAACTTAGCTTTGGGTTCGATCTTGCGGTGTCCTTACCCAGTGACAGAAGGGGTAGCAAGGCACGTATTGTATCGTTGCCATCGAGGATAACAAGATGGGGTTTATTTCATATTGCATGAATTTATCTCTCTACATAATGTCATCTTGCTTAAGGTGTTACTCTGTTTTTAACTTAATACTTTAGATGCATGCTGGATAGCGGTCGATGAGTGGAGTAATATTAGTAGATGCAGAATCATTTTGATCTACTTGTCACGGACGTGATGCCTATATACATGATCATGCCTAGATATTCTCATAATTATGCACAATTCTATCAATTGCTCAACAGTAATTTGTTCACCCACCATAGAATACTTATGCTCTTGAGAGAAGCCACTAGCGAAACCTATGGCCCCCCTTGCCTTTACTTTTTACTTTGCATATTTATATCAAAAATACCAAAAATATTCTATCTATCAGATCTCATTCTCGTAAGTGACCGTGAAGGGCTTGACAACCCCTAATCGCGTTGGTTGCGAGTTGCTATCGCTTTGTGCAGGTATGAGGGACTTGAGCATGGGCTCCTACTGGATTGATACCTTGGTTCTCAAAAACTGAGGGAAATACTTACGCTACTCTGCTGCATCATCCCTTCCTCTTCGGGGAAAACCAACGCAAGCTCAAGACGTAGCACACATACCCTTGTGTATCTCTGCCAGCAGTTCCTTTCCTTCTTCCCGGCAAATGGACTTCAATTTCACACCATTGGGCCTCCATCTATACAGCTTGTCATCAACGAACTGATACACACTGGCCCTCCGGGCTACTCTTTAATCTTCTTCTTGCTCTTTGGGAAGTTCTCCAGTTTGCAGGAAATGGACCGTGTGTCGCACCCAAGTTGGAG
Source organism: Triticum urartu (assembly GCF_056163025.1). NCBI lineage: Eukaryota > Viridiplantae > Streptophyta > Magnoliopsida > Poales > Poaceae > Triticum > Triticum urartu. Next base: position 397,886,160 of record NC_141879.1, on the reverse strand, counting down.
CCTGAGGCTCAGCACCTCCTCATTCTCGGGAGTGTATTCCTCGACTGGTGGGACTAGTGGTCTGGTGGGAGGATCCAGCTCAGCGACCGAAGGGGAGTTTTTCCCGACAAGCCTTCTGTCGGGAGCCTCAAGAGGTTCTACTGGGAGACCGGAGTCCAGTTGCCGGGGATATGGAGGTCTGAGTGTAGGATCGAAAGTATGTCTAGAGGGGGGGTGATTAGACTACTTGACCAAATAAAAACTTAACCTTTTCCCAATTTTAGTTCTTGGCAGATTTTAGCTATTCTAGGACAAGTCAAGCAATCATCACACAATTCAAGCAAGCATGCAAAGAGTTTATGGGCAGCGGAAAGTAAATCATGCAACTTGCGAGAATGTAAAGGGAAGGGTTTGGAGAGTTCAAACGCTATTGGAGACACGGATGTTTTTCCTGTGGTTCGGATAGGTGGTGCTATCCTACATCCACGTTGATGGAGACTTCAACCCACGAAGGGTAATGGTTGCGCGAGTCCACACAGGGCTCCACCCAAGGGCAATGGTTGCGTGAGTCCACGAAGGGCTCCACCCACGAAGGGTCCACGAAGAAGCAACCACCCACAAAGGGTCCACGAAGAAGCAACCTTGTCTATCCCACCATGGCCATCGCCCACGAAGGACTTGCCTCACTAGCGGTAGATCTTCACGAAGTAGGCGATCTCCTTGCCCTTACAAACTCCTTGGTTCAACTCCACAATCTTGTCGGAGGCTCCCAAGTGACACCTAGCCAATCTAGGAGACACCACTCTCCAAGAAGTAACAAACGGTGTGTAGGTAATGAACTCCTTGCTCTTGTGCTTCAAATGATAGTCTCCCTAACACTCAACTCTCTCTCATAGGATTTGGATTTGGTGGAAAGAAGATTTGAGTGGAAAGCAACTTGGGAAGGCTAGAGATCAAGATTCATATGGTAGGAATGGAATGTCTTGGTCTCAACACATGAGTAGGTGGTTCTCTCTCAGAACAAATGAGTTGGAATGATGTGTGTGTTCTGATGGCTCTCTGTCTAAATGAGAAAGAGGTGGAGGGGTATATATAGCCTCTACACAAAATCCAACCGTTACACACAATTTACCAATCTCGGTGGGACCGAATCAGAAAACTCGGTCTGACCGAAATAGTAAACCTAGTGACCGTTAGGAATTTCGGTGGGACTGACATGCAACTCGGTACGACCGATTCGGTTAGGGTTTGGGCATAACGTAATCTCGGTGAGACCGATTACACAAACTCGGTGAGACCGAATTTGGTAATTAGCTAACCAGAGAGTTGGTCAGGCAAACTCGGTGGGACCGATTTGCTCTTTCGGTGAGACCGAAAAGTTACAAAAGGGAAACATAGAGTTTACATTGCAATCTCGGTGGGACCGATTCGCTCTTTCGGTGGGACCGAAAAGTTACGAAAGGGAAACAGAGAGTTTGCAACCCCATCTCGGTGGGACCAAGATCCTTATCGGTAGAACCGAATTGCTAGGGTTTGGCAGTGGCTAATGATAAGTGAAACTCGGTGGCGCCGGATAGGAAGAATCGGTAGGACCGAGTTTGGCTTAGAGTTTTGGTCATATGTGGATATGGGAAAGTAGTTGAGGGTTTTGGAGCATATCACTAAGCACATGAAGCAAGAGGCTCATTAAGAAACACCTCATCCCTCCTTAATAGTATTGGATTTTCCTATGGACTCAATGTGATCTTGGATCACTAAAATATAAAATGAAGAGTCTTGAGCTTTTGAGCTTGAGCCAATCCATTGTCCTTAGCATTTTGAGGGTTCCACTTTCACATCCATGCCATGCCAATCATTGAGCTTTCCTGAAATAATTATCTTGGAATAGTATTAGCTCAATGAGCTATATGTTGTTATGAATTACCAAAAGCACCTAGGGATAGTTGCACTTTCAATCTCCCCCTTTTTGGTAATTGATGACAACATATAGATCAAAGCTTCGACAAATGATAATAAGCATGAAGTATATCGTCGCTTTGAGAAGTATGTGATAAGTAAGAGCTCCCCCTAAATTTGTGCATATTTAAAATTTGCTTTGGACTGCAAATGCACAAAGAATTAGAATCATGGGTTACTCTTCCATGTCACATACATCTTGGTGGAGCGCTCAAAAAAAATGATAAGAATTAAATACATGCACTCATCACCAAGAATAGTGAATGATCACGAACGATAGATAGAATGATAATATTTAAGCAAGCATCAAGCAAACATTAAGTGTAGCTTATGATCAAACACATGATCATCGATGTCTCACAAATAATGACGTAGTATCTCACACACAAGCAAACAAAGTTCGAAGAAACCACCAAATAAAACAAGAGAGAATAAAGCAACACTCTCTCTCGAAGCCTATGATCTATACATTTTCTCCCCCTTTGGAAACAAGTTACCAAAAAGTTCCTAGAAAATGCATAGCACTAGATCGACGCTCTGGCTTGATCTTCAGGTGGTGGTGGAGTCCGGATCACTCCAAGGACGAAGGCTTCTATAGATGTTGAAGTAGTCGCTGGAGTTTGAGCTGAAGTAGACGCTGGAGCTGAGGCTGTAGCTGGTGCTGAAGTAGTGGCTCTGTGTCAGCAACTGGCACGGCAGACGACCTCGGGCCTCGTGGCACTCTAGAAAAAGCATGAGTCGTGGTCCTGCCTCTCCTCTCATTCATGTCCTCCTGGAGCTGCTCCACTGCAAACTGAACTTCCGTTACTTTGACATCCAAGTCATAGAACTTCTGTTCCATGATCCTCTCTAGGCTCTGCTGATTCTTAGTGAGGTTGGCCAGACTTTGCTCAATTCTCAGCGTGGATGCAATCAAGTAACCAAGCTGCTCTCGTTTGGTCTTCAAGAAGTAATCAGATGCCTCCGCTTGAGTAGGCATCCTGGCAGCTTTTTCCTTCTTCGCCTTCTCCTTCTTTGCAAATGCTTGGGCAGATGATGGCTCGTTCTCAGTCATAACAACTTCATTGTCCTTGAAATCTGGACGGATGGGCAGGTGTTCCTTATCCAACAAATATACGCCCGTGCCCATCTTGGAGTTGATGAGCTCCTGAATCTGAGGGGCATATCCACAGCTCCTCTTCTAATCTGCCGCAGTCCTTTTGATCGTTTCCACTATGAGACTCATGACTTTGAATTTTTGAGGCACGTCAAAAACATGAAGCAAATTGATCGCGTGACCTCTGATCATCTTGTGATCTCCAGACTTGGGCAGAAGGGTGTGCCTAAGGATCCAGTTGATCGTAGGCAATCCTGAGAGCAGATAATGCACTGAGCCAAACTTGAACGTGTCAAGTGCTTCATTCGGAATCTCCTTGTACATGTTGGACATGGAGTTGTGGTCCATCTTCTTCTTGGCATAGATATCCAAGTCATCTACTTGCTCCTCTGGGGCATTGATTAGCTTCGCCCATTCCTCAACAGTAGAGTGGTACCTCGTACCCTCAGACATCCATGTAATCCTCCCATCTAGATAAAAGTGAGCTGTGGAGTAGAACAGCATGATGAGTTCCTCGTTCCACTTTGTGAGCTTCTGCCCAACAAAGTCCTCTACTCCACACGCCTTAAAGCTGTCCTGAACTCCTGGGTAGTACTCTTCATTATCCTTGATATAGGTCCAGTCGACCCATCTCATGTCACATACAATTGGCTTCTTGTCAAGTAGCACTGTCTCATAGAAATCCTGTTGCTCCTTGGTATGAAACCTGTAGTCCACTGCAGTCCTTCTCCTAGAAGCGTATGGATCTGCTTCTCTCCATTTCCTGAGCCCTGAGTCTCTCCTTAGCTTCATATCCTCAGCCACAGGATGAGCATCGTTGTGGTCTGGGATCTTGGGCTTGAGCTTCCGAAGGACACTCTCTTCCTCTTCCTCTGCAACAGTCTCAGGCACTGGGGCCTTGTTCTTCTCAGTGGCTGGGATGCTTCTTGTGTTTCTCTTTGGTGCACTTTTAGGCTTAGATGCAGCCTTAGGTGCTTCCTTGGGCTTGGATGCAGCTCCCCCTGACCTTATGGCATCTCCCATAAGTTTGGCTGCCTTGGGCGCTGGTGCAGCTGCCTCTTCTTCCTCCTCCTCTTCTACCATGATGGAGGCCTTCCCAAGCACTCTAGCCACAGTCTTCTTCACTCTCTCTTTCCTCTGCTTGCCCTCAGCTCCAACGGGCTCAATGGGAGCAGGCTTCTCAGTTGAGGCTCTAGCCTTTGACATGGGCTGCCTGCCTTCTGGCCTTTTGATTTTCAGGCCTGGCTTTGAGCCTTGAGCTGGCTCAACTCTCTTGGAAGTGGCCTCTTCCTCTGCCACATAGTCCTCATCTTCAGAATTTGAGGTTTTCTTCTTCCTTTGTCTCGTGGCAGCTTTAGGCAGGTTGCTGGGTGTGCTCCTGCTGCCATCATCTGAGGAACTTGAGGGGCTAGTGCCCTCACTCAACTGCACTTGCTGCTCTGACAAGTTTTGGCTGTCACTCTGGTCTGACATGTTGCAAACTGACTGCTGACCCTGTGAATAGATTATAGAGGAGATAGAGTGGATGAGCATCACAAAATGCAGAGATTTTTGCAAAAATAATGATCCAAAAACTTAGTTTTAGTTTCCCACTGAAATCATCTCGGATCTACCGACTTTCAAACTCGGTGATACCGAAGCAGTTTTGGAACCTAAACTAGTGAACTCGGTAGGACCGAGTCACAGTTCGATGGCACCGAGACTGCTAGGGTTTCACTGAGTTCAAAAATCGGTCACACCGATAAGTAATTCTCGGTCAGACCGAGTATCACTTGTGCAATGGCATAAGCCAAATCGGTGGGATCGAGTTTTTCAACTCGGTGGGTCCGAGATGGTTTCGGCGGATACCTAAACCTAGAATTTTCGAATCAAACCTAATCTATGAGCGTTTTGACTGGATAGAAGTGTTTCAATCGTGGCAAGAATCAATATGATCACAATGTGCTAGGAATCAGATTGAGGAATAGCACAAAGATCAAGTCCATACCCTAGTTCGGCGGGGACTTGCTACGGCGGCAACGGCGGGGCCGAAATACCGTTGACGGCGACGGAGACCAGCGACTGGAGGCTGCTGGCAGTGAGAAGACGATCCGGTGACCTCGGGGGCAGAGCAGGCTATCGCGCGGGCGAAGGGGTTCGGAGAAATTTCCAAATTTTGCCCGTGACTATATATAGCCCGACCCTGTCGGTGTGACCGAGTTGAACAACTCGGTGGCACCGAGATTCATAACTGCGTGCAATTACTGAAACTCGGTGAGACCGAAAGGTTCAAATCGGTTGCACCGAGATCGAAAAACTAGATCAACTTAATGATCTCGGTAGGACCGAAGTGGAGTATCGGTTAGACCGAGAATCATAAAGAGGTTTTGGAAGTTTAAGTCTATGACGAATCGGGGACTCCGAGCGCTCCTCACACAGAGTGGTTCGAATCTGACTTGATCAAATTTTGTGATGCAGCATGAATAGAGTTTGAGACGAGAAAAGCATAGATAGCTAGATGAGGTTCTTAGGCATTCTTGTCCATCCACTTGGCAAAAAGAAATAAAACTGAACAATCAAAGCAACAAGTGGATGTCCTCGAATGAGTAAAATATGCAATCAGCATGCTCACACAATAAGATGGCAAATGAAATATGTGGCAAGGCATGCACAACCAATTCTAGCATCTATCAAGCAATTTGCGATGACTAGGTCATCTATATATGAGTATATTGACTTAGGAGTCAAGTGAGAACACTTGATCGTAGGTCATACTCATCGTTTAAGCTCAAGTGGGGTTACCACTTTTACATAAAGCATTGTTTTGTTCACATCTTTAGAGTTGCTTTAGCTCAAGTCTTAGAGTAAAGCTCCCCCTAGATGTGATATCCCCCCTAAGAGGGATGAACTAACCTTGGGTTTTGTCGATGATGACTTCATGTAGATATTGAAGATGTGGATGCTCAATGTTGATGTAGATCTCTTGGAGCTATCCATTTGAGTGAATTGCACTTTCAATACCTACATGGGTTAGTCCCACAAGGAACAAACAAGGATATCCATAGACATAGAGTGATGCACACAAAGGATGATGTCCATGAAAACTTTTAGGTTACCTTGTCCCTTGTCTTACCAACAAGAGGGTTTGTGACTCCTTGAACTAGTGCAAGATGTGGAAGTTGATTGCACTTGTTCTTGCCAAAATGATAAGAGTGAAGTATGTTGGCAGAGTCACCCTCAAGAACTCTCTAGTTCTTCTTCTTTTGGATCCACATCATCTTGATGGGAATCCTTGGAGTTGTAGTCGTACTTGATGAAGTGGAACTTGAAGAAGTCTTGGGAATCCACTTGACTAAGGTCTTAGGAGCTTCTTCAAATGCATCAATTTCCTCTTGAAGCTTGTCCTTGCCTTTTTGCTCGTGGTCTTGTGGTGGAAGATCATCTTGAGCTTGTGTCCCCTTGAAAGAAGTATACTTCTCTTGTTGAGGGACAAACTTTGTCTTGGGGTATTGATCTTCTTCCCATTCAACTCCATTGGCATTGAACTTTCGTTCAAAACCAACACCTTGATTCTTCCGGTGCATTCCTTGCTTGCGCACAATTTCCTCGAATTGCTTACTCCCGGCAAGGCTTTTGTACACTCCTTTCTCTATAATTCCCTTCAATAAGCTATTTTCTTGCTCAAGTGTAACTTGGCTAAGAGAATCATTAGTGGAATCAAGAGAACTACTAGAAGCAACAATATTGAATTTAGCATGATCATTGTTACAACTAGAGGAAGAATCTTTCTTGTTAGACTTGACTTGAGGCATGTAAGTGGATAAGAGTAAACGCTTGGCAATGTAAGAAGAACTTTTCTTGCGGGGATCATCATTGATTTCCTTTAAGAACTCATGCTCTTGCTCAAGATTGAGCTTTTCAAAGCGTAGTTTCTCACGAGCTCTTAAAAGTTCTCGATGAACTTCGAAGATAGTGTCATGAGCCAACTTAAGAGTTTTTAGTTCTTTAGTTAGAGCCTCAATCTTCTCCTTATCATTGTCACTCGTTTTATCTTGATTAGCATGATTAATTGGTCTTTCATCATAGTATTCATCACTAGAGTTGTCACCAAGCAAATCATCACCTAACAAGTCATCTTCATCACTATTGAAATCAACATACTCGGGGTGTGTTACCTTAGGACCTTTGGCCATGAAGCATCTCCCAATTCCTTCATTTGGTGAGTCAAATATGTCGTAGGAGTTGGTTGACACATGTGCTAGACCGGCAACACCTTCATCTTGAGTATCTTCGGAGTCAGAGTCATAACTTCTCTCGGAGTGGCTGTCGGAGTCGGAGCCGGATACCCATTCACCAACATGAGCTTGATGTCTTCTTCTTGTGTAGCTCCTTGATGATTTTTCCTTCCTTTCCGAATCCTTGCTTCTCCGTGAGTATCTTCGTTCATAACGATCATCTCTACTCCTTCTCTCTCTTGGTGGTGATCCTTTGCTTCTTCTTTTTGGAGAATCTTCTCTTCTCTTGTAGGGAGCCGTACACTCATTGGAATAGTGTCCGGGTCTTCCACAATTGTAACAGTTTCGCTCTTGACTAGAAGATCTTTTGTCATTGTAGGACCTTGATTTGGAGCTTCTATCTTTGCTTCTACTCTTGTAGAACTTGTTGAAGTTCTTCACCATTAAGCTCAATTCTTCATTGAAGTCTTGTTTCTCACTTGATGATGTAGGGGCTTCACATGAGGCATTATAGGCACCACTTGATTTGTTGTGAAGTTCCTCTTTATCCTTAAGTGACATCTCATGAGCAACAATTCTTCCAATCACCTCCGTTGGCTTGAGATCTTTGTAATTGGGCATCATTTGGATCAATGTGCACACGGTATCATATTTTCCATCCAAGGCTCTTAGGATCTTCTTGATGATGAATTTATCGGTCATCTCTTCACTTCCTAAGCCGGCAATCTCATTTGTGATGAGAGCAAGCCTAGAGTACATTTCAGCGACGCCTTCACCATCCTTCATCTTGAACTTGTCAAGTTGGCTTTGAAGCACATCCAACTTGGATTCCTTGACGGAGTCGGTACCTTCGTGCATATCAATCAAAGTGTCCCAAATTTCCTTTGCATTCTCAAGGCGGCTGATTTTGTTGAATTCTTCGGGGCACAATCCGTTGAAGAGAATATCACAAGCTTGAGCATTGTATTGCAACATCTTAAACTCATCCGCGGTAGATTCACGGTTTGGTTCTCTCCCATCAAAGAAGTCACCTTGCAAACCAACACACACAATAGCCCAAACAGCGGGGTTATGTCCAAGAATATGCATTTTCATTTTATGCTTCCAACTAGCAAAATTAGTACCATCAAAGTAAGGACCTCTACGGTGATAATTTCCCTTGCTAGACGCCATACTCTCCTAGGTTGTGAAACCAAGGCTATGACCACCAAAAGCTATGGAGATCAAGAAAATGGAGACCAAAGCTCTGATACCACTTGTAGGATCGAAAGTATGTCTAGAGGGGGGGTGATTAGACTACTTGACCAAATAAAAACTTAACCTTTTCCCAATTTTAGTTCTTGGCAGATTTTAGCTATTCTAGGACAAGTCAAGCAATCATCACACAATTCAAGCAAGCATGCAAAGAGTTTATGGGCAGCGGAAAGTAAAGCATGCAACTTGCGAGAATGTAAAGGGAAGGGTTTGGAGAGTTCAAACGCTATTGGAGACACGGATGTTTTTCCCGTGGTTCGGATAGGTGGTGCTATCCTACATCCACGTTGATGGAGACTTCAATCCACAAAGGGTAACGGTTGCGCGAGTCCACACAGGGCTCCACCCAAGGGCAATGGTTGCGCGAGTCCACGAAGGGCTCCACCCACGAAGGGTCCACGAAGAAGCAACCACCCACAAAGGGTCCACGAAGAAGCAACCTTGTCTATCCCACCATGGCCATCGCCCACGAAGGACTTGCCTCACTAGCGGTAGATCTTCACGAAGTAGGCGATCTCCTTGCCCTTACAAACTCCTTGGTTCAACTCCACAATCTTGTCGGAGGCTCCCAAGTGACACCTAGCCAATCTAGGAGACACCACTCTCCAAGAAGTAACAAACGGTGTGTAGGTAATGAACTCCTTGCTCTTGTGCTTCAAATGATAGTCTCCCCAACACTCAACTCTCTCTCATAGGATTTGGATTTGGTGGAAAGAAGATTTGAGTGGAAAGCAACTTGGGAAGGCTAGAGATCAAGATTCATATGGTAGGAATGGAATGTCTTGGTCTCAACACATGAGTAGGTGGTTCTCTCTCAGAACAAATGAGTTGGAATGATGTGTGTGTTCTGATGGCTCTCTGTCTAAATGAGAAAGAGGTGGAGGGGTATATATAGCCTCTACACAAAATCCAACCGTTACACACAATTTACCAATCTCGGTGGGACCGAATCAGAAAATTCGGTCTGACCGAAATAGTAAACCTAGTGACCGTTAGGAATTTCGGTGGGACTGACATGCAACTCGGTAGGACCGATTCGGTTAGGGTTTGGGCATAACGTAATCTCGGTGAGACCGATTACACAAACTCGGTGAGACCGAATTTGGTAATTAGCTAACCAGAGAGTTGGTCAGGCAAACTCGGTGGGACCGATTTGCTCTTTCGGTGAGACCGAAAAGTTACAAAAGGGAAACATAGAGTTTACATTGCAATCTCGGTGGGACCGATTCGCTCTTTCGGTAGGACTGAAAAGTTACGAAAGGGAAACAGAGAGTTTGCAACCCCATCTCAGTGGGACCGAGATCCTTATCGATAGAACCGAATTGCTAGGGTTTGGCAGTGGCTAATGACAAGTGAAACTCAGTGGCGCCGGATAGGAAGAATCGGTAGGACCGAGTTTGGCTTAGAGTTTTGGTCATATGTGGATATGGGAAAGTAGTTGAGGGTTTTGGAGCGTATCACTAAGCACATGAAGCAAGAGGCTCATTAAGCAACACCTCATCCCTACTTAATAGTATTGGCTTTTCCTATGGACTCAATGTGATCTTGGAACACTAAAATATAAAATGAAGAGTCTTGAGCTTTTGAGCTTGAGCCAATCCATTGTCCTTAGCATTTTGAGGGTTCCACTTTCTCATCCATGCCATGCCAATCATTGAGCTTTCCTGAAATAATTATCTTGGAATAGTATTAGCTCAATGAGCTATATGTTGTTATGAATTACCAAAACCACCTAGGGATAGTTGCACTTTCACTGAGTCAGATGGGGAACAAAAGTTCTTGGATCCACCTAGGGATAGTTACCAACTCTCTCTCAATGAGCTCAATGAGATATATGAATTAGCTCAATGAGCACTTTCGCCTAAGTATTTAAAAAATCCCATCGAGTGGAGAGAAAACCTCCCACTCGGGGGCTTAGCTGCAGTCCAGTACTCGCCTAAGTCTTCTCACTCGGAGACTTAGCTACAATCCGGCACTCGCCTAAGTTTGAAAAAATCCTACCGAGTGGAGAGCAATCCTCCCACTCGGGGGCTTAGCTGCGGTCCAGTGCTCGCCTAAGTTTTCTCACTTGGAGACTTAGTTGCAGTCCGATACTCGCCTAAGTATTTGAAAATCCTACCGAGTGGAGAGCAGTCCTCCCACTCGGGGGCTTAGCTGCAGTCTAGTACTCGCCTAAGTTTTCTCACTTGGAGACTTAGCTGCAGTCCGGTACTCGCCTAAGTATTTAAAAAATCCCATGGAGTGGAGAGCAAACCTCCCACTCGGGAGCTTAGCTGCAGTCCAGTACTCGCCTAAGTTTTCTCACTCGAAGACTTAGCTACAGTCCGGCACTCGCCTAAGTTTGAAAAAATCCTACCGAGTGGAGAGCAATCCTCCCACTCGGAGGCTTAGCTGCAGTCCAGTGCTCGCCTAAGTTTTCTCACTCGAAGACTTAGCTGCAGTCCGGTACTCGCCTAAGTATTTGAAAATCCTACCGAGTGGTGAGCAAACCTCCCACTCGGGGGCTTAGCTGCAGGCCAGTGCTCGCCTAAGTACGAAACACACCTCAATCCTCAAGGACGACGAGGTGCAGGTCGACTGCCACCTTCTCCTAGGGAGCTTCGGCACAAATACAATGTGCGCTCCATCCCGCTCTGCAGTAACGAGGCGCATGTCGACTGCCACCTTCTCCTGGGGAGCTTCGCCACAAATACAATGTGCGCTCCATCCCGCTCTGCAGTAACGAGGTGCGGGTCGACTGCCACCTTCTCCTAGGGAGCTTCGCCACAAATATAATGTGCGCTCCGTCCCGCTCTGAAGTAACAAGGTGCGGGTCGACTGCCACCTTCTTTTGAGGAGCTTCATCACAAATACAATGGGCACTCCATCACCGACCCGCAAGGGCAACAAGGCGCGGGTCGACTTCTCCCTTCTCCTTTGGAGTTGCACTACAAATACAAAAGTTGTCTCGAATAAAGAACGGGTTCACTCAGCAGGGGATTCATGAAGATATTCAATGATAAACCAAGTTCTGATAAAATCCTAAAGGTTCCGGACCACGGATCGAAGTGCTCAGGCATTCAGCCCGAAAGAGTTTAACGGTTACAAAGACCACTCGGCATTCCGAGGCAAATTTAAGCTGAGGCATGAAAGTTTGTTCACTCCGCGGGAGGAGGACTAGCAGGCTCGACGAACTCGTCTAAGTCGACGCCGTCGGCGATCCGAGTGGCTGCGGTGATGAAGGTCTCCATAAAAGATCGGAAGTCATGCTTCTGGGTGTTGGCAACCTTGATTGCTGCTAGCTTATCTTGTCGCACCTCCTTGCAATGGACGCGAACCAAAGACAGAGCCACATCAGCGCCACACCAGGCAGAAGACTTCTTCCACTCCTGCACTCGGTCAGGGATTTTGTTAAGTTGAGTCATCAGGGACTGAAGATCATTTTGGAGCGTGGCCTCTGGCCAAAGTGCCGGGTCGATCCGTGACATGGCAACCTTCAGTCGAGCCAAGTAGTCCACGACAACGTCGATGCGGGATTCCAGTCGGAGCTGATTCATGGCAGTTTCATCTTTCACGAGAGAATTGATTGGATCCAAACCTGGTTCGATCCGCCCAGTCTCCTCCTCGAAGTTCTGGCAAAACTCTGCATTCACGATCCAAGAATAAGTCAATTTTCATACGCTGAGTCGACACAAACAAAAATCAGTCGGAACAAAATGTGCACCTTCAAGCTTGATGAACAACTTCTTGGCAAGGCTCCTCAGATAGCTCTCCAGATCGTCCCTCCTGCGAGCGATGCCTTCCATCTTCTCGCCTAGGTTGAGGTTCTCCTTCTTCCAGTGCGAGCACTCCTTGTTGGCCTCGTTCAGAGCAGATTTCAGCTTGGTATTCTCTTCTTCCAACTGGCCGACTGAAGCCAGTTTCTGTTCAGCCAAGGCGGTTCTGTCATCAGTTTCCTTTCAAGCAGCAGCCAAATACTGATACTTCTTCGCCATAGCTTCTCTCAGTTTTTCTGCAAAAAACGATGCTTGATTCAAAAAGAGCAGAAGGGTACTCAAGCCTAAGACAGACCAGTCGACAAACTCGTCTTACCAGTGGCGCCGTCCTTGACCTTTTGCAGCTCTATCTTGGCCAGCTCCAAGTCAAGGTTTAGTTGAATCTGTTGTTTCTCCAAATCAGCAAAGCAAGCTCCAAGATCACAAGATTTCTGAAATCAAAGGGGAGAAGTTATTTTACAGTGAAAACCGACAAATACATTAAGTACTAAGACTACGGTCGACTATCCGCAGTCCACCAGTCTCGGGGACTACACCCAGTGGGTGCACTTTGCGTGCCCCCACCGGTTCTGATCCCACTCGATCGGCCCGCTGGAGTCGAGTGCAGGGAGTAAAAAAAAGAGAAAAGGGTAGAACTCAGACCACAGTCGACTGCCAGCAGTCGACCGCGGTCTCGGGGACTACACCTAGTGGGTGCACTTGGCGTGCCCCCACCGGTTCTGATCCCACTCTACCAGATCAAGTGGAAGAGACAAACTACCAGTTCGGTTTACACTCGACAAAAATGCAAAGACTACAGTCGACTGCCAGCAGTCCACTGTAGTCTCGGGGACTACACCCAGTGGGTGCACTCAGCGTGCCCCCACTAGTTCAAAAATTCAATCGACGCACCCAGTGGGCGTATAGATGCAAAGATTTTCGGAAAGAGTCTTCAGATAGCATATCCTAACAGAACAAGCGGCGACCAACTAACCTGAACGTTGCTCTGGAGAGCCGAGCTGGCATCGTAGGCGGCTTGGCTGGCGTCTCGCACCGTCTTCATCTTCTCCATCATAATGCCCGCCTGGCGTATGGCTTCCCTGGCAGCATTCACCTCGTCCTCTGGGACATGATGGGTCGCAAAAACTGAAGGCGGGTCGATAGGGGCCTAAGCAATCGACGAGGAAGGCAAGGCACTCGACAATGGAACGACGAAGGTAACAGAACCCCGATTGGCATCGCCAGCGTCCTAAACGACTGGCTCCGCCCTCGGTGTCGATTGTGGCACCTCGCTCGCAGGAGCTTGCCTATTTTTCCTTGTCAAAGGCCTCTCGGGATCTTCATCATCATCATCAGGGAGGTCAATAACGTTAGGGGATGTTCAAAGTTCAATCGACAAAATCACATCACCCAATGGTACACATTGCAGTTGAATCAACCAAAATAAAGACAGTATGGCAGAAATCATACCCAGATTAGAAGTGACCGCATCCTTCATCACCCCATCATCGTCCCTGTAAGCTGAGGTCCCGGAAGTAGCAGCGTTGACAGTTCCAAAGTTTGTCCGGTTAAAACAAGAAAAACAAACAGCACAGAGCGTCGAGTAAATATGAAGGGAGACACTCACGCGGAAGCAATGGGGATGTCAATCTTAATCTTAGGCAACGCCTTCTGAAGCTTCGGCTCTGCGACTTTGGGATGCTTTGACGCTTTTTCAATCAGAGTTGGCGAAGAGGTCCGAGGACGCTTTAAAGACTGACCAACTTGAGCAATCGCCTTTTCATGGGCGCTCGGTCGTTCTTGGTCAAGTTTGGACCGCCTCTCCCTGCGAGGAGGTGACTCGACTTCTTCTTCGCCACTTGGATCATCGCTTTCTTCGTCTCCCATACCGTCAGACTCCCATTTGCCGCTGTCGCCGCCGCTCGCTTCTCCTCCCGGGTCCTGCTCTTGCTCTCCGTTGGGCATTGAATACATTTCAATAATGGCCTGAAAGAAAGCAGGAAGAATAAAGTCAGTCGACTCAGTATGGGCAGTTGCGCAAGTGAATTCAGATTACAAACAAAAACTCAGAATCAGACCTTCTCTGGTACATGAGACTGGTCGAGTGGAGGAACTCTCCTGGCTCCCCTGGGGTTGTGCTTGTTTCCGGTCATACCCGACAGCCACTTCTCCAGTGTGTCGTCATCGACCTCCTCCGGGTGAATCCAAGTGGAGTCTTCAAGACCCGAATACATCCACATCGGATGGTCTCGGGCTTGAAGAGCCTGGATGCGCCACTGAAGGAAGACCTCCAAGAGATCCATACCGGTGACCCCGTCACGGATAAGCTGGACCACTCGCTCTACCAGCACCCTCACCTGCGCCTTCTCCTCCGGGAGCACCTTCAAAGGGGAGGGTTTCCTCACTCAGTCCATGGTGAAGGGAGGGAGGCCGGTCGACTGCCCTGGCGTCGACTGGTCTTTGCAGTAAAACCAAGTCGACTGCCATCCGCGAACTGAGTCGGGAAGAATCATGGACGGAAAGGAGCTTTTCCCTCTCATCTGGACACCAAGACCCCGACACATCTGAATCACTTGAGTCCTCTCGTCACTCGGATTAGCTTTTTTCACCGTCTGGGAGCGACAAGTGAAAATGTGCTTGAAAAGGCCCCAGTGAGGCCGACAACCCAGGAAATTCTCACACAAAGAAACAAAAGCGGCGAGATAAACGATTGTGTTGGGAGTGAAGTGGTGGAGTTGTGCCCCAAAGAAGTTCAGAAATCCCCGAAAGAAAGGGTGAGGAGGCAAGGAAAATCCACGGTCGACGTGGGCGGCAAGGAGAACGCGCTCACCCTCCCGACGTTGCGGCTCGGATTCCTTCCCCGGGAGCCGCGCCAATTCATAAGGGATCAGCCCTCCTTCGGCTAGGTCATCGAGGTCTTCTTGGGTGATCGTTGAGCGGATCCAGTCGCCCTGGATCCAGCCCTTCGGCAGGCCGGTTCGCGAGGAGGATCCGCCCCGACTGGTCGCCTTCCCCTTTGACCTCGCCGTCGCCTTCTTCGCCCGCTCTAGAGCCGCCGTCTTCTCCTTCCCCATCGTCGCTGGCGAAACGCGTGCGGAGCGGTGGCGCTGGGGCGAGAGCGAGCGCGGCAAGGGAGCGTGAAGAGGAGATGAGATAATGGGGACGCACCGTTCGAAGAGGCCCCGGTCTGACGCCTTATATGAGGCCGCTTCCGAGTGGCTGACTGGTAGGCCCGGGCAGCCCTGTCAAATCCTGTAACGATCGCGTGCGTGATACATGGCGAAAAAGGTGGCACGAGGATCGAGGCGGCTCCGCTCTATCCCATCCGATTACTGCGGCCTCCCCCGTCCCGCGCGCTTCCCAAAATTCGGATCCCGTGAAATCTGCCGGCAGCAGAACAACTTGTCAGACCGAAGATCTCCTCCGCACCGTCACTCAGAGCCTTTCAAAGAAAGAAACCACTCGACAAAAAGCTAAGAATGGATCAAGGCGACTGAAAAGGAAGTTGCTGTCATCACTCAGGATTCATTGATCCGAAACCAGATATGCTCATGGCATGAAAAATGAGTCGGGAAAATTCTCAACTCCTTCCCCACTCAAACCTCGATCCATTCGGGGGCTAATGACGAAGCTATGTACCTAGGGTAGGGTCATGGACCTGTCCAAACTGCCCTACCCAAGGACATCTCTAGAAGAAATCACCTTTCAATCGACTTGGAAGTGTTCCACTCGACAGACTCGAAGACACTCGACCAAGAAGCAATCACTCTACCAAGACCCAACCACTCGATGATCAGGAGACCTAAAGGCCCTCCGCATGCTAACGGTCGGTTATTAAGTAGTCTTTATGGTCATCATAGCACTTTATTAGGGGCGTTACCAGTAACGCCCGACCTTAATGTATTTAAAACCCTGCATAACTGAGGGCCGGAGGGGTCCGGCGAACTCTATATAAGCCACCCCCTCCTAAGTGTAAAGGGTTCGCACCCCTGTAAACCATACACGCATAATCCAGTCGACCGCCTCCGGGCTCCGAGACGTAGGGCTATTACTTCCTCCGAGAAGGGCCTGAACTCCTAAACCTTGTGTGCTTACAACTTCTCCATAGCAAAGATCTTGCCTCTCCATACTTACCCCCCTACATTACTGTCAGACTTATAACCACGACACTCGGCAAACATGGAAATGAACCTGCTAAGCACGGCAATACATCCAGTCAAACGCCCCACGTCATTAATTGTCTTGGGTGCTTGAATTTGCTCGATAGCCTTGATCTTGTCGGGGTTGGCCTCTATCTCCCAGTGGGACACAAAGAAGCCAAGCAACTTGCCGGAAGGAATGCCAAACACACACTTCTTCGGGTTCAGCTTCATGTTGATCTTGCGCAGATTAGCAAACGTTTCTTCTAAATCCTGAATGAGGGTTGATCTGTCCTTGGTCTTGACCATAATATCATCCATGTAAGCTTCAATGTTTCTGTGCAACTATGAGCCAAAACCAATCTGGACTGCCCTTGCAAAAGTGGATCCGACGCTCTTCAACCCGAAAGGCATCCGTACGAAGCGGTATGTGCCACGCGGGGTGATGAATGAGGTCTTCTCTTCGTCTTCCCTGGACATAAAGATCTAGTGGTATCCAGAGTATGCATCCAGAAAAGAGAGCAAGTCACACCTGGAGGTTGAATCCACAATCTGGTCGATGCACGGCAAGGGAAATGTGTCCTTCGGGCATGCCTTGTTCAGATCTGTAAAATCTATGCGCAGCCTCCATTTCCCATTAGCCTTGCGTACCACCATAGGGTTTGCTAACCATGTTGGATGCAGTACTCCTTTGAGCAGACCAGCTACCTCAAGTTATTTGATCTCCTCGGCAATGAACTGTTGCTGCTCCAAAGCTTTCTTTCAGTCCTTCTGCTTGACGGGTCAGGCATGTGGGTAGAGAGCAAGGTGGTGCTCGATTACCTCCCTGGGAACACCGGGGATATCATATGGTTGTCACGCAAACACATCGATATTCGCCCACAAGAAGGCAGCAAGCGTGCTTTCCTATTTTTCATTGAGGGTGGCACTGATAGTGGAAGTACCATCAACGCCAGCCAGCCCTGTCAAGACCTTTTTCACAGCGGGTGTAGCAGCCTTAGATCTCTTGCTATTGGAACTCTCCGGCAAGTCATCAATAGGCGCAGCATACTCCGAAGACGTAAGCTTCCCGGATTCCTTCTTGGCGTCCATGTTAGCATTCTTCTTTCCTTTACTTTCCTTGGTGGGAACAGCAGCTTCAGCGGCCTCTGCCGCGACTGTCTCCCAGTACATCTTGTCCACGCAAATGATTGTGTGCTTCTCGTCTGATGGAATGGAAATGACACCTATCTACCCTGGCATCTTCAAGGTGTTATAGGCATAGTGGGATGCCGCCAAGAATTTGGCCAGAGCTGGGCGACCAAGGATACCATTGTACGGCAGGGGGAGGTCGAGCACATCAAACATGATCTTCTTTCTCCTGTAATTTAGCTCTCCCCCGAACGTCACCGGCAACATGATCTTCCCCTTAGGATGAATCCTGTCCGGGTTGATCCCTTGAAACATACCAGTAACTTTGAGCTCTTCCTCCTCTATCTGAAGTTTCCTGATGACCTTTGGAGAAATCAGATTCTACCCGGCCCCACCGTCAAACAACATCTTTGTGACTTTGAGGTTGCGGATTGTTGGTGAGACCAACAACGGCAAACACCGGACCGCAGTAGTACGTTCAGGGTGGTCCTCTTCGTCAAAGATGATGGGCGTGCGGGACCACTTGAGCGGCCTTTGAGAATTTGCCGCTGGCTCCACGGCATTGACTTCACGCGCCCACTGTTTAACTTGGCGGTGAGGGGAGCGCAGAGATGCATCCCCGTCAATGCACATGGCATTAGTGGCTTTCCGGAATTCTTCTCGTTGGTTTCCTCTTCATCCATCCATTACTCTCATCATTGCAATCCTCCTTCTCACAACCTCTGGCGGGTTTTCCTTGATTCTGAGGAGCCTTCCCGGGATGGCTCGCTCTGCCGCCTCGGCCCTTCCCGCCAGCGCCATTCTGACCTTTTTTCCTTATCATGCTTCTCATATTCATCCCTCTGCTTCTTGACGAGTTGCTCCACTTGATGACACTCCTGGAGATCGTGGCCCTTGGTCTGATGGATCTTGCAGTATGACCCATCACCTTTCCCAGCCTTCTTGGCAGCCGCGGCTCCCCGGAAATCAATGTACGCGGCAAATTCCTTGCCGGGTACCTCAGTCTTGGCCTTCTTGCCGGTACTAGGTGTGCCCGATCCCTCAACGGCAATTACTGCCTTATCCTTGCGCCTTTTATTGCACTTCTTATTCTTTTTCTTCTGACTGGTGGCCATGTCATCATCCTCTAAGTCGATGTCGACGCCATCCTCTTTTCCAGGGAGCCTCCTCCCCTCCTCTACCCAAGCACACTTGTCCACTAGAGTGTAAAGCTCCTTCACAGTCTTGGGCAATCGAATGTTCATCTTGGAACGTACCTGACGATTGCGCACGCTGGACTAGAACGCAGCTATCATAGTTGTCGGGTGGATGTTTGGAATATTTCTGTGGACTCGGCTGAACCTCTACATGTACTTCCGCAGAGTCTCCCCTTCCTTCTGCGGGAGGAGCTACAAGTTGCTGGGCTGCCGTGGTTCTTGATGGCCGCCCGTGAAGGCGCCAACGAGCTCATGTCACAGGCCAGCCTAGGTCAAAATGTTGTTCTCCAGTAGGTAAATCAGCCAAGACCTCACATTTTGCTTGAATGCCAAAGGGAAGTAGTTCGCGAACACTGAGGGAGTCCTGGGTAGGGGGTCTTCGGACAGCCGGACTATATCCTTTGGCCGGACTGTTAGACTATGAAGATACAAGATTGAAGGCTTCGTCTCGTGTCCATATGGGACTCTACTTGGCGTGGAAGGCAAGCTAGGCAATACGGATATGCATATCTCCTCCTTTGTAACCGACCTTGTGTAACCCTAGCCCTTTCCGGTGTCTATATAAACTGGAGGGTTTTAGTCCGTAGGACAACAACAATCATACCATAGGCTAGCATCTAGGGTTTAGCCTCTCTGATCTCGTGGTAGATCAACTCTTGTAATAGTCATATCATCAAGAATAAATCAAGCAGGACGTAGGGTTTTACCTCCATCAAGAGGGCCCGAACCTGGGTAAAACATCGTGTCCCCTGCCTCCTGTTACCATCCGCCTTAGACGCATAGTTTGGGACCCCCTACCCGAGATCCGCCGGTTTTGACACCGACATTGGTGCTTTCATTGAGAGTTCCTCTGTGTCGTCGTCGTTAGGCTTGATGGCTCCTTCGATCATCGTTAGCGATGCAGTCCAGGGTGAGACTTTTCTCCCCGGACAGATTTTTGTATTCGGCGGCTTTGCATTGCGGGCCAATTCGCTTGGCCATCTGGAGCAGATTGAAAGCTACGCCCCTGGCCATCAGGTCAGGTTTGGAAGCTTAAACTACACGGCCGATATCCGCGGAGACTTGATCTTCAATGGATTCGAGCCCCTGCCGAGTGCGCCGCACTATCATGATGGGCATGATTTAGCTCTGCCGCCGAACAGTGCCCTGGAGGCCGCACCCGCATCCGCTCCGACCTTTAATTCGGAGCCAACTGCGCAGACCGAGAGCGGGTGGCTAGACCCCGCCACGGAGGCTGCAGCCTCAACGGAGATCGAACCGAACACCAACCTTATCCTTCGCGAGGCCCGTGACTCACCATTGTCGGACTCTCCTCCGGACTCTGGACCATCCGTGCCCCTGCCAATCGAATCTGATTGGGCGCCGATCATGGAGTTCACTGTCGCGGATATCTTCCAGCACTCACCCTTCGGCAACATACTGAATTCACTAAGGTCTCTCTCTTTGTTAGGAGAGTCCTGGCCAGATTATGACCGGCAGGATTGGGATGTGGACGACGAAGAAATTCGATGCCCACCCACCGCCCACTTCATAGCCACTATCGATGACTTGACCGACATGCTCGACTTCGACTCTGAAGACATCGACTGTATGGACGACGATGCAGGAGAGGAACAGGAACCAACGCCTACAGGGCACTGGAAAGCCACCTCGTCGTATGACATATATATGGTGGACACACCCAAAGAAGGCAATGGCGATGGAACAGCGGAGGATGACCCCTCCAAGAAGCAACCTAAGCGCTGGCGTCAGCGGTGCCACTCTAAGTCCCGCCAAAGCAAAAACGGTGATTCCTGCACAGGAGATAATAACACCCCGAACAGTGCCGAAGACAACCCCTCCAGCAAGATTCAGCACAGGAGGATGGAGAAGCCAGCCCTCATGAGAGAGCGGCAGATAGAGAGGAAGAGGATGATAATTACATACCTCCCTCTGAAGACGAGGCAAGCCTCGGCGACGACGAATTTTCCGTGCCTGAGGATCCCATTGAGCAAGAGCGCTTCAAGCGCCGGCTTATAGCCACGGCAAATAGCCTTAAGAAAAAGCAGCAGCAGCTTCAAGCTGATCAAGATCTGCTAGCTGACAGATGGACTGAAGTCCTGGCGGCCGAGGAATATAAACTCGAACGCCCCTCCAAGAGTTACCCAAAATGCAGGTTGCTACCCCGACTGGAGGAAGAAGCATATGACGCGGCTGACCAGCCACCTCGTGGCCGCGACAAAGAGGCATTCCAGCCAAAAGCTCAGCCTGCACCCCGACGCCATTCAAATAAAAAGGCATGGGGAAACACGCCGGACCTGTGAGACGTATTGGAGGACAAAGCAAAACATGCAAGATCGATCTATGGATCACGAGGGCGCGCCACTACGCGAGACGATAATCGTCACACAGGATACAGTAAAAGTAAATCCGGCCGGGCCGAGCACAGTGGCCAAGACTCATTGGAGCTGAGTCGCGATATAGCCCAGTACAAAGGCGCCACACACCCCTTATGCTTCACAGACGAAGTAATGGATCATCAAATCCCAGAGGGTTTCAAACCCGTAAATATAGAATCATACGGCGGCACAACAGATCCTGCAGTATGGATCGAGGATTTCCTCCTGCATATCCACATGGCACGCGGTGATGATCTACATGCCATTAAATACCTCCCACTCAAACTCAAAGGACCAGCTCGGCATTGGCTCAATAGCTTGCCAGCAGAGTCCATTGGCTGTTGGGAAGATCTGGAAGCCGCATTCCTCGACAACTTTCAGGGCACCTATGTGCGACCACCAGATGCCGATGACTTGAGCCACATAATTCAACAGCCAGAGGAATCGGCCAGGCAATTCTGGACACGGTTCCTAACTAAGAAAAATCAAATCATCGACTATCCGGATTCAGAGGCCCTATCAGCTTTCAAGCATAACATCCGTGACGAGTGGCTTGCCCGGCACCTTGGACAAGAAAAGCCGGAATCTATGGCAGCCCTCACGACACTCATGACCCACTTTTATGCGGGAGAAGATAGCTGGCTAGCTCGCACTAACAACATATCAAAGAACCATGGTACTTCAGATACCAAGGACGGCAGTAGCAGGTCACGTCACAACAAACATAAGCACCGCATCAACAGCGACAATACCGAGGATACGATAGTCAATGCCGGATTCAAAAGCTCTAAACCCGGTCAGCGGAAAAAGCCATTCAAAAGAAGCACTCCGGGCCCGTCCAGTTTGGACCGTATACTCGATCGCTCATGTCAAATACACGGCACCCCCGACAAGCCAGCCAACCACACCAATAGGGATTGTTGGGTGTTCAAGCAGGCCAGCAAATTAATTGCCAAAAACAAAGATAAGGGGCCACATAGCGATGACGAGGAGGAGCCCCGGCAGCCGAATAGCGGAGGACAGAAGAGGTTCCCCCCACAAGTGCGGACGGTGAACATGATATACGCAACCCACATCCCCAAGAGGGAGCGGAAGCGTGCGCTCAAGGACGTATATGCATTAGAGCCAGTCGCCCCAAAGTTCAACCCATGGTCCTGCTGTCCGATCACCTTCGATCGTAGGGACCACCCCACTAGTATCCATCATGGCGGATTCGCCGCACTGGTCTTAGACCCAATTATTGACGGACTTTACCTCACTCGAGTCCTTATGGATGGCGGCAGCAGCCTGAACCTGCTTTACCAGGACACGATGCGCAAAATGGGTATAGACCCCTCAAGGATCAAACCCACAAAAATGACCTTTAAAGGCGTCATACCAGGTGTAGAGGCCCATTGCATAGGCTCAGTCACACTGGAAGTGGTCTTCGGATCCCCGGATAACTTCTGAAGCAAAGAGTTAATCTTTGATATAGTCCCGTTCCGCAGTGGTTATCATGCACTGCTCGGGCGAACCGCATTCGCGAGATTCAATGCGGTACCGCATTATGAATACCTCAAGCTCAAGATGCCAGGACCTTAGGGGGTCATTACAGTTAATGGAAACACAGAGCGCTCTCTCTGAACGGAGGAGCACACTGCGGCCCTCGCAGCAGAAGCGCAAAGTAGCCTCTTAAGGCAATCCACTAGTTCGGTGTTTAAGGACTCCAACACCTTCAAGCGCGCCCGGAGTAATCGGCAACAGGACCGCCTGGCACGTTCTGAGCTCGCATAGCAATGCGGCCACCACCCTGGCCCGAGCCAACGACGAAACTCGTGCCATGCGTACATAATTACGCATTAAAAATACCATGGGCACAGGTAGGGAGGGGGCACGATTACGGCACGCTCCAAGACGCGGCTTAAACCGCACTAGGGGCTTCCTGCTTTGTTATTTTTCTCTTTCAGGACCTTAATCTCTGGAAACCCTGTCCGACAGCATGATTGCTGAACACATGATGCGGCAACCAAGGAGGCAGAAAGCTACGTCATACCACGGAACTCCTAGGTGGATTACGATAACGAGTGAAATACTTGCTTTAATATTATTCCTCAGCTTGCCCTTGGAGGGGACATAGTCCTACTTTTTGCTTATCGCACTACCTGTATCATTCTACTCTAATGTGACACCCCAAAAATTTGGCCTTGTTTTAATGAATTAAAAATTCTGCCAGGTATTAAAACTTTGAATATCTGAGCTCCATTTTGATTTTTTTAAATCATTTCCTTCCCTGTTATGATGAGTTTTTCCCAAAGAGAAAACTTTTCAAATATGTCATTGGACATATTTAATCTCTCAAGAGAAATTTTTCCTTATTTAATATAACTAATTAAATAATTAAGTTGCTTGATCTTTACTTTCTTGAAAATGGTTTTTCAAGGTTAAATGGCCATATTTGAACTACAACCATTTGATAAATTCACTTAAAATTCTCACAAGAATTTGGAGATGTCATGTAATGTTATTCAATAACTTTTGTGCAAAAACATCTTTATTTTATGAAATATTTTGAGCTCTACACTCAATTTTCCTTCTCTGGTCCATAGTGCAATTTGCACTACAACCCATTTAAATATTTCCTTCTAGCCTCCACCAAAATTATGGGATGATGGTAATGGCCTAAGATTCCACATTATGCAAAAACCTTGTACTGTCCTTTGAAAAATTTGAGTGAATCAACCTCATTTTCATTTTGGACCAACTTGATGGTTTGTACAGCAACCATATTTTTGCTTGCTCCTTAACCCTTGATTATTTCTCCTACTTGTAGTCCTCCATGTTAAACCCTTAAGTCCAGGAGCATGCACCTTTTGGATCATTTTTGGTTCATGAAACAATGCTATTTATTTCCTGTCCAGAATTGAAGTTTTGTAAAACTTGCACTAACAAGTTGCTGCATTTGACCAACTAACCCCACCACCCTCTTGTACATCTGAAGAGACCCCAATCTGGAAGTTTTGGACACCCCAAGAGTTGCCTAGGTGCATGTGGCATTCTATCGAGCACCCTGTAGGCATGACCAGTTTTGACATGAGTTTTGGCATTTCACTGTGAGCTTGCACCTCTAATCAAACTAGCATGTCCACTAGACTCCCAGTTGCTCCTAACCTCGATCTGGTAAACCCCAACCTCACCTGCGACCTGTAGCATGCCGCGGCATTGTGTCGAACATCTCCCGTGCGTGCACTGGACGCGCCCAGAGCGCGCGTATTGCACGATGCCACGCCCGAGCCGACACGCTGGCCCCCCTGGCTTTGGCCCACACGGCAGCACCTCGCCACGCACTCCCCGCCTCGCAGCATCGCGCCAAGCCACCCTGGCACGCTACAGCGCCGCCGCCAGGGCATTCTTGGCGGCACATCGGCGTCCGCAGTGGCTCCAGCCACGGGCAGCGCCGCCCAAGCCCCTCCCGCTCGCCACCTGGCCCCTGGAGCAGCGCGAACTCATCCGCAGCCATGTCCACTAGCGCTCGTCGCCGCCACGATGCCCTGCAGCTACAGAAAGACGGTCGCCGACGAGCTCATCCGCGGCCGCCGCTGAACCGCCTCGACTCGCCTATATAAGGAGCCCCGAGCTCATCTCCGCATGCAGGCAGTCCCAAGCCACCTCCCGAGGGCCCCCTTTGGCAGCCAATCGACCCGGGGAGGCCTCCTTCCTCATCTCCGGCGACTGCAGCCGCCGCCACTGCCCAGGCCCTGCCGGTGCCTCCAGAGCCTCCCCCTCTCCGTTCTCTTCGCTAGAAACCTCCTCATCCTCCCGTGAACCCTTCCCCCTACTCGATTTTGATCGGGAACCACCGCCGCCTCAAAACCACTTTACCACCGAAGCTTCGCTCCGCCGCGGAGCTCGCCGCCGGCGATTTCCTCCACCTCCGATGACCCTACGACTACCGGAGTGACCACCTCGGCCCCCTGAATCCGCTGGTGGCCTCAGCTTTCCGAACGGAGCCACCGTTCGCCGGCGACGATCACCGGAGCCCCGCTCCACTCGGGCAGAGGAGGGAGACGACGCGGGCGACTGGTCAAACCTGACCAGTGGGCCAGGCGGGCCCACCGTCAGAGACCCAGCGCCGGTCCACGTGGTTAAGTGGAGGCGTAAAGGGCGCAAATACGTTTTCTCTGCACCGAAAGCGTAATCTCGTTTGAAACGTTTTCCTTTTCCTGATTTTATTAAAAACAGATTTTGACCACAGCTTTGACTGTCTATAACTTTTTAAATATAACTCCAAATGAGTTGATTCTTTTTTCTACCTTCCTCAAATTTGGTCTAGTTTATTTTAAGATTTATTTGAAAATTTTCCAAACAACTTTTTGTACTGTTTTTGAAATGTGTGTTAATTCAAATATATTTTAAATAGGATTTTTGGAGAGAGAGAAGAAACTTTCAAAAATTTTGGAGAGCACCCCCACCCCTCCACAACTTAAAGGCAAGCATTCTGAACCCTGGCATAATGTTTTTGGTGTGTTATTTGACACGTTTATAACACCACCTTATTTCGAAGGACTTGTTATTTCATGTGACATGATCATTTGCATGGAAGCATGTTAGTAATTTCCTTGCTGTTGGGAATGAATATTATTGTGATGGTAATCATCCTCATGTGCCTTGCATGCATGTCGGAAAGGAATCCGGGAAAGCCTCGGCCTTGGGTAGGCGTGAGCTTGTCGCCGGTCCCCGTCGGGACGGTTATGTCCGGTATGGCATGGTAAGGTATATTGAGTGGTGATTTTGTTGATTGAAATGTATTTGTTACAGGTCATGCAAGGAATTTATAAACCTCCTGAGTCGACCGTAGACCGAGTCTTATTTCCAGTAACCCCCATACTTGCTATGTACTACTACTTGTCCCTGCCACAGGTAGGGTATGGTTTAGTAAGTCGTCAACCCCTTTCAAGCACACACCGTACAGAGAGGCCATGGTGGAAGATATCGGTTGTAGCCGGTAGGCATGCCACCTGGTCCGGGGGCATGGGTGTTTCCGGTTGAGACCGAGAGGGGAGGCCACCCCTTAGAGCGCGCGATATAAATTTGATCCCATGCTACGCGAGGTTGTAGCCTCCCCACTTAGAGTTTTGCTTAACAGGTGTCGTGGGTGATTCCAGACACCGGTGAGTTAAGCTGGTGTGTGCAAGTTAGGCGTGTTTTCAACTAAAAGACCATAGACGGAATTAGTCCCGATGGACTAAAGGAATCCGTTACTCGTGGGTAAAGAGTACACCCTCTGCAGAGATTAAAACCTATTCGAATAGTCGTGTCCATGGTTAAGGATTACAGTCTGGGATGGGTCAAGTGTTGGTCTTAGTGTCGGTCTTCGGAGGAGAGATTGTTACACCAGAACTTGGACCGTGACTTGTGACTTGTGAGAACCATGATTATTATTTTATGATGGACTAACCCGTTGTATTATTGTAATGTCGAGTATCCCTGGGACGGTTCTACCTCCTAGATATTCATTGAGATTATTTATTCTCAAGCCCTTTATGTGGTGTCGCCCAGACGCCCGACTGTGGCATTTCTTTTAAAGCCCTTTATGTGGTGTCGCTCAGACGCCCAACTGTGGCATTTCTTTTAAAGCCCTTTATGTGGTGTCGCTCAGACGCCCGACTGTGGCATTTCTTTTAAAGCCCTTTATGTGGTGTCGCTTAGACGCCCGACTGTGGCATTTCTTTTAAAGCCCTTTATGTGGTGTCGCTCAGACGCCCGACTGTGGCATTTCTTTTAAAGCCCTTTACGTGGTGTCGCTCAGACGCCCGACTGCGGTATTTTATTCCCACTCTATTATTGCTTATTCATGCTGCATGAAAATAACCTGCTTGCATGCATAAAAGATATTTTATTTATGACTGACGATGTGATCATAGAATTTTTCTGTGCATGATTATCAATTATATTATACCTGTGTTCCTAATGTTTGCGAGTACATTCAAAGTACTCACTGGCTTGTCCCTGGCTATTGTCTTGGCCAGATTTCTTGCTTGGAGAGGAGCGTGGCGATTGACAGCCTCGAGAACTGAGCAACTGTGATAGCAGCCTCGCGAAGATAGGAGTTAACCTGGTCAGCTGTTCCCGTGGGAAATGGAGTCCCATACACTGATGATTCACAAACCGCTTCCGCCATCGACCACTAGAAAACCATTTGTTGTACTCACAGGCCAGAATGGTCTTGTGCTACATATGTTGTACTTTGCTTGGAATTTCTGTATCAAGTGGAGCCTCATCAGCTAACAGTAATCCTGGGGCTGATGAGCACGACGGTCTTTTTTCTGGAAATTTATGTCCGGAGAACCGGTCGTGACATCTAACGCACGTTTTTTATGCATTGCATTAAGGCTTTTATTGCATTCTTCATATATATATATATGTTCATTCATGACATCCATCACCCGTACACTCTGGTACGGCCAATACGCTAGCGGCTTAAGCATACCCCACAATACGGCATGAGAAGTCCGGACACTTTCAACAGTGCGGCACCCCGAACTTATAGCATTATATGCATCAGCTTCGAATCATGTCTTGGGTCAATAGTTGGGTTTGCTCGGCTCCCATGTTTTGGTACCTTACATTCCGCTATATTGGCTAAGGTAGCATTGGGAGAACTACTGCGATTGTGCCCCGGTTCTGCTGGGCTAAGCACCTCAGTAGAGAAAGCTAAAAATGACTGTCATGATAAGGCGAGAGACTGGTCACTGTTCGAGAGGTTTTCGATTCCTTAAAGACTTATGCCGCTTAGAGCGAGGAGTCGGCCCTGTCCGGCTTAACGCGTGTATCGCGCCCCGAGTTCGGCCTTCCGAACACTAGGGGCTTCGCCAAAATTTAAAATTATAGAATTTTATGGCTAAGTGAGAGTGATAACGCATTATAGTCCGATTGCCTTGTTCGTTGTGCTGAGCACCTCCCTCGAAGGACCCAACAATGGGAACAAGAGTGCTCAGGTTTATCCCGAACACCCCAGCACTCATGGCGTGGGGGCAAAAGCCGACGAGTAGCCATCTCTCAGATTTGATAAACAGCCGAACAAAAGGTAATATTTTAAATTCAAACAAGCGTTGCGTAGCGCATATGAACAAGTTTTCATAACTACAGGATTACACGAGCGAGTTCACTCGAATATTATATCTTTCGTACACTCGTCCGCTACGAGACGAGCACCCTTCAGGACACCCTCATAGTACATCTCGGGGTGGCGATGCTCCTTGCCCTCCGGCGGCCCTTCCTTAATCAGCTTCACGGCGTCCAGCTTGGCCCATTGCACCTTCACACGGGCGAAAGCCCGGTGTGCACCTTCGATGCAGACGGACCGCTTGACGACTTCCAGCCGTGGGCAAGCATCCACAAGCCGCCTCACCAGGCCGAAGTAGCTGTTCGAAAGGGCGTCGCCAGGCCACAGCCGGACTATAAAGCCCTTCATGGCCTGTTCGGCCGCCTTGTGTAGCTCGACCAGGTGCTTTAGCTGGTCGCTCATAGGCACCGGGTGTTCGGTCCCAGTATATTGGGCCCAGAACAACTTCTCCGTTGAGCTTCCCTCCTCGGCCTGGTAAAACGTTGTGGCATCCGACACGCTGCGAGGCAAATCTGTGAATGCTCCTGGAGAGCTCCGGATTCAGGTAAGTAACAAGTAATTTACTTTCACATGCTTGCTTTGCATATAGAATGCCATACCCGCCATTATCTTCTTCATCGCATGAATCTCCTGGAGGGCCTTTTGGGCTTCGGCCCTGGCATTCTTTGCGCTCTCGAGGGCCGTGGCAAGCTCGGACTCTCGCGTCTTCAAGTCAAGCTCCAACGCCTCGTGCTTCATCACGAGAGTGTGGAGCTCTTGCTGCACCTCGCCCACCCGTGCCTCATGCCTTTCCCGCTCGTTGCACTCCTTGGCCACTTTGTTTTCGGGCTCGTATAGTGCTTGCTTCAGGGTCGCCACCTCGGTCGTGGCCCCTGGCAAATTTACGATAATCCTGTCATTTTGCAATCGCATTCTTTTTATACATATCCATAGACAAGGTACTACTTACCTTTGTTCTCCTCGAGCTGCCTCTTGGCAAGGCCGAGCTCGCCCTTGGACCCTTTAAGGTCCTGCTTCAGTGCGGCGACCTCCGTAGTCAGTGCAGCAGATGCCAGCAGCGAAGCCTGCATACGCATATGGACATACTTATGTTAGACTCCTGCGATATTGTTTGATCCTCTGTTCGGCTTTTCTTTGTGAACACCGAACAGAGCATCAGGGACTACTGTCTATGTAGTTATATTTTTCCCATATTTCAAAAACTTACCTCAAAGTCTTTTAGAAGGCTGGCACAGGCTTCAGTCAGTCCGCTCTTGGCGGACTGAACCTTCTAGACCACCGCACTCATAATAGTGCGGTGCTCCTCGTCGATGGAAGCGTTGCGAAGCGCTCCCAGCAGATTGTCTGGTGCCTCTGGATGGACACAGGTCACCGGCATAGGCGTCTTGCCCCTCTTGGAAGGAGGCCGCCTGCCCGAGTCCGGAACCACTGGAGGTTCCGACGCGGTGTTCGGCTGAGGGCTGAACTCGGAGCCCTCGGGGGCCTTGTTCCCTCTGCTCCCGGAGTCCGGAAGGTCGCCTTGAGGCGCCTCCGGGATTGTCTCCCCTCGACTCGGTGCCTCTTGAGACAATACCTCGGCCTTGTCCGTAAGGCAAGGGGAGGTGGCGGTCGGAAGTGGATCACTATCCATATCCGACGAGCCCAGGGAGCCATGCGACGATACGTCGATACGGGCTCGTGGCGGTCTGCATAGTCATAATTCGGCGTTAGGAGAGGCAGTGCGACAAAGGTATGCCATGAGTTACTCTGGCATCCGAATACTTTCGACTTCACCAGGGGCTTGGCCCAAAGCAGCCACTCGTCTTCGCCTTTGGTGGCGGTGGTGGAGTAGTCCGGAAGGAGAGTCCTTCCCTTCTTGGACCCTCCGGCCCCCCAGTGGGGGCGGCCTTCCCTTTCTTGTCTCCCCCGACTGAAGGGGGAGCATCTTCATCTTCCTCCTAGTCTTTGGGGGAGGAGTGCGTCGCGGAGTTATCGGACAACGAGTCCGATAACACCTGGCGTCGGGAACTCTTTCGGGTTCCCTTGGCCTTCTTGGTCTTCTCTGGTACCTTGTAAGGAGCCGGAGTCAGCATCTCCATCAAGAGAGCGTCCGTAGTGTCTTCGGGCAAAGGGGCCGGACAGT
Organism: Triticum urartu; assembly: GCF_056163025.1. Taxonomy (NCBI): domain Eukaryota; kingdom Viridiplantae; phylum Streptophyta; class Magnoliopsida; order Poales; family Poaceae; genus Triticum; species Triticum urartu. Next base: position 397,855,859 of record NC_141879.1, on the reverse strand, counting down.
TAATCTGCCCCGACGTCTCCACCCAGTCCTGTCAAAGGCATGGAGCTTAGACCCCGCACATGGTTAAGCTAGGGGAAATAGATATCCTACCAGATGTATGGAACTCACCGAATGCGCTCGGCGCTTCGCGCTTAACCCGCGGTCCTCGGTGAGAGAGGGAGGGACCTCTGTGCCCTTGAACAGCACCTTCCAGACGTCCTTGTGAGTCGTGTCGAAGATCTCGCTCAGAGTCTGGTGCTGGGCCAGGTCGAACAACCACAAGTTGAAGTCCCGTTGTTGGCACGGGAGGATCCGGCGGACGAGCATGACCTGGACTATGTTGACAAGCTTGAGCTTCTTGCTTGCCATGTTCAGGATACATTTCTGGAGTCCGTCCAGCTCCACCGATGAACCCCACGACAAGCCCTTCTCTTTCCAGGAAGTGAGCCGTGTGGGGAATCCGGATCGAAACTTGGGGGAAGCCACCCATTTGGTGTCGCACGGCTCGGTGATGTAGAACCACGCCGATTGCCACCCCTTTATGGTCTCCACGAAGGAGCCTTCAAGCCATATAAGATTGGGCATCTTGCCCACCATGGCTCCTCCGCATTCTGCTTGTTGGCAGCCCACCACCTTCGGCTTGATATTGAAGGTCTTTAGCCATAGGCCGAAGTGGGGGCGGATGCGGAGGAAAGCCTCGCAGACGACGATGAACGCCGAAATGTTGAGGATGAAGTTCAGGGCCAGATCATGGAAGTCCAGCCCGTAGTAGAACATGAGACCGCGGACGAATGGATGAAGGGGAAACCCAAGTCCGCAGAGGAAGTGGTGGAGGAGAACTACCTTCTCATGGGGTTCTGGGGTAGGGACGATGTGCCCCGCAGCGGGCAACCGATGCGCGATATTCGCGGCTTAGTATCCAGCTCCGCGCAGCTTTTTGATGTGTTCCTCCGTAACGGAGGAAGCCATCCACTTTCCTCCCGCTCCGGACATGTTTGGAGGAGGTTGAGGAGAAAGATGTGGACTTGGGCGTTGGGGCTCAAGTGTGCAAGAATGGATGGGCAAGGAGGAAGAAGGCGTGGGTAGAGAAAGGTTAAACCTTATCCCTTTATAAGGGCGGCTAAAACTATGCGCCCCCACTAGCCTGGTAAAACTTGCTTATCCCCCAAGCGCCGTAATCGATGGCGCGGTTGGGTTACCCACGCCCGTATTGATGAGAATCCCGTAATAAGGGGGACGATCTCTGCTTTGACAAGACGTGTCAAAAAACTGCCTCACATTATGTGCGGGGCTAGTTAAAGGAAACGGTTCGAATAATCACTGGGCCATGGCATAATGTCGTGTTGCCAAAACAAGTCAGCAAATTAGATTTGTGGAAATATTATTCTCTCTACGGTGGTACGTGGAACTTATTTTGCAGGGTCGGACACTATCCTTGTATTCAAATTCTTCCGTGGTGTATTCGTAGGAGGAACCCGCCTTGTAATGCCAAAGACAACACTGCGCGCCGGACTCATCGTCATTGAAGCCTGGTTCAGGGGCTACTGAGGGAGTCCTGGATTAGGGGGTCTCCGGACAGCCGGACTATATCCTTTGGCCGGACTATTAGACTATGAAGATTTTGAGGAGCCTTATCACAGCCTCTGGCGGGTTTTCCTTGATTCTGAGGAGCCTTCCCGGGATGGCTCGCTCTGCCGCCTCGGCCCTTCCCGCCAGCGCCATTCTAACCTTTTTTCCTTATCATGCTTCTCATATTCATCCCTCTGCTTCTTGATGAGTTGCTCCACTTGATGACACTCCTGGAGATCGTGGCCCTTGGTCTGATGGATCTTGCAGTATGACCCATCACCTTTCCCAGCCTTCTCGGCAGCCGCGGCTCCCCGGAAATCAGTGTACGCGGCAACTTCCTTGCCGGGTGCCTCAGTCTTGGCCTTCTTGCCGGTACTAGGTGTGCCCGATCCCTCAATGGCAATTACTGACTTATCCTTGCCCATTTTATTGCGCTTCTTATTCTTTTTCTTCTGACTGGTGGCCATGTCATCATCCTCTAAGTCGATGTCGACACCATCCTCTTTTCCAGGGAGCCTCCTCCCCTCCTCTACCCAAGCACACTTGTCCACTAGAGTGTAAAGCTCCTTCACAGTCTTGGGCAATCAAATGTTCATCTTGGAACGTATCTAACGATTGCGCACGCTGGACTGGAACGCAGCTATCATAGCTGTCGGGTGGATGTCTGGAATATTTCTGTGGACTCGGCTGAACCTCTACATGTACTTCCGCAGAGTCTCCCCTTCCTTCTACGGGAGGAGCTGCAAGTTGCTGGGCTGCCGTGGTTCTTGATGGCCGCCTGTGAAGGCGTCAACGAGCTCATGGCACAGGTCAGCCTAGGTCAAAATGGAGTTCTCCAGTAGGTGAATCAGCCAAGACCTCACATTTTGCTTGAGTGCCAAAGGGAAGTAGTTCGTGCACACTGAGGGAGTCCTGGATTAGGGGGTCTCCGGACAGCCGGACTATATCCTTTTTCCAGACTGTTAGACTATGAAGATACAAGATTGAAGACTTCATCTCGTGTCCGGATGGGACTCTACTTGGCGTGGAAGGCAAGCTAGGCAATACGGATATGTATATCTCTTCCTTTGTAACCGACCTTGTGTAACCCTAGCCCTTTCCGATGTCTATATAAACCGGAGGGTTTTAGTCCGTAGGACAACAACAATCATACCATAGGCTAGCTTCTAGGGTTTAGCCTCTCCGACCTCGTGGTAGATCAACTCTTGTAATACTCATATCATCAAGAATAAATCAAGCAGGACGTAGGGTTTTACCTCCATCAAGAGGGCCCGAACCTGGGTAAAACATCGTGTCCCCTTCCTCCTGTTACCCTCCGCCTTAGACGCACAGTTCGGGACCCCCTACCAGAGATCCGCCGGTTTTGACACCGACAAAGACCTTCTCATCTCTTCCTCCGACAGCTTGAACAACGATGGTGTAGATGCTCAAGAACTCTGCCGGGTTCAGACTCCCATCATACTTCTCTAGTAACCATGCGAGTGGATGGCCAACGGACTTGTCGCAGCTCACGGGTGAAGGCAGGGCACCCAGCCTCGAAAGGCAGGTAACCGACTTCGGCGAGTGCGGGCTCGTTGACGTCAGGGCCATCGCGCCTGTCAGAATGGCGGTGAGTGTCACGGCATCTCTCGATGCTGACATGCGCGCCTTCCCATTGCCTGTCCTCTAGGGTTCGCTGTTGGCCTTGACCCACTAGAGGGTCAGATGAAGCCATCAAGATGCCGTCTGGTTTTTGGTTGTGAGGCTCCCGCACTGGCTGCCATGGAGGGGATTGCACCATAGGGGTGGCCACTTCCACATGGCCAGCAACATGGGCCGTTGTCGTCGCCTGGGGAGGCCGTGGTGGGCCAGCTCGCTCATATCCTTCTGTCTCAGTGAAACAAATCAAGCTCTGGAAAGTGGCTCTCCACTCATCCATCTGATTGGCTACTGGCGGGAATTTCTACAGCAGCTGGGCTCATGCCATGGCCTCCGAAGTGGTGCTTGGCATGGATGTCGATGAAGATCGTAATGTCACGCGACTCCTGATGGTGCCAGTACTAGTCGCGTCGTGCCCTCGCCGCTGTGAGCTAGCTGCCAAGATGGCGTGGTGACGAGGTGGAGGCGCTTGTGGACTAGCGGCTCTGTTTGGTGCATTGGCTGGGTTAGCTTGCTCTAGGGGTGGTGCATGTCCTGCAGTCGCGCCCGCAGCAGGGGCGGCCGGAGGATTGCGATTCGCCCAGAGCGAGTGCCACCTCTGTGACTGTGCCCTTCGGCGGGGTGGAGAGGTGCAGACGGAACGATCACTCCACCCGTACCTTGTAGAGCATGGCCGTTGGGATGTTGTTGGTGTTGTCCTTCTCCGGTGCCTCCTGCTCATGTTTCGGCCACAGGGGAGGTGGTGATGACGACGCCTGCTTCAACCACATCCCCCATAGTGTCCACATCCCCATGCATCCCCGTAGCCCCCACGGGGTCAGTGGTCGCGCACGGCGGGGCCTTCGAGGAGGACGACTGGGCAGCGGCATGTGGTTTCTTCTTAGGCGCCATGGATGATGGAGCCGTCGATGAAGAGAACGATGATGAAGATGACGCACTACGTACGCTTCTCCAGTTCGCACAAGCGCATCCCCTACCTAGCGCGACAAAGATGTCATGGGAAACCACAGCCACCTATGGGGCCATGAGCCCCTTGAGGTTCGCCAAGGGGGATGAGCACGTTGCACAAAGAGCAGAGAGTGTTGCGCAGCACAACAGAGATCACATGGGCAGTTTTACCCAGGTTCGGGCTGCCGCGAGACGTAAAGCCCTACTCCTGCTTTGGTGGATTGCGGTGGAAGTGCAACGCTCTTGCCTGGAAGGGTTCCCTCCAGGCAAGAGCAGCTATGCGTGTATGATTGTACAAGGGTCCGAATCCTTTCTATGGTTGCCATGGGCCTCCTTTTATAGATCCAGGGGTCACCACAGTGGCAAATCAGTCATTGTGTACTGATTAGATAGCAAATAGTGCTAGCATACCTAACTCTGTAGACAGGACAGAGTGCATTAAATGAGCCGCTTAGTGTCACATCATGGTCTGCCCGGCAAGCCTTGCCGGGCTGCTCGACCACCTTCTCTCATGTCTGCATGACACATTGCTAGACAGGTGTCATTTGGAGGTGATTTCCATAGGAAGTGGCTGCCATGCGGAAAGAAACAGCCACTTAGTCACTTGGGGGCTTGACACTGCGCCGATCGTTGACTTATGTCGCTGTGAGGTGGTGCGGTGGAGCCTTGGCGGGATAGCTTTCCTTTGTGGGTCCCGGTAGGCCTGCTGGGACAGTCTTGAAGTTTGCTTCCTGGGTAACCTTAACCTCGCCAGGCTCTCCTGCCCGGCAAGGGAGGTTTTTCCCTTAGTGGTGTCTTTCACTTTTATCTTGACTTGGTCTTCTTCATCCGCACTCTGATCATTCAAAGAGTTGATCTCTGGTGCCTGGTCTGGTCTTGGATGTTGTAATCTTGGTCTTAGGACTATGCACAGTCTGGGCAACAGACCCAGGGTTTGTTGCACCGACAGATAGTCTTGGGGGCTCCTGTTTGGAGAGCCTCTGACCTGACCAGTGCGACGAGGGAGGCGCTCGGGCACCACTTGGAGACGTGCTTCGATGCGCGCCCCCGCGAGCAAGGCGCACGACGCAAGGTGCCAGGTGTGCGGGACTTCATCACCATGGCGATCCAGGAGCTTCAGGAAGCAAGGGTCATGCGCGACAAGCGTCACCCCGCACGGCCTCCCAGCACAGTTGCAGCCCCTGACATGGGTAGCGAGCTGCGCGTCTGTGTCAACATCCTAGGCCAAAACAGGAAAACTTCATAGGACCTCTTTTGGCCTTCCCGTGTCGGCCGTTGTGGGGGTTACCCCTGCAACTACGTCTGCATGCCGATTGGCCTGTTAAACATGGGTGCCTCGTACTAGCGCTTCACGTAGCATGCTATGGAGTCTCATGAGGCTAGGCACCAGCCGGTCCTGTTGGAGGAGGTTTCAGACCCTTGCGAGCCCGACGGGCCTCGCGAGCTCTCCAGGCCTCTGGAGTCGCCCAGCTCGTCAGGAGCAGCTTGCACAGTGCGTTTCTTCAGCTACCCCAACGCTTCCACAATGATGGTGCTAGGTCACTTTTTGGTATGTTCACTTGAGGGAGCCCCTCGGGTTGCACTATCCTTCGACTACAAGGGCCCAGCCCCGCAGCTGTATCATTTTGCGCATGTATCAGAACTGCCTCTGTCTTTATGAATTCCCTAAATATTTCAACGTGCATGTCCGGTGTTTCGCCACCATGAATGTCATTGTGCCCTTAAGAACCTGCCCACGACCACCTCATGATTAAGGCCTGGCACGACGTCTGTACTCGGGTCCATCCCTGCAGCGTTGTTAAACACAAGCGACCGAGCTCTGTCCCACGGGGCAACCCCGTGCGCGTCACCTCCTGGGGTCCTTGGTGCCTTGTTCTCGCACGAGCTAATAGCGAGTGGATGAGTAAGGGCACGTGGCCCGGTTCATATGACCGTCGTTTGGCGCTTCACCATCACGAGAGCTACGCGCCGGCTGTCTTTCCATGGGATTGTTGCATGAGAAGACTGGGCATGGCGTCTGTACTTGGGTCCGTCCCTGCAGCGTCGATAAATCCAATGACTGAGCATTGTCTAGTGGGCCAATCCTATTCGTGTCACCTCGTGGGGTCTTTGGTGTTCGGCCCTGTCATGCGATAGCCTCTAGAGGTTCGTTCGGCGCAGGTTGCCCCGTCACACAGTGTCATAAGCGTGCCCCACGCCACAAGAATCACGCGCAACCCGCCTTGAGGTAGGGCCTTGTGAGTCCCGCGCTAGCTCACGGATGCCCAGATACACCTCCTCCAGTTCTGTCGTGCTAGCCACGTGTACGATCGGGGTTGTACACACCTCGGAGTCTCCCTCGAGGGAACTCCCAAACAAGCACCAGTGGAAGCCCCATGCACCGCGCTGGCACATGACACGGTCGAGCCGCAACTATGCCCATGCACAAGTGGAAGCCCCATGCTCCATGCTGGCGGACGACACGTTCAAGGAGCGGCTATGCCCATGCCAAAGTGGAAGCACCATGCTCTGCGCTCGTGGATAAACAACTGAGGGCGCCCTAGTGGCCACACCAACCTCAGGATAGCCTGTTGGCACTTTGTACTGTCCTATCACGCAGCTTTCCCCATGGGAGACACGTGCAAGGGGGCTGAACACGGGGCCTGTGCTCAGGCCACGCCTGGCATGTCCCACCTCACCAGGACCCTAGTACCTGGTCTTCTCGCGTCCCTCCTAGGCAAAAGCTGGCGAGGAAGGGTATCAGAGACTCCAGATTAGCTTAGACACTACTCATGTTTCCTTCATGAGGGTCGTTCCTACGTCAACGGGGGCCCCTGAGCATAGCGACTCAGAGGCCTCACTAGTCACGTATGTAGGATCGAAAGTATGTCTAGAGGGGGGGTGATTAGACTACTTGACCAAATAAAAATTTAACCTTTTCCCAATTTTAGTTCTTGGCAGATTTTAGCTATTGTAGCACAAGTCAAGCAATCATCACACAATTCAAGCAAGCATGCAAAGAGTATATTGGCAGCGGAAAGTAAAGCATGCAACTTGCAAGAATGTAAATGGAAGGGTTTGGAGAATTCAAACGCAATTGGAGACACGGATGTTTTTCCTGTGGTTCGGATAGGTGGTGCTATCCTACATCCACGTTGATGGAGACTTCAACCCACGAAGGGTAACGGTTGCGCGAGTCCACGGAGGGCTCCACCCACGAAGGGTAACGGTTGCGCGAGTCCACGGAGGGCTCCACCCACGAAGGGTCCACGAAGAAGCAACCACCCACAAAGGGTCCACGAAGAAGCAACCTTGTCTATCCCACCATGGCCATCGCCCACGAAGGACTTGCCTCACTAGCGGTAGATCTTCACAAAGTAGGCGATCTCCTTGCCCTTACAAACTCCTTGGTTCAACTCCACAATCTTGTCGGAGGCTCCCAAGTGACACCTAGCCAATCTAGGAGACACCACTCTCCAAGAAGTAACAAATGGTGTGTAGGTAATGAACTCCTTGCTCTTGTGCTTCAAATGATAGTCTCCCCAACACTCAACTCTCTCTCATAGGATTTGGATCTAGTGGAAAGAAGGTTTGAGTGGAAAGCAACTTGGGGAAGGCTAGAGATCAAGATTCATATGGTAGGAATGGAATATCTTGGTCTCAACACATGAGTAGGTGGTTCTCTCTCAGAACAAATGAGTTGGAATGATGTGTGTGTTCTGATGGCTCTCTCTACGAATGAAGAGGAGGTGGAGGGGTATATATAGCCTCCACACAAAATCCAACCGTTACACACAGTTTTCCAATCTCGGTGGGACCGAATCAACAAACTCGGTCGGACCAAAAAGGTCAACCTAGTGACCGTTAGAGATTTTCGGTGGGACTGACATGCAACTCGGTAGGACCGATATGATTAGGGTTTGGGCATAACGTAATCTCGGTGAGACCGATTACACAAACTCGGTGAGACCGATTTTGGTAATTAGCTAACCAGAGAGTTGGTCAGGCAAACTCGGTGGGACCGATTTGCTCTTTCGGTGAGACCGAAAAGTTACAAAAAGGAAACACTAAATTTACATTGCAATCTCGGTGGGACCGATTCGCTCTTTCGGTGAGACCGAAAAGTTACGGAAGGGAAACAGAGAGTTTGCAATCCCATCTCGGTGAGACCGAGATCCCTATCGGTAGAACCGAATTGCTAGGGTTTGGCAGTGGCTTATGACAAATGAAACTCGGTGGCGCCGGATAGAAAGAATCGGTATGACCGAGTTTGGCTTAGGGTTTAGGTCATATGTGGATATGGGAAAGTAGTTGAGGGTTTTGGAGCATATCACTAAGCACATGAAGCAAGAGGCTCATTAAGCAACACCTCATCCCTCCTTGATAGTATTGGCTTTTCCTAAAGACTCAATGTGATCTTGGATCACTAAAATATAAAATGAAGAGTCTTGAGCTTTTGAGCTTGAGCCAATCCTTTGTCCTTAGCATTTTGAGGGTTCCACTTTCACATCCATGCCATGCCAATCATTGAGCTTTCCTGAAATAGTCATCTTGGAATAGCATTAGCTCAATGAGCTATATGTTGTTATGAATTACCAAAACCACCTTGGGATAGTTGCACTTTCAATCTCCCCCTTTTTGGTAATTGATGACAACATATAGATCAAAGCTTCGACAAATGATAATAAGCATGAAATATATCGTCGCTTTGAGAAGTATGTGACAAGTAAGAGCTCCCCCTAAATTTGTGCATATTTAAAATTTGCTTTGGACTGCAAATGCACAAGGAGTTAGAGTCATGGGTTACTCTTCCATGTCACATACATCTTGGTGGAGCGCTTAAAATGATAAGAATGAAATACATGCACTCATCACCAAGAATAGTGAATGATCACATAAGATAGATAAGATGATAATATTAAGCAAACATAATTGTAGCTTATGATCAAACACATGATCATCAATGTCTCACGAGCAATGACATAGTATCTCAAGCACTCAAAAGCAAACAAAGTTCGAAAAACCACCAAATAAAACAAGAGAGAATAAGGGCAACACTCTCTCTCGAAGTCTATGATCTATACATTTTCTCCCCCTTTGGCAACAAGTTACCAAAAAGTTCCTAGAAAATGCATAGTGCTAGATCGACGCTCAGGCTTGATCTTCAGGTGGTGGTGGAGTCCGGAGCACTCCAAGGACGAAGCCTTCTGTAGACGTGGTTGGAGTTGAGGCTGAAGTAGATGCTGGAGCTGGTGGAACTGAAGCTGTAGCTGGTGCAGAAGTGGTGGCTCTGGTGTCAGCAACTGGCACTGCAGACGACCTCGGACCTCGTGGCACTCTGGCAAAGGCATCAGTTGTAGTCTTGCCTCTCCTCTCCTGCATGTCATCCTGAAGTTGTTCCACTGCAGACTGAATCTCTGTTACTTTGACATCCAAGTCATAGAACTTTTGTTCCATGATTCTCTCTAGGCTTGCCTGGTTCTGAGTTAGGGTGGCTAGTCCTTTCTCAATCCGCAGGGTGGATGCAATTAGGTAACCAAGCTGCTCTTGTTTGGTTTTCAAGAAATACTCAGATGCCTCCTCTTGAGTTGGCATCTTGGCAGCTTTCTCCTTCCTTGCCTTCTCCTTCTTTGCTTGTGCTTGAACTGATGATGGTTCATTCTCATTCATGACAACTTGATTATCTTCAAAATCTGGACGGATGGGCAGGTGTTCCTTGTCCAATAAGTATATGTCCGTGCCCATCTTGGAGTTGATGAGCTCCTGAATCTGTGGGGCATATCCACAGCTCCTCTTCTGGTCTGCTGCTGTCCTCTTGATTGTCTCTACCATGAGGCTCATCACCTTGAACTTCTGTGGCACATCAAAGATATGTAGTAAGTTGATTGCATGGCCTCTGATCATCTTGTGATCTCCAGACTTGGGCAATAAGGTGTGCCTCAAGATTCAATTGATAGTTGGCAGCCCTGACAGAAGATAATGCACTGAGCCAAACTTGAAAGTATCAAGTGCTTCATTTGGAATTTCCTTGTACATATTAGACATGGAGTTGTGGTCCATCTTCTTCTTGGCATAAATGTCCAAGTCATCCTCATGCTCCTCTGGGGCATTGATGAGTTGTGCCCACTCAGCAATTGTTGACTGATATCTGGTTCCTTTTGACATCCATACAATCCTCCCATCTGGATAAAAGTGTGCTGTGGAGTAGAACTGCATGATAAGCTCCTCGTTCCACTTTGTGAGCTTCTGCCCAACAAAGTCTGCTACTCCACAAGCATTGAAACTGTCAATCACACCAGGATAGTGTTCCTCATTGTCCTTGATGTACTCCCAATCAACCCATCTCATATCACAGACTATTCACTTCTTATCAAGCAGCACTGTCTCATAGAAGTCCTGCTGTTCCTTGGTGTGAAATCTGTAGTCAACAGCAGTTCTTCTCCTTGAAGCATACGGGTCTGCTTCTCTCCACTTCCTGAGCCCTGAGTCTCTCCTAACCTTCATGTCCTCAAGCATAGGATGAGCATCACTATGGTCTGGGATCTTGGGCTTGAGCTTTCTGAGCACTTGACCTTCTTCTTCTTCAGCAATGTCAGGCACTGGGGCCTTGTTCTTTTCAGCTGCAGGTATGCTCCTTGTATTTCTCTTTGGTGCAGACTTGGGCTTGGAGGCAGCTTTGGGTGCTTCTTTGGGCTTAGATGTGGCAGCCCCTGATCTTATAGCATCACCCATGAGCTTAGGTGCCTTAGGTGCTGGTGCAGCAACCTCTTCTTCTTCCTCTTCTTCCTCTTCTTCCATGATGGAAGCCTTTCCAAGCACTCTGGCTACGGTCTTCTTGACCCTTTCCTTCCTTTTCTTGCCTTCAGCAGCAACTGGCTCTATGGGAGTGGGCTTCTCAGAAATCTTGGTTGAAGTTCTGGCCTTTGGCATAGGCTGCCTGCCTGCTGGCCTTTTGATCTTTAAGCCTAGCTTTGTGCCCTATGCTGGCTCAACTCTCTTTGATGTAGCTTCCTCTTCCTCTGCCACATAATCTTCATCCTCAGATTCTGAGGTTCTCTTCTTCCTCTGTCTGGTGGCAGCTTTAGGCAGATTGCTAGGAGTACTTCTGCTGCCATCATCTGAAGAACTTGAGGGACTAGTGCCCTCACTCATCTGCACTTGCTCTTCTGACATGTTCTGGCTATCACTTTGGTCTGACATGATGAACAAGCTGACTGCTGACCCTATGAATAGTTTATAGATGAGGTAGAATAGATGAGCATCACAAAATGCAGAGATTTTTGCAAAAGAATGATCCAAAAACTTTGTTTTAGTTTCCCACTGAAATCATATCGGATCTACCGATTTTTAAACTCGATGATACCGAAGCAGTTTTGGAACCTAAACTAGTGAACTCGGTCAGACCGAGTCACAGTTCGGTGGCACCGAGACTGCTAGGGTTTCACAAAGTTCCAAAATCGGTCACACCGATAAGTAATTCTCAGTCAGACCGAGTCTCACTTGTGCAATGGCATGAGCCAAATCGGTGGGACCGAGTTTTTCAACTCGGTGGGTCCGAGATGGTTTCGGCGGAAACTTAAACCTAGAATTTTCGAATCAAACCTAATCTACGAGCGCATTGACTGGATAGGAGTGTTTCAATCGTGGCAAGAATCATTAAGAACACAATGTGCTAGGAATCGGACGGGGAATAGAACTATGATCGAGTCCATACCCTAGTTCGGTGGAGACTCGCTACGGCGGCAACGACGGGGTTGAATTCCGTTGACGGCGATGGAGACCAACGACTGGAGGCGGCTGGCGGCGAGTAGACAATCCAGAGACCACGTTGGCAGAGCAGGCTATCGCGCGGGCGAAGGGGTTCGGAGAAATTTCCAAATTTTTGCCCGTGACTATATATAGCCCGACCCTGTCGGTGTGGCCGAGTGGAACGACTCGGTGGCACCGAGATGCAAAACTATATACAGTTATTGCAACTCGGTGTGACCGAATGGTTCAAATCGGTTGCACCGAGATCGAAAACATAGATCAACTTAATGATCTCGGTAGGACCGAAAGTAGGGTATCGGTCAGACCGAGAATCATAAAGAGGTTTTGGAAGTTTAAGTCTATGACGAATCGGGGACTCCGAGCGCTCCTCACACAGAGTGGTTCAAATCTGACTTGATCAAATTTTGTGATGTAGCATGAATAGAGTTTGAGACGAGAAAAGCATAGATAGCTAGAGGAGGTTCTTAGGCATTCTTGTCCATCCACTTGGCAAAAGGAAATAAAACCAAACAATCAAAACAACAAGTGGATGTCCTCGAATGGGTAAAATATGCAACCAGCATGCTCACACAATAAGATGACAAATGAAATATGTGACAAGACATGCACAACCAATTCTAGCATCTATCAAGCAATTTGCGATGACAAGGTCATCTATATATGAGTATATTGACTTAGGAGTCAAGTGAGAACACTTGATCATAGGTCATACTCATCGTTTTAGCTCAAGTGGGGTTACCACTTTTACATAAAGCATTGTTGTGTTCACATCTTTAGAGTTGCTTTAGCTCAAGTCTTAGAGTAAAGCTCCCTGTAGATGTGATATCCCCCTTTAGAGGGATGAACTAACCTCGGGTTTTGTCGATGATGACTTCATGTAGATGTTGAAGATGTGGATGCTCAATGTTGATGTAGATCACTTGGAGCTATCCATTTGAGTGAATTGCACTTTCAATACCTACGTGGGTTAGTCCCACAAGGAACAAACAAGGATATCCATAGACATAGAGTGATGCACACACAAGATGATGTCCATGAAAACTTTTAGGTTACCTTGTCCCTTGTCTTACCAACAAGAGGGTTTGTGACTCCTTGAACTAGTGCAAGATGTGGAAGTTGATTGCACTTGTTCTTGCCAAAATGATAAGAGTGAAGCATGTTGGCGGAGTCACCCTCAAGAACTCTCTAGTTCTTCTTCTTTTGGATCCACACCATCTTGATGGGAATCCTTGGAGTTGTAGTCGTACTTGATGAAGTGGAACTTGAAGTAGTCTTGGGAATCCACTTGACTAAGGTCTTAGGAGCTTCTTCAAATGCATCAATTTCCTCTTGAAGCTTGTCCTTGCCTTTTTGCTTGTAGTCTTGTGGTGGAAGATCATCTTGAGCTTGTGTTCCCTTGAAAGAAGTATCATACTTCTCTTGTTGAGGAACAAACTTTGTCTTGGGGTATTGATCTTCTTCCCACTCAACTCCATTGGCATTGAACTTTTGTTCAAAACCAACACCTTGATTCTTCCGGTGCATTCCTTGCTTGCGCACAATTTCCTCGAATTGCTTAGTCCCGGCAAGGCTTTTGTACACTCCTTTCTCTATAATTCCCTTCAATAAGCTATTTTCTTACTCAAGTGTAACTTGGCTAAGAGAATCATTAGTGGAATCAAGATAACTACTAAGAGCAACAATATTGGATTTAGCATGATCATTGTTACTGCTAGAGGAAGAATCTTTCTTGTTCTTGTTACAAGACTTGACTTGAGGTATGTAAGTGGATAAGAGTAAACGCTTGGCAATGTAAGAAGAACTTTTCTTGCAGAGATCATCATTGATTGCTTTTAAGAACTCATGCTATTGCTCAAGATTGAGCTTTTCAAAGCGTAATTTCCCATGAGCTCTTAAAAGTTCTCGATGATCTTCGAAGATAGTTTCATGAGCTAACTTAAGAGTGTTTAGTTCTTTAGTTAGAGCCTCAATCTTCTCCTTATCATTGTCATTCGTTTTATCTTGGTTAGCATGATTAATTGACGTTTCATCATAGTATTCATCACTAGAGTTGTCAACAAGCAAATCATCACCTAACAAGTCATCTTCATCACTATTGAAATCAACATACTCGGGGTGTGTTACCTTAGGACCTTTGGCCATGAAGCATCTTACAATTCCTTCATTTGGTGAGTCAAATATGTCGTAGGAGTTGGTTGACACAAGTGCTAGATCGGCAACACCTTCATCTTGAGTATCTTCGGAGTCGGAGTGATAACTTCTCTCGAAGTGGCTGTCGGAGTCGGAGCCGGATACCCATTCACCAACATGAGCTTGATGTCGTCGTTTTGTGTAGCTCCTTGATGATTTTTCCTTCCTTACCGAATCCTTGCTTCTCCGTGAGTATCTTTGTTCATAACGATCATCTCTACTCCTTCTCTCTCTTGTGGTGATTCTTTGCTTCTTCTTTTTGGAGAATCTTCTCTTCTCTTGTAGGGAGCCGTACACTCATTAGAATAGTGTCCGGGTCTTCCACAACTGTAGCAGTTTCGCTCTCGACTAGAAGATCTTTTGTCATTGTAGGACCTTGACTTGAAGCTTCTATCTTTGCTTCTACTCTTGTAGAACTTGTTGAAGTTCTTCACCATTAAGCTCAATTCTTCATTGAAGTTTGTTTCTCACTTGATGATGTAGGAGCTTCACATGAGGCTTTGTAGGCACCACTTGATTTGTTGTGAAGTTCCTCTTTATCCTTAAGTGACATCTCATGAGCAACAATTCTTCCAATCACCTCCGTTGGCTTGAGATCTTTGTAATTGGGCATCATTTGGATCAATGTGCACACGGTATCATATTTTCCATCCAAGGCTCTTAGAATCTTCTTGATGATGAATCTATCGGTCATCTCTTCACTTCCTAAGCCGGCAATCTCATTTGTGATGAGAGCAAGCCTAGAGTACATTTCAGCGACACCTTCACCATCCTTCATTTTGAACTTGTCAAGTTGACTTTGAAGCACATCCAACTTGGATTCCTTGACGGAGTCGGTACCTTCGTGCATATCAATCAAAGTGTCCCAAATTTCCTTTGCATTCTCAAGACGGCTGATTTTGTTGAATTCTTCGGGGCACAGTCCGTTGAAGAGAATATCACAAGCTTGAGCATTGGATTGCAACATCTTCAACTCATCCGCGGTAGCTTCACAGTTTGGTTCTTTCCCATCAAAGAAGTCACCTTGCAAACCAACACACACAATAGCCCAAACGGCGGGGTTATGTCCAAGAATATGCATTTTCATTTTATGCTTCCAACTAGCAAAATTAGTACCATCAAAGTAAGGACCTCTACGGTGATAATTTCCCTCGCTATACGCCATACTCTCCTAGGTTGTGAAACCAAGGCTATGACCACCAAAATCTATGGAGATCAAAGCAAATGGAGACCAAAGCTCTGATACCACTTGTAGGATCGAAAGTATGTCTAGAGGGGGGGGGGTGATTAGACTACTTGACCAAATAAAAACTTAACCTTTTCCCAATTTTAGTTCTTGGCAGATTTTAGCTATTGTAGGACAAGTCAAGCAATCATCACACAATTCAAGCAAGCATGCAAAGAGTATATTGGCAGCGAAAAGTAAAGCATGCAACTTGCAAGAATGTAAAGGGAAGGGTTTGGAGAATTCAAACGCAATTGGAGACACAGATGATTTTCCCGTGGTTCGGATAGGTGCTGCTATCCTACATCCACGTTGATGGAGACTTCAACCCACGAAGGGTAACGGTTGCGCGATTCCACGGAGGGCTCCACCCATGAAGGGTAACGGTTGCGCGAGTCCACGGAGGGCTCCACCCATGAAGGGTCCACGAAGAAGCAACCACCCACAAAGGGTCCACGAAGAAGCAACCTTGTCTATCCCACCATGGCCATCGCCCACGAAGGACTTGCCTCACTAGCGGTAGATCTTCACGAAGTAGGCGATCTCCTTGCCCTTACAAACTCCTTGGTTCAACTCCACAATCTTGTCGGAGGCTCCCAAGTGACACCTAGCCAATCTAGGAGACACCACTCTCCAAGAAGTAACAAATGGTGTGTAGGTAATGAACTCCTAGCTCTTGTGCTTCAAATGATAGTCTCCCCAACACTCAACTCTCTCTCATAGGATTTGGATCTAGTGGAAAGAAGGTTTGAGTGGAAAGCAACTTGGGGAAGACTAGAGATCAAGATTCATATGGTAGGAATGGAATATCTTGGTCTCAACACATGAGTAGGTGGTTCTCTCTCAGAACATATGAGTTGGAATTGTGTATGTGTTCTGATGGCTCTCTCTACGAATAAAGAGGAGGTGGAGGGGTATATATAGCCTCCACACAAAATCCAACCGTTACACACAGTTTTCCAATCTCGGTGGGACCGAATCAACAAACTCGGTCGGACCGAAAAGGTCAACCTAGTGACCGTTAGAGATTTTTGGTGGGACTGACATGCAACTCGGTAGGACCGATATGATTAGGGTTTGGGCATAACGTAATCTCGGTGAGACCGATTACACAAACTCGGTGAGACTGATTTTGGTAATTAGCTAACCAGAGAGTTGGTCAGGCAAACTCGGTGGGACCGATTTGCTCTTTCGGTGAGACCGAAAAGTTACAAAAAGGATACACTGAATTTACATTGCAATCTCGGTGGGACCGATTCGCTCTTTCGGTGAGACCGAAAAGTTACAAAAGGGAAACAGAGAGTTTGCAATCCCATCTCGGTGAGACCGAGATCCCTATCGGTAGAACCAAATATCTAGGGTTTGGCAGTGGCTTATGACAAATGAAACTCGGTGGCGCCGGATAGAAAGAATCGGTAGGACCGAGTTTGGCTTAGGGTTTAGGTCATATGTGGATATGGGAAAGTAGTTGAGGGTTTTGGAGCATATCACTAAGCACTTGAAGCAAGAGGCTCATTAAGCAACACCTCATCCCTCCTTAATAGTATTGGCTTTTCCTATGGACTCAATGTGATCTTGGATCACTAAAATATAAAATGAAGAGTCTTGAGCTTTTGAGCTTGAGCCAATCCATTGTCCTTAGCATTTTGAGGGTTCCACTTTCACATCCATGCCATGCCAATCATTGAGCTTTCCTGAAATAGTCATCTTGGAATAGCATTAGCTCAATGAGCTATATGTTGTTATGAATTACCAAAACCACCTAGGGATAGTTGCACTTTCAACGTAGCCCCTCGCCCCTTGGTCTTGTCCTGGTGATCCGGATGCCCCAACGGCGATCGAGGTATGGGCCCTGCCAAAGCAGAGCACAAAGGCAAAAAAGGAATGACATGAAGCACAGAAAGAAAATCACAGAGTTCTAGCAAGTTATTACAACCGCAAGGTGTTCCACAAATCCAAACAGAATTTCTACGCATCCACGAGGCATGGTAAATGTTGTAAGATAAAAGCTAGGAAGAAACGCCACCATGGCCTTGGCCGTCATCGTCGCCTATCCTGGTTGTAGGGAGCTCATCGTCGACATCGCCTGTCGCCTTCGTTGCCGTCGCTGGCCTCCACCGCCGTGGGCCTGGTGTCGGCGACACAAAGTAACTTCTTCAGCAGCACGTCCACGTGACCCTTCACGGCTCCCTTGGCAGCAGCACGAGATTCAGGAGTGATCGAATAGATCACCGTGTTGAATTTGAAGCTAGGGTCCTAAAGGTAGAGCCGGCCGAAGACGCGTGTCACGGCCACGGTGAAGAGCGAGCGGCACTCCTCCGGGATGGAGTCTACTTCGATGGCAGCGCCCCTTAACACTTCCGCAAGCTTGGAGGAGAGCCCTGCAAAGAAATCTTCGGCGATCGCAAATAGCTACTCTACCCTCCCCTACAGATGGAGCGCAGTGCATCACGAGACTTGAGCATGAGGGAGGGGAGGCGTCAAGTTCCGTGGCTGCCTTTTTCTCAGCAGCAGCGAGGATCTTCTCCCTGGCCTCCAGCTGGGTTGCTACCTCAAAGACGTGCTCGGTGTGGGACACCTGGCCATCAGCCACTTCCTTCTTTAGCTTGGCCAAGTGGTCGCACTCCGGGGCCTTGTCAGTGGTCACTTGGGCTAGCTTGGCATCGCGATCGGCGAGCTTTGCTGCGCGGGCCTTCAGGTCCTCCTCCCATTGCCGAAGGCATTGGGCATGCCTGGCTTGCTCCTCCTAAAGGGTCTTCAACTTGGCCTTCACCTCAGCGCAGCGCTTCCCGGTGGAAGCCGCCTTGGCCAACGCCGTGTCGCGAGCCTCCCTGGCTTCGACGGCCTCCTTGCTGCCTTCTGCCATGGCGGCCTTAGCCACGCCCCAGCCCGTCTTGGCGGACGTATCGTCCTAGAGCTGTAACGCCCCGAGACCAATGCACCAGGTGTCTTCCAGTTATTCGTCGTCGTTGCCATATCATTCGCTTGCGTGTTGCACTTTTTGATCTCATCATGTGCATTGCATCTGCATGTTTTTCAAAACTTGCATTCGGTCATGTTCGTCATTTTCTCCATTGTCCGTTTAGGTATCCGACACTCTCACATGCACCCGTCGCACCTCCCAGATCTTGTTTTGTCAGCGGGAGAAAAATGTTCTCGGAATGGACCGAGAGTTGACGTGGATTCTTGGTACATCACCGGTAGACCGCCTGTCAAATTTCGTTCCATTTGCAGGACGTTTGTGTTGGATTCAGGGTTCAGCAGACCATTGAGAGGTTCGAACTCTTGGGTCTGTGTGAAGAACTCGTCCTCCCCAATCTGCCTGCTCGCTAATCCCATAGCCTAGCTCGACGAACTGGATGAACAAAAGACACAACAATTTACCCAGGTTCGGGCCACCTCGTGGTGTAAAACCCTACTCCTGCTTTGTGCTGGATTGGCCTCGAAGGGCT
This sequence comes from Triticum urartu, assembly GCF_056163025.1. Taxonomy (NCBI): domain Eukaryota; kingdom Viridiplantae; phylum Streptophyta; class Magnoliopsida; order Poales; family Poaceae; genus Triticum; species Triticum urartu. The sequence goes on along the minus strand of NC_141879.1, from coordinate 397,837,109 downwards.
GAGGATGAACTAGTACAATGGAGAACAACCTCAGGAGGAGAGGTGTTCTTGTGCTCGATGAGCTGGTGGGTGAGAGGATGATCTGAATGATCCCCCTCTACGGTGGTGGCTAAGTCCTATTTATAGTGGCCTTGGTCCTCTTCCCAAATGTAAGGCAGGAAGGGATCCCACAACGGCCAAATTTGAAGGGAGATAACTAGTACATGCTATCCTGACAAAAGTAGTCTTCGCCTACCAAAAACTCCTGGCCGTGACGCCGCGGTGGGCTCGACGTTGACCTCGGCTCTTCCGTCCGAGTGGTCTTGGTCTTGTTGCACCAAAATGGAAACTTTGCTTGATTCCTCAGGAGTCTGCGCCTGCGCTTGCCCCCTTAGCACCAAAGGGGAAACTGGTACACTGCGCCCACTGGTGCCCGCCTGGCCTTAGTCATCATGGCTCACGTCATTTGTACCTCGCGAGGTGCATCTTGCATAGATATCTCCGCTCCTTGGGTGCCAGCCTGGGGAGGCCGCCCTTCGAGGAGGTCTTGGGGTCGTCCGCCTCGCGAGGCTTGGCTGCTCGCGAGGGTCTTGGGTTGTTGATCCTGCTGTTGGGCCGTACCAGGCCGCTGATGGAGCCACCCCATGGGCAGCAAGCAGGCAAGTCTGGGTACCCTCGGACCCAGGACGACGACAGTAGCCCCCGGTCCCAAGGCGCGCTCGAACTTGGCTTCCAGGCGAAGACAAGGGGCAAGTGCGGAGCACCACGGGCCCTAACCGCCTGAGGCCTCTGTTGATGCATCGCGATTGATGGGACGTGGGCACCTCCACTTCCCCATGCAGCCTTGATATTCGCCTGGCTCGGTGGCCTCCTGTTGCCAACGCAGCCCTGCCTTCGTCATTTCTCGTGCTCACCCTTGGCTTCCTCATCTATCCGAAAGACAGGGGCTCTCTTCCCGGATTTGACATTGGTGCCGGTCTTCCCTTGCTGCTATGGCGCCAAGGTCGAGGAAGAAGGGGAAAACCTGCGCTCCGGTCAAACCTCCACTAGCCTTCGAGCCCGCCCTCGAGCGGTCGACGGTGGTCAACCAAGAGGGGCTGGACAAGATCTGTCTGGCGCTCGCCGCCGATTCAATTGAGTGGAAGGCGGCGGTGGTTTGGCCTGCTTCCCGGGCCATGGTCGACATGGCAGCCAATGAGATCCCCATCCATCTTCACGCCCTCTTGGCCAGCATGATCCCTCCTTTCTCCGATTTCTTCAAGGCCATACTCTCACATTACCAAGTCCACGCGCTGCATCTGGATCCTCAATCCATCATCCTCTTTGCTTTCTTGGCCTTCGTCTGCGAGGCCATGGTGGGCACTGCCTGGCCTTGCCCCTTCCGTGGCCTTGTTTCGCCATTTCTTCTCGCTTCGCCTGGTCGACGCCCGCCAGCGCTCATGGTGCATAGCCTTTCTGGCCGTAGTAGAGATGGACGGCTCGGGCATCGACTTCGAGCTCTCGCCACTTGTAAGTGGATTCTGGAAGCGGTGGGTATTCATGGATGTCGGCGTGCTCAACTCCCTGCTCTTGCTCCCACGGGTACCAGCCATACCTAGCTCCGGCTGGGGGCATGCGAAGCTCATCGACCATCGGCTTGCTCACGTTTGGTGCCAGTTGGCCAAGTTGAAGAAGCTCGGGTGATGGCGCCCATGGTGGTGAAGGAGTTTGTCCGGTGTCGCATTGCTCCGCTTCAGCGTCATTCTCGACAAATGTGGGCCTTCACTGGTTGCGAGGACCCCATGAGACTCCAGGTGCTCGCACTTCCTTCCGAGACGCTGCGCATAGTACTCGAGCTTCTGACGGGCGATCCAGCGCCATCCATGCTTCCGAAGGAGGGCTGCCTCCTATACAATTGCTCGAACAAGGAGGGCTTCGTGAGGCAGATGCCCTTGTTTGACGAGTGGGGGTTGCGCCCGGCAGCCCTTGAAGGTCCCCGTGAGAACCCCATCTTCGTGGTACCCCTGCCTACTCACCCTGCGGTGCATGCCCCAGATGTGGGAGCAGGGGGCGAACGCCACTAGGTTCCGCTGAGATGACTGCTGGGGTGCTGGCGCCAACAGGTGCCTCCGAGGCAGCCGCCCCTGGGGTGGTCGCTGAGAGGCTGGCGCCATCCAACGCTCATGAGGCGATGGCCCCTGAAGCCCGGGCGAGCGGTCATGAGGTGGTGATCGGAGAGCTGGCGCAGCCCGATGCTCCTGAGGCCGCCGCCCCAGGAGCCCCACCGAATGCTCCAGGTGCTAACAGCCATGCCCCGCACCTTGCCCGGCTCCGCCTGAACCTTGAGGCACTTAGCAAGCGGAAAGGATAGCCGCGCTGTAGTGGCGACGCCTACTGGCCATTGAAGTAGAGGAAATACATAGTCATAGATGAGTAAGTACCTTGTCTTTGTGTTTTCCTTCTTGTCGCGTTCCTCCCTGACAATGGCTCCTCCAGAAACCTTCGGCTGCGGCGGCGAAATCTCCCGAGAAGTGACCCCCGCAGGTTCTTGGTTCGCTCCTGATTCCGAGCCCCTTGCACCAAACGTTTGTGCGAGGTGCGGGGGTGGTCCAGAAGGCGGGAGCACCGACGGGGAGCCGTGAGCCTGTGTTTCCAGCGTCCTTCTTTCATAATTCGGCCTGGGGTGCAGCAGGTGTGCCGAGGGCTCCTCCATTGACCATCGTCAGTGATTGGGTGATCCCAGCATCAACTTTGTCCTCAAGCAGCAAGACCGCATCACCCAGCACCTCCGCCCAGGCCCGAAGAGTGGCGGGGAAGTGTAAGTGCATCTAGTGCCACCCCTAGTTGGTTTTGGAGTATTGACGACAAACCTGGTTGACGGACTAATGTGTTTGTGAGAATTGTAGGATAACACAGGTAGAACTCCCTCATTGATTCGGTTTTCCTACCAGAGATGACCCCTAAAAATGTATGAAGACATTGAAGTCAAAGGTGGTATGTGAAGACATTCACATTGAAGACTATGACAAGAGAAGACATCGCGTGAAGACTATGGAGCGCGAAGACTTAGTTGTTTCGTCGTTCTTTTTCTTCTTTGTTGAGTCATAGGAACCACCGTACTGTCAAGTGGGGTCGAAGAGAACCAGTCAGAATGACTGAAGTGATGCTTAACCAAAATCCTATGTCTTCGAGCGAAGACAATGAGAGCAAATCTTATCCAGAGCTGGATAAGTCAGCTTTGCTTGTAGCACAAGTAAAGTTGCCATGTGGGTTTAAAATATGACTGTTGGAACATGTGTCAATTCCTTAGTGACCCAGGGTCATTTTGGACAAATCAGGTTGGGTTTCCTAGTGGCTATAAATAGCCCACCCCCTACAACCATAAACGGTTGGCTGCTCAGAGTTAGTGTACGGCTTTTGTCGTTTGAGAGCAACCCACCTCGAAGCCTTTGAGAGAGAATTCCTTGCGAGGACAAAGCCCTAAACACCCACAGCCAAAGAGTGTTAGGCATCACTGAAGTCTTCTTGTCTGTGTGATCTGAAGACTTATTACACTTGAGGACTGTGAATCCTCCAGCCGGTTAGGCGTCGTGTTCTGAGCATCCAAGAGTCATTGTGGATCGCCGGTGAATGAAGTTTTTGAAGGTTTGGAAGTCTACCTTGAAGACTTACCAAAGTGATTGGGCGAGGACTGGGTGTCCTTAGCTCAAGGGGAATAAGGTGAAGACACGGTCTTCTGAGTTGAATCTCAGCCTCCCTAACCAGATGTACAGTTGTCACAGCAACTGGAACTGGTCCATCAAATCATTATCTTCAACAAGCCACTGGTTCTATCCTTCCCATCTCTTTCTTTACAGTTGGTCCTTGTGAAGTAATTTCCTGTTTGCATTATCTTTTATCTTCACTGAGTGACTGCTTGTTCTGATTGGCTTCATACTATCTTCCAACCTGATCTATACTGCCTAGCTGCTAATTAGTCTTTGTGCTTTCACTTCATTGAATACTTGACTATGGCTTGCTTAGTGTAGTCTAACTTCCGCTGGATGGTAATAGGCTTATTTCTATTGTTTGTCTTCGAAACTTCCATGTTTTGAAGACTTTGTTAAAAATCACCTATTCACCCCCCTCTAGTCGATCACTAGCACTTTCAATTGGTATCAGAGCAAGGTACTCCCTTGTTCTGTGTGATTCGGTTTAACCACTTGGAGTTTTAGCTATGTCGACTGCAGGGATAATCAAAGTCTCTGCTGCGTGCCCAGTCTTCGATGGAATTGAATATCCCTATTGGAAGAATAAGATGTGCATGCATCTTGAAGCCATTGATGTCGACCTCAGCTATGTTGTCAAGAATGGCGTCCCCAAGGCCGGTGAAGGTGTCACCGCTGCTGATGTCAAGAAGTTCGTTCAACTGGACTCCATGGCCAAGAACATCATCTGTGGTCACCTGACCAAAGGACAGTATGGCCTTGTGAGTGCTCTGGAAACATCTAAGCTAGTCTGGGACTGGCTCTCCAAGGTCAACGAAGGCGTCTCAACCCAGAGAGATCAAAGAATCAATGTCCTTCGCAACCTCTTTAATCGCTTCAGGAGAAACGACAATGAGAATGTTCAGCTCACGTTTGATCGACTCACTGACATCACAAATGAGCTTCAAGCCCTCGGCGCTACTGAGATCACCAAGCATGAAGTCATGAAGACACTCCTGAGATCACTTGATAGCTCGTTTGACACCCTAGCCTTGATGATTCAAGAATGCCCTGACTTCACGACACTCGATCCATCTGACATACTTGAAAGGCTCAACACACATGAGTTTCATCTTTATGAGAAAGGAGACATCTACGCTCCCAACTATGGGCGAACTCGTGCCTTGAAGGCAAAAGTTGTCTCCTCATCTGAAGAAGAATCTGACAGCAGTTCTGATGATCCTGAAGACATTGGAAAGGAGCTTGCTATGCTTGTGAAGAAGTTCCAAAATTCACCAAGAAGAAAGGCTTCAGAAAGTCTTCACGATCAAGCTCAAGGAATGATGAAGCTTCTGCTCATGACTACAAGAAAAGAACATGCCACAAGTGCAAGAAACGTGGCCACTACATCTCTGAGTGTCCGTAGTCGGACAATGAGAACAAGAAGAAGAAGAAGAAGAAGAAGAAGAAGAAGAGCAAGGAGTATGATTCTGAAGACAAGAAGAAGAAGAAATACTCAAAGTCTTCTTCCAAGTCTTCCTCAAAGTCTTCATCACACAAGAAGAGCTCATCTGGCAAGGCTCGTGCGTTTGTTGGCAAGGAAATGGATTCAGAGGAGGAGTCCGCTTCTGAGGAGGCGGAGGTGGAGTCTGAGGAGGAGTCCGATTCTGGCGTTGCAAGTCTGGCTACAGCATACGTTGCCAAGTCCATCTTCAACACTGAACACAATGACTTCATCACCGACGCCGATGCAAATGACAAGGACCACTCCACTCCCACCTACTTCTTCATGGCACGCGGTGCCAAGGTAAACACACGCACCACTCACTATCAAACATCCAGTGAAGATGACTCTGATTGTGGTTCCAAACCCAGCTACAAAACACTTGCTAAAATTGCAACTGAACAACAGAAAGCTATCGAACATATTCAAAAACTGTTAGACAAAAGCATGACCTGTTAGACGCTGAAATGACTCAATCTCAGTCCTTAATGGAAGACATAAAAAATCTTCATGCTAAGTATGAGGAAATTGAAAGTCGTCATGAAACACTCTCAACAACTCATGAAAAGCTTTCCTATGATTATCTTCAAAGGAAGCAAGATCTTGAGAAATTGAGAGCGGCTCATGAAGATCTTCAAAAGGAAAACGAGTCACTTCGCGGCAAACAGATCAGTTCTGCTCAGGAAAGATTTGAACCACCATGTCTTAAATGCATTGAGCGTGGCAACGCTACTTCTGTTGCTGGATGTTCTACTGTTGCTACTATTGCAATATCTTCAATTGTTGATGTGGTAACTAACCCCTCTGCTGAGGATACCACTGCTATTGCTAATGAAAATGCTAGGTTGAAGACATTGCTTGTAACAGGGATGTACAAAAGTCTCAAAGGGCATCAGACACTATGTGATGTCCTCAAAAGGCAGATCCTGAACCGAAACCCTAGGAAAGAGGGTGTTGGGTTCGAAAGGAAAATGAATGCTGATGGTTCTTACCGGAAACCTGAGCAGTACCCCAAAACCACATGGGTTGCTGCAAAGGAACCTTTAGTGGATCCATCCACCCTGTCTGGCTTCACTCGTGCTAATCCCATTGTTATTGATGAATCCTTTGATGCAAACTATAAACTGTTTAAGAATCAGAATGGTGAAGTGTTTTCCAGGTATATTGGTACTAACTACAGGAATGGGCCACCTATGAAGAAAGTCTGGGTGCCAAAAAAGTGGTTGGAGAATCTTCCTGTGAATGTCGTCATGACACCACAAGTGAAGAAGACATACCCCAGACCACAGGCTTCATATGGTCCAAAGGCTTCATACGAACAAAGGACTCACCTGAGTCGCACTAACACAAATGTTTTGCAGGGAAACCATACTCAGGCCTATGAATATGGGCGCGTTTCATGAAACCGCCATGTTCATAAGACCAAGAACTACTCTGCTTATTCTTATTAGTACTATTGTCCACCTGCAAGACTATTTGCTAGGGTTCCAAAGCCAAAGTTCTCAGATGCTGCACTTAGACTCATTGCTTCGAAGCCACCCTCGAAGATGTGGGTGGCTAACAAAGCTTAACTCTCCTTTGCAGGGAAGGGTCTCCAGCCGAAAATCAAATTCATCTGAAGCTATTGCTGGGGACCTTAAACATCTTGTAGGGCGCAAGATCAAATGCCCAAATGGTCTTATTATGTATTTTGTTTCTGAGTCGCTTGCTACTTGCCCTATCAGTCCTAACCTCGATCTAAGCTTTCGTAATCCACTCGCTCGTCAAATGTTTATGCTTCACAGTTCTCTCCGTGAAGCCTATCCCCCTAACTGCACTGTAGGGTATGACACCAGCTGCTTCAGAATGGATTATTGATAGTGGGTGTACTAATCACATGACTGGCAAGCGAAGTCTTCTCATGGACTCAACTTTACGTCCATCTAACAAGAGTCACATCACATTTGCTGATACTGGTAAAAGCAAGGTATTGGGTCTAGGTATAGTTGCAATCTCAAGGGATCAACGCATGGATAAAGTGATGCTTGTTGAATCCCTTGGTTTCAACATAATGTCTGTCTCAATGCTTTGCGATTTAAACATGATTGTGATATTTGGAAAATATCGTTGCCTTGTTCTAATGGAATCTGACAAGTCTCTAGTCTTTGAAGGGTATCAGAAAGATGATTTGTACGTGGTAGATTTCTCAGTAGGACCACAGCTTGTCGTATGTCTTCTAGCAAAAGCTTCATAATGCTGGCTCTGGCATCGGAGACTAGGGCATGCTGGCATGAGGAACTTGGACACTCTTGCAAAGAAGAAGCATGTCATAGGCATCGAGGGCGTCAAGTTCAAGAAGGATCACTTATGCGGTGCCTGTGAAGAAGGAAAGATGACGAGGGCCAAGCATCCCTCGAAGACAATCATGACAACGACTCAACCCTTCGAACTGCTCCACATGGACCTCTTCGGTCCCACTCACTACTCAACTCTTACTACTACTGCTTGTCTCTATGGCTTCGTCATTGTTGATGATTATTCAAGATATACTTGGGTGCATATAATCCTCTACAAGACTGAAGTGCAGGATGTCTTCAGGCACTTCACCAATCGAGCAATGAACAACTATGGCGTCAAGATCAAGCACATCAGAAGTGACAATGGCACTGAATTCAAGAACACTGGCCTCGACACTTATCTTGATACTTTGGGCATCACTCATGAATTCTCAGCTCCGTACACGCCGCAGCAGAATGGCGTCATGGAACGCAAGAACAAAACACTTATTGAGATGGCCCGGACGATGCTCGATGAATACAAGACTCCAAGAAAGTTCTGGCCTGAAGCCATTGATACTGCATGCCATATCATCAACCGTGTTTATCTTCACAAGATTCTGAACAAAACATCCTATGAGCTCCTCACTGGTAAGAAGCCAAATGTTAGTTACCTCAGAGTATTTGGTGCCAGGTGCTGGATCAAGGATCCACATCACACTTCAAAATTTGCACCGAAAGCACATGAAGGTTTTATGCTTGGATACGGAAAGGACTCGCACTCCTACAGAGTCTTCAACCTCTTTCACTATAAAGTGGTTGAAACTGTGGATGTGCGGTTCGATGAGACTAACGGCTCACAAAGAGAGCACCTGCCAAATTTGCTAGATGAAGTTCCATCCATTGAAACCATCAAGCTTATGGGAACTGGAGAAATCATACCATCTGAAGCTCAGTCTGAAGAGGAACTCATCATCTCTGCACCTGATCAACCTGAAGACAATGCTCAGCCTGAAGACAATCCTTCTAACGATGACAATGATCAGCAAGAGCAAAATATTCGTCATGTTCATCCTCGTGTTGCAAATGAAGTATAGATTGAGAGAATAATTGACAACATCAGTGCACTAGGTCCACTCACTCATTCAAGGGCAACACAACTAGCAAATTTTTGTGGACACTTCGCATTTGTCTCAATATCTGAACCCAAGAAAGTTGATGAAGCCTTCATGGAACCTGAATGGATTCAAGCTATGCAAGAAGAGCTTCAACAGTTTGAGTTGAATAATGTATGTGAATTGGTCAAGTGTTCTGATCCTCATAAGCACAATATCATAGGCACTAAATGGATATATCGCAACAAGCAATATGAGCATGGTCAAGTTGTCAGAAACAAAGCTTGTCTCGTTGCTCAAGGATACACTCAAGTTGAAGGAATTGACTTCGATGAAACATTTGCTCCTGTGGCTAGGCTTGAAGCTATACGCATACTGCTGCCTATGCAAATCATCATAACATTCTTCTGTATCAAATGGATGTTAAGAGCGCCTTTCTCAATGGCAAGATTGAAGAAGAAGTGTATGTAGCACAACCGCCTAGCTTTGAAGATCCAAAACATCCTGACATGCTTTACAAGCTCAACAAGGCACTGTATGGCCTCAAACAAGCCCCTCGAGCTTGGTATGACACACTCAAAGACTTCCTAAAGAGCAAAGGCTTCAAACCTGGTTCCCTGGATCCCACTCTCTTCACGAAGACATATGATGGTGAACTGTTTGTGTGCCAAATATATGTGGATGACATTATCTTCGGCTGCACTAATAAGAAATACAGTGATGAGTTTGGATACATGATGCAAGAGCAATATCAGATGTCCATGATGGGTGAGCTGAAGTTCTTCCTTGGTCTTCAAATACGACAGCAACGCAACGGCATTTTCATATCTCAAGAGAAATACCTCAAAGATTGCATGAAGAAGTTTGGAATGCAAGACTGCAAAGGCTACACGACGCCAATGCCAGCTAAACACCATCTGGGTCCCGACGACAATGGTAAAGAGTTCGATCAAAAGGTATAAAGCTCCATGATTGGTTCTTTGCTTTATTTATGTGCATCTAGGCAAGATATCATGCTTAGTGTTTGCATGTGTGTCCGGTTCCAAACGGTACCAAAGGAATCGCATCACTTAGCTGTGAAGCGAATTCTTCGATATTTGGCTCACACCCCAACTCTAGGATTATGGTATCCAAAGCGCTCAGAGTTTGATCTAGTTGGATTCTCGGATGCTGATTATGTTGGTGACAAAGTTGATCGCAAGTCTACATCAGGCACATGTCACTTTCTAGGACGATCACTTGTATGTTGGTCTTCAAAGAAACAGAACTGTGTATCTCTCTCCACTGCTGAATCTGAATACATTGCTGCTGGATCTTGCTGTGCGCAGCTTCTATGGATGAAGCAAACACTCAAAGACTATGGCATTCATCTGAAGCAAGTACCACTCTACTGCGACAACGAGAGCGCCATCAAGATTGCTAACAACCCAGTTCAGCACTCGAAGACAAAGCACATTGAAATTCGTCATCACTTTCTTAGAGATCATGTCATGAAGGAAGATATTGATATCATACACGTCAACACTGAAGAGCAACTGGAAGATATCTTCACAAAGCCCTTGGATGAGAAGAGGTTTTGCAAGTTACGGTGTGAGCTAAATATCTTGGAATCCTCAAATGTCCTGTGATCAGGAACACATCCTAACACTTATGCATGATGATTACTTAGATGTGCAACACACGAAGTAACGTATGTCTTCAATCAATGAAGACTTGCATTCTGAGTGTGAATACATTAACGTGGAATTTGACTTTGGAGCGCCACGATAATTGTGCGCCGTGTCTGGGTCTAATACATCCTATACGGTGGGTAACGCCACCACCAAATTCTTCCATTATAAGTGTTTTCCACATGGCATTACATTTGCAAAGTCTTCGCTTTCTATTTGTGCTCAATGATAACATGGCTTCATGTTTATCTTCAATGTACTGATTTGGTTTCTGTCCTCTACAGCATTCACTTATAGCTATGGCTTCTTGTTGAATCTTTTGAACTAAGTGAATGTGATTGGACCCTAACCCCTCTATGCTTCTATCTTAAGTCTATCTATCCAAATCATATGCATTCTATTGACACTGTCAAAATGTCTTCTCTGCGTCCTTGTCAGCAGAAGACACTCAGACAAATATTAATCTGTTTTCAATGCTAAATCCTTCAACCTGAAACCCGGAGAAGTGGGAACGACCACCCGACAATCCAGGCGTGTGTGGGAACGTGGAACAACCTCCAATGTGTTGCATGATAGCCACGTGTCCTTCAGATGTGAACCGCCAGGGGCACCTGTGTAATAACACTATGCCGTCCCTATCCCTATAAATACACGCCTCACCCCAGTCATTATCTCTTCTTCCACCCTCGCACAAACCATAGCGCCACCGCTAGCCCTCGACGACGCCGACGACGAAGCGCTTAGCTGCCGCGACCTCACCGACGCCGTCCTCATGCCGGCCGCAGACATCGTCTTCTCCGCCGTCGCCGTAGGTGTCCTCCGTCGCCAAGTTAGGGCACGGAAGATCGAACTGCTCGGCCTCCTCTCCCACTCCGTCTAGCAGTTCCTCGTGTGGTAAATAAAACCTCCTTTTTACAGTCCTTTCGATCCGATAGATTCTTCCTTTTCAACCACAAGTAGTTTCTGTCCACACAAGTTGGATCTATCTCATACTGCATCTCATAACATGCCTAGTATATTCACTTATGCTTCACAAAGTAGTTAGATTCCTCACTTGTACTTATTCATGGATTCATACAAATCTGGAACCAACTCTCTACCTATGAGTGAATGTCTTCGCACTATGAGGTCAATGTCTTCTAAACTGATTTATCTTCAAAAATCTTCTGAGAATGCATATGACCTCTTCCCCTTCCCTCGCACCTTTAATGCTGAGAATCCCTTGGTTCTCATAGTCTGCATTCATTTGTAGAGTTCTTACAGCATCATATAAATTCTCATGAAGCCAGTTCTTGTCTGACCAGTAGACGGAAGACTTTGACAGCTTTGAAGCCTTTCAGTCTAAACTTCATGGCAACAGAGAAATCTGCAAGGAAGGGTGGCAGACAGCGTCGTGGCAACACCTCAAGAGATTTGCCTCCTGACCTCTATGAGTTGTACAAGACAGATCCAGAGGAGGACTACAATCAGCGGAAAACCCAAATCCAATGGATTCGAAGATATTGGGAAGAACAATGGTTCAAGTACAGGTTTGTGACCCAGGAGTATGCTAAGAAAAATGCCATCAAGCGACCGTGGGGAGACATCTTGTACAGAAATCTTCAACCCAGATCCAGAGCCGAAGCCATTGAACAAGGCTTCTATCCTTGCATGGTACGTGGACCACAGCATGTCGATGCAGACCCATCTTCATTACTATGGTGCCGTGACGATAGTCTGTTCAAGCGCAACTTCCAGTTTGCCAAGAACTCGGCCAAAGAAAGCAAGAAGTCACGGGGATTAGACTTCAATCCAGGCCCCTCTGCTCCTCGTGCTGATGGCACACGCGAAGCTGAACCCAATCTGGTTGGGCCCTTCTATAACTTAGAAGGTCTCATTACTCACATACAGGTTCAAGGGGCAGTAGTAGATCAACCTGCAGATGACGCTGATTCTGACGAAGCGTCTGCACCACCGAAGCCAAAGAAGCTGAAGAAACCTAAAGCTTCGAAGCCTGCCCCTGCACCAAAGGTTTCACGGGCGAAGCCTCTGGCCACTGCACCTCCTGAACACAGTGTGCAGTCTGAAGATCTATCACGCATCTCCAAGCCCTCCAAAGTGAAGATGCCCATGCAACCCACCAGCCAAGCACTGACCCCTGCTACTATTCTGCGCAACGAGAATGACGCCATTGATCTGTCCAGCGACGACGACCTTGGTGATGACGCTCTTGAGCAGTTGATCAAGAGCAAGCAAGAGGCAGAAATCTTCAATGACCTTGCTCTCTTTGATGTTGAAATCATAAACAAGTTCATTGATGAGTGGTTTGATAGACCAAATGTTAGCTTTGATGATCTTCAGCTTCCCATTGGCCTCAGCATCGCCTTCCACAGAGCCATTGCTGCTAAGCTGGATCTAGCTCAGAAAATTGTTGAGCTAAAGCATAAGATAGATTATGAAAAGGCTCAGTTCAAGAAGCATATGGCTAAGCTCAATGTTGAAGACATTCAGAACTTCCAGGTCATGATGCATGAGCTCAAGGAAGCATTCCGAACGAAATGCGAAGAAGCCAAAGGTTCTCGTGAGCGCATGAAGGATCTTGCTGCTAAATGTGTTCAGGGATACAATGAAGCTGAAAAGCACAAGGCTTTGGGGCGACCAGGCATCGACCCCCGAATGGCGACCAAAAAGAAGAAGCCAGCTGTGGCAGAACCCGCAGCACCAAGGCAGGAAGTACATCCAATTGTCTTCCCAGCCAGTATGACAGGCTCTAAGCCTAAGGTCCCCACAGTGGCTTCAGAACTGAAGAAAACAAGGGCAGCTGAAGCCGAAGCCAGAAAGCGCAAAACCAAGGCCACCACTGATGATGCTCCTCCAACTAAGAAACGAAAAACCAAAAAGAGAGACCGGGCTGCTCCCACAGAGCCCCTTGATGTCGAGCCAATCTCAGTGGCTCGTCCTGCGTCTGAACATCAAGAACGCCACGTGATAGTTCATGCGCCTGCTTCCACAGAGGCTCCTGAAGCTGAAGACAATCCAGCTGTTGACCCCACCGCAGCTGAAGATATTGGTCCTCATGACAATGTTGAAAATGATGAAGTCCTTCCTCAGATCGAGCATCAGTTGGTATCATCGCCTATGATCACGCATAGCAAACTCATCAGCATTGGTCATCCTCTGACGCCAACTACTCAAGATGCATTGTAGACTGATCACCCACAACGACAAGACGCCCCAAGTTCTCCCCAACCACAAGTCACCTCACTCGTGCTAGATGACGATGACTTTGAGGCCCAGCAAACTTCATCTCCGCAAGCGTTACACAGGCTTCGCAAAGGACCAAGGCCCCAAGTCACTTCCACTGTAAACGTTTCTGAGTCTGAAGCCAAAATGGCTGAAGATATTCCGGCTGCATCAGCCGATGAAGAAGATGAACGAAGAGTTGAAGTAAAAAGAGTTGCTACACCCCCGTCCCACCAAGATGTTGCTCTCGAGGAGAAAGTGTCCGACCCTCCAGCTCCTGAAGTGGAGGTTAACAATCCTGAGGCGGCCACCAACATCAACACTGAAGCCAATGGCGTTGTCATGGCTGAAGCTAATGTGGCGCCTGAAGCTACTGCGGTGCCAGAAGTGCAAGCACCTGAAGCCACTGCAGCACCCGAAGCCAATACTAAAGCACCTGAAGCCAATGTGGCCCCTGAAGCCCATATCAACGACAATGTCAATGCTCTTGTACCCCCTCCAAGACCTCATACAATTGAGCTGGCATTTGATTGTGGTCAACCTGTTATGGTCTGATGGCCCATTCTGGTTCCTCCACCTGCTGCGGGTCCACAATTTGACTATCATGTCGAGCACAGACCTCCCGTCCAGAAGCCCAAGCCAAGACTTCCACGATTCCCAGGCACTACAACTTCACCTGGGGTCTTCAATGTGAATGGCTTCATGGCACACAACACCTTCTCCAACAGCGCCAAGAACCCTTACACCAAACCTCGCATTTCATTAGATCGGTTCTGGAGCTATCACCAGCGCAGCTACTATTCCTGTGTCTTATACAATCAAGGGCCCATATTTCCACATATGCGTCTCGACACTGAAGCTATAGCTGGCCTGCCCTGCCTTGAAGAAGCGTTGGATTGCTTCAGAGATGCTGGACTCCTGCAGTTTGTCACAGATAAGGAACACTGGAATGAAGAGCTTCTGCTACAGTTCTATGCAACTCTTCACATTCGAGGCTACAACAGGGATCCAAATACTTGGGTCCTTGAGTGGATGATAGGCAATGTCCATCATGAAGCCAAAGCTCTTGATATCATTGAGCTCACGGGCCTGCCCACTCCTGGCGAATACTATGAACCAGGCTGTCAACAACACCAGAATGCTTTGGAGAGCATTTTTCAGAAACCAGAACCCAACATGAGCCAAATGTTGAGCATGATGAAGCTTTTGCCTCATGACGCTGACTACCCATCTGAAATCTTTGTTGAAGACCTAGAGTATCTGCCTCGCACAATTTATCATATCATCAGAAAAACTCTATGGCCCGTCAAAGGACATTCATCTGCAGCGAAGCTTGACGGAGCAATGAAGACTTTGGTTTTCTATATCTTCAATGGCATCATCTTCAATGGTCAAGACTTCTTCATCAGGCAGTTGGCTGCATCTGGCTCCGACATTTTTGGTCTGAAATTCTATGCTCCATGGGTAATGTGCCTTATCAAGCGTCACTCTGCCATCAACTATCAGCCGTTTGCGCCCAACCATCTTGTCTTCTTGCCAGAGGTTGATCTGTCTGTTGAAGCTATTTACCCAGAGCCTGCTAAGGATCCCATTTATCTTCACAATGCTGATCACCAAAGCTTCACCCAGCCCATTGAAGGAGTTCAGACAGTCTCGCGTGTTTATCCCTTGGCTGGCCACACACGTGCCCCTCGAGCTCAAACTGACGCCACTGGAAGCACCATTGCGCAAAGGCCTCGAAGGCGATCTCGTGTTCTCAATGACCGAGAGCTTCTCGTCGCGCTACACCAGAAACAGGGCAAGCATCACAACTGTCTCAAGCGTCAGATTCAAAGCCTCTTGGTGGATGTCAACCGCATTCGCAATCTTGCCACCAAGAATGCCTTTGTCACTCATGAAATCTATCGGAGGTCATGGAAGAGTTTGACATTGCTTAGTGCTAAAACTGATCTGCAGGACGATGGCTTCACCGAAAGATTCAAGTTTTACTCAACTCCTCCCAGGAATGCTCACTTGCGTCGGCCTCCCTCACTTGAAAACTCTGACTATTCGTCCTCAGCTACGACAATGAATGCCAGAGTCATCGATGACCAAGATGATGCAACTTCACCTCCTCCAACTTCAGCGCGTGTCGACACTGCACCAAGTTCTTCTACACCACCGGACCTCAACGACGACCCTGCTGCCTCGCCAGCACCTCATGGGAACGAGTAGGCACTCTATGTCTTCAACCCTTTTTGGTCCTTACTGACAAAAGGGGGAGAAGCATATGAGTTGATAGTCTTCAAGCGGGTCCATATGGGTGGTTGCTTTACCTTTTGCCAAGTGCTTACAACTCTCGCTTTTCGATACATTTGGTTCTTTGAGTTGTAACACTTAAACTCGATGGTCGTCTGCTAATTATTTGCTATTCTGTGATGCGATGATAAATTCCGCATGTGCGATGATAACTTCCGCACTTAGGTCATTTTGCAGACGTCCACTTTTCATTATGCATGTCATTATCTTCGTTATATCAAATCATGCATGATGAATTTTCATCGTAAGTTGAAGAGGATCTCCACAAGTACAATCTGGCATGTGCATTTGCATTCCAAAAGCAAACTACTTATATGCACATCTTCAGGGGGAGCCTTTGCCACTTATGAAGACAATACATTATCCGTTATAATTTCACATATTTTATTCCCCGTTGAAAACTTCAACCAGTTTGTCATCAATCACCAAAAAGGGGGAGATTGTAAGTGCATCTAGTGCCACCCCTAGTTGGTTTTGGAGTATTGACGACAAACCTGGTTGAGGGACTAATGTGTTTGTGAGAATTGCAGGATAACACAGGTAGAAGTCCCTCATTGATTCGGTTTTCCTACCAGAGATGCCCTAAAAATGTATGAAGACATTGAAGTCAAAGGTGGTATGTGAAGACATTCACATTGAAGACTGACAAGAGAAGACATCGCGTGAAGACTATGGAGCGCGAAGACTTAGTTGTTTCGTCGTTCTTTTTCTTCTTTGTTGAGTCATAGGAACCACCGTACTGTCAAGTGGGGTCCAAGAGAACCAGTCAGAATGACTAAAGTGATGCTTAACCAAAATCCTATGTCTTCGAGTGAAGACAATGAGAGCAAATCTTATCCAGAGCTAGATAAGTCAGCTTTGCTTGTAGCCCAAGTAAAGTTGCCGTGTGGGTTTGAAATCTGACCGTTGGAACACATGTCAGTTCCTTAGTGACCCAGGGTCATTTCAGACAAATCGGGTTGGGTTGCCTAGTGGCTATAAATTGCCCACCCCCTACAACCATAAACGGTTGGCTGCTCAGAGTTAGTGTACGGCTTTTGTCGTTTGAGAGCAACCCACCTCGAAGCCTTTGAGAGAGAATTCCTTGCGAGGACAAAGCCCTAAACACCCAGAGCCAAAGAGTGTTAGCCATCACTGAAGTCTTCTTGTCTGTGTGATCTGAAGACTTATTACACTTGAGGACTGTGAATCCTCCAGCCGGTTAGGCGTCGCGTTCTGAGCATCCAAGAGTCATTGTGGATCGCCGGTGAACGAAGTTTGTGAAGGTTTGGAAGTCTACCTTGAAGACTTACCAGAGTGATTGGGCGAGGACTGGGTGTCCTTAGCTCAAGGGGAATAAGGTGAAGACACGGTCTTCTGAGTTGAATCTCGGCCTCCCTAACCAGACGTACAGTTGTCACAGCAACTGGAACTGGTCCAACAAATCATTGTCTTCAATGAGCCACTGGTTCTATCCTTCCCATCTCTTTGTTTACAGTTGGTCCTTGTGAAGTCATTGCATGTTTGCATTATCTTTTATCTTCACTGAGTGATTGCTTGTTCTGATTGGCTTCATACTATCTTCCAATCTGATCTATACTGCCTAGCTGCTATTAGTCTTTGTGCTTTCACTTCATTGAATACTTGACTACGGCTTGCTTAGTGTAGTCTACCTTCCGCTGCATGGTAATAGGCTTATTTCTATCGTTTGTCTTTGAAACTTCCATGTTTTGAAGACTTCGTTAAAAATCGCCTATTCACCCCCCTCTAGTCGATCACTAGCACTTTCAAGAAGGCTCCAGCCTCTGGCCCCCTACCGGGGGCAGGGGAGCCGCTCCGAGCCCATCCAACAGCCCCCGGCGTGAAGGATGGGCTTGGCCACACACTGGAGCTCGCGTGCGAGCGCAGTGCCGTCCGCCACGAGCTTTTCTGGGAGGCAGTGGGTGCGTTGAGCCGGCATGGAGAAGACCTTGCTAACGTCGACTCCCGCCTTGAGACGGAGGACCTTCGCCTGGCACATGAATGGCACCAGTTGAATGTGACCGTCAACCTTGGGCATCTTCAACACGAGCGCGCCAGTGCAAGTGCCGCAGTGTCCCTTGCGACCTCTCGCAAGGCTTGTGCACAGGCCCTGGAGGAGACCAGAGCGGCCGATCGTCACCATGATGTTGCTGAGGAGCGTGAGAGGAAACTCGAAGCCTTGAAGGCTGCCCTTGAGCAGCGGATCGAAGCATGTAGGGCCGTCCTAGACGCATCACTGAGCGGGGCACCTTCCGAAGAGAAGGAGGTCTAGAAACACGAGGAGACGCTGGCATTGGAGGCCTTGGAGCTTGAGCGGCTGGAGGTGAGGGAGCGCCAGGTGGCTGTGGCTGAAGATGTCATCGTTGCACAGGAAGCCAAGATCCAGGAGGAGGTCGATCGGAGGATGGCGAAGGCTCGCGCGGCTCTCGCCGATGAGCACCGCCTAAAGCTAGAGCTCCTGGAACCCGATGCTAAAGGCAGAACTGCTGCCCTCGGGACAAAGCTGGCCGAGGTGGAGCAATGCGAGAGGGCCGCCAAGGCAGCTCAGACCTCCGCCCAGGCTAACTTGGCCTCCACATGCACCAACTTGCTCTCCCTCCAGCACCAGATCGAGGGCGTCGCGTCCCTCACGAAGAAGAATGTGAATGAAGCATGCCGCCGCTAGATGTTGCAGCGCAAGCATGCTTCGATGCACCAAGCCCTCAGGGTGAGGGCCAATCGGGCCTTGAGTGACATCTGCGAGGAGAGCGCCCCTCACCCGCTCGAGGGTGACTATGCCAGCCACCTCCGCTTCTTCACCGATGTCGTTACCCGCCTAGAGGACCGGGCCATGAGAGCTCACGAGCTTGTTGAGGAGAGAAGTCGAGGCCTTCTCGGGTGTGCGTTCTCACGCGTCTTCAGTCACCTCCAGAACCTTGACCCCCACTTCGATTTTGACACCGCCATAGCCCCCGTGCCGGGGTTATCCGGGACAACCTAGCGTACTGGGTGGACGATCATGTGGACGCCCTGGTCACAGAGTTCGCCCCCGAGGATGACGCGGCAATGATTGTGGTGGATGAAGATGTCACAGATCACGATGATGAAGACAACATCAGTGACAGCGTTGGTAGCGCGGATGAAGGCGGCCAGGACGGTACTGGAGGTAGCGCATCTAGTTAGGCCTACATTCCTTTTGCCTTGACCTGTATGCAAAAACTTGGACTCAGCCCCACAGGGCGTGAAAGCATTTTGGAGGGGGGGCTTGTAATGTATAAACTAATGTCATGTATTTTAAAGTAGGACTTGAAATGTGTTGTCGCGAGCTTTTGAGCCCCCAAGCAGGGTTGTTGTTGCGACTTATCTTGATTTTAGTAGGCCTTGAGTGGGTCCTGAGGTCGCAGACGTGCCTTCCTTCTAAGGCAAGATCTCCGGGGCTCGCAAGGTTTTAGGTCTCCCGAGGGGCCTGCTGGCCCGCCCAAGAGAGCCTCGCAAGGAACGAATGCCGGACCACAGCAGGGTATGCACGCGGTGATCCTACGGTGATTGCATCCTTGGCCCAGGGGGCCTTATCGTCGCCCATGCTGATCCGAGCGTGCTTGGTGCGCCATACCATGCCCAGCCCCCGCTCGTGGGCGCTCGCAGGGGGAGGATAGCAGGTGCGAGCCTCACAGTAAAACATGCAACCAGAAAGCAAGAAACCGGCACAAATCAAGAACGACTTCCCCCCGTTTCTGAAAAACACAAGGAACTTCAATTTTCAATCCAAAAAGGTGGCGAATCGAGTTACAGAAAAATGAGTGAAAGAAAATGGCGGTGTCCGGCACCTAGCTAGTCTTCTTGTCTTCTCACCAGCACGAAGCTAAGTGATTTCACAGGATGTGAGCATAGTTATTGGGGGACAGTGTCAACGGCCAGCTCGGAGAATGGTGCTTCCACTTGGACGTGGGTGGGAGCCCCTGTGAGGCCCGAGGGCAACACTCAGGAGACTTCGGGGCATGTACAACCCAACTCATTATTATGTGAGAGTGTCACGGGCGAAGACCTTCACAGGCATGGGCCTTCCTTCCTGTTGCCTGACGAGGGCCCCGCCCTGTGCCTCCCCCGACCACCATTGGGGTGTCCAGAAACATGGACGAGACCAAGGGGCAAGTGGGACACTAGCGGCGCCCTCCTCCGGGGGGGCTCGCCGGCGCCTTCCCCAGCGGAGGACCTATCTCCGTGCAGCGCCTTGCTCCATGCGGTGCGGGGAGGCCCTGGCTCTGGGCTCCCCGCGCGCAGCCCCCAGTGCGCTTCACCCGCCTAGAGCGGGGCCATCGCCTTGGGGTCTCCGTCCGCTGCTATGGCCTGGTTCACCTGCGGTCTATGGTTAGTGTAAGCATGCTCTTGAGATATCAGCTGTACCCAATGGCTGTTGTCATTGAAGGGGTCGGCGAAACTTGCGGGTGGCTCGTGGAAAAACTCAGCCTCCTGTGTCCCCGCTACCCATCCTGGCTCGGGGAACAGGCTGGAGCCTTCTTCTGTCGAGCACGTCAGGTCCATCATGGTGGGCACGTAGGCGTCCGGAGTTGCCGCACGAGGGCCATCGCCTGGGTGCCCTGCGCCATGAGCCATCAGGCCCTGCGACAGGCCCTGATGACTGCAAGGCAGCGTCCCGGTGCAGCCCCAGGGAGGACCACCCAAGCTTGCCTCGCCTGGGAGTGGCACAGTCGTGGTAGGACGGGCGCGCTGCGGGTCCCGTTGACGACGTCGAATCCCCCGGGTACTCCGGGGAGTGCGCGGGCACGGCGGGACCTAGCGCACGCCCCCGCCACAACATGTGATGTAGGTAGGGTGTAGAAAGGCACCGCGCCTCTACAGGTGGCATCCAGCAGCTCGGCGACCCTCTCCAGTAGGGCGTCGCGGCTGCCCTCCGCCAACCAAACACGTAACAGCTCTCGTGCCACAATGAGCGCGGCTCGCATGTTCGCCTACTCCCGGTGAGTGTGTGGTGCCGATGCCGCGGCGTAGCTCGAAGATAATGTGGTGTCGCGCGCATGTCACGGCACGAGGGTGGGCGGCGCCGGCCCATGCCGTCTGCGTCCGACGGCATTGGGCGGCGTGCGGGCCGCCTGGAGCACGGAGTTGAGTTCTTCTCGGGCGGTCGGTGCTGCCTAGGTAGGCCAAGCAGCCTAGTGCTCGGTATGAGCCCTCAGATTGCCAGCCATGGGGACGACAGGACGGGGGCGGATTGGCTGGGAGAGGAGAGGCTCTGACGCACCCCTAACTGGCGTGCCAAATGTCGGATTCAGGGTTCGGCAAACCATTAAGAGGTTCGAACTCTGGGTTGCATGCAAAGAACTCGACCTCCCCAGTCTGCCTACTCCCTAATCCCATAGCCTAGCTCGACGGACTGGATGAACAAAAGACACACCAGTTTAATTACCCAGGTTCAGGCCACCTCGCGGTGTAAAACCCTACTCCTGCTTTGTGGTGGATTCGCCTCGAAGGGCTGAGGATGAACTAGTGCATTGGAGAACAACCTCAAGAGGAGAGGTGTTCTTGTGCTCGATGAGCTGGTGGGTGAGAGGATCATCTGAATGATCCCCCTCTATGGTGGTGGCTAAGTCCTATTTATAGTGGCCTTGGTACTCTTCCCAAATGTAAGGTGGGAAGGGATCCCACAACGGCCAAATTTGAAGGGAGATAGCTAGTACATGCTATCCTGACAAAAGTAGTTTTCGCCTGCCAAAAGCTCGTGGCCGTGACGCCATGGTGAGCTCAACGATGACCTCCGCTCTTCCCTCCTGGCGGTCTTGGTCTTTTTGCACCGAAATGGAAACCTTTGCTTGATTCCTCGAGACTCCGCGTCTGCGTTTGCCCCCTTAGCACCAAAGAGGAAACTGGTACACTGCGCCCGCCGGCGCCTGCCTGGCCTTGGTCGTCACGGCTCACGTCATCTGAACCTCACGAGGTGCATCTTGCATAGATATCTCGGTTCCTCTAGAACCGGCCTAGGGAGGCCGCCCCTCGAGGAGGTCTTAGTGTCGTCCGCTGATACGTCTCCAACGTATCTACTTTTCCAAACACTTCTGGCCTTGTTTTGGACTCTAACTTGCATGATTTTAATGGAACTAACCCGGACTGACGCTGTTTTCAGAAGAATTGCCATGGTGTTATTTTTGTGCAGAAATAAAAGTTCTTGGAATGACCTGAAAATCAACGGAGATTATTTTTGGAATATATAAAAAATACTGGCGAAAGAATCAAGGCCAGGGGGCCCACACCCTATCCACGACGGTGGGGGCGCGCCTACCCCCTGGGCATGCCCCCTGCCTCGTGGGGCCCCTGGTGCTCCTCCGACCTCAACTCTAACTCTATATATTCGTGTTCGGGGAGAAAAAAATCAGAAAGAAGGATTCATCGCGTTTTATGATACGGAGCCGCCGCCAAGCCCTAAACTCTCTCGGGAGGGCTGATCTAGTGTCCGTTCGGGGCTTCGGAGAGGGAAATCGGTCGCCATCTTCATCATCAGCCTTCCTCCATCACCAATTTCACGATGCTCACCGCCGTGCATGAGTAATTCCAACGTAGGCTTGCTGGACGGTGATGGGTTGGATGAGATTTATCATGTAATCGAGTTAGTTTTGTTAGGGTTTGATCCCTAGTATCCACTATGTTCTGAGATTGATGTTGCTATGACTTTGCTATGCTTAATTCTTGTCAGTAGGGCCCAAATGCCATGATTTCAGATCTGAACCTATTATGTTTTCATGAATATATGTGAGTTCTTGATCCTATCTTGCAAGTCTATAGTCACCTATTATGTGTTATGATCCGTTAACCCCAAAGTGACAATAATCGGGATACTTACCGGTGATGACCGTAGTTTGAGGAGTTCATGTATTCACTGTGTGTTAATGCTTTGGTCCGGTACTCTATTAAAAGGAGGCCTTAATATCCCTTAGTTTCCAATAGGAACCCGCTGCCACGGGAGGGTAGGACAAAAGATGTCATGCAAGTTCTTTTCCATAAGCACGTATGACTATATTCAGAATACATGCCTACATTACATTGATGAACTGGAGCTTGTTCTGTGTCACCCTAGGTTATAACTATTGCATGAGGAATCGCATCCGACATAATTATCCACCACTGGTCCATTACCTATGAGCTTTTGATATATTGTTCTTTGCCTATTTACTTTTCCGTTGCTACTGTTACAATCACTATAAAACCAAAACTGCTACCGTTACTTTTGCCACTGTTACCATTACTATCATATTACTTTGCTACTAAATACCTTGCTACAGATATTAAGTTTCTAGGTGTAGTTGAATTGACAACTCAGCTGCTAATACTTGAGAATATTCTTTGGCTCCCCTTGTGTCAAATCAATAAATTTGGGTTGAATACTCTACCCTTGAAAACTGTTGCGATCCCCTATACTTGTGGGTTATCAAGACTATTTTCTGGCGCCGTTGCCGGGGAGCATAGCTCTATTCTTTGAGTCACTTGGGATTTATGTCTGCTGGTCACTATGAAGAACTTGAAAGATCAAAGAACCAAGATTTTTCCCTCCACTACGAGGGGAGGTAAGGAACTTCCATCTAGCTCTGCACTTGATTCACCTTCTGTTTTGAGTAAACTTGCGACACCTACACCTACTATTCATTCTGATATTTCGCATGTTATTGATGATGCCACTTCTACTTTGCATGATACTTATGATGAAACTACTTATATGCTTGATAATACTGTGCCACTAGGTGAATTTCTTGATGAACAACTGGCTAGGGTTAGAGAGAATGAAATTATTGAAACTGATAATATTGATGAAAGTGATGATGAAGATTCTCCCCCAAGATATGAATTGCCTGTTGTGCCTGAGGGTTATGTTATGGATGAACAAACTGCTAGAGATTTTCTTGCTTGCAATGATAGATCTGATCTTAAGAAATTATTTGCTAAGCTTAAAGAAAAGTCTTTGAATGCTAGAATGAAATATGACCCTGCTTTTGCTACTTCACCTATCTTTATTACTGATAAGGATTATGATTTCTCTATCGTTCCTGAGTTAATTACTTTGGTTGAATCTGATCCTTTTTATGGCTATGAATCTAAAACTGTTGTAGCACATCTTACTAAATTAAATGATATAGCCACACTGTTTACTCATGATGAGAAAACTCGCTATTACTTTATCCTTAAGTTGTTTCCGTTCTCATTAAAGGGTGATGCTAAGACATGGATTAATTCTCTTGATCCTAGTTGTGTGCGTAGTCCCCAGGATATGATTTATTACTTCTCTGCTAAATATTTCCCCGCTCATAAGAAACAAGCTGCCTTAAGGGAAATATATAATTTTGTGCAAATTGAAGAAGAGAGTCTCCCACAAGCTTGGGGGAGGCTTCTCCGATTACTTAATGCTTTGCCTGATCATCCTCTCAAGAAAAATGAAATACTTGATATATTTTATAATGGACTAACTGATGCTTCCAGAGATTACCTGGATAGTTGTACTGGTTGTGTTTTCAGGGAAAGAACTGTTGATCAAGCTGAATTGCTATTGAATAATATGTTGACTAATGAAAATGATTGGACACTTCCTGAACCAACTCCTAAGCCAACTCCGAAGAAAAGGGGTATTCTATTTCTCAGACCTGAAGATATGCAAGAGGCAAAGAAATCTATGAAAGAAAAAGGTATTAAAGCTGAAGATGTTAAGAATTTACCACCTATTGAAGAAATACATGGTCTTGATAACCCGACACAGGTAGTAAAGGTAAATTCTCTCTATAGATTTGATGAAGGTGATATTCCTCATTATAAGTCTGCTAGCCAATGCTTAGATGAGTTTTATAATTTTATTGTTAAACAAGAAAACTTCAATGCTTATGTTGGTAGACAATTGAAACGCAATGCTGATATGCATGAACACTTGAGTGGTTATATGTCTAGAGTTAAAGGTGAACTTAAACTTATTAGTAAACATGCTTCTATGGTTACCACTCAAGTAGAACAAGTACTAAAGGCTCAGAATGATTTGCTCAAGGAATTAAATAATAAGAAAAATGATAATGTTGTTAGAGTTATGACTAGAGGGGGTAAAATGACTCAGGAACCTTTGTATCCTGAGGGTCACCCTAAGAGAATTGAGCAAGATACTCAGAGAACTAATATTGATGCACCTAGTTCTTCTAAGAAGAAGAAGAAAAATGATAGGACTTTGCATGCTTCTAGTGAACCTGTTGTTGACACACTTGAGAATCCCAATGATATTTCTATTTTTGATGCTGAAACACAATCTGGTAATGAACATGAACATGAACCTACCGTCTCTCCTTTTCGCTCATTTTTTTTGTTTTGTTTTGTTTTTTTGGGCCTTATCTTTTTTTGGCCTTCTCTCTTTTGTTTATTTCCTCACATGGGACAATGCTCTAATAATGAAGATCATCACACTTTTATTTACTTACAACTCAAGAATTACAACTCGATACTAGAAGAAAATATGACTCCATATGAATGCCTCCAGCAGTGTACCGGGATGTGCAATGAACCCAGAGCGACATGTACAAAAAAAATGATGAACGGTGCCTTTGCCACAAATAATATGTGAACTAGATGATCATGCAAAGCAATATGACAATGATGGAGCGTGTCATAATAAACGGAATGGTGGAAAGTTGCATGGCAATATATCTCGGAATGGCTATGGAAATGCCATAATAGGTAGGTATGGTGGCTGTTTTGAGGAAGGAATATGGTGGGTTTATGGTACCGGCAGAAGTTTCGTGGCACAAGAAAGGGTACAAATGGTGGAAGGGTGAGACTGCGCATAATCCATGGACTCAACATCAGTCATAAAGAACACACATACTTGTTGTAAAAATCTATTATTCATCGAAACAATGTACTACACGCATGCTCCTAGGGGGATAGATTGGTAGGAAAAGACCATCGCTCGTCCCCGACCGCCACTCATAAGGAAGACAATCAAAAAATATCTCATGCTACAACTTCGTTACATAACGGTTCACCCTACGTGCATGCTACGGGACTCACAAACCTTAACACAAGTATTTCTCAAATTCACAACTACTCACTAGAATGATGCTGATATCACCATCTTCATATCTCAAAATAATCGTAAGGAATCAAACTTCTCATGGTATTCTATGCACTTTATATGAAAGTTTTTATTATATCCCTCTTGGATGCCAATCATATTAGGACTAGATTCATAACCAAAGAAAATTACCATGTTGTTTAGAGACTCTCAAAATAATATAAGTGAAGCATGAGAGTTCAGCAATTTCTACAAAATAAAACTACCGTCGTTCTCTAAAAAGATATAAGTGAAGCACTTGAGCAAATGACAAACTACTCCATAAGATATAAGTGATGATCAATGAGTAGTCGAATAATTATGTAACTATGTGAAGACTCTCTAACATTTAATAATTTAAGATCTTGGGATATTATTCAAACAGCAAGCAAATCTTAATAAAATAAAATGATGCTCCAAGCAAAACACATATCATGTGGTGAATAAAAATATAGCCCCAAGTAAAGTTATCGATGAACGAAGACGAAAGAGGGGATGCCATACAGGGCATCCCCAATCCTAATGGTTGTCCTTGAATATTACCTTGGGGTGCCTTGGTAATCCCCAAGCTTAGGCTCTTGTCACTCCTTATTCCGTAGTCCATCGAATATTTACCCAAAACTTGAAAACTTCATAACACAAAACTCAATAGAAAATCTCATAAGCTCTGTTAGTATAAGAAAATAAATCACCACATTTGGTACTGTTGTGAACTGATTATTTATTTATATTGGTGTAATATCTACTGCATTCCAACTTCTCCATGGTTCATACCCTCCGATACTACTCATAGATTCATCAAAATAAGCAAAAAACACATAGAAACAAAATCTATCAAATACAGAACAGTCTGTAGTAATCTGTAACTCCCGAATACTTCTACAACTCCAAAAATCCTGAGAAATTAGGAAGTCCTAGGAAATTTGTTTACTAATCTTCTTCAAAAAGAATCAGTATTTTATCACGCTTCCGATAGACATGAGAATTGTTTTCCTGAGCGCAAAAGTTTTTGTTTTTCAGCAAGATCAAATCAACTATCACCATAGATCATGCCAAAGGTCTTACTTGGCACTTTATTGAAACAAAAGCTATAAAAGATGATAAGTAAAATATCCTAATCATGTGAACACACAAAAACAGTAGGTATAAATATTGGGTTGTCTCCCAACAAGTGCTTTTCTTTAATGCCTTTATAGCTAGGCATAATGATTTCAATGATGCTCATGTAAAAGATAAGAATTGAAACATAATGGGAGCATCGTGAATAATATGACAAGCACATTTGACTCTAACCCACTTCTTATGAATAGATATTTTGTGAGCAAACAACTTATGGGAACAAGAATCAACTTGCATAGGAAGGCAAAGCAAGCAAAACTTCAAGATTTTCAACATGTAGAGAGGAAACTTTATATTATTGCAATATTTAAAAGCATTCATTCCTCTCTCATAATAATTTTCAGTAGCATCATGAATGAATTCAACAATATAACCATCACACAGAGCATTCTTTTCAGGATTCATAAGCATAGAGAAATTACTACTCTCCACATAAGCAAAAAAATTCTCATGCGCAATGGTAGGAGTATCATAAGAAACTCGAATACTATAAATTGTTTCCATATTAAAAGAATAATGTTCAGAAAAATGGTAATCATAATTATGACAAGCTTTATAAATATAATGATCACTACTTTTTATAACATAAGTGACATCACAATAATCATCATAAGTAGCAACTTTGATCTCATCAAAATCGATTGAAACCTCTTCCAAGATAGTGGAATCATTACTAATTAAAGTCATGACCTCTCAAAATCCACTTTATCATTATAATAAGATTCAACACCCTCCAAAATAGTGGGACCATTACCTCCTAAAGTTGACACTCTTCCAAACCCACTTTCATTAACATAATCATCATAAATAGGAGGCATGCTATCATCATAATAAATTTGCTCATCAAAACTTGGGGGAGAAAAAATATCAGCTTCATCAAACATAGCATCCCCAAACTTGTGGCTTTGCATATCGTTAGCATCATGGATATTCAAAGAATTCATACTAATAACATTGCTATCATGTTCATCATTCAAAGATTTAGTGCCAAACATTTTAATGCATTCTTCTTCTAACACTTCGGCACAATTACCGAAATCCTTATTTTCACGAAAGACATGATAAAGATGAAGCATATGAGGCAACCTCAATTCCATATTTTTTGTAGTTTTCTTTTATAAACTAAACTAGTGATAAAACAAGAAACTAAAAGATTTGATTGCAAGATCTAAAGATATACCTTCAAGCGCTAACCTCCCCGGCAACGACGCCAGAAAAGATCTTGATGTCTACTACGCAACCTTCTTCTTGTAGATTCATGTTGGGCCTCCAAGCGTAGAGTTTTGTCAGATAGTGGAAAATTTCCCTCAAGTGGATGTCCTAAGGTTTATTAATCCGTGGGAGGCATAGGATGAAGATGGTCTCTCTCAAACAATCCTGCAACCAAATAACAAAGAGTCTCTTGTGTCCCCAACAAACCCAATACAATGGTAAGTTGTATAGCTGCACTAGTTCGGTGAAGAGATGGTGATACAAGTGCAATATGGATGGTAGATATAGGTTTTTGTAATCTGAAAATATAAAAACAGCAAGGTACCTAATGATAAAAGTAAGCGAAGACGGTATTGCAATGCTTAGAAACAAGGCCTAGGGTTCATACTTTCACTAGTGCATCACACAATCTTAGATTCATCTATTCAACCCAACACAAAGAACTTCAAAGAGTGTCCCAAAGTTTCAGAGAGTCAATACGAAAATGTGTGCCAACCCCTATGCATAAGTTCACAAGGTCAAAGAACCCGCAAGTTGATCACCAAAACATACATCAAGTAGATCATGTGAATACCCCATTGTCACCACAGATAAGCACATGCAAGACATACATCAAGTGTTCTCAAATCCTTAAAGACTCATTCCAATAAGATAACTTCAAAGGGACAACTCAATCCATTACAAGAAGGTAAAGGGGGAGAAACATCATAAGATCCAATTATAATAGCAAAGCTCGCAGTACATCAAGATCGTGCCATATCAAGAACACAAGAGAGAGAGAGATAAAAGACATAGCTACTGGGACATACCCTCAGCCCCGAGGGTGAACTACTCCCTCCTCGTCATGGAGAGCATCGGGATGATGAAGATGGCAACAGGTGATGATTTCCCCCTCTGGCAGGGTGCCGGAACAGGGTCCCGATTGGTTTTTGGTGGCTACAGAGACTTGTGGTTGCGGAACTCCCGATCTAGGTTCTGTTTTGGAGGTTTCGGGATATATAAGAGGTGTTGGTGTCGAGAACAAGTCAGGGGAGTCCATGAGGGGCCCACAAGGTCGGATGGTGCGCCCGGTGTGTAGGGTGCGCCCTCCACCCTTGTGGAGGCCTCGTGGCTCTTCTGGCCCAACTCTTTTGCTTCGGGTGGCTTTTCTGGTCCGAAAACAATCGTCGTGAAGTTTCAGGTCAATTGGACTCCATTTGATATTCCTTTCCTATGAAACACAAAAACAAGGAAAAATTGGAAACAGGCACTGGGCTCTAGGTTAATAGGTTAGTCCCAAAAATCATATAAAATAGCATATAAATGCATATAAAACTTCCAAGACTGATAATATAATAGCATGGAACAATCAAAAATTATAGATACGTTTGATAACCCACAAGTAGAGGGGATCGTTTGTAGCCTTTTTCAATAAATAAGAGTGTCGAACCCAACGAGGAGCTAAAGGTAGAACAAATGTTCCCTCAAGTTCTATCGACCACCGATACAACTCTACGCACGCTTGACGTTTGCTTTACCGGAAACAAGTATTAAACTAGAAGTACTTTGTAGTTGTGATAGGATAGGTTTGCAAGATGATAAAGAGCATGCGAATAAAATCTAGGGGCTGTTTAGATAAATACATGACTAAGTTAGTTTTAGTAGAGAGATTTTGTCAACAAGAAATTTATTTGTCCCTAGGCAATCGATAACAAGTATCGGTAATCATTCTTGCAACTTTATATGAGGGAGAGGCATGAGCTAACATTCTTTCTCTACTTGGATCATATGCACTTATGATTGGAACTCTAGCAAGCATCCGCAACTACTAAAGATCATTAAGGTGCTGAAACCCAACCATAGCATTAAGTATCAAGTCCTCTTTATTCCCATACGTCAAAACCGACCTACTCGGGTTTAAGTTTCCGTCACTCTCGCAACCCACCTCTAGCGACCTGACCCGAATGGATCACGTCTACTGTGCTACAGTGTCATCCCTGGATCAGTAATGCTGACACCACACAGTACATCGAGGTTTTATAACAGAGTTGCAATCACACACTTATTACATCTATGGCTCAAAAAGAACTTATTACAATAAATATGGCTTAAGGCCATATTATAAAGATAACAGCGGAAGACTTGGAAGATAAATGGGTCCATCAACTCCAGCGGCATCACTGAGTATAGGGCCACGACCTAAACGCACCTCAATCGTCGTCTGAAAAGTCTGCAACATTAACGTTGCAGCCCGAAAACGGGTCAGCACATGGAATATGCTGGCAAAGTAACACATAGAGAGTAATGGAATGAAACAGCTATACTATATGCATATATGGCTGGTGGAAAGCTCTATGGTTACAATTTTACGTAAAGCCAATTTTTCCCTACTGCAAAGGAATAAATTTATTTAACTATTATGGTGGTTGTGAAACATTGAGAATGGTTGACAGCATTCTCAATCCCAATTAAGAATAATTAAAACCCAACAACATTAATTAGAAGTAACATGTTGAGATTCACAATGATATTCAAGTACTAGATACTCAAGTTGTCCATAACCGGGGACACGGCTAATCATGATTAGTTTGTACACTCTGCAGAGGTTTGCGCACTTTTCCCCACAAGACTCGATCGCCTCCGTTTGGTTTCTCGCACTACACGGTGTTTGAGAAGACGGATGACCGAGACACGGTCTTTCAGAAGCGCTAGCACCTTACATGTGGGGTAGACCGTACCACCTACAACCCCTACATCTGCTAGTCCACCCCGTAAGAGTTCGCACAACTTAGTCAACTATGCCAGAGCCCATAATGGCTTGTGGCTGCACACGGAAGTTTCTAGCATGAAAGATCTTATGATCCCTTTGAGCCTGGGTGGCGGTCCGAAAAAAAACAGGCAAGTCCTGATAGACATCAGGTGCCTCAATCCACCCAGATGTGTGTTTAAGTTGCCACCTTAGATAAACCATTAAAATTATCAACTCACATCTGTCATGGATATCACTCACCCAATCCACGTCTACTAGCATAGCATGGCATAATAAGCAATGGTAGAAGTAACTCCCAAAGGTTTCATAGTAATATAGGTGATAGGTACTACCTCATCTACTTCCCATCCCATAATTTAATTAGATCCTAATCATGCAATGTGAGAGGATTGATCTAATGCAATAAAACATGGGTTGTAGAAAAGGTATGATCTGATGATCCGCGAGTCCTAGGGTTTTGAAGTAACAAGCGGCGCAATCCGGGTAATCTATCGCAGACAAACAACAAGCATACAGTAAGTACTCATCTAATGCACAGGTAAAACTCGAACAAGAGAACGAACCAGAAAGTTCAATTTAAGAACTCCGGTTGAGAAGAAAGAAAGAACCGAACAAAGAAACAAACGGCGAAAGAAAACAACTCGGTTCTAGCAAGTTGAAACTAGGTCAAATTTTACCGGGGCAAAAACTTGTTTAAGTTGATTAGACGGAACGGAGGTTTCGAAACGAAACTTCAGGCGCTTGAATCACCTGATTCCGATAAACGAGCGAAAAGAAAGACTAGAAAGAAGATTGGATCTGAAATCGCGATCGCGGAAAAGACGCGGAATAAATCCGGCGAGAAGAAAAAGAAGAACGGTTAAACGAACGGACGTTCGTTAACCTAGAAGAATCTGGTGATCATGTTCGTTAAGACGAACGGTCCGGCGAACGGTCCAAAGGCAACTAAATCGGAGAAGAAAACAAATCCGATCTAGGGTTTCGGAGAAGAAAACCGAAACGAAAAACCGATCTAGAACACCGGAACGGTTTGGCGAAGAACCGGAAAGAAAACGAATCGGAAAAGAAGAATCGGAATGATTAGAAGAAAACGATCCGATGAAAAGAATAGATGTAGCGCGGGGCTACCTCCGGCGAGGGGCTCCGGTGGCGTGGGCGTGGGGCGGCGCGGCAAGGTGCGGCGGCGGCTAGGTGCGACGGCGGCGGCGGCTAAGGCAGCGGCGGCGGCGTAGGGCGCGGGCGGTGCGGCGGCGCGGCGTGGGGTGTGGGGCGCGGGGTGGGGTGGTGCGGCGGCGCGGCGTGGGGTGTGGGGCGCGGGGTGTGGTGGAGTGCTTGGGCTTGAGAGAGGCTTGGAATTTGATGTGTTTAGAGGGGGGGTGCTTGGGTATTTATATTGGGGAGGGGAGGGGTTTACTTGGGGTAGAGGGCAAGGAATTAGACTAGGAATAGGAATAGAAAAGAGGGAAGGAAAAGATCTAGAAATAGAAAAGGAATATACGGAAGTAGGACCAAAGTCCTACTAGGATTCGGTACAGGAGAGAGGCGGCGGCGGCCTCCTGCGCCTGCGCCTGGCGCGCGGCTAGCGATGGCCTTGGCCGGCTGCTTGGCTTGCGGCGGCTTGGGCCTTTGGCCCGGCTAGCCTGTGAATGGTTTTTTTTTAACGGTTCAGCGCGCAGAAGAAAAAAAAAACAAAAACAAAAAGAGATCTAAACGAACTCTGAAAAATCTAAAGTAAATTTTTCCCGACTCCTAAAAATGAGCCAAACAAAATGAACTTTTCTCCGGACCTAAAATGCAATTTTCGAAAACGCGCATTTTTCCCTATCCAAATAAAATGCAAATAAAACTCCGGCAAACAAAAATTGATCTATTTATTAAATCTTCATTTTTCCTAAATTTGGGAAAGTCATATTATTCCCTCTCTCATATATTTTTGACACCGGAAAAATTATTGAAGATAAAATAAATAAATCAAATGATCCTATTTTCAAACTTCGAGAAAACTCTCAAATATGAAAATAACGAAATCTCCAACTCTCTCCGAGGGTCCTTGA
Source organism: Triticum urartu (assembly GCF_056163025.1). NCBI lineage: Eukaryota > Viridiplantae > Streptophyta > Magnoliopsida > Poales > Poaceae > Triticum > Triticum urartu. The sequence continues at coordinate 397,804,201 of NC_141879.1, read as the reverse complement.
GTTGCGTGAAATTTCTAGGATCAACCAAAATGCAAGAAAATATGCTATGCATGATGATCTAGTGTATAACATTCCAAATTGAAAATTTGGGATGTTACAAACCTACCCCCCTTAAGATCAATCTCGCCCTCGAGATTCTGCTTGGCTAGAAAATAGGTGAGGGTGGTCCTTGAGCAAATCTTCTTCTCTCTCCCAGGTGGCTTCATCCTCTGAGTGGTGGTTCCACTGAACTTTGCAAAACTTGATAACCTTGCTGCGAGTAACTCTGCTGGCATAATCAAGAATCTTGACTGGCTTCTCCTCATATGTTAAGTCGTCCTTCAACTGAATCGCTTCAAGCGGCACGGTATCTCTTAGCGGTACCTCCGCCATCTCGGCATGACATTTCTTCAACTGAGAAACATGAAATACATCATGAACTCCTGACAGTCCCTCTGGTAATTCCAACTTATACGCGACTTCTCCCATACGTTTCAAGATCTTAAACGGTCCAACAAAACGCGGTGCTAACTTTCCCTTAACTCCAAAGCGCTTAACTCCTCGAAGTGGGGATACTCGAAGATAAACTCTGTCTCCAGTTTCGTAAACTATCTCCTTGCGTTTAGAATCTGCGTAGCTCTTCTGCCTAGACTGGGCTACCTTGAGCCTATCGCGAATCAACTTAACCTTCCGTTCAGACTCCTTAATCAAATCTGGTCCAAAGAATTGTCGGTCTCCAACTTCGTTCCATGACAACGGTGTCCTGCACCTCCTTCTGTATAAAGCTTCGAAAGGTGCCATCTTCAAACTGGTTTGATAACTGTTGTTATAAGAAAACTCCGCATACGGCAAGTTATCGTCCCAACTAGATCCATAATCTAGTGCACAAGCTCTCAGCATATCTTCCAAAATTTGATTGACTCTCTTGGTCTGTCCATCTGTCTGCGAGTGAAAAGCTGTGCTGAACTCTAGTCTGGTTCCTAAAGTTTCATGCAACTGATTCCAAAACTTTGAGGTAAATTGAGTTCCTCTATCTGATACGATACTCCTCGGAACTCCATGCAAACAAATGATTCTAGTCATGTATATCTTCGCCAACTTAACACTGGTGTAAGTGGTCTTAACTGGAATAAAATGTGCTACCTTCGTCAAACGGTCAACTACTACCCATATCGAGTCATAGCCTGCTTTCGTCCTGGGTAGTCCTGTGATAAAATCCATGCCTATCTTATCCCACTTCCATTCGGGTATCGGCAATGGTTGTAACAATCCTGCTGGCTTCTGATGCTCTGCCTTTACTCTCTGACATACGTCACAAACTGCTACATATGCTGCAATATCCTTCTTCATTCCGGTCCACCAGAATGTTTCCTTCAAATCCAAATACATCTTGGTATTCCCTGGGTGAATCGAATACGATGAATCATGTGCCTCCTGCAAAATCAACTTCCTGATCTCCGGGTCATTGGGCACATAAACACGGTCCTCAAACCATAAGGTATCATGCTCATCCTCACGAAATCCCTTAGCTTTTCCTTTGCTAAGTTTCTCCTTTATAGCGGCAATCTCCTTGTCAGATTTCTGAGCTTCTCTGATTTTATCCATCAATGTTGACTGAATCTCCAATGCTGCTACATAGCCTCTCGGAACTATTTCCAAACATAGCTCACGAAGGTTTTCTGCTAACTCCTTTGGTATACTCCCCGTCATTATCGTATTGACATGGCTCTTACGGCTCAATGCGTCAGCTACTACATTAGATTTTCCGGGATGGTAATGTAATCTCATGTCATAATCCTTGATGAGCTCCAACCATCTCCTCTGTCTGAGGTTCAACTCCTTCTGCGTGAAAATGTACTTCAAACTCTTGTGATCCGTGTACACCTCACAATGATTTCCAATGAGGAAATGTCTCCACGTCTTCAATGCATGCACTACGGCTGCTAACTCCAAATCATGCGTGGCATAATTCAACTCATGAGGCTTCAGTTGTCGTGAAGCATACGAAACAACTCTTCCTTCCTGCATAAGCACTGCTCCAAGTCCTCGACGTGAAGCGTCGCAATACACCTCATAATCCTTGGTCTGATCTGGCAAAATCAATACTGGTGAGGTAACCAAACATTTCTTCAACTCCTGGAAACTAGCCTCACACTCCTCAGTCCAATTGAACTTAGTATCCTTCTTCAACAACTCCGTCATAGGCTTCGCAATCCTTGAAAAGTTCTCAATGAATCTCCGGTAGTATCATGCGAGTCCAAGAAAACTCCGGATCTCTCCAACTATTGTTGGTGCTTCCCATTCGGTTACGGTCTCAACCTTTGTGGGGTCAACTGCTATACCTTCTCCGGATATAACATGTCCGAGGAATCCTACTTCCTTCAACCAAAACTCACATTTGCTGAATTTGGCGTATAACTGATGTTCCCTTAGTTTCTCCAAAACCAAACACAAATGTTCCTTATGCTCTTCTTCATTCTTTGAATAAACCAGAATATCATCAATGAACACTACGACGAACTTATCCAAAAACTCCATAAACACTTTGTTCATCAGGTTCATAAAATAGGCAGGCGCGTTAGTCAATCCAAATGACATAACAGTATACTCATACAATCCATATCTCGTGGTGAATGCTGTCTTAGGTATGTCCTGCTCTCGAATCTTCAATTGGTGGTACCCTGATCGCAAATCAATCTTGGAAAACACTTTAGCTCCTTGCAACCGATCAAACAGATCGTTGATCATTGGCAGTGGGTACTTATTCTTGATGGTTACTTCATTCAATCCCCGATAATCTACAACCATCCTTAATGATCCATCCTTCTTTTCCACTAGGAGTACGGGTGATCCCCAAGGTGAAGAACTTGGGTGAATGTAACCTTTATCCAATAACTCCTTAATCTGATTCTTTATTTCCACCAAATCCTTTGCTGGCATCCTATATGGTCGCTTCGATATGGGGCCTGTACCTGGCAATAACTCAATCAAAAACTCAATGTCTCTATCCGGTGGCATGCCTGGCAATTCCTCAGGAAATACATCAGGAAAATCCTTTACCACTGGTACTTCCTCATGCACGACTCCTGTTAGGCAATTCACTTGTGTCCTTTTTGGTACATGCCGGGATACATACTTGATCCTTCTCCCTTCTGGTGTAGTAAGCAAAATTGACTTACTAGCACACTCAATATTCCCTTCATACTTTGATAACCAATCCATGCCTAATATCACATCCAATCCTTGAGATTCCAATACTATTAGGTCTGAGGGAAACACATAGTTACCAATCCTTAATGGTAACCGATCACACCATCGTCTAGCCATAAACTCCGCTCCTGGTGAGCTTACTAACATGGGTGACCTAAGGGCTTGGGTTGGCAGGTTATACTTTTCCACAAATCCCCTTGATATGTATGAATGCGATGCACCAGTATCAAAAAGAACGAGTGCAGTAAATGACTTAACCAAAAACTTACCGATTACTGCATCGGGCTGATCTTCAACCTCCTCCACATTAACGTGGTTCACCTGTCCCCTATTGAAAGGGTTCGGCTTCTTTCCAGAGCTTCCATTGCCATTTCCAATCTGGCCTTCAGGACATTCATTGGCATAATGTCCGGTCTTCGAACACTTGAAACAGGTGACTTGACTCAGGTCTCTCTTGGTTGGGGTCGATGGGGTTGTCCGGTTCTGGCCGTTGCTTCCTCCATTCCCATTACCATTCTTGTGGCCATTATGGTTGTGCGAGCTACCTCCTCCATGGGTATGCTGAAACTGAAATCCCGGTTTAGGGGTAAAACGGGGCTGCTGCTGGGCTCCAGAGTTATACTTCCCCTGTCCATACTTCCTCTTACGGTTCTCCATCTGCTGTTGCTTCCCTTCTATCATGATGGCACGATCTACCAACTCCTGGTAGTTGTTGAAACTTGCTACCATCAACTTCATGCTTAGCTCATCATTCAATCCTTCCAGAAACTTCTCCTGCTTAGCTGCATCCGTAGCAATGTCATCTGGGGCATAACGTGCTAACTTGCTAAAATCGTCAACGTACTGGCCAACTGTCCTTCCTCCTTGGCGTAAGTTGCGAAGCTCACGCTTCTTTATGGCCATAGCTCCTGCTGAAACATGGGCAGTGCGGAAAGCTTGCTGAAACTGATCCCATGTGACAGTGTCAACTGGGTAAGTGGCTGTGAAATTCTCCCACCATGCTGCCGCGGGTCCGTCAAGCTGGTGTGCGGCAAACTTCACTTTCTCACCATCCGTACATCCTGCAGTGGTCAACTCCCTTCCTATCTTGCGGAGCCAATCGTCTGCTACTATCGGCTCGGTGCTACTGGAAAACACCAGCGGATTCAGCCTAAGGAAACGGGCTAAGTGGTCAACAGGTGGTGGTGGTGGGTTGTTGTTGTTGTTCTGCTGATTCTGAACTAACATCTGCATCAATTGATTCTGCTGCTGAATCAACTGAGTGAGCTCCGGTGGAAATCCATTGTCACGTCTCGGAGGCATCTGAGGGTTTTAGAAAAGACGAGAATTAAGAATAGAGGGGTCTAAAGGGAAAACACTACCCATATGCACATGAGGCAAATGCACACAAAATCACTTCAATCAATCAAACAAGGGCTTACAAACGGTCTAACTATCGCAAAAGTGCTCGACTATTGTTTACATGGGGAAATACTACTATTATCTGGTGGTCATCTAGAAATTTGAACCGGTGGAAGACTCCATGATATCTGCTCCAGCTTCGTCTTCAAAGTCGGGTTCACTTGGATCCGAATCGGTGTCGTCGATGATGATGTAGTTGTCCGGACATGCGACGTACTCATCTTCCTCCTGGGATGCTAACTTCCTCTTGAGTTCTTCAATCTCCTGCTTAAGATCGTTATTGTGCCTTGCTAGAGCTACGATCTCATCCATGTAGTCCTTGCATGTAGACTTCAGTTCTCCTTCTAGCTCGATGATCCTTGCCTTCGCATTCTTCAACTCCATCATATCATTGCACATCTGGTTCTCGTGGCGTCGAATGTGCTGGTTTAACTCATGGATGAATGCTGCAACGGATCTATCCTTCTTGGTGCTGACTAACTCCCATTGTTCATCTCGGCGTCTGCAAATCTGGTAGATAGTGTCCTTGAGGTCTTCTTGATAAACTTCTCCAATGCGTCCTATGGTGATATGAGCTGCCATGCTCCTTCCCAGACTCCAGGTTAGTGCATTGAAAACACTATCTATGGGCTTCGTGATTGGCGCGAATGTTCTTCCCGGAACGTGAGCTTGAATCTTCCAGCGCTCCTCTTCAGGCAGAGTGGCATTGAAAGTTCCCGTGAAGCTTGGTAATCCAATGTTCAGGTACTTGGTGACTTCCTTCAGGTGAAATCCAAATGGTGTGCCTTCATCCGGTTGAGCGTACTTAATCTTCACGTTCGTCATCCTAATAGAGTAGAAAAGATGAGGAGTTAGAAAATGAGAAGAGAATGGAAATCTATGGCTTTAACTTAGTGGTCGTGTCCTACAGTCAGCGTGTGCTCTGATACCATCTCTGTAGCGACCTGACCCGAATGGATCACGTCTACTGTGCTACGGTGTCATCCCTGGATCAGTAATGCTGACACCACACAGTACATCGAGGTTTTATAACAGAGTTGCAATCACACACTTATTACATCGATGGCTCAAAAAGAACTTATTACAATAAATATGGCTTAAGGCCATATTATAAAGATAACAGCGGAAGACTTGGAAGATAAATGGGTCCATCAACTCCAGCGGCATCACTGAGTATAGGGCCACGACCTAAACGCACCTCAATCGTCGTCTGAGAAGTCTGCAACATTAACGTTGCAGCCCGAAAACGGGTCAGCACATGGAATATGCTGGCAAAGTAACACATAGAGAGTAATGGAATGAAACAGCTATACTATATGCATATATGGCTGGTGGAAAGCTCTATGGTTACAATTTTGCGTAAAGCCAATTTTTCCCTACTGCAAAGGAATAAATTTATTTAACTATTATGGTGGTTGTGAAACATTGAGAATGGTTGACAGCATTCTCAATCCCAATTAAGAATAATTAAAACCCAACAACATTAATTGGAAGTAACATGTTGAGATTCACAATGATATTCAAGTACTAGATACTCAAGTTGTCCATAACCGGGGACACGGCTAATCATGATTAGTTTGTACACTCTGCAGAGGTTTGCGCACTTTTCCCCACAAGACTCGATCGCCTCCGTTTGGTTTCTCGCACTACACGGTGTTTGAGAAGACGGATGACCGAGACACAGTCTTTCAGAAGCGCTAGCACCTTACATGTGGGGTAGACCGTACCACCTACAACCCCTACATCTGCTAGTCCACCCCGTAAGAGTTCGCACAACTTAGTCAACTATGCCAGAGCCCATAATGGCTTGTGGCTGCACACGGAAGTTTCTAGCATGAAAGATCTTATGATCCCTTTGAGCCTGGGTGGCGGTCCGAAAAAAAACAGGCAAGTCCTGATAGACATCAGGTGCCTCAATCCACCCAGATGTGTGTTTAAGTTGCCACCTTAGATAAACCACTAAAATTATCAACTCACATCTGTCATGGATATCACTCACCCAATCCACGTCTACTAGCATAGCATGGCATAATAAGCAAACGTAGAAGTAACTCCCAAAGGTTTCATAGTAATATAGGTGATAGGTACTACCTCATCTACTTCCCATCCCATAATTTAATTAGATCCTAATCATGCAATGTGAGAGGATTGATCTAATGCAATAAAACATGGGTTGTAGAAAAGGTATGATCTGATGATCCGCGAGTCCTAGGGTTTTGAAGTAACAAGCGGCGCAATCCGGGTAATCTATCGCAGACAAACAACAAGCATACAGTAAGTACTCATCTAATGCACAGGTAAAACTCGAACAAGAGAACGAACCAGAAAGTTCAATTTAAGAACTCCGGTTGAGAAGAAAGAAAGAACCGAACAAAGAAACAAACGGCGAAAGAAAACAACTCGGTTCTAGCAAGTTGAAACTAGGTCAAATTTTACCGGGGCAAAAACTTGTTTAAGTTGATTAGACGGAATGGAGGTTTCGAAACGAAACTTCAGGCGCTTGAATCACCTGATTCCGATAAACGAGCGAAAAGAAAGACTAGAAAGAAGATTGGATCTGAAATCGCGATCGCGGAAAAGACGCGGAATAAATCCGGCGAGAAGAAAAAGAAGAACGGTTAAACGAACGGACGTTCGTTAACCTAGAAGAATCTGGTGATCACGTTCGTTAAGACGAACGGTCCGGCGAACGGTCCAAAGGCAACTAAATCGGAGAAGAAAACAAATCCGATCTAGGGTTTCGGAGAAGAAAACCGAAACGAAAAACCGATCTAGAACACCGGAACGGTTTGGCGAAGAACCGGAAAGAAAACGAATCGGAAAAGAAGAATCGGAACGATTAGAAGAAAACGATCCGATGAAAAGAATAGATGTAGCGCGGGGCTACCTCCGGCGAGGGGCTCCGGCGGCGTGGGCGTGGGGCGGCGCGGCAAGGTGCGGCGGCGGCTAGGTGCGACGGCGGCGGCGGCTAAGGCGGCGGCGGCGGCGTAGGGCGCGGGCGGTGCAGCGGCGCGGCGTGGGGTGTGGGGCGCGGGGTGGGGTGGTGCGGCGGCGCGGCGTGGGGTGTGGGGCGCGGGGTGTGGTGGAGTGCTTGGGGTTGAGAGAGGCTTGGAATTTGATGTGTTTAGAGGGGGGGTGCTTGGGTATTTATATTGGGGAGGGGAGGGGTTTACTTGGGGTAGAGCGCAAGGAATTAGACTAGGAATAGGAATAGAAAAGAGGGAAGGAAAAGATCTAGAAATAGAAAAGGAATATACGGAAGTAGGACCAAAGTCCTACTAGGATTCGGTACAGGAGAGAGGCGGAAGCGGCCTCCTGCGCCTGCGCCTGGCGCGCGGCTAGCGATGCCCTTGGCCGGCTGCTTGGCTTGCGGCGGCTTGGGCCTTTGTCCCGGCTGGCCTGCGAATAGTTTTTTTTAACGGTTCAGCGCGCAGAAGAAAAAAAAACAAAAAGAGATCTAAACGAACTCCAAAAAATCTAAAGTAAATTTTTCCCGACTCCTAAAAATGAGCCGAACAAAATGAACTTTTCTCCGGACCTAAAATGCAATTTTCGAAAACGCGCATTTTTTCCTATCCAAATAAAATGCAAATAAAACTCCGGCAAACAAAAATTGATCTTTTTATTAAATCTTCATTTTTCCTAAATTTGGGAAAGTCATATTATTCCCTCTCTCATATATTTTTGACACCGGAAAAATTATTGAAGATAAAATAAATAAATCAAATGATCCTATTTTCAAACTTCGAGAAAACTCTCAAATATGAAAATAACGAAATCTCCAACTCTCTCCGAGGGTCCTTGAGTTGCGTGAAATTTCTAGGATCAACCAAAATGCAAGAAAATATGCTATGCATGATGATCTAGTGTATAACATTCCAAATTGAAAATTTGGGATGTTACACCACCGTAAGTGAACCATGAACATATTGCAACACCCTACAACGGGGGTCCCTCACGTTTGCGTGAGAATGGAGGGCATGGTAGGACAGCACCATAAATGAAATATACAATCATACCAACCAAGATCACGATTAACCCATAGGACAAAACGGATGTACTCAAACATATTAGGATAACCATAGATCATTGGGAAATAATATATGGAGTTGAGCACCATGTTTAAATAGAGATTACAGCAGGGAGAAGAGGTGTTACACCGCTGCATAGAGGGGGAGAAAGTTGGTGTTGATGGTAGCCAGATTGTTGATGTAGATCGTCGTACCGATCGTTGCCCCAGGCGGCACTCCGGGGCCACCGGAAGCGAGTGGGAGAGAGCCCCCCTCCTTCTTCTTCTTCCTTGGCCTCCCCCCTAGATGGGAGGAGAGTTCCCCCTCTGGTCATTGGTCTCCTTGGCTGCGGAGGGGCAGGAGCCCCTCCGAGATTGGATCTCCCTCTCTATTCTCTTCTGTTTCGCGTTCCCCCAGATCTAGCCTAAAACCATTTCTTATATTCCTGGAGATCCGTAACTCCGATTGCGCTGAGATTTGAACACGATTTTTTCGGATATAAGCTTCCTTGCACCCGAAGTAGAGGTCCAATAGACATACGAGGTGGGCACAATGCACCACCGCGTGCTAGGGGCCTCTGGCGCGCCCTGGTGTCTTATGCCCTGTGTAGACCTCCATTTGCAGTGATTCCAACTCCCAAAAATCACATATATTCCAAAATAATTCTCCGTAAAATTTTATTGCATTTGGACTTCATTTGATATGGATACTCTGCAATACAAAAAACATGCAGAAAACAGGAACTCGCAATTGGCACTGGATCAATAGGTTAGTCCAGTAAATCATATAAAAAGTTGCCAAAAGTATGTAAAACTTGTATAATATTGGCATGAAACAATCAAAAATTATAGATATGACGGAGACGTATCAGCGTCCCCAAGCTTAATTCCTGCTCATCCTCGAGCAGGTAAATGATAAAAAAGATAATTTTTGATGTGGAATGCTACCTAGCATAAACTTGATCATATATCTAATCATGGCATGAATATTAAGACATAAGTTATTCAAAGCAATAGTCTATAATTTGACATGAAGACATCAATACTCAGGCATCCCAATAAAATCATGTCCTTCAAAATATCAACGCTAAAGAAAGTTATCCCTACAAAATCATATAGTCTTGTCTTGCTCTTTCTTCTTAACACGGAGTATTTATCATGCATGTAACACCCTGGATATGATTTACCCAATATGTATTCCAACTCTTGCCGATTCCGACTTTAAGTTATTTTATTTTCTCGGGTTCAAGTTTTTGTCTCCGTGTGTTGTTGTCATTGTCATGGATCTCATATCATGTTATCATGTGCATTGCATTTGCATACGTGTTCATCTCATGCATTCGAGCATTTTCCCCGTTGTCCGTTTTGCATTACGGCGCTTCGTTCTCCTCCGGTGGTCATTTCTACCTTTCTTTCGTGTGTGGGGATTAAACATTTCCAGATTGGACCGAGACTTGCCAAGCGGCTTTGGTTTACTACCGGTAGACCGCCTGTCCAGTTTCGTACCATTTGGACTTCGTTTGATGCTCCAACGGTTAACCGAGGGACCGAGAAGGCCTCGTGTGTCTTGCAGCCCAACACCCCTCCAAGTTGGCCCAAAACCCACCAAAACCCTCTCCATCATCTAGAGCGTTCGATCACGATCGCGTGGCCGAAAACCGCACCTCATTTGGACACTCCTAGCTCCCTCTACCTCTATATAAAGACCACCCTCCGAAATTCGCGGTTCCACTCTCCCCTAACCCTAGATCCATTCCATCCGCCGCCACCGGACACGTCCGGACGGCGCCGGACGCGTCCGCCTCCTCCGCCGACCAACCCCGCGTTGCCACGTGGCGGGTACGCGCCCACATCGCCGCTTCCGCCATCGGCCCGCAGCGGGCCCCCGAAGCCCGGCTCCTCCCGCCGCCCGAAGCCGCCTGCCTCCTCGCCGCGCCTCCTCGCGGTGCCGCGCTCCCGCTCGCCGGCCGCAGCCACCTCCTCGCCGCACCTCCTCGTCGCCGGCGACCGCGGCAGCAACTCCGGCGGGCTCCGGTCGCCGCCCCCGCCACGCCCCGCCGCACCGACGCCGCGGCCGCGCCGCCGCACGCCCCGGCGAGCCCCGGCCTCCTCCTCCCTCCTCGTCGACCGCGACGCCGACAAGTCCGACTCCGACGCTGGCCCTCCCCGTCAAACCTCATAGAACGTGCCGCCGCTATAGTACACCTCCAGATCCAGATCGGGATCGGGTTGATTTTTGCCCGAAACCCTAATCATTTTTCCCATGTTCATCATGTCGTAACTTTGCATCCATAGCTCCGTTTTGGGCATATAGCATATCAAAATGTTCGTCTCAGAGAGTACATCATTTCATCTCATTGCATCATTTTCATTTGAGTTCATCTTGATGCCCGAAATTCTGTTGGAAGAGTGCTATTTGAGATAATTGTCAGATTTGCTGCTCCAATTAGATATTTGTCATTTTTGCCATGATTAATGTGTACATGATATGTCCCAGAGCTCTTCATGAGTTTTGTTATATGTTTTGCCATCTATCCAGAGGTGCAACCCATGTATTTTTGTGATGTGTGTGGTGACTAGCACAAGCTTGCAAAGTGGAGCATTCGTTAATGCTGATTTCAGGGACTTAGCATTTCCACTAAGTCCTTGACCTGTTTATTTTAATATGCCATATGTTCATGTTGTTTCCTAGTGATTCGTGCCTCTTTTGAGGATGATCAGTAAGGATGTTTTGTTAATCTTGTAGTGCTCTATCCATTTGTGTCTTTGTTTGCAATTATGGAGCACCCTAGCTTGAGTCAATCGAGCTCTACTTTTGCCATTTCGTGAATCTGGGCAGATTGTCTACTTGTTAGTGATTTTGCCGTGGATGTTGTAGTTGATCCGTGCATGCTATGTTATTGTTCTTGCCATGTCTAGCTTGTATAATATGTATTCTTGATGGGTGTATGCTTAGATTGTCATGACTTGATCTGTAGGGAGTGCATCGAGCTCGTAAACATGCCTACTCGATATCTGTTTTTGCATGTTCCAGTTTTCACGAAGTCTGAGAACTGATTATATTTTTGACATGTTCACATGCTTGCAAATGTATTTTCTGATCCCTTTTGGCTCAATGTCACTAAGGGACTTTTGTTAAGCTCTTTGAGTAGCACCATGCCATGCTTTACTTTGCCATTTTCAGGTCCTGTAGCATACAGTTTTCATGCTCCAAAGTGTGCTACCTGATCTGAAATTCCAGACAAGTGTTAATTTCACTAAGTCTGAAATCTGTTTACCAAATGCATTTTTGCCATGCTTGTTTGAACCTGTTAATGGATGAATTGGCCGTAGCTCAATGTTCCTCTTTTGTTAAGCATCATGTATGGATCCCTGCCATGTATTTTGTGGTCATGTTTGAGAGCTGTAGCATGTTCATCTTGTTGCATTTAGATGGCTACTTGTTGTATATCGCAGACCGGTGCCATATTTGAATTGCTTACCATTTCCAAACCGTAACTCCGATTCCAGCGTTCTTTATATCGTTTTCAAGGGGTTTCACCTCACCTTTCCAGTGGCACACTTGGATTTCCATGTTGAGGCCAGATTCATTCATTCCTTGTCAAATCTTGCATATGCACCGCATATCGCATCCCGCATAGCATACCATGTTTGCATCATTTTGTTTGAGCCTTGCACGTGGTTGATTGTGCCCTTGTTGCTTGTTTGTCTTGTTTGGATAGAGCTGGGAGACGAGTTCGCTAACGAGGAGCCCGTTGAGTTTGCTTTCGAGGATCCAGTCAACTCTGACAACTGTGCAGGCAAGATGATCATACCCTCGAAATCACTACTATCTTTGCTTTGCTAGATGCTCGCTCTTTTGCTATGCCTATGCTACGATGCCTACCACTTGCTTATCATGCCTCACAAATTGCCATGTCAAACCTCTAACCCACCATGTCCTAGCAAACCGTTGATTGGCTATGTTACCGCTTTGCTCAGCCCCTCTTATAGCGTTGCTAGTTGCAGGTAAAGATTGGAGCCCGTTCCTTGTTGGAACATTATTTACTTGTTGGGATATCATTATATTATCTTATTATCTTAATGCATCTATATACTTGGTAAAGGATGGAAGGCTCGGCCTCTCGCCTGGTGTTTTGTTCCACTCTTGCCGCCCAGTTTCCGTCATATCGGTGTTATGGTCCTGGATTTTGCGTTCCTTACGCGGTTGGGTTATAATGGGAACCCCTTGATAGTTCGCCTTGAATAAAGCTTTTCCAGCAATGCCCAACCTTGGTTTTACCATTTGCCACCTAGCCTCTTTTTCCCTTGGGTTTCCGGAGCCCGAGGGTCATCTTATTTAACCCCCTCCCCCCGGGCCAGTGCTCCTCTGAGTGTTGGTCCGACCGAGTAGACTGCGGGGCCACCTCGGGGCAACTTGAGGGTTGGTTTTACTCTTAGGATGTCTCATCTGAGTGTGCCCTGAGAACGAGATATGTGCGGCTCCTATCGGGATTTGTCGGCACATTCGGGCGGTGTTGCTGGATTTGTTTTAACTTGTCGAAGTGTCTTGTAGAACCGGGATACCGAGTCTGATCGGAATGTCTCGGGAGAAGGTCTATTCCTTCGTTGACCATGAGAGCTTGTCATGGGCTAAGTTGGGACTCCCCTGCAGGGATTTGAACTTTCAAAAGCCGTGCCCACGGTTATGGGCAGATGGGAATTTGTTAATGTCCGGTTGTAGATAACTTGAACCTTAACTTAATTAAAATGAATCAACTGTGTGAGTTACCGTGATGGTCTCTTCTTAGCGGAGTCCGGGAAGTGAACACGGTGTTGGAGTAATGCTTGCCGCAGGTTGATCTCTAGTTGTTCGTTCGCGCTTTGCCTTCTCTTCTCGCTCTCTTTTGCGAACAGGTTAGCCACCATATATGCTAGTCGCTTGCTGCAGCTCCACATATTTTACCTTACCCTTACCTATAAGCTTAAATAGTCTTGATAGCGAGGGTGCGAGATTGCTGAGTCCCTGTGGCTCATAGATTACTTCCAAACCAGATGCAGGGCCTGATGACTCCGTTCCAGATGACGCGCTTGAGCTCAAGTGGGAGTTCGACAAGGACTCACGCCGTTACTATGTGTCTTTCCCTGATGATCAGTAGTGGTGCCCAGTTGGGGCGATCGGGACCGTGTCGCATGTTGGGTTTATCTTTTATTCTGGCGTCGTAGTCGGGCCATGAGTGTTTGATTGATGTAATGCTATTTATGTACTTTGATTGACGTGGCGAGTGTAAGCCAACTATGTATCTCCCCTTTTATTATCTATATTACATGGGACGTTGTGAATATTGCCTAACTTGCGACATTGCTTTCAATGCGGTTATGCCTCTAAGTCGTGCCTCGACACGTGGGAGATATAGCCGCATCGAGGGTGTTACAAGTTGGTAATCAGAGCCTTCCCCGACCTTAGGAGCCCCCATTGCTTGATCATTCTTAGCAGCCGTTGTTGAGTCTAGAAAAATGTTTTGAGTCATTTAGGAATTATATATCGAAGAGTTTAGGAATTCTTTTTACTTCCCAGTCTCCTCATCGCTCTGGTAAGGCATCCTGACGTAGAGTTTTGATTCTTCTCTTCTCAAATTTCACTAAAAAAATTTAGGATCACGCGGGTATCTTGGAATCGTTCCGATGGTTTTGTGACGAGAACATTGTTCTTGGTGCCTCCTGTCTTTAGGGGTTGTGGCAGTGCCCCAGGGAGTTGAGCTCCGAGGTGTTGTCGTCACAATTTTATCGTTGCAGTTCTGGAATACCTGAGTTTAGTACGTCGACATCAAAAATCTCTTTTATGCAGTTCGTTGGTGAGATAACCTCGACGCCACCCAGTACTGGGGCGGGAGTTCGGGAGTATCACCATAACTTGTATAACGGATGCTTTTCGAAGGTTGAGGTAGATGGTTTCCGAAGTTTTCTCGGTTATGTATTGAAGGATGGATACAGCTGGATGTAGGATTTGCTAGATTTGGGTGAGATATTATGCTTCCCTTGTATCCCCAACACTTGATTGCATAACAGGAAAGGTTCGGGAGTTTCATAGGTGGGAATTCTTGTAGCTCTAGTTCTTCTTCCATGGATATTTGATTTGAGATTGGGATTTCTTACCGAGTATTCGTTCTTGATCCGTACCTTGTTGATTTATTCCTCTACCTAAATTCTAAGTGGCTTCTCAATTTATGGATATGTGACCGTTTCAAGTGGAATGCATTTGTTCATTTTGTTCGGATGTGAAGACTATATGTTGCAATTTCAACCCGTTTTGATTCAGCTTCATTTTATCTGTCAATGTGCTAACAGTTGTCACCCTCTTCAGGATGGCTCCCGCTAAGAGCACCAATCAGAATCAGAATCAGGATCCGCCACCACCTCCACCTCCCCGGAGGCATGGCAAGCTGTGATGGCCGCAACCAATGCAAACACACAGTTGATCATGCAAATTCTTCAAGAGCGCAATCAAGCGAACCAAGGCAACCAAGGCAACAATCAGAATCACTTTGCTACACTCAACCAGTTCCTTGCTAACGGGCCAAAGACTTTCAGCAATTGTGTTGAGGCAACTGATGCTGACGATTGGCTTGTGGATCTGTGCAAGCATTTCGAGTGCAGTAACGTCAGGCCTGAGGACTTCGTCAAGTTCGCTTCCTTCCAGCTCAAAGACCAAGCTGCAGAATGGTTCCAGCAGTACAAGGATTCCAGAGGAGGCCGTGTGATTACCTGGGATGAATTCCGTCAAGACTTCAAAGCTCATCATATTCCTCAGAGCGTGGTTGAGAGCAAGCGTGAGGAATTCCACAACCTGAAGCAAGGCTCTTTGTCTGTCTATGACTACAACAAGCTGTTTCAGAAGCTCGCCCGCTTTGCTAAGCAGGACGTCCCTGACGAGAAGAGCATGATATACCAGTTCAGGGGTGGTCTCAGAGAAGAAATCCAGCTAGCTCTTGTTCTCTTTGAGCCCTTGAGGTACGATGAGTTCTACAACATGGCATTGAAGCAAGAGGCTGCTCAACTGAGGTGTGATGCTTCCAAGAAGCGAGTCAGAGATGCTACTCCTTCTTCCTCTACTCAAGTGGCCAAGCAGCAGAAGTATTGGCTTCCTCCTCCTCCGTTCCGTCAGCCGTATCAGAAGAGTAAAGGTGGCAGTGGATCTTCCCACCCACCCAACCCTGGCTTTCAGAACAAGACTTCGTCTCAAGCTCCAAGATCGAGTGCTCCGTACCACCGTCCGCTTTCAGAGGTCACGTGCAACAAGTGCCAACAGAAGGGTCACTATGCCAACAAGTGCTTCAGTCAGAGGCGTCTTCCTCCTCCTCCTGTGAGATCGGCAAGTACAACTGTGGTCAAGCATAACCCCAAGCACGCCAAGGTCAACTTGATGAACGTAGCTCAGGCAGAGGACTCGTCAGATGTCATCATGGGTAACCTTCCTGTTAACGATGTTCCTGCAAAAGTACTTTGTGATACTGGTGCATCGCATTCTTTCTTGTCATGCCCTTTTGCATCGAAGCACAATGTTGATACTCAGGTCATGCCCAAAGTCATGCAAGTTGTTTCTCCCAGCAAGCTTTTGACTTCAAGTTTGGTTGCTCCCGATATCTCTATCACGTTGGGCGACTACAAGTTTCTTTCTTCTCCGGTGGTTCTTGGTAACTCGGATATTGATCTTATTCTCGGTATGGATTGGCTTTCTAAGCACAAGGCGCATCTTGATTGTGCAGCCAGGCAGATTCAATTGACTCATTCGTCTCAGGATGTAATTGTCTTTGCCGCTCGTGATGATACCATTCGTCTGTTTTATCTCAATGAGAAGGGTGAACTGGATGCTATCTCGCAAATCCCAATCGTTTGCGAATATCAAGACGTCTTTCTAGAAGAGCTTCCAGGAATGCCTCCGCACCGGCCAGTTGAATTCGTCATTGATCTTGAGCCCGGCACGGAACCAGTGTGCAAGCGTCCTTACATGCTCGGACCTGAAGAGTTGAAGGAGCTGAAGAAACAACTCGATGTTCAAGAGAGAATGGGTCTCATCCGACCTAGTTCTTCTCTGTAGGGTTGTGGTGTTATTTTTGTGAAGAAGAAGGATGGAACGGACCGACTCTGTGTTGATTACCGTCCATTGAACAAGAAGACCATCAAGAACAAATACCCACTTCCCAACATCAATGAGCTGTTCGAACAACTCAAAGGTGCCCAAGTATTCTCCAAGCTTGATCTCCGTATGGGTTATCATCAGATTCGAATCCGTGAGCGAGATATTCCCAAGACGGCTTTCAGGACAAGCTTTGGTTCATATGAATACACTGTCATGTCTTTTGGCCTCGTCAACGCTCCTCCGACTTTCTCTCGCATGATGAACTTCATCTTCAACGCCTACACCAATGACTTCATTTTGGTCTATCTCGACGACATCCTGGTCTTTTCGAAGAACAAGGAAGATCATGCCAAGCACTTGCGTTTGGTACTCGACAAGCTCAGAGAACACAAGTTCTATGCCAAGTTCTCCAAGTGCTAATTTTGGCTCGATGAGGTTCTTTATCTTGGTCATATCATCTCTGCCAAGGGCATTGCGGTGAATCCTGAGAAGGTGTCTGCAATTGTGAATTGGGAACCACCTCAGAACGTGAAGCAACTCCGTAGCTTCCACGGTCTCGCAAGCTACTGTCGAAGATTCGTTGAAAATTTTTCTAAGATCGCGAAGCCTCTCTCAAATCTTCTCCAGAAGCACGTCAAGTACGTTTGGTCTCCGGAATGTGACATCGCTTTCAACACTTTGAAAGAGAAATTGGTCACTGCTCCAGTTCTGACTCCGTCTGATGAATCCAAACCGTACGAGGTCTTTTGCGATGCCTCTCTCCAAGGTCTTGGCGCAGTGTTGATGCAAGAGAAGAAAGTTGTGGCTTATACCTCCCACCAGTTAAAGCCCAACGATAAGAACTACCCCACTCATGACCTCGAGTTGGCGGTAGTTGTGCATGCTCTTTTGACTTGGAGACATCTCTTATTGGGAAGAAAAGTGGACATTTTCACTGACCACAAGAGTCTCAAGTACATCTTCACTCAGCCTAATCTCAACCTCAGGCAAACTCGATGGGTCAAAATGATTCAAGAGTATAATCCGAGTATCGAGTACTCCAGGCAAGGCCAATGTGATTGCTGACGCATTGAGTAGGAAGGCTTATTGCAACAGTCTGATTCTCAAGCCTTATCAACCCGAGCTTTTGAAGCTTTCCGCAAACTTAATCTGCAAGTTGTTCCTCAAGGTTTCCTCGCCAACCTTCAAGTCTCTCCTACATTGGAAGACCAGATTCGCCAAGCTCAGCTTCTTGATGCTATGGTGAAAAAGGTGAAGATTGGGATTGCCAAGAGTCAACCCAAGTACAAGTGCTACCGCCTGATGACAAGGATACTCTCTTCTTCGAGGATCGTATTGTTGTACCCAAAGGTGACCTTCGTAAAGTGATCATGAACAAGGCTCACAATTCTCTCCTCTCCATCCACCCTGGGAGCACAAAGATGTATCAGGACCTCAAGCAGGCTTATTGGTGGACTCGAATGAAGCGCGAGATTGCTCAGTTCGTGAATGAATGTGATGTCTGCAGAAGAGTGAAGGAAGAACACCAAAGGCCAGCTGGTCTCCTCCAACCTCTTGCCATTCCAGAATGGAAGTTCGACCACATTGAGATGGACTTCGTGACTGGGTTTCCAAAGTCCAAGCGTGGCAATGATGCTATATTCGTTGTCATCGACAAACTAACTAAAGTGGCTCACTTTCTTCCTATCAAAGAGTCAATCACTACAGCTGAATTGGCGGAGCTCTATACCTCTCGGATTGTCTCTCTGCACGGTATTCCACAAGTGATCTCTTCAGACCGTGGCAGCATCTTTACCTCCAAGTTTTGGGATTCTTTTCAGAAGGCCATGGGCACCAACATCTGCTTCAGCACAGCTTTCCATCCTCAAACTAGCGGTCAAGTCGAGCGTGTCAATCAGATTCTTGAAGATATGCTCAGGGCTTGTGTGATCTCCTTCGGCATGAAGTGGGAGGATTGTCTTCCATATGCTGAATTCTCCTACAACAACAGTTTTCAAGCAAGTTCGGGCAAGGCCCCATTCGAAATTCTGTATGGCAGGAAGTGTCATACCCCTCTCAACTGGTCTGAAACTGGTGAACATCAGCTTTTGGGTAATGACTTAATCACAGAGGCAGAGGAAATGTGCAAAGTCATTCGAGATAACCTCAAAGCAGCCCAATCCCGCCAGAAGAGCTACTATGATAGTAAGCACCGTGATTTGGCTTTCGAGATCAGAGATCATGTTTACCTCTGCATCTCTCCAATGAAAGGTACTCGTCGCTTCGGTATCAAAGGGAAGCTTGCCCCCAGATATGTGGGACCTTTCAAGATCGTCAGCAAGAGAGGCGATCTCGCCTATCAACTCGAGCTTCCTTCAAACTTTGCAAATGTTCATGACGTGTTCCATGTCTCTCAGCTTCGAAAGTGCTTCAAGACTCCTGAACGCACCGTCAACTTCGAAGACATTGAGCTCCAACAAGATCTCTCTTATCGTGAACACCCCGTTGCTATTCTTGAAGAGACTGAACGCAAGACTCGCAACAAGTCAATCAAATTCCTCAAAGTCAAGTGGTCACACCATTCCAACCGTGAAGCTAACTGGGAACGCGAGGCTCACCTCCGTTCTGAGTACCCGGTGTTCTTTCAGTCCTAGATCTCGGGACGAGATCCTTTCGTAGTGGTGGAGTGTTGTAACACCCCGGATATGATTTACCCAATATGTATTCCAACTCTTGCCGATTCCGGCGTTAAGTTATTTTATTTTCTCGGGTTCGGGTTTTTGTCTCCGTGTGTTGTTGTCATTGTCATGCATCTCATATCATGTCATCATGTGCATTGCATTTTCATACGTGTTCGTCTCATGCATTCGAGCATTTTCCCCGTTGTCCGTTTTGCATTCCCGCGCTTCGTTCTCCTCCGGTGGTCATTTATACCTTTCTTTTGTGTGGGGGGATTAAACATTTCCGGATTGGACCAAGACTTGCCAAGCGGCCTTGGATTACTACTGGTAGACCGCCTGTCAAGTTTCGTACCATTTGGACTTCGTTTGATGCTCCAACGATTAACCGAGGGACCGAGAAGGCCTCGTGTGTGTTGCAGCCCAACACCCCTCCAAGTTGGCCCAAAACCCACCAAAACCCTCTCCATCATCTAGAGCGTTCGATCACGATCGCGTGGCTGAAAACCGCACCTCATTTGGACACTCCTAGCTCCCTCTACCTCTATATAAAGACCACCCTCCGAAATTCGCGGTTCCACTCTACCCTAACCCTAGATCCATTCCATCCGCCGCCACCGGACACGTCTGGACGGCGCCGGACGCGTCCGCCGCCTCCGCCGACCAACCCCGTGCTGCCACATGGCGGGTACGCGCCCACATCGCCGCTTCCGCCGCGGCCCGCAGCGGGCCCCCGAAGCCCGGCTCCTCCCGCCGCCCGAAGCCGCCTGCCTCCTCGCCGCGCCTCCTTGCGCCACCGCGCTCCCGTTCGCCGGCCGCCACCACCTCCTCGCCGCGCCTCCTCGTCGCCGGCGACCGCGGCAGCAACTCCGGCGGGCTCCGGTCGCCGCCCCCGCCGCGCCCTGCCGCACCGACGCCGCGGCCGCGCCGCCGCACGCCCCGGCGAGCCCCGGCCTCCTCCTCCCTCCTCGTCGACCGCGACGCCGGCAAGTCCGACTCCGGCGCCGGCCCTCCCCATCGAACCTCGTAGAACACGCCACCGCTACAGTACACCTCCAGATCCAGATCGGGATCGGGTTGACTTTTTGCCCGAAACCCTAATCATTTTGCCCATGTTCATCATGTCGTAACTTTGCATCCGTAGCTCTGTTTTGGGCATATAGCATATCAAAATGTTCGTCTCAGAGAGTGCATCATTTCATCTCATTGCATAATTTTCATTTGAGTTCATCTTGATGCCCGAAATGCTGTTGGAAGAGTGCTATTAGAGATAATTGTCAGATCTGCTGCTCCAATAGATATTTGTCATTTTGCCATGATTAATGTGTACATGATATGCCCCTGAGCTCTTCATGAGTTTTGTTATATGTTTTGCCATCTATCCAGAGGTGTAACCCATGTATTTTTGTGATGTGTGTGGTGACTAGAACAAGCTTGCAAAGTGGAGCATTCGTTAATGCTGATTTCAGGGACTTAGCATTTCCACCAAGTCCTTGACCTGTTTATTTCAATATGCCATATGTTCATGTTGTTTCCTAGTGATCCGTGCCTCTTTTGAGGATGATCAGTAAGGATGTTTTGTTAATCTTGTAGTGCTCTATCCATCCATGTCTTTGTTTGCAATTATGGAGCACCCTAGCTTGAGTCAATCGAGCTCTACTTTTGTCATTTCGTGAATCTGGGCAGATTGTCTACTTGTTAGCGATTTTGCCGAGGATGTTGTAGTTGATCCGTGCATGCTATGTTATTGTTCTTGCCATGTATAGCTTGTATAATATGTATTCTTGATGGGTGTATGCTTAGATTGTCATGACTTGCTCTGTAGGGAGTGCATCGAGCTCGTAAATATGCCTACTCGATATCTGTTTTTGCATGTTCCAGTTTTCACCAAGTCTGAGAACTGATTATGTTTTTGCCATGTTCACATGCTTGCAAATGTATTTTCTGATCCCTTTTGGCTCAAGGTCACTAAGGGACTTTTGTTAAGCTCTTTGAGTAGCTCCATGCCATGCTTTACTTTGCCATGTTCAGGTCTTGTGGCATATAGTTTTCATGCTCCAAAGTGTGCTACCTGATCAGAAATTCTAGACAAGTGTTAATTTCACTAAGTCTGAAATCTGTTTACCAAATGCATTTTTGCCATGCTTGTTTGAACCTGTTAATTGATGAATTGGTCGTAGATCAGTGTTCCTCTTTTGTTAAGCATCATGTATGGATCCCTGCCATGTATTTTGTGGTCATGTTTGAGAGCTGTAGCATGTTCATCTTGTTGCATTTAGATGGCTACTTGTTGTATATCGCAGACCGGTGCCATATTTGAATTGCTTGCCATTTCCAAACCGTAACTCCGATTCCGGCATTCTTTATATCGTTTTCAAGTGGTTTCACCTCAACTTTCCAGTGGGACACTTGGATTTCCAAGTTGAGGCCAGGTTCATTCATTCCTTGTCAAATCTTGCATATGCATCGCATATCGCATCGCGCATAGCATACCATGTTTGCATCATTTTGTCTGAGCCTTGCACGTGGTTGATTGTGCCCTTGTTGCTTGTTTGTCTTGTTTGGGTAGAGCCGGGAGACGAGTTCGCTAATGAGGAGCCCGTTGAGTTTGCTTTCGAGGATCCAGTCCACTCTGACAACTGTGCAGGCAAGATGATCATACCCTCGAAATCACTACTATCTTTGCTTTGCTAGATGCTCGCTCTTTTTCTATGCCTATGCTACGATGCCTACCACTTGCTTATCATGCCTCCCAAATTGCCATGTCAAAACTCTAACCAACCATGTCCTAGCAAACCGTTGATTGGCTATGTTACCGCTTTGCTCAGCCCCTCTTATAGCGTTGCTAGTTGCAGGTAAAGATTGGAGCCCGTTCCTTGTTGGAACATTATTTACTTGTTGGGATATCATTATATTATCTTGTTATCTTAATGCATCTATATACTTGGTAAAGGGTGGAAGGCCCGGCCTCTCGCCTGGTGTTTTGTTCCACTCTAGCCGCCCTAGTTTCCTTCATATCGGTGTTATGTTCCCGGATTTTGCGTTCCTTACGAGGTTGGGTTATAATGGGAACCCCTTGATAGTTCACCTTGAATAAAGCTTTTCCAGCAATGCCCAACCTTGGTTTGACCATTTGCCACCTAGCCTCTTTTTCCCTTGGGTTTCCGGAGCCCGAGGGTCATCTTATTTAAACCCCCCCCCCCCCCGGGGCCAGTGCTCCTCTGAGTGTTGGTCTGACCGAGTAGACTGCGGGGCCACCTCGGGGAAACTTGAGGGTTGGTTTTACTCGTAGGATGTCTCATCTGAGTGTGCCCTGAGAACGAGATATGTGCAGCTCCTATCGGGATTTGTCGGCACATTCGGGCGGTGTTGCTGGATTTGTTTTAACTTGTCGAAGTGTCTTGTAGAACCGGGATACCGAGTCTGATCGGAATGTCTCGAGAGAAGTTCTATTCCTTCGTTGACCGTGAGAGCTTGTCATGGACTAAGTTGGGACTCCCCTGCAGGGATTTGAACTTTCGAAAGCCGTGCCCGCGGTTATGGGCAGATGGGAATTTGTTAATGTCCGGTTGTAGATAACTTGAACCTTAACTTAATTAAAATGAATCAACTGTGTGAGTTACCGTGATGGTCTCTTCTCGGCGGAGTCCGGGAAGTGAACATGGTGTTGGAGTAATGCTTGCCGCAGGTTGATCTCTAGTTGTTCGTTCACGCTTTGCCTTCTCTTCTCGCTCTCTTTTGCGAACAGGTTAGCCACCATATATGCTAGTCGCTTGCTGCAGCTCCACATATTTTACCTTGCCCTTACCTATAAGCTTAAATAGTCTTGATCGCGAGGTTCGAGATTGCTGAGTCCCTGTGGCTCACAGATTACTTCCAAACCAGATGCAGGGCCTGATGACTCTGTTCCAGATGATGCGCTTGAGCTCAAGTGGGAGTTCGACGAGGACTCACACCGTTACTATTTGTCTTTCCCTGATGATCAGTAGTGGTGCCCAGTTGGGGCGATCGGGACCGTGTCGCATGTTGGGTTTATCTTTTATTTTGGCGCCGTAGTCAGGCCATGAGTGTTTGATTGATGTAATGCTATTTATGTACTTTGATTGACGTGGAGAGTGTAAGCCAACTATGTATATCCCCTTTTATTATCTATATTACATGGGACGTTCTGAAGATTGCCTAACTTGCGACATTGCTTTCAATGCGGTTATGCCTCTAAGTCGTGCCTCGACACGTGGGAGATATAGCCGCATCGAGGGCGTTACAATGCACAACCCCGATGACAAGCCGAGCAATTGGTTCATACTTTTTAACGCGCTTCAGCTTTTTCAACTCTCACGCAATACATGAGCGCAAGCCATGGATATAGCGCTATGGGTGGAATAGATTATAATGATAGGGGTAAATATAGAGAACACAAAAAAGTAAAAAGTCTCGCGTCGATGCGGCTAACCAACGGGCTATGGAGATGCCCATCAATTGATATCAAGGTGAGGAGTAGGGATTGCCATGCAACGAATGCACTAAGAGCTATAAGTGTATGAAAGCTCAATATGAAAACTAAGTGGGTGTGCATCTGATCCTATAATGATAAATTCCCACTAGTATATGAAAGTGACAACATAGGAGACTCTCTATATGTAAAACATGGTGCTACTTTGAAGCACAAGTGCGGTAAAGGATACTAACAATGCCCCTTCACTCTTTGTTTATTTTTTTTCTTTTTTTTTCTTTTTTCTTTCTTTTTTTTCTTTTTTCTTTCTTTTTTTTCTTTTTTTCTTTTTCTCTCATTGTCCGGAGTCTCATCCCGACTTGTGGGGGAATCATAGTCTCCATCACCCTTTCCTCACTGGGGCACTGCTCTAAAAATGAATAATGATGATCATCACACTTCCATTTACTTATAACTCAAAAGAAATAAAAATTACAACTCGATACCTATGACAAAGTATGACTCTATATGAATGCCTCTGGCATGTACCAGGATGTGCAATGATCTAGTGTAACATGTAGGAAAAATGATGAACGATGGCTGAGCCACAAACACTATGTCAGCTATATGATCATGCAAAGCAATATGACAATGAATGCTCAAGTCATCAAACGGAAGCAGTGGAAGTTGCGTGGCAATATATCTCGGAATGGCCATGGAAAAGCCATAATAGGTAGGTATAGTGGTTGTTTTGAGGAAGATATAATAAGGCTTAGGTGTGATAGAGTGTATCATATCACAGGGTTTGGATGCACCTGCGAAGTTTGCACCACGTCTCGATGTGAGAAAGGGCAATGCACGGTACCGTAGAGGCTATCAAATTGCGGAAAGGTAAGAGTTTGTATAATCCATGGACTCACATTAGTCATAAAGAACTCATATAATAAGGCTTAGGTGTGATAGAGCGTATAGTGGTTGTTTTGAGGAAGATATAATAAGGCTTAGGTGTGATAGAGCGTATCATATCAAGGGGTTTGGATGCACCTGCGAAGTTTGCACCACGTCTCGATGTGAGAAAGGGCAATGCACGGTACCTTAGAGGCTATCAAATTGCGGAAAGGTAAGAGTTTGTATAATCCATGGACTCACATTAGTTATAAAGAACTCATATACTTATTGCAAAAGTTTATTAGCCCTCGAAGCAAAGTATCACTACGCATTCCCCTAGAGTATAGATTGGTAGGAATAAACCATCACTCGGCCCCGACCGCCACTCATAAGGAAGACAATCAATAATAAATCATGCTCCAACATCATAGCATAACGAGAGACTATACGTGCATGCTTCGGGAATCACAAACCTTACCACCAATATTGTTACTAAACACAACTATTTACTAGTACCTCCCACATATTCCATCTCCATATCGAAAAACTATTGCAAGGAATCAAACATATCATATTCAGTGATCCATAAGTTTTATGTAAGGTTTTATGACTAACCATGCAATTGACCAATTCCTTTTGACTCTCTAAATAGATATAAGTGAAGCAAGAGAGTTTAATTCTTCCTACAAAATACCATGCTCTAACAAATATAAGTGAAGCAAAAGAGCATTCTTAAAACAACGATTTTCTATGTGAAGAGAAACAGACAATCCAAACTTCAAATGATATAAGTGAAGCACATGAAGCATTCTATAAAGCCACACTCAAAAGATATAAGTTAAGTGAAATGAGAATTCTATAAATCAACCATGGACTATCTCATACCAGCATGGTGCATAAAAGAAAATTGGAAACTAAAATCAAAAAATGCTCCAAGGTTTGCACATATCACATGAACGAAACGAAACCAAAAACATATCGACACTTGTTGAAGAAAGATGGGATGCCTTCCGGGGCATCCCCAAGCTTAGACGCTTGAGTCTCCTTGAATATTTACTTGGGGTGCCTTGGGCATCCCCAAGCTTGAGCTCTTGCTTCTCCTCCTTCTCCTCATATAGAGACCTCCTCGGTCTTTGATCACTTCATCCACACAAAACTCAACAGAATGTTCGGTAAGATCCATTAGTATAATAAAGCAAATCACTACTCTAAGTACTGTTGCAACTCAATTCATATTTTGTTTTTTCATTGTTCCTACTATAATATAACTTGTTCATGGCTTATACCACCGATAAAAATCGATAGTTTCATCAAAACGAGTAAAACAATGCATCAAAAACAGAATCTGTCTTAAACAAGACAGTATGTAGTAATCTGAACATTAACCATGCTTATAGTACTCCAAAAATTCTAAAAAATTAGGAAAAAAACATTTTGTATAGCAAGACAGTGCAAAAGGTTTCAGAACCGTTTGACATTCTAGTAAAAAAATGTAAAATCGCGCACTACAGCCAAAGTTTTTGTTTTGCACCGCACAAACCAACAAGCAATCTAAACATCCTAAAGGAAAACCTTGGTACATTATTTTTATAATACAATGGAATTGTACAAGGGGATAATTATTTTTGTTGAAAAGTTTATGTAATTAAGATTCACAAAGTTTCCTTGAGCATGAACAAAGTTCAAGGAGCTCCCCCACTTCAACAATGCTTGTCTCTTTCACTTTCACTTTCCTTTTTGAAAAGTTTTGTGTTCCCCTCTATATTTTTTGTTTTCAAACTTTATAAAAGCACTCAACAGAAATAAATGACTCTCTAAAACTTCCAGGTTGTCTCCCTGGTAGCGCTTTCTTGAAAGCCATTAAGCTAGGCATAAAGTGCTCAAGTAATGAATCCACCCGGATCCCAAGGTATATCAAAGCCAATTTTAATTAACAATGATTTCGCATTTAGTAGTGAGCACAAAGAAACATATATCAAGCAATGACGAAGTATGAGTCTCTTCCTATGCATCGGCATGTCATACAAGAAGAATTCATGCACATCAAGTAAAGGCCAATACATAGCATAAGCAGTTTCTTCTTATTTTATCATGTTGCAAACATAGAGAGGTGGAGATATAGTTCCTCTCTCATAATAATTGCAAGTAGGAGCAGCGAGCACATGCATATTATACTCATCAAAATCATCATGTGCAATGGCAAAAGGCAGCCCATTGATATAATCCTTAACAAGAGCAAACTTCTCTGATATAGTGTAGTTTGGAGAATTCAAAAGGACAATAGGACTATCATGTGTGGGTGCAATAGAAACAATTTCATCTTTAACATAAGGAACAATAGCAAGTTCATCTCCATAAGCATCATTTAAATTGGCATCATGGCCACAAGCGTAGGAAGCATCATCAAAAAGAGATATTTCAAACGAATCAACGGGATCATAGCAATTATCATGGCATTCATCCTTCGGTAAGAATGAAGGGAAATTAAACAATGTATGAGTTGAAGAGTTACTCTCACTAGAAGGTGCGCACGGGTGATGAATCTGGTCTTCCTCCATTTGTTCTTCGCTCTCCTCATCATCTTTTTCATCCAATGAGCTCACAGTTTCATCAATTCCTTCTTTCATAGACTCCTGCAAAATATTAGTCTCTTCTTGGACAGTGGAGACTTCCCCAATAAATTCATCAATACCGGAATTGTATTTATAATTATCATAGCAATATTTAAGGATGGCAAAAAATTTAGGTCTATAAACTGAACCATCAAAATCTTCAAACTTCTCAAACAAAGATTCAATTTCATAAGCACCCTTAAAAGCAACAAATTCTTCTCTTCGTTCCACATCATAATAACCATATATACCATTAGCATAACAAACCAAGGTTTCATTATCATTAGTTTCACATGAGAAGGGAAGATGCGGAGCATTCATCCTAGAGCAACAAGTATAATCATATCTCAAGCATAGCTCCCGAGCATACCAATGCAACATATGAATTTGATCCCATAACAATTTCCCTTTATGAGTCAAGCTATAATCCCTAAAGTATTCACGTTGATCCAACGTTACTCCCATTATATAGTTGAATGGGGTTTTCTCAGGGTTATCAAAGTAGTGCATAATATCTTTTACATAAGAGCATCGAGGGTTTTAGGTGGTTCCCCATCTCCATAAGTAGCAAGTACAACTAATTTTTTTGGTGTTTCGTGTTCCATATACATAACTAAAGATAGAGAACAACTTAGAACAGGAAATAAAAACTACTTAGTGATAAAGCAAACAAGCACACACGAAAATATTCACCCCATGCTTTTGCTCCTCGGTAACGGCGCCAGAAAAAGATCTTGATAACCCACAAGTATAGGGGGTCATTTCTAGCCTTTTCGATAAATGAGAGTGTCGAACCCAACGAGGAGCTAAAGGTAGAACAAATATTCCCTCAAGTTCTACCGACCACCGATACAACTCTATGCACGCTTGACGTTTGCTTTACTGGAAACAAGTATGAAACTAGAAGTACTTTGTAGTTGTGATAGGATAGGTTTGCAAGATAATAAAGAGCACGTAAATAAAATCTAGGTGTTGTTTAGATAAAGACATGACTAAGTTAGTTTTCGTAGAGAGCTTTTGTCAACAAGAAAGTTATTTGTCCCTAGGCAATCGATAACAAGTACCGGAAATCATTCTTGCAACTTTATATGAGGGAGAGGCATGAGCTAACATACTTTCTCTACTTGAATCATATGCACTTATGATTGGAACTCTAGCAAGAATCCGCAACTACTAAAGATCA
Source organism: Triticum urartu (assembly GCF_056163025.1). Lineage (NCBI taxonomy): Eukaryota > Viridiplantae > Streptophyta > Magnoliopsida > Poales > Poaceae > Triticum > Triticum urartu. The sequence goes on along the minus strand of NC_141879.1, from coordinate 397,775,711 downwards.
TTAAGGTCGTGAAACCCAACCATAGCATTAAATATCAAGTCCTCTTTATTCCCATACGTCATACCCCACCTACTCGGGTTTAAGTTTCCGTCACTCTCGCAACCCACCGTAAGTGAACAATGAACATATTGCAACACGCTATAGCGGGGGACCCTCACGTTTGCGTGAGAATGGAGGGCACGGTTGGACAGCACCATAAATGAAATATACAATCATACCAAGCAAGATCAGGATTAACCCATAGGACAAAACGGATCTACTCAAACATCATAGGATAACCATAGATCATTGGGAAATAATATATGGAGTTAAGCACCATGTTTAAGTAGAGATTACAGCGGGGAGAAGAGGTGTTACACCGCTGCATAGAGGGGGAGAAAGTTGGTGTTGACGGTAGCAAGATTGTTGATGTAGATCGTCATCCCGATCGTTGCCCCGGGCGGCACTCCGGTGCCACCGGCAACGAGGGGGAGATAGCCCCCCTCCTTCTTCTTCTTCTTCTTCCTTGGCCTCCCCCCTAGATCGGAGGAGAGTTCCCCCTCTGGTCCTTGGTCTCCATGGCCTCGGAGGGGCGGGAGGCCCTCCGAGATTGGATCTCCCTCTTTGTTATCTTCTGTTTTGCGTTTCCCCAGATCTGGCCGGAAACCGTTTCTTATATTCCTGGAGATCTGTAACTCCGATTGCACTGAGATTTTAACACGATTTTTTTTCTGGATATAATCTTCCTTGCGCCCGAAGTAGAGGTCCAACCGACGTACGAGGTGGGCACAACCCACCAGTGCACGCCAGGGGCCTCTCGCGTGCCCTGGTGTCTTGTGCCCTATGTGGGCCTCTGTTTGCGGTGATTCCAACTCCCAAAAATCACATATATTCCAAAATAATTCTCCGTAAAATTTTATTGCATTTGGACTTCGTTTGATATGGATACTCTGCAATACAAAAACGTGTAGAAAACAGGAACTAGCACTTGGCACTGGATCAATAGGTTTGTCCAATAAATCATATAAAAAGTTGCCAAAAGTATGTAAAACTTGTATAATATTGGCATGAAACAATCAAAAATTATAGATACGACGGAGATGTATCAACGTCGGAGATGTATCACATAGCCATTAATCTTTGCTAGTCTTGATACCCATGGTAATGGGATTGCTGAGTCCTCGTGGCTCACAGATTACCACAACAACAGTTGCAGGTATAGGTAATGCGATGATCATAACGTGAGAGTGATGTTTACTTGTTTTAGAGTTCTTCTTCTTCATCATCGATCTTGGGATAGGTTCCTGGTCGGCAACCTGGGCTAGCACGGTGGATGTCATTTGACTTTCTATTTGTGTTTCATCTGTAGTCGGATGTTGTTCACATGTATGATGTTTGATGTATTCTTGTGGCATTTGTATGCCCTTTGTATGTATCCCCAACTATTATGTAATGGTATGATGTAATGATATCCACCTTGCAAAAGCGTTTCAATATGCATCTCTATCCTTGGTGGGACCTCCGAGTTCCTCTCGGATAGGATCACATATTGGGCGAGACAAGTTGGTATCAGAGCCATCTCCGACCATAGGAGCCCCCCTTCATTGTTCATAGTTGGCCGTTGTCGAGTCTAGAAGAAAACTTTTTCTGATTCTAGTTATATCGGAGAGTAGGAATTCTTTTTACTCCTCAGCCCCTTCGTCGCTCTGGTGACAAATCTTGAAGTAGGTGTTTGATTCTTCTACTCTTACCCTTCGAATTTGTTTTAGGGTCACATAGTTAGTTTTCTGAACGTTGTGATGTCAGCTCTTTTCATCCGGTGCATTTCTCGTCAAGTTGACTCGATCCTCTTCATCTTTTGCAAGATGAATCCTCAGTTCTTTCTAACGACATTGTTTCCCCGTCCGAAGATAAGCAATATCGTCTGAAGTAGTCTTTCTTTTCCCACCTGCCCACCATTTTTCTTCTCGGAGCCGGAGTCTGTAATCGAGTATCGATCCTACTTTTGTAAAGTTTTTGCATTCTTTTCTCAACTATTTGAACCGGTGCTTTTCTCTTCAAGTTATTCGTTGGTTCCCCATTCCAAGTTTCCTTTATTTTTATCCCGCCATCCCACCCATTTTCTTCCCGGAGTTTGAACCTCTATTCGAGCATCAATTTCATTCATACGAAGCCTCATTAGTCTTTCCTCAATTATTTCAACTGTTGATTCTTGTCTAGTTCGTCATTCTTCATCTCTTTTTCTTCTTCGGTGGATCTCAATTCCAATTTTCGGTGGTGATTATATTCTTCCCTCGGCTCAAATGTTTCCCCCTACACGTTCGCCTCTCGCCAGTTTACCCTTCTGGAAAGCTCAAGACATCTTAGAAGATTCATGTTTGCATTCAATTATTTCTAGGTTGTCACCTCATAAGTCTTTGAATTGTTCCGGTGCATGATCTCTTCTTCAATCCTTGTCAATGGTGTTTCTTTTGAGTGGGCCCATAACCCATAGGTCTTTCCCAGGATCTTACCTGACTCATCTAATTTCTTTTCCGGAGTTATTCTCAAATTATTTTCGAAGTTTGACGTAAGAATGAATTTCATCAGTCAGATGCTTTTCCAAGATCAATTTCAAATTATTTTCATTGTTGGCTCAACCTCTTCGCTTTTCATTCTCCCAGAGTGTCTCAACAATTTTGGTGGTGTTCCTCGTCATCATTCTCAACATTTGAAGACCGAAGAAAATTTTCTGTTAAATCTTGTCCGTTCATGTGAAGATTCATGGTTCTAGCTTCATGCCCTTCCCATAATTGTTTCCGATTATGAGAATTATTTCATACTCATCTGCAGCATTTCACGAGTTCTTTCCTTTTCAATTCTCTAGAGGCCGTCACTTCAAAAGAATTCTTCTTTCACGACATTCTTTTCGCGTTCTCAAATTCTTCTGGTATTTCGATATTCCCTCTTGTATCTTTGTTCGTGTTATAGCTCTTTCCGGTGATTCATTCTCTTTTCATCATCCATTTCAATTCTCACGGTGGTTTATTTAAGATTTTCACTTCCGTTCTTATCATATCAATCCATTCGTTCTTTCCAATCCTACCGGTGGTTCATGAAGACTTTCCCAAATTTTGGGCGATATCTCCCATTAATCTCCTTCAACGAGAATAAGTAGTATGCAAATCCATTGCTTCTTATCAATTTAGTTGATGAAGGATAAGCATAACATAATTATTATTCTTCTTTCATCAGGTTGAGTAATCCCTTCCTTCGGAATTTGTTCATGATGAATAAACTCTAATCCCAAGTGTTTTCATCTTTTCTATTCCAAAGTTCAAAGTTTCCTCGGGCATCTCTTTGGAACCCCTATCCAAATCATCTCAAGGCTTTAATCTTATTATTTTCATCCTTGAATTCCATCTCATCATCCTTCTGTTACCGAAGTTCTTCACAGTGGTTCGTAAGGATTTAATTCATTCTTCATGTGTTCATCAAGATTCTTGTTGGAGGAGTGCAAGTATCTTTTACTGTTGAGTCTCGAAGTGCAATTAATTCTCCGTATTCTTTTGAAGTGGATTTTATCATTTCTTCGTTCTTGTCAACTATTCAACCTTTTGTTTGTGGCAAAAATTTCACCTCAAATTTTGGAGATGTTTTCACTAAGTCCACAACAAGCTTATTCTTTTCCAACAACTCCGTTGAATCCTTCCTTGCAAGGATGCTTTTCAAACCCAATTGGGGTAGAAGATGTCATTTTTCTCCTTCGTTCTTTTCATTCCACTCTTTCAATTCTTCCGGAGGCATTGTGCTCTTCCTCTCGTCAAGTATCGTTCCATCTTGTCAAGTTCATGTTCTATTCTATTCCATGTTCAACTGGGATTTTATCACAATTCTTTCGTTCTTATTTATTTTTCTATCTTGTTCTAACCAGAGTGGTTTGAGAGTCTATCTTGTTCCTTGAGCTTTTGATTCTCGTCATAATCATCATTCCTCTTTTATACCCGAATGCTCTCGACTTTGTTCATCTTCTCTCTTGCATTCTTATTTCACCTTATCCTATTTCTCTTCTGTCTCGTTCCTAAGATCTCGGGACGAGATCTTCTGTTAGTGGAGGAGAGTTGTAACGCCCAGAGACCGATGCGCCAGGTGTCTTCCAGTTATTCGTCATCGTTGCCATGTCATTCGCTTGCGTGTTCCACTTTGCCATGTCATCATGTGCACGGTTTTCAAAACTTCCATTCGGTCATGTTCGTCATTTTCTCCGTTGTCCATTTAGGTATCCGACACTCTCACACGCACCCGTCACACCTCCTAGATCTTGTTTCATGAGCGGGAGAAAAACATTCTCGGAATGGACCGAGAGCTGACGTGTGGTCTTGGTACATCACCGGTAGACCCCTTGTCAAATTTTGTTCCATTTGGAGGTCGTTTGATGCCCCAACGGCTAACCGGGTTAACCGTCGGACCCATCTCCCTTTACAGCCCAACACCTCTCCACAACAGCCCATTAGCCCATCTAAACCCCCCTCCGCTCCGGACCGTCCGATGGCGATCGAACGACTCCGAAACGGAGCAAAAGCCCCCAAACCTACCCCCTCCTGCCTATAAATGGACGCCCTATCCTTCCTTATCTGGAAACCCTAACCCCCTCCTCAAAACCCGCGCCACCGCTGCCACGCGTCCCCCAGTCTCCTCCATCGTTGTCGGCCCGCCAAGGCCCGAGCACGTGCCGCCGCCCGCATCCCGCTCCCTCGCCCGAGCGCCTCCCGCCGATCCCCTCGCAGCCACCGCCACCCACCTCAAATTCCGCGCCGGCTAACCCACCTCCGCCACTTGGCGCCACCCAACGGGCCAGCCGTGGCCTGCATGGCCGCTTCCCTCCACCCATGCGCTGCCACGTGCCCCCAGGCGCCCTCCTCCGCCGCCAGCCACCACGAGGCTTGCCGAGCCCATCATGGGCCCACGAGGCCCATCCGCCGCCGCCTGGGGGCCGACCGCCCCATGCCTCCTCCCGCAGCCTCCCCGAGCTCCCTCTATGCCTGACCCACCGCCACCTCGTCAAACCTGATGGCCACCAGGAGCCACGCCGGCGAGCGCCGCCGCTGCACGAAGCCAAATGCGCCGCCCTCCTCCTCCTCATCCCCCTGTCTCTCTCCTCTCTAACCTCTCTCTCTCTCCACTCGTAGCTCGCCGCCACCACCATGGATGCCGCCGCCGGCCCGTCATCGTGCCTCCGCCTCGCATCTGCTTCAATCCGGCCAGATCCGGGGTCCCCAGGCCCAGATCTACTCGTTCTCGCGCTACCAGACCTCCTCCCTCCCGCGCCGCCGTCTCAACCTCCACGCCGGCGACCGCTGCTCCACCGGCCGGCTCACTCTGCGCCCAGACTGGCAGAAAACCGATGGACCATTTGGTTCGCTGGGAACCTGACCCAGTCCGCATCGAACCGCCCGAATCACCGCCCTGGACCAACCGGTTTTCCAGCCTCCGTCACCGAGCCGGCCCACGGGCCCTCTGGTGAGCGAGCCTCGCCTATCCTTCGCCCGTGCACGTTTTAGTATATGTCACTCAATCTGTTTTTTTGTTCCTTCTGTTTAAAAAATGGCAGCGGTGGAGGAGACTGGGGGACGCGTGGCAGCGGTGGTGGGTTCGCCGGCGGGGTTCCGACTGAAGTGGGGCCTCGCCCATTTATAGGATGATCATAACTTTGTGCATTAATGATATGTTCACTTGAAGTTATCAACAAATATTTTTCTCCAATGATCATTCTCATTAATGATGTTATGCTAAGGGTGTTTAGTACAAGCTTGACATGCTCTTTTATGTCATTAATAGTTCCTATAGCATATACTTTTGTTGTCTCAAAGTATGCATCATGAATCTGTTTTCAGCCTTGGTCTATTTTTTACTAAGTCTGGGAATCTATTATGACTTGTAATCATGTCTTGATGAATTTCATTGATCTAGAGGTTATATGTAGATTCTTATTAATCATGTTTTGCCATGCATAACATGTACTTTAATGCCATGCTTTTGGTTGCTATGATATTTCATTATAGTATCATTTTTTCATGCCTCCAACATGTCAACATGTTATTTCTGCTCACATGTATGCCCTGTTTTCACGCAGTGCTAATCTGTGTTATAAAATTACCTTTTGCTTTGATCATGTTGGATCAATCTTGATGACTATAAACCCGAACCTTGATAATAATTGAAGCATGTAATCTGTACTTCAACTGTATATCATGTTTGTGCCTATCTTGTCCTTGTAGCATGTTGTTATGGTGCTTGTAAGATGCCTAGTTGTTGTTTTGGACGGCTTGTCCTTTAAACTTGTTTCATGTGTATGTGTTGAACCGTGGCTCCGTTTGGAGTATGCTCTATATGAAAATTGCTTGGTTTTGCATGTCGTTTCAACATGGCATGTTGCTTCCTTGATTTGAGTATGTGTGCTTGATGTTTGTATGCATTTTGCATCAATGCCATGTTTAACTTGTTTTGCTCATATCTTCCAGGCTGTAGCTCCGAAGTAATTGAACCTTATATGTAACTTGACTAGAAAGATGCGTATGATCATCATGGTGCACTTTAACTTGTTGTTTAACCACTTCAACATAATGTGTTATTCAGATCTGGATCAATTTCGAAATTTGCATATGGGGACTTTCCCGAATTGTTATATGTTGTTTCTAACTCATTTAAAATTGCTTTGATGTGGTGTTCTTGTATGCATCATCTCTTGCCATGAGTAGCATCATGTAGCCTTGTAATGCATCATACTTGGTTGATCATCATGTTGTATTTATGTGTTGGGTGTTTACTATGTTGTTTGCTTCTTTCCAGTTGTGCTTCTTCCCGATAGTTCATGTTTCGTTTTGATCGTGAGGATTTGTTCGACTTCTCTTAGTTCGTCTATGCCATTCGTCTTCTTCACAGACTCGATCTTTTACCTAGCGGGATTTCAGGCAAGATGAACGTCACCTTGGATCTCACTACTATATTTGCTATGCTAGTTGTCTCGATGCTATCGCTATGTCGCGCTACCGACCACTTGTTTATCAAGCCTCCTAAATTGCCATGAAAACCTCTAACCTTTTCCACCATCCCAGCAAACTGTTGTTTGGCTATGTTACCGCTTTGCTTAGCCCCTCTTATAGCATTGCTAGTTGCAGGTGTAGTTGCAGGTTGTTCCGTGTTGGGACATGGATATCATGGGATATCACAATATCTCTTATTTAATTAATACATATATATACTTGGTAAAGGGTGGAAGGCTCGGCCTTTTGTCTGGTGTTTTGTTCCACTCTTGCCGCCCTAGTTTCCGTCATACCGGTGTTATGTTCCTTGATTTTGCGTCCCTAACACGATGAGGTTTTATGGGCCCCTCTTGTCAGTTCTCTTTGAATAAAGCTCTTCCAGCAAGGCCCAACATTGGTTTTACCATTTGCCTAATAACAACTAAAACATGCATAGGGACTTCATGGACCTCGAGGAATTAATCAACCCCCGGGCCAGTGCTACTCATGAGTGTTGGTCCAAACTAGAGCACTGTGTGGGACCGCCCCTAGGCAACTTGGGGTATTTGGCCCCTGTACGCTTAGCTTATCCGATCGTGGCCTGAGATGAGATACACGCGGCTACTATCAGGGTGTCGGCACATCGGGAGGTCTTGCTGGTTTTGTTTTACCATTGTCAATATGTCTTGTGCACCGGGATTCCGAGTCTAATCGGAGGGTCCCAAGATGGAGGATTGTCTCCGTGGATCGTGAGCTTGCCATGGGCTGAGTTGGGACACCCCTTCAGGGTTTAAACTTTCGAGAGCCGTGCCCGCGGTTATGTGGCAGATGGAAATTTTCTATTATCGGGTTGTAGAGAACTAGACACCATATTCGAATTAAAATACACCAACCGCGTGTGTAACCTTGACCATATCTTCTCGAGTGAGTTCGAGAAGAGAACACGGTGGGGTTATGTTCGGCTCGTAAGTAGTTCAGGATCACTTCTTGATCATTTCTAGTTTGCGACCGTTTGCGTAGTTTCTCATCTTATTCTTGTATTCGTAAGTTAGCCACCACACAATGCTTTGTCGCTTGCTGCAACCTCACCACTTATTCATTCCATACCCATTAAGCGTTGGTAGGCTTGATACCCATGGTAATGGGATTGTTGAGTCCTCGTGGCTCACAGATTACGACAACAACAGTTGTAGGTACAGGTAATGCGATGACCATGACGTGAGAGCGATGTTTACTTGTTTTGGAGTTCTTCTTCGTCGATCTTGGGATAGGTTCCTGGTCGGCAGCCTAGGCTAGCAGGGAGGATGTCGTTTGAGTTTCTGTTTGTGTTTCATCTGTAGTCGGATGTTGTTCTCATGTATGATGTTTGATGTTGTTCTTGAGGAATTTGTGTGCCCTTTGTATGTATCCCCAACTATTATGTAATGGTGCGATGTAATGATATCCACCTTGCAAAAGCATTTCAATATGCGGCTCTGTCCTTGATGGGACCTCCGAGTTCCTCTCGGATAGGATTGCATAATGGGTGTGATAAGAGACACCCTGAGATAAGCCCCAGGCGCTCCCTCGTGAGGCACCTATCAGCATCCTGGAGTTCGGCTCGAAGTTGGCCGAGCGCGGTGTAGGCTTAGTCCAGGGCACCTGGCTTGATGAAGGGGCCGCAGTCCGCTAGCGCAAGGGCCTAGGGAGGAGGCGACCTGGCGCGTCGGCCGGCGCCACCACCAAGGAAGCAGTGGCGTAGATGGCTCGGGGCACCGGAGGCTCCGAGCTTCCCTCGGGCACGACAAGGGCGAACGGCTCTAAACCTGGTGGCCCACTGGGGCCGACTCCTCCTGAGGCTACATCACCATGTCCTGAGGGGCGCGCTCCGTCGTGAGGGGACAAGGGACTACCTCCTCCACCCGCGCTTGGGTCGTTGTGGCTATGGCGAGAGGAGGCGCCTCCTGAGTCCCAGCGCCCTCAACGGACACCCCTCCAAGTAGCGCCAAGAGCAAGTGGAGCACCAAACTGCTCAGGCGTGGTGTCGCTCGAGCGCTTGGGGGCTATGCCGGGCCAACGTCATGCGTCTCCACGCCCTCCACGGCCACGACCATGACCCGAGGCTAACGGCACCCTTATGACTGGGGGATCCTTCAGCTCTGCACCCTTCTTCCTCCTCTTCACCACGACGTCCAACCTAGTCATCGGGAGGGGAGTGATGTGGGCACGATGCTAATCTATGCTAAACTGAAGAGCAAGGTAGGGTACTTACTCGTTAGGGTCGATCCACGTCCTCTTCTTTTCCTTCTTCGTCGGGGATGGGGAACCCCCGCTTTTCTTTGGTGCGGCATTGGTCGCGCTCGGGGAGCCGGCGGGGTGCTCTTCGGCCAGCCACGGTGCAGCGTGGCCGCCTGGCGAGGCGGAGGCGTCGCCCTGAGGGGTCACAACCTGCAGGACCGTGCCTGTCCCGGCGGCGGGTGGGGCGCCCTCCGGAGGGGATGCCGCTCCACTCTTGTTTGGGGTCGCCTGGCCTGACCTTCATACAGTCCGGGGAGTGGCTCCTGATCTCCTACGGACCCCGGTGGAGCATGGGGAGTCCACGAGCGGGGGCTCGTCGACGTCATTACCATCCGTGAGGTTGCGGAGAAGCTCACTCTGTGATGGGAGGATATCTCTGCCACGTCGTCCTTGGTCACCTCTGAGTCCTCCTCGCCTCTTCATCGGCACTATCGCCGGAGGACACCGACACCGGGGAGTTGGGGTGCTTAGGCGGCATGAGCCCCAGCTCGTTGAAGACGGGCATGGCGGCGATCAGAGCCTCCTGGTCGACGTGGCGGTACAGCAGGACGTAGGCCTCTAGGAGGTCCCCTGGGTCACCGTTGAGTAGGACGTTCATGACCTTGTCTAGCTCGCCGCCCATCAGGCTATCTAAGCGCAGGCTGATGTCATCTGTTGCACCCTGGAACTCCCACATCGGGCGACTGTGCAACTGAAGCGGGGCCATGCCCTTCATTAGGAACTCCTTTATGAGCATACCCCTGTCAGCACCTTGGCATCCATGTCCGAGGTCATCTTCCTCAGGACAAGCTCCGCCCGGGGATCGGAGAACTTCTTGTGGCTCCACCTCTCGAGCCATTCGGGCAGCTCGATCGGCAACTCCAGCCGCTCATTGAGACCCTTGGTGTCCATGAAGACCCAGCAGCGCCGGAAGCATTCCACCTTCTTGCCGCCTTCAGGAGGACATTGCCTTGTGGACCGCGATGAAAGACACGCAGCCGAAGCACTGTGTCTAGTCGTGCAGCCACAGGCAGAAGAAGTGGCAAAGGAGCGCCACAGAGGGTCTCACACACACAAAGGCCTCACAGTAGAAGGTGAAGATGGACATGAGGAGGATGGAGTTGTGTTGAAGATGGAGGGCCTAGATCAGGCAGTGGTTGAGGATGGTGACAAAGAACTCCGAAAGGGGGGACGAGTCCCGTAAAGATGATGTTGAGGAAGAAGAGATAGACTATCCACGCCAGGGTCCACTGCTCGGCGGAGCCAGCCCAGATCACCGTATCATTCCAATCATTGTCATCGCTCGCTGTCTGCGGGAGCACAGGGGTAAGGTGCCCCTCCTCGGTGATGGAGGACGCGCTGATGCTGGTGCAGGAGAGGAGGAGGAGCTTCCGGCCTGCGTTTCGGGCTTCGACTTATTGGGGGCCATCTACGGAGTCACCGGCGTCGGAGTAGGAGAAGGAAAGGGGACAAGCAGAGCGTGATTGGATCTGGAGAGGCTCTTGGTAGAAGGAAGGGGATCTGAGGAAAGATGACAAGGAGCAATGATGTCTCAGTGGTGCGCCAGTCTTTTGTCAGTCCGGGCAGTTGACGAGGCGATGTGGGGAGCAGAGACGTCCGCGTTCCGTCAAGCACCATGCGTCAGCCTGGCTCGCAGGCAATTGGGGCCCACAGCTCTTCACCCTTGCACCTTAGCCTTGCCTCGAAGCCAACCCAGACATGCCTTGGGCCCGGGGCTACTGTGGGCTATTGGATTCCGGGTTCCGCGGACCCTTGAGAGGTTCGAACTCTGTGGTGCGTGCAAAGACCTCAACCTCCCCAGTCTACCTACTCGCTAATCTCATGGTCTAGCTCGACGAACTAGAAGGAAATGGGACATGGCAGTTTACCCAGGTTCCACCCACCTTGTGGTGTAAAACACTACTCCTGCTTTGTGGTGGATTGGCCTCGAGGGGCTGAGGATGAACTAGTACGGTGGGAGAACAACCTCGGGAGGAGGCGTGTTCCTGTGCTCGAGTGAGCTGATTTGCTGGTAAGGATGGAGTGGATCCAATCCATTCTCCCCCTCTTGTCTTGTCCGTCCTCTCTCCACGGTGGTGGCGAAGTCCTATTTATAGAGGCCTTGGTCCTCTTCCCAAATGAAGGCGGGAAGGGTTCCCACAATGGCCAAATTTGAAGGAAGACAACTAGTACATGTTATCCTGACAAAAGCAGTCTTCGCCTGCAAAAGCCTCTGGTCGTGACGCTGCGGTGGGATTAGCGATGACCTTCGTCCTACCATACTGGAGGTCTTGGTCTTGTTGCACGAGAATAGAAACCTTTGGTCGATTCCTCGGGACTATGGGCATGCGCTGGCCTTCTTAGAACCGAAGAGGAAACTGTTGTCCTACGACTGCTGGCGCCCGCCTGGCCTTGGTTGTCATGGCTCACGTCATCTGAACCTCGCGAGGTGAGGCTTGCATAGATATCTCCGCTCCTCAGGAGCCATCCTGAGGAGGCCGCTCCTTCTGGAGGTCTTGGTGTCGTCCGCCTCACGAGGCTTGGCCCCTCGTGAGGGTCTTGAGTTGTTGGTTTGAAGGTGGGCCGTACCAGGCCATCGATGAAGCCACGCCATGGGCCGCAGGCAGGCAAGTCTGGGTACCCCCGTTCCCAAAACGCCGACAGTGCCCTTGGGCCCAAGGCACGCTCGAACTTGGCTTCGAGGCAAAGCCAAAGGGCAAGCGCGGAGCGCCGCGGTCCCTAACCGCCCGCGGCCTTGGTCGATGCGTGGCGATTGATTGGACGTGGGCGCCTCCTCTTCCCCATGCTGCCTCAGCAACCGTTCGACTTGATGAGTCCCTACTGCATGCAGAGAAAAACCATCATTGCATGGGATCATGGAGGTTGGCGGTTGGCCTCCCTCTGGCTATAAATGAGGGGCGGGGCAGAGCCCCCTTTCTCATCTCCATCTTCTCGAAGCCCGCCCTTTCTTATTCTTCTTTGGCTCTTCGTCTTGTCGCAGCATCCATGGCGCCGATGATGAACTTCTCTACCGAGGAGAAGGGGACGACCCCCAAGGAGGGACCAGATTCGCCGCCGCCCAAGAGGAGTCGCAGACGTACTCGCAAGTACGTTGCGACCCCAATGGTGGCCCCCTAGGGGCGCAGGCGCACTCCTCCAAGAGCGGGCACTGCCTCCGGTGCTCATGGCAGCGCTTCTCCTTGCCGTGGGAGACGCCGAGGATGAGGTAGCTCCTATGGTGGGGGAAGGCGCACCATAGTCACCCGGCCTCCCCGGCCGTGCTTCCACTCCACAGACAAGTTCCCGGAGTTTGTCGTTTGGTCGGAGAGGCCCGCGGGCACCTGGATCCCACTCCCGCGCTTCTTTGCAGGAGCACTGCCAGTCGCGGGGCTTGACGGCCTCTGGCTGCAGGCTGACGGCTGCTGTAGCTGGGCCTAGTGGGCTGGGGTCGAGGTCACCGCCGCCGGCAAAATGTCCTTGACCCACGGGTGGCAGGCGTTCGCCCACGCACGAGGCCTGAGCGGGAGATGCACCCTCTATGTGAGGGTGTTCAGGGAGGACGGCCTCCGTATGGGATGATTCCCAGAAGACGACAGCTACGACGATGAGCTTGGCCTTGGCGACAGCCGTGATGACGACGAGGGTGAGCTTGACCTTGGCGACGGCCGCGCCACCCCTAGTGGCGGCGGCTCCTCCTCTAGCAAGAGCACCATCAGCGGCGGCTACGATCAACCACCCCACCGTCGGGCTCGGACTGGGGAAGGCGATGGGTCGTGCTCCGGTGAAGCAGGAGGAGGGCTCAGACTGAGCTCCGGGCATTGCTGGAGCTCAACCTCGGGAGCTGCTACGAGCGTGCGGCTCGCTTTTGTTTAACCTTTCCTTTCTCCTGCATTTGAAAAAAGAGTAGAGGGCCCCGCTGGGGCGTGTAATGAACCATGTGACTTATGCCATTATGCTATGTTTGCTATTTTGATATTGCGCCATGATATCTATGTTCCGAGCAGGTGCGGTCAGGGCAACTTAGCTTGATACGCTTGCGGTAGTTTCCCGCCTCACAAGGGCACACCTTTCCAACAGCATCTGGTGAAGCTTTCGTCCTGATGACTCCGGAGCCGTCGGGCCTCAGGAGACGTTGTAGAGCTGCAGAGTTATTAGAAAGCTTGACGGAGCGTCAAATCCTTCCTTGTGCGAGCCCCCGAGCGTGGGTTGGTTGTGGCTTGTACACCACGTCGCGCTGCACGGAGGCATAGATATGAGCGGGTGCACATGCACACGAGCTCGTTCGAGAGCGCCTCGCGAGGATTAAGGAAGCTGAAGCTCTGGGGCGATGAGGCTTTGGCGAGGTGTGTTTGCGGCGTGGGTAAACCCAAACGAACACACCTGCCTAGCCCCTGCATGCGGGGCGCGCGAGGAGGAGTGACGGGCAACAGCCGCTCTTCTTGAGTCAAGGCCGAGAGGATAAAAGAATCCAACTCTGGCAAACGAGTAATGCAAAAAACTCCAAATTCCATTAAGAAATTGCAAACCATCTATAGAAAGCAAGCAAAAGAACAACCACGTCCGACACCTAGACTAGTCTTCTCGCCAGCGCGGAGCTAAGTGTTGCCACTAGGACATGGGGGGAGCCCCGTGAGGCCCGCGGGCGGCACTCAGGAGACTTCGGCGCGTGTACAGCCCCACTCATTATTACGTGAGAGTGTCATGAGCAGAGACCTTCACATGCACTGGGCCTTTCTTCATAGGTAGAACTTCCAGAGGTGCTGGATGTTCCAGGCGTTCTGGATGGGGATCCCATCCTGCGTCTCCAGGCATGTGGCGCCAGGCCTGGAGACACGGGAGATCCTCAACGGGCCCTCCCACATGGGCGAGAGCTAGTGCAGCCCTTCACTGGAGAGAGTGCCTGCCTCAGGACGAGATAGCCCACCTCGAGCATCCTGGAGTGGACGTTGCAGCAGTGATACCGCCATGGCGCCTGCTGGTACCTTGCCGCTCGGAGCGAGGCTTGGAGGCGACGTTCCTCCCCTAGCACAAGGTTCATCCCCCGCGAGGTGTCCTGGCATACCTCGTCAAACGCCAAGACCCACACAGAGTGATTCCTGACCTCATGAGGGAGAACCGCTTCAGCTCCGTAGACGAGGAAGAATTGTGTTTCGCTCGTTGGCTTGGTCGCGGTGGTGCGGATGGACCACAACACGGACTGGAGCTCATCGAGCCAGCCCCTGCCGCAGGCCTCGAGCTTCTTCTTGAATATCCTTGCATTGAGGCCTGTCAGGACCTCCGCGTTAGCGCACTCGACCTGGTCGTTGCTCCTGGGGTGTGCCACTGAGGGTAGCATATCTATGTTCCAAGGTTAGCACAATATGTTTTAAAAAGGTTGCTAGTGAATTCTGAGCTGTTGTCGATGATGATGCGATTAGGGACCCTGAATCGGCTCACGAGGCCCTTGATGAACTTGACTGCCGAGCCGGCTGGGATGGTGTGGACGGCCTCTACCTCCGCCCACTTGGTGAACTTGTCGATGGCGACATAGAGGTAGCGATAGCCCCCGAGCGCTCGAGGAAATGGGCCCAAGATGTCTAGCCCCCAGACCGTGAACGGCCACAAGAGCGGGATGGTCTAGAGACCCTGAGCAGGCTGGTCGATCTGCTTGGCATGGAATTGGCAAGCTTCACAGGATCTCACCAGCTCGGTGGCATCGTTGAGCGTCGTGGGCCAGTAGAATCCACTGCGGAATGCCTTGCTCATGAGGGTGCGCGATGAAGACTGATGCCTGCAGTCCCCTCCATGTATGTCAGCGAGCAGCTCGTGTCCCTGCTCCCTGGAGATGCATCACAGAGAAACATCGTTTGGCTGTTTCCGGTAGAGCTCACCGTCCTGGATGCAATACGCAGTGGCCTAGCGGGGTACACGCTCTGCATCTTCCCCAGTCTGCCTACTCGCTAATCTCATGGCCTAGCTTAACGAACTGGAAGGAAATGGGACACATCAGTTTACCCAGGTTCGGGCCACCTTGCGGTGTAAAACCGTACTCCTGCTTTGTGGTGGATTGGCCTTGAGGGGCTCAGGATGAACTAGTACAATGGGAGAACAACCTCGGGATGAGGCGTGTTCTCGTCTTGTCCGTCCTCTCTCCATGGTGGTGGCTAAGTCCTATTTATAGAGTCCTTGGTCCTCTTCCCAAATGAAGGCAGGAAGGGTTCCCACAATGGCCAAATTCGAAGGGAGACAACTTGTACATGTTATCTTGACAAAAGTAGTCTTCTCCTGCAAAAGCCTCCAGTCGTGATGCCGAGGTGGGGGCGCTGACCTCCGTCCTGCTGTCCTGGCAGTCTTGGTTTTGTTGCACAAGAATGGGTACCTTTGGCTGATTCCTCGGGACTTCGCGCCTGCGCTGGCCTTCTTACCACCTAAGAAGAAACTGTTGTCCTACACCTGCTGGCACTCGCCTAGCCTTGGTTGTCGTGGCTAACGTCATCTGAACTTCGCGATGTGTGGCTTGCATAGATATCTCCGCTCCTCAGGAGCCAGCCTGAGGAGGCCGCTCCTTCTGGAGGTCTTGGTGTCATTCTCCTCGCGAGGCTTGGCCCCTCGCGAGGGTCTTGAGTTGTTGGTGCTGAAGGTGGGACGTACCAAGCCGTCGATGAAGCCACGCCGTGGGCTGCAGGCAGGCAAGTCTGGGTAGCCCCATTCCCGGAATGCCGACATCGGCGTTCGAGGAACCAGTGTACCCAGACTTGCCTGCCTGTGGCCCACGGCGTGGCTCCCTCGATGGCCTGGTATGGCCCATCTACAAACCACCAAGACAAGACCCTTGCTAGGGCCTTGGTCTCATGAGACCGACGACACCAAGACATCCAGAGGGAGCGGCCTCCCCAGGCGGCCTCCCGAGGAGCAGAGATTTCTATGCAGGTACCCAGCCTCACGAGGCTACAATGACATGAGCCATGACGACCAAGGCCCGGTGGGCGCTAGCGGGCATGGAGGAGGCAGTTTCCCCTTTGGTGCTAACGAGGCAAGGACGGGTGTGGGTTCCCAAGGAATCCCCCCAAGATTTCCATTCTGGTGCAACAAGTTCAAGACCATGAGCTCGGCAGGATGACTGTCATCACCGAGCCCACAACTGCATCACGACTAGAAGCTTTATAGGCAAAGACCTCCATTCATTGGGATTATATGTACTACGTGTCCCCTTTCAAATTGGCCATTGTGGGATCCCTTCGTGCCTAAGTTTCAATGGAAGAGAACCGAGGCCACTATAAATATAGGTTAGCCAGCACCGTAGAAGGGACCCCTCGATCCCCCGACCGATCCGATCCAAACCTTTCCACCCTCACCACAACAGCCCTCGCAGGGTGGTTCATCCATGGTACTTGTTCATCCTCAGCCCCTCATGAGGCCAATCCACCCTAAAGGAGTAGGGTTTTACACCGCAAGGTGGCTCGAACCTGGGTAAACTGTCGTGTTCCTCTTCTTCCCCATTCAAGCGAATCCGGCAATGCTTGGCTGTGTGGCGACGGGCTCGAAGCTTGAGAGGTTGAGATCTTTGCACATGCCCCAGAGTTCGAACCTTTTTGGGTCTGCAGAGCCCTGAATCCGACATGTACCACTCTCGCAGTTCGTTGCCTTTGTACCTCAATTTCTGATCCATGAGGCCGATAGTCACACTACTCCTTGATCACTTGCCATTTCAAGTTAAACCTACTCTGCACATCGTTGATTCTCACTGCCATGGACTAGAAAAAGGACAAGTCCTTGGCCCTATTAGCAGAATCGTCAGCTCCTTCGACTCTCTGGTACAGTGGTGTCGGGATACCCCGGATCTCTTCATCGAAATCCATGACGCAGCAACAGATGAGCCGGGGGCTGCTATCCCAAGTTGGGAAAGGACCAGCGCCAGCTTGCTCAAGGATGGCTGCGGGACTGCGGCCGGTGTGCCAAATGGGGGATGGGGACCCATAGTTTGGAGAGAAGTTTTCTCCTCAACAACTGCCTCTGAACCTCATAGGCCGCCGGAGGTTTTCTCTGCTTCCTTTGTGAATTCTTGGATATCCCCAGCAGTATGCCCGTGGCCTTCCGTAGTAGCAATTCTGGCAGCCTCTTCGGTAGCATCCTTTTCTATACTGGCTAGTTCCTCTAAGAGCTCAGGTTCCACGATCGATGGGGCTGTAGATAAAATCAACAAGCAACAATGATGATATACCATAAGCCACTGAGTCAAAGGCTTGGAAGCAAAGCGATTCAAGTAAAACATAAAAAGACAAGGACAAGCGGATTACCTGGTGATGATTGCCGCGGAGGGCCGTCGGTCACCCTAGCAACTTCAGTTGCCGGGATACGGTCCGTGTCCACTTCCTCGGTGGTCGTGACCTTAGCGTGGGCCGACCCCTCGGTGGAGGCCCTTGCCGGTGTCTTCTCTTCTTGAACCTTGGATGGGGTGGACCCCTCTTGGTGGGCCCCACCCTGATGGGTCTCCTCTCCTTCCGTGGTGGGGGATGGGGCATGTTCTTCCGCATCTCTCCGGTGGGCGAAACTTGCCCCATACCTTCACGCCAGGGGCTGGGCTGGGGGCTAGGCACAAGATCCCCTGTCCTATCCCTCACCAGACCCGTGCTTGCCAAGGGCCCCAGTGTCGGCGCCTGCTTGGTTCGTTTGGCTCATTGGATGAGGGGTTCGTCATCTCTGTCAAGTCAACAAACAAAAGTGAATCAGCAATCAACAAGTGCATGGTACTTCAACAAGAGAGATTAGTTGTTCTCCGTACTCTGGATCTATGAGCATGGAGCCCAACTCGTACTCCGCGGGTGGTGGGGTCACCCTACCCCTCTTGAGAGTTGGATGGGTAGAGCTTCCCGGCAACTTCGAACTCACTGGCAGGGCCGAGGTTCCTGGCGGGATCAAGCTGTGCGAAGAAGCTGGGCTCGCCTAGGGGCTAGGATCGACCCCAATAATCGCGTGTCGCTTGGCTGGTGGGGTCTTGGCTTCCGCCAAGTGAGTGGATTGCCGGTGTTCCATGTCTGGCTTGTTGCCCTTGTAGGTGGTCTTCTTCACCCTCTTGGTGACCATCGAGGAGGCAGGAGCTATTTTTCCTCGACTGGTCCGCTTGCGAGGAAGTCGATCGGGACCAGGGCTTGGGGACCCGGTGCGAGCCATTCCTCTTCTGGTAGCTCTGCCTCCTCAGCCTCACCTTCTCCTTGGGCCTCTCCTGCCATGGAATGAGAAGTTTCCGCCCTGGCAGGACCAAGCCCGGCAGCATCCTCTACATCATGCTCATCGCTCCCTTCATCCGAAAAGCCCACGCCTTCGACATTCTCCTCTTCCTCTTCTTCTCCAGGCCCCTTTTTCTCAGTAGCTCGGGGTGCTCTATCCCTGGCGATCTGCTGCGCAATAAACGCTGCCTCTACCGGGGAGGTATGCTCGACAAGATTAGTCTCCACCCTAGAAGCCCTTTCTTCCAAACTAGAGACCCACTCGATCTCTGGGTCCAGTTCAGGTAGTTGCCAATCTACCTTAACTCCATACGTGTTGCAATATGGCATCCACTTCAGAATCTGGTCCCGGGAAAAGTTGAGATGCAATGGATCCACCCCTGCCGGTAGATGGAACGACCCAAGGCTGCCGCACAGTTGCTTGCACAGCCAGCCGTGGCCATAGGTCGACAAGTTGTTGGCGGGGCCTGGGTACAGGCGCATCCTGTCAGTAGAGTTCTCGTAGTGCCAGGAAAATTTGTCCGTCTTCTGCAATAGTGCGATGCAGCACCAAAGGAAGTCAGCTCCCACCGGTTCGATGGCTAGCGCGGCAGCCTTTAGGCGAGCAATCATGTTCTATGTCGGGCGAAGCATGTCATCTGTGAGACCTGGCTTACTCCAATTGCTGCCGCGCACGACGCATTCCCTCCGCGCCACGCAAAACTCCGGGGCATCTTTGTCTTGAATCCAGCACCAATCTGCCCTCCATTCATCCCATCTTCCACGTTGCTGACCAGGGAGATAATCCCAGTCGTCTTCCATGCCCCAGGGAATCCAACTGATATTCCCCGAATGGTGTGATTTGTCTAAGACCCGGGGGCCAAGCCTGAATAAATCCACGTTGGGAGCAACTCCCACCAAATTCTCGCACAGATGGGCGAAGATTTCCATGCACGCCATTGCATTGGGCATGAAATCCAAAAGGTGGAATCCATACACTGTCATCATGGCAACAAAGAAATCAGATAAGGGAGAGGTGAGGCCGCAAAAGAAGTATGCGTAGAAAAAGCGGTACGAATCCAATGGAACCTTGTCCCCATCCGGCAAAACGACAGGCACTCCATGCCCTTTCGGGACTTCCCTCCCCCACATGTACGCATACTTTGCGATCAGGGTATTGGCGTACAAATTTGACAGGAAGAAGACCACATCCTCCCGTCGCTTCTAGTCCAGCTCCTCTGTGATGTAGGGTAGAACCCTAGACGCCCGATCTTTCACGATTGGAGGGGATCCTGCGAAGAACATGAAGAACACAAGGGGAAACGTGAGGGAAATCATGAGGGGAAACGAGAGGAAACACTCAAATAGACAAGAAGCGATCACACATGTGCTAGATCCTCGAAATACAAAGATACACATGGTCCAAATCCAACAAAGGACGATACATAGGGTAACTAGTTCATCTCTGTGAGGAGGTCTTGAATCCACGAGGGGATCTTCCCATGAGGGGTCTTGAATCCAAGGTGGGTCTTCTCCATAGAGGCCGCGGTCTCTCTCGTGGAGTACATCCATATGGATGAGCAAAGCTCTATCTCTAAATGAGCTAATCATTTGCTAACCCTAACTAGAAGGAGGTGGAGGAGTATATATAGTCTAGGGCCACGAAAGGGCAAGTGAGAAAGGGGATACACGGGCCTCAGGCCCTGTCCATGCGCGTAGCAAGGCACCGTATGTCCGGCTGTTTGCGAGACGCCGGATGTCCAGGGCACTGGCCGGATGTCTGGCCAGGCGGTGGCCGAATCTGTTCTTCTCTGGATAGGCGCTGCCGGATTAATGGGATGACGCTGGATGTCCGGTCTGTGGCCTAGCGCCGGATGTCTGGGCTGGCCGCCGGATGTCTGGCCACTAATGCTTTTGGTCGTCTATTGGGGAAGCTCCTGCGCGGCTCCCAGGCGTTGGATGTCCGGCTGTTGTAGCTTCAGCAGCTTGTCTTCTTCCGTTGTCGCTTCCAGGCTTCCCTCGCGGATGGTGTAGTTGTTCCTTGGCGCTTGCACTCGTCCTCAACATCTGTGACGCTCCAACAATACCTATGCATGCACACGGGAGAAGTGACAAGTAGTATACCATCCTTGAAGGGGTCAAGTGAGCACGTGTAAAGAAGATGATTCACCTTTATGTATGTGATGTAGATGTCGCACGTGTCACTTGCCAAACGGAATCTTGACATGGTGATGTCCGTAGGATGCTCTACATCACTCTGCCCCCTTCTGCGGCGGTGTCCCTTGCGGTGGCCGCCCGCTTCCCCTTCGCACTAGCCATCTTTTCCCCATCTCGTGAGCTCACTGGATGGGCTAAAGATTTGGCGGAGCTTCGAGGGCGAGTAATGGCGATGAGAGAGGTTGCTTGGCTTGAGGAAGAAGATGATGGGAGAGGGGACGGATATAAATGAGCAGCGCCCATTCATGTTGCCCTTTTTATTGGGAACAGGCGCGGGGGCTGGCTCTTCGCTATCTTTCCTCAGAAAGTTACCGTTTCTGTGGGCACATTACCGATTAACTACTACTATTCCACGACCCCACGACCTACGGTAATTACACGGAGTGGATGTCGAATTGACTGATCATCATGAAAACTGTTGCATCTGCAACACTTCTTTAGCACGTGTCTGTGCACAGTTTTGGGCATAACCCAACGTGCCTAGTGACGCGTATGGCTCATGCCCGGGGGCTTCTATCGGGGTACACAAATAGGGGTGTATGTTTCCCCTGACGTGTGCACGGACAAGGAAGCTTCAGCCCTGGTTGCCAAGGCTTAACGAAGGGATGACGAGCACCAGCATATAAAAACAAGACCAAACCAGAAGAACTGCTCTTCGTGAGATCAAGGAGCACATCAAGAAGACCAACTAAATGTGCAAGACAGCAGAGCACCACCTTGGGAAAGCCTCCCTTGCAGGGCAGGAGTGCCTAGTCAGGTCAAGGTCTCCCCAAGGACGGATCCAAGACTTCCCCGGCAGGCTTGCCGGGACCGCCAAGGCCAAGAACTCCGCCAAGGCACCACCGCTCCACCTCACAGCAATGCAAATCACCTATCAATGCGGTGTCGGTCCCTCATGGTGATTAAGTGGCTTCCACTAAGCACATGGCAGCCTGTAGGAAGACATATTACTCTCATGTGACACCCGTCCAGAGGTGTGTCAAGCAGATAAGCAGAAGATAACTAAGCGGCATGGCAGGCTTGCCAGGTTTCACCCTCCACATGACACCTTGCAATGCATTTAATGCACTTTGTCTTAACTGCCAGAGTTAGGTATGATAGCACTGTTACCTATCTAATCACTAGATAATGACCTTTTTCCATTGTGGTTACCCCTTGAGCTATAAAAGCAGGTCCAAGGCAACAGACGAAAGGATTTGAACCCTTCACACTTGTACACGCGCAGCTGCTCCTCCCTCGAGGCAACATTGCTTGGCTCGAGCATTGTGTGCTATTGTGCCCCTCCACTCAATCCACCATAGCAGGTGTAGGATTTTACTCCTCACGACAGCCTAACCCTGGGAAAAGATCACCACTGTCATCGTCGTCGTGCTGTCTCATTGCCTTTGCTGTTTGTGCAACGAGACCTTCCCCCTTGCCGAAACACAAGGGGCTCATGGCCCCATAGGTGATCATGTCCACCCACAACAATGAACCTACCGGAGTACTCCGTCTCCTGTTTGGTGGATCTATGCGACAAGTTTGTTGGCACCTTTATAGGAGGCAACAAAGTTCCTGGTCAGGAGAGTGGCTTGCATGTGATCCCGCAGAGAGATGACAAGTTGCTCCACAAGTACATACAGAGATTCAGCCGCATGCAACACAAAATTCCCAACATTCATCCTGCAGCTATCATTGCCGCGTTCTGCACAAACGTGCCGCAAGATGTGGGAAGAAATGGCCAACACCAAGGTGAGGGATGTCGCCGAGCTCTATGCTCCGGCTGACAGATGTGCACATGCTGAGTAGGGGAGGACACTTCCCAGGGAAGATGATGGCGTACATGTTGATTCAAAAAACGATGTTGCTGCCACTACCCCGACGAAATAGAGCCGCAGGCACAACAGGAGGCGCAAGGGAAAAGTTGTGCTAGTTGGGATCAGGCAATGGTGGCACCGCCAAGAAGGCCAAACTGAGAGCTCTGGCAAGGAGGTTGCCGGGTGCGCCTCGTGTTAGGCCTTGGCAGCTGTCGACCAAGCTGGGGCTCCCGCAAGCAATACTGCAAGATCCACCGCACCAAGAGCCATGACCTCCAAGACTCCAGGAAAGTAGAGCAGCTTGCCAAGAAGCAAAAAGCATAATATGAGAAGAGAGGTAAGGAGAAAGCTCAGGAAGCTACTAGTGGGGGCAAGTGGGTCACAAGAGGAGATGGTGCTCCTCTCCCCCCTAGACCCCCTCTCTCTACTCCCTTGCCGCGGGCAGGTACGCCAGTGAGCCGCGCCTCATGCTTCCTTCTTCCCTCTCCCCTTGTCCTCCATGGCTGTGGTCTCCTCCCCCTCCACCTTTCGGGTTGGTGCCCCTTCGGTTTCGTCTCCCTCATCTCGTTGTGGCTTCCCCTCAGAGAACAAGTTATGGGCGCTGGAGGCAGGCAGATATGGGTCGGAGGACGAAGCTGACGCCCTCTGGCTGGCTCCCCTGCCCCTCCTTCCCCTCTGTGGACCAAGGTGAGGAAGTTTGCTCCGGGGGCGTGCTCGTGTGGTGAGGTCGCTGGCCGGCGAGCCAGGGTGGTGTGTAGTGCGGTGTTGTGGGCATGGATCTGGCCAGCATGGCATGGGTGCGGCCACCTCTTTGTGCGTGGCTGGGCCTGGATCTCCGTCAAGGTGCTCAAGGGGGCGCGCGTCGGCAGTGGTTATTTCTTCCTGTCCAGATCTATTGTTGGGGCGACAATCTGGGGGTCGGCCCTTGGTTTGTCATCGGCGGTGGATGGCGGCGGGTTTGATGGGGGTCAAACCCTAGGTGTGGTCGTTGTGCATGGGTCACGGGCTGGGCTGGGATGGGCCGGGGCATGCGCAGTCGGTGTGCTGGGCGGTGGGGCCTATTGTGGTTTGCCCGTTAGAGTCCGATTCCCTCCCCCCGAGTCATGCCTGGGCCTAGGTTGCCTGGCTTGGCCCATATTGGGCCAGGTGGCCCGCCCTCTCTGGTTTGGCCTACTAGCCCAGCGTGCATGGTGTATTTATGGCTCTGAAAGGGTTCTCTTTCCCCTGAGCTAGGGTTTCCGGCCTCCAGATCTGACGTGCGCCGCTATCCTCTCCGCATTCGCTGTCTAGTGAGAACCCAACCTCCTCCTCCCATTTCGATCTCCTTTGTCGCGGTCGTGGCCATGGAAAAATCCAGGGACTCCTCCTCGAAGGTGCTCTCGGGTAGTAAGAGTGGCAGGGAGGATTCTCTGGAAGCACGCCGTTTTCCCGATCTGGAGTACGAGGAGGCTCTGCGTGAGAATTTGGAGGCGGAGCGAGCTTCTTGGGAGTAGGTGGAGCGGGATCGGGTGGCAGGGCCTGCTTGGTGCAACGCGAGGAGTGTGCGTAAGAGGATGCGGCGGCCAAGGCTGTGGGCGTGGATCCTTGGGAGGCTGCAGCGTCGAGCTCGTCGGCAGCCACCGCGGCTCCCCATCTCGAGCCTCCTCACGGCCCGTTCAGCCAGGAGACGGTGGGTGGCCGTGGTGTCATCGTCGGACCAGGATTTGCGGGGCGTGGTGGTGGTGCTAGTGGCGGACGGGGTGATGGCTATGGCAACGCTTCCTTCCCCTCCAAGTTCCGTTGTACTTCTCCTCATGAGCTGGGGTCTTCCTCGGTAGCGGCTAGTGATGGTATCCTTCCTCCTCCTCCTTCGCTGCCTCCGGGTTTCGTTCCCTCCCACGGTGGTGGGCCATCCTCGGGCGGTGGGTCTGCTTCTGGATCTACCACTCTGACCTGCTTTGTGTGCCACCAGTCGGGCCACTTCCAGTCCCGATGCAAATTTCCACCTTTCTGTCTGATCTATTGCATGGAGAGCCATCCCACTGTGGACTGTGATAACCGCTCTCAATTCCCAGCCTTCAAGTAGTTCGTCTGGGTCTGCCGGGATGCTCTTTCTTTGCTCTTGATGGGGATCTGGGGATGCTAGTGGTTGCCTCGATATCTTCCAATGTTGCTATGATTTCTGTCATCTGCAATCCCGTTTCTAGTCTAGTTATTTCTGATGAGCTTAGTGAGTGGGGTCTGGAAGGGTGGGACTGGCAGGTCAACCAAATCTCAGAGAGGCAATTTGGTGTCACCTTTCCCATGAAGGAAAGCCTAAAGATGATGGCTTCTTCCTCGAGCTTTACTCTCCCTCTTAACCAAGTGATGGTCTCTGTTAAGGATGCAGTTGATGATGCCAAAGTTGTGGCCTCCTTGTCTGAAACCTGGGTGCTCCTTGATGATGTGTCGTCTGGGCTTCGTAATGTTCATTTCCTAATGGCCTTTGGCGAGTTAGTTGGCAAGCCTGTTGTTGTTGATGAGGCGTCCCTAGAACCTCCTGGTGCTATCCGCATGAAGATATGGTGTTTGGATCAATCTCGTGTCTTGGTTGCGATTGATGTTTCCCCGCTTCTGATGCCTACCTCATTTGTGTCTGCACCGAGGTCATGGCGGCCCAGTAGGCGCCTCCTCCACCTCCCCCTGCCACTAAGCCATCTAACTCGGATCCTTCTGATGGTGGGGGTGATATGGTGTGGGCAGCAATGCCAATCCTTTCACATCATCGGAGTGGGAGGCCATGGGATCTGAATCTCGTGGTTTGTTTAATTTTGGTCCCCCTGCTACTGGTGGTGGTGGGTGTCAAGACCCCGATCCTAAGTCACACCGATCTAGCATGTAACACATCATATCACTTTGTGGCCTCAGGCACAGTATTCCCATGGGTGCCACCTTACCTGGCCCGGGACCGTTTGTGCATTAGGCTCACGTATATGCTAGTGTCGCTAGCATCCATACGACAGAGAACCCGGGCCGACATGACTAGTCATAAACCCAAAGTGGCACTAACTTACGGGGACATGCATACATGACCCAGCAACGAACGTGTCGATCATCAACGTATGAACCCAAGTCATAGCAAGCTACAAGGACTTAAAGGAACAACGCGTGACATTTCCCCGAAGGGACAGACACAGGAACAAAGAATGATACATCTGGCCAGCCTAAGTGTTCCGGAGTAGTAGCAAGCTACCATGGCTTAGTGGAAGCACTAGGAGACATTTCCCCATAAGAGAGGCTACTAAGAATAAACAACTAGATTGTCGGATCCCACACATAGCAATACACATTACATGTACGCATAACATGCAAGTATTTGCTGTATAACATGGCATCACAACATAACTCAGCAACTCATATAGATAAAGGCCCAGAAGAGCCACATAGCATTTATTATAAATAGGGGTCACATGACCCAACATACAGAGCATACAAGCAACGGAAGCATAACATGTCTGAGTACAGACAACTAGAAATGAAAAGGCTGAGAAGCCTGACTATCTACAAGACCCTCCCAAGGGTAGAAGATTGTAGCTGAGGTAACAAGCCAAACGTCGAAGCCCACGCAGAACTACTAGTGAGACTGGAGTCTCTCTGCAAAACATAAATTAAGCAAATGTGAGTACAAATGTACCCAGCAAGGCTTACATCAGAACTAGCTACATATGCATCAGTATCAACAAAGGGGTGGTGGAGTTTGACTGCAGCAAGCCGGCTTTGACTCAGTGGCTATCCTGTACTACGACTACTGGTAACTCTTTTGAGGTGGCGCACACGAGTCCACATATTCACCATATCAATACACCACTATTGATCCACTCTCGTCTCCCTACGAGAAGGCCATCCGTAGCACTCACGAGAAGGCCTACGAGAAGGCGTACAACCCTGCAGGTTTAACATGATCTATTCAAATAGCCACGAGTACTAGCTTGGGTGTACTTCTTCAAAAAACAAAATAGCCATCCGGTCGGATAGACGACCTCGTGGCCAACTTAGAGCGGCGAACGACGCCGCACACAAGCCAGTACGCGATCCACATGAGGGCTCACCTCAAAAGGACGACGCAACCATATCCATCTACGGGCCAAGCAAGCACGCTCCAGCACGCAATGCAACACAACAAAAATCTGAACACCACGGTACACCCAAATACAGGGGTGCTGTGCACCCCTATGTTTCACCGATGAGGTGCTGGACCATGAATTTCCAGAGGGATTCAAACCCGTAAACATAGAGGCGTACGACGGAACGACGGACCCTGGGGTCTGGATTGAGGACTACATCCTCCATGTCCACATGGCTCAAGGAGACGATCTCCATGCCATCAAGTACTTACCCCTCAAGCTCAAAGGGCCAGCTCGGCACTGGCTTAAAAGCCTCCCCGAAAACTCCATTGGAAGCTGGGAAGAGCTCGAAGACACTTTTCGGGCAAATTTTCAAGGGACCTATGTCCGACCACCAGATGCAGATGATTTAAGTCATATAACTCAACAGCCCGGAGAGTCAGCCGGAAAGATTTGGAACAGGTTTCTCACTAAAAAGAACCAAATAGTCGACTATCCGGATGCCGAAGCCTTAGCAGCTTTCAAGCACAGCGTTCGAGACGAATGGCTTGCCAGACACCTCGGCCAAGAAAAGCCGAGAACAATGCCAGCATTAGCAAGCCTCATGACCCGCTTTTGCGCGGGCGAGGACAGCTGGTTAGCCCGATGCAGCACCAGCGACCCAAGTACATCCGAAGTCAGGGACGGAAACAGGAAACCACGATGCAACAAAAACAAGCGCCGGAATAAAGAAGACAGCCCGAAGAGCACGGCGGTAAACGTTGGATTCAGAAGCTCTCCGCCAGGTCAGCAAAAGCTGCCCTCCAAAGGCAACAGAGATGAACTGTCCAGCCTAAACAAGATTCTGGACAAAATATGCCAGATCCACAGCACCCCCAATAAACCTGCAAATCATACCCATAGAGAATGTTGGGTCTTCAAGCAGTCCGGCAAGCTCAACGCCGAACACAAGGGGCAGGATACATCAAGCGAAGACGAGGACGAGCCTCGCAAGCAAAGTACTGGGGAACAGAAGAAATTCCCACCAGAAGTCAAAACAGTAAACGTGTTACACGTGACAAAGGGGAGAAACAAAGCGGCACTCCTAGAGACACATGCCCCAGGGCCTATCACCGCGGAGTTCTGCCACTGGTCGTCTCAACCGATCACCTTTGACCATCGAGATTACTCGGCAAGTATCCGGCATGCAGGATGGGCTGCCTTCGTGTTAGACCCGATAATTGACGGATACCACTTCACACGAGTCCTGATGGACGGCGGCAGTAGTTTAAACCTGATATATCAGGACACAGTCCGCAAAATGGGGATAGACCCAACAAAAATGAGCCATAGCAATACTACCTTTAAAGGAGTAACGCCAGGCCCAGAAGCCCATTGCACGGGCTCCCTGCTACTAGAGGTTATATTCGGCTTTCCCGATAACTTCCGCAACGAAAATTTAACATTCCACATCGCTCCGTTCCAAAGTGGCTATCAAGCACTACTCGGGCGTGAAGCTTTCGCTCGCTTTAACGCAATACCGCATTACGCTTCTCATGCTCAAGATGCCGGGTCCACGTGGCATCATTACAGTAAATGGAAATATTAAGTGCTACTTGCGCGCGGAAGACCGTGCGGCTGCCTTGGTAGCCGCACACTAGACGGCCTCACCAACTAAAGCATCTGATAGATCGTTAAGACCACGGACACGGTTAGACGAGTTCGGTGCAGCTATATATAATTAATACAGGTTTGATGGCTATACCCCTATAACAATACAAGGGGCTCAACGCGTGTAAACAAGTGACAATTAGGCTCTACTTTACTCATCTTGAACTGTACATGGTTTATTTAGTATTACCTACCTTTTTGCACGACAACTTTTCAACTAAGTTCCTCTCTTTTACAGATGACCATCGTGCTACACCCGTCCAGGATACGACACAATGGAGACACGGGCGCAGACATGCAGCAGGGACCCGTTCCAAGGATTCTTTTTAGATTAAGACCCTGCGTAAACCTTTTTTACTTTCTCTTGTTGATACACATCCCTCGGATTCTCAGTATAGTTGCGAAGGATGCTGACGTGTTGGCATGTGGCCATGTCAGAATATTGCACGTACCTGGAAACCAGGGGCTTATTACACAGGGCACCGTTTAGCCCGGTTCCCATCATAAAGACCGAATACCTTAGGGAGTGTTCGGCGTCGCGAGTTTGGCCTTATATGCATCAGCTCCGAATCATGTATTTGGTCAAATGTTGGGTTTGCCCGGCTCCTGTGTTTTGCTGCCTTACGTTCCGCTCTATCGGCTAAGGCGGCACCAGGAGAACTACTGCGATTGTGCCCTGGTTCATCCGGACGAGCACCTCAGTAGAGAAAGCCGAAAACTGACTGTCATGATATAGCGTGAGACTGGTCAACCACTCAATCACCTAACATAATCTTCGGGATTCCTCCGCCTTAACGAAGGGCCGTTTCCCGGCCAGGCATGTACGCGCCCCGAATTCGTATGAGCGCGGAGCCACCAGGGGCTATATAGTAGCCCCACTGTCAAACTCCTCTGGCTAAGTGAAAGTGTTAAAGCATTATAGTCCGATTGCCTAGTTCGCTGCGCTATCACCTCCTTAATGGACCAAGACGTTGGATCAAGTGTGAACATGCGTCTTCTGCAAACACCCCCGCATTATATGCGTGGGGGCTGAAGTCGACGACTGTCATCTTTCAGGTTATATACATATATACATAAACGGCCGCATGGGAGGCATCATAGTACTTCCAGGCAAAAGTATAAATACAGCCTTGATAAACTCAATAAAACATTGTTTTTACAATGGGAATACATGTCACTTAAACATAATATTCTTCGAGCACTGAGCCTCTATCAAACGAGCGCCTTCAAGAACTTCTTCAAAGTAGTGCTCGGCAGCCACTCGGCCTACGGCCGAACCCTGTGCCGCAATAGTGGTGGCATCCATCTCCGCCCAGTATGTTTTGACATGGGCAAGGGCCATCCGCGAGCCTTCTATGCACACCAACCTCTTTACAGCATTGATGCGTGGCACAGCACCAAGGAATTGTTGCACTAAGAGAAAGTAGCTATTCGGCCTTGGCCCTCCTGGCCACAGATGATCCACAACGGACCTCATGGAAAGTCCGGATAATCTATGGAGCTCGGCCCAACCGGTCAATCGCTCATTCAGCAACAGTGGACGGACTGGAGCATGAAACTGTGACCAGAACAGCTTCTCCACTTCAGGACCTTTCTGATCCTTGAAGTACTTGGCCGCATCAGCAGCACTTGCAGCCAAATCCATGTACTCGTCCGCAGAACTCCATAGCCGGTCCAGAGGATCATATTTCGGATCCCCGAACTTAGTCCGCAACAAGAAGGGCTTCCCAGATACAATATCCGCAGCTTGATGCAGCTCCTCCTTCGTCGCTCTAATTTTGCAGCGGGCTTCCTTGGCAGCCACCCGGGCCTTTTCCAGGTCCGTCGCCTTCGCCCGGTATTCTTCTTCAAGAAGCTGGTAATGGTCAGTAGCATCTTTTAACTCTACAGCCATCTTGGCTATTTTTTCTTTGCTCTTGCAATGCGTGGCCTGTTCGGCCCTTAACTCTTCGGCCGCCTTTAAAGCGGCCGCATTGCTACTCCTTGCTTGCTCCTTGGCTCGGGCAAGCTCCGCATGAAGGGTCTCCATGGTGGCAGCTCCATCTGCAGTCACAACATATTAAAGATACTTGCATCATGCTGCTCTTATTATGTGACAATCACCAGAAAAATCACTGACCCTGTGCCTCGTCAAGCCGCTTGTTGACAAGCACGATATCGGCATCTGCCGCATCCAGCTGCCGCTTTAGTTCGGCAAACCCATCAGTCCGGCTAGCCACCGGAGATTCAACCACCTGCGCATAAAGGCAGTCTGATTATTACCTGGGACTATGATCCTCTATTTGCCGCCGGTTTCGACGACAACCAGAGTCTCAGGGGCTACTATCTACACAGGGCACATTTAAAAATGTGCGGTACTGTCAAAAATGTACATCATTTCACGTACCTCAAAACCCATCAGTAGACTCATAAAGGCCTCATGCAACCCGCTTTCGGCGGACGAAATCCTTTCAATCACCGTACCCATCAACATGCGCTGCTCTTTTAAGATAGCCGCTTGCTCCAGCAGATCCCTCAGTACGTCCGACCGCACACCAGACGGTGCCAGACTCTTTCGATTGCTCTCTTCGATAGCCGGATACTGAGGACTTCGGGTGGCCATAGGATTACCTTCTGGCCTTGCCGGATCAGGAGAAACCCTCCGCGATGACACCTCGGGGTCGCCCGCCTCGTGAGGCGGTGTGGCAGGGGGAGGCGTTTCGCTCTCCATCATCTCTGGAAGAAGATCCCCTGAAGACGAGCTCTGCTGAGAAGGGCTAAGATACGAACTGCAAGATAAATGCCTCGGTTATTTTCCTCAGAGGTAAAGCGAGATATTTGCATTTACCCTTTTACTTATAGCTTGGTGGGGGGCTGATCCCCTTGAGGGCATAGTGTGGCCAGGGTATCCCCCAGGGCAGGACCCTCCGGCAGAGATTTCTTCCCCCGTTTGGAGACCATTGTCTCCAGGTCCTCAGAGGCGGTTCTCTTCCGTCCCTGGGGAGAGGAAGTTTCAGTTCCCCCCCCCCTCCAGCTAACTTCCTTTGCGGAGGCGCTAGCCTCCTTGTTCCCCCCTTTATCTTCTCCTGAGGGCGCTTGATAAGGCGCGATCTCCAGCATCCTGGTTAGCACGGGATTTGGCGAGGTTTCAGGGAGGGGGGCCGAACACCTGATCAACTTTGAATTCTCTATCCAATCCTGGGTCAAAGAGCGGCTTTTTTAGGGCAATGTTGCGATAAATAAACGGACAGTGTGTTCGAATGCGGGGCTACTTACTTGGGTATCCGGGCGATTGCAGCTCAGATCTGCATCCTCAGTGATGTCCGGACACATTATTTGTGGTCCGAAGAACAATTTGTACATCTCTTCATGCGTCATGCTGAGGAAATGTTGAATAGCTCGTGGTCCTTCTGGGTTGAATTCCCACATGCGAAGGGGCCGGCGTTTGCAAGGCTGGACTTGACAAACTAGCATGACTTGTACTACCATAACCAGACTGAAATCTCTCTCAAAGAGATCTCGGATACGGCTTTGCAGTATTGGCACGTCCTTGGCTGGACCCCAGCTCATCCCCCTGCTGATCCATGACATCAGTTGTGGTGGGGGGCCTAAGCGAAAGGTGGGGGTAGCTACCCACTTGGCACTTCGGGGAGCTGTGATGTAGAACCACTCCCGCTACCACAATCCGGACACCTCTGGGAAGTAACCCTCAGGCCATGGAGCGTCAGCAATTTTGCTTATTGAAGTGCTTTCGCACACTACGTGTTGCCCCTCGATCATTTTCAGCTTCACATCAAAGGTCTTGAGCCACAGGCCGAAGTGAGGGGTAATGCGAAGGAAGGCCTCACATACGACAATAAATGTCGAGATGTGAAGAAGGGAATCCGGGGCTAGATCGTGAAAATCTAGCCCGTAATAGAACATAAGACCCCTAACAAAGGGATCCAGAGCGAGGCCTAGTCCTCGGAGGAAGTGGGAGATGAACACGATGCTCTCGTTGGGTTCGGGAGTAGGGACGACTTGCCCTCGGGCAGGCAGCCGATGCAAAATTTCGGCGGTCGGATATCTGGCCTCTCTCAACTTCTTGATGTCCTCCTCCGTCACATCCACCGACCTTGAAGGTTGGATCCAGACATAGTTGAAGGTCCGAAGTGCCTAAACCTGAGCTTTGGGTGTTGGAACTCGAGGCAGGAGGCAGATTCGATTAAGATCGAGAGGAAAAGGCCTTGTCCCCTTTATAAAGAGGGTGAATATCAAGCGTCCTCCTCGTGGCCGTTTGGGACTTGCCTAAGATCTAGGAGTCCTACCAATAGGCACGGCTGGGTTACCCACGTCCATATTGATGAGAATCCCGTAATAAAGGGGGACACGATCTCTGCTTCGACAAGATGTGCCAAGGAAACCGCCTCGCGAAACACGCTGAGATTGGTTATGAAAAATGATTCGAATGAAGACCTGGCTGTGGTGTGATGTCACACTACGGGGTACGTCAGTAGATTAGATTTATGGAAATATTATTCTCTCTATGGTTGTATGTGGAACTTGTTTTGCAGAGCCGGACACTATCCTCGTGTTCAAAATCTTCTACGAAGTATTCGGAGGAGGAACCCGCCTTGCAATGCCGAAGACAATCTGCGCGCCGGACTCATCGTCATTGAAGCCTAGTTCAGGGGCTACTGAGGGAGTCCTGGATTAGGGGGTATCCGGACAGCCGGATTATATCCTTTGGCCGGATTGTTGGACTATGAAGATACAAGATTGAAGACTTCGTCGCGTGTCCGGATGGGACTCTCCTTGGCGTGGAAGGCAAGCTTGGCAATACGGATATGTAGATCTCCTTCCTTGTAACTGACTCTGTGTAACCCTAGCCCCCTCCGGTGTCTATATAAACCGGAGGGTTTTAGTTCGTAGGATAACAACAATCATACCATAGGCTAGCTTCTAGGGTTTAGCCTCTTTGATCTCGTGGTAGATCAACTCCTGTACTACTCATATCATCAAGAACAATCAAGCAGGACGTAGGGTTTTACCTCCATCAAGAGGGCCCGAACCTGGGTAAACATCGTGTCCCCTGCCTCCTTTTACCATCCTCCTTAGACGCACAGTTCGGGGCCCCCTACCCGAGATCCGCCGGTTTTGACACCGACAGCGACAATTAGTACCTGCGCTGGCCTTCAACCCACTTCACCTCGCTCCACTTGTCGACGATGGGCCTGATGGCCACTTCAATCGCCCTAGTGTCAGTGTCCTTTGGCAAGGTGGCGAGTGAGGGAGTCCTAGATTAAGGGGTCCTCGGGCCGTCGACCCTTTGATTATGGGTCGGACTAATGGGCTACTATGTGGCCAAGCTAGAGTGAGGGTCTGTGGCTAGATAGAAGATCTCCGGAGTCGTGGTGTGCCCTCCAAGTCAAGATTTAACATGATATTTCCTTTATTGTAACCGGTCGGATGTAACCCTAACCCTACCGGTGTCTATATAAACCAAGGGGTTTTAGTCTTTAGGGCTAGAGCAACATCCATCACCCCATCAACCTAGGGTTTTGCTCGCCTGATCTCGAGGTAGATCGACTCTGTAACCATATCATACACATCAAATACAATCAAGTAAGACATAGGGTTTTACCTCTTCGAGAGGGCCCGAACCTAGGTAAACACCATGTTCTTCATCCCTTGTTCCCCATTGATCCTAGATCCACAGCTCGGGACCCCCAACCTGAGATCCGTCGTGTTTGACACCGACATTGGTGCTTTCATTGAGATTTCTGTTGTTGGGTCGCCGAAGGATCGATGGCTCGCGTGATCATCAGAGATGGTGTCAGCTCTGAGGACCTCTTTGTCCCCGCCCGTTCGGCAGCATTGTGTTGTACGCCAACCCAACTAGTCATCTAGACGAAATCCACAATTCCTGAGCAACGGATTAGATTCGGCAACTTGGAGTACATCGCGGACGCCCGAGGCGATCTGGTCTTTGCTAGATTCGCAGCCTCTCCTCATACCCTCATGGGGCCCGTTGTGCCTGCTCCGAAGCTTTCTCCCGATCTGATCTATGGATCGGCCTCAACCCATCAGCCGTCCTCGAGCTCGGACAGCTCCACCTTGTCCGGAGAGCAGTAATCCCCTTTAGCCGCACTAACAGTGCTCACTGAAGACCCAGCTTCAGGCTTCAACGCAGAAGCAGTGTTCAGACGCCAACAGTCACTCTCATCCAAACCCTCTCCTCATGACATGCCTCTGGCCTTGAGCCCCAGCAACGAGTCGATGTTCAGAAGTCAGGAATCATCCATGCCTGAACTCCTCCTCACCAACTTGGCTTCGAGCCCCAATAAGGAGACAGTGTCCGAAGATCAGGTCTTGTCCTCGGTCTCTTATGTCTGTCCGGCCACAAGCCCAACCTCAGGCCTCGAGGTCAAGTCGGCCCTGGAAGACCAAGGTTCAGTTCGGGCCTGGAAAACTTCCCGCCCCGCAACAAGGGAGATCGATCCAGAGCAGCCACCACATGTTAGCTCGGCAAGCCCCACTTTCTTAAACGAAGTGCTCGACCGAATCCGGATGATGGCTATTCGAGATAACTCACCCTTGTCCTATGTTCAGCAGCCCCTCGAGGTGAATTACAGGGAATTCTATGACCCACCCACCACCCACCTAGTAGCCACAGTCGAAGACTTAACCGACATGTTGGACTACGCTTCGGAAAACGTCGAATACATGAATGAGGATAGTGGAACCACGGCTAACACCGATGTTGCTCCCCCCCATCATCGGCCGCTGGACGGCCACGTCCACATACGACGTCTACATGGTGGACACCCTGAAAGACGACAATGACACTCCCGGGAAGGACAACGGCAGGCCCAGCGATGAATCGTTGAAACACCTCAGACAGCGCCTGTCGGCGTTCTGGAAAGCAGGGTACCCAGACTTGACTGCCTGCGGCCCATGGCGTGGCTCCATCGACGGCCTGGTATGGCCCATCTTCAGCACCAGCAAGACTAGACAGG
Organism: Triticum urartu; assembly: GCF_056163025.1. Classification (NCBI taxonomy): domain Eukaryota; kingdom Viridiplantae; phylum Streptophyta; class Magnoliopsida; order Poales; family Poaceae; genus Triticum; species Triticum urartu. The sequence goes on along the minus strand of NC_141879.1, from coordinate 397,740,568 downwards.
CTGGCTCCCGAGGAGCAGAGATTCATATGCATGCGCCCACCTCATGAGGTTGAGATGACGCAAGCCATGACGACCAAGGCCAGGCGGGCGCCAGCGGATGCAGAGCAACAGGTTTCCTCTTTGGTGCTAAGGAGGCAAGCGCGGGCATGGGGTCCCGAGGAATCAGCCAAAGGTTTCCAGTCCCGTGCAACAATACCAGGACCGCCAGGATGGTAGGACGGATGTCATCGCCAAGCCCACCACGGCGTCACGACTAGAAGCGTTGCAAGCGAAGACCACCTTTCGTCAGGATAGAATGTACTTCTTGTCCCCCTTCAAAACTGGCCACTATGGGATCCCTTCCCGCCTTCGCTCGAAGGAAGAGGACCAAGGCCACTATAAATATAGCTTAGCGACCACCATAGGTAGGGGATCCAAGAGAGAGAGAGACCTTGCTAGCTCACACCCACAATATAATAGACCTCCTGAGTTCGTTCTTCCTTTGTAATAGTTCATCCTTAGCCCCTCGCTAGGCTAATCCACCCCAAAGCAGGAGTAGGGTCTTACACCGCAAGGTGGCCCAAACCTGGGTAAACTGATGTGTCCCTTCCTTTCTTGTTCATCGAGCTAGGCCGTGGGGGTGATGCACAGGCTAGTTGGACAGGTTGAGTTCTTCGCGCACGCCCCAGAGTTCGAACTTTCTTGGGTCTGCGGAGCCCTGAATCTTACATTTCGCGTGCAGGGTAGGGGCGTGTCGGAGGTTTGCCTCCTCATCAGCCGCGCTTTGCCCTCGCTGCTCGGTTCCCATGGCAGGCGTCGCCCCACTCACCGGTCTTCCGGGCGCGTCCGAAGGCATCGCAGGCCTCCGAGGTTTCTCCCCCGCATTGCGACGGGTACAGTTGCCGCCGAAGTTCAGGCCGGAGTTGTCACCACAGTACGACGGCATGGCAGACCCTGCGGAGTTCCTCTAGACATACGCGGAGGCTGTCTGAGCGGCAGGCAGCAATGACAAGGTCATGGAAAATTGGCTCCCTATGGCTCTCATAGGTGTGCCCTGCTCCTGGCTGCTCAACCTGTCGAAGTCTTTGTTAGCCTCTTGGGAGGAGTTGCGCGACCTGTTTGTCGCGGGCTTCGAAGCACCGGCGCCCCAGGCGGTCGCGGCCATTCTTGACGGTCTCAGGCGCCCGCTTTGAGCCACCATGCCAGGAAGCTCCTTTGGTAGATGGGGGCCGCCCAGTCGCAGTGGGGAGCTCCTCCAGGTTGGGCGGCGCCCAAGGTGGACCTCGTCTTCGACTCCAGGGACCACTCCAAGGCCACGGTCGGTGCTGGCGTAGTCCTCATACTTTGCACCCCCACCATCTACAACGTGGCAGTCACCAGGACCCTCATCGACGGCAGCGCCGATCTCAATGTCCTCTCCGTGGAAGCCTTCGGCCTGCTCCATGTGCCTTACGATCAGCTCCTCCCCGCCAAGCCTTTCTCGGGGGTTACCAATGGCTCCCCCTTTCCACTCAGACAGATCCGCCTCCCCATCACCTTTGGTACGCGCGACAACTACCGCACCGAGCTCATCGACTTCAACATCGCCCGCATCGGCCTCCCGTACAACGCCATTCTTGGGTATCCGGCCCTCACCAAGTTCATGGAAGCAACTCACCCTGGCTACAACATCATGAAGATTCCAGGAAGCAGCGGTGTCCTCACCATGGCAGGGGACACCAAGGACGCACTCATGGCCCTCAAGCTCTCTTTCAAGGCCGCGGCGGCCAGACGCGGGGGGGGGGGGGGGCGCTTCAGAGATCCTAGAGGCCGCACCGGTGAAGAAGCAGTTGTTCTCCCAGGACCAGGCCGAGATGAAGCAGGTGTCAATCGACGACGACGGGGGATCATGCCCCACCTTCACCATAGGCGTCGGCCTTCTCCTAGACCAGGAAGAGGCACCGGTCAGCTTCCTTCGTACGAACAAGGACGTGTTTGCATGGGAGGCAACGGACTTGGTCGATTTCCCGCGTGGAGTAATCGAGCACCACCTCATGGTGTGCCCCGGTGCGCGCCCGGTGAAGCAGAAGGCATGACGACAAGCCCTGGAGAAGCAGTTGTTCATCGTTCAGGAGGTCCACAAGCTGTAAGAGGCTGGCGTCATCCGAGAAGTGCGGAACCCGGATTGGCTGGCCAACCCAGTCATCGTGCCCAAGAAGGGCTGAAAGGAGCGCATGTGTGTTGACTTCACGAGCCTCAACAAAGCTTGTCCTCAGGACCCCTTCCCTCTTTCACGCATTGACCAGATCGTCGACTCCACTACCGAGTGCGACTTGTTGTGCTTCCTGGACGCCTTCTCAGGCTATCACCAAATCAAGATGGCGGTGCAGGATGACGAGAAGATGGCTTTCCTGACCATGTGCGGGGTGTACTGCTACACCTGCATGCTGTTCGGGCTACGCAATGCCGGCGCAACCTTCCAACGATTGATGCACATCACACTGGGCCGGCAACTTGGGAGGAACGCTGAGGCATACATCGACAACATAGTGGTCTAATCACGGGAGGCGAGAACTCTCATCGGTGATTTGGAAGAAATTTTTGCCGACCCGCGCAAGGTAAACTTCCGGCTCAATCCGGAGAAGTGTGTGTTCGGCGTCCCATCCGGCAAGCTGTTGGGCTTCCTGGTGTCGCACAGGGGGGTCGTGGCCAACCCAAAGAAGGTCAAGGCGATAGAAAAGATGAGCTCGTCATAGACCCTCAAGGAGATGCAGAAGCTCGCGGGCTGCGTAACTTCGCTGGGGTGCTTCATCTCCAAGCTAGGCGAGCGCGCCTTCCCATTCTTCAAGCTGATGAAGAAGAAGGGATCGCTCGAATGGACTCTAGAGGCCGAGGCGACCTTCCAAGACCTCAAGAGGTATCTCACCAGCCCGCCGGTGATGGTAGCGCCTCGTCCTCTCGAGCCCCTGGTGCTTTACCTGGCCACTACGCCCCACTCAGCCAGCGCGGCACTCGTGGCGGTCCGGCAAGAGCATGCGGTTGCGGGTGTGCGGCGAAGCGCCCCATGCCCGACCATGGCACCACAGCCTCAGGACGGTGCTCATGAGGTCTCGGCCACCCCACCAAATGGCAGGGCTCCCGAGGTTGGCGCTCCTGAGGCCTCGGCTACCCCGCCAGACGAGAAGGCTCTCGAGGCTCCCTCGCCTCTAGAGGGGCAGGACGCTGTCGGTGCCCCCTCCCTCATTGAGCATCCCGTGTACTTCGTCAGCATGGTGTTGCGTGATGTGCGTGCATGCTACCCCATGCCACAGAAGATCCTGCTCGTGCTCCCCGTCGCCTCCAGAAAGCTGCGCCATTACTTCCAAGGCCACCCTATTAAGGTTGTCTCCGCATACCCCCTGGAGAAGGTGCTCCGGAGCCCCAACGCCACAGGAAGGGTTGCTAAGTGGAACATCGAGCTGTAGGCATTCCAGCTGGAGTTTAGCAACACCAGAGTCATCAAGGGCGCGACCCTTGATGACTTTGTGGCAGAATGGACTAAACCCCTGGCCGAGGGGTGAGCGAGGACCGTTCCCTCATGCCCGGAGACGAAGCTCCATACGCTTGGGTCATGTACTTCGATGGCGCGTTCACGCGCCAAGGCGCGGGGGCCGGAGCCATGCTCATCTCACCTACCCAAGACAAGCTCTACTACGTCGTGCACCTCTGCTTTTAGCATGGCGAGAAGGTCACCAATAACATTGCTGAGTACAAGGGCCTGATCGCTAGCCTCAAGGCCACGGAAGCTCTGGGGGTCAGGCGCCTCACCATCAGGGGCGATTCCCAGCTCCTCGTCAACTTCTCCAACAAAGCGTACAAGACAAAGGACTAGCACATGGAGGCATACCTTGAAGAGGTACGCAAAATTGAGAAACGATTCTTGGGCTTGGAATTGCCGCATGTACCGTGTGGCATGAACAAGGAGGCGGATGACATCACCAAGAGGGCATCTCGACGCCTTCTCCAAGAGCCTGGTGTCTTCGAGGAATGGCTCTTCAAACCATCAGCGGCTCCCCCCACTACAGACCAGTGCTGCTTCGGGAGGAGCCGCCCATGGCACCCTCCTCAGGTGCCCCAGCTTGCGGCCTGACCTCGGGGGCCCACCGGCTTCTCGCGCTCGAACCTCAGGAGGGGTGCTGGAGTTCAAGGCATACTTGCTCTGAGGCACCTTGCTAGAGAAGGAGGAAGATCCAGAACACGTGGCCCGTCAGGCCACCGCGTATTGCGTCCAGGACGGCGAGCTCTACCGAAGGTACCCAAACGACGTCTCTCTACGGTGCATCTCCAAGGAGCAGGTGTGCGAGCTGCTGGCTGACATCCACAGTGGGGACTGCGGGCATCACTCCTCGCCACGCACCCTCATGGGCAAGGCGTTCCGCAGCGGATTCTACTGGCCCATAGAGCTCAGTGATGCCACTGAGTTGGTGAGGTCTTGCGAGGCATGTCAGTTCCATGCCAAGCAGATCCACCAGCCCGCTCAGGCCCTCCAGACCATCCCACTTTCATGGTCGTTCGCGGTTTGGGGGCCAGATATCCTGGGCCCATTCCATCGAGCGCCCGGGGGCTACCGCTACATCTACGTCGCCATCGACAAATTCACCAAATGGCCTGAGGTGGAGCCCGTGCGCACCATTCCGGCTGGCTCGGTGATAGTCTCCAACGTATCTATCATTTTTGATTGTTCCATGCTGTTATATTATCAATCTTGGATGTTTTATAATCATTTTATAGTCATTTTATAGCATTTTTTGTACTAACCTATTGACATAGTGCCAAGTGTCAGTTGTTGTTTTCTGCATGTTTTTTACATCGTAGGAAATCAATATCAAACGGAGTCCAAAGGCAACGAAACTTTACAAAGATTTTTTTGCACCAGAATGAACATAATGTGCCCTGGCTGCTCCTGGGGAACTTTGAAATTATTCAGGGTTCGTTTGACCTTTTTTATTCATTAATTGAGTTTTCTAGGCATTTAATGTCCATAATTCAAATGCGAACTACAAATACATGCTCCAGTGCACCAAAATGGCTAGAAAATAAGTACATGTTTCCTTGGAGTGCATGTTTAGGTACCATGGAACGAATGTGAACGAATTCAACTGTCTCGCCGTCCTGGCTTGGCCACAAACATTGTGAATCTCGGTTTTTAAATCTCTGTAAATCCAAAACTCACCAGGAAATCATGAAACTTGGCATGGTGTCACTACATGGTACATATAATTGTCCAATTTCGGCGAAGCTATATTACAAGCCTCTTACAAACCGGAGCATGTCGCAACCCTCGTGGTTTCAGTAGATAAACATGCCCCTCTTGTGGGCGAAACAATAATCGCTGCCTCTTCTCGCCTTGAACTTTGTTTTCTATAGCCAACATGGAATAACAGGAGTGTCATGCTGAAATTTGAAACTGTTCAGGGTTCGTTCGGCCATTGTATATATTACTAATTAAGTTTTCTACACATTTAATGTAGTCCATAATTCAAATTTGAACTACAAGCACATGCTCCAGTGAAGCAAAATGGGTGGGAACCGTACATGTGTCATTGGGTGCATGTTTAGGTCTCATTTAAGGAATGGGAATGAATTACAAACTTATTGTCATCCTGACACATTGAGAATCTCGGTTTTTAAATCAAGGTAAATCAAAAACTCACCCAAAAAACATGAAACTTGGCATGGTTTCATGACATGGCACATATATGTCGTGGTAAAAGAAATTGTCCTGATTGAGAAGAGGCGCACACATTAGTAGCCAAGGAAGTCCTTTTTGAAACAAAAAGCTGACACGTTAATATGGCAAATGGTTGTATTGTATTAACCGTGTCGAAATTTAATCATACTCGGTGACGTGCGTGCAGCTGTTTGATTAGACGGGACGAGCGCGAGAAGTCCGCTGTGTAGGCTTGATGGGACGCGTGGCGAGCAGTCCGCCACGCAGGCTCGACGGGACGCGTGCATCCTGTCCACCTAGCAGGCTCGACGGGACACGTGCGACCAGCAAGGCTGCCCATGCTCACCGGGAAGCGAGCTCTTTGACCTCCATACACCAGCTGCCGCCCACCTCGCTCACAACTTCTCCATTAATGGGTTAATTAAAGCACCTGGACGGAGGGTGTTTGCTTGTGATCCCATGGCAACATTTGCTTTGTTCGTGTTTTCAACTCGTATTCCGCCCTAGTTTAAATTGGCACATAGGGCAACAGATAATGCGACCACAAATAAAATGGCAACGGATAATACGATGACAAATTTACAATGGCGCAGATAATAATTGTCTTACATATTCTGGATAATTTAAAATGCCACATGCGGCAAAGCCCGGAAGACATGGGGGCAAGAGAAGAAGGAAATTGCAGACAACGATCTGGGTCGCTACTGTCTCCACTCATCGATGGATCGCCGGGCGACGACATCCTCCAACCCCTTCTTCAATTCCTCACTTCTTTGCTTGAAAACAGCCATGGGTTCCTCCACCTCCTGCTCGCACTCGATCCGGATCTTCCTCAAGTCACCCATCAGTTCCTCAACGACTGCTATCAGCGTCATCCCCGAGGCACTGCTCTACTCATGCAGCATCTTCCAGCCGGTGGCCTCCTCCTCCTTCTCGGCGAGCGCCTGATACGTCTCCAACGTATCTATAATTTTTGATAGTTCCATGTTGTTATATTATCAATCTTGGATGTTTTATTATCATTTTATAGTCATTTTATATCATTTTTTGGTAGTAACCTATTGACATAGTACCAAGTGCTAGTTGTTGTTTTTTGCATGTTGTTTACATCGCAGAAAATCAATACCAAACGGGGTCCAAATGCCACGAAACTTTATGGAGATTTTTTATGGACTAGAAGACACCTAATGGGCCAAGGCTGCGCCTGGGGGGTGCTCCGAGGAGAGCACAACCCACCAAGGCACGCCAGGAGGCCCAGGCGCGCCTTGGTGGGTTGTGCCCACCTCGGGTGCCCCCCGGACCGCCTCCTTGCTCTATAAATACCCCAATATTCCAGAAACCCTAGGGGAGTCGACAAAAATCAATTCCAGCCGCCGCAGAGTCCAGAACCACCAGATCCAATCTAGACACCATCACGGATGGGGTTCACCACCTCCATTGGTGCCTCTCCAATGATGCGTGAGTAGTTCTTTGTTGACCTTCGGGTCCGTAGTTAGTAGCTAGATGGCTTCCTCTCTCTTGTTTGATTCTCAATACAATGGTCTCTTGGAGATCCATATGATGTAACTCTTTTTGCGGTATGTTTGTTGGGATAGGATGAACTTTGAGTTTATGATTAGATCTATCTTTTTATATCAATGAAAGTATTTGAGTTTCTTTGATCTCTTTTATGCATGATTGCTTATATCCTCGTATTTCTTCTCCGATATTTGGGTTTTGTTGGGCCAACTTGATCTATTTATCTTGCAATGGGAAGAGGTGCTTTGTAGTGGGTTCGATCTTACAGTGCTTGATCCCAGTGACAGAAGGGGAACTGACACGTATGTATCGTTACTACTAAGGATAAAATGATGGGGTATATCTCTACATAGATAGATCTTTTCTATATCATGTCATCATTCTTATTGCATTACTCCATTTCTCCAAGAACTGAATACACTAGATGCATGCTGGATAGCAGTTGATGTGTGGAGTAATAGTAGTAGATGCGGGCAGGAGTCAGTCTACTAATATTGGACGTGATGCTTATATAATGATCATTGCATGGCTATCGTCATGAGTATTTGAAGTTCTATCAATTGTCCAACAGTAATTTGTTTACCCATCGTTTGCTATTTTTCTCAGGAGAAGCCACTAGTGAAACCTACGGCCCCGGGTCTCTTTCTCATATTATTTGCCTTTGCGATCTACTTTTCCTTTGCTTTTATTTTCAGATCTACTAAACCAAAAATACCTTGCTGCAATTTATTTTATTTGGCATTCGATCTATCAATATTTACAACTCTCTCATGTCCGTTTGCCAATTTCTGGCGCCGTTACCCGAAAGGGATTGACAACCCCTTTAACATGTCGGGTTGCGAGTAGTTGTTATTTGTGTGTAGGTGATGTTTACGTTGTGTTGCTTGCTTCTCGTATTGTTTCGGTAACATTGGTTTCATATCTGAGGGAATACCTACCACCGCTGTGATGCATCATCCCGTCCTATTTGGGGAAATACCGACATAGCTTCAAGCGACATCAAAAGGAATTTTTGGCGCCGTTGCCGGGGAGGATCTTCAACATATACCAGGTTCCTAATCACAAATCCCATCTCCTCACAATTTACATTATTTACCATTTGCCTCTCGTTTTCCTCTCCCCCACTTCACAAAAATTTGACTTTTTATTCGCCCCTCTTTTTCGCTCGCCGTTTTCTTGCCGGATCTGTTGTTGAGTGCAATATTTTTGCGTAGACTCAAGAGAACACCAAGTTGTGTGATTTCTCAAATACCAACAACAATGATTTTATTGGCACTCCGCTTGCTCCTCCCGCCACTAGTGCAGAGTCTTGTGATATTAATACTGCTTTGCTGAATCTTGTTATGAAAGATCAATTTTTCGGTACTCCTAATGATGATGCCACGTCCCATCTTTATACCTTCATGGAATTATGCGATATGCAAAAGAAAAAAGATGTGGACAATGATGTTGTGAAGATGAAATTATTTCTGTTTTCTTTGCGTGATTCTGCAAAAATTTGGTTCTCTTCTTTGCCTCACAATAGTATCGATTCTTGGAATAAGTGCAAAGATGCTTTTATCACTAAGTATTTTCCGCCAGCAAAAATTATTTCCCTCAGAACCCAGATCATGAATTTCAAGCAATTTGAACATGAGCATGTTGCACAATCTTTGGAAAGGATGAAAATGGTGCTAAGGAATTGTCCAACTCATGGGTTAAATCTTTGGATGATCATACAAAAAATTTATGCGGGATTGAATTTTGTTTCTCGTAATCTTTTAGATTCAGCCGTGGGTGATTCTTTTATGGCAATTACTTTGGGTGAAGCCACCAAATTTCTTGATAATATTATGGTAACTTATTCGCAATGGCATACCGAAAGAGCTCCTACTAGTAAAAAAGTTAATTCGGTTGAAGAAATTTCTTCTTTGAGTGAAAAAGTCGATGCTCTTATGAAATTGGTTGCTAGTAGAAGTGCTCCTATTGATTTTAATGATATGCCTTTGTCTACTTTGATTGAGCAAAATAGTGATGCCATAGATGTGAATTTTATCTCTCTAAATAATTTCAACAACAATGCTTATAGAGGTAATTTTAATCCTAGGCCTTTCCCTAGTAATTCCTCTAATAATTATGGTAATTCCTATGGAAATCCTTACTATAATAATAATAGGAACACCTCTGATCATGAGAATAATATTAAAGAATTTATCAACACGCAAAAAGTTTTCAACACTACCATAGAGGAAAAGTTGAATAAGATTGATGATTTGTCTAGAAGTGTTGATAGAATTTCTCATGATGTGGAAAGTCTCAAGATGAAATTTTTTGTGCCTAAGGTAGAAGAATCAATTAAAGCTCTTTATGTTTCTATGGATGAAAGTAAGAAAAGGAACCGCTATGCTTAGAGCTAAAAGAGAATTTTTAGAAAAAACGTTTTCTAGTGATTACTTTTGCAAAAGTGATGAAGATCTTAAAATGATTGGTGTTTCTTCTAGTGATTCCTTGTTTAGTAAAGTTAAGATTGATGAAAAACGGACTGGAGAAGAGTCATCTTTAGTTAGAAGGCGTCCCGATAATTCGGAGGGTGAAAATCTTGTTGAGAAAATTGATAAAAGTGGGTTTGAAGAGGTAAAAACTTTAGCTAGTGATGTGCCCACTCTTTTGGATTACAAAGACTTTAATTATGATAGTTGCTCTTTGATTGATTGTATTTCTTTGTTGCAATCCATGATAAATTCACCCCATGCTTATGAACAAAATAAAGCTTTTACTAAACATATTGTTGATGCAATGATGAAAGCTTTAGAAGAAAAGTTGGAATGAGAAGTTTCAATTTCTAGAAAATTGCATGATGAAAGGGAACCTACTATCGAAGTCAAGATTAAAAATTATGAGTGTTTTGCTTTGTGTGACTTGGGTGACTTGGGTGCTAGTGTTTTTACAATTCCGAAATCTTTATGTGATGTGATTGGTCTTACCGATATTGAATCATGTTCTTTAAACTTTCACTTGGCGGATTCTACTATTAAAAAACCTATGGGAAGAATTAATGATGTTCTTATTCTTGCAAATAGGAATTATGTGCCCATAGACTTTATTGTTCTTGATATTGATTGCAATCCGTCTTGTCCAATTATTCTTGGTAGACCGTTTTTACGCACTATCGGTGTCGTGATTGATATGAAAGAAGGCAATATTAACTTCTAATTTCCTTTGAGGAAGGGTATGGAACACTTCTCTAGAATAAGAATTAGGCCACCATATGAATCAATCATGAGGGCATCTTATGGATCTCGAACTGGAGATGACAAAACGTAGATCCTTGCTTTATGCCTAGCTAAGGGCATAAAACTATAGCGCTTGTTGGGAGGCAACCCAATGAATAAAATTTATTTTTGCTTCTTGCTTCCTGTTTTTGAGTGTTAGCACAATTATGCTACTGTTATGATTGTGTTGTTTATGTTTTCATTAGTGTTTGTGCCTAGTAAATCCTTTAGGATCTTCTTGGGTGATAGTTGTTTGATCTTGCTGAAAAAACAGAAACTTTTGCGCTCGCGAAAATAATTCTCATTTTTAACCAGAGAGCGACAAAATACCCATTCCTTTTGCAGTAGATCAATATACAAATTTCTCAGGCCGTCCTAATTTTTCAGAGTTTTTGGAGTTATAGAAGTATTCGAAACACCCAGATTACTACAGACTGTTCTGTTTTTGACAGATTCTGTTTTCTTTGCGTTGTGTGCTTGTTTTGATGGCTCTATGGTTTTCTTTGATGAGTTTTTCCCATAGAAAAGCTGGAATACAGTAGAATAATGAAAAAACAAAATATGAATTGGTTTGATATAGTACTTATAGTAGTGATTTATTTTATTATACTAATGGATCTCACGAAGGCTTTGTTGAGTTTTGTGTGATTGAAGTTTTCAAGTTTTGGGTTATCTTACAATGTATGAAGGAATAAGGAGTAAGAAGAGACTAAGCTTGGGGATGCCCCGACATCCCAAGCTATTATCCAAAAGAGAGCAAGCAACTAAGCTTGGGGATGCCCCCGAGTGGCATCCCCTCTTTCTTCTAACGACCATCGGTATTTTACTCAAAGCTATATTTTTATTCGTCACATACTATGTGTTTTGCTTGGAGCGTCTTGTATGATACAAGTCTTTGCTTGTTTTTTTTGTGTTTTTGTAAGTGCTTCTAGTGCCAACCCTAGTTGGTTTTGGAATATTGATGACAAACCTAGTTGAGGGACTAATGTGTTTGTGAGAATTGCAGGATAACACAGGTAGAAGTCCCTCATTGATTCGGTTTTCCTACCAGAGATGACCCCTAAAAATGTAAGAAGACATTGAAGACAAAGGTGGTATGTGAAGACATTCACATTGAAGACTATGACAAGAGAAGACATCACATGAAGACTATGGAGCGCGAAGACTTAGTTCTTTCGTCGTTCTTTTTCTTCTTTGTTGAGTCATAGGAACCACCGTACTGTTAAGTGGGGTCCAAGAGAACCAGTCAGAATGACTGAAGTGATGCTTAAACAAAATCCTATGTCTTCGAGTGAAGACTATGAGAGCAAATCTTGTCCAGAGTTGGATAAGTCAGCTTTGCTTGTAGCCCAAGTAAAGTTGCCGTGTGTGTTTGAAATCTGACTGTTGGAACACGTGTCAGTTCCTTAGTGACCCAGGGTCATTTCGGACAAATCAGGTCGGGTTGCCTAGTGGCTATAAATAGCCCACCCCCTACAACCATAAACGGTTGGCTGCTCAGAGTTAGAGTACGGCTTTTGTCGTTTGAGAGCAACCCACCTCGAAGCCTTTGAGAGAGAATTCCTTGCGAGGATAAAGCCCTAAACACCCAGAGCCAAAGAGTGTTAGGAATCACTTAAGTCTTCCTGTTTGTGTGATCTGAAGACTTATTACACTTGAGGACTGTGAATCCTCCAGCCGGTTAGGCGTCGTGTTCTGAGCATCCAAGAGTCATTGTGGATCGCCGGTGAACGAAGTCTGTGAAGGTTTGGAAGTCTACCTTGAAGACTTACCAGAGTGATTGGGCGAGGACTGGGTGTCCTTAGCTCAAGGGGAATAAGGTGAAGACGAGGTCTTCTGAGTTGAATCTCAGCCTCCCCAACCAGACGTACAGTTGTCACAGCAACTGGAACTGGTCCAACAAATCATTGTCTTCAACGAGTCACTGGTTTCATCCTTCCCTTCCCTTTACTTACCGTTGGTCCTTGTGAAGTCATTGCATGATTGCATTATCTTTTGTCTTCACTGAGTGACTGCTTGTTCTGATTGGCTTCACAATATCTTCCTACCTGATCTTTACTGCCTAGCTGCTATTAGTCATTGTGCTTTCACTTCATTGAATACTTGACTATGGCTTGCCTAGTGTAGTCTACCTTCCGCTGCATGGTAATAGGTTTATTTCTACCGTTTGTCTTCGAAACTTCTATGTTTTGAAGACTTTCATAAAAATCGCCTATTCACCCCCCCCTCTCTAGTCGATCACTTGCACTTTCAATTGGTATCAGAGCAAGGTACTCCCTTGTTCTGTGTGATTCGGTTTAACCACCTGGAGTTTTAGCTATGTCGACTGCGGGGATAATTAAAGTCTCCGCTGCTTGCCCCGTCTTCGATGGAACTGAATATCCCTACTGGAAGAATAAGATGCGCATGCATCTTGAAGCCATTGATGTCGACCTATGGTATGTCGTCAAGAATGGCGTTCCCAAGGCTGGTGAAGGTGTCACCGCTGCTGATGTCAAGAAGTTCGTTCAACTGGACTCCACTGCCAAGAACATCATCTGTGGTCATCTGACCAAAGGATAGTATGGCCGCGTGAGTGCTTTGGAAACATCTAAGCTAGTCTGGGACTGGCTCTCCAAGGTCAATGAAGGCGTCTCAACCCAGAGAGATCAGAGAATCAGTGTCCTTCGCAACCTCTTCAACCTCTTCAAGAGAAATGACAATGAGAACGTCGAGCTTACATTTGATCGACTCACTGACATCACAAATGAGCTTCAAGCTCTCAGCGCCACTGAGATCACCAAGCATGAAGTCGTCAAGACACTCCTGAGATCACTTGACAGCTCGTTTGACACCCTAGCCCTGATGATTCAAGAACGTCCTGATTTCGAGACACTCAATCCGTCTGACATACTTGAGAGGCTCAACACACATGAGTTTCAGCTTTCTGAGAAAAGAGACATCTACGGTACCAACTATGGGCGAACTCGTGCCTTGAAGGCAAAAGCTGTCTCCTCATCTGAAGAAGAATCTGACAGCAGTTCTGATGATCCTGAAGACATTGGAAAGGAGCTTGCTATGCTTGTGAAGAAGTTCCAAAAATTCACCAAGAAGAAAGGCTTCAGAAAGTCTTCACGATCAAGCTCAAGGAATGATGAAGCTTCTTCTCATGACTACAAGAAGAGAACATGCCACAAGTGCAAGACACCTGGCCACTACATCTCTGAGTGTCTGCAGTGGGACAATGAGAACAAGAAGAAGAAGAAGAAGAAGAAGAGCAAGGAATATGACTCTGACGACAAGAAGAAGAAGAAGAAGAAGAAGAAATACTCAAAGTCTTCTTCCAAGTAAGTCTTCATCACACAAGAAGAGCTCATCTGGCAAGGCACGTGCATTTGTTGGCAAGGAAATGGATTCAAAGGAGGAGTCCGCTTCTGAGGAGGCGGAGGTGGAGTCTAAGGAGGAGTCCGATTCTAGCGTTGCAAGTCTGGCTACAGCATATGTTGCCAAGTCCATCTTCAACACTGATGACAATGACTTCATCACCGACACCGATGCAAATGACAAGGACTACTCCGCTCCTACCTACTGCTTCATGGCACGTGGCGCCAAGGTAAACACACGCACTACTCACTATCAAACATCTAGTGAAGATGACTCTGATTGTGGTTCAAAACCCAGCTACAAAACACTTGCTAAAATTGCAACTGAACAACAGAAAGCTATGGAACATATTCAAAAACTGTTAGACAAAAGTGATGATCTGTTAGACGCTGAAATGACTCGATCTCAGTCCTTAATTGAAGACATAAAAAATCTTCACGTTAAGTATGAGGAACTTGAAAGTCGTCATGAAACGCTCTCAACAACTCATGAAAAGCTTTCCTATGATTATCTTCAAAGGAAGCAAGATCTTGAGAAATTGAGAGGGGCTCATGAAGATCTTCAAAAGGAAAATGAGTCACTTCGCGCCGAACAGATCAGTTCCCCTCAGGAAGGATTTGAACCACCATGTCTTAAATGCATCGAGCGTGACAATGCTACTTCTATTGCTAAGTGTTCTACTGCTGCTACTGTTGCAATATCTTCAACTGTTGATGTGGTAACTAACCCCTCTGCTGAGGATACCACTGCTATTGCTGATGAGAATGCTAGGTTGAAGACATTGCTTGAAACAGGGATGTACAAAAGTCTCAAAGGGCATTAGACACTATGTGATGTCCTCAAAAGGCAGATCCTGAACCGAAACCCAAGGAAAGAGGGTGTTGGGTTCGAAAGGAAAATGAATGCTGATGGCTCTTACTGGAAACCTGAGCAGTACCCCAAAACCACATGGGTTGCTGCAAAGGAACCTTCAGCGGATCCATCCACTCTATCTGGCTTCACTTGTGCTAATCCCATTGTTATTGATGAATCCTTTGATGCAAACTATAAACTGTTTAAGAATCAAAATGGTGAAGTGTTTGCCAGGTATATTGGTACTAACTGCAGGAATGGACCGCCTATGAAGAAGGTCTGGGTGCCGAAAAGGTGGTTGGAGAATCTTCCTGTGAATGTCATCATGACACCACAGGTGAAGAAGACAAACCACAGACCACAGACTTCATACGGTCCAAAGGCTTCATACAGACAGAGGACTCACCTGAGTCGCACTAACGAAAATGTTTTGTAGGGAAACCGTAGTCAGGCCTGTGAATATGAGCGCGTTTCATCAAACCACCATGTTCATAATACCAGGAACTATTCTACTTATTCTTATGAGTACTATTGTCCACCTGCAAGACTTTTTGCTAGGGCTCCAAAGCCAAAGTACTCAGATGCTGCACTTAGACTCATTGCTTCGAAGCCACCCTTGAAGATGTGGGTGGCTAAGAAATCTTAACTCTCTTTTGCAGGGAAAGGTCTCCAGCCGAAAACCAAAATCATCTGACGCTATTGCTGGGGACCTTAAACATCTTGTAGGGCCCAAGATCAAATGCCCAAATGGTCTTATTATGTACTTTGTTCCTGAATCGCTTGCTACTCGCCCTATCAGTCCAAATCTCGATCTAAGCTTTCATAATCCACTGGTTCATCAAATGTTTTTGCTTCACAATTCTCTTCGTGAAGCCTATCCCCCTAATTTCACTGTAGGGTACGACACCAGCTGCTTCAGAATGGATTATTGATAGTGGGTGTACCAATCACATGACTAGAAAGCGAAGCCTTCTTATGGACTCAACACTACGTCCATCTGACAAAAGTCACATCACATTTGCTGACACTGGTAAAAGCAAGGTATTGGGTCTAGGTAGAGTTGCAATCTCAAAGGATCAACACATGGATAAAGTCATGCTTGTTGAATCCCTTGGTTTCAACTTAATGTATGTTTCAATGCTTTGCGATTTAAACATGATTGTGATGTTTGGAAAATATCGTTGCCTTGTACTAATGGAATCTGACAAGTCTCTAGTGTTTGAAGGGTATCGGAAAGATGATTTGTACATGGTAGATTTCTCAGTAGGACCACAACTTGCCGTATGTCTTCTAGCAAAAGCTTCTGAATGCTGGCTCTGGCATCGGAGGCTAGGGCATGCTGGCATGAGGAACCTCCACACCCTTGCAAGGAAGAAGCATGTCATAGGCATCGAGGGCGTCAAGTTCAAGAAGGATCACTTATGCGGTGCCTGTGAAGCAGGAAAGATGACGAGGGCCAAGCATCCCTCGAAGACAATCATGACAACGACTCAACCCTTTGAACTGCTCCACATGGATCTTTTCGATCCCACTCATTACTCAACTCTTACTACTACTGCTTGTCTCTATGGCTTTGTCATTATTGATGATTATTCAAGATATACTTGGGTGCATATAATCCTCTACAAGACTGAAGTGCAGGATGTCTTCAGACGCTTCGCCAATCAAGCCATGAACAACTATGGCGTCAAGATCAAGCACATCAGAAGTGATAACGGCACTGAATTCAAGAACACTGGTCTAGACACTTATCTTGATACTTTGGGCATTACACATGAATTCTCAGCTCTGTACACACCACGGCAGAATGGCGTCGTGGAACGCAAGAACAGAACACTTATTGAGATGGCCCGGACGATGCTTGATGAATACAAGACTCCAAGAAAGTTCTGGCCTGAAGCCATTGATACTGCATGCCATATCATCAACCGTGTTTATCTTCACAAGCTTCTGAACAAGACATCCTATGAGCTCCTTACTGGAAAGAAGGCAAATGTCAGTTACTTCAGAGTGTTTGGTGCCAGGTGCTGGATCAAGGATCCACATCACACTTCAAAATTTGCACCAAAAGCACATGAAGGTTTTATGCTGGGATATGGAAAGGATTCGCACTCCTACAGAGTCTTCAACCTCTTTCATTATAAAGTGGTTGAAACAGTGGATGTGCGGTTCGATGAGACTAACGGCTCACAAAGAGAGCACCTGCCAAATGTGCTAGATGAAGTTCCATCCAGTAAATGAATCAAACTTATGGGAACTGGAGAAATCATACCTTCTGAAGCTCAGCCTGAAGAGGAACTTATCATCTCCGCACCTGATCAACCTGAAGACAATGATCAAACTGAAGACAATGCTCAGCCTGAAGACAATCCTTCTAACGATGACAATGATCAGCAAGAGCAAAATCTTCATCCTGTGCATCCTCATGTCGCAAATGAAGTACAGATTGAGAGAATAATTGATAGCATCAATGCACCAGGTCCACTCACTTGTTCAAGGGCAACACAGCTAGCAAATTTCTGTGGGCACTTTGCATTTTTCTCAATATATGAACCCAAGAAAGTTGAATAAGCCTTCATGGAACCTGAATGGATTCAAGCTATGCAAGAAGAGCTTCAGCAGTTTGAGCTGAATAATGTATGGGAACTGGTTAAGCGTCCTGATCCTCGCAAGCACAATATAATAGGGACCAAATGGATATATCGCAACAAGCAAGATGAGCATGGTCAAGTTGTCAAAAATAAAGCTCGTCTCGTTGCTCAAGGGTACACTCAAGTTGAAGGGATTGACTTCGATGAAACATTTTCTCCTGTGGCTAGACTTGAAGCCATACGCATACTGCTGGCCTATGCAAATCATCATAACATTCTTCTATATCAAATGGATGTGAAGAGCGCTTTTCTCAATGGCAAGATTGAAGAAGAAGTGTATGTTGCACAACCGCCTGGCTTTGAAGATCCAAAACATCCTGACATGGTGTACAAGCTCAACAAGGCACTATATGGCCTCAAACAAGCCCCTCGGGCTTGGTATAACACACTCAAATACTTCCTGAAGAGCAAAGGCTTCAAACCTAGTTCCCTCGACCCCACTCTCTTCAAAAAGACATATGATGGTGAACTGTTTGTGTGCCAAATATATGTGGATGACATTATCTTCGGCTGCACCAATCAGAAATACACTGACGAGTTTGGATATATGATGCAAGAGCAATATCAGATGTCCATGATGGGTGAGCTGAAGTTCTTCCTTGGTCTTCAAATACGTCAGCAACGCAACGGCATCTTCATATCTCAAGAGAAGTATCTCAAAGATTGCCTGAAGAAATTTGGGATGCAAGACTGCAAAGGCTTCACGACTCCAATGCCAGCCAAACATCATCTGGGTCCCGACGACAATGGTAAAGAGTTCGATCAAAAGGTATACCGCTCCATGATTGGTTCTTTACTTTATCTATGTGCATCTAGGCCAGATATTATGCTTAGTGTTTGCATGTGTGCTCGATTCCAAGCGGCACCAAAGGAATCGCATCACTTAGCTGTGAAGCGAATTCTTCGATATTTGGCTCACACCCCAACATTAGGATTATGGTATCCAAAGGGCTCAGAGTTTGATCTGGTTGGATTCTCGGATGCTGATTATGCTGGTGACAAGGTGGATCGCAAGTCTACATCAGGCACATGTCATTTTCTGGGACGATCACTTGTATGTTGGTCTTCAAAGAAGCAGAACTGTGTATCTCTCTCCACTGCTGAATCTGAATACATTGCTGCTGGATCTTGCTGCGCTCAGCTTCTATGGATGAAGCAAACACTCAAAGATTATGGCATTCATATGAAGCAAGTGCCACTCTATTGCGACAACGAAAGCGCCATCAAGATTGCCAACAACCTAGTTTAGCACTCGAAGACAAAGCACATTGAAATTTGTCATCACTTTCTCAGAGATCATGTTGTGAAGGAAGATATTGATATCATACACGTCAACACTGAAGAGCAATTGGCAGATATC
Organism: Triticum urartu; assembly: GCF_056163025.1. Taxonomy (NCBI): domain Eukaryota; kingdom Viridiplantae; phylum Streptophyta; class Magnoliopsida; order Poales; family Poaceae; genus Triticum; species Triticum urartu. The sequence goes on along the minus strand of NC_141879.1, from coordinate 397,721,905 downwards.
TTCACCAAGCCCTTGGATGAGAAGAGGTTTTGCAAGTTACCGTGTGAGCTAAATATCTTGGAATCCTCAAATGTCCTGTGATTAGGCACACATCCTAACACTTATGCATATTGATGACTTAGATGTGCAACACATGAAGTAAAGTATATCTTCAATCAATGAAGACTTACATTCTAAGTGTGAATACATTAATGTGGAATTTGACTTCGGAGCGCCACAATAATTGTGCGCCGTGTCTGGGTCTAATACTTCCTATATGGTGGGTAACGCCACCACCAAATTTTTCTGGTTGAAGTGTTTCACTCATGGCGTTATGTTTGGTATGTCTTCACATTTGGTTTGGCTTCAATCTCAACCTGTCTTCATGATTATCTTCACTATGTTGATTATATATATATATACTAGTGTTCTGTCCTCTACAGCATTCACTTATAGCTATGTCTTCTTGTTGAATCTTTTGAACTAAGTGAATGTGATTGGACCCTAACCTCTCTATGCTTTCTATCTCAAACTCTATCTCTCCAAATCATATGCACTCTATTGAAACTGTCGAATATCCTCTCTACGTCCTTCTCAGCAGAAGATACAGAGACAAACATTAAGTCCGTTTTCAATGCTAATTCCTTCACCTGAAACCCGGAGAAGTGGGAACGACCACCCGACAATCCAGGCGTGCGTGGGAACGTGGAACAACCTCCGATATGTTGCATGATGGCCATGTGTCCTTCAGATGTGAATCGCCAGGGGCACCTGTGTCATAACACTGTGCTGTCCCTGTCTCTATAAATACACGCCTCACCACAGTCATTATCTCTTCTTCCACTCTCGCACAAACCCTAGCGCCACCGCTCACCCTCGATGACGTCGGCGACGAAGCGCTTAGTTGCCGCGACCTCACCGACGCCGTCTTCACGCCGGCCGCGGACATAGTCTTCTCCGCCGTCACCGTAGGTGTCCTCCGTCGCCAAGTTAGGGCACGGACGATCGATCTGCTCGGCCTCCTCTCCCACTCCGTCTAGCAGTTCTTCGTGTGGTAAATAAAACTTCCTTTTTACGGCCCCTTTGATTCTATAGATCCATCACTTTCTACCACAAGCAGTTTCTGTTCACACAAGTTGGATCTATTTCATACTGCATCTCATAATATGCCTAGTATGTTCACTTATGCTTCACAAAGTAGTTAGATTCCTCACTTGTACTTATTCATGGATTCGTACAAATCTGGAACCAACTCTCTATCTATGAGTGAATGTCTTCGCACTATGAGGTCAATGTCTTCTAAACTGATTTATCTTCAAAATCTTCTGAGAATGCATATGACCTCTTCCCCTTCCTTCGCACCTTAATGCTGCCACAGGTACATGTCCATGGGAGAATCCCTTGGTTCTCATAATCTGCATTCATTTGTAGAATTCTTACAGCATCATATAAATTCTTCCGAAGCCAGTTCCTGTTTGACCAGCAAGCGGAAGCCTTTGAAACCTTTGAATGTGTTGAAACCATTCAGTTTGAAGCTCATGGCTACAGAGAAATCAGCAAGGAAGGGTGGCCGACAGCGTCGAGGGGGAACATCAAGAGATCTGCCTGATGACCTCTCAGAGCTGTACAAGACAGACCCAGAAGAGGATTACAATCAGCGCAAGACACGAATCCAATGGATTCGAAGGTACTGGGCTGAGCAATGGTTCAAGTACAGGTTTGTGACCCAGGAATATGCAGAGAAGAATGCCATCAAGCGACCATGGGGAGACATCCTATACAGAAATCTTCAACCCAGGTCCAGAGATGAAGCCATTGAACAAGGCTTTATCCCTGCATGGTCCGTGGACCACGGCCTGCAGATGCTGATCCATCATCATTGCTATGGTGTCGTGACGACAATCTGTTCAAGCGCAACTTCCAGTTTGCCAAGAACTCGGCTAAGCAAAACAAGAAGACATTGGGACTAGACTTCAACCCTGGTCCTTCTGCTCCCCGTGCCGATGGCACCCGCGAAGCTGAACCCAATCTTGTTGGGCCCTTCTACAACCTGGAAGGTCTCATCACTCATATCATGGTTCAAGGGACAGCCGTGGATGAGCCTGCAGATGACGCTGAATCTGATGAAGTGCCTGCATTGCCGAAGCCAAAGAAACTGAAGAAGCCTAAAGCTTCAAAGCCTTCTCCTGCACCAAAGGTCTTACATGCGAAGCCACTGGCTACTGCACCTCCAGAAGACATTGTGCAGTCTGAAGATCTATCACGTATCTCCAAGAAGACTGAGATGAGAAAGAGTACTGATCAGGCACTGACAACTGCTGCTATTCTGCGCAATGACGCCATTGATCTCTCCAGCGATGAAGATCTTGCAGATGACGCTCTTGAGCAACTGATCAAGAGCAAGTAAGAAGCAGAGATCTTCAATGATTTGCCTCTCTTTGATGTGGCAATCATCCATAACTTCATCGATGAGTGATTTGACATGCCCAACCTCAGCTTTGAAGACCTGCAACTTCCAATTGGCCTCAGTGTCGCCTTCACTGGCGCCATTGCTTCTGAGCTAGCTCTAGCTCAGCGCATTGTTGAACTGAAGCAAAAGATCGACTATGAGAAAGCTCAGTTCAAGAAGCACATGGCCAAGCTCAGTGTGCAAGATGTCAAAAACTTCAAGATCATGTTGCACGAGCTCAAAGAAGCCTTTCTCAAGAAGCGTGAAGAAGCTCAAGATTCTCGTGAGTGCATGAAGAGCCTGGCTGACAAGTGTGTGCAAGCCTACAATGAGGCTGAGAAGCGCAAGGCTCTTGGTCATCCTGGCATCGACCCAAGAATGGCTGCAAAGAAGAAGAAGCCCTCAACTGACCAATCTGCACCTTCGGGGCAGGAAGAACCTCGCATAGTCTTCCCAAGTAGCATGACTGGCTCGAAGCCAAAGGTCAGGTCAACTGCTTCAGAACTGAAGAAGACAAGGACTGCTGAGGCTGAAGCCAGAAAAAGGAAAAATCCTAAAGCTTCTGATGTTGCTCCCTCTAAGAAGAAGCGCAAGACCAAGAAGGATCGGGCTGCTCCCACAGAGCCCTTAGTTGTTGAACCCATCTCAATGGTTCGCCCTGCATCTGAACACCACGAGCGCCAACTGGTTGTTCATGAGCCTGCTTCCACAGAGGCTCATGACGCTGAAGACATTCCAGCAGTTGATCCCACCGCTGCTGAAGACATTGGTCACCATGACAATGTTGAAGATGATGAAGTCCTTCCTCAGATCGAGCACCAACTTGTATCATCGCCCGTGCTCACGCACAGCGAACTCATCAGCATTGGCCGTCCTCTGACGCCAACTGCTCAGGATGCATCATGGGCTGATCACCCACAGAGACAAGACACTCCAAGCTCTCCCCAACCGCAAGCAGCCCCATCAGTGCAAGAAGAAGATGACTTTGAGGCCCAGCCAACTCCATCTCCACAGGCGTCGCCAGCGCTACGCAGGCTTCGCAAAGGACCAAGGCCTCAAGTCCCTCTTTCGAGCGTTCCAGAAGGAGAAGTGTCCCACCAATCTGTTGCACGTCAAGTGTTTCCAGATGCCACTCCTACTGTGAATGTCTCCGAGTCTGAGGCTAAAGCTACTGAAGACATTCCGGCTGCATCAGCCGACGACAAACAAGAAGAAGAACGTGTCCCTACTCCCCCCATTACTGAAGAAGCTGTTCTCGAGGAGAACGTGTTTGTGCCCGACCCTCTAGCTCATCAAGTGGAGGTTGAGAATCTTAAGGCTGCCACCACCAACACAAATGAAGCCAATGACGTAGTCATGGCTGAAGCAAATGTGGAGCCTGCACCAACCAATGTGCCAGAAGTCAATGAAGCCAATGATGCAACTGCTCTTGAAGCCTCTGTTGTGCAGCCTAACGCCTCTGTTAATGCCACTGCTCCTGTTCCGCCACCTCGGCCACACACTATCGAGCAAGCATTCAACTATGGCCAATTTGTCACTGTCAAATGGCCTTTTCTGACTCCTCCGCCTGCTGCTGGTCCTTAGTTTGACTATCACGTTGAGCACAGGCCTCAGGTTCAGAAGCCAATACCAAGGTTGCCCAGGTTTCCAGGCACTGCATCTGCACCCGGATCGTTCAATATCAATGGCTTCAAGGCACACAACACCTTCTTCAATAGCGCCAAGAACCCCTACTCAAAGGCAAGAATATCTTCTGATCGGTTCTGGAGCTATCAGCAGTGAAGTTATTACTCATGCATTCTGTACAATCAAGGTCGCATTTTCCCACATATGCGTCTTGACACTGAAGCCATAACTGGTCTACCCTGTTTGGAAGAAGCTCTGGATTGCTTTAGAGAGTCTGGCTTGCTGCAGTTCATCACTGATAAGGAGCACTAGAATGAAGAACTGCTGCTCCAATTCTATGCCACTCTTCATATCCGTGGCTACAACAGGGATCCGAAGACTTGGGTCCTTGAGTGGATGACAGGCAATGTTCATCATGAAGCCAAAGCCTTTGATATCATTGAGCTTACTGGCCTACCCACTCCAGGAGATCTGTATGAACCTGGTTGTCAGCTTCATAGTGCTGCTATGGAAAGCATCTTCCACAAGCCTGAGCCCAATATGAGTCAGATGCTCAGCATGATGAAGCCTTTGCCTCCAGATGCTGAATATCCTAAGGAGTTCTTTGTTGAAGACCTTGAGTATCTGCCACGTACTATCTATCACATCATAAGGCGAACTCTCTGGCCCATCAAAGGACATTCTCCACATGCCAAGCTAGAAGGTGCAATGAAGACTTTGGTCTTTCATATTCTTCATGGCAAAAGCTTCAATGCACAAGATTTCTTCATTCGCCAGCTTGCTGCATCAGGATCTGACATTTTTGGCTTGAAGTTTTACGCTCCATGGATTATGCGGCTGATCAAACTACACTCAGCTATCACCTATCAGCCCTCTGCTCGCAATCATCGGATCTTTTTGCCTGACATCGATATGTCAGTTGAAGCCATCTATATAGAGCCTGCCAAGGAGCCCCTTAGTCTTCAAAATGCTGAGAATCAAAGCTTCTCTCAAAACATTGAAGGAGTTCAAGCAGTCACTCGTGTTTATCCTCTGGCTGGTACTACACGTGCACCTCATCGTGCCCTCACTGAAGCCACTGAAAGCACCATTGACCAACGGCCCAAGAAGCGATCTCGTGTTCTCAATGACCGAGAGCTTCTGGTTGCCCTTCATTAGAAACAGGATAAGCATCATGACTGGCTGAAGCGCCAAATGCAAAGCCTCTTGGTGGACGTAAACAGGATTCGCAATCTTGCCACCAAGAATGCCTTTGTTGCCCATGAAACCTGACGGTGTACATGGAAAGGGCTGACGCTTATGTGCTCTGAGGATGATCTTCAAGAGGATGGCTTCTATGAACGCTTCAAGTTTGACTCAACACCTCCAAGAAGGACTATGCTACGACGAACTCCGTCTCTTGAAGACTCTGAGTTCTCCTCCTCTGCTGCAACCGTGAATGCCAGAGTGATCGATGATGAAGATGATGCTACTTCACCGCCCCCTACTTCTTCACGCATCGACACTGCCCCGAGTTTGTCTGCACCGCCTAACAACACTGACGACCTTGCTGCTTCACCTACTCCTCATGGGAACGAGTAGATGCTCTATGCCTTCAAACCTTTTTGGTCCTTACTGACAAAAGGGGGAGAAGCATATGAGTTTGATAGTCTTCAAGCGGGTCCATATGGGCGGTTGCTTTATATTTTGCCTAGTGTTTACAACTCTCGTTTTGATACATTTGGTTCTTTGAGTTGTAGCACTTAAACTCGATGGTCGTCTGCTACTTATTTGCTATTCTGTGATGCGATGATAAATTCCGCATGTGCGACGATAAATTCCGCACTTAGATCATTTTGCAGACGTCCATTTTTCATTATGCATGTCATTATCTTCACATACTTTTCATGCATGATGAATTGTCATCATAAGTTGAAGAGGATCTCCACAAGTACAACCTGCCATGTGCATTTGCATTCCAAAAGCAAATTACTTATATGCACATCTTCAGGGGAGCCCTTGCAACTTACGAAGACAATACCCTATCCTTTACAATTTCACATATTATATTCCCCGTTGAAAACTTCAACTAGTTCGTCATCAATCACCAAAAAGGGGGAGATTGTAAGTGCGTCTAGTGCCACCCCTAGTTGGTTTTGGAATATTGACGACAAACCTAGTTGAGGGACTAATGTGTTTATGAGAATTGCATGATAACACAGGTAGAAGTCCCTCATTGATTCGGTTTTCCTACCAGAGATGACCCCTAAAAATGTAAGAAGACATTGAAGACAAAGGTGGTATGTGAAGACATTCACATTGAAGACTATGACAAGAGAAGACATCGCATGAAGACTATGGAGCGCGAAGACTTAGTTCTTTCGTCGTTCTTTTTCTTCTTTGTTGAGTCATAGGAACCACCGTACTGTTAAGTGGGGTCCAAGAGAACCAGTCAGAATGACTGAAGTGATGCTTAACCAAAATCCTATGTCTTCGAGTGAAGACTATGAGAGCAAATCTTGTCCACAGTTGGATAAGTCAGCTTTGCTTGTAGCCCAAGTAAAGTTGTCGTGTGTGTTTGAAATCTGACAGTTGGAACACGTGTCAGTTCCTTAGTGACCCAGGGTCATTTCGGACAAATCAGGTCGGGTTGCCTAGTGGCTATAAATAGCCCACCCCCTACAACCATAAACGGTTGGCTGCTTAGAGCTAGAGTACGGCTTTTGTCGTTTGAGAGCAACCCACCTCGAAGCCTTTGAGAGAGAATTCCTTGCGAGGATAAAAGCCCTAAACACCCAGAGCCAAATAGTGTTAGGCATCACTTAAGTCTTCATGTCTCTGTGATCTGAAGACTTATTACACTTAAGGACTGTGAATCCTCCAGCCGGTTAGGCGTCACGTTCTGAGCATCCAAGAGTCATTGTAGATCGTTGGTGAATGAAGTCTGTGAAGTTTTGGAAGTCTACCTTGAAGACTTACCAGAGTGATTGGGCGAGGACTGGGTGTCCTTAGCTCAAGGGGAATAAGGTGAAGACGAGGTCTTCTGAGTTGAATCTCAGCCTCCCCAACCAGACGTACAGTTGTCACAGCAACTGGAACTAGTCCAACAAATCATTGTCTTCAACGAGTCACTGGTTTCATCCTTCCCTTCCCTTTACTTACTGTTGGTCCTTGTGAAGGCATTGCATGATTGCATTATCTTTTGTCTTTACTGAGTGACTGCTTGTTCTGATTGGCTTCACAATATCTTCCTACCTGATCTTTACTGCCTAGCTGCTATTAGTCATTGTGCTTTCACTTCATTGAATACTTGACTATGGCTTGCCTAGTGTAGTCTACCTTCCGCTGCATGGTAATAGGTTTATTTCTATCGTTTGTCTTCGAAACTTCCATGTTTTGAAGACTTTCATAAAAATCGCCTATTCACCCCCCCCCCCCTCTCTAGTCGATCACTAGCACTTTCAGTTTTAAGTCTTGATTCCTTGCTGAACACACCTATTTGAGAGAGCCAAAATTATGTCATGACTTGTTAGAATTGCTCTCTATGCTTCACTTATTTTTATGAGCTATGGACTTGCTCTAGTGCTTCACTTATATCTTTTTGAGCACGGTGTGCTTTAGTATTTTTGAAGAAATGCTCTCTTGCTTCACTTAGATTTATTTGAGATTTAGTAAAATTTTGAATAAATTCTCTCTTGCTTCACTTAAATTAATTTTAGAGAAAGAAATGTTATGCTCATGATCTTCACTTATATTTGTTTGAGCTTGCCAAAAGCAACATACGAAAATTAGTCCCAAAGTGATAGATATCCAAGAAGGATATAATAAAAACTTTCATGAAGATCATTGGACAAAATAAACTTGATTTAGTAATAGTTTTGAGATGTGATGATGTGATATGTGAGTTATGTTGATGAGTAATTATGCTTTAGTAAAAAATATTGGTGTTAAGGTTTGTGATTCCCTATGCAAGCACGAAAGTCAATAATTATGCAATGAAATTATATTCTACTTGTGGTGCATTATTTGGTGTTAATTATGCTTAATTCTCGCTTATGAGATTATTCGTTTCTTGGTTGGTCGCTTCTCAATCTTTGGCTAGCCTTCATTTTGCACTAAGTATGACCTCTACTTGTGCATCCAAAAACCTTTAAACCAATTTTGCAACATGAGTCCACTATATCTACCTATATGCAGTATTCTTTTGCCGTTCCAAGCAAATTTGTATGTGCCATCTCTAATTTTCAAAATAAACTTCTCTTTTGTGTGTTCGTTTCGCTCGCCGAGCGGTGAGGGGTGGCTAATATTTTCCATGCTAGATGTGTTATTCTCACGATGAGTGTTTATTCACTTGTCATTGCACGAGAGTAAGGCAAAGGTATTAGGGATGCCTAGTCCTGAAATGGAAAATGAATTTACTTTATGTTGTCAAATAATAAATTCCTTGAAAAGTGTTGGTATGGAAGGCACCCATGGATACGGTTAGCCATGGAAAGTGAAAGTATGGTGGAAAAAGGAATAAACTTTATTTTATGTTTGGGAACCGCCTATGATATATCTAGGCATGGAAAGTGTTGGGAACTCTAAGTCGTTTTCGTTGGTGGGAAGGATACACCTCCCAAAATGTTTTTATCTCTAAGTTTTTCGCTCTGAGCTCTGGCACCTCTACAAATCCCTACTTCCCTCTACGAAGGGCCTTTCTTTTACTTTATGCAATTTTTATTTTTGAATTTGAGTCTCCATCTTCTCTTATAAAAGCACCAACTAGGAGGCACTATGATCGTACTTGAGCATTGGGTGTAGTTAATATGCGAGTGTGTTTCATGAATGGATCAATGATTGAGCATGATGGGCTAGGGATAGCTTATTTCAGCGTTGATATTTTGAAAGACATGGTTGCTTGTTGATATGCTTGAGTATTTAAGTTATCATGCCAAAACTAGACTATTGCTTTGAACAATATAAAAGTCCAAATGTCCATGCTATAAAGAAAAGAATATGATATGACATGTTAGGAAGCATTCCACATCAAAAATTCTGTTTTTATCACTTACCTACTCGAGGACGAGTAGGAGTTAAGCTTGGGAATGATGATACGTCTCCAATGTATATATAATTTTTTTGTTCCATGTTGTTATATTATCAATCTTGGATGTTTTATAATCATTTTATATCATTTTTTGGTACTAACCTATTGACATAGTGTCAAGTGCGAGTTGCTTCTTTTTGCATGTTTTTTACATCGCAGAAAATCAATACCAAAAGGAGTCCAAATGCCACGAAACTTTACGGAGATTTTTTATGAAACATAATACACATAATGGGCCAAGGCTGCGCCTGGGGGTGCTCCAAGGAGAGCACAACCCACCAGGGCGCGCCAGGAGGCCCAGACGCGCCCTGGTGGGATGTGCCCACCTCGGGTGCCCCCCAGACCGCCTCTTTGCACTATAGATACCCCAATATTCCAGAAACCCTATGGGAGTCGACAAAAATCAATTCCAGCCGCTGCAGAGTCCAGAACCACCAGATCCAATCTAGACACCATCACAGATGGGGTTCACCACCTCCATTGGTGCATCTCCAATGATGCATGAGTAGTTCTTTGTAGACCTTCGGGTCCGTAGTTAGTAGCTAGATGGCTTCCTCTCTCTCGTTTGATTCTCAATACAATGGTCTCTTGGAGATCCATATGATGTAACTCTTTTTGCGGTGTGTTTGTTGGGATCGGATGAACTTTGAGTTTATGACCAGATCTATCTTTTTATATCCATGAAAGTATTTGAGTTTCTTTGATCGCTTTTATGCATGATTGCTTATAGCCTCGTATTTCTTCACCGATATTTGTGTTTTGTTTGACCAACTTGATCTATTTATCTTGCAATGGGAAGAGGTGTTTTGTAGTGGGTTTGATCTTACGGTGCTTGATCCTAGTGACAGAAGGGGAACTGACACGTATGTATCGTTGCTACTAAGGATAAAATGATGGGATCTATATCTACACAATAGATAAACGGATCTTGTCTACATCATGTCATCGTTCTTATTGCATTACTAGGTTTTTTCATGAACTTAATACACTAGATGCATGCTGGATAGTGGTCGATGTGTGGAGTAATAATAGTAGCTGCTGGTCCACTAGAGCAAGTCCATAGCTCATAAAAAATTTAAGTAAGGCATAGAGAGCAATTCTAACAAGTCATGAAATAATTTTGGCTCTCTCAAATAGGTGTATCTAGCAAGGATTGATGACTTAAAACACACAAAAATAAGCAAAGACTCATATCATACAAGACGCTCCAAGTAAAACATATATCATGTGACGAATAAAAATATAGTTTCGAGTAAAATACCGATAGTTGTTGGAAGAAAGCGGGGATGCCACTCGGGGGCATCCCCAAGCTTAGTTGGTTGCTCATTCTTGGATAATAGCTTGGGATGCCGGGGCATCCCCAAGCTTAGGCTCTTCCATCCTTCCTTCATCCATCGTAAGATAACCCAAAACTTGAAAACTTCAATCACACAAAACTCAACAAAACCTTCGTGAGATCCGTTAGTATAAGAATAATAAACCACTACTACAAGTGTTGTATCAAACCAATTCATATTTTGTTTTTGTATTATATCTACTGTATTCCAACTTTTCTATGGCAAAAAATCATCAAACAAAACCATAGAGCCATCAAAATAAGAACACAACACAAAGAAAACAGAATATGTCAAAACAGAACAGTCTGTAGCAATCTGACTATTTCTAATACTTCTGTAACTCCAAATATTCTGAAAAATTAGGACGACCTGAGAATTTTGTATATTGAACTACTGCAAGTGGAATGGGTATTTTATCACTCTATGCTAAAAATTAAAATTAATTTCGTGAGCGTAAAAGTTTCTGTTTTTTCAGCAAGATCAAACAACTATTACCCAAAAAGATCCTAAAGGCTTTACTTGGCACAAATACTAATTAAAACATAAAAAAAAATCATAACAGTAGCATAATTGTGCTAACACACAAGAACAGACATCAGAAAGCAAAAATAAATTTTATTCATTGGGTTGCCTCCCAACAAGCGCTATAGTTTTACGCCCTTAGCTAGGCATAAAGCAAGGATCTAAGTTTTGTCATATTTGTCCAACTCTTTAATTAAACACTTAGAATCCTTCAAGGATTTAGCATAAATATTTTCAATAACTATACTCCTAGGAATAAATTCAAAGATTTTGCTCTTGCAAAAAGGATCTCTTATCACTTCAACAAAATCCGAGTGAACACTAATCATCTTAAGATCTCCATTATTACTATTACTAGGAGTTGCACCATTGTTCCTGGATCGCCTACTCTTTATGGGAGTTTCCTCAGTAATTTTTGTGGTAGTAAAAGTCGTGCTTAGATTACTAAAGATTTCTTCCAATTTATCGATTCGAGACGAACTTTCTTCTATTCTTTCATGGATTAAGGTACCCCTCCCTTTTAACAACTTAAAAATATCTCCCGCTTTTGACCCAAGATTAGTAGCAAAATTATGCATCTTTTTATATATTATTTCCATATGATCTTCGGTGAGCATTTTTTTTCGATAGCATCTAATCTTTCCATAACATGCTCAAGAGTCAAAATTGTTTCATTAACCATAAGAGGTGGTGAACCCACTAAATTTCCCATAGCATTAAGGGCATCAAAAGGAGGACTCATTAAGAAATTGCCACCAGTAATCATATCAAGGACGAATCTATACCAAGTGGTGATGCCAACATAAAAACAACGCAGAAGCACAACGGTAGATTGCTTACAGATATATCTATTATGAGTATTGCAAATTCTATACCAAGCATCTTTTAAATTTTCTCCTCCCCTTTGTTTAAAGTTGAGGACTTCGTCCTCGGGAGTGCAAGCAATAGAAGGAGAACTATCCATAACGGCAAACAAAGATGCACGCAAAAACAGATCCGGCAAGAAAACGGTGAACGAGAAAGAGAGGCGAATAAAACGGCAAATTTTTGTGAAGTGGGGGAGAGGAAAATGAGAGGCAAATGGCAAATAATATAAATTGCAAGGAGATGAGATTTGTGATTAGGAACCTAGTTGTGAAGAAGATCCTTCCCAGCAATGGCGCCAGAAATTCCTTTTGATTACTCTCTGACTATAGCGCCAGAAAAGCTCCTGTCTGTTAGGACTACGTCGGTATTTCCCCAAAGAGGAAGGAATGATGCAGCACAACGACGGTAGGTATTTCCCTCGGTGAAGAAACCAAGGTTACCAAACCAGTAGGAGAACCAAGCAACACAACGTAAACAACACATGCACACAAATAACAACACCTCGCAACCTGACGTATTAAAGGGGTTGTCAATCCCTTTCGGGTAACAATGCCAGAAAATTGTAGTAGATTGAAATAATAGATCGCAAATAAAATAAAGTGCAGCAAAGTATTTTTGTATTTTTGGTTTAATAGATCTGAATAAAAATGCAGAGAAAAAGTAGATCGCAAGCAAATATATGAGGAAGAAGACCCGGGGGTCGTAGGTTGCACTAGTGGCTTCTCTCGAGAAAGATAGCAAACGGTGGGTAAACAAATTACTGTTGGGCAATTGATAAAACCTCAAATAATTATGACAATATCCAGGCAATGATCATTACATAGGCATCACGTCCAAGATTAATAGACCGACTCCTGCCTGCATCTACTACTATTACTCCACACATCGACCGCTATCCAGCATGCATCTAGTGTATTAAGTTCATGAAAAACGGAGTAATGCAATAAGAACGATGACATGATGTAGACAAGATTCGTTTATCTATTGCGTATATATAGATCCCATCTTTTTATCCTTAGTAGCAACGATACATACGTGTCGGTTCCCTTTCTGTCACTGGGATCAAGCACCGTAAGATCGAACCCACTACCGGGCACCTCTTCCCATTACAAGATAAATAGATCAAGTTGGACAAACAAAACCCAAATATCGGAGAAGAAATATGAGGCTATAAGAGATCAAAGAAACTCAAATAACTTTCATGGATATAAAAAGATATGACTGATCATAAACTCAAAGTTCATCAGATCCCAACAAACACACCGCAAAAAGAGTTACATCATATGGATCTCCAAGAGACCAATGTATTGAGAATCAAGAGAGAGAGAGAGAGAGAGAGATGAAGCCATCTAGCTACTAACTACGGACCTGAAGGTCTACAAAGAACTACTCACACATCATTGGAGAGGCACCAATGGAGGTGGTGAACCCCATCCGAGATGGTGTCTAGTTTGGATCTGGTGGTTCTGGACTCTGCAGCGGCTGGATGAATATTTCGTCGACTCCCCTAGGGTTTTGGGAATATTTGGGTATTTATAGAGCAAAGAGGCGGTCCGGGGGCACCCAAGGTGGGCACAACCCACCAGGGCGCTCCTGGGCCTCCTGGCGCCCTGGTGGGTTGTCCCTTCCTCGGAACTCCCCCTAGGTGCAACCAGGGCCCAACATGTTCCTTCTGGTCCATAAAAAATCTCCGTAAAGTTTCGTGGCATTCGGACTCCATCTGCTATTGATTTATGCGATGTAAAAAACACGGAAAAATAGGAACTGACACTTGGCACTATGTCAATAGGTTAGTACCAAAAAATGATATAAAATGACTATAAAATGATTATAAAACATCCAAGATTGATAATATAACAGCATGGAACAATCAAAAAATATAGATACGTTGGAGACGTATCATTAAGTTGAACCATTTCTGTTGTGTTCCCTAATCGAAAACAATTCATCCGAGTGAACCATATGTTGTATATCACACACACTTTGATCTGGCTAATCGTTTCTGTTGCGCTCTCTAATAGCAAACATTTCATCGGAGTGAATTGTATGCCATACATCGCACACACATTGATATGTATGCCCATTTCTGTTGCTCTGCCTCATCGCAAATAGTTCGAATGGACTAACTGTGTGCCCTGCATCGCACACGCAACTAAAATCTGAACGGTGTTTGATGGCTCCGCCAACGCAAACGTTTTGCACCTTTTTGACGGTTTTTTACATCGCCATTTGCGATTAATGCATCGCACACAGTTTCGTGAAATGGTCTCTGATCGTAGTGTCGCGTTAGCAGCATCCCACAATAGTGTGTGGGAACCCTCTTGGGTAGACCAGTAGATGTTGGTGTGTAGGTTGGATTGGGTCTGCCATTTCCGACGGGGCCACCACTTCCCAAAAGTATCGTCTTAGTCTTCCTAGCTACTTCACAAATGAAGTTTAGTGGCATAACGGTGTGATCGAAAATCACGGGTTAAGTACACAAACCTCTGCAAAGTGTAAAAACTGATCATGATTAGTCGTATCCCCGGTTATGGACAACTTTGAGCAACTCAGCTGAGAATTGTCAGCTTGATCTCATCACCTCTTCCATTTTAAGCAATGGGTTGAACCAAAGGGGAGTGTGGACTAACTTAGATTGTTGGCATGATACCAGTGGCATTATCTGGGAAGGTTGGGGTTACCGTGTGAGACGGGAGCCCGCATACTCAAATTGCATTATGAGTGATCACGTGATACGATCTACCCCAGACTATTATGTGAGACAGTATGTCCAGCTATTAGAGTAGACAAGTACTAAAATAGGGCAAAATTATTTTCTGCAAAGAGCCTTGAACCCCATATAGGTGAACAGGTTTTCGGGTGAACTGTGGATTTGCCAATACAGTCAATGTATTGACCCTTGTGGCTTAAAAGTATAACGTTGCAGGTTTACCGTATTGAGGGGAATGCTATTTTTCAAACTCTTGTGAGTTAACTCTAACACATTATCACACATCACAATGACACTGACACCATGCACAACACTTGTTGTATGTTTGATTGTATTGCATGGTTTTTTATGATTACTCTTTACTTACATTAGATTGTATGAAGAGTGAAGAGTAACGTGATCAAGATTGTGAGTTTGAAGAATCGTCAACACCAGGCAAGTTCCACTTTGATCATGTTACCTAGTATTTTATTTGCATTGTAGTTTTGCCATGTTGGGTGTGTTAGTTTAGGATGCTAAATTCTGTACAACCCAGTAGTTGACAACTTGTCCAAACTTACCTTGACCTTGTAAGCATCGAGTAGATGCTTAGCTACTATGACATGGATTGGGAAACATCAATTGTGATTCCACCATACAACCTCATGGTTGACTATTTCACTGCAACTTAATTAATGAATCGATCTGGGTGGATTGGCTTTGATTGGATCATCGGAGTGTAGTCTTTGGTGGGGAATGCCACCCAAGTATCAAAGGGGTTGTAGGGGTTCAAAGTTGGGGGGGGGGGGGTCAAAGTTGGGTAGCTTCGATGTGTAATAGTGAGACAATATGGGGTTGTCTGGACCAAGTAAGTTGTGGGAACCCTCTTGGGTAGACCATTAGATCTAGGTATGTAGGTCGGATTGGGTCTGCCATTTCTGAGGGGGCCACCACTTCCCAAAAGTATCTTCTTGGTCTTCCAAGCTACTTCACAAATGTAGTTTAGTGGCATAAGGGCGTGATCGAAAATCATGGGTAAAGTACACAAAACTCTGCAAAGTGTAAAAAATGATCATGACGTATCCCCAGTTATGAACAACTCTGAGCAACTCAGCTGAGAATTGTCAGCTTGATCGCATCACCTCTTCCATTTAAAAACAATGGGTTGAACCAAAGGGGAGTGTGGACCAACTTAGATTGCTGGCATGCTACCAGTAGCATTATCTGGGAAGGTTGGGGTTATCGTGTGAGACGGGAGCCCGCATACTCAAATTGCATTATGGTTGATCGCGTGATACGATCTACCCCGGACTATTGTGTGAGATAGTATGTCCAGCTATTAGAGTAGACCACTACTAAAATAGGGCATTTTTTCTGCAAAGAGCCTTGAACTCCATATAGGTGAACAGGTTTTCAAGTGAACTGTGAAGTTGCTAATACAGTCAATGTATTGACCCTTGTGGCTGCAACATATAACGTTGCAGGTTTACCGTATTGAAGGGAAGGTACGAAGTAGGGTTATGACGTTATGCTCAACTCTTGCCTGTGAGTAGATGGACGCCACAAGACTAGAATATTATGTCTGCCGCATGATTGTATTGTAAGCTATACCATGAGCTAAGCATGCGTGTTTTGTAAAGCATTGGATCCACAATATAATACTATGACATGTGATGTATTGTTGGTATTTCATCGTCGACTCTGCATGTCAGCTATTAATTCAAGGAATGACATAGAAAGTACATAGATTTGGGGCCCTCATCACAGACCGGGTCATGACAAATCTATCTCTAGCCACAAAACTATGGATCATTGCGCGTCACTCTGCAGAAAATCCTTTCACTCTGAGAGTCTATGTTATTGTTGCTGAACCACTAGAATATGTATATCCCTATAACAACGCACGTGCAGTTAGCTAGTGGTTCTCAATGTGATGTGTAATGCTTAATGCTTGTTCAAATATATCTATTAGATAAGACATACTACACCGTGTCTATGACCGCGTGTCACCTGGTAACCTTATCACTCGAACAAAAAGTTACAACATTATATATCTTGTATGCAACAAAACAACTCTTTGACTTTGGTTGACAAATGTTTAAAACCAAATATCGGTGCATGTGTTTCTGCTCAGACGGACTGAAGGAGACACATGCAACCAAGCTATGTACGTACTCCCTTCATCCGTGAATAAATGTACATCTAGGTTTTGTCCTAAATCAAAGTTTTAAAATTTTGACCAATTTTATAGAAAAGAGTAGTAGCATAGATGATGCGAAGCATCCCAAGGTCATCCCCATGGACCTACCATCGTCTCATCAAGTGCCTAGTGGACCCATGACTCGATCACGTGCAAGAGCTCTCGAGACCGAGGTGACATCTCTCCTCTCACAATTCCACTTCGATGACCATGAGACATGGCTACTACCTCAAACGGAGACATTGTGCATACTCATGTATCAAGGAGTTAGCCATGGAGACGCCAAGGAGCGAGGAGAATCCGAAGAGGAAGATGGACGTGAAGACGGAGAAGAAAAAGGGCTAAGTCAACAGAAGCCCGGACGATCCAGACCGCCGTCCGGACGATCCGGCCTCAGCCCGGATGATCCGGACTCCGGCCCGGACGATCCGCATAATGTGACCAGAGGCACCTGAGACGGCATCGTGAAGATGGGCCATCCGGACCCAGGCCCGGATCATCCGGCCACACCCGGACGTCCGGACCAGGTCCCGGACATCTGGCCCTCCCGCAGCTGCTCCAACACAGCCGGACGATCCGGACGCCGACCCGGATCATCTGGACCCCCGAAGCCCGGATCATCCGGACCAACTCCCGGATCATCCGGCCACCGCCTGCGTGCGTGACTTGGGCCGAGGCCTGTGTACCCGTTTCGCCCCCTCACTTACCCTTTCGCCCCTTGGGCTATAAATAGACCTTCTACTCCCCATTTTTAGGGTTAGCAAATGTTTAGCTCATATTTGTGAGAGAGCTTTGCTCATCCACTTGGTTACCTTCTCCTCGGAGATTCGAGCCTCCACCGGAGAAGATCCCCCAAGCGGATTCAAGACCCCTCTTTAGGGAAGAACATCAAGACCTCCTCACGGAGAAGACCGGTTACCGTGTATCGTCCCTAGTTGTCTGTGGATCTTGTATATTTCCTTATGTACTCGAGGATCTAGCCCATGTGTGACTTATTCGTGTCGGTTTAGTGATTCCTCTCGTGTTTCTTATTGTGTTTTCTCTCCGTTCTTCCCCGTGTTCTTCGTGATTTCCCCGGGATCCGCTCCTTTCGTGAAAGATCGGGCGATTAGGGTCTCTACCCTACATCATCTTGGTATCACGAGCAAGGTTGATCACGATTTCGGAGCCTCCCCTCTTCGTTTTCTAGATTGATTTTGTTGTTTTTCATCCTAATCCGAAAATACCCACAAAAATAGCCCCAAAAATTTTTCTTGTGATTTGTGAGTTTTGATGATGTTTTGTTGGTTTTGATCCGTGAATTTGTTGTGTTGCAAGTGGATCTAGCCTTCCCCCACCATCTCCACCTCGAAATCCTTCCAAAATCCGCGAAATCCCTGAAGTTGTGGCCGTTTTCGAGCTCACCCCGAGCCATCCCCGAGCGAGTTGACCCGCCCGGATCATCCGGCTGGTCGCCCGGATCATCCGGATCCACCCGGATCATCCGGCTCCTGGCCCGGATCATTCGGCTTCCACTGTCCAAACTGCATTTTCTGCAGTTTTTGCCACCGCCGCCTACGCCTCCGCATACCCACATCGACCACCACCTCCTACCTTCCGCAAACCCCTCCGCAAACCTTTCCAATACCCCAACCCACACCAACATTTACCCGCTACCTACTCCGACGCTTTTTGTCGCACTTGGTTTCAAAAATTTGAGTTGTGGCTTACCGTTTCCTTTCGTGTTTTGGCTACCTAGGGACGGTTCGATATCAACATCACCACCGCTCTTTTTCGCCAAGGACTACTACGAACGACTACACACTTGTGGTATCCATTTCCCATCGGTATCATCTTGGTAGTGTGATATCATCATACTTTTTCCATTTGGATTGATAACCCCATAGCCTTACTTTTGCGTAGCTTACCCATCGAGACTAGCATTTGAGTATTGCCGGCAACGTGACTTGTGCACATTATTGATCATACATCCCATAGCATACATCCTATCATCGTGTTGCATATCTTGGAATCATCTCTTGTGTCACAAAGTTGTAATCGCATACATAATTGCTATCTTGGTCCGTGAAGCATCGCATGAGAAAAGAGCTCAAACATCAAAGAGCCAAGCAAGCTTTTAAGCAAAGAGAAAAGAAAAGCAAAGAGCTTATAAGCAAGAACCATATCATCATACAACATTAAGATTTTCATACTCGATCATCTTGGATCATATCTCCGGAACATCATACTTGGGATAGAAGTCGTTTCATTTTTGCTTAGTAGGTTGTGCACAAGTTCGTATCCGCCTATTGTGCAATCGTGCTAGCGTCTCTCTAGTGTTGTGCAACAAGAGCATTTTCGCGGACTCCACATTTTGGCTCACCCTTGGTTGCACGACCCCATTTATCTTTCCGTGTGTTGTGTTTCCGTGTACCACATTTTGCTATTGGTCTACTTGTTACATTTACAAGTCATGGATCTTCTCCAACATTATTGAATCTTGCTTACATTCACATCAAAAATTGTGCCACCATCCTAACCATGCTCCACCATAAGCTTTTACATGTGTAGGTGTGAGAAACTGACGAGAATTCGTACCAATTGGGCTATTTCCTTGTCCTACATTGGAGTGATCATCGATCCACTTTCAACTTTGGTCAAGGTACATTTGGTATTCGTTCTTCTCTTTCTACCACTCACATTTGTCTTGGAATGATGGATAGGCCAAGTACTTCTACCAACCCACTCTTCACGGAGCAAGATGATGACATGAACTCCTTCGTCACCAAAAGCCACCTCTTTGGTGCACAACGTGCTTTGCATCAAGAACAACAAGCCATGAGTGACCGCATTGACAACCTCGCCACCGACTTGCGACTCTCCGAGCAACGTACAAGGGACTACTTCGACCACAAGCTCGACGATCACAAGCAAGAGAATGACGCAAGGATGGACGAGATTCACGCTTTGTTGCTCAACCACTCTTCTTCCACTTCAAGAAGGAGCCGTTCAAGTCGCCAATCCGACTTTACCCTCTCCGGCTCAAGTACACTGTCTTCGAACACTCTTCGACGTGCCGCGCGCAACGAGCATCAAGCAAACATCAATCCTCTACGCGACACCGACTCGCGAGAGCACCGACGACGTCAAACCCAATAAGCCTTTGCGCTAGCACGAGAACGGCAACGACAATGCCAACATGAAGAGGAAGAACGCGCGCGTCTACACCAAAATGCACAAGATGCCGAGGCTCAACGTCAAGAACAACAACTCCATGACGCTCAAGCACTTGAGGCACAACGTTCTCTACGCGATTCGAGTCGAGCCAGTGCCGACCGAGGCCGACAAGCCCATGAATAAGAGGAAGCACTTCGCGAAGAAATTCAAGAATGACGATTTCAAGCTCACGTGCATCGTCAAGTTCCTCCTCGAGCTCGACAAGCTTCTCCACAAGCTCACCAAGACCATCAAGTTCATCAAGAGCATGAAGACAATGGGAATCCTCCGCGACAAGCACAACACGAGGTTGACAACCCTCCGCACCAAGAGCACCACGAGTTGAACAATCATCTAAAACATGGGAGTCATCATCCCCGACCCCAACACAATGAAGAGCAACGCTACGGCAAGCTCAAGTTCACCATGCCCAAGTTCAACGGAAGCAACGATCCCGAAGAGTACCTTTCATGGGCATTGAAAGTTGACAAGATTTTCTGTTTGCACAATTATGAAGAAGAGAAGAAGATCGCGACGACATCCCTTGAGTTCCAAGACTATGTCCTCATTTGGTGGGAACAAATCATAGAGCGCTGAGAGGCAAGAGGTGAACCATCCATCACTACTTGGGCACAAATGAAGGATGTCATGAGAGCACGCTTCGTGCCTACCTACTACAAATGCGACCTCTTCAAGAAACTCCAACAACTCAAGCAAGGAACCAAGAGAATTGAAGAATACTACAAGGAGATGGAGATTGCAATGATAAGAGCCAATGTCACGGAAGATGATGAGCAAACAATGGCACGCTTCTTGAATGGCCTCAACCATCCCATCAAGAAGATCGCCGACTTTCAACCATACTCAAATCTCATCGAGCTAGTGCACCAAGCTACCAAAGCGGAACGCCAAGTGCAAGATGATTTCAAGTATGCCAAGTTCTCATCAAAGTCCTACGGCTTCACCAACAACCAAGCTTCAACGACTCCAACACCGACTACAAAGCCTTCTTCAATCAACTTCGACAAGTCGACTTCCAAGAAAGCTTCGTCAACTACAAGCCATCCTACTACGAGCAACTTCAAGCCGAGAGCTTCATCATCCTCAACCCCAACCGATGAGACCATCAAGATGAGTTCCTTCAAGTGTTTCACTTGCGGCGGCCAAGGCCACAAGTCCTATGAGTGCACCAACAAGCGAACCATGGTCTTCAACGACGATGGCACTTATGACTCCATGAGTGAAGGAGAAATGGAAGCCCTTGAGCAAGTCGCCATGCACCGCCAAGTGAACAATGAAGAAGAACAAGTCTTTTGCGATGAAGACTCAAGTCCCGCACTTGTTGTCTCCAAAGTCTTGACCCTCCAACATCAACAAGAAGAAGACCAAAGATGCAACATATTCCACACCAAGGCCGGCATCAATGGACGATCCGTCAAGGTCATCATCGATGGAGGAAGTTGTCATAATCTCGCAAGTGAAGAACTTTGCTCCAAGCTCCAATTTCCCAAGACGAAGCATCCACATCCATACAAAGTGCAATGGCTTAGTGACTCCGGCACCATCCAAGTCGAGCACCGAGTACAAGTCTCCTTCAAAATCGGCGCCTACGAAGACACCTTGGAGTGCGACGTCATTCCAATGACCGTTTGTCATCTTCTCCTTGGACGGCCATGGCAATTCGATAGAGGAGTCGTCCACAATGGGCGTACAAACCACTATAGCTTCAAGATGAAAGAAAAGGAGTTTGTGCTACGACCTATGTCTCCAAGCCAAGTGATTGCCGATAAGCAAGCCACCCATCGTGGAGAGAATAGTGAGAGAGTGAGCCACCAAAAAGAGAGTGAGCGCCACAAGCCCAAATTGACTGCCTCCACGATGAGCGACAAGAAAAACTTAGTTCTATTTGCCACCAAATGTGAGATGAGGAAGTGTGTGAGAATCCATCGAGTGTCCTACACTATGTCCTATTGTGCAAGGACAAGGCACCACAAACTAACACCTCTCACATTCTACCCTTGGTGTTATCTTCATTATTGCAGGAATTCCAAGATGTTTTCCCCGATGAGCTACCTCCGGGACTACCTCCACTACGAGGCATTGAGCACCGCATCGACCTCATCCCCGGAGCACCGCTTTCGAACAAAGCTCCCTACCGCGTCAACCCGGAAGAAACCAAAGAAATTCAAAGGCAAGTAAAGCATCTCATAGACCATGGACATGTGCGTGAAAGTTTGAGCCCTTGTGCCGTACCGGTCATTCTTGTGCCAAAACGTGACGGTAGCTTTCGCATGTGCTCCGATTGTAGACCTATCAATGATATCACCGTTCGCTATAGATATCCCATTCCACGCCTAGATGATATGCTAGATGAACTTAGTGGTGCCACTATATTTTCTAAAATTGATCTTAAGAGTGGTTACTATCAAATCCGCATACAAGAAGGTGATGAATGGAAAACCGCATTCAAAACCAAGTTTGGTTTGTATGAGTGGTTAGTCATGCCTATGGGTGTCTCGGAAGCACCGGGCACTTTTATGCGCCTTATGAATCATGTCTTTCGCCCTTACATTGGTATATTTGTCGTGGTTTACTTCGATGACATTCTTGTGTTTAGCAAATCTATCATAGATCATGTCACCCATGTCCGCACCATTTTGCAAACTCTTAGAAAAGAGCGCCTCTATGCTAATATGGAGAAATGCCTTTTTGGTGTTAATAAGCTCGTTTTCTTGGGTTTTGTTGTTTCTTCTAAGGGTGTTCATGTTGATGAGTCCAAGATCAATGCTATTAAGACTTGGACACAACCAACAAACTTGCATCAAGTGCGTAGTTTCCTTGGTCTTGCGGGTTTCTATCGTCGCTTTGTGAAGGATTTTAGCACCATCGCTTCGCCTTTGCATGCTTTGAGCAAGAAGAATGCGCCTTTTGTTTGGGGACCATCCCAAGATACCGCTTTCAATGAGCTTAAGAACTTGCTTACTCATGCTCCCGTGCTTGCCTTACCCAACTTTGACAAACCTTTTGAAATTCATTGCGATGCTAGTGGTAATGGCATAGGGGGTGTGTTAACACAAGAGAAGCGCCCCATAGATTACTTTAGTGAGAAATTTTCCAGAGCGCAACTCAATTACCCCATCTATGACAAAGAGCTATATGCTTTAGTCCGCGTTTTGCATGAATGGGAACATTACCTTCGTCCCCATGAGTTTATCATTCATACCAATCATGAGACCCTCAAGTATCTCAAGGGTCAAACTAAGTTGAACAAGCGTCATGCTAAATGGAGTGAATTTATTTAGTCTTTTCCCTATGTCATCAAGTACATCAAGGGTAAAGAAAACATCGTAGCGGATGCTCTTTCCCGCATATGCATGCTTGTCACGCAACTTGAGTTAGATGTCATTGGCTTCGAGCATATCAAAGACTTGTATGAGCATGATGCAACTTTTGCTACTTCTTATGCCAAGTGTTTGTAGAATACATCTTGGGAACGCTATTACATCAAAGATGGCTACTTATGAGAGCTAACAAACTTTGCATCCCCGAGTCGTCCCTTCGTTTGTTGCTTTTGCAGGAATCGCATGGAGGAGGCTTAATGGGACATTTCGGACGCGACAAGACGTTCGCCACACTCTCGAAGAATTACTTTTGGCCCAAGATGTTTCGGGACGTCAATCGTTTCACCAACCGATGTTCGACATGTCGCAAAGCTAAGTCCAAAGCTCAATCTCATGGCCTCTATATGCCTCTACCAATTCCGTACCAACCACGGGAAGACATTAGCATGGACTTTGTACTTGGTTTGCCTAGGACTCGAAATGGGAAAGATTCCATATTTGTCGTTGTGGACCGTTTCTCAAAAATGGCACACTTTATTCCTTGTAACAAGATAGACGATGCTTCACATGTTGCTAATCTCTTTTGTAGGGAAATATTGCGTCTACATGGTGTGCCACAGACTATCGTCTCGGACCGCGACGTCAAGTTCTTGAGTTACTTTTGGAAGACCTTATGCGCCAAGCTCGGAATCAAGCTACTATTCTCCACGGCCTATCATCCACAAACCGACGGCCAAACAGAGGTGAAAAACCGCACGCTCTCCACCCTTCTTCGCATGCTAATCAAGAAGAACATCAAGGAGTGGGAAGAGTGCCTACCCATCGCCGAGTACGCCTACAACCGCGCAAGACATTTGACTACCGGCAAGTCCCCCTTCGAGGTTGTCTATGGCTTCAACCCGTTGTCCCCATTGGACATTCTACCTCTACCACTCTACGAGCGCACAAACATGGACACGAGTGACCGAGTCAACCACCTCAAGAAGATGCATGAAGATACAAGGCACACCATTGAGCTCCAAGTACAACGACTCGCGACCAAGCTCAACGTCAACAAGAATCACATGATATTCAACATTGGAGATCTTGTGTGGCTACACCTTCGCAAGGAACGCTTCCCCAACGGACGCAAGTCCAAGCTTCTACCACGAGCCAATGGACCATTCAAGGTGCTTGCACGCTACAACAACAACGCATACAAGATCGACATCCCACGTGACAAGTACTCCGTGAGCGACATCTTCAACGTCAAAGATCTCTCCCCGTATCATGGTGATGAGGATTTCGATCCGAGGTTGGATCTTTCCCAAGGGAGGGGAGATGATGCGGAGCATCCCAAGGTCATCCCCATGGAGCTACCATCGTCTCATCAAGTGCCTAGTGGACCCATGACTCGATCACGTGCAAGAGCTCTCGAGACCGAGGTGCCATCTCTCCTCTCACAATTCCACTTCGATGACCATGAGACATGGCTACTATCTCAAACAGAGACATTGTGCATACTCAGGTATCAAGGAGTTAGCCATGGAGACGCCAAGGAGCGAGGAGAATCCGAAGAGGAAGATGGACGTGAAGACGGAGAAAAAAAAGGGCTAAGTCAGCACAAGCCCGGACGATCCGGACCGCCGTCCGGACGATCCGGACTCCGGCCCGGACGATCCGGATAATGTGACCAGAGGCACCCGAGACGGCATCGTGAAGATGGGCCATCCGGACCCAGGCCCGGATCATCCGGCCCTCCCGCAGTTGCTCCAACACAGCCGGACGATCCGGACGCCGACCCGGATCATCCGGACTCCCGAAGCCCGGCTCATCCGGACCAACTCCCGGATCATCCGGCCACCGCCTGCGTGCGTGACTTGGGCCGAGGCCCGTGTACCCGTTTTGCCCCCTCACTTACCCTTTCGCCCCTTGGGCTATAAATAGACCTTCTACTCCCCATTTTTAGGGTTAGCAAATGTTTAGCTCATATTTGTGAGAGAGCTTTGCTCATCCACTTGGTTACCTTCTCCTCGGAGATTCGAGCCTCCACCGGAGAAGATCCCCCAAGCGGATTCAAGACCCCTCTTTAGGGAAGAACATCAAGACCTCCTCACGGAGAAGACCGGTTACCGTGTATCGTCCCTAGTTGTCCGTGGATCTTGTATCTTTCCTTATGTACTCGAGGATCTAGCCCATGTGTGACTTATTCGTGTCTGTTTAGTGATTCCTCTCGTGTTTCTTATTGTGTTTTCTCTCCGTTCTTCCCCGTGTTCTTCGTGATTTCCCCGGGATCCACTCCTTTCGTGAAAGATCGGGCGATTAGGGTCTCTACCCTACATCATCTTGGTATCACGAGCAAGGTTGATCACGATTTCGGAGCCTCCCCTCTTCGTTTTCTAGATTGATTTTGTTGTTTTTCATCCTAATCCGAAAATACCCACAAAAATAGCCCCAAAAATTTTTCTTGTGATTTGTGAGTTTTGATGATGTTTTGTTGGTTTTGATCCGTGAATTTGTTGTGTTGCAAGTGGATCTAGCCTTCCCCCACCATCTCCACCTCGAAATCCTTCCAAAATCCGCGAAATCCCTGAAGTTGTGGCCGTTTTCGAGCTCACCCCGAGCCATCCCCGAGCGAGTTGACCCGCCCGGATCATCCGGCTGGTCGCCCGGATCATCCGGATCCACCCGGATCATCCGGCTCCTGGCCCGGATCATTCGGCTTCCACTGTCCAAACTGCATTTTCTGCAGTTTTTGCCACCGCCGCCTACGCCTCCGCATACCCACATCGACCACCACCTCCTACCTTCCGCAAACCCCTCCGCAAACCTTTCCAATACCCCAACCCACACCAACATTTACCCGCTACCTACTCCGACGCTTTTTGTCGCACTTGGTTTCAAAAATTTGAGTTGTGGCTTACCGTTTCCTTTCGTGTTTCGGCTACCTAGGGACGGTTCGATATCAACATCACCACCGCTCTTTTTCGCCAAGGACTACTACGAACGACTACACACTTGTGGTATCCATTTCCCATCGGTATCATCTTGGTAGTGTGATATCATCATACTTTTTTCCATTTGGATTGATAACCCCATAGCCTTACTTTTGCGTAGCTTACCCGTCGAGACTAGCATTTGAGTATTGCCGGCAACGTGACTTGTGCACATTATTGATCATACATCCCATAGCATACATCCTATCATCGTGTTGCATATCTTGGAATCATCTCTTGTGTCACAAAGTTGTAATCGCATACATAATTGCTATCTTGGTCCGTGAAGCATCGCATGAGAAAAGAGCTCAAACATCAAAGAGCCAAGCAAGCTTTTAAGCAAAGAGAAAAGAAAAGCAAAGAGCTTATAAGCAAGAACCATATCATCATACAACATTAAGATTTTCATACTCGATCATCTTGGATCATATCTCCGGAACATCATACTTGGGATAGAAGTCGTTTCATTTTTGCTTAGTAGGTTGTGCACAAGTTCGTATCCGCCTATTGTGCAATCGTGCTAGCGTCTCTCTAGTGTTGTGCAACAAGAGCATTTTCGCGGACTCCACATTTTGGCTCACCCTTGGTTGCACGACCCCATTTATCTTTCCGTGTGTTGTGTTTCCGTGTACCACATTTTGCTATTGGTCTACTTGTTACATTTACAAGTCATGGATCTTCTCCAACATTATTGAATCTTGCTTACATTCACATCAAAAATTGTGCCACCATCCTAACCAAGCTCCACCATAAGCTTTTACATGTGTAGGTGTGAGAAACTGACGAGAATTCGTACCAATTGGGCTATTTCCTTGTCCTACATTGGAGTGATCATCGATCCACTTTCAACTTTGGTCAAGGTACATTTGGTATTCGTTCTTCTCTTTCTACCACTCACATTTGTCTTGGAATGATGGATAGGCCAAGTACTTCTACCAACCCACTCTTCACGGAGCAAGATGATGACATGAACTCCTTCGTCACCAAAAGCCACCTCTTTGGTGCACAACGTGCTTTGCATCAAGAACAACAAGCCATGAGTGACCGCATTGACAACCTCGCCACCGACTTGCGACTCTCCGAGCAACGTACAAGGGACTACTTCGACCACAAGCTCGACGATCACAAGCAAGAGAATGACGCAAGGATGGACGAGATTCACGCTTTGTTGCTCAACCACTCTTCTTCCACTTCAAGAAGGAGCCGTTCAAGTCGCCAATCCGACTTTACCCTCTCCGGCTCAAGTACACTGTCTTCGAACACTCTTCGACGTGCCGCGCGCAACGAGCATCAAGCAAACATCAATCCTCTACGCGACACCGACTCGCGAGAGCACCGACGACGTCAAACCCAATAAGCCTTTGCGCTAGCACGAGAACGGCAACGACAATGCCAACATGAAGAGGAAGAACGCGCGCGTCTACACCAAAATGCACAAGATGCCGAGGCTCAACGTCAAGAACAACAACTCCATGACGCTCAAGCACTTGAGGCACAACGTTCTCTACGCGATTCGAGTCGAGCCAGTGCCGACCGAGGCCGACAAGCCCATGAATAAGAGGAAGCACTTCGCGAAGAAATTCAAGAATGACGATTTCAAGCTCACGTGCATCGTCAAGTTCCTCCTCGAGCTCGACAAGCTTCTCCACAAGCTCACCAAGACCATCAAGTTCATCAAGAGCATGAAGACAATGGGAATCCTCCGCGACAAGCACAACACGAGGTTGACAACCCTCCGCACCAAGAGCACCACGAGTTGAACAATCATCTAAAACATGGGAGTCATCATCCCCGACCCCAACACAATGAAGAGCAACGCTACGGCAAGCTCAAGTTCACCATGCCCAAGTTCAACGGAAGCAACGATCCCGAAGAGTACCTTTCATGGGCATTGAAAGTTGACAAGATTTTCTGTTTGCACAATTATGAAGAAGAGAAGAAGATCGCGACGACATCCCTTGAGTTCCAAGACTATGTCCTCATTTGGTGGGAACAAATCATAGAGCGCTGAGAGGCAAGAGGTGAACCATCCATCACTACTTGGGCACAAATGAAGGATGTCATGAGAGCACGCTTCGTGCCTACCTACTACAAATGCGACCTCTTCAAGAAACTCCAACAACTCAAGCAAGGAACCAAGAGAATTGAAGAATACTACAAGGAGATGGAGATTGCAATGATAAGAGCCAATGTCACGGAAGATGATGAGCAAACAATGGCACGCTTCTTGAATGGCCTCAACCATCCCATCAAGAAGATCGCCGACTTTCAACCATACTCAAATCTCATCGAGCTAGTGCACCAAGCTACCAAAGCGGAACGCCAAGTGCAAGATGATTTCAAGTATGCCAAGTTCTCATCAAAGTCCTACGGCTTCACCAACAACCAAGCTTCAACGACTCCAACACCGACTACAAAGCCTTCTTCAATCAACTTCGACAAGTCGACTTCCAAGAAAGCTTCGTCAACTACAAGCCATCCTACTACGAGCAACTTCAAGCCGAGAGCTTCATCATCCTCAACCCCAACCGATGAGACCATCAAGATGAGTTCCTTCAAGTGTTTCACTTGCGGCGGCCGAGGCCACAAGTCCTATGAGTGCACCAACAAGCGAACCATGGTCTTCAACGACGATGGCACTTATGACTCCATGAGTGAAGGAGAAATGGAAGCCCTTGAGCAAGTCGCCATGCACCGCCAAGTGAACAATGAAGAAGAACAAGTCTTTTGCGATGAAGACTCAAGTCCCGCACTTGTTGTCTCCAAAGTCTTGACCCTCCAACATCAACAAGAAGAAGACCAAAGATGCAACATATTCCACACCAAGGCCGGCATCAATGGACGATCCGTCAAGGTCATCATCGATGGAGGAAGTTGTCATAATCTCGCAAGTGAAGAACTTTGCTCCAAGCTCCAATTTCCCAAGACGAAGCATCCACATCCATACAAAGTGCAATGGCTTAGTGACTCCGGCACCATCCAAGTCGAGCACCGAGTACAAGTCTCCTTCAAAATCGGCGCCTACGAAGACACCTTGGAGTGCGACGTCATTCCAATGACCGTTTGTCATCTTCTCCTTGGACGGCCATGGCAATTCGATAGAGGAGTCGTCCACAATGGGCGTACAAACCACTATAGCTTCAAGATGAAAGAAAAGGAGTTTGTGCTACGACCTATGTCTCCAAGCCAAGTGATTGCCGATAAGCAAGCCACCCATCGTGGAGAGAATAGTGAGAGAGTGAGCCACCAAAAAGAGAGTGAGCGCCACAAGCCCAAATTGACTGCCTCCACGATGAGCGACAAGAAAAACTTAGTTCTATTTGCCACCAAATGTGAGATGAGGAAGTGTGTGAGAATCCATCGAGTGTCCTACACTATGTCCTATTGTGCAAGGACAAGGCACCACAAACTAACACCTCTCACATTCTACCCTTGGTGTTATCTTCATTATTGCAGGAATTCCAAGATGTTTTCCCCGATGAGCTACCTCCGGGACTACCTCCACTACGAGGCATTGAGCACCGCATCGACCTCATCCCCGGAGCACCGCTTTCGAACAAAGCTCCCTACCGCGTCAACCCGGAAGAAACCAAAGAAATTCAAAGGCAAGTAAAGCATCTCATAGACCATGGACATGTGCGTGAAAGTTTGAGCCCTTGTGCCGTACCGGTCATTCTTGTGCCAAAACGTGACGGTAGCTTTCGCATGTGCTCCGATTGTAGACCTATCAATGATATCACCGTTCGCTATAGATATCCCATTCCACGCCTAGATGATATGCTAGATGAACTTAGTGGTGCCACTATATTTTCTAAAATTGATCTTAAGAGTGGTTACTATCAAATCCGCATACAAGAAGGTGATGAATGGAAAACCGCATTCAAAACCAAGTTTGGTTTGTATGAGTGGTTAGTCATGCCTATGGGTGTCTCGGAAGCACCGGGCACTTTTATGCGCCTTATGAATCATGTCTTTCGCCCTTACATTGGTATATTTGTCGTGGTTTACTTCGATGACATTCTTGTGTTTAGCAAATCTATCATAGATCATGTCACCCATGTCCGCACCATTTTGCAAACTCTTAGAAAAGAGCGCCTCTATGCTAATATGGAGAAATGCCTTTTTGGTGTTAATAAGCTCGTTTTCTTGGGTTTTGTTGTTTCTTCTAAGGGTGTTCATGTTGATGAGTCCAAGATCAATGCTATTAAGACTTGGACACAACCAACAAACTTGCATCAAGTGCGTAGTTTCCTTGGTCTTGCGGGTTTCTATCGTCGCTTTGTGAAGGATTTTAGCACCATCGCTTCGCCTTTGCATGCTTTGAGCAAGAAGAATGCGCCTTTTGTTTGGGGACCATCCCAAGATACCGCTTTCAATGAGCTTAAGAACTTGCTTACTCATGCTCCCGTGCTTGCCTTACCCAACTTTGACAAACCTTTTGAAATTCATTGCGATGCTAGTGGTAATGGCATAGGGGGTGTGTTAACGCAAGAGAAGCGCCCCATAGATTACTTTAGTGAGAAATTTTCCAGAGCGCAACTCAATTACCCCATCTATGACAAAGAGCTATATGCTTTAGTCCGCGTTTTGCATGAATGGGAACATTACCTTCGTCCCCATGAGTTTATCATTCATACCAATCATGAGACCCTCAAGTATCTCAAGGGTCAAACTAAGTTGAACAAGCGTCATGCTAAATGGAGTGAATTTATTTAGTCTTTTCCCTATGTCATCAAGTACATCAAGGGTAAAGAAAACATCGTAGCGGATGCTCTTTCCCGCATATGCATGCTTGTCACGCAACTTGAGTTAGATGTCATTGGCTTCGAGCATATCAAAGACTTGTATGAGCATGATGCAACTTTTGCTACTCCTTATGCCAAGTGTTTGTAGAATACATCTTGGGAACGCTATTACATCAAAGATGGCTACTTATGAGAGCTAACAAACTTTGCATCCCCGAGTCGTCCCTTCGTTTGTTGCTTTTGCAGGAATCGCATGGAGGAGGCTTAATGGGACATTTCGGACGCGACAAGACGTTCGCCACACTCTCGAAGAATTACTTTTGGCCCAAGATGTTTCGGGACGTCAATCGTTTCACCAACCGATGTTCGACATGTCGCAAAGCTAAGTCCAAAGCTCAATCTCATGGCCTCTATATGCCTCTACCAATTCTGTACCAACCACGGGAAGACATTAGCATGGACTTTGTACTTGGTTTGCCTAGGACTCGAAATGGGAAAGATTCCATATTTGTCGTTGTGGACCGTTTCTCAAAAATGGCACACTTTATTCCTTGTAACAAGATAGACGATGCTTCACATGTTGCTAATCTCTTTTGTAGGGAAATATTGCGTCTACATGGTGTGCCAAAGACTATCGTCTCGGACCGCGACGTCAAGTTCTTGAGTTACTTTTGGAAGACCTTATGCGCCAAGCTCGGAATCAAGCTACTATTCTCCACGGCCTATCATCCACAAACCGACGGCCAAACAGAGGTGAAAAACCGCACGCTCTCCACCCTTCTTCGCATGCTAATCAAGAAGAACATCAAGGAGTGGGAAGAGTGCCTACCCATCGCCGAGTACGCCTACAACCGCGCAAGACATTTGACTACCGGCAAGTCCCCCTTCGAGGTTGTCTATGGCTTCAACCCGTTGTCCCCATTGGACATTCTACCTCTACCACTCTACGAGCGCACAAACATG
Source organism: Triticum urartu (assembly GCF_056163025.1). NCBI lineage: Eukaryota > Viridiplantae > Streptophyta > Magnoliopsida > Poales > Poaceae > Triticum > Triticum urartu. The sequence continues at coordinate 397,689,949 of NC_141879.1, read as the reverse complement.
GACGCGAGTGACCGAGTCAACCACCTCAAGAAGATGCATGAAGATACAAGGCACACCATTGAGCTCCAAGTACAACGACTCGCGACCAAGCTCAACGTCAACAAGAATCACATGATATTCAACATTGGAGATCTTGTGTGGCTACACCTTCGCAAGGAACGCTTCCCCAACAGACGCAAGTCCAAGCTTCTACCACGAGCCGATGGACCATTCAAGGTGCTTGCACGCTACAACAACAACGCATACAAGATCGACATCCCACGTGACAAGTACTCCGTGAGCGACATCTTCAACGTCAAAGATCTCTCCCCGTATCATGGTGATGAGGATTTCGATCCGAGGTTGGATCTTTCCCAAGGGAGGGGAGATGATGCGGAGCATCCCAAGGTCATCCCCATGGAGCTACCATCGTCTCATCAAGTGCCTAGTGGACCCATGACTCGATCACGTGCAAGAGCTCTCGAGACCGAGGTGCCATCTCTCCTCTCACAATTCCACTTCGATGACCATGAGACATGGCTACTATCTCAAACAGAGACATTGTGCATACTCAGGTATCAAGGAGTTAGCCATGGAGACGCCAAGGAGCGAGGAGAATCCGAAGAGGAAGATGGACGTGAAGACGGAGAAAAAAAGGGCTAAGTCAGCACAAGCCCGGACGATCCGGACCGCCGTCCGGACGATCCGGACTCCGGCCCGGACGATCCGGATAATGTGACCAGAGGCACCCGAGACGGCATCGTGAAGATGGGCCATCCGGACCCAGGCCCGGATCATCCGGCCCTCCCGCAGTTGCTCCAACACAGCCGGACGATCCGGACGCCGACCCGGATCATCCGGACTCCCGAAGCCCGGCTCATCCGGACCAACTCCCGGATCATCCGGCCACCGCCTGCGTGCGTGACTTGGGCCGAGGCCCGTGTACCCGTTTTGCCCCCTCACTTACCCTTTCGCCCCTTGGGCTATAAATAGACCTTCTACTCCCCATTTTTAGGGTTAGCAAATGTTTAGCTCATATTTGTGAGAGAGCTTTGCTCATCCACTTGGTTACCTTCTCCTCGGAGATTCGAGCCTCCACCGGAGAAGATCCCCCAAGCGGATTCAAGACCCCTCTTTAGGGAAGAACATCAAGACCTCCTCACGGAGAAGACCGGTTACCGTGTATCGTCCCTAGTTGTCCGTGGATCTTGTATCTTTCCTTATGTACTCGAGGATCTAGCCCATGTGTGACTTATTCGTGTCCGTTTAGTGATTCCTCTCGTGTTTCTTATTGTGTTTTCTCTCCGTTCTTCCCCGTGTTCTTCGTGATTTCCCCGGGATCCACTCCTTTCGTGAAAGATCGGGCGATTAGGGTCTCTACCCTACATCATCTTGGTATCACGAGCAAGGTTGATCACGATTTCGGAGCCTCCCCTCTTCGTTTTCTAGATTGATTTTGTTGTTTTTCATCCTAATCCGAAAATACCCACAAAAATAGCCCCAAAAATTTTTCTTGTGATTTGTGAGTTTTGATGATGTTTTGTTGGTTTTGATCCGTGAATTTGCTGTGTTGCAAGTGGATCTAGCCTTCCCCCACCATCTCCACCTCGAAATCCTTCCAAAATCCGCGAAATCCCTGAAGTTGTGGCCGTTTTCGAGCTCACCCCGAGCCATCCCCGAGCGAGTTGACCCGCCCGGATCATCCGGCTGGTCGCCCGGATCATCCGGATCCACCCGGATCATCCGGCTCCTGGCCCGGATCATTCGGCTTCCACTGTCCAAACTGCATTTTCTGCAGTTTTTGCCACCGCCGCCTACGCCTCCGCATACCCACATCGACCACCACCTCCTACCTTCCGCAAACCCCTCCGCAAACCTTTCCAATACCCCAACCCACACCAACATTTACCCGCTACCTACTCCGACGCTTTTTGTCGCACTTGGTTTCAAAAATTTGAGTTGTGGCTTACCGTTTCCTTTCGTGTTTCGGCTACCTAGGGACGGTTCGATATCAACATCACCACCGCTCTTTTTCGCCAAGGACTACTACGAACGACTACACACTTGTGGTATCCATTTCCCATCGGTATCATCTTGGTAGTGTGATATCATCATACTTTTTTCCATTTGGATTGATAACCCCATAGCCTTACTTTTGCGTAGCTTACCCGTCGAGACTAGCATTTGAGTATTGCCGGCAACGTGACTTGTGCACATTATTGATCATACATCCCATAGCATACATCCTATCATCGTGTTGCATATCTTGGAATCATCTCTTGTGTCACAAAGTTGTAATCGCATACATAATTGCTATCTTGGTCCGTGAAGCATCGCATGAGAAAAGAGCTCAAACATCAAAGAGCCAAGCAAGCTTTTAAGCAAAGAGAAAAGAAAAGCAAAGAGCTTATAAGCAAGAACCATATCATCATACAACATTAAGATTTTCATACTCGATCATCTTGGATCATATCTCCGGAACATCATACTTGGGATAGAAGTCGTTTCATTTTTGCTTAGTAGGTTGTGCACAAGTTCGTATCCGCCTATTGTGCAATCGTGCTAGCGTCTCTCTAGTGTTGTGCAACAAGAGCATTTTCGCGGACTCCACATTTTGGCTCACCCTTGGTTGCACGACCCCATTTATCTTTCCGTGTGTTGTGTTTCCGTGTACCACATTTTGCTATTGGTCTACTTGTTACATTTACAAGTCATGGATCTTCTCCAACATTATTGAATCTTGCTTACATTCACATCAAAAATTGTGCCACCATCCTAACCAAGCTCCACCATAAGCTTTTACATGTGTAGGTGTGAGAAACTGACGAGAATTCGTACCAATTGGGCTATTTCCTTGTCCTACATTGGAGTGATCATCGATCCACTTTCAACTTTGGTCAAGGTACATTTGGTATTCGTTCTTCTCTTTCTACCACTCACATTTGTCTTGGAATGATGGATAGGCCAAGTACTTCTACCAACCCACTCTTCACGGAGCAAGATGATGACATGAACTCCTTCGTCACCAAAAGCCACCTCTTTGGTGCACAACGTGCTTTGCATCAAGAACAACAAGCCATGAGTGACCGCATTGACAACCTCGCCACCGACTTGCGACTCTCCGAGCAACGTACAAGGGACTACTTCGACCACAAGCTCGACGATCACAAGCAAGAGAATGACGCAAGGATGGACGAGATTCACGCTTTGTTGCTCAACCACTCTTCTTCCACTTCAAGAAGGAGCCGTTCAAGTCGCCAATCCGACTTTACCCTCTCCGGCTCAAGTACACTGTCTTCGAACACTCTTCGACGTGCCGCGCGCAACGAGCATCAAGCAAACATCAATCCTCTACGCGACACCGACTCGCGAGAGCACCGACGACGTCAAACCCAATAAGCCTTTGCGCTAGCACGAGAACGGCAACGACAATGCCAACATGAAGAGGAAGAACGCGCGCGTCTACACCAAAATGCACAAGATGCCGAGGCTCAACGTCAAGAACAACAACTCCATGACGCTCAAGCACTTGAGGCACAACGTTCTCTACGCGATTCGAGTCGAGCCAGTGCCGACCGAGGCCGACAAGCCCATGAATAAGAGGAAGCACTTCGCGAAGAAATTCAAGAATGACGATTTCAAGCTCACGTGCATCGTCAAGTTCCTCCTCGAGCTCGACAAGCTTCTCCACAAGCTCACCAAGACCATCAAGTTCATCAAGAGCATGAAGACAATGGGAATCCTCCGCGACAAGCACAACACGAGGTTGACAACCCTCCGCACCAAGAGCACCACGAGTTGAACAATCATCTAAAACATGGGAGTCATCATCCCCGACCCCAACACAATGAAGAGCAACGCTACGGCAAGCTCAAGTTCACCATGCCCAAGTTCAACGGAAGCAACGATCCCGAAGAGTACCTTTCATGGGCATTGAAAGTTGACAAGATTTTCTGTTTGCACAATTATGAAGAAGAGAAGAAGATCGCGACGACATCCCTTGAGTTCCAAGACTATGTCCTCATTTGGTGGGAACAAATCATAGAGCGCTGAGAGGCAAGAGGTGAACCATCCATCACTACTTGGGCACAAATGAAGGATGTCATGAGAGCACGCTTCGTGCCTACCTACTACAAATGCGACCTCTTCAAGAAACTCCAACAACTCAAGCAAGGAACCAAGAGAATTGAAGAATACTACAAGGAGATGGAGATTGCAATGATAAGAGCCAATGTCACGGAAGATGATGAGCAAACAATGGCACGCTTCTTGAATGGCCTCAACCATCCCATCAAGAAGATCGCCGACTTTCAACCATACTCAAATCTCATCGAGCTAGTGCACCAAGCTACCAAAGCGGAACGCCAAGTGCAAGATGATTTCAAGTATGCCAAGTTCTCATCAAAGTCCTACGGCTTCACCAACAACCAAGCTTCAACGACTCCAACACCGACTACAAAGCCTTCTTCAATCAACTTCGACAAGTCGACTTCCAAGAAAGCTTCGTCAACTACAAGCCATCCTACTACGAGCAACTTCAAGCCGAGAGCTTCATCATCCTCAACCCCAACCGATGAGACCATCAAGATGAGTTCCTTCAAGTGTTTCACTTGCGGCGGCCGAGGCCACAAGTCCTATGAGTGCACCAACAAGCGAACCATGGTCTTCAACGACGATGGCACTTATGACTCCATGAGTGAAGGAGAAATGGAAGCCCTTGAGCAAGTCGCCATGCACCGCCAAGTGAACAATGAAGAAGAACAAGTCTTTTGCGATGAAGACTCAAGTCCCGCACTTGTTGTCTCCAAAGTCTTGACCCTCCAACATCAACAAGAAGAAGACCAAAGATGCAACATATTCCACACCAAGGCCGGCATCAATGGACGATCCGTCAAGGTCATCATCGATGGAGGAAGTTGTCATAATCTCGCAAGTGAAGAACTTTGCTCCAAGCTCCAATTTCCCAAGACGAAGCATCCACATCCATACAAAGTGCAATGGCTTAGTGACTCCGGCACCATCCAAGTCGAGCACCGAGTACAAGTCTCCTTCAAAATCGGCGCCTACGAAGACACCTTGGAGTGCGACGTCATTCCAATGACCGTTTGTCATCTTCTCCTTGGACGGCCATGGCAATTCGATAGAGGAGTCGTCCACAATGGGCGTACAAACCACTATAGCTTCAAGATGAAAGAAAAGGAGTTTGTGCTACGACCTATGTCTCCAAGCCAAGTGATTGCCGATAAGCAAGCCACCCATCGTGGAGAGAATAGTGAGAGAGTGAGCCACCAAAAAGAGAGTGAGCGCCACAAGCCCAAATTGACTGCCTCCACGATGAGCGACAAGAAAAACTTAGTTCTATTTGCCACCAAATGTGAGATGAGGAAGTGTGTGAGAATCCATCGAGTGTCCTACACTATGTCCTATTGTGCAAGGACAAGGCACCACAAACTAACACCTCTCACATTCTACCCTTGGTGTTATCTTCATTATTGCAGGAATTCCAAGATGTTTTCCCCGATGAGCTACCTCCGGGACTACCTCCACTACGAGGCATTGAGCACCGCATCGACCTCATCCCCGGAGCACCGCTTTCGAACAAAGCTCCCTACCGCGTCAACCCGGAAGAAACCAAAGAAATTCAAAGGCAAGTAAAGCATCTCATAGACCATGGACATGTGCGTGAAAGTTTGAGCCCTTGTGCCGTACCGGTCATTCTTGTGCCAAAACGTGACGGTAGCTTTCGCATGTGCTCCGATTGTAGACCTATCAATGATATCACCGTTCGCTATAGATATCCCATTCCACGCCTAGATGATATGCTAGATGAACTTAGTGGTGCCACTATATTTTCTAAAATTGATCTTAAGAGTGGTTACTATCAAATCCGCATACAAGAAGGTGATGAATGGAAAACCGCATTCAAAACCAAGTTTGGTTTGTATGAGTGGTTAGTCATGCCTATGGGTGTCTCGGAAGCACCGGGCACTTTTATGCGCCTTATGAATCATGTCTTTCGCCCTTACATTGGTATATTTGTCGTGGTTTACTTCGATGACATTCTTGTGTTTAGCAAATCTATCATAGATCATGTCACCCATGTCCGCACCATTTTGCAAACTCTTAGAAAAGAGCGCCTCTATGCTAATATGGAGAAATGCCTTTTTGGTGTTAATAAGCTCGTTTTCTTGGGTTTTGTTGTTTCTTCTAAGGGTGTTCATGTTGATGAGTCCAAGATCAATGCTATTAAGACTTGGACACAACCAACAAACTTGCATCAAGTGCGTAGTTTCCTTGGTCTTGCGGGTTTCTATCGTCGCTTTGTGAAGGATTTTAGCACCATCGCTTCGCCTTTGCATGCTTTGAGCAAGAAGAATGCGCCTTTTGTTTGGGGACCATCCCAAGATACCGCTTTCAATGAGCTTAAGAACTTGCTTACTCATGCTCCCGTGCTTGCCTTACCCAACTTTGACAAACCTTTTGAAATTCATTGCGATGCTAGTGGTAATGGCATAGGGGGTGTGTTAACGCAAGAGAAGCGCCCCATAGATTACTTTAGTGAGAAATTTTCCAGAGCGCAACTCAATTACCCCATCTATGACAAAGAGCTATATGCTTTAGTCCGCGTTTTGCATGAATGGGAACATTACCTTCGTCCCCATGAGTTTATCATTCATACCAATCATGAGACCCTCAAGTATCTCAAGGGTCAAACTAAGTTGAACAAGCGTCATGCTAAATGGAGTGAATTTATTTAGTCTTTTCCCTATGTCATCAAGTACATCAAGGGTAAAGAAAACATCGTAGCGGATGCTCTTTCCCGCATATGCATGCTTGTCACGCAACTTGAGTTAGATGTCATTGGCTTCGAGCATATCAAAGACTTGTATGAGCATGATGCAACTTTTGCTACTCCTTATGCCAAGTGTTTGTAGAATACATCTTGGGAACGCTATTACATCAAAGATGGCTACTTATGAGAGCTAACAAACTTTGCATCCCCGAGTCGTCCCTTCGTTTGTTGCTTTTGCAGGAATCGCATGGAGGAGGCTTAATGGGACATTTCGGACGCGACAAGACGTTCGCCACACTCTCGAAGAATTACTTTTGGCCCAAGATGTTTCGGGACGTCAATCGTTTCACCAACCGATGTTCGACATGTCGCAAAGCTAAGTCCAAAGCTCAATCTCATGGCCTCTATATGCCTCTACCAATTCCGTACCAACCACGGGAAGACATTAGCATGGACTTTGTACTTGGTTTGCCTAGGACTCGAAATGGGAAAGATTCCATATTTGTCGTTGTGGACCGTTTCTCAAAAATGGCACACTTTATTCCTTGTAACAAGATAGACGATGCTTCACATGTTGCTAATCTCTTTTGTAGGGAAATATTGCGTCTACATGGTGTGCCAAAGACTATCGTCTCGGACCGCGACGTCAAGTTCTTGAGTTACTTTTGGAAGACCTTATGCGCCAAGCTCGGAATCAAGCTACTATTCTCCACGGCCTATCATCCACAAACCGACGGCCAAACAGAGGTGAAAAACCGCACGCTCTCCACCCTTCTTCGCATGCTAATCAAGAAGAACATCAAGGAGTGGGAAGAGTGCCTACCCATCGCCGAGTACGCCTACAACCGCGCAAGACATTTGACTACCGGCAAGTCCCCCTTCGAGGTTGTCTATGGCTTCAACCCGTTGTCCCCATTGGACATTCTACCTCTACCACTCTACGAGCGCACAAACATGGACGCGAGTGACCGAGTCAACCACCTCAAGAAGATGCATGAAGATACAAGGCACACCATTGAGCTCCAAGTACAACGACTCGCGACCAAGCTCAACGTCAACAAGAATCACATGATATTCAACATTGGAGATCTTGTGTGGCTACACCTTCGCAAGGAACGCTTCCCCAACGGACGCAAGTCCAAGCTTCTACCACGAGCCGATGGACCATTCAAGGTGCTTGCACGCTACAACAACAACGCATACAAGATCGACATCCCACGTGACAAGTACTCCGTGAGCGACATCTTCAACGTCAAAGATCTCTCCCCGTATCATGGTGATGAGGATTTCGATCCGAGGTTGGATCTTTCCCAAGGGAGGGGAGATGATGCGGAGCATCCCAAGGTCATCCCCATGGAGCTACCATCGTCTCATCAAGTGCCTAGTGGACCCATGACTCGATCACGTGCAAGAGCTCTCGAGACCGAGGTGCCATCTCTCCTCTCACAATTCCACTTCGATGACCATGAGACATGGCTACTATCTCAAACAGAGACATTGTGCATACTCAGGTATCAAGGAGTTAGCCATGGAGACGCCAAGGAGCGAGGAGAATCCGAAGAGGAAGATGGACGTGAAGACGGAGAAAAAAAAGGGCTAAGTCAGCACAAGCCCGGACGATCCGGACCGCCGTCCGGACGATCCGGACTCCGGCCCGGACGATCCGGATAATGTGACCAGAGGCACCCGAGACGGCATCGTGAAGATGGGCCATCCGGACCCAGGCCCGGATCATCCGGCCCTCCCGCAGTTGCTCCAACACAGCCGGACGATCCGGACGCCGACCCGGATCATCCGGACTCCCGAAGCCCGGCTCATCCGGACCAACTCCCGGATCATCCGGCCACCGCCTGCGTGCGTGACTTGGGCCGAGGCCCGTGTACCCGTTTTGCCCCCTCACTTACCCTTTCGCCCCTTGGGCTATAAATAGACCTTCTACTCCCCATTTTTAGGGTTAGCAAATGTTTAGCTCATATTTGTGAGAGAGCTTTGCTCATCCACTTGGTTACCTTCTCCTCGGAGATTCGAGCCTCCACCGGAGAAGAACCCCCAAGCGGATTCAAGACCCCTCTTTAGGGAAGAACATCAAGACCTCCTCACGGAGAAGACCGGTTACCGTGTATCGTCCCTAGTTGTCCGTGGATCTTGTATCTTTCCTTATGTACTCGAGGATCTAGCCCATGTGTGACTTATTCGTGTCGGTTTAGTGATTCCTCTCGTGTTTCTTATTGTGTTTTCTCTCCGTTCTTCCCCGTGTTCTTCGTGATTTCCCCGGGATCCGCTCCTTTTGTGGAAGATTGGGCGATTAGGGTCTCTACCCTACATCAATGGATGACATCAAATTGGTACATTATGAGATTACATTTCAAAACAAATCTAATGATACTAATTTAGTGCTATAAATGCTGCTATTTTTTTGTGATCAAAATTTTAAAACTTTAAATTGGGACAAAATTTAGATGTATACTTATTCGTGAAGGAGAGAGCATAACTTTTGCATGTGTACTCAGGCAAACAGTCCCGTCGTTTCTACTACCTTTGTACCCCGTGAATCCGCATCCCTCGAGCAAGTCCAGCCCCGTGCGCGAGTGGCATTCGTCGTCTGGAACCATCGTCACCTCCTAATCCCATCCGAAATCCTCACTTTGTCTTAAGCCAAATAAAAAAAATCAGTCCTCCCGCCCCTTGTACAATTCCCATTTGCCCCCCGCTCGATCCAGCGCTGCCGAATTCGTGCCGGGTGCTGCCGATTGAGTTCTGATCCGGCGGCGTGCGGCGTTGGAGTGCCCCTGGTTTCGGAAGCGGCGAGGGCCATGCGAATTGAGTCGCTGCTGTGCTGAGCATGAAGGGTGGGAGCGCTAAAGGCCTGGGTGATGGGATCATCGGAGGGGCGCCTCGTTGAGTTGTTGGGAGCAGTCAAGTCGCGGATGCCGCGGCGGGGAGAGCACTCGCCGCCGCCTGCGCCGAAGGCTGCTGCTGCTGCCGATGTGCCACAGGCGCAGCCGCATGACTTGTCCAGAGACTTCTGGATGCCGGACCAAAGTTGCCGGGTGTGTTACGACTGCGATGCCCAGTTCACCATCCTTAATCGGCGTCACCACTGCCGCCACTGCGGCCGCGTGTTCTGTGCCCGTTGCACGGCCAACTCTGTGCCCCGCTCGCTGGGGGACGCGGCGCGGGAGGACATCGAGCGGATCAGGGTCTGCAACTACTGCTTCAAGCGCTGGCTGGAGGAGGAGGCGGCCGCTCGGAGGGATGTGGCGCAGCCGTCGAGCCCGTCGCCGTCGGCCACGAGTGCGGGGAGCGAAAAGTCATGTTCCACCGGGCGTAGCAGCACGGTGACCAACGGCCAGTTGTTGTCTTATGCGAATGCCAGCTGCACTCACTCTGCATCACGGTCGGTGAGCAGCGAGGGCAACTGCGGCGAGCTCGATGCTTCTCTGGAGTTGCAGCATGCTGTGATGGAGCCGGATGGGGCCGTGGAGCATGCGGCTTATGTGGACAATTCGCCTGATCCATTCAACTTCTGCTTGAATAGGTATTCCTTTTTAGGCTTCTGGCTTTGTTAGCCAACAAAATCAGCTACGCTAACTTTTTTCTCAAGGAAATTAAACTACACTAACTTCATACATTATCGTTGACAAACGACAAACAAAGATTGTTTGAGGTAGTTGTCCAATCAGTAGCCGAGACCATACTTCTGAAATATGATACCTGTGTTGTTGGATAGGGCTAGATGCAGAGACTTATTTGGCCAAATATTTTTCCTTTTGGATGCAATTCCCAGTACCTGAATTCTTTTGTTACTGTATATTGGAGAGTTTGCCCACTAACATCGCTTTTGTTACATGCCTAAATGGAACTCCTGTGTTGTTTGAATATAGGATTTCTTTGAATAATACTTGGTCAAATTTGAAATACAGTTGTTTTTGGCTATCCATATGGGGTTTGCTTCATTATTGTGTGCCACATAAATAGATTCACGATAAGCAATGTGACATAAGCACACCTGAAATTCATAAGTGTTTTTTGTAGAGAACACAAAATTTCATAAGCTGTTCACTGTTGGTTAACTAACAAAGGGTGGCTGCAATCAGTTGCGCTGTTAATCATCACCATCCTGAAACCAAGTTGGCACAGATCGAAATTACTGTTTGATTAGTTCCTTTTATGCTTTTCATTCTCGTTGACTTTGTGCCATTGATAGCATGGTAGCAAGAAGCAGTGCAAATGCTTGACATAATCATAGTATATGGTTACTTTATGATAAGCAGGATGTGATGAATTTACAAGATGATAAGGTCTCCAGATCTTGGATAAGTTTACTTGTTCAAGTTCTGTTCTCTGGGAGTAAGAAGTACTCCGCAGAGGAATTATTAATCAAACTCAACAAAAGAAAGAAAGACTGTATTTCAAAATTGCTAGTTGGATCCCTGTGACTAATTCAACATTTATTTTCTTCTACTAGGAGTGATGATGAAGATGACGACTACACAATTTTCCGCTCTGATTCGGAAGTACACCACCTACAAAACTCTGATGAATACAATGGGCCTATGTGTTTTGATGATCATCAAGTTGTTTGCAATGATGCTGCTAAAGATTCTGCATCACCAAGAAAAGATACAGAAACCTTAGTTAATTCTGAGGGAATGGATAAGACTGGTGATCATATCATTGATAATGCTGAGGAGTGCAATGCTCGATCTTCTTCGTTGTATGGCATGGAAGTGCTAGAAAATGAACTTGTGGATTTTGAAAACAATAGCTCACTTTGGCTACCTCCAGAAGCCGAGGATGAAGAGGATGACCATGATGGTGCTCCATGTGATGATGATGAGGGGGAGGATGCCACAGGAGAATGGGGTTATCTACGCTCAAACAGCTTCAGCAGTGGACATTGTCGAAGTAGAGATAAATCTGCTGAGGAACACAAGAAAGCCATGAAAGATATTGTTGATGGGCATTTTCGGGCATTGGTGGCCCAACTTCTTCAAGCTGAAAAGATAGAATTGGGTGATAAAATTGGCAATGAGAGTTGGCTAGATATAGTTACCTCCTTGTCTTGGGAAGCTGCATCTCTTTTGAGACCAGATACCAGCAAAGGAGGACGTATGGACCCTGGTGGCTATGTAAAGGTGAAATGCTTGGCTTGTGGCCGTCCAAGTGACAGGTGAACAGATACACTCTTCCATGCATCACTTCACATAATCTGGTGATTTTTACTTGTTTATGTGTTTTAGCATTCATTTGCTTAATGCTTTATGAAGTTCTCATATCAATATGGCACTACTTTATAATGTAAATAACATATAGTGCTACTGCTGGTAACCTTGGCTTTTCAAGTTATAAAAAAAAGGGCAGCCCGGTGCATGTAGCTCCCGCTTGCACAGGGTCCAGGGAAGGGTCCGACCACTTTGGGTCTATTGTACGCAGCCTTTCCCTACATTTCTGCAAGAGGCTGTTTCCAGGACTTGAACCCGTGACCTCATGGTCACAAGGCAGCAGCTTTACCACTGCGCCAAGGCAACAGCTTTTCAAGTTATAGCACTTGAGATTTCATCATTTCTTTCCTTTCTGTGCATTTCCTTAGTGCTGCAGGTAAGAACTTAATTGTTTTTGTGTCTGGTTGTAAACTTCTTCATTTCCAGCTTGGTTGTAAGAGGAGTTGTTTGTAAGAAGAATGTTGCTCATCGGCGCATGTCAACAAAGAAGGAAAATCCACGAATCCTAATTCTTGGTGGTGCACTTGAATATCAGCGTGTATCGAATTTGCTTTCAAGTTTTGATACTTTACTGCAGCAGGTACTACCCACGATTATGTTTTCATGCATAAATTGTAAAACCAAAGTGCATTGAGAGTGTGGTATAGATTGATCGTTGCTGATGGCAATCATTTTCATGCCTTTTTGTATTCCAGGAAACGGATTATCTGAAAATGGCAGTTGTAAAGATCAAAGCGCACCAACCAAGTGTTGTATTGGTAGAGAAATCTGTGTCTCGTTATGCTCAGGATTTGTTTCTGGAGAAAAACATTTCACTTGTTTTGAATATCAAAAGACCACTTCTGGAACGGATATCCCGTTGCACTGGTGCTCAGATAGTTCCCTCGATTGATTACCTGTCATCCCAAAAGCTCGGGAATTGTGACTTATTCCATGTGGAGAAGTATGTTGAAGAGCATGGGACTGCTGGAGAAGGTGGGAAGAAAATGCTGAAGACCCTTATGTTTTTTGAAGGCTGTCCAAAGCCCTTGGGTTTTACAGTAAGTGTTCTGTTGTTGACTTAGTTATAACACTTGGGGTCCTGTCTAACTATATCTAATTCTGCAGATCTTGCTAAAAGGAGCTAATGGGGATGAGTTGAAAAAAGTGAAGCATGTTGTGCAATATGGAGTCTTCGCAGCCTATCACTTGGCTCTTGAAACATCTTTTCTTGTAGATGAAGGTGCAACCTTGCCAGAACTCCCTCTTAAGTCGCCGATTATTGTTGCTTTGCCGGACAAACCTTCCAGTGCTGATAGATCCATTTCAACGATACCTATTTTGCAAATGCCTACTATTTCATCACCCAACAACAACCTGCAAGCATTTGATATTCAAAAGGATGACTTTACATCCAATGGTTTTAGAATGATGGACCAAATGGCTGCAGCATCCTTCCCTGATAACAAATGCTGGAAAAGATTGGGAGTTGGTTCTACCCAAGCATCATCAGTTCAAATCAATGACCAAATTGGAGACATTGACTGTTTGCTTGGTATGGACCCTCAATCATATAATGATCCTCTGGTTCAGCAGTCGAGAATTTCATTCTGCCAGTGTCCTGCTTGTACTAGAGATGTTGACAGCAAAATGAAATTTGAAGAACTCCAGCCTGAAACTAATGGCCTGAGTGTGTTGCCTGCTCATCCTGCAAATTTGGTGGCTGCTGAAAGTGATCTTTCATTTGCCCATAATGCCAACAATGGTGCCAAGGTAGCGGCTAAGCCATTTGCTCCTCTCAACTTACAAGTTTCTTATAATAATGGCAGTTCAAATGACAGTTCAATAGTAAAAAGGGATGAAATTCCAGCATCCCCTGCAGACAACCAGAGTATATTAGTTTCTCTGTCCTCGCGTTGTGTTTGGAAAGAAGCTATATGTGAGCGGCCTCACCTTCTTCGCATAAAATATTATGGTAACTTTGACAAACCTTTAGGCAGGTTTTTGCGTGACGAGCTATTTGATCAGGTTAGACCAAGGTCTTTGATAAACTATACTTGTTTCATAATTTTTATATTTTACATAACTTCTACATTTTGTTTTAGAGCAATTGTTGTCTCTCTTGTGAGCTGGCACCAGAGGCCCATGTTTATTGCTATGTTCACCCCCAAGGCAGCTTAACAATATCAGTGCGGAAACTCATAGTGAAGTTACCTGGTGAACATGATGGTAAAATCTGGATGTGGCATAGATGCTTACGCTGTCCGCACGATAAAGGGCTCCCTCCAGCAACTAAAAGAGTAGTGATGTCTGATGCTGCCTGGGGCTTATCTTTTGGTAAATTTTTGGAACTTAGTTTTTCAAATCATGCAGCAGCAAGTAGGGTAGCCAGCTGTGGTCATTCTCTTCACAGGGACTGCCTTCGTTTTTATGGGTATATCCTCATCTCCATTCCACTTTATCAATTTGGCAAAAATCGTGTCTTAAATGTTTGCATTTCAGTTTTGGTGAAATGGTTGCTTGCTTCAGATACGCATCAATCAAGGTTCACTCAGTCTATTTGCCTCCGCCGAAACTTGATTTTACTTCCCAGCATCAGGAATGGGTAGAGCAAGAAGCAAATGAGGTAGTAAGTTTAATTTTATTAGCTCACTTGCGAGGTAATTACTGTGTGATGCTAATAGTCAAATGTCTCAGGTGGTTGATTCAGCTGAACTCCTGTTCACTGAAGTACTGAATGCACTCCATCAAATTTCAGAGAAAAGGCCAATTACAGGCTCTTTTGATGGCAACATGAAGATCCTTGAGTTAAGACAAAACATAGTAGAGTTGGAAGATATCCTACAAGCAGAGAAGGTTGATTTCACGGTAAATTTGTTTTACTATTTTTATCTAGTGATTTGTTAAGAAACCATTGTCACACTTAAAGCTCTGTAAAAAAAAGCTAAACTGAATGTAGTATTCTGATTATTGGAGCATTCACTTTCAGGAGTCACTAAAGAATCTACTGAAAAAGGAAATCAGAAAGGGGCAGTTATTCATTGATATTCTTGAAGTTAACAAACTAAGGAGGCAGCTACTATTTCTTTGTTACTTGTGGGATCAACGCCTAAGTTTCATAGCAACCTCAGGTGGCAAGTATTGCGCTGCTCTGGGAAGTCTACGAGTTGGAAGTAATAATTCTGAAATCAATGACCGATCAGCTGATACCAATACAAACACAAAGTTGGAGAAGAACTCAAAGGGCACCGATTCAAATGCACTTCACGCTGGTGATGAAGGGACCAACCAGCATGATCAATCTAATGAAACTTGCTCAAGAAATACTGAAGAGTTGAATGGTGCTGAAGATACAATAGTTGAAATAAATCATGCTAATAGCGCTAATGTCAGGGATCATTTAGATCATCAAGGATCGATTATCGGCATTCGTAGGGTTTCTTCTGAAGGTCAGTTCCCAGTAGCTACTGACATTTCAGATAAACTGGATGCAAAATGGAGAGGTGAGGATGGACCTGCTCCTGATGCAAGCCTGGTGAAACCACTAGCTCTGTTAGAAGGTACAGCTGCTGATGTGAAAAAACAAGCAAAGGCAGTACCACACCACACTTCTGCATCTGTCAGGTCTGGGGATACAGTAGAAGACTTGCTAAGCTGCCTTAAAATGCCATACATGACATTTTATAATTCATTGAACACAAACTCTGGCACAGCACCGACATTCGGAACCTTGGCCGGCTACAATCCTGTATACATTTCATTGTTTCGCGATCTATCACAGCAAGGTGGAGCAAGACTTTTTCTGCCAACTGGAGCTAATGATGTTGTTATCCCGGTATTTGATGATGAACCGACTAGTATTATTTCTTATGCACTTGTTTCACCTGTGTATTACTTTCAAATGTCAGTTGAGAGCAATCAAAATAAAGACAGTGCAGATTCTACACTTTCGTTGCCTGTTTATGATTCAGGAAATTTTAACCTGTTCCATTTATTTGAGGATTTTGGATCCTCTGATGATTTTGCTGCATCGATATCTTCCAGTAGAGGGTCCTTTGCTCCTGATCTACTGCACTTCAGAGTTTCTTTTCAAGATGGTGGGCCACTTGGGAAAGTTAAATACACTGTGACATGCTATTATGCAAAAAGCTTTGAAGAACTCAGAAGGTTTTGTTGTCCATCGGAGCTTGATTATTTAAGATCTATCAGTCGATGCAAGAAATGGGGAGCACAAGGTGGCAAAAGTAATGTGTTCTTTGCAAAATCCCTGGATGATAGATTTATTATAAAGCAGGTCACAAAAACAGAGCTTGAATCATTCCTTCAGTTCGGCCCAGATTATTTTAAGTATTTGTCAGAGTCCATAAGCACTGGAAGCCCTACATGCCTTGCAAAGATTCTGGGAATCTATCAGGTATGTTCGTATCACCTTTAATCTCCTGTTTATATATGTTTATTACAGTGGTATTCCACATTAAGTATGGGGAAGAAACTTCTTGTAAGATTAATGGCAATGGTCACTAAGTGGAATTTTGCTTCGAAACAATGTTGTTTCTATCGGGCATGACAAATTGCAGTCTTTCAAGTGAAGCCAAATATTGGAGTACTTCATTTAGGGTAGAGGTACAAATAATAGTTTTTCTATGTATGCAAGTTATCTTTCCTACTTCTAAAGATTTGAGTTGGTGGTGAGTTCACTCACCCTCCATCTCCTACCTGTGGGACCCACCGCATTAAAATAATAACAATCTCCAACAGGCCAGCTGGCTTGCTGCATTAAAAAAACTTCCTCTGGACCGCTGCTCTCCCCAATCGTCATCTTCTGTCCAATCAAAGACGCTCCGCCACCACCATCCACCTGTGCACAGCAGCGACGGCTGCTTCCCTAGAACAATTCCACAGGTCAGGTTGGGCACAAGCCAGAATCGGATCGAGCAGCCAAAATCTCACCGACGACGGGCAGGGCCGGGGCTCAGCTCGGTGCTATGGCGAACCCCAATACAAGGGCGAGGCTTGTACCGACCAACTCTTTGCTGGGTTGGCTCGCCGGCCCCGGAGGCGCTGTTCAATGCTAGGTAGGCCCAGGATGCGGCGGCTTTGGGAACGTGGTCGTGGAGGCGGAGCATCGGAGCGTCCGAGAGGCGTGCTCGTGGAGGAGGAGAAGCACCACACGGCGGCGACCCCAGTCGAAGGCACACCCTGACCACGAGCAGCATGGGAGCTTGGCCACTGCGCGTGTGTGCTCGGTGAACGACGACATAGGATCGGAGGTTGCGGTGCATGTGCTCGGCAACAACGGCGTGCCGGTCTGGTCGGCCACCGTCGTCGGCGCGGGGTGCTAGGTTGTGCAGGTGCAGCCGCAGTGCATAGCAAGGATCCGAGGAAAGGACGAAGAGGGCGAGACGCCGTGGTGCTTCTCCACCTCCATCCCCGGCAACGCCGTTCAATGCTAGGTAGGCCCAGGATGCGGCGGCGTTGGGAACGTGGTCGTGGAGGCGGAGCACCGGCGCGTTCGGGAGGCGTGGTCGTGGAGGCGGAGCACCACGGCAGCGAGCCCGGTCTATATCGCGAACACCCCGACCACGAGCAGCAAGAGAGCTTGGGGACCGCGCGTGCGTGCGCTGGGCGAACAACTGCATAGGAATCGGAGGGTGCGGGCACCGGCGTGCGTGTATGTGCTCGGCAACGACTGCATGGCGGTGTGGCCGGCCACCGGCGTGGGCGCGGTGGGCCGGGGTCTGCAGCTACAGTGCATGGCGAGGATCTGAGGACAGGACGACGTTGTTGGGGATGGATACAGGATGAGTGCGTGCATCATGTGTATGCTAGCAGCGGCAACACGTTGGATGGATGCATGCGAGCGTACGTTGTTGTTTTTTATTAGAAAATCGCGTACGTAATGGGGCTCCTCTTATTAATTCCCTCCTCTCACTTGGATGGGTTGGGCTCTTACTGAAAAATAGAATTCTTTTTAGAATTCCTAACAAACAGATGGGTTGGGTTCAGAAGAGAGCCTTGCAGCTGAACTGGGCCAAAACTGGCTCTACCTTGTTGTGCTTGAGGCCTATTTTGCCGTCTCGGCTAGGCCTCTTACCCTAAAAGAGAGGCTAGGCCTTTTATCCTTTCGGGCAGAGTTAGAGCCAGCCCGACAGGAAGCCCGGCCCGTCCAGCCTTTTAGAGGAAATATAACAATAAAAAACACAAGGGGAGCGTCGTCATTCTAGGTGACAACGACCAACGCATCCCGGATGGGGAGTGCTTCACGAAGCAGTTTTGTCTCTATGTAGGATCGATGACATTGGGAAGTAGGTCCACCAGTGTGTAGGCTCAACAATATTGGCGAGCAGAGGTAGTGGGCAGGCGGCGGCCAGCACGAGCACCCGACATAGGGCATCCTGCACATCGGCCTTGGCCGCTATCGTCTGTGCGAGCATAGCACGGAAGTCACACCCGAGCTCCTCTAGAGCCATAATTTTTTTTTGGAAAAGGAGGATTTCTAGAGCCATAATGCCGTATAGCATTTCGCTACTCCTCAGTGAGCAGCGAGCATTATATCTCATTCACGGCAGTCATGACCATGACGGTGGAGGCCATGAGGACCACCACGAAGGCCTTGAGTACCACCACGCTCAATGCATCAGATGGATAGATGCAATCCCCCCAACCCCCACCCCCCTCCTTGAAAACACATAATATTTGCAATCATCGAAATTCCAATTCATTGACTCTTCATGGTGGCAAGTTGACCATATATCATGCACTCTTGATGGTAACTTCCATGTGTGGACTAATAATCTTTGCTTATTATCTGACGCCTTTCATTAACATGCTTTATGTCTCTTCCTTTTTCTCATTGCATATTTTTTTAATCTCCCTGTGCAATCTAGGGTGGCAAATGATGTGAAGTATTATGTTGGACACGGAGTCTTTGATATGTTTTACACGCTTATTATCTCATCCACCATCCTCAAGTTCTTTTAACTACATTCAAACATCACATTTGGTAGGCTGCAACTTGGCTTATGTTGATTCCAAGTCCGTTTAAACCTATAAGCGTGGGTTTTTAAGAATGTTTTCAATGGGGCATACCATTTTAAATGGGATAAAATAATATGCAGCGAGATCTCAAATGTTGATTTGAATGTACTACAGTTCTAAACTTCGACATTAAAAATACAGGAGAAAAATAAAAATGATAATGTGATATGCAACAAGTAAACATATCATTAGTGTTTAGGCCTACCTTGCAAAGTAGAATAATGATGTGTATACTAGCATTAGTTGAAATGTCCACTAATACATGTGATAAGAAAAGGAATATCCAGTTGTTTCTTCTGTAACTTTAGAAGGTCTTGATTAAAAATATAACAGTGTGGCTAAATTATTTTTGGCTCTACTTTCATGTTGTTCTGTAGCGTAGCACAGGCATTTTACTAGTTTGATATGCAGTCTCAGTATAGCCTAGGTCTCTTTACATAGTCGTATTAGTTTAAATTTCCTTGTACCACAAACTAATGTACTAGGTCTCTTTTTTCGAGAAAACGCAAAAGCTTTGCGTTTCATTGTATTGAAGAGAAAGAGTGTTTTATGTTACAGTCCTCCTGGGAGGCGAATTACAGTCAGGGGACATGAGTTAGTGCACGTCCCAGGTCGAGGGCAAGACTACTCTGAGTCCAGCAGCGCCTGCCGTAGCCCAAAGTTTGGCCTCCTCCTTGATGCCGTGAACTAGCGCCCGGATGGAAGGGCGTGCGTCGTTGAAGACGCAATCGTTGCGGTGCTTCCAGATCATCCAGGAGGTAAGAAGTGTCGCGGATGCCAGCCCCTTGCGCATCGCCTTGGGCGTGACCTGCCGGGCATCATGCCACCAATCAAAGAGGGTAGCCTCGTTGCTCGGGGGCCTGCATGTCATGCGCATCCAGGAAAGGATCTCGAACCAGACGTGCCTCGAGAAGGAACACCCAAGGAGGAGATGGCGCATTGTTTCAGGCTCCTGGCAGCAAAGAGGGCAACTGTTGTGGTGCTGCAGTCCATGCCGGGCGAGGCGGTCCGCCGTCCAACATCGATCCAAGCTGACAAGCCAGAGGAAGAACTTCACTCTGGGGGGTGCCCAACTCTTCCATGTGAGCCTCCAGTTGCCGCAGGTCATCGAGCCGTGGAAGGAAGCAGTGTATACAGATTTAGCGGTGTAGATGCCCGACGCCGTCCACTTCCACACGAGCTGGTCAGGCGCGTCAGAGAGCGTTGTGCTCTCGATCAAGCGCCATAGCAGGATGTACTGGCCGATTTCGTGAATGCCCACAACTCCGTGGATGTCTCGCGCCCAAAGGTGCCCTGGCAAGCCGTCGGCAACCGTCGTGGCCTTCCTTCTCCTTTTGGGAATGCAGGAGTGCAGGAGAGGTGCGATTTCGCGGACAGAGCGTCCTCCAATCCATCTGTCCTCCCAGAACTTCGTGTTCTGACCGTTGCCAAGGACGGTGTAAGTGCTGGCAAAGAAGAAGGCGCGCTCCTCAGCGGAAAACTGCAGGTCCAAGCCACTCCAAGCGCGGCGATCGTCGGTGCGGCTGAACCAGAGCCAACGGACACGGAGCGAAAGGCCCGTGCGCTCCAGGTCATGGACTCCCAGCCCACCTAAGGACAGTGGGCGGGCAACACGGCGCCAATTGACATGGCAGTGCCCTCCTTTGGCTTCGGCGCGACCAGCCCAAAGGAAGCCGCGTTGGATTTTCTCGAGCAGCTTGAGAGTCTTCTTGGGGGGAGGGGGGGGGCAAGCACGAGCAGCTGGTGGAGCGGAATCGCACCCAGGACCGATTTCGCCAGGGCGAGGCGGCCGGCTCGGTTCATTAGCCACGCCTTCCAAGAGGGGAGGCTCCTGGCCACCCTGTCGACGAGGGGTAGCAGCTGCGCGGCAGTAGGTCGTCGGATGGTGAGGGGGATGCCCAGGTAGGTGAGGGGGAACTCGACGATCGGGCAACCCAGGAGCTGGACGGCGGGAGCAGCCTCGTCGGCCTCGCAGCAAATGAGTGTGGCAGCGCTCTTGGCGTAGTTAACATGCAGTCCAGAGGCCTGGCCGAACAGGTGCAGGATGGCCTTGACCGCTTCCATGTCGTCGGAGTGGGGATGGCAGAATAGGACGACGTCGTCCGCATACAGCGAGATTGGTAGGACGGATCTTGTGGGATGCAGTCTGCGCAAGACCCCCATGTCCGCAGCACGCTTGAAGAGTCGCCCAAGAATGTCCACGGCGAGGACGAACAACTGAGGTGAGACGGGGTCGCCCTGGCGCAGGCCCTGGCGATGCCAAATTGGGGGGCCAGGGTTCCCGTTGAGCAGCACCTTTGTGCTAGCAGAAGAAAGCAAGATCGCGAGCCATTCCAAGAATCTGTCTCCGAAGCCGTACTATCGCAGCACCTCGAAGAGAAATGGCCATGAAAGCGAGTCGAAGGCGCGAGCAAGGTCGAGCTTGAGGAGGATGCGCGGCGCCCCGAGCTGGTGCAGCAGGCGTGCGGACTGCCGAACAAGGACAAAATTGTCGTGCAAGCTGCGACCGGAGATGAAGGCGTTCTGGTTGTTGCTGACGAGCGAGTCAAGCTTTGGCGCGAGGCGAAGCGACAACACCTTGGCGAAGATCTTGGCCACCACGTGAATGAGGCTGATCGGCCTGTATTCGCGCAGGCCGCGCGCATCGGCGTGCTTTGGCAGCAGCGATAGGAGTGCCTCGTTGAGACGGGAGAATCCGCGGCCGCGCATGTCATAGAGCTGCTGAAAGACGGCGGCGAAGTCGTCCTTGACGATGGGCCAGCAGGCGCGGAGAAACTCGGCGGTGAATCCGTCCGGCCCTGGGGCCTTCCGCACCGGCAGCCGCTTGACGGCATTCCAGATTTCGTCGTCGGTGAAGGGCGCGTCGAGCTCGAGAAGGTCGTCAGCGGGCTCGATGAGTTGCGCGAGGTTTAGCGTGCACTCGCGATGCGTAGCGGTGCCCAGGAGCTCGTCGAAGTGGGCGAAAGTGGCCGCAGCCATGTCGTCGTGGCTGGTGAGGACTTGTCCGTCCACAGCCAGGCTGTGGATCCTGTTCTTCTGGCGACGGTAAGAGCACTGGCGATGGAAGAAGGAAGTATTTGCATCCCCGTCCTGGAGGGAGGCGACACGCGCTCGCTGACGTGCAATGGTACGCTCAAGCGATGCCAGGCCCATGTAGGAGGTTTTGATTTGGCGACGAAGCCAATCCTCATGCGCGGAGAGAGGCCGGCTCTCCTGCGCGGCGTCGAAGCGGAGCAGCAGCTCGCGGGAGAGGGCCATCTTGTGGCGCACGTTGCCAACAGTGTGAGCGCTCCAGCCGGTCAGCTTACGTGCAGTGGCTTGCATGCGAAGCATGAGTCTCTCGAATGAGTCAACGGAGCCGACGGAGTGCCAAGCCGCTGCAATAATCTCCTGGAATCCTGGCAACCGAACCCAATAGTCCTTGAAGTGGAAGCGACGACGATCGGGCGGGATTGGGGAGCAGTCCAGGAGGAGGGGGCTGTGGTCCGACACGACAGAGGCAAGGCATCGGAGGTGGCAATCGCTGTGCCGCTCCTCCCAGTCCACCGTGCACAATACTCTATCCAGGTGCACCAACGTTGGGGGTGACCGCTCGCTGGACCAAGTGTATCGGCGGCCACTGAGATACACCTCCTTGAGCGCCATGTCGTTGAGGAAACGCCGAAACCGCCCCATCATGCGCCTTTCTACGTTCCCATTGTTCTTGTCCTCGTCCCGGTATATGAGGTTGAAGTCGCCACAGAGCATCCACGGGCCTGGGCACGCAATGCGCAGGTCGCGAAGCTCCTAGAGGAAGGCAATCTTGTCGGCGTCCGATTGGGGTCCATAAACAACCGTGATCCACCATGGCGTGTGCTGGCTCGAGGTGGTGGCTACCTTGGCGGACAACGTGTTGGCGGTGAGCTCGGGGTTGGTGATTGTCACCTCCCTGCTTTTCCAAGCCAGCAGAATGCCCCCGCAGGTTCCAATCGCCGGCAAATACACGAATTCATCAAAATCAGAGCCGAGCGCCTCAAGGACAACCGACGAGCAAATCAAAGCCATTTTCGTTTCTTGAAGACAGACAATGGTGGCGCCACTAGACATGATCAACGAGCGGATAGTGGTGCGCCGAGCGCGTGCATTAAGGCCACACACGTTCCATATCGCAATCTTGAGGTCGTGATCCATGAGCAAGAGGTCGACGGGGGTCCGAGCGCAAGGCTAGACCGCGATCGCGCCCCCAGAGGGCGTCACAATGGCGTGCGCGGGTGCCGGGTCGACAAGAAGCTCACGATCCACCAATGCCGCGATGGCAGAGAGCACGGCTAGTGGGATCGGCGCAGCGAACACGTCGTCATAGGCCTTCATTTCTGCGGCGGTGATCTTCTGGTTGGTGCCAACAATCCCAAGGGTGCGCAGCACCTGAACTTGCGCCCGGCGTTCGGCAGTGGGCGGCGCAGTGGCTGGATTTGCTGCCGAAGATGCAGAGCGCCCGCGCCGGAGGGTGAAGTTCAGTGGCTGCCGGCGAGCCCGTTTGCCGGGGGTGGGGAGAACAGTGCTCAGGTGTCGAGTTGCCGCCGTCAGGAACTCCCCTAAGGTCCAAGTGGCTCCCCGCGGCCTGGATCGACGCAAGGTGATAGGCGGGGAGGCGAAGCGGTGCGCGCTTGATAGCAGGGAGTTCGCGGCAGGCCAGCAGTTTTCCGTCAGAGGCCGCTCCGCGTGCGCATGCGCGGCCTCAGGGGGTGGCCTTGTGGGCGACGCAGGCCTGGCCTCTTGAGCAGTAGGCCGGTCGGGCCTATGAAGGTCGCGGCCCATATCCAGAGTGCGCGCCTGGTCCGGCCCAGCGTCATGCAGGACCGATTCCACTGGTGCCCCACCAGAATCGGTGTGAGATTCAAACAGGGACGGAGCCATGGCTCGAACGTCACCGTGATCGTCACTGTCGGGCTGAGGCGGCAGGCCTGCAGAGCGGGCGCAGTCTGTCCCATCGGCGGGCAGGGGCAAAGCTTGTCCCGACAAGGGATCCACCTCGGGTGCCGTTCGCGCCAAGGGCAGCGTGTCGGGGGCGGGGACCTCACTTTGTGGCGTCGAATCCAGAGTTGGACGAATCAGAGGGCCGGCTAGGGCAGGTGTCGACAAGGCGGGGGTATCTACTTGCGCGGGGGGGACTGGTGGCCTGGGAAAGACAGCGGGCCCTTCAGCAGCCCCAACGGGGCGGGAGAGCAATCGCGGAGCGCCAGCTGTCCTGGCCAAAGGTGGATCAGCTGTGGCGGGGTCCGCGGAGGCGTCATCTGCAGCAGGATCAGGCAGTGGGCTTCTTTGTTGCCAGACTTGCTTTCCTCTTTTGGGGTGACGACGACGTTGTCGGCGGGCCCCAGCCCGCGCGGGCCAGGGTGACATCCTTGTGGCGCTGGCAGTTGGATCTTGATGCGGCGGCGCCGTACGCTGGCGAGAATCCGCCGAGCACCAAGCAGAGGCGATGGCCACCCCGTCCGCGCGGCGGGAGCCGGCGACGGTGGACCAGGTGAGGGCGTCGAAGGCTCTATCATGGCCGTGCCCGGTGGTTGGCGAGGCGGCGTCGTGGCGGCGATGCTTGCGGCCACGGCGGCGAGTGGGGCCGCGTCGTGCGCCGCGGCCAGGGGGGTCGTGGCCGTCCTCGGCGTCTCCATGATCATCGGCGTCTGCACGGGGGTCCGGTGGCGGAGGCGACCGCTCGACGTCCGCGCTGATAAGCCGGATGGAGACCGGGTAGGTCAGCGTGCGGACGGAGGGGGCCTCGGACGGGACGCGCGCGGGGATGAGCTCGACGATCTCGAGGATGGCCTGGCGGCGAATGGCGGACGGGTCACGGGTACGCGCAGATAGCCTGAACGTGGCGAGGTCCTCCCGCGACCTCGTTCCGGGATGGAGACGCTCCACCCAACAGCTCGAGCCAAGGAGATGCTCCGCCGTGGAGAGGTGCCACGCCTGGGCAGGGATGCCGCGGAGCTCAAGCTCAACGCGCTGCTCGAACCTGTCACAGCCGGCATGGGCAAGCTTACTCCAAGGGCGGAGAGAGAGCGCGAAGTTGGGGCCGTCGATGAAGTGGTCGCCGCAGATCCTGTTCTTGATGGCTTGCGTGCTGCAGATGATGACGAAATCTTCGGGATGGTGGATGTGGATCATGAAGTCACCAGGGCGCAACTCGAGCGTGGAGTACAGCGTGTCTGCCACCTCCTCCGCGGTGACCACGGGCCTGGTGCCGGTGATGGAGGCGACCATCCCGCGTCGCAGCACTTCCTCGGCCTCCTCCATCTCCATTGAGCGAGAGAGGATGACTCAGACTGGGCTTGGGGGAGCGGTGGCTTGCACAGGTGCTGGCGCGGCACGAATGGGCGGCAGGGTGGCGCGGCGCCGCGGCGGAGGCGGGGCCTGCTGCAACGCGCGGTCTCTGGCTCTGCGCTCAGGCGTGCATTCCCTGGAGATATGGCCAGAGAGGAGGCAACGTCTGCACCTGACCTTGTTCGTGCAGTCGCGGACGTGATGGCCTGGGTCAAGGCAGCGGAAGCAGAGGCCAGCCTCTTCCTCCGGCGTGGGGCTGCAGCGGGAGCGAGGCGCGGGGGGCGTGGGGGGCTCTGTGCGTTGGGCGCGGCGGCGCCGACCCCTACCCCTCGGCCGCAGCCAGGCTCCGCCCGCGTCCGGCGTCTCCACCTCCGCGTGCACAACGCGGTGGACCTCCGAGCGGGGGCCGAGGCGGGAGGAGGCGGGCGCGCGCAAGGCCGGGGCTTGGGCGGACTGCAGCTGGAGGAGCGGCGGTGCAGGAGCGGAGCTGCAGGCCACGTCGCGGTAGGAGCGCTGACCGGAGGAGGAGGAGTCGGTGTCGGAGTCCCTCCAGCGCTCCTCGCGGTGGCGGTGGCGCGCCTCCCCGTCGGTGCTGCAGGAGGCCATGGCGCCGGGAGGGGGGAGGGGGCAACTGGCGTAGACTGTTTGTTTATTGCCGGGACCTGTACTAGGTCTCTTTACATGTATATATATTTGCCCCATGGGCTATGCAATACAACTAAGCTGCTCCAATAACAGTCTCCAGAGAAAAGGATTACATTTCCGTTCCGAGGCCCTCCATTTTATACATGGGTATGATCATTTGTGTTAGGAAATATGCAACTTATATTTCCTGGGGGGCAAGGGCCAGTATATATACACATGTACAGGTGGTAAATATGCAGAAAATCCCTATACAATGTGGAAAATACACATGCTATATATGGAACATAATATAACTATCACATGGGTCACAGGAGCAAAAGTCTCATCGTAATCACAATCATGCTCCTGCTGCCCACGAGCCACAGGACAAGCTTTGTAGTGCTCAAGAGAATCATCAAAGCGAGTCTTAACCTTGTAGACCCTACAAGTGATGGGACGAACACGGGGATGAAGAGAAATGAGATCCCACATGCCGGTGCGCTCAAGAGGAACAGTCTCCTTTGCCATCGCAAGCTGCCATTCGGGGTGAACAATAGCATCAGAATAAGAAGTGGGCTCAAGAACAGCGGCGCCAGCGCTTGGAAGGCCAAGGTGGTCAACAGGCGGAAGCGGAGAAGGACGCAAGCCATAAGTAGGCCGAGTCGCTCAGATGAGGAAGATGGCACACGAGAAGTAGATGGTGCATCAGTAGACTTATCCACAACATGCGGACGACGAGTATAAATGTGAGGAAAAGATGGAAGAATACGAGGAGGAATCACCGGGATAGTCTCAGGTGATAGAGACGGGGAAGCCACCGGGGATGAAGGTACGTAATCCTGTGATAAGTGAGGTGAGGAAACAATAGGAGATGGTGGCGGAGGATCTGCAGTAGTCGAAGAAGCAGGAGCAGTAGGACGGATGGGAAAAGACTCAACAAGAGCGATAGGAGCGTCGGGAAAAGTGAGGAAAGAGATATCCTTTGTTGAGTCAACCATGGTCTTCGGTGAACGTGCAGCTGCATGCATGCAGCACCAGCGGCAGCAGCTTCCTTTGCATGTAAGGAAGTGGTAGTTACCTAGTAGCTTCCTAGTAGTACGCTTAGATGGTGCAAGGAACTTACCTAGAGGTTTCCTTGATAGTACATGGTAGTTTCGTGTGTGTTGTGCACGTCCAGCACATAGTCGGTTTTAGAACCACTATATAAGGGGCAGCTCCCCATCGTTGTAAGATAAGGCCATTCCAAGTTTGCAATACCAGGCATTTCCTCCTTCTAGTACCATCGTGTGTGCTCCAAGCCTCAAGTGCTGTGTACTACTACTACTGCTATTAGTGTGTGTATGTGATACACTAGTGAGTGTGTGAGTAGTACGTGTGTGTGCTCATCTGCCGGTCGTTTATCAGTGTACTCAAGTGCTAGCGAGTACTTCTGGGCTAACAATTGGCATCAGAGCCTCAGGTTGTGGTAGCCATGGCCGGTGCAAAAGGAGTGCAGCAGCGCACCACATCGGGTGGTTCACAGTCGTGGCTATCACAGGACGGCTCCCGGCGAGGGCGCAGCTGGTCCAGGCATGGCCATCGCGGTGAAGTCGTGGTTAGGGAGATCGTGCGTGAGACCGCATTCAGCGGTAGCGTACCCATCACCTTCCCGATGCTCACGCGCTCGAACTACAACGAGTGGGCATTGATCATGGAGTGCAACCTCCATGCGGCGAGCCTCTGGGCTCCCATGGAGGATGACCTGGTCGAGAGAAAGGAGGACAGGAAAGCCGTGGCGGCGCTTATGCGTGCCACGCTGCCGGAGATGCACGGCATGCTCGCGGCGAAGGCAAGCGCCAAGGAGGTGTGGGAAGCCATCCGTACCCAGCGCCTCGGCAGCAACCGCGTGCGTGAGGCGAACGCGCAGAAGCTACGGGCGGACTTCGAGAACATCGCCTTCAAGGAGGGCGAGCTCGTCGACGACTTCGCCATGCGGATCTCTAGCGTTGCGTCACAACTCTGAGCGCTCGGCGACACCATGGACGATGAGAGAGTCGTGCGGAAATTTCTCCGCGTCGTGCCACCTCGCTTCGCTCAGGTAGCGGTCTCCATCGAGACCTTGCTTGACCTGAGTGAGCTCTCCATCGAGGAGCTCACGGGCCGGTTGCGGGTGGTCGAGGACCGCATTGACGACGGCCGCGAGACCTTCGGCGGCGGACAACTCCTATTCTCGAAGAAGTGGGAGGCGAGGAAGCGTCAAGGACGTGGTGGCGGTGCCCAGAGCAATGGAGGCGGCACTGGCAGAGGCGGTGGTCGCACCCAGGGTGGAGCCGGACGAGGTGCCGGCAACGATGACCGAGACAAGTGCCGATATTGCAGCATCAAGGGCCACTGGGCCCGTGAGTGCCGCAAGAGGATGGCTGACGAGGATGCCGCAGCCGCGGCGAACCTCGTCCAGGCTGAAGAGGACTGTGGTTCAGCAATGATGATGGCTTGCATCGAGACCATGCAGGAAGGCGCAACGCCTCCGGAGACCATGGTCCCGACAAGCATCGAAGCCGTGCAGGAGGGCGAAGCACCTCGGGCGACCACGGTGCCGGCAACCGTCAAGTCCGTGCGGGAGGCACGGAGCTCTTCAAGTAAACCCCTCTCGACATCGGTAGCGCTCTCCCCGACAACAACATTCTCGGGGGCCTACGACTGCGTGGAGATGAAGACCCGGGTGTGGGGGAGCCACACCCCGGCAACCACATCCCTTGTGACGCTGGTCAAGCCCGTGCAAGTTGGCACGGCAATCACGGCCCCGACATCCTCGGGACCCGACAAGCCCGTGCAAGTTGGCACGGCAAAGACGTCGCCGACATCCTCGGGACCCAACAAGCCCGTGTCAGGAGGCACGACAACGACGCATATGGTGGGCCACGTCTCAACCATGATGCTGGCGACTAGTGAGCCCGTGCAAGAGGCACGACACTCAGGTCGGCCACACCCCAACAACCAGGTTCTCGGGGTTTTGCAAGCCCGTGTGGGCAACACGACACTCTTCGACAAGCCTCAACTGGGGGGCGATGAAGAGACGGTCATGGGGCGACAAGGCCTCGACCATGACTATGGCGACCGTCGAGACCGTGCAGGAGCCACGGTGCTCTATGGTCGGCCACACCATGACCTCGACATGTTTGGGGTCCATCGAGTCCATGCGGGAGGCACGACACTCTCTGGTCGGGCACGCCCCGACCACGCTGGTGGCGACTTCGAGACCGTGCAGGAGGCATGGTGCTTTGTGGTCGGTCACATTGCAGCCCCGACGCGCTCAGGGTCCGTTGAGTCCGTGCGGGAGGCACGACTCACGACTATCGGGGGAGACCTGACAAGCAAGTCTGATGAGAAGAATGACAAGGACTCCGCTTTCCTAGGAAAAGCCACTCTTGTCAGTGCGGCGCCCGGCACAACAACCCTGGGAAGGGAGTTCCCGGGTAATGCGAAGTCCGACAAGTCATCCACAGGAAGTGAGTTTCTGGGTAGCATGACGTCCGACACGACGACCCCGGGAAGGGAGTTCCCGGGCAGTGTGACGTCAGGAACTATGACCCCAGCAAGATTGATGCCCACAAGCGAGGTGGTTGCTGGGCAGTTCATGTCCCCGCCAACAGCACGGTCGGACCTGTTCGATGCCGACAACAACGTTGGCGCTCCACATAGGTTCCGACGCCTAGGGGGATCTTCTCGGCGAACCTGCGGGACGACTGCAGCACCCCGAGATCAAGGAGGACGAGCACGGCGCCTTCATCAAGCACAAGGTACGGTTCGTCACGAAAGGTTACGTACAGCGCGCGGGGGAGGACTTGCAGGAGGTCCTCGCTCTGGTGGCAAAGCACGAGCAGGGCGTACGGGCTACACAAAGCCCCAGAAGACGGATATCCCGACGAAGGCAACGTCCGGTTTCACAAGTTGCACGATAAAGTCGGAATCGTCAACGTCAAACTCCTTCGACAAGGTTGAGGGGGAGATTGTTGAGTCAACCATGGTCTTCAGTGAACATGCAGCTGCATGCATGCAGCACCAGCGGCAGCAGCTTCCTATGCATGTAAGGAAGTGGTAGTTACCTAGTAGTACGCTTAGATGGTGCAAGGAACTTACCTAGAGGTTTCCTTGGTAGTACATGGTAGTTTCGTGTGTGTTGTGCACGTCCAGCACATAGTCGGTTTTAGAACCACTATATAAGGGGCAGGTCCCCATCGTTGTAAGATAAGGCCATTCCAAGTTTGCAATACCAGGCATTTCCTCCTTCTAGTACCACCGTGTGTGCTCCAAGCCTCAAGTGCTGTGTACTACTACTACTGCTACTAGTGTGTGTATGTGATACACTAGTGAGTGTGTGAGTAGTATGTGTGTGTGCTCATCTGCCGGTCGTTTATCAGTGTACTCGAGTGCTAGCGAGTAGTTCTGGGCTAACATCCTTCACTGAGAAGGTCGAGGAAGATGGACGCTGGTAGAAAGGATGAGACTCATCAAAAGTGACATCCTGAGAAATACGCATCCGACGACCAACAAGACCCCAACAAATATGCAACTTGTATTTTCTGGGGGCCAAAAGCCAGTATATATATACATGTACAGGTGGTAAATATGCGGAAAACTCCTCATACAATGGGGAAAATATTCAGGCTATACATGGAACATAATGTAACTAACAATTTGAACTTTTAGATGAATATATGATAGTTTCTGGGATCTGGTAATTTTGCTGCTGGGTTGGGATAAAAAAAATTCTCCAGTTTTAGAATCATGCACATATTATACGTAAAACCATTTCCCTGCATGTTTCACATAGCTCACATTGGGGCATCTAGTAATTAGTAATGAGGTATATTAGTTGCGCTTCATATTGATTTTGTTAGTCTTTTTGGTTAAATAAAATATGTTATGCACCTACGACAATTTTATTTGATCTAGTATGTGCTTCCTTGAACACACCTTCGGAGATCTTGCAACCTGCAAGTCGTGTCCGCAGGTAGTTTTGCAACTTTGGGACTGGATTAAACTCTCAAATAATGTATGATATGGTTGGGCAGTACTAGAAATGGTATGCTTTTGCTGGAGTTCATTGAGCCAATGACCCAAAATTATAGGCGTAGCTTTTTCTTTTCTGTGGTAGGGTTGGGTAGTACTAAAAATGGTATGCTTTTGCTTAGGTTACAATTAAGCATCTGAAAGGTGGCAAGGAATCAAAAATGGATTTGCTCGTGATGGAAAATCTCTTATTTGGACGGAATATTACGAGGCTTTATGATCTCAAGGGATCTTCAAGGTCAAGGTATAATGCAGACTCCAGCAGCAACAAGGTCCTGCTTGACCAGAACTTAATTGAGGCAATGCCAACGTCGCCAATTTTTGTCGGGAACAAGGCGAAGCGCCTTCTTGAAAGAGCTGTTTGGAATGACACTTCTTTTCTAGCAGTAAGTTCTGATGCTGACATGAATGATCTATTTCATCAACGCATTACTTATGTTCATAAAGACAAAGAAAATATAAGTCATAGGATAACTTCCACCGTGATTTATACAACTTGATACTAGATTTTTTTCTTCTTCAAAAACATGCGTTACATGTGTATATCATGTGATCACATGAGATATCATGTGACCATCTCA